>NC_060215.1:69447500-72425000 GCF_021130785.1 Homalodisca vitripennis
TAATCACATTTTAACACCAATATGGAAGTACACAAAATAATATTGAGATATTTAGTATGTTTTTTATTTAAAAATTGCTGGAATTTTGTATATATACTTGGAGGTTATACTTTTTAAAAGTCCAAACGTATTATTTGAATCCAAGGAAATGATGATTCCTGATTTAAATACACTTAATTGGTTTTCAACTTTTAATTTTTTGGTCCCTAATATATCACATTTTAAGTCTAAATATCAAGTAGTACTCATTTGTGAAATTTATACACTTATGGATTTTGGCGTGGTTTGCTTTTGTACTTTTAGAAAATGTTAAAGTACAGCTTTTTGGTATTTTTGCTCATTTACATGCCTCAAAGTTTTCAAGTTCCTATGGCATCTACACAGGGACAAATATTTATTAGTACTGGTAATAGTGGGGGTAACACGCTCTCTCACTCACTGGCATGCATCGCATCTAGACGTGGCAGTTGCTGTGGTCGTACAAGTGGTCGTTATTTTTCTGTAGCTTTGTGAAATGTGTACTGCAGTTGAGTTTCTCACTAAATGCAAAGTGAATATTATAGTTAGGTTTCTTACAGCAAACAATATTCATCTGTAGCTATTATAGGAAACTTTGTGCAACTTATTGGAAATATGCAGTGTTCAAATGTATATAATAAAGCATGTTTATCTGATTGTGTGTATTTTTACTAAAAACCTCTTGTATACTAATCAATTTTGATTCTATTAATTTAGATGGATGTAGTCTTTGTTTAATTCAGACTGCAATAAACAAATCAAAACTAATACTGCATTTTACTAAGTTTGTGAAATATTAATTGATAAGATCTGTTAGTTGTAAGAATAATACTATTTTACGTCTGTAGATAATCTATATTTAACTTAATGTTTTGACACATTACTGTAATCAATGTATAAGTGAATAAAGATGAACTGATTTTCAGACAAGAATTTGTTTATCCAAGAAGTCTGTAAGTATTTTGATAAAACTGAAGTTCTCTCAAAATTTTAAAATGAAACAAGAGTGCAAGTAGAGAGAAGATGAGCATAGAGTTCATAAAAATCCTAAGTAAAGTACTGTATAAATATTCATGAATATTTTTTAAATTAATTTTATTTTTTCATGTTGTTATATAACGCTATATAACAGTAACCTGCTATAGATTATACCTTATGGTAGATGACATTTCAATTTGTTAAAAACACCTAAGCTAAATTAAAATATAAAGTATATATAAAATATAAATTGTATGGTAAGACTTAAAGTAACAAAATGTAAACTTACAGCAATTGTTTGATACAATTTTTTCATCTGGATCTTACATTCTCTAATCTTTTAAATAATTCTGGCAAGAGTAGAAGTTAGGTTTTACTTTGATTAAGGATGATTTGGTTAATGTCAGATTACTTCATATTGCACTTAAAGAAATGTCCTATTATGTGTTTAAATATTCTTAAAATAGACTTATCTGCAATTCTAAGGGTTCAGTATTGAGATCAATAAAAGTGCCAAATTAAAGCCTTGATCAGTGAAAAAAATATATATGATCCTCTCCACTAAACCATACTTTGAATGTCATTAAAACCACACAACCTGATCAATATTATGTGTTGCTTGTGTTAACAGGACTTAGAAGAGCCTGGAGAAGACACCACCCGATATGACCTTCTTACTCCAACCATAGTCAAACCTAAACGTAGCACTTCAGTCAACACTATAGTGGTAAGTCATGGACGTGTGATTTATCTACCTTAATCAGTTTGATATTGACAAATGAAAAGCTCGGTAAACAATTGTAGTTCTTGTTATTATTTCCAACTTCAGTTTCTTTATTTGTGTTACAAAAAAGGAGATCATACCATGGTTCCCACAGAACCGCTTCACCATGTTAAGCATGGTTGGGGCTTAGACGCATTCAGGATCCTGTGACTTGCCCTATATAATTGCCTCCAGACTGAGCCATGGCAAGTCCAATATGTGGTGAGGCCAGAGAGAGTGAGGCAAGGTGAGAGCACCATGTACAATCTTGCACTCGCCCTATCTCAGCATGTCTCAGCGAGAGTTACATTTACATGATGCACTGGTGCTTTTTTTAAGGAATATTAGGATGCTGAACAATCTTAACCGCTGTTATAAATGTAGAAACATGTAAAATATTAGTTATGTTTAGATTTTTTTTCCAGAGAAAAGAGACTGTTGTCTCCGCACTTAATCCTAAAAGGACTTTTGCACCTCTCTTACTTATGTATTGTCCTCAGAATCTGAGACTTTTACAGAAGCCAATCAAATTTGAGGGCTTCAGTTCTCTGATGTCCTTGGGGCTGAGAAGATATGCCCCTAGGTATTTTTCCACAAATCAGTAAAAAAACAAGAAACTAGAAAGCTCTTTATTCAATTTGTGTGTTAAAATATTGTAATAGCTTTAATAAAACAACATTTATATTTTATGACATTGTACTTTTAGGCTACATGCTAATATAAATAACTACCAATATTTATTATAAATATAAAAGTTAAGGGGTTAGTAAATAATGACAAGTTAAAAGGTTGAACTCTTTGATCTCATAACCCATCAATTGTTTTTCCAAATATAACTCAGTTAAAAATATTTGTTTCAGATGCTTGATGAAATGCTCAATAACATTGAAGAAACAGGAGAAGACTTTGAAGTAAGTAAATTTGAATATTTATCAAAATAGAGTATACACAAATGACTTGTGTTCAGTATTATTTATTATATAAACTTTCTCAGTGGATTGGGTGGAGCTACCTGAAAACATAGTACTGAGGAATTTTGAAATCAGTCTTGTTTCTTCAGTTATGTAAAGCAATGAAGTGTACTCAAATTGTAAACAGTTATATGTTATTGTTCGGGTACTTTAAAATTTAAACCTATAATATTTCGGGAACCTATAACAGATAACCACAGAAATAGACCTTTTAATGAATGGCCCTAATTCAAGCTGAAGCTGCCTTCACAAAAAGACCAACTCATTTTCAAGATGAGGACGAAGCTCCACAGAACACTAACGAGCAGGGTGAAGAAGCCAGAACCAAACATAAGCCTGACTGTAAATGACATCCAAGAAAGGGTACAAAATTTTAATAGAGAGGAAATCAATTTACAAGATTCCCTAACTCTAGCAGCCGAAGTTGGAAACGCACTCCTAGCTGAAAACAGTAAACTGAAGTATGACCTTCACAAACTTGAGCCTAGAAAACCACTAAGTTAGCTTCTCAAATGACTGAAGGCCAACAACAAAAATGAAGCAGCCTACGAGGAAAGAATCAATGACCTGATAAACAAAAACGAACTCCTGTTAACTAGAAACAACTCATTAGTGGAAACCATAGACAGTCTTGAAAAACAGCTCTAAAACGAGAAACTACTTCGTATTAAGCTGGAGAATTTCATTTGAAGAAATGACAGAAGAAAAAGAAGAAACTTTAAAACAATATGAACAGGTAAACCGCAACTCAAACAAGAAATAAAAGACCTGAAACAAAACCTGTACGCTAGATTTGACAACAAAGGAGAACACTTCTCCGAGGGAAAAGAGGATGCAGAAACGCAGACGCATCGACTTGAGACTGGAAACAACCCCTTTCTTGTGGCTGAAATTGCTCAGATTCAAAATAAAACAAGAAAAGATAGAACTACTCATCAAGACTATACAAGAACAGATGAACATAAAGAGTGATAGCATCTCAAAAACCTCCAATTTTCAATTGTGTCAAATAACCACTACCCGCTAACCCCAACAACACGACCGATAAAGAATTTTTAGGACTCAAAATAAATGGGGAAAAGAAAAATATTTTTAGTGTATCCCTGCAAAATGCAAAATACAGAGCGCAAAGACAAACAAACAACACTGACTATACAGAGGAAACCAACAGAACCCTCACAAACATAATGGAGGGAAGAAGACAAATCCAGATGAATAAGCCGGACTACAATTCAATGGGAGAGAAGCAGACAAACTCCGACAGAAAAACTGAGGTCTACAACCAAAACTGGAAGGGACATGCAAACTCCACCCGTAAAACCGTCACTAAAGAGATCAAAAGGAAAATTACTGGCCCCAACTACTCGTAAAATCCAGCCAGGCCCACCCATGACAGCCATACCACGTGCTGCAGATGAAACAATAGAAGAGTTCTATAACAACCACATTGAGCTCTATAAAAAACTAAGGAATGATAATCCCTCAATACAACTAATAACCAACCAATTTGACCCTGCCAAACATTTTTTAGAGGCATGCCGTTTAATAAAGTTCAGGGGAAAAAACAGGACAAGAGCTTCAAAAGGAGCCGCAAACCCAGAGCCACTAAAAGACAAAACACCTCCAGTTCTCCATCAAAATGTTGCAGTAAACACAGAAAAAACCAACAGCCACCTCAAGTTTAACAAATCCTTTAAATAAACTCTCCATCCTGCACCAAAACATGCAAGAAATGAGCAACAAAACGAATAGGCTAAACCACCTACTTGATGAAATAAACCCAGACATTATCATTCTTAGTGAACACGGGCTAAAAAAGGACCAAATAGAAAACACCAGAGTGCCAAACTATTGCTTAACAAACACAATTCAGTCGCAAGACTCACAAAAAAGGAGGCATTGCCATTTTTGTTAAAAATGAACTGGAAACATCAGTACAGGTTATAAATATCAATAGCCATAGCCAAGAAACTGACACTTGAAATGGCAATGATCAAACTAACAATGGGGAAAAGGCAACAGTACATTCTTGGCGTGTATAGAAACTCCAGCAGGACGGCTGGAAGAAGCACTGAGTCTACTTTCGGGCAGCAATTGAGGAGACAAAAGCAGAAAATCACCCACTTCTAGTAATGGGGGACATTAATGTTGATGGTTTGACAACAAACAGGGACAACCAAATGCTAAATAACACTTTAAGCAGCCACAACATCTCAAGACTGCCACTCTCCCCCCAACCCGGGTCACCCCACGTCTAGCACATCAATAGACTTTATCTGCACGAAACCTACACAAGGAACAAACAACCTCAACTGTAATTCATGCCGGAGTCTCAGACCACACACTGCTCAACTCTGCGAAATAAACCACGCAACATCAGTACCAAACCCAAAAGAAGACAATCTGCAGAATACTAAATCAAGAAAACCTAAATCTTCTGAAGGTTCAGCTGGAGCAAGAAGACTGGGAAAAATGTACTTAACTCGGACTCAGCGGAAATAGCCTACAACAACTTTCTATCATTATCGGAACCATGAACATGATATGCCCTAGGAAGACCGTGAGAACAAAAGAAAAGGAAGGCACCAATATATATGGATGAGGAAAACCAATCGTCTTAAAGCAACATATCTGACATGGCTCCGAACGTACGAGCTCACAGGTGCACAAACAGATAAAAATGAAATGAGCAAGGCCAAAAAAGAATATGATATCAGGCTAAAAATTAAATAAACGGCAAGCAGCAGCAAATCACATAGCTAACTCCGAAAACAAATCAAAAGCCTTATGGCAGGTTATAATAGTGAGAGAGGAATCAAATGTTCTAAACTATCCCAACCACGACTTAACATTGGAGGAGACGTCATCACCAACCCTCTTCAAATAGCTAACCACCTTAATGAATACTTTGCAAATATAGCAGATCACACCCTAAGTCACCAGCCAAGAATAGGAAAACAGACTGCAAGCCAACCCCAAACCACAAACCATGATTTAAACCAGCTACCTCTCACTAATGAACATGAAGTCGAGGCCATAATAAAGAGTCTTAAACCTAAAACCTCAGCAGGGATTGATGAAATTTCAGCAAGAATGCTAAAACACTGCAGTAAAACCACTTGATACAACCTCTAGTTAAAATAATAAACCTATCCCTTGCTCATGGCCCATTTTCCATCAGCCCTTAAACAAAGTAAAGTATACCCAAAGCTCAAAGGTGGAAGCCACACAGAAGCCACTAACTACAGGCCCATTTCTCTGATCCCAACATGCTCTAAGGTGATCGAGAAAGTAGTTCTGAAAAGACTAATGGACCACTGTGAGCTACACCACCTCTTAACAGACAATCAACACGGCTTTATTAAAGGAAGGTCCACAACATCGGGCCATTATTAAACTTGCGGAATTTATATCATCGACAACCTAGAAGAGAAAAAACATAGTCACAAGTATCATGCTGGACTTCAGCAAGGCATTTGACTGCCTGGGGCACGAGGTGATCCTCTACAAACTCGAACAACTTGGAATTAAAGGACATGCTAAAAGAGTGGTTCAAGAGCTACCTGGAGGGGAGAAGCCAGACAGTTGAGATTCAATGCAGACACAAAAATCTCTCACAAACACTGAGATCAAAACCCCCTGCCTGTCAAGAGAGGCGTGCTCTCAGGGCTCAGTGCTCGGACCAGTCCTATTCATCCTCATGACTAATGACATGCCGCAGTACTTAGGCACACACTGTGCGCCCACTGATGTTCGCCGACGACACAACACTTTTAAATGTCTGAGTCAACATCTAAACAATATGGCAGTCAACTCCTATACTGCGCTAAACTTAGCATAACAATACTGCCACGAAAACGATCTGGTTGTCAACACTGAAAAGACCAAACAACTGGCTTTTGGAAGGAGACGAGAGGGCGTTCCCGCACTGCCTGATGTATCAATGGAAAGCCAAACCAAATTCCTCGGGATGACCATTGATAACAACCTATCATGGAACAATCACGTTGACACACTCTCAAAAAAACTGAACACATGTTTATACATCTTAAAAAGAGTAAAAAGTGCCAGTGATGACGCAACTACAAGGATCGCCAACTATGCTCTGATCGAGTCACATCTGAGATACGGTCTCATGGTCTGGGGAGGCACAACAGCAGGAAACGTAAAAAGAATCCTACTGTTACAGAAAAGAGCAGTCAGAATTATGTCAGGTCTCGGTCCAAGGGAAAGCTGCAGAGACGCCTTCATTCATGAAGGTGTCTTAACGATCATTAGCCTTTACATTAGAGAGGTCATAATGCATGCTGTCAAAAGAGGAGTTACAACGAGGCCACAACCTTCACAACTATAACACGCGCCAAGCTTTAAACTTCCACCTGCCACAACACCCGCACTGCTCTGTTTACGAGGAAACCATCCTACATTGGCAGGAGACTATTTCAACCACCTTCCGAGGACATAAAAATGCTACAAGGAAATACATTGAAGACCAAACTAACCAGATGGCTGGCCGGCCGACCATTCTACTCCATGGATGAGTTCATGAACTGGAAAGGAGAAGAACAGGATGGCAGATAAAGAACCCAACTTTGTAAAACTTGACGCCATTGCAATTCTTGATGTTTTGTTAATAAAGAGTTTGTCTATTGTCTATTTAACTGTTCTGATTAGTATTATTGTTAAAACCAAATGTAAAAGAAAGGTAATTTTTCAAAAGGTGTATTCCTTAGCATAACATGCCATAGTTAGTTGTAACATATATCAAGGTGTTCAAGTGATTATAAGCAGGGGTAGCCCGAGATAGAAACTTTACCTGTGCAAGACTTAACTCCTATGCCTCTGTTCCAAATATATTTTCCGGTGTCTCTACTCCAAATATATAGATTTATTTTATTTTGTAATAAACATTCACTGTTACAAACCACACTATCAAACTTCTCAACAGCTGTACTTGGTGTTAGTGGAAGTATTTATCATGAGTGGACTTTGGGATGGAGTGGATAGCTTATGTTGAAATACACATCAGGATTGGAGTTTAACGTCCATTAGGAAGGAGTACATAATAAAGTTTTCTTACATTATATGAAGGGGTCAAAAGCCAAGGGGTACAAGTGGACTCTTTTTGAGTTTTGAGCAAACAAGGTTTAAAGTTTAAAGTTATATAATCAAAATCCAGGTACAAATATGTTCAGTAAATTTAGCACATTATTTTTTACTGGTATTTTCAAAATGCTAAAAAACCTATTTTTATATTGGTTTGAATTTTCCTCTTTATGATATGGGCTACTATCTGATAAGAGGTGCCACTTGTATCCCTTGGCTTCCAAGTGGAGTTAGGAAAAAATTAAGAACACAGGCTTTTATGTCAATTGAAAAACACATTTTTATTACAAAGAGTAAGCTCCTATCTTAAATATTTAGTCAGAATCACTGTCAAAAAAGTTTTCCAATTCAATGTTGTCTTCTTCATGATGAGGGTGTTCCTCACAAGGTTGATCTTCTCTTGATTGGCCCTGTCTTGTTAAAGTATTCCCTTGGTAGTTTAGAGATCTGTAAAATTTGTGGTGAACCGGAGGTACAAATTGCAGCAGATCAAGAAGATCCTTGTACTTAGATGCCTTTATTTTCTTTTTGTTTGTTTTTGGAGGCAAAGGTGGCAGTTGGGTCGGAATCCTTCCTGGGTTCTTAGCGATCATGCTATATTCTGAAAAACGGTAAGTCTTTATTGAAAGTAGTTTTGTAGAACAAAGTCCAAGGATGATTTTTTCTAAATTGTAACCACTGCATCTTACTGATACCCTTCACAGATTTAACATAGAACTTGTGAATGGCTTCCAGGGAAACAAAATCTTCATCTGACATCTTTTTTACCATGAACTTTTTACTTGCTCCGGCAATAATCTCCATCCAATCGTCAGGAACATAAAACGCCCCTCTTCGTGTTCCTCTTCATATTTTCAAATCTTCCCAAAGTCCCTGTCACAGTGGTTGTAAGAATGCCCAGTAAGCAGAAACTTCAAATCAATGGTCTCAATGTTAGTTGTATTAACAACATGAAACCAGAACTTTACTGTGATGTGACTCTTGTTCTGGCCCCCACAATTGTCGCTAAAAGCTGTCAAGTGGGCTACAGTTGGAGGAAATGATTTTATATACTGCAACAAACAAGAGACAATTTCTTCGCACCCTCTAGAAGCTTGTGCTTCATGCCACATGAACATGAACGCATTACCTGTACAGATATCATGGACGTTGAAATTATAGGTCCAAAGTTGACGAGAGTAGTAAATTCTAGTTACAAGTTAGTATTGGGGTTGGCAACATTTTTTGGAGGTCAAAACATATCGCAACATGGGTTGGGTCATCTTTTACCTCCTTTTTCACATGTTCCATTTCAGTTTTAGCACTCTCAGCTTGACGGAGGTGAAATTCTTTAGCTGTAGTAGCAGCTACCTTTGCTTCTTTATCTCCATGTTCGATGGTGTTTTGCAACTTATCACACGTATTGCAAGTGTGTCTGTGTGTGGTCGATGGAAAGTAAGGTTGAAACAAGTGTTGAAAAATGTGTCTGTAATAAGATACAGTAGTAGGTTCTACGCCCCGATATTCACAGAAAAGCTTGTAACATTCATACATCTTTTTTATGTTAAGGTTACTGTCAAGATATTTCCTGTTCGGATTTTGATGTCGAGAATAGTGACTGGAGTATCTTGGAAACATTGCAATATGTCCTTGACCAAGTCAGTTTTTTCCTGCACAATTTTTTTTGGTAGGAAACTTTACGCCCTCCCTCTTTTGTCTCGAGGTGGAATACCTGTTTCAGATATGTGTTTCTTAGAAGCAACATTAGTAATTCGCTTGTTGGACAAATCAAGAGTCTTTAAAAGTGAACTCTTTACAAACTCTGACATTTCCTAGATTATATTGACAAGAAAAGGATTTCCCACGCACTGCGCCATCTTTCTTTTTATTAGGGCGCCCCTATATTAACAGCCGAGTTCAAATGAGAAGATTGTAGTTCCCAGCTTCCCAAAGCCCAGAAACTGTTTTAAAAAATTCTTGTCTCTTTTCCTCATCAATTTTTTCATGACATTTGTAACGACATTGATGGTTGTACGGCCTTAAGCTCCTTTCTTTGGTGTACTTTACCTTTGCGGTCAGTGTATTCGTGCCCCGAATTGCGAAGTATAGAAAATTTTTTCCTTTTTCCATGACTCAATTCGTCGAGGTCCTTTTTCTTCCAGGATGCTTGATGCGCTTAGGAGGGGGTTCTTCTTCGTCCATCTGCTGTTCTTCTCCCTCTGTTCTCTGGACCTGTTCTGTGACTCCACCTAAAATATAAAAAAAAGTATAGCAGACACCGATGGTAGTAGGAGAATCAGTAGGAGGCGTATCGTATGTCTGTCATTTGTCTGTCTTGCAGTGTCTTAGCGACTCGAAATACACCTGTGGAAAACTGTGTTTATTTTGAACAGCTTGTTCTAAAACTGCTGTAATAGGTCTATTGGAAATTCTTTAAAATATTGTAATGTAGTATCCAACACTAGAAAAGGTTAATTGAGGCTCTCTAGATGATTGTATAGGCTTAACATGACATTTTTGTAGGGGGGACGTTATGCCTATAGATATGGGACTAAATGTTCATGGCCACTATCCTTAAGGGGGATATTCAGCCCTTATTGTATGGTAACAAGATTATAACCTTGTAATTCAACCCTCAACCTTCATCCCATATGCCTCAAAATACCTATTATTTCCAAAGGAAAGATATAAATTAAGGATCTAGGCTCACCTTCATCGGAACTATCGCCTGAGTCCTTGTTGATCGGATTGAAGTCAGGATCGTTATCACTGTCATCTGGAAATAAAACTAAGTATGTAGTAAATATTAAATCACTGTTTTAAAACAAAAACATTACACTTAAAACACTGACTCTTTAATAATGAAACATAACCTAAAAAACTGCAATGGAAAGTTTCATATTTTAAAGGAATTGTAGAGGCAAATTATTACATTAACAATAATCACATATTTTGGAAACTATCAAGAATCAATTGAACTTATACACTTACCTCCAAAAATACTTGGAATACTGTCTTCGGAACATTCTCTGCGGTTACACTGAATGAAACAATACAGTAAACATAAAACACATTCCTGAACAAAATGTCTGTACCTGTTAGAGGCCAAGGGATACAAGTGCTTGTACCCCTTGGCCTCTAACTAAAACAGCTGATGCTGAAAGTAGTTTTTCATTTTGCCGCTAGATCTCAGCATTTAACCGAGTTTTACTTATACCTGTTGGCCACAAACATTTTTAATACACTCAGGATATGGCTTCTGCAGTTAACTCAGAAAAAACCATAAAGTCACTTGTACCCCTTGGCTTCTGACCCCTTCATATATTAATGATGTTTTGAATTTGTGGACAGAAACGTTTAGTAATAAATAGATTTTAATACTTAAAAACTGTACGGAAACTACATCTTCTTCATTATACATTATAATACTTAATAAAATGTATTGTGGTGTATCCCTATCTAATATATAGTGATGTAAAATGTGAACTAACTAATATATTTACTGTTCCTTATCATTTTTAAATATTAGTGATAATTGGATTTATACCGAAATCAGGTTTGGGCAATAATTAAATTTGTAAGTTGAAGCGATCGGACACTGAATATGCTGCTGCAATTACACAGTAATAGTTTGATTTTATTTGTCAGATTTGAAATTCATTCAAACCGCAGACAAATTTTCAGTGGTAAGGGAGCTGAGAGATTGTTGCCCCTGCCAGGTTGTGCAATGATCTCCAGCCTATTGTTCAAATCTCAGAAGAATAGGGAAGAAAAATAATGCTTACGCAGGAACTTTTGGAAATCTACTAGATGAATGATACAATATAATTGTATTAGTTTTATTATAGATGTAATTTTTAAGTTGAACCCATGTCCATAGCGAATATTTTAATATTTCTTCTTTTGGTACCCATCTCTAATTGGCACCCTGTGCGGTGGTGCGAGTTGCACGGACCTAGAGCCCCCCCCTGATTTAACAACCCGCTGTAATGAAATGACCTTGAGTTTTACAGCATAAGAACAATGTTAAAACTCAAACACATTTACACACTTATTTTTGGTTGTACAATCGTGCAAGAGGTTTATCATCATTCTCATGGGGTCGGCAGTTCAGCTGGCTTTTAATGTGATTAAGACACGTTCAGCTGAACAGATGCAATATAAGTGGTGACTGTCAAGTTACAAGTGGTCAAGTTATCACTGTAGTAAATAACTAAATTGCACAATAACATCTATCAATGCAGAAAGATTAGTGGAAAATATACTTAAATACAAAGTAGGCCATCTCTTTTTAAAATAATTTGAATTAATTTGGTTTTGACACAGTGTAAATATGTGTATATACACATATATACACAAAAAAGTAAATACTTTTACTTATTGTGTGAAACATACTATCTAAGGCAAGGAATTCTTCAATACAATTAAATGGGTACAGTACCCGTTAAGTATGCAACTGACTAGTGTCTTCCAGTGGTTGTTTTCATCAACAACCCTAATACTGTATGCATTCACGTCAATCTCTCAAAACTGAAGAATAGTGTAAAACATCAATAACACCCAAACCCGAAATTAAACTTCGGTTACCTGAGATAGTTGATGTAATGAATTCCAACTAGATATACCACAACTCTTGCTTTTGTAAATTGAATCTTGTAAAGGAGTTCACTTGGACAATACAGAATTAGCAAAGTTCCGTTTGTGTATATGTATACTAGAAGGGACGATAAATAACTAAATAATAGATATAGACGGAAAGTATGAAAATTTAAATCTCTGTTGTACAAATTTTGATATAAGAACTGAGGAACTTATTAAGTTAACCTAATCATATTATAATAAGATTTGCACGTATTACAAGGCTTAAGTGGATCACAATTAAAATTAATAAAGAGCTGTATAATTATTTATTTATGTTTTTATAGGTGCCTTATGAAATTGGTGTTGTGAAAAAGTTTCCTTATAGTACATCTACGATGACAATGACTGTAATAGCTAGAGTTCTAGGAGCCAGCCAAATGACAGTTTATACCAAAGGAGCTCCTGAGAGTATGGTTGAAATGTGCCTTCCTCATACAGGTATGCATTTTATACATATGAGTTTAAATTTGTCGCTAGAATTGTAGTACTGAGCTTGAAGATAAAATGTTCAAGCACATATATTTGAATCAAGTATAAAAAAAATTGTTGAACAGATTTAGAATAATTATGACTGTGATAAGCACCATTATAATATAGAGCTATGATATAATGAAACTTCGTACCACTGCTAGTTATTTTGCTTCTCTCTATTGTTCAAAATCACTCTATATATATATATATATAAAATGCCTCATGATGCCACATACACGCTTAGTGGACTAGCTAGAAGATCTCAACATGTCCTGAACCATGAGTCCTATAATTATAAATTTGACTCTTACAAAAATGTATATATGTAGTATATATATATAACATTTAAGCTTGTTAACCTTGTTCAGTATATCTATGTTGTAAAGCACTATGTCCATCATAATCATAACTTCCATTCCACTTATAAGAAAAACTTGAGTGTTAACACGTTCGCTGCGGGTGGTAACTCTGGTTACCACAGTCTTTGTTCCAAAATGAGGTCAGTGTGCGGCCAGCTCTCGAGCTATCACAACACCGTGTTTCTCGCTCCTCAGGAGGTACTTTTCCTCCGTTTTAATGCACTTCGTTTTCACATAAGACTTTTTCATTATTTTTAATGATTTTTTAAGTTTTTTTAGCAGTAAGTGATTGTGTAACATAATGGATCTTTCCCTGGGACCAAATGGTGTACAATAACCAAGTTCTAGGCGTACAACAGAGCCAGTATTGAGTTCAGATAATGAGGATGATAACATGGACGATATAGAGTACCAGACAGACACGGAAGTTGAGGATCCTGATTACTAACCAACCCACCCCAATGGAGCACTTACAACCGGATTGGAATGATAGATATTCCCTTTACTAAACAGGAAAGATTTTTAGTTCCTTTGCCAGATGACAAATCTCCAATTAGTTTTTTCACATTGCTTGTGGATAGTTTTTTTTAGAGGGAATTGTTAAGGCAACCAACAAGTACACACTTGAGTACACTTTTTCACATTTTTATAAACTTTTACATTCGTTTTGGTATACATTTACATATAAATATTGTTTATGTTTGTCTAAAACGAATAAAATACAGTTTACTTAGCTACGATGTATTCATTTGGAATATTCCCACTGCCATAAAAGGGCATTTCCTAGTATGAATAGTAACTAGAGTTACCAGCTGGCAAGGAAGACTATCCCTAGGAGCTAGCGGTAAACATAGTTACCGCATTCTCAAAATCGTAGAGAGTGATAATTTTTATGATAATTTTCATATATTTATATCTTATTTCAACTTAAAGTAAGTAAAAATATATTTTTAAAATTTCAGCATATACGGAACTCTATATAGGGATTTTTAGCAGCGAACGTGTTAATTAAAAACCACCTATTAGTTTCAAATTGCAATCCAGTCTCTGCAAATTCACTTTTGTTGATAGTACCTGAAAACATGGATACTGCTCTCAGTGAGTACACAGCGTGTGGTTACCGAGTGATAGCCCTCGCGTACAAGAAGCTGCCTCGCAAGTTCAATTGGGTTCAAGCTCAACGATCTCAGAGATCTGAGGTATATTCCTTTTGTTATTCTTCTTTCTTATATATTTATTAAAATATGTTTATACTTAATTGAACAAATTGTGTAGTAAATTTGACAAATGTCTTAAGTCACATATTTCTAAAAAGTAAAAAAGTAAAAAAATTGGTTTGAGACAGTGTGTAACCAAATGCAAGGTATAGAGTTAATAAATTCCTAGAATTGTTACCTCTATTCTCTGGGTTTGCTGAAGAAGAAATTTTTCTCTTTAGCTGGCAGAACTGTTGATGAAAGTGCCAAGCTGCAGTTTGTTTTTGATATTCAAATGTTGTCTTTAGAGGTGTGCGTCAATATTTAATTGTAAGTTTATTTATGAAAGTACTGTATAAGACCCTTAAGATGATAAAGAGAGCACATATAGAATATCTATGAAAAAACTGCATTGTAAAAGTGACATAAATGTTTTTTTGAAAGTAACAAGTAACATCAAAATTGAAGTGCCCCTGGGATGGGGTGCCTCTATGCCTTTACCATGCATGATAATGTTACTCTTGTCAAGAAATATTATATACAGTCAAATAAATGTCAATTATATTCCATTTGAGCTGTAATTACACTGAATATGGATTAGGAATTTAATTAGGAGTGTTCACATTGTTTTTCGCAATTTGAACATGATTGTGTCTTTATGTGTATGGTTCCAAACATTTTATCCTCTAGACTAAAAAGTAAGAATACACATTTCTAGGAGCATAATTGACATGGACAATAAAGATGAACAATTTTGAATAAAAGTGAGACATAGTGTTTTTATAACCCTTACATAAAAGTAATTGCTCCAAGAACAAAATTTTAAAGTTCAGTGAATAAAAACAGCCCCTGGTAAAAATTTAGTTGCAGGTTTTGAAGACAGGAATGGAGTGAAGGAATAGATGGCTCTATGCTTGTGCTCGTGTCTTTAGTGCTGCCAACTAAAAAAGAGATTTCCCTCTTCAGTAAATTTCTTTTTTCATTCTATCTCAAATTTG
This sequence comes from Homalodisca vitripennis, assembly GCF_021130785.1. Taxonomy (NCBI): domain Eukaryota; kingdom Metazoa; phylum Arthropoda; class Insecta; order Hemiptera; family Cicadellidae; genus Homalodisca; species Homalodisca vitripennis. Next base: position 69,462,981 of record NC_060215.1, read on the forward strand.
TTGTTTTCTCCTATAGTGGGATTTCCACCCTCTAAAAAATATTTGAAAAGTCCCTGAAATGCAAAGTAATATCTGTAAATCATAAAAGAGAAACATTTTAAAACTGTTATCATTTTATTACTAAGAGGCTTTCTATGAGAACTAGAGATGTACAGTAGGGTGGAACGAAAAAATATATTTTTTTTATTTCAATATATAATAGTGATAAAAAGTGCCTTTTGCTATTATTTAATCAATTTTAAAGTTTAAACATGATTGGAGCAAGGTAAGAGATGCCGCAAAGGGTTAGAAATTGTCATATTTTAGTGAAATTTATCGATTTTCAATACATTTGTATCTGTGAAGAATATTGTTGCATTTTTCCATTTATGCTTAAAAAGCCAGTTATAGGTGACTAGTGTAATATAATCAGATAATATGATTGGAATTGATGTACTTCAACCTGAAAATAATGATTTAGAAGATGAGTTTTTTGGAGAATCAACTGACCATGAAAAGCCTTCCATCCCTTTTCAGGCCCTAACAAAAAATATGGTACAACTACCGACGATAGCTTATATCTGTGACAAAACTGGGGTTTCAGACAGAGTTGCAGCAGCTATAACAAGTGCGGTTCTTAAATATTTTATTTCTGAGGAGAACAAAGTAATGTCATTGACAGAATGAAAATTCGAAGAGCTAGAGCCAATCAAAAAAAAGCAGTGGCAACTATAAAATCGGAGAGAAAAAGGTTGTTTTTTATGGCAGAAAGTATAAGACAATTGTTAAAGAGAAAAAGACGAACAAATTTTCAGAAAGACTGTTGTTGAAGAACACGTTTTGTTAGTTGAAGAACCTGGTTCTTTAGTTCTGGTGCACGCTCCGGTACAGGTAAAGGCATCAAATAAAGTATTTTTGAGTATTTTTAATAGTAACTGTGATTTGAACTTAAACAGTGTAACTGCAATTGGATGTGATGGCACTGCTACAAACACTGGAGCTAATAATAATGTTATCGATCTATTAGAAAAGAATATTCATAAGTCTTTGCAGTGGCTAATATGTCTGTTTCATTGCAACTAGTTGCCATTGCATCAATTATTTGGCCATTAGATGGAAAAACAAAAGGACCTAATGAGTTCGGAGGAGTATTAGGCAAACTACTTGAGAAAAATTTCATGAGCTTCCAATAGTTACGTACTCATTAATAGAGGACAACCTTCCTGACTTAGAAGTGAAACAAGATCTAAATACGGATCAAAAGTATTTACTTGAAATGTGTAAGTCACTTGTGATCAGTCTCAAGTGGAATCTGCCTCCCTGATCAAGCTATGAAGAAACCAGAAAAGTTATCACATTCACAATGGCTAACGTTGGCTAGACGCATTCTCCGATTGTATGTTGGAACAGAGATCCCTTCAGAAAACCTGAAAACTCTAACAGATTATGTAGTTAAGGTGTACTCTCCAATTTAGTGTCACCTTAAGCTGAAGCCCTCTTGTGTAAATGGAGCCAATCACTTGTAAATGGGGACTGATTTCGTTGTTACGTTATCTTTCCAATGAGCATCTTAAAATAATCAACCAGTTATTCAAAGAAACGGCTACTACGCTCACCCTGAAAACATGTTGCTCTGCATGTTAAGTGATGAGAGAAAACACATTAGGTCTCAAACGACTTTTGAAGGCAAGGTCAGAACAGAAGAATGAGGTACGGAAATTTGTGATACCTAAACTAAACTTCAAAGCTGAAGATACATTGGCATTATCAACTGGGCTGACGTAACAGAACCATCAATGACAAAGCACGTGATTGATGAGGACTTAGCCAAGTACATAAGTGAATCACGAGAAGATAGCCTGATGCATTCTATTGATTTTCTACGTTTTACCTGTCATATACAAACAGTGGAAAGATTAATCAAGCTTGTAAAAGAATCATCACTCTGTGTTTGCGGTCTCGAAGAAAGAAATGGATTTGTCAAAGCCATAATTGCTTCATACAAGATGATGCCAAAATGTGAAACAAAGATACACTTTAACTAAAATGTATAATTGAGAACATTGAATATCAATTTAGCTTTGTTACAATGTTTCATTTTTCTAATATTTGTATTTTATGAATATAAGTGTGTTTGATGAATAAAATGTGACTTTATTGCATAGGTCTCTATTCATTCATTTGGTTCAATATTATCACTGTATTACAAAAACAAAAGGAGAAATTATTTAAAATGTTAGGCAAAGACACAACATCACAATATTATATCTACCAATATCTTTCTACAACAAAGCCAAAAAAAGTACATTAAAAACAAATCTTTTTTTTCAAGTTTTAATACCCACTAAGTGGGCCTATAAAATGATAATGGTAGCAAATTAAACGTGTTTTCATGGTTTTTGGCTTAGTTTTAATTAAATTAAAATAATAAACATAAAATACCATGCAAAAAAAAAAAAAAATTTGAAAATTTATAGACAAAAACTATTTTCAAGGCTTTTGCCGCACCTCAAGATATGTTTCTAGCAAAATAAAACTTTGTAGAATTACTTCTCACATAAAAAGACAAATTTTTTTCACTATTAGAATGTATAAAACAGAAAATTATTTTTTGCCCTTTACCAACATTCCACCCTAATGTACAGGTAGTGAAATATGAGATAAAATCAAATTTTAGGCTTTGAAATGGAATAGTGAATATTGTTTGAATATGAATAATTAACAAATAGTTACATATCAAGCTAACAGAATTTGATTAGCTTTCTTTATTATTTATTATTCATTTCATGAATTTTTCAGAAACTCAATATGTTTTAAATAATAAGCTTAATCTTAGCAAATTAATAACCTTGTTTTCTTTGGGGGAATTGTAGTGATAATTTATAACTTCTTAATTATTCTTTTAACAATGAATGATACTTAAAAACTTGTATATTTCAATGACAGATTTTAAAATTGTTTTTAAAAATTTCTTAACACGTTTACAACGATGTGTATCCCATCGGGTACAACGCAATCTATCACAATTTCCGCCATGTACCCAATTGGGTACACGTTGCTACGCATCTCTGTATTGTTTACCTGTCTTGGTGGTTTGTTACATTTGATCCTATGCTTAAATTGATACCTCAATACTATTTGCCCGTCGGGCACACGATTGCTTAATTTTTAAGGTAAATAAATGTTTTAGATACCCCTTGGGGTGCATGGAGAAACATTGAATAAACATATTGGAATAATTGTTTGTGTGCAAAATTACGAAGCCTACATACTATACTTAAATGTTTAACATAAAAAGAGTTTACGGTTTTTTGCCATTTTTATTGAAAAATTCGACAGCATGTATAAAGTCCAGAAATTAGCCATTGTCATGAATGTGTTAAATTTACTTACACAGGAAGTAGTTGTTTAATATTAACAGCAATTATCGATTTGGAATGGTTATTAAAACAAAAGATTATCAGTTTCCGTTAATAACTATTAACATATTGAACAAGTTTGCACTAAAATCACATAGTTGGCTTAGTGAACTGGGTTTGCATATGATAGACTCTGATACTAGAAGTTATAATAATATTTTTTAGTATCAATTATGTTTCTGGATCATATAAATGAAAGTTAAAAAATAATGGAAGGAGAGTTATGATTTGGTCAGTTAGAGCAAGGCTGTGTCAGTTGACGGGAAATTACTATGTATGTATCAGGTGGACAAAATTAAGAAATTTAGATAAAAAACAAATTAAAACTGTCTATTTGGGAGAAAACATCCAAAAGGATATCTGTATATCCAAATCGGGATACTATATGATTATTAAATAAGGACTTAGCCCCATAATTGTAGCTGAAATAATTAGTGTTTAAAGTGAATCTAATTAATGAGTAAACATTGTAATATAAAGTTAAGTAGAATCTAAATGTAATTATTTGTGTAGGTAGAGAAGGACTTAATCTACCTTGGGTTGCTGTTAATGCAGAATACTCTAAAGCCCAAATCCTGTGAAGTGATTAGTGAACTACAGAAAGCTAGAATAAAGTGTGTCATGGTTACAGGTATGCTATGTAATATTTTCTCAACAGCTACTAATTCGTAATGGTGACAGCCTCCCTAAGATTGTATAGAATGATTAAAATATATTTATTGTACATATTTGATTGTAATGGTTGATAAGATTCTTTAAGTTATATATGTCATTAAATTTTATAGGGAAAAGATTTTAACTAGCTCAATCCACGCACAGGCCTATGAGTATGTTGAACACTTTCTTGAATACGGACAATTTTATCAACAACAGCCATATTATTTAAAAATAACAACAGTGTATTATGGAAGACGAAGTAGTACAGTAACTTACCTTTAACAATACTTACAATAATTACAATAACAATAATTTACAATACAATACTTACAATAATTTACCTTTTTAATGCTTTTTTCATCAAAACACAATATCGGCTACTATGTTGAGTTGAAACTGTTCAACTACTACGTAATTCACAGAACAAGGAAAAAGAAATACTATACATATCTCATATACCTTGATAGTTTGAATCCTGTTGCATACAATGGTATGTTTAAATGACCACAATTTTTAACAACAACTTGACATTGTGGCATACTGAGTTAAATTACCATAATTTGTTTATTAAAAATACTACAGTATTCATTTTTTGATATTAAAAATGTTTAATTAAACTCAAACTATCATGTTGCATTGCTTATTACAGTTATTTAATATATTAAAAACAAGTGTTATTATTCAGTATATATTATTTAGATGTAGATCTAATGTTGAGACCTTTGTTTTAATAACAGGTGACAATCTACTGACGGCAGTGAGTGTGAGTAGGGAGTGTGGTATATTACGTAGAGAAAGTCCATTGGCATTTGTAACTGTGGACACGAAACAAAGTGATCCAGTGATTAAATTGAAACCTTTGTCAATCACTTCATCCACTGACTTTGTAAGTTCATATCTTTGTTTTTCAATTTTCATGTATTCATAATTATTATATAAAATAACTTCTCTTAGGTAATGTCTTATAGACAAAATCATAATAAGGGATATTGTTATTGTTTTATTACTTCAGAGAAAGGGAGACTTGCTTAATATGAAAAAATAGTATTTGTTCAGTTTTTAAGCAAGTCAAGGAAATATTATTAAACTTTGGTCAAACAGAATCTGAATTCCTTAACCTTTACTATCATATTAATATGCAATAGTATAGATATAATAAATTAATATATTTATTTTAAGAAAATTTAAGTCAACAAATTTTCATAGAAAGGCAATTTATACAATTCATAGAAAACCAAAAAAAGAAAACCTTAAACATTTATTTTAGTCTTTTAAAACCATAAAACATCCTAGTCTTACAATTGTCAACCATGTTCAATATTTTTGATTTAACTATATAAAATATCGTTTGAAACTTATATTTTATTCCATTCTCAAAATAGCCAGAAGTTAAAAAACTCAGCATATTTTGAATTTAGAGTATAATATTTATTGTTTAAAATGTGATTACATTACTTCTTGTTCATTCCTATGATGTATCGTTAATATGAGATATATGATACATCTTATATTAACAAAGTATTGTATGTTCTTATCAGTTTCCCTTCTTAAATAAATAAAAATTTATTAATAGAATACTAATGAGAAATGTAGAACCTCAGCATTGTATAACATATTAACAAGGACAGTACATTAAAACTTATTTTGTAACATAAAATAGACAAATCTTATTAAAAGGGAGGAGGAAATGGAGTGCTATCAGGGCTGGACTGCTTTTAGAGGTTCATTTAGTCGTTATTAATATTGTTACAAAAGTTACAATTGTATTTTCCCTTACCATCTTATGTTAACAGACCTTCATAGTTTAAACAAACAACAATAAAAACCATATATCAGAACAATTGGTTTATTTTATTTAACAATAACGCTTTATTGGTGTTAGTTTAATTCATGGTCTTTTATTACAAGCTGGTATAAAAATATTAAGGGAAATTAAAATAAATAAGATGAAATAAGTTAAAATATTTGAGCTGTGGAGATTTTCCTGCGCATTTGTGGTTTCAGTTTTTTATTAACATTATAGTAATGACAGTTTACTATGGTTACTATCAGTGTATAATAAAAGAACACAATAAAAATGCCTCTTTCATTTACTGTGTTGTAAAGTTTAGAAGTGGTTCTCATATAAGAGATTAGATTTTTATCTACGTATATTTATAATTGATTATCTCATTTATAATATAAAGATAAACGTTAACAATAGAATTATTGATTTATTTAAGAGGAGTATTGGTGCCTAGTTGTCTTTTCTTACACTTTATTTAATACAGCAGGATATCTACGGGTGTTCAACTCAGATGGCCATTGACGGTAACAACTGGTCGCAGCTGAGGACACATCTCCCGTCCATGGTGGGGGTGATAGCCACCAAGTGTGCTGTGTTTGCACGCATGTCTCCTAACAACAAAACTCAGCTGATAGAGGTGCTGCAGTCCATGGATTATGTTGTTGCAATGGTTGGCGATGGTGCCAATGACTGTGGGGTAAAATAGCTTTCCAGTTTTAGTAATTTTTTGTAAATTATTATTATTTTTAGCATAAAGTTGATTAAAATGGTATAATATACTAAATGAACAATTTATATAACATACATTCATACATATATATGTCAATTTTATATTGTATACAGACATTTATAAAAGTTGTATTTTCAAAACTTGATTTGTTTCTTTAAGTAATCGGGATCATTGGTGAGCCAAATGATTGTAGTGCATGGAATGTATTTTAGTTATAACCATTTACACATGAAGATATAAACTTTATTTTTTCAGGCACTGAAGGCAGCGCATGTGAGTGTGTCTTTGTCACAAGCAGAGGCATCCATTGCAGCTCCGTTTACGTCTAGGCAGACTGATGTCACTTGTGTTGTTGATCTCATGAAGGAGGGGCGCTGTGCACTGGTCACCAGCTTCGGCATCTTCAAGTATATGGCTATATACAGTTTAATCCAGTTCATGTCTGTACTCATTCTGTACCAGGTAATAAACCAAAATATAAGTTGCAATTAATATAAACAATGTTCTAATCTGTGAAGATAGGCTGTACAATTTTTGCATAGCTTTCTTTGTAATGTATTGAAGTCACAGTTTCAAGATTGAGAACATATTTTAAGGAGCTTTGTTCCAATATGGTAAGGTTCTTTTCAGAAAAAAAATTTGTAATGTTGTTCTTTCATTGCCATTTCTTGTGTGATGAGACAAGAACTATCATCTTGGGTAGCTCTTCATATGAGACAGTATTAACTTAATAATTTAGTTAGACACGACTGCCAGAATTCCCAGAGTCTTCTGTTCAACAATCTCGATATAGATGGCCTGCCATGACCCATACAGCATACTTTTGTGAGATGAGAATTTACTTGAGATTGTAAATTACGTTTTGATGATTTTTTTATAGAAATAGCTTTGTAACTGCTAGTGTTCTTGTAACTTAAAGACACTTGTTCACTGTAGTAACAAAAATATTTCCTCACATACCAATATTGTTAAGAGCCAATTGTACTTGTATTTAGTCATGTTTATTTTACTTTCATAAGAAAAATCTTAAATGTCAAATTTGTTTATTCCGTTACTTTTGATTATTTGAACATGGAAGATGTCTTGTTTTAAAGATATGATTAATATTCATCCAAATGCCTTCTAATTTTGTTTCATTATTATTAGTTTTTCAGAAAGTTTAGAATTTTGTACTTTGCTGTATAAATATTCAATACATACACACATTAAAATGAAATAATCTCATTAGTGTTTTTATGCTTATTGTATGTTTAAAATAAAATCCCTCCCATGATTCTATAACCAATAAAGGTATACAAATATTTCAGAGTAACATCGAGTGTATTTATAACATTGTTCTTACAGGGTAAAAATCGTGGTAGTTTTATTACAGCCGGCTAAACTATTTTTTTAATGCTAAACTATGCTATCTCAATGGACAAACCCTTCAGGTACTCCATTATGAAAGATATAAATTATTTGAATCCATCGAAGTATTTGAGTTGGTATTTTATTATGTTTGCTCAAAATATACTGGAAAATCTGGTATTTCCATAAAGAAAAACTATAATAAACCCGGATATGTAAAAAATGAATTTCAGTGACCACTTTGTTTATTGTTTGTTTTTTACTGTTATTTGAAATGTGTGAACAATTTAAATAGAATATATAGATTTAGGTGCGGTATCATTTTTAGTGGAGTAAGTGTTGTTTGTGTTTGTTTTCCAGTTATATAATAATACACTCGCCTTCGGCTCGCTGGGGGCTACGCCCCCCAGGCCCCCAAAAGTAAACGCTTGCAAATTCGGGGATAAGCGGGAATTCGGTGACTGGTTAAGTCGGACATTAAGTAAATGACAAGGGATTTAAAAATTGACCTTTTTCATAGATTTTTTTTCCGGATTCGTAAAAACTATTTTGACTTTGAGGGCATTTTGCGGTTAAACCGTTAGAGATACGACAAAAAAAGTGACTGGACCTTTCTTGTTGGAAATTTAATTTTGTCTTTCGATTGTGCCCTCAGATCTGATCTACGACCTATGGTTTAGCCAGAAATGAGTCGGGAGAAAAGTCTGCACGGGTCAGCTATCTTGAATTGTTTAGTATAAACATAATAAAAACCGACCTCAAGGCAAGTATTTTAAGTCGAACAGGGGGTTTAATATCACCAGAGGGACTATCTTGTCAAGGCGAGAAATTCCCTGGGTGGGTGATTAATGTTAAGGAGGTTAAGACAAGAGGGGGGTTTAATTTCGTCAGGATATTGTCTGTCATATGAACAAATTCCAAGGGGGGGTTAACGTTACCGGGGGATAAGTCTCCAGGAGGGGTTATCTGGTCATACCAGGATCTTCCAGGGGGGGGGGGTTAAGAGAATTTGGTGACTGGTAAAATTCGGACATGAGGTCATGGCAGGAAATTCCCTGGGGGGGTTTAATGTTACCAGGGGGGTTAACACATCAGGGGGTTGAATGTACAGGAGGTTTTCAGGTCATACCAGGAAAATCCCCGGGGGGGGGGGTTAATATTACCGGGGGTTAATGACACACTTGGGCCTTTTTTAGAGGGTATTGTGTCTGTGAACATAATAAATATTCCTCTGTCCCTATCTACTATTGACGCTTAGCTAACGCTCAGCCAACTCCCGAAGTCACTGAACCTTTTCTGTAGATCACGTGATTTCCTAAATCCCGTTTAAAATTTGTTTTGAGTTACGACCAACGTTTAGCCGCTATCAAGCCCGGAATGTAAATTTTTAGGCGGGAGAAAATGTCCAATAATTTTCACTTAATCGCGTTTTGCGGTCAAACTAAGGGAAAATATAGTAAAAAGTCACTGGACCTTTTTTTGTAGGTCATCTTATTTCCTAAATAAAACGTTAGTCTTATTTTGACCTCCGACCAATGGTTTTCGCCGCTATCGACCCCAAAAACAAAAGTTTCGCGTAAAAGTTACAACAAAATTGTACATATCACGTTTTTTTATTCGGCCAAACCAATCGAGATTAGGGCAAAAGATTTACTGGACCATTTCTGTAGATCGCGCAATTTGCTAATTTGATCGGTCAATCAGATTTGAGCTATCGACCACGGACCAAAACGGATTCGGGCCGCTATCGGGCTTGAAACATTATTTTTATCGAAAAAAATCTCTGGGAATTTCAAATGTTCGAGCGTTTTGTCGCTTAACCGTGGAAGATAGAGCAAAAAGGTCATTAGACCTTTTTTGGTAGTTCACTTCATTCCTGACCATGAATTTTCGTCAGATCCGAGCTAGCTCCAACGGTGCGCCCGCTATCGGGCTTACAAAAATTGCCTGCAGGGGTGAAGAATGCGCGATTTTTTGGGGGAATTTTTTTGAGGGGTTGAAAATTGAAAAATTCTCACTTTTCGGGATTTTCCTGGTGGTTACACGTGGAAAGCTAGATAGCCGTAGCTAGTGTACCAAATTTCAAGTCTCTAAACTCATCTGGAAGTTAGGTTAGAATTAGTATACTGTGAGTGAGTCAGTCAGTCAGTTACACATGCGGTTTGTATATATATTAGACTCGCCTTCGGCTCGCTGGGGGCTACGCCCCCAGGCCCCCATTTGGGTGTTGGCTAAATTCGGGGATAAGCGGTAGTTCGGTGATTGGTTTAAATTGAGACGTGAAGTTTCCAAATTTTATGTATCCGTTCTCGAGAATCTTACGGGTCGTAATGCTTCGCTAACGCTCAGCCAAAAGATGATGTGTGGTGTATAATATTAATCAATTGATGTGGTAGAAGAGTTAAGTTATGTGTTCGTGAAATTTGGAGACAGAAGAATTTGGTTTTTAACCAAAGTCAGAGGACGTATGTATACCATAGTTTAATTTTACGGATTTACTCAAACTTTTGACTTTGGAGGGCGTTTTTGCGGCTTAACCGTTAGAGATACGTGAAAAAGTGACTGGACCTTTCTTGTCGGAAATTTAAATTTCCATCTTTCGATTCCGTCGTCAGATTTTAGCTGCGACCTTTGGTTTAGCCAGGAATGGGTTCGGGAGAAAAGTCTGCACTGGTCAGCTTATCTTGAATTGTTTTAGTATAAAAATAATAAAAACCGACCTTACGGCAGTATTTTAAGTCGAACAGGGGGTTTAATATCACCAGGAGACTATCTATGTCAAACCGTGAAATTCCCAGGGGGGAGCTTAATGTTAAAGGGGGTTAAGACACATCAGGAGGTTTAATTTAGTCAGGATATTGTCTGGTCATATGAACAAATTCCCCGGGGGGGGGGTTAATGTTACAAGGGGTTAATGACACACGTGGGCCTATTTTAGAGGGTGTTGTGTCTGTGAACGTAATAAAAAAACTCTGTCCCTATCTACTTTTGAAGCTTCACTAACGCTCAGCCAACTCCCGATGTGGAGGGGGGTTTTTAGTCACTCGTTAACGAATTAATACAAGGTCAATCTGGAACCAGCACGAATCGCACTAATTATATAGTTGCAAGATTTAAAACTCCTAAAATTGACGACATAGAATTTGCCTTTTATAGCATTTACCAGGCTTACGGAAAGATAAACGACAGAAAGCTACAGGACGCTTTTTGTTGATTTTATCAATAGCTAGTTATAAAAACGTTTTACACATTTAAGCTACGGCCAACGGGTTCGGCCACTATCGAGCCGAGAAGGTAAGTTTTTGAGTGATATTTTTCAACACAATCACGTTTTACGGCTAAACCATGGAAGATAGAGTAAAATGTCACTGGACCTTTTGTGTACATCGCATTTTTTTGTATTAAAATCAAAATTTTTATTCTGGCCTAGAACTAAGATTTTGTCTGAAATAGAGCCCAGAAAACAAAATCTCACATAAAACTTAAAAACATGAAAACTTTTAAAACGCGTGATGCGGCCAAACCATTGAGGATAGCGCAAAAAGTTACTGGACCTTTTTTGTAGAACACGCTATTTACTAAATCTCACTGAAAATTTGTTATTTGAGCTACGACCAACCGTTTAGCCGCCATCGAGCCCCAAAGGTAAATTTTTTAGGCGAAAATTTCATAATATTTTAATGTAATCGCGTTTTGCGGTCAAAACTAATGGAGATATAGTAAAAGGTCACTCAACCTTTTTTGTAGATCATATTATTTCCTAAAAATCTAACCTTTGTTTTATTTTGACCTCCCCGACCATTTGTTTCGCCGCTATCGACCCCAAAAAACAAAAGTTTCACGTAAAAGTTACAAAAAAAATTTGCACATAATCACGTTTTTTTCGGCCAAACCCAATGGAGATAGGGCAAAAAGTCACTGGACCATTTCTGTAGATCGCGCAATTTTCTAATTTGATGGGGTCAATCAGATTTGAGCTACACGACCTACCGTTCGGCCGCTATCGGGCTCGAAACATTCATTTAAGCGAAAAAATCTCTGGAATGTCAAATGTTCGAGCGTTTAGTCGCTTAAACCGTGGAAGATAGAGCAAAAAGTTCATTGCACCTTTTTTGTAGTTCACCTAATTCGGAACCATGAATTTTTCGTCAGATCCGAGCTAGCTCCAACGGTTTTTTCGCCCGCTATCGGGCTTTACAAAAAAGGCCTGCAGGGGTGAAAAATGCATGAATTTTCTCGAATTTTTTGAGGGGTTTTAAAAGTAAAAAAGTCCGGTTTTTCAGACTTTTCCTTTTGGTTACACGACAAAAGGTACCCGACGTGCCAAATTTTCAAGTTTCCAGCACTTCTAGAACTATGTTAGAATTTGTATACATCCATCAGTGAGTGAGTGAGTGAGTGAGTGGTTTCACATGCGGCTGTATATAATATAGGATAATATTAATGCAGTAAAATAAAGTATCAAATTAATTATTTATGTAAAAGAATATGTTTTGAATTAAAATAAAAGACAAACATTGTTTACATAAATTTAATTTATAACCATAAACATATAGAATAGAATAGAATAGAAAACTCTCTTTATTGCAGGAATATACAAACTCAATATCAAATGAAATCAAACAAATAACACATGATTAAAACAGTTCATAAATAAACACAATAATTACTTACAACTAACGATAATTACTACTAAAATATATACTGTACTATGCATAAAATATATGCATCCTGATAGATTGTAACATCTTAATGTTGTTAAGTTTAGTGAAAGGCACTATTCTTTTAATCAAACAGAGCCTTTGTCAGTTTATTCTAACTGAATTCATTATCAAAATTTGTAAGTTTTATTTTTATTATACAGATTGTTTTAATATTATGTAATAGTTAAACAATAGAAACAGTATTTAATCAGTCATTTAAGTGTTGAGATATTACCAAATATACAAGTTAGATTAACGTTTTTAATTCTAAGTAACACAGTGTGTAATATCATAAAATCTAGATTGACCTGCTACTAGTGCAAGGTGTGGTAGTGAACCTGCCTTATGGACATTTTACAGATGTTATTTGTGTAATTTTTGTGTAACAATAATATTACACAATTATTTTTTGGCTAATAATATGTACAAATCACTTATCACTTATAGCGAGGTGTTGAGTTAAGCAACAATGAGTTCCTGTATGTGGACTTGGTGATAACCACAAGCCTGGCCTTCATGATGGGGCGTGCTGGGCCAGCCCGGCGGCTCGTGTCTCACCGCCCACTCATGAGCTTGGTATCTGCCACAAACGTCATCCCACTACTGTTGCACATCACAGCCTCTGCAGTTATCCAGTACCTCTCACTATTCATTCTGGAGTCCCAAGTGTGGTATGTAGACTATGTTGATGATATGTTGGCTAATAATTATCTAGACTAATTAAGAAAACTATTGGAAGATTTTCTCCAATCAGAATCCCATATTATTCAAAATTAAACTGGCTTAAGTCCACGCTTGCAACACAGCATCAATGAATTCTAGAAAATCAAAGTATTATCGAAGCTCGACAAGAACAGTGTTTTATTAATTTATACCAGTACAATAGTTTATATTAATTTGTAAGTATTAGGAGTATGTAAGTACTCAAAAATTTAAGTATTCATTTTAGTAATTGTGGTACTCACAGCTCAATTAAAATAAAGTGCAACTCCTTAAGTTGGACTCCTTTATGTCAGACCTCAGGGTAACCCGAATCAGTTCAGGAAAATTTAAAATTAGCTTTTTGTTGTCCGTTCAGACTCCAGAGTGTGGGACGGATGTTGGTTTATCACTAGGTTGTTCATAGAATCGCTGGATGAAGCATTGTTCGTTTGGTTTTGTGCAGAAAAGGAACGGGGTTTACCAATGCCAAGCTCTTACTTTGAATAAGTATTTGCCAGAAGGTGATCCAAATTTTACTGCCAGTCAAGGCTGGCTCAATACGCCATGGTATTCACTAATTTACTGTAACTGGCAAAAGCTTGTCTGGCTATGTTGAAGTGGCTGATAAATTCAAGAAAGAGTTTGAAGATTTTGTAAAGAAATAGAATTTATCAGCAGATCAAATTTATAATGCTGACGAGACCGGTTTATTTTATTTGTTACAAGCAAAATGCTGGCTCTGAAAAATGTCAGTAAAAGGCATCAAAAAGTAAGGATCGCCTTATCATAATGGGTTGTAGCAATGCGTCAGGCAACTATAAATTTCCACTACTTTTAATAGAAAAATAAAAAATCCGCTGGGTACTAAAGAATGTAAATTGTGTGTTATTTAGCAGTAACGTATCGATCCCAAAAGAATGTGTGGATGGATAGATGCGAAAGGATGCGTGACCGCACAGCACGGAAACGCCATTCAAAGCTTACGTAATTAACAATATTCTTTCGAAAAAATTAAACGGTTTATACTTTATCATGATGTATATTTTAAGCCTTTTTCCACAATAAAACAGGTTCTATTGTTTGTACATGTTGTTCTTTATTTTTTCAAAATTCTCCATTTAACCCGGACTTTTGTTATGTTGGATCGGCCGTGGTCCCGGCTAGTCCAACTTAACGAGGTCACAGTGTAGTGCCAAATATTCAAAATTTTAGTTCATTATCAGCATCAAGAATTGTCAGCTTAAAGTATTTCATGCCTACTTATGATGTTACAGTTATGAAGCTGTGATAAACTTGATCCTAACTAACATCGTGACCTGATTGGGTAGCGGCAAAACACGGTCTGATATAAAAATGCTTATTAAGAGATGGCCCAACTTAAAATAACATGCTGTCCAACATGATGCTGTCCAAAACTACATGACATGATGCTGACTAAAACACAGTCTGATACAACACGAACTTAAGCCACAGCTCAGTATGATGTTATTTTATTTGTTACAACACGGTGAGAACTACAGACATTGTATGATATTGCACAAGTTAAAGGTACAGAAAGAAGATGTAGTGTTGTGAAAATTAAATTTCAAATATTTTGTAAGGTCCAGAAGAACAGGAAACCAACTGAAATGAATGTTTTGTGGGATATATTATCTAATTGTTGGCTTTTTCATATTTATTTTAGTAAGATTAATTCACTGATAATTGTTGTATCTTAATATGTTTCTTTACTTGCTCTTAAAATTGTCTGGAATTTATGGAAACTAATGTCTTATAGTTTTAGTTTGTTAATACACTAAGGATGATTTTTATAATACAAATCTTTTGGAACGTGAACATTTCAATTTAATTCTACAGTTCACTATTCAATTCAACTAAAAACAATTCTTGCATACCAATACTAAATGATGAGCATAAATGATGTGTCATAATTAAATTAAGGACAAAATTGTTCGTACTTCACTAATTAAAATGCGCATTAGGATAAAATATGTATAAAAATGTAACTGTATAAGTCTATATTATCTTAGTTAGAAGTTGTACATAATAACTGTCATAGATTTAGCAAACAATTAAAACAGCACATATATGATTTGTTACCAGGTTTGTCCCTGTAAACCCCTATATAGAAAAAGGAGGCACAGTGGAATCATGGGAAAACACAGTAATCTACACCATCAGTTGTTTCCAGTGTTTTATCCAAGCTTGTGTATTCTCCAAAGGCAAACCACATCGTCAACCATTCCACACCAATTGTTAGTGTAGCTGAGTATTTTAAAATTTAATTTGACTTTTCCTGTATTTTTACTTTTTAATTTTGTTAAGTATAGACTATCCAACATTGTTTTAACTCAAATGAAGAACTAATTGCTACATATAGTTCTACCTAGATCAACCCTTTGCATGGTGTGTTAAGTGGTATAAATGAAAAGCATTTATTAATTTTGGTCACCTGTGTATCAATTTAATACAAAAAATTAATAAAAACATTATTTCTGAGTCAAATTTTTTCATTTAAAGTAATTTTATACACTGGCACTGGGAGTTGTAATAAATTTGTTTGGCAGAGACAATAATAATGATAAATTTTATATGATCCAAAGTTTTAGAATTTTCGTGTACAGCTTAACAATGTTATAAATTTATGTGTAGAGATTTGTTTATTGTGTCACCTGAGGTAATATTTAATTGCTAAGAAGACCAAGTGGCTCCACACACTGACAGTTGAACAATTTGACTCAGCCTGCTACTTATCTGTATCCAGTTTACCATACATCGAATACTATAAAAATTATTTAATACATATTACAGAAATTAATTTGGCTTTAAGTATTTATAGTGTGTTCAAATATATATATATATATATATATATATATATATATATATATATATATATATATATATATATATATATACGATGGGGTACCCAAAAGTAACCAGAATTGTATTGCTGGCAGCGTGTAGTACACATTCCTGCCGCTAGGCGTGTGTCGCGCAACCCATTGCGAGCTCAGTGACCCAGTTCCGTTGTCCTAGTGCATTCTGTTCGTTCATAGTGACTGTTTTCGCTAACCCTGTTTTGTTCTTGTTTCGTTTTTTGTCATGGCAAGTTTAAGTGAACAACGTGCAGCTGTGAAATTTTGTTTTTTACTTGGTAAAAATGCTGCAGAAACTATTTTAATGTTGAATACAGCTTACAAAGATGATGCTATGGGGAAAACTCAGGTCTACGAGTGGTTCGCTCGATTTAAAAATGGCGACATGTCGATTGAAGACAAACCTCGTTCTGGACGTCCATCAACCTCTCGAACGGACGAAAATGTTTAGAAAATTCGTGAACTTGTGCTCACCGACTGTCGACAGACAATTGAGGAACTATCAGAGAGTAGTGGGTTAACTTGGAGCTCGGTTCAGCGAATTTTAACAGGAGATTTAGGACTGAAAAGGGTTGCTGCCAAATTTGTTCCTCGACTTCTGACTGACGATCAAAAGGCACATCGAGTTGAAACTTGCCGCCTTCTGAAAGAACATCTCGAAAATGATCCCAATTTTCTGGAAAAGGTAATTACTGGTGATGAGTCATGGTGCTATGGTTATGACCCAGAAACGAAGCAACAGTCAAGCCAATGGAAGTCGCCATCTTCACCTCGTCCAAAAAAATGTCGGCAAGTCAAATCAAACATCAAAACCATGTTGATTTGCTTTTTTGATGCTAAAGGCATTGTTCATTCTGAGTTTGTTCCTCCAGGTCAGACTGTCAACCAAACATTTTATTTGGAGATTTTAAGAAGATTGCGCAACAGTGTTCGCCAGAAAAGACCCGATTTGTGGCAGACTGGAGACTGGTTCTTCCACCACGACAACGCACCGGCACACACAGCCATCTCAGTTAGCCAGTTTTTAGCCAAAAACGGCATGGTTTCGCTGCCCCACGCACCTTACTCGCTGACCTCGCTCCATGCGACTTTTTTTTATTTCCACACATGAAAAGAGGCTTGAAAGGTCAACGATTTGACAGCGTTGAAGAGGTTAAGAAAAAAACGAAGCTCGAGCTTGCAGCCATTTCTAAAGATGACTACAAAAAATGTTTTGATCAATGGAAATACCGTTGGGACAAGTGTATTAGTTGTAATGGAGATTATTTTGAAGGAGATAAGGTCGTATTGTAAAAAATTTGATAATATATAATTTTTATAAAATAATTCCGGTTTTTTTTGGGTACCCCCTCATATATATATATATATATATATATATATATATATATATATATATATATATAAAACATCTCTCCCTCCCTCCCTCTCCCTCTCTATCTCCCTCTCACTCTCAATACATTTTATCCTATTTTATAAAGCTATTTATAAATTTGTAGCCTTGTTTGATCTTTCCTAAAGTCTTTTTTATTCTAACAATAATTATTGTTTGTTGTTTACATTTGATAAAATCATATCAAATGCTAATAAATTGATACCAAATACGGTAAATTGATTGCTCATGATTCATTTCGGGTTAAAACAATTACACTTTATTTATTAGTTACAATATTGTCAGTTAAAATTTTATTTACTGCTTATACTGTATATAATCCAGAAAGTAATAGTATTTTTAGATTAATTGAAATTTGTGCAATATCTCTGTTGGATATTTTTCACGGGTATTAATGTATTTGTATGTGTTGCAGTGATATTTGCTGGGCTGATATTGGTGCTGACAGGTTTTACCACGGTGCTGATGGTTTGTCCACCAACATTCTTGGCTGAAATCTTCGAGTTAAAACCATGGACTCCTAATGAAGCTTGGTTTAGAGTTTCTCTTATGGTTTTGCCTGTTATCAACACAATTCTTGCATTTCTTATTGAGGTTAGTTAATATTTCCCTAATTGTATCTACATATTCAAAATCACCTGAGAAGTTTGTTTAATTCAAAATCTGTCAAATCTCATTTTACACTACCAATGACAGACTTTACTAAAACCAGATCAAAATTAGCGGTACAGAGTTTTTACACTCCCCCCCCCCTCCGTACCCTACCCCCTTATTTACTCCCTCAGGTTCACCTGTGGCTCGCATCAGGCTTACCCAAGATCATGTGCATCTATTGTTTGCAGATTGAGTCAACTGGTCATACATAATAAGACAATTTCTGCCAACTAATCAATACTACTTCCTTATCTATCTGTGAACAACTCAAGCCAGAATAGTTATACACAGTTCACATTTGGTTTGTTATATATGTGCTTAAACTATTTCAGTAATTTTTAATTATATAAATATGAACTTTTATGTGCAAGTGGTACAAATTTAAAACATCAAATACCCTGTTGAATGAAGAACAATCGTTAAAAGAAGCAAGAATTCCAGTCAAGTACTATATTGCTTATAATTTTTTATGTTGTTTATCAGTCACAGTCAAATTCATGTAATCAATTATTCTATTATTACAAGAGAAACGCAAAATTTATTTCACAATTTATATTTTATTATAATACGAGGCTTAGTGAACTGTTAATATTTCTAATAGTTATTGAATTATTATACATATAAAATTATATAAATAAAAAATATAGTGTGAGTTATGACAAGGACAGATTTAAAGATTGGATAAATCTGGTTTAAATAGCTATTTTCTTAAAATTGTGTTATGTACTGCTTCTTTTTACAATATCACGACTAATAATTAAAGTCACAATACTCACAATAATTAATTAATTGTAATGTTAATATAAAATTATAATTCCATTAACAAAATAGATTTAGTAACAAATATATTTTATTGTGATAACGCTCTCTGTTTCACTGGAGTTAAAGATGGTGGACCAATGTTGTTATATTTTTAGCTGTCCCCGTTATTGTAGTTACTAGTTAGTTGTGTGGTCTAATTATAACTATGGTACTCTTGCTACAACATAGTTTCCAGTTAATTTTCTTCTTGTATGGGACGGCCTACTGCCATGCACTGAAGTCTCAAGTAGCCAATTGCGAATGTACAGTTAAGCTTACCAGTTTACAATTTCAGCAGTCCCGCAAAAGGCTGAAAACAATAGATCAGGTCCTCCTGGGGAATTCACCACCCTTGTTTCAGAACGCCTAAGATGACACAATGCTCCCTTACTATCACAGGGTAGTAAAAACAGGTGTTCAGCAGTTTCCTCTTCATCATTACATAGCCTAGAGAACAGATTCTCAAAAATACTGACTCCATGAGGATGTTTTCTCAGAAGTTCATGCTATTTAATAAGGGCTACAACCTGAGAAGACAGTAATCTGCTTTAGGAGAGATCATGTGCTATTCTATGGGAAGGTGACTGTAGAACCAGGCTACTCATCCTTAAATCCGCCTGCATCCTCCACCTTCTGTTGTGTTCAGTGTGAACCCATCTCGGAGCAGCCATAGGGAATTCACATCTAGGAAATTAGTAATTCCACACAATGGTTGAGGCCCTGTCATGTTAGCTATCAAGCCTAGGTTTGCAAAACATCAACCCTTTTGTTTCCCAAGACCCCGTAATGACCAGGAACCAAATAAAGAATGACATTGTTTGTTGTGTCATGGAAAGAAATGACATTATAATTCCAGACAAGTTTGGAATTAAAACACACAAGAGACCAAAGCTTTCAATGCTGCCAGGCTATCGATGAAAATACTGATTGTCTTGCTCTTATACTATACTTGAAGATTCTTAAGAGTACACTCCATAATGGCAGTGATATCTCTCTAAAAACTGTGTGTAAGGACTTGTAGGGTTAACCAGTTCTCTTCATGATCTCCCAACGGAATTCCACCATCTGTGCCATTTTCTGTCTTAGAGCCATCAGTAAACCATTCAAGCTTCACTGGTGGGTTTTCTTCCCTCAAACAAAGTCTTCTTAGAATGTATCACAACCCTGAAGGATCTGTCAAAGCAAAACTTTTGCTTTAAAAAAGAAAATTTAAATAAATAATAAAAACATCAACATGTTCATATAAAGTTTCGATTTCATATATGAAAAATGGTGTCATGCATGTGGCCTTCTCTACTGCACTGGTACGCAACAACTATGTCCGTGACATTCACTATGACTACAAGACAAGTTCCACTTCCATATCTCTGACAACCGGCGAGTGACTTGACGCCTTATGACTTACATCTTTGGGGTTATCTGAAGTCATTGGTGTATGCCAATAAACTCCCAAAACATTAGTGACTTGTAAGAGAACATTCAAAGAGTTGTCAGGCAAATGGAAACTTTTCATACAGTCATAGTGAAGCTAATGAATAGAATTGTTTTGTGCCAGTAGTAGAGAAGGCCACATGCATGACATCTATTTTCGTATGTGAAATCAGAAGGTTTCATGAACATGTTGATGGATTTATTTTTACTTTTGTATCAAAATAAATCTCTTAATTTGATAAATCAAAACCGGCACTCTTTAGAATTCCCTTTTATGATCAGAGATATCATCTCCTAAATCAGCATGCTAATTTTACAATACCCACTGCTTCAGCCTGAGGCAGATCAAAGCCCTGCCTGTTGACAGTATTAGTATCAAAATTTTATTTTTTGGTATTGGCCCATCCCTGGTAACATTAGAACTTTATCAATATATTTGAAGTAAAAGCTATTTTTAGTTTCTTGTGAAGTTTTATTTTCACCTTAGTTGTCTGAAGTAAATCACTTTAAATAAACCCTTATGTCAATTTTTATTTTATTCATTTCGGTTCTACTTTTTTGAACAAAGTGTCAAGTAATTGATAGAATCCGCCACTTAGAATAAAATGAATAGAGATTTTTTTGGTGATCACATTACAAGTCTATTTTATTTTCAGAATGGAGTAGCAGAATCAAGATTGTTAAAAGTTATTGTCCACAAGATAAACAAGAAGAAACAACCCAAAAATAAGTACAAACAAATTGAAAAAGAAGGCATCCTCGGTTATCCTTACATTTGCAATGAGGAGGTTTAAACTATTAAGTGTAGTAGTACGTGATGGTACTTTTCTTAGATATTCAAAGGCTGTGTTTCATGTATTTTAGAGTTTTCAGGTAATTGTAAAGTTAAGACTACTTTCTATACTCTAGTGTATCATTTAATCACTAGAAATTTAATTTCCTTTGTTTTAATTGTTATATGTAATTTTCTTTCAGTCTTTCATTTTAATTTTTTTAACTAATACCAGAAGTTTGTAATTTATTGACAATTTTGGTTTGGTACAACATTTATTGCTCGTATGAGGTTAGTATAGAATCAAAAAAATTAAAGTTCAAAGAACATTTTCATCTAAATTTTAGTTAAGTATATTTCTTGAAATAGGTTCAAGTTTTCTAGTTTCGGTGAATAATAACTTCCCGAGAAGTCATGTAATTTGAAAACAGGTATTTATTACATGCCTGGTATGCTTGTCTTATTGCTCAATCAGTTAATTAATTCAAAAATTCTATTTTGAAATATATTGTTATTCATGACATTCTACTTTGTCTCAAATAAAATAATTTAATAACTTTTAATATAATGATCATTACAGTGTTATGTAATTATTGTGCAATAATTCACCCAAAATCAATAACATGTGGCCTCAAGTAGTTTTTAGTATCTTTGTTATAGTGAGTACTTTACTGAAGAATTACTATATATATATATAAAATGAAACTTAGAGAACAATCAGATCAATAAATGCTGCTTACATTTAGATGTATCTTTGCGTAATTTATAACAGTAAAATATTTCTTTGTTGAATTTGATCTTTATTGTACTTATTTAAATAATATTTGTTATGTTTAGTAAGTTTTATCATAAAACTTTATTTTTGGCATGTTTAGCATTAAACAGGGTACCTTTTGTTCATTTTTTCCTTTGTTTAACTGAAAGGCCCTCCTAGAATTCCAGTGTTTCAGAGTAGCACACAATCTTAAGGCTGGTTATTCTGAAATTACCATGTGTTTCTCTTTATTAGAAAAATGTTAAACCTTAAATATTTTATTTCTCATTTTAGGTTGTAGAATGTTGCAGCAAGATATGGCTAATACACATTCAAAATTTTATGATTTTTGTAAAATGAATATAGTTTTTTGTAATTCAGTTTTAATTTCATAACTTTTTAATATTTTGTTAAATGAACATCAGTAATATAAGAAAACATCAAGTCTTGGCTCCAAATAAACCATATAATAAATTAAGACATCTTGCTAAATTCTGTGACCAAAAAATCAAGGAATACAATCTTTTAAGGTTTACTAATGGTACAAAAATAACTTTAGCCTCCAGTATAGCAGAGTTTAACCATCTCAACATTAGCAGTTGGTATATCATGATTGAAATGTCTGTTTCTCATCTATAGCACCTACTGGGTTAATCTTCATTCAAAAGCCAAGATTTGGGGCACGTTACAGTCCTTTGTATAAAATGTATTACTGACAATGGGTAATTTGAAAGAATTGGATTTTAGACATTTGCCATTTTTATATATTACAACACGCAAAACTCTACATTTCAAGAGCTGAAATCCATCCTCTTCTACGGGTTTCCAAAACTTTAGGCATAAGGTAAAGCTTGCTCAAAAATAAATCAAGATATGGCTATATACTCCTCATAGTCAATCTTGATGACAGTACAAGAAGAGGGTGGATTCCAGTTTTCAGAACGTAACACAATAAAAATAATAATAATAACATAACAACACAAAGAATTAATAACTAAACATCATAATAATAACATACTTATAATAAACAAAACAAATAATTTATAATTTTTGAAACATATAAAAATATTAAATGTTGAAATCCTGTTTCAGTAGAGGTATGAAATAACTAGATGAAAAGTTGTGAAAGTGGTGGTCTAATTCATTTGTTGACAACAAATATTGTTTGCAAGCCTGAGAAATTATACTAAACCCTTGGAAATCCATTTATGCAATATAGTATATGTATATAATATGCAATCCATTTATGCAATATAGTATATATATCTGAACACACATAATTGGATAATGGCACTGTCTTCAGAACAAATTGATACAAATGAATAAAAATGATAATGACAGTTGTACTATGCTTCCTTATGATGCCAAACTATTGTTAAGATTATATATAACATTGTAACAAAAACAGTACTTTTATTTTTATTGCTAAGCTTCCTATTTTGTACAAAGTATTATAGATGTGCACATTAGTACACAAAAAAGTCATAAAACTTGCGTATTAGTTAACAAAAAAAATTAGTTCTACATTTATTGCAAAGAATATTCGCCACATAACTACTACAACTGGCTGTGTATATTTGCAAGTCGATAAGTTAGAGATGCTTTGTCTAGGTACACTGTTAAAAAAAAGTTGTCCCACAGTTGAATCATTTGTCTCTTCCATTCAAGATAAAGATGAGACACATGCTTTTGACAAAGTGTAGGAATCTTGAACTGTAGTCATGAGATATGTTAATGTCTGTAACTATCGCTAATTTGCAGATTGTTATATACATATATACACAGTGTTTACAAAAGGGTGTCACAAATTTCTGTTGCCGATAGTACTCATTATTCGGAACAAACAATGTCCTATAAACATAGGTCGAGAAATGTGTCATTTAGCCAATAGCCCCCATTTAGATGTTTTAGAAAAAATAATTTTTTTCGGTTTTGCATCAGTTATAAAAAATTAAAAAATGTTAACTATTTTCCAATTTTTATAACAATTCCATTGGTACGGCAAGCACGACCATTTTGTTATTATTGGCAAATCATATTATTATACTTTTAAATTTTTTCTTATTTGTTACTACCTATGTGAAAAGTCTGGTATTTGTAGCTTTATTAGTTCTAGAGATATTAATTTTTTTATAGAAAATACAAAATGGCAGCTAGCGGCTAAACAACACATTTCTTGACCTACGCTGATAGGGAATTTTTTGTTAGGAATGATGAATACTATCAGCCACAGAAGTTTGTGACACTCTTTTGTGAACACCATTCTAATTTTTAATTTAGTACTATATGATAAAGTTGAAAGACTGTTTCTCAAATTTTATTAGCTTATTGTAAATTTTTCAACTGGAACTGATTGTTTTTAATATGTTAGAGGCCTGCCACAGTTACTTCTCTTAATGTTAGATATATATCTGAAGTGAAATGACATATGGTTTATCATTTATTTTGTTTATTTCATGTAATACTTTCTAACGTTGCCTGGTTAAATAATACTTTCTTTACTTTACTGTTATTTCTAATCTTATTCTTTAATTTTACATCATTTTGTGTTACAACATTACTGCTAGGCCTAACTCAGTAAGGAAACATTGTACAACTTTCATTAAAAATTTGTTTTATTTGTATAAAATTGTTGGGAAGAAGAACGATTATGGTTCAAATAGTAGCATCTCATACTGGGTGCTTCAGTGGATAGTTGGCTTAAAATTCAAAATTAATTACTCTTACCCCTATAGTACTGTAATTCAATCCATTAGCTAAGATTTGTTTTTATAGTTATTTGACAAATTAACTAACTCTACAGTTAATGTAACCAAAATACAATTTCATTGAATTTCTCGGACTGGTGAACTATAATGGTTATAATTTGTAACAAATGATTAGGACTGCTACCAGCTACCTATATTAATCTATCTTTTCCTAGATTGTACGTAAATAGTAAATTTTAAATGGCTCTTCCCATTCAATTTCCTACATTTTAAAAATATAATTATTACCCATAATCAATAACTTGCGTATAGTGAATATTTGTTTTTGATGTAACATAGACTTTAAACCCCATCCTGAAACCAGCTTGATGTTTTCAGAGCCAAACGTGATCTTGTGAGATTCATTTTAAAATTTTGTTTGAAACTGAATAAAAATCTACCAACAATATTTTAATATTGTTCTTCAAACTGTTATATTATTGTTGCTTGTTTTTCGTTCAACATAGAAAAACATCAATTAACTGAGATTTCTTACCTCTGTAAATGTTATAGAAATATATTTTTGATTATTGTCCAATATAAGTAAGCCTAATAATAACTACAGTAAGCCTTTTACAATTTTAAAACTATTTTCTAAACATACTTCAAGTCACTCCATTGATAAATTATACAAAATATACTATTGCTTTATAAATCATAAGTGTGTTTTGTATTTTGAATGAATAAAATCCTTATAAAAAGCTAATTCCCTTGTGGTAGAATTAGATGTTTTCCTCTATATTTGATTTAAATCAAATTTGAATATATCATATTCAGATTTTTAAAATGGTCTGGAAAATAGCAAAATCAAAATAGAATTTATAATAAAATGATTTTGTAGCATATTATATTTTATAATATCTGTAATAACATTAAAGTTTATATAATAAAACAGTAAGATCTTAAAGTATTATAAAATTAACCTAGTCTGTTTCTCTTGAGCTTGAGACAAATTTGACCATAGATAAGTAAGGTAAGTTTTGAGTATGATTTTCACTTTCTTGGTGAAGATTACATCCATCAACATTGATCAAATGTAAATAAGTCTTAATTTAAGTTTAAAATAATTTTAAATGTTATTTGTAGTGAAAAATTTAACAACTGTACTTTATTTTTCCATACAAACTCCTCTTTGGGGAAATGTAAGCATGATAATGATGGAGTGGTAGTTTATTTAAGTTGAAATAATTTCATCTTATTATATTAGGATCTTAGAAAACCAGCCGTCCATATTGCTACACTTTACGTACTGCTATCTGTTGCTCCACTCCATTCACTGTTATATCTTGTTACACTTCATACACCATTATCTGTTGTCACATTCCATAACCACTATCTGTTGCTACACTCCATACACATCTATCTATTGCTCCATTCCATCGCTGCACTCCATATACTGCTATATGTTGCTAAACTCAATATGCCATTCATTATCTGTTGCTACTCTCCATACACCATTTGCCATACCTAAAAGCAGATGTCCATTCAATTCAGTATTTTTGTTCAACTAGAAAATCCAATATATCTTGTACAGAAAAATAAATTTCATGACGTGTACAATGCAATAATGCAAATTTAATAATAATAATGTGATAATACGTAATAATATAGTAATATGAGAAAACTAACAGTCCATAAACAATTTTAACTATTTAACTTATTTAAACCATTGTATCTCATTTTGGCATTTTGTTATTGTGATGATCCAGTAAGTAATATATGGTAATTTGTGCAATTTACAGAAACATATAGATAACCTTGTATGCGAGATGTAGAGGTATTGAGTAGGGAATCACCAGTTGCTGGGTAATATCATCTGGTGGGTGACTAGTGGAAATTACTAAATTCACCAGCTATCCATGGCTTGTAAAAGAGTAAGGAAACATAGCCTATATCATCCTAAACTTTGTTTTGAAAAATTATTACCCTGTAAATCGAAAGTCTTGAATTGGAAAGAAATGGAAAGTAATAATGAATGTTAATCGTGGATATGTAGAAGGCTAATTAGCATCTTTTGAAAAATTACCCACTACCTATTACTAGTCAAGTTCAAACCAACCAATCAATCAATACAAATTCACTCATCTACAGTCATCTACATCTAGCTGTCATTTGGAGATTTTAATTGTATTTTGTTATTGGCAGATTTGCATTTAGGATTCTCTTCATTTATGTGAAAAATTAAAGAAAAATAAAGAACTAACTAAGTAGAACTAACTAACTAGAACTAACCGAAGACTAACTATAGATTTAACTTGAAGATAAATTACTTTAAAATTTTGTCCACTGTAAACTATGTAATTATTCAAGTACGAATTATTGTATCGCACTTACTTTTTTACTTAATAGTTTACTAATAAATTTATGTTTAAGGTAAATTTTTGAATGTGATTCAACTCTTTGAATACAGTGCTATATACAGACCTCCTCCAAATGTGTGCTCATCTTTCTAGATGAGACAGAATATATATTTATAGTTTTACAGCTATAGAAAATACAAAATTAAAAAAGTTAATAGTTTAAACAAATCCAATAAAATAAAATATTTGTGATTTGTACAATTTTTCAGTTAGAAAATGATTTATATTGGTTGTTTAAGTGTATGTGGTAAATCTAAAGTGTTTCTTGAAATAGGCTCTAAAACGTATTAAAATTTCAATCCTTTCACATGTATCCTTTCAAATAAGAAATACAAAAAAGAAATTGATACATTAAAAAAATGTGGTATTTGTATTTTATTTATTGACAAATTTCTTGTTATTAAATGTTATTAAAACATAAAACTCATAGTCATTTTTAATTGAGTTCTGATCTTTTTCTGAAACTCTACAACATTCCTGTATTTTTTCTACAGCATTTATGTACAACTATGTGTAGTGGAAGATATTCAGAGGGGTCAATATATAGTAGTGTAGTTATCAAAGGCTTATAAATGTTATCACATGCTTCATTCTTACTCACTTGTTCAAACTATATTAATTACTCATGCCCATCTTCACAAATATAACACAATAATAAGACATAATATAGAATAAAATATTTAAATATTGTTTGATTCCTTTATACTAATATCAGTCACTATTAATAAATATTTGATTAATTTTAAAGAACTACCATTGTACTTGATTTTGGAAGTACTCAAATCACTCTCTAAGAGAAATGCAAGGTGACATAATAAGTGTCCCGCTGTGGCCTATTAAGTGATAATATTTATTTTTCAGGTGTATAATATAGTTAGTTTTAATGTGGTATATTTAAAAGCAATTGTTAACCAGCAACATTTTTTGTTTGTGATAAAATTAACTTTATCACATAGATGATATTTTAGCCAGAAATTGCTATTTTTATAGTAAATTAATTACATTCAAACATACTTTTAATAAGTACTTAATACCTTTCTTATTGAATCAGAATTATTTGTATTTTTATAGTATTTATTGTAGTAAGTGTAAAACAGTGTCCATTTTAAGTATTATCACTGTTGTACTTGTAATGTTCTGTTTTTGTTACATGAAGAGATTCAGAAATAATTAAAAAGATATTAAAAATCTCAGTCTTTTCTTATTTTTGTTGATTAATTTTAAGAATGCGAAATATGTTTTTTCAATGAAATATTAATATAATATAATGAGATGCCAGAGCACAGGTCTTAAAGTATTATACACAACAGTCAAGTAAAGCCATTATGTGTGGGTATAAAATTAAATATTACTAAAACTTCATGCTTCCATCTTTTTTTTTATCAGATTTTGTAAGAAGCAGTGTCTAAATTTAAATAACGCTATATAAATTATAAAAATGTACGCATTAATGAATACATTGTTCAAAATATTTTGTTGAAACACAAAAAAGTTCACCAAACTACACAATTAGACAAATGTTCATTATGGTATTACAGTCAAACCTCGATATAACGAACCTCAAGGGACCGGACAGAAAATTCTTTATATTGAGTTTTTGTTATAATGAAGTTCATTATATTGAGGTTAGGTTAGGTACAATTTCGCTACATCGAGGTTTACAGACCATTGGCTCGGTCATGAAATCGTATGCTGTACTGTATTTACGGGTAAATAGTGTGTAAAACGAAATAAAAATGCATTTAATTTGGAACAATGAAACTTTATTTTTATTTTAATTAAGAATATAGTATGTAAACAGAAAAACTGTAATACAGTAGCTATGTACTTTGAAAACACATTAAAAGAAAATTTAAAATCAAACATGACCTGAACAAAACTTAAAAATCTTACGCTACAGATAGTAAAAAATACAGTACTTGTCCTGTACAGTATTACTAAACTAAAAATTATAGATTGTTAAAGTTTAAATGGCCTAATCTACATTTTGTGTTTCGATGGCATCATTATTGATGCTGTTTTCTCCCTGTTTGTTAGAGAAAAAGTCAGTAATAGTAGTCTGCTTACGTGATGTGACGTTGATAATATCCAATGAACAATCCAATTCAGTTATAGATTTTACCACAATTTCACTCAAACCACCCTTTTTAAGAAAAAAAAAAACACTTTAGAACACCAATGGCTTCACGAGCCTCTTTTAAATTAGGGTCGGGTATTACACAATCTGGTTCATTGTTATCGTCATCTTCTGCAGCCATATTTTCATCTGGAACAGAGGTCACAGAAGAAATGATGTCAGCGTCCGTCAACTCCCCTCACACAGCCACGTCGTCATCAAAAGTAACAAAGTCCTCGAACTCTGCATCCTTCTCTAGTTCTAATGCTTTTTTGACTGTTTCCCAACCCTCCGCAGTGTCGATTTCTTGTGTAGGAGGCTGGTCTGAATTGTCCTCCTGAGTTGTGTCAGGGAACCCTCTTGAAACTATTACAAATTGTAGTTTCTGTAACTTTACTCCACGCTTTTGTGATCATCCACACGCCTTCCAAGACATTTATATTTGTAGGTAAACGGTTTTCCATGTCTCTCAGGAACTGTTGTACGACCTCTTTTCTATAATTTACTTTAAAACTTCGGATAATGCCCTGGTCAAGTGGTTGCAGTTTGGAGGTTGTGTTTGGAGGAAGATACTAGACCTTAATGTTACTCAGCCTAGGAATGTCTCCATGAGCCGTGCAGTTATCAATGAAGATGAGAATTTTCTTCTTTTTCTTATTCATATCTTTGTTAACACTTTGAAGCCACACCCTGAAAGCGTCATAATTCATCCAAGCCTTTTTATTCGCCATGCAGTCTGTAGAAAGTTCATTCACGTTTTTAAAACAACATGGCTTTTTCAATTACTAAAGGCTTTAATTTATGAGTCCTTGTGCAGTTTGCTCCCAGCATGACTGTTAAACGATGTTTACTATTTTTCCACCATGGCATTTATCACCCTTAAATGACAATGTTTTGCAAGGTAAAAATTTGAAAAACAATCCAGTTTCATCTGCATTATAGATGTGTTCTGGTGCATATCCCTCGGTTAGCTCGGGAAGATTATCTTTCCACTGAGTACAAACACCTTCATCGACTATTGCACTTTCACCGCACACTTTTCGAAAAATAAGTTCATTTTCGTTTTTTAAAGTTTTGCAACCATCCACTGCTTGCTCGGAAGTTCTCGTGTCCCAGTTCAAAAGCAAACTGTTGGGCTTTTTCTTGAAGTATAGGTCCACTTATTGCAATATTTTTGTCTCGGCACTGCTTCAACCATTTAACCACACACTCCTCTACGTCCTTCAGCTCACACGATCTTATCTTTCTGATTTTGGAACACAGTACACTTCCGTCATCGAACTTCTCTTTCTTTTTTAAAATTGTAGCTAAAGTGCTGGGCGAAATGCCCAATTCTTTCACGATGTCCAATTTTTTTTTTGCCGGATTGTCTTCAACGCATTTGATAATTTTTCGTTTACACTCTACGCTTATAGCGCGCCGTTTCTTTTTGTTATTGGCGTCCATCGTCACGAAACTACTGTAACTTAATTCCGAAGCACCGCACAATCCAAACTTTCCACAACAACTGAATAAACTCGTCTAGCAGTTCAGACCGGAGTGGCTGTGACTAAGCTTTCATGTCAAGACAAGCTTTCATGTCGAGACACGATTGTTTGTTTGTTGTCCTTTGTTATCGTTGCGACGTTTGTTTACGTTCGTTATAACAAGGTGCAGTCGTGGAACATTCGTTATATAGAGGTGAATTTCGCTACAAGAGGTTCTAACAACGGAAAATTCACTATACCGTGTACATCCAGGATTACTAAAAAATTCGTTATAAGAAGGTTGTGAGCATGCTTTATTCGTTATGTAGAGGTGAAATTTGTATTGATTCTTATGGAGACCGAGGGGATTTAAAAAAATTCGTTATATCAAGGAATTTGTTATATTGAGGTTCGTTATATGGAGGTTTGACTGTATCAGGAAAGCAAAAATATTCTTAACTTTTGCTAGATAGTCAAGTTGAATTAGAATTTCCAGGGTAAGAGAACTTAGTATGACTATTTATTGTTTGGAGTTCAATCAGATAGTCACTACAGAAGAAACCAATACTTAAAAAAAACTTGGCTTACTTCAGCATGTCAACTCATTCAAATGTTTAAAAAAGGTGTCTAGAATTTTCTGGTTCCTAGTCTAATTGAGTTAAAATTATTGTTCCAGCGGTTACGAGTTTAAAAAACAAATGTCAGTATTTATAGAGAGCAGGTTAATAAAAATAGTGGCTACTTCTGTAACCAGAAAGCTGTAAAAGGAATGCAGATAGTATTGTGCAAATATTTTGATAGAGGAGGGATTAACATATAGTTCTGTAATCATAATACGAGTAGTAGTTCAGGAGGTGGTAATTGGCTGAATAATGACAGGTAATGCAAGCAACAAAAATTACAAAATTTAAGCACCATAATTGGCAACATGTTAAATATTAAAATAATTGTAGTATACTAACAATAGTTAATACAAATATAATGTAACATTGTGTAATTAAAAACATAAAAAATATTTGAGTAATACCAATAGCAAATTTGCAATACTAGAGATGAAAACACAAGCCATGCACACATATCACAATTCAATTATTAGAGTCATAAAGCAAGTACATAATAGTTAACCTGTCAGAATTATCACCAAGAGCTGCAAGATTGTAAGATTAGATGAAACTTTTATGTAGGCTATGGTATAAAATCAATTAATATTGATACTGCATTGGTTACATTTTAAGTAAATATAGTAAAATGTAAACGAATCCATCAGCATACAAAATACAAATTGATCTACGTTGATCAAATACGTTGTAACTAACATTACATTAAGAAATTTTCTAGAATAAACCCCAATCAAGTGTCATTTTGGAGCATGTAACAAAGTTTAAAATAGTTTCCTTCAGTTATTTGGGGTCAAAACTGTGGAGTTTAATTTGGGACTAAGATTTTATCTAAATTTGTTCGGCTGATACAGGTAGAGGCCCTAGTAGAGGTGGTCTGATACATCCGTTATATTAGACAGCGTTTACCATGAGTGTTACAGACTGTTAGTGAGCAGTATAGACCTGTACACTATACAGTACAGGTCTATAGACCTGTGGGACTCGCACTCTGATTGTGGTTGTGATAATTTTTTTCTTTCTAGTACTGTCAATGATCATTCTAACAAGGCTGATGATAGCAGAGGTTGTCTATCTCAGTTTCTAAAATCTGTGTCAGCTGTGAGTAATTAGGATATTATATTAACCCTTTAACACTTTCTGACGTAGTTTTGGCATTTTCTGCTTTGATTTTGAGCACTTCCTTGTGTTCCTGTGTGAACTGTTAGTTCAATCATTGTTCACAAGAGTTCATCTGTGTTCACACATAGCAGACAGTAATCACGTCTAGCCATTGTGTCAATAGTATTGGAATTGTATGGTTATAGTAAAACATTTTTGTGTCCAATTTATGAAATGTTCAAATACATTATTGGTTATGGGTTTGTGATGTGAGCCGGACTCAAAGAGTGATTACTGAACCCGCTGAGGCTGAGGTTCACTGTATAGCTGAGGTTTGGTGGACCTCAACAATAGGGAAGAAAACAAATTACTTCTTTATAAAGAAAATTTAGGCAAGAATATGAAATACCACAGGCACTTTTTTAATAGATTTTCATTTTATGTGTAAACACAGTATCAAAAGTAACCTACATGGCCTTAGATGACATGGCCAAGCTTTATATTTATTTATTTTTGTACAAAAATAAACTATTAGGAAGTTCTAATAGAGAGATACTTTATGTTGGTTTGGTTGTTAAGTTCTGTCTAAGATGAATACTGTACAATAGTTTATCACTAGAATAACTAAGCTGATTAGGGGGAAATAGGCCAAATAATGCCATGAATGGGCTAGATGAATTGTAAACAATGCAATAATGGAAAATTGTATAGACATTTTAACAAAAAACACTATACATTCACTGATTTTACAAATTTGTTATGAAACAAATATTTATTTAAAAAAAGTGAATTTATTTTATTGATATGAAGTATACATATAACATAGTTACAGGGTTGGTACCCTGTCAGTGTGAATGGGGACATGGCAGTCTCTCCTGAAGGCAGTAGTGAATTGCCTTGTGTTGGATTCTTGATAGTGTGTCAGAATAGATGGTATGATTTACATTGGAGTTTTTGGCTCCTACAAAGAAGCCTCTTCTGGATGAGGTCTTGGTACCAATGATGCTTTATGTTCAAACTAACTTGCTATTGAATTAATTTTTGTGTTTTACTATACTATATATATATATATATATATATATATATATATATATATATATATCGGTTAAAAATTATCAATTTCAAACTTTGTTAATTTTTTAACTTTTGTAACATGTGTTTATGCATAAAATCAAATTTGACAGGAGTCTATACAACGTGTCTTTTTGTAGTGCATAACCCACATGGAAATGCAGAGAAAAGTTTAATTTACTTTAGGTACACTTTCTATATTTGTTGATGAATTTTATGAATTGATTCTTGTTATCTCCCTCTGGTTATTGTTATAATGTCTCATAAAAATTTTAATTTGGTGTTCACCATAAGAGAGTAAATAAGTAAATTCAGTTTTGTTTATTGAGAGTTCAGTGGCTCTAAGTTGAACGTATATAAATGAGTTAATTCTCAAGTTTTTTGCTATTAAGCAGAAAGTTTTAATACTACTGCTAGTCAACTTAATCAAACCTGTTAATCAAAACAGTATCAGCAACTGCCAATCAACAATCCCTATCTCGCACATTTTCACACTGGCAACTGGTTGATGTTGAGTAGAAACTGCTGTCTGAGGTCTTATGTCACTATTATCTATGAGTTGGAAGTTGAAGAATGTCACGGAACTGATTGCCGAAGGAACACTACAGTATAGTTTATAGGATTATAACATCAGCTTAGAATCAATAAAACACAAAACTATTTTGTACAATGTACTTTACCCCTCATTTCCTAAGATTCAGGGGGCTGTAATGCAGTTCATTTCAGCATAACCCAATGGCTGATTACAGAGTTAAGTGGTCTGCAAGTTCAGTGTTTTACTGCAATTTTACTGTGTTGATGATACCTATTGCTTTTGTAGCTTAATGGTTAATACATGATTTGATTCAGTGATTGGTACAGGTATCTTAATCCCTTTAATACCAGGTATAAATATTACATGTCATAAATTTTATGCCATTATATTGTACTGTATTGGGAAAACTGGACACCTTTAAAGCATGTGTTTTGAAAAATAATGATATTTTTTAAATTCTATATAATCCTTAAATTTCTGCCTTTTGACAAGCATTGAAGTCTCATAAGGTCCTATTGCGGACTCCAAAGTATACAATGAGCCTAATAGTTTACGATTTCAGCAGTCTCACAAAATTCTGAAAGTAACTGATCAGGTCTTCCTGGAGAAATCATCATTATTCTAATGTCAGAGGTGGTAGAACATTCTTTTACTAATGTGAGGCAATAAAAAAAAGGTGTCAGCAGTTTCCTCCTCATCATTACATATGCTTAGGGTGCAATTACATATTTAATAAATACAAGCTTAATACACAGAGTCTTAATGTGGTATTTTGGTGATGCTCAATTATTCTCAAGCACTTGACTCAATCAATCATAATATGCTGCTAGCGAAAAGGAACTATCATGGTTTTGGCGAGGAGGCACTAATGTGGATCAGATCTTATGTAGGCGATAGAAACCAGGTCACCAAGCTTGGCAATGATACTTCCCAGTGGCTCCCTAAACTGCGTGGTGTGCCTCAAGGTAGTGGTCTTGGCTCAATTTATACACATCTGATTTTCCAGACTGTGTACAAAGTTGTGCTGCATATATGTATGCAGATGACTGTCAGCTGCATTTGGTGTTTGAGCCTGCAAATGGTCTGAAACTCAACGTGAGCAAATGCACAGTCCTTTATATTGCCCCACACGATCTGATGAGGATCCTTGAAGAGAGTGGAATTGGGGTTGTGTTTGATGGTGAGGCTTGATTGTTTGTGATAAAGTGAAGACTTAATCTTAGCATGAAATAACTTAAAATGCAATAACATTTCAATCTCTTCAGTAAAGTCTCTGGAAACTGTTAAGGAGTTTGAGTGCTGTCTATCTGAGATACATTTAAAATCATTTTCTTTTGTATTAGCCTGTCTGTATATAAGTCCTAATCATTGTTACATTGAGCCTTTTTTGACTAAGTCAGATGCACTATGTGACATTCTGTGTAATAAATTTAGAAATATTGTACTGGTAGGTGATTTTAATATAAATGTATTAAACAAAGATAATGTTCATAACAAATTTCACAGCATTTTAAACTCATGTAATTTACAGTATAAAATTGATTTTCCAACCAGAGTCACTTCTGAATCACAAACAGCTATTGACAATATAATAACAAATTTACCTCCTAGACAAACTAATGTTATTGGCATTGCTACACATATCTCTGACCATGATGCACAAATACTGGAAGTTTTGTGTCATGGTAACAAACAAAACTACATGCTAAACAAATTCATAAGAAAATATACTCCATGTAATACCAAATAATTTTTGAACAGCCTGTCAAAGACATCATAGTTATATGTATATCTAGCACCAGTGAATATGAAGTATTGTGTTTTTAATTCTATTTTTAATTATAATTTTGAAGTAAATTTCCCCAAAGTAATGGTATTGAGTATGGAATACCATAGAAATAAATGGATTACTGATGAAATAAAAGACAAACTAAGAGAGGTGATTAATTTAGAAAAAAAACTTATAAGATATCTAAAGATAACAATTTAAAATTTATAATTAAAGGGATGAAAAAGGATTGGAGAAATTCTGTTGATGATGAAAGGAAAAGCTTTTTTGATGGGAAAATAAATAATTCTAGCAATAAGTCAAAATCAACTTGGCAATTGATCAAATCTGAAATTAATAAAACATGCTTACAAGGAAACTATTTGTGTTTTAAATGAGGATAAAAATGAGCTGACTAGTGATCCTGTATATGTTGGAAATTGTTTAAATGATTATTTCGTGTCTGTAGTTGATAAGTTAGTCTTACCTAATTTACCTTCTTGGGATGTAAACCACCACAGCATTCAAAATTTTAGTGAAGCACCAAATAGATTTAGATTTGAGCAAATTACAGAAACTAAATTGGAAAAGATTATATTACAATTTGAGAATAAAATGTCTACAGGACATGATGAAATACCAATTAAACTGGTGAAGCAATCTCTTCCATTCATTCTAAAACCGCTTACTTATCTAATAAATTTGTCTTTTATTTCTGGCCAGTTTCCAAATGAACTTAAGGTTGCTAGGGTAATTCCTATTAAAAAAAAAGAAAATCCAAACGATCTATCATGTTTTAGACCAGTGTCCCTTCTGCCAGTTTTTTCTCAAGTTTTTGAAAAGGTTGTGTACATTCAACTTATGAACAACTTAGAATCAATAACTTATTGGATAATCAACAACATGGTTTTTGGAGGGGGAAATCAACGATTACTGCAGGCATTGAATTTATTCAATCAATATTGATACTATTGATAAAGGTGAAAAAGTAGTTGGAATTTTCTTAGATCTCTTTCGAGCTTTTGATAGCGTGTATCATCCAGAATTAATATTGTCTCTTAATAATTTAGGAATTCAAAATAAAGAACTGTCATGGTTCAGATCATATTTAACAGAGCGAAAGCAATATGTTGAAGTAGAGCACACATCTCCACAATTAGAATCAAGTAAATACCATAACATTAGGAAATCCAAATCTGCAATACAAACCATAAAATATGGAGTACTACAAGGGTCAATCTTGGGTCCTTTACGGTTTCTGTGTTACATGAATGAAATGCCCAAAATAGTTCCTCAAAATTGTTACCTATATTTGTCAGTTTGCGGATGATACTAATATTACAGCATCTGGTAGTTCAGAAGAAGACATTGAAATATCTTCTCACATCAGCATAAATTTATTAAACCAATATTTAGATAGCAAAAAATTACTTTTAAATTCCACCAAATCAAATCAAATTTTTTTTCTACAAGACAAACCAGAACCAAAATCATCTAAGCATGTAAATGAAGACGAAGTAAGCCAAGTTGAATACACAAAATTTTTATGATTTTTAATTGGTGGAAACCTTTCCTGGAATAAACATGTTGACCATATTATTCATAAAATGTTTTCCGGTATTTATGCACTGAGACAATTGTCAAGGGTTTGTAGTTTACAAACTTTACGATCCGTATATTTTTCTCTAGTGCATTCACACTTATCATATGGAATAAGCATATATGGTGCGACAAACAAAAAAGAATCTGGATAGGTTACTAGTTCAACAAAAGAGAACTCTAAGGGTTATCCTTAGGCTTAAAAAGACTGACTCCGTTAATAAATTATTTACAGAAAATGGAATTTTAACGGTATACAGTTTATATATTTATGAAACAGTTCTTTATGTGAAACAAGAAGTAAACATCACTCCAATTCTAGTTTGTCATCAATACAACACAAGGCACAACAGAAATGTCCCACAACATAATCTTGAATTTTTCAAAAAGAAAACTGATTTTATGGGACATAAGTTCTTTAAAAACCTACCAAGAGAGGTAAGAAAAGAACAAAACTTAAAAAAAATGAAAATGAAATGAAAATCTTACCTACTGAAACTAGCACTTTATTTTTTTAAGGAATTTTTGGAAAGAAGGTAAATTGGAGGTAACTATTATTTGATATATATTTTGTTGTTATCTTGATATAATTAATTTAATGGTATTTTAATGACAAATTTGTGTTTTTATTTTACAGTATTCTTATTACCATGATTCTTATTATGAAAGTAATATTACTTGACACTATTCTTGTACATGATGTGCATTTTACGAATAAAGAATTTTTGAATCTTGAACTCTCTATGTCATGCTTGACCGTGATCTTACATATCTGACCATGTCACCCATGTTTTCCAACATGCTCTTGGCAGATTGAGGAGTCTGTATAGATTCAGAATGCTGCTGCTTGAGACTGCAAAGTTTCAACTCATGCATTCATTATTTCTGTCAGTTCTTTGTTGCTATCCCGCATACAGAAACAACATATCAAGGAAGGGTATAAATAGACATCAGAACTCGGTTGATTTTCAATTTAAAACACTTTGACCACGTGTCTTCCTTATGGGAGACTGCCACAATGCTGTCCATGGAAGTGGTATGCAGAATGCTGACATGTTGCATGATTCACAAAGCTCTTATTCCTAAAGAGTTATAATACTTAAGCGAGAGACTCCTATACCTGGAGGATGTCTCCGAACGCATCACCCAACAGAATTGTAATCTCCTTTTTTCCAAAGTGAAGCTTGAGATTAGGAGGAAAGGCTTTTCGTAGTTCAGCTCCAAATTACCTCCCCTTGCAAGTCAAAAGCGTTGTTTTTTGTGAAAATTTTAAACATAAGTTGAGAGATACACTCGCAAGAAATTATATGCCTTAAGTAAGAATAATTTAATTTGTAATTAGTTTGCTCACATTATAATACCGCAACAACTTTTTTTATCTTTTAGGTTGTTTGGTTTTATTTATGTGTATTTACTTGTAGTTTACTAGACAACAGTTGATTTGAAAAGCAATTGTAAGTTTAAATACACTGACTAAATAAAGGCATTTTTGTTTATTTATGACAGCAATCTAATAAAAAATAGAACTTCAGATGCTACCTTATGGGAAAATAACTTAAGAACCAGGCTACTCACTCTTATACCTGATTGCATCCTTCACCTTCTCTTGTATTCAGTGTGCATTCATCTCAAGCTTGGAGAATACACATCTAGCAATTCCATAGTACAGATGAGGTCCTGTTATTTTTTATACCGAGCCTAAACTTGTCAGACCTTTCATTCTCTACAACTCCATTATGATCAGGAATCCAATATTGATTATACTGAGTGACATTATTGATTCTACTGAGGAAGAAATTACCTGGTAACAATCTCAGGGCTTTGATTGATAGGCAAGTTTGAAGTTAAACACACAAGCTCCGTTGGTGGAAAAGGTTTTCTTCCCTCAGAACAAGTCTCCCTACTAGGTATTACTACCCTGAAGAAATTATCAAAAGATGTCTTTTTAGGCATGTAATCAGGGGTCTTGTGCAAGATATCATCTCCCTGAATTACCATGCTAATTTTACAATGTCGCTGCTACCGCCAGATAATGACCAATGCCCTTCCTACTGAAAGATATAAGAACTCTTCCTGCCTGTAGTCTGGTATTATAATTTTGCATGTTGAGGTTCATACTAATTACAATTAGGCCCGGAGAGGGAAGTGTTCAAATGAAAAGTTTAATAACTCATATTCAATGAATTTCCTACTTACAAAACTTTGCTGATTAATTAAGAGAAAAATTCCTTGCAGGCTAAATTATTCAAGTCATATGTCTTTATTACAACTTTAAAGCTACAAGAAATCAAGTTAAGTTCTAATTAATGTAGATTTTGAAAAACATGAAAACAACATCCTTAATTTGTTTTTCAAAAAGAAACAAAATTTCATAAGTTAGGAGTTTAGACCGTTTATCCAAGTGAACTATACTGTATGCTGACAATGTTCTTCTTTTGCTATATTTCAGATCATTTCCAGTCATTCTCGTACTTCTTTAAATTATGTTTATGTATTATATTTAGAACTGTCTCTATTTGAAAAATTTCATGTTATCAACTCAATAACTTGTAAATATTTTATTTTATTTTACTCAATCTTTTATTTTACAAAAAAGTTTGTATATTTACATATAAACATTAATAGGAATATCTTTCCGTGAAAACTATTCGTCTGTAGATGGGGAGCAAGTCCATCAGTTAGTCAATGTCTCGTAAGGACAAACACATAGCACTTTTATGTTAATATCTGTATTGCTAATGTAGTAATATAAAATTAATATGCAAATAAAAATACAAAGAAAAAAGCTTCTTAAATAACAACAAGACAAAGTTAAAATGAAAACAAACAAAAGAAGAAAAGAAAAAGTGTTACATTAAATAGGATTTTTAAGGATCATTCAACAGAAGATCTGGAGCCATAAACATGTTCGGGTATAGCCAGATTTGCATTCATATGTTACTATCTTCTGTTAAGACTGTTGAAAAAACAATATAAAAAAAGAGAGGGTGCTTTGGCCTGGAAGTTATGGAGTACATTGTGATGTGTGTGTGTATTTTGTAAAAGAATAACATTAATAGTTAAATAAAACAATTTGGATGTTGATTATTAATGTATGGTGAAGTAAAATTCCGTCTATAGATATATTAGTAAGTGATACTGATATTATATGTACAGAAATAAAATTAAACTTTCGACATCCGGCCAACCCAGTTAGAGCAGACACTTGTCCATCCTTCACTTGAACAAAGCAAGACCTCTACCTCCCAACACCTCACATTGTACGTTGCGGTACAAATGGTTCACTATTCAAAGGGGGATTGTAAATTCTATATTAGAAGTTGGCCAGAGGGTCATGTATCCAAACCTCATCATGTTCCTTGTTTACTGATGTTGATATTTTTCTTGAATTCACTTGTTTTGATTTGTATGCATATATAAAAGAAGAGATCTTATAAAAATGTGTCCAATGGTCTCCTTTTTAATTAATTTAAATCGATAAACATACATCTGTAGTAACTTTTTTAAAGGATAGACTGATCCTTTAATGACTGATCCTGAACACTTGTCTTGTCAAGATATAGGTGTGTCAATAGGTGTTTTTTAACTAGTTCATTTGAAAGTGTTTTAAACTTTTTATTTAAAGTGAATTCTGTCAAGACTTTTGGTAAAATTGTATATCAAGACAGTGTTTAAAGTGGTTAACAAATAGTTTCTGTTTTTAAGTTAAAATTATTTAAATCATCAAATATTTAAAGTTACAACCTAAAAACTAACCTTTCTGCAGCACATTTTGGTAGCAGGTATTTTAAGTAAAGTCATACTTTATAGTTCAATGTTGGCTATTTGATTATATTTGAAGGAAGAAACCCTATTTAACAACAACCAACAACTGATTCTGACTTTTTTCATTTTTCATAAGATAGGACTGGGGGTTTTCCAGTGTAAGCAGGTTATCTGGACACCAAAACAGCTGGTACTGATACAGCTTATCTGGCTTTATCTGTTGCCCTGATAACAACTACTATAGCTCAGAAGGTTAAGTGCTGTACTTCTAATTGGGAGATACCTGGTTCAATTCCCTCTAGGAGTGTAATCTTTTTGCTCCACTGAAAAATAAATTTGCTTTAATTTAAAGCTTTATTTTGTTGTTGTAAACAAATTTGACTATTTGTACAAAAGTTTTTAAGACACACATTAGGCACACAGAAATAATATGGCAAAATGTCCTTGTGGAATTTGTGAAATTAATGTAAGGTCATCAGCAATCTTATGTACTGGCCTATGCAGCAAAATGGTTTCATTTTAAATGCGTATGTTTGACCTTATCCCAATGTGAAAACTATGGAAAAGGAGGATTTCGTGGGAGAGTGGAAATGTATAACTTGTCAAGATAACATGCAAACAAATGAAATCCCTAAAGGTGTATTAATTAAAAATAATGAAGAAAAATTTTGATCAAGTAAATTCTCCCTCTCTTGCCGATGAGATTAACAAATCTATCCATACATGAAAATGAGGAACTTAAACAAAGAACTACATATAGCGAAGAACAATAGCTCTCTCTATGTACTAGAACTCGAAGATAAGATACGACATGATGAAGAAACCATTGAATCACAAAAAAATCATTTGATAAAAGAGAAAAAGAACTAATAAGCCCAAATACAATCTTTAGAAAAAAAACTTAAAAATGAAAAAGAAGATAACGAGAACCTCATCTCAATTATTGAAGAGGAAACAGAAAACGAATTAAGAAAAGAAAATAAACAGCTAAAAAAAATAAATGGGGAATTGCGAAACAAGTTAAAAGAATTAAATGAACAGAAAAAAAAGCATCCCACGACACAACAGGACTATCAGACGCAGATTATTCTGGAGGAATTAAAAAAGGAAAAGCTGGAAAGTGAAAATTTAAGAACAGCATCTAAAATCCTACAGGAAGAAATCAGGTGTTTGGAAAATAAAATTCAAGAAATACAAACATCTAAGAGAACCTGCTTGAGTTGCTTCCCAGCCATACAACAATCACATTTCCCAATATGGACCTTTCAGGTTCATCATCCCCCTGGATAACACAATCTAGAAGAGGAGCTGGCTGG
The DNA here is from genome assembly GCF_021130785.1 of Homalodisca vitripennis. Taxonomy (NCBI): domain Eukaryota; kingdom Metazoa; phylum Arthropoda; class Insecta; order Hemiptera; family Cicadellidae; genus Homalodisca; species Homalodisca vitripennis. Next base: position 69,505,443 of record NC_060215.1, read on the forward strand.
CCCAAGCATCCACAGTCACCTCAAGGTTTTTACAGTGCACAAATGGGTTTTCACCCTTGGCTGTGGCTGACGAGGAGGGGGAAGAAGATGATGTGGGCGATTAAAGAAGTTTCACAATCCGAATACTACATCTATGGCGACAGCCATGGGCGTGACCTGGCATATCATATTAACCAAAAGCGCAAGTCGAATAATGCATGTGGTTTTGTTAGGCCTAGAGGTCGAAACCAAGGATATATTAAATGATACAAACTTAGAGACAATAAATTTGAAAAAAGAATGATGTCTTAATCCTAATATGTGGTACAAACGATGTGGCCAGAAATGAGGCTAGCGAAGCCCTTGAGGGGTTAACTCGTACGTTAAACAAATAATAACATACAAATATTGTACTTGTGGACTTACCAAATAGGTACGATCTGAAATCATGGTCGTGTGTAAATAAAGAGGTTAGGAAAACAAATATTTCTTTGGAAGAACTTTGTCGACAGCATCCAAACGTCACGCTGGTAAAATAGCAAGTGAGGCAGAAAGGCATTTTCACACCCGACAGGGTATGCACTACAACTACAGGGGGAAAAGTTTGGCTAGCAGAAAAAATATCAAAAGCAATAAACAAGATGGGCAGTAATGCACAAAGCCAAGCTCTGGTCAATATGGAGCTGAGCCTTAATGAAGAGGAACTATCTGAGAAGTACACTGAACAGGGCGGTTGCAGAACTTCAGGGTTCTTCACTGAAGAGGCATGAAGGCATGAAGCACCCTGAACAGGGCAACGTTGAACTGCAGCAGCCCTCGTCGCTTGGCGTGGAATTGGCAGGAAACTTGGAGGCCTCTATGGGAAACTACCGGGAAGCATCAACAACCCAGATAATGTAGCAAACTTACAAACATCACCTCTTAGTATTTTACATTTAAACACCCAGTCAATTAGAAATAAATTAACTTAATAAACCTATTTTTGAATGATTTTTTTATTGTGACATTTTCCATGGTGAATGAACATTGGCTGTTTGACGAGGAAGTTTCTTTGTATATTCCAAATAATTTTATTTTAGCTAATTCCTTTACTAGGAATAATCTATCTAAAAGAGGTGGTGGATGTTCTATTTATATTAAGCCAGAGATTGATTTTAAAACAATTGATTTAAGACCTTTTTGTGTAACAGGCCTTTTTGAGGTAGCAGGTATTCTCTTGCCTAAACTTAAGTTAATAACTGTCACTCTATATCGTACGCCAGACTCTAATGTACCACAGTTTTTAAATACTCTTGATTTATTTTTATTATTTTTACATGACAAATACCAATAATTTACAGTATATAATTTCTTCAGACTTCAATATTAATGTACGACAAAATAAACCAGAAGTGAAGTGGTTTTAAATATTTTAAGATCACATAACATGTATTTGTTAAAACAATGAGCCAACTAGGGGCGAGGCTTGCCTAGACAACATTGTAACATCAATCAGTAGAAATAAAACTAATTGTAATGTTATAGAACCACATTTATCTGATCATTCTGGTGTATGTTTGCTCAATTTTTCGACATGTATGTATGTAAAAATAAGCCTAAATTTGAAAAAAAATGTATTAGAGATATGAGTGATAGAGCAATTTTTAATTTTAAGTATGACTTACTTCAAACAAACTGGAGTATTTTAAACTGTTTTAATGATGTAGAACAAGCCTTTGATTATTTTATGGAGTTGTTGACGATTTCTTTTTGAGAAAAATTGTAAAGTTAAAGATGTTAAGGTTAAGGATAAGCAAAAGAAGGTAAAATTAAAATGGCTCACACCTGAGCTGAAACAAATCAATGAGTACAAATTAGCCCTCTACGATAGATATAAAATTAGCAAAGGTACAGCCCAGGAACCAGACTACAAAAAAAGATTATATCAAAGCAAAAAGATTGTTTTAAAATACGAATAGATCAAGCCAAACGGTTGGAGAATGAATGTTACATAGAAAAAACTCTAGTAATAAGTGTAAAGCTGCTTGGGAGATAATTAAAAAAGAGTCTAATTCAACAGCCCAGAGTTCAGAGTGTATTATAGATTCTAGTACCTTTAATGATTATTTTGTTAATATTGTGAGTAGTTTAAATCTTAATAAGAGTAAAAGTGTACCTGATAATAAAGCTTTAAACCTAGTTAATAAGTATATTATACATAAAAATATTGATACAAACCTAACTTTTAATTGGCATGAGATTAAAGCAGAAGAAGTTTTAAACTGTGTCTCTAGATTAAGTAATTCAAGTAGTGTAGATATATATGGGATTCTCGAATAAAAACCATAAAAAATGTTATTGAAGGAATAGTAACACCTCTTACTTGGTTATTTAATAAGATGTTGGAGCAAGGGATTTTTCCAAAGGCATTAAAGCTAACTAGAGTGTGTCCAATATTCAAGAAAGGGGACAAATCAAATCCCTCAAGTTACCGCCCAATCTCCTATAATACCTATACTTGGTAAAATATTTGAATTAAACATTAAACAGCAACTTCATTTTTTACTTTGTCCAAAAATAATGTATACTGTCAAGAACAATTTGGGTTTATTCCAGGGGGAAGTACAATCAAAGCAGTAGAGACTGTAATTGATAATATTCTAATGAGTTTTGAAGAGCGTATGACAACATCTGCTATGTTAATTGACTTAACTAAAAGCCTTTGATTGTATAGATCACAAAAATTTTAGTGGATAAGTTTCACAGTTATGGAATTAGAAATAATGAGCTTAATTTACTAAGGTCATATCTGAATGACAGAAAACAGATGGTTGTACAACGTAATGATAAATCTAGCTTTAAGAATATTACCAGAGGTGTGCCTCAAGGCTCGATCTTAGGTCCTTTTTTTATTTGTAATGGCAGTCAATGATTTCTCATTCAATGTGACATGTAAGTCAGTATTATATGCTGACGATACTACTCTGATTAACAGCACAAAACATTTAGATGAATTAATGGACAAAGAAAATCAAACATTAAAAAATGGCATTAGAATGGTTTGAAGCAAACTCACTTGTTGTAAATAGTAATAAGACGGAGAGAAAATAGTTTTTTCTTTAAACAATCTATTATTAGAAGAGAGTACTTCAACTGCTAAGTTATTAGGTATTTGTTTGGACAGTAAGTTGGATTGGGCCTATCATATTGATTACCTTTGTAAAAAAAAACTATCTAGAATAGTTTATCTTCTAAGAAAGTTAAGAAATTATGTATCTATTGAAACATGTTATTAGTTTATAATGCTCTTTTTCAATCGCAATTAAGATATGGTGTAACTTTATGGGGAAACAGTACTAGTGCACAAAGAGCATTCATATGGCAAAAAAAAAGCGATTAGGTCAATAAAAAATGTATCAGACAGAGAAACTTGTGTTCCTCTATTTAGAGAGTATAAAATTATGACACTGCCAAATCTTTATATTTACTGTTGTTTAGTAAGTGTAAAAGAAGTCCACCCCAGCTTTACAATTAGGGAACAAGTACATGGGTATAATACGAGGAGGAAGTATTTTTTTAGATCTTCCTCAAGTAAGATTAGAAAAAACTAGAGGTTAGCCATATTTTTATGAAAATTAAACTGTTTAACAAATTACCACAAAATGCATGGATTGTACCTTTAAACAATTTTAAGAGAGTATTAGAGAACTGGTTCAAGAATAATATTTATTACTCAGTCTCAGATTTCTTAAGCAGCGATATTACATGTTTATGCTTTTAAAATTAATATTCGTTGTGTTGTCCCATTGATTTGTTAAATTATAAACCGTAATTGTTTGTTTGTATTTGTTTTATTTATTCATAATATAGTATGTATTTTAATTTTATTAACTTATCTGTATATACATAAATGAATAATATTTTTAAATTTTGTCTCTCAATGTATTTATTTATTCAGTTATTTATTATTTATTTAGTTTTAATATTGTTGACTTTTAAAATTTTATCCATGTTAAATGTGTTAATAGTTATTTATTATTGTTAATTTATATAGATCTGTTGGTTGTTTGGTTATTATTGTTATTAATTGGTATAGATCTATATATTTGCTGGTAGGCTGGATTGAGTAAGTAGAATCTGAGTAGTTTGTTTTGTTTTAGTTTAGTGTTTTAGTTTAGAATATTTTAGTAACTTGACGAAGTCCATTGCACTACTGAATGTGTTTAAAGACCAATAAAGATCTTGAATCTTGAATCTTGAATCTTGATCCTCTTTTAAGCCTTATTCTTCCCATCCTCACGTGCCCCAGGCTTGTGCGAGGATTTTATCAAACAGAATAAGAGGGAGATCGATACATTACAAAGTTGATGGTATTGATTAAAAGTGCTATGGTCACCTACAGGATTTGGACCTGCACTATCTCTAATTCAGACACAAAGTCTGACGTCTGAGACTGCTCAGCCATCAGCTCTCCCAATGTTCGGCACATCATTTTTAGTAAATGTTCATGTTCATTTATATTGTCTTTAACAGTTTTTATTTTCTAATGCCTTTGATTTTCTACTATGCGTAGTAGCAATGCAGTTGTGTCATTCTTGTCAGCAGCAGCAAATAAATTTGAATTTAATATATTTTAATACTAATGGCAAATATATTGAATAAAAAGCCACAATCTAATTGTCTTACAAATCTATCAAACCACTTCTAAGTGCTTTGAAATTATATGACACATGTTAGTATTATCATGTTAACTATTCTATATGGGAAAAGCCTTATGTAGTGTTGCATTTTGTGTGTACACACACACACACACACACACACACACACACACACACACACACACACACACACACACACACACACACACACACACATAACAGTTGGTAAAATAAGCTCTATTTATTCTACACATTTCAAAGTAAAACATGAAAATATGTATGCGTGTTTGTGTACAATTTAATAATAAAATAAAGTTATTTGAAAAGTTTTTATATTTTTTCTTATGTATATAGGAATCAAATTAAAATATGCAGTAATTATTAAACATTATAATTTGAAAATCCTTGATGTGCTTTTTGGTTTGGTTAATGTTGGACCTTGACAGTTTTGGGCAATTAACAAATAATATTACTATATAAAATACATCCTACACAAATTTATTATAATGTATCTGTGTTACGATTATATTTTCACTTAAAATAGACAGTTTTAAAGTTTGCCTATTAGACTTTAAATTAAAGCATGTAAATATGAATAATTAAGGTTTTTTGAATACTCTAAAATATTTTATATTTTTGACATCAGGATTATCTGCATTTTTTTATTTCTGTAAGATTTTAAGAATTTGAATTGCCTTCATACATCTATATAGTTTATGGTGTTTATACACATTTAATCAATTTACTAATTCTTTATATATAATGTAAATGAGTTAAAAATATCATAAACATACCCATTTTTTTTAAAGGTACAGTAATGCCTAGTAAAATATTAGCTAGACTGAGGTTGCTTTTAATTTTCATGTATTTATATTTGTAATTTTATCCACAAACTGTGTAAGGACTAATTTCGGGAAATGTAGTAAAGCAGCATTTTGATACAGAATATAGTTTTACTTCACACATTTTACAGATATAATATTTCATGTAATATTTTTATACAGCTAGTTAAGTTCAACACTAGGGAATATTCAACACAAATGGCATTAAGGTAATTGAGAAAATAAATGTACCGGTTATGTAAAATCAAAACATTGTGATTCAGTACATTTATAATACAGTTTACCTTTAATCCTTTATGGCAACATTCATTTACCAGTTGTACGGCTGTACTCTCTAATTAATATTATTTTACAGATGATTACGGTGGTGACTATCTTAACTAATTAACTTCTTACCTTAAAATGTATGGAAGACATTTGGATCTTTGTTGTACCGACAATTATATTGACTTTAATATGATAAGATATATGAGTGATCCTAGATACTAAAGTGCTTGAAATGCAGCATTAATTATTGCTTTAATCACAACAGTAAACAACAAGATATTAAGTGATGCCTCCATCGGCAAACACTAGCAAAACGAGACAAACGAACAAACATATAGCAGGAAACAGTGAAGCAAATATTGTACATTATGTGCAAACCACACACAGACATTTTCCACAATGCACTTCAAAAAACATTTAAGTATTGTAATAGGTGAAAAATTTAAGTATTAAACCTCATATAGAAAATTCTTTGTGATTGAACAGTAACTTTTAGTAAATTTTAAAATCATTTAATGATGGAGAATATACTGCAATATACCTGTGTGTGGTTTTATATCTAAATTGTATCTAGAATGGTAGATGTTCACTCTAGATATATCCAGTTTCGCATTATTCCATTATTTCTTCCTTTTCTAGTGAATGGACAAACATTTAACAATTGTAGGAGTTCCTTATTGTGCGATTTATTGTAAGTATTATGTTAAAAGTTTACTTCTGATGGGAAAGGATTTGATTATTTATTAAATTTTTAAAACTGTCCACATGAAAAATAATGTAAAAACATCACTATACGTACTTCATATTAAATTCTAATCAGAGATATTGTTCATGTGAAAACAATGGTTGGTGTCTTGAAAGTAACCAAAATTTTCGAGTATTGCTTTGAAGCAGTGGCAGCAATGGTATGACCATTGTGTAACCATATGGCCCAGAAGTAGTCAAGAAGAAATCATGCATCACTATTGACAATCAATAATTTGAAAAGATAACAGGGTTCTAGGCATTTGACATTGTTACGTGTTGTGAAAACTGAAACGTTTTGAGACAGTTCTCAAAAACAAAACAGCAGTTGACATTATACTGTAAAATGCTCTCTTGTTCCAGTATTATACTCTAAACATAAGTTTAAGCATGCAAAAGCGTCAATAAAACAAAAACATAATTAGTGCTAAAGCTTAGCTTTACAAGATAAAGTTAAGCATTATGCAGAACAATTTTATGTCATACCTATTACCGGAAACCCAGTATAGAGAAAAAATAAATCATAACAGTAACAAGCCAAGAACACATAGCACACAATGTGATGCACAATCACAGCAAGGAAAGACTTAAGCATCTTGTTTGCATTTCGTTTTATCTTTCCTTGTCATTGGAAAGATACATTTTTACTTGGTATAAAAATGTTTTTGTTTCTAAACTTTGTTTTGACATGCTCAGCAACATGTTTCTTGATTTGTTAGTTTTTACGCATGCTTAATTTTGTAACTTAGAGTTTGATATCTGAAGAATAGAATAATATCATTCTTAAAATGTGTTCCAATTATCATATATGACAAATAACGTTTGTAAATGTCCGTAATCCTGTTATTTTTGGTTTTCATTAAAGAACCATCTGTACTGGTGATCATCTTGGTTTTATCCCCATAAGAACAAAGATAAACTTCAAACTTTTACAACTTTATTTTTTGTTGTTGAGCTATAGGAGAAATTTCATTTTAAATACATATGCTGTGTCGTTTCTTTTAGTGTAAATGTTTATTCAGAATTATACCTCAAACCCTGTTTTACTTAATCGTTTTAATATTTAAAAAGTATCACTTCATAATAAAAACTCAGAAGCATTTTGGTGTGTATCAATAATTTTTAAAATCAGATATTTTCCATAGCTCTACTGTGAAAAATAAGGGTGTAAAAGCATTTTGGTTTAGTATTATTCTTTCGGATAAAACTCAAGTTGTTACCTGCAGCCAGATCGCAAATGGCCATATCGTAGAGAACTCTCGCTAACTTGAGAAAAACTACTAATGGTGGAAACCTTATGAGCGACACTGCTATTACAGTGCTTATTTCTAGAGTAGATAAATCCATTAAATTTGTATGGGCTGGAAGGGTCATTGAAAAGTAAATGAAGAGATTTAATTAAGTAGTTGGAGTTGCAAAACTTTTCCACAGATATTGTACATAGTAGATTTGTATGAAGATATAACAGAGGCTTGATGAAGTTTGGGTTGGGTTTCAAAAAGTCTCTATGATGTTCACATAATAAGATTGAGGTTGGCAGTAGAATTGTGTGACATGTGTATTAAAATCTACTCGACTGTTGTAAAAAGTGTATTCACCAACATTACGCAAATAGCAGATGAGAAAAATGTGTCAACTTGAAGAGTGAACTGTGTTACTTTACTATCTGCTCTAATAAAGAACAAGCTAGGCTCTGGTATTTGTTCAAAATCAAAATCTACAAGATATGTAGCTCACATCTTCTCAATCCTTGAAGACTATTATCAAGGATAGTAGGACTATTATCAAGGAATATCTCTTTTCAGTTAGAGATATTCTCTCTAGAGTAGAGTTAGGAAAGATCCTACAGAAAATGAGATTACCATTTTATCTTTAACTGGTATGTTATAAAATGTAATGACATTAATTTCTACCTTATTTTTAACTGATAGGGAAATATTTTCTGAACAATCATAGTAGTTCAACTTTTTTTGTAATGGTAATTTAAATTCTTCAGTTATAAATTGAGAAATTTTACCTATTTTCTTGTTAAGGAATATTTTATAACCATGTACAATTTAGTTTATTTCATCTACCATTCTAAAAGTTTACAACTAGTTCAGATTAAAATGCAATGTATGCTGTGTATGTATGTATATATGTATCGATGTATGTGTGTGCATATGTTTTGTTTCAATCCCATCACGACAAGGAGTTTTTATTAAGATTAGTATAAAAAACATAAAAGGAAATGAACTAATACTGCACCGTAAGTCTGGTAAAGGCATCTGAATAAGTTATTTTATTTATATCATGTTATTTCATTCTAAATGTTATGAGATAATTACACTTATAGCACAAGATAAAGAAATTTAAAATTATTGAAAAATTGTGTGTTTCTTTTAAAGAAAATAACAAGATAAAGAGTTTCCCAAAAACCATAATTAAATGCTCTGGAGCTTACTGATCCTTACAACTTATATAGGATATTAAAATATTAATAGATTACAAGTTTTCATTAAATAATAATATTCCTCGCAAGTTACATAAATTGCCAAAGAAATGACTTTTGACTTAAGCTTTATAAGTAGTTGAGGAATTTTGTATTACAATAAATTAATTATTTTAATGGAGAAATCAATTAAATTTTTACCTTTATCTGCCCGTCCTCATGGGCCACCCACTGGCCTGTGCAAGGAACTTATTAAACATATCTTAAAATTTCAGGATTTGAATCCATGCTATCTCTAACTAAGATTCAAAGCTCAATACCCTAGACCATTAAACCATGAAGGTTTCATCAAATTCTTTTCCCTCTCATATATTTGAGTAGGTATCATTATACCAACTAGTTATACCTATACAATTACATCATGTTGACATCACTTTAATGAAGAAACATCCAATCTGATATGATTTAAAAGCAAAATCACTCTGTAGGATTAAATTCCAGCTGTAGCTGTGGTATAACTACCATAAGCTATCAGGTTTAGTCCATAGTCCATAGTCCATAGGAATTGGTGATGACTGCCATACATAGTTTGTGACCCTTTTTAAAATAATGGATTTATTGGCAGTTCATATATGAGTAATGTTAACCTAATCTTTGATCTAGGTTTGTATTAATTTACATTTGGAATATTTTTGAGTATATGAATTGAAAATTTAAAAACCATGTGTTTATTTGTTATTAAATATGTCATAACTTCATGGCACACTCTTACATGCTTTATAAGCTCTACTACCTGTGTCTGTGATTTTTAAGCGCTTAGTCATAAAATATATATTCAATATTCTTATATATCTTAACATTTATAAAATGATCCATAAAGCAACTGCTTGTTTGAAGCTACATAAAATATATAAACCCAGTCTAAATACAAATATTTTGAGATACTGTAGAAATGTTGTGTTGGTAAAACAATATTAAACAAAGAAAAGAATGTAATGCTAATAAAGTACCTTAGCGTTCTTGGGATTGTGTGTGTACATACACTTGTGTTTGTGTGTATGTGTGTTGGCGTGTATGTTTGTGTGTGTGTGTGTGTGTGTGTGTGTGTGTGTGTGTGTGTGTGTGTGTGTGTGTGTGTGTGTGTGTGTGTGTGTTGTGTTGTGTTTTATACAAACTAAGACACTTATCACAGCTTTACAATTTACAGCTTCCAATGTGGACAACACTATAGGCAGTGAACAATCCACTTATTACAACTACAACTACTTCCAGCTTTCTTCTATTGATTAAATGTTTGTTGAATTTTCTGTACAAAGTATAAATATTCTGATTTAATTACACCATTTTCACAATTATGCATTGTCAATTTCAATTCACACCCATGAGAAACAACCTAATTATATTGACACTGTCATTGGAAATAAACATCTGTCAAATTATATAAAAATTATACTAAAAATATTATTTTACAGCTGCAGCCCCATTTAGAGATTACTTCATATACTATGAAGATTTATTTAAACCAGTTCCTCAACTAGAAAGATGCCAACTGAGTACTAGTGATGGAGCCCAATTGGAGGTATTCCACTGCTACCAGGAATGTGAGCTGGTTGGGGCTTACCACTGAGACAATTAAAATTCTTTGAAAACCTTTGTTGGAGTAAATTAACTCTCATTTGCCTTTGATAGACAGCAACCAACTTTCTAGAACTATTTTCAATTTCTATATCCTACTGATCTCAAAGATATTTCTCAAAGCTGGAAAATTTCAGATATTAAATTCTTATTTCAAACATCAACATGATTTTTCATGATAAATTTAAGTAAGTTTTTGTCAGTTTAAAACCATTAAACAGCCATTACTGAGTAGAAAAGTAGAAAAAACTGAAACTTTATGTTTTTATTAAAACCTGGTACTGATTGGGTTAAATCAGAAAAAGTAAGATTGGGTTGATCACATTCATATTTTATTGGGTAGGAAAAACGTCATAACAGTATACAATAATTTAGTCACTGTAGAATAATAGAGGTTAACCTGAACCTGTGTATTACACTTAAAATTGGTTAATGCAAGTTTTATAAACCATAAATAAGTTGTATAATTCAAGTTTTGTCTTTCTTTTATGGACTTTTTTTGCAGAAGTAGCTTCAGCTTCCTGGATCCCCTTCCTAACTAGTATATCAAAATAAAAACATTTGGTCCAGCTTTGAGGGATCTAGTGTATTTAACATTCAGAAAAATAAATTAGTATATTTCTTACTTTTCAAATTAAATAATTTAAGATGTGCCTATGAATGGTATTGTATAAAGCAGCTCTGGTTAAAGAAATATAATTTGTTTTGATTTACTAGCTACAAAAAATAGTTATCTTGGTTCTTATTTACTCGGCCGGTGTCATGACTATCTTCTAATTTTTCTAGTTCTTAGTTACAGTATACGGTTTACATTTTTTCAAAGCATTGCTTCCAGTAACACGATAAAAATCTTGCGAGATCTCTACCTTGTCGTGTGGACCCATCTTCAGCCAAGAGATACTAAACTGAGACTGAAGAAACTGAGTTTCAATTTAATATTTATTCACGAAATATGACTCCATAACAAAGCCACAACATCTCAAGATGGCAATTGTGTTAGCAAAGTTTTGATGTGATGTGAACCAGAATAGTAGAAAATAATTGATTTAGTTTCAATATATATACACAATTTGAAATTCATAGTTTCTCACATAACAATTTTTTACAAAAATTTGAAAATAACAATTTAAGTACCATGTCAAATATTTTAAAACCAACATTTTCGTGACATTTTTTTTATTCATAATACCATCTACAACAAATTACAATTCAATTCAAGAACGCCTTACAAACTGTTTCTGGATATAAATAATCTTAAATAATAACTTTTACTTCATAGTCAACATTCCTTCACTTATTTACTCTAATAACAGCAACAACTCGGTAACCTCTGGCTTACAATATTTTGAAGCGTATATTCCACTTAATACATCTCTACGAATACAATACCTACTTACCTAGCAAGTTCTTGCAAGTGCTGTGCAGCGTGGCGTGGCGTAACAAAGATAGAAGCTACGAATACAATCACCAATCCACTTTAAGTCCACCAATGTATCCTATATTCTAATGGCAATCTAACAGTTAGGCCTATAGTTTGCATATAAACATCTAAATATCTGAGAAACAACATTTTACAAAACTAAAGTATTTATTAGTGACATAATAAGCTTTGACTCATACCTTACTTTAATACATATATTAGAGAGAAAAGTATAACAAACCATAAACGCATAAATATTTAGCAAATTTAATTATGATTAACAGTAAAATAGTTTTTTTTTAACAACCTAGAAGATAGCAATGGAGATAGGTGATGGTTAAGTCCTTTCATAGAGAATCAGCTGACATTTTGAACAACTCACATTTTCTAATATTTTTATTTATTTTATCCAAACTTATTAAGCTATGTTTTTAGTAATAAGGTTTTGCAGAAAATGTTTATATATCCTCACACACACAAATATATATATATATATATATATATATATATTTTTGTGTGTGTGGATATATTGTGAAAATGTTTTAACAATTGTTTACAATTTAGTTAATTCATACACTAAATCATGTATAAGTAGATACACTTGCTACTTTGGGAAAAGATTTACATTTCATTATTCTTATTGTGCAGTTTACTATAAAGTACTGTATAGTTTTTAAAATTTCTGTTTTAGCCTAAATCTTGTAAAAAGTACCATCAATGAATTTTTATTTTTAAAGAATAGAACATTAACTGGCAATTGCATGGGTATTTGGTTAATACAAATATTGTTTTCCTGTAGCAAACAATAGTAAATCATTGATGTTAATGCCAATTACGTACAATATTTAGTAGCTGCTTCTCAAGAACTTAGTCCTCCTAAACATTATGCTGAAGGGACAATGTCATGCTTTTATTGCGAATCTACACTTTTCCTTGTAGGTAATTTACAATTACTACGCTTAAAACGACTTTTAGTTAACATTAATTTAATTTTCGATATGTATAACAGTTTATTTTGTACACATTTAAATATTTTATAGATTATATTAAGCAATATGTAACAACAACGTATAGTCAGAAATGTTTTTAGACTGTTAACAGTATAGAATCTCTTCAAGAAGAGCCGTTATATTTTTTACAAAACATATAGTTCTTCCAATATTCATTTAAAAATATACAGTGTATTTTTTCATGAAAATGGAGATACATGAATAGACTTTTCACTAGATTAAATTTTCTCAGAAGCGTCAGTGTTTGTCATACGATGACTAATAGCTAAACTAAGTCTTGTTAGAAAAGAGGTCTTTTAATAATCTTTCTAGTTTTAACACCCCTGAACTTATACAAAGAGAATAACAGCTAAGCTTAGACATTATGCTTACAACACATGACTTAAGACACTACAGCCTTAACCCACCTAAACATGGAAGACTTGGGAATGACTTCAACAGTTGTCGATGATCATATCATGAATGAAACTACTGCAGATAACTCTCTTTTATGTTCATCTCCTGTAATAAGAAAACAAATAAATCAATATTATATTCAAAATTGTATGGTAAAAATATTGAAATTCAGAATATGCTGATGAACTTTGTTTTATTTAGTTCAAAATACTCATATTTTTTATTTTTAGATACATTTTTGAACCTATAATATAGGAGCACAAGGAGAAAAAGTAAATTTTTTCAACAATAAAATGTTAATTTGTATCAAGACATGAGTTATTGTCAATGAATTTGGTTTTTATAAAACCAGGAGTGGCACAAACAGTTCTAATTAACCGGTAAATAATATTATTGCATCCCTTATCCCCTGCATTGCTTGCTAATACTTGCAACAATGTTTTAATATAAAATAAAAAAATATAACATTTAATTTAAAAAATATTATTTTAAAATGTAATTATCTGCATTATTGTTTATTTTAAAATAATTTTTAAACTCATTCCAAATGTATCTCCTTTATGCGAGGCAAAAATACATAGTATCACCACAGTTCAAATACAAGGTGCTCAACTCAAGTTAGGTACATTGGCAGCTATTTGTTCTAGAGCAGAGGGGTTTCCAAAATTTTTCATTTGAGTGCCAATCTGAAGAATTATATTGAAAGACAATATGGTTAGATATGTTGATATACTAACTACCAAGAATTGTTTTACAGTAGTACAGTAGTACAGAATTGAGTCAATGTAGTACCTACTTATATTAAAAAAAACTAGCAAACGTTTCCATATAAAATACATTAATTTATTTACTAAAATAAAGATTCTTTACAGTCGTTTACAAAACATTAATACAATTTTTCTAATGAACCATCCCCTGCTTTCTTGTGTATGTGTGAAATTTGTGCAGTTATTGTTGACCAAAATTGTCAGGACATTGTCCCTCGAACATGACATCCCTATTACCAAAATAGATTTTACATGTTCAGAAAGGTTTCCTCTATACTTAGATTTTACAAAGTCATTTCCAAAAGCTTGTTTATATATGCGTTGATTTAAAAATTAAAACATTCCACTTTTAAAGTAATTACTTCTCTTTAAGTTCTTCAGGAAAAAAAGTAAAACCATGTTGAAGTTACATTTCGTTTACATCTAATGGTCGACCAGTGACCCATGGATATGTAACACTTTACTGATCAATTCTTATCAAACAATACAACTAATTAGCAAATAATCTAAAAATACATGAAACATTTCTTGTAAAATGAATAAGGCCTTCATTCTTGTAGCACTTCTCGTAGTATTCTTTCAAGTTGTTGTTTGTAGCAAGTTTAATCAGTTGAAGTAAAGGTTCTAAAGGTGTATTTTAAATTTAAGTTTTAAATGCATATTGAAATAGTTACTCTTTGCTGTCAAAGCATCATCGAATTCAGCAATGCGGGTTTGAAACTTCTCCATTCGTTTACCAATAGTAAGAACTGCTAATGTTACATGAAAAGCACAAGAGATTTACTATCAAACCCGTTGCAAGTTGAAACTGTTTAAGATACGTCTTTTCAAAATTATTTACAAAATGAGCAAGTCTTCTTCTAAATACTTTCAAAAGTTAGAACAATAACTTTTAAACAATATTTTGTTTTGAAATCTCTAAAGTTCAACATCTACTGCAAATGCAAGCGATTATTAACGTTACTTATCTAACATGTGAGAAGCATACCTTTTACTTACGTAGCATTTTAAAGATCATGGCCTAGACGATCCATTTCAGCTAAGAGGAAATCTACGTCAGACTCCGTGACAGCAGCACTGGAGATAATGTTGCGGAAGAAATTTGGTCGGTCATCAAGAGGTTGATAACCAACCATCAGAGTTCCAGCAGTCATCATTCGCCCTTTCAGTATTGGGCATATCTGGGCAAAACAAAATAATGATTATAATGATTATTGCTGCAAGTTTCCAGCTTTTACAAAGTGTGCGTGTGAAGACCTCGAAGTAAACTCTGTTGAAGTAAAACTCTCTAAGAGGTTAGTTAAAAACACTTGAATAGTTGAGATAAGATTGATTTCCTCAGCCTAGTAGTATCACGATAACGTTTGTCTCAAGGAGCTGGCGTAACCGATAGATCAAAAAAGAAGTGCCGAACCAGCTACCGAAAATTGTTGTCTAATTTCCGGTCGCTGGCCCACTACCCGGGTCAGTGGGCCAGGACTGGAGGGGCTCGATCCCCGAAATTTTATAACAAACTACAGTTCTAAATACTTAACTTTATTGTTGTCAATGTTCACACTCTTAATATACATTTTGCATAGTGTAGTTTTGAATACAGTTCAAACATTTATTGAATACGCAATACATCAATGATGTTTCTGTAATTAAATATTCAATATACAACGTTAGGTAAAATTGTATTTGTAATAATCTCAAACCAGTGGCTTTGGACTTGACTGAGTGATGAAGGGAAGTGGCTTTGTGAGGAGGAAGAGGCCATGGAAGACTTTGTTTTCCCGCTAAACTTAAACTTTTTAGTTGATTCCGTCGCAGGGCGTTTCTCTCTACCTTGGTGTCTAGCGCCTTTATTCCTAGAGTTTAAGATTATGTTTTCATGCCACATCAGTTTGTTCCCGAAAAGTGAGTGAAAGTTTCAATATTAAGAGACACACTAGCGATCAGTTCTTTGATGTCAAAACAGTAACAACGGACGCTATAAACTAAACGCGATAGAGGAGAACAGTTTTCCAATGCTGTTACCCTTCATCCTCACCTGGTTACTAGGGAAGGAATTGTGATATTTAGATCTTAATGGATGTAATATTTCAATTACAGATATATACATTTTCCTAAAATATTTTTACCTCAAGTAACACTTTCAAAAGCTATTGCAATTTATATACCTTTTTAAAATATTTTATAGTTATGCATTATATAAGAAAAATTATATACAACACTGAATAAAATTATTTATGAATGTTACAAAGAAGCCTGGAAAACCCATCAAAACAGGTGTGCATTTAAGAACATATGACGGACGCTCGGAGGGTTAACAATCCCCGATGAAAACCATGTAAAGTTACAGCGGTAAAATGGGTAATGTATCTACAATACCTGACACTCAGAGAGCTATAGAAAAAGAAACAAGAGTATTTGAGGCCTATTGTTAAAAACTATCATGTTTTGTGGGGATAACGAAATTAATACTCCATCTTTGCCAAAGAGACTGTGACCCTCTTCTTATAGCGTAAAAGAACTTCTAGAAATAGATAGCAAACTCAGAACGTTGCTTAGATTCCGAGCTGTGATTGATGAAAGTAACATACTTGAATCCTGACATGAAAAAGGAGATAATTGATGTTTCTGGTATTTCGATTCAAAGAAAACTTATTCAAGAGATGAATAGATCCAGACTATTCATATCAACCAGACTATATATTGAACAAGTGTAAGGAACTGTCTACGCCTAATATTTTTAGAAACAACGTACAGGCAAGTGATGAATCAAATATATCCAATTCGCCCCGAACAGTAAGATGACGCCTTTTGAGATTGTATGATATTAGATTCATTGAGTATCATGTCACCGTCATTACTTTAAAAAATGTATTACAGCTGTAATAGTCACTCCCCAAGAAGTAGCTGAAAGTAAAAGAGCTGCTTTTACGGCACCTTCAGCCGTAACTCTTCTCTCAGGGATTGAGACGAGTACGTAGCTTTTTCTTGTTACTTGCAATATATAAGTTTTTGGTATCACTTCATCCTTGTTACAGTATATTGTAACACCGAAAGTGAAGAATTACGAAATCTACGACAATCTAACAAACAAGGAAAATCAAATAATGTCAAAGTTTTTCTGTGTTATTCAAGAAAGCAGAAACATAGAAGACAGTGGTGATTGTCATCAGGTTGCCTCTGCCCTCGCTTTCTTCAGTAATTCACCACTTGTTTGGTATTTTTATTGAAGCAAACAGTAGATGTATTGTGTGACCCTTTTACTATTAAATTTTTGTTGTTGAAAGTTAATTACTTCCGTAATGATACGTCGATAGGTTTTGTCAGCTTTGAGCTTCGTGCTTTTTTGGTATTTTATTTATCCACTTTCCATTTATTTTGCAGCGAAACATGAGCTGTGATGTTTGCTTCGTGTCGGTGGGGTGTAGTTTATCATAGCTTTCCCAATGACGGGCGATTCAATGTCACAGGAAAGACAATACATTTTTGGAGAAAAAAGCACCGTCAGTCAGAGCTTCGGCTTTAGAGAGATATAAACCATTAAGTTGCAAGAAAAAGCGAGATAGGCTTAGTGATTATGTTGACAATTCCGGTAAATCATGTAGCATAACATAGTAAAATACTACGTGCAGTAAAGTGGCAAAAACAAAAGTGAAACTATTAAAACTTTATGAAATGAACTAGCGTTGTTGAAATCACGGCTAAATTTTGCAAATAAGAAAAATAAGATTTTAGCCAATATAAAACTGCAGAAGAAACTACGTTGCTCTTCACTACAAATTAGGCTAGACGCTTACAAAGTGAAATGTGTGTTTTTATAGATAAACTATGAGCCAAGTAGATTTGACTAACTGGGCTGGAATAGTAAGTTTCATTCTCAAATATAGTCTATAAATGCGGTAAGTATGAAAAAGTAAGATAGATAAGTGATGATACTACAACTTGTTTATACAGGGTGTTCTGAAAAAAGGTGCCCATAAGTCAGGGCGTGATTCCTCACATCAAAATAAGAAAAAAAGGTCTAATTAACATAGGTCCGAAAATGCTTAGTTACCAAGTTATACAGGGTGAAAGATTTCGTCTGAATTTCAGTTCCCCTGCTGCAACGAAGCCCTACGGGTATTTGTTTGGCTGTTAATTAAGATGTACAATTTAGCGTACTTTATGTAAAATGAACTGAAAATTTGAATAAAAACCGTTTCCAGACCTGTAGCTACAGTAATTTTTAAGATATGTGACGAAATACGCGAAACTTGGTCCCGAAAAACAAGTTACATTTAGGTTTGAAGCAGATTTACTATGTTAAATGTACAATAAACACAAAATATTTTTTCACGGTACTTATAGAAAATTTAATTTCGAAGGGAAAGATGTAAAATAAGTCTATAATAGACAAACGCAAACTTTAAAAAATAATCCTTAATTACATACAAAACGCATGAAAAATAGACAAAATCTGTTAAGCTCTCTACAAATGTAATATTGAAATTAAAAACAGCTGTTTTATTAAAATATTTGATTTGAGAAACAAAATAATTTCTATTTAAAACATATGTTTTAACAATGTAACATTGTTTATAATAATTTAAATAACATTTACAAGCAGCTATTTTTCCATTGCTCATTAAGTGCGTGTGTGTTGATCTGTACTTTAATACAAGTTAGTGCGAGTGCCGTTGAAGTTAATTTTTGATAGCTAATAATATCTTATTCATCATGGCAGGTAATACGAATATTATGTACACTAATGGTGAAAATGGCAGACATGCATTTAATGTACGGTCTTGCACATTGCAACAGTCGTCAGGCTAGACGACTCTATCAGGAACATTTTCCTCATAGAACAGTTACCGACTCATAAAATGTTTTCTTCCATTCATAGAAGGCTAAGCGAGACGGGAACCTTTAAATCTGGAAAAGTTGGTAGATCAGGACGGCCACGTACAACGTGTACAGCTGAATTGGGAGGAGGGCGTGTTGGGACGAAATAGAGAATCATTCCTGGAAGAAGTACTAGAGAACTAGCTTGGATTTCGGTGTTAGTATTCAATTGTCTGGAAGATTTTACACGAGCAGCAGTTGCATTCTTATCACTATCAAAGGGTCCAGGCTCTTTTGCCTCGAGATTACTTTCCTCGTGTTCAGCTATGCCAATGGCTTATCCAAAGGTGCAGAAATCCACATTTTTTAAAATTACATTATCTTTACTGATGAAGCAAAATTTTCAAGAATGGCTATTCTTAACACCCACAATACTCACATGTGGGCAATTGAAAATCCACGTGCTATTTCAGAGAACCGTCACCAATATCAGTTTTCTATAAACGTATGGGCCTGCTATTCTGGGTGATAAAAATTTTTATTAATTTTTTACCTGATACGCTCAATGGTGAAAATTATTTACATTTTCTTGACGACTAATCTGAATGAGTTTACTCGAAGATGTGCCACTATACACACGCAACAACATGTGGTTCATGCAGGATGGAGCTCCAGCTCATTACACATTACAAGTAAGAGAATTTTTAAATGAAGCATATCCAAACAGATGGATTGGTCAAGGAGCCCCAGTAGCATGGCCTGCAAGGTCACCTGACCTCAATCCTCTAGACTTTTTCTTATGGGGACATTTAAAGACGCTTGTCTACGACTCGCCTGTGGATACCATAGAAGAGTTGCGAATAAGGATTGTTAACGGGATTCAAAGGATACGTGAGACACCTGGGATCTTCGAAAGAGTTCGGCAGTCTATGAGAAGACGGCTGGATGCTTGTATTTTGAATGAGGGGAAACATTTTGAACATCTACTGTGACGTGGTTAGTTTTTTTAGGACAAGTGTAACTTTTTTGTTGAATGATAATTCAGATAACTTTTTTATGTATGATAATGTATGATTGTTAAAAATATTTACTTGATAAAAAATAATAGTAAACTCATTAATTTGTTTTAATAAAACAGCTGTTTTAATTTCAATATTACATTTGTAGAGAGCTTAACAGATTTTGTCTATTTTTCATGCGTTTTGTATGTAATTAAGGATTATTTTTTAAAGTTTGCGTTTGTCTATTATAGACTTATTTTACATCTTTCTCTTCGAAATTAAATTTTTCTACAAGTACCGTGAAAAAATATGTTGTGTTTATTGTACATTTAACATAGTAAAATCTGCTTCAAACCTAAATGTAACTTGTTTTTCGGGACCAAGTTTCGCGTATTTCGTCACATATCTTAAAAATTACTGTAGCTACAGGTCTGGAAACGGTTTTATTCAAATTTTCAGTTCATTTTAATAAAGTACGCTAAATTGTACATCTTAATTAACAGCCAACAAATACCCGTAGGGCTTCGTTGCAGCAGGGGAACTGAAATTCAGACGAAATCTTTTCACCCTGTATAACTTGGTAACTAAGCATTTTCGGACCTATGTTAATTAGACCTTTTTTTCTTATTTTGATGTGAGGAAATCACGCCCTGACTTATGGGACCTTTTTTCAGAACACCCTGTATATCAGTTCTACACGTATAAATAAGCTACACGTATAAATAAGTGCCGAATTTATAACAAACAGTTTCAATGAAATAAATAGTTTTAAAATTGTAATATTGATGAAGGTTGAGGTGAACTATACTTCTTTACGTATCGTGTATATCACTGTCGTTTCATTACTAGATAAGATCAAGATGATAGAACCAAAATTACATGGACAGAGAAAGTGGCTTTAAAGTATATCGTTGGTTACGTTGTTTGCTGAGTTTAGGACCCGAATCTAATTCTAGGAAATATTGCAAAAATAGTACCTACAAATTTAGAGAGGATGCTATCTTGGATTAAGACTTTATCACAAAGGTCTTTTACATAACTAAGGGAACAGCGCTATAATTTAGCAAAAAAAAAAAGATTGTAAAGGTGTTTCTAGAATTACACGGCTCACTGTTTCAGTTTATTAGTCAATATGGGATAAATAAAAGCGCGAAAAGTATTATACTCTCTAATACATTTAACTTTCAATACTTTCATTAAGTTTGTAAGGAAGCTATCCACGTTTATTGCATAGTGAGAAGTAGTGTAAGGTAAGCTGAAAAGCTGAAAAGAAAGCACTAATATCATAAGAGAAAACAAACAAAACATTGAATGTAGAAGATTTAAGAAGTAGGTAAACTTGAAAATTAACATTATGATATTCTGAATTTATTAATGTGTAAAGAAAACGTTCAAAATAAACACATGCTACATTCTTGCGTCTGCATATTTAATTGACGTTATTGTAAACTAATCCACTGTAACTTTAGCATTAGTTACTGAATTTTATGAATAAAAAGTGTATTCCAAGTTGTTGAACACCCTGTTAGCGTACAGCATCTGTGGCAACTACAGACAAACTGGTGATGTCATAGCGTGGAACTGCTTGACATAATTTTTAATGGCAAAGTGGTGAAGCCTATTACAGTGTTAGAGTTATAGTGTTTTCTTCATCTTTTTGTAAACGTAAAAATAAATTACGGTGTACAGTTTTAGTTAATCTTCCTTGAAGTATCAACTATTTCGGCAAAATAATCTTTAAGCCATTTTTGGTAGGTACCATTTCATTTGTTCTCTGACATAATAAATTTGCAATACAATCATGTTTCATACGCTTTTAATTAGACAGTTTAGTTATACAGAATATAAAACCAATTTTTACTTTATCTTGTAAACTGTGGACTTCATAAATATTTTGTAAAAGTTTACAAAAGTACTGAAATAGACTTGGCATTATTATTTGGTAGCTTGGGTGGCATTATTGTTTTCACTCAATGGAATTATTTCGGAAACATTTTTACTCTCTGATTTGACACTAAAAACTTTAAACCATGAAAAGTAGCCTAAAACCGCAAACTTGGTTCATTACACATCCTTGGTAATGCCCCCCCATTTATCCATACACCCTTGACTCTGGAGGACGTGAAACGTTCAGGCGTGCTTGTAGATACCTGATACCTGATGTCTTCTTCATTGACCAGCGTTGCTGGATTGAAAGCGTCACAATAAAATAAATAACAAACTAAATTTTACTATTTACACTATTTACAAATGCAAGTGGCGGCAAGGCTAGGCTATGTTGCTCGCGTTCTCGAAAAAAATCTCTTATTGAGTAGAGAGGGTTGGCCAGGGACCACTTCCTAAGCCTGCATTCAAAGTCCCTGCTCTCAAGAGCTTTAAGATGTTGAGGGAGGCAGTTGTACATTCTTACTGAATGAACAACTGCGAACAAAAGTACATCACCCACCAACTCTAGGTCATTAATTAGTACCAAGAAGAGCAAGGGTCCGAGAACCGAGCCTTGAGGCACACCGTGCACAACAGGCAGCGGTTTGGATGAAGCACCGTTAACAGAAAATATTTGTTCTCTTCCCTCCAGATAAGAATAGAACATTTGAAGAGGCTGCCCTGTAACTTCGTACAACTCAAGCTTTCCTAAGAGTATACTGTGGGAAACACAATCAAATGCCTTGCTTAGATCTGCAAGAATCAGCGCTGTTGACTGCTTTGCTTCAAAAGATTCCAACACTTCTGCCACAAGTTGACGCACAGCAGTTGTAGTTGAGTGCTGGCCTCTAAAACCATGCTGTGATGCCGAAAAAAGATGGTTCCTATCCAAGTGATCGACTAGTTGCTTCTTCATTACTATTTCAAAAAATTTGCTGATAATAGGAGTCAATGAAATGGGTCTGTAGCTCTCGATGATCTCAGGATTACCCTTCTTGTAGACCGGTATTGTACGCGAGACTTTAAGTGCCTTGGGGAACACAGCAGACTCCAAGCAGTAATTCAAAACCTTGGCTAAAGGGGCAGCAATGACATCTGAAACATAATTTAGCACAGGGGTTGACAACCCATAAATATCCTGACTTGATGAATTTTTTAATTGACATATTAACTTCTCTACCTCTCCAGGACAGACCGGATTCCAAGTTGAGAATGGAAACGGCTTAGGCCTATTACTCATGTGGCCAGATTCCAAGACAAACATCATCATCTCTCCCACCACAAAAAGCCTAAGGTTAAGTTGTACCTTAGCTCCGAGAAAGGAAGATATATTTTCTTACTATACCTGACATTAGTTTATCTAATTTAAACCTTTTATTATTTTATGTAGGTACATCCTAATATTTATACAGCTGTCATTATATTAGTATTTATACCTTTCCAAGCTCCTGTTCCCAGACATTGTTCTTGGACTGGTTCCGGAGACGCGTCGGCACATACCAGAAGCACACGTTGACACATTCTGGTTCCATCAGCAGGAAAAACTTGTCCGGCATGCTCTTGATCCTTTTTACCATGTATTCGGTGAGTTCCATCAATCGGTCCATGTGAGCCTCGAATCCGTCTGTGCCCTGTCAAGTTGTAAATATTAACACGATTAAATTATTTGATAATACCACAGATTATGAACAAATGTTTCTATTTCAAATACATATTTTGTAATACTTCGACAATACTGTCTAATTTGCCATTAAGAATGGTTTCCATTTATCATATAACTTAATTTTTATTTATGCATGGTGCAGATGATAGTGTCCTTGATATGGTTACAACGGAAACATCAAACAGAAGAAAAAACTAAGATATCCAAATTTAATATTCTGTACTTAATATTAATAATTCAATAACTAATGGAACGAGAAGTATTTTACATTGATAGTAATTTTTCTAAGAAGATTAAAAACTAATCACATTTGTTATATTCATTAAAGTTTTATTTTCTTACCGCCAAAATTTATTTTAAGCATTTTGAGCCCCATTTAAAAATTTTGGTTGAATTTTAACTTAATTTTGGTTTAGGATTAAAGCAACATTGAATGTTCGATATGAAGGCTTATGTTATATAGGCGTTTAAAGAGCTAAATATTAGACTTGAACGTCATTTTCATAATTTACATTAATTAATAATTCAATGAAAATGAGTAAATACTATAAGAAAACAATGAGTACAACATAAGAAAACAAAATCGTAATTGTAGCTGTAACTACGACAAACATGAAATTTGTTTCGCTGTTAAGCGAATATTTCCTCAAGCCCTCTGGTGGTACATTACGTTGCCCAGCTATAATATGTATAATTAATTACATGTATTGATGTTAATAATATGTGTTATATTAATGTATAATATGATCTTCAGCCTATTTATGGACATACTTTCACATATTTACGGATTCATGAGATCAAGCTAATGCTGGCTGGCTCTTCTAACAGTTTATTTATATATATATTTTTTTATCCTGTATATTTCAAATTACTTCTGTTTTAAATGGAGATGAGTTACATAAGTTTTCATAATTTCAGACAATAAAATAAATTAGTTAGGAATACACTTGATATCAAGTTAAATAATTTTTAGGTTAAGTATCTAAAAATGACCTAGACATTACCTGCCAGAACACGAACTGCTGGAAATTATTGACACTCTTATTTGGGAAACGCTGTTTACTTTTTGTGTTTAATGACAGTTTATTGAAATTTATGTTGACTGCAACAAAGTATATTACCTTCGCTCTCCACTGCAGCCAGAGCTTGAAAATGTCGTTGTGTCGGCCACACTGGATCACCTTGTCTCCGGTGTCGTACTGCACATCGTACAACTTGTCTTGCATGAACAAGTAGTCAGCACTCATCTGGTTACAACTCAGCAGTAGGCCCTTTATTACACGAAATAACATTACACGTTGTGTAGTTTAAAATCCTTACTGGAATAGTAGAAAAGCTAATTCAGGATGAAGGATGTAAATTTAAATTTCACGGAACTCGTAATAGAGGACTAGCACACGTTTACTGCTGCATTTTCCAAATATTACTGCGAGAATACACGACTATATATCGTTCTGTAGTGAAAAATACAATGCAACTCATTAAATAATATTTCTTAATTCATAAATTAACAATTATTTCGAATGTTCGAATAATGTACACAAATATGTTAATTAATATGTACCTTTTGCTTCAAATCCTTTAATGACAAGGGTTTGGAACATGCTTAAGATATGGATTATTTGAACATTTTTAAGTTGGACAATACTCTAGTTGTGGATATTAGCCAAGTATTCTCTCCATTTTCAAAACTACAACAGAATTATCTGCAATATTTAGATTAGCAACCTTGTCTTAAATCTTCCTGTGTTCATCTCTGTGTTATTCTCTCCTGTATTTTTCTGCAATATTCTTTACAAACCAGCTTGCAAAGAGAGCCTCTCAAAAATACCTTTCCAGTAAGTTTATTGCAACAACCCGACAACTCCGTTTTTTCATAGCATGTGCTTTACGAATGCAGTCTCACCGAGGATTCTATTCGCTTTTCAAAATTCCAAATGTTTTCAAATATACAACTCGTTGTGATCGTAACGCTCCAAAATTATAATTCTTGTACTATTGCTTTTGTCATTTAGAGTCAAGAACATGAGATTTTTTTTTGAGACAAGTTACTTGGTCTGTAAAATTTAATTCATGAACTAACTACCTTTGCATACAGATCCTTAATTGTAGCAAACATTATTTTTGTAACTATGAGGTTATATAAAGCAACCTTTAAATTGAAGCTTTGTTGAAACCTTCTGACGAGGTTTAGTTTACCTCCGTGGTCTTATTCTTCTTACATACTTAATGAAAACCTATCTACCAGTGACCAGTTTGACAATTGAAACCTCAATCTTCGACGATATTTGTTGGAAGACCCTCGGTTTTCTCATATTTGTGAAATTTAAGAGCTCAAAATATTTATCACTTTTAATATTGATTATTTTACGATATTCATGGGCGTACAGCGTGCTGTTAAAACATTATATTGTTGTAGATTGTTTGCGAGTTAAAATTGCAAAACATTTGAATAATGATGATCTTTCTAATTCATATAACGTATTTGGAATTTGATGATTAATAAATCAGTTTCCATAATTGATAATTGATGATAAACGTGATTCTTTTTGTTAGAGTGAATCACCTTCGTATAGTCAATTTAAAATTTAATTAAATTTGTCAATAAAACCAAAATAGGTAGGTGCTATCACTTTTGAAAGTGGTCGATCTCATCGGAATCGCGAACTTCGAAAGAGAGGGGAGGGCTAGAGAGGCAGAATATCAACACCAATAACGGTTTGACGGCACCCCGGCGCGCGGCACACTGCTCGACGGATGGACGCTACACCCTGACTGTGTGACATATGTACTGAGATTGATCACTACATATTGTTGGGAGGCTGCTCCCCTCCTTTATTAAAATAACACTGCACAGGAACCCTCCAGGAATGTGGCTACAACCCACTCCTCCCCCTCTCCAACCGCGCAAGGAATTTTAATTTCTGCATTCCACAGAACATATTGGAATTCGCTACAAAGTCAGTAGCTAATAATTATTTTCCAGGCTGCACTATAAGATACAATGGGATAAGCTTTGTAGAAGCATATAGCAAAGGCAGTTACGAGAAGCAAAATATATAAAGCAATAAAATAAAAACAAAACGTGTTTGTGTAAATTGAATTGAATTGTTTAAAAAAATGGATTAATTAAGTTTGATATTTTAAACGCGTTAATGGGAAAATAAGGATATTATTGAAACATTGTTAGTAGATTTGAGTTCGCTATGTGCAAAAAATATTCTTTTACGCATAGCTGATATATTTAGTAACAAAATAACAGGTTTTGTCCCATGTGTTGAACTAAAAGGAATGTATTAAACATAGAAGGTCATATTAGTGTTGTGTTTATCGATGTAAGTGAAGAACTTCACCGAGTTCATCGTTGTTACAAAAGTTAGGCTTGTTTGATTTTTGTTACTGATTATTAAATATGCCTCTTACGTCATGATTTGTCGTGCAAACACCGATTAGGTACATAATCACTTCAGGAGTTCCGCAAGGTCTAAACCTTGGACCCACAATTTGGTCTATTGTCTTTTTAACTCGATGATCAATGAACTACTGAGCAATCCCGTTTATATTTCGGGTTCTTTGCGTATTCTGATGAATTAAAATTGTGACAAATTCAATCAAATTTGAATTTGACGAATAAAATGCTCTAATAGTTGTATTTTACAAAATTATAAAATAGCGTTTAATTTTGAATTCAATGTTTGTAAACGTTCTGTGATTTCCTTTATTAAATAGACACATTTTTGTAGAAACTTGTACAATACATAGTATAAAATATCTAAAGAGAGTTCAAACAGCTCTCTAGTAAATCTACTTATGAGTTGTATTAGGCTGTGAATTCTACTATGTCTATCGTGAACAAATGTCAAAGTAAAAATATTTTAATCGTGTTAGCAATTATTAAACGCGGTGTGAATTGTAAAACTTAGATATAGGCAACACAGACCGTGTAAGCCTAAGATCTGTCACAAGCCTTTGAGTTGAAGTTCCAAGATGCACATAAAACCATTTTCAGTTACTTTGTATGATATGCGTATATACGTTGATAAAAAATTGAAAATTGAATCGGTTCTATGATCAACATGACTAAAAACTATGTTCTTCAATATTCGTTTTTTTTGGTTTTTTGTTTTTTTTTTTAGTTTTGAATTGAATTTGATAGTAAATGGAAATAGGGGAGCAATTATTGATGAAAATATTCGCATGGCATATACTGCGTTAATGTTAGTAATTGCAAAAAGTTCGTTGCTGAATAAAGACTTTGGGAATAAATTGTGCAACCGGATGCTAATATACATAAAGAACAAAAAATGGAAGAAAAGAAACAAAAAATGCCCTTTAACATTGTCACAATGAAACTTGTACAGTTTGTACTATACACAGATAACATTGTTTTTAATGTACTGTAATTTGAAATATAATTTTTAGTGTACTTTCCTTTAGGTTAATTTATTTGGCTGGATTATTTTTCAAGGGCTTAATATGTTTTGATATAAAAGAATTTATGTGTATGCGATGTGTTGAGGTATATGAGGCATATGAATAGCTGGAGAATATGAACATATGAATGAATGGATAAGAACAACGACGAACAAGTACTTACGTATTCTTTGAAATGGACGGTGGAGCATTGCAAAAGTGTGCCCATGAGCTTGTGTGGGTTCCACGTCACAGAGTCCGCCCTGTAACATTCGCACACCACGCAAATCAGGCTCAGCAAGAAGAGGG
Source organism: Homalodisca vitripennis (assembly GCF_021130785.1). Lineage (NCBI taxonomy): Eukaryota > Metazoa > Arthropoda > Insecta > Hemiptera > Cicadellidae > Homalodisca > Homalodisca vitripennis. Next base: position 69,533,698 of record NC_060215.1, read on the forward strand.
CTGGGGAACAGATTGACTGGGTCGGACACAGGTGTGAAAGCCATGGAATATTGATGGTCTGGCCTGGATAATGGATGGAGAGAGTACAGTAGGGGTGAGAGGGGCGGATGGTGTACCACTGTGGCAGTGGTGCGGCTATTCAACTTGAGCGACCATTCTAGCTTACGAGCTTCACCGGAATCCCGTCCGGTTTAAGGTAACAAATGTCACATTGTAGTTGGTACACATTGCTTTCATTTCTTAATCCATCTCATAAGACCACGGTTCAAAAGTAACTAAGTAACCAACGTTAAAAGTAACAAAATTGTGGTGCTATACATATGCATAGTGTGATCGTGTACTTAAATTTAAAACGTGCGAAAGGGAAATAAGTAGGGATGGAATAGTTTATATATTGCAAGTTCCAAGATTGTTCAAAAAATTGTAGTTTATGGACAACTATACGTTATCGATAACAACAGCTTTGTATAGCAAACAAAACTAAGTCCAAAAGTAAGTTGATTGTAAATTAACGGCTCGTGGCTCAGCTTTCTTATTTAACTTGTTAATAAGAATTGAACTCCTGCCTCGTCAAAACTATCGTGTCGTACTTTGATGTAGAAATATGACCAAACCTGCATAAGCAAAACTATCATGACATATGCAAAACTTATGTAACTTGATAATACCAGCCACCTTTATCATCAAAACCTTTTTAAACTGAACCACTTCGGTGAAGAAAGAATATTCATCGTCCATCATAACTTAAAAATATAATATTAAAAAAATTAACTTGTAATAATCTAAAATAGCATTTATACACCCCGTTTGTTCTCTGCAAGTGCGTCAAAGTTTAAAAGTGAGACTAAACTTCAAAGAAATTAAAACGAAATCTAAAAAGAGATTTTATATAATCTGATTAATACTTTTTAACGCACTTCACAAACATTCACCAAATTTGGGAGAATGCATTCGGGTTTGGAGGCGAAGAGTTTCCTTGCTAATCGTCAATTATTTTGGAGCGAAATTTTTTGATTAATAGATTATATTATAATCGAGTAGTAAAAATAATGTATAATCAAATAGTGCAATAATTGTCGTGGACAGGGTTAAACGCTGCAGAGCGAGACGGCGGTAATAGGTTAGGATAGGCGAACCGAGAAGGGGAACCCAAATTGCTTTTTAATGTCACTATTAATCAGGTATAGGTCGCTTTAGGGAGGGTTCGGTTCCTTTGTTGAATGGGAATTAGCTAAACCTATTAATCATGGTGCCAGTAGCACCGACATAGGGGCACTCTCTTTCACCCCTTACCGTAATCGATGGATTAATATGGTTGAATATTATTGTACTTCAGAAAGTCATCATACACACTGCATGTATAGCGTACTGTTATTATTTTGGATTTGTATTTTTTTCTGCAAACCGCCTAAGTTCCTGATGCGTTACATTGGAAACATTCATTAAATATGAAATTTAAGACTCAAGTACTGCATAAGTGCACAAGTGAGAGAAATCAAACATCTCTCGTTGATCTTGCCATTAAGAGAATAGCGTTAAACACTTTGCATGTATGACTAGTAGAATTAATATGAAACACTTATATAAACTTTAGTGTTGCTGAGTTAACTACGAAAGTAACTAGAAAAGGTGATATTGATTACGTGAACCTTTTTTGGAGGATGCTCTTTAACTCATTAAGATTACGATTAAAATGTACTTCAATTTAAAAAACAATATGTGATTTTCTTAGTATAAATGATAGTATTTAGTTCACAAGAAAATAATCTTAATTGAATATCAATTTGCATATACGTTGGAGCGGTAAAGAAGGTTTGTATAATCCTAACTTAAGATCTCTATAAAGTTCTGCTTATTCACTACTAAATATGATAAATTGAATATTTAATATAAATGTAAATAAATTACCTCTCGACGCCTGAGAATCGCGGATGCCTGTACTTCCTGGAGAAGAGGAGGCCTCCACCCCACGCAGCCTGCAACACCGATACAACATTACGTGTTTCACGTTTCATTATGGCTTTGGCTAAAGTTAACGTTTTAACCTGGAGTTCTGATTACATTTTGGCTTTTAATGTTTATATTAAACATCAAAACAATCCTAATTACTAAATAATCTCAACTTGATTTCTATCACCATTGACTTAAAATTAACGATGGATGTAAGCAGTGAAATGTGGGTGGAACAGTGTTCGTGGTCGTGATGAATTACACAGTTCATAAACAGTGACGTGTATTGAATGAATAGCAGAGAAAATGGAGTACTTACATCGATGTGCAGCCACATCTTGTACTTCTGACAGATGTCGGCGATCTCCTCGATGGGGTCAAAGGCTCCCTGGACCGTGGTGCCCGACGTGCAGTTCACGAAGAACGGGATGTGGCCCTTGGATTTGCGCTCGATTACGAGTCTTTCTAGCTCGGACGCTATCATGCGACCCCTTCAACAGACAGTTTAATCTGTAATTCATGTTTTCGTTAATACAGAAGTAACAGACGGATTTGATAAAGACAAAGTTACCTCCTGTCAGAGGGGACACATACGCAGTTGTCAGTTCCCAGCCCACATACAGCAGCGCAGCTCTTCACAGAGTAATGACACTGGAACAGTAGATTGCATAAATATCATTCTTGTAAGCTGTGGATTGAACGTATTACCATTTACCGAAATAAAATTTATTGAGAGCTATAGCTTTCAGGGCTTAGCTTTGTTTTTGCGAAAACTTTCCGTTGGCAGAGGTAAAAATATTGTGGCTATTTATAGAAGGAAATAATATTGCTTAAACAGTGTTATTTTTCACAGCGTTGCTCAGTCAAGTTTGTCGATATACACTTATTATATTGCAAATTAATAAGCTTGAAATACTTAGTTTTCTTAACTATGATTCAAAAGCTTAGGTATTTTGCATTATCTTTACTTTGATTCAGCACGCATTCGTTTATCAAAATGTTGAAACTCAATTTACGAAGGAGGGCATTTAGTATCATGTATCCTTAAAAATAAAGGTGAACTCATCCTCGCTTTCGGCCATGCACTAGATATTATAACATGATACGACACCACTGCTAGGTTAGTTTGGCAGAAAAGAATAGTATTGTTTTTATCCATTAATTTCTCCACAAAACACAACCTTTACATATTTACACATAACATTTAACACGATTGTTACTTTACCTTAAGTCATCATTACGAAAAATCTGCGTGCCATAACACCTTATATGTTTAAATTAACTAAATAAACATTTCATTACACGTTTTTAAATTAGTATTAAATTATAGGAATATGAATAAGTTTTAATTTTGTATACAAAGTTTAATAATATATTGGCATTCGAAGCGAGTTCAACTATATATTTTCTGTTTTTTAACTGAATGAGTAATTATTTGATTATTTACCAACCCGGTATCATTGCATGTGTTTTACTACAAAGTGGTTACGAACCTGTTCAGAAGTGAACATCACAAGCTGTCCCTTGATGGAGTGCAACCCCTTTTCCTTGTATCCCGGGAACATCCTATGTCTAGCGGCCAAGAAAGCGTATAAATTTGATATAGATCCCCCTGAAAAGCAAAGAACATTTAAAATCTTATTTGATGACGCAAACGTAAGGTTTATGATGTTGTCAAAAATGTACATAAATACTTCATAAAACTATATATAACACACTCAAATACCACTCATCCACTTTAGTTAGGAAATATACATATATTTATAGAGAGTATCCACGGAACTGATTTAGAATATATTTTGCCTCTTCTCTTAGATGCCTCGCTAAGATTTTTTCTATCTGAAGTACACAATCAACAGCTTGAGACTGTGCTGCATGACATCAATATAGACTTAACGCTAATACTGTTAATCGCAGCGACTATAACGTCTTATCTTCTTATTGCAGATCTAAAACATTTGCTGTAAAATTGCTGGGATAAACGTAATTCATTAGTGCTGTCTTTTCACTAGTTTTTATGGAACTTACCTGGTGCTAGAATAGAGTCTCCATTTTTGAATGGTTCCCCTATAATCTCCCTCATCTTTTCCATGACTACAGTTTCCATGAGAATGAACACGGGAGCAATCTCGTAGGTGAACATGTTGGTGTTGGCAGTGGCTGTCAGCCACTCACCCGCCATGGAGACCAGATCCAGGCCACAAGACAATTGGTTGAAGAAATGTGGGTGTCCTGCAACACAAGAGAAGTACAGCCACTATTTTTACTTTTATCGACAAAATGTGTCTAGATGTACTATTTCCACAATGCTAATGTTGTATGATGCCATATTGTATGCGTGTATACAATATACGTTAGGAAAGCAAACATTTATTCTTAGTTACTGAGTGTTAAAACAGTTAAATAAATAAACTTCAGATTTATTAAGTTCAGATTTTAGTATATAATCTGTTATTTGTTTTTGTCTAAACGAAAAGTAGACTCTATTCAGTCCATCCGCTTCATATTACAAATGTGATTAATTCACTCATTCTTTGTATTTCGAGTGAATAAAAGTTTTTGTTGATTTTTAAATATAGTCGATCGTCCCCTGTGTATCCTATCAGGAAAAATATTTACTTAGTAATGTCATGGGGGTTTCTGTCTGGAATTTTCAGTCTGTTTTTCAACCCTCCAAACAGTGTTCTCCCATTGCCCGTGAACCTTTTGAAATTGTGTAGTCACCGTTCAAAGAAATTCAGCAACTAAATATACATAAGAAAACAGTTTTTCTGTTAACAGGTTGATACATTTTTCCTAATTTCTACTTTCGCAGAGATTATTCATAATTCTAAAGTTATATAATTTTTATGATGACTTAGGACGTAAAGCTTTTTTCTCAAAAAACGTAAAGCTGGGTCCAATACATTTTGTATAAATTTTTTCCACACCGTATGCTAATTTATATACTCCACTTGTTATAAAATTGTTTGACTTCTGAGTTTGATGATTCGAGGCTGTTATCGTGCGGTATTCCAATATCTCTTCGGCGCACTTCATCATTTGGACGATTTGCTATTTTATGGGTAAGCACATTAAAAAACAATTAAAAACACTTCATATAACAAAGTGACCTATTAATTTTACAGTTGACATGTTTGTTTTAACGTAATTAACATTAAAGGTATTTAAATAAGATACTACAAATTCGCAGAACTCCATGTGTCGGAATTTAAAGATACTCACAAAGAAACCCATGGCAAAGAGAGGAATGGAGCGAGATGCAGCTGTTTAATGGCAGGGGGAATTCCTCACTCACAGTGACCCTTGCTTACAAGTAATTAGTCCTAAGGAAGGAAGTGTGCTGTTTTCCAGCCCACTGGCTGATTCCTGTCAATCCCGCACGTAATCCACCCTCTCTAGAATAGATTTCTACTCGATTCTCCCAGTTCAGTACACAGCTTATTTTCCCTCAAATACTTTCGCTATGCTCCCCCAAAGTACAAGACAAGAAACTAATACTGTGCTCTATAATTATACACATTTAAAGTATTTCAGAACGAAAGCCCTTATCAAATTTTATTAACAAAAACTTTAAAGCAAAACCCATCGATTTTTTGCCGTGTGGTATCAGCGTACTAAGTGATCCCTTTATCTGGACCAGAAATATTCCAAATGAAGAATCGACGCTTCAGTTTCAGTTCTACTAACGTCTAGATAGATAACTGAAAAATATTTATGTAAAACCAACATTTAAGTCATTTATCAGAAATCAGCTATATCAACCCAAAACTGTTGTAAAGTCTGTAAGAGATTTTTCCAACTTGAATAAAATACAGGTTAAATTCTTTAAGTACATGTTATTCTCCAAGTACATTTTTTTCTTCGTATGATTGGTTGTACTTTATCGGACAAAAAATACCAATACTTATATTTTTATTCGGAGTTTATTCTTAAATGTCTCAGAAGGGATTTCTTCAGTATGTAGATTCTACCTGTTTTGTAAGATCTACACAGAGTACAGGACAAACAACGTTCTCTCTTACGTCAGTGGAAAACAATGATACGCAGGAGATACTTATTACTAATCGCATTTTAGGGGATTGGGGAATACTGTAACAGACGAGATTGATTATCAAGTCCAGCTCTATGGAGCCTTTCTCTTTCTATCTATTTGAACTAGTATAGCCCGGATATATAGTGCTAGTCGTATGTGAGGTTGAGGCCATTATTATCCTGTGTCACTCTTTAGTTTCTTTCCACTGGAATATCGATAGAGGATTCAGTCCCTCTCCCATTTCCTGTTACTCTGAAAGAAGCCTAAAATACTTCAAAGTGGTTGAAGCTTCTTGATCTACACGGCATGAACCTCTCTAAATCTGTGCAAGGCAGAGGTTTTAGGATTAATTCACGTCTCATAACTTTGTTAGTTGTAATTCGTTTATATGTTTCAAGATATTATTTTTCTAATATTAAATATTACAAAAAACTTAACTATAATTATGTATACCAAGTATTTTAATACTTCGCAATCACACGTGATTTTACTTAAAGTTTTCTTTAAAATTATTAAATTTAACTTGGGAAGGTTTTGAATGTTTACCACACCAGACAGTAGGCCTATTGCTAACGGCTCTGGCAACTATACCAATCACTTAGTAATTATGTTTACTAAGTATCTTCATGTTTGGCACGATTGTTCATAGTTTTTTCTTAAAAGTGTAGTAAATTTAACGTAACTTGCGAAGGTTTTGAATGTTTAACGCATCAGACAGCATGGCCAACAGCTCTGCCAATTCTCGGCTAACTTCGGTGCTTATTGAAAATTAATGTGCAAACTTGAGAATTTGAATCTTGAGATATTAGCTTTTTAATTAGTACTAACACTTTTTATAGGTGGTGTAAAGCATAACTATGGTATAACAACTATCTAATGTTAATCGTATGGAACGAAAAAGAAACTCGTAATTCAATACAATTTGTGGGTTTCTAAGCTAGGAATGGGCCTACACTAAATTAAACTTTGAATTTGAATATCGAAAATGAAATCATAATCGGCTTAAAACGGTCAAAAATAGTTAAATGTGAAATTTAAATGAAAAAAATTACAATAAAGTCGCGATAATCATGCAATTTAATGAGCATTTTATGATTTTATGCTCAGCTTGTCTCCAAAGTATTTTTGGTATACGAGCTGTCCGAATCATTAAAGGGTTATCTCCATTACATTTCTGCAGAGGGGTTTTCCGCTCTCTAAATATTCGTACCTTGCTCTCATTTGTCATTTTCAGGGTAATAATGTAGACCAGCAATAACTTGAAGGTCTTCCATGAGTTGGTGAATGTCACAGATATCTAACAAGACACGGCGGTGATTTACGCACCCCCAGGGATCACTCTCTGAATGTGACATATCATTCAGAGGACCACTTTTTGATGGTAATATCCCGTTGGAAAAACAGTACAATAACCTAGAAGCTAAAAAGAAAAAAAAAAAATACTTAGAGCTTTCTTGGTTGAAAAAGAGTTTTACAGTGATCAGGAATTATCGCTACCTGATTAGAATTAAGAATTCTCTTTAAAAACTAATAAGTATACTGACTATATTGACGGCTGAGATATGCATCATATATGTATTTTATTCAGAAATAAACAATGTCTAATGTCATATGTCTAATGACCACTCTTTACGGTGTGGCCTCGAAAATTGCATTAGAACGAAAAAAGACGATTCTGAATTAACTACAATGTGATTAACTTTAATTTTGATTTGGTTATCCTTAACTGAATCAGTTTATTGCTAGTCAGAATTCGTGTCGGGAGCACGCGGAATGGACAGCGGCGAGCGAAGACAGCGGCAGTGGAGCTTAGCCGTGGCAGGCCAGAGCCGCGGTGCACTAGACTACGCATTTAGTTTGCAGTCTCTTCAGATTACCGAGTCAAGAACAAAGGCAACTGGAGTCAGAATGATGATCGCACTGTTTTTGACACTCCTTCCCCCATATCCTCTCATCAGCAGGATTTAGAGCTGGCGGCTATTAGTTCCACATCCTTGTCCACAGATGGCGCCCCTACCTTCTACCCCTACTCTCCCCAACATTCCCTCCACACCCTACCATTTCATTAAACCATATATTGTGTCCCAGATGTTTGTGTTTGAAATTATTCCGGTGATTTGTGGCTCCTTCCTAATTGTATTTAAATTGAGTTTGTTTGTTATGTTTAAATAACTGCCATTCACATAGTTATGCAAGTATATTCATTGAACTAAAAATGAAATATCCGTTTCGTTTACTCGTACTATAACCCTTCTTCTAATTCTAGATTTCTCAAAATGGCCAATAATTCCTTCGTTTAGAAAATGTTAGGATCATTATGCTGAATAATATAGTTGTGTATGATGTTATATTGTAAAATATACCTAAATTATAATCTTAAACATCAGTATAAATATTCTACAACTTACATTTTACTTATTTCAGTTAACATCTGGCCAAAACACGTAGAACTAATATAAATTCTATTCTTTTTTTTCTTTTCTATGTCTACATATGTTCTCAGAATAAACACTTAAATTGAATTTAAAGCGAAAAAAATTACTGTAAAACTTATATTTAACGTGCTTCAGGAGGAAAGAGACAAAATCAATTCATTTGTAAAGAAAACAACGCTCGCATATGAATCTTTCAATACAAAAACTTTAAATATACTGATTAATTGGTAAAACTCATGCCTTAATAAACTAGATATCAGGTATTTTTGACACTCCTTCCCCCATATCCTCTCATCAGCAGGATTTAGAGCTGGCGGCTATTAGTTCCACATCCTAGCTAAGTGAAAAAGAGTTATTAGCTAGAAGCTATTGGCATTGTATGCGAATGTGATAAACCGTGGCATCGCAATTATAAATTACGAAATTAATAACCTCCTATATTTTCTTAAAATCTGTAATAAAAATGCGAACTGTAATAATGTACGCAAACAATTTAAATGAAAGATAGTAGAGTGTACATTGATAAGTGAAGCTCGTTGTGTTAGGCCTTCAGATTAAAAATGCCGAGGCATTTTCACAATCTATTCAACATGTGGTTTTAAAATGTAATTTGTGTTATTAAGGGATTCTCTTAAACTGGTGATGTGCCCTAAAGCAAGAATATCATGTCAGACAACACAATTTTATATTGTACCATGGAGTTTTAAATCTTATATTTCATCTAAAAATCACTTAACCGAAAAAACGTTATAAGACAAAGTTTCTTTTATATAATTTTACAAACAAAGTATAACACAAAAGACCTAGCATAACTATCGCGTCACGTTGTCAGTATGCCATATGCAAAAAGTATAATTTGCAGACATTATCTTCCTTTCGTTAGCCTCCCTTTATCCTCTTACGAATATTATACAGTCTTAATTTCAGGATCTCGTCATGGTTTACCCTCAGATGCGAACAGTACCAGATTAAACCTTGAATTTTAATACTAAACTCAAACTATATCAGATTACATGAAGCATGATTAAATATGAATTCATTTACCAGCATATAATACAAAATTCAAAGAAGATTAAAAGATACATTCAACTTCTTGGATGATTTTTGTTATGAGCAAAAATTTTCTACTACCAAACAACCAATAAATATCTAATTTCGGAACTATTTTGATCGAATAGCTTAATACTATTCAAACACTTTGCCTACCTGTGTAGTCTTAACTTTGGGGGACTTTACCTCTAAATGGGTTTCATTTTGAAAATGTTCCTAAAACGGTCCTTTTTAGGTCTAAATACTCAATAGAACCTTTTTGATTGGGTTTATATACTACAAAAATAGACTACCTACTATTCAATAATTATAAATAAACGAAATGTTGTGGGGAAATACATAAATACTTTATATATTTCCCCACAGGTAAAAAAGATCTTTAGACCTGTGGAATTGTGAAGGCTAAGCTTAATTTACAACTGGATAAGCTGGATTATCTCAGGCAGTGAGAGTTGAAGTCTTGTGAAAACCAGCTTTTTCTGTTAGATATTCAACTCCTGATTCCAGTGAGGTTTTTTGGCTTTATGTGAAGTTAATGTTTGACTTCACAGAAACTCGAAGTAATCGCGGTACTCCTCCCTTTAATGGCACTGTGCCTATTGAACATAGTGATATAGGAAACAATAGTTTATAATGCATTTAAAATCTTATTCTTTGAAAATAATACAAAAAAGTTTAATACACCACCATTCCCTTTAGGAACTTTGCTACATGTCGAAACTCTCAATCCTTTACCAGCTGAGGAGGAATCTGAGATTTGTATAACGAGCAAATTACCAAAATATGTAGCTGATTTAAATCGCTGGATTGAACTGCCAACGCTTTGTACCTGTGGTACAGGTTGGTGCAAATAATGAATGTTGGGATAGCCAGAAGTGTGTAGACTCAGGATACGATGTTTTATGTACTGTTCTGTTTAGCCGGAAGTAATTCTAGGTGCACACGACACAGCACGTCTTGTATAGTAACAAAAAGAGTTTTATTTATTTGTGTGGCAATTAACCTTCGGTAAAATTAAAGTAAAGAAAAACTATACAAACAATAACATTTTAGTTATGCTATTACTCGTACAAAAATTGTAAATGGTGTGAGACCATTGAAATTAAGAATAAAACACTAATTAAACGATTATTTTGCTATACAACAATTCACACTGGTATAACCCGTCATTAACCAGGGTGTGTGGCTCACAGAGCAAGCGCAGATCGAATTGTATGATGGGTTTTGACAGAAGACGAAGCTTTCAGTGCCGTCGGTAGACAAGGGAAAACGTCGAAAGCGTTTATCGTCGCGTCATATTCTGCAGTGTGTGGCAGCTCAATTCAAATCCGTGTGAAAAGTACGTCGTATCTGACGCCTTGCGTCAACACGTCGTGTCGTGTTCGACGCAGTGAGCGACCGGCCTGACGTGTTGCCATTCTATTGTATCAACGTAAACAGCATAATTTTATCTAATATATTTCGATTAAATCATGTACACTAACAACGGATTCTTCAGACAAATACTAAAACCCGATGACACATTTTTGAAAAACCACGAGAAAGGCTTTTACTAATAGCTTTCAATAATTGCTCCATATGCTTGTTCGTTCTCCAGTAAGGTACAAAAATAAACTAATCCTTAAAATACGAAAAATGCAATCTTATTACTTTTAAAAATAATTAAGTTAAGCATTATAGAATGATGAATAGCTGGAGTGCACAAAGAAAATTAAAAGAGTAGGGAATAAGCATAAAAACACGTATATGAGACTAGCTAAATACCCCATAGATTTTTTTTGCCAATGGCGCAGTGTAACCAGATCAAGCTACGTTGAGCGTGGCTGCTGCTTGGATGGGGGTGACCGCTGAGCGATCCTGTCCTTGCAAGCAGCCCGCCTGCCCGGCCATTGGTGGTGGTCCGGAAGTTACTTTTAAGCCATTGGTCCCGAAATTGTATTAGAGAGGACTTTTTAGCCCTAACTTCGCCTAGTAAAATAAGACATCTTTACTTTACTTTACATTTACCTTCTTTCCCTATCTTTTGTAAACATCTGTGTAGGAGTCTGTTTGCTGCTTCTTGTATATCCAGTAATAACAAACTTTAATTAATTGTGCCAAAGCAACATTGTAGATCGTACAGAATCATTGAATACAAATAAAACCCCACTTAAAGGAAAACCCTAAAATATATTGTTTTACGATTTTTATCACGATTCCACATCCATGTGTATAACAAGGGGTACTTGATAACCACCACAGCGAGGAAGTCAGGATGAAATGACTAATAACAGCGAACAAACCGAGTTAAATGGCCAAGTGATTGTATTAGTGGTGAATATGTCGCAATCCCTCAGCGATCGTGGGGTGGATCGAGTTGATTAAATAATTCAATTTCTACAACACAGTCCCTGCAATAATAGAGATAACAAAGTATTCAAGAACCCCCGCATGCGGTGAGTGTATTGGAGGCAAGCTGATCTAACCGCAGACCACATAAGGATCATAACCACCTTCACACATCTTTAGGAACTGACATGTTTTCAATCATGTCTTCAGTGTTCTTAGATCACAAAAAGGTAAGGCCGTTAAAATATTGCACAATCTTTATGAATATTTCATGGAGAATTTATGGCGTGTAATAATTCAAATGTGATTTGAAATGAGTTTGAAAACCATTATAGAAGACACCATAATCATATTTGTTAAAGTATTTTGTACTTCACTTTCGTCAGTTCGAATGTTGTTTTGGGTAGTTATTAATCAGTCAAATCTTCATAAACACTTTTAAGTAGTGTAAACCCAATTAATAATAATTTGTTTATTAGTGTATAATGTAAACCATTCGTAAATAGTAACTAATTTTTACTAATTACTACGTAACATACTATGGAAAAAAACTATTAATTATATTATTAGTATAAGCTACAGGACATATAGGACATCAATTTGTAATTCTAGCTGCTGAAACATACAATTGGTGTCCAATTAATAAAATTTGTTTTAATGACAGAAGATTGTGCAGTGTCACGACAGAATATCAGGGTGTAAGGCATGTGCAAGGTCTGTGCATTGGGAACTATTTGTGAGTTGCCATTGATTGTTGAGATCGACATTGGAAGGAGGCTGGAGCTCATTCTTAAAATTGCAGCCACCCCTCGAGTACATCTTGGTTTAGACTACATACCAGGATAGAGATACCTAGGATATCACCTATTGAGTAGGTATAAAATTTTGTTTGATACTTATTGTTTATTTAAAAATGTAGACAATAAATCTCAGATTAATATATAATTCGATCATTTGGTTTGTTTATGGGCTTAATATACGTTTAACTCATTTTGATATAATTGAATGTAAACTAATATTGAAGACCTTATAACTTTCTACCTTTTGAAGTTGACGATAAAAAAAATTAAAGCATCCATATTTTACAGACTCCTAGGCCTCAGGACCTGCACATTTCGAGATTAACGCAACAGGAAAATTTGTAACAAACCTACCTAATAGTGTTTGAATGGTCATTTTATTTTAAATTGTAACACTTATTTTAAAATAATATATCAAAATGTATGTTTATTTCTAATTTGTATTAGCTTGGATTTCAGTGATGCGTTTGGTTTATTTTTATTCAGCACGTAATAGACTTATTTTAATTAGGAAACAAAGGCACGCTTTCTCAATTAAATGTTGCTATTAACCCCTCTGAGATGTGACATCATCGCCATGTTTGATAACAAGAGCCCATTTTATGACCTTTATGTGTAATTTTAATGAACCTATGTTTATCTTGTGTTAAATCCCCTTACAACTTAAAATTTACGTCATGACCACATCCTCTTCTCTACTATAAATCCGCAAATTTTAATCGCAAACTCATTACAGTTTCATCCCAACAATTCTATGGAACGGAACTATCAGCTTCGTCTCAATGTACTGTAGCTTTAGTGTCGCTGAGTTCCTTGACCAAGAGTGAAACACATACCAAAACCAAAAACCTGCCATTGTAGGGTGCAGTGCTTCGAGCTCAGAAATCAGGTTACTCCATAACAAAGTATTGTATTATATAATATAAGTTACAAGAATTAAAATGTAAAAAAAGAACAAACTATTGTGGATTTTGGTTGTTGTTGTTGTTTTATTTCATAGCCATACTCTTTTCAAGTTACCTTCCCGCAATACAGGAAAAATAGTAAAACTGTTTCACCATTGTACAAGTGATCGCAGTCATATAAATTAGTAATCTGGAATATCTTGGAATTGATCCATCGAAAGGTGTTGAAGATAAGGTTATGAATAGATATAACCAACTTATATATAAAATGAAATTGCAAGGATAACAGGGATTAACTCGCGTTTGTTAAATTTGACAATAGAACAAGTTTACGTTAACAATTCAAGCATATGCCTGTGCCCAGAGTGGTTAGATTAACCATAATCAATCTCAATGCACAAACCAGGCGCACTGAACATCATCGCAGTGTAACACATACCAGACCAGGTGAGAAATCGTCTAAACACATATTCGCCATATATTAATTGAGTGTTAGTTTTTGTGTATGCATACCTTATGCTTTAAAAGGGTTTAGACACCTAAAGAAGAGGATGGATTTCAATCCTCGAAACGTATAACATATAATTTTATAACATTATATGTTATAGTCGAATTTTATAACATATAACGATGGTAAATGTCTGAAAACCTGTATCTTTATAAAATCATTAATCGTTAATAATACAATTTAAGCAAAGAAGACTGAAAGGAATTATAAATATTTTACAATCAAAAGTGTGATTTCCTTAAGTAACTTTATTTAGAAATATTTACTTAATTTAAAACACTCATTCAAAATTTGTCATGATATAGTCATAATTGATACATACTGAAATATTCACATCTCTAGCTTTAACCTTTTTGGGCCTGATTATCAATTGCCCAAAATTAATTGTTCAAACACCTATCCTCTTAAAGAAATTGACGTGTTTGTATTTTTCCTGCCTTATAATTTCTAAATGACTATTGAGTGCCTTCAGAGAGGCAGAATATTGATTATGGTATTTTGTAACTTTGGCTAAATTTAACATTTAACTTTGTCACTAATACAAACTGATATATTACAAAGACCAATGTTTATCTTAGCCAATGGATTTCGAAAATGCATATAAATCCTATTATTTTTTTACTAAATGATTCCTAATCAGAAAACTCACAGCATAAGTGAAACTTAAATATCTTTCACCAAAATCATTTAAAGGGGAATTTTTGTGTGTCTCACTGATAGTTTCTAATATTAAATTAAACCAAACTTTTTTTATTTTTGAAACCAATGTTCTGACTTTCACGGTTCTTTCCTACACGTAGCTGAGGGTAACCACCACGTCAGTGACTGGCAAAACAGAGAAAACGTTTTGATGAGCAAGGGGGGTTCAGTGGGCAGATAGATAAAAGATGTCTCTGATGGGACTGGCAAGCGGACAGACAGACAGGCAGACATCTCCACAATCCTACAGTGATTGGCACAGGGTTCTGTAATTGCCTGGAGGGGATTCATTCCGAAACTTGTCATTATTCTCACTCCAGCATCATTTAATGAAAACATCCAAAGCGCGTTATGTGTGTGTTTGCCAACCATGTTCAGCGCTAGTGCTCTATACAAACATATTTAAAAAAATAGTTTTATTGGTTAGGTCAGGTATGGGTAAACACAATTTTTAAAGAAACCATTGGTGGCACACAACTCTCAACTATTCAGATTTAATATTATGGTTAGATGTTTTATAATCTATCTATATGAACGAATTTATCTGGTCCCTTGAATGCCAGCATGATGGCATGATCTTAGCCAGCTTTTGACACTATTATACTCAAAATTGTTTAAATTTAATTGATCTAATATCGCTTTCCTTGTATTATCAAAACCTTCAACATAATAAAACAAATTGTAGCCTAATCTTACCTTTAAGATTTTTCTCTCATACCTGACAGGTTAACCATCTATTGAAGTGAAAACCATGAGGTGAGGATGGCATAAGAGTTGGTTAGAATGGTATAGTAGGTAGAAACAACCCTATTTATACTCGTATGCACAGAGTTTCCATTTTAAAAGTTGGGCCCATGAAAAATAATTTCTACGAAATTTTGATAGTTGCAGCGTCACAAAAACAGTTTCACAGTGATAATTTTAAAACTGTCCGTCATTCAAAACAAAAATAAGTGATTTAAAATAAAAATTTAGTAGTAAATTGAAACTCATTTCCCAGAAGCTTACACAGAGATGTTTACGATATGGCTGTGCGTTATTTTGCAATTTGTCTCGCGGTGTAAGGGGTCGCGAATGATGATCATTGTGGCAAAATCAATTTTCTGAGACGCAGCTCCCCACTACGCCTTCATCCGACCCATTTTTCACAATCAAACTGAATCCCTTGATCCCGCTTCCAGGGATTGCCCGTGTATTTACTGCTCCACTCTCCAAACAAATAGCCTTCCCATTCAGTTCCCCCAACTTCATTTCCAGCAAAAAGTGAATGTTTGAATGAGGTACTGTTTGTTATAAAGTACCATTTGCGAGTCGAATGAACAGTACTAATTTCAAGAATAATGTAAATGAGAACTTTTATTGCAGTTATACTGTCTGTAAAATAATTAAAAACAAAAAGTAAAAAATGCTTGTAGGAAAGGAATTACAGGCGCCGGTAGCCTACGCAGCACAAATTTATACTATAACTTTGTGAGAGAGGTGGATGGATAATTTGACTCCGTATAGCCCCTGCAGCTCTGGTGATAATTTCATTCCACTCAAAATTCCATCTGGTTGCCTTGGGAAACTCTAGTAGTGAATCATCTGAGCAGTTAATGCGTTAATTCATAAATCCGGGCGATGAAACGACCAAATCTCACTCTATATGATCGTGCTCGATGATAGGATGAATAAAGCGTCAATACACTGGCAGTATAAACTTTAAAGTGTGATGAACTTGAAATGTTTCAAGAAACATAACCAAGAAAACCTCACATGTGTGTGTGTGTGTGTGTGTGTGTGTGTGTGTGTGTGTGTGTGTGTGTGTGTGTGTGTGTGTGTGTGTGTGTGGGTGTTTGCAAAAGGCAAGAACCAAGCTGCAAGGAGCCAAATACATTATACATTTTGCAACATTAATGTTGATGCGTCCTTTTCTAGTGACTTAGCCAGTGAGTGTTACTGACCTGTCCGCACTTGATACTTGAGAGTGACGGCACAGTCCTTGACAAGTTGCTGGAGACTGACACCCTGGTCCGGCACATCCAGATCAAGCAAGGTTTTCATCTTCTCGGGGTGATGGAAGTCGAGCACCTTGCTGCTACGATCGTTCTCCTCCTTGATGTAATCTATCAAGATCTCCACGACCTTGAGGAGAAACTCCCGGGTCGCCGGCATCCCATTGGCGTCATGCGGGAGGATGTCTGCAAAACAAAGCGTATCTTTTACTACTTATGAATCTCCATATTATATAGCCCTGAACTACGGAAAGACTAATAATAATAACTACGTACCTTCATCAACAAGTTAAAACTATAGTCATACACTACTATAGTTTCGACTTCGTTGTCAATAAATATTAAAAACGAGGATTATCCATATGAAGTCGTCATAGTTTAAAATTCACGAACACAGAACAAACACAACAAATAATTAAACAAACAGTACGACAAACACATTTGATAGCCTATTACACACGAATATTAAACGTGACATAGTCGTCTGCTAGCCGTGGTGGAGTTTACTTGCTTCTCTTGTGATCTGTACTTAACCTCAAATTATGAGCGATTGTGTTGTGTGTGAGGATCCTTTGCCACAGGATTCTGATTTCGCTGTGTGTTGTGTTAATCAATGCAAGGTTCATTTTGACTGTCCCGGAATTACTGAGTCAACATGGAACAGAATGGGTGCCAAAAGAAGAAATACATGGAGCTGTAAGCAGTGTGGTACAAGGTCATCTTCTAGTGCAGGTAACACAACTGAAAATATTAATAAAGATAGTACAGCTGATCTCATCACTAAACTACATGAAGAATATGTTTCAAAAATGCAATCAGCAATTAGGGAACATCTGTCATTGCATTCTAAAGAAATAAAAGATGAGATAACTGATATTAAGCGCTTCCTTGAATTTTTCCTCTGGTAAAATTGACCATTATGCGAAGCAGATTACAGAATTCATTAATAAACATTCCTTAGTTGAATTGAAAAATTCTGAATTAACTGCAGAAAACAAAAAAATAATGTCTGAGACTTGTAATCTGAGGTCCAGATTAGAATCTCTTGAACAGTATAACAGAAATAGAAATGTTCAAATAGATGGAGTCCCAGAAGCTAAAAATGAGGAGACGGTAGAGATTATTAATAAGATTGGGCAGATTATAAGTGAACCTGTGGTGTTTGGAACTGACATTCAAGCATGTCATCGTGTACATACTGAACGAAACTCAAGAATAAAGCCAATCGTTGTACAATTTTCAAATCGGCAAAAAAGGGATGCTTTTCTGAGGAAATCAAGAAACAATAATCTTATCCTTAAGTCAACAGACTTTATGAGTAACATTCCTGAGACATGGGTTTATGTTATGTTAGTGAGCATTTGACGACATACAATAAGGAGATGCTTTTTGAAGCAAAGAAGTTAAAAGGTATTGGTTTTGCGTTTATTTGGGTAAAAAAGGTAGAGTACTTGCAAAGAAAACCGAAAATGGTAAGACGGTTTCATATAACTTCTATTACTGAAGTAGAACGAATTATTTTGCCCAACGGTGAACATGGAAAGTAATTGCTCTTCAGTTGTAGTTATTATCTCCTGTCATGATAATGAATAACAGTTTTTAAGGACTTAATATTTTTCGCTTAAATATCCGTAGTGTCCGAAAACATTTCAGTGAGTTAGAAATATACTTAACTACAACCATTATCTACTACCAGGATATAACATGTTGCTACAGGCTAGAGAAGGCAGCAATTCCGGTGGAGTCCTTATCTACATTGACTCTAAACTTCGTTGTCACCATCAGCTTGTCTCTCTATCTACTGATGAAATAGTCAATGTTGTTGTCTCAGTTGATTCTAATAATATAAGTAATAATATTACTTTTAAAATATCTTTGTATGGAATTTATCGTTATTGTAAATACCCATTTTCCATGTTCAAAAATGATTTTGAAAATATTCTTAGATTAAATAATAATCCTACTGTCATAGTTGGAGATATGAACATATGTACTTTAAAGAAATATGGTTCTGGCCTAGATTACGTAAATATGATTTCATCATACGGTTTCAAAAATTGTATTGATGAGCCAACCCGAATTTTCAACAACTCCCGCTCATGCTTAGATCATGTGTTAGTATTTGTCTATTCAAGGGCTTTGTCATTTGATTGTAAAGTACTCCCTATTTCATTAACAGACCATTATGCTTCGGATGTGTCAGTTGAGAATGTAAATAAAATAATAAGTAAACATAATGTACATTTCTTAAGTAAAGTTGTCGATTATGAAATGTTACTAAATGCTATGTTGCTAAATGCTATGTTGTCGCACACAGTGAATAAATGCTAATTGGACACCTTTGTATCAATGTAAGGAGGTGAATGAATGTGTTTCAAATTTTTATAAATTATACAATAATTGTTATGAAAATGCGTGTCATTTGAAGCGAATAACTAGTTAAAATAAAAAAAAGAAGTCCTTGGATTTCAGATGATTTAGTTAAGTTAGTAAATAGGGAAAACTTATTGCATAAACAGTATGTTAAAGATAAGGCAAATATTGTATTAAGAGATCTATTCATTGAAACTTCAAGGTTGGTTTGTAGCTATATAAGAAGGTAAAAATTTGGTATTATTCATTTTTGATTGAGAGAGATGCAGGAAATACGGGAAAGTACTGGAAAATTGTAAAATCTATATTGAATAAAAATAAAGGTAAAACTGGTGTCCAAAATAAAATAAAATAATGTATTAAGTGAGGTAAATGGGATTGAAAAACTACTTGCAGATGATTTTAATGACTATTTTATTAAAGTATCTGCTCAGTTAAGGGAAAAAGAATTTGGATCATATTTATTTCCTAAGCAACAAACAGAACAAATTAGGGAAATTTTTCGGTATTTTCATGTAACCCATGCAGATATCATTAGGGTAATTAGTAAAATGAAAAAATAAGAACAGTAGTGGTATAGATAGAATAAATATAATCACAATAAAGAAAAATTTAGATCTCTTTTTACCAATTTTGTTTTATATAATATTTAATTGGGATTTGTTAACAGGAATATTTAGAGATTATTTTAAAACTGCTTATGTTGTCCATATTTTTAAGAATGGTGATCAGGAGGAAATTTCGTCATACAGCACGATATCTTTGATTAATTGCACAGCTAAGATACTTCAAACACTTCTAAAAGAACAATTATTGGATTATTTTCTCTCCGGATCAATAATGAATTGTCATCAATTTGGATTTGTAAATAAGGGAGCAGACTTAGCTATCGAAAAATACATAAAAAACATAGCAGAAGCCATAGATAAGAATAAATGTACCTTAGCAATTTACTTGGATTTACGAAAGGCTTTTGATACGGTAGATATTGATATTTTGTTACAAAAATGTAAGAATTATGGTGGGGCGCTACAGTTATTAAGCTATTTTTTGTAAAGATAGAAGACAGGTAGTCAAGATAAACAGAGCTGTCAGTGATGTTTTGCACCTAAGTTACGGAGTTGCTCAAGGAGGAGTTCTTGGGCCTACATGAATGATTTGTTAAATGTGCAATTACATTCCCAAATTTATGCATATGCAGATGACACATCTTAGTATGTTCTTCAGACAGTAGAGAAGTGCTTTTGACGTGGGTTACACAGGATTTAGACATAATTTCGGAATGGTTAATACATAATAAACTTCTCATAAATACAGCTAAATCAAAATGTGTGTTTTTTTTTATCGGAATAAAGAAAGTAAAGACTTTCAAATCAGTTGCAAAACTTATTGCCACACACAATGTCTATAACTGTTCAAATCACACACATCAAATAAGTGTTCTTGCTAGGAAATAGAAATTGTAGATTATGTAAGGTATTTGGGACTAATAATTGACAGGAACTTAAAATGGGATCACTATATAAATTATTTAGCAGGAAAATTACGAAGAATCAATTATATTTTATATTGTTTAAAAGATTATATAAAAAATGAACATTTGAAGCAGTTTATACTTCCTGGGTTGAAGGCACCATACGGTTTGGAATTTTACACTACGGAGGAACATAGTATGACAGTATCCTAAAACCAATTATAACTAATCAGAGATTTGCAGTTAGAAACATTAACAATATAAAGAAATTTGAACCTGCCTCACATTTGTTTATAGAACAACGTATACCGAACATAAATCAATTGTATGTGTCACGTATTTTAATTTATATTCAACAACATATCTTTGATTACAGTATTATGCAAAGTATACTAAATCTTAGATCATCTAGTCAAACATCATTAATACTTCCTAATTTTACGAAAGAAATCTCCAGGCACCAATTTTGTTATAACGGTATTGAAATTTATAATACATTTTTGAAGGAATGTGGTAATGATCTGTTTTTTTAAAGGTAAGCCCAAATTCAAAATGAAAGTTAAAGAATATGTTCATAATTATTATTGTGAATAATAATGTGAAGTCTAAAACACCTCTTTCAATGAATAATTCTTGAATTTTTTTATATTTCACGATATTGGTGTATTTTCTGTTGACTTATAATGACTCACATTTGTTCTAATATTTATTACAGTTCGTTATTTGTAATGTTATTATAATCAGAGATTTTATAATATTATCTTTTTATTTATTGTTATTCATATGAATTATTATTTTGTTTGACTTGTTTATTTATTATTGTTATTATAATACATAGATGTATATTGTTGTTATTTGTATTAATAGTTTAATATGTACTTAATATTAGCTTATGAATGTATGTGTGAGTATGTAGACTTGTTATTATGGTTGTCAAACTTGGATCTGGTATGAGCTGGGAGTCTTTTGTTGGCATTTATTTAGTTTAATGTGGTATAAGCTATATACCATATAAAAACTGTATGATAATGGTAGTAGCAGGATTTAGTTTATCAATTTAATGTGCAGCCGACCAAATTATATTACAATTTTATGTGATATGTGTAAAGATTTGTCACACATGCTTACTGCACTTGATAATATGTATTTGCTGTAATATATTGTAGAAATAAAGATTTTTGAACTGTGAACTGTGACATTACCATCACGGGCGGAAGGCAGGACAACTGACGTTAGGTGATTATGTAAGAATATGAAATTTATAAATATTCTAAAAGGAATTTATTTGGTGAACTCATGTTAAATGAGAAGCTACAATTTAGCTCCCATTACTTGTTCAACACATTACTCCATCGCAACAGCGTCTCGCCAACCTACCTATCAGCTGATAACGTCGCTGCACCGGGAGCTGGAATCACGTAGAGTCAGTTGTCCTGTTTTCTGCCGGCCGTGATGTTCTGTGATGTTTAATATCCACGTGTGATAGGCGTATCAAATACTGTGTTTATCGCACTATTTATTTATTTATTCGTTGTGCTTGTGAATTTTAAAATATGACGACTGCAGATGGATAATCCTCACCTTTAATATTTATTAAGAGGTAATAGAGTTAAATGATTACTATGTGCGACACGTCAACATTTACTGATAAGTTTAAGTCTCAAATTGGTACTGTAGTTAAAGTAGGTATGGCGAGAACTACACTCTTTCCTACTTTGTTTATAAAAATCATTGTTAGATAATCTATTTAAATAACTCTAATAATTAATTTTTCTAATAATTTCTTACCAAAAATATCTTACAACCACCTTTGGGTTGGCTACGGTTAACTATTATCTTAAAATGCCAGAGTTTACCTCAGTTTTGCTTCTATGTAAATTATTAGCAGTTAATATCAATAATACAAACTGACGTTGTAAACACTAGTGACGTATATAGTGTGTTACAAAATAACGCAATGTAGAGGTTTCTTCTTAAACAGGTTTGTTGCAAACACCACGTTAACCTGTATATTGGCCATTTCATTCAATTTAAATAGGAAATAGATTGTATCACCCATGACAGTAAACTAATGTGTACACTTAATTTTGTGGAACAAACTACACTAAATGTTTAAGAGCAGAGTTGTATGAATTCTTAAAAGAATTGAGTAGTTTAAATTATTGAAGTTCGTAATCTAATTTTAGAAATACGTTAGTCCTAAAACTTTCCATTTTACAGTAAATGAGATAAACGTTAAATTTTAGTTTATACTATATTAACGTTGCGAAACAGATGATGTGTTAATGAAAACAGCATAAAACCGAATACTCATAGTCTACTGTGCACTATAAACCGCCTATAAGTGCCGTTTAGTGCATAAATACGAGTAGCACCAATTATTTCCAGACCCATAAAAACTATACATGAAGTACATTTTCCTCATTATTGGTAGGTGTTGGAGTGCCCTTGGGGTCGGATGTATCCACGTCTTTATATTTAAAATAGTAGAAACATATAAGAATCGGCGTTAGATTAAGTCGTACTACTATCCATTAGTATTTTAGTTACTCGGAAATTTAAAAACTAATATAAACACTATTTTTTGTGATGCTAAACCGAAATAGCTGAAAATATTTAGTAAGCCACTACAATTTTTTTATATCACGTTTTAATGGAATCGAGGCGTGCAAAATAACAAAGTAAATTTACTTTTTTATTTATGAGTGGAAATCGGAGAAAGGGCAGGTGCCAAGACTTTCCAGATTTGGTTTCTGAAAACTTTAAAATGAGGTCATTTTTGTAGTTGAACAGAATGTGATAATGTTCTATGTATGGAAATAAAAGCATGGAACTTGTAAAACTGTAAATACAATATTCCTCTGGAAATCTGTATTCTGTTTGAAATATTTTTGTTAACATAAAGACTTTTATCTATTTATGTTTATTTGGTTTTGGTTGAGGGAGGGAGACATTGATGAACAAACTCATACGTTCATATACATATATTCACAAACTTTCATAGAATTAACACCTTTAATAGACCAAAGTTGTTCATCCAATTACGTGACCGACCAAATACACGTTACGTCACATTACTACTGTGAGGATTATCGAAACGAAAAATATGTGTAATGTGTCAGTGAGATAATTAGGTTGCACATTTTTAAACATATAATCTACAGTTTTGTTTCAAACCTACACGATTTAGAACATGTGTCTAAACTATGTACAGTACAATGAACCCTCATAATATTTTATTTAAATAACTTAACCGTATCTGAATTAGGTATATGTTGAAATATTTAAATTTTGTTTAGACTTAATTTTGAATGTTTAGGAGGACGCAAACGACATGTTAAAAAAAACAAATCCAACTTTTGGTGACCAAACATGATATAAAAAAGACAATGTTTTTAAGATTTATTTCAACAAACGTGGATTTTGAATTTGGCCTGTATGTTTGGTTGATTTTAAGGCGTCAACATTATGCAACAAATACTTTACAGGACATACTATAGAGCAATACACTACCCCTCCCACCCCCGGATTGCTCAAATCGTCATTGCCCTACTGCCCTATAATCTCCTATCGACCCTTTGAAACTCCAACACTTGAACTAAATAATCTAGTACTAGTTGTCCATTCTCTCTAAAAGAAAACCGATTTCGAAGAGTGCAGAAACGCAATACCACAACGTTAGGCGAGAATGTTTTAAATTAGTCACTAAGGCTATTCATAATTCACCATATAATGGTACAAGCGATTCCCTGAACGTAATCATATGTCGAATTTGTACTGTTTCAAAAACTTTGTCGTTATTATAACTCTAAATTCGGTAATTCTCAATATTTCTAATGATTTTGAAATATTTAACAGTTATTACTTTGTAATCTCACATTTAAAAGTTGTCCGGTATGTCTATTAGGATGTATTATGTATTTTTTTAATGCCCACGTTTTTACTTTATGAAAGAAATGTAATGAGACAGGCTGTGAATAATTCCAGTTATAGTAGTGCTATTAGATAGTGCTATAGGCCCAGAACCTTTCAACACAAGAGTTCAGTACTTCAACCTTCATTGACAACTTTTATACAAGCACAAAATATAAATAAAATACTTAATTTAAACAGAAAAATGTCATAAACTATTTTATCGCTGGCAGAAATCTGTACATAGTATCAATTATTTCATTAATGAGATAATTCAACATTACTTGATTTGCCTGTTTAATGTATGAAACCTCCATAACTTCCTTTTGAAAAAATGAGGTTTCCGATGTAATATATTTGTTTTATCCCAATTCATACGACGGCCTTCAGACCAGCAAAGATGTGCAATTTTTTACTTTTCTGTTAGCCCTTTTCTCATATTTTCTTTTTTTTCTTTTATTCTTAAGTTTAATGGCATTAACCATATTTAGATTCAATCCAACAAGTTAATTTTCCTTATAAAACGTTCAAACGAATTATTCAAAATTCTTAATTTTAAATTTCAACAATCGTTATTTCTGCCGAGTGTACTGCACAGAAATATTGAATATCTTTACATAAGATACGAGTATTATCAGTCATTTATATGAAACAATAATAACAAAATTAGATGATACAATGAGTATTTATACCAATTTATACTGAGTATACCAATTTAAATGTCTATCAAATATTTGTTGCGTTCTGTTTGGTAATATCATTGTAATGTTTGATTCCATCAACAAGAAATTGAAATTCTGATTGATATTTCACGACAACATCAAAGGTGAGGAAGAGAAGAGAATATTTCAGAATTGGACTGTCACTGAAGAGTGTAACAAGAGAGCTGTCACAGCGGTAGCGGTGTGTGGTGAGTGGATGATTATTTTCCTGAGAGACGTCAAATTGTTATCGGCCAATCTCTGATTTACACGCCCAGAGAAGCTGTAAACAGGTTTGGGGTTTGATCTTCTTCCCTAACCGGAAGGACAAGTCTGCTGATAAGGGCATCCGTACTGCCGGAAATTAAAATGCGTAATGCGCCGGAAAACGAGGGCAGATATCGGTAGAGGGTGGTATCTGGACCAGTAGCGCAACCCTCCTCCCTGAGTCCGCGGCCTGATTTGATCGCTTCTCAGTGACAACCCTGCAATTGTTGCAGTTCTGTCGATATATCAGGTACTAAACAACAACTTTCATAAATCTTTTAGTGTATGATTGAATTTGTGTCTACATATTCAGTTTTCTTGTTTCGTGTGCAATGCATGGAATTTGAATAAAACAACGGATGAACCTCCTTCGTCAACTTCAGTCCTTGACCTGCTTTATATATTTTCAGTTAACGGTAGCGTGCACTGACGCCGTGTGCGAACCGACCCCACGTCAGCTAGCCTCGGACAAGCGGGGAGGTCACAGCGTGACACTCAAGCGTGGTCAAGGGTCCATACTGATGTCACCACTGATGTGTCAAAGTGCAATTAGTATAATCGGATAGTGAGAGGTGGGAAGGTGCGAGTGGGGTGCCGTGAGTGTGTAATGTGTAACACCTCCCGACCCCGCGGTTCCCCCATGCCGTCTGATTCCTGACCCGGTCTGCTTTGATACAACCGAATTTAGATGAGTAGTGAGACACTTCTGACCAAATGCAATCCATCCACATTTTGTCATCTATTACACAGATATATTCATATTTAATGAAAGTATTAACAATATACGCTTACAGACTTATAAAACAACATCGAACAAAATTGTACAGCAACACAATACATTGACATATTTTATTGATATAGGGTAAAATGTCAATGTTTTAGAGAATATCGGATATTATAGAGGATATCATAAGTATGTCCGTCGAATATAGGCATGTGTCGTTACGCGGAAGCGCAATTGTTTGTGTCGAGATGGTAAGGCGAAACGTGCCTTCTTCCGTCTCATAACACCGCATTTCACCATAAATATCGGTAATAAATGAGACTGGCGTGACGTGGAGCTTATCGAACCAATGCTTCATTGTTCTCGGTAATGACAATACGTGACTGCCGAGCTAGTTACTCAATGTGAAATTGAAACCAGTGATTAGACATGTCGCGACCTACAGCTTCTCTTCAGATTAATTCTTTTCAGTCCCTGGATTCATTAAGAACTTAACCTTTTTGTTTAATTTTAATTAGTATAATTTTTAATTGCAGTTTTCTTTCTAAAAATGAAAAATTTAAATCTATCTTTGTAAAATTTTATTATTTTATATGGATGATTTCAGGTACTTTTGTGATAGGAAATAGTTTCACTTATTTTACTTGGCCCCACCAAATTTGGATTGTCATACCACTACGTTGGGCTACACACAGTATAGAACACAAACACCATGTGGATCCAGAGTATTAGTGGATTACCATGTCATTACGTTGGATTCCAAACGTCACTAGGACGTGAACTTCTGGATTACCATGTAAGTTCGTTCAACATCACACTTCATTAGGACATGAACTTCTGAATCACGGTACTGTTTGGTGGGTCTGACTTTATGTTGCTGCTGGTACAAACAACTCCTGGACTACCACGCCATAACTGTAATCTAGTTTTCGTAACTCTTACTCAAGCTGACCTTATATTACTCTAACGTACAATTCAAGGTTAACCTAATGCTTACTCGAGTGTAAATACAGTTTTATAATGCACAATTCTAGGGTACCATAATGCTTACTTAAATTTATTCTGTAAAGCATAATAATTATTAAGGTGTAACCTAACGCTTACTCTAGTTTACCTTACGTGTCTGGAGCAAACTTGCTGAAGAGTTATCAGAAAACACTCTCTTTGTATTATCCCTTGTATAAGTATTAAACTTGTTTGAGTGACATTTTTTGAAACCACGTTTTACTTGAGACAGAATCGTAATGTGATACAAGTTGTAAACAATGAAACAGACTGAAAAACCCACCATTAAATACGTTCTTTGAATAATTGGAATCGGCTCACCTCAATAGAGATAAAGGTTTTATTGTTAATTATTGGTCTAAATATAAGATATTATCAGGTTAGTAATAGATTTCCTTGCTTAGTTTTGATACTAACGTAAGTAATTAATTAAAATACTTGTTTATTTTGTCTTAATTTCCGTAAATATTCATATCTTCCGGGGAAGAAGATGATGATAAAATGCTCATTTTTTGAAGTGCCTTTTTATGTACCAACAAGAAACGCAAATCTCGACATAAAGAACTGAGCATAAAAGATAGTGATTGTGAAGCAGTGAGTGTGAGGGCATTTTGTTGTCCCTGAGGCCCCCCTCTGACAGCCCCGCGGGGCGCTAGGGGTGGGATATTGTCCCCTTGGTGTTTAACACTTGCGGCTCAGTGATTTTCTGTTGTCTTAATCCTCTGAAGTACAAATCAAATAGCAATGAAATTAGGGTACATAAGGTATTAGGTAACTTAAATTAATGAATTATATCAATATCACTATCACAACCGATGATTTGTTTATGTAATGAAATGTGGTATGCCCGATCCCATACTTCCTTACATCTTTCCAAAATATTTATATTTCCATAATATTTTTCTTATTTAATTAATATATACAATTAATAATAAATTATTAGAGACACCGTAAACAGGTTCTATGAGTTATTACAGGTATATCAAACATTTAGGTTTGGGAAATGGTTTTTAAATATAAAAATTTGTGGCTTTGAAATTGTTTGTGTCCTCAAGGAATCTTTGGGTTAAAGTAAACTTACTTCCTACTGCTACCGTTGCTAAAATTTAAATTCTTATATGAGTCACGTAAAATTAGTTCATAAATAAATAACAAATTTTCTTTTCGTACGTTTTGGTGGGTGAGGAAACGATTGTAAATCATACTAACTCATTGAGACTAACAGCAGCTTGATAAAGAATTTGTTTTTGTCCTTTGCAAGGTTTAGGTTGGGTATCTTTTAATTTTTGGAAGTTACTGTATTTATTATCTGACCATTTCTTTTCTTTCACACTCATTCAATTAAATTTAACTTTGTATAAATATTCCTCTATTTTTCTAAACCAATGTGTACTATTTTATTAGTTTAAGTTATGTAGCATAAATCAAAGGATGTAATGCATGATTATTAATTTTCCGTAAACATTATGGAGAAAATCTGTGGAGTATATTTTTCAGAACTCGTGGATTTTATTCATTGGGGACGATTTACATCATTTATTGAAATAATTGGGAACTATAAAACACAGTAAACAACAAAAAACGAAAAAATTAATTTATATTTTTTATAAAGACTACTTTGTACTGATGTAGTGGAGGGGCAAGGTTGAGTTTTGAACAAAAGTGGTAGATACGATGGTCTTGCCGCCAGTGGTTCAAATATAATTCAATAAATCGTCACTTATCCCTTTAATTGCTGAAATCGAAATTTCATTAAACGTGTTAAATTCTGGAAAATCTAGGTTCAGATTTATATATAGCATATTTGATAAATAAGAAAATTGGATTTTGTAGATTCCAATTTACAATGATACGAAAATATTCAAATGATTCCGGTGAAATTTCAGTGCTAAATAATGATTCTAAAAAAATACAGCTGTATTAATCGTTGATTTAGACTGTGAGCAGCGCCTGATAAGAGTAACAAATGTTTCAGGCAAAAACTTTTAATATTCTTAGGCTGGAACACATCCTGAATACAATACTAGTATTGTGTACAGTATTAATGAAACAACAGTGCAGTTTAATGTCGCTAGGGGAAGCAACCCTCTGGTACAGACACTTTTGGATGTTCCAAAAAAGGCTCTGAATATCTTACGTATTAGTAGCTTTGGGCTAGCACGAGATATCTAGTGTTGGTTCCTTACAAAATAACAGAAAATTAATAAAACGATCGTCACATTTCCAATATATATAAACACACACACACACACACACACACACACACACACACACACACACACACACACACACACACACACACACACACACACACACACACACACACACACACAAATATACATATGTATATATATATATATATATATATATAAATAATTAAAAAAAAATATATATATATAATATATAAAACGATATTTTAGAAAGTTAACTGAAATTGATATTTATATTTTTATGCATCTAGTATCGTATGACGGAAACTCACGGAGGATAAATCTCAGCAGTAGTAAAATATCCTGGAGGTTGAGCTCCAGCAGTCTGTCTTGTAACAGTAAAAAGTTAGGAGGTGGATCGATTGAGCGAGGGACCGAGATCCCAGCTGCCCGGGAGTCTGTGGATTAGCAGTAAAATGAATAGAAAGTGTTTAAATGAGATAAAGCTAAGTAATTGTTTGTTGAGGGGGAACCACAGAGCTTAGTATGGTAATGATGTTGGTTTATGGGGAGTGTGGATCACTAGGACCGATAATGTTTGAAGCGCAGAGTCTCGCCGCACTACACGCTTGCGCTCACACGTCTCAGTTTACTTCGTTTCACAAAACTGTTAATCTTATATGCAAATTTAAAATAAGGATATTCAGTTGCTATGCATTTAGTGCTAAACATTGTGTTAAGAGCCCTTTGAAAATAATCACGTAAAAGTAGGTTATTTCATTCCTGGCAAAACGTGTATACTAGTTCTATTGGATTTGGTATGTGCCATATATTTTTGATACGTTATGATTAAAATGATTTAATGATGCGTTATGATTTAAAGCTAATCTATAAATAGGAAAATACAATATTTAACATATTAATAAAACATTTTTGAATCAAATTTGCTGTTGTGATGAAAGCCTATAATTTTAGTCGAAAGTACGGTAGTTTAGACCGGCCATTGAATACGTGTATGATTCATGCCTCACTGTACGATAGAGGAGATTGACTTAGCAATGAATGTCGTCATGCATAAAAGTTGTAATGGTTTAATCTGTATTAATAATATATCTATGACGAATTAAGGTAAATGCAGCTGCTGTATAAGTACGTCAATGACTTATAAG
This sequence comes from Homalodisca vitripennis, assembly GCF_021130785.1. Taxonomy (NCBI): domain Eukaryota; kingdom Metazoa; phylum Arthropoda; class Insecta; order Hemiptera; family Cicadellidae; genus Homalodisca; species Homalodisca vitripennis. The sequence continues at coordinate 69,564,178 of NC_060215.1, forward strand.
ATGTTAGTGGAATTTAAGGGGCGTAATTTAACAGGTACGGGAAAAATGTTTATTTTTTAGCAATTCTTAAAACATATCTTAAACTCCGTATTAGTTAGTGCTTAAATTCGTTTACGGCTAAATAATTTACAATACAATTATGTATTGTAAATTATTGTTTCCTAGAGTGCGTTAACTCCAGTTGCAATAGTATGATTTTATACTTGTTACTGTGCTAAGAACTACTTGATAGTTCTTTATGTATACAACAGTTCAAAATTAAGTTTTAAATAAAAGTGAAATTCTGTTTTAATTTCACACAGATAAATATTGTAATCTTTTTTAAATAAAAGCTTAGCGGAGAAGAACTGTATCACTGAAATTGTAATATTCTATATTTACGTATAACTTTTCAATTATTTTATACTATTTATGTATCCTGATGGGCATTTAAGGTGTTATTCTGATGACAGTTAAATAAACTTTCAAGTTTAACAGGTCTAGAATACATATTGAATGTAGCGTATTGTTTGTTAGCTACAGCTAACATAATTGTTTGAAAGTTTATTATAGGTGGAATCCTTGTTTCATATCACTGCAGTAAACAACTTGTAATCACGATGGCACGATGTTTGGCTCAGTTAGCTGTATGAAGTGTTATGAAGGTTTGCCTGCGCTATCTGTAAACTTCTGACTTAACTACCGAGAATGTGATAGTTGAGCACATCCACACGACATACATATGACCTGTTAATCACAAGGAGATTCATGGAGGACTACCAGCGTTATCTTTTATTTTTAAAAACAGGAGAGACCTCTTCCCTTTGAGTTCAACGATCACAGACGATTTTAACCTGAGCTATCTCTAAATCAGACCCAAAGTCCAGCGTATCGTTAGCTAGGAAATCCCTCAAAATCACCGCCATCTCTGAATTACTGTTTAACTTCCGGGAATTTGATATAAACATACAAGCTCTTAGCCCTATGGAGAGCCATGGAGTTCTACCAGCTCTATCTCTGAATCGTTGTTTTAAATACTAGGAATATGAAAGGAGCATACGTCTCCTAGCTCTATGGAGAGTCATAGTGGTCCACTAGCGTTATAAAGAAATGCGCGTTTCATCTACCAAGAATTGTGATTATCACGAAGACTTGCCTTGAAACAGAAGTTTTTATGTAGGTTTAAAATGGCATATAAAACAAAATCATAATTATAATGAAACTCCTTTAACTGTGATCCTTTTTAACTATTACAGCTCGCAATTAACATGCTTTCATTCTAATGGAAATGAATTACATTGAAAGGAAACAATTAGAAGAAGCCAGGCAGCAAAACTACTGAAATATGTTAGAGTGTAGTTAATGGATATGTTTACTCCAAGTATAATTTAAAGTTGTATAATTTAAAATATCCTGAATACGTGAACATGAAAATAATTTTGACCACTCTTCCTGTACAAAAGTCAGAATTGTACTTCCCCCACGTGAACATCTGGCTATCAGACCTGTGTCAAGAGGTCTTGTTCTTCATACTGCTCGTTTGTTAATTTCAATCCTCACTTCAGGCGTATTAGTTGGTAGAACTGTAAATATCAACAAACATCAACTCTGCTCTGTATTGGTACTATGACCTTGTTACACTATTTTGCTCAATTGTCTATCAATTTAGTTCTAAAAAACTACAACTAACACTTTATAAAAAAATGTTATCAAAACACGTTTTACTTTTGTTATGACAAAAGGACTTGGACTATTGTCAGTCTTGGACTATTTTCAGTGGAAAATTAAAATTACGCTATTTGGGTACAATGAGATAAAATTAATAGTAAAAATGTACTTCCAGTAGAAAATTGATTTTGTAAACAAAAGTAAGAAAAGCTAATAACAGACACACGGTAAAAGACAGCTGATACGAAACTATTATTCCAACTAGAACAAATACAAATCATTATGTAAGCACATATTTTGTACCAAAAGACAAAAACAAGTCACGATGTAATACACAGCAAACGAGTTTGTTAAAATGTATGTAAGTAATAAAGCTGCACCATACCAATGATTAAAAACATTATGTCATTAAATCCGCGTTTCCGATAACAACTGACTGGCTCCTCAGTTGTGGTAAATTCTTGGAAAATAATATCAAGGCTAATGTTTGCGTTTATTATAAAGTAATCCACTGTGTTATATCACACGCTATTTTACACTGTAAAAGTGTATTTTAAAGATTTAAATTACTATTTCAGAACATTGCAAAAGACACACGTCTGTTTCTGTATAGCTGTACTTCGGGCTTAATGGTTTACGAGTTTTAACAGTTTATCACGGTTAACTCCTTTGCTTCTGTCGAAACATAACAAAACACCATTTAACAGGTGGATACCACAATTATCTTTTAAAATCGAATGAATGAATTTGTAGGTGTTTAGCGTGATATATTATGAATTTAAAAGAAGTTTATAATAGGATATATGAGCAACAAGGATTAACAGGATCTCCGAAGATTACAATGAGACGGGCGGCCGTTTACAGGTCAGACAGCCTGTCCCTAGTTCGTAGACAGCACTGCCTCCACATCCTCAATAGACAATGTTACAACCACTGGTTAACAAATTATTGTAGACATTTCATTTAGAAAAATAACATTTGGAAACTGTTCACTGATATTTATAAAAAGCGCGTGAGCTAGATAGTATGAGTTGGTGTTTGTAAAAGACTTAGTTAGAATTCCTATAGATCTAGAATAGTGTTATGGGTGTATTGAGGCCTTTGAAACAGACCATCTAAATTTTTATACACGTAAAGGAAATTTTATTAAAAGCTGTCTAATTGTAAAAGTTTGAGTGTTTTGGACTAAAATGGAAGTTGAAAATCTATGACTTTTTAAAAATCTACTTTTAAAATTGGTTTCTGAACTGTGAACAGAGGATCAAGATTTTATTTGTGAGCTGCCTCCTAAGAAATGACTCTACATTCAAAAATAGTCTTGACGTATGCGTAGTATACCACTTATAACGTTAATTAACTTTATAATTTATAGATAATTTTCAGTTTTTTACAAGATAATTAATTGTAACGAACAAAATGGTAAAGCATGTATGAAAGATCAAATTAAAAAGAAAATGTATCAGAGTTTAGGGAGAGGGAAGTTTTGCATAGTAAACGTTGACCAATGTAGCAAGTGAACTGTATAATGGTATTTGATTAATGCCAAAGTGGAGATGTTAAAGAATGTGCAATGTTGCAGGCTGAGGGTAGAGCAACGGGAAGAGGAGAGCTTGATATAAACGGGAGGGGGATATATACGAAGGGTGGGCTTGGAAACATCTGCCACCGAGGGGTAGGGGTAAGTTTTAATATTCTACCAACTTCCTCGCTCTCTCTTCTTTTGACAAAAATGCGATTTTTCGCATCACAAACTCTCACGTGACTTTATACTTGAAAATGTATTATCTATATAATTTCTTTTCCTATACTATTACTCCTGTCACAATCCGCAACTCATTACTTTAAGTCAATGTTTTACTATCCTACAACTATATTAATAGTTTACCTTTTTCTGTAACGGTATAGAACATTACTGGACTATATTGCTGAACAACTACGATATTGCAGTTTTTTTAGCCATACGCCTCCTTTCAAGTCACTGGAATACAAAATAAATATTAATTTACTGTAGTAAACGTCATTGTAATGTTACCGGAAGGTATTGTTCCTTTAGTTAAAGGGTAGAGTTAGAAGTCTCCTGACGTGATTCAACGTATCTACTGCGTAGAGTGAGAGGTGATTCAAAAATGGGCACAATGCCTGCCTTCTCTTCTCGATTTTATTTCTGATATAGGAAATTTGTCCTATGATTACCTATGATCAGAAATAAAATCTTAGTAGAGAAGTTTATCATAGCTAATTATTCTTCTACGAGCTGGTTTCTTTTGCTCTTTCTTTCCTATCTCCCTTTGTCATACCTCCCACTATGTTTATTAAAAAAATATAAGTATAAAAAATAATTTAACTTTTTTTGTTAACTTCATGGATATCTGGGAGCGACACATCACTCAATTCAAATGTCAAGATATTTCAATAAAAGGGTTGATCGTTAGGTCTACTGCGGAGGTTGGCTGTTGAAGTAGGTGACCCTATCCACCCAGAATATCCTGCCACTACGGTAGAAAGCGCAAAGGTCTTATTAGCTTAAATAAGGTTTGAAGGGTTTTCTCATCTTCTTGTCCTTAATGAACATAAATACCAGATATCGCAAGTCCAGAATAGACCTACCTGCCTCCACCATCAAAGCCTTTGTTATAGAAAAACAAGTACGAATTCGTTAAAATATGGTAAACATAGTTCATTCATATAAAATTATCTCAATTCGAGCTCCGAAACTGGCTGAAGTATTTGGATCTTCCCCTATACCTCTGTTAGAGTACTTAAGAACTCCCATGTGGAACATCTCCTTAGTAAACCCGAACCAACGTTTACGGCTGGGTCAGTACATACACTCGCAACGTTGAATCGTATTTGAAACTTCGAAGCTTAGTTGAATAATATTGCAAATATATCTTCTTCTGTGACTATGGTATGAATGTTTAGGGATTTCTGAGGAAGTTTGATCTATCAGTATAGGCCAGAGGAAGGTTCCGGAATTATTAAAAGCCCTCCCACTAACTGGATACCTGGAAGTTTACACATGTGATATTTGATTGTTTGGAGTTTTTATGTCGTAAACGAAAAGCAGGAAGTGATTTATAATAGGTGTTTAGTTGAAACATACGGGTATAAAACCTTGTACTTGTGCTCATTCCTATTAATGGATAAATTAGCTCACTGGGAAGTAAAAACACTAACTAAACACACGCACACACACACACACAACGCGCGCGCGCGCACATACATTTTATATATATATATATTTCTATATATTATTAATTTCTAAATCTCATTTCATATTTTTACTGTAGTATTTTTATTCCGGAAATACCGACATTTCAGAGGGAAAAATGTACAATGTCCCTTACTTTTATTCAAGTTAGGCTAGACTACTAATTCAAACCTCATCATATTACACTAGAACATGAGTTTAATAGTGTAACTATTTATGCTATGATAAATTTAAGTTCTAAAATTAACTTTAAACTTTTCACAATATATAAAGTGGTTAAAATAACTAAAGCAAAACATATTAACGAAAATGCGTTTCACCTTCCTTATTTATTCTTAGGTTTTCCCATGTGGTAGACTAAAGAAATAATCTTTACTGATGAACAGTAATATTATACAGTATTACATAGTAATATAAAATAATATACCAATGTTGGTAGCAACATTGGAATAATAGGCAGGATTTTAAGTATCAAAATATTTTGAAGTAATCGGTTATAGCACGAAACATTTTGGTTGAATAATACTCTCATGGAGGAAGGATAAATTTATGGGGGCCTTGTGGAGGTGGCTGTTGTATTGCAGTTTACTCCTGATATTGAAATATGACTGTAGAAGAAGACTCAAGTCCTCTGTAGTTATCACGATGAAGTATTTTGGTAAGCTCACTGTTAGATATCTTCGTTGATTGTCCTCGGATTAAATTGGCATTTTTGAATAAAACTACTGCTGTCTAAAGAACTGTTATCCAATTACGAACAACTCACAGATCGACCTCTAGGGTTTTGGAAGGGCTGGTGAGCCCTGTCAGTTGCACCACAAGCGTCATTTCTCCTCGCACTCAAAACTGAGGTCTTTGGACACTTCCGTCTGGTCTACTGCTTTTCACCTAGAGGTGACCGAAGAATTTAAACACTTCGTGAATTCTACCATACATCAGATCCTGCAATGATTCATCTGATTATGATGCAATTCGTAGATAACTACTTATCCCATAAGGTGCATTATGGAAATAATCTGTTCCCCCATTGGACTGGATCATATACATTATCAGGGCTCCCGTATAAAGTGACTACACCTTTTATTATTGAAGCCTTTAACTCAACATTTGTTAAATGTTCTAGTTCTTAGATCTTTACTACTTCTATCAGATCCACGCTCCGCTCAATGTCACTCTCTAGCTTGGACCGAGTGCTGGATAGATCCCGGTATTTGGTGCAGTACCAACCAAACTCGACAACAAGCCAGTCTATTCTGGTTCTGCCGGTATCGTTCATAAAGATCTCCTTCAACAAGCCTATAAAGTCTCTCCATTGGCACGCTTTATGAGGACTGCTTATGGATTGACCTTGTGTCGAGTTCAAGATTTTTGCGAGAGTGTCTTCAGCGTCCTAAACGAAGATTGTTAAACTAATTTTCTCTTCGCCTATAGTTATTATTTTTGTCTTCAGTGCCTCATGTTTCAAGAGTTCAGCAGTCAGAGGTTCTCACCATTGAAGGCTCTGGCAGTATTTGGCTCAGTTGAGGGACAATATTTAGCAATATTCACTTCCAGTGCGTCTATCACACTCTTCTTCAGTTTAGATTGGAAGTTGGCAAATCCAATATAATTACCATATCCTTGTCGGCCACTAAACTCAGGATGGGATTTGAGACTTTTCTTCCTCATGATGATTCTGGTTTAGAGCAGTTTGAGTACTGGTCTGTTTAGCACCAATACCTCTCGCTTCGTCAACTTCAGCCTGGCGCCTAGGCTTTCTTCTATCCAAATTCTTCCATTTTCCGGTACGATTTCATGCAGACCTCAGCAATTGGTTCTTGGTAATTTATCCACAAAATATAATGTTTCTGCTCATGTTACCAAATATTCATAATATCTAATAGAAATAAGATAATGCAGGATATCTTGTGATAATCTTAGCTATCGAGCAAGCCGTCTAGATGGCTTAAAAAAGTTAATTGGTTGCTCATAGTACTTGCCACCTTATCAGGCAGTACTACAAGCAACATACGTACTTCAGTTTCATAGTTTCATTTCATACTGTAACAATTTCATTGTTATACAGAATATTATGAGAGCTCTCTTTTGCATATAGTAACCACTGTACTTCCAAGAAATCCTACTAACCTCTACACCATAGCCTCTTGCTCTATAGACTATAGACTATGTTCTTCCGTATTTTGGGTTTTGGATATACCTCACTAGTTACTGCGGTCTTGTTAGATGTTATGAACGTATGAATGAATAGGGTTCCGTTTTATTATCTTGGTATTTCATATTAACAGGAGTCAGGCTCAGTTTCTGTTCAGTTTCCTGAAGTATTACTTTTTTTAATACTCATGTAAAAGTCCACGTTCAGTTAAAAAATTGTTTTCTAATACCCACCACAATTATTTTTTATAAATTAAAATTTAAGTAGTTTCTTCCATGTGGATAAAAAACGTGTTAACAAACTTAATGGTTTCCTCAAGAAACGTTTGGATTTTATGCATTTACAAAATATGTATGAAGACCGAAATAGTATAAGAGAAAATCTATGGGATCACCAAACTGTCGAAAAGAAATGATCTCTAGATAGTTTGCAGAATATACACCCTTCATTTGTATCCTACTCGAGGAAGGGAAAAATTTGCAACACCGGTTCATTACACAACTATATAGTTAGTAAAAGAACCTATTTATCTTAGCGTCAGAACTGTTGTGGCATTACTAAAAGAGCTGTAAAATATTTATGAAGCAACTGCCATTAAAAAAGGGTATTTTGTAAGCAAATAGTTTTATTGCATAAATATACTAAAACCAATACCAAAAATATGTTTTGTGTATGTAAGTTTATAAATATTTTGTTCAAATTATTATTATTGATTAGTATTTAAAGTTAAGCGTAAATAAAGTTTATCGTACTACTAATCCTGACGTGTTTGCATTTATTTTGTGGTGAACAAATAGAAACATACATTTAAATACTTTAAAATTAGTGTTTAGTTTGCATTATGAATATATTTCCAAAAACTACTACGATCATCAAACTGATAAAACTATTTGTTTCTTGTGAGAGAATACGTAAACTGAAGAATACTGAACTTTCAATCACAGAAGAACGCTTCTGTTTCGGGTCAGATAGAATGGAGTTCGTAATATGTGAGCAGGAAAATTGCTCGCACGTCCGGGCGAACGTTACATTGGCTATGATTATGATTAACATCTTGAATTTGAATCAGCTATGATTTATGAAAGGTCGACATGACGTGTACGAGATTTTTTAAATTCAAGATGTGTATTGCCCGCCATGACGCGTGAATGTTTCAGCCTTCCCGCTCTGCAGCGCACTATACAATTAGTAAAACAACAGACAGCGACCAAATAAAATGTGAATCAATCTGTGGAACCCAACGAATCCTCAATATTCGAATATACTGTTGATATCATATTAGAACAAGAGTGTTACATTGTTAAAGTAAGAGTTATTTTACATTTTTAATGAGGTTATCTCGATTTTCCAAAAAATGTAACAATTAACCACTGAACGTAAACGTAAAACATAGATTTTTTATACTTGCCACTAGGGCCTTTAAAAATGCTAGTCCGCACGACATGAGGCCTTATAGGTTAAGTGTTATGACATTCCGCTCTGTGTGAGATCGTGACACCCAAGTGGGCGAGTGCGTGCTTGAAGTGTGTGAGTGTGTGCGTGAACGCATGTGTGTTTTATTTCACTCACGAGGGGTGTAGTAATCCCTCCAAACTCACTCTCCCCTAGCTTAGCTAATCCTTCTGTTTGCCTTCACAAATAATGCCTGCTTGTTCGACCCCTATAACCTTCCATCTTCAGCTGACTTTGCCTGAAGGATAAGTAATTTGACACATTCTCTGCATTCTTTGAATATTAAACTCTACGCATGTAATTAAAAGAAGACGCCTCGAAAGAAATTTGTGTCTGTCTGTCTGTGTGTGTGTGTGTGTGTGTGTGTGTGTGTGTGTGTGTGTGTGTGTGTGTGTGTGTGTGTGTGTGTGTGTGTGTGTGTGTGTGTGTGTGTGTGTGTGTGTGTGTGTGTGTGTGTGTGTGTAAAATATAAAAACATACTGTGTGTTTTCATCTCTCTTAAAAAAATATTAATGAAAAATAAATACTATTGTGTAAAAAACATTAGTGAAACGTTGCCACGAAAAGAAATATTTAAATAAATTTAAATTATTCACTAAAAGTGAGGAAAAAACCCGTGAATATTGAATAGTTTTATCAAATTATTTGGCTTTTGATAAGGTTTTATCGTATAGGTTACTTTTAAAAGTTAAAAACATTATGTTTTTAAATCATAAAAAATATTAGTACAATATAACAAACAACACTATAGTAATAGAACTTTAATGCCTGTGGCATACATTACACTCATATAAGAACATATACCTGCATCGTGTGTGAAGGATGGGCTGTTTAGAAATTAAGTATGTTTATACTTCCTGTTCTTGCTTTGGTAAGAATACCTTGGAATACCTTGGACATCCAAAGATACGCTACGGAAAACTACAATCAAATCTATTATATTTTTTGAGAAACATCGTTTTGGATTTGAGAATTCGGATAATTTATTTCTTATTAATTGAATTGTACTGTTCATTTCGTACAAGGGCTTCCAAAGTATGGGTAAATGCATACTAAACAGGTTTTATTAGTTTTAAAGTTAAGTTTATAGAACGTTTAAAACGTGTGGTACAAATTTCTTCACGCTATAGCTTGGATTGAAATGTTGTCTTAAGTACAAATGTTGTGCACAATCTTTGATCAAAATTCCAACATGGGAATTTTGCAACATATTTTGCTCATATTGTCCTACTTAGCTATTTCATACGATCTTTTGGGGAAAATAACGTAAAACAATCATCAGTAACTAATTTAAAGCGTATGCGTATCTCGATTATATGCTTAAATCCAACCTATACCTTCCATCAAAATCTCCAGTATTGTCCAATTAGCAATAAATCGAGTCTAATGCCACAGATATGACGTACTTAGCGATAAGGTGGTGACTGTGATAATTTAATAACAGCTTGGGGTAAAATTAATTAAAATCCAGTCAAGCATGGATATGCAAGAATCGGGGCTAATTTACAGGGTCGGAGGGGGAGGGGAGCTGCCGGATCTCCAGTACACGCGCCTGGGGGAGCGTTCGATCCATCTTACACCTAATCCAAACCCATTGACAGCTCGATGTATAGCATAGTAATTTATTTGCCTATCAATAGAGGAAAAACATTCCCCAGGGCGAGAGTGCGGTCGTTCCCTGGGTGGAGTGGTGGCTTAGTGGCAGATAAGGGAGAGGGCTGGTCCTGTTTTACGCACTCAGTGTCTCAGTGAGCTTATATCCTACTCGATGCCTAAAGGCATGACATCTTTAACAAATGTTTACTAAAATAATAATTTTGCTACATTCAATTGATTATTATTATCGGAATGTAAACCAAATTTTACATGTACAAAAATGTAATTGGTTTTCCGTTTAGTGAAAATATTCGTGTTTGCTAGTTCCTTCATGTATCTTTTAGTACAGTGCCTAAATTGATCATTGCGTTTTTCATTATAACCTCAGAAAATTATCCAATATCATTCTGAACGACATTTCATTTTATCTTTCTTTACCTGTTTTTATAGAATAAATTAAGCTGTCAGTAATTTACTAACATATAACAGTACCACTATGGGTTAAACAAACAGGCTGTGTCCCGCTAAAATTCCTTTAGCTTAAATTCTTTTCTAACGTTTACTTAGTTTCAACCTTATTGTTTTAACTAACAATATTTTTTATTTTACCTAACTGTACAATATAAGCCATCTAACCCATTTGACAAGTAATGACCCTCGTTACATAACTAATGACATAATGAATTGGTATTATATAACGCACTGGGATAAAATGTCACTATGGGATCAATGACGAAGTACAAAATCTTTAAACGAATAGTATATCTTAAAGACAGCAAGATATCTTAAAGAATTCCTTTTAGTGATTGCAGTTGGTAAACATCACAATCTTGACGGCACATATCTCCTCGCTGAAACGGGTTCAGTTGGTTTGATTCTTCAGCAAAGGCGTTTTGAAACCCTTGCTTGGATGGCTAAGTGTAGCTAAGCGTACTTTTGGTAACGTTTGGATATTATTACCAAAGTTTGCGAGAAATTTATATATCCGTATCTTCTTTTATTTTTATCAGGTCCTTGTGCACCTTTAAAGGGAATACCATAGGGTATACTGCCAAGAATAACATAAAAAGGACGTTGAATGAGTATGCTTGTTAGGAAGGAAGAACATTTTAGTTGTTGATAATATTACTAATGACAAACAATTAAACAATAAAAACAGTTGAAGAACAAAATTCACTGTTAGGGAGAACGTACCTGAAAATTAATTAAAGGTCAAAGAATAGTAGTACTTAAGTTTATTCGGCTAAAGTAAATAATTGTCGGTGTCTCAAATCAGAAATAAAAGATTGTTCGCACAAAGTTTTATGAAAAATCCCAAAAGACGTATTAGTAGATTATTGAAGAAAAGATCTACTACATTAGAACCACCAATATAATTTTTCGTCTTCCCTGCGGGATGAAATAAGGTAGTGCTATTAACTTTCCAAAAATGGCCTACCGACTCGTAAAATAGGGTATCATCTTAATATGAGCAGTACAAAAACTAACAAGATGAACAGATTGTCCAATTTCGGAACTATTTTAAAATCTTTATCTGGCGATTTTCACGCGGAGATATTTTGATATTTTTATACATTATTTATTGACCGTCTGAGACCTGTTCAAATGTTTGGCGACTTCAAGTTCACTTTTCACAGACCAGCAAAAGCCCGTAATCAGATGATTCTTAGACAAGACATTGCTGTTGTTTCTTAAAATCTCCAGCCTCAAAACATTAAAAAACATACCTACTAATATAAATTAAGTTATTTCTGTAATTTTATAACCGTTTATAAAACGGTTGTGCATGATGAAAAAATCAATCTTGTGTATACTACTCCCCCGTCTTCAATACCAATTAAATTTAGTCCCAACAGTTTAAAATTTTTGTATTACTTTAGGAGTTTTATCATGGGTATTTTCTGTTGGGTAGGGTCGTGCAAAGCAGAATTACACCCGGGCTTATATCAGTATTACAACCACCTTTACCTTACCCATGTTGAAACTTAAAATTTGGAATGTATACATGTGTATCGGTTCGTACATATAAGGTGGTATTTTTAACTGTTAATACCATGGTTTCTCCGAGTGGGATTTTGTGATCATTTTATGACGTTATATTTTAACTTTAACTGTTTTAGATTCTAACAATTATTGTAGGTTTCTTCTATACGGATTAACAAATAATTTTTAAATTTCTGACGAACGTTTTTTATAGACTCTATTAGGTCATGTATGACATCTAAATGAAACCTTTATGCTATTTTGTGCCACATTTATGTATTAAACCACTTTGGTATATAGGTATATACAAAATACGAAATCCAAATATTGTATGGGTATCCAGGTCGTTAGAGGTTTCAAGGTAAAATTTTTTATTACATGAGTTAAAATACCTTTATACCTGAAATTAATAGAGATTAAATGTTTAGCATTATTGGTTATTCTTTTATGGTTTATTCCTTTAACTTTAAAAAATATTGATTTGTATGTTATTCTACAAGAGGTTTCTTTTTATTTTTGAGTAATTTAATTAATTTTCAATAACAATGAAGTCTATGAATATTGTTATTCGTAGGCTAACTTGAATGACAAATTTTCCAAATTTTAATAAACTAATGTACTATGAATAAAATAGCCCTTTTTCTCAGTACTGCATGAGAACAAGAAGTCATTCCATTAGTGTCTACCTTATTGTTTTTACGTTGGTTTGAAATTGAAATTGAATTAAAAATACATACACACACACACACACTTTCAAACTTCGTAATGAATTAGTACGTAGGCAACAGAATAACTTTTCAAGGTGAGACAGCGTTGTTTTTGGGAATGTAAATTGACCATTTATCCTCTACCAATAGGCACAAAACATGTTTAGCTCGAATGAACACATTGTAGGAAGAGTGGATATTAAATGTAGTTTATCTGTGAGGGGACAGATGCGAGGGTAAACGGCTTAACGTCGCTTAACCTGTCAGGCGCAGTGTTTTCTGCATCGCTGCTGTCCATTACTGGACCAATCTGCCGCTGATCCCACTCGTTCCTCCCCTCACCCATCATCCTCCTTGCGGCCGGGGTTGTGGCTGTGAGAGCATCCACCTTAGTCCACGCTACTATTAGCTGCAGGGATTTCCTATTTTGATATAAATTTATCACCCTTTTGGAAATATGCTGAACTTTTTCACTTAGTAACGATAAAAAAAAAACAAAATGTTATTCAATCTTAGGTATTTAACAAATGTTAAATAAGAAAATGTTGTTTCCGAACACCCTGTATATTTTTATAATGCATTCTAGTTTAAAAGAAATAAAACAAAATGTTAAGAGCGTGAAATTTACATTTGTATTATATACTGTGCTGTGCATTTTGCTGTACTAACCGTAGTTTCGTTTGGAACATTGGTTGGTCAGGAACAGTATTATACCACAAGCAAACATATTATACAACAAGAGTATAGCTGGTTTAACTAATTAAATAGATAAATTAATTCTATTAAATAATTAAGATGACTACTGTTATTGTATTGTATATGATCTTAAAACATTGTATGTGTACTTTTACAAATCTATTGTTACAGTGATTTTAAGTTAAATGATATAAATAATTACAGTTTAAAAATATGTGTAAGCGTTATTTGTAAATGAAATAACTCTTAAAATTAAACGCTGCATAAGTCCCAAACCTATTTTAATATATAATCAGAGATTCTTCATTTCATTAAGGGGACACAACTTACGGGAGACAATCACAGTTCTAAAACTCAGGTTCAATTGATTTAAAATGTTTGTAAAAAGAGAGTTAATTTAATTTAAACTGCAGTTCAAACGTTTTAATATTTACTTGTTTGGCTTATTTCACTCATACAGTGAGTATAAGCATGTATACAATGTCTTACACATTCAGGGAGTGATGAAGAAGAATTTTAGCACAGACATAAACGTAATTAATTTATTGAATTTTAATCTCCTTATCTCGTTTCCCATATCGTCACATAATTAAAAAAATAACCTATCAGACAAGCAACGACTTTTGGAAAAACTACATATAGGTCAAGCTGGACTTAGGCTAGGATTAAGGTTAGAGTAAGAGCAAGAGTTAGTGCTATGAATGGGCTACAGTGGGGTTAGTGCCAGGGGGGGGGGTAGGGTTAGCACTAGGGCTAGAAGAGTTAGAGAGCTTGAACTACGGCCATGACCGGACTAAGCGTATAGATGGCCAAGCTGAGGGCTGATCTAGGGTTAGGGCTACGACTGGAGCCGGGCTAGGTCTAAGGCTAGGGGCAGGTGTGTTTCCTAGTATCGGTGCATTTGATTCATATGTTTGATAAAATCAATGCACAACTTTGAATAATTAGAGGAAAAATTAAAATGTGACAGATGTTACTATATTTTAGAATCTGTGAAATATTGTTGTGCCATTAAGTTAACCTATATTGCGCAATTTAGAAGTGTAAATGTTAATACGAACTTGAATAATACGAAGCCAAGACCGTTTACTTTAGGATATACCATGACAATTTTATTCGTAAAGACAAGAATTAAACGTAAATTACTACGAAATAGGATAGCCACGAAGTTAAACTAATTGCTAAAAGACTAACCCTTATTCACCTAATTAACTAATTTAAAAATAATATTATATATAAAAGGCGTGCGTAATAACTGAATTGGTTCTGTACCAATATACTTGGGCGTGAAGGCATAAAGTAACCCAATGTCAAATTAAAGTAAAATGTTTTCAGGAGGAAAAATATTGTTAGGTTTTTATTCAATTAGATTTATCCATTTACTCGTATTATCATTACTCCTCGTATAAAGCCTGAAAAATAATTCTTTGTAAGTAATAATGTTATTATAGTTTTGATTATATTAACCGTATCGTATTGACATTACACATTAACAATTGTTTGAGAAACTCATAATAGCATCTAGTTTGTTAAAATTATATCCCTGTTTAACGACGTTGGTTCCTTCCTATTATTACTACTATAATTATTTGAGTGTCACTGATATTGGCAGTATCAGAGGGGAGGTTAGTCTCCCACCAAAAGTGAAAACTAAACATCTTTAACAGCCTAAACATATAACCCGGGCTGCGAAGCAATGCCCCTAAGGGCCAATGCTGAATGGACAACAAAACCTCAGGCTCTCATTGTTTCTCTAGCGGGTGTCAATTTGTTTCTCAGTGAGCTTGTCATGTGCAGAGTTGTGGTTGATAGTTGCTCTCTTGCTCTTGAAACTGCAGGTACATAACTGAGCTTTGTGATTTACAACTAGTTCTATTGTCAGCCATGACTTGGGCAAGTTCATCGGTACATATTAATTAACTTTTAATTTGTATGTATGATTAACCGTACAGCCGTGTTACAACCTGTAAAAGAGGATTGAGTCCAAATTCCCGAAACTTAGTCTATTTTGAAACAAACCCATGGCAAAATGGCAGAAACCTTTTTATTCCTTTCGATCATACATATTCAATAAGAAATGTTAAGCAAATACCCATAGTGTTGTGTCTCGTATTTTATTTAAATTCCTTTAAATTTTAATGAAATGCACGCTCCTAACATGCAGTGACAGGAGGCTAAACAATACTTGAGGTTATGAAACGACTTGTGCCTTAATACCCAGCCAATATCATTCATTATATGCACAAGATTGTGTTAAGAGATTTCTCCATCTTACAATCCCAAATGGTAGTTCCTAGGTAGCAGATAAAACCGACCAATCAGAAATTTTTGTTCGAGCAGTTATCTACGGAAGGATGTACGATCATATACCACCAAAGTGTACTGTTCGCCGTACAAGTGAAATTACAATTTTTTAAGGAGAACTGATTATCAATTCTTACAGAGTTAGGATAAACACATTTTAGAATGCTGAAATTTACTTCTTCTACGTATTTAAAACACGTTCTTTAGTTAGAAAACAGCGATTAATACCAACATTTATCTCAAATATAAATATACGATATATGCCGTAAGTGGGTTCCGAATGGAGCTCTAATATTACAATCTCTAATATCTGCTTGTCTTTAGTGATGGGTTGATTCCCAGTAAAATGCGGCTTTTATGTGGCTCATATACCCGCATAAATTATTTAGTTGCATTGATGACACAGATTCTGAATATTCCAAATCTAAGTGTCCAGAGTAGGATGTGGACACTAGACGTCGCGTTGGGAGAACACTGTTTTCAATAAATATCACCTGAAACTTTTAAAATATCTGGACGACCGGAGGGCGACGTTCTTCCGGAAGTAATCTTAATACAGGCTATTGACTTGCACGAAAAAGGGACTGTTTTTAAATAATATCAGGTGAATTATTTCACCAAACCTTTTTCTCTTTATTATGCAATACACGCACCAAAGTAATCCTAGACATTTTTGGTCAATCCACCTATGACTAAGCTTTAAAGCTAAAGTTACACCTTTATGCAAATAGTTCTCTTCCTCAAATCATTATTAAGAACTCACAGGATAAAAACAATAGCCGCTCGGTAGCATTGCAAATACACTAGTTTCTTCACTGACACCCCAGTCCTATACGCTTCACCGGCTCTACCCATCAACTTCATTCTCTTGCTTCGACTACAAACTCTGTTATAAACCATTAGACGATATTGGCACTGGCTTTCAAGATAATCTCACCAGTGTCAAGGCTATGTACCCACCCACTGTCTCTCCCAGCCTCAAGGTGTCAATTACACGGACATTGTCAGGAAAACTCTCATTCCAGTCTGAAGGAATGATTAGAAGAATACTTGATTAGCCAACAACCGTATCTCACTAGCCTAAAGACAATATTATAAATAAGTAAGCTTTGGCGAAAAGACTTTATTATTACGAATCAAGGCGAAGTAGGGAAACATAGGAACCAACAAGTAACATAAAACTAAAGAATATCGTATACTAGTTACTGTACAAAGATGGCTCTACCGATAACCACAACTAAGTCCTTAGATTCAATATTCTTTTGAAAATACACTGTTTAGCTTAAAATCCTATTACGCCAGTATTAAGGCGGAATAACTAACCTATAAACTCGTATTATGGTTACACTCTAATAGCGACAAATTAAAAACTAAACATTTTTGTTTTTGCTTTAATTAGCATGCAACTCGCTGCTGCCTAATGTTCAGTAACGGCTGTCACCAACACTGCTCCATCATACTCATAGTGGGATTGTTAATACAATGGTGTCACCAACAAACTGTAACTTCCCACCCTCTATCCAGTTAGACAAACAAAAATTATCTGTGTTCTGGATTTTCAAATAAACATTCACAGCGTTTCATGTTTCAAGTTTACATGTAACGTATCTTTAAAATGGTCGTGCTCGCTGTTTTGCTGCATTGACGGATTTCGTTGAACAAAGTACCGTTGTAATTGTAATGAAAATGCTAAAATAGCTGGTATCTATGGAGTGTTTTATAACAATGCTGGTTTTTTTTTATTTGGCTTTAAATATTTTTAACCGGCGCCATTTTGTTACTATTCAAGAAAATAATACCACTATTTGGTTTTAAAATTTTCCTTTTAATGTATTCAAACTATTTTGCATACTTAGTTCATATAGCTTAACTAAGTGTAAAGATAATAATTTAAAAACACAAATGGTAGCTAGCGGATAAACGAAACATTTCTCGACTTGTATATCGAGGTAAAAAAAAACACACACACGCACACACACACTGATATAAATCTTGTGCTACTGCGTAGTATATATATATATATATATATATATATATATATATATATATATATACACCCCATACATTTTATACTCGTAAGTTATATAGGTAAACAGTCCTTAACCTTAATACATACTTTTTCAGCATTGGAAATTAGCTTCATTCAAATTTGTATATGCTTTCTTATCGTCTCCAGCTTACTCAGCACCCTGCAGCGCCTTGGGGCGTGTAGGCAATTTCAGTACTCTCCCGTACTTGTTTTGTGGCGAACGCCGCCGTTTCAATAAGGTTAAATACGGCGTCATACTTTACTTGATAAAAGGCATAGGAAAGGATGTCCTATTTTATCAAGCAAAGTTAGGGATAAGAAGCCCTTTTCAATACTTAACCTAGGGACAAAAGTGATAAATGACGTTATACGGAATAGTTATTCCTACATTGAACCAGTATTTTAATAGTTATACGAGTATGCAGTGTATCAAAAACAGCTCTCGAATACTCTGCAAACATTGGGGACAATATAATTAATTAAAGACCATTTACCTGAAATGGACTTTTATTAATTGGACTAAGTTTTAAATCAAACCTAATAACATCTGAAAATCTTCAATAAAGCGGATTATTTGTCTCCGAAATCTCACAAAAGGTAGGACTGTTTAGAAAGAAAAAGGGTAATTTTTAGAATTTTTTTTACATAACATGGCTAATGAACATTAACGATAAGTGATCGAACGACACTGAGTATGATTCAACCATACATTTCAAGCGTAAAAAATGAACTTAATTTATTTAGTTAAATCTTTGAAATTAATTTTGGCCTGGAATTTTTTAGGTGGTATGTAATGTAATCTCGTTATATATTCTGAAATAAATGATTAATTCTCTTTTGAAAATAAAGATTACTATCGGCATGGGTGGAGATGATTTAAGAGCGCTTTTTGTGTGTTTTGGCAGACTATTGGGTTGGTGGGGAACGGGGGTAGGCGTGATAAGCGGTGATCCCTTGGGGCTGTTATCTCCCGCCATACGGTCCCCCGAGTCGCCGCCAGTGGCTCCCCCCCCCCGCTTGTAATTGATACTTAATGTTCGAGTCCTTGTTTGCTGCGAAGATTTAAATTGATTAAAGAGCAGACAGATTGCCCCCAGTAGCTGCCAAGAGTCCAGCCCACGACTCCCACGGTCCGTTCCAACATTATAGCCTGAATTCATATCTTTTCTAAGGCATTATGTTGTATTTCACACTCCGGGGTGTAGTTTATACTAATGCCAATTTGTTTGCCAATTTGGTTTCCTTGGTTTGTAAATCTGGATCATTATGATTATATACTATTGCGTACGTTTACGAATTTTTGTATTTACTCTTAGGATTCCACCATTTATATAAGAATAACACAATTCAGAACAAATAATCTATCAATAAAGACGACTCAATATAGCCAAAATCAATAATAGTACATTTTTAGAATAAATTTTCAAAATAGTAAATAAAATTAGCAACACTAATATAAATTAAACTGCTAACAACCCCATACAAATCATACATGTTAATAACAAAATCAATACCAATACTAAGAAATAAATCTTTTCAAATTGAATTACCTTCAGTACTTCTTCTGTAAATTAAAATACTAAACTTAAGTGTATTATTATACTAACTGGATTTTTGATACAGTTGAAAATTACGTATTGGTGAAATATAGGCAGCCATGCTTTGTTTGTATCTAAATGTCAAACAACTATCTCAGCATATTAAAATATAAAAGAAGTCACTTTATTTTCTTGTTTAGTATTATATGAACCAAAATAAATATTTACTTTAAAAATTTAAATAAATACAAAACAGGACAATTTTTACAGACGAATCATAGCAATAATTAATAACAGAGATGGACTTCATCTGGATAGCCATTTGGAAATTTAACTCCGGGTAAGAAATAAGTGGAATGGGTATCAAATCATTCTAATTATCAAATATTACATTTTATAAATCCTAAAATTCTAATTTAAATGATTTTAGTTTGTAATTACCTTTGGGTAGATTGGCTCAGAACGACTACTTGAATATTGAAATGAATTAATTACATATTTTTAAAATTTTGATATTATATTATTTAAGACCAAGCGTGATAGTACATTCCGTAAAACGATAATGCTCTTTCATAATTTCTAATATATGAAATTTTATGAATCATTATTATACTTTATGTCATGGCGTTGGAAGTTTGCTGACTCTCCAGGGGGTCAGTGCAACAGTCCTATATTGGTTAGAGGGTTTGCTTTGCTGTGTGAAGGGAGACTGTTTTATTTGTTGTTTTCTTTTAGCCCATTGATACAGATACAAGGTTAATTTTAAATGTTTTTAAAGGAGTTTTTTTAGCTTACTGTCAAATTCCAAATAATATCACCTGGCAAATGAGTGAGCCGGGTTCGAGACTCGGTTACACAGTTTAGGAACCTTAAGCAAACTGCACTAATACAATCTCTAATCAACTACCTATATATTATAAAATAGTGATGTCTCAAACCTCTGGTATTCATATTACACAGTTATCTATGAGTATATATATGAGTCTACTCATATATGTTTTGTTTACTAATAATAATCTCGTATACTAAACTTATTTTTGATATTTTATTTTAGATGAAACCTGATTTATGTCAGTACATCGTACAAATTTAAGAAGTTCTAGGGGAAGGATGACTCTAAGCGTCAAGGAAGTTCAAAGAAAATAAATGGTTGACATAAGTGACGTGTATGTATAATACATTTATATATATATATATATATATATATATATATACAAGTGTATATATTATATCTGTGAATAAATGAAAACAACGGTGCAAACATGCAATTTTTATTTATTTTAATACAAAACTTGGAAAACTATATTTTGTTTTATAACTAATAAAGTACGTGGAACAAAATGTTATTTTCCTATGATTATTAGTAATATTTATTAATACAGTAATTATTGTAAATACACCACATTTTATGTTAGTGTATCCTTTTAGATATTTATGACTTTAGGCAATTATTCAAACGATTGGTTCAATATGATTCATAATGAAATTTGAGTGAATAATCCGTTAAGTATATTCACTCCGGGGACTTAAAAATTATTAAATATTAGTGCACCTTACAGCATAAAAATTTCTCCTAGAATAAAATCTTGAACAAATTAGAACACTAATTTGTAGTTCTCTGCTCCTAAAGAATTTTAGGGAGGTTTGGTATACTTTTTACAGTATGCCTTGCATCAGCCAAGATGCTATGTTCTGTCTTTTATTCTTAATTTTCAAACAAACATCAGAAATATTCGCAAACCCAAAAGGATGTGAAGAAGTAAGTAAAATAACTAAATGTGACAGCGAAACAGGGATATACCTTCTTTTATTGTAATCGCTTGTTACATACCATACTCAATGCTGTACCTTCAGGATTACCAGTGCCTTGGAGTCAGTCACTTGTTTTGATATGTGTGAGCAAGTTCACTTGGTAAAACCTCCTCTCGGTTGTTCTTGGTTTTGATGGTTCAAGAATACGTAATCTACTAGTGAAACTTTTTTATAGAATCTGTATATTTGTAGCCTTGTTGTTATATCCGGTGGTTCTAGTGAAACTACCAGTGCCTTGGAGTCAGTCACTTGTTTTGATATGTGTGAGCAAGTTCACTTGGTAAAACCTCCTCTCGGTTGTTCTTGGTTTTGATGGTTCAAGAATACGTAATCTACTAGTGAAACTTTTTTATAGAATCTGTATATTTGTAGCCTTGTTGTTATATCCGGTGGTTCTAGTGAAACTACCAGTGCCTTGGAGTCAGTCACTTGTTTTGATATGTGTGAGCAAGTTCACTTGGTAAAACCTCCTCTCGGTTGTTCTTGGATTTTGATGGTTCAAGAATACGTAATCTACTAGTGAAACTTTTTTCTAGAATCTGTATATTTGTAGCCTTTGTTGTTATATCCGGTGGTTCTAGTGAAACTACCAGTGCCTTGGAGTCAGTCACTTGTTTTGATATGTGTGAGCAAGTTCACTTGGTAAAACCTCCTCTCGGTTGTTCTTGGTTTTGATGGTTCAAGAATACGTAATCTACTAGTGAAACGTTTTTTCTAGAATCTGTATATTTGTAGCCTTGTTGTTATATCCGGTGGTTCTAGTGAAACTACCAGTGCCTTGGAGTCAGTCACTTGTTTTAATATGTGTGAGCAAGTTCACTTGGTAAAACCTCCTCTCGGTTGTTCTTGGTTTTGATGGTTCAAGTATACGTAATCTACTAGTGAAACTTTTTTCTAGAATCTGTATATTTGTAGCCTTGTTGTTATATCCGGTGGTTCTAGTGAAACTACCAGTGCCTTGGAGTCAGTCACGTGGCTCTTCAAGACGAAGTGTTAGAATCTGCTAGTGTAGTGCCTTTCAGTCACTTGTTTTGATATGTGTGAGCAAGTTCACTGAGAAGTAAAACTTGCACCTCCTCTCTTCTTTTGCTGGTTGTTAAAGTATACGTAATCTACTAGTGAAACTTTTTTCTAGAATCTGTATATTTGTAGCCTTGTTGTTATATCCGGTGGTTCTAGTGAAACTACCAGTGCCTTGGAGTCAGTCACTTGTTTTGAGATATGTGAGCAAGTTCCCTTGGCAAAGCCTCTTTCTATCTCGGTTGTTCTTAGCTTTGATGGTTCAAGAATACGTAATCTACAAGTGAAACTTTTTTCTAGAATCTGTATATTTGTAGCCTTGTTGTTATATCCGGTGGTTCTAGTGAAACTATGCTCAAGGAGCAGAACAAACTACTTTCAGATCCAGCGAGCACAGTAGGTAGTCTGTTTGCCGCGCATCGCGCCCTCGCTGATATTGCTAGATGTAATTATTGGAAAATAAGAAGTATTAGGATCAGGCAGTATTCTAGTCTTGTTATTACTTAGTAATCTCTCAAACTTTGGACCACATAGCCATTTGGATGGACCAAAATGTTTTATCACTTAACATCTCAAAAACTAAATTTATGCCCCTTTCTCTTACACCAAATTCAGATTACAACTTACACGATTTAATTATTCATAATTGTAATAATCACTATAACAATGCCTGTGGATGTAATAAAATCGAGAAAGTGTCGTCATACAAATCTTTGGGTGTGTTGTTTGATTCTCGAATGAAATGGATAGATCACATTAATTTTTTTTAATAAAGCAAGAAAGTATATATTTACTTTTAGGCAGTTAAATAGCATTTTGAGTGTTGATGAAACTAAAATCGTTTATTTTGCTTATGTGCAATCCCTTTTTTCTTATGGCATTCTAGCTTGGGGGGGGGGGGGTGCTTTTCCTTCACATATTAAAAGTTTAGATATAGTTCAGAAATCTATTCTGAAAGCCGGTTTTGCGAAGTGTAGACAATATCCGTCTGATTTATTGTTTCAAGAAACAGGAATTCTGCCAATTAAAAAAAATTTTTGTTAAAGTCTTATTTATTCATATTTACTAACATTTCGGCTCAATTTTTTCTACAATCCCACATTTTTATAACACAAGATATGCAAATATAGTCGGAATTAACACTATTCACCAACACAAATCATTTGCGACAACAAACAGTTTTTATCTAGCACACATTTTATATCGAAATTATTCTAATAGTTTTAGAAATTTCAAGCTGTTCGACTCTCCCTCTCTTGAGGGTTTTAAGGAACATGTCAAGGAGTTTTTGATTCTCATAAGCAGTGAAAGGGCCCAGTTACTTATCTCTGTTGACTACAGACGGACCTAGACTGTCTGACAACTGACTGACGGCACTGTCCTCTCTCCTCTCCTCTTCAAACTATATATAATAAAATCTATTCACTTAAGTAATTAGCCTATTTTTTGTAATTTTTGTTCACTCAATATTTGTATTTGTTTTTGTCTACTTTCTCCACTATATTGCTGATTATCGGAATTCGAGGTCATATCCGTCGTTTATTCTGCTTTAGATGTCTTCTTTCAATTATCAAATTTTATAAAATTAATCTACACTCTCCTCGAGATAAAATTCGAATCGTAAAAATTTCAACTCGAGTCTACGCACAGGCCATTAAGGCCCATGTAGGCTCTTTTCCCATTATTTGAATTTATCCAGAAATTATGTAGCAAATTTAATGCTGTTTTTACTAGGTATGCGTGTATGTATGTGGATATGTATGTATATGTATGTGTATATACATGTATATGTATATATACATATGTATATTTCATCTCTTTATTCATTATATTGATTTATTTATGTAACATAAGTCTTTTTTATATTATTTAATGTTAATTATTTAATTTTAGTTTTTGAATTGTATTACTAGAATACTTTTGTATGTTTTATATGAATTAGATAATATACAAATGCTACACTTGTTATCATTTCAATGTAAAGGTTTATTTTGTATTTCATTTCTTTTTGTGTGTGGAAATAAACGTGATTTGATTTGATTTGGTGAAACGCATTGAACTCATATATTTTTGATACTAATAATAATCTCGTATACTAAACTTATTTTTGATATTTTATTTTAGATTGAACCTGATGTCTGTCAGTATATTGTACAAATGTAAGAACAGGGGATGGATCACTCCAAGCGTTAAGGAAATTAAAAGAAAATAAATTATTGTGGCTTTTGGAAAAAAAACTGTTTATGAGTTAATTATTTTGGTTACGTGTTACCAGTCAAGGGTTATTCATAATTTAGAATATCTTCTATAATGGAAACATTTCGATACAAATAGTTTTACCAAAACTACCATATAGCTTAAAATGCATGCTACTACTAGTCGTACAACCGTTTTACTCCGGTCTTCAGTGATAAAATATTAAGAAGACAATGATGAAGGTGTAATCGAAGGGTTTGCAAATAACTTGAAAAAACAACTATAAAAAGGATATACCATTGGATTTTCAAGAGATTATCCAATGTAGCTGTAAACTTACCGGTGTATTTTAGGTTAGCGGTGGAGGCACTCAACTGGTACTTCTCCGTCATATCGCCCTTGAACAAATCGGGCCGGAGATTAAACCTGCAACACAGATACCACATTATTTAAAGTCACCATGTTTACAACATCCACTATTATCTTCTTTCAAAAGCTTCAAAATCAAAGTACTTAGTCACAAGTTCCAACTTAAGAAGCACTGCTCCAAAAGTAATGTACAATAGCCATATCAAGTAATGAATCAAAGTAAATAATTCTGATCTTCTCATTTGAAGTACTTGCGGAATGATTGACCTGTTTCACAGCATTTTAAACAGTTTAGATCGTAACGGTCGTACAGTTCGAAAATTATGTTATTTTAGGTACATAACATACGTTAAATAATACCGTGAAAACCAAGTGGGTTTAATTATCCTTTTTAATTTTCTCGTAAAATGTAAAATAGACTCTAGGATACAGAGTCAAATCAAGGTATGCCCCAATCTAAACAAGTTCAGTATTCAATGTAATCCTTGTATTTTAACAAGGAAATATTTGACACATATATTTGACCGAGATTTAAATTGATTTACATAATCAGATTACTCCACGTAATGTTACAACAGATTATGTGCTAGAATGTAGTAGAATGTAAGAGTTGCATATTAACTACGCTGGACTTACCTTATATACGCCTGTCAATGTGACCCTGAAAAATTAACTGAAATACACTTTGGTCCGGGTACAACGTATGACGGTGAAGTATACATAATAATTTTAAGAGACAGGACTATCGGTCGCTTTTGTCTTAAGAACGTAAATTTTTCAAATATTGTGATGTGGTTAAATGTTATCAGAAACAAGGTTGAAATATTATTTCATTTTCGGTATTATCAATAGTATGTAGAATCAAAACAACTGAACACAACGTACTATAAAAACTTGACTGTTATCTCCATTAGTATAAGATTTTCAAAACATTTAAATTCATGTGATTGAGGAATGTTTTGATGTGCTCTTTTTTGTAATATATAATCATTATTTTAAAATGTTAAAATCTATTATTTGTTTATTTAATAACGGGAACGCCAATTTATAAAAGAAATTTTATACATAAAAACCCAAATGTTTGAATGGTATTATTGTGATTATTCGCCATGTACATTACTCCGTAATGTTTTCTTGCCCGCATAATTCAATTCACTTATACAAGATATTATCTCTTCGTTTGGTTAGGCGATAAGTGCAAAAGTGTTCAGATATAGTGTAAATTATTTGTAATGTTCCAAGATCACAGTCTACCTGGAAGATTGTCTTGGCAACACGCCTAAAAGTGTATCTAACTTTGTTCCAATAAAGTACACATTTCATTAAATATTTGTACTAAATCCTAAAATATAATTCAATTTCATTCTACAAATAAGTACAGGCCATTTACAGATGTTACAGGCGTTATAGGGAGCTTTAAAAACAGTAATCCTAATCCCAGGTTCCATAATATAGTATATGCCTTTTACCATATACAGTGTACCTCGTAAATGAAACACTAAACTTCAAAAAATGATTCTTCCGTGGAAAGAGTGAACTAAAAACTTATTACTTGAAATCGTTTAATGTTTGTATTTCTGATGTTGTGTTTTAATTAGATATCTGCCAATAAAAGAAAAATAACAAATTAAATTTATATACCCGATTTTAAATTTGTTTGATAAACATTATTGAAGAAACGTATTATTTAAGATATTGTTCTATTTATCTTAGGTGGAAAGATATTATGTGAGAACATCCATGTTGGAAACCCCCAACCATTTTATAATATAACAAAATAATTCCGTCATAAAGCTGTTCCATTTAACTTGAATAAAAAAACCTAAACAGAATACAAGGAAATAATATTTTGGAAAGTCACTAGCGTATTTAAAACAGTGGATTTTAAAATTAAAATATTTGTGTCTTAGTAAGTCAAAACCTGCGAGTAACTTCGCATAACCATGACTGTATATCGAACTAATACATTCAATTAATCAATAATTTACACTACTTATTACAGGTAATCCGAATCACAATAAAGCAGTTCTAAAAATTATTATATAAGAATAGGAATGTCTGCTGCAATAAGACGTACAACGTTTATAACAAATAATTAAATGTAAACAGTAATTAAACCATTAAAAAAATGTTCAGTACATACACCACCACTTATATATGCTACGCAAAAAGGCTTTTTCTGAAACCATTCAGAACAACACAGCAAAAGGCATAACAAGTTTTAAAAACATAGATTAACATTAAGTGAACAATTTAAGCACAACGTAAACGAAACAGTGCACACAAGACACCCATCTAGAATAATTAAGTGATTACATTTATGCTAAACAGCGACATTTACGATTGCCAAAGATCCGATAATTGAAGTAACAGTAACGTACAATCGTGCTGTCTCAATTGAAATTAAAGAATTAATTACTTTGGTTCGTGCAACAATTATGCGTAAGATGGCTGTAATTAGGGCCACAGAAAGCAAACATGCAAACCAATAAATCCAAAAGAATGTTGGTCATCAATCCTGTCTCTATATAAAAATGAAGTTATATCCCTTAAGCCTTTTTTAAATATTAGTTCTAAAAGAGTTAGCAACTGAGAATATGGAACACTTTCACAAATGTATGGATTAACTTCAAATTGCTTAACTCATACAATCGTATCTTATCAATTTTAAGTTAATTTTCAGCCTACTAACATTCCTAAATCATTTACTTCTGAAACCCCAACAGACTGCCTTAATGTTTACTTTTTGAACTGATACTATATAAAACTGATACTATCTGTAAAAGTTATTTATTTTATGTTATTTCTGTGTAAGCTAATATTATACGAACTTAATACATATTTGTAATAATTATTATATGTAAAATGCTGCAATATAATTGGAATTTTCTGTTTTGTAGCATCAATAAATCAATATAGACCTATCTCACTATTCTCAAAACTGAGATAAGGTAATATATTAGGGAACAAGAATTCAATTGGATTATGTCTATCGTAAGTAAAAAAGTTTGCAACTGATCTCTGTAAATAGTAGATCACGTTCGAACAAAGATGCAACTGTCGGATTTTCTGCATGGGTTTAGTCATTCCTGTATTTATGTTATAGGAAAACCTAGAATATCTTCTCTTAGACTTTTTGAATAATGGTTATAATTGGAAGACACATTCAGGATCCAATGTTATATTCGTCAGATGTGTGTCTGGATCGAAGGGGCTCGTTTGGTCTTACAATTGGGGCAAAGTTTTAAAATACATGCAAATAGTTTTTATTTTACTTCCCATATGTTTATGTTGTTCCAGAAGAGTCTTTTTCTGACGAACTGTTTTGGTAACTAACACTCCCATACCTGTACGTTACTATGTACCAACTACGTCCCAGGTGGATGTACTTCTGATTGGTTTATACCTGCCGGTAGAACCTATATATGGTACAGCAAAAATTGATGCAAATATGGGAAACCCAACTGATGTCCAATTAAAACCACAAATGTCGAGATAATTGGGTAAAATCGCTGATCGTTAGATCTAGTTTACTACGGAGGATGACGACGGAGCCATTCCTTACGGTGGAGCTCCGTTAATGGTAAGGGTTTTTTAAAGCCTAATTCATGAAGGAGGAATATGCTTCTTTTCCCCAATTTGATTGAAAGATGCAAGAACAAAAATAGGCTCCCCTTCTTCTAAGGTGACTGAGATAGTATCCGTTATCCCTCCTCAAAGTATCCCGATAGGAGGGGGCTCCTACCCCTAACCTTACCCATCCTGAATATCCAAGATCACGAAGCAGCACAAGTCATTTTAGAACTAATTGCAATGAGAGGTTCCTCATCATCTTGTCGAAAGTGAACAGATGTATAATCAAAATACATATTTTAAATATCTAAAATTCACAAAGACCTTTCACTTTTTGCCAAATCTCAAACATAACAACCTTTGAATCGCAGTGGTAAATAAGATTGCACCTCCCTGACAAGGATCGTTACAGTATTATTTACTTGGCATATCTAACTAATAAAACTACCAATTTCTGAATATGAACTTCTGTTAACTCTCTTCTTTTACTTAAAAAATTAATCGTATACGCATACGAGAAAGTTTTAACGTTAATTAATTTTGCTTCAATAAAAAATGCTTCATGTAATTTCTTCTTCAAGTTGTTCCGATTGCAGTTAACAATTTTATCGTTGAGAAATTCGTTTCTAAAATTTCCTTTGTGGCTAAACCAGTGGACTTACAGCTCATGACTTTTCCGTTAAATTTAAGTATATACACACGGCCAAAAGTTAATATTTAAATGACATTAGTACAAACTAAATAAAGAAATAATGAATGTAGGTACTGTTAAACAGTTAAATAATAGAATAATAATAGATTATATCTCAAATCTCTAGATAGGTTTGTGTTGGGCCCGACGATATATTTACATAATACAGGTATGACCGCAAAAATGTACAAATTACATTTTAATGATTATTTGTAACTGACTGACTTAAAACATATATACAATTTGTAACATGTAAACATACCCTTAACTAATGAACATTCTATTCATTTTAGAGTTTTTTTGAACTTAAATTACAAGAGAATATGGCGTTAATTTAAATTTGGCACCTGTAGTGTCTGATATTAGAACTTTCATATATCTGATATCTTTACTTTCATAGTGATGACTACATCAAAGCCGATTATACGAACAAAATTGATTTCACTACGGTTATGGATAAATTCATAATTTTCTTTCTCAGCTCTTTTATTTAAACACCGTTCCCGTTACATAAGTATTTGTTTCTTAATATTTCACATCATTGCGCTTTAAAAAATAAATAACGTTTAATTAAAATAATAATACTTGGATAATATTGAATTTGAAAACGTAACTCTTAATCATGAAACCTTTATTATTATTATTCTTTTGTCAAAGTATTCAAATATAAATGTTACTGTTAATACTTTACCTGTCATTTAACCCAATGCTGTAGTACTGGGACTAATTTCGCAAGCAAAGTCTAAGATTGAATTACAAATTATAACACTTAATTTTACTGTCTAGCGAATAATGAATCCCAGGAGGGTCGGAATCGTACATATTGTTCACCAAGCTAATTTGACATGTGCACCCCAGCAGCTTCCCGATCCAGAATTCCACGCAGCGAATATAGGAAGCCAGGACGGCCGATGTGAGCCGGGGTCTCTCCCCAGCTACACTCGACGTCAGGCGCACTCCCGCCCCACTCACCATCTGTTACCACACAAGAGTGTTTTAATGTGCACTTGGGTGCTCTGCTCGAGAGGCATCTTGATTATCACATTCCCCCAGTAGGGTCTGGCTTTGGCGGCAAGCGCCAGTGACATTAGCTGCGCAAATACTGCAATACTGCACTAGCACAGTATGCACAAAAAAGTGCTGTCGGGTGAAAACTGAAAAGTCTGACAAATTTGATTCCATGAAGTTGACAACTAGAATTATCTATATAAGTTCGAAGAGGGCAGGGAAGCCTTGGTTCATCCGTTTGTGTGCATTAAATATGAATTTACCAATGTGGAGAGGATTGTAATAACGGTAAACGACTTAGGTAGGCATGTTAAATATTTTTAATGCAAAAACATGATTGAGAGAGCTCCAGTCCAAAACTCCTCCACTCTCTGGACAGGCATTAATATAATAGTGTAATGTGTTACTGGACTTATTAAGTTATATCAAACTCATTAAGTAGTACCTAACTTGTATCATTCTGTGGTTTTTACTCATTTACGTTTTCACTGCAGCCACTTAGCGAACTTGCGAAAAATGCGATTGACTATGAAATCAATTTTCAAGGCAGACTTTTTTCTAGTATCACATCAAATAAATATCATGTAGTATGATCAAATATGTAATGAAGTAAAATGTTGTATAATATTATTAAAATGTTACATTATTTTGCTTCTCTCTCTAATTTTAATTTGATAACAAAACTACTCGAACTTTAATGTTTATTAGTAAATACATATTGTAAAGTTTGGTGTCCGTACAACATATCACGATTTCTTATCACGGGACAGGAATGGGAGCAAATAAATAATTAAATTTATTGTTAGGTGTTAATTAAAGAAATCAATTATCGGTTGACTTTAGCCACTAAAGATTAATATAAGAAAATCATGTTTTCCTTTTTTTGTGCAGAGCTAAAATTACTAAGAAATAAAACTTTGGTTTAAATAAATATTGTACGATATTTACAAACGTTATGAAGGGATTCAGAACAGTACACACTGCTATAAGTATACTTACAAGTTTAATGTATTTCAAGTTAACCAATAATAGCCTATTTACTTTTGTTGTATGCACGAACTTCCACTCTCGGAATCATTGGGATCACCGTTACGGAATCACCGGATCGGTTTAAAGCTTGTTTTAAACCGAATATTTTAAAATTAGTTTTACTTTTTTATCTTTTTTGATTTCAAAATGGCGGCCAAATATAACCAAAGATAGGATGTGACCTATTTTCACCAAAACCTAAATAGTGTTGCTGTTACTACTAGGTTTGGTTGAATTTATTACTCCACTAAAAGTTAAAAAACGTTTATTATCAAAATATTGGTTTATCCTCATACGAGAATTTTTTTAATCCAATTTTTGATTTACTAAAAAGTTCCAAATTCAAAAATAGACCATGTTGTACCTCAAATTAAACGTATTATCAAGCTGAGCAACTTTTACATTTACTGTTTTGACACACAACTATATATAACTGTTTCAAAAAAGCGACCTAAACACTTTTTTCTGTTCTCGTTCTCTTTTATGCTTAAATTAAAGATTAAACTGAAAAGCAATTTGGAAATAACTCACAAATAATATCAACCTTTAAGCCATTTTGGCCAACGTTTCAGCCACTTTCTTCCAACAGAGATGTCTGAGAAATGTATCAAAGTATCAAAGGAAGTATATTAATTATTGGAGTCTTAGGTAGAGTTCTTTCTTTATCGGTTGTGAAGTGTGTTTATGATTAGATTTCTAATTTACAATTGTTAAATATAAGTATAAGAATATTAGTAACGCGCATAAATCCATGAATGAATGTGATTAATTATGATTATCTACGGTCAAATATAACTTTTACTGCTTTAAAGTCAGAATGTTATAGGCCCCTTAGATCCAAGAACAGTTTATTTCCTACCATGTATTAATATAAATATATTAATTTTCTTATATTGTGATTTTTATAATACATGTTAATAAAATAATCTTTGTGGTATGAGATAACCAAACTGATTGATTGTTTGTGTTGTATGAAACTAGTTGGTATTCTAAAATCACAAACGTGTTAAATGTTGGGTAATTTAATTTTTCTTAATCCATTATGAATAAAATATACTATATAGCTTAATAGATATACTATGACCAATAGTAAATGTACTTGTAACGTATACAGTATCAACAATGAAGTGATTCAAACACTCTAAACCCGTATCTTATGTTACTTTATTCGGTTTTACATTGCTAAAATATTGGTTATCCCTATTCTATACTTGTGCATAACAATAGAGAATAGTGGAGTAAATGCCTAATCTGATCCTTGGCAAAACAAATAGCAGATTCTAAAGAAAGTTCAGGGAGGAGGGTATATCGAATAATGTTAAATTAACCATCTAAAATCCTAATTTGTGTCTGTGAATGGCTAAACTTTGGTAGGGTTACCATCACACTTTACAAGATCAGTTTTAAAAAATCAGCATTTGTTTAAGGACGAAACTGCCAAGACTTTTCGTCCATCCTCATACATTAAGGGAACCCGCGCCATACATGTTATGATAGTGACGATTATCTTTAACAGAGGCCTTTAGATATTCTGGTGAATTAGTATAGTAGTTCTCCCAGAGGCCACGGAGAGAGTTTTCCTCCATTACCTCAACTCACTTAACTGGTAACTTTAGAGTGACGTACGTATCAACGGCAAAACAAATAGCAGATTCTAAAGAAAGTTCAGGGAGGAGGGTATATCGAATAATGTTAAATTAACCATCTAAAATCCTAATTTGTGTCTGTGAATGGCTAAACTTTGGTAGGGTTACCATCACACTTTACAAGATCAGTTTTAAAAAATCAGCATTTGTTTAAGGACGAAACTGCCAAGACTTTTCGTCCATCCTCATACATTAAGGGAACCCGCGCCATACATGTTATGATAGTGACGATTATCTTTAACAGAGGCCTTTAGATATTCTGGTGAATTAGTATAGTAGTTCTCCCAGAGGCCACGGAGAGAGTTTTCCTCCATTACCTCAACTCACTTAACTTTAGAGTGACGTACGTATCAACGTTTCAAATGTATTAATTCAATAAAACTGATATACCGGAAGCCAACGTATAAACGTCAAAATTGAGTCTAAGTTACATACAGTAATCTTGGATGATTACGGAAACGTCAAACATGATTTAATACAATATTCTACTCATACCCGTATAACCGGATGGAACATTCTATTCTTTGTAACTTAGTTTAGGTTTTACTTTAAGATTTAAATTGTTGACGTAGGAAAGTATTCATATCAGCAATTCATTTATAATTATAATATTTGCAATTATTTATACATTTCTATAGAAACGTGTCCTAGGAGGTTGTTAGTGACTTCCCACTCAATGGATAATCCACAGGTTTTAGAGCCATATTATGTTTAATAAAACATTGTGATTTCCATTAAGGGGAGTCTAAATTGAAAAAAAAATTATTTTTTTTTCAATTTTGGGTTTTTTATTGAATATTACAGTTTGAAATTTCCTCTTTCCAATGATACACAACACTTTGTAATACATAAATCATAAAGCCATGAAAAAAAATCAATAAAATAAGGCCTGCAACTCAGTTTTAGTAAAAAAGCTCCTTGGTCATGCAACTGTATCAATCTGAAATCCTACCTTATGGACCTGATGTAGTAGTTAGAAAACTAGAATGCGTAGGTCATGTACAGAAGCATATGGGGACTCGCCTACGCACTCTAAAAGATAAATGTAAAAAAAGAAAAAATTGTCAGATGGGAAACCTTTGTCCGGGAAAAACCGACTAACGACTGCTGCGGTTCAAAAGCTTCAGACGTTTTATGGATTATCAATTAGGAGGAACACCCATAGTGTAGTTGAGATGAAGAAAGCTGTTTGGGCAACATATTTTCATGTCCAATCTACAAATGAAACGCCAACACATCAATTGTATCCGAATGATGAAGTGACGTAAATATAAAAAGCAGAACTTGAAAATAAATCCTATGACCATGGCAAACATTTCCATCTCCCTGAAGCCATTATGTTGAAATTAAAACCAATTTTCAAGAGCCTGTCTGATCCAGAGTTATTATCAAAGTGCCTCAAAGGGAAGTCCCAGAACCCAAATGAGTCACTAAACAACCTCATATGGTCTCGTATTCCTAAAAGGACTTTTGTACGATTGCACACCTTGACATTTGGCACACATGATGCTGTGCTATCATTTAATGAAGGGTTTTCCAGCAAGTGTAAAATATTAGAGGCGTTAGGGTTGGAAGTAGGATCTAACATGCTTGCCGCTATGAAGAAGATGGACTTGGACCGACTCCGAAAAGCAGAAAAGGCCATGACTGACCTTGAAAAAAAAATCCGACAAAGCAGGACATTAGGCAAAAAGAAGACTGGAAGACATTTACCAGGAGTCAGAAGACCCAGAGAGAACCCATCTTATGGTGCAGGATTACACTAAAGGTAATATAACTTAATATTTTGGTGTTAATTTTTACATTTTTGCAGTTTTCCGCAAAATAGCATTTTTGTACATTTGATGTGATATACCTCAAGAACGGTTATAGGTAGGATAGCCAAATTTTTACTGTAGCTGCATTACTATAAAACACTAGTTCCTCCTAAAGTTTCAAAATATTCCAATTATAAATAAAAATTTAGCAAATGGAAAAATATAAAAAATAATTTACAAAAATCATATTTTTTTAAAAAAAAATCACAATTTTTTTATATTTTTTACCAATAATAACAATAATTTACGCGGAACTAACTAAAGAGCTGTTCTTTCAAACAAACAAAAAATGTAGGTTTCTAGGTTACTTACTTCCAGAGATATGTAACATAAAGTTAACATTATCGTTAAATGGAATTTAGACTCCCCTTAATATTCTAAGCATTTTTCATTCAATTACAAGGTCGTAAATAATTTTTCTAATGAAATTAAGCGTATACATATATTTTATATTCATACAATCTTTACAACAACAATACGTAGAACATTTTAAATTGGATTGTGTTGTTTTGTACAGTATATTAGGCTTATATATTTATATAAAAAGTTTTTATCTGTTCCTGCTATTGGTAATCGAACACTCATTAAACACAGTTTGATCTAAAAACACCAATTTTTGAATCATCATAATAAGAAAAGAAAAACAGCGTTAACATTTACAACTTATCACTCGATACATTTTTGTGATAAACGGTGATTGCCTTAGAATAATATATTAAACTAAACTTTTAACTATGAGGTGAGTCACAACAGAAGAAGATATCATGCAAGTTTACAAATTAGGAGAGCGACAATTACTTAGGCAGGAAGCAAGTAAACACTGCCTCATCGAGAACTTCTAAAGTTACATAAAATATACATACAAGTACAAGCCCACTATTCTAAACATCGTATTAGTAAAACGGATCATGCAGAATTCAAATTTGGTTTGAATATACATTTCAATTCTTGTAGATAACTGTAAGCAGGTGCAATGTCTTTTTAAATTCTTTGTAGGATTTTAGCATGCATTGGCCAATAAACTTAAAATTTAGGAGTAAAGCCCCAGGAAGATAAAAATGGACAGCTCAAGAAATCGGAATTGATATATCACTCAACAGATTATTGCGTATAAATTATACTCGTATAATTGCTGCCGAAGTTCTGGTACTTTTAATACAAGATTTAAAAAACCTGATAACGGCGTTTGAAAATGTTTTCAAATTTAACACTTCATTGCGTATTTATTCATTGGAAACATTTATCTTATAACCTTCCTAAAACTTGATTTGAGTTGTTAATTACAATTGATACTGCAACCGCTCTTGGTACAGATAAAATATTCTGGGAAACAATATTCGTATGTTTGTTTCAATACACGGGTATTATTAAGTCAGATTGAGCGTTGTATTGACATTATAATAATTCTATATGACGATAAAGCAACATAACTGAAAAAAAAAACAATTTTGTGTGAATTTACTCTAATAAGTAGTTCAAAAGTTGTGCTCAGATATTTTACATTTACAACTTTTGTTGTTCACATAAAGGCTGTTTGTTACGAGTTAGAAACTTTCGAAGGGGCGGAGCCGTTGCTAACGTTCCGAAAGCAGGTGCTGGCTACTACAACTACAGGGACAATCCATGGAGTCGATGCAGTGAAATGTGGTGTGATGCATATTATTGCAAAAGTCAGCGCAAGCACATAATTTGTTACTGTAACGTTCAAATGAATTCGAAAAGGAAAGGACACGACAGTACAAAGTACATCTAAGAGCATACAAACCCAGCAGCTAGTGATGTAGGACATACACTGTTTCTTAATACGTCAAGAAACTTAATGAAGTCCGTAACAAACTGGGACATAGAAATAAAATTTGGCGACTTGAGTAATAATGATGAGAAGTGATGTGAAAATGGTTGTTGGACCGAATCGGCTATCACTACTGGGTTAGGCGGTTAGGCAACAGCTTACGTGAGTGAGGTGAGCCGTCGAGAAACCCTGGGTCTGCGAGCACTGGGCTGGCACGGTGCGGGCGAGGGCAGCAGGATCCCACCACCCCTAGCTGGCCTGTCATCATCCGCCCCGCTCCGCCCACCCGCCCACGCCTACGCCACCAACACCCACAACCCACACCCGTTCCGACCCCGGGGAGGCACCCTCACAAACTCTTCAATTTTACAGATCTAGGGTTTAAAAAAAAATCTCCGAAGTTTGGTAGCGTTAGGACATTTCTTCATTGCTTCGGTCGGCTGTCGTTCATCATGAAGCGGCCTTTTCGCGAAACTTTATCCAACAATCATGAGAACAAATATTTGTTAATATTAGTTTCGAGCTTCACATCCTGATACCATATAATATGACAGTTCCCTACCCAAATGAGTATTGTCACTCATTGTATAATTATTTGAGCAATTTAGAAGATATGACAAATAACAAAGATCACCTAAACGAGTTTAACGGTGAAGATGTTCAAACCCTGTCTGTGACCGGGGCATGGTTTATTAAAAAAAATGAATAAATAAATACAAATACTCTCGACGTAATATACCGACTCACCCCCAATACTCTGTTTGATAAGATCCGCGCGCAGCCAGGTCCACGAGGACAGACAGAATAAGACTAAGAAGGATCTCTCTTTTTATCAAAACTATACCCAAGCTCATCACCACATCGTACGCTATGATGTCATTGAGATTGAGCTTTTGCGTACATGACTCAACAAACCATTAGCTCCGTTGAAGAAATAAGCGAGCGCAGCGAGCTCATCACCACAGCAAATTAAATCACAAAGTAGTGCACCAGATACACTACAAATGTCCTGAGGATCGAGAGAGCCATCGAAGGAGCAGATTGGTTTATTTTGCACTTATAAGGAATATGATACTGATTAGGCATATATACAATTTATTTAATTTTTAGACTGAACCAAGGAAATCGTTGCAGCTATTCAAACAAATATCATAGAATGTTGCACGGAATCCGAGTTAATTAATTCAATCCTCACGTTTAAGGTCCCAAAACTCTGCTACTAAAACTTAAAATCTAATTATTCCAAAATGGATCATGAGATTGGAATTAATATCTTCTACTGACCGTTGTATGTATCAGGAGTGTTTGAAAAAGGAAATGCTATGCCTATGACGTTATTTGGAAGAATATTGCAAGGCCGGGAGTAACTACAAGTTGAATTCTAAAATACTAATTTGTTGAAAATAATTTTACGCCACATTTTTCTGTGCCCTATTTTTGCATTTATGAGTTATGGAACAAATATGAAAGGAAAATAATGTTTTCAAAGAAAGGAGCAGAATAAAGTTGTCAATATCTCATATAAATTGGCCCATGGCCGTCTAAAGTTTTGTTACGTTGGTATTATAAACCTCTTACCACTATTTATAGAGCCCTATTATTATTTTGTTTTAGTCAGAAAGATAAATGAAGTCCGTGAGTGCTAAAAAGTGATCTGAGTGCGCATAAAATATTTTACATGTTTTAACTTTCCCTTGAAGAGGTCGCAATAATCCAGTTTTATTTTGTAATTAGTTATTTATTTATCCTTTAT
Organism: Homalodisca vitripennis; assembly: GCF_021130785.1. NCBI lineage: Eukaryota > Metazoa > Arthropoda > Insecta > Hemiptera > Cicadellidae > Homalodisca > Homalodisca vitripennis. The sequence continues at coordinate 69,602,199 of NC_060215.1, forward strand.
ATAAAAATAGTTGTTTCAAATTTAAAATGTATAAACCTAAACAGTAAGGCTATTTAAGGGAATTAAAATTAATCTTAAAGGCTTTTTCATCAATACATTTCAAATAAGGTATTATATAACAATGTAGTAATTCTTAAACTGTGAATAATTCTTTCTGTTCTAACTGTAATATTTTCGGTCACCTTGTACACGTGTGTGTCTTTAAGGTAGCCTAAAAAGTCTTGTTCAATACACAGTGCTGTGACAGGCTTAACTATGCCAAGAATATCGTTTTCAAAATTATATAACTAGAGTGAGTCGAAACAAATCAGATTTACTATTTAGTCCTCCCAAGTTTTCATTTAATAAGTATATAATATAATATTTTCGAAAATACTAGTTATTTTAATAAAAACCCATGGTTACAATTGTTGTAATGTGTCCTGAAATCTTGCATAATATAAAAATCTTCAAACATGTTTTTAATAAGTAGTCCCATACTTAGAGATGCGGGCTACATTTTATATATTCCCTCAGATACAATAGCATTGAATTCAGATCCAGCATTTTTCAGACATCCCCGCAGTACTCATGAGTTTATCATAAATTCATAAACAGAGGAACCCATAGGATGCCAATAAATATTTGTGGAATTGTTTTGGTTTGTTGAATGTTTTTATACTTTCAAGGAGTTTATGGATTTGTCTGACACCAACAAGTTCCAGCAGGTGTTGACATAACATCAATCCTTCCATGTTGCTGAGGTTGAAAGTTGTCACTGCTTCTGGTTTAATACCGATGAGCATCGCCGTTGTGTCTGCGAGATGCACCGTAATCTGGAGTACGCGATTCCTTAAGAATATAGATGCAGGGCAAAGTCAACAATCCAAACTCCTCAAAAGGCAAACTGTGGAAGGATTAGGCGCATTTTGACTTCACGGGAACAGAACTTGGCCAGATGCCTGTTGTAACTCAGTGTGCGACACGTCTTTACCTAGGAACAACTCAGAACCTTTGTGGAAGTAGTATGTTCCAAAACTGTCACCCACAGTCACATCCGCCCGCATACCACGATCATGCTGACGATCTGCACAACTGTATGGCATTCAATTTCGACTTCATTTTAGGAAATAATAAATGTATGACTTCAATCTCATGAACTAAATGATTTCTGAAGTGTTTATTTATTTTCAAACAGAGAATATTGAATTACCTCCTATGCTGGATCGCAGAATTTCATGATTGGTCATACAGCGTACTTGGAATATACATGTCACCGATACTTCCAACGACATTTGGAAATATCCAAGACTCCTGTTTCGAAAATTAATGGGCGGAAAATGAATGAAAGTTATTGCAGATTATTTAGGGGAAACCCAGTGTTACCAACACGTTTGATCTTGATACTTACAGACACTCGGTACCTGATATAAACAATTTGAAGTATGTTCCTCACTGAGGTAATATTTGGCCTCAAGAGTTCAAGAAATCAAGTAGCCCAGCTCCTGGGCAAGCAAATGCCGCTAATCGAAGTCAGAAGTTTGGTTGACTGACATGGGAAGTGGTGGAAAAATTCGAATGAATGAGTGAGACTGAACGCAAAACATGTACGTTTGAAAGGGACTTCGGTGCTAGAATGAATGGAAAATTTAGCTAAATAACTTGAAGATTGGTATAACATTGTTTTCATGTTTTACGCAATAAATAATTTATCATTATTATTATTATTAGAAAGTATGTCAAGTTTCTTATGATTCCCGCAATGTGTTGGACGTGACTGTCCGCTCTTATAATAATGGAACTAAAGTTGGAAATAGATATTTAGGCAGATTCCCGGTGTACTTTATATTGTTAAGCACTTGAATTTGGGACCAACTATTAAAGATTATTAAACCACTAACAATCCTAATACATCTGGCTCTGATTCGAATTTGGCGATTCCTGGCTACCTGACTCAAGAGGTCGTGGTCAATAATGGCTGAATTATTTTAAGATCCAGAAACTAAAAATTGTGAACATTAACTCTTTCTAAACTCTTCTGCAAATAAGAATTCTTTCAAATGTTAAATGGTTTGCGGTGCTGAACTGTAGGTTCCGAGCTACAAACTCCATTGCAGTATATTGAATTTGAACGATCCTTCAAATCGAATGAGAATGTGTGTTACCAGTCAAGGAGAAGTGTAATTCAATGTGCAGTTTTGATAGTTGAAGATGTATGGGACATTTTTCCAGTTGTTACTGATGTCGGTGACAGGATACAACTCAATGGGGTTGCGACGGCCATTACTTTTGACAACGGGAAAGTGCTCGACCTGTCAGTGTCAATCATTGTACTTGTCCTTAACATCTAGAACTATTACAACCTAACCTAACCAACCGAAAAATCTTGTACAGACTATCAAGAAGGAAGTACAGAAATAGATTTCCAATGAGCTAAACAAGTTATTTCAAACTATGTAACTACGTATAAAAGTATTCAAAATATTTAGATTATGGCGACTATAAATCATAGGGTGCACTTTAAAAACTCCTTATGAGAATTAAGCAGTCCTTTTGACTTAGAATTTATTTGACACCTGCAAACGTAATCGTGGACCAACTGAAGGAAGCTCGAGAACAAACAAACACAAGAAAAATGTTGGAAATTTCAAATTGAAAAAAATACATGGATACAAAAATCTACTTTAATTTAGAGTGACTTACTTATTATTAGACAGAAAGACACCACAATAGAACAAATGAAACAGGTCACATGAACTGCAATTCTACTGCAATTTGTAATTTACGTACTTGTATATAAGAACTCCAAAAACTGAACGAGCGACAGGACAGAGGAGACAATCTAAGAGAAAATTATAGATCTAGAAGTGAATCAAGACAATCCATCTTATGAACTGGCCTAAGGTCATGTATGAGGTGTTATATGTTATAAATTGATTAACTTTACTGTAATTGAGATTTCCATAAAATTGATTTTTATAATTTGTTGATGGGTTGCCTTGTACAAGTCAAATTAAAATGTTGTTACTGTTAGTAAAGACCTTTACATAATAATGTTTTAGTTTTTTTTTATAAAAGCGCCTGTTTTTAAATGTGCACTAATTGCATACGAAAATGGTAAAATATTATTTGGTCATTTATAATATTTTTTATGAAAATTGTTCCATAAATTAGGCAAAATAAGATATACGGTGTATGTGCAACCGGATAGCCTAAAACGTTCTGTTTGGCTAATATTTCCTCCTTTTGGTTTGGAATAAAGGACCTTACAATTGTGTTAAATAAATCCTGTAATATGAATCAAAATCTTCACATGAAATTGTTCAGATTATGTTCAATCCATGAAACAACAAATCATATGAATAAAATCATATATACACTTGATATTAGATATTATATTCCTTAATATCACAGCAAAGATACTAATCTGTGGTTGCTACCAAATTATAAACTGGTATATAGTATTATTCTTATTTATGTACTATCGATATGAATATTCAATCATTACATTTTGTTTGGAGGAGTGTATCTCTTTTTTTATCAAGGCCTAAACTGAAATGATATGAAATGTATTCGAAAAGATTTCAGTTTATGATACACCTGAGAAGTGTATCTTATCAATAGTTTTTTAATCAATGCAACTAAAAGTTTTGAATGAGTAATAGTACGAATCGCTCACTTCGCAAAATTTATTAAATTTTAAATTTTGATTAAACATTTTAAATTACGTTCATATGGAATATGAAACTAAAATTAACATTATAATAGCTCACACTTATGTAAACAATTATAATTTTTGGGGATATTTTACTTGCATTTTTAATAAATTAAAAATTCACCTGCCACAGTAAAACATTTTTATACAATTGCTGAGTAATCTAGAAATATAGTGTTAATTTTATAATTTAAAGTAACCTCTTATCTGGTGTGCTATTGAATGTGATATTGATATCGAGATTTAGGTCAACTCGACGTTACACCGCAGAGAAAAGGGGCCAAAAATATAAACAATAACTGTAATTTTGGGAATAGTAAATGTTTAGAAGCATACTCAAGAATCGCATCAAATAAAACGGACCTTCCAATAAAATCCTATAAAACAACTCTATGCTTGATTCCTATAGCTCTAAGGTGTATGAAGGGCTTCTGTGGAGGAAAGCAGTTGCCGAACCCATATACTGAGAATAATCTTTTACTGTACTTTTAGGACAAGAACATCTCTCATTGCACTTAACCATAAAATAAATGACCTCTCCATGGTTCTGGCGTTAAAGGATATTCAGGATTGGTAAGGGTAGGAGATTCGGGTCGCCTTCTGCCAAGATTCCATGTTACAACCACTATGAGAAGGGATACTGGCACTATCAGTCATGCCACCATGGAAGAAAGGGGGGGTGTTTATCTGTTCTCTTTTAGTTAAAGCGGATAGGGGGTAGTACTCCCTCACGTTTAGGCTTGCAAAAAACCTTTAATAGTAAGAGAACTTCACCCACTCCAACAATGGTCCTCCACAGTAAACGAGACCTAATGATCCAACCATTGCACTCCAATATTTGCGGTTATTGATGTACAGCTCCTAGACATCCATAAGGCTGCCCAGATGTAAGCGACACACCAGTTTTGCTGTAGACAGTGTAGGTTCTGCTAGTAGTCAGTCATAAACCAGCAAGAACTGAACCCTTCCACAAAATCGAGGATATCATAACCGTAGTGAATCCTAACCTCATAAATAAAAAATATTCTCTTAAGTAGGACCAATGAAAATGTACATTTTTTGAAAAGCAATAAAATGGACCTCGAAGAAAAGTTATTGTTTTTGTTTTATACAAAATTTTCATTTTTTTTTTAAACTGAAATTTTTTCAAACCTTATCTGCATATGTCCTTAAATTGAAGTTGCTCTTCTAGTGATGAATGAGGTCCTGATCTAGTGGCAAAGGGCTAGGTGGACGTGATTTTTCTGTATACTAGAATGACTAAATCCCGACACAATTGCTTAATTTGTTTGCAAATAGCAAACATGGGCTAAGGAAAGTGTCCAAACACTACCGGCTCTCAGATTTTAATGATCCCTTTAGGCCGAATACTTTTTCTACATATTTATTATGGATAAAATGGCGCTAAATATATTTTATCGTATTACTGAGATTTCACAGGGTTTTTGGTAAGTACATCTTCCCGGTCTACCCGAACCCAGATTATCATTATTATTTGGACCACTATCTCAACATTTTCTATAACCTTTGATTACAACAATCGCGTGACGAGTTCTCCTGGCCCGTTTAGTATAGATGTATTATAGATATTTGCATTCTGTTATTGTTTAGGGATTTCCCTTACCTTTACTGATGAGGAAAAGACATTGGGTCTTCCATCGCGTATGGAAGCAGCCTACGGTCAAGTATTAATTGTAAATGTTTGAAATCCCCCCTCCAAATCAACTCGAGCCCTTGATAACTACTCTTGTTCTTTCCTTCGAGTCTGGAGATCTGGATTGTTCACCGACTGGAGTCTACTGGGATATTCTCGAGGTATAGGAATTCACTATAATAGCCATAAGAGGAGCACTTGTGTGCGGGCACGCCGACAGAAGGTGGATTTTAGCAGGTCGAAAGTACACAACCCAGCATCGACATTGTTTATTGATGTTCTCTGTCAATCCCCATTCGGCGTACTTGTTCCGTGGTATTTGATGCCTTGGGAGGGACTCGTTACTTTATTGATGAGATGTTGTTGATTTACGATGATCGGAACCAGGACAGTTTTTAACCATCTTTCGGCCCACGATCCTGCCAAGAATGTGTTCGGATTGTCTTGCAAATATCACGTGGGAGTTGGTTTAAGCGTAGTTTTGCCATCCAAAAGTAGTTCTGTTTTTGATGTTTACGATGGCTGAGCTAACCAATGCTCATTTAACGCGAATCTGTATATTTCTGGAATGCAGCATTCCACTGGGTCCACCGCCTTTATTCCATCTCAGTCACCTTAGCATTGAGATCGCAAATATCAATCCTGCCACCCACAAAGGGTGTAAAGCACGTCCTCTTGATGGTTGAACTTGATCACGGAAATAGTTCGTTTTCTTTTATGTTTCAAATAAAAAGCTGATGAAGCTAGACATTCTCTAGGCACTCTGCTAATCTAAACCAAACCTTTGTCGGTTCCTGTACTTCTAAGTAACACATTTGTTTCGGCAAACAGATGGCAGTGTTTCTTAACGTATACTGATTGCCAGGTTAAATCCATTATTTGTTGCTTTTCAAATTATAGTCTACCTAATTCACCATTTCCAGTATCTATGTTTAGATCAAGATTACGGAAAAAGTTAAGATCTGCATTTTTTATGTTTAAATGCATAAAACATATCACACTCGAAAATGTTTTAAAATCGGTTTACTAAAGCAATTACGTTTTGTTAGAAATATTAAATTACAGAGGCACAAAGATAAAATACATACACTCAACGTGTTTTTAAAGAGAGAAAAGTGTTGCAGAATTCAAACAGACGCACATAATATTGAAGCTAGAAATAATAACTAATTTACTCTTGGAATTCACATTTTAGTTAAAATTTAAATAGACTGATTGTGGAGCAAGAATAGTTTTATTTAGATCAAATCGTATACGCGCAACTCCACATACATTTCAGCATGACCAAAGCGTAATACGGCAACGGAATTGAGCAGCAGTGATATATGTAATGGTCATTGGAATACATCTCAATTTCCGGAACCTCTTCCGAATCGTTGAATATCAGGGCAGTAACTTTAAAAACCCAGAGAAATGGAACCCAACAGTCGGAGAGTTAATACGTATGGTATTTTAATACGTACAAATTGTATTTTTACAGATAATTTCTGTACTAAAATTTGCAGTTTTGATTCATTCACATATACTCGTGTTGCATTGTAAGTTCGTTTGATGTAACAACAGATACATTTATACTGTGAAAAGTGTCAAAGTTTAAGTATTTTATCGTCACATAAGAATATATCAATGAAATATTACCTGTGAGTTCATCAAATTTCAATGTCTACGAAAAAATCATACTTATTACAAAACAACAAATAAAATAGGTAGCTTAAGGATTGCTAGGCGTATACTTTTTGTAGTTAGGGCCACTAGTTTGTAGATCTTTCATAAGTTCACAAAGGAAACGAATCAAAAATAAATAAATACAAAAAATAACTTAAAAGAATATTAAACACTGATACGTTGATAGTTTGATAGTTTAAATCATAAATATAAAATATAAATACTTGTTGAAATTTTGGTATTTTTTATACATTTGGTGTTTTACTATCAACTTTTGAATAAAATTGTATTTCTATAATTTTATAAATATACTGTAAACTGTTCATATTTAACTATTTTCGAATTAATAACAATATTCCATAACAAATATGTGATTTTCTGCTATCGAAACGCTTTTTAACGTAATCATCATACTAAAAGCAAGTTTTACTTTGGGTTTTCAATGCACGGTATAAATAAGATTAAAACAACCCAAAGCAGTGTTGATTTAAAAATATTATAATGCTCATACCACTATTGGTAAAAAATAAACTATTTTGATGAAGGATAAAACTATTTTCTGTGAATTGAGTACTTAAACAATTGATGTTTATATTTTTCGTTGTTCAAATAAATTTAACATTTCACAAAGAATTTAATTATGTTTTTATCCACACCATGGTTAGAACCTACATTACATTCGGATTTTTACAATGTATTTTATTCACTTTTCAATAACTGTCGTAAAAAAGTTATGATTTTTTAAATAAAACATATGTAATGGCAGGGATAATATGTAGCGTTTTTATGGTAGTATTGGATTTAATTTCAGTTTCCACAGCGATGTTTAAGTTAAAATTCGAATACTTGTAAATGTTCAAACATAGTCTTAAACAGATATTACCAACGAGTCTACTTTATCTATCTAAACACCGAAACACTACTTAAAAAAGTGTATTGATTTATTTAATGAGTACTTAATAAATTTAGATGTTTTTAAATCGCTACAAATTTTACAGAGTTACAGAGAATGTACAATATAAAAATACGATAGAGTTAAAATGATTCAAATAACTCAAGTGATTTATTCAGCCGACCTATAAATTTTAATAGGCTACGTCTAGAGGAAATAACATTAAACTAAAAACCTTAGCTGCGTGCAATAATTAGAGTCCGTGCACCAATAAATGTCTATATATATATATACATATATACTACTACTACTACTACTACTACTACTAACTAAGCATTCATGCAAATATTGAAACTAAACACAAGACTACATCTAAGAAAGTAAAGTTTTGACTAATAATTACAAACAATGTGCATTAGTTCAGGTCCCTGCACTAATTAATGTATAACTGGCCATGCACTAAAACAAATATATATTTATATATACCTATTTATACATATATATATATATATATATATATATATATATATATATATATATATATAGGTATACACATGTGAAGATTCAAACTAAAACTAGGCTACATTTTTGAAAGACTTTATCTAAGGATACACAACAGTCATGATATGACTAAGAACTACTGCTGTAATCAGGGAGCTTTAATTTAAGTCCATACATCCATTGAAAGTCTACTGGGCTATGCACTAAATACATTCAGAAATTAAAAACAAATTAATTTAAATATCCAAGGAGGAGGGAATGGTCAGATTCAAAAGTTGGACTGTAGAAAGGAGTGTCTCACAATCAGAACATCAGGACAGGACCAAATTTCTCTACCTGGAGCTGTCAAACTGTAAGGGGTATGGAGTTGAATATTTTAGTGCCTATAACAGGGAAACCTTATGTATCCTATGTACATTAAGGCATCCTGGTCTCATACCTATTTACACTTTCATCAGTGATGTATTCGTTCTTTATGCTTAACTGTTGAACGGCATTGGCGCGCACGCAGCGCGCCCACACACACACACACACACACACACACACACACACACACACACACACACACACACACACACACTGTACACTGTCATAAAACAGTGGTCTACAGTTTTCAAGCACTTGTGTCCCACATAGCCCTTAAGGGCTCTTTCTGTAACCGGAGAACTCTAATTACACTGGCAGGATGTCCTCAAAGCCTGGTACCGTACATAATGTGGGAGTGGAAAAAGGCAAAGTAAGCTAACATAACAAACTCAAAGGGCATTTCTGAGCTTACGAAGCAAATAACAGCCCCTACTTAGCTTACTGCATAGCTTATCTCAGACAAACTTCGAATCAAGATTAAGGCCAAGCAACTTTACTTTCTCCACATTATCACCATTGTTGAACAAACAAAGTAATAGCCTGAGCCTTATCTTAGTTTAGGCACAAACTGTTATGTTATGTTGACAAATCGTATCTTTTGTTTGTTTGTTGAGGATATGATTGTTTCACATTTTTTCACAGAAACAAAATATATGCACACGATTACCTTTGTAGTTGTTGCAAAAACACGTGAGATGTATTATACGATAAATGTTCGTAGCTAATACTCATTTTACGAGTATTTTTAGAAGGATGTAGATGAGAAAGGATAAGAACCTTTAAAAAGCTGTTGTGACATAAAAAGGATATTAGACAGGTGGCATTTAAAATTTTAAACCACAACAAAACTCAGTAATTTTACACTTTTTCAAAAATATATTTGAGCAAGGTCATATATACTGGAATTTGAAACTTAATTTGAATTGGCATCGTGTGTGCTGAAAACTTCCAGCAAAATGACTAAAGAGACTAGATTGAATTTGTGTTTTGGGGAATTTTGTACAATGATGAATGTTGATAAAATTTCCCCCGACTTCATTTCTTATAAAGTTAACAAAACCAAAGATTATTATAAAAAGATAAATTACAATGTCGAAGGGATTTAGAACACTAAAGAGTATGCAAGTTACAAGCAGTCATCTTACATACTCTTGCAAAAGGTGTGATGTCTCGCGCGGGAGAACATGCAGCAGGAGTGTTCACGTCTGGAAGATGTGAAGGGTGACGATAACATCCTACCTAATATACATTACATTACACCAATTAAAATTATTCATTACATTTATTAGGATCAATGAAAAGGGAGTACTACATTGATTCCGAACCATATGAAAACGGTGATTACAATGTAAAATATTAGTATATTATGGTATTTTTATATCGTTACATTAAGATCAACAGGCTAAAACATTTTCTACACGACTGAATAAGTATATGCAATCCAATCAATGTAAAAGTCAACCATATCAACAGAACATTCCACAAATCAGTACACAGTAAAAGGTAACACGTCTACACCGAAGATTGCGAGCTATAATACAAAACATGTTATTTAAGACGTCAAATAAGAATAATAAAATATAATATTAATATAAATTAAATATAACTTAATATAATACGAATGTTTAATAAGTATAAATCAATGTAAATTATATGTATGACGAACATTAAATGGCTAAAACATCTATTCCGAAAACTAACAGGTTCAAACCTGAATTCAAAACCACTTACAGGTTGACGAAAACAATTACATATTTTGGAAGATTGTGGAAGCGATGAGAAGGTTCATGCATTAAAAGTCAGCTTAGTAATATACAGGTTCGAACATGTTTGCCCCCTCAATGGTAGGTGATTCCTGGTAGGCATACACCATACTTGAAGAAGGCGCAAAATGAAGTGAGTAAAAAGTCGGAGAAAGTCCCTACAATTTTAGAAGGTTGTCTGCTTGAATGTGATTGATTGTAATTCGAGATCCGGATTTTATTGGATTTTCTACGCATTTCAGTTAGTGAACATCTTGCTTATAAACAGAACAAGTGAAGAAGGGCATTTTCACTCATACATTGTTTTTTTAAATTATTATCACCAAGTTCGAATTAAAATATTGTATTTATAGTCGTTTAGTACAGAGAAAATTCTTCTAATCAGCTAATACAAGATAAAAACGTGAGAGTTAAAGTAAAATAAAAACTCATATAGTGAATGAAGGTTATTTGTAAAGTAAGAATTTAAAGTAAATGAATGTTTTATTTCTATAGAGAGAAAATAAGTTAAACTAGTGCAAAGATAAATAAAACATAAAAGTTTAATATGGTATAGTTGTGAAGATGCCTTGGAGTTTGTTGGAGCTACTCTCTGGGTGGCTGGTCAGGCCAGCATCCCAGCTTCCCGGATCAATACCAGTTCTGCCTCTCCTCACTCCCCGCTACCCGCCAATCCATCGGGTTTAGCTCAGGCTACATGGAAAATGTTAATCGTGTTAATATTAACATAATTAAATCGTGTTAATGTAAACACATTGTGTCACTACATATCGCAGATTTCATACACACTCTGGTTTTGGTTAAACTTAATTGTGTTTTATTTTATTTCCATCGAATTTATTTCATCTAAAATTTATAATTTATTGTTTCTGTACCATCCGCGATTTCTTACTATGCCGCTAAAAGCTACAGAGTGGTGTGTGCTATCCCTCGGCCACATGACTTGGAACAAAAAAACTATGCTCGTTTCCTCATCGAAATTAATGCACAAAGTATTTTTTTGGGTGTATACACATATTACATTAATGTTAAATAAATTTATAAACTTAATAATGTGTTAACTGTTTAAACGTGATACGATGGTGATACAATGTAATTTTATGAACAATTGCAATAAAGAGATTATTATTATTGATGGACGTCGAAAATGTTACGAATTCTTATACTGGCTTATGTACAGACATTTTGAACGTAGTCACGGCATTACAACTTACGTTTGGGATTGTAATAACTGGTACCATACAAGAATATCACTAATCTGAATTATCACAATTACAGTATGTGTTAACATTTAATTCTGTACAAACATTAGTAATAAATAAGTAATACGTAAAGGTACGTTTCACTATTCAGTAACTATGGTTATGTTTTACATTTTAAAACCTTCCACAAATTAGTTTAGTCTTAAGTCTCTTTTTTCTATTACAATTATATTATGATTATGAGTTCATAAGAAAGATCCTAATGGCGTAAGATGGTGGATCTATTTTTTGCGACTTTAATTGAACTATCGATCAAATAAAACAAGGTTCACTTATTACTACTTTTCCCTTACATTCCAAAGAAAAGAGGTTAGAAAAAAATAGGAATGGAAACTAAAAGGGCGGCCGGTCGGATTTCAGGGGTGTCCTCACACATCAGCGCGAATTAACTCTGAACCAAGCCGCTTGAGGCGCTAGTAACTCAGCAACTTATTGACTAATTGATTTAAAAAAATGGCACTTCTGACTTAATTTAATAAATACAAAGTTGCTGACGAAGTTTAAACTATAAAATAGAAACAATCCTAACGAAATGCGTATAAAAATATATGAAGTATATATAAGTAGGTAATTTGTAGGTTGAACAAACAATGACGTATTTTTACAATAGTAGTGAAGAAATTTGTATCCTATATGTCCGTATATGAATGCCAATGTTCAGTAAAACCTAAATTCTTCTACTGTATTTGAATTGCGTTTATATTTTTATATTGGGTTGCAGGAAGCAATTTGTCTTGTCCAATATTAGTTTTGGATCTTGTTCAATAACTGTTTTCATCAGTAATGTGTGGGATAAAGATTTTTATAAAGAAAATATAAAGATATTCATTAGTTTCACGAGAATTTTCAATTCCATTTAACAGATTTTTCAGTGATTTAAAAATATTTTTGAATTGTTTTAATCGAATTTTCAGTTGTTTTAACAGACTTTTCATTGATTCAAAGCATATTTTTCACCAATTTACCAATAATATTTTAGATTTTTCAATAAAACTGCGTAAAAGCACAAAGCAAAAAAGTGATAGGTAATTGTTTACATCTGTGGATTTATAGCACTTTGGACAGGATTTTTCGTAGGCTTACTGGTGTCCCCAAAAGTGAGCTAGAAGTGCCATATTCATCTACTATTTATATATAGCTATGTGTAGAAAACTCGGTTGCTCCACCGTGCTTAGAGATCGTGTCAGAAACCTCGTAGTGTACTCAATTGTGCACCTGATGAGACAATGCTACTTCATCTATTTATAAAATGTCTCATATTAATCGTGATGTCGAAACGATGTAAAGATTCGTTTTGAACTTCTTCGTGGCCGAATTTCTTTCGATCGTTTCAGACGAACTATATTAGTATGAGACAAGCGTCAGATACCAGATACTGCAATAAAAGGAAGGTGAACTGGAACTGAACTGAACAATATATTTAAGTATTTATGAAAATCAGATTGATTGCTACAACGAGTTTTTGCCCATATTAGGACTGTTAGGAAATTGATTTTGTTATGTGAATTGGATTTCAGCTGGTGAAATGACAATATTTCCAAGATATTGCCAAAGATTTCATGATATAGGGTCGTATGAAATACATGACATGAAAATTCATCTAATAGATATACAAAGGATATCCAAAATCCCGAATCTGCATGTCCAGTATTTCCAGAAACTCAACACAAGTGAAATCTACAGTACAGTGATTACTTCCACTAATATATATAAGTGTCTATAATAAGTGTCTAATGTATAATAAGTGTCTATACACCAGCTACAACTTCACTACCGTCAACATTTTATAAACTAAGTTAAAAAAACACTTTACTTCCAAAATTTAATTTTTTCATTTTATATATTTTTTACTAAAAAGAATACACATCAACAGTCAATTTTGTTCAGTTATGTAGTAAAAATTAAGTACTCTAAATTCTTAAAAATCTACGGGCCAACATAAAAACTCAGAAATTCACTTTTTACTTTAGTTTACTTTAAAATATAAAATTCATTAATTTTTCTATTTCAAATCTGACGCATGACAATATTAGATATAATGTGACAGATGGCGTTCTCATCGCTGTAAATACAAAATAAGACATTCCAAAATATAAAATAAACTCCTCTAGCTTGAGATAGGATTATACCTCCTTATAAAGAGATGTACGAAATCTACAAAATGCAGAATATATATTCATAATGTTTTTAAAACTGTAATTACACACAATATAATAACCAGTAAGTAGTATTTATGTGGTCTTATGCTGCCAACCATCTCGACCTTACCTAAAACAAACAAAACCTTTGATCACTATTTAGAATGGTATAATTAATACCTAATGGATATTTATGAATTTGATTCTTTTCATTTTCCTATTTCTCCAAGAAATACATTTTTGTAGGAGAAAGGTTTGAAAAATTGATTATACAAGTTGCATCGAACTGTCGAATCACCGAGTGTAAATACGCTTATCAAAGAAAATACATATAATATTTACATGTATAATTTTTGTTAATTTAACTACTATCAGTTTTTTACAAACTTATAATTTTCAGGGTTAAAATTTTGAGAACTTACACACTTAAAATATGAAGTAAATTCTTATAATTAATAAATTAACATTCTTTAAAAGCCGTTTGGTCAGGTTTGGAAATAATAAGTATATTTCAATAAAAACGCATTATCTTATCATTTTACTAATTTTCTTAATGTTTAATAAGAAAATTATAAAACTATTTCAAACGTATGTAGGAATACAACAAATAGTTAAAAAATAAAAGAAATGATACTGTAATTTAAAATCTGTTATGGTGCACTAATGGCTTACATTTTTGTAATGCGTAGTCCATATTATCAATAATTTGACACAGACCAAGCTACTTTATCTGCTCCCTGATTAATAATGATTAGTAGACACCGTTCTTTGGCTATTGCCATTGCTTCAGGAAAAGTGACCACTATAAACAATTAGATTACTATTCGCTATATTACTGTATTGTTGCAACTGTTCGAAAAATCTTTAGAGGGCTATATCGTGCAAAGCTTTTAGAATTCCTTGTTAGTATAAGAACATTGTTGATGGACAACTATATCGTCAAGGCTGCCCAGATTGAAATTACATATGTAATCAATAAGATATCGTTGTAAATAATAAATTTACTGATGGAGTGAGATAATACGACGAGTAATAAATACACGTTGTACAAGGATTTATTTTGTGAACGCGTTCTTAAGGTTCTTCGGCTTGGGGTTGATTAAGTTATGCTAAGATAAGGTAAGTGATACTTATGTTTCTAGTTTATATGTTTCTACCGGTGTCTGTGTATAAGGCCTATCGTGGTTTATTCGATATTTCACAAGATTTTGAATTAAATATTGTAATTAAATAATCGTACAGTTATACAACCAATTAAACCAAAATTGGTATGGGGATTTGTACTAGAAAAGAAACATATCAGAGTGAAAATAAGCCTGTACAATGTTGTGAAAGCTTCCAGTACTACACTAGCCTATATTTGTAAAATGTTCATATTCCGCTCTGACCGAAGATATCACAAAACACTTATAACAAAGTATTTTAAAATTCGTACCATTTATTTGGATAAATTACTCAATAAGTGTATAAGGTTTCAAATAGTACCCCTTCACATTCCTAAAAGGATGTAATAATATCTAGAGAAAAGAGCAATAACGTCGCACATTGTTGGTCAGAAGCAGATGGCGCTCTGACACGGATTCGTCCACGCATCAAACTTCTGGAGGGGCGAGGGCCAATTTGATGCTCATATAAAATATATTGCAAACGCCTTAATGCTTCATCGTGTTTACTTGATATGGTTTAGTTTTATTTATGTTTGTCATTTGGCATTCCGTAATATATTTAATATAACTTATGAAGGTTGTTTTATAATTGTTAAATTCAATACAAGGAAATAATCTAAAAGAACGTAATATAAACAAAACTAAAACTTAAGTATTATCAATGATTGAAATACTATCCCTATCAAATTCGTAAAGGAAAAGGAGAATTAAATCACATGGAAGACTTGTTTTATCATGAAAATAGTTTTGCTAATGGCTGAAATAATGAAATAATTATTATTGATTCCATTTTCAATAATTTATGGTAACATGACATTGGTTTACGAATGAAAACTCATATAACGCGCGTCTAAGCAACAATGACAGGTCTAATAACAATAACAATAAGCAAAAACTTCAGTTTAATGCAATATACTTTACATGTAATAACATAAAACTATATAGCCATTAAAATATACAGTTAAAAATATATGCGTGGACATGTGTTCCCACATGGTCCGAAGTCTCTGTGGGGTTACAACTCGTTAATATTCGTTTATAAAAGCGTGAGGCAGACCACCCATCCGCGATGTATAATGTACAGTGGCTATAAATCGAGACACTTACCTTCTTCGTTTTTAAGAAAACCCCCATATTTCGACCCCAAAGAATTTGGGAAAGTAATTTTGAGTACTCAAAAATACCCCAAAATTTCACTTTTGGGAGTGTAGGGGTCATTTAAAAAATATTTTCAAATCTAAAGTTAGGAGCATTCTTAATGTTAAAAAATTCAATTATCATTTTGGGAAAAGTTGAAATTTTTTCGCGTATTGTATACAAGGTGGACTAAAAGTTGTACATTTTCACAGTTTTTATTACTTTTACCTCGTTAAAAATTTTACCTATCCAAATGTTTACCCAAGGCTACCAAAGAAATTACCTTTCAAAAATTATGATAAAGTTGTCAATGTTAATAGTTTACATTTAAAATACCTCTAACTAGTTAGACCTAAACATTTAAATAGCAATTCATTGCACCTATCAATAGCACACTTAAAAATAAAAATTTTTATATTGAAAAAAAAAAACGCTTTGTTGCGTTACAGCGTTTTAAACTCCTGTATTTGCCGTAGGTTCTTCACACAAAAATTAATGCTTTTACGTCTTTACCTTTTTTAAATATTTTTCACTGTTATATGGTGTATAATTAGTAATTATAAAGCAATGACTGCTTAAAGTAATTATTATTTCTATAATTATCAAAGTTATAAATATAGGTCCAACAATTATGTTATTCAACTAACCTTATTTAGAGATGTTCGAACTGTAATTCGTTGTTTTGCAAACAGAGTTCTACCCTTGAACTGAAGTTTTCTACAGCCCTTAAGACCTCTTCTCCGTTTATTGACAGTAGCCCTGATTAATTCCATCATGCCCTCTCGATACATAAACATAATAATAAATAATAATAATACATAAACCAAATCTTTTAACCTTCCCCACAAGTAGAAGCCCATGCATATTAAATCCGGGGATTTGGGTGAGCAGTTGACAGGTCCACCTCTCCCACTCCATTTTTAAAGATATTCCTCATCTAGAGTTTGTCGCACCACTTCAGAGTAGGGTGAGTGTTCCCAATCGTTTATAAACCGTATTTCTTGGATATTTTGTTCCGGAATATTCAACAATAAATTAGGCAAGTAATAGATAAGGAGGTTGTTGTACTCATTTCCGTCCAAGCATCTTTCGAAAAAAAGGGGCAAACAATTTGGTTACCAATAATACGGCACCAAGTATTGAGTGTCCAGAACCCTATCGTATTGAGGGTTGTCTACCTCTCACATTCTCAAAAGCCCAGAACCTCGTGTTGTGACGGTTCACTTCTTCATTACTCCGGAAGGTTGCTCCGTCGCACCATAAAACCTTGCGAAAAATATTCATCTTCCTGCATTTTACCATGGGTTCACACACCCAGTGAACTTAGAAGGTTTATCATCTCCTTAGAAGGTTTATCATCTCCATTTAGTTCTTGCTGTAGTGAAATCCAGTATGGATGTATTTCATTGTCCTTAAGGATCCGGAGTACTAATCGTTGGCTGATTCCTGCATCGGTAGCCACCCTTCTAGATGAGTCCCGTGAATTGAGCTGAACCGCAGCCTAAACTTCTGGTGCTCTAACATCTCTTACAGGCCTAGTGAGCTGTTTCCCTTCGTTGTGATCCGGTAGTACATTTCCAGTTTCACGGGCACGGCAAGCAATTCTTTGGAAAGCCTTCGTTAATGATGTTCACGATCCGGGTAACGTTGGGCGTACAGAGAAACAGCAGCTAGTAATTCTGTAAACATTGATCTACCATCTCAGCATCGAAAAAGCTTTCTCATTGGTGACTGGCGTATTTGACGAAACCTGTTCAAAAAGGTTCAGTAGTTGTTGAAGATGCTTGTAGCTTCTATGCCGGTAGAAAGCAACTGAACGTATAAACAAGAGTTTAGGTCAATGGTTAAGTCATAGCTGACTTTGCTATTTCAAACAAATCCATCACAGGTCACTCATAGTTAACTCGCAATCAACGTCAGCGTTGACGGGAATTCGCAGTTTTAGTATGCGGTACCTGTTATTGTACGGAAAGTTTCTTCTAAGAAGTGGTAGATACTTTGAATACCCTGAGGAAAATGTAAGAAAACACGACAGCTTACAAAAAAAAGTCGTGGAAATATGTATTTTTGGTGCCATCTCTTAACAATCTCAACAAAGATAGAGCCAAATTTTAAATAAAAACATTTTTAGTTTTTAAGAATGCTATTGGTAAGTTAAACGAAGTCACTCCTTCTTATTTGAGTTTTTAGCATTTACGTGATTGAAATATTCTAAATCTGAACTATAAAACAAATTTAACGTGATCAAGAGTGACCACTGTAACATATTTTTAGAAAGAGTATTCCTTTGGTAACCTTGGATACAAATTTGAATTTCATTAAAGTTTTTAACGAGGTAATTGTAAAACAAACTGTGAACCCGTACAATTTTGACATTTTGGACCACTCTGTATACAAGAAGCGAAAGTAATTAAAACATTTGTTTTCAAAATGGTCAGTGAATAGAGAGCTTTAAATTGAGATACGGATCAACTTACCTTTACTTTTGAACATCTTTAAAAAATGATCCCTCTCCCCACAAAAAAGTTCCAATTGGGAATATTTTTTGTTATAACATTATTTTTCCGAATTGTTTTAGAGTCGAAATATGGTGGTTTTCATTAAAACGAAGAAGGTACGAGTAGGTTTCTCGGTTCAGCAACATCGCGGACAGGTGGGCTTCCTCACCCTGTATATATGTCATAATACTGGAGCGTTTAAAAGTACATCATTATATTACAAAAAGAGTTTGTAATCACTTTTTGTGAAAATAATAAAAATCAAACAAACTAAATAGCCTTCACAAAAATTGGAAGATAGCCTGTTAACGTTTTGATAAAGGTTATTAACATTAGTTGATAATTAAATTATGTTAATTTTGAAATACATAAGCCTTGTTTATATCAGTGAGTCCAACAATAGTTTTTAGTTGAAACCTGTACAATGTTATACGTGAGTTATACTACAATTAACGACAAACTTTTGAATGATTACTATCACAGAAGGAACACTTTTGTGAAATGAAGTAACAAAAAGTAAATAGGCTTTTATGGGGTGATGCATTGACTATCGTAACGTTGCCTGGAAGAGTTAATATTAAAAGAAAAAAAAAAACAAACAATAATAAGTAGACAAATCCGAGAATAGTTTTGATTACTTGAGAGAGGGGAGGATGTTTAAAAGCTGACTAAGTATGAAGCGCGGATGGTAAGTGCGAGTTATATTCATGATGAATATAACTAAACCTAAACCTTTGCCTGTATCTTTTCCTTCTCTCGACTATCAAAAGCAATGACATGGGATAATTGTTATGACGCCTTGTTTGAGAACATCACCTGTTGAAAGAGGTAACCTTTTAGATGAGGATGCAACCAAAAAATACAATATGAAAATGCAATCAATAAATACAATATGGAGTCTAGCGATTCAACACAGTTTCATTTGAGATACATTATACCCGTTCAAAATATCAATTCAAATATATCATATATTTTTTACTAAAATATTTTACTTCTATTGTTAATTCTATTCTAAATACTTCTACTTTACTCAAACGAAAAAACATAAATTTAAATTTAGCACATAATCACACAAGGGAATTAAAATTATTACAAGAACAAATATGTGAAGATATCGTTTAATCATAGAAGAGAAGTGTGTTAAAACTTTTAGAGAGGTTCTTACTTTTTCAAAATTAAAAATACAACGACTCGTTAGTGGAAGAAAGGTTCTGATTAAAAAGCGAAGTTTGAATGAAGGCAAGGAAGCGCGATAATGTTGAGAGAGTGAGTGAGAGAGAGAGAGAGGGAGAGTGAGGAAGAGAACGATGCTATTAGGGACCCCTGGTGCACAACTGGCACGATACTAAGCCGTCTTACTTTATGCCACCCTAGAACCCTGACACATATAATAACTATAACATTATTTTATGTTTTGTACAGTCTTAAAACATGAAATTGTTTATAGTACTAAACAGTATAATTGTAAACGATGTTATTGATCATTTTCCGTGTTAAGTACATATTTCTAGATATTTGACATAGATACCATCTTTTCATCTCCCGCAAAAAGTTTTAAAAGAGATGATCTAGAAATAATTTATCACATACAGCAATGTAACGGGGTTTTCTTATTCTAAAACTTGTCTATGTAAAAAATGTACAAATCGCTAACAATCCTTTAGAAGATTGAATTCTAAAGTTTTATTAACAGATATAATTTAGGCAAACAATTTGTAAAAATTGAAACAACAGCATCATTGATTATAGTTATATAGGACAAAGGAAGAATATTTCCAACATATATTCAGAAGCAAATCGATTTAAACTTCACGTGGCTTTACCGTTCATAACACTTGTAAATCAATTATTATACACATTAGTCGCAGAAAGTCTCTTCAATTTCTGGTAGGCATACCACTTAATTTAAGGAGAATATTTAGTTAGTTAAAGCCCAATTAACCTTCTTTATCGTAGAATGCCTTTTGTCGACTCTATAAAAATGCAAGTATATTATGTTGCCAGCGATGTTAAAGATATTTGGCAGAGAAAATCCTTAGTTCAACTCCTGTAAAAAATGGATTTCTCTTAGTTATCTTCATCAGAGTATCTCAACTAGTTCATTCAAAATGTTTGTTCAATATGCGGAGAAGAAAGAATCTTATCTTTTCTTGTCAGCGTGATGGAATCAAGACTGAGTACAAACTGTTTTTTGGCTGAGCTAAGAAGTTATTAGGCATGATACAAAGATTTAAAAGACTTTTGGTGATGCTATTCAATACCAGAAGGATAGAACCAACTAACCTGTTAAAGTTTTAAATACAAGTTTAAAACTTTAACTCTAAATTGTACAGGTTTATTAACCTGTGTAATTTATTTTAATTGTATTATGCATTAGCAAAAGTACATTAATGCATATTTGTGTTCACTAAGTACTGTTCTCTAAGTCGATGGTACTCCAGTACATATATGCAATACTTTACCAAACTTACTACCACATAGATTTATTTGGTTGTGGAATAGCCATATTTTTCAATATCTGGGATTTTTTGCAAACATCAGTGAGACTTTAAGTTGGAATAACAAAATTTGTGTATAAGGAGTTTTTCTTTATGGATTTATTTAGTTTCACTGGGTTTACACATAAACTAAGATATGACGTTAAATAATTTGCTGTGATGCAATTTTATAATATTAAAATGTATTTAAAATTAATTTGATTTGTTACTAGTTTATTTAACTCACGTGATATGTGTTTCAGTTTCAAGTTGTTCACTTGATGTTTTCAGATCACTTTGCATTTAAACCGCGGAAAATGTACAAACTGTTATTACTGAAAAGTGATAGCAACTTTTATACCGGACCAACTGTTAGATACGACATATACTGCGGTGTAATGCTAATATTCCTCTGGGATTAATCCACTTCTCAGGACCCAAAATAAGATATCACCTTTTATGAACATGGATAATGTACCTCGACGCTATAGGTATACAAAGCCTCAACACGTCGTTTTTCTAACATAAGAGACTAACTATGCAGGGATTATTATAATTATATCATCACTATAATTGTATATTCTGCATTTAAGTCTGACCATGAATAATCTGTAAAAGTTACTCTGAGGTGATTTTTGTGATGATAAAGAAAGACCTTTGTAGAAATGCAAAGGAATTACCCCTTCTTTTACAGAATTTACAATAACCTTCGTGAAAGTTAAATTAGCTAAAGACCGCATTTAATATTTTTTTATTGACTGTGACAAACCATATTTGAGTAGATTGAGACTGAACGTGAAAGTCCCTTTATCTGCGAATAAACCGAGCAATAGAACGATAATAATGTGGGCTTGACCCACATTATAACCCACATATGACCCCTGTATCTCCGAAATGAAGGAATTGCTAACGTATTTTTATTGGAAAAAAGTCTTATTACTAACTCTTAAATACGCTCCTAAGAGGTTTAACTTTTAGGAACACTCTATACTAAAGATGTAATGTATTATGTATAATTTATTAGTGTTATTTATAATGTATTAGTGTTATGAAACCTGTAAAAACTTGAATAGCTGGTTAAGATAATAACAACAGATAATAATATAAAAGTGCCAATGGACGCCATCTTGATTACACCCGACTACAAAGTGACAACTTGACAACACTTTGATAACCATTTCTAGCACACCTTATCCGTGGCGTCGACAAGAAATTCTGGTTTTCAAACCTACAAAGGAAATGAAACAAAAATATATCTTTTTTAAAGGCGAAGTTAGGACTATAAAGATCATATTAGATCCTGAATCATTGGGAATGTTGGCAACATGAAAGAGAGACAAAAGAAAGAAAGAATTTATTTTCTCACTCCAACACAATACAAAGATAAGAGTCTTAATCATCGGATATTCTACATTATTTTAACAATGACTAGACTAAATGTCCAAAATCGTCTATTTATAAATGATTATCATAAATATTTCTTTAAAATTGAAGTATACAACATATAATAACAAAACTAAAATATTATCAGTATATTTCACATGTGTTTACAGTTAGATGAGAAAATTTCAGGCCTCAAAGGCTAAGCTTGATTTGAGGTTCCGGTATATGAACATTATGTTGGAAAAATAACAGCGCTCCAAATGGAAGTTATTATACAAAGTTGATAACTAATACACTACTTTAACAGTCCTAGGTAAACAAAAGATGTTATCCCTTATATGATAATGTAGTAATGTTAGTCATATAAAACAAATTAACTTAAAAATGTGAAGTGCGCATCAAAAAAGAAAAAGAAATGAGAACAAACAATGGTGTAGGAAATTAAACCATAAGAAGGATTTAGGCCAGAGAAGGTTGAGTTGACCCTGCCACACCGCAAGAGGCTTGACATCATCAGTGTTTTAATTACAGGACCTCGTTAGGTTTCCAAATTAGTGTTTTACACCTTAAAGGTTTAATCGGGTAGCATTTTTCGACTAAAACTTTGGATCGGATTGAATCGTAATCAATTGTGTGATTTATTCGTTAATTTATATGTAAGTAAATGTAAGTATAATGTATGTGAAAAGTAATCTTTTGCCATTTATTTTAAACTAAATTTTAGTTTTCACATCAGTTCACTCTAAGTAAACTGTATTCAATGACAAAAAAGTAGATTCGCCATTATCATTCCATGGGAAACTCTCTTATTTATTATTTGGAAACATCGGGAAACGCACTGATAAGTGTTTACGATTTATTATTACTGCAGTTATTACAGTTTATATTTCATATTAACACTTTATACCAGTATATTAAAATAGAACTAGTATAACTTGCAGTAATAGTAGTAAATGAGGCTCTCTTTAGCAAATCATTAATAGGTTTGCGAAATAAAATGCTAAATGTAGTATTATTACTGTACAAAATTTGGTGATCTTTTTATGAGTAAAAAGAGGCCATTAGGTGTGGTGTCGGGTTTGGCTGAATTCGGCTGTGTTCATGGAAAGCGTGCGCGCGTCCATTGATTTCACATAGCGACTCAAACCAACCGACTCATTGGCGACCCACTAACAGAGATTGATTTCACCAATACTCCTCCAATACTAAATTTCTAACTCGTCACTTTAGATGTCTCTAAAGAACTCAACTTTGTAAAAATATCAAATCAAATAATCGTATTGAAAACTGTGTGACATGTGTCACTAACACTAATAACTATTTTATATTTTACATACATATAAATTATATATTTGTCCTGATATTACTGATATTATAAGTTTACAACTGGTGTCAATAAAAATAAAACTACCTAGATAACTAGGAACTAAAACTATTACATGAGCACTCCCTACAGCTTCTTTAGGATATTTGTTATGCTACGAAAGTTCATCCAAGAGTATTATGGATTTTTAATTAAATCATTTCTAAATTGTGACAAATATTTTGGATTATTACTTGATTTTACATGTTCCGGTAAGTAATTTATAAACTTCATGCCCATCTGAGACGGAAGACGTTCATGGAGTTGCAGCCTATGCTGACCAATTCTATAGTTTTGTTTGGTTCTTGTATCTGAACATCCCTGCCCGGCAACAGTTGGCACTTGATACGGTAGAACATGGTCGTCTCAAGGACGTACAAGCTAGGTAGTGTCAGTAATTTGATCTCACTGGAAGATTCTCTGCTTGACTATGGTAACCCAAATGATTGATTATACGAAGTTCATTTTGCTGAATATATAAATAATCTTTGAAAATCTGTATTTGGACAACCACCCTAAAAGTGAGGGTTTGTATAGTCAGCATACTGAGTTAGACATACCACATGTAATCTTTTATTTAAATCATTTACATAAATAACAAATAGGACAGGTTCTAGGATTGGACCTTGCTGGATCCCATATTTTGATTGTGACGGCCAAGACTAATGACCCGAAACCTGGACCTGCTGACAACGGGTCCACAGATAGGACTGTATCCAAGCCAAGAGGGATTCCTCTGATCCCGCAACTGTACAGTTTAACAAGTAAATTTTGTGGTTCACTCAATCAAAAGCCTTTGATAGGTCTAGAAATATGCAAACCTTCAACTACTAGGTTAACCAAATTATTAACTGCATCGACAAATTGACAATCCTTTGCGAAAATCAAATTGATATTCTGATATATTATTTTTACCTAAGAAATCTAAAAACTTGTATAAAAACAATTTCTCAAAAACTTCACTGAAAGTGGGTCAAATAGAAATTGGTCTGTGTATCGTGGTGCTATTCTCTTTTACAATATTCGCGAAGTACTAGCAAAGAACATTTGCCACATCAATCGCATCTGTATATGTTCTGTTATTTTCTTTTGTTTTTGGTTGGAATTATTTTTGTTGCTATTGTTATTGATTATGTTCCATTCTGTTTTGCTGATACAATTTGAATGTCTGGTGTTTGATGAGTATCGTAAGCTTGTGCAGCCGTTATTACTATCCGATAAACTTTCTTGTAACGCTTATAAAATAAATCCTTTCATAATCCATCTATTTTTAATTTGTTTCTGAATTTACTGACTTTTTGGTATAGATATTAAATGTAAAAATAAAATCCAAATGTGTCATAACATTTAGAAAACCCTTCTGCAGACATTCAGCCATAAACATATGGTCAATGCTCTTGTTTCAGAGAGTTAATTAAGTTTTTACGTTTACAGTCCGAGTGTCCCTCATCATATTCACCACCAAAAATATGAATGCCTAAAAAATAAAAAAATCCTAAAAACTCTTTCATATTCTTATC
This sequence comes from Homalodisca vitripennis, assembly GCF_021130785.1. NCBI lineage: Eukaryota > Metazoa > Arthropoda > Insecta > Hemiptera > Cicadellidae > Homalodisca > Homalodisca vitripennis. Next base: position 69,627,678 of record NC_060215.1, read on the forward strand.
AAAAGAATATGAAATCAAACTTACTGTATCAAAAGAAAGACTTTTAGTGGAATTGGTCTTACAATTAATATACATAATGAATCATTCATATATATATGAACAGCATATATATATATATATATATATATATATATATATATATATATATATATATAAAACAATTTCTCAAAAACTTCAGTGAAAGTGGGTAAAATAGACATTGGCCTATCAATATTACATTCAACTTGATACAAAGTTGAAAGACTTTGAGCAAGATGACAAAATTGACAAATACAATGTTTCATAGCTCCGTGTGAATATATATAAACACAAGAGCGTGGTTATTTTAGTCTGGTAAAAATATAATTAAGAATTTTGTAAAGCCAAAAACTCACTATTTCTCGACATAGTCCCTATGCAAGACTAAACACTTGGTCCAGCCAGTATCAAATTTGTTAACCCATAGGCAAAGTAGGCTGGGCATAATAGAGCCCAGTTATAGGTCTACCTTTTTCCAAATAAGCTATCAGGATTATAGTCTGGAAATTTCAAAAGACAGTGGCCATCACTTTTCCAGCTGACAAAACAGTCTTCGCCTTCTTTGGTCCACTCTTCACACTCTTCGTCCGTTGTTTGGTCTCTGGAGTGTAATGTGGATCCACCTTTCGTCTACAGTTATGAGTTTACGCAAAAAGTCCTATGGATTGCGCCTGAAAAGTGTGAGGTTCTGAGATGCATACAATGTTAACTATCTCGCGAAATTTTAATCTTCGTTCTTCCATTACCATATCATGCACTTTATCGAAGGTGCCCTGTATGGTAACTTCAACGGGCCGCAGGAGCTTGCTTCGTCTTCCGTGTTTCACAGCCACGTTTTAACTGATTGATCCAAAAGTAAATATGCTCTTCAATGTTGGTGCGGAACCCGCATGGACTTCATCAAACTCGGATTTGATCTGTGCAGCTGTCTAACCCTTCAAATGAAAATGTTTCATGACCGCACAAAATTAGTTTTTCTCAATCCTATGGAACTAATTACGCAGTTACTACCACTTCAGCTAGCTGCCAACAATCAACTACTAACAGCTTCCACTAATCAACACTACTAACAGCTGCCACTCGAAACTTGCTATAATACCCGTGGAAATACCAACAACAGTGCAGGTTCCGAAAATTTTTTAATCATCTCTTGATAATTTTCCAATAATTGCATTGATCGACTATCCAATTAATTTTCTTGGAGTCTTCTATTAGTTTTATTTAGCTATAAAACTGTTTCGAGAACAAATTCAAATTAACTACTAGATACAACTAATCATAGAGCTGGATGCTAGTCGGATTGTTGGTTTGTGTGATTCAAGTGCCGGTATTTGGAGTTCCTGTAACATGGGAGGATTGGAAGTGGACCAGATGTTATACTATAACCCTCTCATGCAAGCATGATTGCGCCTTATATCCAGAGAGGATGTCAACGCCTTAGTATCGGGAGTCAACGAAGTGGGGTAGCTAGTTACCACCCTCATAGCCTGTGTAACTGAACATACAGGTAGACTCACACCTACACTCTTTATCCATACAGGTTTTCAGGGTTCAGGAGAATTAGCTGATATTTACAAGATTTTGGCATTAGCTCTCCAAGTCGATTATGTTGATTATGCAAGTTCTATTCCAAACTTGTCTTCTTTATATTTCAAATGCTTGTTGAAAAGGGGAGAGATCTAGGACATTTTCCGTTATTCACTAACACCACATTTTTATCCTCATCCGCCTACTTCTTATTATTAAAAAAAAGGGATATGCTTAGAAAGTTAATAGAGAAAATACAGAACACAGATAAGGTGCTGCGGAGAGCCAGAAAAATATTTAAAAAAAACTTTTAAAAATTAACTATTTAAACGGGTTGACAGTTCCACCAGCGAGGTCTACGACAGCCCGGGCTGATTATGACGAACGAATATCGTCCCTCTAGATAATACATATCATTAAAGTATACACATTCTACAGTATGAATATTTTCGTTTTGGAAAAATAAGAATGGAAAAGGAATAAAAATTCGGGTGTCATTTAACGTGAGTGCTCAAAGTTTTTGACTAGTATCCCATTAAACAGTCATATACCGTTACCCACAAGACTTTTGCAAGCCTTTGAACTGGACACGCTCGCAATTCCTGATTTTGGACGACCTTAAGTGATCTGCCTACCTATAAACTTGTGACAAGGAGTGGGAAGATCACGTGGGTGTTTCCAAATCAAAGAAGACGTTTCACTCGGTAAATGTACTGTTAAGTACACGAAAGTGATTGTTACCGATCATTGATAATGAAGAATAATGTATGAAACAGTCTAATAGGTTTTTAATCGCATAAAGAAAGTTTTATGAATACGTTATTAGCACCTTATTAAATCAGTTCTCTGGTTATCAAGTTAGTTATTGACATGATCTGTTAAGTTGAAAACTTGTGTTGTTCAAGATTAAGATATAATGACTGAGGCCGGAGAGTAGTGTCAGTCACGTGTTACGTTTTTAATAACAATAACATAAGCGTAGATAAGCTTTATTGATTATTATGTTTATACAGAGTGTTCATAAATTATTCTATCAAACTTTATTATCTGATTTGGAAAAAATAAGTAAGAATTGTCATGTGTGGTATAGTCCTATTTTGCTGAGTTTAGCGAAATGTTTGTTTGTGTTTTAGGGGCAAGTATATCTTTTAATTGAACAAAGGTATAAAGTTCAAACTTTCCCAAATATTCACCCTAATTAAAACCTCTTTTGAAAAAGTTTTAGAAAAATATCATATAAGGTTTCAAAATAGAGGGCCATATCTAATCTTCAACAAAAAAAACAAAAAAAAAAAAAAAACGGGAGATTAAATGAAAAGCTTATAAGAATAATAAAAAAGCCCATATGTTCTATTAGATGTACATTTTGATACCAACTTTATTTTGCTGTGACGGGAGATTAAATGAAAAGCTTATAAGAATAATAAAAAAGCCCATATGTTCTATTATATGTACGTACATTTTGATACCAACTTTATTTTAATATTAACCATTTTACTGAGCGCCACCCTCATTTAAAATACACTAATCGAGCTATTAATCTTGTTTAATAGCTGTTTAACAATCAGCTGATTGTTGCATTTAACAGAGACTACAATTTAGTTGATTATTACCATTTTCTACACTCGTTTAAAATTCTTTTTTTATGTACTGTATGTTGTTTTACCAAATTGATCCTCAAATTTATTTTACTTGTTTATGTAATGTAAACTATTATTAGATGTAGATTTTATTAATTTACACATTTTTATTGAGGTATTTCTTCTTACTGTAAATAAAATTGTTACAATGTTTACCATAAAAAATGATCTAGTATTTTTGAGCTAAAATTTGAGTAATAACAGTTTAACTTAATTGATTTTCTTCAGTATATTTAGTAAATCAACTTATTTTCAGTAATAAAAAATCTTGTTAAGTGGTTTTTTTTTTGTTACAAAACGGTGCCTTGCTCAGTGTCTCGGATCTCATGCATTTAACTAGAGTTTTACTGTAAGGTAACGCTCCTACACGATTTCATTGGTTGATTTGTAAATAGGATTGTATTCCTTATTAGATCCTACTTCCAAATCATTGACCTCCATATTTCATATTCATACTTATGGTATTTAAATGTGTGCTTCTACGTATGCATTTCCTATATCTTCTGTTTTTTAACAATGGTGTGATAGACCTTTCTCGGAAAAGTCCATATGATCTGATCTTAATTGAGGCTTTTATAGCTTACCTTAGATTTGTTTTGATTTGAATTATGGTATTTTACTTCATATCTTGTTTGCTTGTTAGCTATTACTGGTATACATTTACTCCAGAATGTTATAAAGCTTTTTGAATAATTTGACCTTATTCATAAAACACGTTTATTTTGAGTAAAATACATAGTTTATATATAGTCTTTAAACAGTTTTACAAATACAAAGTTAACATTAATGTGAAATACATAATAAGTCTATTTCAGCACATTATTTTACACAGTACATGAGTATGCGTTATTTACATTAACTCTTGAAAGTTATTATTAATTACTAAAATTATAAGATGTCTGTATTGAGTTTGCAATATATCTTCTCATTCAATAAAAAATCATCGACAAGCGTTTGATCAATCACTAAATACTTTATATAGAGTGCAATTTGATCATTTTTTTACAGGTTAACTGTAAGAATGGGTCATGCGGCCCTAACTTTGCCTGTAAAAATAAAGAATTTTTCATTTCATTTCATTTGATGGGATGTTACCTTGGATAAATAATGCAACTTTTCTTTGCTTGCCTTTTAATAAAACAAGTTAGTTTAAAGCTGGGAGTGTTGAATATGACGCCCTGTTTAATGCAAAACTGTAGAGAAAGTAACTAGAGAATGCTGTGTCTCAGTTGTATTAAACAGATTTTGTTTCTGTTACAATAAGGGATCCTAAGTTTAAGAATGTGATATGCAGGGTTTTGGAGCCGAGGAAGGCAACTTTAAGGCAGCGGTGACTCTAGGATTAATTTAGTTAAGTTTTAGCGTGGTGAGGAGAAAAATCCGACAACACGTGATTCTGTTTTCACAGAACATTCCGATCAAGTGTGGCGTGCGAACAACACTTTCCAATCCTTAAGGTTTATAATTCTGAGAATGGTGCATTCTCACCGAGAGGACTCAACTGTGCAGGGAATGCTGCGTCTCAAACGGAGCTTTAAATATACAAGTCGACTTCTTTTGACCTTACAACACCATATGGTGCTCTTATCTCAAGTAGCGAACGTCCTTGTTTGCTAAATAAGTGGGAACAATATGGCAATAAGAACCAAACTGCAGAACCAGCAGCAGGTTATTCTGCAGTTTGATAGACAGTACATCACTACGTGGGAGGAAGCTAATCTAGTGAATTACTCACTCCGCGATCATGCTGATGCAGCCCTGCTGTGGAGATTGAGTGAGGTAGATGGAGCGTCTAACTAATACTGAAGAGTGCAAACGCCATCAGCCTCGTAAAAGTGAACATTCACCATGCCAGAGGGTCATCTACTACTGTTTGGGGCTGGCAATTCTCCGGATGCTAAAACCTCTAGATCATGGGACGTCTTCACAAGGCTGCTTAGAGAGTCTGGGATATAAAGAGTGATAGACAAGGGGAAAACTAATCACTGAAGGCTCTCATCGGAAGTTAGTAGTAACCAAAACACACAAAAAAATACCACAGAATGAACTATGAAAGCCGGTAGAGCATATCTTACTACTATTGATGGGCTGTGAAGCGATTGCTAACGGACCCCTATAGACGCAAGAGGTTGTAGCAAGAAAGGCAATGAACATTTGAGGTAACTTGGAGAGAAGATGGAAACTGTCCATTCTCTCAAGATGGACACCTGTTTTAGAGTTTGCTGTACTAGCGACGAGAAAATTCAAAATCCTAGACTGGCATCATGTTAAAGAGAGAAAAGCTATGCAGATTATCAAGGAGGCAGGGCTTACAGAATCGCTGTAACTTACATGGGGTTTTTGCCAGTAAAGCAGAAGTGGAGGAGCACAATAGACCTTTTAGTTTACCCTTTCTTCTTCCCGCTTTGCTCATTTCAATTGCAGGATTGTACAGGTAGGCCTATGTACTTGAAATGCAATGGTTAAAAGTAACACGAACGATTCAGAAAACTGATAATGTAGACATATACAAAAGATTTCTCAGTGAATTGATCTTGTTGTCTTTTCCAAAAATAGAATATACGTATTGAATTCTTTTGGTTATATAAGTTTATTTTTTGTTAAGCCACAAATAAAATACTCGTATGTTATTTTGTAACTTTTGTTTGTAAGTAGTACTGTTACAAAATAAAAGTTGGTCTTCCTGGACTTCCTGGCAAATTAAGTTTAGCAAACCTGGTTACGATTAGGATTCGCACATCATTCATATTCGTCACACAATGACGAATAGACCGGTATGATAAATTCACGATAACTACTGTTTTGGCTGTATCACCTTTACAGTTAAACTTATATATTACAATTGTAAGTAATAAGTGATACAAAATCTTTATAAATTGGAATGAAAATTAGTATGGAGAGAGTGGTTGTGAGACATTTTTACAACAATCTATGGTTAAAGCAATGAATACTTGTAATCCTACTGTTTTAATATTATAGCAGTTCAGATTTTATTCAGAATTTATTGTCACCCCTGAAAATTTAGCAACTCTTGAGGTCTCTGAAATTATCGGAACCAAGATGAATAAATATAATTTCTAAAGCTTACAGTTATATTTCTATTTTACAAAACTATAGTTCTTGAGCCAAACCACCTATTCTGGGCCTTATCTTGAACATTAGAAAACTTCGTAGTTTTTTATTCTGAAAATAAAATATTTTGTTCGATCTGCAAAATAATTATTATAAAGCAAATTACTAGTAACCATACTGATTCCTTTAGCACAATATGCGATTAAATCTTTTACAAATTTTTTAACCAACAATGTTGTAGCCTGTTTTGTAACATTTTAATTGTTATTCAATAGTTAAAATTTGAGTAATTTTTTCAAAATCTTAATCTTTTTAACAAATACATCCTGTTTTATGTAAATATCACAGTTTAATGGTTTACAAATCTAAAAAAAATTAAAAAGGAGATAAATATTACAGAATTATATTAACCTACTCGTATTTTCTCACTAACCTGAATTAAAATAATTTGTTACCTAAATTTGTAAGATCAATTCTTAAGAACTTGTTTATTAAGATAGTATTTTTATAAAAAATCATATATGTGTTAACTCGTATATGATTTAACTAACAATTTAAATCCATCCATTATAATTTTAAAATTATTTCACAAAATTTGAATGTACTAATATCAAAGAGGGATTAGTCTGTATTTCGGACTTGGAATTGTGAAGATGCGGTTTGTGAGCTATTGCTAATTACATAATTGATTATATATTTGTGAAACTGTAATTTTACTTTACTATCGGTTTTACATAGAATTTTAGACAATTGTAAAAATTTCAAAAATAGTAATATGTATATCATCCATATTTTCGTTAGCAAACCATGGTCGGACGCCAGACTTACGTGTGGATTTTTTACGAGACTGATAGTACCAAAAAATGGATACTTTGATAAAAATCTCTATATTTCTTATCTGTGGCACAATTATTTCTCTATATACATGTATATTGGCTAAAGTAAAAAGTGTTAAGTTGTAATTTTAATAATAAAACTTCATAAGGGGTTTCCTAATTTGATAGAATCTCTCTACTAGTTTCAGGATATTCGATCTTTCACTTATGGTACACATAGATCTGAATGTTACGTGTTTGTACGCTGTATATGGAACATATTTGAAACGCGGTAACGATGGTACACTGAGTTCTGTTCTCGCTTTAAAGGCGGATCAATAATGAGGCGGCCTCCCTGTGAACACTTAACTAACTATCGACATGCACAGGGCGTCTGCCTAGATTAGAAAAGTGTTACAATCGAGGGAGAGAGATAGAGAGCTCATGACCCTCTCCCCTGTGACGTCGAGGTGGGAGGTGTTACCTGTGACTTGCGCCCTCCACTGCCTATCACTGCGTACCGACGCGCGTCGCACGCACCCTACTAATCGAATATACAAAGCTAGCAAATCCACCCTTTCTCCAAACATACATCTAGGGGCTCAGTAATTATAAAATAAGCTCTTTCAGAGTGAACCAACTCAGCTGAACAAATAATTTTATAGTTGAGGGATGTATAAGAGAACGTTTTTGTTCAAATTACCCCAATATCAAAATAGAGATCAGTAGGATCCTAGTGACTGTACATATATATCACATATGTATAAACTACGTTCTACAGGGTTAGTTGAGGGATGTATAAGAGGAACGTTTTTATTCAAATTACCCCAAATATCAAAATTAGAGCTCAGTAGGATAGTGGCTGTACACATCTATATCACATATGTATAAACTACGTTCTACAGAGTTAGTTGAGGGATGTATAAGAGAAAGTTTTCATTCAAATTATTCAAATATCAAAAATAGAGCTCAGTAGGATAGTGACTGTACATATATATCACCGAGCATAAACTACGTTCTACAGGGTTAGTTGAGGGATGTATAAGAGAACGTTTTTATTCAAATTATTCAAATATCAAAAATAGAGCTCAGTAGGATAGTGACTGTACACATCTATATCACATATGTATAAACTACGTTCTACAGGGTTAGTTGAGGGATGTATAAGAGAACGTTTTTATTCAAATTATTAAAATATCAAAAAGTAGACAGGTCTCATTGTGATAGTGACTGTACACATCTATATCACATATGTATAAACTACGTTCTACAGGGTTAGTTGAGGGATGTATATAGAGAACGTGTTTTATTCAAATTATTAAAATATCAAAAATACAGCTCATTGTGATAGTGACTGTACATCTATATCACATATGTATAAGACTACGTTCTACAGGGTTAGTTGAGGGATGTATAAGAGAACGTTTTTATTCAAATTATTCAAATATCAAAAATAGAGCTCATTTTGATAGTGACTGTACATCAATATCTGACGTATGGATTCCATTATACAGGTTCACTCATGGAACTCGGTTTTAAAAGGAATAATACAATTTTAATTTACGATATAACATATTTTTTAATCTTACACAGTACTTTGTCATCATTTATGATATTCAAATGAAGTGAGTGACACATACTTTCCGTAATGACTATATTTTATAATACGGTCTGTTTTGAACCAGTACTTCTCATTTATTTCACCAGGTTTGTTATTTTTAAAATATAAGTAACACACAGGTATTATTTAATTTTGAAAGGTATAATTTTAAAGAGGAGCATATTTGAATAAAACCACTTTTAGATTTCAACAAAGTTAAAGAATCCTATGGGTAGGAAATTGGCATTTCTTGTTTCAAATATATGAGCGTTTCTAATGTTGTAAAATGCATCAACAAGGATTCATTGTACCATACTAAAGAAATGGAGAATATTTATTTATATTTTTCTTACTTATAGTGTTTTAGTTCATATTTTTCTAAGCTTGGGGATAACCTTACAAGACTAAAAAATAACTGTAAGTCTCAGAAAGTATGATCAGGTCTCAGTTTATGGTGTGTGATTCATTAAGACAAACTTCCTTTGGACGTAAAACGTTCTAATTTACTTTTAAAATAGTTTAAAGTTGTCTGGTAAAAAAGGAGTGCTACTATAAAAATTAAGTTTTGAGAAACACAGATAGATTCATCATATTGTAAGTAAAATGTAATTTAATTTGTCCATTTTATATTGTCTCTAATTTTACTACTATTACTATTACTAAAATATAATCTAATATTACTTTATTGTATATTTGATATTTTATATTATTTGGTAAATAAAATATCGAGTCTTTTAATTCACGAAATAAATGCTTACACAGAAAGATCTGCACATGCGATTGACCCCTGAAACATGTTTCCAATTAGTAAATTATATATGTTTTCTCACAAATTTGTTTGATGTGCTTGTTTTAATACAATTTAATCTTGTTTCTTTTTAAAACATCCTAATTCGCTTAGAAACTTTAAAGTTATACTCTAGTAGGTTGGCACTACTTTGCTGTATGTCTCAGGGTATAATATTAATTACGCCTTGCAATAACTTCGCATGCCTCAACCAAGGTTAAATGTATTCAATTGAACTGTACTAATAGTTTTAATTGTATTTACTTTATTGGAGTACATTTTATAAAAGAATCCTCGGTAACTGAGAAAGATTAATTTATTTGTTTAGTATACATGTTAACAAGATACTCGATGTTTGAGAATTTGTATTTGGGGCATAAGCTTTTAATTTTCAGGATTCAGTGTTCTTACTAAGCGCAAGTAAGAAACCATTCAATAGTAGTCTACTCGGCTGTAAACCACAGTGTTATAAACCTAATGTAGACTTATTATATTTTATTTTAGACTTTTCAATTAAATACAAATTTTAACTACATTTAGGCTATTTAAAAACCAATAATAATTTTTAGATTTATATACTATTTACATGCCTTTATTCTTTACACAACTCTTGAGAATGTTGAATATTTTGTGGGGTGTAATAAAATAAATAATTTAAAACTCTTTATTAACCGCAAGGTACTATCGTTTTTCGACCTTTGTTTCTAACCTCTGGCATTGAACGAACTAGTTTCAACATATATTTATGTGCTTGAGCCACAAAATTCTTTGGAAAATTTGCTTTTATTTATTTACATTTTTATTTTCAATTCATTGAAAATTTGTAATGTATGGATTGTTTGTCTTTTTTAACTTATAATAAGTGATTATTGACATCTGAGTAATTCATGGCTATGTCGTCAGAATAGTATAAGATTTAATTTAATTTTAACAATACTTTTGACTAATCTTAATAGTTGAGAAATAAAACAAAAGATAATTTGTTTATAAGTACTTTTTGTTATTCTGTATGAAATTATATGATTTGACAACGTGATATAAAATTTTGATGGATCGGTTTATAGAGAAACTTTTCATACTAGACATCACATAACTAGACATCATAGATCACATAATCACCAGATTATACGAGATTTGAGGGAAGCAAATGAAAAATAAATTACTCGCGTACCTTATCCGGCCGTTACCATTATCCAGCCGTGATAATCAAAGATCATAATCAACACATATACACCATTATAAGGGAGCAATATTAGTCTGATAGTACAGACAGCGCAAATTACCCTGGTGCTGATTAAAGGCGAAAGTAGCCATAATCTCATAATCCAGTAATGGTTGTTACAACCAACCGTAGGAACCTGTGTGATTGAGTCTAAACTAGGGACCACAATACGCAAAAACGTAGCGTTGTATCACACTTTGTTGAATTATTCAAATGAGTTTTTATTTCGATACGTTTACTTACAGTTACTGTAAGTATGAAAATGTACTAAATGGCATTCTGTATACTGTACTCTATAAACAATTTATTATAAGTATACTATTACTGAACTCATGTTTTTGATATTGAAATATCTCGACTTAGTTCACTGGCCAGCATGGAGCGCCATGTCATTCCAATATTGGCGGCCGTTCAAATTATAAAAAAAATCATAACTCCGTTAATTAAAGGTCTAGACAAAATTAAAAAAGTGTTTTGGAATACATATAACATTTCGTATACTTTTTGTTATAAGAACAGTGTGTATCTTGAACGGTTTTTGAGATATCGCTTACAATCACAAACTATCAGCGAAAAAAATGCTGAAACAAGTCTAAAAACTTGGTACAGCAATTTTGTTCTTATAAACATCGAGTTCATTGGCGAGCCGGATACGCCTTTTCGTTCCAGTGTGGCGGCAGAACAAACTTTACAATTCACGACTCCAGTATTTATCGGCCTATAGAAAAATTGGTTAGCCATTTTATAATTAAATTAAGTCATGAAGTTGAATTATGTAATACATAAATGTATTAGGAATTCAAGTATTGCATTAATCTGCATGCCTTATTTTTAAGCACGTTTTTATACGGAATATGGCAAAGAACCAAAAGAAATAGAAAGATAAAATTCAATTTTTGTGAGTTAGATCCCTAAAACATAACATATAGATATAACATAACATAAAGACTATATATTTGGGGTGTGTTACAGGGACAAGGTATCATAGGTGGACACAACTTCAAGGTAATGCTAACGGTTTATTGTTATGATTTAGACGGTAAATTTAGAGAATTACATATTATATGAATATTATAACTTAGTTATAATATTGGTATGACAGTGAAAAGTCCTCGAGAAAAGGTAAAAAATTTATACTTTTCCTGTCTTCAGGAAAGCCATCTGAAAAGTCTCTCATTAAATAATTTTGTAGAAATAAAACAAAAAAATAACCTAACCGAAAACTAATCTCGCCATGAGTAGTTTCAGTATTGTGAACAAAAACACTTTGTGTGTTTGGACAATGTGGATGAACAAATAACACAAACTTAGACATTTCCAAGTTCACTCAGGGCGGCCTTCAATGTATCCGATGATAAAGCAACAATATGAAAAACAAATTACTGACAACACGATAAAAAGAAAATTACCGAAAGAAATTATAGAACAACTCTCTATCATACTAAATGCAAAGAACTCGAAAAATAGATCTCTGCTCCTTACAACAATTTAATTACAGAAATTTCTAAAAGATTTTAAAACATGCCAATATTAATGTATTCTCAAATTCCAAAATTAAACTAAAAAATATATATTAAGAAATCCAAATAATAAAATAGATGATTATGACAAATCTGGAATATATCAAATTAATTGTGACAAATTTAATTTAAAACACATTGGCCAAAGAAAAAGGAAGCTAACAGAGAGAGTCAAGAAACATAAATCGTCTCTGAAATATCAAAAAGAGGAAAGATCGGCCATGGCAAACATGCACTTCATACTGGACATTGCTTTTCACAAGAAAATTATTAAAATAAATCCAAATTAAAATATTCCTCGATGCTTACGAAACGATTTTTATACAGAAGAACCAAAACGATTTAGTAAATAATGAACCTGGGCCTATCCAGAATTCACCGTTACTGCCTTTAATTTAATTAAATATTAATGTTTACATATACAGTAGACATACTTCCTGGTATAAAAAATTGTATCTCCTTGTATTTTTAATGACATGTGTTTTTAATTAAGTTCTAGATTATTTGTATTATTACTGTAACCACTTTTATTTCAGTTATGTGGGTCTGATGATGTGTTCCTTGAACACGAAAGGCCTCACAAAAGTACAATTCAATAGTTATTGGTGTTTTTTATAAATTAAATATGAAGAAGTTTAAAACTCCTGCCATTGCAAGCGAGAAAACCCCCTCCAGTTGAAATGAACCCCATCCCTGGCAAGATCGCTCCTCTCAACACAGCAATTAACTTCAGTTAGCTTTGGGGAATGTGACACCAAAGTTATTGCACATTAATTATGCTAGCGATTGAAATCATAAAGAGCGCGTTAGCCAATATCTTGCCTAATTAGCGCTCAACATTATTTTAACTACGTCCTGGCAGTAGAGACCAAATCCGCCATACCCTGTAGTGCTCCTCGCTTTCTATGAAGAATGCTTCTGTACAACAGACTTCCCCAATATCCTCTTCGTATATTATTTCAGCCAACATGAAAATAAAATGTCGAAAACTTACTCCTACGTAACTTAACAATCTAGCCTAAACATCTAATATTCTCCTCCTGGGTAAAACATTCAATACTAGCACCCAGCTCAATGTACATCCGACCCGAATAGCGCAGATTATATCACATTGTGATTATATCTCCTACTAGAAGCACATATTTGAACTTACTTATTACTTAAATTTCGCATATTTTGGCATCGAGGTGGCAGGGAACAGCTTAATAGGTCTCTCGTTCACTGATGGTTTTGTGCTTCGGGTTCGGGAATAGGTGCAGGTGCAGGTGTTGGCGAGGTGAGGGTGAGATTATAGGTGAAGGTTAGAGTATCGGCGTGTTCTCTGCAGTGGTCAACTCCGCTTGAAGGTCACCCCAAGCGGACCATTACTATTGAAGAGCACCCCTTCCACTCTCTTTAATCTGCTTATCTCAATTCAGCTCTTGACAATGAATACAAACCTTATAAGGTTTGTATTCATTGCTCTTGAACACTTCATGTCGACCTCTATCACTTTCACTGCCGTCAATGGATAATCTTTGTCACGAGACCTAGAGCATTGATCCTTTTTATCATTTTATTTTATTATAAGTTGGCCACATCTAACGACTGTGGACCTCACTTTTAATCGGTCCTTTTCAACTTTACTATCAGCCAGCTGAGAGGTTAACCGAATGATGTCAGAGTTTTACTGATCCTCAAGTTCGCACCAAGCGTCTTGTCTTTAAAAAAACTTCTAGTGAGATCCAGATACTGATTATTCGTGGTTGAAGATTTCTTTCGTCAAATCGTTATAAACACGAGTGCAATAGTTTGAGATATACGTTTTTAACAGAGTCCTCACCGAACGTGACCATTAAAGATTAGTGATTCATTATACGTGTTCATTTATACATAAGGCTAAGTCAATGAGTTCTTGTTAATGTGGGTGAAATTGTCAGGGCATGTTCTTTTTACCATTATTTATAGTAAATTACACCTAAAACTATAATTATGTATGTAAATAGTTAAAACCCCTGTTCGATTAATAATGAGCTCGTTATTTCAATAAAGAAGTTATATGATGCACTCAAACATTATTATTTCCTCCTCCAACGTACATGCCACTAGGGAATCTTGAGTTTTCAAACTATAAATAAAATACACAGCATTAAATCTAATGAATAATTTTAGGAAACAACGTTTTAATAATGTCTACGGAATATAAATTTCCGTATTAGTAAAAAGATTAGATTTACATGAGTGGATAGAATAAATGTTAATAAATTATATAACCTAATATTTTAAATTTAAAACCCCTCAAATAATTTAAATGATGAGGTAACTAACTACCAATCACTGTTCACTTATTACTTCAGCTTCTTGTATGTAGTCATGAGGGACTCTATATTTACCCTATGTAAACTCTAAACAAAATCAAATTTAAAGCATAACAGTTGAACACCGAGTTCGGTGTCAAATTGTTTCAACACTTCGAATACAAAGTGACAGTGAAATCTAAATGGAGTGTTTATAGTTTACAGTCCTTAATCGTTCATTATCCAAGCTGTATCTTTGTCCAAGTGCTTCGTCAACAGCCATTTGTCCAAGCTCCACAGTGCTCTACGAATTAGTCAACGAATTAGGGCTCCTAATCATGTTCCACTAATAAATACAAATTCGACTTACAGTAACTTTTAAAACATTGTATGAGTATAAGGAAGTTGTGGGAAGTATCTTTCAATGAAATAGAATAAGTACCTATTTATTTACAAATCAATATTCTAACTGACTGTGTTCAGTATCAGGCCGCTCAAGAAATGTGATTACGGTATAGTATAGAAATGTGATGATATTATTAAGGCCATTGTGGATTGCAGTACATATGAATGAACTTACGCGACATTGGGAATCACACACTCCGATTCCTTTCCTTTCTCTTAAAGGATAGAGTCAAGTCTGGACAAAGATCAAAGCGCAAGTATTTTGATCTCGTTTTATTCCTCTATTTACTCACTTTTGACTGAATTATGCCATTCATTTTCATTGTATGCAAAACATGTTTTACATACGGGTATTGTGTATTCGTATTATTGAAACTTAAACTCAAAAATAACTACTCAAAGTGCGATGTTTTATTATTTCTAAGACGCATATGTCTGTATGGTCATATTATGATGTTCCGTATACATTCGAGTGATTCATTTCTACTGTACGACATGAGCACCATGAACAATAAAATTTCAAAATGAGACTATATAATTCATACACTTATTAGAGACAAAGTTTGTAAACTTGAACGTTAATGACGCCCAAGCACATCCATCAAGCCAATCTTTCTGTTACTAACAGAGTTGACCCATCACTGCCCCAAGGTCCGAGATGAAATCTTTATTCTTAAGCTATATAAAACAAATAAATGAGCTTAGTAGTTTTGATTCGGAAACCCAAGTCTCCCGGAATATTCAGAACACGTGAGTGGCTTTTCACTTTCACTTTTCACAGAAATTGAAATTTTATTTTAATCATATTATCAATATATTTATTAATACGTAATTGGTTACTAATAATTAATTTATTAATTATGTTTTAGTACATATAATACACACGAAGAGTGTCTTATGTTTTTGAATAGTTTTTGTTATTTTAAGAATGTCATTAAGACGTATCTTACTTGGATCTTTGTTTAGACGTATTTAAAGGTTTCAGGTACAGAAAACCCACGTGAACGTATGGATTATAATAAGCTTCAGGACTTTCAACACAAACCTTATTCTCAATACGGCAGTAAAAATCATTCTTCTTTTGCCATAAAATTGTCAACTGGTTAGAATTCTTTTAATCCTTCCGTATATGAATGGCAAATTATTGTGCTCCTAGAAGGAGGAACTAGGGTATTCAACGTTTATCTCTACAAAACGATCATCATCAAGTAAAGCTTTCTCCCGATCTAGTCAGTAATATTTACCGGTACGTAGGTGCTTTATCCCTTTCCACCAGTACATGTTCTCAGTACAGCATTTATATTAATAAAAATATAACATAGTATAAGCGTAATCAAGTTTACTCAGAAACACCTGCCTGAATTATTTAAAAATGTATTCGCGTAACAGACTGTGAGCAAGTACAGATCAGAAAATACACACATGGGATTCAGATCTTGAATGTGTTGATAGACGTACTGTATTTATTAAACTCCTATCTTTGTGTGGAAGCTCGAGTCGATGAATAAATTAACATGACAATCCACACATAAAACCTTTTCGAATGGGAAATTTAAACTTCAGTTGATAACCCAACCTAAATGGTTTCTAGACTTCATGTAAACTCTCAGTGAGGTTATCAGTTAACCTGATAAAATCACAGTCATGTTACTGTGATCGTACGTACATATATTACATTTGAGTAACATATTGCATTTTTGTAAATACATTGCATTTTAAATAAACTAAGTAAGAAAATTAAAGTTTCAATATCAGTCAGAAATGAGTACTGAAATATTATATAATTGTGTTGGTCTCATTACTACACACAAAAATCATATCATCATCCAAAGTTCCATTGTGCCAATGCTTCTTAACAATCTTTTATTAACAAACACCAATCCTACATACTCTACTAAACCGGCCGAAAATTATCTTATTAAAACGTTAAAATACAAAAACTCTTCAATTAATGTTTTTATTTACTCGTATAAACACATACAATTTTTTAACTTACATACTTTGTGTCTTCCGCTTCCATTTAGTGCTGTTTTAATTAATGTTAATAAAATAGTACAATAACTAGTAAAATTGTCCCGCAAAACTAAAATCCGAAAATACAGTAAAAAAACTAAAAGATTGTAGATACAGATATCCTCTGTTACCGTTGAAGGACAAGCTAGAACGACATAGATACAATTTCTATGTCGGTTATTGCATCAATTCTATTATCGGTTTGAATCCAAGTATTGAACCCATTAAATTAAAATAATATGAATGATTTGTATTATTCAGTATTGTGTTGGACGAAGACACCTCTAGTGTCAGATTTATTTTACTAGGTTAGAAATATAATAATGTCAGTGGGATGACATTTATTACTGTGATTTGAAACCAAACTTTCCCATATGCAAGGAATACAAGTCATTTGAAACTATGTATGAATATGTGTTTAATTACCTTTTTAGATAAATATTCTTCCTGAAGGTAAGAATAATCTTTTAATGCAAAAATAGTCACAGCTCTGCAGAGCAGTACCATAATGGTACTGTTTCTGAAGAGATGAAAAAGGGAAACATTTATTATTCCTCAAGGAGTGATAGGAATTTGAAGCAGAACTTTGGGACATCTTATAATTAGGCTCATAGACAAACTGTTAGAGTTAAGGATATGAAATCTTTACAGTATGTACTTAATAAATGACTTCTCTTTTTTATATTAATTATTTTTTAAACTTCCAATATTAAAGGCATGTAATTCCTCGTGATGTCTACTTTTTCAGTCTAGGTAGTTCTAGTTTTTCGAAATTTAGCTTAAATAGGCGTATGAACTAAAAAAAAAAATATTTTCTCAGCCAAAAATCAATTGCACTATTTTAAGCCGATACAATACCATCTGTTTGATTATTATGACAGAGAATAAAAATGTTCTGTTTCTATAGTACTGACGATGTAATGTAGTTTTATACAGAACAAGATCTAAAAATAGATAGTATATGAGATCTCAAGAAGGGTATTCACAGACATTACCTAACTGTATATATGTAGTATAAGATATATCTGATCTGTTGAAACTTTGAACACAATTATGCAGATTTGCGTGTTAACTATTATTTTACATCAACGGTTTTTGCTTGTTTTTTAAACAAGTTAGAAACTCCAATTTATATCTTCAAGAGGCCTATTTAGATTAACCCATATTGGCATTTACGGAGAACGTACGATCGATTAGGTTGGGAATCTGAATTGGTGACACAGGCAGGACCTTGTTGTTTGATTCTAATGCGATTGGGAATGCAATTCACTTTTAATTGTGCGTCGGAGTGAAATGTTAACAGAATGGCGATATGTAGAAGCTAACGCCACCGGGTGGTACAGGAGCGAGTTTGAGGCCGTGATATTGATCGGTTAAGACCAGGACGAGAAGCGACGTGCGGCGGCGCGACGTTTCGGCTGGGTCATAGTTACAGGACGACGTATGCATACTGTGCAATTCGCACTTATTTAATTTACATGACCGCTTCCACCATTAACCTAATTCAGTTTCCCATATCGCAAAATATGGGTTATTTTATTATATGCTTGTTTTGTAGCTGATGCACTACTTCTTCAAAAGAACAATTAGTATTCAAGTATGTTTTTGGCAATCAAAAGCCAGAATTAAAAAAAAAAAAAACAATGTATCACACGAGCTTTAACGTTTCAAGAGCTCAACAATATTGAAGTCGTGCCTATCACATCGTTAATCTGCATTAAGATATATTGTCATCAAAATCATTAATATAAATCAAACACAGTACTTAATGAAATACGGTGTTGATTTTATAGCGGGTAAATAATCTGATGTTAAAAAATTCTTGTGCCTTCACCTAGTTTGGCCAAACTACAGAAGGGGGATTCAATATTCATGAGGATCTGCATGATTTCGACGCCTTGTGCGAAATAGGACCACCTGATCCAATGATCCTTACCTCCCAGGGATGGGTTTAAATATCTGAGTGTGCTTGACTCTAGCCGGTCACTTTAAAATACGGGCGATAGGACAGAGAAAAGAGAAAAACCAGAGCACAGAACAAATCACCCAGAGAATAGAAGATTCTGGATTTTCAATCACCCTTAAAGACGCGCAGGCATTACGCTGAAAGTAACCTAAAATACAGGCATCACGCTCTCGTACATGAGAAGTATGTATAATAGTGCTATTGTATTTCATATGAATGCAAACGCCTTATATCAAATGCAGGCCAGTGTTGTAAATAGGGAAACATTGTACTTGAAAGGATTTTTCAAATCTTAAACGCCTTTTGAAAAAATATTTTTATTTAAAAGTAGGCTATACAGTAGCGGTGGGTAGACATGTGATTTACACGATGTAATGAACGTGTTGAACTTTGATCTGTTCTTGGTTTTAGAGTCTTAGATTTTTTGTGGGAATATAAATATTTATAGCCAGTCGTAAATTCAATCAATATATAGTTTTATTCCAGAATTTTAATTTTATATCTTGGTAAAAATGTCTTTAAAAAACATATTTTGCACTTTGCAGGTTTAAACCTAACCATTAAAAAAAAAGTTAAGAATGCTATTACGAGTAATAATATTGAAAAGCCAGCTTCTTTAATTACTTACCAACGAAGTATTGTAATTATTAATTACGACATCAGTTTTGGACGTAACGTATTTTGTAATAATTGAATTTATATTTATTTGTGTCGTTTTGATCAGCTTATTGATTTAATATTATCCCCCTGTATACCGAATAATTTGAACTCATACTGCTCAATTTCAGTTTTCTAATTCAAATCTCATCAAAACAAACACATTACCCTTGACAACAGTTTTTTTTTTTTAATTATATAATAATGTTTTGAGGCGATGTGAACAGGAAAAATAATAATATAGTCATAATACGACATCAGCAACGAATTATAGATTTTGCTGTTTTATCACTGTAATAACTAATGTACTATTGAACTGTTTGCTATTGTTTACATCAATAATGCAATATTAATAATCCCCAAGCTTCCTGAAATCTGAAAGCCGTGTCGTATAATATATTACTGAAAAATGGAATGCATTTATTTCATTAGCCTAACAGAGGATATTTTTTTTCATAGACAGTTAGGTTTTAGTTTTACAAATGTTTGTCTACGAAGGTAAGGCGATGAAAACATTTTATAATATACCACTAGATGCGTCGGTTTTGAAGAAATCTCAATTTAAATAATAAAATAAAAGTAGTAAGTCCCTAGTGGATTGATGCCATGCAAATATATCACTGTTTAGTGGGTGTTTCACCTTAGAAGCAATTAATAACAGTCCTCTAAATTAAACAAAGCTATAACTCTGTTTTATTTTTATTTTTTTTATTTTTTAGTTTATGCCAATAACTATATCACTAGATTTGTTTAAAATAGTGAAGAAGGTTATATCTAAAAAACTGAGTATTAGTTTAGAGAGTAATCATACTTATTAAAAGTGAATTCAGATTTAGAAAAGTTTTATTATCACATCATAATTGATAAATATAGATAATTATTCCTTAGCTTTTAATGATAATAGTTTAAATAGTAATAAATAGTATTGACCATACCTGAGCAAAGACGGCCAATAAGATGAGATTTCATACAGATTTTTTTTTTTTGCTGTAGTTTTTTCTATAGTTAAAAGTAGATGCAACTTTACCATCAAGATACATTATTCATTTTTTTTCTCTAATAAGCTTCAAATAGTGCTGGAGTAACACATGAAAGTTGTTTTGCCCTAATCATGTACAACTTGTGATCAGCTCATTTTCTAATATGAGCCCACACTTGTATTCACTTCACGTTTTCTAATAAAACAACTTTTATTGTTATTGCTGAGCTATCTCTTCGCCAAATTGTATGAAAGAACGAGAAGGAACACTTTCGATCTTGTTAGTTTAAAGCGATGGGCATTTCTCTTCTTCTAAAAATGAACTATTTAGGATTCAAACTATTAATTTGAGTCAATCAATAATGAATCTTCGTTTTGAAACCCACTGTTTAAAGATGCTTGTGGCGACTTTTGACAAACATTTCAAATTAATTGTATTAGCATGTCAATTCAATACACCACAAAGTATTCCGGAAAGTTAGAAATACTATCCCTTCGGTTATACATTATGCATTATGCAATTTCTGACTCAGTTATAAACTTTTTTATACTTCCTTTTAATGAATACAGGACATACGATAAGGGGATTGTTAAGAGTGGAATTTCCTCTGCTCCTGGACTTGGGGCCACAAAAGGAGGAAAAAAGGATCACCCGAAACTCCCAGTAACCAATTAAGAAAGCATGCAGAAATATTGGCCGGCGAGAACACGGCCACAACACCGAGCTTATTGAAACCCGATCGAAAAAAGGCAAATTATGACGCTGTAAAACGATGGTGTGAAACCTCTCTTTCCTGACATGTTTTTTATTAGGGTCCTCATTAAAAATATCCTCTGGCAGGTAAACCCTAGTGATAGGTTGAGGCAGATTCACAAGCAATATTTGATTGCTGTCAAGAAAACAGCAGAAGTCTTGCAGACGTATTCCTAAGACAACAATAACTTTCTTGTAATGTAAAGGAGTTCATGAGAGAGAGAAGGTATGTTTTGAGAATTATTTCATTAAGCCTACTAATGATCGATCCTATTTTTATTGTACAAAAATCGATAGTTAAAGATAATAAAAAATAACTCTACCCTTCAAACTCAAGTGTTTAGATAAAACAATGATCATTTCTGTAAGAATCCTATACATCTATACATGCCGGTGTATAATTTCATACACAGTAGTTCTGTGATAACTTTGGTTATCAAGAGACGGTCTACAGGTCCTCATAGTGGTAAAAGCTGGTATTCAAACACTATGTCACAAATTTGTTATTTCGAACAATTCCTACTGAGTAACGGAATCTGCAGGTTTCATGTAAAAATATGTAAAAAACACTATTAACCAGCCAGCTGGTGGAGATTAAATACGCAGAGCTATATCTGCCCTACAGTCGGTACGACGAGTTTCGAAGCAATTTCATCCGGATAGCAGATAATCAAATTAGGCAGTTTCAAGGCGAAGTCCAGTTGCTGTTTATTCTTGAGACCGACAATCTTCCCTAATATAAGCAAACCCACTTTATCGGCACGAGCTCAGTTCATCTCTTGACAAGCATTGGATACTTCCAATACGGTTGGGCGCATGAATCCTGAGGATATTGTAGACATTCAAAGCCGTCAGACGTTCCATCAACCGGAGTAATTGTACCAAACGAGAACAATAAGTATGAGAGTATATCAATAATGCACCTTTGGGACTGGATTATAGAGACGAGCATGTGCATACTTGCTTCTTCTAAATGTATTAGATTTTCATAAATTTGTCGTCGCTTTTCTATTTTTGATATCAAGGTTTGCAATAATTGATTATTTTACGAAAGTCATATTCTGATATTTCGTGTACTAATTTCACTTTATGTGGTAATATATATTTCTAAGTAGTATACGGTATACTGGACAGTTCCTTACATCATCCAGCTACTGAGAAACTGTCCTGGTGGAATTATGTGGGTTTAAATAAATTAACCTTTTAAGACTTAAGGGGAGCGGGAAGGGCCTATGCGATGCATGTTAAAAATCATCAAATTAAGGTACATTTTTCTCAGGAAGTATAAAAGCTACACAATTAAAATTTTAACAGCATGAAATACATTGCTTGGTTAGCAAACACAAGCACTTTCAAGTTGAAATATAAAAAATAAATGTTTAAGAAATGTTTAAAATATTTACTATAAAATAGCTATTTTTGTTAAAGTAATTAATTTTATGTTTAATGAAAATGGAAACCTATTGTATAAGTAAACTTCTTATCTTAGAAGGTTACTATAATAAAATATTATTAGTTACTATTCTATACCTTTTACTCTGTAGTCAACTTCATTCTTGTTATTTATGATCATAATATTACTTATTTATTACTAACCTGTTGAAAATGTATCATATTTCGTCACTAAATTAAGTTGTTTTGTATAGGATATGTATATTTGAAGGCGTTGTTACTTCAATAAATATAACACACACACACACACACACACACACACACACACACACACACACACACACACACACACACACACACACACATATATATATATATATATATATATATATATATTACAAATTATATCATTTAGTAACCTACAGTAGTATTTAAACGTGTTATATTTTGTTACTGACTACAGTAGTTTCAGGACAGAACCCATGATCAAAATAGTAGTATTAACAACAAAATAGCAATTACAGTACACAAATAAAATTAATAAATATGCTAAATTAAACTATACGAATTAGTTTGTATCATTTTATGTGATGTTTTCTTTTGGGGTACACATGTTTTCATTATAAGAGTGTTCTTATTAAATTACATAACATTCTATAACATGATCAAAAAGCAGCACACACATTATAATGACATTTATATTTTTTTATCAGGAAAACCTTGTGTATACCACACCACAACCTCAGGTTTTTGAATTAGGAATTCTGAAGAACGTAGATGTATCTGTTTAAACGGTCCCCAGCTTCAACAATATGACAGTGTGCAATGACAAACACATGGGGCCACACCGGTGACCATGACACAACTGTTATCACCGCGGTTCATAGTCTCTCGGAATGTCCACCTCAGCACCATCTGCCAAGACACCACTTCCGGTCGCCTAGACACCTACGGCCGCAGTCTATACTCCTTCCAAGAAACCTGTCGTATCTTCGCCCGTCACCTCTTCCGTCCACCTTTCATGCCCGGATTCCGCAGCCTTCCTTGCTGCTACTCGCTCTGCTCTGGACAAAAATCTTAAAAGGTTGATCTGCTAGCTGAATACGCCCCTCTAAAGGATAAGCTATTAGAGCTAAAAGAACAACTGCAGAGCGTTGTTGACCACACGATAGTGAATGACAAGCGCTTGCTACAATATAATAACACATATTTGTCACCAAATCAGCGCGGAATTTCGTGAAATCCCAAGGGCTAAATGTAGTATCCAGAGATTTATTATGTAGCATTGTATGTAGCAGATTTTAGCCAAATCCTGATCGAGGCACGTCCTTAATACTTCCAGTTTCTTCAGTTTCATCAAAACTATGGTTCTTGAACCTGGAAATTTCGGAATAATTACGAATTATATAAACTAATACTCATACACTGATCAATACACTGACAACATTTATTGGTTTATCTAAATACAATTAAAAACAGTACATGATTTATATAAGGATTAAAACATATTTACACTTACAAAGCTACAAGTATATTTGAGTTTAATGTCCAGCGTTGGGAATACGTTTTGACACGCACATTCTTAAAAGCAACTTTAAAAAAAGGCCTAACGTCTTATTAGTTAGCAAAGGCCAAAAGTCACCTGTTTTTATTACAATTGCAAAATGTTGTATTTTCTTATACGTTTTAATGTGGTTGATTTGTAAAAAAATAAATCAATAACCAGTAATACTCAATAACAAGATGACCATAAGAAATACTGAAAGGTCCCATATTTTTAACAGATGTAAAAGATATCAGGTTTGTGGCATTTTACTCAATAAGTACTAAAATTGAAGTACCGTTCTGGTATTTTTTGAATAGTCGTGAGTCACCTGGCTAGGGCTGAATCTTTTGAGGTCAGGATTCCGTATACTGTACGTAGATTACGGCATATGTAAATAATAAATATTTAATATGATTTAAACTCAACCAATACTGTAATTTTAGATCTATTCGACTAACTATGGACTTGAGAGTTAGCGGACCACTCAATACATAACATTTATGTTCACTAATTATGTGCAACATTTTTTAAATCAATCAATCAGTAATTTTCATTTACACTCTGTCTGTATACTTTCATTTAGCAACCGAATTAAGCGAATCATATAGAAACAGAAAAGAGAAATATAAAATTATTAACTATGGTTATCAAGTAAGTACTAAAAAAGTCTAGGCTGATTGAACATCTAAATTAATCAAAATTACTATCATGCATATTCATCTGTCGTTTTAGGCCTAATTTTATCAGCAAATGTTTCAACCTTCACCAGTTTGGCAGGAGTAAAACTTTTAAGATCGGCATTGAATTTTACTGAATAAACGTCTCCAAAGTGATGTTGAAGTTTCTTTTTTTTAATTCTTATGGGCCGTCATCCCGGGTAGGTGGCGGATCAATTAATATATTAATATAGTTTTTTTTATTTTTAGCAGCTATGGTTCAATATTTTCAACCGTTATGAGATTTTTAGAAATCACTGTATATCCAACTATAAAATGAGAGTGTTTTACATTGCGGATTCTTCTTTGTTATTGGATTTTATTAATTAATTAAAAAAACAAACTTAAGTCTAATTTAATAACGTTTAGTTATTATTGGAGTGTTTGTTTTTAATATGACTAGATTGTTTTGTTTATTTTTAAGTAATATTTTTATACTAATCTTTAGATTGTGAGAGTTTTAATACAAATTTTCATACAACTGACCTATATACTTAACATTAATCACGAAGTTTAATTTCTATATGAGGAACACTGAAATCGATTATAGGTCATGTAATTCAATGCTTCTGCTCCACTCCATTATATTTATATTTGTTATATGGGTAACCTTAATGGCAACGAAAAAATAGAAGAAAGAATACATTTGTACCCAACTCAATATACCCATAAGAGTTGAATTTCATGTGACATATTAATACATGTAGCTTAAATATAATAAAACACCTTTTATAGTGATTTGGTGTGTAGACTTTTATTATGTAAATGCTGATATGAAACCCAGTTTTAAGAATACAAATGTGAATGTATCACCTGGCAAGATATCCCGAGACAGATTTCATTTGTAGACTTAGTACGTAGACAAAAATGATTTATATGATGTTGCATATCTAACTATGGGATTTGGCTGAGCGTCGTTGAAGCCTATCACTAAGTAGCCTTACATTAATTTTTTTTGTTTTCCGGGGTTGAATTGTAAAAATATCTTCACCGTAATAATTGTATGTCGTTCTATCTTTTACTAATGTAAAGAGCTGTAGCCTTCACAATTGTCGTTGTATCTCAGCGAAGCCTGTTTCGCGACACGTGGTGTAGCTTACTCCTAACTTTTTGATAATTTGTCTACAAACATAATTTAAATCAAATCCAAACATAGTTGTCGATAGTAAGATGCGTTCCTTTTTTAATAATATCTCAAACATGTGCTCAAAACATTATTTGAGTGTATAGTTTGTAATAAAACGTGAACTATAGAAAACATGCTAAAATTGTTCCATGTTGTACTTTAATACAGTATAGGGGAGATGCTCTTTTACCGTCTGTGCTTAGAATAATGTGAGGAGACTCTAGTCCACTAAAATAATCACCAGCACACATATCGCTCCCTCTTAAGACTTATTTACTTAAAGAGAGACTACGAAGCCTGCTGGACAGAGTCAATTTTTCAGACTCCAGGTTCGGTCATTGGTCATATCCTGTACCATTCTGTACTCGTTTGTTTTTCACTCATATTACTTATTTTTTATTTATCTTTTTGAGATGTTAGATAAAGATTTTACGTACTTTATTATGTGTTTACATAAGATTATTTTACATAAAACTGTTTATGTTGTGTATTGTAATTAATAATAATTTAGGTTACAGATTGTTTGACGATTGGTATGCAAAATATTGTATCTGTCTCAAGCAATAAATAAAGGATTTTTAAGTTTGATTGTATTTATGTGCAGTTGTTGATAAAAGTACTATCGATGACCTTGCACACTTATAATAATAAATTTATAAATATTTTTATTCATCTCTTACATGGATAACTTTTGACTACAACAATAACTCAAAAAATTGTTTAATGTAATGCTTCGGGATAGTATTGTGCCTTTGATACCGAAAGCTCTTGTTTTATATACTATACATTGTGTTTTCAAGCATAAATTATAAATTACCTTAGAGACAAACTACGTTTAACACATTACTTCAAACTATCAAGCTCCAATAATATTTAAAGCAAAAGTTTGAACAATTCTTTAAAGTGGTATAAATTTTACTTTTGAAAGCAACCCCTGGGTTGATTTAGGCTAGATACTATCTGTATACAAAATGTATTGCATACTGCTCTCCTGTATATCTATAATGGAAACTAAAAAATAGATAAATGTCTGCTCATACGTTCCATTTATAGTTTTTCAAAGTTAAACACAAGCTCATAGTTTATATGATTACTACGTTGTATTAGACAACGTGCAACGCTTCAATTTATAATTTGTCGTATCCAATTAATTATTTATTTGGTAAAAAGACATCAGAAACAGTACTTTATTACACCCACATCGGGATATAGGTAAACATTTATAAGCTCTTGCTAAATTAAGTTAGATTTTTAAGCGTAACATTTGTAGACAAATGAAAAATTCTAAAATGTCTATCGTTCAGTTGGTAGATTTCAGGAAATTAATAAAGTTTTCAGTGGGATGTTCCAAACTCGATATTGACCACGGTTTTCGATATTAACCGGCTCAACCATGATTTGTGATATTTCCGACAGTGATTCGGCAGGAACATTCGCGTGGCGCTTAGTTGATGATAGTTTTTATTGTTTGCTACAAGCAATTTAGGACTTTTATTTTGACCGTAGTAAAATTGAGATAGAAAATGTGTATTCTCTGATTATGAAGGGGAGGAGCCTGTGGTGTGTCGATACCATGCTCCGCCCTGATATCCCTGGGACACAACCACCCCCTGTCAACACTCGCCACCCCCGCACAGCCGCTACCCGCACAACTTATTGCGCCGACTCTGGTTCAGGGGGAGGAGCCGCTCGTTTCGCTTTTCTTTTAGTCTTGTTTTTGCTACAGAGCTGGAAGTGTCCGTGAATGTTTCACCGTTTGTTTACAACACGTGCGTCACCTTTAGTGAGGGCCGGCCAATGGCCGGTCAGGTGTTCGGTGCTGGACTCGGCAGGGACTTCATATTTATACGGTGAAACTACTATCGAAATATTTTATGGTGTGTTATTTCAGGACTTTGAAGACGGTAAATCTAGGACTATGTTTACTTTTTGAGATTTGTGTAACGTTTTGCTGACTGTAAATCGAGAGTGATTGCAAGACCTAATTCGATACCTAAAATGTTAAATGAAACTAATATGTCCATGGTATTCTGGAAAATCTTTATGTTAACAGAATTTACAGACGTTTATTGAAAGTTCGAGCTTTTGCAGAACACATAGGAATACACACACTCCTTACTCTGTTTTTAGGAACATTCTTAGTAATTAAGTATACATTTGGAAAAGTTGAAACAGTAGGTTTGTTGTGGAATGTTCAGTGAATGTACCATTTGTGTATAGGTTATTTTTCATATGACAATGTTATTTCCAAAGATCAAAAGAAATTTTATAACGTCATTGCTCAGAGTTATATTTGTATTTTTGTCTTGCTTTTCGTATTCCTTGTGGAATATGAGTAAATCTTGAACAGCCAACAGCCAATGAAAGAATTTTCTTCAGTAATTGTACACTAATTTATTTATTTAGACTTGTATGAAAATGAACGGCAATGTAATATTTCAATGCTTTTTGTGTTATAAAAAAACGAATTTTATACTTCTCCCCCTTATAAAATACAATAATATGGTAGTGTAGGTAACGTAGAATAAACACACTACAATATGTTTGATGGCTGAATACGTTAATCAAGGAAGAATGTGAAAACTGTTAATTTAAGTATATTATTATTTTATCACTTATGTTTTATATATCATTTATAAACTGTTAATGTATATAAATAGTTTGACCTGATACAAAACACATACAGTTCTACGTTTATGTGAATCTACTTTACTTAATTATACAAGGCAGTTCAAACGATTCAATGTATCATTATTCTACTTTTAATTGATTTTAATTAGATTATGACCAATTAACATAATGTTAATAGTATAGTAAGAGTAGGCCCTGGTATAAATCATAATAACACTTTATTATTCTCAGAGCACTATTCATGGTTTGTTAATTAAATAATTATTCTCTATATGTAAAGCCTTAAACATATTAAACCGAAATTAGTTCTTATCAATTAGGTGTAATTTTGCTTGAGTGCTTCTGTTACTTCATTGATTTCACCTTACGTCACATCTTATCGCCACACAAATTTATATTTTCACTGGCAACCATATTGAAATAATTATACTTGGGATTTCAGAAAGCCCGTCTTGTTAGCAAAAATGCGCTAACATGCCTTAACTAAATATAATTAGTGTTGACGTGTTTCTTATAGCATGGAATTACAGAAATACACAGTAGTTAGTGTTGCATATTCAAGTAAAACGCATTAATTCATGTGAGCAGTAACTACTCATTTACACATATATTTTATTTCTTCGATTTAAAAATAGATTTAAATGTTATATTTACCTGAATTAATTTACGACTGCCTACGATTTTGTGCAAAATAAAAAACCCAAGAAAATGGTTGCATAAAACATTAAAATGATTTTTTAGTTTGTTTATTTTAATACAATAAAAATAAACGTAAATTTAGTTCTCTATTTTAGCATCGATATCCTTCACTTTTATTTCCTGATTTCATTCATATTCTATAATTTTACACCGTAGCATTTTACCAATAAAGATTATATTATTGTTAGGAATAGTGGCAATTTGTAATATTTTCCATCTGTTAATACAAAACAGGTTAATCAATGGTTTTAAACTAATATGCATAGATGATTTATGTGTGTAGGTTATAAGACAAATGTATTATGACATACAATTGATGCGATGATAATTTTTAGTAGTTAACTAATGCGTGTATATAATTTATACTACTGTTTTTGCATATGCATAGACTTTCAATGTAAGTAGAAGTGGACTAGTTATAGTACTTAATATGTTTGTATTTATCGTATAGAAATCAATATTTAACCGTCATGTAGTACATGAAACTGATGGCGACAAAATCCTATGTCTTCCAGAGCATGTATAGTTTATGAAATAGCTGTTTTATCTTCATTTTAAATATCTTGTTTGAACAGTTGTATTTAGATTGACACCTTCAATGCATCGCATCATAACAGACAAGCAAACATGACTCAAGTGAACATCCGTAGATGGCAATAATACTCCTAAGTAATTTTACTCGTTCCTTTACAGTGCACCTTTCCTTGTGGTGAAAATATTTCATCAAGAAGACATACTACAGTTGAATTATTTCTCTTCAGAAGTCATAAAATTGTAATTTGCAATTTTAAAATTTAAAGTATTTTCACATAAGTAGACTAAACTCAGATGAAACCAGTAACACGAGTTTGTGATCAACTACTTTGGAAGAAAAATGATCACAGTAGATCACGTACATATAGTTCGGTCTATTAATACGTGTTTTATATATCTATTTCAGTACAGAACCATATGAGTAAATATTTATTGTAACAAACAGTATTATTTTATTGTTGGTATTTCAATACCAGATATCACGATTCCTGTCAACCAATTCACAGTTTTTTATAATAAATTAATCAGGATATTGAGGAAAACATGTATATTTAGGTTACTTCTATAAAAAATTAATTAATTCAATTGTATTTATTAAAACTAAAATCCATGAATGCTTTAAATAATTCCACGGTGGTATTTCTGAAAACTAATTTGGTTGTCTGTAATAGTTATTTGCCACGTTTCAACAAGGTATTTAAAATTAAACATACTGTAAAGGTAACCCATAGGCTTTATGAGTGTTTATATACATATTGTATTATATGTAATTTGTTATTGAAACTATGTGTCCACAAAGATTTAATAATAACAAATCTGTAAATAGTGTATTGCAGATGTATTTTCTTTTTACGGTTATTTCTAAGTAAAATGAAACATGTATGTGTATAGTTAAATTTATTTATATAAATCTACTGGATATATCTGCAAGGCAGGCTATATAGAATAGTCTATTTCTTCTTTCCAATCGCATATACTGACTCTTAACATAGTATGTTGTTTCTACGTTAAAATGTCTTGTCATCCCAAATGATAAAGTAAAGCTATCTACATTTCATTCTATGGAAAAATAGGAGATTTGGTTGATTTACATCTAAATAAAAATATATATTTTTGTCTTTTTTTCATGAACTTGCACCACACAAAAAGTTTAATGAAAAGTTTATCGTAGGAAGAAGTTTATAGTGTGTTTACAGGAGAACCAACGAAGTCACGTATTTTCACTTAATACTCTCAGTAATGTAGTAACGTGTAAAAATAATAACTATTATAACATATATACACATATGTAAAACTCTCTTGTTTATACCTTTCAATTATCGCTTTCTAGGATGCTTTAAAAACTTGATTGCTTTAAAAAAAAGTCATAACCTTATCTTGTTATCTGAAGCAAAAATCATGTGTTTAAAACTGAATTAATAAGTTATAATCAGTGGCCTTTAACGAAAATGAATAGTCTAAATTTCAACATATTGTTCATTGTGTAAATCAAGATGCTATATGATATATACTCGTATTATCAACGTTTTGGTATGCCAGTGAGAGTAACCTAAGCATATTTTATAGTAAACATTCTATCCAACATCAAAATTATTTAAAGTAAAAGTGTTATAAAATAAGCCCTAAGTTACATAAATGCCATCTATAAACCATTTCTTTATACAGTTTTATTTATTTAAAAGCAAAATAAAATTGAACAATATAAGACATTATAAATATGTGCCGACTTTCGACGTAGCAGGCTTTCAGCATATGCCAGGGATCGTGGAACCTTTATTTATATCCAAAGTTTTAAGTATAGCCATTAAAGCCATACATTTTATATTTATAAAATACATAAAACGTCTGATATTACTATCATTTTGTTGTTCATCATATTGTTCCGGGGACAGTGGGATGGTAATCTCGAATGTTACGTTTGTAACACTACTATTGGCACCAGTGTAGCTTGTACGTGCGGGTGCAGTTTTACAGTAGTTGCTCCTGATAAATGTATTACGTATAGAAAGTTGTTCCATACAATTTTAATCATTATTTCAGTTTAATTTACTCGCCGTAAAGGTAGGCTACTGATATTAGTTTATTGTTTGCTATTCTACTCAAAATAAATCTCTTCGCTTAACTTTTAGAAATTGTCGCAAAGAAAAAGTGTTTTTGTTCATGGACAGGCCCAAAATCAATATGTAAGTGTGCGGATTTTAACAACGTTGGCGCCAAAGGCCTAGAAGACGTATTGTTGTTAATTAACCGGGGGATAGTGTTTTATATTGGGCTGTAATTTAAATTTAAATTGTTTGTCCACACTAAGTTGTGTGTATGTGTGAGTAAAACTAAGAATATTACCAATTTATTTTAAAAATAATTACGTTGAATGTTTAATTTTTCAATTAACTCTTTAAAACATGGTTATGGAAGCTTATATTTTTCTGTACAAGCTTGTTTATAATACTGTACATAAAATCAGTTAAACGTTAGTATAATCCACATAATGCTGTAAATACTGTTAATGTGTATTTATATACATATACATAATTATACTAAGTGAAAAATAACCACGTCACCCTTAACTGTATTAATAATAATTACAAATTACAATCTTTGTGGATTGTTACTTTGTTTAATTGAAGGATTTGTTTGAGTATAATTTAATTTTATTTTCTTGGACTTACTGATTTATAAAACTAAATAACACACAATATTTAGACCAGCACAGTTTTCATTAAGTATTTTGTTTGTATCTCTACATTATGGATACTGAATGAAATTTTAACTTTATATTTTATTTCTGATCAAATAAACATATTCCTGCTTATACAACTGTATACACTATTTTTATATTGCATCATGTTTCTAACTTGAGAGAAAGAATACGCAATTCGAAATTTTGAAATGCACTGACGAGCATCAGATGACATAGTATTCAAAACAAAACACTGACCATAAACTCCTTTAATCTTGGCTAAACGTTTGTATGAACAACTACAAAGCATTATACGGCATCAGACGTGTATTTAAATTACACATAAATTCAATTCGGTGTTTTGTATTTTTGTGTTAAAAATAAGCAGAATTCATTTTTAGGAAAGGGAAAATTTACTAGTATTGTAGTATTAAATGCCGTCATTTAAAAAAAATTTAGTAAAATGAAATAATAAGTTCAAAATAAAACAACTGCCATTTTTTATAGAGATAAGATTTCTGGAAACAACACTCGATTTCTATTTGTGGTCTTATATAATTTTATGATCTTCCTACATTTTGTTAAAAAAACATTAACATGATTTTAAGAGACTTACAACTTTAAGTCAGTTTTTCATTTCATTTTATTTATTTTAATCGTTTAGAGGAAAGAGGTTATTTTTTGTACACCCTGTATAGTGACTGTATTATATGTTTATATATCATAACCATTGTGTAAAAATAATGTTCTTCCTGCTGAAAATGAAAGAATCATTAGTATCATCAATGAATACATAATTGTTTATTCATTGGTATGACTACGAGTAATAATGACATCAATCGAGGAATATAACAAACAAACATATCAAGCTTTGCTCCTTCAGTTTAGCGAATATATAGAGTATACATAAACACTATTGCTATCATTGTACAATTTTCAAGGGTATATATTTGTTTGATTTCCATGGTTTTCCACGTTCTTAGTTGTTTGTACATTCATACTTTACTTTATAAATGTATTGTTATACAACTTTTAATCCATTTATATAATATTGTTGGTGATTAGATGTTTTATTATACTACTTTATATTTATCTATTTTTAAGTTAAATATTACACTTATTTCAGTTAATTATTTAGCTGTGGTATGAAGAATTACAAACATCAGCTTTTAGGTTTATCAATATTAAGTCAATTATTCAATGAATTTGGAGTAGTGTATAGTAGAGTGAACAGGGAGTATTTGGTTTTTAACGTAATTTAACAAAAAGGTGTATTATGAGTGTATTTATATTCTTTAAGCTGTGTAAGTTTTTAGAATATGTATCGTAAAATATTTTAAAATTATATGACGAATTCATTATTTATTTTGTATAGAGCTGATTTTAAATTAATCATTTACGCAAGCCTCCGTATTGAGTTTAAAATATACGTTAGTAAACGTAATCTTTTATTAAATATAACAGTTTATGTAACATAATTTGTATTGCCTATAATATTGCTTTACCGATTGTAAGTAAATGCTTTTACCGAACATAAATGTTCTTCAAAAAAATCTTTACCAAGGTTACTAATTTGATTTATTTGAGAATATGGTATAATGTTCCGCACAATGCAATGTTGCTCATGTATTAGTCAATATACTGAAACTTATAGAAGTTTAAAAACCACAGTAATTTATGATTTAATGTTTAGCTACATATTTGTTTTTTTTTTTTATTTGTATATAAATGTAGATATGGATGTATACTTGTATAATATAAATAACTAGGAAGGTTTTAGTTTATTATTATTTTTTTTGCATTCAGGACCCAGTCCTATGTTGTGACCCGACAATAAGAAGTAGGCCTAGTGATGTAAAAGCAGGTGGCCCTAGCCACCACTTACAAGTGTAGCTTTCGTACATTAAATAAACTGATTGTGTTTTAGCCGTATTTTCTTATACCTGGCAGTCATTTGATTCTCCTTCAGTTTTACAAATCCCAAAAGCTATAACAAAGACAAACACATAAAACGAATCACAGCTGCCAATGAATTCAACCTCTACTCCTTTAATGAGTCGGAAAGAAACAGAATTGTCCACACCACAAAATAAAAAACGTACTCCGATTTCAGTGTATTCAGATATGAAAAAAATATCATTACTTAAAATTATAAAAACCAAGAATTCAATGCCTAAAACAATATCTTCCGCAAATACTAAACCTAATGTTAAAACTAAAAATGTGTGTTAATTTTGAAAGGTTGCATTCATACACAGTTAAAATTGGTAGCTTAGCTGTCCTAAATTCTGAATTAACATGACGCAGTTACATAGCGCGATATAAAGAACACCTTCCTGAGAAGTATTTTAATCCTACAAAATTAAGGATCAATAAAAATATGAATTTTAAAATATAACATCATTAAAACAATATACACAATACTGTTATACGTTTGAAATGGCATACATTTTGCATTTGTTTCGAAACCTGTATTTAAAGCTAACTGCACAGCACTAACGATCAGAATCTCTTTTCTTTGAGATTATGAACAGCTGTTAAAGATGATTTTGAGCTTCAGATTTCTGATGAACTCTCAGATTTGATAACTTGTAACGTCAAAGAACTGTAGCTGTTAGGTCAACACCTTTTAAATGAAAATATTTTGCTTATTGTTGAAATGATTGTTGGCATTGTTTCCGACAATCTCTTGTCGTTTTAAAAGTAATAACGTACATATCTGAAATATTTTGATTATGCTCAAGATATTCGTTGTTTAAAGTTTGGTTTTTTGAGTGAAAGGACTGTGAATGTGGTAGGATTTTTTCAGATTGTGGCCATGTTCACTGTTGAGATCTGCAATCTGATCTCTTCCTCAAATACACAACTAATTAAACACATAACAACAATCTACATAGTTTAAAATGAACAAATTGTTTTACTGAAATACGTTTGGCTAGACTTTTCCAAAGTAACCCCTGCAGAATCACAGATAGACCTTTAACACTATAAACACACTCCTATTTCTAAGCGTCAGACCTTACTACCTATTATTTCCGTAGAGTAATAAAGAAAATTATTCTAAACGCGACATAAAATACTATATATCAAAGTTATGGAATAATTATTTTAATACGCCTTGTGCTACTAATTGTTTCAGACTTTAGATGTACTGTTTTATAATCGTGTAAATCATGTTTGGATTTATTTTCTTCACTTTGTATGAAGACTAAATCAAATAAGTATTAACCCTCCAACTGGCAGTCATTTTTTCCTGTAGTGGCAGCATGTTTTCGAGCCTCGTGCAAGGGTTTTTAAAAAAATTTATTAAAAATATAAATTAAAAGTAATATATATAGAAGTATATATTTTTGTGTTCAGAATTAAACATATAATAATATTAGTATTTAAATTTGGCCTTAAAAAATTGTTGACTAAAAATTTTTTTCCATGAAATTCAAAATTTACATTTTTTATTTTTTTATTTGGGGGGGACCATACCTAGCAAACCAAGTTATAGTAAGAAAACTATAAAAGTGAGATATCCATTTTATGTCAAATTTATTCTAGTTTCAGAAACACATAAGCATTTTACAAATTTATGAAACTATAATAACACTATATAACAAAAAGCAGCGATGCGCATAAATTGTGAAAATAGGGTGTATATGTAAGAGTTTGCTAATAAAAGTTTTACTAATACAGTTTTACTTCAATACATGTTATATTGCATATTTTATTACTCAGAATGAAGTAAACTATACAGCAGTAGTAAAATAAATTCCATAACTTTTTTTTTGAAGAGTCGAAAAAAAGTTTCATTTTGTCTTTACTCAAAACT
This sequence comes from Homalodisca vitripennis, assembly GCF_021130785.1. NCBI lineage: Eukaryota > Metazoa > Arthropoda > Insecta > Hemiptera > Cicadellidae > Homalodisca > Homalodisca vitripennis. Next base: position 69,664,073 of record NC_060215.1, read on the forward strand.
TTTGCGAAAAATTTTCGAAAAATGTATTTATTCTAAAATATATTTATTTGCACTACTGCAATATTTAACAATTCACCACACACTAAACACAACACTAAAACACAAATAAACCTACTAAAACTTACTAATAAACACGACTCGTCACATCAACAACTCAGACGGCATCGACAACATGGCGGTCACATCTTTTACGTTCCAAACTACGAACTTGGTACATTGCAACTACAATACAAAAAGGAATAAAACTATAGTATTCCTTAGGCATTTTTTCCCGAATCCAATGGTGCATGAATCGAATCGATACGTTGCCGGAATATACTGTAATAAGTGATTATGCAAGGGAATGTTTGTTCATCAAAATCTTGATGAAAAACAGTCATAATTGGGTTGTGTTTATCAAAATTTTGATGAACAACAGTTGGAGGGTTAACAAAGCTGGTCAATGCATACAGGGAACACAACAATTTAATCAGAATTCAGCTTGATCATCAGCTTGGACCGGCAGGGATCCGTAATTCTTCAGGGGCACCCCTCTTGACAGTGTATAATAATAACTACTCTACGCGGAGGAAGTGACGACCCAGAGCACCTTTGAGATCGACGGAAGATTTTGAACTCAGGGAGAGTCCAAATGTTACCATCTCAAGTGGACTCTTAGTCGTTTAGAACTCCGTGTCGGGATAGTGTTCTGTTTGTCCGCGTTTGGGTCAAATGTCTCTCTACAAGAATACAAAATGCAAGAATTTCACAAAGATTTACAATGCCGTGCCAGTGGTAGTCATGTATCGAAGACACCTCTCACGTAATATACAGTTTCCGTAGAACGCACGGTGGTAGTATTTGGTATCCTGACTTTGTATAAGTTGCAATAGTGGCGGTGTAAACCCATTGTGACCTACAATCAAGGTGACGCTTTTATGTTGTTAATACTTGTTTATTGAGTGAGGTTCCTGTACCGAATGATCTACACATCACGAGGGCAGCTATGTATCTGGATAACAAGTACTCGAAGCTGGCCTATCTCGAGATTATACTAGTAGAGTATTGATGACGCTAACATAGTATTTTCCTCGTGCACTATCACTTGGTGCGGTATTGGTCGCATCAGAGAGCTGCAGTAATTGATAACGTCCATCTAACGCCTCCATTACTTGGGAATCACTTCTGGATTCTTCAGAGGCAGCTCGACGAAGTACTCGTATTTTAGTTGGAATAATCTGACCACAGGGCTGTGAGAGCTTTGCGGAGTGGGATAGTCCGGCCAATAGGGTAAATATTGTGGATGCAAATATACTTCCTAACACTCCTCTCCACCCTTACTACGCCCTCTTTGTACCTTTGTACGTTTTGAAGTAAATCTCATCCAAAGAAATAATAACACAGTGTCATCACCGTCAGACAACTAGATAAAGAGACTTAATTACGTGTCTGGCGGCGAGTTTTAGTTATGTGGAGATAAAAAAATAAAGTATGAGAAAAAATATCGTTTTATATTATCAACCCTTTTGTCACTCTCCCGTTTTGACTTACGCCAAAATTAGCGCGGATGACGATGCATTTCTTTATTAGGAGAAATCCCTCTATCCTGATTATGTACTTATACGATGCAAATTGGCTCTCGGCTGCTGGACTTTCCAAATCTTCACATTTTACAAATAAAGAAAACAATAAGTAGTTTACTACTTCACTTAAATACACGGACAAAATATCATCTGGCAACGCCCTGAATTTGTCCAATTAAGCGAACGTTTGTTGGTTACCTTTATTGCTGTAATAAATAGGTAGTTATCTGGAGCAAGAACAATCGGTAAGGCCAATAAATCTTATCATGCTTAATTACAATAGCGTGATTTCTTTTCTATGACTAATCAGTGGCAGCTGAAAACTGCCTTAGTAGTTAGTTAGTCATGTGTGGAGTACCGTGCAACCAGCTCCGTGTAAGTTTATTCTGAGATTAAAATCATTTAGTAATTCATTTATGACTTAATGAAATTACTTAGTTTTAAATCAGCATAATTTAAGAAAACAATAATGTTTTCTACACAAAATTATTTTTTTTAATAAATAAACAAATCCACTCCCTGAAGCTGTTACTCGCGTACATCCTGTACAAATTTTAATGTTTTTATCTTTAGTTGTTTTTATTTTAATCTGTTTACAAAGAGCTTAAATCTCCTACTTTAAATTGCTGCAATTTCACGTTAAGTGATCAAAAATAAATTCTAAATGCAAAATGGATAGTCATCTAAAACACCTTTGTGGCAAGGATATTTCCATTACACAATGGAAATGGCATTATAAGTGTATTGTTAAAAATGTGACGACATTGCCAAGCACCGCGGCGATCAAGGACATCACCCTCTACTAATAATATGCCACAGTTGTTTGTATCTTTTGATTAAAGATTATGAATTGTCTAATGATATTTTTCTTACTGAACGGCAAAACGTAAATAAATCTTGTACATTATATTGTTGGCCAATTTACTTTTACTTGTAATCTATTTATAGTGGACATTTACAAAGTTTGTCTATTAAAGAATTACCATGTTTATGTCCTAAGTTCATAAAATTTAAAAGGCTTCCTTTAATTAACAGAAATATTCGTGTTTCCGTTGTAGTTTAAATAAACATATTGTAATTTTCTAAACAAATACACTTCGTTTTTCATTTCCTCTTTTCCAGTAATGAAACAATCATTGTTATCAATACCATTGTTTTAGTAATACATTTTTTGTATTATAGTTAGGATCTATAACACTATATGGAGTGTTAATACTTTTTCAAAACAGCTAAGCCATTTTAAACGGTTAAAGTGAAAGTCACATAGAACATTAAAGTTATTAATGTTTTCCCGTCGAAAAGTTTGTACATCCTAAATAGATACAAAATCTACTATTATAAGTAAGTTGAACATGTTAGTTTGAGTTTTCACATTGAAACATTGAATTTTCAGTATACTCAAGTTGTATGTAACGTTAAAGGGGTCATCTTATACTTAAGACGTAAGATAAGACGTAAACATAACCCCTAAAAATTCAGCAACTGTGGAAAAAGTTATTTAAAGTTTTTACCTATTAGAAAACAATGTTTATCATTCTCTACTAAAGATTTATAAAACATTTAACTAAAAACTAAATAAATAATATGAAAGTTAACTACATACTTGTATTCTTAAAAGTACTTTAACTTGCTAATCACTTATCGCAAACTTTAAACAATATTTTGGAGCAACCACTTTTAGCAGATTATCTTTTAGGTTTATTTATCATAAACTTGATTTTTTAGTTTATTTTTCTAATACACCCAATTCAAAGGCTGCATTTAAATTAAGTTGTAAACTTTAGTACGAACTGTTTCTTTAGAAAAAAATAACTCCTGTAAACATAGCTCCAACAGTGTTTTGTCTACTTGTCCGTTTGTTTTCATATATATCTAAAATAAATAAGTAATTTCAAAATTTTGCAAAACTTCTGTTTAATAACGTTGATACCACATTTCAATGAGAGGACAAATTATTATGGCTGAAAATAAATGATACTTCGTTAAACCACAAAAGTACAGAATGACAAGTTTGTCTCTACAAGAGTACTGTATGATATATATATATATATATATATATATATATATATATATATATATATTATATATATATTTATCATACAGTACTATATATATATATATATATATATATATATATATATATATATAGCATTTTTATTAACATCTTTCACTTAAAAAATTAGAAACTCTTCAATCTCGCTTGCCTGACCACAAATGCCCTTTATTTAACAGTTTTTCACTAACAAAGTATGCCGAACCTAAAGATAAAAGTACAAATTTGTATTAAGAAATTCAAATAAAATCTTCCGGAAATATTGCAACGAGAATATAGGAATAGTGTTTTCCAAAAACAGATTTGGAGAAATATTTTAATAGATCGTTTCCATTTAAATCACAAAACAATATCAGTTTAAAACGAGCAATTTTTTTAAATCATGAAATTAGATATAAAAGACATGAACTTCAAGATATTTATTAATATTTTATAGTTTAATGGGCCACGAGAATGGCATAATTATTATAAATTTAAAAAGTTAGAACATAAAAACTTATTGCTAGAGTAAAATCCGACCATGCCACGATTGTTGTCAATCGCAATCCTTTGAGGGTATCCAACAAAATTATCAACAATTAAAAAAAGATCATCTTCATCGTAAAACCGTGAAATGGGTTAGTTGAAACGCAACAGGATATATCATACATTATCTCCAAGAAATTTCTACATAATTACTCTATCGACAAATAATATGGTACATTAAAATCGAAATCCTCTTTTTCCAGTTAACACCACGGTTTATCTAAGTTTGTAAAATTTTCCATCTCTAATTACTATATTGAATTCAATTTCCTTTCACCAAATCCAGTTCTTTGAATCACAGGACGCATTTGCTATTTCCCAAAAGATTATTACAACTGATTAGTCTACCTGTCTTCTTTACTCTTCAAAGCATATGCTATGAGCTATGCCCTATCTTAACATTCTTGTTCAACTCATCTGTAACTCAGAGTGTCTCCACAACAGATATGAAGATTACTAAAGCCATCCCCACTCTAAAAAATTCGAAATTATAATCTTGAAAGCTACCTAATACTAATAGCGGTTACTTAAATTTTTCAAAATTATTTGAGAAAATTGTATGTTCCTGCATCAAGTACAATCTAATGTGGATTATTGTATTGCAGTACACTAATTTTGTTCATTACTTTACTTTATTTCTTACTTGAAACCAATAGTATAATATGTTCTTCTCAGTTTGAGGTTCCTCTTAATCTCTCCACAATCTCCGATGTTTCTTTATTTCTTCAAAATGCTTAGGATTCCCAGAGAGCACAATTTGACATTCTTTTTTGCTGTAAATAAGGCTTGACCACGGACTGTCAGGATTTCTTAGGTTCGTATATATGAGTTAAGGCTGAGATATAATACAGTTTTCCGAGGATTTTCCTTCTTCGGAATTTCAAAAGAATGTTGCACATAGTCTCCTGGATAGTCTGGGGTTTCCGACCGCTAGAGAGTTGCAGAGGATAGTTTTCGGCCAGGTAGTGTTTTAACACGCTCCTCTTTATTAATTTTTCATTTTATTAATTTTGTTTTGAATTACGACAATATGTTTAAAATTCCAGGTCATAGTTAGAACAATATAAACTAAAATCATATATCTTATAAATATTCCATTCTCTATTGTGGTCCAAAATAATTTAACTCTGTCTCTTGAAATAAAAACAGCTTCAAGTTTACTGTTATTTAGAACCCAATTTATACGTTATTGATAGGTATTTACAGTTCGAATTACACCATGAATTTCTAGACATTATTTGAATGTGTGCTTAACATTTACGTGCTAATAAAACTTCCTGATTATTATTGTTATTTATTTTAGCATATATTTTTCTAGCAGTTACCTGCAACTTCGCACGCAATTTCGTAGGCAATGAACGTGAATTAGCACTTGTGGTTTGAGAATTATATTTTCGACGCTAATGTTGAGTTTGCGTTGGTTCCACGATCAAGAAACTCTATCAAAAAGTGTATATTGCTGCCGGTGTAATTTATTCGGGTCTTAATAATTTTTTGTGTTACAGTTTCAATGTAATAGATTTTGCCTTGTTTCCCGATTAAAAATTTATAGACACGCAGGTTTGAGAAGGCGTATTTTAATTTGTATTTTATTCTATAAAATACAAATAAGATGGGTTTTATAACAGTCTTTAATTTTAAAGTAAATGTTAGATAGTAACTTCGTCTTTTATATATAATACGTAATGTACAGTTAAAAGTGTATTTTTACTAAAACTGTTAAATTTGTTATATGAATATTTTCGTAGTCTACTCGATTATTTTTTATCAACGTCTGATCACACCAAGTAATAGCGTTGTCTTACTATCTAAAAACCAGTTTCAAATACTGACATCGTTTGACTGGCATTTTGTTATTGTTTTCATCAGTACAGTATCTATCTTATGCAGTATCAATTTAGAACCAAGACTATGGTCATTTACAGTCTGCAGGAAAGAGACTGTAAATAGTAGACTGTAAAGAGACCGTATATTTTTCACCTAAAATAAAAATCAATTATGTAGGATACTATTTCGAGAGACAGTGATACGCAGTTTCCCACCTACCTATTTCCTTTAGAGCCAGAAATTTTCAACTGAAAACTTTCACATCGCATTGTACTTTATACAACGTTACAACTACATAAATTTACCTCGCCACCACTTTCTTCATAAACAGAACACACGCCACCTGTATCTCACTATTTAACTCTCTATTTACAGTGAGTAACATTATAAAAAGACTTTAAAAGCCAGGTAAGTGCGTTTTTATTTTAAAAGGAGTAATACAGTGTCTGGGATTATGTAGTAGAAGATAAAAAACACTTGTTTTAGTTTTTTATCATTAATTTATATGATATGTTATTGTTACTTATAACTTGTTTAACCTGTATAACCAAACATCATGGGTATGTTGATAAGTGTAAAGAAGGCCTGGAAACCACTAAAACAGATATTGGCAATCTTGAAACCAAAATACAAAACCTCTCACTGTCTGATAGCTTGGACCATGACACATCCCTAATCCTAGCAGCAGAAGTTGGAAATGCACTGCTTAGTGAGAATTTACAACTCAAAGAGAAACTCCACATGGAAAAAGTTAAAAAATCTGAGTACCCATCTAGAACTAGAAGACAAAATAGTAGCTAAAGAAGAACTTATCAAGGTCCCTTACAGTTGAAAATAATAAACTTCAAGTTGAACTCAGGCATTTGAAGAATAAATTGACACCGAACACAAGCTCAAAAATGATTTGATTGAGCAAGCTGAATCTGAAAAATCCCAATTCTCAAAGCAGGTGAATGATCTCTTATCATGCAATTCAACTCTTAGGGAAAAAATTAAACAAATTGAAGGGCAAATAAAATTGAAAACACAAAAGTTTGACTCTCTAAATAAACAAAATGATATGATGTTAGGTAGCATGAAAACCCTTGAGGAAGAAGTAAAAATAAAAAAACGATCTGGTAAACCAAATGACTTCAAAATTGTGAAAAAACTGTCTGATAAACTGAGTGAGCAAGCAAGAACGGCAAGAGAACACCTTGAGGCTCTCTTTAAAGCCTCTAAGCCAATCCTTAATGCTGTGAGCTCATACAAGGCAGAAAATGGCTTTTACAAACAATACCGTTCTGTCAGACACACTGACGTTTTGTCTGACCGGGAGAAACAGCCAAACTCCGACACAAAAACTGAATCTTGAGTCAACAGGGAGAACCAGCCAAACTCCGACAAAAAAACTGAGCCTTGAATCAACTGGGAGAAACAGCCAAACTCCAACACAAAAACTGAGCCTTGAGCCAACTGGGAGAATCAGCCAAACTCCAACAAAAAAACTGAGTCTTGAATCAACAGGGAGAATCAGCCAAACTCCGACAAAAAAAACTGAATCATAAAACCTGACCAACAGTAAATACAGAAAATTTTACAAGAACTTCTCCTCTAAGAGGAGTGAGAGAACAAATTTTTTCAGTGTATCCCTCCAAGTCTCAAAAAAAGCAGCAAAATCCAATTTGAGAGAACACACACACTTTGTCTGCCAAATCAGATGTAAACCAGATACTCAAGGGAAAAACTAAAAAACCACACCATGTATGCAAAAGAAAAGCCACAAAATCAAAGTGTAGAAGAATTTTTTTACTGAAAAACATTGAATATACCTCAAAATTATAACCAAAAAACAGGACCATGCAGCTATGCATCAGCCACTATCACCGCGGATCCCATCCCTTTTGAAAACTCCACAGCAAGAGACCCCACGGGCAGGAGAGATACTTCTGACTCACACCAGACTGTATCCCCACACCTCGTACAAGAATCAGGAAACAGATCTTAACACAGGCCGACATTCACCACTCTCTGATTCTTTTTTAGACCACATAAACCTGATAAACAGCAAGATAAAAACTCTCTCATAACTCAAGAATGTGCGCTCATTAGGCCCAAAGCGAACATAATTATTGGTCACCAAAATGTTTAACTGGCTAACCAACAAACTGGATAGAGTAACACACTATTTAAAATGAAGAAAACCCAGACTTATTTTATTGTCACAGAACATGGTCTCAACCAGGAAAACCTGCAAAACACCAGGATAACAAAACTACTCCTTAGTTGGCGGTTTCTGTAGACAACTTCATACAAAGGGAGGTGTAGCTGCATTTGCTAAGAGTGGTATTGAAAATCGTGTCAGGCTATTAAAAACAAGCAGCCCAGATTCCTGAACTCATATGTGAAGTCAGCATTATATGAAATTAGAAGGAAGAAAGGGTCATTTTTAGTATTAGGAGTTTACCGACCACCTAGTTCAAATCTTGATGCAGCACTGAACCAACTCTCAAGTATGATAAATGATGGGCCTAACCTCAGAGAAACCAATAGTGATAGTGGGAGACATAAATGTAGACATCCTGAAAGAAAATAATGGTAGTAAAAAGATCACAGAGCTGTTAGCATGCTATAAACATTACCAGACATAAACTTCCGGCAACAAGAACAACACCAACCTCATCAACATCAATTGACTGGGTATGTACTAATCTGCAGCAAAATGAAATTATTACTAAGGTAGTTCAAACAGGCCTCTCATACCATACCGCTCAAATAATAACCCTAATTTCCCAAAACATCTCTAAGCCAACACCCCAAAGAAAAAAAAAAGAGTTTTTAGTGAACAATCTGTACATCAACTCAAGTTACTCTTAAGCAATGAAGACTGGACAGAAATTCAAACAATACACAATGTTTGACGCAGCCTATGACTCTTTTTGCAATATACTTCAATATTCTCTAGATATTTGCCTGTCCACAATAAAACCAGACCACTTCAAACAAAAAACGTAAACCAACAAAGTACGTCTGGGGATGAGGAAAGCAAGCTGTTTAAGGAAAATATATATAGAAGCAAATGAACAGTACCTGCGCTCTGGGCTACCAGTAAGACAAAGCAGAAGTAGCAAGAAGGAAAAAGGACTATGACCTAAAGCTCAAAAAAACTTCGTAAAGACCAAAATGCAGCTTTCATTGACCAAGCGGACAACAAATCAAAAGCATTATGGCAAGGTCATAAACCAAGAAAGAAAGGAAAAAAATGGAAAACTAACCGAAAATGTACTAACAGGTGAATGGTAGGGATGTGAGAGAACCAAAAGATATTGCAAATAACTTCAATCAGTTTTTTTTTCAAACACTGCAGAAAGAACATTGAATAAAAAATAACCAAAAAAAAACAACCCTGCCTCAAATTTCCAAATTTTACAACCAAACATCCTTGAAACACTCTCATTGTAATCCTGCTACTCCTGAAGAAGTCAAGAAAACTATAGATTCCCTCAAACCAAAAACATCAACTGGAATTGATGAAATTTCAGCCAAACTGGCCAAGAGCTGTAAAGAAGAGATAGCCATTCCATTGACAACCATAATAAACAAATCATTTCAACAAGGCATCTTTCCATCAAAATTAAAAATTGCAAAAGTCTACCCGAAATTCAAAAATGGGCCAACCACAGAGATTAACAGCTACCGCCCCATTTCTCTACTACCGACATTCTCAAAAATTATTGAAAAAAATCGCCTTAACCAGATTACTACTACACCTGGAACAAAACAATCTACTAACTAATTACCAACATGGCTATTTGAAAGGCAGATCAACTACTACAGCGCTAATACAGCTGATTGAAAATATAATTGACAAACTGGAAGAGGGCTCTAAGGTGACAAGTCTATATTTGGACTTCAGCAAGGCTTTTGACTGCTTTAAATCATAACTGCTTACTTGATAAGTTAAATACTCTTGGAGTCACGGAACAGCACTAGCCTGGTTTGGACAGCTATTTAAGGAGCAGACAACAAAATGGTGGAAGTTGAATGCCTCTCTAATAATACTCTGAAGAAAGCTCAATCAACTCTAACTCCAATGCAGAGAGGTGTGCCTCAGGGATCAGTGTTGGGCCCGGTCCTATTCCTGCTACTAACAAATGACCTACCAGACCAACTTAAAGATGCTTGCCAGACTGTTATGTTTTGCAGACGACACTGTCATTACAGTAGCAGAAAAATCAAATGAACAACTTGACATCAACGCCTACATAGCCTTTAATATGACAAAACAATATTGCTACTCAAATGACCTGTGTTGAACGAGAAAAAGACTCTGCAGATGATCTATAACATTCGAAAAAGGAAATCGAGGCTGGACTACCTGAACTGAAGATAGAAGAAAACACAAAGTATCTCGGAATAGTGATAGATGAGAATCTGACCTGGCGAACTCATATAGACCAACTCTGTAAAAAAACTCAGCTCAGGAACATATGTAATCAGACGAACCCAAACAAACAAGTGGGATAAAAACATCAAAAATTGCATATTTTGCACTTTTTGAATCACATCTAAGGTATGGCCTGGCAATATGGGGTGGAACAACAAGCTCAAATCTGGAAAGAGTGCTTATACAACAGAAACGAGCGATTAGGAGCCTTGCAGGGTTAAACTACCAAGATAGCTGTCGAGAATCTTTCAAAGAACTTAAAATATTAACTGTAATAGCACTGTACATAAGAGAAATCATCCTGTATGCAGTAAAAACCAACCAAGACAGACACAGAGACCTACATCAACATAACACCAGAAACGCAATAGATTCTCACTCACTCCCAACTCACCACTTGAGTCTTTATGAAAGAAAGCCAAGCTACAGAGGAGCCTTGTTCTACAACAATATGCCTGGAACACCTCAAGAAAGTATCTGGACAACGACTGAGTAGACAACTAACAGCGTGGCTGGAAGACAGACCCTTCTACTCAGTGAAAGAATTCCTGAGAGAGAGCCCTTGACTAAATGAAGACCACATAATGAATTTACAAACACTGACTAATACACTCATTTATAACATAACACTTCTTCTTGACCTTTGTTCTGTTCTCTAAGAATATGTACAATAAAGAAAATGAAAATGAAAATGAAACTTATAAATATACAATTACTACAATTCTACTTTGTTTTGAAATTTTCCTGAACAACGGTCCTTGACAATAAAGGAATTTAATTTGATAAAAGGGATATTCGACCAAAAAGTACAATAAATAATTTATATCCTTTAAAATTCACAACAATTTAAATAACAGTAAAGTTTAGGAAATCGTCATAAAACACAAGTCCGGCTCGTCAGTAATTTGTATGAATGGATTAATCCTCTTATAGGATAGTTTTATATCAACGCTAATAATAACTACAATTGAAAAATTGGTAACTTTGTTAACATTCTTAATAATAACTAGCCAAACAAAACTAAATCTTATAATTGGATCTCTCGATTTATTTATTTAATTCTTGTGCATTTCTGATCCATATACATTTTTAGTCTATGTATTTCGAATGTACTGTAGGCGGCAAATAAGCCTGTAAATAAAATACCATGAAATAAGCCAAATACCTTCCTCACATATAAATGTAACGTGTTAAAATTTTGCATTAGTTCTGGAACACAGCCTAATAACAGTTTAAGGGGCTCATTCTTTCTTAGTTGTATGAAAATATCAAACAGAAACCATTAAGATTGTAAATGCCTCATGTTTCGTTATTATTGGAAAGTCTACTAAAATGTTTTTATAAATTTTTTTATAAATAAAACTATTTTACTTTGGTAGCTTATGTGAAACTTTGCATTTCGGATAAAATGTGCCTCGATGGTTTTAGTTAACAAACAAAATGTTGGTGTCGAATTGGTTAAATTAATTCACCTTCCCAGTCATCAATATTGTTAAACAGGCAACTATTTTTATTTATTCTGTACGAAATATGTTTTATAATACGAGTGTTATACCTTAATGGGAAGAGGGGTTAAGTTGTGCAGTATATAGTGTTTTAAACCCGAATACACAAAATGTGGCAAATAATGTTACATTATTTGTAGTTGCTATTTTAGATTGAATAACATCATTATAATCATTATACCAATTAGAAATTAACTAAAAAGTTGAATATTTGCCAGTAAATATATTTTGTAGGATTCTTATAGGTGTTTACGTAATTGTTTAACGCAATATGTCATGTGCACATTACATATCAAAGAAGGGATTAGGGCTTTATCGGTAAGTTTGTAAAATTCCAGCTTAGTAATGTACTTGCTCATAATCTTAAAAGAATCTTTTCGCTACAGTTGGTACATAACTGCTTCTGTCATCAAACAGACATGGAACTATAATTTTCTATTGTGTTACGCTTAAATTATTTAAAATTCTATTAAATTTCTCTTAATATTTTCACTGCCGTTGTGGTGGCGTAATTATTTTACATGAAATATTAATTTTAATGGTCTATGTACTAACATTCATACGGTATAACAAGACGCACATACCATTTTAAGATGGCAGTTTAAATAGCTACAAAGTTAAATACAAGCACATAATAGAAAAGTATAATTAATTCATACCTTAATAGGATGAAGGGTTAAGCTGTGCGGTAGTCTTAATAGTAATACCGTTTTTCAGAAGTGTTAATAGACGGCGAGGAGTTATATAGGGTATCTCTTTACGACCGTACTGGGGAAGATAGTATGTTATATATAGTTAAGTTATCATTTTAAAATCTTTTCATACTGAGATATGTCACTTCGACGACATCGTATATAATATCAAAGTACGTTTTAATTACCGGAAGGAAAATAATTATTGAACATTTTACCTTAAACTTCGTCTTTAGAAGTGCTACTAACTAGTTCTTGTTTTTCTGAAAAACTTCAGCGACTTGAGTCTCACTGACCCATGTTTATTAATACTACCAATGTGTTTCTTATACCCAAGTCGGCCGTATAATAATCCAATTTCTGTGGAAACTACTTCGGTACGTATAGCAATCTGAAGTATGTTAGTGCAATCCTGTTTATAAATTAGCATTTTATTTTTAAACTCTTCTCTAAGTGCAAGTAAATCCTCTACGCTTAATATTCGAAAAGTATAGAAAGATACTTGCTATCAAGTTTATAATGCATCTTATATTAAAACTTACAATAATTTGAATCTGAGAGTTTACGCCTGCTCTTAAATACGTCATTTTACAAATTAACATATTTTCTACTATAATGACAATATTCCAAGCAACTTGTATCACTGAAGAGGTAAAATAACGCACTAAATCTTCGTAAGTCTAAGGTTATAACAACTATAAACTTTTTAGCTGTTAGTTTATGTAAATAATTACTATTGTACGACGTTTTCTTATGATAGAAGAGATCTCTAGTGCATTTCTGAATGAGCTATAATTTATGTGTAATCGATACCATGTCAAATGTTATGTGTGATGAATGGAGAAGAGTTGATATATTGAATGCAGTACTAGAAAGTTTTTTAAACCGAAGTTAGATGACAAGTAAAGTGAAACCATAGTTTTTTAGGGAAACTCAATCAATTGTTATTTAGATAACACGCTGTATAATGTATACTGTAACATATATTCAATTACCTAATAATTGATTTTTAATGTAATTAAATAAATCAAATGTTGTTTTCTCTTTGTCAATCTTCCAAATTTGTAATTATGAAAAATGCTCTTATTAATGCTTAAAATCTTAACCATTGTTCCGTATTCCCTTCGTGACGAAATCCCTAACTAAAAATTATACGTACTATCTTTCCTTATTTTCTCCATAATCAGAAGTCATAACGTGCAAATCGAGTAAAACGAACATAATTTTGATATTAATTCAATAAACCGTAATGCATATCATCAATATGGACTTAAAATCACCAACTAATGTGAATCGAACCCAGACTATTAAATGACATGAACTGATGGCGACCGCCAGGAGCTATACACTCTTCTCCAGATAAATGTGTACCACCTTCATAACTATTCGGAAACAATGAATCAATAAAAAAGTCACTGTCGCATTTCTATGGTAATTTAAAAAATTGTTTGTACTTTATTTTGTGAACTATAATACATTTCGCACATCTTTCAGTATTTGTGAACAAAATTATCTCTGTACAGTATAGCAATTTCCTTCTACTTATATATACATATATAATAAATATAAATATATATATATATATTTTTATTTATTTAAAAATAAAGTATAATACACAAGACAATAATATATAAATACAGTAGGACACTTTTGGGAACCAACAGAATATCAATGTAAAATATATGTCTAAACACCATAAATGAATCTATGTAAATAAACAGAAATCTTTCTGTAAAATCTGAGAAAAATATAAAATGTTTTAATGCAAAATTATATAAAATGGATGAATGTAAAATCTGTGAAAAATTAATGTTAAGTTGTAAAAAATTAAAGTTAAATCTGTTAAAAAATATAAAATCTATACAGAGCAAATTAAAAAATTGTAAGATAAAAACTAGGTAGAAATTAATAACAAGTTTGTCCTGAATAACGTAAAACTTTCGAGATTGAATACAAATGATCAAAAACAATAGCATATACATTTTTAATTATCTCCCAAAACACTGCATTTTGTTAATCGAAATACAATCGTTGTTGGAAAAAAATAATGGTTTCAATTGTCTATAATTTCAACATATTTTATTAAACTTCTATCACTTTTAATCGTAAATCACATAGTAACCTTACAAGTCACTCATATATTGTCTACTATTAAAATTGTTAAATTACGATTTTCCATAAGGGTGAACGAAAAACTAATTGTCATTTTTAAGATAAAAAATATTAAAGAAAAATTATGATATACATTACAATTCTAAAATGTGCTTGGATTATAAAAATAAAGTATAACGAAATTAATTCATTTTAAATTGGGCAACAAAAAATCAAATTTTTAATTATGAAAGTTTAAGATTTGAAAAATTGATAGAGCTCAAAAAATCGTTTAAACAATAAAAATAATTTGGATCTATTTAATATTGAAAAAATACAATACATTGATATATGTTCGTAAAAATAGTAGATTATTACGAGGAACCTTAATAAAACATTCAAAAATGCTCAAAGAATACTAATAGACTTGGTTCCAGAAGTAAAAAAATATTCAACTTGTAACAGCTCAAAACTATGTTAAAACTTTAAATAAATCGAGAAAAGAATTGACTAATGAGCTATACAGAGTTATGAGAAACATACCAATATCTAAAGTTAATATTGTAGATATTAAAATATTATCGTCTATCAAAGAATATTTTTAAGATATTTTTTCTAACTCAGATTAAGAAATCGTTTATTTGTATCCATCTTTAAAATCTCAAAGAGGTGACATGAATAGATTAATTTAAAATATGTTGAAATAATATAAAAATATCAAAAGTCATATAACTAAAAAATGTGAAAAATTAGTTCACAATGAACCTCAAACTACTAAAATGTATTTTCAATTGAAAGCTAATAATATTTTTAATGCTGATGATTTTAATTCTAATCCATCTGAAAAGATGAAAATTCACGAGCAAAATAACCAACCAAATAAATGATCTAGAAAGGGCCCTAAAATATGTGAAAATTATCTTAAGGTGGAATAAATATGATTTTTCAAATTTTGGATCATACATTGCATTGCCTGTAGAAATTTTAATGCTGATAATTTTAATTCTAATCCATCTGAAAAGATGAAAATTCACGAGCAAAATAACCAACCAAATAAATGATCTAGAAAGGGCCCTAAAACATGTGAAAATTATCTTAAGGTGGAATAAATATGATTCTTCAAATTTTGGATCATACATTGAATTGCCTGTAGAAATATCAGTAAAATATGCTTGCATATGCTTTAACAAATACCATTGATAATCATTGTTTTTATTTGTGCTGTTCGACGTGTTATTGAAAAATCAAAATTTCTAGATAAAAAATATCAAAAATGTATAAATAATGAAATATTTTCAAAGTTTTACTATCCAATGTCATTTAAAAATGTAAAAGCATTTTACAAACAAAGTTTTTCATTTAACTATAACATCTTAATAACTATATATATATATAGGAGTAGATATGAATATGCCGGTTCTAGACCACTTTTGGGACAGACAGAAAATCAATGTAAAATACTGTCCATTGAACCATAAACAAATCTAATAAAATCTAACAGGAAAGCACGAATGTTAAATAACCGAATCTTTAGCTGTTTTACTGTTCAATGTTTGCTTCTACATTTATAAGCTGTTTTAATGAAAAAATCAAAAAATCTTAATAAAAAATCTTCTACTCTACAAAATTGATAGTAAACACAGTCTTTATCTTTAATAGTCTTCTTTCCAGTAACAATCAAGTGTAATTTATCATTTTTGTTTAATTCTTTAATCTTTTTTTCATCCAAAACAGTCAAAAATCTGTTCGGTAAGTGTACTTTATAATCTTCCAACTCGGCAATTATTGTAAACCCGAATTTATCTTTCATTTTCTCCAAATTCAAGATTCTATGTTTCTTCCTTTCTTCCAATTCATTTAACTTCTTATACTCTTTAAACTTACATTCTCCAATATCATTTAACTCTTTCAAGAACTCCATTTAAATAGAAAAAATTTAAAGACGGAAAAAATGAAATTTGCTAACAATCACTCGAGAAGTCGGGGAGAATGTGAGTAAAACCGCATTCTTTTCAAGAGGTTCTTCGTTTAATTTCTCCAAATGTACTATAAAATCATCGAGGATTTCTGGTTCAAAATCATAAACAAATTCAACATCCAGATAATGAAAAAATACAGGTAATATCTTTTCATAATAAACGTGTGTATCGATACCTACAAACCTAATGTATTCTTTGAAAAGGAAAATAATTTTGTCAATGGTTCCAAGAGATAAGTAAAAATTTTTATTCTGTTTTCTAAATTCTGTAACAAATTTTGTTTGCTTCTTGTCTCCATATTGCAATTTTGTAAGCAGGTTATTCAAATGTGTTTAATTTATTTCGAAATTTCTTAGGTTTAGGTCTTTCTAACAAAATTAAATTACAAACCTCTACAAACTAAATATCTTTTATCGATAATTTCTCCTCTATTAGAACACTTGTAACAGTTGGCATTATACTCTTCCATTTAAACAAAAAGATTTTTTTATAAATGGAGATTATGGAACTAAGTCTGCCGAGATATAAATTTTTCAGCGCAAATGTTTGTGTTTACATTTCTACAACAGAGATAAATAGAAATAATTTCATTCTATTGTACAACTATTTAGGATATTATGTGTACGATTATAAAGATTATTACGGGAGAAATCGGGATTTTTCAGTGGCGAAAGAGTATATTTTTGAAATATTAGAAGGAATGAAAGAGAATAATATGAACATCATCAATTATTGTAAAAGACAAAATGAATGATTGTGTCTTTGGTGTAGTGTTGTTAGTGTGCGTGTTTGCGCTATGGGGAATCACATCACATTTCAACTTCTACGGTGTCTATTGTTTAGAGACTTGGCCCTGCACTGCTACTGTCCAACCAAGTTAATGGCTAGGAGCTGTAATTCGGGTCTTAGACTCTGGAATTTTTTTGTTCCCAAGTCTCATTTTTCTTTGGTAACTACTGTGTAGAAGTTGATGGAGAGATACAATTAGGGAATTTGTGTCGGGTGTTTTGTAAGTGTAATGTTGTATTAATGAATGATGTGAATGATGAATGTAATGAACGAATTAAGGAAGAGAAGGAATGTACGAATTAAGGAAGAGAAGGAATTAAGGAATGAAGTGGAAAGGTGAGGAAGCAAATGGCGCGCCAACCACAGTTGTCATTACTCGGCTTGTTCTATAGTCATTACACTATGGCCACTCGTGTAAAGACTTGTCCCCAACCACTGAACGACAACCATGTCTTCCTCAATAAAAAGCGCGCCTGAAGCTCTGGGATTTGAACCCAGAACCTCAGGCTTTGAAGGCAAGCGTCTTACCAACTGAGCTACGGAGAGTCTCGAAAGATGTAAGCTATATCTCTGCTATATAAGTTGTTCAATTAGGAGTGCTAGTTTACAAATTTATTAATAATTTTATATTTCAAAAACCACTCAAACCGATTTTAATGAAATTTGGTACACATATAGTAAATACTTAACTCTTTCGACTTAACTTATCCATAAGGGTGAAATCATCCCCTATTTCTTAATATTCAAAGAAAAATAAAAAATTTTATCGGAAAAATCTGAAACTTCAAAAACAAGCGAGTTCAACTTAAAATTTCATGAAAATAACAAAATTTTCAAAACTACCCCAATCATCCCTTATCTTTAAACTCTTATATCTCGAGAACTATTGGAGCTTTTTGATGAAATTTGGTATATAGGATCAGTAAATATTAAAGTATTTTTTAAAATCACCACTTCCGGTCCATGACCTTGAAATAGTTTTTTTCCTAATATCATCCCTATTTTTAAAAATTTTTTAATGCAATAATTTAAAATGTATACTTTTATCAATGTCTTTAACAATTCTGTAAAGTTTTAAAAACTATCCGACGAATAACGCGATTTTTACTGAATTTCTCTAATATCGTTCTTAATCACATCATAGGCTAAAAATTTTTCAGAGACAACAACAACATAACAAATCGCGTTTGTAACAGCTTTTTGAAAATCCATATTGATAATTATATCGTTCTTTGAACCAGAAATATTTGTCAAACTCTTTGTTGTATCAATGACATAAATAGGTCTATTCGCTAAAAATTCTTTAGGATTGTAATACATTTCCTTATTATTACAGTAAACTTTCTTAAAATCTTGATACATCTGATACATGATTCTGAAAAGACCTCCGGAAATGTTTAAATTTTTGTAATTCATCTGGATAATAAGAACCGTTCAATTTTACTCTGATATTTTTTACATCCAAACTATCAAACTTTGAAGGATTTTTTTCTTGATTATTCTGTCTATCTGTTTGAAAACCTATGATAACGAACTTGGGATTGAAGATATTTCTATAAATATTTGTGATATCGAACGAATAAGTTGTTCCGGAAATACCTTTTTGTTCAATACATTGCCAATCTAGAAAAATTAAACATAATGTTTTGACTTTTTGTAATTTCATCAATCAACCTTATTTTACTCGTGATTTTATAATCAATCATTGGAACTCTAATAAAAAAATCTGTAATTGTTATTTTTCCATCAACAGGCATAACATTTCCAGTTGCAGTCTTCAGAATCACATCATCGTCTTCTGCTCTTATAAAACTTAGATAAAAATCCTCCTTTATAGATCGGAATAGTAACATTTTCAAAAAATCCTAATCCAAAATGAGATAAATTTCCAGCTGCTTCAAAAACACCAAATTTAAAATCTGATTCAAAGCCATTAGAAGTTTGAGAAATAACATCACTTTTTGAATACGAAATAGTTCCTTTAATTGTGCTTAATTGGCCACAGTTTTCGACTTCTTCTATCAATTTATTGTGTTTTCTTACTTCAATCTTAGAAAATAAAAACGGTATAAAATTATCGATTAATCTAACATTATCAGTTCCAAGATATGCTTGACCATCTTGTTTTGTTAAAGTTCCAGAAATATAAAACTGGAAGTTAGACGAGCAAAAAGTTATCTCCAAAATCAATATTAAACTCAGTTCTTTTATTCGGTTCATTCAAATGTTGTTTACTAATTGGATAGAAATTTTTAAACTCCGCCCTTTCAATATCACTAGCATATTTTCTGTAGTCCGCCATTTAATAAGAGAAATTTTAAACATCGTGTATCATTTTTTCATCGATCTAATGTACGTTTTTATAAGAAAAGATATAAATTTTAGTAAAATAATTAAAAAGATTAGAGTCATTTTTAATGATCTACTTCGTCATATTCAGGATTCTCTTCCTTAAATTTTGCGATCTCGGTCACATATTTCAATAAAATTTGCACAGGATAGTAACCGCTATCTATAATATTGTTCCAATCAACTGTATCTTTATTTTCATCCAAAAATTTTGTACTCAAGTGTTGATAGAGACAAAGAACAGACATATGATCTTTTAATTGATAATGTATATTTTCTTGAATGAACTCTGATGATAAAGTTTGATATTTAGCAATGTTATACCAATTCAATTTGTTTACGTATAATCTCATCATATCTTCGGATAATTCATATTTTTGAGAAATATCATCCCAATGTTCTTTTTTCAAATCTCTTTCGTGTTGCATTATAAAAAGATCGAAAGCACTGTAATGTCCCGCCATCTCTATTTATTAGGAAAAAATTTCAAAATCAAGTTTTTATAAATTGGCTCTTTTTTGAGTTACATTCAGCACATTTTCCAGATATTCTCTTAACTCCGTTAATGTTTGCATAGTATTTTATATCATTTGTTGCAGTTTTTTCTTTACATCTAACACAATATATGAGCGCCATTTATATAAGGAAAATTAGTCATCATAGCCGCCTAATCCATTAAATCTGTTATCAATATTTTCAAAAGTTTTATTAACATCTTCTTTAAATTTATTAAAGTTTTCTTCTAGTTTATTTACTTTATCGAGATATAAATCGTTGTATTCAACGAGTTTATGATCAATATTCTCAAAAGTTTTTGTGGCATCTAAACTAAACTTATCAAAAGACTGCTTATTTTTTATAACTTTTTCATTAATTTCGCCAAAGTTTTCTTCTAGTTTAATTAATTTATCATGAAGTAAAGATTGATTAGTAACTACTCTTTTAAAAACTTCACCATTTTTTCTATCGGTTTCATTAAAACCCTCTTGAAATTTAGCGAAATCTTCCAAAAAGTTTGTTATTTTTCCATAAAGATCGCCTTTATATAGATTGAAATTTTCCTCAAAATTTGTAAATTTTTCATCACAATTTTCTATAGATCTTTTACTTCTTTCTTCAAGTTTTTCATAGACTTCTGTTGTAAAATCTTTAACATGCTGTTTATGATTCTCATAATTTTGTTTTAGTTCATTAAACATTTTAATAGGATCTTCTAATTGAATCATTACAACAACATCAAATGGATTAATTCCTTTACTAAACACCGCTAATTCTTTTTTCCTTTAAAATCTAAGGCATTTTTAACATTCGGATCATGTAAATCAACAATATCGATGTTCTCTGATAATTTTAGAGGTTTTAAAATTTGTTCTTTAACAACAACATCATGTTTGTCAATACCAGGTCGAACACCGACAATTCTTTTCTTATTAGCCAAACTAACATAATTCTTTTCAACTTTGATCGCTTCAGTAATTTCATCAGCTTTTTCGATATGAGACATTAAATTGGTAAATAATTTTTTTACACCATCATCAACTTCTTTTTCCAATGTTTTTATTTTATCAGCAACTTCATTTGAACTCATGAAATTTGCAAGTTTGTTATCATATTCTGCTTTAAAATCTTCAATCTCGACAGCAAACATATCTGAATCTGGAAGGTTTTGTAATACATTTTCTAACTTGTTATCAAACTCATTTCTCAAACTATCAAAATTCAAACTATTATCTACATTTTGAATAATTTGTGTTCCAAATACGTCAAAAATATTTTGTGAATCCATATTTTATTAAGCAATAATTTGTTAACAACTTCTTTAAAATCTTTACCATTACTCAGTTCATTCAACACAAAAACACATAAATGACCACAAATTGGGGGATCTTTGTAGTCTTGAATTTGAGAATCGTTATAATAAACGCTTGATTTTTTCAAATATTTAATCAATTCTATAGGTGGTTTGTCCTCAATTCTTCCATACGAATCAAAATAACATGTATTCTTATCATTTTTATAATAACAAAACCCAATGCGTTTCCACTTCCCATAATCGAGTCTAAATTCACAATTCCACATTCAAATTTCTTAAACTTTTTCAGGTAATGTATCGCGCATAAAAAATTCCTCTAAAATGTTTAATATTTTTGCAGATTTCTTCCAATTCTCCGAATGTTAAGGGTTCAAATTTTTTTTCCGATGTTTGATTTCACGTAATTCAAAGTTTTTTTCATCTAATCCAGATCCTGTAACATCTTCCAACTCTTTATCTAACCAATTTAAAAATGTTTCGAACAATAGGAATCACATCCTTTTTAACGATTGGAGCAGCTTTACGAACATAAGGAACAACATTTTTAACAACTGGAATATTTTCTCCAAAATCTAATAAATCTTTCAAAAGTCCACCATTTTTAAGTTCTTTCAACTGATTATAAGAAAATTCTATTCTGGTTCCTTTATTGTTTTTCTTATGTTTTTCGAGTTTATTGTATTGTCTATTTGTTAAAAATATCTTATCTTCGCCATTTTTTAGTTGATCTATTTTAAATTGAATACTAACGGGTATTTTCTTCTTAAAAGCGGATTTTATTTTTTCTTTCTGATTTTTGCTGAAGTTTTACGTTCACCTCCATTTATATAGTTAAAAATTTCAAGTTCTCTTCGATTCCCATTCCTAGTTTTCTCTTCAAAAACATTGCTCCAGCTGTTGGAAGCGCAACAAATCTTTCACCTAAACTAGCATCTTTTGATAAAAATCTATCCATTGCCTTATCTTGCAAAACTTTATCTGCGATATGTCTGGAATTTGTGTCTCTATGTTTTGCATAAAAAATATCGTGTTCCATAGCAGGTTGATCTAATTTATTTATACCAGGATCTCCTCTTTTTAGTCTTTTTTCGAGTTTTGTGCCGGGCCCCAGATACTGATAAGTTGGCACGTGTAATTCAAAAGGTAAATTGTTGATAAAATCATTCAAAAGTCCACTACCCTCAATCATAGATGAACTTATTGCCGGCAAAACTCGTTTTAAATATTTAATTCCATCAGGTTTTTCAATCATTTCATCAAGTTTGTTCGAAATAAAATCTTTAATCGCTTTCTTTTCGTTCAAAAAATTGTTGTTTCCAGCCTTCTCTTGAGCATAAATATAATTAATAATTCCATCGAGTTTTGTCAAATCGTCGATATATCTGTACTCAATCTTATTATCACTGTATTTTCTCACACCTGATCCTTCGATTCGTTTTTCCCAAATTGGTTTAATCAAATTGAGATATTTTTTACCTTTACTTGACTTTGGTTTCTTAGTTGATGGATCATTATTTTTGTAAATTGAATCAGATTTCCATAAAATTTCAGTATACTTTTTCAAGTCTTCTTCAGAATATAAACCGTCTTTTGGAACATCAGTGCCTGTTAATAATCTCCATAAACCTTGAGTTCCTTCATATGTTTTTTCATTAATAATGATATCATTATGCTCAAAATTCACGGGCAAATTTCCAATCATAAAACTTTTCTTTTTTCTGTCCCAATACAAACCAAATTTATCATCCTTTGCTCTAGGAAGAAATTTTTTACCAATTTCACCAATTATTATATCCGTTGTTCCAGGACTTATTGGTTCAACTATGGTAGAGTCTTCAATGATTCGAGGTCTAAATGGTGTTGAAGATGGTAATTTTGGCAATTCAAACTCAGATTCTGGTATCGAAATATCAGCAAATTGTCGTACAACTGGAACCAAATTCATCAAATTTTGATTATCGCTTAAAACATTTTCAATTTTGCCCTCAACATTTTTTATTGCAGATGTTACAGGTTGATTAATTTTTTGAATAAGTTCTTGTTCTTCTTCATCCATTCGAATCTGTTCTTTAAATTCTTTGATTAATTTCTTTTCTATTTGATCAAGTTTTTTTGCTTCTTCTGAAGTTACGTTCGCCATTTATTTAGGAAAATTTTGAAACGTGGAACGTAAAAAACGTGAACGAGGAACGTAAAACGTGAACGTGGAACGTGAAACACGAACGTGAAACACGAACGTGAAACGTAAAACACGAACGTGAAACACGAACGTGAAACGTAAACACGAACGTAAAACATGAACGTGAAACGTAAACACGAACGTGAAACATGAACGTGAAACATGAACGTGAACGTGGAACGTGAACGTGGAACGTAAAAACGAGAACACGAAACGTAAACGTGAACGTAAAAACATGAAAACAACTAGATTATCACACGTTTATATTGGAAAATTTATTCAAATATTTACCATTTTTAGGCTTCAAAGTTAGATTAATAGTTAAAAATCCGTAGTCTTCCTTCCAAATTTTATCACAGAACTCAATAAAGTGTTTAAAACTCATATCAGATCCCACATAATTGTTGTAAATCTTTCTCGAATAGTGATCATCTTGCTTAAAAATACACGACATATTCAGGTTATTTCTTATAACTTGTTTATCAACCTTTGAAAAGCATTGGGAAAGATAGATACAAGATATGTTTTTGTGACGAGACATTACGAAATATTCCTTAATAACGTCCTGATTTTCCAAAATACAATCATCAAAAACGATTAACGAATTGGGTTTACATTCGCTTAACGGAATTATGTCCTCAGAAGCATTATAAAAATGTGATATTTTTTTGTTTAAGTTCTTCTCAATATTTTCAAATCTTTCTTGTAATTTTTTATAGGCGTCTTGTTCTAAAGATTTACTAAAAACATACAAATTGGAATAAGGAATCAACCTATTGTAGATAAAATTCAATAATAAAGTTGTTTTTCCACATCCACTTGAACCAACAATTAACAATCTGATTGGTTGATCTTTCTTATTTTCTTCAAACGTTTGAAGTTTTATCTGATCTTTTTGCTTTAAAAATTTCTCCATTTAAATAGAAGATTTTCATCTTGAAGCAACGCTTGCGAAAATGAAGCTGTTCAAGTTGACTTCAGAAAGCTCTAAATTAGTTTTAAACTTGGAACATCCTATACACTTAGAGGAAGAATCAAATTATTTTATCGGTTTAAGCGGTTTTTATTCTGACAATTTTGTAATAAATATTAGTGAAAGTTCTCCTTATTGTATAGGATTTAGTGAGAAGAACATAACAAAATATTATGGTTTAAACAAAGGATATTATACTTTCGATCAAATAAAAAATTCCCTTAAAAATTATCTGAAAACATTCAAACAATCAGATAAATCTTTAAACTTTGACGAAAACAAGTTTGAAATGCAAAAAAAAATTATCTCTCTAATAAAATTCAAATAAAATCACCAGTAAGAATAATGTTTTCAGCAATTATTGTAGATTTATTAGGGTTTGTTCAAGAAACTATTGAGCCAAATCAGGTATATTTTAGGAAATAAAACGCCAAAATTTAGACCGTTTGATGTAATTGAAGTGCACTGCAATCTCGTTGAACCTAGTTTTGAAAATCATACCGAACATTTACACAAAGAATCTGAAATTTTGTACACTTTTTTCCCAAATGTTGCTTATGGATCAAAAATCAGTGAAAAACCGAATGAAATCGATTATATTCCAATTAGAAAAAATATGAAAAGAATTCAAAAAATCGTCTTAACTGTTCAAGACTCTGAGGGAAATTTATTAAATAATGAGAGTAAAACAACAATTTATTTAAGATTGTCGAAGCAACGGACATGAATCAAGGGGGTCTATTGAATAGACTACCTTTAAACTTTCAAGGGTATCGAATCGCGACTCTTACAAAAATTACATCCAGACACTATTTTCGACCTTTAAACTCAAAATAATAATTGCTTGTTAAATTTTTTTTCTATCTAAATGGAGTCAGTCATAGATCTAAGAAATAATCAACTAAAATTCAATAATAAAGAAATTTTAACAATTGTTGACGAAAATAATGAATTTTGGTTTAAGGCTAAAGATGTTGCAGAAATATTGGAATATAACAATACAGAAAAAGCGATTAGAAATAATGTCGATGAAGGTGACAAATCTCAATACTTTTATCTAAAAGATAAGGTAGCCCTCGAGGGCCACCTCGCAAATATTCACAAAGATACTATTTTCATTAATGAATCAGGACTTTATTCGTTAATTTTAAGATCTCATAAAATAGAAGCAAAAAGCTTTCAACAATGGGTTACGAGAGATGTTTTACCAAGCATTCGTAAATTTGGTGTGTACAAACTTGAAAACAAGATTAAATATTTAGAGGACAAAGTTAAGCACTTGCAAATTAAAGATGAAATCAAAACGGAAATAATTGCAAAACAAAGTGTAAAAATTGACTTAATGAAACCAGATCTTGTTTGTAAAGATTTTGCTAAGAAAAAACACCATGTTTTTGTATTAATTAAGAAGAATCACATGTGGGAATATCCTTATTACGTTATCAGAGCTCAAAAGAGAGAAATACCGAAAAGATTGAAAGAACTTGAAATTGATTACCCAGAAATGGAAATTTTATTAAGACAAGGAGATCCAAATAGTATAAATCTCTACAACCAAATGAAAGAATCTTTGAATATTTTATACAACGGAAATCATTTTACTACAAATATGGCAGAATCTCGACTGATTTATAGAATATCTAAATTACACGATGAAAATGTTTCTAAATTTTACTAAAAACTCTCGATTTATTATATTTTGTTTGTAAATGTTTAGCATAACAAGGTAACCATTGTAGAATTCTTTTTTCATATTCACAAGGCATTTCGTTTTTATAACTTTCGCTGAAAATTTTTTTAGCACAATCTTTGCAAAAAGCATCTTTTCTATCTTTACTATACTGCCAGTTATTAAATTCAGAAATATTTTTAATTTCTTTACAAAAGTAACACTTTTTCTCTTCTAAAGTTAATTTGTTCATTTTATCATATAATTCCTTACAATAACAGTCTTTTCTATTCTCTTCTTGACACTTTGTACATTTCTTTTGAGACTCCATTTATATAGAAAAAATTATTACACGATGAAAATGTTAAACTCTTGAATTATGATATTTTGTTTGTAAATGTTTTTGATAATTATTTAACCATTTTATAGTTCTTCCACATTCACATTGAGTATCTTCATAATATAATCTATGGTGATTCTTCTTTACACAATCTTTACAATATGAGTCTTTCTTATCTCTACTATAGTGATCACTATTAAACTCTGAAATTTTTTTAGTTTCTTTACATTTAAGACATTTTTTTCTCTTCCAAAGTTAATTTTTCTATTTTATCATACAGCTCTTTATGATACTTCCTATAACAATCTTTACAATTATAAATAATTCCATCTTTTCTACTCTTATCTTTATAAAATTCTTCAAAACCTTTTAATTCTTTGCACATTGAACATTTCTTTTGGGCCTCCATTTATATAGAAAAAATCTTTGACTTTCTCAATTCATATTCATAAAACTTTCCGGTTATTTCTTCATTATTTAAATCTTTTATACTATAAGTTACAGGATCTGTGTTATTAATTTGATAAATCACAAAGATTTCTCTTGACCAATTGTTCTTATATTTGTTCGAAAATGTTTGTTTTTTACTAACAATTCTTACATGATCATTGACTTTAAATTTAGTTTTCGTGTGAATTTCAGGTGGAACATACTTGAAAACGGTCTCTAATAACTCCTTTTCTGCATCCTTATCTACGTCTTTCGGTTTCATTTTGATTGTGCTGTGAACTGTATCGTTATAATTGTTTACGATTTTTTGAAGAATATCGATCCATTTAAAGTTTTTATTAATCTCAAAAATTACTTTCATTCTCTCATTTTGAGTTCTGTTATATCTCTCTACAATACTTGATTTCTCTTCGTTTTCAGTATGATAAATCTTAATGTTGTATTTCCTCAAAACATCGTTAAATTCTTTATTTTTAAACTCTAAACCCTTATCTGTATGAAGTAAGTTTGGAGGTTTGTGATTGATCCTTATGGCATCTTTTACTATATCTTCGAAAGCTTTTGAAATATCCTTGCCGTTTTTTCTTTTGATAGCTCTTGACCAAGCATATTTTGAGAAAGTATCAATAACATTTAACATATACTTAAATCCATCATTTTGATCTGAATAGTTAGACATTATTACTAAATCTGCTGCCCATAAATCGTCAATTCCTAAATGTTATAATTTTTCTCTTTTTAAACTTTTTTCGTACTGGTGCATGAATTTCTCGAGCTTCAATCTCTATCTCATCTTTAGTCTTCAATTCTTGCTTAACAGGTTTTGGATTTGGATTCTTTATAAACTTACTCTTATTTGTCTTACATTTTGAACATTTTGCTGCAATTCTATACAACCCGTTTTGAGTTTGAACGATTTTAGAATCTATATTTTTCGTTTTTTTTCTTGCATTTGTGGCAGTGAATCAAATCATCTTCCATTTACATGTCAAAGTTTCCAAGTTTATTTAACTCATCTAATATATCAGATTTTGCTTCATTTTTATAGCCATAAGGTACTGTATCGATCTTATTTTCTAGAACGATTCTCTTATCATCTTTAGCGTTCAGTGCCAGCTTGTTTATGGTAACTGTGTACAATTCATGTTTATAGCTTTTTATTACAGTCATCTCCCTAAATTCTTCTTTATCTTCGAACAAAACATCTCTTCAAGTTTTCGATATTTATTGTTTTATTTACAACGCTTCTCTTAATTCCTTTACACCTAACTGGGTTTTTATCTAGATATTTGTACGAGTACATCTTAGACCTTAAACCACAAAATTCTTCTAAAACTTCGCTATTTAACTCATCTTTGAATTTCCCTATTACCTTCTTATTTTTAGTAGTGAAACATTCATGATCTTTTGGATAATCACTTGTATCAAAGTCATCTATATTTTCTTTAATAATTTTAAAAGGATCTCGTTTCAATTCTAGGAAATAACTGTCTGTATCCATGTAACACAGATTCAAATCTGGATCAAACTTCTTTAATTTGTTGTAATAAAACTCGTACATTAGCAATTTTGAGAGGTCGAGAACTGAAAATCCTATGTAAATCGGTTTGTTAAATTTAACCTTTTGTTTGTACATGTGACTCGCTATACAGTTGTCGTCAAAGATGTTAAAGCATTTGAAATTTGTTTTCTTAGCTTGTTTCATTGAAAATTCTTCATTTCCAAGCTTAATATCACATCTGTTTCTCACATTTTCCATAGATTTTCCAAAAACTGAGTTGTTCATCAGCTTATAAAAGTCCTTTTCAAAGTCGCTTGTAGCTTTGGTTCTCATGTTTGTGTTAAAATCAATGTACTCTTTCATAAAAGGCTTCTGATCGAATGCAATAACTCTATTCACATGTTTCAAAATCATACCTTGTTCCAAATAGAACTTCAAATTTCTCGAATGAACAACGTATTCAGTTTTATCCAGTAGAGTTGTGCAAAGTTTGTTTTTAAAATGTTCTGGAGCAAGAGGTAAATCCTTGTGATGTTCGTGTAAATTTGTTGGATATCCAAGATCAACTTCGAGAATATAGCCATAATCTTCGTCGCCAGTGAGTTCCAAAATTGTTTCTTTCCATTCTTCAGTTGTGTAAGTTTTTGGATCCATCCACTTGATATCACTAAACGGCAGTTTTTGCATTAGGCCATACCCATAAAGGTTATTAGCATCAACGTATAACAAATAGTTTTCGGGCTTTGTCTTATCAAAATCTTTTAAATATTTGTTATTTGCTTTCACATATCGTTTAATACACTGAGAAATGCCCCCGCGAATGCCTTTTTCAATCATCAAATACATATTATAATCGTTAATTAGCTGAAGCTCAATTTTCGTTAATTTTAACATTGCGTCCCATGCGAGACTGGGAGCTGTTAGATAGTGTGCCGGATCGAGTTTATAGCAATTAAGGCAAATGTTTCTGAAATTTTCGAATATATCAGCAAGCAATAAAACATCTTGAATGTTGTACAAATCAGAGTAATTTCCAAGATTTTTCTCTTTTAATTTGTTCCAAACGCTCAAGTAGTGTTGATAATCTTTCTCAGATATGCTCTCATCTGTCAAGAGTGAATAGAAATCTTGAATTCTTAATTCTTCTGTGTAATCAAGTTTTTCAATACTGTCGATAAATTCATAGGGAAATATTCCTTTTCCAGATAGAATTTTAAAGATTTCTTCTTCGTCATTTGGCTGTCTTTCTATAATTTCATTCAATCCATCCTGTATAAAATGATTTGTATGTTTGAAGTCTTCTCTCTTTAGATTTTTAGCTAACTTTTCTATAGACGAGGCCATGAATCTGAACGTGTCTACAAACGAAAACTTGATGAATTTTCTTGGCTTATCACCTTCGAATTCATAGCCATATCCAGAATTTACAGAGTAATTTATATATCGTTCATCGGTGTTTGCAATCAAATCAACATTACCGTATTGTTTTGCCAATTCTTTTATGTACAAATGCGTATCGTAATTAGACATATTGTGACAGAAAACGGGAATATTCTGAGGAAATTTCAAATTCAGATTACAAATTCTATGAGCTGCACCTCGAAATTTTCCAGTCAAATGACAGTGATCTCTGCATTTTTTGAATGCATCATAAGCAGAACTCCAATTATCTGGTAAAAACCCTAAAGTTTTTTCAGTGTCTTGATACGATATTTCTTCACAAATGTGGCAAAGATTTGAATTTTGATACGAAATTTCTTCTTCGTCAGTCAATTTCATGGGCTTCATGTTCTTTGAATTATATTTTTTAGCTATGTACTTCGATAATTTATTGAGTTCTTCAAACAATTTTGCAGGAACGTTCGGCAACTCTTCTTCATTTTTTGCTCGATAACATATCGGCTTGTACATACGATTGGTCACATTAGACACTAAATATAGAGTAAAAACCATAAGGAATATGCTTCTGAATCTTGGTTGTAGTCGATTTTTGCGGATTGTTTTTTGCATGTGGGAATCTTCTCTAATATGCTTTCAAAATCCATATAAATAACGTACGGATGGCTAAATTTCTTTTGGTAATTGGTAAATTTAGTTGTTTGACCCGGAAACGGCATAATTGGCTTGCAAACTTCATGTTGCTTACAAATTTCTAAATGATCTGATAAAGCACTATATTTGTAGAAATGGCTTAAACATCTTCGACACAAGAACGTCTTGTGAGCATTTTTTGATATCTGTGAACTCGCTAATCTACTTAAATCTGTTATCAAAACATAATGGGATTTATCATCTTGTTTAACATACAATAAATCAACTTCTAACTTGGCGTCATAAACTTCTGAAATTTGCAACGGTACTATGTGTAGTTTTTCATCAAAAGTATAGACATTTACAGACATTTTCGGATACTTGTACTTTGCTTTGCTGCTTCGTTTTTCAAATAATTGTATATCTTTTAAAGACATAGGATAGTCGAATCCAGAAAATATCTCATCGTTCACGAATTTTTCGTATTGTTTTGCTCTGTCAACATGAGTCTCGGGTTTTTCAATAGCGCATCGGATAGAGTAAATAAAGCAATAATCATCTTTATTTTTGATATTTACACAAGCTTTTTTATCTTTGATTTCCTTTGGTAAATCGATATATGATCCTGCGTTCATAAATTCATGTTTATTAAGGCTCAAAACTAGTTGTTTACAACTTTTAAATGTCCATCCGGAACCTTTATTTGGATTATTCGTTTGTTCTCGATGTGTTAATTTATTAAATTGCTTAGTAATAAAGTCGTTTACGTCAAAGATTTCGTCTGCTTTGATAGTAAAATACATTAGACATGTTTGCGGTTCACCATTCACTAAAGTTCGTTCGTATTCACATTCCAAAGAGAGATAGCCCTTCATATTTTTAACATTTTCTTGAAATTTCTCGATTAAACTTTTAATTTCTGACCGCATAATTGAAAGATATTTGTAAATTGACATGGAATTGTCGTTCAAGTTTGTTAAAATGTATTGCTTGAAAAGACCGTGTATTGAGGATAAAACTTCTACATCAATGATATTTTCGGATTTTACTTTAAGAGTTTTATCAATTTCTTCGATCATTTCAGACTTGGTTTTATCGTTAGTACCGATAGCCAACTTTTCAGCTATTGAATGAAGTTTTTCATCATTAAATAGGTCGAGATTTTTCTTTTCAACTTTGAAATTTCTCTTTAATTCACGTAATTTCTCAATATTAAACATGTTTTCGTGATCGGCAATTTTATTTTCTC
This sequence comes from Homalodisca vitripennis, assembly GCF_021130785.1. NCBI lineage: Eukaryota > Metazoa > Arthropoda > Insecta > Hemiptera > Cicadellidae > Homalodisca > Homalodisca vitripennis. The sequence continues at coordinate 69,696,076 of NC_060215.1, forward strand.
TAGCCCACTGTCTTAAATAATTTAGTTCTTTATTATAAATTTCTTTGTTCTTCAAATGATTTTTCGAATTGTAATGACGAGTATAGTGATGTTCAAAAATGTCTTTTTTGCAGTATGGGCACTCTATCTTTTTCCGCTCCATATTTAAAGAGCAAAAATTTGTAAACTAAAATTTTGAGAAGTGGTGATTTTTGTGACAACTTGACACAAATCAGCACAATTTCTGGTCAAATGTTTTCAGATTGTTCTATTTAAAGAGCAAAAATTTGTAAAATTAAATTTTGAGAAGTAGTGATTTTTGACACAAATCAGCACAATTTCTGGTCAAATGTTTTCAGATTGTTCTATTTGTTATAGAAAAATCTTTTAACTAAATTTAGTTAAAAGATTTTTCTATAATAAATGGCAGCGCTGTTACAAGAGTTGAATAAGGTTGGTGAACTAAGATTCAAAGAATATAAGAAATTAGTGGAATTGGAAGAAAAAAAGAGATATAGAATCTTGAATTTGGAGAGAAAATGAAAGATAAATTCGGGTTTACAATAATTGCCGAGTTGGAAGATTATAAAGTACACTTACCGAACAGATTTTTGACTGTTTTGGATGAAAAAAAGATTAAAGGAATTAAACAAAAATGATAAATTACACTTGATTGTTACTGGAAAGAAGACTATTAAAGATAAAGACTGTGTTACTATCAATTTTGTAGAGTAGAAGATTTTTTATTAAGATTTTTTGATTTTTTCATTAAAACAGCTTATAAATGTAGAAGCAAACATTGAACAGTAAAACAGCTAAAGATTCGGTTATTTAACATTCGTGCTTTCCTGTTAGATTTTATTAGATTTGTTTATGGTTCAATGGACAGTATTTTACATTGATTTTCTGTCTGTCCCAAAAGTGGTCTAGAACCGGCATATTCATATCTACTTATAGGATCTATATAGGATCTATATAGGATATAAACTATAGGATCTATATAACTATCTATAGGGATAATTCAATATTGTGCCACGGTAAATATCACAAATTGATGATGCTGAATTAAATATTGATTTGTTCTTCAACGTCATCGGCGTACACAACTAACCGTTCATAAAAACTCATCCGGCATAATGGACCTCAAGAGACTGTCATTCTTGACAATCCAGATATTCGGACCCAGGATCGAGCCCTGCGCGGTGCCGGAGGTTATCGTTCGCGGACCCTCAGTCGTGTTATAAATAACGAGACGGAACCTGAGGTAATCCTCGATTAACCGGAGTAGATACACTAGTATGCGAAGGTGTTCCGCAGTGCGTTTAGTATATCGGACAAGCTCGCCAAGTTGAAGGAATTTCCTGACACCCAGCGTAACAAGAAGCACCACCCGACGAGAATAGTGATTGCAGCTCTCGGCCATCTCGACCGCCCACTGGACCTCTACAATGATGTCAACAGTTGACCACCCCTTCTGAAGCCGTACTAATGTGGTGAAAGATTCCCGACAGCTTCTACGGCGGAATTCAAGTGGATGTGGATCAACTTTTCAAAACGTTTTCCTGTCGTGTCCAACATACGGAGTGACCTCAAACGGACGATGAAAGGTCAGGGTCGTTTTTCCTCTTACTGATTATAAGTTACATTAATTTGGCTCGATTCTTATATTTCAAAGAGCCCACAATAAGTTGACTTGCCGTTTGTGACTTCAGTAAATCGAATTGCACATGCAAAATCTTCTTTGCAAGTAGCACAGCATGGAGTGTCACAAGGTTCACTTCAGATAGCGCAGGTTCACTTCCAGTCTGTAACCGTTGCACTTTTTATCAGTACCATCGACGTTGTACTGTATCGACTCTCCCCGTTGTTTCATTTGATAAGATCCTCTCACAATCCAGCAGTGTCCCATGAGGACGAATAGAATAAGGCTTAAAAAGAGATCGGCCTATCCTTAAAAAAATAAAAAGGCTCACAGAATACAGGGTGGCGTGTATGTCGCTTTCCCCATAAATCGGGATATTTAGTTTCAATAGGTTGCAAGTTGGTAGCAACAAGGAGTAAGTTCATTGTTATCTGTTCCAGTGGCTAGTGTAAAGTGACGCTTTTTGCATAGGTTATTTTTTTGTGTGTTTTTTTTATTATTTTTACAACCCAACAACGAATTTGCAGCCTTCAGTTGTGGTGGAAGCATAATAAAAATACTGCTATAATAATTGAAGAATTTAGTGGTAAATATCCATGTGTCACGATACCCACTCCGACAGTATATGCGGAAGTTAAATAGGTAATTTGAAAACACAGGAAGCGTTTTAAATGTCTCGAAATGTGGTTGTCCACGATCAATTTGCAACGATGAAAACCTGCAGACAGTTGCTCAAGCTTTTGTAGCCAGTCCCGGTAAATCGACTCGTAAGGCATCTGCTGAACTAGAAATATCAAGAAGAAGCGTGCAAAGAATGTTAAAGCAATTAAAATTTAAGCCATACCGTTCATATTTACTCCAAGCGCTTCACAAGGATGATTCCAATAGATGATTGGAATTTTGTGAGACAATAAATAATTATCTACTCAGAGGCTGATCCAAATTAACTGCGTGTACTGGTGTTATAGTATGAGGAGGTATTTCGGGTACTGCACTGATTAGTTCTTATTTTCTTCAAGGAAACGTTAACTCGGAAAGTTACTTACGGTTACTGCAAGAAGTAGTAGTTCCCGAGCTCAGAAACAATAGTGTTTTCAATATTCATTCACTCATCTGGCAACAAGATGGTGCCCCAGCACATTTTGATACCCAAGTTCAAGATTTTTTTTTAAATAACACATTTAATGACTGGATTGGTCGTCGTGATACAATCGATTGGCCTGCGCTCGCCAGACCTGACCCCATGTGTTTTTCACTGTGGGGTATTATAAAGGAGACCGCGTATGCTTCAAAACCGCAAAATCTTTTCGAACTCAGAAATCTAATTAGAAATGCATTTAAACTTGTTAATAACAATAAACCTTTATTGCTAAAAATGTGTGATTCTGTTCTCAGCCGTTATATGAAGTGTATACAAAATCAAGGTGGACATCTCGAACAAACGCTATAACATTGTATAGTAATTTCATATAATGAATTTGTTTTCTTGCCTAAAAGTGTTTTATTCAATTAACCTATGACGCCTTTAAATTTCTCTTCTGGGGAAACTGATATATGCGCCACCCTATTGTATGTACTCACCAACTTTACTTTCATCTTCATACCTAATGTAACAGAAAAGCTGAGACATGTTTGTTTACATATGTAGTTTTGTTTTATTTTAATTGCAAAGTACTTGCTTTTGTTCACATTATTCACAAAAGTTTCTTTTTAATTTATCGCCATGTCCGATATTCATCTTGTAACCGTATTGTCAGATGGGAAAACCACACCAAGCAACTTTGAATCCTTTTTTCCGATAACTGTGTAGACAACGTCTTTTAGCTGCTGGTAAAGTTAAAGTCTGTCAATACTATACAATAGTAGGGGCTTTAGCTCTCGAGCAATTCTGTAAGGCTCAGCTTGAATGAGGCCTCAAGAGTCCTGGTGTTCAATGCTATAAAGGAAGTAATAGCTACTGTATTTACTTTAAGTTCAGACGCCTTCCGTTAAAAAACTTCAAGAGACTTGTCTTTAAATATTCATGTTTGCTGTTAAAATGTCCTATTAAGAGAGATGGTTTTATTGAGGAGTTATATAACTTTTTAAAGCAAATTACAAATTGTGGAAAATTACAAAAGGTTCAGTAACATTTCTACTAAAAGTAAAACCAAACCGTAGATAGTTTTCAACATATTTTCGTTTTGCATATTTGTTGCTCTTTTCACACTGACGCAATTACGTACATATGGAGAAAGAGCTTCTTGCCATCAGAGACTATAATAAACCTTTGTCAGGCGACAATGTTCTTTGCTTTTTATAACTACTGCTACTTTCTTTACTCGAGGAGCGTTATAACCAATTTGTATTTCTGTCCAATAACCATTAATAAACACTTTATAATTAACAGAAAGAAAATCACTGAACTTTATTTAAAAGATAAACACACAAACAACAACCGGGCATCTCTGATGTATTATTTGTAGGTTAAGGTAAACAAAATAGAGTTGACAGTGCAGTCTGACCACAACTGCGCGATCCGTGCGCAGTCCTGCCACTTAGATAATTTGCCACAAATGATTTGATCAGAATCAAGCCTCCTATACGACGTATTATTAAGTAACCCTTCAATATCAAGAAAGATCTATAGTGCGATTTCCGTAGCAGTCAGGCTGTCCTCAATCTTACTCAACAGCCGGTGAAAGGCAGTGTGACAGGACTTGCCAGGCCGATATGCATGTTGACTGCCATGAAAAGGGGTGTTTAAAAGGACTCCTTTTTATAAATATAACTTTCCACCTGTCTTGCTAAAGTCGTCAAGAGAAACTGTGGTATTGGACGAAAATATTTTGGATTGTCAGCACGACCTCGCTTCGGAATAAAAATCACTTTACAGAGATGCCAGTCATGTGGAAAATATCCATAAGCCAAACTAGCTCTGAAAAAAATCACATAATAGGACAAGAAGAGTTTTAGGCAATTTTTAAGCAGAGCCGGAATTTAAATGGGCTAAATTAACCGATTGTCCTATTAACAATTGATACAGCTACAATGTCAGTGTCCAGCTTTCGTGATTGATTTTCGCTCTTGATGAAAACAAATATACTGGGAACTGGGAGACAAGCCTCATGACTAGCATGCCAATTTCAACTAGAAGTATGTTCAACTCAGACGTAATTTCAATAATCTTGCTTCTTTTATGAGTAACAAAAGTGAGGGACTTACTAAAATCACACAAGTATACATATATATATATATATATATATATATATATATATATATATATATATATATATATATATATATATATATATTTATTTATTTATTTTATTTATTTTTTTTGAGACATAATGTGTTCTGTAGAAGATAGTTACATCTAGGATTTTGTCAGCTCTTCCCCATCCACTCAGATTAGGTGAGTTGTTGATTTCCATCTTTGGAGTACCTACATAATACACCAAAAGATTCTTGTCTGGTGGTGGTGGGAGGTCCTTGTAATTATACTGTATATAGACGAATCCATCATTATGCTCCGTCCTCCACCACTGTCGTTCCAGATTATAATCGCCAACAAATAATCATAACTCGCTGATCAAATATGTTCCTGGTCTTTCTCCTAGGAAAGACGTGGTACGAACGATATTGGTACTTTGGTATCATCCGTAAACCACTTTAGTTCTATATACTATTTGTTGTTTGGTTATATAATATGTGAATACCTGTACATATGTAAGTTAAAGATTAGATTTTCTTAAAGTTTAGACGTGATCTGAGCTTGAATTTAGTTTCTATCTGGAGGCGTGTTTTTCTTTTTTTGTCAGAAGTGCGCAGCACCGCAGGCAGCACTGGCGAAAAAGCAAAACATCCCTAAACATCCTTAGTACCTAAACTCAAGCTCAGATCACGTGAGCGGTCATAAAGGTTAATTTTTTACTAGTAACATATTTATGCTAAAATAATCTTAACCTACTTTATCGCGTAATAAAAAGTAGTAGAGAGGGACATAGAGGACTCTGGACAATATCAAAGTACCCAAGATTGTGTTGGATAGACTGATATGAGCTGGTAAAATTTTCTGGGTGAATCTATCTGGGAGGAAGATAAATTAAGAACCTAATCATTTAAGAAACTAACTATGATCATTACAATGGCCCTTTGTATTTTATTAATAGGCATATTCAGAAAGAATAAACCACAATTAAACTCGTGCTTTTTTATGTACGGGTATACAAAAACCCGTGTTATTTTTTATGTATAAAAACTATGACATTCAAGATTCCATCTAATAAATTGTATGAATTATTTGATAATAAATACGTGTTAGTGTCTATATTCGTTTCCAGATCCGAATAATATCTTAAGATAACAACAATTCTGAAACAAAATAAAGTTGAATAAGCGTAAAAATGGTTTAGTGATACAGAAGGCTTTGGTTTCATTCCTTTCCGGTAAAAAAAAGGCACCAATAAAAAAGAACAGTTCCGCCCGCGTAAAGTTTCGCTCCAGACATCACTTCGGTTATCGGCAGTTAGTTACTATCACTGGTGTTTGTGTGTTTGGTTTGTCAGTTCCTTGTACTGTATTTATCAGCAATTTGAGAGTTAAGAAAGGTAATAAAATTAATACTATTACTTCATATCACAATTTGCATTCGAAAGGCGTCATTTATGAATGATAGTTTTCTAAAACCTTCTTTTCGTAGTCTATTTTAGGTTACTGTTGGAAGGTACAGTAGGGCTTTCTGTCATGCATCTATAGCCTATAGTATTTTATCCAGTAGCGTCTGCCACAAAACCACAAGAATTCTTATAACATATTCTTAAACTGTATATCACACATGATTAAATTATAAATCAACAATACTTCATGGGTTTATCATTAAAGTAAATGGAGGGGCACTGATAAGGTCTATATTAGCAAGTCATAACTTCATCCAATCATATCCATTGCATTCTGTATAAATCCTTAGCTATAGGTTTATGTTACCACACATTAAATTATAAATCAAAATACTTTTTTAATTTATTATTAACAAGTAAATGGACAGACACTGATAAGGTCTACATTAGCAAGACATAACTTTATCAATTGCATTCTGCGCAAACCGTTAACAATATGATTGTGTTATATTCCAAAACTATGTATTATAAATGAGTAAATTATAACTTAAACAAATAGCCTCATTGAAGAATCTGTCAAAAAGCTCTGAATAATATTCGCTGGAAATTGTTTTGCCCTTCTCAAGATAATCGATGTAATGAAAAACTGGAACCATGACACTTGTTGGCTGACAGACTGGCCTTGCCCTTCTTTGGTCCATATTCACCCCGAGCAACCCACTGTTTCAATTGTTCTATGATCTCTGGCGTGTTATGATAGATCCATGCTTTGTCCACAGTTACAAAACGTTGGAAAAATTCATCCGGATTACGGCGGAACATTGCTAAACAATCATTTGAAGTGGATATACAGTTGCATTTATGGTCGAGTGTGAACAATTGCGGCACCCATCCGCGAAGAGTTTTATCATGTCCAAATATTCCTATAAAATGTGATGTACCTATTCAGTTGAGATATCTGGGGCATGAGCCAACTCCCGTACTTCCATTCTTCGATTGTAAAATATCATTCCATGGATTTTATTGATGATTTCATGCGTGATCACTACTTTTAGGTGACCTGAACGTTCGACATCACTAGTGCTGGTATGGCCACAACGGAACTCTGTAAACCACTTCTTAACCATTGAAACTGAAGGTGCTTAGCTTCCATAGTATTTTTCAAGTCTACTTAGTTTCAGTGATGGATTTTTTACATAACAAGTAATGTTTAACCAGTACACAAAATTCACTTTTTTCAATTTTCTTGAAAATTTACAATGTTTGCTTTGAACGGCTATCAAACACCAACTGCTCAATGCAGCTTGCTCAAAATTAGAAAGTTGTAATCTGATAGATTACAGTTGACTACGGCACTCTTGCACTTAGTTACTGCACTGTTATGTTCTACAACTTTGTTATTTGTCTTTTCCACCCCTCTAACCTTGTATTATTTTCTTCAAAACAATTGCAATATGATAAAAAAGTGAAATTTGTATTTTGCTACTCCAGGTATTAATTTTATATTTACCATAATATTTTTACAAAACTTGTGCAAAGTGAAACAGATGTGATATTGGATACAATATTTTGCTTACATGTATCTTATCAGTTCCCTTCCAATTGTAATGTCCATATTTTACTTATTTCTAAATTCTTGAATGAGGCTATTTGTTGTAAGTTATAATTTAGTCTGTACATACTGAATTCTCTAATTTACTAAATAATTGTTTTAAATTAAATATACATTACAAGAAAATGTTTTTAAATAAAACTGAAATTATATAAAGATATTTAACAATAATTAAACACTTGATCAATTTCTTAACTTGCTGCCTTGGCAGATTTGTGGGCAATTCCTATGATATTCTGTTTTCTTAATTAAAAAATACATTTTGAATTTAGAACTATATACATTTTTGGAAGATCTGGTACCATTGGTAATGTGAGGCTGCACTCTTATCACGAACAGCCAGCTATAATGAATTTAAATTACTGAATGTTGATATTATTCAGATAAAAACAGGATCAATTAATAATTAACACCAAGTGCCCATTACAAAAATAAAGTTCCTAAGGTCAAGAAAACTTAGCTGATTTATGTAAAATGAGTACGATGACAGCACAATAACTTTTTCTACACATAGCAGAAAAAGTCCAAGTACCCAGAATGCGTCGGTTCCCTGGAGATATCACAGTCCACCCCGCAATGGTTAGCTGTCAAAGCTTCCAGATCGTTCTATCTTATCCATCCTAACATGTAGGCAAAATATATGACATTGCCACAAATATTTACTCAAAAAAGGTTACAAAATAAATATTTAAATATTTTTTTCATAAATTCTAATAGACACATATAGGAAGTTTACTGTATTTGTCACATCTGCAAATTTCAGATTACATTTTTTCAGTTGTAACTTAGTTTTTAACAAATCTTGTTTTTCTATGTAACGATACGACTATCTAAGTCATTGTATATAACAAAAATGTCAAATAGTTGTTTTAAATCATACATGGTATAGTTTACCCTCTCCTTTAGTTACTTACTTCTATATTCGTAGAATATTTATTTTGGTTATAATGTATGTATTGGTGGTTAAATATGACATGTCTCACAGACCGCAGGAGTCTCTTTACATGAGCATGTCAGTCAATCTTCACAAAGTTTGTTGGACTTTCCCAAGGCTAACCACATAACTTTACCGATTTTGTATTATTGTAAATTTAACATAATGAGTCTTGCACAACATTTCTCAATTTGTAACTATTAGTTAAACCTTCCTCAAAATATGTTTTTAATGCAGTAGAAGATAGAACTATTTCTCAATGAAAGAAGGAAATTAAAAACAGACAATGTTTTTAGAAATCTTGATTTAACTCTGTAGTAATTAGGAACATTAGTAATAGGAAAGAATATTTAAAAAGTTATAAAAAGCTAGACATATTAACGTGACTAGAAGTTTTTGATAAAAACTAGTTTTAGAATAATTAATCCTAATAATAATATGTTTGCAGTTGAAATTTTCTTTCTCCTAGGCTTTCATGAAATATATAATTATTCATATACATTATTAACTTCATTGAATTTATATCAATTTTCAATGCACAAAAACTGTCATGTCATCTTATTTAATTACCAACTACTAAAAAGTCACATAAAATTCAGAGCAAATTAGATAAGACAGCTTAGACTTTATCGAAAAGCTGGTAATCAAAATATGAGAAATAATAGTTAGTAATTAATCACAAACTACTAATTATTATTATTGCCAATTAGTTAGTTTATAATATTATTATGACTTTAAATTGTTTTAAGATCATAAAAACCACTCAAACCACCACCATAACCACTCTTGGTTGGCTGTATTGTTCTCAATGTCATATAAGGTGTGAAATATATAGTTTTTTTCAGGAGGAAAATTAAAAATGAAGGGGATTAGATTAATGTGAAATGATTAATAATAGTATTAAGGAATTAGTGTATGCCCTGTCATGGATAAAAAATTTAAACTCTGATGAAACTCAACAAGTTATTCCCTGCCAAAACACTTGAAAAATATAGAGTTATATCAACAAATATTTTATGAGAAGAAAAGAAAGGAAGAACTGGTTTGTTGCCAAATGTTACCAACACGAAATACTTTTATTTGACAAACATCAGTGAAGAATTGAGGCCCTTATCAATTAGTTCAGCTGATAAAACACACAGTGTATAAAAATGGCATAGGCTAGTCTTCCATCACTACATTAAATATTATATACAACCTAATTTTTGTATAAAATGAGTTTTGTATATAATTGACAACAACATTATACAACCACCATGAATGTCCACCTCCGAATGATGTACTGTATTTCATACATTCTAGAACTACAACTGCACATCCAGGTCTATTTGTGGTGCTGCCTGATGTTGAGGAGGCTTATCCTCGGCTCTGGAAGCTAGTTGTAGACTGGATTTAGTGCTCTATTTTACAGTTCACCGTAATTCAGTCTTAAAGACAATACACAAACAAATTTTGCAGGTTATTCAGGTGACAAATTGGAGTAGTCTCCCTATAAGCAATCACAGTCAATTTTTTTCAGAAATACTTTGGCCGACATAAATAGTTTCAGGGTCACAACGATAGAAGTTCAATTTTTAAACTTAAGTTTAATGTCTGAAAAGTTATACTGTCGGTTCTATCTAAAACTGAGTGTGCACTGAAGAGTTTTATGGTCAAATGCTAGTTCACGATATTGATTGGTCTACTTTGCAAAGCGAATTTTTCCTGTGTGAATGATAAGAGGCATAACGAGTCTGTTTACAGTGTACTAAAACCAAACAAGTGTCTATGTAATTATATAAACAACATTAAACAGTGTCACTGCTAATGAGGTACGTATTTTACAGAAATTGTTAAAACTGTAATGCAAGTAATAACTCCATAAACCAGGCATGCATCCGATTCCATCAGACGTAATGAAATTAAAAGATCTCATGTGAATAACAGCTACATAACAAAATACAACTTAAGAATGTCAAAGTATTTATTTTCAACAAATAACCAAATATGGACACTTTTAACATAACTGTGAACCATTTTGTCAAGGATAATAATACATAATAATTTTTACAACAACATGCATTTTAACCATAGTAGGAACACCCCGGGAATGGTAATTCCATTTTTCGTTCATTACAATTCAATCAAATTTGTCTGCAACATGTGTAAAAGCAATGTTTGAGTTTATTTATAAAACATAGTTCAATTAAATTTGATCTACACTCACACACCGGTATATTGTATAAGTATGGACATTCTGGGGTTCCCTTCCTACCTTTAACTTTGCGAGGGATACCTCATTTAATAGTTACGCTGATTCAGTTATTAAATCCTGACTTTATTTAATGTGAAGAGTGTACACATTATCCGCTATTGAGTGCGAAAATAAAATTAAAAATAATCTTTTCAACAATAATCATTAATATTATTAATAAAGCATTTCACAACCATCCTAACAGTGTTTAGACAAAACACAGTACTCAAATTAGGTGAGGGGAAGGACTGAAGTGGCTAGTTATCAGTTAAATTCAGCAAACCCAACTCTGGTGCTTAGTTGATAAATTATCCTAAGTAATTCCAGTAGTGACCCAAAAATATTTGTTCATTTCATTATTTAGTTATGAAACATTAATCGTAATTGATATTCATTGTTCTCATGCAAAGTAGAAAATAATTCTTTATTCTTGGCTGAGCTTATTTATTCTTTATCAAAGATTTTGTTTGCCTTGAGTGAGTTTCAATATATTTAGATTAATAAAGTTTTATTGCATCATACTCTAAATTGAACATTGTATTACATAGGTACAGAGCTTCCAACTAAGTATATTGCAAGTTAAAAGTAATTAATGTAACATTTTTTTAATTGGGATTTTATTGAACACTTTTAATTACTATAAATTGGCTATAAATTACTTGCTTGATTAAAACTCATCTTATTATAATACAGTTTTTTTTTTTCAGGTGTAATAATTTTATATTAATATGGAAAAAAATAATTCTGTTTCCCGTGAGGATTTCAACCTGTCTGATGATGATGACAAACAGACAGTTCCAACAGATAACGAGGAGAAAGTTCTAACATATGACGAAAATCTATTAATGGATTCTTCACAAGACCTGTATCTCACCAAAAAGGTAAGATAAACATCAATTATTTTAGTTTTAACCCTACAATCTAGTAATCAAATCACACAAAACAGGAAATAATACTTAAAATATGTCATTCAGATCAAGTGGAGAGTTTTTTTTCTAGCTTTAAGAACACAAAATACCAAAACTAATATTATATCCAGCTGAGTATAAAAAAACATTGTTTGATTAAAAAGCCAATCATTAACGAATTTCTCTTAAAATCTAAGATTTTTTGCAATGTAACAGAAAAAGTGTGTTCTGCAGCATAAAATGAACAATAAACGTTTGATAATAAACACATATGAAGTTTTCCTGTTCTTTAAAAAATAACTAATCCAGTTTGAAAACAATTACTTGAAAATTCAGGAAATAGGAAAAGAGTTCTGAATTATTTATTGTCACAATAATAACCGTTTTTTCTGAGTCTATCCCAACCATTAACTTCCAGACTTTAAGGCTCTTTTAATCCTTAAACTGGTGACTGCCTACCTACAGCTGATAAGGCTTAAAGTGGCAACCGACAAATTACAGTTGATCTGATGTGTGTTTTAACATTTTTTATAGATATAAATCAAACCCATCATTGTGATTCATATCCTAGAATCATAAAAATTTTCTTATAACTATGTTATGTTTGCAATAATAATTAATATCAGTTGAAAGTGAAACAATTGCTTGGCCATTTGTTTCCTTTGAACACAGTAAAATTGACTATATTATAAAAAATGTGTTTTTATATTATTGTAGCTCTATTATACGTGTATATTATTCACTAATGTTTTATTAGCAAGTTCTTGACTTTTTAAAGAATGTCTGAACTTGTTTCTTTTGTAGTCATTTGTAATATAGGCTATTGTGAGGTGTCATAATGATTTTAGTTAATTTTAGGCAATGATTATAAACATATAGTAAAACCTGTTTCATCTGACCTGATGTTGCAGCAGGATAGGCCAGATGTCCTTAACACTAGATCTGGTGTGGCCAAACGTACGTGTGACCATACAAATCGTCTTTCAGATCTGGTATCCCACATGTGATGTGGGCCAAGTTAAATTGCTAAAAAGAGACTTTTAAAAATGAATGGTATTATATTTTTAGCACTGATAGAGAGATGAGATTACTTTCTGTAGAAATCAATAGGTTTTGTGTTGCAATCAACATTTGAATGGACAGAGTAAATACAACAGTTGTACTAGAATGCTAAAATAATATGCTATTTGGTTAGTTAGTTTTTAAAGCAATATATAGTACTGAGTTGCCGACACTACCGATTGTACCAAATTAATTGCTTCCACCGTAAATATGTTTTGTTTTATAACCTCTATTGTATGTATATATATATATACAGGGGTGCTGAAAAGTCCCGGGACGGTCTAATAACTTTTGAACTAATTACAATATAAGAACCAAAATTTACATCAAGCTTTTGCTCATATAAAACTATTATTTTATGTATTTCACCATGATATCCTGCTTCTTCTTAAATAGATTTCTTAAATAGAAGCATAGGTCGAGTCGTACATCAAATTAAAGCTCTTTTAATTAGAAACATTTTGGCGAAAATCTGACGTAAAACAGTTGACGCATTACAAAATGGCGGACACAATCGATTGGGATATTGTCAGCAAACTGAAGGCAAACACTTTGAAACATTTGTTATAACTGTTTTGGTAAGTGATTTGAAGTAAAAGATGTAAAATAAAAGATTAAGTGTCTCAGTTTTCTCTAACAACCAGAATGTTTGCATTTGAAAAATTCTGTATTTTATAATCTTTGAGTGTCCGCCATTTTGTAATGCGTCAACTGTTTTACGTCAGATTTTCGCCAAAATGTTTCTAATTAAAAGAGCTTTAATTTGATGTACGACTCGACCTATGCTTCTATTTAAGAATTTTCACCAACCCCTAGCGGGACGTCCCCCATAAGCAGGATATCATGGTGAAATACATAAAATAATAGTTTTATATGAGCAAAAGCTTGATGTAAATTTTGGTTCTTATATTGTAATTAGTTCAAAAGTTATTAGACCGTCCCGGGACTTTTCAGCACCCCTGTATATATATATATATATATATATATATATATATATATATATATATATATATATATATATATATATATATATTTATTTATTTACTTATTTATTGATAATACTGGTATCCCCACAGGTTGCCATCCAACCAATATATCTTCACTCTGAGATTTATTTACTAAGCAGTCGTTGTGATAAACATCAGTATTGAGACACTAAATACATTAAAATACAGCAGATTCGTTTTGGGTTGTGAGTTGGCAGCAATGAAGAGTTAGCATTTGTGTCAAAATAAAATTGAAGAAGGAAGGGCTGTCATGAAGCAAAGCCATACCATCTTTCGTTCAGTTTGGTTGTGCTTGTAAACATGTTCTTTCCCAGTTTGTAAATATATTGTTATTAATCTGTATAATCAGTGTGATAAAACATCTAACTAAATAGAAATTAGAACATTGGTTTTTTTTTTACTTTTTTTATTATATTACCATTATTTGATGGGTGCACAGCCATTACTTATGGAAAAACGTCTTTTGACATGAGTTTTTTTAATGTGGAAAGGCTTTTAACACAATATGTGTTTTCTCTAGTGAAATTTATAAATTACAACCCTGTGATATTAATTTGTAATTATCAGGATACTTGAAAGAATTAATGGATATTTATTTATTTCCTCGTGTGTGTGTGTGTGTGTGTGTGTGTGTGTGTATGTATGTATGTATATATATATATATATATATATATAAAACATTTATGTTTAAATAACATTTAATATTTAACATAGATTTAATTGAGCAGATTTTGTCAATTTACTGTAGTTAGTACCTGGTTGTTTGAATGTGCAAATCACTAGACTCCCGAGGGAAAACCACCCTATACAATACATTATTATACATATATATGCCAAATACAATTACTGTAGTAGCTTTTGAAAAGCCTAGACGGCTAATTATTGTTAGAAATGAAATGAAAAATTCTTTATTTATTTTAAGGGCCGCACGGCCCTTTCTTACACTTAACCTGCGACAACGTAAAATTTAAAACACTAATTAAATATTACTTTAAGAAAAAAAAAATTAAAGAAATCATTACGGTACATTTAAACAATGTGTTGAAATTAATGTAATATTTTAACATGTTAAAATAAAAATTTCAAATTAATAAATTGACTACTTTCCGTAATTCTTAAAACATAATACAGTTATACTTTTAATATACAAATAAAACTCAAGTATTTATCGCTAAAGAGTTTTAACTTTTATCACACACAATGTCACATTCATCCCTTTGCCAGTGTCACGCCTATAGCATCTCAGACCGGACCTACCTCAGGTAACCGCTTAAGATACATATCTTTCAGTTTCGCCACAAACCGGGAACAGCTATCGATGGAAGTAATTACTTGGGGAAGGCCATTCCACAACCTACAAGCCATTACATGGAATGACTTATCAAACACTGCAGTCCTGTGCTGAGGCATTCTCAAAATGTATGAGCCAGAGTGAGTGCTTCTTACACCTGCATGATACCAGATTTAAAATATTCAGAAAAAATCTTGGAAAACCACAATTTAATATTAAATGAACTAGTTTTAGAATTTTTACGGATCTTTGACCTTTTAATTTTAGAATATTTGACTGAATATAGTACGGTGTGATGTGCTGCTCCCATCTCACATTGTAATCTAACATACACAATAGTTTTGAGTTCTTTGTAGCTTGTCACTAAGTACTATGGTCATATCATTGATCACGGAGTTACAGTAATTGAAATGTGGAAGTACAATTCACCTTGTTGTAGTATGGCAGAGTGTTACCATTTACAGTTAACATTTCAATAGTATTGAAGTTTATTGAGTTTCGTAAACGAGAGTGACAAATAAAGATTGGTTTCGTTTTTGTATGATTTAGTCTCAGGCCATGATTTTTGGACCACATAACGATGTTTTTAATGTCACTATTGATTTTGGTGATACATTCATGAATGGAATCAATTTTAAAGTGTGTATAGATTTGCAGGTCATCAGCATACAATATGTGATATGAGCTTGTTTAAGTACAGAATGAATGTCGTTCACGTACAACACGAATAATAAAGGACCAAGAATCGATCCTTGTGGTACCCCACAAGTAACAATTTCCCAGTCCGAAGTCATGTCATCCATTTTTACACACTGCCGTCTTCCTGATAGATAAGATCTCAGCGAAGTTAATACATGACTAGAAAACCCTATTAGCCTTAGTTTAGCTAACAATACTTTATGGTTTACGCTGTTGAAAGCCTTTGAAAAATCAAAAAGAGTGAGAATTTTGCCCTGTCTGTGATCCATAGCAAGTCTAATGTCATCCGTCACTTTTAAAAGTGCAGTTTCCTTGCTGTGGTTAGTGTGAAAACCAGATTAATAGTCACTAAATATGTTTTAAGATAGATATTCAGTGAGTTGGCAGTGGCAATTCTCTCTAGGCCTTTAGATAATGTAGGAAGAATATTTATCAGCCTACAATCTGAACATGATGCTAGTGCTGAATTATTTTTAGACTGCAATGAGACGAGTCCACTTAAGTTTTTTTAAACTACAATATGACCAAAAGCTAAATAATGCGGTTATATGTTGTAGTAATGTATACAAAAAGAAATTCACTAATGTTCGTTCTAAAAAATCTTGTCTAATTAATGAATTATTAAATATTGTTATTTTGTCTCTTATGGGTCAATATTCTCTTTTATATTATATGAGGTAGAGATCTGGATCCATGAGATTACACATCCAAGCTTTGTGTTGTAAAGTGCGAAAAGAAAGCCTAGAACTGTCTTCAAGAAAATAAGGCAAGTAGTAGTAGAAGAAAACTTATGTTTTTTATCTATATACAAATACAGTCTTGTATTTAGATCTTTTAATGACCAGAAAATTTAACATTTTTAAATAATACTAATAAAACAAAGCTTTTTAGAGAAAAATCATTGATATAATGGCAACACACTCTTCAAAGTATTGTCAACTGTCACTAATAGGCTGAACCTGTGTAAATAAATGTCCTTTCAAAAGATATTTCTATGTTCATTGCTGCTATAATTTTGTGTAGCATCTCACACTGTCATTATCTCTAATAAGTTTTTGTTGTAAGCGTTACTTAATATATTGTAGCAGATCTTAAATACAAATGAAATGTTTTAATGTAAGAATGTCTTATAAGTTATCTATTTATATATTTTCACTTGTATGTATTACACAGTTTGCCATAGTTTGGTTTACCAGATCCTGATACTCCAAATCTTCTATTGTCTTTTCTAATCCAATCATAAGGCAACATAAATGTTTAGTTTGAAACAATCCTACCTGCTTAGTTTGTTCTTTTTTGCTGTTTGTGTATCTTTGTATGTCATACACATATTTGTATTGTAACAAATTAAGTCTTAGGGTTCTAGGATGAAAGTTTATTTCATATACTGTATACCTTAATAATGAATAAGATTTGAAAAATCATCAATTTAGATTTTACGAGACTATGCACAAATTATAACAGTAAAAAAATGTTCCAGCCTACGAAAGAGGATATAATTAACAAACTTTTCGGAGCAATAGAAGCTGCACGTTATGCTGAAAGTATTAAGAAGGGAGATGGTGAGGTAACCATAGAATGGAATGATCCATCTACTAGTAAAGTGGTTGAAAACGTGATCAGCTCTCCTTCAAAGGTCTCTATTGAAGAAACTTGTGAGTTAACTTTTTATCTCTACATAAGTAAGTTGCAGTAAAAATATTTAATTGTTGATGTCCTTTTTAGTCAATGTAAATATTGAAGATGATTATTGAGTGAATCCCAATCTTGTGCTTTGACAATGTTATTGAATTATAATATCAATGGTGATGCAATCATACAAAAATATATTTTGAGTAACTATTTTATGAAAACTACAAGGAAAGTATAACATATATGGTATTTTGAAATCAATAAAAAAATTACTTTATTTTGACAAAATAAAAAAATGGGTCGTTGCATTTAAAAACATTAACTCCAACCTTACGCCTCCTGCTTGCTAGTCTTGAAAAAATTTTTAGTATAGGAACACTTATAAGGGAGCTGAGACAGTTTAAAAGTTTTGACCAAAAACAGTTTTTTGAGTGCAGCGAGTAAACAACGCAACTAATAATCAACTTGAGCACATTAATTTGTAGGACTTGTTATTACATACAACTTTGTCCATTTAATTTTTGTTGTATCTTTTATAGTTTCCAAGATGCCTTCAGTGTGCATAAAATTTGGTCATATATTATATTCATAACGTATATTGAAACTTTTAAGGTCTGACTACCATAATGTGCATTGAAAATCTACTCAAATCGATTTAATCATTTCTCAAAATTTAAATCACCCATAGTAACACATAATGGCTGTGATTCATTCCGTGATGTATTGGGGCATTAATGTTCTTATTAGTGAATATTTTAATAAAGAAAATAAAATATTTAGCAATGAAAAGTAGGTACAACAATTATGAAAAGAAAAATCAAAACATAAATAGCAAAAAATCATAACTTGGAAAAAGAAATTTATTTGTACACCAAAATTCAAATTGAGCCACAAAATTAAAAAATCTTTTAAATTTATAAAAAATTGTATAAAGAACAAAGTTCAAAGCAACAATTGGACAAATTTTTAAAACCAATCATCAACAACTTAAAATGCAGTGAATGTGATACCAGAGATGCAGAGTAAGCTTGACCACCCAAAAAACTCCTCAAACCATTATATTTTAGAAGTACATTTTCTTGATGCACGTATTTTTTATTTACTAATGATTTTTTTTTAATGTTTGTGTGTGTACTTTTTAAAATTATTTATTCAAGAGAGGAAAAAATTGCTTCATCGAACTTAGTGCTGGGTTGGCCAAGTTGTGGGGGGATGTTGCTACAACTTTTGTCTGGTCAGATATTTTTGACCAGATCTTGGCGGGAGGATGTAAATACCAGCTAAAATAGTGTAACCATTCACACTCTATGTAATTGATTGTGCCTTTGTAGCTTGAAGACCTTTATATATATATATATATATATATATATATATATATATATATATATATATATATATATATATATATATGAGGCGTGTTCAGAAAGTAAGTACCGTTTAAAGAAAAAGCAAGTAAAACAATTTTTTCAATACAATTTTATTTTTACATGAAAGCCCAAACCTTAAATTATTTTTCAACATTGTTTCCACTGATTTTCAAACACTTGTCTTAGCGGGTGATCAATTTGTCTATACCCTATTCATAGAAGGATCCCGCCAACGAATTTAGCCACGGCTCCACTGTAGTTTTCACTTCATTGTCGGTTTCGAAGCATTGGCCGCCTAGTTCTCGCTTCATGTGTAGGAACAAGTGGTAGTCAGACGGTGTCAAGTCAGGGCTGTAGGGTGGGTGATCGAACTGCTCCCAACGAAATTGTCGAACCAATGTTTGAATGTTACAAGCAATTAGGGCCGCGCATTGTCATGGAGCAACACAATTCTGTTACTGAGCATTCCTCTCCTGTCTGTGTTTTGAATTGCCCGCCTTAGTTTTGCAATACCTTACCGCATCAATGGTTTTACATGTTGGGAGAAAATCGATCAGCGAAACACCTTTCCGATCCCAAAAGACTGTGCACATGATTTTTTGTGCAGACATTGTCATCTTGTATTTTTGTTTCTTCAGGGAATGCGGGTGTTGCCACTCCATTGACTGCCGTTTGGATTCCGGTGTAACATGACGGACCCTTTTTTCATCTCCTTTCACAATTTTGTTTAAAATATCCTCACCATCATCACTGTACCATGTGAGAAAAGTCAAAGCACTTCCGAGTCTCTTGGGTTTGTGCACGTCAGTGAGCATTTTTGGAACCCATCGGGAACACAGCTTGCAATAACCTAAGCAGTCCATAACAATTTCATACAAAAGAGTCCGTGAAATTTGTTGGAAATCGTCAGCTAGTGTAGTCATAGTGAAAAGTCTATTCTCTTGGATTTTTTTGTCAACAGCCCTTACCAGATTATCAGTGACGAGAGAAGGCCGACTGCTCTGATTCTCATCATGCACATTTGTTCGACGTCCATTGAAAATTCTAACCCACTTTCTCACCATTCCTTCACTCATCACGTCTTCCCTGTAAACATCTCGAAGTTGACGATAAATTTCAGCCGGTTTCACATTCCTTGCGTTCAAATCTTATTACAGAATGATTCTCACAATTTTTGGGATTACTAATTGTCTTAAACATTCAGAAGAAAACAGAAAAAACAATGTAGAACAACTAAAATGGCGTGACTGGATAACCAGTGAACAAGGACAACTAGTGTGCATGTGCGGAACACCAATTGCAGTGCTACGGCGGCAGTAGAATGAAACTGTACTTACTTACAGAACTCACCTCTTATACAGTGTCGCCATGACCTTGTGTTAAAATTTTTTGTGGGTGGTAATACGACATAAATGTGACTCAAATACAGAAATTAAAACTTTTTATTACTCACACAGACCCAGGGAAACATTATTTTTGTTTAAAAAAAAAAAAACATGAACATTTCAAACAAAATTTTAAATTTCTATGACATTTCAATACATTTCTTGAAGTTTATTACTACCATTGTATTCTATATTAAATTTTGAGTAAGTATGGATCACTTTTAATGGTTCTGAATCTCCAGAAGTACTAATTAAATCGACTCAAAGTGGGAAATTGTCATTTTTTATTAAAAGAAAAAGCTGACATTCACAATTCTTTCTAAAAAATGCTAGAGACTTAATGTCATAGAAACTGTTTCAAAACTTAAGCTTTCAGGAAATACGATACATTGTTTTATTTATTATAATTTAAGTACAGTTATGTGATAATCTGTAAAACACAATATAATCAAAATTTCACTAGCAAAGCACAACTGGTTTTAGATTTTCTTTTCTACCATCATGACTTACACTGACACTGAGCCATATTTTTCAATTAGATCCTGATTAAAATAAAACCTATTACTTGTAGTGGATTTGGGCCACACACACATACAGGTTTCTACGCTACAAAGGCACAGTGAATTGACATGAAAAGTGGATGTCTCGAAGAGCAAAGTTACTTGACAAGTTTGGTTGCTCACTGTTAGGGTTACCTATATTATTGATTTGAACAAGAGGAAAGCTAGAGCTGTAGGAGTTGTGGAGTTGTGCCAAGTTGAAGTAAAAGAGATCAGTATTGCTTTTATTTTTAATTTTTAGTTTCCGTTTATGTTGTTAGCAATGTAAACAAATAACTTTCTACAGAAGATTTACGAGTGAGATTGTATCATTACAAAGCAATTATAACTGCCAGAAGTTGTACTGTTTTAGTCATTTATAATTCAAAACTGGCTTGAAAAATACTACATTTAATGTGCAGTTTAAATTTATCTTTAGTTGATAACTGATTTACTTATTCTGGATATAAAATAAAGCCACTATTTGGTTATGATACTGATATGGGCAAAGTCGCAACATCCATTGTAATTGCTTGCGACAAGGGTAGTAATACAATGAGCATGAATCTGTTTATAAGCCCTTGTGCAATTTATATAAATCTTTAAAATTTTATTAAAATTCCATCAAAATTTCTATCATTAGATTACCAAATACACACTTAAAAGAATTATACAGCTTTCCAATAAGGAAAAATATTTTGTATTTCTTAAAGTCCATTAAATCAACTTTCCTTAGTAAACAAATTTTTGCTTATAAACTGACATGAAAACCATTACTCTTCACTCTCTAGTATGTAAAATCTTTTTTCCTGAAACTCTACAAAATCAACATTTTTTGTCTGCAGCATTTCAGTATAGCTGTTGAAAATTGTAGTACAGTAGAACCCCTCATATCCGGCCTCGGTTTTACCGCACCTCGGTTTATCCGGCCACTTCTCGGAAGCCAATATCGAAATGTATTTACCACGGCTTGCAGACGCGCAGTTGCACGCACTAGTCTCCCACGACTCTTGCGTTATTTTGGTGTATCTATTTGTTTACATTTTCCTGTGTTGTCCTCAGTTGAGCTAATAGGTTTAACCTGTA
Organism: Homalodisca vitripennis; assembly: GCF_021130785.1. Lineage (NCBI taxonomy): Eukaryota > Metazoa > Arthropoda > Insecta > Hemiptera > Cicadellidae > Homalodisca > Homalodisca vitripennis. Next base: position 69,718,050 of record NC_060215.1, read on the forward strand.
AACAGTTCGTTGATTATTTCCAGTGCGGTTAGTATAGTACAGTACAATTGTTTTGTTTCGTCAAGTGCTGTGTACTGTAGGTTGGTTTATCCGGCCGAATCGTTATCCGGCCAGGGGCTCGGTCCCGTGGTGGCCGGATATGAGGGGTTCTACTGTACAACTTTTCCAAAAATAATGTAAAATTTAATCTTTAAATGTTTAAAGTTATTCTTGCGCACCTTATAGTTATTATTTTTGTTATTGTTATTTTTATAATTTTCCTACAATTAACTTACTAGAAGTATCAACCTCAGCTTATGCACAGTACATGCTTCTTAGATGGCTCCTAGATGTAGTATTATGTAACAAATCGAAGGCTCTAAACTTCGGAGGAAGAAAGGACTTGGTACAAACAGATAGACAGTACAGTGTACCATGGTATGGCACGGTCTAAGTCACCAGCCAATTAAAATTCACTCATGTCCACTTGCGGAAGACGCCACTTGCGGAAGACGATCAGGGTATCTAAATTAAACAGATCGAAAGTAATATATGTCGACTATATGTACACTAAAATTATTATACCAAACTTAATTTAGAATGGTTTTCAATATTGTTTGAGAGTTATAAGTTAATTTAAACGTGGGAGAGATTAAGTGTATTAACACAACAGTTACATGGCGCGACTGCCCAAAACAAAGGCTGTTGCCCTGGTCCTAGTGGATATGGTTGTCACATACACTAGCTCGGCAAGTTCAGGAAATTTCTGCTTCTTTACAGTAACTTAACTGAGCTTCTGTACTGAGTTTGGAAAATTAATTACGAGGCTCAGTGGTGATTTAACTGAACTTTTTATTAGAATTAATTCACTATATATAAAATATATTTCTTCTCCTGCATTCCTTATCCTAATACATCTAATTGGATAATTATTTTAAGTTTAATATTGCATGTAAATAATTAATGAATTTTTATGTAAAATCTATATTATTAAATGTTAAATTTTTCTAAAATCTGCGATGGAAACTGTACATATGATGTTATCGGTCTTCCAATCTTTGATTGAATACCTTCTTTTGAGCTGTAAAACATACAGTAATGTATCTATGACCAGTTACTCTTCACTTGGGTTTATAGTAAATGTAAGCGACTAATAAAAGTTTAAATAGCGTAGACGCATGAAAAGTTGTGCATTATAAATGGCTTAACATGTATGACGTAATCTAACAAACAGTATATGTTTGTACAGAAGGTCTTATGACAGCTTTAAATATCAGAGTATAAAGCTATACAATGTCATGTCTGTTATGTGAGCAATCTACTATAAATAGTTTTAGGATGGCCATGAAGAACATTTTGACAAGTGTGTGCATCTATAAAATTTAAGAATTTTATAACATGGTCTCCTGAACCCACTAATATCCTATTATTATTATTATTACTAACCAACATTGTCAAACATAGCTTTATGTTGAATGGAAATAAAGTCATGAAATCAATTTTTTTCAGCTGATATTTCTGCCACTGATCGTAAGAAGAATGAAGAATCTGATACAGAATGTTCTGAGAGAAAAGTAGGTATTATCAGTTTAGTTTAAGTGAAATTTGGTGATTAAAAATTGTTAATCTTGGTTGTCTGTATGTCAGTAAGCACACTCAGACCGCTAGGTTGCATGGGCGTGATCACTTCTTGTTTTCGGCCAGGGCTGCAATAACACACTCTGTTGGCCCATTCCCCTTCCACTCCAAGTACTGGGAAATGGTAATCTTTGATCCACCTGCTCTCCATAGTTCTCTGAATCCTCCTCAACTCTGGATCTAGCAGTTAGAAATTTCATTATTTGTATGGCACTTTTTATGTTTTGCAATAGTTCTTTAAGAAATTCGTAATAAATATTTTTATACTCATTTTATAAAATATTTGTTATTGATGTCTTTGGAACATTTAGAAATATTACTAATAAATATACTAATGGATCATGTTATACTTTAATTTTTTGGGCTCTGGAAAAATTTTCAAAATATTTATGCAAACTGTGATATAGAAAATTGTTGCTAAATATTGTTTTTTACAACTTAAAAAAATAGAACATGAATAAAAACTGAGATATAACCATTCCTTTTCCAAAACTTAAAACGGGTACCATTTAAAAACCTTCACATGCTTATTCATCACATGACCAAGGTCTAGTTGCTGATTTATCACTCCCCAGATTCAAGAGAGTGCTAATCAGCATAAGGTCATATAGTTAAGGTGCTGAATAAGGACTATCCTATTTAAAGGGAGTGCTTATCCAGTACATGAACACAGCCACTATGCTGATTTAGCACCCTCTTTGTGATGTCGGAGAAGAGTCATCATGATCGAGGAGGTGCTATATTTGGGGGTTAGGTGCACCGTTCTCATTTATCGGCCTAGTCGTGTAGATGAGACCCCACAGCACCGAGTGTTTTTTTTTTCATTTTTGACATATTTATTGAACATGCTGTTTATTATTACAATAAACCTTTGTAAATAATATTCAAGAACATCTTAAATTGTCAATTACGTATTTTTGGTAGTAAAACTTTTTTATATCCTCATAAGAGGAGCAATGGGAGGGAAGTTGAAATATAACAACTCTTCATTCTTTATTCACAGAACCTAATTATAAAGTGAAAATTTGTATAGTTACTATAACAAAAAAATCAAGGAGAAAACACCATAGAACAATTCTTAAAATAACACACAAACTTCTCGAATTTACATACAATACACAGCACATAGCCTCCCAAGTAATTTCATAAAAATAAAAGCCACAAGATTGCAGCTTAACTGAATAGCAATTTTTACTACATGTATGCAATCAACAACATCCCAAGTAAGAAAGAATAACAGCTGTCATTATAAAACACAGATGGAAAATTAAGGAATTTGTGTGTAGTGGTTTTTCCAAAACTGGTGTTGAACAATATGTATAATGCGTGGGAGTTGGTAGTTTTACAAGCAGTGCCTGCATTTTGTATTGTTATATTCGAAATAAAATTTTGCATATAAAAATACACATTTTTTTAATTTTTTTTAACAAGAAAACTTTACAACCACAATTTAAAATAATATCTTAAAAAGTTATTTATATAAATTAACAAACTTAATATACTTACAATCATGCAACTTTTATACTAAAAAATTTTGAAAATTCAATGTTGTTAAGATGTTGGTGCCAGCAATCAAAGAATTAACTGGAAGTCACATGCTTAAGTTAAACCATGAGTGGTGGGAATGACAATGCATTAGTCATCTCCTGCAGAGCGTACAAGGCACTTCAGTCACTGTTTTTTTTTTTTTTTTTTTTTTTTTTTTTTTTTTTTTTTTTTTTTCTTTTTTTTTTTTTTTCTCTCTCTTAGGACAAGAAGCTTATAAATTGCACTTAGTCCTGCAAGAACCTTTGCGCTGCTTCCGGAGTGACAGGATATTCAGGATAGGCAAGGTTAGGGAGTAGGGGCCGCCTCCTGTTGAGATCCATGAGGAAGAATTAGGGCACTACATCTCAAAGTCATGTCTCCCCGGAAGAAGGGGAAGCCAGCTCTGAACCAGCCTCTCCAGTCAAAGTAGGCAGGTGGTGGCACACCCTAGTTGAGGTTAACAGGAACCTCTGAGGTTAGGGAACAAACCCCACCAACTCCAACAGTCATCTCCCACAGTAGACTAGACCTATCAAATTGCCCATGAACCCCAGAATCTCAACATTTGCGGTTAATGATGTGCCGCTACTGGACATCCATAAGGTTGCCCAGATTGAAGTGGCATATCGGTTTTTGCTGTGCCCAGTGGGAGTTCAACTGGTAGGTATAAACCATCCAGAAGTGATCCCTGCTGGGTCAGTCACTCTGTTAGTGCAATCACTGATTTCTTACTGTAGTTGCATACCATATTGTGTTGCAATTTTAATTTCACCATTTTACAAACGTTATAAACCATGAAACAAGAACAGTAACATTCTTAGGAGTCCAATCAGTATTTTGGTTCAGAACTAATTCTTTTTGATTTCATATATTCACTGCCCTTTAACCCTTTCCCATCCTTTGTTTGAGATGTTCCACCATAACTATTTCACCGTCTGTACTGTTATTGGCAAGTGTCTATAGTTGACGAAAATCCCGATAGATGTTGGGAGACATTCAGTATATTGTTACTGTTAACTTGCAAAGACTGTTTACGGCAGCAAATATGATGCCATCTAAGCCTCATTTTGTGATGCAGGATGGAAAAAGTCACCTAAAGGTTGTACTAAATTAGTACAAGTTAGAGCTGCATTTAAAAGAAAACCTTTCTGGATACTGTTTCAAAAATACAGTAGTAGGCAAAAAAAATTACATTAAATATTTTGAATTTTGTTCTTAAAAAGTGGATACAGTGTAAATATAGCTGAAATACCTTAGAAGTTGCAATTGTAACAACCAGAAATACAAAATATATCATGTAAGTAATTGTAGATCATTTGTCTTATTTTTTTACCTAATTTTTTTCAGAGTGCTTTAAAATCAAATATACAAATTAATGGACTGAAAAGGGCTAACCTTCCCTGAAAACATTTATGTAATCACACCAAAAGTTACTATGTACAGTTTAAGTAGTCTTTTAGGGCAATTTAGTTAAAGGAAACAGCCAAAAATAATTATATGAATTTTTCAATGTATATACGAGTTTGTTCCTGTCATCAGGGAAAGTATCCTGAAAGAACTAGGACTTTTTTTATTAACTCAACCAAAAACTTACTGCACTGCCATATATGTGTTTCAAAAACCGTGTCTACAGTTGTGTTCCAGCAAATTTATTTAAAATAAATTTTAATAATTTTTGCAATCAGCATTATTGAGTTGGTTGTACCTAATTATTACTGTTATTATATTACTGTATTATACTGATAATATATCTACAGTAAAATTTGTAAGAGTCAAAGGCAAGGTTACAAATATATAAGTCCAGTGCCAAAACCACACAGTTGGTCAAAAATTACTTGACGACATAAAGTGCTTCATGTCAATTTTCTTGAAGATAAAACTCACCTGACCAACAAAGAAAAAACATAATAGATTACTAAACTTTTATTTTTGGTAAAAATGAAGTTGCTTTGTGGTATCTTTTTTTAAGACATTAATTTATTTAAAGACATGTTGCACAAACAAAACTTTATATATAACCTATTTTCACAATAACAAAACAGTGGGCTATTGCTCAGGACTGCTACAGATGACTCCTAATGCTGGCCATTGCCCTGTTGTTGGCTATGCCATAATTTCAATATGAAAGGTTGAATAATTAGTGTCAATTGAAGCTTTTAAATCATTATCAACAAATTGAGTGTTATAGTTGTTTAAAAAAATTAAAACCTTATCCATCACTCCAAAAAATGTATTTTAAATTGCTGGACAATTTCAGGACACAACATCCTTATCATACAATTACAGTTCGAGGACTTTAGTTGTGTGTGTGACCTTGAGTGTGTGGTGATAGGCGGGAGGGGTGGGGGGTAGCATTATTTGCTGCGTCCCGAAAACATTTCCTGAGACTCATGGGTAAAACCCTCTCTTCAGGAATTGTATTGGCCCAAATAACTCATCACACTCGCTAAACTGAGTCTGTTTTATGACAGTGCTGAGTGTGGTGGTAGCTTGTGCTTCGCTTTTGCCAATGTATGTTGAGTTAGTCGAAAGTCAAAGGCAGAACTATTCATAGTCAGGCTCGCGAAATTGTGAGTAAAGTTTATACATTTATGAAGGAAGAGGCAGACCATCAAACTGTTAAAATTCCATTGTCAATGGCTCGCCAAAGAACTGCTGCAGCCTTGGATGAAACAGTTCAACTAGAGGGTCATGACATCTTACGACTTCCGCCCTACCACCCATACCTCAATCCTATTGAGTTAATTTGGGCCGAAGTCAAAAGTTATGTGGCTATGAGAAATTTTACTACGTCTCAATCTAAAGCTCTATGCGAAGACAAGATATCAAGTCTGGGCGCAGAAGAGTGATCAGTAAAGTGCAAGCATGTAGAGAAAATCGAAAAGGACTATGCGGCAGCAGAATCCTAGATTGAAAATATTAGAGAATCCCTTATTATATTAGTTGGTTTGGATACAAACATCAGTGACAGTAACCCAGAAGAGGAGGACAATTTGAGTGAGATTGAAGAACTCCAATGAAAAAACAATCATTGTAACATTGAAGGAGGAGCTCTTCTTATTGGAAAAAACAATTTTCTATTATTTTATATAGGAAAATTCACAGTTCCCAATAAAATTGGAGTATAGTGAGTTTTATTTTATAAAATAATAGAAAATTGTAAGTAACATTTGTTAATAGAACATTATATTTATTCTAGCATTTTAATTAACTAAATATTATTGAAGTGATTGTAAATTAAATAATAATAGAATATCAAATAATAGCAATAATAGGACTTATCCTTGTTTTTCAGTTGTTATAGTGTTGTTTAACATGTTTTTGAAAATAATGTATTTGTCAATACTAATCGGCAAATCAAAATCGTGAGTTTAAAGTCGTTAACGAGATTGTTGCTCCTTCATCTCAGCGGCTAGCACGTAAACGCAACCCGCCACACAGATAGCGTTTATTCGTTGAGAGGGTAGTATTTGGGCTCCACGAGCACAGCTAAATTCCTCCAACTGTACAGCCGTTCAGAAATTAATAAACTAGTCTTTTCATTATATTTTTCTGCAGTCCAAAATCCAAATGGCAGGACCTTAGAGAGTTAATTGCAATTTGAAATATAATAGACATTACATGTTCTATTTCAATTAGAACCAGTTCTTTGTCTTGTAGATTATATATTTTTTCTGGTTTTTTACACAAGAATTTTATGAAAATATTCTTGCAATGTGATTGTAAACAAAGGTGATTTAAAAGTTCTATTAAATGTATATTTCATAAATTTGCCATTAGACATAAGCCCAATAATTAATATAAGATTGTTTGTTTTGAAATAAAAACAAAACTCCTGTATAAGGAACTAGGCAGACATGAATAATATTCCGTTAATAAGTATGCATTGTTTTGTAAATTTCCTTTGATACCGATCAAATAAATAATTAGAGTATATGATTTGATTACAGGAACCTCGAACAGGAGTTAAATATCAGGCTAATGTTGTGAATGATATTTTATATTGCAATAATGATGATCGTGACAATGTTGTTATGGAAGAATTGTTGTGGGCCCCTCCTCTTCACATGACCAACGATGAGCTGGATGATTACATATATAAAGCAGACAAGATATTCTACCATAACCAAAAGGAAGATGGAACTACAAAGTCCCAAACAAGGGTCAGCGATCTGGTAAGTGTTTTTACATAAAAGGTCTCATTGTAGGTCATATTTCTTAAGCCTTATCCTAGTACTTTTCTAAAAAAAGTATAAAGAGCGTGTTGAAAAATAGGCTAATACACATTAAATTCTGAAGATAATCAAGAGATTACTTTATTACAATAAACAAGTTTTATCTGGATTTTCAAACACCACTCACTTTTTTATATTACCACTCTCAATGAGGGTACATATTTTTATTCCATACTTGGAAGGTTTGTTTAGGATGTACATCCTGAATTCCAATAACTGTTAATCAGTAGTTACATATGAGCCTGGTTTATATTTCGTCTGACGGATTAGAACAAAATCATCCCATATCTCTTTAAGAGGCGCACACTTTGTTGACGCTCCAAACACATTTCTCTGTTGTCGAAATGAAGATAGTTCAAAATGAACTCAAAACATTCACTGTTCATAGCACACTTGTATCGATAACCGCTCCATTCGTTATCAAAGAGTTCTCTTGTTGTTAAGTGGTTATATTTGTATGCTATAGAGTTTGCTTAAATTCCTAGCAATGCCCAAAATTCATTAATTGTCAAGAGGGAATATGTAGTGGTCAGATTCGCATAATTTACTCTTACACGGGTTATTGGGTTGTTTGTGTGAAGAATAACTTTATTTTGAATAGCTTCATTTATAATCAGTTAGAAACATTCACGAGCAGTGATAGCAGCATCCCATGTTATACCAACTACTCCTCTCTTGGTAACAACATTGTTTCTTGCTGGGTTTTGAATATCACCCTGCCTTGGTTTAATACTCCAAACATGGCCATTTATGCTCTAACTACATTAGTTTTAAGTCTGTAAAGGTAAGTGTCAGTTGGTTCATCTGTATCTCTAGCCGGTGGTGTGGTGGCTGGTGGTATGACAGCTTGTGGTGTAACAGCTTGTGGTGTAACAGCTCGTGGCTTGCGTCTGCTCGTCTACTTCAAATTTTGGGTCAGCATCTGTATCGTCTGTATCCTCAACTATCTATTTCTACTGTCTATTTTTAACCAGTCATCCTCACTATTTTCGTGTGAACTATATCATCCTCATTTTCTGACAATGTCTCGTCCAGTAATAATCTAATCCTGGCTCCCTCGTCGTTATTGATTCTCACAAAATAATACTAACTACAATGTACACTTTCACACACACTAACTATCAGGTAACTATTATATACACTTCTGGAAAATAAATCACTGGTACATAAACTTCTATAATAAAATATTCAAAGAAAAACAAATATTTGCTTCAGCAAAAAAGTCACGCATTTACAAAACCTTTGTAACAATGACGATACAAAGGTTAAATCTCATAGAACAATGTGCCACAGTCGACTGGCAGACCATCATTAACCTTGACTGGCATCTTTAGGAAGGTAGAGGGAGGGGATGGCGTTCCCATGCCACACTATCCAAATTCAACTGCTTTAGATAGGCTGTGTCATAAATTTTACGACGAATTTGTAATCTAGAGTTAAATGGTTCAACCAATCTTTACTCATCGTATATCTCATTTTGTTTTTTATTAGAGCCATTTCGCTAAAGTCTCACTCTCCTGATGCCACTGAAAAAGGTAGTACAGCCAAGAGCCTGAGACAAATACAAAGACATGGGATTACGTTTTCAAGTCTTCTTTTTTGATATCTTGTGTAGTGTAGTGACAGCAGAATTGATTCCTCCCACTCCTTCAAAAGCCAAAGGACAGCTCCTTCAAAACTCAGCAAGGAACTTTGAAATAATTTGAAGTAGGTTGTCAACTCCTCTAGTAAATCATCTTTTATGAAAACGTTTGTGTATGTAACTCAATCATTTGGCCTCACTCAAAGCGTTAATATTTGTAGGAAGAGACATTATGGGGTGGAAACAGATTTAAATTTCACAAAGTGTATCAGCCAGATCTCGAATATCTAATGATAATAAATCAAGCGTGGCTACACATTTACTTTGAATTAAGATTCATTTAAATTCAAAATTGATTCTTCTCGTGAATCATCATCGAAGAACATTTTCTTTTTTTCTCTCTCTCTCTAACTTGTTCAAATTGATGTTTAACAACATCAAACACCTGATGAAGAAGATTTTTCTGCTATGATCTCTGCTATGTCTAACAGAACAGACTAGCTATTTTTAATATTTTCAATGTCAGAAACTAAATATCTCACTATTTTTTCTACATTCTTTAAAAATAGTTTTGACTTTGTAAAACTTTATCCTTGTGACCAATGCTCTTCATGAGTTTAAACCAGACTGTGGTGAGAAGAATGAACTCAAATGATAATCGGCTTGTGTTTCTGTCATAATGCATGATGGTGCTTCTTTGGTGTTTTAGTGTGACATAATTTACAGCATGACTCATCATAACATCAGGTAACAATCACAAGTCAAGCTTTTGTTTGTCAGCCTGGACACACTCTCAGTGGCCCAGCTGTCACTAAACGAAAAGAAACGAAACAAAACAAAATAAGTGATCGAAGTACAAGGAGGAGTACATCCTTATTATCTATCCCAATTCATTGAACAACTACTTTTAGTAAGTCGTTTACAGTTTATGCCTGTCGATTGTGGAATGCCTCACCTGCAAACATTAGAGCCATCGATAAGCGCACTCGCTTTGGGGCGGGGCTCTGGGAGTATAGATGTTGGCGGCTTTGGAATGTAGTACTTAGGGCAATTGAATGTAAGTTGAATGAATGCGTGTGCATGTGCGTGTGTGTGTGTGTGTGGTGTGTGTGTGTGTGTGTGTGTGTGTGTGTGTCTTACTATAATATTGTAAATATGTATAAAGTTACATTAATTATAGATGTTTGTTTTTTTTAAGCTAAGATTAATTTAATATATAATGTAAATAAATAGATTTATTTTTAGTTATAAATGTATATATGTATGTTAGTTTAATTTTTTATGAGGTTAAGTGGTAGAGAAGACTTTATAGTCCTAACTTCACCTCTAATAAAGACATTTTTCATTTCATTTAAACGGAAGTGGTCACTTGTGACCACTTCCGTTTAAATGAACTTTCATCATACTTCAATACAATTTTAGTGTGCCTTTTTTACCTTTGTTATTTTTTTTAATTCTTATTATCTTACATTTTATTTGTAGTATGTTGTTATTTCTAAAGTGAATATTAGGTAAGATCCCATCTAATTGAATAAAATTAAATTACACTACGGCTTTGATAACTAGAAAGGATCTAATCAATTTATTTTTAATCCTTTTTTAAATCACGTCGGGATGAAACTAATAATGAACTGGAATAGGAATCAATATTAACCGTGTTTAAATTCACTTTAGAATCCAATTAACTTTAAATACTGCTATTAAATGATGCAATAAGTTAATCAATTTTAAGTTGGATTCAGTAATAAATAAATTAGTAGTTCGTAGATTTATTCAAACCCGTATTTAACTATATATTTTAGTTTCTTTGCAATGATTGTTTGGCAGAAGTTTTTAGTGCATTAAAACAACATACCTACTGATAACAGAATATGAATTGTTTTTGACAGCATTTAAATTGGAGTTTAAGTAATCTAACCTGAAAAATTCCTTAACTAAGCAAAGTCTGCAGAAGCAGGGATAGATCCAGACGATGCGGTATTTCGTACAGAATTTACCTTAGTAATAATATGAGTACTGATCGAACAGCTAAAAAACAAATCATTGTAAAACACTACTAGATTAGAGAAGCATTTAGTTATTTTCCTTATCATATATAATGTTGTATGTTATTGTGGTTTATATTTCCCTTTTAATCTCTCTTAACAGATTTTTCTTTAATATCAACTTTTGTTAGTTCAGATAATGATAACGATATTTCAGATGGTTATATAATGGTTTGTTTACATTTCGTTAAAGCTGTCTTCTACTTTGAAAGCATATGGAAAACATAAACATGTGTGATGTAAAATGAAAGATTTTTTCCCCTTGCAAAACATACATCCATATACCGCCAAAAGAAGTAGTCACTTCAAAACTTAATTTTGGTTAATTAAGATTATTTTTAATCTACATGCAGTCAATAAAAATAATGAATTCAACTCTTGCACTCTATCTGGTGGTTGAAGTAGAATTTAAAAAGATAGGTTAGCTGTTTCTTACAACAAGATGGGCTGACACTGAAAATCTTATACAGTTTTTGTATGTTTCCAGAATATGATTTGACTTCTATATTAGTTTCAATAGCATATACTCCACAAAGATTTAGGGAATGATGTGTGCACATGTGTGAAGTAGGCCTGTGTTTTCTTTAAGAATTCTAGATTTTATACCTTTATCTCAAATGTATTGGATGTATTGTCATATGCTTGCACCTAATGACAAATTTTGAGTGGTGGCTATTTATGTCTCATAAAGACCACACAGACTTACATGCTTACTAAGAAAGGTTCAAAACAATAAACTGTGTTGGCTACATTGTCGGATTGGGCTGCCACCTGGTACTCAGCTGATGGCAGTGTTGTGATGAACATTGTTTATTGTTTTTTTTATAATTTTTACGGATTTCTTGTTTATCCAAACACTGCAAAATGTTGAAGGAAGATTGTTAAGAATACAAATTGATAGATGATATATTTGCTGTTTTTGACGAGAAACAAAATCTTCAAGATTTTATTATTTCGCTCAACTCATTTTACCCTTCTACAAAATTTACTTGTGAAATAGAACATAACAATCAACTCCCATTTCTAGATTTATTAATTACAAAAAGTAGAACTGGCCATTTTGAATTTGATATATATAGAAAATCAATACAAAATGACAGATTTATCCCATTTGATTCATTTCATCCCCCTTCACAAAAAAGAGCAGATTTTCATAGTTTAATCCAGTGGCGAAGGGGGGGTCCAGGGGGTCCGGACCCCCCCGAAATTTTAAGACATATTAAAAAATAAAGCATGGAGCAGGAGAAAAAAGGAGAGTTATCATTACTCTTGTTTACAAACATTAAATTGATTGATTTAATTGATTAAAGTGACCGTTGTTAAAAATTTAATTGTCCTTTCGTTTAAATTATAAAGTATCAAACGATACTTTTGGGCTCGGCCTTTCGGAAAGTGTAGTGTAATCACGGTATTTCTATAGGGCGCGGTCACGTGACGTCGCAAAGTAACCTGAACCGTAACACGGCGAACAGTTTAAATTAGCGACCACTTCGTTCGAATTCGTCTTAAGGACGTAAAATGACTGCTTAGAATTAAGTTACGACGTTGGTTTTAGGTGTCATTAAACTGTAGACGTGTATATAATTATCGAAAAAAATATTAAAAATCACTTTCAGTCGGAAAATACACTTGAAAAACTCAACTGATTAGAACTTCAACTAATGTGGACTTCAGTGATTGAGGTAAACGTGGTGTTTTCGACTGAGTTAGGACGACCATTTTTGTTATCATTAAACTGTACAATGTACCTATATAATTATCGAGAAAAAATCACTTTCGGTCAGTAAATACCGAAGAAAAGCTCTCTACAGATTCAAGTTTTAACGATTTTGGATTTCACTGGTTGAGTGGTTGAGGTAAAAGTGGTTCTTATAATTATGTTAGGACGTTTATTTTAGGTATTAATTCAACGTCGACTAATACGTATATAATTATTGAGAAAAAAAAGCAATAAAATCACTTCCGGTTGGAAAATACCGAGGAAAAGCTCTACTGATTCAGATTTTGACGATTTTGGATTTCACTGGTTGAGTCGTTGAGATAAAAGTGGTACTTAGAATTATGTTAGAAAATTGATTTTAGGTATCAATTGAACGCCGACTAATACCTATATAATTATCGAAGAAAAATTGAAAAAATCACTTCCGGTCGGATAATACACCAGAAAAACTCTACTGATAAGAACTTCCGACTACTTTGGATTTCACTGACTGAGGTATTATTTCATTTTCCTTAGTATATTCCGATCGGAAGTGATTATTTTTGTTTTTTTTCTCGATAATACTATATATTTATTAGTCGGCGTTGAATTAATACCTAAAATCAATGACCTAACATAATTATAAGTACCACTTTACCTCAACCAGTGAAATCCAAAATCGTCAAAACTTGAATCTGTAGATAGCTTTTCTTCGGAATTTACCGACCGAAAGTGATTTTTTTCTCAATAATTATATAGGTAGCCCAGTACAGTTTAATGATATTAAAAATCGTCGTCCTAACTCAATCAAAAATACCACGTTTACCTCAATTACTGAAGTCCGAAGTAGTTGAAGTTCTAATCATTAAAGTTTTTCAGGTGTATTTTATTTCCGACCGAAAGTGATATTTTTTCCGATAATTATATACTCGTCTACAGTGTAATGATACAAAAAATCGTCATTATAACTCATTCATAAATACCTCAATCAGTGAAATCCAAAGTTGCCGAACTTCTAATCAGTAGAGTTTTCCTGTGCATTTTCCGACCGTTAGTTTGATCTGTACCCGAGCAACACTCGAAAATTGCCCTCCTTTTCTAAAGTGTTTTCGGCCATCAGTGGCCCAATGTCCCCGAAAGGGTTTTTAATTTTCTCCACAGAATATAGTTGTGTCAATTATACGCTTGAGTGAAGCTCTGTTTTATTCTTTTTCTTTCTTATTCAGTGAATCCAACATCACTTTGGCGCCTTCTATTCGGCCAGAATTGAACTTCGTAAAGTTTCTGTAGCTATACAAGAAAATTTGTGGTACTAGAGTTGCTGTGAGAGTTGAATTTGCCTATTACATCTTTCCACTTTCTATAAGGCGTAGTTACTAAAGCTCCATATTTTTGGTATTTACCTTTTACCAGTGAACTCATTGGGAAATATCACACAAAACGTCCCCCGCATCCTCCGGTTTCGGACCCCCCCCCCTCCCCGAACGAAATTTCTGGCTACGCTACTGGTTTAATCCACAGGCACTTACATACCCTCTATCAATTGAAAATTATAAAAAGAAGTAAAGAAAATTTAAAAAATTGCATCATTTAATGGTTACAAAATTGAAATGATTGACAAAATGATAAAAAAGAAAAATAAAAGTATTGAAAGAAATTCTAGAACAACTCTCTATCAGACTAAACACAAAGAACCTGAAAAATGGGTATCTGTTTCTCACAACAATTTAACTACAGAAATTGCTAAAAGTTTTAAAACACATGCCAGTATTAATGTATCCTCAAATTCCAAAATAAAACTAAAAAATATATTAGGAAATCCAAAGAATAAAATAGATGATGATGAAAAATCTGGAATCTATCAAATTAATTGTGACAACTGTAATTTAAAATTCACTGGCCAAACAAAAGGGAAGATAAAAAAGAGAGTAAAGGAACACAAAGCATGTCTGAAGTATCAACAAGAGGAAAGATCGGCCATGGCGAAACATGCTTTTCACACTGGACACTGAAAGGGGGGGACAAACCAAGTTTCAGAGGATAGTATCTCGGGTCTGACGCAAAAATTTGACTCGTTGGCCGGCATCCGAAAGGGAGACATCCTGTGGGTCGAGACGCCTTTCAGGTTTGATGACGTATCCAAAAACCCTTTAATTCAAGAACAAAACGAAAAGATAAAACATGAATGTACCAAAAGAAAATGGGCATATCTAAGCTTAAACCCAATGCTTGATAGAAGCTGTTACACCACTCATGGCCTACATTTGAACCAGGCAGGTTAAAGATGTCATGTGTAGCCTAATAAATAATTACATAAGTTTAATAGGAAATCAAAATTGTCAAAATCAAAAAAACAAACTAAACACAACAGAAATAGAAAACGATTAAAAAATTGGCACACTAAACCAAAAAATATCAAAATCAATCAAATTACAAATTTAAAGATCATCCATCTAAATGTAAGAAGTCTTCTTATGAAAATGGGTCAAATTGAAATCTTCCTAGAAGAAGAAAATCCTGACTTTTTTATTGTTAGTGAACATGGGCTAGACTCTAAACAAATCAATATGGTAAATTTTCAAAATTTTGTTTTGGAAAGTAGCTATGAGAGAAATAACATGAAAATGGGTGGAGTAGCTATTTACAGAAATAAACAAACAATTCTAAAAACAATCCGTTCGAACATAGGAAAGAATTTATCGGAAAATAAAGTGTTTGAATGTTGTGAAATAAAAATTGACTCCGGAATAGAAAAATTCCTGATAGCTGGTATCTACAGAAGTCCAAACAGTTGCATAAATACTTTTATTGGAAAACTAAACCAGTACCTCTCAAAAATTAAATCGACAAAGACTTTAAACAAAATAGTAATTGGAGGAGACTATAATATAAATATTCTTCAAAATGACAACAATGCCGTACTTTTAAAAAAATGCTTTTAAAAGTTATGGATTAAAACCAAAAATAAACTCAGCTACAAGGATCACAGAAAAACACTGCGACTTGTATAGATAACTTTTTCACTAATTTAGTTCACACTACCAGCAATATTATTGAACCACTAATATCTGACCACCAAGCAATAGAAATTACGGTAAACATAAACCATAAAGACAAACTCAAAAATAAAAAAATCAAAGATTAGATCCCTTAAACATGAAAATTTGCAGGAACTGAAACTTAGACTAAAAACTGAAAACTGGATGGAAGTATTAAATGAAAATGACCCACACAAAAAATATCAAAAATTTGTTGACACTTTTTTATATTACTTTAACATCTCATGTCCGGAAAAAGAAACTATTTTAAAAGAAAATATTAAAATTAAGTGGAAAAACGAAGTGGTGATGACACTTAAAGCTGAAATGGTCGAACATTACAATCACTGGTTACAATTTAGAAATACTGAAAATAAAGAAATATACATAGGCTCACTGAATAAATATAGACAATGTATACTTGATACCAAAGCAGCCTGGTTTAACCAGAGAATTGAAAATACCTCAAACAAACCAAAAGAATCTTGGAAAATTGTAAACCAGCACAGAGCCTCTACATCCACTCATGCTAAAAATTTAATTTTACGTCAAGAGAATAATGTATTAAAAAATCCTAAAGACAACTGTGATATAATTAGCAGTTATTTTGTAAATGTTGCCAGTACCATCAGGCAGGAACTTGACTGCAACAAACAACATAAAAATCCAAACATAAAAAACCGACAAGATTTTTAATAGATTTGAATTGGTAAATGAAGAAAAAATTGAAAAAATGTTTAAAACTTTCTACTAAAACATCAACAGGACTTGATGGTGTGTGTATGAAAGCAGTAAAATTCTGCAAAGACGAGTTAAAGGTACCTCTCGTCGGCCTGATAAATGCCTCACTCTCGGGGGCGTTTTTCCGGACGGTTGCAAGGTGGCCAAGGTCAGACCACTTTTTAAGGGTGGGGATGGGTTGGAGGTGTGCAACTATCATCCGATATCCCTCCTACCAATTTTTTCCAAATTTATCGAAAGAGCAGTTTGTGACCAACTGACTGCCTACCTAGAAGATAATAATCTCTTGGTTGGCAGGCAGTATGGTTTTAGAAAAAACAAATCGACAAAATTGGCACTCATTGATTTCATAAACGAATGTATCGATGCAGTTGATGCGGGGGAGATCGTTCATGGTTGCTATGCCGATCTCTCGAAGGCTTTCGACTGTGTCGATGCAGACACACTCATCCAAAAATTGAATTCCTTGGGCATCCAAAATCCAGAGTTGGGTTGGTTCTCCTCATACCTGAGAAACCGATTCCAGGTGGTAGAGATCCAACACGAGTCAAAATTCAACAAAATTCAAAATTATCGCTCAAACCCTGAACTGATCCAGTGTGGGGTACCTCAGGGATCAATTCTAAGACCATTGCTTTTTTTGATTTATATAAACAACATCGCAGATGTCGTTCCCGAAAAAAATCTTTTCATTTTTGCAGACGATACCACTCTTATCACCAAACAAAGAAGTAGGGAGGCTCTCGAAATTGACTCTTTCACCAAAATCAACAATCTTGCCCAATTCTTTTCACAAAATTTTCTCAAACTCAACCCAGAAAAAACAAAATGCATGGTCATTCAGACCCAGCAAAGAAAATCCAAAACTGAGCTTTCAGGAGCCCCTGTCATTTGTATTGGTGATGTTGAGTTGGAAACGACCTCAACAGCAAAACTGTTGGGGGGGATGTTGGACGAGGGTTTGTGTTGGACTGAGCAGTTGGTGGCATTAGAAAGTAAGCTCTCAAAAGGAATCTTTGTCATTCGAAGCCTCAGTGCTTTCAAAAATCTGAAACTCCTGAAAAATGTCTACCACTGCTTGGTCGAATCGCACATCTCCTACTCAATCGCCCTGTGGGGAGCAAAGGAGTCAGCCTTGAGCAAAATTTTCATTCTTCAAAAAAAGGCAATCAGAGCAATGCTGAGACTGCCCCCTCAAGCCCATTGCAAGCAACACTTTCAAAGGCTGGAAATCTGTACTATACCTAGTCTTTACATTTATGAAATGGTAAACTACATTAAGTTCAACCATCTTGAATTTGTTAATAACACCCATAGGTACAATAATAGAAACAAACATTTGTATTCTGAGCAGCATAACCTAAAAATGTTTGAAACAAAACCACTCTACTCAGGTCTTAAAATTTATCAAAAACTACCACTTTCCATTAGAAACATAATTCCTGTAAACAAATTCAAGAGTGAACTCAAAGATTTTTTAATAAAAAAAAGTTATGACTCATTGTCAGTTTTTAACAGAAAGTTGACACCCCCCCCCCCCGTGACCCTTTCCTAGGGCACTAATGACTCGTCCAACGCCGTTACCAGGCCAACTGGACATGACATCCGTTGAGGTTATGACTGCATGCTGTCTGTCCTTGAACTGTGCACGTTTTCTGTGTTAAGTGTTAATAATTATTTTAAATGTAAATTTAATGTTTTGCTGTTTTTTTGGTGAGTGGTTATTTATGTGATTTTCTCACTCTACTTTGGTGGTGGTTTCAATACTTAGTATATAAGCAACTTTCAATTTTAGTAATAGCTGGTTTGGGCCCGTCTCAACGGGTCCAACCATAATGGTTGGAGGAAAATCTGATCAGGAATTACAGATTGCTGTACACAGCATTATGGAGGTTAATGATAGTAATAAGGATGATCAGAATAATCCGAAAAATAATAAACGTAAACATGACAGTGAGTCTGATGAATCTGGTAAAGATGATAATTTAGTCCCTAATAACAAAGATCAAACAAATCAGACCAAAATGTCCAAAAAGACATTTGATCAGAGGTTATATAAAGCTTCTGCCACCGGACCTTTTGAGGTTATAGTTAGCTCTACTAACAGGACCAAGGTTAATCCATTCAACGGTGGGTAAGTTGCTTCAGAAAAATGAGTCACTTATTGATTGTAATTAATCGTAAGGGTAGAAAATGTAGCTATATATTTGTAAGAATTCTGAGTCCGCAAATAAGCTGATAACCAATAACTCACTTCCAAACTACCATATCTTTATCCCCTCTTACAGAGTTCGGATAACAGGCGTTGTCTATGCAGAACCCGATATTGACCAAAATGAATTTGTTAACCATGCCTGCAGTACAGTACCTATCCTGGAAGCCTATCGCATTACCAAAAATTCAAAAGAGGGTCCATACAGGACTCATTTTGTTAAAATAATTTTTGAAGGCAATACATTACCAGAAAGAATTATACTAAAATCATGTTATTGTACCTGTTGAAAAATATACTTTGCCAGTCAGACAGTGCTACAGGTGCTAACTCGTACAATCATGTAGCCAGTTCTCAATGTCAAAACGAGAACTTGTGCGGAACATGTGTAAAAAGGCACACGGTGACCACTGTGACAAAGACCCTAAATGTGTAAACTGTGATGGTGACCATGTAAGTTTCTCGAAAGATTGTCCAATGTTTAAACGTCAATTAGCAATTAGAAATAGAATGTCAGAATATAATGAAGATTTTTTCACAGCTTCTCAATACTTCCCAAATCCAAAACAACCTTTTCCACCAAAATCGGTACCATAAAAACCTATGCCTCAAAAGTCTCACCAGATGTAACTAGTTTAACAGAATTCCCTCATATGTTTGGCCAGACCACACCCTACTCCCGTAGGAAAAATTATTTTGACCCCTTAAGTTATGCTCAAGTAAATGAAGAGAATGTAGGGCAGTCCTCTATATTCAGGAAAGCCAAGAGATAATTATAGGCCTAATGGAAAACAACACAACTAAGCAAAAATTGTACACAACACACCAAATCGCTGGACAAGGAACAAAAGTAACAAATCTGATAAAAATGAGAGGTTAGGTCTTCTCTATGACTTCAGAAAAACAAGTAGACAGTGTTAAACTAAAACAGTCACTTGAAGACTTTAAAAGCAAAGGCTTATTTTGAAAAATTGATGTTGGATGCATCAATAGCCAATCCTGACCCTCTAGAGATGATCAACATAGTACTAAGGAATATAAAGAGTATACTTTTAGACTTAAGTATTGGCACTACCGTAGACACCTCGCCCCCTGATGGAAGTACCGGCAGCCTCCAATTAAAATACTGCAATGGAATGTTCAGTCAATCAAATCAAAATGGGCTGAATTATCCTTTTTTGTGTGTAAGTACAATATTAAGGTTATTGTCTTACAAGAAACATGGCTAAAACCAAATGAAAACAATATTGTTTAAAAATTTCTCTGCTGTGAGAAATGATAGGTTTGATGGTTATGGTGGGTCTGCAATTTTAATCCACAAGTCGCTCACGTGGAGAGGTATTGACTGTGAAGCTGTTTTGGGTTTGGATGCTCAGGATCCAATTCAGGTGTCTGGAGTCACGATCCGGGGCCTTTCAAGGCCTCTTCACATATATAGCATTTATTGTTCTCCCAAAAAAGGTAAGGACAGAGTTATGGAAGAACATTTTTTCCAATAAACAAGATTACTCTCTACTGTGTGGCGACTTTAATGGTAAGCATCCCTATTGGTCCGCTGACTTACGCCAAGACACAAGGGGCAGTCATATATACAATGCGTACAGTGACTCTCCACTCATACTTTTAAATGATAAGTCCTTCACCACCACTGGATCTCCTGGCAGAAGACCTTCAACTTTAGATCTTACTTTTGCCACTGTGGCAATTAAAAGATAAAATATCGTCTTGGAAGGTAATGAGTGATTCAATGGTAGTGATCACTACCCTATTATTTTAGAAATTAATGGGTAACAAATTGTGCTCACAAACTGTTTTTGGGCTCAAAAAAGTCGGGTATAATAAGTTTTCACTCATAAAAACTTTAAAAAAGCCAATTGGGGTAAGTTTTTCAGAAATAGCTGATAAGACTGCATCCAGTATACTCTCAAATAAGAAAATCTGATGATATAAATATTAAGGATCTCAATAAGATATTAAAGGTAGCAATAGAAGACTCAGTCCCCAACTTCTGTCACCAAAATAAGGGAGATGGCAAGTTTTTTAACGCAAAATCTTGGTGGACACCGGACTGCTCTAAGGCAGTCGCTATAAGAAAGAAGAAACTTCAAACTCTTTCACAATGAAGATGACTCCCCTAGCATACAGGCAAATACAGAACTACACACTATGAGGCCGTGGAGGTGATCCGTAAAGCAAAAAGACAAGCTTGGTAAGTTTCTGTGAGAACATAGAAAATAAAAATAATACACAAATTTGGAGCACAATTAGAGGTATTAGAAGTGGAACCAAAGATACTTATAACAAGATTTTTGCTCAATGATAAAAAACTTAAGTTATAGCTTTTTAAAACTTACCACTCCAGACTATGTTCCTATGAAATCTGAAATCAATCAACCGATCTTTACAAAGGCTACAAACCAACTTCCATTGGAAGAAAAATTTAGTCTAGAGGAATTAGATATGGCGATAAAATCTAGAACTAAGCTAACAGCTCCTGGTTTGGACGGGGTAAGCTATTTAATCTTAAAAATGTTACCCTTTTCAGCTAAAAACTCTACTGCTTAATGTTTTTAACAACATCTGGTCCGGAGCCGAGATTCCGATGCAATGGAAAACCATCAAGGTAATAGGCATTCTATTCTAAAACCAAACAAAGAAAAAGGTAAGGAAAGCTCATATAGACCCATCTCTCTAATGTCATGCATGATAAAAATCTTCAATTTAATGGTAAAACACAGATTGGAATGGTTTATCATTAAAAACAAACTAATACCAGACTACCAATTTGCCTACCAAAAAAAGAGAGGTTGTAATGATTTCCTGTTAGCATTCATGGCTGATATTCATGTGAATTTAATGCAAAATAGGATTGCAGCTGCTGTCTCGCTGGACCTGAGCGGTGCCTATGATACGTATTCTCTGCCCGCTCTGGTGAGTAAGTTGTTTGTCCTGGGTATTCCCCACAGATTTTATAACTCATGTACATAAATGGTTAAGCTATAGACAATTGACTTTTGTCGGAAGCCAGCATACCCTCACCAGGTCTACTGTCAAAGGACTACCCCAAGGTTGTGTGCTCAGCCCAATCTTGTTCACACTTTATATAATCTGATGTGGGAATTCAGTTACCAAAAGAGATCCAACCCTTTTTATATGCAGATGATCTCACATTAGTCTGTAGTGGTACACGGTTTGACGGTGTTGATGCTCGGAATGCGAGAAGCCCTGTCTAGTCTTACCCATACTGTCAACTGCTGTCCCTGGCAATCAATGTAAATAAGTGCAAAATAATAATCTTTAGCAGGAAGAGGCAGACAACAAACCCAAATTGGACTGTAAATAATGTAAGTATCCCAGTTGGAGATTGCCTCAAAATTTTGGGTATCATTTTTTGACAAAAAACTGAATTTTAAACAACATGTAAGCTGTTTGGTGAGTAAAACTCTTAAGGACCTAGACATTCTTAAGTCACTGGCCTGCGGAAGGAATGGTGTACACCCTCAGCTACTTTTAAAGGTATACTGCAGTATAATCAGAGCTAAACTAGATTATGGTGGCTTTTTTGTTTGGGCATTTACCAAATAGTGTTTTGAATAAACTAGACATTATTCAAAATCAGGCTCTCAGGTGCATATTGGGTGCTATGAAGTCAACCCCAATTTTAGCTCTTCAAATGGAAGCAGCAGTACCCAACTTGCAGACCAGAAGGAAAATGTTAACTGAAAGACTAGTTTTCAAAGTACTGTCTGAACCTAACCATCCAGTTTATGTAAATTTAAAGTATTTAAGTATGGCAGCAAATCATCACGAATACTGGGCCAAGAAGACCACACCACTGTATATAAAATCAGTAAGTACTGTAGAAAGGATAGTAATCCAAACCTGTGTCAAAGAAACTAGACTAATTGACAGTCTGGAGAAGCCAATTACTATGCTGGATTTAAACTTATGTTGCAGGGTAGATATTAATCGGATGGAAAATCCAAAATCCGAAATTCCTCCTGAAACACTCAAAAAATTATTTATAGAACAAATAAATGAGGAATTTTTCAGACTACATAAAAATTTACACAGATGGATCGAGAAACGCAGAGGGTTCTGGAGCAGCTGTATTATTACAAGGTAGGCCTAATCATCTTAGTTTATAAATTCTGTTTTACCCAAAATAGCTTCCAGCTACACAGCCGAACTTTACGCCATAAAGAAAGCAATCGAGATAGCGAATCTTCAACCAGGTAACAAAGTACTAATTTGTTCTGACTCAAAAGCAGCCATCCATGCAGTCAAAACAGCCTGTAAACTTGATTATATTGATAACATTACATCCCAAATCGTGGAGGAGGTCCTTTCTTCAGAAAAGAAAATAACACTTCAGTGGGTTTCCTGGTCATGTGGGTATTACACCAAATGAAATAGTAGATAAGCTGGCGAAAGAGGCAATTCAGACAGGAAAAGTAATCAAAGATCTGGTCCTTCCGATGGGTGACTTTTGTCAGCCATTTAAAATGTGAAATGACATCCTTATACAAAGCTGAAGTAGAACAAAGCAATAAAGCAAGATGGTATAGGGATGTGCAGCGGGACCTTCCATGGTCCCCATGGTTTAAGAAATGCTAAGATAGGAAGAAGTAAACTAGTCACAATAATTAGGCTAAGACTGGGTCATGCACAGGTAAATGAAACTTTAATTCAGAATAAACTGCTACTTTACTGAAAAATGTCTCAAGTGTACATTGAATGTGAAAGAAAGGTTCTTCAGCACCTAATCTTTGAATGCCCAACATATGATAGCTTCAGAGAACCATTAATACAACAATTAAAGGAAAAGAAAGTAAGGCCACCATTCTATCTCAAAGAGCTGTTGGTAAGTTTTGACTTAGGCGTATTGTTAGAAATAGTAAGGTACCTAAATAGTATAAATAGGTCAATTTGATAAAGGCAATTGGGTGTTACTAACATTCAAGTATAGAACTCTTCCACACTATCTTGGAGTCATATTGTTACCTACTCCAGGTTCTAACAATTTGTATTTATCTCCAGGGTCTGAATCCTTTTCGGAGTAGAAAGTCGCCTGGATGGACCTCAGGCGTGAAGAAAGTCTGATCAGTGGGCCCCAACCATTTCCATTGATCCTGTAACCTAAAAGCCTTTCCTATAGCTTGTCCCCCTCTGTGTGTAAATAACTGAACACTACAGGAACAATTGATTGATAACAAAGTCAGGTTATAGGCAAATACTAACATTTATGTGGAATTGTAATTAACTTCCCCTTCCCATGAAAAGAAACAGTGGAAAGTGAAATAAAAAAAAAAAAAAAAAAAAAAAATTAACACCCTCAACCACAAATCAGTTAAATGCAATACATACAGTGAAAAGTGAAATAAATAGTAAGGGTTATTCAAAAACATTCAAGTGCGATAAAAACAGTGGAAAGTTGAAATAAATAATAAGACTATTGTGGTTCCATGCCCATATGGTAGCAGAACCAGCTACATTTTGGTAGCTAAGAAAGAAAGAAAGAAAGAAAGAAAGAAAGAAAGGACATGACATCAAGTACAAGTAAGTAAGTAAGTACTGATTTTCACAAGTAAAATTATTAAAAGAAATAAAAAATAACAAATTCCTCAATGCTTACGAAACTATTTTTATGCAGAAGAACCAAAATTATTTAGTAAATAATGAGCCTGGACCTCTACAAAATTCACCGTTACTGCCTTTAATCTAATTAAATATTAATTTTTACATATACAGTAGACATACTTCCTGGCCTTTAAAATCTTATCTCTTTGTATTTTTCAAGAAATATGTTTTTATTTAAGTCTAAATTGTTTGTATTATTACTTTACTTTTATTTCAGTTATGTGGGTCTGACGATGTGTTCTTGAGCACGAAAGTCCTCACAAAAATAAAAATTTGTCATTTATTGGAGTGTTTGATCATATATAAGGCATTTAGTTTCCAATAAGAAGAAGCTGGTAAAATTTAATCTGACAATGTTTGAAAACCCAATATAAATATATTTTTCTACTGTATAAAATGCCACCAACTAAGTATCCTTGTGGTGTATGTAGTATTGGGGTCAAATTTTCAAGAATACAATGCACAGGTCACTGCAAATTGTGATACCATGCAGGATGTATAGGTATAACTGATAAAATACTCATAAAGATGTACAAGTCAGATGTTGAATCCTGGATTTGTATTGACTGTAAAACAGTTAAAGTCTCTGAAAACTCCTTGGCCAAAGACAACTCTTATTTATTGATGAATAAGAACCATGCGACCTCAGAGCTTGAGGAGGTGAAGTCAAAATTACAGGAACAAAAAACGCTAGATGAAGCTGACCTTGAGACTTCACTTACTTTGGCTGCAGAGGCTGGGAATGCACTATTACATGAAAATAACAAACTACGGCAAGATATCCAAAGCATACATGAGTGTAACTCCAAACTAGAGATTACCTTGGCTAGCATGGAAGCCAAAATGGAGGATCTTCTAGCAGCTGAGGAAAAATATGTAGAACAAATTGAAACTCTCCAAGAAAAACTGCATGACACACTATTAGAATTGGAAAAAGTAAACAAAACCAATCAGAACTACAAAATATATTTGAAGACCATGATTACACTCAAAACCAACTGCTCACACAATATTCACAAAAGATAACCAATCTTGAAAAATCAATTTTGAAGATGAATAATGAAGAAAATTGTTCACATTAAAGTGCCAACAAGCTGCAAAACCCAAAATCTTATAAATCAACAGAAACCCAAACATACAATGAAACCTTGACTACTATGTCAAACTCATCATTTCTCCTGGAACTAGCTAAGCTAAGACAGAGGCCAGATGAAGCAGATCTTAAGATTAGGGATCTTGCTGCTCAACTTAACAATAACTCCAAACAACGTGACAGAGAAAAAACAGCCTCTAGTCTTGACTACTGTAGAGAAAATAAAGAAAAACCCAAGACACAGGGCCAGACAAACACAAGCCTCAGAAAATCAAAAACTTTTAATGGAAAAGGCAATGTTTTCAGCATCTCCCTGCAGGTGGCAAAAAGTAGACCATCAACTACTACTTTACAGGAAACAGGGTTAATTGGGGGAACAAATCCACCTCCTACTAAAAAACTGCCAACAACAACACTGACAGAGGTATCCAGCCAATTGATAACTCAACAGGCAACAGGATTCAGCCTCTCGACAACTCTACAGGCAACAGGATTAACGGAGGGAACCAGTCAAACCCCAACTAAAAAACTGTCTACAACAACATTGACAGAGGAATCCAGCCAATTGATAACTCAACAGGCAACAGGATTCAGCCTCTCGACAACTCTACAGGCAACAGGATTAACGGAGGGAACCAGTCAAACCCCAACTAAAAAACTGTCTACAACAACATTGACAGAGGAATCCAGCCAATTGACAACTCTACAGGAAACAGGATTAACGGGGGGAACCAGTCAAACCCCAACTAAAAAACTGTCTACACCAACATTGACAGAGGTATCACGCCAATTGACAACCCTACAGGCAACAGGATCCCTGGTTACTGAAACATCAGCAGAAACCAAAAGCCTTTACAAGAATCTTCATAAGCTCCCGGCTGAAACTAAAAGTATAAACCCTCTAAAAAAAGCTAAAAATACTCCACCAAAATATTGACTCTTTAATGAACAAGACAAACCAGCTTGACCACTTACTTCACATCACAAAACCTCATATTGTAGTCTTAACAGAACATAGTCTAAAAGATTACCAACTTCAACATACCAAACTAAGAGACTACATATTAATTGTGGGGTTTTCCAGAAAGCTTTCGAGAAAAGGAGGAGTGGCCGTATACGCTCATGAATCACTTGGAAATGTAGTAGAAAGTAAAGACACGAGCTCTGAAAAACTGATTTGTGAACAATATGCAGTCAATATTAAAGTGAAGAAGAAAACTGTATACCTTCTTGGCGTCTACAGACCTCCAAGTGCGAACCTTGAAGATGCCCTGAATATAACTTCAAGTACCTTAGACAAAATACCTACATGGAAATGCCCTACCATCATCATGGGAGACATAAATATAGACATGCTGACACAAAACCAAAACAGAAACAAACTAGAAAATATGTTGAGCAGTCATAACATCGAAAGACTAGAGCTACCCCCAACTAGAGTCACCTCAACCTCAGCCACATCTATTGATATGGTATGATCTAACTTAAATTCTAAAGACATCAAATAGAAGTCATCACTACAGGACTGTCCGATCACAAAGCGCAAATCAGCACAATCAACATCCAACCCCAGAACTTGAAACTCCCACCCTCAACACATTGACAGTATAATCAGGAAAACCTCAATCAACTAAAAATTATACTGTCAAACGTAACATGGTGAGACGTTTACAACAAAATAGAAGTTGATCAGGCCTATGACAGCTTTAATAATACTTTGATTTTAGCCTTGAATACAGCATGTCCTACCAAAAAATTAAGGTCAAAGAAAAAAAGAAAATTTGGTATAGTGATTGATGAGGATACACAAACACTAAAACACAACTATTTACAAGCACTAGGTCGAATGCTACTTCATGGTTCAGAAGAAAATAAAACAGAAACAGCTGCTAGAAAAAGGGAATACGACTTAAAACTGAAGGAAAAGCGAAAAGAAATCACATTGAACTACATTCAAAACTGTGAAAACAAACAAAGAGCCCTTTGGGAGGTGAT
Organism: Homalodisca vitripennis; assembly: GCF_021130785.1. Lineage (NCBI taxonomy): Eukaryota > Metazoa > Arthropoda > Insecta > Hemiptera > Cicadellidae > Homalodisca > Homalodisca vitripennis. The sequence goes on from NC_060215.1 coordinate 69,745,474, forward strand.
CAACTACGAAAGGTGTAAAAATACAAAAGATTCCAACAACCTTCAACTACTAGTCAAAAATGAACTGATTGAGGAGCCGCTTGAAATTACCAGCACTTCAATCAACACTTTGTCTCAGTGGCGGAAAAAACTCTTACTGCTGCTGGCCAGATACAACAAATGCCACAACCAAATGGGCTAGAAACTGACTATGTTCCTGACTTGGCTTTTCTACCAGTATCAGTCATCGAAGTAACAAACGGATCACGATGCTCAATATCTTAAGATAATGGACATTCACAGTAGTCATAGAAATAACACTAAAACAGTATGTAGAAAGTTTGATAAATGCAATTATGAATTATTTTTCAAATATCTCAAAGTTGAAGAGTTATTGGAAGTCTATCAGGCCCCTGTAGAAAACAAATATGACATATTTCATAACACATTTTTCTATTATTTTGATGTAAGTTTCCCAAAAGTAACAGTTACAGAAAAACCATTCAAAACTCAAAATTGGTTAACAAATGATCTGAGGAATCAAAAAACTGAATTAGTGGAACTAGAAAAAATGTTTAGATCCTCAAAAAACTTAAGTCTTAAACCAATCATTGATGAAAAAAGGAGATCACTGAATCAAGACATTACCAGCACACACAAAAATATTATGAGTAATAAAATTTTAAGATCCTCAAATAAAGCCAAAACCACTTGGAGTATAGTTAACTCATATATGAGAGAATCACAACAGAAAATTAACAACATAACACTGCAAAGAAGGGTTGCTAATCAGTAATCCAAGAGCAATTTGTGAAATTTTTAATGATTTCTTTATAAATATAGTTGACAAATTAATAGTACCAAATATAAAGCCACAAAAGATTAGTCAAGCCCAACAAAACTTCAATTACAATATGAAAAAGACATTTTCCTTCAAACCAGTAACTGAAAAAGAAGTAGAAAAGATCGTTCTCTCTTTTGAAAATAAGTACTCTGCCGGTGTAGATGAAATTCCAACGACAGTAATTAAAGGTTCAGTAGAATTCATCAAAAAACCTTTAACACATCTAATTAACTCTTCTCTTATTTCAGGACATTTTCCCTCAAAATTAAAAATATCGAAAGTCATCCCAATCTTTAAAAAAGATGATACAAAAGAAGTTTCTTGTTATAGACCAGTGTCAATTCTACCCTCCTTCTCAAAAATCTTTGAACGTATTGTTTATAACCAATTACTTAAATAGTTGGTTTTTACCAGGCAAATCAACTATTACAGCAAGTATAGAATTCATTGAAAATATTATAAATTCAGTTGACGCCAGAAAAAAAGTTATAGGTATTTTCCTTGATTTATCACGTGCCTTTGACAGTGTATCCCATGCGCTGTTGTTAAACAAACTCAAAAATTTAGGAATAGTAAAAAAAGAACTAAATTGGTTTACTTCCTATCTTAACAATAGGCAACAATACGTTGAAACACAGTTCACAGAAAATATCAAGAGCAACACTTATTTAAGGAAGGTCGTCTCAGCCCAGCAAACAATCAAGTATGGCGTTCCCCAAGGCTCAATATTGGGACCCCTACTTTTTATTTGCTATCTTGGAGGGATAACCAAAAATATAATTCAAAGTAAAATGTGTATATATGCAGATGACACTAATATGGTAGTAACGGGCAATTCGAACGAAGAGATAGAGATTTCTGCCTTTATTGAGCTAGCAGCCATTGAAGAATTCTTAAAAAATCATAATCTGTCATTGAATTCAAAAATGACGCCTTAAGGCGTATGTCAAAGTTATGCGACCAAAGTGCTCTAAAAAAAATTTACTACGCACTTATTCATTCACATTTAGCATACGGAATAAGTATCTATGGAGCAACATCCAAACAAAATCTTGACAAGATACTAAAAATGCAAAAAAAGCAGTTAGAATAATATTAAACCTAAACAGACGAGATTCAGTAAAACACCTGTTTAGTGAGCTCAAAATTCCAACAATTTATAGTCTTTATGTTACAGAGGTCATTAAATATGTTAAAAGTAATTCTAAAAAAATTTTAACAGTAAAGCATGACTACAATACACGTAATAAAATTAGCACTGACAAACATAACTTGACATTCTATGAAATGAAAACAGAATATATGGGGAAAAAATGTTTCAACTGTTTACCCAAAGAAATAAAAGATTACAATGGCAAAAAGTTTGATAGTGAAGTAAAAAAATATTTCACAAATAAAGCTTTATACTCAATTGGAGTTATCAAACAATTAGCAGAAAACTGCTTAAAAAATCATTGTAAATGTTAGTGTTAGTTTTAATATAAGTTTTAGTATTAGTTTGATTTTTATAGTTATTGACGCTATTCATGTACAGTTGATGTTTACATTTAATGTAGCTCAATGTATGTTTTGGAATAAAGAAAATTCTCTCTCTCTCTCTCTCTAAACACCATATCTTCTCTTAAATCCAAACCGTCCTCTGGAATTGATGAAGTGTCCTCCATACTACTAAAACACTGTAAGGAAGAAATTACATCTCCACTTACATTCATTACAAACCTATCTTTCACCTAAGGAATTTTTCCCAAAGCATTAAAACTAGCAAAAGTCTTTCCTAAACTCAAAAAGAATCCGAGCACCTCAATCGATAACTACCGCCCCATATCCCTCCTATCAACAATATCCAAAGTAATTGAGAAAATTGTCCTTGTCAGACTCTTGAATCACCTGACAGTAAACAACATCATCACAAGCCAACAACATGGGTTCCTCAAAGGTAGATCAACAACTTCTGCCATAATAAATTTCACTGAGCTTGTGCTGAATGAAATATAGGAAGGAACTGCCATCAGTGCATTTTTCCTGGATTTCAGTAGGGCGTTCGATTGCTTGGAGTATGATCTTATATTAGAAAAGATGAAGAACATGGGGATAAGAGGGATCTCTGGAAAGTGGATGTCAAGCTATCTAAAAAGGCAGATCACAAACAGTAGAGATAGCATATACATTAAACAATACAATTTATAAAACTAGATCGCCACCACTTTTAATTGACAGAGGTTCAGTTCTTGGACCAATGCGTTTTATTCTGTTAACCAATGACCTCCCAAAATATCTACAAGAGTTCTGCCAAATCATGATGTATGCTGATGACACAGCCTTGCTGGTGGCCGAGAAACAAATACCAGAACTTGAAATATCTTCCTTTATAGCCCTGGACATGGCAAAGCAATACTGTCACCAAAACAATCTTATATTAAATTAACACAAAACCCAACAAGCTTTTTATAAAAGCTTGATAACTCCTGAACTAGTAGAGAGTTATTCAAAATATTATAGTATTGAAAAGTGTTCTTTAATAAGAAATATAACTATTACTTATACCTGTAAAATCAGTTTTCAAACTGAAACTTGCAGTATAGTTGTGATATATTTTCTTTACTGTAATTAATCAAATTATTTAAAATTTACTCTGATTTAGTACAAGGTTCTGGTTTTCTTAACAGTTGATGACCATTATTTATGTATCAGTCCAGTTTTCGTTGAGCTATGAAATTCAATAAGTATGACATTTATAGCTAATGTTTACACATTAAAAGTTTTATAAACAAATAAAATTCGTAAACTATGGTAACAGATATTAGTAATAATATTGAAGAAAAGTAAAGCCTTGCACTATTACATAAACATTACTTTCATGATACAATCTATGAAATTAGAAGTTGAGCATGATACTTAATTATTTGTTGTTTCTTTTTAGGACTAATCAATGTTAGAGCATGTGTAAATATTAAATAATGTACATTAATTTCCAAAACTGTATAATACTGCCTTTGTTTTCAGGCACTAAATTGTTTGATGAAATCCCAATATGTAAGCGAAAGGGCTCTGGAAATGCTGTCTGATATAGTGGGAACTAATAAGATTAATGAAAAATATATTGAAGAACATTTTAAAGAGACAGGTTTAAAGACAAAAAAAGCTAATGTCCCAACTAGAAAAGATAAAAGAAATGCTCCAGTTGAAGACTACATCCCACCAAAGGGAAAAAAACAGGATAAAAAAGGAGATGTAATGGAAAAGTATCTTCGTCCAAGGCAAAATAGAAGGGTTTCGTATGAAAATATGGATGAGGAGGATTCTGAGGAGGAATATCTTCCTCCAAAAGAGAACAAAAGAAAACATAAAAATGTTGTGGATGAAGAAAATCGTCCTTCAACGGTAAGTCAGAAATAAGTTTGACAAGCAATGCAAACTAATGATTCTGGATAAAAGAATCATTTTTCAGTTTTTGACAATTTTAAAGGTAATATTAATTGAGAAAAAAAGGATATAAGATTCATCTAGTTGTTGCATGATTTCTTTGGTTCCTATTTTAACCCTCAAACTGGTGGTGTCTGCTCCTGTACTGGCGCCCTTTTTTTAGCTATTTGTAAGGATTACAATTGTTGAATTTTAAAAATATTTTATAACTTTTTACTACCTTGTCTTTTACGTATGAAATATTCATTAAAAATCCATAAGTATATATATGTATATATATATATAATATATATATATATATATATATATATATATATATATACATACATAGGTTTCAATATATATAGTTTTTAATGGCTTTACTTAAAAAAATTTACTTTTTTAGCAATTTTTCAACTTCAACACAAAAACCACTAAGAATGTATTTTCAGCCATTTGTACAATGGCTTTACAACACTAGAAATTTAACCTATATAACACTTATTATATATCATTGATTTCAGAATGTTTCAAATAATAGTAATAATTGATTAAAATTTTCTTACTTTCAAAAATATGTCAGTGTTTGAATGCCCTAGATAATAATTTGTTTATATAACATTGCACTTTCTCATCATATATGTGAGAAAGGTTTATATAAATTCCAAATCATACAAAAGAAACACAGTATTATGCTTACTAAAAATATATATACTTTTAGCGCTTTTTTCTTTAGTAAGTTGACTTTTCACCAATTTTTGAACTTTAGCACAAAATCTACTGATGTTGTATTTTCAGCATTTTTGTACAGTTGGTTTACAACACTGAATTCAACCTACCAATTTATTATATATCATCGTTTTCAGGAAAACTACAGGAATAATAAAATTTGTTATTATTGTTGCTATACTTTTTTTATTCACAAAAAGTTTAACCTTGAACAAGCCTGATAAGGATGCCAGTTCCAATTCAGCTAGTAGTTCTCTCAAATCACTTGATTTGTTCCTAAAATTATGTGTGCCTTCATCAGTCATATTACTAATAACTTAACTCTAAACATAAAAATAATAATGGTCGCTGTCAAAACAGTTGCTTGCACAAGACGTTTCTTCCAACCATACACAGAGGAATAAAGTTTGATTTATTCCGTAATAATATACTTTAATCGATAACTCGATTATTCTGCTATCGACTGATATTTGGTTTTAAACTGAAACATTGAAAATACTCAAATAATAACTGATTTCCAAAACATCTGCTTACTGTTGTATATCCAGCAATGCCAGTATGCGAGCGGCCTAAGCTGCCATATATATAGCAGTTGCCACTCAGAGGGTTAAGAAAGGTTTTTCTTTATTGTGTAAAACGACAATTTTTTGTTACTTTCTCAAAACTTCAAACTTTTTTATTGACACAATAGAACTTAGGTTGGCAGTACTGCAGTGGTATGGAATATCTGGATACATACTAACTCTCGGTTTATAGTTAATTATCTAAGTTCTGAGCAGTTTGTTTTTACATACCAAAATTTAATGTCGACTGCATTAGTGATAAGGCACGACATCATTTGATTTGTAAAAGACCGGTACATTGCAGTAATCAGTAAACGTTGCGTGTAGCGTCCAGTGAGGACGGGTCGTATATGGTGGACAATATACAATAAGTGTTGTATAGTTTAAAAGTGCAACGAGCATCTCTACATGACAGACAAAACAAAACAATTTTTTCTCTCCTGTTCCCTTGAGAAGTGTGAATTGTCAAAAACCGCATTTGTTACCTGACATAGTAGACAACCAATTGTAGAGAGATCCGCAAGTTTCACAAAATCCGTTTACATAATTTTTGTATTAGTTCAACTGCACTTAATCATCTAGTTTAATAATTAATTAATTATATTTATTAGGGTAGATAGGCAGGAGAATACCTTCTCAAATCACTTTAAAAATATTTATTAATAAACTCAAAGTTAAAATAGGTTTTCAAGAAAACTACTTTATATAATTTAAAATATTTAGATTTTATAATCAAATGTTTACACAACCACTTGTCTTGTAAAAGTTTTCTCAAGAAAAGGTTTCCTTCTTTCAAATAAAATACATTTTATTAACTTATTATTTCAAAAATAAAATCGAACTAAAAATTTAATTTTCTTATCAAACTTAATAAAATAAAGATTATAATTTAATTCATAATAAAATATGCTTTTCTCTATCATATACAAGGCTAAATAAAACTGAACTAAAAACTTCTTTGATCCACTTGTGTTTAAAGCTAGTTTAAGGACAGAAAATGAATTCATATTTGTGCTCTCTATACACATAAAATTGCATCAGCTGGAATCGGGATTTTGAGAATTTGATATCCCTTTTTAGCTGTTATTTAGTGGAAAACGTGCTGTCGGTAGAAGATTTGAATGGAACAGTTGGGCAAGAACAACGTTATGACAAAAGGAATTTAATTGAAGAAAAAATAATAAAATTTATGATAAAAGAGTGTCTACAGATAAAACTATACATTTTAGGGGCAGAAGTATTTTGGGAGTATTGGTACAAGCAGGATTAGTTACTTTGAATGGGAGGTCTGAGGGTGATTTATTAGGAGAATATACGTTTTTGGGGCTGATGGGTAAATCAGTGATAGGCGTAGCAGCCATATCAATAAATTGGTTACATTTAGTTACAGATTTGATTTCCGAACCACCAATAATAGCCGAGCACACTAAACGGTTACCAATCTTAGTACGTCATGCTCTACATTGATTGAATCAAAAACGTTGTGTATTTTTCCATCAGCTTTATAAGAAACTATAGATTTATGGACCATGTCTTTTTTGCTCCATGTTTTGTAATCAGCCATAATTTTAGTAAAATTGTTTATAAATTAATTTCATATGTAATTATTATATTTCAAAATTGTAAACTCTCCAGGAAGAATAAATTATTAAATTAGATCTAGTATATATTTAAGAATGTTTAGCTGACACTCAAATTTATATCTTTATATTTTATATTATATTCTGTACCTTTTTGACAACGACAATTCGTTGAACTTTAAAGGAGTAATAGCGCTTTTTGTCTTTCTTATAAAAAGCCTTGTGCAATTATAAACTTCTTTGAATATATATCCTACTATAAATATATCTGATTTATACACTAAAAGTACACAGAAAGTATACACTAACAATCAAATATTCTACTAATATTTTATCAAGTTTTTGTAAATGTTGATCCAGTTCAACTCTTATTTTTAATTTTGCGCCATGTATGACATATGTAACACCATAAGCTACTTTTAAATTCTTCAAATATAATAAATTTTCAAAAAAGCTATTAATTGATTTATTTAACCAAATATGAATTTTAAATTTATTTAATAATTTTATATTGTATTTCAATTGTCTGTATTTAAATTTGTACTCAACATTTAAATTGCTGACATCATTAAAGTTTCGTATTAAGACATAATGCGATCCATTTTCCGTTTAAAACAGTATAATACTTGTTTGTATCTAAGGATCAAGTTACGTGTTTCTGATTTGCGATATTGCAGTATTTACTTCTATAGGTAATAATCTTAAGTTGTAAGAAGAAGGCATTTCAAACTTGTTGAAGGTTGAAATCTAAAAACTTGTGGGATTGGTTTGTATAGAAAAACATTAATTGGCTAAAAATTGTTATACCTAGGCTTACGCCTAGATTACAAATACTGTATACTCCATTATTTTTTATTTATTGAACACTATGAGTGACCTAGTAAATAATTCAGATGAACTTAGAAAATTATTATTAGACAATGAATTTATAGTTATAACTATATATAATAAATAGTTAAAACTGAAAACCACTTCTGAATCATAGTTTAATGTAAATCTAATTTTGCTAATAAAATTACAAAAAAATATATATATATATACTCTTCATAGAAACCCAAATGACTCGACCTAGTGTTTTCAAAACTCACCGGTAAGGTGAAAAATGGAGAATAAAAGCGTCTACTATTTAATAATAGAACTCTTTCACTGTATTCTGGCTCTTATTACATGTGCAGAAAGTTTATCGTATTCGTCTGTGCAGCAATACTACTACAACTATTTATAGTACATTACTAGAGGTAGTAGCGAGTGGTTGTTGTTCAGGAAATAAAGTCCTACTTTAATTACAATATAGTAATTAGTTATCAAATCAAATTACTCTCAATTTTTACCATATAGTAAAATAATTACAGTTATAATACTGAAAATACCGTCACATGGGCAGAGGCCTGTGCGTAACGGCTAGTTTTATCAACTAGAACTAGTACTTAAACTACTTTTAAACTAGTAGAGGTAATTTATTTGTTAGTTACAAAACTAGTTAATTCGCAACTCAGCCTAATTCTGTTCTTTTAACTAATGTGTAAATATATTTATTTGTGAGATTGAATACGACGATCCAGTCAGAAATGGCAGCGCATAATGTACTTCACAATGTGTACCTAAAACAACCCGCCATTTCTGATTGGATAAACCTTTAGAGATGCGGTTTGTGGCATTCAACTCTACTAAGTGAGCTCTTTCAAATGAGGTATCACTCGACCCATACTGTAATTTAAGATTTCCATGTTTTCCTCTGTGGGCCGTCCCCCCATGGTTATGGTTTGTAAAATATTAAGCCGTAACCAGACTTTTCAAACACCTTGTATAAGTTACCTGGAAGATTGTTCATTTGAAGATGTTATAGGTGGCAGTCAAATCACCATTTGAATAGCAACACTGGGGAAAAAGATCAAAAGGTAGTACTAATTAGTTTAGTAGCCCAATTTGCATGAACTGCCAGTAAGACAAGTCTCCTTTGTCCAAAAAACATACCACAAGCACCTTCAGTATTAAAGTTGTTTAAAGTGATTCTCTATAAGATTTAGATTATATCTAATCCAATGAGTTTCAACTCATTGTCATGAACTTAATTGTTATTTTAATTTTAACCATTTTAAGTTAGAAAATTTTCATTTTGAAATCATTACAAACATTTTTGAACATATTTAAAGTTTGTTGATCAATCATAATTACGAAATTGTAGCTTGTAGAACTGTTGTACTGCTTGAACATTTTAAACTAAAGTCACAGTTGCTATCCATTTCTTAGAATAGAAATTTTATTCTGGAACTGGTCCACTAGAACTGGATAATTGGATAGCTATCACTTTTGCATGCTTTGTTCAATACAGATAACAGTTTAAATAAAAAAATGTAAAACGAATGTGTTATAACTGTTTACTGTATCGCAGAAATTAATCACAGGAACTTCATCAAATTGTGAAATTTTTAAACATTACATGGAATGTAGTAAAATTGTACAGAAAATTAAATTTTACTCTACTATTGTAGTTTTTATTCTGAAACCTCCTTTTAGTATTTGTTGAAACCCGTGTTTTATGTATTAATCATTTAATTCCAGTCCCTTGTTTCAAATAAAAAGTTGTTTTTATACAGTACATCACTTCACCTTTTGTTGTTTTTCAGGAATCCAAATTTTAAAAAAATGCCAGTAAAATCGTGTGTCGTAGGAAACTGTCCTGAGAAAAAAACACTGAATTCAAAGAAAACTACATCAAAAAAAAACATCAAAAGTCAGTAAGACAAAAAAGAAATCTTCTCGTAAAGGTAATGCTATTATTATATATTAGTTATAAATCTTAGGAGCTAAACACAGTTTTGGAATCCTGTGTGCCATTTTTTGGTTTTGTTTTTACAAGACTTTGTCTAAGAGTGTTGTGTTTTTTAAACGCGGTTCTAATGTTGTACTTTCTACCTACTCTTCTAATTTTTTCCGATGAATTATTCTTTGAACACTTTATTAGTATAATAATATATACTTTTTATTAACTTTGACAAAAATAGGGAGTGAAAGTGAATCTGAAAAGCACAAAACACATGAACTATTTTTTTAGTTTCAGTACTCTGATGAACTTGTTTCCTGTGCTATCAGTTGTGCTTGTCAGATATTCATGTGCAGAGAGCTTGTTTTAACTGGATTGACAACTGTTGGACTTAACTGATTAACTTTGATTTTATCACTATTGACGACTAATTTCTCTTGCCATTGGTTGTATAATGACTATCTAGGTTAAATCAGCTGATTTGCTGTCCTTGGCTTAGAAGGCTATCTGTAGTGTTCTGCACTTTGTTTATCTGCATTATTGATGTTGTTGGTTGATTCTACTGAACTCTCATCTGGTTTCAATTAACTGGCATATGTGAATAGAAAAGTCATTTTCTTACTTAGAATAAATAAAATTTATGTTGGTATATATAAATTAATTATTGCATAAATATTTGGATTCTGACATCAATTTAAAAATAATTATTTAATTTTCAAGAATAAATGTTAATAAAATAAATACTTTTTTGTATTTATAGTATAAACAAAGATATTTTATATACATCCATAAACAAAAATGGTTAAAATTGCAAATGAATTTAAAGTTAACGACTTAGTTTTTGCTAAAGTGAAAGGATTTCCTGCCTGGCCTGCTAAAATAGTTGGTGTTGATAAAGAAAAATACAAGAATCTCACTAAATTTGAAGTTATTTTCTTCTCAACCAGCGAATCAGCATTTGTAAACAAAACAGACATATGCTATTATAATGAACTTAATAAGCAGAAATACACACTGGATTCTATTGCAAAACGTTACAAAGAAAGTTATAAAGCAGCTATTACAGAAATAGAAAAGTCAGTGGTAATAGCAAGTAAGTTAAACCATTCATCCCTAACACAGGACCAAAAAAACTCCATCAAATAAACAACTAGTGCTTAATAAAAGAAGTCTATCCTTGAGTGTACCTTCAAAAAAAACCTCAAGCTACACCAACACAAAATCATCACAGACTGATTTCTCATCAACATCACCTGATGTGGCACCTAAAATACATAAGGAAACCAGCAACTGACGAAAAACAGTGTATTAGCCTTTCAGTTCTGGAAAACAAATGGGTGACAGATGACACAATATTATTGTACTATAACACTCTTACTCTCTCTTTTCTACAATCTGACAGTAAGGTTTTACTTATGAATGCTGTTGTAACGCATGCAATAAAATGCCCTCAAGATTATGACCACCTCCTTAAGCCCCTGAAACTAAATGAAAAATCACATATTTTTTCCCCTATTCACAACTTACACCATGAGGTAAACACAAACGACCCTGAAGACAAACAAAACCTCTACAAAACCGAGGGTTCCCACTGGAGCTTAATGGTGTTTGTTAGAAGTGTAAATAAATTTTTGTATTTTGATTCAAGCCAAACAGATAATTTGCCTCATGCCAAGCAGATATCCAAGAAAGTTAATAAATTTCTCGGGGCTGAAAATGAAACTTCCATACAAATTGTGGGAGTGCCACAACAGACAAACACCTTTGACTGTGGCATTTATCTAACGCTGTTTACGGACATCGTGCTACAACTATTAATCCTTGGTTCCCTTAATACCTTAGGTGAGCCCGGAAGTAGACTACCATGCATGATTAAACAAGCGGACATCTTGACTAAGCGAGCCCTGCTAGCATATATGTGGCACAACCATCAATATCTACTGTTAACATCACAGATAATCTGTGATATGATGTTTAAACCCTCTGTACCTACACCCGTCCAACCTCAGCCTATAGACGTTGAAACCAGTAATAAGTCTTCATCTTATCAAGACATTAATAAAAACACACCTAGAGAAGAATGGCAGGAGGTAAACAATTCTAAATATTCTAATCTAATAAAATATGAAAGTGGAAACAAATCTAGCATATCTGTGTCTAACAGATTTAATGCCCTTCAACAAAACAAAAATGGAAACAAATATATGGATAATTTATAAAAACCTAAAACAAATCAATCAAAAGCTAGGATAACAAGAGGGACAAACAGGGCTTCTCTCAAACCTCATTGGTGTGAACAAGTTAAGATTGAACTTATTGCTGATAGCCAAGGGAGGGGGCTCCCAGAACTTGTGGGCTCATGCAGTAACAGAAGTGTGTCTGTCGATGGATTAGTCAGAGCTGGTGCTGATACTAAATACGTTTATAGTCAAGCAACAAAATCACATAGCAGGCCTCTCATTCTGCTTGCTGGAACTAATGACTGTGTAAAGAAAACTCCTCAATTCATTTACCAAAAAATGGAAGGTGAGTTGAAAGTTCTAAGTTGTTCAAGGCCAGTCTGTATCACAACGATTCCACCCCGCTATGACATTAGTCCTGACGATGCAGTACATTATGACATATCTCTAGTTAAAAATTATATTAGAGAAATTGCCTCTAGAATAAACAACGTTGACATCATTGACTTAGAATTATTTGAAAGAAACCATTTTACAACCATGGGATGCATTTAAACTACAGATGAAAAAAGAGAATGGCACATATGATTGTAGACTTTGTGAAGAAGACATTTGGACCATTACAACAAGGGAGCAGTGATATGACCTCGAAAACAGATATATTGTCATATGTAGCTGACCACCCTATCAATATAATTGAGGCACACATGGCAGATGTGATCAAACTACACAAACATGACAAGAAAGTAGGTTTTGTTCACAGCATCTCGGGTGATTTCAATAGTCCTCATCAAATGACTGCTGGTGTAGCAATCGTGTTTAGAAATCATTTTTGGAGGCCCAACATCTCACAGTGCCTCACCAACCACTTAGCCTTACAAGAGAATATAAACGGTGCATCTGTGTTTAGTTTAATTACCAAAGACAGCTATTTTGGTAAACCAACCAAAAGTAATTATGACACTGCTTTCAAGCACTTGACAGAGATCTTCAAAAATAGAAAACTACAGCACCTTATTTGTTCTCCAATTGGCTGTGTGTGCGACAGGGTCAAATTGGGCCATTTTATTAACAATATCACTGAATTTCAGCACAGTAGTAATGCTAGAACAACTATTGTAACATACTGTATGCCCGAAGACCTAATCAAAAGCTTAAAAATGGAATTACTTATGAAGATCTCGTTGAGCGGTTAAAGCACCTAATCTGCACAAGATCTGGGACAAGTTCTTCACCCTATTGTGATGGTGGTGTTCCTTTGGTCAATAGCAACCTGATGGCAGCACAGGCGGTCATGGAAGAAGCAGAGGCCATTCCATCTACAACTGAGATGCTACCAGTCGCTGACCAACTGCCGACGGGCTCTCGAGTCATCAAGCGTGTGTGATAGGATTAAAGTTGTGCCGGGCATCCTCACGTTAAGTGAGGCGCTAAAGCAGAGTAACTGTGCCAGTGATCTAAGTGCTCTTTCATGTTCCAATAAAGTAAATAGTGCTAAAGTAGACACCTCCTCAATAGAAAATGGATCCATGAACAGTTGTTATTTGATCAACAGGGAGTTAAATTTAAATCATTGTACTGACGCAAGTGTCACTAACATAGATAACACAATTGACAGCCAAGAGTTTCTTTATAACAGCATTGGGGAATCAAGTTTTTTAGAACTAATTGAAAACACAACAAAAATTACACAGAATCTCAAATGATCAGTCCAAATTATACATTACAGCATGAGAATAATTTAAAAGTATTCTTTCTTAATATTCAAGGCCTTATTAATATAAAAAGGAATAAAATAACAATTTTGGAAAGTGTTTTACATGATTTAAATTACCCTAAATTGGTTTGCATCACGGAGCATTGGCTTAGGGGTGTGGAAGCATTGTTTGCCTTTCCATCTGGATATCATTGTGCCAGTGCATACAGTAGAAATAATCATATTAGGGGGGGCTTACTCGTGTTTTTTCACAACTCATTAGAGGCTAGAGCCTGTGATATCATTCGTTTTCTGCGCTGAATTCCATTTTGAAGTGTCCGCTAACTTCATAGATGAATTAAGCATCATAGTGGTGTCTATATATCACTCAACATCGGGCGATCCCAAAATCTTTCTTAAATCTTTAGAAGATTTATTGAACTACTTTACAAATTGGAGCAACTACACTATAGTGATGGGAGGTGATCTAAACTACAAATTTGATGTAACAACCAATAGTGAAACTGCTCTTGCTCTCCAAAATCTGTTAAGACAATACAATTATTACTACCTGAATCGCAGCCCTACAAGACTTTCCAATTGCCTGGACAATGTCTTTACAAATAACAGAATTTGTTTAGGTTATCCTACCTGCCAAAGTATAGATTTTCCCTTCTCAGATCACAATGGTATTCTTGTGAATCTGGGGAATATCACAAATTTCAAAAACCATGAAAGTCAGTTAGATGTGACTATTAGCCTGAAAACTGTGCTTCCTAAACGCTCACTGAATGACAAAATTATCAACAGCAACACTAGTCTTTCAAGTGCTAATTGCGATAGTATCAACATTACCCCTGATACTTTTAATAATTTTTTCATTAACTCTGTCTCAGAAATTAAAGACGCTTTGGGAAATTCCTCTTGTGCTGCAAAAGAATGCTTACAAAAATGTAACATTAAACTACCACCAGAAACCTTTGAATGGACAGATATCAGACCTGAGGATATAATCAAATCTGTTAAAAACCTAAGCAACTCTGACAGTATTGACATATACAACATGTCCAATAATGTCTTAAAGAAAATTATTCCAGGTATTGCTGTCCCTCTTACAATATGTTTTAATCTCTGTTTAAATGAGAGCTATTTTCCTGAAGAACTTAAAATTTCAAGAGCGAGTCCAGTGTTTAAGATGGGTTCAAAAAATAAACCTGAAAGTTACCGCCCCATTTCTATAGTTCCGGTTGTTGGTAAACTACTTGAAATCCTGGTTTATAAGCAAATTTCTAATTATTTTGAAACAACTAACCTTCTAAATTCTATGCAATTCGGTTTTAGGAAAAATAAATCAACCTTTCAAGCCCTAGACAAATTAGTTAGAGATGTCTCACAAGCCTTTGAAGAAAAGGCAATTGCTCAGGCCACTTTATGTGACCTGAGCAGGGCTTTTGATTGTGTTGATATCAATGATCTTACCATGAAATTATCATACTATGGGTTGGGCAGTGTACCGCTCTCATTTCTAAAATCCTATTTAAGCAATAGAAAGCAAAAGGTTTATTACAATGATAACTGGTCTCAGGAAGTAAATGTCACATATGGCGTCCCCCAGGGATCCATACTAGGTCCTTTGTTATTCTTGGTCTGTATTAATGACTTGCCGTTGTCAGTCTCTGCCACAACAATCTTGTATGCAGATGACTCAACATTTTTAAATACAGGCAATAGCATTGAGGAACTAAACAGTCTAACACAAAATACTCTATTGGAAGCTTCAAGCTGGTTTAAAAACAATGGTTTCCATCTAAATGTATCTAAAACCCAAAATATTCTGTTCAGTTTAAGAAAATCTGTAAACTCTCAAAGCAATCTATCGAATCATGCTAAATTCTTAGGAATCATTATTGACAGAAATTTAAATTGGGATGCCCATATTAATTATCTTTCAATTAAGTTATCTAGAGTGATTTACCTTCTCAGACGGCTTACACTCTATGTTAATACAAATTATGTAAGAACGGCTTATTTTGCCTTTTTTCAATCCATTATAAGGTATGGACTAATAGTGTGGGGCAATGCAAGTAAAATTAATAACATTCTTATCCTTAAAAAAATCTATAAGAATTATTACTAACTCACAGCCACTTGAACATTGTAGACCTCTTTTCACTATTTGTAAAATTCAGACCATAATAAACCTGTATCTTTTTGATCTTATGAAATATATCTTCCAAAATCCTCAATTAGTAAAGCCTAACAGTATAAAACACTCCCACAATACCAGGAATAAAAATGCTGCATCTATTAATTTTAATAGATTGAGCAGAACTCGTGAAAGCCATTCTGTTATTGCACTGAGGGTGTACAACCATTTGTTACCCTTAGTCCAAAAGTACAATAAAAAAATATTTTTGAATAAATATTACTTATGGCTGTTAGATAACCCTTTTTATGCACTGGACGAGTTCTTCCAATTAAAAAACATTTTATTTTAAATTTCCCAATGCTACTGGCTGTATTTGAGTATTGTGGTTTATGTTTACGTAACTTAAGATATAATTAATCTAAGTTTTATAACTGACTTTGCTATATTCATATAAACCTGTAATAAGACTTTGTCAATGATCTTTATTTCATAGCAATAAAAAATGTTGATTGATTGTTGATATACTAATTGTTAAATTTTATATATTAATTTTTAAATTTTATATATTGATTATTAAGTTTTATATTTGTTGCAGAATTTTATACCTATTGTTGATTTCTATATTTGTTGGGGACTTTTGGTTACGATCTTGTTGCTTTTAACAATTGTTAATGCTTGTTCTAACTATTTTTAATGCTTGTAAGTTTGTGATTAGTGTGTTTGTTGAAACTAGAGCTCTTCAGCGAATTCCTGAATAGTATACACAGGATATTCAGTAAACCAGGCGTCAAGTTTCCTCTTCAATTCCTTCCCTGTCATCTGTCTGTAGTTTGCTGGAAGCGGGTTAAATAGATGTGCCCCCAGAGACGTTGGTTTTCGTTCATGTAGTGCTGTGCGATGTCGTACTGATGGGTAAATGAATGAGCTCCTGGTGTTGTGGTTGTGCAGTCGGGTTTCTCTAGAGAGTCCTAACTTGTCCACAAGGAGTATGAGTTCTTGTATATAGATTGCAGTGACAGTCTTGATTCTGAGGTGTTTGAACACAGGCCTGCAGCTGTCTCAATGATCCAGAATGGCTAAACATCTCACAGCTGATTTTTGAATTGTTAATACTATAAGATTTATAATTTTCAAATGTAAACATGGGTCGTGTGATACCGTACATCAATTTAAAGGTCTAATTACACCGAACATTTTGGGCGCAAACAAAAGTGAATTATCTTTAACCGTATGTACAGGGTGTACCAAAATGTTTTGAAATAGGACTTTAAAATAAAGTACTATGTTACCCTACCTTCAATACGGAACAGCTCCAGATTTTTTTCCAACTTGCTATTGACCTATTTTTCAACAAAATATCTGGTACGGGCATTTTTCACTGGATTTTCTAAATTTCAAAAATATTCAAAATTTAAGAATGTTGAATTTTGGTCTGATTTCATAACAAATTCTGTTTATTTAATCAAAAAAACCTGTTTGTTAAAATAAAAATGATTTGTTACGTTTTGTAAACAGACATACGTAATTCAGTTTTTTCGGCTGCCATTTTGAAACAGTAAGAGATAGGAAAAAAGTTAAATACAAAAAATGTTTGTTTTAAAAAGACCTTTAATTTGATATAAAATGTATTATATGTTACTATTTAAGAATTTTGAGTGTTAGGATTTTTTGTATTCTTAACCCTTTTAACCCCGACGTCCGTACTATACGGACGTCGTAAAAATGGCGTCAACTCCCGACGTCCGTATAGTGCGGACGTGCACTTTTTATTACTTTACTGGCCACCAAATGCTTTGAAATTTCACAGACTTGTGCACAAAGATATTTTGCATCGAAATATATTAGTTTGTAATGGTTTGACTTCGTATTTTGTCAGTCTGTGACTGAGCAATTGCAGTTCGTCTCGACTGACTGCTCACGCTTGTTGCAGACAGCTGTATATCACGTATATCAGCTGTTTTTCACAGTTTTAGGTTAAATCAGTGTAAAGTACGGCAGTTAAAGTTTAGTTTATTATTTGTTTGATTTCAAAATGAGTAAAAGACATCGTTCAAAGTCTCCCGTAAGTGAAAATACACTAATTAGTAACCTAGTTGCAAATGGTGTGGATGTGATTAGTGACGACGATTTGAGTGATGGATATCTTGAAAATTTACATTTTGTAGTGATGTAAATATTGTTTTAAAACTTTTTTTAAATTTAGATTATGAACAGTTTTAGTTATTTTGTCAGAAATAACTTTGGTTTTATGTTTATTTTAAGTACAGTGAATTTTAAAGGTCTTGTTACGTTGCCTTGCCCAAAAATGGCAAAAAGAAAAATTTACACGGCTTTACATAAATTGATGTTACTCCACTTGTAAATCAGGTAGGCCTATAATTTTTGTTTCCTTTTATTAAGGATTAAATATATCATAAAGTAAATGGGTATTTTTGTGTCAAATATTTTTTTATCCATATGGTTTCCATGATCAAACTTGAAATTTTTTCATTTTTATTTATTTTTTATATATTCATATGTATGTAAAAAATATTATTTTCAAAATAATAATTTTATTTGTATATGTCTGTAAGCTAAATGTATAAAGAAGTAAAACAAAAAAAGAATTACCTAAATATCTTAAAAAATAACTGAGTTATGAATTTTTTACAAAACCCTTACATTTTGTCTGAAAATGGCTTGGGATTTCTGGCACATCACTTGATTTAATGGCCGGGGTTAAAAGGGTTAAATTTTGAATATTTTTGAAATTTAGAAAATCCAGTGAAAAATGCCCGTATTAGGTATTTTGTTGAAAAATAGGTCAATAGCAAGTTAGGAAAAAAATCTGGAGCTGTTCCGTATTGTAGGTAGGGTAACACAGTACTTTACTTTAAAGTCCTATTTCAGAACATTTTGGTTCACTCTGTACATACGGTTGAAGATAATTCACTTTTGTTTGCGCCAAAATGTTCGGTGTAATTAGACCTTTAAATTGATGTACGGTATCACACGACCCATGTTTACATTTGAAAATTCCCCAAAAAGCACCCCTACCCCCCAATTTGGGCCCTTTAGGGGCATTTTTCAAAATTGAAAATAATTTTAACGGATTCGGAGAGGCCAAATTATGGACAAAAGAGATAGAAAAAGTGTGGAATTCACTTATTAAGACAACTGTAAATACTACACGGGTGGTCAGACTCACCCTGTATATATAAGGAAGTTCCAATTAGAGGGCTGCTCCGGTTAATTTGGCCTAGGGCTACTAGTAACCTAAAACCGACACTGTATATTCGCATCATTCTTTCAAACATTTGCTATTACTAAAGAAACCAAGTACAAGTAGAGAAAACCCAACTACACCAAACAAAGGTCCATTGATGCAATAATGAATTATTAGCTAATAGATTTACCCATCACCATCCTTCCTACTCTAAAGAAAAATAATATCACAAGGACTAATCTTTAAATTTTTGAAATTCCTGCAAAAATGGTTTATACTAAATTTCTTACTAATAATGCAATATTAAAGAATTCTGTTTTATAATACCAAGAAGTGTAATGCTTACAATTATTTATAATACTTGTAATTCATTTTAATTATTGTTAACATCAGATGAAATACACAGCTGCATTGTGTGCTGCATGCATCACTAACAGGCCATACAACTTTTTATATAAAAAGTTTTCTGCTTTATAGAAATTTTACATTTAGCAATTATAATACTGCATCAAAGCAACACATACCATATATTAATAGTTTCATCACCATATTAGTCAGTACAAGGCATGACATCTCTGTAGTTATGATGAAGCCATGATTTTTTTATGTCATATCATGTTTCATGCAAATAAATATAATTTACGAAAATAAATGTTTGGAACCAGGTGTTTTAGAAGCCTATATCAGGCTGGGCTGCAATATGTTTAGTGAACTTATATAAAAATCATGTTTACTAAAACATTCAAGACTGAACCTTCTCAGTTATTTTTTAGTTTTATTTATTATTGTTGCATTGTTTATGTCAAAACTAGGGCTTTTATGAAACTGAATTTCTTACTTGTTTATTTTTTCCTTGTGTTTACAACATTTTTAAAACAAAATAGTGATTCTTAGAACTATGCAATTTATCCTGTGTTTTAATTTGTAAAAATTAAAATTTTTAAATAGTACACTATGTTTTGGAAAAATTATGGGTTAAAAGTTTGATACACAAATATAATAACTCAAATGTTTTATTTGTTTATAATACTCATGTTACAACGAAATGAAATAAAAAAGAGGCGGAGTTAGGTCTATCAATCCCTCTCTGCCACTCCACATCTTATCATACACAGTAAATAGTTTGATAAAATTACAGTAAATTATTAACTTATACAATAAACTGAATTAAAATTCCAAAGGATTACATTACTATAAAATTAAAAAAGTATTAATAATAAAAAAGTAACATGATAAATAATTAAAATAAGTAATGCCTTAGAGTGTACCCATTAGTGCCAACATCCAATTTTTAACACTTGAACTACTGCACTCAACTTGCCAACATCTTACTTTTCAACGTTGAAGAAACAACACTCCAAGTGCAAGATAAAGATTATAATCATTTTCTCAACAAAATTTGGTATCATTGCAAACTGATTTTTTTATAAGAAAAAGTATATTAAATGTGCCATACAATCATTAATTATTTTGTTGCATTTAATGAACAGTGAAATGTTTATAAAATTTCTATAACACTAAATAAATTTCAATTACACTATAATTGGCATGAATTTTTCTTAGTATATTTATGTCAAACAAAATTTGTATGTAAAATTATAAAATATTTCCATTTAAAGAAGTTTTTTGGCCAAACCAATACAGATAGAGCATAAATTAACTAGATTCTTTTTCATATATCACACTATTTTGTAATTAAATGAAATTTTTATTTTAAGCTACAATAAATGGTTCAGCTGCAATCGAGCTCAGAAACAAAATTCTCATGTAAAAATTACAAAATTAATGCATTTAAACGCGTTTTTGCAGCCAAATCATTGAGGGTAGACCTATTTTTGTAGTTTGCATTGTTTTCTAATTCCAATTGAAAATTTGTTTTGGACTACAACCAACGGTTTGGCCACTAAATTCTCATGTGAAAATTTAAACAATTTGGCACATAATCACATTTTGCAGCCAATCCAATTGAGATAGAACAAAATCACTGACATTTTTTGTAGTTTGTTCAATTCATTCCCAACTAAAGATTTTTCGTCAAATTCTAGCTAGCTCTAACAGTTCGCCCGCTATCAGGCTTCAAAGAGAGGCCTGCAATAGTAAAAAGTGTGAAAGCTCATGAATACTTTTAAAAATTTCCGGATTTCAGACTCTTCAAGGGAATTTAGAAAAAAAAGCTACAAGCGTCCAAAATGTAGTTTCCAACACTTCTAGAAGACTACTGGCTAGAATTTTGTATACCCTATCAGTCAGTCAGTCAACAGGTTACATATGCGGCTGTATATATTTTATATAGATAAATCATTAATATAGTGTAAAAAATAACAAAACTAAGAGTGAAAAGAAAAAATTACTTATTTTAACTACACATAGCACTAACAGTTGACACATGTGAAAAAATATCTGGCACCAGTGAATATTATTAAAAATTACCTCTGGCACTGAAAGAGTTAAACTGCATTGTGGATCAACAATTTGTAACTTAAACTTAAAATTAAAAAGTGTTATTTATAAACATAATTAAACTTAAAATTAAAAAAGTGTTATTTATAAATATAAAACAGGAATAATACAATTTGGACCAAAAAAACTATAAAACAACTCAGGTGTCCATACAATTTTCTTTTTCATTGTCGTCTTCTTCATTGCCATCTGCTTCCTGAACTTCTCCTAAACACAAATAAATCTTTAATTAGAATAAAACAAAATATCAACAATTTTGTATATATTGTACATTATTAAAAATAAAATATTGTATTCTTATTTTTTTAAGTATATTATTCCGTAACTGCAAATGTTTTTATTACATCAATCAACATCACGATTAAGTCTCTTAACCAAATCAGCACTGCTCTGTGTGTAAATGTGGGGCACAGAGACAGATCCAGAGAGATTTTGGGGAGTGGTATAGGAACAGGTGGACAGTGGTGGTTTTAAGGTTGTTTGAGATACAAATCTTGATAATTCATTACATTCATGTAAACTTATTAACACATCAGAATTACAATTACAATTTACTTAGCTAGGTAATTAAATTAGAAAAGATTAACAATGAGAGGATTTCTGAAAACTGAAGTGATGTTTTATATATATATGTATATATATATATATTGATGATGGGCGTGATATATATATATATATATAACATCACTTCAGTTTTCAGAAATCCTATATATATATACGTTTATATATAAAGATTAACTATGTATATATTGTTATATATATTCAATATCTCTAAATTGATGTTTGTTTTATTATTATGAATTTATATTTAACAGCTTTGCAGAGAATCTTCGTCACAAAATTTACTCTCTTTGGTCACAGCAAAGAAAATCCATCACTTTCTCCGAGGTTTCTAAGGTTGCATCGGTGTTGTCACCGGTGGTGTGTTGTGTGGAGGGGGGTGAAAAAGTCAGTACGGGGCATAGTGAAGTGATGTTTTAGGTTCAGAAAACTCTAGTATTAGCCCTAAGCAACTGGAATCTTTTTTTACTAGCAGGATAAGCCAACCTAAGAATAACCTAATGTCAAGCTTAATTAAGACTGTGGACATAGAGAATAAGGGCTCAAGTTTTTTAGATCTAACGGGTTCCCACCATTAACATAAATAATAACTGCATCAATTCTAACAGACATAGAAAATTGGGCACTAATCATACATCTAAAAATAATAATAATACAGGGAATATGTTACCAAATCACTTAATTGTTTTCCATCAAAACATCCAACATTTGGAATCTAGAATTGGCGCATTAATTATTACATTACAGGAAATAAATCCTGATGTAGTAGTTCTAACAGAACACAAATTAAACGAAAATTTAATAGATAAAATTAAAATATCTGGCTATTATTGCGTAAACTGGTATGTAAGAAATTCTTGTAAGGGGGGAGGGGTTTTAATACTAGTATCAGAGAAATTAAGTAGTGTGAAAAAATGTCTGTTAATACTATAAACACTTTAAATCAGGATAAAGTTTTTGAGTCATGTACTATAGAAATTAAGATAGACCAGACAAAATTTATTGTGGCTGGACTCTATAGAACACCCTCTGAGAAAATAGACATTTTTCTTGAAAAATTAAACACATTTTTGGCAGAAATTTGTAAAATCAACAAAAATGTTTTAATAGGTGGGGATATTAATGTGGATGTTTTGAGGGAGGGCAGAAAGAAAACAGACTTTGTTAGTCTTATCAATATGCATGGGTTTAAATATACTATAAAAATACCTACTAGAATAACAGAAACATGTGAATCTGCTATTGATAATTTCATCACAAACCTAGACGAAAATTCCTTTGAAGTGGAATGTTTGATAACTGCTCTATCGGACCATGATGCACAACTTTTTAAAATAGTAAACATTAATAATAAAAGAGGTCATAATACAAAAAAATACAGTAATGGGCAGGAGGTATGGAAAAGATAAAATTGACTTGTTTAAAGACGACTTGGAGAAACAAGACTGGACCAAACTTTACCAAAGTTCTGTTGAAGATAAGTTTCTTTATTTTTACAACTTGCTCAAATATTATTTTGATTTGCATTTTTCTCTGACTAAAATTACAAAAGGAAACCAAAATAAAGAGTGGGTAGATGATGAAATTGTTAATGAGCATGATAAGCTTATTGACATGTATCAGCAGTATAGGAAAGATAAGAATAATATAAATCTAAAAAAAAAACTATGAAAGCACATAAGAAATATCTCAAAAAAACAATTTTATGTAAAAAGAAAAAACATTTTGATTTAAAAATAAAAAAGTCCACTAATGTTAACAAAACAATTTGGAATATCATTAATAGTGAAACAAAAAAGAAAAAAGAAAAGCAGTCACCTAATATTGTACTTAAAAAGGATGGTATTCTTATAGAGGACCCATACAAAGTTGCAAATATTTTTAATAACAATTTTGTTGAAATGGTAGATACTCATGTTATTCCTAATCTAAGTAAAAATGATGTTCAAACAGAGGATTCGATACAGCAAGTAACGGAATTCAGATTTATTTGTAACACAATTGATGATAAGACTCTACATAAGATAATTGATTCAATAAAACCTAAGTGGTCAGCAGGGTATGATGACATACCCATGAAAATTGTTAAGGAAGCGAAATTACCACTAATTAAACCTCTTTTACATGTAATTAATGCATCACTCATAACTGGAATATATCCTTCTCAATTAAAAGTTTCAAAAGTAATACCAGTACATAAAAAAGGGGATTGTACTGATCCTCTTAACTACAGACCATTGGCTATTCAACCGTCCTTATCTAAAATACTTGAAAAGTATGTGTTGATTCAATTAGTTGACTACTTTGAAAACAATAAATTACTTGACATTGATCAACATGGATACAGGAAAAATAGATCCACATTAACAGCATTAAGAAATTATATTGAACACATTTTAGAGAACTTAGATGAGGGATACATTGTTGGCACCTTCCTAGATTTGACCAAAGCATTTGACAGTGCTGATCATAAAATATTACTAGAAAAATTAAAAAGCTATGGTATCATTGGTAAAGAGCTTAGCTGGATTAAGTCGTACTTGGAAGGCCATCAACAGTTTGTTAATGTTAAGTATTTTAATAAAAATAATCAGCATGATGTTAGGTCTCATACAAAAAATGTGACCTACTCTGTCCCACAGGGGTCAATATTAAGCCCTTTCCTGTTCTTGTGCTACTTGGGGGGTTTACCTAATTATCTGTATGATATAATTGAGAATAGTAAAAATTTGTTTGTATGCTGATGATATAAGCTTGTGCATTGCCGATATGGAATTAAGTATAACTAAGAAGAAATGTAAAGAATCAGTTTCATTGTTAAAAAGTTATTTAAATAACAGAAATCTTTTACTCAATGATAATACGAGGGCTGTTCAGAAAGTAACCTCCGGTTGGTCACAGTGCGGGTAGTGGAGGGGAGTAGCGCGCCATCTGTGCATTCACGCACTAAGCAGGTCAGTCGGCATCAAGCTGTAGTCGAGTGAACATCGTACCTGCGCTAGTTTAGTTTTTGTGGCAGTTTGAAATGTGTGCTGCAATAGAAAATACCGCCAAATGTGAAGTGCGTGCTGTTATACGGTTTTTTACAGCCAAAGGATACTCTGCAGCAGCTATTCATCGTGAGCTTTGTGCCGTGTACGGACCACAAGTTATGAGTGAAGGAGTTGTCCGTGAATGGGTACGTTTATTTAAAAGTGGACGAGAAAACGTTCATGATGAAGAGAGGAGTGGTAGACCATCCTTGGTGACTGACGAACTCGTTCAGACAGTTGATGCAAAAGTTCGTGAAAATCGACGTTTCACAATGGCGGAGTTGTCTACTGATTTTCCACAGATTTCTAAGACTCTTTTGTACGAGATAGTGACAGCAAGATTGGGTTACCGTAAGTTATGTGCACGATGGGTGCCCAAAATTCTTACCGACCACCACAAAACTCAAAGAATGGCCTCTGCATTAGACTTTCTGTCACGTTATGCGGACGAAGGAGAACCATTGTTAAACAGAATCGTGACCGGTGACGAAACCTGGATTAAGTACGTAAACCCTGAGACAAAAGAACAATCAAAGATGTGGGCACATTCAGATTCGCCTACCAAACCAAAAAAAGCCCGGCAAGATTTTTCTGCCAGAAAACTGATGGCAACGGTGTTTTGGGATGCCAAAGGGGTGTTGTTGGTTGAATTCATGGAACGTGGGACGACCATTAATCAAGACGTGTACTGTGAAACACTAAAAACATTACGACGGGCTATACAGAACAAACGCCGTGGTATGCTGACTTCCGGTATCGTTTTTTTGCACGATAACGCCCGTCCTCACTCTGCTTGCAGAACAACAGCCCTTCTTAAGTCCTTCAAGTGGGACGTTTTCAACCATCCACCTTACAGCCCAGATCTGGCGCCAAGCGACTATCACCTCTTCATGCATATGAAGAAATGGCTCGGGTCCCAGCGGTTTGATGACGACGAAGAGCTCAAAGATGCGGTCACAGGCTGGCTCAAGGCACAGGCGGGTGATTTTTATGCAGAAGGAATTTCAAAGCTTGTGAAGAGATACGATAAGTGCCTCAATCGTGATGGAGACTATGTCGAAAAATAGTGCAAAGATGTAGTTGTAAGATGTATATATTAAAATATTTTTACTTAACTTGGTGTATTTTTTTCAATCGACCGGAGGTTACTTTCTGAACAGCCCTCGTAAAACTACTTTTATACAGTTTACTTGCAAAAATATTGAGTCAAACAAAATTAATATGAAAAACCTGGATAAAGAAACTAAATTTTTAGGGCTACATTTAGATAGTACACTTAATTGGAACATTCATGTACAAAAAATAAGTAACAAAATAAGTTCAGGAATTTTTGCACTAAGAAGGCTAGCACCTTTTTGTAATAAACAAACCTTAAAATCAGTGTACTATGCCATGGTTCATTCACATATCGCATATGGGATTGAAGTGTATGGGGGAACAAGTGCTGTAAACCTGAATAAAATTTTACGTCTACAAAAGGAGGCAATTAGGGTGATTCTAAAACTCAAAAAAGATGAGTTATGTAAGTTATATTTTAAAGAGCTAGAGTTTATGCCTGTATACAGCCTCTCTCTCTCTCTCTCTCTCTCTCTCTCTCTATATATATATATATATAATATATATATATATATATAGAACAGTATTATATTTAAAAATAATGAGACTAAATTACCACGACAACTACATGTTCATGATTATAATACTAGAAACAAAAATAACTTTGTAATAAAACAACATAATAAAGAAAAATTTAAGCAAAGCCCAACTTATATGGGAATCACGTTTATGGGAAACCTGCCAGGTAGCATCACGAATGAAAACAATAGTGTTAGATTCAAAAAAAAATTAAAAGTTTTTAATTGATCTATCATGTTATAATTTTGAAGAGTTTTACTCCCAGAGCCATGTATTTTGATTTTGATTTCTGAAGTCTAGTGGAATTAATTATAATTTTGTAATAAAAACTATTTAAATAATATTAAACCTATTTTCAACTATGTAAAGATTTAACTATGTTAAGAAAATAATTTACATTAAAAGTATTGTACATATGTGCAACTAATATAACATCACTTAAATTTATTTATTAACAATGACACATTCATGTACATTTTATGTATGTCTTGAATAAATATATTATTGATTGATTGATTGATTGATTGAGCTGAAATGTGTATAAGAAATATATATATATATATTTATTTATTTATTTATTTTTATTATATATATATATATATATATATAATCATTTTTCCTAGAATAAATTTGATTGAGTAATTGCTTAAAATATTATATGTAGAGTTTAGTGAAAAAATTCAATTTATATACTTTAATTGAGCTATTTATAGACATAATTTTAAAATTAATAGTTTTGTAAAAATTTCATGGGAAGTGTGTCACATAATTCATGTCAAACGAGGTGCAACTCTCCAGATACTAGAACAGTATTTGCAAGTTTTGCAGCCATATCACCTGTAATTCCCTTGCATCACATTACAGCTGGTGATAGTATCAATTCTACAGCAATTATGAAAGATTTCCCAAACGAGTTGAGGGTTTGTACGAATCCAAAGTTTACATTTTCATTTAAACTTAGACCAGCACTTATTATTTGTTGTAGATCAGTTTTAAATTTGAATGGAGGTTGCATCATTTGTCTTAGATTTCTCTTCTAACACACAACCCAGTTAAAGGTAGAAAAGGTCATAGATTCTCTTAAATCAGAAACTTCATCTGATCTAGATGAATAATATTATCAGCAAAACTTATTAAATCATGCAAAAAAGAATTATCTGCCACCCCCCTTACCGATATCATAAATAAATCAATTTAACAAGGAATTTTCCAGGATCATCTTAAAATTTCAACATGCATCTCAAATATGAAAGCGGACCAGCAATCGACACTGCAACCTATATCTCTGATCTCAAATTTCTTTAGAATTGTTGAAAAGATTGTGCTTGAAAATCTACTGAATTATTTCCAACATCACAACATTCTTACAAGCCAACAACACAGATTTTTAAAATTTCATTTGAATCATAATAAATAATTCATAACATTTAAACAAGAAATTGATATCTGTGTTTATTTTAATTGTGTTAGTACAAATGACTGCCTCTAAATTGGTCAGTTCCATGATTTTGCAAATGATATGAGAGCATTTTTGTACAGCTACCACAACACATAACAAATTTGTAGCATATACTTATTGGCATAGTCATTAATTCAAGTCAATGCTATGACATTGACATTGTTCCAAAAATATTATATAAAACATACCCCTTGTAGAACAGTTAGCAGCTTCCGTTTCATGTGAATTTCTTTCTTCTTTGTTACAATTTTCATTATGGGCTGTACCATTCTCCACTTCATCAGTCGTTTGTTCCTCGTCACAGGATGTTGATGTACATGGTTTAGATGTTCCAAAAAATTGAGTAATGGGTTTCTGCCAGGCAGGAGTTTCTCTGGGACAATATGGATTCCCTCCAGAATGCTTTTTTTCTGAAACAGTAGTTTTTAGAATTGAAATTAATTCATTTGTGTCATAACGTCATTATAAATGTTTTTCAAATATAATTTAACAGTTATCTTCACAATAATAAAGACTAATTTGGAGATCAATTATTTATTTTATAATATTTTATATGATTAGTTTATATTTAAAAGCACATCTTTTAATTTTTTATTGTGTTAACCATAAAACCATATACATTTCTTGATATTGGATTAATAATAAAATTAAGATTAAATTAAATCCTAATTAAATTAAGTTTAAAATTTAATTTGCAAAAGAGTTCTTTTCAATAAAAATTAATCTTGCTCGTTAATTTTATCAACAAAACCCCATTCAAGAAATAATGCAGACACACCAGCATCATCAGACAAATTAGGTTCCACTATTTGATATACTATGTTTGATTCATTAAGGTTTGTTATAATATTGACTAAGCATGCTTCCTGTCTTGTTTCCTCCTCATTTAAACAATAAAAGTTCAAAGAGGAAAGTAAATTAAGGAAAAAGTTACATTCCACAGATCTGTCATTAATGTTTATATTACAATCAGCAGTTAAAATAAGTTTTAAATTTGCAAGTTTTCATTTAAATATTCTACAGACAACTCTAAACTATGAAATAAAATTACTGACATGAATTTGGAGTATGGTAAACAGTGACAATGATTTGTTAAAATTATAGCTATAAGTATGGCCTAAAATGCTTATTTTCCCAAATATCCCCTTATTTTGTTTTTTTTTTTTTTTTTGTTTTTTTTACGAAATAACTTATCTCTAGAACGGCTTGACCGATTAGTTCAAATTTTGCATATTCCTCATCCATACAAATATCATATTCATAAATATAATCATTTAGTTCTTATATTCTGTATCTAAATTGATTAATGTTGTAAACTTAAATAACCCAAAAACCATACATTTTTATTAAAATTGACAAGGGCAATTATTTTTAGCCCATTCAAATTCCTATCTAGTTACATCACTTTTGAAACAATTTGTAACTTAAATGTAAAAATGGTTAACACAGCACTTAAAATCCCTTGCACAAGTTACTAATTTTATTTCTTTATGATACTAATCAAAATATCATATGAAAATGAATCAGCTGATAGTTATGCATTTTTAGAGAATGCATGGTCAACAGAAGCATTATTGTAATAACATTCAAAGAGTGAGATTAGAGGTTATTGTTTTGATGTTAGTTTTTAATTTTAATTGAATAGGAACTTTTTGTTTTTTGTTATTTAAAATAACTAGACCTGTACAATATGTCAAACTATCCTTACTCACATCAAGCAGATATGATTTTAATTTATAGTCGGGTTGATGGTAACTGTTATAAAGCTGCTTGGTTGTATCAAGAAAGACATTTTCCGAACAGACAACAGCCCAATCCTAAATCTTATGCTGCTGTATTTAGAAGACTTACAGAAAATGCAAGTTTACTACTAAACTTAGATGACAGAGGAAAGCAAAGGGAAATTTGGGCTCCTGAGTTAGAAAAGAATGTTTTACAACCTGTTTATGATGAACCTAATGTAAGTACTAGGCTATTGGCTAGGACATTACAGGTTTCTCACTATACAGTATTGAAAATATTGAAAGAGCAGCAACTTTATCCCTATCATTTACAACATGTACAAGCTCTTAGCCCTACTGACTTCCCAGCTCGTATAACGTTTTGTAACTGGTTTCTTTAGAAGACTATAAGATGTCCGGATATTTTACAGATGAAGCTACCTTTTCTAGAGATGGTATCATGAACTTACACAATACCCATTTGTGGTCTGATGAAAAGCCACACAGTGTTTTACAAGGTAGACACCAACAACAATTTAAATTAAATATTTGGGTGGGTATTATCTGTGATTGTTTACTGGGGCCACATGTTTTACCTCCACAACTAAATGGCAATACATACAGAAATGATTTAATCAATCACTTTCAAGACATTTTAGAAGATTTATCTCTAGCAAGAAGGCAAAATGTATACTTTATGCACAATGGTGGTTCAACACATTACAATTTGCTGGTGAGGGAACATTTAAATGAAGTGTATCGTCAGAGGTGCATTGGTAGAGGTGGTCCTCTGGCACGGCCTCCACGTTCTCTAGATATGAATTCCGTAGATTTCTATGTCTGGGGTCATATGAAATCTCTAGTCCATTCACATACAACACACTGATTGTAAACCAAGAAATGCTTTACTAGCATATTCAAGACGCCACTGCATCTATCAGAAATCAGTCAAGAATTTTTTAAAGAGTACAACAGTCTTCTGTCAGGCGATTAATGCATGCATTGCATCCAATTGTGATCATTTCCAGCACTTAATTTAAGTGTTTAATTGATGAAGTTGACTTTGAAAAATTGTCCATAATAAACAGGTGAAATATGTTGTAATTAAAACATTAAAACTAATCGTCTAGTTTTTCTCCATTTATACTGGAAATGTTCCACCTTAACTTTTGTACACACAATTTCTTTAAATGCATCATTTATTTGGTTAGCATCACAATTATGGGCACTGTTTTAACCAAAGTCTTTGTTTGATAGTTTAAAAAGCTACACAAATGGAAATAAAATTAAATGGATAACAAAAAATTACTCCTGATACAATGGTGGATATCTGGGGAAAGAAACATTTTAGGACATACCTTTATAGAACATTTTTTTCTTTATTTTGGTCCATGGAATCACCTCCTGAAATATCTCTGTGCATTACCGTTACTATGTATCCATACAATGTCTATATATATGTCATTGTGTTTAAAATGGAGAGATTTTCAGTGGCATCATAGTCTAAAGAAGGACATGTGGGTTTGAGAAAGTATGAAGATAAATATTCAGATTATAGTTTTACTTGCGTGGAAGTAAATTGTGAATGACCTTTTGGATGTTTTATTTTCTATGAAGGTTTTATCTGTTGAATCTATGCTTCCGAGTAAAGATAAAGTAAAAAAAAGTAAAACTTAAAGAACGCTTTAAAATTCTTCACTTGAGCATGGTTATAAAACTACAGGATTTTTTTCGCAAGAAAATTAACAGCAGCAGACAATCCAAAGTATGGATTTTCCAGACATTCTGAGGCAACACAGATGGTCACACTGCGATGCACATTTAATCTTTTACGTTAGATTTTTTTAATGGAAATAGATGATTAAAGATTTATTATTTTGAATTCTCCTGCTTTTTGCAATAATTGTATAATACACAGAGAGGCATTAGCAGCTGAAAAATGTATTAAAGAATTGGATGACATCTTAAAATCAGTGATAAAAGCTGTAAACTTTATTAAAGCACACCCAACAAACTAGATTTGTTGTCAAAATGTGTAATGATATGGGTGCTGATCATTCATACTGTTCATGTTACAAAAAAACTGTTTCAGTTTTATTTGTATTTAAAAGAAATTTATTAGCAGAAAACCAAATAGAAGTGTTTTATATAAAACTGTTAACATTGTTCCTAAGCAAATTTATTTCAGGCCCCAGTTGACAGAAGAGTAGTGCCATCTGTGTATATGTAGGGTTTAGCAAGAACATTGCTTGGAAGGTCATTTATTGAAACTAGGAATAAAAGTAAACCCAGCACTGAACCCTGGAGTATTCCAAATTCCATCCCAACTATAGGTGACCATTCAACACTGACACACACCACCCGCCTTCGATTTGGTAGGTAAGATTTAAAATATCTATAAAGCGGTGCCCTGAATGTCATAATACTCCAACTTTTGGAATAAAACATCATGATCAAAACAATAAAAGAATCGACTTAGGACACAAAAGGTGGCCCAAGCAAAGTCTCTGTTCTCAAAAGTTTTAAGTATGTCTTGAACCATGGCATTAATGACACCCCAAGACACTGCGTCCTGTACGAAAACCAAACTGAAATTTAGAATAATAACCTGCAGACTTAAAATAAGTACTAACTTGTTTCAAATATAATATGTTCAGACCTTGACCAATACAGGAACAAGACTAATTGGACAATAATTTGCTGTATCACTTTTGTTCCCTTTCTAATAGATTTAGCAGACCTTCAAAATTTTGAAAAAATTTGGAAAAATACCTTGTTGAAGGCAGAGGTTAATGCACGTGGCAAGTGGTTCAACGATGCAGGACTGAATGTTCTTGAAAAAATTATTTAAATGTTCATAAAAGTCCTTTGACTTAGAGTTCTTTAATTTGATGATAGCAGCCAGTTGATCTGTGCCAGTTACAAATTTCCCAAATAAATGTTCTAGGTTGTGCATTAAAATCTTTCAAAAATTCGCCCCTTCCTAGACAAATTAAATGAATCATTCATGATTTATGCTCCTGTAAAAAAGTGCATAAGTCAGTATTGATGAGTCCACGATCTCCCACGTCAGACGCCATGGCTGTAAACAGTTTATCAGTAATAAACCAGTAAGGTTTGGCTATAAGACCTGACAATTCAGTAGTGATTTTGTTGCCAACGGAATATGGAGTATCTCTCTTGTAGACAGCCAAATGTTACTCTAGAAGTGAACACAAAAAAGTAGACATTCCTCAACCATTGGTTCATTGGTACAACCAGAACATGGGAGGTGTAGACCAGATAAATGCTAATATTGCTGTCTACAGAATTTCAATGAGAGGAAAAAATAGTATATGCCGATTTCTATGTGGCTAATTGACTTACATTCAACAACGTTAGATTGTTAGCAAGAAGTCATAAATGCAGTCACTGATCTACTGTAGTTTCAAAGAGAAGTGGTGTTGAGTCTTCTAACAAAGTACAGTGAGAGAATGTTCCCACCTGGGCCAACGCCTAGGCCAACAAATACCCATGTTTCAGATTTTGTTCGGCTACAGCACACTGACCACCTGATTCAGACACAGTAACCAAGGAGACGTTATGTAGTTTGTAAAAACAAGACTACAAAGTCCTGTAAAAAGTGTCAAGTTCCCCTTTGTGACAAATACTTTTTGGATACCATTCATAATCTTTTCTGAGAAATGTATTCTATTTATTGTTGGTTTTTTATAACATTCTATTTTTATGTCATGTCTGATGTTCAATAAAATAATTTTCATTAAAAAGTTACCTTTTCCTACTCCTGTAGTAATTATTCTTTTAATATTTTTCCAATTTAATGTTCTTGATTATTACAAAAGTAGGCTAGAGTATAAAAACTATCGTCTATAAGGTTATACCATAGATTTCATATATGCCCAGGTGGTTGTTAAAAATACACCATAAAAAAAAACTCAAAATCCAATATATACCTGTATTTCTAGTTAAAAATGGGTCATAGTTACCAAGTTTAGACAATTTTGAAATAAAAAGAGTTCTGGGCTTATATGGGTTATAGTATATTATCCCATAATTCCTTTCACTGTGTTTGCTGATTTCTTCCTTTAATCTCACCCATGCTCCACTCTGATCTCTATGTATTATACAGGATGAGGCAGATCACCCGTACAGTACGTATAGCGGCCCAAATAAAACGAGGTTGATTATTCGTAACAACTTAAACCCCCCTATTTCCACCCCAAAGAATTTGGAGAAATTATTTTGAAATCTCTAAAACTCCCCCAAAAGGATAGTTTTTGGGGGGTAGGGATGGTTTTTGGAAAATTTTCAAATGTAAAGGTTTGATTTTGTTGACTTTATTAAACGAATAATCGATATCTTATGATCTACCATCCATCCAACAGAGCTGCCTGGTCCCATTCCATTCCCCTTAATTATGTGAATTAATGCAGCTGAACATGTGGCCTAATGAGTCTAACTCTGACTTTAAACGCACTCAATCTAGCCACTAACTTCTCAGAGCTGCTTGTTAAGACTGTGTTTGCACTAGGGTAGTAATCACTCCCTGCCTTCAAGCAAGTTCCACCTACAATCTTTAAAAATAGGAAGTTTCAAATTTAAGTTGCACTTATAAGAAAAGTTTCACAACCAATCTAAAGTGCAATTACTAACAAGGAAATTAAAAAATTACTTTGTATCATGACCCAATGAAGCCAAGAAAATTACACACAACCCTATTACACCCAGTACACTACCAACCAAAAATCGCGCTGTAACCAAGAATCAAGAACTTTTATTGTCTTTAAACACATTGTGCAATTGACAAAGTCAGATTTACAATTAAAATTTTCTTAATATAAATATAAAATTCACTGTCTAAAGGACAGTTATCAAATTCTCTGTAGTTACCTATAAGGTAATAAATAATAGGTGACAATGAATTTTTAAATAAATTAAATAAATATATAAAATAATCTATACTAAAACTATGATAACAATAACAAATACATACACTTATTACACAAACAGAAATAAATAAAATAAAAAAACAATATAGCAATGTAGTTAAAAATGTATAGTGTTTAGTATCAAAGGCTAAAAAAAACTATCAACAGGATAAAGTACATTCTCTTTTAACCAGCTTTCCACTGCTATTTTAAATCTTTTTATAGGTACAGCCCAAGCTGTTTCCGATAATTTGTTAAATAGCTTAATTTTCACTAAGCTACATTTTTAATATGTGGCTGCTTTTACTTTTTTCAAGTTTGACAGTAGGTAAAATTTAGAATATGGTCTTTTCTGGTAAAATAACTATGAATTTCCTTTCTAGTTAAAAAAAAAATTATATAACGACTAATTAAACATTCACTAAACAACAATAAACATAGAAATTTGAAATTTTCATTATTTTTAGTTCCTTAAAAATTGGTACACGTTTCTCTTTCAGGTACACTCTTAATAGCTCTCAATGCCTTTTTCTGCCATTTAAAAGCTTTTTGTAAACCACTACTATTGCCCCACAATGTTATTCCATATCTTAAATGTGAGTGAAAAAAGCAAAATAAGTTGAAACTAGCACGTTTATGGTTACATATTTTCTTAACTTACGTAATAGGTAGACAACTCTTGACAATTTCTTACATAATTGTTCAATATGATGGTAACAACCCAGTCTACTATCAGATGTATTCATAATAACTTAACAGGTTTAACATCTTTAATAGTGACAAAACATGTAAATCGCTCATTTAGTTCACAAATTTAATAACAAGTTTTGACACCCTAACTCTTTTTACACTGGGCTCATTAGTGTAATAGGAAAATCCGTTAATCCTCCTTTTGATTATTCTAATGATTAAAGATCGCAACCCTCTAATAATAAATATGGATCTGCAATTGGTAGATAATAAATAAGCAGGATTACTTCGACCTGACATTTAGCCTTGGTACATCATATATAACCTCACTAGTCCCCAAATTATCTGATCTGGCAGCATACTTCAATTTGGGTATCAGGGGTGGCCTACATGTAGGAGCAGATAACGATCCTTTCATGTTACCCATTACTGGATCAATGTGATCAAAATAGGCAATCAGTATCAGAATAAGTGATATTATCAAAATACAGCTGAACATGTACCTAAGCGTTTGAACGATTGCACTTCTACCTGCTTCAGTTATACTTCATTATTACAAGCTGAAGCCTCGCCCATCTTCTTATCCATAAAACTACAACTAGACCCACTTGTTTTTTTCAAATTTTTACAACCCAGACTAACTTAAAGTAGTGACAAACAAATATAATTAATTTTATTAATGTAACAAACCTACAAATCTGCTTTGAGGAATTAACACATGAAAAATTATTTTCCTTTTTTAGAGTAGTATACCAATATTATATTCAGTACCACTTCGTGGCACCAAGGAAGTCCGTGAAGTCTTTCTCCTATGATTCCAAACAAGTTGAATTTACTACACAATCGCGTATAAGACAGTTATAAGAGACTCCTTTTATGATTCATTAGATAACACTGCCAAGAAATGTTCCTAGGAATGATTCCCACTCTTCCGAACTTCCCTATGCCAAAAATCAATCTTTAATACAACCCTGAAAGGACTACTCTCTTCCTAAAAACTCGATCCTGCTCCTACAATTGTCATATATTTTAAGATATCAATTTAAATAAAAAAAAATAGCACATCTTACTTGAGTCAGAGCCACTGCTGGCAGCAGTTGAAGTTGGAGTAGAGATCTTTCTTGGAGCTTTGGCTCCTACCACTGCAACCCACAAATCACACTTAACTTCACTTTCATAAATCAGCAATAATTTGTTTTCAACAACAATTTTTTTAATATTCTATAGCAGCCACGCCACGGAAGGGGGACAGACAGAATTAAAGGCTCAGCACTCTTATAAAAGATTATTTTGCTAGAGACTAAAACATGAGTGTTCTGTTGACATGGCAGGCACTAATATTACATTGTGAATCACTGCTGTCTATTGTATTTAATACATTAAATACGTACGATTATATTACTATTATGCTTTATCATAAAGGATGCATCCAACAATCTTTTTTTACTGGATTGATGTTGAAATCTGCTTCAAAATGTTTTCTCTCAAAGTTATTCCTGAGTAGTCTTTTGAAAATATTGGATTAGAATTTACCAATAGGACTTTTAAAACATATTTTTTTATATTTGATTATCACAAACTTGGAACATAAAAGTAAACCATGTTGTATATAATTTTAGGTGTTATTTGTTTCACAACAATATATTACTGAAATATAGTTTCAAGCCTGACAATTACAATGCAACTCATGAATATTTTGAATACCTCCAAGAAATTGTATGATGCAAAATAATTATTATTTATAATTATAAACAACAAATATTTATAAAAACCAAAAACGAAGAGCTCATAGTTGATAATGACTGATTATTCATATAGGCAATATATTATTTTCTTTTTTACATCCCAAATAAGTATTTTAATATCAATAACATTTATTATTAAACATTTTTAGTACATACTATATAAATTTAATTATAAATCGGATTAAATGTAGGAGAAATTAATTTACTCACACAACATTATAGCTCGTGAAATAGGTACAGAGACTTATATCTAATTTTGACATGCTCTTCTTAGTAATATAACCAAATCATTATTAAATGCTCTTTTCTTGTCATCCAAAACTACTAGCACAGGTGAGAAAATCTAATTATAAAGTATTGTAATTGTAAAATAAATAACGATAATAAATGTTCAGGTAAGCAATTTATTCATAAACATGGTTTTTTCTAAGGTAATCTATCTGATTTTAAGTGACAAAAACAAACAAATAAAAGTAATTTGATTTTTAAATAAATGAATTCTAAATAATAAATTGATTTAGTTGTTAGTCCACAGATATCATATGAAATATTGCAAATAAAAAAACAATAATATATTGACATCATAGTAAGGTAATGTTTATATGTATTTGAGCATCTTTGGACTCCTCTCCAACAGAATCCATCGAAACTGGCACGCCCACGAGGTTCGGCAATTGCTGTGACAACAGGTAGCCAGTGTGAACTGTTAAATGTTCCACCAAACACTACTATGTCTCCAGGACTGCGACACGTTGATATCAGCTTTTTGATCTAGTAGTAGCGGAGGTTGTTTACAATCATTTAAGCTTGTGCGATTCTCACTCACTCCTTACGACAAGAGTCACAGCAATGACACATGTTGATTAATTTAATCGCAAGTTGTAGAGAATTTCACGGTTTGTAAATTAAATTCAACGCTTATTCACATTTTCACGGTCGGGTGGAGACCCTGTAATACTTTTGTAAAGCGTCACATGTACAATTACAAAATTTAAGCATTTAATAAGTCTTTAAAACTGATCCATAATATAACTATGACCAAAACATAAAAAAACTAGTTATGTCTGAAGCAATGGCGATTCCAATAGTGAAAAGTTAAGTAAGGGGTTCAAAGCAGTTTTTTTGTCATAAATGTACATTGAATCAGTAGCTAAAATTATATACAGCGTGTCCATAAAGATTTCGAAAAGTTTTGTTTGTAATTCAACACCTAATATGAGTAAAAACGCTCAAATGAACATATAATAAGTTTTTTTCATTAATTGGCCTGTATTTATTTGTTTATACATGAAAATTTATTACTTGAGAAAGAATAAAAATATATTGTATTATGTATACAATTACATCCTAAATTTCTATAAAATTATAGAAACAGTTACAATGCTAAATTCAACACTACAACAAATTTATTTACTGTTGTTTACCATTTGACATAACTGCACTTGAGCAACCAATGGACCTAGAATGTAATCGCTGGGATTGAAATTGCAGTGGAAAAAAGTTTACAGCATAGTGGTATCAGATGAACCAATTAGAAACTGTCATAAAACTTTAAAAATCAAGCATGTTGTACTCCCTGCTAACTGTTTTCAATGACTACTAACTAATAAATAGTTAAGAATAAACACAATCCAAAATGTTTTCTTTTAGGGCCATAAAACACAAGAGGTTATCAATGGCCTCTGTATACATGGCAACTGCCTAGTACTGTTGTAGTGTTGTTATTTAATCATGCTATAAAGTATAGCCAACTAAAAACTTAACTTAAACAGTACCTTAA
Source organism: Homalodisca vitripennis (assembly GCF_021130785.1). Taxonomy (NCBI): domain Eukaryota; kingdom Metazoa; phylum Arthropoda; class Insecta; order Hemiptera; family Cicadellidae; genus Homalodisca; species Homalodisca vitripennis. The sequence continues at coordinate 69,784,576 of NC_060215.1, forward strand.
AGATATTATATTATTAACCGAGAAAAATAATATAACAACTGAAAAAGTTTACTTTCAGGGTGACTGTAGTTGGACCACTCTGACAATAGTTACAATCGAAATAATAAGAGTAACACATATAATGAATAACAACGTATCAAACTCAACAATATTATTGCCACAAAGATCAAATTAGCGTAACATATAACAAACTATACATTAATAAATTAATAAAAAGAACTATATTCAATCTAAAAGTAAGGTTTCGTTTAAGAAAGTGACGAGCCTCCCAATTATAGCCTCATTGTCACCCATGAGATTAGTTAATGAAGCTGGCAGATTAAGAACACAACAGCATCTTGTGTAGCAAGGGCAGTCGACAAGCACATGATCCACTGTCACAACAGTGTCACATGTGTCGCAGACTGGAGGATTATCTATGTTTATGAGGAAGCCGTCAATTGCTGTCCGCCACTCAGAACTCCACTTTGCTTTTATTTTAGCCTTCACCACCGGGGTAATGTCGGATGCCGTCATCCGTGTAGTAAAAGACTGAAGTTCCAGTGCATCCTTCGCTCCTCCATCCGCCAGCTCGTTTCTTGAAATACCAACATGACCAGTTAACCAAATACAAACTATGACGATGCCTTCATATTATAGTGAATGTATGGATTTCCATATATCACGAACTATTATGTTCTTTGAATGCATATCATTGATAACCTGTAAGCTGCTCAGGGAGTCTGTACAGACCACCAACCTCCCAGTTTTAGACCAAGTGATTTTGAGGGCTGTTAGTTCCGTTGTAAAGATAGAGGAATCATTAGGAAGACGGAAGGCGTAGCGACTACCCGCAGTAACAAATGCACAACCATTCCTCGAATTGTCCTTTGATCCGTCAGTATATAAAACATCGCAGGGAGCTAGGCTGCATATAATCTGACGGAATTCCTGTTGGTATAGAATATCTGTAGTAGAGGACTTTTGTATTTAGACAGACTTATATTTATCACAGGTTTTGTGACTATCCAAGGTGGAAGACTCCAAAATGTATCCGATTGCTAGCAGCACCTCTTTGGCCAAATCTATTTTCTTGTTTTCCTCAATTTTCAACAAATTTTAATTTTGAAAACTGATTTTTAACCTAGATAATAAATATAAAATTTGAAAACTCAGGCTCAAATTAATATAAAATAATTATATTTATGATAAAAAATTATAAACAATTTCTATTGAAATTACTTTATGAATTTTGATATTTTTAGTTTTAAACAGATTGATCAGAATCCCTTTTATCGTAATTCCCAGTATTTATGTTGTTTCATCTATGACTCAAGACACTCATTCTCTGACTTGTCCCTTCTTTCAAACCGTACCCCCCCCCCCTCCACCAAAGAACGACAGCAGTCTGACTGGGTCCTGCCCTGCAGTTCTTAATTTTTACATAGCATGTACATACTTTATAACTGTTTAAGTACAGTAGCTATTTCCATTTCAGGACTCTTTGAGAACAAAAAATTTCTTTATTTAAATTTCATTATTCATTACATCATTAATAACATTTTACCTTGGCAGTTACAAAATTGAACTTGAATGTCGAAATTGCACTATTAAACTTAAATAATAAGGTAAATAGTATTTTTACTGAACTAACATTTTAATATAAATATTAAATATAATACTTAATTTTAAGGTTACCTGAGAACATTGTTTTATTTTTCAGTGGACAAATATTGACTAACTAAAACAAATTAGGTTTTAGTTTATATTCTTTAAATACACAAGCACTTTTTGGCAAATACTACCTTTTGTACAAAGAAAATTGGTTATATTTAATGCCATATTTTTTCAATGCCTTTATATGTTATAACTAACTTGTCCGTACAACAATGTTGTAACTGATGTAATGACAACATTTTTACTGATATTTACAATTACAATTGCTAATTGTTATAAAATACTGATTTATTTATAAATTTTAATATTTAATGTTTTTTATAAGAAAACTACGATCCTAAAAATTAAACTACATAAACTTTTTTATTCCTAAAAATTGTACTTTTCTAAGCAACATTGCTCTAAAAACCATTCAATTTAGCTATGCTGTAACAATATCATCATTAGTTTTAAGTTATGGAAGGATTGTGCAGGAAACAGGAATTTTCTGGACATTTGCCATCGTTCAGTGATACAAAAAAAAATCACTGAACGATGGCAAATGCCCGCAAAAATCCTGTTTCCTTCACAAAATCATTAGCTTTTTCATTACATTTTAAGAACTAAAACAACAGTTATGTCTAAAAGTATTTTAAAAACTGTAGACTGTTGCTTATAAACAAGTAAGTTAAACAGAAAAGTGCCAATATTAAAAATGTTGTTTCATGTCAAAAATTGCAAGAAAATATGGGTGTTTCATAAGATATGTTAAAGTCGGCTGCCACAATAAAACATGGCAACCAAATTTGGAAGTCCCAAATTCATGTAATTAACTGTCAATAAAGAGTAGCAGAAATCCTCTACACAAACTATCTTGATAATTTAGAGGTTTTTGAAATACTAATAGTGGCACGGTTAAAATGGACACCCTGTATGTAGGCTAGTAGGTTTTATATATATATATATATATATATATATACATACATATATATATATATACATATATATATATATATATATATATATATATATATATACATATATATATACATATATATATATACATATATATATATATATATATATATATATATATATACACACAAAATCCTTCTCTTAGTAAATTGTTCAAACTTTTACTCACCTTTGACACTAGCACTATCTTTAGTCCTCACCATGATGAACTGGAAGTAGTCACCTAAACAAAAAGCTTTTTTGTAATTTTACTCCAATCACTTCCCTAGTAAAAGAATAACATTCTTGGTTCATATTCATTTAACAAAAAAAATTAAATACTGATCTAAACCTTAGTGTAACTGATGCATCTCTATGGTATATATGTGGTATTCAACATAAAATGCGCTTGAAGCAGCTGGGGTTTTAAGGGACAACGCTTAAAGCAGCTGGGGTTTTAAGAGTTTTAAGAGACAAGGAATAATTTAATTTTAAATTTATAACTTTTAGTATGTACACAAAGTGACAGGACACTGAAAGTGAGTTAATATTCAAAAATTAGTTATATTGAGCTTGGCTTCTCTTTGAAAATTGCTTGGTCCAAATTAAGTTTGATTAATCACATCTGAGAGTTGACTTACTGCCATTTGTTTTACAACTTAGGCATGAATTTTTAAGTCCATGTACAGTACTTACTTGATACTTTTAATTCTGCAGTATGTGTCCCACTAGGGCTTCTGCAGGTCAAGCTAACCTCAGGAAGGGTCCGGGTAAATTTGAAGTTGCTTATAAGCAAAACGAATGATTTAGGAGTAAGATGTAAAGCTTTATCACTTGTTAAATTGTAATCAGACTTTAAAGTACAGTTGTAACCAATCACTGAAATACTTACAAATCAGAATGCAACAAGATCACATTCAATATAAGACAAGTTTATATTATGTATTCAACTATATTTATAATATACATAAATAATCTAATTAATTGTGGAAATTTCAAACAGTTCAAACTTTTTGCTGATGACACAAGAGTTTGTATTACTGAAAATTCAGGGACAAATTAACTTAAAATATACATTAAATGAAACATAAAAGTGGTTTAAACCAAATGGATTAATGTTGAGCCATGAGAAAAGTAGTACACCTTTTTTAAGCTATAACAATTTAGCAGTGAACAAAATTTTCATAGTTAAAATGTAGTTAATTTCTTGGAATTAATACTGAGAAGAATATTAACTGGAAAGGCAGATTAATCACTAACAAATTTTCATTTATTTTTTTAATTTAGACTATATAGAAAAATATAAACCTTTAAAATTGTCTATTATGCTTATACACTAGATTGTAAGATATGGTATTGTCTTTGTTTAAAGTTTGTTATCTAAATGATCAAACAGTGGCAAATGTCCGAAATCCTGTTATCCTTTCATGGAATCGTTGTTTGGGCAATCTCATATTTAAAGCTTAAAAAACATTAATACACGCTACAACAAAATATGGTTTTAAATCTAGTTGTAGACAACCTTTTGTTAAAATTATAATTCTTCTGTGATAATATTGTTGTCACTATACCAATACTTTTTAACCATTCTTGACATGCTGAAAATGGTTTAAAACAATTTTAAATATTTTCAAAAGTTCAGCCATGATCGTACATACAATTCACGCTACAAACATATTTTCAAGTTGTTAATTCATAACCTATCATTGTTAGAAAGAAATCCAACCTAAATAAGTATTACAATATTTAATAAAATTCCTAAAGCTATGAAAAATATTTACCTACCTTACATAAAGTTCTTTAACAGAACTTTACAGAGGTACTTGTTAGATATGGTTTACTATAGTCTACAGGAATGTTAAATAACAACTTAGAAACTATAAGGCTTTGAAAAATATATCAAAATATCGTTAGTACAATTATACACTGTTTTTATTAATACATTATCTAATTAATTATATTTTTGTTTATAAATTTAAAACAGCTTGTCAAGCATGTTTTAATTCATGATGACTCTATATACATACGAATATATATACAGGTTGAGTCAGAAATATGGTAAAATATTTTAAGACCTGATTGTAGAGCTAAAAATAAGAAAAAATCTTATATAAAGGTAGGTCCGGAAACGCTCCATTAGTGAGTAATGGCTGGCGAAAGATTTTGCTTTGTTTTCAGTTCACCTGGTGAAATTAAGTGATTCTGAAATGTTTTGTTCTTACTTTTTAACTCAAATAAGGTGGATTTATAAGGAAAATTACCTGAAAAATCAAATAAAACCACTCTAGAGGTTGTAGTGTGAACAGTTTTTGAGAAAAAGTATGAAATTTGCCAAAAGTGTAATAACAAAAATACTGTATTAAATGTTTCTCGTAAGACCACTTCAACAATTTCTTAAAATAGTATACATTCATTTCCAGGAAGATTTTTAGGCAGTAGCAAACCACATATTGCACAAAAGTGGAATATGTGCATTAATGTGCATGTGTTTCAATGTTAGTTTATATCTCAGTTAATTCATCAATCTAAGGGATCAGGGTGAGTTGGGATTTCTGGGTGGGGGAGGATAGCTAAGGAGAAGTATACATAAGATGAGGGGACAACAGGACTGTCAACATTCACAAGAGAAAAATTTGCAGCAAGATTAGGAGGATCACCAACTAAATTTGAAAATAATTCAAGATATTTTGGTACTTTTTTGTTTATCGTCATTTTGGCCACTTTTTAGCACCATGGTGAAGATAATTCATTTTTTATTATTTTGGTCCTGTTGCTGTTGTGGAACCTCTTTGGACATTTCAACATTGCTTTACCTGACTGGTTAATTTGGTTGTGTTGTCATTTACAGAAATAGTTGTTTATCTTCTTTGTGATGCTAATGAATAACGTTTATTTGCAAATTCAATGTAAAAGTGTCATACATACACTTTAAAGTATACTACTTACTATTGTGTCAGAATGGACAGAAATGATGTTATGTTGTTTTATTTTCCTTTGTAATGTGAATTTAAATTATTTGTGCTGCACTTCTACAGTAGCAACCATTACCCTGCTACGTAGAATGATACAGTTAGGTGAGTTTGTAATATTTTTAGATATAAAGCATTAGTGATAAGCCTTTTAGATTTTTATATTTTATTCATCACTAACTACTATCATCCGAAGGATGTTTTTCATTCTTTGCCATCTTTGCAGGATTGGAGGTATTACAGTTAGCCCGTTCAACTACTAGTGCCTATTAATGGTTAAAAACTGTTTGGCCTTTCCAAAATGTAAATATTCTATGTTGTTTTTAAATTTAATTTTAAAGCATTTTCCCAAATTTTGTGAAGTAGCTAAAGTACACACTGACTGAAAAAGTGAGGAGAGACATAATTCGAAAATTCACAAATGAAGGAGTAAATCCAATATAGGAAATTCTTTAATCTCAATTTAGACCTAAATACTGATACTTAACCAAAAAAATAGTTGAAAAATAAAATAAAAGAACAACACTAAAGAAATGTTGATACTTTGGTGTTATCCAGAGGACACTCTATTCAAATATACTACTATATATATATATATATATGATATAAATCAAATACATACGTATTAGAAATAGAAAAAGTTAACCCTTTATGATCGGGAGACGTCAAATGTGGCCCAAACTTATCTCTTGCTCAGTTCGGAATTAGCCTCCGGTTGTTATCCTCTTAGCTCGCCAGGTTACGCAGTGCTCGGTTGTGTTCTGCTTAACCACTTGGAGCTTGCGTAATCATGTTACGTAATCATGACTGCGATTGAAATGAAATTAACAAGGTTTATTTCACTAGTTGAAACTTTTATCGATTCGTTATTTATTATTTGAATTAAGATGAGCTACGTGATGTGTAATAGGCTATATTGATCTGTTTTAAAAGTATTTCTATTTACAGAATAAAAAATCAATTGAAATCATCAGAATATCAACTTGTTGCCATATATTGAGCTTTGTCTCCTCCAAATGCAATATTATTTTAATAATTAGATAGTATACACTATAGCAGCTACAGTGCCACTGACTGTCAGATAAAAAATAATTCTGGACGATATTTACTAAAGCACCGTGCCCATTGCGATCACCCCGGCCTTTTTGTGAAGTCGAAATACACGCAATCAAATGGACACCCGCCAAATGCAACCAGCCCAGCCCGTACCTGTCGCAATGAGTGGGTGTCCATTTGATCGTACGCATTTGAGCATATGCATGAGAATATAAAAGTCCGGGCTGGGCTTTGCTGGGCTGGGCCAAGCCGGTCGCAGTGGGCGCCGTGCTTAAGTAAGGCATGTGCTGCAAATAAAGTAATATTAATTTAGTTACTTATTAGGCCGAGAGATTGCATCATTTCTTAGCCACAATAGGATAAGGATTGAATATTATAACTACATCACTTCTTAGCCACAATAGGATAAGGATTGAATATTATAACTACTCAATAGTGATGCATAGATCATGAGCGAAACAGCTCACTGATCCAGATCAAGAAATGATCTGAGATCCTTCAGATCATGTGATGAAATGAGTCGGGTCATTTGATGAGCAACCCCTGATTGAACAAACCATCGCGTCATGACCCGTGAGCTGAGAGTCCCCAGCCAGTTTAACTTTCTTCGGTTTTTTATGATATGCTAGACATAGATGAAAACTGTTTAAAGCCTGAATTTATCATGGACGACAGTTACACCTTGTTGAAAACTATTGTATTTCATTTACAAAGCCTATGAACCATTAAAATTTATTTTACTGTACAGATAGTGTCAACAATGATTTTTTTATCAGTTACATTTCATGGTACATGGGACGAAAAACAACTAAATTGATTTTTTACATTATATTTTTAATAATAAAAGCAAAACTGATTATTGGAACTAATATAATTGATTGCATCAAGATTACATTACTCAGTTTTTTAAATTTATTTTTATATTTTTCTTTTTATTTATATTTTAATTGTTTATTTTTAGTTGGTTTATTCCATGATCTGATCAAGCAGACAGAGTGAGTGACATCAGTGATCTGATCCGAATGAACCGGATCATTCCAAAGACCCGTTCCCCCTATCACTACTGCACAATATAGTAGGCCACACATAGAACCCCCCCACATAGTAGGCCCTGATGAGTAGAACAGCAAAACAGCAAGGAGTGGCCCGCCGAGCCGTGGGACAGAGTGTGGTCATAAATCAACAACCTGAGGTATATTAATAATTAATAGCTACCTCATAAATTGAGTTTTTCATTTTTTATATAGTTAACTTTTGGGGATCAGAAATGCCCTTGTCTATCAGTGCGGGCTTCATGGCACCACTCCACGCTTGTGGCGAAAAAAGAAAAACATGCCTCAAGACAGTACCCAAATTCAAGCTCAAATTAAGTGAGCACTTGTAAAGGCTAAGTTTAACATTAATACTACCTGAGGACCAACCACTCTACCCGAGAGCCTACCACATTACCTGAGGGCCTACCGCATTACCCAAGAGCCTACTACGGTACCCAAGGACCTACTGCCCTAACCTTATTGTGCTACTTGAAAACCAAATGCCATACTCGAGGGTTTATCACCCTACTCGAAAGCTAAATGCTCTATTCAAGAACCGTCAGCCTACCTGAGGGTTTAGTACCCTAACCTAAAAGAATATTCTCTCTTTAGGGGATAATGTATTTTTAAGCTATTTAAGCCTTTCCGAACTTTTATTAAATTATTATTCCTATCCTAGTCATTCACCAAACACTTCTCATTCGAAAAATTAACAAACACTGTTAAGTGGATCTTTTAAATTAATAACTTTTATCTTTAATATTGCTGTAACACTTTCAAAGCATTTTCCCATAACATAGGATAAAACAAATCATGTGAAGTGGAACATGTACAGATTCACGCTTTTACTAATTATTAATAGCAAGATCGCATACGCTGCTATAGCCTACATGACAAGATTTATAAAATTCAAGTAATCATAATGAAAATACAACCTTTGAGCCAACAGTCTTCAATGTAGGAAGATGCCCCGAGCAGTATTTTCTAAGTATCAATAAATATCAACTTCAGACGAGATTCAGATCAATACAATGTTTTATAATCTCACTTTCTTGAATACTAGACGGATTCAGAATCAGATCAGATCGTATCACTCACAAAACTCTCAATATCAGTTTAGGAACTCACTAGTTAATCACTTTCATGTTCTATTTCTTTCTAGTTTCTACTTGTTGTTGAGCGGAAAACGCGGGAATGAATTTTTATCATAACGCTCGAACACAAGCTTCTAAATTTCATGTACGTTTATGAAATCGACCATTTTCATGAGGAAAAACGGTTATTCCGGTAAATGTTATCATATTATTTCGTTCAGTTATGCGCTCAAAGGTTCTGTTATCGATGATACACACATATTTATTACTTTCAAAAGAATAACTGTACGTGAAGTGGTTTTATAAAAAAATATTGGGCTGTAATTTATACATTAAAGTTGCGATGACAAAAAAATATAGTTTTACATACGAAAAAACAACAATATTGTCTTTGTGGAGATTGTAAAAATATAAAATAGCGTAAATTTAGGCAATCAATCTATAAAAAAATAGATAATGATTCAATTGTATTAGACAAAATTTGCAATACATGAAAAACCAATTTAAGATTAGACAATTTCTGTTCTTTCCTGGTTCTGAACCTATTGTTCACCGTATTGTATAAATTATTGAGTTTAGTTTCATGTGACAAAATTTCCTCACAAGATAACCAGAAAATTACAAAAAAAATAGAGAACGTATCTGTCCTCCCCCGTAGATTTATAGATATATATAGTTATATCTCTCTAACAGAGATCAACGGTTCAGGTCATAACAATTATAAACATAATACCAGTTTTTGTTCATCGACTCGACCACTTGCTTATTAATTAAATACTTATTTTAACTAAACCTTTAACTGTTCATACATACAACAAAAGATGAAACTACGAGGGTTGTTCAATAAGTCTTTAGAAAATCCTAAATATGGCGCTCGAAGGATTGAAAAAAAGGTTCGCACGCATCATTATTGACTAGACCTTTCCAAAATTTCAGCTAGATCCATCGCGTAGTTTCGTTGCTATTGACAATTGAAGTGCAAAACATTTGTTTTTTATAATAATGGTGGGTTTCGAGCGGTGATAAAACATTTTCGCCGCCACGTCGCCCTCGCCCGCTGCGAACTTGCTCAGACCCGCTACAACTTCGCCTTCGTCCGCCGCTCTTCCTACATCACTAGAATTGTCTTTAACTCCATTGGGCCTCCTCAAATTGTCTCTCTGCCTCCCAGACGGCTCTAGCAGCAAAGACGTTGAGTCCATCGTATCCGTCGCGTATTCAAGACTTAAAGGCTGAAAATAATGTTCTTAGAGAAGAAGTTTCTAAACTGAGGGATAGAGTTAGGGCAATTTTAGACCACTCCATAGAATCCGATATTCGTCTCTTGGAATTAACCAATGAAAATTTTGTGACGAATTCACAACGAGGCCCAACTAGATCGATGACATCACCGTTACTAACTGCTGCTCCCCCTCCGGCTGCGCCTTCTACCATGGACATCGCAGTGCAATGTGACCTTCAGACCGCCTGTCACAACACTCAATGCGTGCAGGATAAGAACCTCATAACTAGCCTCAAGACCACCATAGAGGTTATGGAGGCAGAAATAAAATGCCTCAAGGATGAAGTTAAGATCTGTAAGGAACGATATGAAGGTAGCAGTCACGAGTATAAAGTGCAAAATAACAAAAAGCATAGGCCCCTCCAAGTTGAGAATAAATATAAATGCTTCTTGCATAAAGACCAGGAATCTGAAAAAAGTAACAAATAAACAATTCCACTACTTCTAAAAAAACAATTTACAACCCCCAAACGCCATAACAAAAAAAGCTAAAAATAAACGTACAGACAATAGGCAGAAAACTATTTTTCAAATTTTAAAAAGCCAACCTGAGCTCTTCAAAGGTTATTGTGTCCACTCTGCCCCATCGACACGACCTCGCGGCTGACCATCCAGTCAACAGACACACGAGGCGAGTGAATGGGTTTATTGAGGAACTGAGAGCCAAACATAAAAACCGTGAGGTTGTCGATTTCAACCACATTAGTCGCCGCCTATTTACGAGCCATGGCATGATATTTTGGATACCCGGCAAGCGCCTCTTCGCTAAACTTATCATCGAGGCTTTGCTGAGGATTAATATACTCGTCTGTGACCCTTCATCAGCTATCATGGTGTCTCCTGCTGATAAGCCCCCGTCCACCAACGGACCTGTGATCGCTGCGGAGCTACATCGTGGAGCCAAGTCATCTTCTGATGCGACCGGACCTTCTGATGACACCGAACCTGTGGCCGCTGCGGGGCCACAACACGATGCGGGCTCTCTTCTGTTGCTAGCTATCCTTCTGCAACTGAACCTCGTGATGATCCTCCCGTGCCTGCTGAACTCCATCTGAAGCCTCCTGCTGCTGGGTTGACTGATGCTGCCGATCCACTTTCCTCCGGTGACCTCTCAACCGTTTTTGGACCTCCAGAATAAAACATCCTACGCGTGTGCCCAGGACCAGACTCATATGCGGACGCAGTAAAAATAAAGAAGGAAGATGAACTGACTATACATAGACGAAATATCGTTTGAGAAGTCCCAGTAGACGCATCTCGGTTTCAGTATCGCTAAGCCACAACAAAAATTGGCATCGCTCAAAACTAACAAACCCTACATTTAATTTAACTAAGCTTTCTGTGGTACATCAAAATATCCAGATCGCAAAGAATAAAGTGAGTGAACTGTCTCTGCTATGCGAGGAATTGAATTCTGATGATTTTGTTGTTATAGAGCAAAGTTTTAACATTAATTCAATTTCTGAGTTTAAAATTATCAATTGGAAAACTCTTTTCATCGCAGTCTCTTCAAAGGGCGAGGTGTGGCCATTTTTGTAAAAAATATTTAAATTTTGAGCCTTTTAAAACCAACTGTAGTTCTGACTTGGACTTTGAAATTAGTGGCGTAAGTGTTTCCTAAAATTCTCTGAAAAAGTAAACATAGTCGGACTGTATAGTGTCTACTCCCGAAATGATTGAAAATATTCGGGACACGATTTTGAATGACTGACGAAAAAAGTGTGCGAAATAGTTAAGGCTACAGGAATATCACAAGGTAAATCCATCGTGTTCGTCAGATTTGGCCCACTTTTCCTGTTTATACATTTTTTAAATTGCTTGGCGGACGACATTTACTTCAAACGAGGAGGTTATTGGGCAAACGAATGCTTATTTTAAAGAACTCCCGAAATCGTAGTTTGTTTAACAGCATAACATTTTGAAAACATGTATACAGAACTGAAAGGAGATTATGTTAAGAATGAAAAACAATTGTTGGCGAAAAATAGTTTTTCAATTTATTCTTAGGACTTATTGAACGATCCTCGTAGTGACTTATTTTAACGAATAACATACAATTTAACTATTACGTCTGCCAGATAAAAATGGTGTCTGGTTTTTCTTACTATTTCCCCTAGCAGCTCTATAAATCAAGGAGAGTAAAAATAGGTTTTCTTGGGGGCCAAAAAAGTACCGGGTGGGGAGTTCGAGAAACATTTAAAAATCTGATATTCCGAAACAACGTTTTACTGTTAGAACTCTGTGTATGATTAGATTTAAACAATAACGAATACCACACACACAAAATTTGCACACGGTTTGGAATTTATGAAGTTTATTTTTTACAAATCCTAACATATTCAGATACAATAAAACAAATAACAGCTAACTATGAAAACGTCACAATCAATAGAAAAACATTACCTATAAGAAATGAAGTACATAACAATATTCAATCTTTGTGGTTGCCAAAAACCAATCCACGAGTTTCAACTCTACTAACAAACACTTTTGGGATTGACAGAGTATCTTAACTTCTGGCAATGTATTTATATATGGGCAAGATGGCAAAATGATTAAATCTCCTTTGAGTCGTCGTTGGTGATCTTAACCAAGCGACGAGGGCAAGTAGGGGTTTATTCGGCTGTTACAGATGATGCTGGTATGGCCAATAGTAACTACATTACTTTTATGAGTTGAGAAAGAAATTTCTTGTTTTCCCGAGGTCCATTTCTTATGACTGCAGGTAGGTCATCTAAACTTCTAACATTCGTATCTCTGGTAATATATAAAGTAGGATGAAGAGTTTCCTCTCGTGTGCCCTTTCCTATTACCAGCCCTATCATAACACTGGTCACAATAGTCCTCGATTCCTAATTCAAATATTAACAGAACATCTTGTATTATTTTGGTTATAGTTTCCCCAGTTGTTGAAAATGTTTCATATAAAGAGATAAATCTTCAAAAACCTTAAGTCGCCATTGACATGTCTAAGGATCAAGAATATCTGTTCCTTTTTTGGAATAATCAGTTGCCTCATCCATTATTAAAGCAAAATATTCATCATATTTTATTCCACTCCTCAGTCTCCGCATCACCACAAAAGTTAGGATCTCCAGTATTTTATATTAGTTCTCGTGAGAATGCCATGATCTCTTTCTTAGAACCACTTCTTTAGTTCACAAATATATTTTTCCCTCAACTGTAAAAGGGCTTACACATTATCTTCAGTATCAGTGTGGCTATATAATTAATCGACGGTACAATGCCGACAAGATCTTTTTGTGCATTCTGCATTTTAGAATTTGCTGTAATTGGAGTGTGATTTAAAGTAGTTAAAAATGTAAAAGAAGCTTTAAGTAATTCACTGCTTTATGATATGAGTTTCAGGATGTGTTTCAATCAACCCCCAAAGCTCAGTGGTATAAGCAAATCGTAGATAAGGTATCAACAATTCCTTGGTTTCATAATTCTAATTTGAAACGAAAAGAAATTATGACGATTATATAACAAAATGTCTAAAAGAGTCTCCAGGTCTACGACATTGAATAAACGTCTCACTTGGAACGTTCACATTGACAAGCTGTGTTCCAGACTCAGTGCTGCTATTTTTGTATTGAAAAGAATACAACATATAAACACACTAACAGCAACAAAACTTGCATATCATGTCCTCTGTGAATCTTATATTAGTTATGGAATAATTCTTTGGGGAAGATCTTCAGTTCATAAATTGAAGAATCCTTGTTACAAAAAAAGTCCCTACGAGTTACCCTATGAGTCCTTGTTACACAAAAGCGTGCTATACGGGTTATGACTGGCCTTCAACTTCAAGATAGCTGTCGGGAGGCCTTTAAGGCCCTTGTCATTCTCATGGTGCGGTATCTATTTATATCATTGAAGTCATCATTGCTCATGTTATTTCACAAGGAAAATTGCCTAGAATTAAGACTATCCATGATAATCACACGCGACATGGCAGTGATTTCTTCTTACGATGCACAGAACTACATTGTTCTCCAAGAAACTTTCCAATATTAGGCAGGATTATTCAACATGCTTTCACAAGATTTTAAAATTGTGGTTCCAAGACCTTAAAAAGACGACTACGCATTACGACAAGACATTACGCAAAGACGACTTCGGCTCGAAGATAAATCAATCCACACCATTGAAGAGTTTAAAATAATAACAAACACTGTACCTTAAAAAAAACTACGCCTATTTGAACGAATTTCAGTTTTTTGTATCATTATTAAAATCATGTAAACTTCATATCATGACCATGTTGTAATTATCTGACACCTATTACTTTCTGGATTAAAATGAAGATATCTGATTTAGTCTCCGCTCTAAAATCATTTTTTTGATAGGACACGCGTCCTGCCAAAATAAAATTCTGATAATTTGGAAATTTATTTACCTGTTTTTGGTAATGCCAGTAAAAGTATAAAGTTAAAATATATTACTATTTTTGAGGTTTAAATATGTTTAAAATTAACTGAATCAACACTGTAATACTGTTGTAACACAAATTGTTATCCGTGAGGATATTTGTTATTATTTCGTCGGGCAACTCTTACCAGCGAAACGTTTTTCTGACTTAACAGAAGTTAATTTTAGATTCAACTTTATCAGATACATAGCTTTGTTTATTAGATTATCTAAAACTTGTTACGAAGTGTAGTGTGTATCGAAATACCGCGGCCCTACAGCTTACCGCTCGTTTGTGTAAACACATTATTACCGAATTTGTATTTAAAATTATAATATTCAATCACGTTACAATGTATTATTTTTCTACTAGAACAAAAGGACTTTGTCAGTAAGTCTGTGACATACTGCAAAAAAATCTTGAAAACTTTAAAGAAATCAAGCTGAATTACATTATAGTGGTTAATTGAATAGAATGTCTTTTGTAGTGCATTGTGTATAAACTAAGTTTCTTAAATATGGATAAATACATCGTAAAAAGAATACAGTTTATGGAAAAATTATTAAATGAAATATCCGGTATGACGATAAAAGAATGTTCTAGCTTCTTAACATATAGATAGGCATAAATTATTCAGAAGCACTGTGGTGGATGATATTGTTATATAGTTTTTAAAGTTTATCTTACCTATAATAGAGACGCCAATTAATTGTGGGCTATTTACACCCTTATCAACCATTTCCGCTTTTTCGCTGAATAAAATAAAAGGGGTTCAGTTTGCTATATGTCCCGTTCACTGCCGTCAGGTTATCCGTACAGTATAATTATAAATTAATCCGTTATGTCACAAATTAAACTTTCCTTTCCTTTTATTAATATTATTTAACATTGTCTAAAAATTGTAGAGTTATTTTCTTCAACTATTCTTTTGTTACTGAGCCAACATTTTCTTTATATAACACTATGGAGTTTTTAATATTATATTGTTTGACTTAATTTTGTTTTACTCTCCAAATATTTTCTATCGGTTCTGTATCTGTGGTTTTCTAACGATTCTAATCTTTCAAATACATCCTTCATTGTTTTACTAAACTGTACAGTGTGGGATTAAGCGACTTTATCAATAACTATCAGAGAGTTCACAGGTAAATTTGGAATCAGCTGAGTCCTGGTTGAAGTCATTTCATCCCACCATCTGTGTGCATTATTATGACTCATGGCCTGTAGTTATTTTCTTTATATATATATATATATATATATATAATATATATATATATAAAGAAAATATACAGGCCATGAGTATAGGCCTATATATATAATGGCCTATATATATATATAAGGAATATATATATATCCTTTGCAGGTTGTCGTCACTGCTCATTCCACCCTTTTTCAGTTATAGAAACTTATAATACATAAGATTCATTAATATATACAATGAGTCCTCTCTTTTTATACTCTTAAATAGTTAATCCATTTATTTCTAATGCCACTATTTTTAAACAAAATGTTCATATTAGTTTCATTTGTGAGTGTTGTTGGCCGTTGCGGTCTAAAATGTCGGACTTTGTACATGATCTAGAGATAGTGCAGGTTCAAATTCTGTATGTGACCTTAGCACTTTTGATCAGTATCATCGACCTTTTACTGCATCGACTCTCCCCCTTATTCTGTCTAATAATACCTTCGTATAGACCAATGGTCCCTGAGGACGGGCACAATAAAGCCTAAATAGAATCAACCTCTCCATAAAAAATACATTTTTTAACGTCAGGCACCTTCCAAAAAATGAAAAGAGATCAATTTAGTATTCAAATATCACTTTTTGAATATTTTCATGAGCACAAAATGTTACCAAGACAAGTGAATACATAAGATCTGGTGGTTTAGAGAATGTACACACCTTAACCTCATGAAAACTGATGAAGTATCCTTACCTAATCAAGAAGCATATTCACAAGGAAAAATACTTATCAAAAAGAGAGACTAAAGACAAAGAAAGTAGTATCGTACATTATCTAAGAGCACAAGAAAATTTTCTATCAACTTTTACAATAGCCAGTATTTAAAGATGCCCCAATTAATGATGATGAATATGTTTTTTTAATGTAATAATATTTAATACTTATTAAAGAAATCGAGTTTGCAATAACTGGTCTTGTTCATTATTTAATGAAACCCTGCATTATTTCAAACCAAAACACTGCCTAAAGTTTATTTAGTGCAAAAGAGACATAAGTCAACAAGACAAAGGGATTTTATTTAAGTTCCCTACTAAACTTCAAAAAAGCACGTAATTATTGGGTTGTACATGTACTTCATTATATAATATTGTACCCACTTGCTATTAAATATTTAAAAATATTTGTTTTTGTTTTTCTTAAAACAATGGATGTCTTAGGTACCATTTAACAATCTCCCGTTCTATTAATTTAGTCAGTCAGCAGAATCCTGTTAATTCTTTACAATCAGGCGTCCGAAATTTTAGACGTTTATAAAATGTACCAATAAACCAAGAATAAATAAATCCAATAAGACATAAGACATAAGATATTTATTGCCATTGATCATATATACAATGAAATAGGCATTGTCAATACACTTTTAGTATAAAACATACTAATATAGAAACAAACTATCATTGAAAACCACAAAACAGATTTAAGAGACTCAAAAACATTTACCTTACAGTTGTAAAATAAATATATAGTTTAAAATTAAAACCCAATGATTTAAAACTGAATATTGACATCCATATTTAAAAACTCGTCAATTGAATAAAATGGATTATCTAAAAGCCACAAATAACATTTTCTTTTTAAATTACTTATGGGAGTAACATGAGCAATTTCTGGAAGCTTGTTAAAAAATCATACACAATTTACCACATGGGATGTTCCAAATTTGGTCAGTCGATGTTGAGGAATGTCAAGCTTATTTTTATTTCTGGTGTTGTGTGTATGAAATTGGTTTCTAATGAAAAAGTTTCTGAGGTTAGCTTTAGTGTATAATATAATATGGTAAATGTAGAGATTAATAATGATAGGTATTTGTAATTGTATAAATAGGCATTTGCAATGGTCTAATGGTGCAGCATGACAAATGGTTCTAATAACCTTTTTTTGGATTATTAACAGATCTGACACTGCTACAGAATGGCCCCATAATATCAAGCCATAAGCAATATGTGATTGGAATAATCCAAAATACGCTGTCCTAAGGTACTCAGTAGATATTATAGATCTTAATTTCCAAAACAGAAAAGCAACTCTCGAAAGTTTTTTGCTTAATCCGTTAACATGATCATTCCAACTCAATTTCGTGTTAATACAAATTCCCAGTAAATTAACAGATTGGTGATCGTTTTGAGAAAGGCTAAGCAATATGTTTTGCGTTTTACTTTCATTGCAGAGAAGTTTATTGGTTGTGAACCATTTCTGATCATTACTTTGAGCTGTAGTCATTGTAGCCTTTAAACTTTCCAGATTATTATGACAGGAGAACAGAGTTGAATCGTCAGCATAGATGACAGAATTCACACCAACATTTTTTTATAAATCGTTAATTATCACAAGGAAAAAGAAGCGTCCAAGGACAGAACCTTGAGGAACGCCTAAGGAAACATCTATTAGTGATGATTGTGTCCCTCTTAAACTTACATACTGTCTACGATTTATTAGATACGATTCAATAATTTTCATAGACTTTGAAGATATTCCATAAAAGTCTAATTTAGTTAAAATACTATTTAATGGAACACAATCAAATGCTTTACTTAAATCTAATAGAGAAAGAGAAACTGACTGCTTATTTTCAAATGCCTGCAATGCCTCACGAGCTACTTTGGTTACTGCAGCAACTGTTGAACGGCCTGTCCTGAATCCAAATTGAGATTCAGAAAGGAGGTTTATTTTTTCAAAATAATTACTAAGTTGATTATACATTATGGATTCAATGACTTTGGAAAAAGTAGGGACAACTGAGACTGGGCGATAATTTTGAGGAAGACTTTTCTCCCCTTTTTTGAAAATTGGTGTGATCTTAGATATCTTTAACATATTTGAAAAGTAACCCCATTCTAAACATTTGTTTATTATGAAAGAAAGTGGCTCCTTAATTAAACCAATTGTTTTTTCAATAAATGGTTAGAAATCCAATAAACATCAGAACTTTTAGAATTTGAGAATTTAGAAACTATTTTTTGTACATCTTCTGAATTAATATTTGTCCAATTAAAAGAATTTGGATTGATCAGTCTACTTCCTAGTAAATTATAAATGTTAGTGTTGGTGTCTGGAATTTGACTTGCCAATTCATCAACAGAATGTTTAAAATGATAATTTAATTGTTCAGGGTCAAGTGTGATGTCTCTAGTAGAATTTGGAGAGTGTTCTTGAGATATAACCTCCCAAGCTGCCTTGCACTTGTTTTGTCCTTGGTCTATGTACTTTTCACAGGCTATTTTTTTGGCAGAGGTTAGATGTGCACTATAGCTTCTTTTACAAAAGAAATATGCATTGTAAGCTAACTCAGTATGCTCTGATCCATTCCTCAACATGTTTTTATAAATATTATATAAACTTAACATACAGGGTGATTCAAAACTAAACGGCAATCTCTCGGGAGCTTATTCTATAGCTAAAAACAAGTAAAAAAGTTCATATAGCCATATGCCCGGAAACGCTTCGTTAGCGAGTTACGCCTAGCGAAAGATTTCGCCCGGATTTCAGAACCCTTGGTGAAGTCAGGCCGTATAAAAATGGTAAAGGTAGTTACAAAGATACAAATACGATTGTTTTTTATGTTTTTATATCTGACAAATTTATTAAAATTCGTCCCAGAGCTGTAAATGCAATATTTTCAGAGATATCTTACGTAAAACACAAGAATTGGTGCAAAGAAATAACACATTTTTGTGTTTAACGTAAGATTACTTCCATAAATGTTAAATAAAGGTCATTTTTTTCTTAAACAGATTTGACGACCAGAATTGCAAAGGGATCTAAGTGCCATCTTTTAGCGCAATGGGTTTTATCACTGCAAACCGATCTATGTCCACATGCCAATGCCCTGCAATGTGATCTGTGTTCATAAAAAACTCCTAGTAGTTGTTATAGGATGCAACAGAATGCGCTGGTAGTATGTCGGGGCGGGCTTGCAATGCATAGGGATCTAAGTGCCGTCACGTTGTCGTCCGCCCCACCACTATTCCCGCCACTCCTGTTGATACAGGCGTGCTCTACCCGTCATTGCCTTTGCCTATGTTTTTCATATTGCTTATTTTAAGTTATAAAGTTTTCTTACAATCATGGCTGACGACACCAACAATTTGAATAACAGTGCTTTTGGTGAAGATGTCAGTGAAAAGAAGCTGGCGTTTAGAGAAAAACAGAAGAAAGCAAGACTAAGTGGGAAGTCTTATATGACACTAAACCAACACACTAGGTAGGAGATAGCAGCGAAACCATTGCCTGCTGTAGAGGTAAGTGTGATAGCCTTACCGGTAGTAATGGAATTAGAAAAAGTATTCCCTTTGCCTAAATTGACACATTGCAATATGTATTATTTACGCCAACTCACCTGCTACAATTTCAATGTCCATAGCACCAACGCTAATGAAGCTATAATTTGTATGTTGCACGAGGGGCAGTCAGGTAGAGGAGGGAATCAGGTAGCGTCTTGCATTACTCAGGCTATAAACTCTGGTTTACTCCCAAATCACAAGAAACATTTGGTTGTTTGGAGCGACAACTGTGCCGGCAAACTAAAAAATCGAATGCTTATTTTTTCTATACCTATACATGGTAGTTAAGGGTATTTTTGAGTCTGTTCAACACAAATTTCTGCTCTCTGGCCACAGTTTTTCTGTTGCCGATAGAGACTTCGCTATTATCGAAAAAAAGTGTCGGTCAGCTAGAATGCAAGTGATGGAAGATCTACAGAAAGTTATCGAGGAAGCTAGACCCTCAAAGCCTTTCAAAGTTTTGAAAATGGCTGACCACTTTTTTGACTTTGACAAAGCAGCTTCTAGTTGCATTGATACAAAAAAAAAACTAGGCATCAGTCAGATTTCCGTGATCAAAGTGGATCAAATTGAACCTGTTTTTGTATAAAAGAAATTTAACGATCTATGTCCATGGGAAAGAAAGGCAAGACAATAACAGATATTGAAAATGTATTGCACAATGATTCCATACTTGGATGAAAACAACAGAAACTTCTATCGTGAGCTGTGTTAGTAAAATGAACTCTTTTTAAGGCACTTACATCCTTTTGCACTGTTAGGTAGTTTGGACTTAGGACCTTCTGCCGAAAGGAATTTATAAACTTTTTATTCAAGTAAATAGCTTTATAAAACTTTATAATAATTTTAAACATAATGTAAACAATGTATCTCAATAATTACAAAATATAAATACAAATTTTTTTGAAAATGTAAAGTTTTTTTCATTTCCTGAAAAGTTTTGTTTTTGGCACTTAGATCTCTTTGCAATTCTGGTCGTCATTTGTAGAACATTTAATTCTGAAAAGATTCATGTGAATTAATTAGGAAAAAAATTAATAATAGGTATTGAAATTTAGCTTTATTTAAAAATAAAACAGACGCACAAAAATGCATATTCTTATCTGCATAAAATATTAACTAATGTTTAGGTTGTGAGTAACAGCTGATCATTTATTCAACACTTTTTATCGTCATATTTTCTTTGCAAAGGTTGGCAATATCAGCTGATCAACAATTAAGTTCATGAAGTAATATTTGAATAACCTTTATGGAGGTTTTTGAGGTTAGCTTGTACACTTGTATAAAATATTTCCAAATAATCACAGGATCTCACAAAATACAATCTTCACACGCCACAATACAAAACCTCCATAAAGGTTATTCAAATATTACTTCATGAACTTAATTGTTGATCAGCTGATATTGCCAACCTTTGCAAAGAAAATATGACGATAAAAAGTGTTGAATAAATGATCAGCTGTTACTCACAACCTAAACATTAGTTAATATTTTATGCAGATAAGAATATGCATTTTTGTGCGTCTGTTTTATTTTTAAATAAAGCTAAATTTCAATACCTATTATTAATTTTTTTCCTAAGTAATTCACATGAATCTTTTCAGAATTAAATGTTCTACAAATCTGTTTAAGAAAAAATGACCTTTATTTAACATTTATGGAAGTAATCTTACGTTAAACACAAAAATGTGTTATTTCTTTGCACCAATTCTTGTGTTTTACGTAAGATATCTCTGAAAGTATTGCATTTACAGCTCTGGGACGAATTTTAATAAATTTGTCAGATATAAAAACATAAAAAACAATCGTATTTGTATCTTTGTAACTACCTTTACCATTTTTATACGGCCTGACTTCACCAAGGGTTCTGAAATCCGGGCGAAATCTTTCGCTAGGCGTAACTCGCTAACGAAGCGTTTCCGGGCATATGGTTATATGAACTTTTTTACTTGTTTTTAGCTATAGAATAAGCTCCCGAGAGATTGCCGTTTAGTTTTGAATCACCCTGTATAATCTCTTTCCTGAGCAAGTTCACAATTGTACCATTTTATTTTATTTTTTCTACAGTGTAGTTTACTATTACCTCGTTTTTTACTAATTAATGGTGAGCAAAAATGCCATAGATTAATATTGTGGTTAAAAAAAACTGTCAAACATTGTTGAAACATTTATCTTTCCTAATTTAAAATCAGTGATCATATTCCACTGTTCTTTCTTCAATTCCTCAATAAAAAATGCAATATTGTCTACACTTTGAGAACGAAAGAATGTTTTAGAAATTTTGATTTTTGATGTATTTAAGCCTAGGTCATCATATTTTAAACTGATTACAAGTGGAATATGATCTGCAAAGTGGCCATCTACAGAGTTTACAGTATACAAATCCTTAGAGAAATTTACCAATATATTATCTATGCAAGAGTTAGCTCTTGTTGGTGCCAAATAAGTACAGTAAATTTGGAGTGATCTTAATAAGTTTAGAAATCGAATCGAATTTTGGTTACTAGTTTGCAAAATCTCTATATTAAAATCTCCACAGACAATAACTTTTGTGTCTTTAGATATAATTTTCTTCATGGCCAATTCAAATTTTTCAAAAAATGTATTAATGTTACCTTGAGGCGACCTGTAAAGAGAAATAACAAACAAATTCTGCGAAATTAATTTTACACAACTTAACTCAATATCCATTTCCAAACAATACTCATTCATTTCAATCACTCCAACTTCAGTACCCAGCTTTACTAAAATTCCTGACCCTCTATTTTTGAAAAATTTTCTACAAAAAAAAACTAACTGGAACATAACCTTGAGGTGTATATATATCCACCTGTTCTGAAGTGAGCCAGTGTTCGGACAGACTGATCACCTCAATGTCATGCTCCTTACAGAAGCTTTCTAATTCTAGTAATTTGTTTCTCACACACTGTATATTTACCTGAAGAATTTTTAATTTATTTGACGTTTTATTGTTACTATCATAACATTTGTCATGGCATAACAATTATATCGAAGGTTTGACAAGTCGTGTTTACAGACTAAATAACTGAATCTAATTTGCGATAAACTCAATCTGTATATATGTAAAATAAAACAATGTAGTAGATATTGAAAGTGTATAGTTTCATCCAGTTAGTATTAGCAGTATTTTTAAACTCAATTCTGTATGTTAATTTCTTTTATCTTTTATAACAGTTTACTTGTATGTTTTCTGTGTAATGTAGACAGCAAAGTTTGTACTGAGTTAAAAATTTTGTGTTTTTATAACTTAGTTGGTGGTAAGAATATAAGCGTGTAAATATTAAATTGTTATTTTCCATTATATTTTTACTTTTACATTGTTATTCTTTAATTGACTTGTTCATAATACTAATTATAATGGAAACGGAAAACTTATGATTTTATAATTTGTGCACAAAGAAATTTATGTACATACGTAATTTTAAAACAAAGACAATACGTCAACATATCACTGATATTTCACCTTTTCAGGAATTTATGGTGAATTGAAAGTGTATATTTAAGTACCTAATTTGAAGAGAATTCATACCATTATAACATTTTATAAGAAGTGAATATAACTTTATTATACAAGGTGTTCATATATACACACAAAACACACACACACACACACACACACACACACACACACACACACACACACACACACACACACAGTGTTCCTACGCTTGTATGTTGACCTTTACCTAAAATGGGACCAGCATTTCAATTATTTTTCCAAAAAAACTTAGGAAAATAAATTACTCTTTATTTCATTTCAAGCAGCATATAAAAGTTAGACATATGAAACAACTTTATTTTTCTTGGTTTCAGAGTATACTGTTGAAATAATTCATTATGGAGGACCGTTGCTGCAGCCAATTATAATGGCACAGGGGCATGCATTGCGTATTGTATATGGAATTAGAAACATGGATAGAATGAATTATATTTTCAAAGAAAAAAATATTAAATTTTAATCACTTGTATAACCTTTGTTTCTTAATGCATATCCATAAATACATAAATCAATTTAAAAAATTAATAGAACCGCAAACAGAATAGCCCGCAGTGCTCAATTCTTACAATCAGAAATACCTTCTTTTACTACAAGTACTTCTAAACGTCAGCTATGCTACCTGGGTCCAAGTTTATTTAACAGTTTCATTATGGATTGCAGCAATGAATTAATTTTCTAAAAAAGCACCTGATATAAGCTCAAAATGAAAACTATTTTGTTCATGTCGGCCTTGGACAACATTCCTGATCATTCGTCGTAGCGTGCTGATAGAGTTAACAGTCTTTCGTTGTCAACTTTCTAGCTTCGTTGCAGCCTCGTGATTTTTCAAATTTGATTTTCCTGGGAAATGTGGTAAACTTGTTATTATGTAAATAACAATTAACCTTTTATATACTTGTTACATTATATTTACTTGGATACCTAACATTAATTATTAATTAACTCTTAACAAACTAACAGTATAACTTTTGTCCATTACCTGTAAATGTTTCGGCTGGACCTGACGTGTCCTCAGGTTTAGCCAACCCTGAAAGCATGGAGAGTACTCAACATCAAACTGATGAAACTGTGGCTGCAGTTTCCTCCATAATAGAACATTCCTATGCGGATAATAACATGGAAACTAATGAAATCAGACATAAACGCAATAGGGATGAAATGGAATCCCTCACTGATCCTAGTAATAATACCCTAGATGAGATAGAAAAATTACAATACCCATCTGAACATAAGAAACCACACATAGTTAGATTATATAGTGAATGGAATGAAGGACCCTCTGAAGTCATTGTTCAGGATAAAAATAAACAAAAAATAAATCCTTTTAGGGTTGGTAAACTGTTACACAGTCACCACACTGATGTAGACTTCATCACTAGAGCAGGTAAGAACCTAGTAGTAAACTGTAAATCTTACACAGCAGCCAATAACCTAGTAACTTCATCCCATTTAACTCAATACAATAGTGCCAACCATCAGAATACACTCAGTAGGCGTAGTCTATGTAGAAAGTGAGATTTCCCAAGAAGAGGTTCTGGCGGAAGCGTCATGTGATTATCCAATATTAGAGGTAAATAGAATTTAAAAAATGGTAAAAAAACACTCTAGTAGACACTAAATTTGTAAAGATGACTTTTGATCCAGACAAGTTACCTAAAGTAGTCTATTTGAATTATGTAAGATTGCCAATAGAGCCATACATGATCCCGGTGAAGCAGTGTTTCCGCTGTTTTTCATACGGGCATGTCATGAATTCTCCGGGTAACAAAACCCGGATATGTAGAGACTGTGGAGAAAATTATCACTCTGAGGAGTGTTCTAAACCTAAAAAATGTGTCCATTGTTACGCGTCACATAGCAGTAACTCCAGACAGTGTTCTGAATACCTCAGACAAAAATCAATTAAATAACGCTTGAGACTAATGAGGGAAGAAGTTCTCTAAAAATCAAACATACACTGAGGTAGCTAAAACCAATTTAAATTTAAGTAATGAAACCATTTATCTGAGTTTGCAAACTCCCGAAAAGAGCCAGTCATATACTAAGTACAATACTATAACTAATAATAAATTTAGTATCTAGAGGGAAATGGCCGATCTTGAGGACATATAGAAGTGTCCCAGAATATTCTGGCCCTAAACAGGTTACAGGTACTGGTAGTTTCAGATCTACTAAAGTCAACACCAACGGAACATCTGTTTTTAATCAATTACAAGGTAAGTTTAGTAATTCTGGAAATAGACAAGCACAGACCCCCTCCTCATCTAATCGGGATCTTGCGCTCAGGATAAATATGCAAGAACAAACTAAGCTAAAAGCAGCAGCACGTGAAAAAATACTTGAAATCATGAAAAACATTCAAAGTGTAGAGATAAAAACAAAGGGGTAAATAGACGAGGTACTGATGCCATTTATAAGTGATGAGGTGGCCTCCAAAACAAAAATTAAATCTAACACACCCACAGATAAACAAGGAAAACCTCAAAACCCAAGTAGTGTTATTAAAAAATCTAGCAGTACATAACAAGTAAAGAGATAGTCCACACATTATAATGTCCATAGAAGTAATCAGTAATGAGTTAAAGATAATACAATTCAACGTTAGATCTCTGAAGCCTAAATGGCCAGAGATCATGCATCATTTTAATAATAACAAAATTCATATAGGTATTTTACAGGAAACTTGGTTACAGGATAAAGATACAGTAATAGACAAGAACTATAACATTATTAGAGTAGACAGACATGATGGCTATGGTGGTGTCGCTTTTGTCCTCCACAAGTCTATACTATTCAAAGAAGTGGTTAGATATAACAGTAGTAGCACTCAGGTACATGCAATAATTATAAATAATTTTAATGTACCCATAACTATATACAATATTTATTGTACAAAAGCTAAAATTGACAAAATGTTTTGGCAAAACATGTTTTCAAATGAACCTGGATTGTTCCTAATGTGTGGCTGGAAAGCACACCACCCATACTGGGGAGCTACCAATGCCGACACAAGAGGTAACGATATTTTTAAGGCCTACTCTGATTCTGAATATATCTTATTAAATGACAATAAAGCCACTACCGTCCCGACACTTTTTCAGCAGCCATCCACTATAGACTTATCTTTTGCAACAACAAGTCTCCTTAATCTGCTTACGTCTTAGGAGGTAAGTGAAGATTGTATGGGTAGTGACCACTTACCTATTTCTATAACATTTGACACCAGTAGTATTAATAAAGAATCTTTTCTAGGGATCAATTTAATCAGGATAGTTTTATTGGAAGAAATTATAAAAAAGCAAATTGGTCACAATATAGCTTACTTCTTTAATAGAGAAAGAATTAAACTCAATACAGTTATCAACAACAGAAATTAAAATTAAAGTATTATATAATGCCATAGGTTTAGCAATAGATGGTGCAATACCTAAGTATAAGTTACCAGGTAAGAATGTAACAGGCTTTACTCCCAAAACCTGGTGGTCTGAAAAATGTTCAAGAGCTGTAGCTTATCGCCGGCTGGCTTTTACTAAATTTAAACACCATATGACTGCTGAAAATTATCATGCTTTTCAACAGGCCCAGTTTAAAGCTAGGAATGTAATTCTTTTAGCTAGAAAACAAGGTTGGGAATCTTTGTGTAATGAAATAGACAATAAGAACAATACTAGTTTTGCATGGAGAGTTATAAAAAAATGCGTAATAATAATTGTTTGACAGAAAAAAAATTAAATACAAAATAATAATGAACTCTGTGAGAAATGTATGAAACAAATAGTTCCTGATTATGTGCCTCACACGAATGAAATACATAGACCTTCCATACCACTGACAAATAGTCCACTAGAAAAAGATTTCTCCATGAAAGAACTCAAATTAGTAATAAAATCCAAAACAAAAAATACATCTCCTGGTTTGGACGGCATAACATAAAATATGATTAAGTATTTACCAGAATGTGCATTAGAACTTATGTTAAGCATTTACAATGACATTTGGAATGGAGTCTCAGATATTCCGGACGAGTGGAAAAATGTTAAGGTAATTGCTCTGCTTAAGCCAAATAAGGATAAGGAAAACGAAACATCATATAGGCCTATCTCTCTAATTAGTTGCATTGTTAAGGTTATGAATTCCATGATCAAAAATAGGTTGGAATGGATTATTGAAAGCCAGCAGTTAATTCCAGCAACACAGTACGGATTTAGGAGTAAGCGTGGATGCAATGATTATTTAGTAAATTTCTTATCTGATATTTTTACAGCCATTTCCTACAATGAAACGACTATGGTTGCATCACTCGATATTACAGGTGCTTATGATAACGTGTATATTCCTGAACTGTGCAAAAAATTGTTAATCTTAAAATTCCCAATAAATTTATTATTTACCTTCACAGGTGGCTCACCAATAGGCACCTTACTGTGTCAAATAGGCAAATGTCTATAACAAGAACCACAACAAGAGGTATTCCGCAAGGAAGTGTTTTTATCGCCATTATTATTTTCTATTTACATATCACAAATAAATTTAACTTTGCCTTTGCAAATTAAATCCTTGCAATATGCAGATGATATTGTAGTATATCATTCTGACAAAAATCTGAATGTATTAAGTCATAAATTACAGGCAGCACTAAACAATCTCATAACAACATTTGATATTCTCCAGCTACAGCTAAATGAAACCAAATGCAATACAATTATCTTTTCAAGAAAAAGACAAGTAAACATGAATTCGTTGTCAATCAGTGGACAGGTACTCTCTCTCTCGCTCTCTCTCTCGCTCTCTTACTCTCTCACTCTCTCACTCTCTCACTCTCTCACTCTCTCTCTCTCTCTCTCTCGCTCGCGCTCTCGCTCTCGCTCTCACTCTCTCACTCACTCACTCTCTCTCTCTCTCTCTCTCTCTCTCTCTCTCTCTCTCTCTCTCTCTCTCTCTCTCAAAGATAATATAATGATTGTAGGGGTAATACTAGATAATAAGCTAACATTTAAGACACATGTCAATACCTGGTAAGTAGATGTACTAAAGATCTCAATATTATCAAATCAATCACTTGTGGGAATAAAGGTTGTAACCCACATTTTGCCATACAAATTTACAAAAGCTTAATAAGGTCTAAGCTGGATTACTGCTGTGCAATCTACGGCCATGTCTCAAAAAATGATTTGGGTAAATCGGATTTAATTCAAAATCAGGCGTTAAGGTTAGCCTTGGGTTCCTTTTGTAGTACACCAGTGATAGCCCTACAAGCTGAAGCTGCAGTCCTGCCACTGGGTGTTAGGAGAAGTATTCTAACAAACAACCTAGTCTATAAGATATTGTTAGAAAATAATCAACCTGCTTTTAAAAATCTTAGCTGTTTTAGTTTTGTTTGTGAAAATATTACATACTGGCAAAATAGGAAGATACCATTATTTGGGCATTCAATAATATAATTGAAGTGATGCCTAACTTGTTGGAAAACACATGTTATAAAAGCCATTGGGATTTTTGACCTACCCTTGTTTATTAAAGACACCGGTATTAAATGTACTACACATCTCACAAATTACCCATTTACAAAGAATAGAAATAATGGCATTTTAAGGCAACTATGGCTAAACAATCTGTCACAAACATACTCAGGTTATGTTTATGTTTACACTGACAGATCGAAAACAAACCAAGTGTGTGGCGCTGCCTTCCTGATTCCTCAGACTAACACAGCTAGCCATTTCTCTCTTAGTAAGTATTTCTCTAGTTATAGTGCAGAACTTATTGCCATATACAAAGCAGTTAAGTAGTCTATATAAATAATACTAATTTAAACAATGTACTCATATGCACTGACCCCCAAGCGGCCGTGAAGGCAATATACAATTTTGACACCGGTAAAAAAGCACACCAGTTAATAGTAAGTATAGTCTATGAAATTTTAGCTTTAAATAAGAATATTGCATTTACTTGGATTCCAGGACATATCTAACTTGAACACAATGAAACAGTCGACAAAATGGCGAGAGATGCCATACTTTCTGGTGTAAGTACAGCTGATATAAATATTCTTCTAGCACGTTCACTGCGGTAGCAAATTAGCGTAATCATTCTTTTGGTGCGTTATGAGATCTATAGATCTCGCAGCGCGAGGGATTTTCGGTGCATTGTAGCACATCATCAAGTACAAACAGAGCGCTCTAGAGACTTGTTCCAGAACTAATAGGCTGTCTGTTTCAAAGGTGCCAGTTAGGATTAAGATATGACGCAATCATACGTGGCCTCGAGATCTCGTAACGCACTAAAGTAAAGTGAATAGTTTTTAATATAAAATATTCATTATAAGTATTCAAACTTATTTTTTTTTAGTTAATATTAATCTAATCTAAAATTTCAAGTAGTGGTATATTTACTAGAGCTCAATAGTACGCAAAAAGGAATAATTAGTAAAGGGACAAAGAAGTATTTTACAACTGAATGCCTATGAAACAAAATAACTTGAAAATAGTTTTATTTTAATCATTGTTTTTATAGATTTTCCTTTGTTAGGGAATAAAATTTACTGTGAATAATAAATATTGATTCGAAAAATTAACCAGTACCATAAGAAAAAATCCTTGGAGATCAGTTCATTTGAATGACCTTGATCATGGTGTTATTCCTTTTTATATATATTGTCAAATAGCAATGTTGATATACTCGATCTACAAATTTAACGAAGTTCTAGGGTTTTCAAGTACAATGTAATAAAACACATATTATTTCACAAATAAACTAGAATATAATTATGTACACATAAACATAGATACTTGTATGTAGACGATATTAAAAACACTTGTCTACAAGTGATACTTACAAAATTATTTGTAAACTACAAAAAATAACAATATTAGCCTACAAGTTTTGATAAAAATATAGCATAGCATACTCAAGATACTTTTATTTTTAAGTGTTTCACTTGTGTTTTGCGTTGAAGCAATCGAGGCATAAAAATGGTTTGTCAGGGCAGTCCTTACAGAATGTATTCACAATTTTTTCTTTTTTGTCGGCCTCTCTTGAAGATGAAGTCTGTCTAATCCGTTCATAGCATCCTCTGCATCTTCGCCTTTTTTTCTTTCCAATTCCTTCAGTTTTTGCCAGACTGTGCGATTTCTTTCTGAAAGGGCTTGTACTAGGACCGCATTCATTGCTGGAATTAATCAGATTCCGAGCTACAGTTTCTCTAAACTTCATCATGGGCAATTTATTCCCAGTGAGGTTAGTAAATAGTACCCATGAGTTAACCATTGTGGTGCCGGTAAGCAGTTCTAACACTACTTTTTTATACCATTTCAAACTTTTTCGAAGAGTTGTATAGTATGCTGCCATCTGATCACTATAATCTACACCCTTTTTAGCACCATTATAATCTAATACACACTTTGGCTTGAAGATAGTTTGGTTGGTTTTAGATTTCTTACCAGTATCAATGAGGGTGCTATTGTGGTCCAGAGCGGTTGAGATCATGGTAACATTTCTTTTATCAGTCCATTTTATAAATTTCGTCCCATGTTGACACTTAAAACCAATACATTGGCCCTTCTTCAGTTTGGATTGTTGCAGGTTTTTTGGCAGACCTTTCCTTTTCATGTTTACTGTTCCACAAATACGGGTTTTGCTGTCTAATAATTTCTCTGCTATTGGGACTCCCGTGTAGAAGTTGTCTACATAGAGTATTCTCCCTTCATTGAGGAATCCGTCAAAGTGAACATTTTCATCATCAAGTGGGTCCATAAGCTCCATCACAACATCATATGTGTGACCATTAGCACTTACTGGAGTTTCGTTTTTCCCGGCATATAAGGAAACACGCAAAGTATATCCACTAGGAGTACACAATTTGTACAGTTTTACACCATATTTGTGGGACTTATTTTTTATATATTGTTTAAAAATAAGTCTTCCACGCCATGGGATCATTGTCTCATCAATAACTAGTTCTCTACCAGGAACCATAGCTTCCATAAAAGCTGTATTTAAATAATCTACAATGTCTCTAATTTTTACAAGACGATCCTTTGTAACTAGAGCTTTCTAACTATCAGCAAAATGCCAAAATTTTCTGAGCAACAAGAATCTATCTCTGGTCATTACTGATTTGATTAACTTATTTTCGTATAAATTATTTTTGGACCAGTAGAGGCCTACCTCTGGGCAGTCAACCAAACCCATACAAAACATTATACCTATAAATGTTTTCATCTCATTAGCATTAGTGGGTATCCATTCCTTACACCTAGATCTAATGCTAGACTCACACACAGATAAGTACTGCATGGCATACCTGTTTGTTTCCACGGCCATGTAGTCCCATAGTTCGTGATTTATGAAATGTAAGCACACATCTTGAGGAGAAGGATCAGTGAAACCAACATTCACTTTGTCATTTTCCGAATAATCAGAAAAATTTACAATTTCCGGATATTCCACATTTACATTTTCCCTGTTCCAAATACATCCACAGACACTAACCTCAGGTTCACTGCGCTCCACAGATCTGCCGCTCAAAGATACGCCATTCCCTAAAAATCTGCCGGTAATAGAACTACCATCCCCAGAAGGTCCGATACTCATAGCAGGTCTGTCGTTCATGAGTGTGCTGATGGTAGGCCTGTCGCTCACGAGAGCTCTTGTTGTATGCCTGTCATTCACGGGTGTGCTGGTCGGTCATGGGTGTATTGGTCGTTGGTCTGCCGGTTACTGGTCCGCCGCTCACAATAGGACTACCGAGTCGTCCAACACTACAGCTAGGCTGGAACACTAAGGAGTGTTTGAAGCCTCCATCAAATGATTCATCAAAATTCTGGGACTCATCACTTTCGTCAGATGACTCATAGTCGGGATCAGCGATGTCACTACCGTCAAAATCAAGTAATTCTTCCTCATCACCACTATCCGGGTCGGGATCAATACTGGTAGGCACGTCGGATTGTAGACCATCAGAAACTAGTTGTGCTAACAAATCACTATTATTAACGTTTATTATTGTCAACTTACGACGTTTTCTACTAGGAATATTTTCTTCATCGGAAGAGGACATTTTCGAACTATTCAGTCACTCCACAATCTACTAACACACACTTGCACGCATAATCTACTTTACTCTCACTTTTTACAAGTATTTACCTAGTATTACTAGAACAGAAAACGCTACTAAGTTTACTCCATAAAGTAAACAACACAATAACAATCTCCCGCGCGCCAGCTGATGGCAGCGAAAACAACGCTCCGCGTGACGTTCAGTCTCACTATACGAGGCCCAGAGATCTCGTTCCGCATACAAATAAAGTGCGATTAGTTCAGTGCGTTACGATATCTATAGATCTCGTAACTTACCAAGCAAATATATAACTTTAAAAAAATTAGCTTTCTGGCAATACTTATTATTTTTTTATTCAGATAACTAATAGCTGAAATATCGCAAACGCAAATGTGGGAAGAACCGAATATTTTATTCCCGCATCCACCGTAATATGCGATACGAGGCACCGAGATCTCGTACCGCAGTGAACGTGCTAGAAGATTTTAAAATAGCCCAAAAAAGAAAGGGTCTCAAAGAGTTTCAGGATGTTTTTCAATCAACCCCCAACGCTCAGTGGTATAAGCAAATCGTAGATAAGGTATCAACAATTCCTTGGTTTCATAATTCTAATTTAAAACGAAAAGAAATTATGACGATCTCACGGATGAGAGTGGGACATGCAAAGGTAAATAGCAAGCTATTCATGATCAAACGATTTTTCACACCTCTGTGTCTTAATTGCACATTAGGTGTGAATGAAAGTATAAATCACATCTTTTTACAGTGCCCGAATTATGAATATGCTAGATGTCAGTCAGTGTTTTAAAGAAATGCAGGTAAGTTCAGGAACAGAGATTATGATATAAGAGACGTTTTGAAGACAACAGATTTAACAATGTATAAAGAACTTCTCACTTTTCTCTTTACGATTAAGAAAGACTTATAAACAAAAACAAACTATTTCTTCCATTATATCAACATTAATGTTACCTTTCTTGGGAGTGTTAATAAAATAAATCCGTGGCCCATACCTTTTCGGGGTTTCCCTGGCCACAGTAAAAGAAGTGGAAGACAGTAAATCCTACCTTGATCCTATTCTCATCCTGCCATTATTTTACAATCCCAATCCTCTTTGAACTAACAGTACACAAACATATTTGTTTCGCCCGATTCCACTGACAAAATAGGAAAAGTTTTATAGAATATTGAACAACGAGGCTGCATGCTATACGAAGCCTGCTCTAAGAAGCTAAACTAGAAGAAAAAAATTCCTGATTAAAGATTTGTATAGGTTATGTTACCATATGCTTTTAATAATATTAAATATATATCTATATATAATATATATTTATAAATATACAGGGTGACCATTAAGTCTTAGGACAACTTTATAACTTTTAAACGACAAGAGATATCATAACCAAATTTGGTATAACGTTACTGGAAATTGTAAGCTACTTTCCTGTGTACATGGTGGTCGGATTTCACCTTTGGGGGACGGCCCGTCGGGGGTTATAAGAAAATCTTTAATGACAGCCTATGTTGAGTTGTACATCATTTTAAATGTCTACTTGAACTGAAAACAATGCCGCAAACCGGACTTCAAAAGGTTGATCCAGTCGGAAGAAATCGCTGATCAAAGTTTAAAAAATGTTTAATACCATTATTACATAAGAAATAACTAGTACTGTAGCTGTTAGACGTTAAAGGGAATACTTAGTGAACTCATTTAAAAGTAGATGTTCAAAATGTTTCCTTTCGGCTGTCTGACAATGTGCTACGTGTAATCAGAAAAACCTGCTGCTGTAATTTCATTAAGAAGTACAATGAAAAGTGAAAGCAGTGCCTCTAGGTCAGGGTTTCCCATCCACTGGACCTCCCCATAATGGCTGTTATCTGTCTATCAGTTCACTTATCAGATCCACTCAAGCTACAGTACTTTTTGCAGCCATATCCTGTTACTGTAAGTTATAAGAGATGTCGCTTAGTGAGCTTGAAAGAATTACACTCTTAATGATGTGCGGCTGGGGTGGTAATGTAAGACCATTTGCAGAAGTAACACATTTATTCAATGCTACTTTTCCTGATAGAGCTCCTATTTCTAAATCCACAGCACATTACACAGTTGCTCGCTTTGTAGACACTGGTAGTGTTAACCCGGGAGTGGTCGCGCCTATGTCGCACCTGAATCTGGTCGCTGTGGGTCTAGGTCACCCGCAAATTAAAACCTTGTTATATCTGAAAGCTCTATTACTTATTTAATTAATATTACATATATGTTAATTTTGGAGCTAGGTAATAGAATTTAACATGTTTCGGAAACATTTTTTATTTATTTACATTTTGTTTTAAAATTATGAAATGTATGTCACAAATCTTAGCAGTTTGTGTTGACTAATTTTCTAATGTCTGTATAAAAATCTAGTTACAAAATATTTAAATTTTAATGATTGTATTTATTGGTTTAAGATACAAAGTACCTAAATAAAATTTAAAACACATACATTATTTCGATATATTTTTAGTAAATTCTCCAGTCAAATGTAATAAAATAAAAACTAAAACTTAAGTAGAAAATTATTAAGTAAAATATTAAAACCACTATGAAGTATTTAAACCTTACCTAATATTGCATATCATTAATTTTATAATAACTACATCTTAAAATAATAAAATAAAATAATAAACTTATCACTATTCTTAAA
Organism: Homalodisca vitripennis; assembly: GCF_021130785.1. Classification (NCBI taxonomy): domain Eukaryota; kingdom Metazoa; phylum Arthropoda; class Insecta; order Hemiptera; family Cicadellidae; genus Homalodisca; species Homalodisca vitripennis. The sequence continues at coordinate 69,819,803 of NC_060215.1, forward strand.
ATATTATCTTGAGAAAAATGTTTGAAGTAAAACAAGTCAGGGACGCACCTTCATTGATACCTGAAAATAAATTACATTTTTCAAGAAACTTAAAGTTTAAAGATTTTTTCTTTGAACTTGTTATTATAATAAATTATATTACATGAGTAAACAATATGAGGTAATCCTAGGTAATGTCCTCTATACGCAAGAGGAATTTCATCATCCGACACAGGTCCATCATTTTCCGAATCTTCGTCACTCTGCCCTGTATCTGAATTTCTGCAGGCATCGTTCTCTCTTTCTTCTATTTCATCTACGTCACTTCCAACATCAGTTTCAGCTCCAGTTTCAACATCGGATTCAACATCTTCTTGCAGAGCCTGGAGAATTCTGTTTTCATCCAACACTACACGCTCTGTCGCTCGAAAGGGAGCACTTGTACTTGAGCCTTCAGCCATTTCACTTAGTTTTTGAACAATAACATAGAATACAAAATTATATGCTATAAATGTTAATAAAAACACCATAAACGCTAAAAAACACTATTCAAAAAATAATTTGACCTAAGACACTTTGACAATGAAAACGGTCGCTGCGGGTCACGGTGACCCACACGTGTCTATCCCGGACACCAGTCTCGCTTAAACTGAACAAAACTGTCCTGAGTTATAGTGGGTGGGGAGGCAGGCAGGTATGCGAAAGGCCGGAAAAATTAATATTTTTGAATAGTCAAGACAGATGACAAAAGTCACGTGCGGGTCACTATGACCCACAGCGACCACTGCCGGGTTAAGGATCAAGCCAGATCTGGACGACCAAGTACTGTGACAGACGAAGACGGCTCATTAGACATTCTTCAGACTTTCATTGAAAATCCAAACGAATCAGTTAGATAAGCAGCACAATCTCATGGAATAGGTCGTGAATCAGTTTGCAAATTATTAAAGAAGTCTGGTTTCAAAGCATACCATGTTACCCTGTTGCAGGAACTAAGCGAAGATGATATTGATCGCCGGATGGATTTCAGTGAAATTATGATGAATAAAATTGACCAAAACCAAATACTTTTAGACGGTATTGTATTCTCAGATGAGTCGACTTTTATGTTGAATGGCCATGTTAACAGGCATAACTGCCGGTATTGGGATAATGTTAACCCACACTGGATGAGTGAGTGTCACACACAACATCTCCCAAAAATTAAACGTATGGGCAGTTATCGTACATAATTCAATTATAGGACCATTTTTCATCGAATGGGAATTTAAATGCCAACAAGTATCATGATACGCTCCAAAATGAGATTGTTCCTGCTCTACAAGATACTCTAGGCGCTGACTTCCAAACATGTTTTTTCCAACAAGACGGAGCACCGCCACACTATGGTGTTCAGGTAAGGCAATACTTACATGCAGTATTCCCACACCGGTGGATTGGAAGACGTGGTGCGATTGAGTGGTCGGCTCCCCTGACCTAACTCCGCTTGACTTTTTCCTATGGGGCTACATCAAGGACAAAGTGTATCGAACTCAGCCTACAGGTCTGAACGAACTCAGACATAGGATATCACATGAAGCTCAAGCTATTCCACGAGAATACATACAAAATGCAGTATCCGGCTTTTATAACCAGTTAGCACATTACCAGACGACCGATGGTAAACATTTTGAACACCTACTTCGAAAGACTTTCAGTAAGTATTCCCCTTAACTTCTAACAGCTACAGTATTAGTTATTTCTTATGTAATAATGGTATTAAACATTTTTTAAACTTTGAACAGCGATTTCTTCCGAATGGATCAACCTTTTGAAGTCCGGTTTGCGGCATTGTTTTTAGTTCAAGTAGACATTTAAAATGATGTACAACTCAACATAGGCTGTCATTAAAGATTTTCTTATAACCTCCGACGGGCCGTCCCCCAAAGGTGAAATCCGACCACCATGTACACAGAAAAGTAGCTTACAATTTCCAGTAACGGTATATACCAAATTTGGTTGTGATATCTCTTGTCGTTTAAAAGTTATTAAGTCGTCCTAAGACTTAATGGTCACCCTGTATATTACTTATATATTATATAAGTCTATAATTGGTTGTACATTAAATATTTTGGTTATATATTTGTCGTATTACATAATGAGATGTCTAGTTATTGTTTGCTTATTAATTTATTCGTTGTATACATGCCTTGTTGGTTATTATTAATTATTGTTAATTATATTATATTGTTATACATTTTCATATTTTATATAATGGTTATATATTGTAGTGTCATTTGTGTTCTATGAATTCAAATTAAATATAGTTTTTTTAGTAGCCAAATGTAATCATTGCTATACTGTAAAACAGTATTGTTTACATATATACAGGCCATAGTTATATTAATAAAGATATCATAAAAAGAAAATACTGCAAGTCAGAAGTAAATGGACACACAATTATTTAGTTTTAGTTCCTGCACACACCCTGTAGGGTGCATTGGGACAATGAATTGTGACCTTATATTACAATGAATAAAGAGTTGATGAACTGTGAACACACACAATGATTGTCAAAGTGAACAATGTTTTGAGTGATACAATGTACTTGCGCTATAATGTTTTTAGTATACATAAATGATGTGATGTCTTAATTTTAATTAATCCATTTTTGCTTATGCCGACAGCTTTGGTGTGCCCAGCTTCTTACAGAGACTCATTAAAATACAAAATTCATAAAGATTTGGAAAACATTCTGCTTGGCTAATTCAAAATAAATTACTCAACTCATCAAAATCTGACGTTTCTAAGGGTAACCTAAAAAATACCTTTGATTTGGTTTGCCATAAACACCAATGTTTGTATTCCTGTACATGTGAAAGTATTAAAATGGTCGCATCTGGTCAAAAAAACTTAGTAAGATTAACTACGGGCTATACCATATGAAACATTTTATCGGTGGTGACCATCTAAGAACTCTCTATTTGTCATGGTTTAAGAGTATCCTAAGGTATGGTTTTGATTTATTATGGAGGAACCTACCCAACCATAGTCAAGAATATTATGTGTCAAGAGACATGCACTGCACACAGTTTATAGGTTAAGGCGGATGGAGAGCATGAGTTGTGTCTTCTGAACATAATATTTTGAAATTTGAAGTTATATGTTTATAGTGCTGTAATGCATGTTCATAAATATTTACAACAATACCAGTTTAGAGAAATTAATAGATTAACTCGCAGTACACAATATATGTTTCTTGAAACATCTTTTTTGTAAAGGAAATTTGTAATAAGCAAGTATGTTATCAGGGACCTAGATTGTTTAATTCAAAAGTGCAGTATTATGGAAACAATTTTTTAAGCTAAACCTAAAGTGAAAATGAAGATGATCTTTTTTGTGGTAAACGCAATTTCATAATATAAATATGGTTGTTATAAAACAAACTTTTTTCACTAAATTTTTACATTTGTTACAAAATTATTGTTACTTATTTTTTGCATGTTTGCGATTCCAGTTGAAGTTGTTACTGTTTGCTTTATTCACTTTTGCCTTGTTGTTTAATTTGTTATTTGTTATTGACATATTTATGATTATATAATATTTATTTTTGTGTGGCTACTTGATGGAGTTTGTTGTTGATGTTATTTATTGCACTATTGATAAAGATATTCAATGTTATATATTTGTTGTTAAACCTTTTACATTGTTATTTGTTATTGATGAAGTTTATAATTAATGTTGTGTACCATGTTATATTTTGTATATCATATAATAATTTTTTGTATACCATTTTATAATTGTTGTATACCACTTAATTACTGTTGTAAGGACATTATATAAATTTATATTATAACTGTAGAATAATTACCTCAATCCCACATGCAACCTACAAATTGCATGGGAACTATAGACAAGTGTATTATGTGTTTATTCCTGAATAAGATGATTTGAACTTGAACACACACAATGTGTCAAAGTGAACAATATTTTGAGTGATACAATGTTCTTAAGCTACGGCACACCACAAGGGGGGGTTTTAGGGCCTATAATTTTTTTCGTATACATAAATGATATGTTTTCTCAATTTTTAATTCATCCATTTTTGCTTATGCCGATGACACAGCAATAGTGTGCTCAGCTTATAACAAATTCATTAAAATATAAAATTCATAAAGATTTGGAACAAATTTCTGCTTGGCTAACTCAAAATAAATTATTCATCAAAATCAAAGTGCATGTTTTTTGACTGTGACGTTTCTAATGATAACCTAAAAATACCTGATTTGGTTTGCCATAAACACCAATGTTTGTATTCCTGTACATGTGCAAGTATTGAATTAATCTCACACGCAATCTATGAATTGCATGGGAACTATAGACAAATGTATTACGTGTTTTTCCTGAATAAAGGTGATTTGAACTTGAACACACACACACACACACACACACACACACACACACAGTGTTCACAATAGGGTATCACAAACTTCTGTGGTTGATAGTACTCATTACTCCAAACAAAAAATGTTCTATGGTCATAGGTCAAGAATTTGTCATTTAACCTCTAGCCACCAATTTTATAAACAAAGTATTTTATTTTTGAGACTTTGAAAATACTGTATGATATTATATGTTCTGCTATTGATTCATACATATATGATACTATTGATTTATGTATCATACAGAATCAATCAGTATTCACATGCAGAACATATCGTATCATACAGTATTTTCTCAAAATAATGAATCTGATTTCATGAGTTTACAAAAAAATTCATTACGCCTTTAATTATTAAGTTTTCTATTCATTACGGTAAATTTTTAGAATGTTGTTCTTCAAGAGACATACTACAAATGCTTTATAAGAATTTTTGTAACTGTCATTACTTTTGGGATAATGAGTGAAGTGGAGAAAGCTTAAATTTTAAACAGAAAACTGTTTTTGTCTATATTTTTGGTTATTAAAATCCACAATAATACACAAAATATTTTCTCAAATACATGGGCGAACACTACCTAATAAGTAAAAAGTTATTAATGTAGTTTGAAGTGAGATGTTTAGCATGTGAGAGAGGTCACCGGGATCCGGCTCCATCAGGGATCTTCTTTAGAAAAAGAAACTATAATTCTAGATATCAATTTTTTTATACCAAATTGTGGCTAGCGGCCAAAAAACAAATTTCAAGACCTATGTTTAGGACATTTTTTGTTTGGAATAATGAGTACTATTAGCCCCAGAAGTTAGCACACCCTGTATGTGTATACATATATTGTATAAAAAATAATGAAATATTATTTTTAAATCATACAAATTTTTAAATATTTAGAATATGAAAACAAACTAAACAAGTCTTAACATTATATTCAAAAATACAAAAATTTATTAAAAAAAAAGAACTCACAAAATTAATAAAAAGGCCGTGGAGTGTTCCCTGGTACACTTGCAAACGATGACTATATTTGTGGGAGACAACACATTTTATTCTCGAGGACAAATGGTTAACTACCACAATGAAATGTGTTATTCTGCTAATGCCTACAGCAGGTAGATACCTATAAAAGTGACTTAAGTTTTATTGTAATATTTTTATAGTTCAACTTAAAACAGAGTAAAGAGATAGGAATAATTTTGTAACTAGTAAAAATATATATATAACTTTTTAAATTCAAATCAATTTAAAATTATGTTATTGCAGATAATAATTTGATGGGTTTATTCTTGTATAGTGTTCTAAACATGTTTGTGCCATCCCTGTACACAACAATAAGATTGATTTAAGCTTTACACTTTACCCAACTTTCCAAGAAACTGCAAGGTGCATTATTCTTATGGAATACAAAATTATCTAATATAATTAAAAAAGCCTTTCACGTAACTGAGATATAGTATGAATCCAAAATGAGGTGCTACTAGAACTACTAGAAGTGTTAATTGGATGGGCCATTAGGAAATAAAATAAACTCTGTGGTCTGATGGGTTTATGTAATTTATTCATTTTCCCACTTGTACAAAATAGATCACACATCGTGACTTGAGACTTGTTGGAAGGGAGACATTATGTAGATAACAATTTAATCAGAGAATTAAAAGTTTTGGACCTACCAGGTGCAGATATTTACATACCTAGTAAATAGGCAGGCCTGCAAAACACCTAAAAATCATATTTACAACACTACGATGTTCACTTTCTAGTTGATAATAAGTCAGTAATAACACGTTTAAAATATGCTGGATAACACGATCTTTATTTACATTTTCCTTTTATAAGAAAAAAACTTGAAAATGAAGTTTTAGTTTTCTTAGATGGTGATTACAACAAATGTACACACAGCTCCACTAAACGCTTCTTCATAATATACATAAACAGCTATTTGTGGAACATATTTGAAAAATAAATATGGACAGAGCACAAGAGCACAAATTTGATGATCACATTATTGCACCTTTGCATCTGGCCCTCAGCTTTAACATTTTACAAGTATATTACATTCTCTTCACTGTCATGTTTGTACATTTTTAACACGATATCTCATATTGCTTACAAAATTGAAAGCCAATTTATAATGAATCAAACATAACACTCATAGCTTTTTCTTGTTATTGGATAGTAGTAACAAATTCAAACAAATTAAATGTCTTAATAAGGCCTGCTTAAAGACTTAGATACTTTAAAAGATAGCATTACATCAAAACATTTCTTAAAAATATAATATTTTACAGAAGAGATACGCCAAGATTGTTATATAAAATAAAATAACACATAGTTAAAGTATAATTATTAGAAAATCAAGTAAGTACCTTAAATCCATATTGCTTTATTCTTGCATGCAAAAACAATTAACAAAGATATAAAGTACAAACTAACATTGAAAACCATTACACGTTGCAAACAGGTTTAAATCTATAAAAGGTCGGTCATGTTTCTAAATCTAATCTGGTTTCTTACGAATACCATTTTGAACCTTTTACTTGAACAAAATCTGTACTAGAACAATATATATTGAAGTTAACATTGTTACTGTTTTTGTTCACGTTGACACCATGAATGTTATGTAAATTTGTAATGTTACTGCACAATGTTTACACATTGAATTTTGCTGCTGTAGCTGTATTGAGTTGTGATTTATGCGAAGGATAATTTAATTTCATAAAAATTACACAAATAGTCTACATATTGTATAAAACAGCCTATTAGTGAACATAACAGTAAACAGGAAAGAGAATAGCAGATTTGACTTGGAAGTACAGTTTGTAGTGTTCTCCTTTCTTTTCAATTACACATTTTAAGGATACTCTGTTAACTTCACAGATTAAGTACCTTATATCACTCAATATTTCAGGTATACATGGAATACCAAAAACAAACCAGCCACCTTGTCTTAGTTTTTTTTTTTTTTAATTATTACAAAATGTAACATTTTACTGTACTCCCTTAAAACTTTTGGCCAGTAAACATGACAAGTACGCAGTACCCTTGAAAAGAAACTGTAAATAAACACTTTAAATGTAGTGGTATATTCTTTTGCCCGAATGAGAGGTTAAGAGTTGTCAATAGTTCAGTTTTACGATTGACAGTTACAGCTTTGAGACAGTACAATTATAGTTTGGGGTAAGAAAGGAATAATCTGTTCATCCTTCATTATTTTTATTTATTTATATAACTGACACTAGTGCCCGTGTATAGTCTAGAGATTAAGATATCTTGGCTGAAATATAATTTCTGTTTGGCTACTTAGCATCTTAGTTATTGACATATTAATGTTTGTCTATTAATATGTCAATAACGAAGATGCTAACTAGCCAAACAGAAATTATATTTCAGCCAAGATTGCAAATTTTACAAATTTACCAATTACCAAGTAATAAGTAATGGAAATAAGTGAGTGCGGTGAACACTTTTAAAATAAATAAAAAAAAACATATACAAAATAATACTTTAAGTAAACTTATATAAAAGGAAATGCCATATTTGTGACAATAATTCTCAACATTCAAAAACATTCAATTTCAAAGGTAAATAATTTGATTGGTTTTAACAGACTGAGGTAAAAGAAACACATTATTTAAAAATATCATCCACAAAACATGTATAAACATTTATCATATTTGGTAGTCCAACAAAATGTTAAAACTTCAGTCAGATCTTTAGAAGGTTTTCAGTCAGGTGTCCATTAATGAACAAATAACACAAACATAAAGTTGAACATTGTAGGTTCTAGGAGAGGTGAAGGTGTGATTGAAGACTGTATAAACTAAAGTGTAGTGCCATTATTACATTACAGACTGTCTACAATGATGGAACTGTTGTAGCTTGTTGTCAGTTCTTCCAAACTTTGTTGATAATTTTATATGGTAATAAGAAAAGGTAAATTGTACTTGCCAACATTTCACTGGCCAAAAGCTTAATCTAATAATAATAATAAAAAAAACAAGAATGGATCTAAAAATAAATAAACAGAAAGATACACGTTTAACATGTCTTAACATAACTTCAATAATTTCAACTTACATTATCAAATGAACTTTGAGGGTTTGCTGGTAGGAATTTTCATAGATGGAATGGCAACAAATACTAACAACTAATATTTTCAAAGAAAAGTTACACACACTTACAAAAAAACACACTACAAAATACTGTACAAACATTAGATCTTAAACGTTTATAAACATAATTGATCTGTTAACTAATGATTAGAGCATACTACAAATTAATTGTATATTTAATACAAAATCTGTAGAGTATAACATAAAAAAGGCAAAAGTCAATACAAAATGAGTTTGGTCAAGAAAACATGTTGTTAAACACATCGCATTAGAAAAATATACCACAACACATTTTCTTTTAGATATTTATAACAATAAACATAAATAAAGTTATAATAACAATATTTGAGCACTTAATGAAATAACCCTAGTTAACTCAGGTTTCCTTAATGTATTTAAACAAACTAACCTGGGTTAACTCGGATGCAAAAATATGTATTTCTTTCGTTTTGTATTAATCTGAATTATTGTTAATATTTAGTTGTGTCAGTTCCCATTACACATACTGAACAATTTTATTGATACCTTTCCTTATCAGTAGATACATCGTTTCAAGTGGCAACCTGCCCTTCTTTACATCATTATTCTATTTATTATTCCATAAACATACCACAAATCCTGATGTATTTATTATCTGAACTGTTATATGACTTTGATGTACTTATTATTCTATTACATGTTATTGTATTACATGTAGTTTAGAGCATATCATACACATGGTATGATTAATCTATAATTATTTTCTATTTAACAAAGTGTTAAATCTTCTGTTTATTTTTAACTATAATATTTTTTTGTATTGAAGCTAGTAATCATACTAAATTAACCTAGACATACCTAGGCAAACATAGCTGGTATTTAAGCTGTTAGAGTGACACAACTAACTATATGAGCTTGTCCAGCATACCAATCATACCATGTTTTTAACACTTGAACACTAAAAAATTAACACTAAATAACCATATCTTTTGCCATTCAACCTATGAAAATTCCTACCTGCAATTCCAAAACTGAAAAACATAAAATAGAATAACCAACAAAAAGGCTCCATGGTGCTTTTGTTTTGAAGTAAAGATTTCAAAACAGACAGTTATGATTTTATCAACCTGTGTAAACTACTGACAATAAATATCAAAATGAAAAATAACATTTTTTATCTTAACTAAAATTAAAAATCAGTAATACGTATGATAATTAAATAAGAGTTACATGAAACAACAGAATATAAATTAATTAATAAATGATCAGTTTTCCAGTCTATAGAAGTTACTTTAAAAAGTTTAACAAATAAATCCCAATCACTTAATACTTCAAATGGATTTCTCTTGATCTGTCGTATTGATAATGCTGAGGATTTAAAAAATAATCTGCAGGTGTAACACTTAAATGACTAGTAAGCTGGTATTTAACCGAGAGAGGGAAAGTCATGCTCATCATCAACTTTGGGGGCTTGAGGAGTCTGGCGGGAGCTGCGAGGTCCTCCATAAGTGGCAGCATCCCGTTCTCGCAACTAAAACAGAGAGGTTGTCAGACCTATTTCTTACAAGCACTTTACTCTAGTGCGAGCTGGGTTTTATCACCCCACAGCTGAGCTTTATTGTAAAACTAAGGAGTGGAAAACAATATGTTTATGATTTTCTGTAATTGTAATACACTGAATCCAACCACTGTGTTCACACATACTGTGCAAAATCAAATTGAACTCCACCCATAAATTCCAGATTTATAGATTTCACAACTACCATCTAGCACATTTTAAACAGAATTTAAAGTATTAGACATACACAAAAACTCTTTCTCAACTAAATATTAATTGTTATTGTAATACTTAAATGGTGGTATTATTCAAGCCCCAAGAATAAATCTATCGTGAATTTTCTATATAATAAAATTAAGTTAAGATTTAATAGCTTTATGATTATATGCTGTTTATAGCAAGCGTCATAAATAAATCAAATAACAGACAAATTATGCTAACAATACCTCAATAATTTAGTGTCTGCTACAAGTAGAAGATTCAGTGCAAGTGCCAAGAAGTGAGGTTAATTAAATTTATTTGTAATTTATATAATTTCTATTTCTACCATTCAGTTCTTGGTCATAACGATTCTCGGTTCCCAGATCTGATCCTATACGATTGTATTAAAATATCATTTTATTGGCTTACATCAAACATCTTTGAAGTCATGGTGATTTTGAAAAGAATTCTAAACATTTATTTTTACAAAAATTCAAAGTTTTTTTTAATAAGCCTACTGAAGCTGCATTTCAACACAATAAATAAGTTTCAACTCTGGAACTGTTATCCATAGGTAAAATACAGGTTCAGGTGGTTTTACTTTCACTGAGAACCTTTTGAGTTCCCATTTGGTGAAATACTATACATATTTCTAGGGTAGATTACTCCTGAAATACTAGACAATATTTCTATGGCACCTTCGCATCAGATTGTTTTAGATGATTATGTACTGCTATTACCAGTGAGTTCAGTAATAACGTCCCTCTCCAACTTGTACTATATGAGATATAGTAGTGTCCCTAGCAGAAACTAACAAACCATTTTTTAAAAACATTGTCAAGCAGTTTTCAGAGTTAAATGAATGTTTAAAAACTGCCAAAAATGAACTTCTTGACTTGCAGATCAATTTTTATATCTTCATAGGTTGACATCGGGTTACTTATTAAGCAAGCTGTCATCTTGGGCTCACTTTTTAGCTCTTTTAATTTTAGAAGTAATTTTTCTTGTAGTTTTTAGGCCACTTTATACTACTTGAGCTTCGCATGAGTTTTTAAAAAACATAATTAACTAAAAATCTAAATCAGGAGCAATATATATGACACTGCACATTTTTTGATCAGAATGAAACAAAGAATACTATTTGATTTTTAAATAGGTTATTGTAATCAAACTAAAACTGGTTTAATTATGATATATACTTCTTTAAGAGAATTTTTTTTTAAACTTGTGTAGACCACGGTTATGAAATGAAGTTACTGTGAGAAGAATAGAAATTTGATATAACATTTCGTTTCAAATTTAGTCTAGTTTAAGACAAATAAACTATATACACATATACCAAACTGTACTAAAGCTACAAAACAAAATGTGCTTAAGTATGATGAAAAATGGATGTACATAAGAATTTGGTAACAAAAGTTTTAGTTATAAAAGGTGTTGGTAAAAGAACTCCCTAGATTTAATGTGTCCTAGATTCTGTACAAATAACTTATTATATAGTAGTTTAGTGTTTGATTCTTTAACTTTCCAAAATTTGTTTCCGTAAACTCAGTTCCTGCAGTTTGTAGGCCTGCTCGATCTTCAGAATAGCGGCACCAGTGCAGTGCAATAGCTGCTCCGCAACAGGAGGCACAGTGTGATATTTGTCTTGTGCAAATTGAACCCATTATAACAGTGCAACATAATTTTAGGCATTGGTATGTTTTGAACCACATAAATAAAAAACCGGTATGAAATTGTCAGAAGTCTTTTAAGAAAACAGGCAGTGGTTTTCAAGAAAAACCACTAAATAGATCGTGAACTTCTGTAGCTACTGCTGAACAGATCCATGTTTCATGTGTTAAAGAGTGCCTGTAAATTTAACTGTACAATTAGGAGTGCCTAAATGTGCAGCACAACAAACATGTGGTGTGTACAAAATTTAATTTGCATGTCTATAAATGAAAGAAAACCTAAGGTTTGAGGAGTTTGCTGATACCTTTCAACACAGAATTGATAAAAATTACAACTTTATAAAGCCTGTTATTTTTTCAGACGAGCCAACATTTTATGTGAGTGGAACTGTTAACTGTCAAAACTGCAGAATTTAGTGTTCATAGTCACCACATGATGTTATTCAGCATCATTGTAACTATCCCACATTTGATGTTTAATGACGATCAAGTGATTGTTACTTCTATTTTGTTAGTAAAACAACAAACGGTGATGTGTACAGTGACAAGTTGACAGAGTATGTCTTTCCCCAACAAGTTGCGCCCAACCTCATCACAGAAACAGAGTATAGGCAGCTTGGTCACTCGACTCTACTTCTAACGACTCTCCGGAAAGGTGTGTAAGCAGAGCTGACCCAATCTTTCGGCCACCACAAAGTCCTACTTAAGAGCTCTGTAGTAAAACAACTTTGAGTTTTACCCCATAAGAACAATGTTAAGACTGTTTGTACGCCCTTACTTTTGATCATAGAATTACAGGAGATCGTTTGAAGATCTTACTAATACGCATTTTAGGTTTTCTTGTAAAGTGTACACATTTTGAATATTTAAACGATGAAGTACAAAATTGTTCAAGATTATTTCTGGGTAACCAGTAACATTATTGAAAAAAAGTTAAAAGCATTTGGGTGTGTATTAATTATATCTATAATGAGACATATTCAATAATTAAAGATAAAATTGTAAGAGAGTTTGAGGTTTAATATGTTCTTATGAGGTGCTAAATCAAGATAGCTGCCTGTATATGCCAATTTGACTTTATCTTTTTGGACCACAAAATAATGTTGTGTACTTTGAACAGATTTGTGACACCAACTATTACAGACAGTTACCCGGCTATGTTCGTGAATACCTGTCCAGAAGTCGAATATCGTCTCAATATATGTAGGGCAACAAATAAATCCCACATCGAAGTTAACTAAAATTTAACACAGACTCTTTCCTTGTATGTATTCGTCAATTCAGTTTCTTCATTAATTTCACTGTTAAATTTATACATAAACTAGGGAAGCACCTTGTATAATTGTACAAGAATACAATATTATATTGCACATTAAAATAACTTTCACAATAAATTTTTGGAAAATTATAAATGACTTTTTTATAATATATAAATTTAACAAAAGAAATTCATGCAGCTGGAGCATAAGACACTATAAAATGTTTTTGTAGAAAGAAATAATGAACCTGTGGTATCTAACAGATGGAAAACTTTATTTAGCTTTAGTTAGGCAAATTATATTCAAATATATGGAACCGTTCCTAGTTTCCAAAACAAAAAGCGATAAGCACATTTAAATTAATCCACTTTTGTGTCTGGATCACAGATTTAACAAGTGTATATATTATACTAACTTTAACAAAGTACTAAAAATCTAGTAATTTTAGAGAAAGTATATTCTTACAAACTTTAAAATAACAAAATATTAAGACCGTAAACGAATGATCAACAAGATTTTGACCAACATGCCTGGTTCCAAAAGACATAACATAAAAAAACATTCTGATATACTGACAACGTAATCAAGTATAAAATATGAAGTAGTAGTAGTGTGACTGAAAGGGAGAGATTGTGCATGCTTGTATTGTATTATACCTTGGGGGCACTTGGTCGGGAGTTGCGAGGTCCATTGTAACTTCCTGTATCTCTTTCCCCTGACTGCAACACAATATCATAATTACTAACACTTTCAGTCTAATTTCCATTGTAAGAATATATTTTGTTGCACTGATAACAAATTTATGAACCTCCAAATATCAATTTAATTGATAGATTGTAAATTGTTTCCATCTATGAAATTTATTCACAACTTAAGATAATCAGCATCTTGAAGTGAAAAAATAATCTGCCTCGTGATACTGCATATCATTACTAATATGAACTACTAATATCATGAACTGGGATGAGGCCAACATGCCAATATCCAACATATATATTACGTTGTATATTTATATATTATTTATTTATATTTATACATTAAGTTGGATATATATAATACACACCCACAATTAAAGGCCTCTTAGAAAGTAGTAAAACAAATGCGAAGCCAGCCTTTTCCTACAATCTATTAATTATGAAATATGCTAAAGAAGAGTTGCAACAAGTGCTTTCTACAGCGATTTGGGTTCTGCATTTTCAAATTATTTAGCTAGTTTGGAAAACAATACAAGTGCTATTCTATGTAATATTCAATAAAATCCACTACAGTACTATGATGGTGTACCACTAGTACAAAAATTCCACAAATAAAAATAATATGTTATTAAACATATCTGTAATAGTTCAGTATAGATATAGTACAAAATGTAATGTTGTTTAACTGTTAACCCTGCGACTGACTTTAAACAATTATTGATGCATTAAGTATGTTGTAATATGATCTCTCACAGCCAGTCTATTTTTTGCCTTGTTTGAACTAAAAACGTATGTAAATTTAAAGATAGAGATCCAAGGTTTCATATTATACTGTAACAGATTTTATTATCATTTAAACATTTTTCACTTGAACGTCCCCATTTCTGATCACGATATCTCACGTTATTTCCGAATACACCAAAAATTATCACATGTTTGTCTAAATTCCCTGTTGAGAGCTTGTTGTACACGATCGTGAGTGTCGTTATTGAAAAGAGTGTATTCTTGGCTTTTAGAAACATCGCTTTAATAGCCAGAGAGAAAATAAATGTTTATACAATAGTTATTTGAAAAGGTTATGTTTTGTTAAATCCCATAATGCCTAATACGCTGAAAACAGCTTTATTAAAGGTTATTATTATTTTTATACCTTATCGCTGTCTGGAAGTGGTAAAAATTATATCAATAACAAAGATGAAATGCTCTTAGTAACAGTAACGATGAACCTAGTATTTTATTTTTGTTCTGTTGTGCAATCTGCACACTGCTTCAGCTAGTAGACAAGAACTACGCATCATCTGATTGGTGTATTGATTTCTTGGTTGTTATTACATCATTGTCAATACTAGAGTATTGTTTATTATTTAATTAAATTTTTAAGAATTTTCACTATTTATTGAGTATAAATAAAAGTTTGTGTAGTGTTTTATTAATTAGTGAAGTGCAAAATGTAAAAGTTTGTGTAAGGTTTTCAGAATTGATTGGATATTTGTGAAACTGTAGGTAGACCTATGTTTATATAGGTTCAATATTATTAATTGTTGTTAAATAATTATTGTACATTTTACAATGAGTGTTAATTTTAACTGAAGTGGCATTGGAAATGTACTGGGTATTAAATTAGAAGACAACTGTAAGTTTGATAGATATGGATGACATCTTATCTGACTTGGATCAACCATTGCCTAGTAAATTAATTGTGCCTGATCCTTATGACTTGAAAAAATAATACAATAAACTTCTATAAATAATATACTTTCTATATAAATAATTTTTGAATAAAAACAAAATTGTTACTTAATAAAAGGTTAGCTATTTATAGCTTTTACTTTTGTAAAAATTATTTAAAAAAATGGCATATATAAATATCTTATATAACATAACCTTCTAAAAGTATATTTTTTCCTTCTACATATATTTACCTTTTAGAAAAAGTTATTTCATCCAATAAACACCAATAAAATTAATTATATTTATCATTAGACCATGGTCTAGATAAATGTAACATGAAAATCATATAATCAGTGTCATTATACCATTAGAAAATAAAAATAACTATTATATAACCAAATAATAATATAATACAACATGATAGTAAAGCAAATCAAAATCCAAACTGTTACTATTGTATTATATTATATAATTTATTCTCCTTGAAAAACACATATATTTGTTTTCTGCTATTAATATTCTTATAAAAATCTCATATTTGCATTTAAAATTACAAAGTGATCATAATAACCCTTGTGTTTTAATCAGACAACATTTTCTGGACATCACAGTATCATAAACAAATAAAAAAATTATATTCTGAACTGTAATTACTATCATATACATGTATTAGAGAAAGGGTAAATGTAATAGGAACACAATGGTTTCTATGATAGCTCATTTGGTTTGGTACAATTAATTATAAGAAACAAACAGTTCCAACAAAGTAAACACTAATAAGATGAAATAACTTTTATTGAATATTTTAGTCATGTCTTCAATGGTTTTCTTTATGTAGGTCTTAGTGCATTTCTGAAAAATGAGATTGCACTGTCACTGAAGAAGTTGAAAATCACCTAAACTTTTGTTAATGAAAACTTTTTAATATTAAAACATTGTAACAACTAAATGTATTTCGATATCATTAAATATAATGTCTCTTTTTCAAATATTTTATTAAATTAAAGAAGATTCAATTTAACAAAACAAATCATCAATTATGTTACGGCTAATCTAAACACATACATACACACATATACCACAAGTCTTTAGTATTATTTTCGCATGTAAACAAGGCCTGTTTTTTAAAAACTAATGAAACTACGAATTCTAATATCAATAGCACAGAAAGAGTACCAGTAGCAATATAAAAACTATTTAAATCGTAGATTAATTTTTTCGTGTTTTAATTTTGAGTTTAAAACTAAATTTGACTTTTACTATTCTATAGCAGATACATCAGATAAATAAGAAACCTTTGAGATTGACTTTAAATTAATGATACTGTGAATTTTAATCAAAACAAGAAATTGATGTGAATTTTTAAGAATCAGTCAATAAAATAAGTAAAATTGAGAAATTAATATTACTTACATAATAAAGATAATTACATCTCATCACTAATGTATCGTGTCGTGTTCTTTATTCAGATCATACTAGTTTCCTAACTGAAGCACACTTCATCCACCTTTTGTTTATGCATAAACTTTACACTACGCTGAACCTAACCTTTAATCCCAACATGATGTGTTTGGTGTTTTTTTCCATAAAAAGTGACAAAGTATTATAGGACTGGATATTGCATCTGATCATTTTTATTCCAAGGTATATGATTATTATTTTAATTTAATCAAGTTATCCATACAATATGTTACGTACAAGCTCTAATCCTTCTTATCATGATTAAATACTTGAGTGTATCAGTCATTTTACTTTTGGTGGACGTCAGTTTTTAACTAAAACATTTTTACTAATTAAAAATATACTGATATACTCACCGAAGTACCATTGTCCGAACTTGTTCCTCGTGGGGGTCCTCTAGAGCCTCCTCTGGGAGCCCCACGGCCTGCACCACGTCCTCCACGGCCTCGTCCCCCCACTCGAGCATCAGCAAATGTAAACTCAATGTCCAAAACATGTTTCTGACGGCCAACGCGCTGTGGGTAGTCGGAACTGTCATACTCCTTCACAACAAATCCACATATTTTGTAACATTTAAGTTAATAATACAAGAACATTTTAAATATCTCACATTCAAGAGTGGAGTAACTATTTATAGTACAACATTCAGAAAAATTTACAATTTTTTAGTAATTAAAACATTGGACAAAAATGTACACACCTAAAATTAAAATAGAATCTATTTGTTGGAACAATTTAACATTTTTACAAGTCTTTTGAACAAGCCATTTAGTTAGATTACGCTTACTACAGAAACAGAGTTCAGCTGCTGCTTCCATCTACTTTGAGGCGGAGGGGGGAACTACCAATGCCACTTTGACAGTTACCAGTTATTGCGGTTGGTGAGTACATTACTGATGTGGGGGAAGATCAACTGACCCCAGAGACCACAAACCCAAACACATCACAACTCCGCAAGGATGGGAACGACGGCACTGTCTGGACCTGTAGTACTTAATGAAGGCTTTGAACTCAATGGACTGTGAAACAACCCCAAACCTTCAGATATTCGAGTATCAGATCAAATTCCCTTTGACATGCTGTAAGGACATCTAAAGAGATACAACCAGGTCTGCTGGTACTCCCCAGGAAGAGAAGAGATCTTTGACCAAAGATCACTTGTGAGCAAATGGGTGTCAACAAACACTGAAATCAGGTTGATATAATTTTATATACAAGTACAAAATTTAATCTTAATTTAACAATTGAACTCTACACATTATCAAGATTTTGCTCTAAGAGATTCTTTTCAGGTTTAAATGCGGAATCATGATTACATTAGTTGTAATAAAAGATAAAATATGAATGAACAAAATTTTTGAAAAACTAAAGGACTACGTTTCATGAAATTTGGATTTACTATGTTAAGTAAAAATTACATACTTTTTATGTTCTGGACTATTTAAATTTTGACATTTACAGAAATAAATCTAGTGAAATGAAATCAGCCACCACGTTTACCAGATTTGTCTTGATTAGCCTATTTTGTTTGGGGTTACCTTAACACCTTGCCTGCCACCATAAGAGATTCTCAAGATTCCTGGATTGCCAACTTGTGCAGTCGTGTTTTTGGTTGTGAAATTAGTTTTGGACTATTGATACTGGTTAATAAAATTGATTTTCAAAAAACATATGTTAAGGGGATGGGGGGTTAACTCAGACCCGATCGGGTCGGCAACAATATTTTTCAACGAAAATTGCCTTTAAAAAATTGTTGCCGACCCGATTGGACAGACATTCAAATTTCAGTCGACCTTGATATTTTACTTTATACTACTGTGATGACAGAGTGTGCGTGCACTGGCTGACTAGCGCCAGCTGTTACCAGACACCAGCTGGTGCCAGACACAGTCCCTCACTCGTCCCCCACTCCTTTCCCTTGCCGCTTACAGCTGTAACACGGGTTGTTTCGCGCCTAAATACTAACCTCATTGATATTTCACGTCTTTATATTCACGCTGTGTCTATCCGTGTGCGTAGGCATTATTGTAATTGTGTTACTGTAACAACTCTCCAAGATGGGTGAAAACCTAGAGGACAATGACATACAGTTGTTTCTGGACGTTCCGATGAGCAGTGAACCTGACATACTCGGAGTGAGTGAAGGCGGAATCGGAATAAACATTGATTCTGATGTTTCTGATTCGGACAACATGGAGGACGACGAGGACTTCATCACTTACGACTCTATATTTGAAACTGATGACGAAAGTGCTGTGGATGAGAATGATGTTTATGAGGAAATGGAGGTAGGCCTAGACGTAAACTTGGACAATATTTCTGGAAATACTATAAATAATGTGAGTGAGAACGGCAGTATCGAAAATGCTAGTTTGAACTTAATCAATGTAGATAATGAGGGCCAGGAAGCTTTAGTTGTTGGGGATGACTACTCTCGCTGATAAGTATAAAAATCTTAAGGGAAAATCAGATAAGGTAAATATGAAAGTAGAGGAAGAGGGTAAATGGAAATTGTTTTATGGTAAACAAAAAGATATTGTTTTTGTTGGAAACGAAAATTTTAATTTCAATCTACCAAACACAGCAAAACCAATTGATTATTTTTCGTTGTATCTAACTGATGATATCCTGGAGATCATGGTAGTCGAAACCAACAGGAATGCTGCACAAGTGTTGAATACAATGAGACTAAATCGCAGCAGTAGGCTTAAAAAATGGACAAGCACCAATATCGATGAAATGAAAAAGTTTTTAGGACTAGTTTTGTATATGGGCTTGGTCCGAATGCCTGAAATAAGTGACTACTGGTCATCAAAGATGCTATATAGAAATTTGGTAGCAGGTCGTGTAATGAGCCGGAACCGGTTTCAGTTGCTATTACGCTTCTGGCACTTCAATAACAACGAAAATATCGACCAAGAAGGCCGTTTGTCCAAGCTTTTGCCGCTTATTTCTCACCTCAATGAGTGTTTCAAAAGGAAAAAAAGTCCAGGTAAGGAGCTTGTGGTTGACGAGAGTATGGTCCCGTTCAGAGGTCGTCTGCTTTTTAAGCAGTACCTCCCTAACAAAACCCACAAATATGGGATCAAAATATTTAAGATTTGCGACACAACAGGCTACACTTATGAAATAAAAGTGTACATGGGGAAGGGGACCTGCAATGAGGATGGGGTGACAGTAGCGACATCAGCTGTCATGGAGCTAATGACTGATTATGTAGATAAGGGTCATATACTATTTGTGGACAATTTCTACACATCCGTGGATCTTGCCAACTCTCTATTAGCAAGGGATACTCACTTAGTAGGTACGGTAACGAGCAACCATGCCTGGTTTCCCCACAAAATTACAATCCCTCCACAGCTGAAGATAGGGAAAGATGAAATGAGCTGTTTAGAGTACCCTTCTGGCATAGCGTACACAAGGTGGGTGGACAAGAGAGAGGTAAGACTCATGTCCACAATTCATCCTCCAGGCTACGTTGACACTGGGAAAAAAAACCAGACAGGGTGATCCTATAATGAAACCCTTAGTTGTGGTAGAATACAACAAGGCTAAAATGGGCATAGATATGTCAGACCAGATGTCCTCCTACAACACGCCAGTGAGGAAGTCGATGCGCTGGTACCACAACAAAATCGCAGAGGAATTACTCCTGTGAACAGCCATCGTGAATGCATGGCTTGCCTATAAGAACGATGCAGATGCTACCGGTACTGCCCAACGAGGAAGGAAAAATGTTTACTCGATGAAAACGTTCAGAGAAAAACTAGTGTTTAGCATCCTGGGGTTAGAAGATGAAATTGTGGCTCCTGTTCGTGTAACTGGTCATCACTACGTTTCAGAATCATCTACGTTTGTTGGAGAAGGTAAAAACAAACGTAGATCAAGAAAAAACTGTAAGATTTGCTACCAAACAGCTATGCTTCAAGGAGGTCGACTTGCAGCCAAGAATCTTAAAAGAGTGACCACTTTTTGTGAATTATGTCCAGGGAAGCCTTATCTCTGTAAAAACTGCTTCAAGAATATTCACAAATAAATTTGAATACAACTATGTAATCCTCTATTTCACATATCTTTGTGGCCTTTCATAATAAACTTAAAACCTTTCTATCCTCAAACATATCTTTGTAACCATAATAAACTTTGTTTTTCATAACAAATTGAATATGAAATTTAATTTACTACCCAATAACTCAAAACTAGCAGCTTCAAATATTTAATTTAAAACATTCCCCATACAATGTTGGTGAGGAAAGTACAATATTAAATTAAAACAACGTTTGTTTCAATTATTTAAAAATGTATAAAAGAAAAAACCTAAAACATTTTCTTAAAAAAAAAACCTGCCGACCCGATCGGGAGTAAAATCTTAACGTGTTAACGATATTGCGTGGTGTTTTTAGCTAACCTATAAACAACAAAACAACTCCAGACAACGTTCTCTAATTAGTCTCATATCTGTTTAGAAAACTTAGTTCAGTCATTTGCAACTAGAGTCGAGCGTAACGCCCACAGCGGCAACAAAGAAAAACCATGGAAACGTCATTGTGCCGGCCGATCGGGCCGGCATTGCCGAGTTGTAGCAATTACGTCGCCGACCGATCGGGTCGGCATGGCAGGCAAGGTGTTAAGGATAATGTCTACAAAACAAAGCCTCATAATTTAAATGAACTGAGGCCTTTAAAGAATACTGCAAGAATATCAAACGATTCCTCAGTTGCCTTACAAAATCTGTAAATAGCTTTATGTACGTCTTTCCAACTGTCAAATAACTGGGGGTGAACAATTTGAACATTTACTCTAAAAATATTAGGTAAGTAATCATTTAATCAGTAAAAACTTTGAACATCTGCCGTTTTGTACTGGATTAACCTTTTTAAGTGCTGTTTGCTGTATTCATCTATAATAAACAACATCTCTAAAATGATCTACATATTGAGCTATCCATACATTAAATTTTTTGCCAAACTCCTTGTAGACCATCCTCCATTGCATGAGAGGAGTCACTAACTACCTTAAAACTATTTATTAAGTCCAGTATTCATTTACTAAGTTTAATTTCACAACTTGAGCCAAGACAAGAATATTAAACCATCTAGAATATGACCTACATTGTAAATGTTTCAAACTTTAAACCAACAAATTTTGTTAAACAAAACCTTTTGAGGTCGTATATGTAGCATTGAACTCTACTAAGTAAGACCTTTAATTTGTTGTACTACTAGACCTATGATCTCATGTAAGATTTCCTTCTGACCCTTGCAGCCCATCCCCCGACATGGCAAAAATATGATAGTTACTTCAAAAAGTAGATTTATAGGTGCAGTAATGATGTACCAAGTTTTACTTCTTTACGTAATCATTTGGGAATCAGCAAGCCCTGTGCGGGACTTTATTAACACCCTGTATAACCACCAAGTAGTGTTGCCATCATAGGAGATGAACACTCACTTACACACTCACATTTTTAAAACTGTATTTCCTTCATAGATTCTTGGCCATAAAATATAATATATGGTACTTAGTCTACAAGGATTTTTGGCCTGTTTTAACTGAAGATCTGCTCCATTGTTCTGGTTTTCTCATAACACTTTGCAACTTTTAAAATTTGTTAATAGTACAGTACTCTTCCTAAAATGACTTTCTCAATAACACATGGTTAGACCTCCTTGAAATTGTCTCCATGATTAGCACTTAATAAAAAAGACCTTTCTAGTATGACTTTTATTGTTTTCATACCCTAATTGCATGGCTTTTTGTCCAATTCAGATCAAAACTCTTAACCTTCTGCAGAAAGTAATTTCGAAAAACTTTACCATTATAGCACCAGTTTACTCTTCCCAGTACACATTTCCTACAGTCAGTGACGTTGTATTGAGGGAAACGACATCTATGGCACATATCTAGAAATGAAAACCTCATTCTCCCCAGCCCTGTATACAAGTCATGTGAATTAATGTTGTCTGTAGATAATTAGTCTTGTCTGTTGTAAAATCTGTGCGATTGATCTCTATTCATGATTTTATAAAATACAGTGTAATAGAAAAAGAGTAATTTTAATACTATGAGCTTTTTTATCGTCTATCACTGCTACAGTATTTATTTGTAACGACTATACGATAGTACCAAACATGTAAAATACGCTTTTTGTTCAAATATGATTTTTAATTACAAACATTGTTAAGGTAATGTTCTGTATTGTAAATCTTTTTCAAACAAAACTTGTTACAAGGGTTGATACAAAATGCACTTGATTCAAGAGGTTTCAGGTAAACCTGAGTGACCTTGATGGTACAACCTTAAGTCATAGACATGATAGCACGAATCTCATCTAGAAGAATCCCAAAGTTTCCCAAATAGCCATAATACTCTTCTACTGCTCTACTGTATCAGCTTTGAAAATAAAATGATTCCCATAGTGAAAACACACTGACATATTTGCAAAAACAGTAATAAAAAGCAAACATGAATATATTTATTTTTATAAATAATCATTTTACATACTATAATAATATAAAAGAAAAACCAATAAAAGTAAGTAAAGTGAAATAAAAACCAAAGTGGTATACAAAATGGCAAGTTTATACAAAAACAACCGAACCCAAGAAATGTTTAAGATCACCTTAAAAATGATATTTCCAGTTGTTACATTTTTAACTCTAGACCAGCTGAAGATCAATCAAATTGCTATTGAAGCAAGCCTTTTTACAAATCAAAATTTCTAAAATACTGATCTAAATCCAAATTTTAACATACAATTTGAAATGTACTTGTTATTTCAAGTAACATAATTGACTCATGTATTTTTATATGTATAAAAACACATTTGATCATATTTACAACATGGGAGTTGTGGTGCCAGCTATCCAATACAGCCTTAAAAGATCACAGCTGTTCCGCTATAACAATAACCAAGCAAACTTGTACTACTGAAGATCAAATCACTCACCAATTTTATCTCTGCAATTAACATGTTTTCTAATGGTTGTAGCGCAATCCGACTGCTCGTATTTAAAATAATGCAATTTTTATAGGTGATAATTATCCTAAGACAAATGTATAAAAGAGTAAGAATTCCCCTACTGTTGCAATAAACTAGATGAATGTTGGTTGCATATTGTATTTAAACAATTCCCATATTCTACGTTAAACTAAACGTATCATTTTAGTTTAGTAGAAACGTTTCCATTATTGTGCTTGTGTATATTTATTTTTGTTTTTGTGTTTTTTAATGTTATTATTAAGTTTTGTGAGAATTAAAATCTAGTTGTAAGTGTTCTAATTCAGTACATTAATCATGTAGATCGCTTTTTTAATCTATAATTTTAAAGGGGGCAGCTCTTTTACTTTACTAATCATTGACTCAACGACACTTTCTGGAAATGTAACAAATAATAGAGGATCTTTTACTCTAAGAAGTGTTGTGACAACGAACTGTGTTAAGAAAGTAAGGAAACAACTAAAAATGGGTTCATTGACACAAGTACCCTCTTTCTACTTTATTCATTTAATTGGGCCGCTTACACTATGGATAATGTATCGACAGCCCAAATACAAAAAGTTTAAAAGTAGAAAAAGGTTCATAGAATCAACAACCTGGTTTCAGAATAAGTTACAATATATGTATTAAAGGGTCGTTGACACAAAGACCTCATAATCCACCGAACCTCAAATAAGAAATGCTAGAGTATTTACTTAACTGATAGTTGTCTTAACCCTTTGAGCCCCAGCCGCCGGTATATCATCGGTAAATTTCACTGGCTAAAAACCCCAGGCCGACGATATTCCGGCGGTAAAAATAGTGCGAGAAACCCCAGCCGACGATATGTCGTCGGCATGATATAAGTTATTATAAATGGCACTTAAGTGTTTAATTTTAGCGACACCAGTGATTTTAGAACTTATAATGTTATTTTCATACATATACAATATGATTGCATGGTCAAAGTTTACTAAATAATATTTACACTACTCCTAAAGAAAGAGTAAGAAGATCAGCTGTTACTAAGAACAACATATGCATCTGCAGTGTAATTGTTTACGTTTAGTAGACTGTGTTGTGTTGTTCCACTTCTGTGTTTATTTTGATGTTCGTTACGTTTGTGTGAGTAGACAGTTATATTATTGTTTTGGTACTTTCAGTATGAAATTGTTTTATTTTGTAAATAATGGGTGACTCAAACCTAGCAGAACATTCAAGTGAAGTAGACAGACAATTGAATATTGACTTTTCAGATGACGATTCGGTATTATCTGATATTTTTGATGATGATAGTGACCTTGATCCGACGTATGATCCTAAATATGATAGTGACAATGGCAGAAATGTAGGCCTATTTAGTGCTAAAGACTTAACACCTGAGATACCATCTAAATCAGCTCAGAATAATGTTACACAACGTAGGCCTAGTACGTCACAGGTTTTGTGTCATTTAAAAAAAATATTTATTGTTGAACTAATTTGTCTGAAATTTTTTTTTATGTTTGCAATAACATGACAAATGAAATAAAATTATATCCCACAGGTTAATTGTTCCTTGTTTTATTTCTAAAAAATGTTAAATGTAACTTTATCTTTTTTTTAGTTTGCAAATTTGCGTTATTTTACATATATAAAAGTACATAAAATTTTGTTTAGCCCTTATTGAATTTTTTATTTGTAAAGTACCTTATTCCAAACATTTTAATGTATTATTTAGGCCATTAGCTAGTATATTAGTGATGGTATGATTTTTCATATGAAATCGTACAAAATCACTGAAAAGGCCTTGGGGTTTTTAGACAGTTACTTGCAAAACTAGACTTGGTAAAAATTTGCACAAACTATACTTTTAGGTCCGGGGCTCAAAGGGTTAACGTCCCTCCGTCCCAAGCAAACGTTTTAAAACAAAAATGGGTCTATTAGTCAACTCCTCCTAGCTTGGTAGGCATGAAGCGCTACAGGTATACCGAGTTTTTGTCCGTAACATCTGATATAAAATAAAAAAGATTTTGTGTAGGTATTATATGTAAATATTTTGTTTATAATACATGTTTATTACTGAACTAGATATTAAGTCCAGTATTAATTGTACTCATATAATCGACGAAATGATGATTCTCATCTCTTGTTTTTATAAGAATTAATGCATTTAATTATTATCATATATATATTCCAAGTATATTTCTTTCACTCATTTACAAAAATGGAAATGTCATTATTATTCATATTCCACAACTATCGGAATCAGCTTGAGCTTTCTAATTATTATTATATGGTTGAGGTTTCTAATTATCATTAAATGATTAGTCAAGCATTATCCAACGTTTGAATTTAAGTTACAAATTTAATATAATGCAATCAAATTAAAACATACGTTTTAGATTTAACATATTTCCAAAAATGCATTATAAGGGATTTTATTGCCAGTGTTAACGAAGAATACACCGAAGAAAAACTTCCTAGCCCTGGGAAAAATAGTAAATGACCTGGTAATCACAGCGCAGTTGTAGATTAAATTCAATAGGAGGGTTATTTTAGACGTGATAAGGGATGTTTACATAAAAAAGGGTTGTTTCAACTTCTAAGAAATTTTTACCAGTACTAGGTGAAAAATAGGGTTTAAGTGGGGTGACTGGACACTGAGACGCATTCTAAAGGAAATGGGATTAAAGTGGAGGAAATGTGTTCAGAAGAGAAAAATCTTGGTAGAACGAGAGGACATTATAAATTGGAGATACAAATATTTGAGCCAGATAAAATCACTTAGAGATAGTGGGGCTTAAGTGTTTTATCTAGATTAACATGGGTTGACGAAACTTGATTTTCGGCAAGTGTTGGTAGAGTACTGTAGATGGTGTTTTGCCTGATATGAAGTCCTCAAACAGTTTAACAATTGTCAATATATGGTCGGAAGATGGATTTTGGGCTGATGGGCGCCAGATTTACAAGGCTAACAAAGGGTATGAAGACAATCACGATCAAATAAATGCGGTCAATTTTTTAAAATGGCTTCACCAAGTTTTTCCAAATTTGCATCATAATTATGTGCTGATCATGGATAATGCTCAATACCATACAATGCAAAGTAAAAAAAATAATCAGCATCAAAGAAATACATGATTGACTGGCTACAGAGGCATGGTGGAAGCTTTGAAAAACAAAGCACCAAGAAGGCAACATCATTTAAAAGAATCCAAAGATTGAAGACCCTCGAAAAACATACAAAACTGATATCATGTTAAGAGAACAGAGCCATCAGAGAACATGCACACATTACTAAGGCTTCCCCCATATTGAATTGATTTATCCCCCATGATTAAAACACAATTGATTTTATCTGGTCAAATTTAAACACCATAATCAATCCAGGAATACATCTGGTAACATGTCATTATCAGCACTAGAGCAACTACTGAATGAACCTCTGTAAAAAGTATTATAAACATGTAATCAAAGTTGAGAGTGAATACTGGGTGAAAGGTGAAAAATTATGGATGTTGTGTATGAAATAATTATTTCACTTAGAGAAGATAGTGAAAGTGATTCATCGAGTTTGTCTGTTATCGAAGTTGGATACAGCACCAATGATAATGAAGAAATGTCGAGTTGTGAAAAAGTCGAGCCGAAGAAGATAACAACTAAGATATTAAACTGCGTAAAAGAATTCACTTTATTCCCCAAATTAACATGGCATAATTTTTAAAACTTATTTCATGTAAATACAATAAAATATTTAGTTTAAAAAATGTCCTTAAAATATTTACTTAATTTAATTGTTTACATGTTACATGTTAGTTTAAGTTACTTTTAACCCGTAAAATATGTAATAAAGTCAATTCCACAATATGTATAAAATAGTTACATCCAATTATACATTTTTTAGATTTTGTATATGTTTATATTCAATGGATCTCTGATAAATGTGGTTGAATTAAAACAATATTATCAATCAATTCTATGCAACATTTCTTTACAACATTTGATTAAAAAACTGTAGCGTAACAATAATTTATCGAGAATAACTGATAAAATAACTTTGATAAATTTAGTCATGGACATATTCTTTTTTAACCCTCAAAGTGCTACTATCGCACTGTGCGATATGTTCGTACCACTTCAAAGTGCTACTATCGCACTGTGCGATATGTTCGTTTTTTTCATATCACAGACGAACGGTTCGCTCAATAACGACGTGGTTTATAAGGCTACATGTAGGAATAAATTCCCTATCAAGTAACGTAATTAGAACTATGTAATTCAGAAGTTTACGAGGAAGAGTAAGAAGAATAGTCAGCTGATTTCGATGCGTGTTTGTCTGTTACGGTCGTCTCGCGGCCGACGCTCTGTGACGTTATTGTTTTGCTTCGTTCTTTTGATTTGTAAGTGACTTATATTATTGTTTATTGAGTAATTATTTGTGCTATGAGTGAACTTAGTAATTCAAGTGCCATTAGGCGCTGTTTTGATGACGATTTAAGTGGAAATGATAGCGATGCAAGCAGCACCCCCACCAGAGAGTGACTCAGACTAATTTTTTTTAATCTAATGTAAATATGCATATAAGCCATTTTTTTTTGTATTTTTAATACTTTATCTGTCATTTTTCTTACTTTTACTCATATCAGTAACTAAACATGTGTTTATTTTGAGGCAATAATCACTATTCAACTACTTACTGCCACTTGTTGATGTGGTAAACATTTTAGTAAAATTTTTGCGAAAAATCATTGTTTTGTTTTTTACCAATTAGTATTGTGATATGTTGTGCAAAAGGTTAAGAAGTGATATTTTTCTTATTCAGCATTATATTTGGAACATTTTGCATATTTTTAGAACTAGGACTACTACATTTTGTAAAAACTATACGTCAAGGATTTTGAAAAATAAAAATATGAAAAACTACACAACCGGTTAGAAGTACCAGATTTTTTTTATGATAAAAGATAAGCATTTTTATTTTTACTTGATCTTATAGAACATATGTTTGTGTAAAAAACCATATGTAATACATGCAATTTTAACATATGTTTGTATATAAAAAGTTGTTTAAAAAAGAAATGTCATATGCTCGAAAATGGCCTAGCACTTTGAAGTGGTTTAGTCATCACTTGGAGGGTTAATAGCATATCAGGCATTTCTGAGATAAGTAGTGGTTATTAAAGAAAATTCCACATATAGATACATTTTTGAATAATTAAGTATAAAAGTAACGATTTGTTGAAGTTGTGAAGTCGGAGAGTGAAACATTTTTATGTGCAACAATTAATAACAGAGATTGTACTTGCTTGGACTGTTTTTTTTAAGAGTTTATTACTGATGAAATATTAAGGAATAATTTTAGGCAAATTGTGCGTACTCTTCAAGGTCATAGCCATTTTGTAATGGACTCATGCAATACAGACCCCTAAATTAAAGCTGGAACGTTAATAGACATACTTTAAGTAAATATAAGTTTAAACTGCCGTATTTAAATTAAAGCCGTGCAATATTTTTTACAGAAATGTTCTTAATACTTTTTGTGTGACAGGAGTACAAAAGTTCTAACATTTCCATAAATTGTATTAAAATTGCTGATACATTGAACAATTCGACCAGTAGGAGTATGTGTCAATGATTCATGATACACTTATCTGTTTAGTTTTCTTCAGCCTAATAACTAACTTTAATTAATATATTGGCATTATATATAACATTTAGTTTATTCAATAGGCTAAATATATGGTAAGATCTCTGGCGATTTAAGAATAATTCAGGATTTGTATTTTTATATCTTTTAATACATTTTCATAGTACTATAAACCGTGTAGACCTAATTGTTTCAATCATATATCAAAGACAGACAGGTTACATAAAATAATAAACCCAAGGGATTACATTAGATTAGAAATGTTCAAGCTAATGCGACAGTCAGAAAAAAGAGGTATTTAAAAAATATTTCTTGTACCTCTATCTATATGATGGTTTGAAACGGTAAAGGAATTTTATGATGTAACTTGTAACATATTTTTAACTTCCACTATTCATGTTTTAGTTACATATATCATCAATTAAATGTTATATCATCAATTAAATGTATAATGTTATAGAGGTTATTTGCAATTCTCCTTTTTAAAAAGATTTATTGACAACACCTTTTGTCAGCATAGTCCAAATGTAATTCTCATCATATAATAATTTTTCTATGATAAAGACTGATTAAATAACCACTTAACCTATACTTAAAGAGTTGAGATTCTCCTTGCACTACTATGCAAGATTAGATCATAATATAGTAAATCCTGAAGTATATCCTCTGACGAAACTTAAAACTCTCCATAACTTCAAATCTACCTTAAACATATTAATCAGCATAAATGTACTGTATATGAAAAATCAACATTTACTGCAGTTATTAAGAGCGTTTATTAACTTTCAAATATCAATTCAATCTAGAATGTAAATTATTTATAAATAAAGAGATATAGAGATAGTTAATAATATATTTAGATTACAAGAGGAGTTAATAACAATAAGAGGAAAGGTTTTTCTGTGAACAACACTAAACTTGTGTTCATTAATTTCAATATTATAAAAACATACTTTTTCAATATAATATCTTTATTTGACATGAATTCTAAAGTTTATATAGAGAATCAAACTAATTCATATAAATGTAAGTTTTATGTTATGGGAGTTTGATTGAACAATGTTGTTTACGTTTTAATAATTCTTCTAACACAATGTAAAATATATACTATGTTCAAATTATACGTTATTATTAATTACTATTACCATTTTAATCTGTATTTTTAATATTTTGAATTACTATTTATCGTTTTAATTATACTTTAGTTAGTTGAAATACATTTTTATCATTCTTATTTGGTAAACTTAGCATAACTGCTTGTAAACTATATCTGTATCTATTATTTGGGGTTTGTATTAATAGTTTACAGTGAATGCAAAACAAATTATCACTATAGTAAATTTACACTGGCAAGAGAATAGTAAATACTATAATGATACAAGCACAACACGAGTGCCGTATGACTACTGCATGGCAACATCTCACCATATTGTCTGGCTGCACGCAGTTGACATATAGAGCCTAGTTGACAAATATGAACCAGTCAATAATCTAAACCAGTTCATTTTCATTTAGGGTAAAAAAGTAGTTAGGTTTTCACTGCTGGAGACTATCTGTACTTGGGCATTTCTCTTTTCTAGGACAGAGTTTAGAACTAATGTTATGGGTAAATTTTGAATTGTACAGTTTTAAGGGATTTCAATATTTGTAAAATTTTCAGCACAGATCAATTGTCTTTAGAGAATAGACAGCGCAAGGCAAAAGAGGGAGAGCATCCTTTCCTTTTCACGAAAAGAAATGACTTATAAGAGAAATTCGGACAATTCTATATCTATAACTGTTACCTCTTCTTCTTCCTCCTCCTCTTCTTCCTTCTTTTTTTGTAAAGCATACATTTTTTTCCATTGTGACAAGTCCTCTCCTTCACCAGCCTTACGCAAGTTGTACTGGGGCTTTGAACGGTTTCCTTTTAATGCTTTCCATTCATCTAGAGTCAGTTCTTTACGTTCTTCCTCAATTTGAGCTGGGGTTTCACCTTCTTCAGCAGCATCTACTCCATTTTGTCCTTCAGTGGTTTCCCTACAAAAAAAATTATAGTTACAAAACTTAAAAACATTAAAGATAAATTGAATATTCTTAAGAATAATTCAGGTAAGATAAGATGTTATCACGCAACTCTGAACATGCAAAGTCACATTATTCTTAAAACATTTGTTGGAGTGGTTTGCAATGCCAGTACATCTAAATACCCAATTAGATATCAGAATATACGGACTAACGAACAGATCTCTCATGTAAAATGTATACCCCCAGAACTCTCGGATATATATTGTCCTGATAGGTCTTGGATAGGATTGACCTTGGAGACTCAATAGAAAACCAACGATTCTACCAAAGGACAACACACTGAAAGATCAAGAAGCCGAAGCTTACTTATTCTAAGATAAATTTGGAATCTATGAAAACCCCAAAATATTACATGGCACCACTTCAGTTGATCATGCTGTCCAAAATATTAAAAAAAGTTGTTAATAATACTTAATATAATTAAAATATACTTAATATGTATATATTATTTTTACAAGTACAGGTTTTATAAAGGTTCACCCCTATGATTATTAGTCACCCCAATAATCTCTGAACATGCCCATCTAATGTTAATTTACATTTTTATGTAAATATTCATATAATACACATCATGTAACTAGAGCTTTTCACTATTAAGCAGAAATAACTTATAAAAATCATGCGCAACAAAAAAAAACTTTTATTAATTTCTTTTATTGCATCATGTTGGGATACAATTTTAAGCATAGCTCACTAAACATACGATTTGTAAATTCCCTACATCTAAATTGTTTCAAATCTAATGTTATCTTAAACTTGCGTAAAATACGGGTTGCAGCCATTTAAAATACATTTGTGTAATACAGGGAGCAGCAAAATGATCTGACCGTGTTCAACGCCATACAGTGAAGTGAGTAGGTGCATTCTAGAGTCCACATGTGGACATTTTTTTGAAGCAGTGGTTGGCTGAGCACCGTATGTTTGTTGTCAAGGCTTTTTTTAAAGTGGCGATTCCTGCGTTGCTGTTCAGCAGCAGTTCTGTAGATGTGGCTCCAAGAGGCTGAGTCCCTACTCGTAACACCACTATGCTCTGTTGGTTTAGCATTAAAACAAAAGTTGACAGGCCATCCAAGGTCAATCCAGATACCAGAGAATATTGAACAAATAACAGGAGCTGTGAAGGCCAGTCCTCAGCGGCTGCTCCGTGCTTGAGCATGTCTGACCGTTCAGTAACACGAATATTCCATTTTGATTGCATTTTGATTGCATTCCCACTCATATAAAAAAGGCTATTGTCCAGCAGCTAAAGCCTGATGATTATGCAATGCGGAAAGCATTTGCAGAGCAAATAATTGATCTAGTGTCTAATGAAAAAATTTTTATGAAGAGTGATGAAGTATTTTTTTATATACAAGGTTATGTTGATAACCAGAACTTTCATTATTGGTCAGCTATAAATCCTTAACAACTGCATGAACATCCTCTGCATAGCCTCAGAGTTACTGTGTGATACGGTGTAACAAAAAGTTATCTGCCCATATTTCTTTGAAGAGGGTGGTCAAACAGTTACAGTCAATTCACAACAATACTGGTTGATGTAACATAATTTCATGATCCCTGAACTTCAGAGAAATTGTTTAATGCACAGGAGAATGTGGTTCCAGCAAGATGGGGCCACTGCCAATACATCCAATGAGGTAAACTTTTTAGGGGTAAGTTTAAAAGTCGAATCATCTCGCGTTTTGGAGATATCACACGGCCAGCACATTTTCCAGACCTTGACATTTTTTCTTGTAGGGATTCCTTA
Organism: Homalodisca vitripennis; assembly: GCF_021130785.1. Lineage (NCBI taxonomy): Eukaryota > Metazoa > Arthropoda > Insecta > Hemiptera > Cicadellidae > Homalodisca > Homalodisca vitripennis. Next base: position 69,853,231 of record NC_060215.1, read on the forward strand.
ACCCTTTCAGGGCCAGGACCAAATATGAGATGTTGCAAAATTTTTTCACATATCATATCCCCTTGTGACTAGTCAAAAGTGCCAGGCTAAAATTGGCGATTTTGCAGTCTCTTAGATTAAAATTTATAACTTTTCATAAAAATTAGAGAATGACTTAAAAGTTGCACCAAATTACTCGTATAGATATATACTATCAACAAAAAAAATATATAGATGTAGTTTTAAGTAATTTAAAAATTAAAAAAATTAATGTTTTAATGGATTATACAAAAAAAAAATTATTTTTTTATTTTTTTTGTAAATAACTAAAAAAGGAAAAATTATTTTACTGTGGGAAGCTATGTTATTATATTGTACATTTAGAAAGGAACAACCATACAAAATTTTGTGTTATTTCTCTCATAAGTAAATTTTTTATGACACATTTTGTATAAATACGCATAATTGTACTTCGCAACATTTTATAAATGATAAAGCAACTGACTCTTACACTGCAAGAAACTTAAAATAAATATTCACATTATGGATGTACCGGTAAACAGATGATTGTAGGATCCATAAACAGTTTCAATACAGTTAAAAACACTATTTGCCAAGAAATATTTACACAATTTTATTTGAAATTTATTTACACTTTTTCTATTTGCAAATATGCTACTTACAATTTCACTCCCATGAGATCGCAAATTGTCAGTCATTGTAACTACTACACACAACAGCTAAGCAGGTAACTACTAACACTACTAATATTTACAACCACAAAATAAAATAATGAAGAAGAATCCAGCATACAATAGTACGATTACACTAAAGCATAAAGAATTAACAACAATAGATCGAGTCAGCTGATAATGTCACGTGACAATTACGAATTAACAATGCATAGACCTCCAAAATAAAAATGATATTCATATTAATTATCTACAAATATACCAGGGAATAAAAAAAACATAAAACTTTAATCATTTGACGTCGTATTTATTTAAAAAAACAACAAATATCAAGGCGGCAATATATTGCCGCCTGGCACTTTTCAGACGCGATCTATGGCGGCAATATATTGCCGCCTGGCCCGGAAAGGGTTAAAGCAAAGGTTTACACAAACAATGGGCTAATAGCAACCCTTATTATGGCATAGGGGACTTACACCACCATTTTTTTTTTTAGTTTTACTTTTAATTCTTCAAAAAGCCTAGCTTTTTAAAATTCATAGTATTTGGTCAGTCACATGAGGCGTGCGACTGCTGAGACTCAAGTCATTAAGTTTAAACTTTATCTTGATCAGATTCACACTCCATGTGATTTAAAACCAATATAAAAACTACTTTCAAAGTTAACTTAAATACTCACTTTATTTCAGCAGATGTATCGTTGCCGGATACTTCATTATCAGTCTTTTCTCCCCACTCACCAGAATCATCAGTTTGTCGATTAATTGTGTCCAAATCCCTAAAAATTGTATAATGAATCAAATGACAATCATAGTTTAACCTAATTATCAGTTATTACAATTCCTTAATAAGTTTTAACCACCTTTATTTCAATACAGCCCGCTTACCAGGCTATTGGTAGTGGTTCAGAAGTTTAATTTAAGCTGTTGGTCCCCAGGATGTGTTAGAGAGTACTTCTTAGCCCTAACTTTGCATGGTAAAATAAGACATTACTTTATTTAACTTAGTTACGCAATCAGTAAATTATCCATCTAAAGAAGAGAACAAATTGCAGATCTCAAAATTTTTTGTTATTGATTTTATTGACTCTTATTATATTTATTTTGAAAACAAGAGATGAATGAAAGGGTTTTGTAAAATATATAAAAAATATTTCAATGCTTAATATTTTTAGTTATTTACAACTCTTTTTATTTGCATTATTACTTGTTTACCATTTTGTAAACATAGAACTTATTATTATTATGATGATAAGTCATTTCTATTTATAATCATAAATAGAAATGACCAGATTAAAGTGAGATTTAATTAAACATTATTGAGTAAAGATTTGCTTTACTTAAGAACAGACCTGAAAAATGTGAAAAAATTAATCTTAGTTTCTCAGGTAAGTAATGATAAAAATTTCATCTTATCATTCTGATTAATAATGTACCTAACTCTTCTTTACTGCGAACAATGGAATCACAGTTTAAGAAATGTGTTGAATTACTCACTCAATAGCGTCCCGGTGAGAGCCCCAGTTGTGTGCACCTGCACCATCTCTCTTGTCCACAGCTTTGATTCCACTATTATTAAACACAATCAAAATTAGAATCCCTTACTGTCGCTAAATAAAATACAGCTATAGTAAGAAGATAACAGTTGCCAGCAGAAATAAATAGAATAATTATAAATATTACAGCATAAATTGAGCAAAGTCTTCAAACGCTTCAATAGAATAATACCTAAGTAAAACATTGTGATAATCTTTGTCATACATTTCATTAAACTGATAGGCAAGAAGAACATGAAAGATGACAATTTCATTTAGTCTAGCCTAATTAAGAGTTACAGCCATAAAATAACTATGGAAACTAAATAGCAATTAACAATTGTTTCAAACTTTTTATACGTCATATTAGTTAACAGTACTAAAGGTGAAAACAGTATTAACTCTGCTACGGCCAGTAGATTGACTAAAATCTATTTGAAGTGTTGTTTTTGTTAATCACCATATATTAAACCAACAATTCAAATATTAATCGAATAAACCATTATCTGTGTATCCTAATTGTAATAAACTAAAAAAATGTAACCGTAATTTTACAAATTTTGTCAGTGAATTTAAATAAAGCAAAATCGTTCATGCGTAGTTGGTGCCAACTACTATAGACATTATTTAACTTTTTCAACCTTAATATGGATAAATGTTTCAACAAAAATACTGTATCTAATCATTAGCTTAGATTCTCAGCTATAAAATACCAGCATGGGTTTTGTCAGTATATGTACTTTTTCTGAAGAATAATGAAATATTTTATGATGTTTTATAAGCAAATTTATAGACTTTCTAATTTCATTTCTCAATTATTTTAGTATAACACACAGTAAACATTATGACTGTTAAAAGTTACTAAATTCCTTTTTGTACAAATAATTTTAATGTTTAAAGTTAGTCCCTTTTTTACCATAACCACATTCATCATTTCATATTGAATCTAGGGTTAAAGATGTCAAATGAGTACAACATGGCATGATTAATAAAATGTCAACTTCACAAGTTTTTTTAACATAAAACCAGGCAAAAAATGGTGATTCAAGAGAAATTTAGCATTTAAGTTTGAACCATTAAAAAAAGAAAAAACAATAGCAAACGTACACTTTTTATTGAACAAGACATCATTTTCAATACCCCATTCATCAACTGAAATTATGTCAACAAAGAACATTCAATTTAATTAACTTGCTGTTTGACAAATCACACTTTTACTGTTATATTAGACTTTCAAATGATACCTCAAAAAGTGATATTATGATTCTGATTAAATGAATTTTTACACTACACTACTTCTAGATCCATACATATGAAATGCAACAAATGGCCATGTAAACTTTGGATATTAATGTTAAAAAGACTAAATTTTAACATTTAGTTAAAGGGCTTATATACTTATAATTATTTTACAACCCAGAACAGAATACTTTTTTGTGTATTTAGTTAAGTTCCAATCCTCACAAAATACTCAGGTTAGTCTTTGACTAATCAATGGTCCACTACAAAAATATAAAAAAAAATAAATAAATCATTGTTCTTTATTAAAAACAAAATAATGTTTGTTTGTACTTCATATTTTCTTTGTACTCCGGAACATTTTAATGCTTGATATATAATTATGATTTCTAAGGACACATAGCTAGAACAACCCCCACAATATTCATAAGTTAACCCTTTGGCCGCTGGGCGCTCGGCGCGTCTGACTACCCAAGACCGCTGCCGCCTAAATAGCCGTTTTGTTAGTACTCTACGTATATTGTTCTAAAAACCATATTTTTGAAGCTAGAACGATAACTTTGGTTTTGTTTTGTTTGTAAACAACTACCGCATCACTTGGATATATTTTATTATAGATTTATATATTTTAGCATATTTAAAAATTACTAAAACCTAAAAAAAAAAAATTAATTGAAATTTTGAGTTTGAACAAAAATATCACTACAAAAAAAAAATATTTGTATCGTAACATTTATTTTTATTTTCAAGTAAATTTTATATTGAATACTTGTACAAATTTTCGATTAAATATATTGATAAATAACAGAGAAAATGGTTTTTTTTCCAAAACATGACAATTTTTATTTATAACAAATTCTTACCTTATGGAGGCATAAGCAGTGCAGGTTCTATGTTGTAGATATTAGACAGTTTATGGCAATTAGTTCACTTAATCACAAAAAATAAGTAGTCTTTCCCAGTATTAGTAGTATTTAAAAATTAAAAACTTAAAATATTTACACTGTTATTTACAAAATTTATGTTTATGACACTTTTCTCTTATTAGCACCTGTGCTTAGTCAAGCACAGAGGATGGACTCCTTTATTGCATTGTTTACAAGCATGGCGAGTTTTCTTTCTTTTTCCACCGGAACTTGTACTTTGGGCACTGCATACAGAACAATTTCGTTGTTTATTTTCAGGTAAGTGGTAAAGAGGCTCATTTCCAAAACCTGCAACTTGTACCGGTGCAGGGTCCCCAATCCATTCCTCAGTTATGGCTTCGATAATTGAAATTTTAAACGCTAGTCTAGACAGGGGCTTATCAGTATTCAATTTGTAAAGAATGTGAAGGTTTACTAACATCCTCGAAAAAATGTGAAATGCTACTTTTTTCCAATAGCGTAGAGTGCGCCGTTCATCCAAATAGCAGTATAACATTTGGTCGGCAGAATCAACCCCACCCATGAACGCATTATAATGACGTATCATTTTAGGCCTACTAGTTATAAACACTATATTTCCTTTTTTTTTCGATTTCAGTTCATCAATTGCCATACTGTCCGTTGACAAAAGTAAAACCTGTTTTTTCTGGGATGCCTTTTGTCGACTACCTAGCATAAGCATGGGGCCCTTACGACAGTATCGTTTTTCTCCAACTTCAAATCTTGTGGTCATACGTTGGGGAATTCCTTTTCTATTTGACAGTAAAGTTCCAGTAATGTGTGTCAGTTTTGAATATAAAAACTTAGCAAGTGGTATTGATGTAAAAAAATTGTCAACAAAAACATGAAACCCCTTATTCAAGTAATTGCACATTTCTAACAATTTCACAACAACGTTGTAAGCAAGTCCATTTTTTTTATCAGAACCATCATTACTTCCTTTTGCTCCTTTGTAGCATGTAAAGCCTAAACAATATTTGGTAACGGCATCACAAATCATCCATAGTTTGATCCCCCATTTATGGTGGTGCTTATTTGGTAAGTATTGTATTAGCTGCGTATGATTTTTAGTTCCAATCAGACTTTCATCTATTGATAACTGTTTATTAGGGGTGTAATGATGTCTAAACATACGATTAGCATGATCTACCAAAGGGCTAAAGCGTGCACAAGGATCGTAACCAGGTTCCTTTGGTTTTGGTAAGTGTCTGGTGTCTACCACGTGAAAAAATATTTAAAACCGTCTCAAATCTAATCCGTGAAAACATTTTCCTGAACCATGGTGTTTCCTGTGAAGTTTTCGTTGGAATCTCAATATTTGGTTCACCAGTACATCTCAATATTTGGTTTTCTGTTTAGGCCCATATTCAACAGTACTGCGATAAATGCTTTGATTTCTGTGAAACTCACAGGTCTCCAATTACGACATCTACTGTGGATAGATAGCCTAGCACGGTTAGTGTCGATAAAATATCGTGCATAATTATTCGTTTGCGTAGCAAGTAAATTCAAAAAAGCAAACGAGAAAAATAAATCAAAATAGTCAATGGGGGAAGAGTTTCTTGGTGGGCAGTGTTTCGGTCCAGGTAATTCATGGTAAGTAAAGCTATGGGCATGTTCAGGATCATTATTTTCTTCAACATCCTCCCAACCATCATTATCACTATCAATTGATTCTGAATCAGTGTCATCACTAGAAATTGAGTGGGGAGTGGTGAGGTGTCGGCGAGACGGACGGACGGCGAGGCCTAGTTGGTGCCTGTGTATGATTACTCAGCCCAGGCCTAGCGTCGTCAACATCACATTCGTTTTCTGAGTCCGATGATAATACAGCCCTATTTGCAATACTAGAAGTACTACTTGCATTAGGTTCATAGGTTGGATCGGAATCCATGTCGTCAACAGGCTCTTCGAAATCGGAACTGCTTTCAATGTTGTTACATTCTGAATCACTCAAAAAATCACTTTGAAATAAGTTTCGTATAGTATTTTCACTGAGTGGTGAACTAGGTAATCCACTCATTTTCAAAACACATACATAAATAACAAATATAAAGAATAAAACAACAATTAAGCACAAAGCAGTCAGCAGAAACACAACACAACAATAGTAACCACAACGTTCCCTCGCGCAACGAGTAACAGCTGACTACAGACTGATGTATTTGAATCACGTGACTATTGCGAAACAGTGGTACCAACATATAAACATCAAATATAGTTAATTTGGACTTTTGGGATTGGAAATAACAAAACTAGACCTTCCTATAGCTTTAAATAACAATTTTATAACGATATTACGAAACGTCCTCGTTTGAGGACGTCGGCGGTTTTCGGCGCAAAAGCCGATGTCCTCATATGAGGACGTCAGCGGCCAAAGGGTTAAACATATAAAAAAATTACACGACTTTTAAAAAGTTTAAATTTTTTAAAATTTTAACAGATTTTGTATTGACAATGCTATGAGAATCAAACACTCAAAATACATCTTTTGATATAATTTAAAGTTGCTTATATTTTATATATAATTTTCCTTCGCTATAAACTGAACTTATGTCTTTGGACTAAATTTGGTTGGGTAAAATATGTAGTTGTTATGAATCATACACTTTTGGACTAGTACAGTTCAGAACCACACTCTTCTGGCACCGAGTCTATTTCCTCTGTCAAATAAAAGCAAGAATTCCTAGTAAATTGCTATATTTGTTTATATTTCAAGCATTTCTATCAGTCTACAATTATTTTCAGTTAATTTTTCAGACTGATATCAATATAACATTATTCACTAATTTTCATCTAACAATCACTAAAATAATTTTTTCAATAAATATTCCGGCTAAACCAGACTTTAACAACACAATTAAGATAATTGGATCATAACTACGTGTAATGAGACCACTCCACAACTTTTGGAATTTTTAAACTATACCTATAAAACAAATTACTTTAACCAATCTTATTTCTTGATATGTCATTGTTCTTTTAATTATCATTCAACATTTTTAAATCTGTAGGGGATTTTAATAGGCTAATTTCATGCCTCTTTTTGTAATTTGTCGTGGTTGAGTTGGTCATGAATGAAATAAAGACTATGAACTGGCCAATATGATAAGGTTTATATGATATGACTTACGTTTTGTCTGAACCTGACTGTCGGTCGAATTCTCGCTTACCGCGGCCATCAAAGCCCCCCCGCCCTCCTCTGCCCCTGCCTCGTCCCATTCCTCGCCCGGTTCCAAGGGGCCTACCCCGCCCTCCCTCTCTCGGCCCCTCTCCATCTGAGCGCCTCTCAAATCTCCTTTCACCACCACGATCTTCCCTGAAATAATAAATGAAATTATAATACACTTAAGTATTAAAAATATATATCGAATACATCCTACAAAATAACCGCACATCCAATTAATAGCTCAGTAAGTATCTAGCAATAAGCCTATCTCTGTAATAATAAAAAACTATCTAGTTTATTATAGTATTCACTCGCCTTTACAAGTTATAGATATATTCCAATCAATCACTTCTAAGAAGTTTTGACAGTTTTAGTTCAATTCTAACAGTTTAAAATGTACTATTACCAAGAAGTTTTTTTATTAAATACAGGTATACCTTTATGTGTAGATAAATAAGCTTTAATGCTAAAAATATAAATAATTATTACATAGGACATGTACAGTAAATAGTAAATGTTGAAAAATCTTTTATTTATAAATATACTAGATCAATTTACAATAAATGAAGACATAAGGATACATAACTAGGATGATAACATATAAAATAAATTAAGACAGTATGGTTCTATTTTCACTACTTGTAGGTCAGTCTTCAGAATTAATATAGAATAGAAAAAATAACTTATTTCTAATTAAAAATTAATAATAAGATTGCAATTCTCATTACCACAGCAAGTAACTTATTTCATTACCGAAATAATTCTGAGGAAGTCAAAAATGATTAAATACCAGTATCATGATATACTGCTAAATTGGGAGTGATCATGTAAGACACCTTTTTCAGACTTAAATATATTGTGAAAATAATGTTTTTTATCAACCCAATAAATTTGAAAATGTGAATGAAGGCACAATACAATACAGTATATTCTGAGATATTCTTGGTACTGTTAGCAGCTTTAAACAAGAAAAGTTACTGAGTCTAATTGATAATAGTCTCTTACAGTTTATTAAATTTTACAGTTTATTGAATTTCCCCCTAGTGAAAAGAAATGGCTTTAATTTAATTAAACATTTATTGAACATTTTAATTTCAAAACTAGTAAATAACTATTATCTTAGATATTTTTACAATACCTGGCTTTGGTAAGTCAATCTTGAGTCAACACATACATGTTAAACCGAAAGTGAAAATGGCTCTGTACAGCGAGGCCAAAACGTCAAGAAGATAATTGTGTAAGCAATCTTTCGACAGTGGGAACCGAAAGACTTTGGCACTATATTTTAATTAAGCTTAAATAATACTAAATACTTAAACTAAATATATACTTGTATTAATGTTTTATATACTGTTTTATAACTTCCAAAAGGCTTTATAAGTTCCCAAAACGAGGGAATAAACTCATTAAATAGGTTATTTTGTCTTACAGTTTTGGAGCCTTAATAGATTCTAAATGATAAATAACAAAGCCAAATAATCAAAAATATTATGATATACCATGGCAAAAGCTTCTATTTGAACCGTAAAAAAACTTTGAGAGCAGACTAGTTTAATTAAGAATCTCAAAATCAATTTCATTATAAGCTCAGAAAAAACCTGATATAATTTTTGAAGAATATTCATGTTAAGTAGCTAATTTATTCGTAAAAATATTATTTTCATTAATTTCTTTAAAAGGAAAGTCTTTGCCACTGGACCCATTCACCGTGGCTGCAAATTTGCTTGACTCCAAAGTTCAGGGCAGCAGTTTGAAATCTGACCAACTTTTGGATGCAATCAGTTTTGTTTGTGACACTGCACAACTAAGGAAAATCACCTAAAGTGCGAGAAAATTTGGCCAACTACAGGAACAAAGACTTATGGACAATAAAGTTCTTATGCAAACAACATAATAATGTTGGTTATGGGTGGGGTTTGAAGGAACGACACCCACCAATACAGAAACAATTCAATTTTTGTGGTGGAGGACTCTCCGGGAATCTGTGAGCTGGAAGATATAGCCAAAGAGTCTTAGACGCTCCAGTCACCTAAACTGACTAATCTAGCACACAACTGGAAGCTGATGGAGCCTTCAACGCCTAAAAGTGGAAATAAAGCTTTGGGAAGCTCTGCAAAGGAAAACACTGATGAAATGATGGAAGACCAGGATGAAGAAGAGAAATTTAGGTTAGGAATGAATGAGGAAGACAAAGAAAATGAGTTTGGATATGATGATGTGATGGAAGATGAAGATAATGAAAACTAATTATTAACACATAACAACTATCCTACGCTCATTTACTGTGCACAATTGAATAATAGCTAATAAAGTGTTAATACAGAAATATTTGTCTTTTTCTTGGAAATCCTGATCTGAACAAATAGTGAAGATATCAAATCTAATTTGAATAATCAAAATTATTAAAAATGCAAATATACAAGTTAACAGTTTAATTTCATAAGTTAAAATGACCTGTTAGTAATTTGGGAATATTTTTCACTGCTTTATAACAAATATGCAAGAATATGTAATAGATTTAAAGATTTCATCATTTCCTTTCATACTATGGTTGGTAGTGACCCACCAAGCAATCATGTGGTATTCGATAACATTTAAAGATGAACTTAAGTATCACAATTTTAAAATTTATGTGAAGGAATTAAGACTTGTACGATTTTTATTTTTGAATATAACTCTTCAAGATTTGATTTATATGTTCATATTAATATATTAGAACTAAGGGATTTAAAAAATATATTGGGGTTCCCTTTAACCAATGCTTTTAGAGGAAATCGTAAATTTATGAATTTTGGGAATATCGCTGGCAATATTTCCTTGGAATTTTCCCCCAATTATAAATTCCCGGAAATTTTACATTACTAAGCACCCACATTGTAAACTTAATTCAAAATTTAGATTACAGCAAATATTAGATTTCCTTGCATAGAATTATTTCTTACTGTAAATTATTCTACTATGTGATATCCATGTAATTTTTTAGTAAAAGAGGATATAACAAAGCTTTCATTTAATCTACAATGTTCATCAATACAATATTAAAATATGAATATCTTTCGCAATACAATTTCATAGGTTTACATGAAATAATGATTAAGATAAAAACAGAAATAAAAGGTAATTGTGTATGAATGAAATACAATGTAACTATATAAAATGTTACTCTGCTACATACCAAATTTAAGAATATTTAAACCCTCCAACTGATGACAGAACAGACCTTTATCAATACCGCTTGTGAACTGATAAAGAGGACACAGCCGTCTAGCAACTTTCCAATATTATTACGAGAAAACCTTTTAAGTTATAAAGACACAACTAGTTTCGTTTAACTACGCCGTGGCACGCCATGTTAGCAAATTGCCGCGGTCTCTATGAATCTCCGGTCATGGCGCGGGAGCACGCGCCGTTAGCATATTGCCGCGTTTGTTTGAATCAGGTTTAAAAGTAATAATAATTCCACAATTGTATAAAAATCAGTACAATTTATATGTTTTAGCGTCTAAAAAGATAGAAATATGTCATTATGATATGATAATTTTATATTTATGATTTATATAATGATGTACTAGTTATTGTTAGAAATAGAGTACTGTCAATTATATGTATAGTTTAAACAAAATTTAACTTACTTTATACTATTTTCATAACTAGGACTACACTGATATACAAGAATATTACTAAAATTATATAAATTATTTACCTTTTGATAAAAATTATATTTAAATTACCTGTGTAGCCCTACTCTGTTGTTAAATACAAAGAAAATCACTTGTGCATTTACTTTTGTGCAAAAAAAAGGATAATTTTAGTATGAAACTTGAAAACTTGACGAACTGGATTTCTACTCAAAACCCATACTTTCATTATTGGCGTCTTCTGGTTCACCTGAACATCTTGTGCATTGTTTGCACTGTTGTTTTTCGATTTTTCCTTCTCGGACATATACCACATTTTGCATAGCCTCCTGATGAGCCTGCTGCACATCGACAAGAATATGAGAAGGTCGAATCTTGAATATGTCAGCTAATCTGTCTTTGATTTGTCGAGGTAATGATAGTTTGTCATTTACTCTTCTTTGTGCAAGGTCCGTCAAAAGTTGTTGCCCTAGATTCGAGAGAAACAAACACTCTTCTTGAAAGGACTGTATCATCAGCTACTCTTAGATTATTTGCTTTGTGTATCACATAAGCATTAATACCTCCAACATTGAGAAGGAAAAAAACAGTGTTAGTGGCCAACGGTTAGAGATTCTTGACACGGAATATTGTTTTTGCATGGCATCCTTTACATCAACACCACATTGGTCTTATTGTAAAATGTAATGATGGAGCGTCTAATTCGCTCGTTCGTGGTTCTGGAACAGACTAACAAGTCTTGTATGCGTCTCTGTTCCTCTTCATATGTATCCATATTTTACCTTATAAAGATGTTTTAAGTTCAATATCCAAAACTTGCGCACTAAAACTAATTTTTAAAACACTATGTATCGATAATCATATATTGAATACACCAGATTACACGGCAGCACGCGCGTGAGCAGATCGCTAACGGTAAAAACGCGACAGCACGCACGTAGGCAAACTGCTCACAATTGGGGTAGCGCTTGAGATAAGATAAGGACTGCACATCCCGGCGGCCGGCAAGACGGTAACCCAGCCCAAGGTCACGTAGGGGGATAGTTTGCCGAGGATTACAAAGCCGCCCAACCTTCTCCCGCAAAAAATGAAACAGTAGCACTCAATATTACAAAACTGCGGCAATTTGCCGCGGGTGTGTGTGCTCGCGTGTTAACAAACACACCATGATATTGTAGTTTTAAAGGAATATCATAATTGTGAAGGCCAATGTTGAGCATCAATTGAAAAATAGGTTATTTACATCACAAAGGAAGAATATGGGGGAGAGTCGGCGAGTTGTGAAATGATGACAATCCTAATGCGCAACATTGAATGACGTACTTGTCAATGATTGATTTTAAAAGAAATTAGTAAGCAAGAAAAATCAGTTTAAAGCTATTACATATGGGAAAGGAGGCACGAAGGTTGAAGTGAAGTTAGTAAATGTGTCAATGAATCAGAGACCAGAAACCACTATGTTTTCCAAAAACTATTGTGATCTGCCATTCTCGCCTGTATATAAAACATAAAGAAATATAAATTTCATATTATTTGAAATTGAATTTCATTTTTCAGCTACTTAAACTTATTAATGTGAAACTATTTGTTGGAATTTGATGCTGTATGTATGATGGATTTTCTTGGATTTCAATGGTTTTAACAAATATAATATTATCTTATAAACACCTACATCAGGGCTCATGCAGAGATGCAACTTGTTCTTGTACATGTTTAACAAATCACAAATATCAAAAAAACTTTCATGTAAGATCTGGTAATTTTTCACAAATTTCTTTAATCAAAAATCAAGAATAATACTGTCAATAAATAAATTCAAATATAGATTTTACCTAAACTATCTGCAGCAAACTCTGTGCCATAGAAAAAAATAAACAACAGACAAAGATTAATTCATTTCATTTTTATGGTTATAAGGTAGACTGAAGAATTTTTATTCGTAGTAAAATACTTTAAATGATAAAGTATATTGAAATAGCTAAACTAGATTAATAAGAAAACAACGTATTTATTTAAAATTTTGTGTCCTGTGAGAAATTTCACTGTGTAAAGAAGTTACAAAGAGTAGATTTTTCTTGTAATTTAGATTACACTACTTCAATATACCTCCACAGTAAAACAGTAATACTTGAGGCACATTCAATACAGAAAGAACAGCATGGGTGCTAATACCATACATTGCCTTTTCATTGTTCATTATCACTTGACACAGGAATCTGATAATCTTATAGTGCAGAATTCTTACTAGTTTTGATCTAACGTCATTACATAGCACAGAGTCTGATCATTTCAGATAGATGTAGGCTGTGTAGGTCGAGCAGTCTGTTCACTAAAATGGGTGAAGGAACATATCAGTATTGTTGTTGTCACCACCCTTCCTTGTAAACTGATACTGGCGGGTTCATTATAGGAAACTTATACACAGAAACTACTGGAAAAGATACCTAATCCCAGTCATGGAAAGATTAGGTAGGTACCTTTTAGTTGTCTATGATATAGTTAAATTTTATTCTTAAACAGGGCTCACTTCCACGACACCCCTGGTACTTAATGAAAAAAACTGTTTGATAGACTGCTATATAAATAATTGTGTATGATGTATTTATTTAAAAATTTACTTAATCTTCTATTTGGGAAACCGTGCACCACTGATTTGCAGAACATCATTTTTCACTATTAATAAAGTTTCATAATCATCACAATTTGAAAAATAGACTTCCAGTATTTACATTAAATACTTTAATAATATAACATATGATTAGAAAGTAAGACCTCAATATTAGCACACAAGTAACATTTACCAAAAATAGTACAAAATACAATTTATGTTATTTTATTAGGAGGAAAAAGATCACAATAAAGATTCAGTTTTTTTTTGTGTTATGTATGTACAAAAATGGAACACCTCAAACTAAATATATTTTAAATATAGCTAGGATACGAACATAACATTAGTTCCGATCTTCAAAAATCAACCCAAGTGCAAGATAACTTATTTGGCTTTCAGACTCACTGCAACAATCTAACAAATCAAACAATCTAACCACAAAATCCCCATTTCCAATTTTATTAGTTTATGAATTTTATTTTGCATTAAAATATAGAAATTATTTGTTAATTAATTTTGCATACATTTACTGTGTATGGCAATAGCAAATTATCTCCCATTTTAAATGGGTCTAATTACACATACACACAGAAACAATTTACAGTATTAATTATCTATTTAATTATACTATCAATGTTGAGACAAACATAACATGTGTTTTACTATATCCCATATGACATGGGTCTAGAACACATGTACAAAACATTTTATTCAGTACTTGGCAACACAGCTAAACAAAGTGATCTTACATTTTTCTCTATAAAAAAGCCAGAAATAACTTAAGGCTATTTGCCATATGCTATTATTGTACTTTAAAATCACTTTTACCTGGACAAGTCCATTCCAAATTCATACACAATATATATTTTACCATATTAATATTACCTTACAATATTAATAATATTACCTTACAACTCGGCTCAGTGGATGTCTTCGATAAAATGAAGATTTAGAATGAATTAATCATTCAACACCTTTTAATTAGGTTATATTGACGTAATCTGACTTTACAATTAATATTTGATTATCCATGGTATAATAATAATTAATAACCGTAAACACACTTATAATTAACCTGATATTACAAAATAAAAAACATATAATTATTTTATAATATTCTTTTTATTTCTTAATTGTATGTTTGTGTTCATATGTTATGCTAGAAATTGAACCAAAGGTCAGATTGTAATGGAATTTTACATATCGAATAAAAAAATAGAATATTTATTTTTGATTGTCAACCTTTTAAAAGAAGTTTTACAATGTGGCCATCAAGTTATATGTGTATAATGCATTTTTATGGAAAGATATAAATAAATCAAATTAAAAAGGTAAAAGACTGATAGGAACAATACTGGAACCAACAATACTCAATTTAAACTATCAACAAGCAATATATCTATTTTTTTTTTTTTTTAAGTTCAAATTGGAAATTGAAATTTAAAAATTGTCAATCCACATGAAATAGAAAAAAGAAACATTTTTATTTCAGTAACATCATTTAATACACATAAATTTACTGATAACTAAATTATTTATTTCAGTGTTTTCGGAGTTCAAATACTGAATCTAACTCTTAAAACTATTACAGCTACATAAATTATTCAATTCTAATACAAATAGACTTGTATTTTTCCAAAGAATCTTACAAAACATATTTAAAATTCTTTAATTAAACCAATTTCAAAACTTAAATAAGTGAATAAAACTGAACATTTTTATTTAATTTCGATAGCAGTGCAATATTTCCAGAAATGTTTGTAAAAGCCATATATTTAAATTTTGAGTAAGCCTACTGTTTAGAATTTCAAATCAATAATTTACATACCACAACTCTTAACTCTGATTTTATAAAACTATATAATAGACATTTCTCTGAGTTCATATTTTTCTTTGTTTTAAGTTCATTAATGACTGTGTATGATAAGCGTATAATAGGATTATAAGCATTTGCCACCATGAGTAACAAAAACACATAAAGTACTGTTGTTGTTATACATGTAATCTTTACATCTGTAATCCAGTTATTTAGAACTACTTAAACACCAACAATACTCTGAGAATTTTATCAGCATTATCTCTGTCCTCAAAATTCAAAAGAGATACATAAGAACCATGCTATTTTTGGATATAAGAACCTCATGTAAAAAAATATTTACAGATTTAGAAATATTGACAATTCCATCATTGTATATTTATAGTTGTTTAATTTTTATTCATAATCGTCTAAATTCAGGAAATATAAAGCAACATGAGCACCAGTATAACACCCGTTTTAAAGATAGACTGCAATTTCCTGTACACAAATTAACATTATTTGAAAGTTCACCAAGTTATATGGGAACTAAATTTTATAATAAGCTTCCTCCTCATTTAAAACAGCTTAAAATGTCTTGTTTTAAGAACTCAGTTAAAAGTCTATTAATTAGTAAAGCTTACTATAGCATAACTGAGTTTTTACATGACAGTCTTTACGATCACATGTTTTAATGTTTGTAATATTTTAATGTAATGTAAGTTTTATTCTGATGTAATTGTATTACAGATTTAGTATTTATTATTGACAAGCAACCTGTTCACACAACATCTGAAGTTGTAAAATCTGTGAATGTTTTGTTGCAATAAACTTCTTGATTCTTGATTCTTTAAATTTAAGTATGGATACCAAATCAAGAATAAAAATCGTAGATTTCAAATACACTCTCATAAGTTAATATGGATTTAAGAGTCCTTTGTACATCTTAAGTTAAGAGTGAAAAACGTTTTTATAGTTTAAAAGATTTGTCATTACACGTGGACTACTACTGAGATATAATGAATGTTTGTAGGATAATTTCTTTGTTATTGCGTTTTTGACAGATTTTTATTTTTAAGTTTTTAACAGTAATAATTTAAATTTAAAAAAAGACACAATTTAGTTTGTATCAAAATGTTATAAAATGTCCAATATAGATAAATACTGACTAACCCTTTTAACCTCAGCCATTATATCAAGTGATGTGCCAAAAATCTCAAGCCATTTTCAGAGAAAATATAAGTATTTGTAAAAACCTCATAACTAGGCTATTTTTAAAGATATCAAGCTAATTCTTTTTTTTACTTCTTATTAAATGTAGTTCACAAACTGAAACATATGAAAGAACAAAATTATATATTGAAAAAGTTTTTTATTTTTTAACATTTACATATTATAAAATAAATAGGAACTTTAAAATTTCAAGTTATGGTGAAAAACAAATAGCTAAAAAAATATTTGACACACAAATATTTATTTATTTTATGTAAAATTTAATTTTATTATAATGAAACAAAAATGTATTTGTTTTATTGCCTAAGCCTACTTATATTGACAAGTTGAGTAACATAAATGTTTATTAGGATGTCATTTTTTCCTTTTTGCCATTTTTGTGCAAGTAAATGTAACACAAGCTATGAAATTCATAGCACTTAATATAAAATTTAATTTATGTCTGATAGCAAAATTAAAACTGTCTATAGCTTATATTTTTAAAAATTAACAAAAACTTTAAATACAATACTTAGAAATATAGAATATGTTTTTAAAAATGCCAAGATCAGCAAGTCAAAGAGTTTAAGGCAAAACTGCATACTCTCAATGCCTACTTAGTAGAACACCAAATGTACCCTGTTTATTAACTCTTTTAACTTTGACGTTATAAAGTGTTTTTCAGGGCTAATATTAAGGAATAATTTTTTTTTAAACTTAACAAGATTAAAGATGAAGAAATATTTATTAAAATCTTCCCACGGAAGTTATTTACATACTAAACTAATTATACCATTTAATAATTATGATTTTATTGTCAACAGCTTTTTCCAAGTTAAAACAAATGTAAATCACCGTTTTCTACATAGGTAGCTTTTGAGGACTACAAAGCAATATATATTATATATATAAGAAGGATTTTACACTCATAACACTACTTTGTATCATACTTTTAAACAGTTAACCCATCAGGGAACTTGCACGAGAGTCATTCGTTGCAGGCGAGCAGGACTGAATAATCTTATCCGGGCTGTACTCATGCTCTTTCTAGACATTAATGATCATGTAATGGTTTGTTTTTCCACTAGATCACAGTTGTGTGCCCTCCTGCATCTTTATGAGCAATTGTTCCTTTTTGTTTTGATAAGTTGGCACACTGGAACCACATCTAATAGCATGTTTTGTTATTGTTAACATTTTTCCATGTGATCAATTTTTTGTCACTTCAATGTTCTAATTAGATTCTATGTATTGTGTTCTCAATGTTACAATAAACATAGAACACAATACAAATTACATTGTGTTAATAAGAGTAGTTTAATCTTTGAATCATTTTTATTTCTATGTATTAAACAAATTGAATTAAAATTGAAATGCTGTCTTAAATTTAATTAGAAACTAAGTAGCTATTTATACTGTACCTATGAAAGTCACCACCGGGACCAACAGGCTTTTCAGAGCGATTCCTCTGATTGTTCCTTTCCTCTCGGTTCTCATTACTGAACTTCCGATCGGAAACAACTCTTGCGGGACCTTTCACCTTCACGTTTTCTAAAAACAAAAAATAGCTTTTGTTACTAGAAATCTCTTTCAGAAAATAAATAACAACCAAGTTATTTGACTTTTCCCAATTTTTCACGCAATTCATAAATTTGTTACTAGTAAATTTTTTTTTATATTCCAAAAACAAAATTTAATAATAGATATATGTTTCCCCTTAAATTACACTGTACACCATTTAATACAAACATATCAAACAATTTTCATTAACATTGATCAATTTTATTATAATTTAAACAATTATCTGATTGGTCAAAATTATTTTATTTTTTTAATGTCAATGCATGTACAGTAACTACATTATTCAGATTATTGAAAAATTGTTTGAAGAATGCTGTAAGTTTAAGAATGTTAAGGTGCATTTTTCTATTTATAACAAATAAATTTAAATGGTTTACACCTCAACTAATAAACATTAAGACTATTTTTTAAATAAATTATAGATGTACACAATGTAGGGATACAATTAATGAGTTTGAGAATATAAATGAATACAATGCTGTAAAGAAGCTATATAAAACAAAAATTAAAACAGAACTAGTTATTAGCTAAGGCAATTTCATAAAAAATATTCAAAAGTATACAGCTGCTTGGAACGCTATAAAGAATCGTATTGTAACAATAAAGTTTAAAAAAAATTAAACAAACCCCACGTAAGTTGTAAAGAAATACTCTGAGCTAAGTTTACTATCTAGGCCATTAGTCTAGACATACACCTAACTTTTTCAGATTGTTAGAGTGAGCATTGCATTGTTTGACTTATTACTTGGTTATTTTTAAAAGTACTTAACAACTAAGATGGTCAAGAGCTAGTTCATTAGTAGAAATTTGTATGTACTGGTATTATACTTCATATGATGATATATCTAATATTTCAATAGTTTTATGTAATGTGACCACTAGATTGTCTTTTACTAGTTAGTCCTAATCCTAAATACATTTTCAATTCTTGAAAAACATATAAATGTTTTATTACATCCCATATCTTAAGTAGTTGCTGATAAATTATTAAAATTTGATGTGAATATTAATTTTTAATTGTACACTTATATTACGTGACCAGGTAAGGGCTTACTATTTTTCAGTACATATACATCTCCTAAATAAAATGTAAAAAATAGTTTGAAAAGTTTTTTGCATGTTATTGTTAACATAACATGTTGAAAGAATAAATATTCATAACGGTTATTATAATAAAACCTTATACAACTCGTCCTTAACAAAGAGAAATTTGAATCTTGATAATAAGTTGTACAATAATTTGAACTATCATTGAGTTAGGATTATCTAAATTATATATTATTACAATATTAATATAATTTCATTATAATTGTTACGAAATATGTAGCTGAAATAAAGTGAATAACATTAGTTAATGTTATTGACTATCAATAACATTAGATAAACCAAGGTCACGATCTACATCACCGCTGTGATCTTCAAATAAACCAAGGTCACAATCTACTTCACCGCTGTGATCTGCAAAGATTTTCCTATCAATAATAAAACACTTACTATTTACATTATGAACATCATATAGTCACAATATTATAAAACAAATACAGTAATGTACAGCACTAGAGTAATAATGTTTGTCAACAAAGAACCTATGGTGAGCTAAGTAAACACGGACAGAAAACAAACTTAAATATTTTCTTCAGTGTTCCCACTCAATCTTAATAATTCAATTTCACGGTTAAAATATAATGATTTCATGGCCGAATTGTTTTTATAAACAAAGTTACCAATAAAAAAAGATGATGGTGAGGGGGACCAAATTTGAGATGCCAACATAGATGACACGATGGAAAGGTCAAATTACACGGGAGGGCAAACTGTAAGCAGTTAAATCGCTATCAAACCGCATTTCCGGTTAACCAGTTAACTAACTTGCACTGTGAGCTGGCAACCCACAAAGCAGTTAAAGAGCATGTATAAAATAACCTGAGGTTTGAACGCTAACAATTTTTCCGCAGCCAGCCATAAAAAATGTTTGCCTTTCATGCTTATGCGTCCAACCTGCACATAAAAGATGCCCACATAAATAACTTCATTTGAAAGTGTGGGACGATCTCTGAAACTCGCGGTTTCTGAGCGGTTAAACCATAGCGGTTCACCCACCCTTTGTAAGGCCTGGTTCATACTAACAAGAACTGTGTAAGTCAAATAATGGCTATCACTCCTGCGAGATTTAGTAGTGTATTGTATAGAATGTAGCGGTTTGTTGGATGTATTGATAAATCAATAACGCATAAGCATTGTTTTTTGTACACTTTGATATTTTTTTAAATGTTATGTGTGTGTGTATATATATATATATATATATATATATATATATATATATATATAACTTGTGTACTAATAGACCAAAACTTTTATTTAATGCTATCTGTTTGTTTTAACAGGATATATAACCTAAGAAAAATATACCCATATTTATGAATATTTTCTACCTGCCAATTATTATAGTTATTTATTTAACAATTATATTACTTTATATGTAGATTTTAATTTACAATACATTACCTTTAATTCATACATTAAATTTTCTACTTGTGATTAAATATTTTTTATTAATAGTAATCAGATAGGTTTTAACAATATATTAATATTCATATGCTATTTTTTGTTTTATCTTAACAATTTAATGCTAGATATTTTAGTCTTTATTATTGTACACCTGGGATACCCCATAGACTAATGAGCATAAATTTTGATCTGGCAATCAATATTATACATGTTGCTGTATTTATCACCACTACAAGGATGAGTTGGGGGTGGCTACAATTACTGTGCATGATTTTAATTAATACATGAAGTTGTACGCCTACCAGGTAACAAAAAGGCAAGCTAAAGAAAAACAGAGGAGAAATATAAAATCAGAAGATTATTTCATCAGTGCTACTACTTTTGCATAACAAAAGAAGTGGATTAAATAATGATATGGTAATTTTACTAAGGGGCAGGCTATCAAAATGTACTCCTAAATTTCAGTACTGTTTTAGGTGATCAAATTACGGTAATTCTAAGCAATATATGGGTCAACCTCGATTTTTCTCATATTACAATATAATGTTCCAATAGTCAATTAGAAAAGGAAATGAATAGAATTTCTTGCCGGAAAGCAGTTATAGGGAGCAGGCAACTCATATTACAATATAATGTTCCAATAGTCAATTAGAAAAGGAAATGACTAGAATTTCTTGCTGGAAAGCAGTTATAGGGAGCAGGTAACCGCGAGAATTACCTATTAGTGATCAGGGGCACTGACGTGATCTGGGCTTCAAATTTGGAACTACTCGAGTTAATTTTTTTTCTAAAAGAGCAAGCAGCGCGAAGCGCAGCGCAGCGGGCAAGCATCGTGCGTGATCTTCGTATATACTGAATTGATTCAGGCCAAAGGAATGACACAGATTCCTTTACCAGATTTTTACGGAGATTTTGTATTGGGCGGATTATTGGTTTACTTTGCTTTCCAGCATGTAATTATGTGTTTAAAATTGTTTTACATACATTACCCACATTATATTGTAATATGTAATAACAATTTATCAGAAATTTTTAATAAAAAAAAGGATCACGCACGATGCCTGCCCGCTGCGCAGCGCTTGCTCTTGCTCTTTTGAAAAAAAAATTAACTCGAGTAGTTCCAAATTTGAAGCCCAGATCACGTCAGTGCCCCTGATCACTAATAGGTAACTCTAAGCAATATATGACCGTCTGGCGGTTGCCTGCTCCCTATAACTGCTTTCCGGCAAGAAATTCTACTCATTTCCTTTTCTAATTGACTATTGGAACATTATATTGTAATATGAGAAAAATCGAGGTTGACCCATATATTGCTTAGAATTACCCAAATTACATTGTGTTCGCTGTAAAACATTATTACTGAAATATAAACTTCTTGCTTTATCCATAACTTAACATGCACATAAATAAATTAGTAAAGAAACATTTTTTTAACGTTCTTAAAATTTACTAAATCTGATTCAAAACCTCATTTAAATTGTATCTACTAAAAAATTATAATACATTTTATTAATATTAAAATACTTGGGGCATAAGAAATTAATAATTTATAAGCCAAATTAAATAATCAAAATTAACTATGCACCCAACCTTTTTGATTTCTACTCTATAAAATATATTACATCTATTATCATTTCCTTTTCTACATTTTAGTAAAATTTGAATAGGATTATGAATCTGCTTGAACGTAAAACTCATTAATTTACTATTTTCAGTTTATTTATATAATTTTTGTTACTAAATTGCCTACGTTCTGCTTTTTAGTGTTGGTTATCAGTTTTGACTTGTAACATTTTTATGCCTATCCAATATTAACATAAAAACTAGTAGTTATTTAACTGGAAATTAAAAAACATGTCCATAGGTATTAATAGGGAACACTAGTGTGGTGTCCCTAATGATTAGATTATTCTTGTACTAACAGTTCTCCTTTAAACCCACCAGATCCCCATATTTGAAGAAGGGAGGCGTGTCAGCAAGTACTGGCAATCGAATAGCAGCCATTCTGAAACTTCCAATCCTAACTCATATACTACTACTTCACTGCTTCCACCCGATAGCTGTGATCTAATAGTGGTTGCAGTTGCTGCATTCATCATGCCTACAGATGCAATCCGCCGCATTTGATCTAATTACTACTATTATAAATCACACATGACTAATTGCTATGAACTGCCACCATTAAACTAGCACAGTTTTCACTCTTGTGAACCAGGCCTAACATAGCTGTATGACAATGACTGTCTGACAATGTATCCGCGGTGATGATGCATGTTGATTTACTTATTTGCAAGTTTCACGGTATATTAATTAAATTTTAGTTTGGTATTACCCGGCCGCTATGTCCCTATCTACTACTTGTTATTACGCAATATAAGTAGGTTTAGATTAGGTTATCATAAATGTTACTAACAGCACCAAAGTTAATGTTAAACCTACACTTCTGGTGAAAAATGAAAAACATCCCTCCCTCAAGTTGTAAGTTGTACCGTGATTCACGCTCAGATCAAGTGAGCAATGGTAAATATTAACTTTTTCTTTTAAAAATATGTATGTATTTACCCACTTATGTAGTAGATAGGAACAGAGTGGCCATCAGATAGATAACACCAAAGTACTAATTAAATTAACAGTGTATTAAACATTTGTTTATAACGGAAGAAATTCACAGCTTCATCACACTTTCACAGTGAGGTAGGGACCCAGATTCTTGTTCTACATTTGCGCTGGGCGTTACGTGGTCCTGTGACCAAGAGTCAACCTCGTATTGGTTGTTGCTGATGTCACCTGCTGCGCCCTCTTTGAATACATAAAATAACAATAATACTGAAATCAGGGGGAGTTTGGCCCAAATAAAAACTTTTTTTGTTAACTTAGACCTAAGAATAAAATGTCCAAGAATGGCGACAAACGAAGAATATCCCTTGAGGTAGTACCTATTACTAAAAGATAAAGTTCTAGAGGGTCTTATCATAAAACCCTTTGGCCATTAATGAGAGCAAGAAAACACAACTTGCCAAAGCAAACAAATATTGTAAATCCTTAATTTCCTATTATCTTGCAACAAGGGGACGATTGGAAATGGTTAATAACAAGATCTCATTAGGCGTGTGAATAAAAAGAGATTTGAAAATAATGCAAACAACTTAATCAACTTCCAAGAAACGAATAAATAATATTAAAAAAAAAGAACAATAGTGTAATAAATTACCAAGACTAATGCAACAACAACTCCGTAAGTTGTTATGCATGAACAATCTACTTACAAATCACCTGATAACTTCCAATCACATAAAAATATATTTACCTGATTTAAAAACAACACATGATTACACAAAGAACTCATTCTCTCACTCTAAAAAAAAAAAAAATCCAATAATACATAACAAAGAACAATTCATAAAGGAATACATAATCCACACTCAAACGTATAAATAATATTGACGTTATAAGAGTTAATGCGCCAACTAGGCAGTTACTACACATGATGGTTGTCGGTGCTGTACTACGCTGTTATGATTGAACAGATCAGATACACTATCGGGCACAGATAACGCTAAAACATAGAAACCAAAAAGCACAGTACAAAAATATAACCACAAATTTACTTTCCATTATTAAAAGAACACGGTTATTTTGTGATTTGTATCCGCTAAAACCATAGTTTTGTTCAGGAGGACCAACAGATTACATTAATAATGTTAAAATTATGTTTGGCAACCATGCAGAGAAACGTCACTAACTAGTCACTAGCACCACCATTTAGAGAAATAACGGAGTTTACCTCTTGAAATTACCAAAGTAACAAAATCAACACAAAGATTATCAAAGACATTGCACAATGGTAAACAAAACTTTTACCATACAGGTAGAAACAGGCTAAAATGATGAAAGCCTAGAAAAAGTACTGAAAAACTTTTAAATCACCCTCAAATACAGTTAGTAGACCTATTCTCTTCATTCATATTCTCTGTTCTTTTTTCACATAAATTTTAATAATCCTGTTATCCCATCCTCTTATAGCTACCCTTCCCTAATTTATACTTCTCCACACAGGAACCCCAATTCCCCATGCTCCCATGGATCTATAGACTAATTTAAATAGAACCTGAATTCAAACTTGTTTACGTTTTGTGGTATCTATATAGTTTGTCAACAGCTAAAAATCCTTTCTGGAAATAAAAACAGGCTATACTATTGTAAGAAATTGTTACAAGTGGATTAGATCATTTTGGATACACGGCTAAGCTTTTCTACATAGACGGATTTTCCTTCCACATTTAAAAAAAAGGTTCTTTTAATTTTTCAGGCCTTTCCTTACTTTTATTTAATTAATACTGTATGGCTAATCCACTCCTTTCTTACAGAGTATAAATTGGACTTTTATACCGCACCACGCAATGTCAGCGAGCCACCCGATAGTGCTAATATCGCGGCGCTACATGAGGTTAAGTCGCCGATAACCCCAAACAACAGAACATCAATAATTGATTAGGGCTATATTTCTTAATAGATTTTGTAGAGTAATAAATGAGAAAAACGATACTATTTAATTTAGACATATGCCGTCTTTATTTTTTCCATAAATACTACCGCTAGATAACATTATTTTTGTACTGCATATCGTCACTGGAATAGTTTTTTATAGGAGCCACTCTTTACACAAGTTAATTTGTTGTTGTTGATAACTGAAGGTTTTTAACTTTTTTTAATCATAATACAGGATAGAAATATGCAAGACACTAACTAGGACTCTTTTTTATTACTATAAAAACTCATCTATTGAAGTAATTGTTTGAATCTGCCAGATTCTTAGGGCTTTTCAGCAGGTAGGATAAAACATTTTTGTTAGAATATTTTAAAACTAAACATGCAAGTTGTATACATATGTTTTATTTGTTAGTCAATAAATTTGCCTTTATTTTGCATATTTTTATTTGAGTCACATTAGTAAAGAGCTATGCTATGCTAAATGTGAAAAAGTAAACAAATTTTTGTTCTAAAAAACCAATTAATAACTTTTCAACACGCAATGGTACGTAATTATAATTATTAATGTCTTATTCGGTAGATTTTGCTGGAAAGATATGTGTAAACAATATTTTGGCTCACAACATTAAACCTAATACAATACATAAATTAGGCCTACCTATTTTTTTTTTTTAACTAGGAAGTGGAAATTTATTAAAACTTGGAGGTTAAAAGTGGAAATAAAACAATTTATTTGACAAATATTAAACTCAATTTAGGGATGGGTTAGAATATAATCAAAGATGTTTTTTATTATGAATAGGTCTACACTATAAAGGTAAAGGCATAATCAAAGTTAAACCAATTTATATTTTATGTGAATTATTGATTTTAAAAATAATAAGTTTTAAACATGCTTGAGCTGAATACACCACATGGTGCAGTCCTATAAAAATGTACAAATAGAAATGGACAACACTACTAAAGAAGCTAAGTATGACCACTAGAGTACCAACCACATGGTATTTGTGGATCACTTTACATTATTCCAATGAGCCCTATTTATTTCAATTAACACAGATAGATGATTGTAGAATTGATTATAATATTGCTGTGCACGGTAAAAGTAATGCTCAGTTTAATAATATTATCACACCACGCTAATTAAATTTTTCTTAAAAAATGCCGTTGATGAAACGTGATTACAAAGCAAGAGATGAGTTTTGATTATGAGTACAGTTAAGTAGATAAATAAATATAATATAAATAAGTACATACCTTCTTTTGCTTTATGCTGCTGATCCTGTGACTTGATATTCTGCGTTTCTTTAATCCCCTTCCGTACATTTACAGGTTTTCCTTTTGCCTCCTGCTGTTTGCCCTTATTTTCTTTCTCCGAGAGCTTAGTTTTCTTCTTTAATTCCTTCTCTTGTTCTTGAACTTTTAATACTTCTAAGGGATCTTCGTCTTCATTTAAGAACAGTTGGTACCTGTTGGTTATTCCTATTCCATAAAGATTCTCCATTTTTAGTATATTTGGAGATATAAAACACTTCGGCTATTCAGCCTGCCCTAGCAATCCACTCCAATATGGCGGTGAAGACGATCCGACGGATGGCAATAAAAAACACACTATTGGACTTGTGGGTAGTCGGAAATTGTACTAGGGTAGTCAAGCGCCGTTCCAAAAGTGAATAATACAGAAATATTGCAACGAAGTATATTATATACATGTGTGTGCGGTTGTGTGTATGTGAGCGCGTGCGTGTTTATCGACAATAATTTTATTTATTACTTACTTCACTTTATATTAGTCAATTTTAGATTCAGATTGCTCCTTAAACTACATTTATAAACTGCTATATTATAGTATAGTACGAAATAAATACAAAACATGCAGTGTCAAATTAACTAGTAGGCCCAGTAGGCAGCGCAACAGACCTACAGACCGGAATCTCGAAAATTAAATCAAAATTTTAACTAGTTTCAATGCAAATAGAAAAATGCTATATTTCATTAATTTTGACGACGTTATCAAGGTGTTTTCGTCCAAGAATTTAAAAATTTGTTTGTTTGTTGACTTATTTTGTTTAATTTGCTTAGCACTAATTACATGGTCGTATAATTAATCACAAAACAACGATTTTTTATAAAAGCCTTAAAATTCAACTAAAATATCTTTCATAACAATTACTAATTTATTTTTTTCACCTTGCAGTAAAACAATTTTTACAGAACTCACAAACAAATTGATAGGGACCTAGGAGCTCTAGAAAGTAGTCACTGGAATTTTCAAAGACAAACTTTGGTATAGGTACATATACAACGGCCAGTTACCTCAAGAAGTGAGTTTTATTGACGATACTGATGAAAACTCTCTTCAAAGTGGAGAAAAGGGTTAGCTAAAAATGTACTTTTCCGTATTTCTGCTCTTCCCGGTGTTGGTCGTATCCTATTAACTGTCTAGCAACTCACCGCGTCTTGTCCAGCGTTTTTACCAGTTTTGGATAGTTCATACTTGGTCTTTAAGGGTTTGTAAGATGTGTGAGCATCCCGTTTCTCGCATTAACCGGCATCCACTGAAAACCGGCTAACCGATTGGAATAGCCTCTCAATTCCAATGAAAGCTGGTAAGGATATTGTTCCGAATGCACTTAATGTCTAGAGAGCAACATTCCTCATCACGTCCAACCCTTTGTGCGTGTTTTAGCGTTATTGCCTTAAAGCGTACATACCTCGTACCCATATAAGAGCACGACTGAGTCATAAGTGGGAAGCAGAAATGAATACCCTCTTCATACTCATCAAATCAATACATTGTGGTCTTCCCAGAGTGTGATATCGATAGAATTCTTGGTGTGACATTTGATAACAAACTACACTTTAGTTCACATACAAATATAATTACTAAAACAATTTTAGAATACTTGGATATTTTAAACTCATTAGGCTATAAGAGACATGTGGAGCACTCACAGCTTCTTTTAAGAGTATACACCTCTACATACAGATCTAAACTGGAGTGTTGTTACTTTGATTATTGTCACTCACCAAACCATCTTTTAAAAACCTGACTTTGTCCGAAATCAGACAATTCGAATTTCAGCCACAACTAAACCAACTACTATTATTGCACTTCAAAGCTACACTTCCACCCCCTCCACCAGCGATTGTGGATGATGACCCAGAAAATGGTATTTACAGATTTCATTGATCCTTCCCATCCAAGTGATTCCTAGTTTCCTACAAAATGATTACATACACTGTAATTATATGAACATTATTAAGGTACACCAGTACACAGAAATATTTATTAATTAACGTACAAAATACTAATCAGTACTGTCAAGAATGAATAGGACTACTTAATCTAGATAAATAAGCACATGTTTTTTTTTACGAATCAATAAAAGGTTTTATAATATAAATATCTTAATAATATATTTATCTGCCGACTATGACAGAAATTCTCCAACTCTATAATAACACCAAATACAAAAAAAGTGTTTAATTTCTTCTGATAAGAAGTTATGCTATTTCCAAGCTTAATATCCTCTGGCAGTGCATTATAGAGCTTGACAGCCTTAAATTATGAGTGGTTTTCTAAAAAAAAGGGGTTTTGAAACGATTATACCATTTCTTTTACGAATATTGTAGAAATAATATTTCTGTGGATGGATAAGTTCGGTTAGATTTCTATATATATAGGCAACGTCTTTGACTGCGTAAAGGTCAATCATGACACTAAATAATCTCAACAGCATAGGCTAAGATGTGTATATTATCATAATACACTGTAAACATTACATCCCACATTAAGAACGCAGTATGATGTTTAGAACGAAAGTTTCGCTGCTTAATCTTTACACAAGTCAAACAAATATGTTTAAAAACATGTAAAATTATGTTTGTAGTAATTTTCGCATATGTTTTTTTACCAAATATAACTCCAAGCAGTATCGCAAAAAGGCAAGAAATTATTAAGAATATAACATCATCGTGCAAGCTAGAATTCCTTATTTTAAAATTAATGATTTGAGATTGTCGTTATTTAAAAACTACTTATTTTGATCAAATCATTGTATTGAAGTTTATTCATACGTAACCGCTTCAGGAAAAGATGTTTTATCCGCAAAAGGCAAGTGTTCCCTTTATTTACAGTTTTTGAAGATTGTTGATAAGTATTAAGATACGTATTGGACCATGAACCGACTCCTTAGGTACTCTGGCTATAGTCAATAATGATGATGATCGAGCCCATTTTGAAAATCCATGATCATCAATGTACGGCATTTGAACCATTTGGCACCTACCACTAAAATATTATAGACATAGCTATCAACCGAAACTCTTTTGAGGTTAAGACTGTATGATTGACTTAAAGGAATGCTGTGTTCTATCACACAGATAGCTTGTTGTTGATGTTAAGTCAAAGAACGTCCTGACAGTAGAAATACCTGAATCTAAGAAATGAACTATAGTAAACAAAAATGTATGGATAGCATCTGTTGTGGATTTACCTTCAGTAAAATCAAATTGATCAGGCGATATTTATAATATTTTACTGTCCTTCATGAATGCCAACATCGTAGTGAGAAAAACACGTTCAAAATTCTTAGAAAACGTGTAAATTAATGAAATCAGCTCGCAGCTTAATTTGATTTCGTTCTTAATTTTGTTTTGTATAGTGGCCACATGATACTATGTTTATCCCTGTTGGAAAGCAACATGTTTCAACAACCTTCAGACGTTTAATCCATTTCACTGTAGGTGTTAGATGGAGAAACATTACTTTACCCCCCAGTAGTTGGGTGCAAAAGGAACTTGTTTCGTGACAATTCTGTCAGTAACTTACCTTTACTTAAACGATATATAGATTAAGATTGATTATATCTTCAGACTTCGTCTTACAACCTCATCGACTCACCATGACTACCAAGAAGCCATCTTATGCAGGTGCAAAATTTTACAATCTCCTACCAAGACACCTCAAGAGTATAACAAGAGAGTCAGCGTTGAAGAGGAATCTCAGTGCATGGCTTGCTGACAGGACGTTTTACTCCATCGAGGAATTTTTAAACTGGACATGACATTTTTATCTTGATCTATGTTTTAAGCTAGATAAAATTTTTACATACATATTGACACATATTCTGTACTCGATGTATATGAATAAAGTTCTCTTTGATTGATTTGATTGATTGATTGATTAGGACATAATGCTATAAATGAAATATTATGCTAAATTGGTTGTTACGTTACTTCTATATGCTTGAAATTATCACTCTAATTGTACACTGCCCCCATTTGAACAAAAGTTAGTTCAACCAATGTCTAATCGTTATCTATATACGCGTGCGCACACACACACGGACAGATTTATGCAATTATATACAATTTTTTCTTTTTTACTTTAACTTATCAAGAAGAGAACTGTGTAATCTATATTTGGGGAAAAGGGCAAACAATTATGTGTGATACTAAGGCCTCAGAAAATTATTGTCAAAATAAAAATGAATGTCCCACTCAACTCCATACTCACATACTCCATTTCCGACGAAACCTACAGTTTCACATTAAGGCAACACTATTCGCCAGAAGCATGTGGTAAATAAATGCACTCTCCTCCAAGGTGAATGTGGGAGCTATATATATTGCAGTCTAATTTAATTTTACTGACGCTATGATAAAGTTGAATCAATCACCTAGGCTTCAAATCCACTGCCTAGTGGTAACTCGATCAAGCACAGGAGAAAACGAAGAAGGGTATCAGCTACCATTATAGGTTACAGATCCCAGAGAACGGAAAAACAGTTCCCGAGACTTTTTAAAACTTTTGGAAAAAGTCATCACTTTTGCAAGGGTAATTTACTGTCTATGTTAATCAACGACCCGTAGGTTGCCAGACTGCTGCAATTTACCGCTAGTTATCCGTCAGTATTTTAAACCACATAATTGCTTCAATGGCTACCAACAGTGGTGTCATTGGGGTCACGATGTCCAAATTTTAAAATGACTAACACGTGTGCTTACAACAGGAATGTGGTCAGTAATTGAGCAGGTCTTTTATTACGTTGGGTTATTAAGTACAATTAGTATTAAGATTTTGAATTGGTTAGAGTAGGCCAAATACTAAGAAAGTTTTGATTTAAATTATTATTACAGAGGGCAGGAGATGTATGGCAGGTTTTGTAGATGTGAAATATATAATTATTTATATTGTAATTATGTAACACTAATTTAATGTGAACCTGGTAAGGCTAGGAGAAGAAAGATCAGATGGATATGGACGATCGGATTAATTTAGTTACACTCTTATTTCGTATAATCTGCTCTATTTACAATTGCTATTAACTGTATTCGCATTATATCTAAAAATTATTATAATTGAACATTGTAACTTCAATGACTAGACATACTGGTTTTGATAGGAATAGGTCTAATCGGGTACTTATACTAATTGTCACCTTCTCACGCGTTCAGATTACTTTACGGAACATTCATCTACCAGAGGCAGACCATAATTGAATGTCGCAAGCCATACCACTAACATTTTATTAATAACTGATATAAGAGGGTATTAAGAGACTTTGCATCTATTCAGACAAGAATTTCGTTAATTTAACTTAAAGTAACATTGCAAAAAACATAATTTTTTGTAGTCATTAATAATTTACAATATGTAATCAAAAGGAAATTATGTTAAAACTGTTGGATAGCTATAAATGAGGCTAAGATTAGTTAAAACCATGAAATTAACACTACAACATTCCCAGGTTGGCATTCACCTTATATTAATATAAGCCTAACTCAGAACAATATCTTACACTGTAATATAACTTCTGAAACATTATCCGCTTAACTTCTCTCCCACAAAGATTTCTATTCTCTTTGTGTTTATGCAGTCTAATAACTCGTTGCATAATTTAATGCTGTTGGTCAGCAATAGTCTTTCAAATAAGCTAGTTCTACGTGCAGGAACATTTATCCTTCTGGAGTGTCGGGGAACATAATGATGTTTATTGAAAAAGTGTTCACTATTGGAAAGGTTTTACACAGATAATTATATAGATTGATGAAATATTAGATTCTTAGCCTCTTGCGAAAGCGTTACACAAAGTTTTACACTATTTTTAATAGACAGTTCTTATGGCATTTAATTATAATTTTTGGACTAATACCTTTGCAATCCCAAATAACCACAGTATGTAAGAAAAATTGGCATATTAACCAATAATACGCAGACAAGTTTACCTGGAGTAAGAAAATTTTGACAGATTTCTTATTACAAAGATTTATTATATCAGTTTCTTACAAATGAACTCAATATGGCCCTGAAGGTTCAGTTTGTGTTAGATATCAACCGTTTAATTTTTTAAATGCGTTGTAAATGTTGTTTAATTTTTATGAACTACTTGCCAGAAAATGCACAATCTGTGTTTTCTTGTTATTAACTGTATTTCTTGTTATTAGCTTGTTAAAGCATAGCATTATGAGGAGTGTTTCCTCATGAGTGTTGTAGTCCGAACGAGATTGGGCCTTGACTGTAATAGATGTATCGCACAGTCGTAATAGATGGCCGACTTTTTCATTGGCACTAGTAATCAGAACTGTACTCATCTTTGACGGGCCCCGGAAAAGATATTCGTCCGGGCCCCGTTATGTCTCGCCACTGCCGGACAGTTTTCCCCAAACCTGACTTGCCCGAGATTAGTACCTGGGTTAGAAACGATGTGATATATACTGCATCAGTAGTTGAATTCTCCTTTGTTAAGCTAAAGTGGTTCGGGGAAAGAATGACATTATTCAGTACGAAAGACAACTAGCTTTAAATCCCCTCTAAGCCTAGACGTCGTGGAGAATATCACATAAGACTACAGGATACGCCTGATTTTATTTCCACAAGACTTGTATCATCGGAATAATGTCAATACATTCTTTTCTCCTGAAAGGTCTTATTGGAACAAATGTATTAAGACATCCACTGATAAAACGTAAGAATTTTTCACGTGCATATTTACGAATTTTATATACAGCGAAAATTATGAGACTCTAACCATCGCATAACTGCATTTTTGCAACGAAAAACTGACAGGAACTCACGTAAAAGAACTGAGAAATATCAAATCCTTTACATATGACACAGCCCTTGGCTAGTGTACATATTTTGCCTTTTACCAGAGATTGATGAATTAAACTGACACATTTTCATAATTCATAAGGCAAAAGGATTTGAACTACAGTTCAGTTATTTTGTGTAAGGCTTGCAAATTATAAATGGGTGTTGACACTCCAAGTGGATATAAAAAGGGTCCTTACTTGTTCGAATACTTCAAGTGTTCTGGTAGTGTCGTGAAAGATCGTTTCTGATTACCAGTGTCTGCTTTTGAAGAGTTTGCTATCATTCTCTTCGGTTTTTGATGTTGTCCCATCAAAATAAAATACATTAGAGAACTAAATATCCCTATAACTAGTTTTAATGTTGCATGTTTAATCAAAACTGACCCATATCCAAGGTACGAGAAAGAAAACTGACTCACATTTACCTTTAAAAATAGAATGGAGACCAATTTATTAAGACGTAGATATAACAACATAAACTGCATTAAAACTTTTCTTTACAATAAGATCTTCCTTATCCTAGTACCCTTTCGCAAATTTCCCAATCTCCTGAGCCCGAAACATAACGTTTAGTATAAAAGACCTCAAACCTTCTTTGGTATTTCCTAGAATAGAAACTTTCATTTTATTCCATGCTGACTGATATTTCTCAGACTTTTTGAATTACTGATTTTTAATTTCTATTTTCACCGTAAGTTGATCACTAAAATAATATACATTACATCCGTATTCAAATTTTTGCATTTTACTTGTATATAATAAATGTATCTTTTGAATTAGAAACAAAATAGAATGTATCTAGAGACAATTGTATGCGACTAAAAACATACGGAGTCCTTATGCTCAGGGATATTTTTTGTAACAGTGGGCCAGGTTTCCTAGGCCTGGTAGTTGCCTCTCAGCCATATGGCTTATTGTGCACCCTCTCCCAGGTTTAAGCTGTATCAAAACCCAGGCCTTTACAAAACCATGAGATCTTCTGAACAATGCTTTCCTGTTCCAACCCCTCTTCCGTATGCATAAGAACACCTACGGATCTTGAGCGTTTGCTCTGTAATGCCGGACATTCAAATATGACGTGCTTGGCTGTATCGTCAGCCTCGCCACATTTCCTGCACAGTGTTTTCTGAACTGGAATACCTATTCTATTCAGGTGGCTTCGGAATATCCAATGACCTGTAATAAAACCAGTCACCTTTCGGATCTCCGTTCTACTCATTCTAAGGGCATCTGCTGCAATTTTCCTTGATGGTCCCTTGAGCATCCGTTTTGCTTGTACATTCCCCTCAGTGTTTCTCCAATGTTGTAGGTGTTTGTTAAACATCCACTTGGTAACTGATCTACGTGCTAAGTTATATGAGACCCCACACGTTGGTTCAGGACCGGTAAGAGGACAGTTGGCTCCCAAGTTAGCGCAACTGTCTGCCCCTTCATTTCCTGTGATTCCTCTATGTCCAGGCACCCAAGTTAGAGTAACTTTATTGGTTTTCGCCAGCAATTTCAAGACCTTATGGCATTCCCAGACTGTCTTCGAATTACAGTCATGGTTGGCCTAGGCCTGCAGAGCAGCCCTGCTGTCCGAGTTAATGTAGATGTTTTTGCCTTTGTAGCCTCTTTCCACATTAACTCTTGCACATTCTGCAAGGGCTGTAACTTCAGCCTGAAAGACAGTTGCCAGTTTACCTAGGCTAAAGCTTAAGTGAACCCTCGGTCTGGCTCCCCAGACCCCTGCCCCAGTACCCTTGAGAGTCTTTGACCCGTCCGTGTACCAGGTTAGAGCCTTCTTCATGTAGTCAGGCTCACCTTTTGACCATTCCTTCCTTTCAACAATATTGACTTGAAATGGTTTTACCCAGTCCGTAACCTTTGCCATTCTGTCAGACATCATTTCTATAATATCCAGTTTGAGAATGTCAACGATCTTGGAGTGCTTACTAGCATGGTGATAATGCCAGTTCCCATTGCACTTCAGTCTGTAGGCAGCCATCCTAGCCTCTCCTATGACGAATATGTCTAGGGGTGGGAGGTTTAGCACTACTTCCATAGCAGCGGTTGGTGTTCCTCTCATGGCACCCATTGTCCCCAAGCATGCCAACCGCTGTACCTTTGACAGGTTTTTTGCGGCAGTCACCTGTTGGACTTTTGGCCACCATACCACTGAGCCATACACCATCATTGGCCTAATGACTCTGGTGTACAGCCAATGTGACATGTCGGGTCTAAGCCCCCATGTGCATCCTACCGCACGTCTCACCATCATCAATGTAGTCTGAGATCATCTGATTATGTATTCCAGATGACAATTCCAGGTGAGTTTATCATCCAGTTTGACACCTAGATATTTGAACTCCCTGCTTATCTGTATCTGGCCCCCACATAGGACTGGCTGTGTGATTTCCAGTTTCCTCCTACCATACTTGTAAATGGTATCATGACGGTCTTCGAAGGATTTACTGCAAGTCCTTCTTCGTCACACCATCGCTCCACAATGGCCAGTGCTCTCTGCATCATTTCCAGACACGTGACCATATGCTTGCCTCTTATGAGTGTGACAACATCATCTGCATAGCCTTGAGCATACATACCCCGTTCATTCAGAGTCCAGAGTAAGTCATCCACAACTACGTTCCACAGGCTTGGTGATAATACACCTCCTTGTGGACATCCTCGCTGCGTTTTGACCTCTCTTGTGACTCCGCACAGAGATACCTGTGCTCTTCTACTCTTAAGCATGTTACTTATCCATCTAACAACGGTTTTCTCCGTACCCCTGGATGTAAGCTTAGACACTATAGAGTGAGTACTCGTATTATCAAAAGCTCCTTCTATGTCCAGGAATACTGCTAAAGCTATTTCCTTTTGTTCAATAGCTTGCTCAATCTTGCCAACCAGACAGTGTAGGGCTGTTTCACAAGATTTACCTTTCTGATAGGCATGTTGATTTGGATGTAAGGGACGGTTGATGAGGACTGTGTCCCTTAAATGCCTATCCAGAACCTTCTCCATGGTCTTGACGAAGAAGGATGTTAGGCTTATTGGTCTATAAGCTTTTGCAACCTCATAGGAGGGTTTGCCTGGCTTCGGGATAAATATAACCCTAGAGGTCCTCCAAGATGAGGGTATGACTCCTGTCGCTAGACTAGTTCGAAACAGTCGTAGGAGCAGATGTATCACCAAGTCCCCACTTTCCTGCAGTAAAGCGGGAAAAATGCCATCGGGACCTGGTGATTTGAACGGCTTAAAAGACTCCAGGGCCCGTTTTATCCCTAAGTAGTTGATAACAGTCTTTGCACAGTTCCAGTCCTCCTTAGACGAGCTATCTCTAGGTTCTCGCCGCCATTCACTAACAACCGTTTCACTGGTTTGAAACGATCCTGGGAAGTGTGTATTCAGTAAACACTGAAGAGTCTCCTCAGGATCCTTGGTGTGAGTCCCATCTTCCCTAAGTATAGTACCCACCACATTTATGGGGCTTCGAGCTAGGACTGTTTGGAGTTTAGCGCAGTCAGGAGCTTTATCAATACTCTGACAGAATTCTCTCCACGAGTTTCTCTTAGCTCTTCTCACCTCTTTATTGTACTCTGTTAGGGCAGCAGAGTACCTATCCCAGTTCCCTGCACGTTTGCATGTATTATATGCTCTGCGAAGGTTTTTTCCGCAAGGTTTCCAGCCCCTGGTTCCACCAACATGCTTTTTTCCTTGAGTTTTTTTCTATCACGGGGCAGGCTTTAAGGTACAATTCTTTCATGGCGTTTTGCAAAGAGTTCGCCATGTCCTCGACCCCTTGCCCTTGATACCCATTTTCCCTTACTAGATTGCTTTTTAGCTCTGCATTGAAAGCTACCCAATCTGTTTTCTTTGGGTTTCTATAGGTCTCATTTATTTTGTACGACCTCATGTCAAAGGAGATATACCTATGATCTGAAGCAGATGCTTCATCTAGCACACTCCAGTTTAAAATTTTAGTTGCAATATAGTTGCTAGCCAGAGTTATATCTAAGACCTCTTCTTCTACCCCTGTACCTCTTCTTTGTACAAAAGTTGGTTTACGGCCTTGATTCATAATAACTAAGTTAGATTCTACTATAAAATTCAAGAGGCACTCACCCCGATTGTTGATGTTGCTGCTCCCCCAAGCGGTGTGGTGGGCATTCGCATCGCAACCGACAATCAGGTGCCTCCGCGTAAGGGTTCCGAACTCCACAATCCGCCTCATCTCCGCGGTTGGCGGTGGTTCTGGAGAATCGTATGGGAGGTAAACCGCTGCAAACAGGATTCTGATCTTGCCATCACCTGTCTGCAAGTGAACCTCTGTCACGGCTGTGTCTCTAGAACACATTTGTGTCATTTTTAGTGATTTGATTTTGTTACTGACACATATACATGCTCTAGGGTTGTTACTGCCAGAATCGTATATCAAATTACCTTTACCGGTGCTCATCTCCATCACACGACTGCCAACGGTCCATGGTTCTTGGATCAGGACCACGCCTATGTCGTCAGCCAGGATCTTCTGGCAGAGTGTTGCCGTAGCTGCTCTGCTGTGGTGTAGGTTTATCTGGAGCACCGCTGTCATCCTCTATTGGTCGTTACCTCCCTGCAGCTTGAAGGTGATCCTGTCGGTGCCCAAAAATGGGCGCATCGCCAGAGTCTTCGGCTTCTTCAGGGAGTCTTCGTCCACATGAAGGACCAGGAATTCGCCGTTGGTGCTAGATTTCCCTCCAACAGCAGTCTATTGATCCGTGTCAAGGTCATTTTGGTTTTTGAGGGCTTCTAACAGCTCTTGCTTGCTGTCCACCTCGATGTCCTTAGGGATAAAAGTTGAGACTTTAAACATCTTTACCAGGCTTTTAGCTGGGCCCATTTTCAGCTGAACTCCTTTAAAAGGACTCAGCTCCTGGACCTGCTTCTCCAGCCACTCCTTAGTTTCTGTGTTTACACAGAAACCACTATCGCTCCACCTTCAGCATGACAGCCGGACATCCTAACGTTTTTTGCCCTTAAAGGCGCGTTTGCCCAGCACTTTCTTCAGGTTATTGACTTCTTCCATCGATAGTTTAACTTCTGGGAGTTCGAGCCGGACAATAGCCAGCTTCTCCACAGAGATCTTTTCGTCATATGTTTCGGGTGTCTTCTTTGTGCCACCTCCATCATGCCCCTTCCTTCTTTTCTCACCTCCCTTTGCTTGTACTTCAGGTGCCAGCTGCGATCGCAGCCTCTTCACACCTGCATAGCTTGGGGTTTGTTGTTTTTGGGCTGGTATTGAATGGGTTTTCCCTTGCTCTGGGACCCCGACAACAACCAAGTTCCCTTTTGAGGAACCGGCTTCGTTGTGTGGTTTTATCAGAGCTCGGTTTTTCTCTTCCCACCTTTCTGCCTTTCTTTCCGGGGGATTATCGGCCCACCTCTAGCGACAGCCTCTTCAATCCTCCGTTTTCGTAGTTCGCCTCTCGAGAGCCGCTTCTTTTTTGGCTCTTCCGGCCGAACTTCGCCTTCTGACAAGAGAAGTCTGTCTTCCTCCATTGGGGTCATCTCAGACACTCTTAATTGCCCAATCGGTAGCTCTTCTGGTTGAGTTTCGCTTACCTCTTGAGTTTCAGTTTTGTTTTTGTTTACTTTTTCCTTCTCCATTCTGTTCCCACGATAACCGGGTGTTTGCAGTCCATCTTCCCAGTGACCAGATTAGGAAGATAAGGGTAATTACGACTGGGTGTCCCCTGGTTCCCAGAAGGCTCCGTTGATGACACTGAATATACCCCCAGTGCCACGAGACTCTCAGCACGGGTCGCATAACACCTTAGTCTGGGGTTGTTGGTAAAGTAGGAGTAGGGACATCAGGAAAGGAAGGGATAGGTAACTACTCTCAATTTCAGGGCCAAACCAAGAGGGGGGAAAGGTTTTCTACCCTTGTCACTGGAATAGTGACAAGGGAAGGTGGCTTCCTCCCCTTGCCCTGACACTCCCTTAGAAGTTGCAGCACAAGACGAGGATGGTACATCACCCACGATCCCATCTGGGACAGTGGCTGATGCCGATGAGGATGCCAGTCCCCCACGGGTAATGCCCAGAACTGATGCTGATCTTAAAAAGGCTGAGAGCCACAGTTGAAGAATTCTAGCATATGACAACATACACAGCATGTACGGTGTATATATATATATATATATATATATATATATATATATATATATATATCTTCTTGGCATTATAATTTATTAGTTCGTCTATAAATTTGTAAATATTTTAATTCAATTAAAAATGTTAGTTTTTGAATTTTGTATACTATTTTGTATTGACCTCTAAATATTCTATCTCTTCTTTCGCTGTATCGTCCAAATTTTCATAGTACGCTTAAGTCTTGGAGCGTATTTTCATATAAACAAATTATCTGAAAATTATTGATATTTTGATTTAACTTATCACAAACTAAAAAATATAAGCATACAATAAATTATATAAGTATAGTAATACGCATTTATTTCTAATGCTTCTACACTATTAAGACCACAGACCTATAAAGATGCGCGCGAATTTTCGTTTATTAAAACCGCTTTTGGCGGGACTATCAGGTATTGTGGTATAAATGTGCTTCTCCTGTTAGTGTTGATGGTTTGTCTTTGCAGTGAAATATGGATTTTAATTGTAGTTCTGATGCTTTGTTTTCGGATATTAAACCAGAAATAGCTTACTATACATCTTATTATGAGACTTGCGATAATGTTCATGAAACGGACTCTTTAAATTCAAGTTTTAGTGACTGTACTACCAAAAGTCAGTGTAGTGAAGGCCTATCTTGTTCTTCCAAAGAACAGTTGTCAAGATTTGAAAATAAAAGGGGAAGGCCAAAGGCTGCGGTCATTGGAAATTTAATGATCGAAGGTTCCAATTCAGTTAGTGATATAAAATGCAAGTTTTGTTGCCGAGTTTTTCCTAGGGAGAAATCGCTACAGGCTCATTTAAGGACTCACACAGGTGAGGTTGTTATTGGGTAGTAAATACAAACATTTTTACTTTATATTAATAAGAATAAATAGTAAGATTAATTAAATTGGAATAATTTTTGCTATAAATAATTCTGTTAAAATATAGTACTGTAATATTTTTCATTGATTTATACCTTTTAAAGGCCAATTAATAGTATAATGTTTGGGACTACTTATCCTTGGCAATACAAACCATTTCTTACAATTGTAAGCTAGAGTATCAGTAAATTTAAAAAATTTTGAGCTGTTCATATAGATACATATTGATGGCATAAGTCTAGTTTTTTTTATTAGGCCACTATTTTGAAGAAACTAATCATGAGTATGGGAACTAATTTAAACATCATGGCATTGGTTCAAATGGATGCCATTAAATAGAGTAACTTACACAGGCTATTTTGATCACAAGACTGTCTTGCGCATGAAACTGGACTGGTTTTAATCACATTTATCGTCACTGGGCGTTGTGTCAAACGTAGCCTAGTTATCAAAAACAAGTAGGCTAATTAAAGAACGTATGGTATACATTGTTTAAACTGATTGCACTTAACATTCACGTCAGTGTAGGCTATTAACTAAAAAGTTTATTCCCAGCCTTTTCATATTAGCCTACAGTGGTGATAGAACATGTTATTGTGGAAATTAAAAACTATTCTGCATTGTAAAACATGTATTCATCTTATTCCCTTTTTAATAAGATAGTTTAAAGAAAGGCCTCTTAATTTCTAAGTAATATTTTTTTTTAATAGGATACTTTTAATTAAAGAGCAAAGTGTCAACTTACATTTTCTACATTAAACAACTGAATGAATTTGAAACAATTGATTTATTTTATGGTGTTTGATTTCAAGTAATTTGTAATCAGTATATGATTAGTTTCATAGGATTTTTATCAATTTAATAGAGCTCTTGCATGTCAAACAACACTACAAAACCTTTTTCTAGACATTAGTGATTGGTTTCATGATGCATATGATCAATTAGTAGTGTGAAATCTCAGTTGTATGAGATTAGTTTTATATAATTTTCACCACTTTACTAGGGCCCTTACAGGCTGTGTCGGCAGGGAACCAATTTCAAGGTGTTGTGATTGAATTATGTTCAGTGTGATGGATCCTGTATAGTGTGTGATCAGTTTCATTTAGTTTTAAGAGATGTAAGCCTTTATATTGAGCAAGTTGGACTACTTAAGAAAATTCTGAAAACAAGTTAACCTATCGACAAGGAATTCTATGATAATGTGTTATGTAATAAAAAAATTTAATTTTCATATCTTCATCTTTGGCCAGCGCTCTAGATGGATAATGGTTTCATAAAGGATGATTCCAGTTCCACAAACAACTATCGGCCTGTCCTAATTTTGCCTGTTTTGAGCAAAACCTTTGACAATTATGCTGCACTATTTGGAGAAACACAATCGACTTTCAGTTGAACAGTCTGGGTTCAGGAAAGGTAAATTGACTATAGATACTGTTGTGAGTCTGGTTGACTTGGTTGTCGTGGAATTAGAAAATTGAAATACCACCCTAGGTGCCTTAATCAAAGGCATTTGACTGTGCTGACCACATAACTCTGCTTGAAAAAGTGGAATCACATGAAATCTAAGGCATGCCATATGTGTGACTTAGATCATTTCTAAGTGACAGAACTCAAGTTTTCCACATTTCAAATCAGTTTTCAAATCCAATCCAGTTGAACTAAGGGGTTCCCCAGGGATCAATTCCCAGGCCAATTCTGTTTGTCATATATGTCAATGACATGGGTCATCACTACGCATGGTTAAGTCATGCAGTGTGCTGATGACACAACTGCTTCAGTGGAAAATCAAATTTCTTTTGAAAAAATGGGACTTTTTAGTTCAAATTAACAATCTTGTTCAACATTTCAACAGCCTCAATCTTAAAACAAAACACTTCAAAATCCAATGTCATAAACTTTGCTCTGTGACCTGCAGACTCAGAATGTAGCCTTGCCGTTATGTTGCCCGATACAATACTGGAAGAAGACTGCAGCACTAACATTTCTTGGGATATACCTAGATTAAGGGTTTACATGGAAGAACCACATTGAACATGTTTGCACCAAATTATCCTCAGCCATTTATGTTTTGAGGTTCTTAGCCAAGTATTGTCCAACTCAGGTTTTGATGACAGCATATTATGGCTTGATTTACCCTCACCTTACTTATGGAGTGGTACTGTGTGGGACCTGTGCAAACAACTACTTCATGATAGTTTTCAAATTGTAGAAGCAAGTATTTCAAATAAAGCGCTCATTTGAATTTCAGAGTCTTGTAGAGAAACCTTCAGTTGCAGCTGTTATCTCTGCCATGTCTCTACATTTTCAAAATAACTCTGTTCTGTATGTCTAAATGTGCCATTACAAGTGGTCAAGACACTCATTCATATGAGACCAGAGGCAGGGGAAACAAAGAACTGGTAGACACATATCAGTGGTTTACTAACATCTGCCCTCACAGGCAGGTGTTTACTTCATCAACAAGCTGCCCATTTAGATAAAGAATGTCATAGCACTCAATTTGCAAAAAAAAAACTTGTTTGAAATGCTTTTTAGCGTCACAAGCATTTTATAATGTTACCAAGTTTTTGATATTTGACTGGGAGATCTCCCAATCAGAAGATTGACTTTGACGCTTTAGGTGAAAAATTGGCAAGGATGTGAGATGCAAGAATGTTGAGTTGTATGTTTGAGTGTGATCCTAATGTGGGGAGAATGTACAAAATTTGAGCTCTGAACATTTAATATTGACATACTTTACTATACATGTAAAACATGTCCAATAAATATTGATTGATTGA
The DNA here is from genome assembly GCF_021130785.1 of Homalodisca vitripennis. Lineage (NCBI taxonomy): Eukaryota > Metazoa > Arthropoda > Insecta > Hemiptera > Cicadellidae > Homalodisca > Homalodisca vitripennis. Next base: position 69,896,505 of record NC_060215.1, read on the forward strand.
TGGTTAGATGTGTCACTTTCCAATTTTTTCCATTGAACTGATCATATTATCTCCCTGAAATTAGAGTGGTCGTGAAGCTCCTTCATCATTGTGTAACCACACTTGCTCAGATTCAGATTTCAAACTATTTCTTTTAGAGTAATGTCTAGATCTTTCGTCCCATGACTTTGATACTGATGTGCATGTTATCGATTTCAGACCGTTGTAAATCGTTTTAGATATAAATTAGAGACATGTAGAAAAATTAATTACTGACTTACTGTTAAGATCTTCAGATAGTGGAATTAAGGAGCATTTAAGCTTAAAGTAAAAGATTAGACTTTATGTTAAACTCTTGTGCTTAGGAGGGTCTTCTTAGAAATGTCCTTTCACATTAGGTGGCCAGCACTGCTGGCTATTCTGGTTTTTGTTTATTATGTTTTTCTAGCATGACACGAATAAAGAAAAATTCAATGGCCAGTTGTTCTGGACCCCTGGGAAAAAGAAAAAAATCATTAGTGTAAGAGCGCATGGCGTTGCAATTTTATTCAGACACCAGAATTTGTTTAAATAATCAAATTTGTGCTTACAAGTACCATACTTACAAGATTTCTGATAAGATAACAAAAATATATAAAATCCTATACTTAAAATGTGTATTTGAAGTCTAATAATTTTGAATAAATCTTGTAGTATCTTGTATTTAGTCAAGTCTAGATTGTTAAAACCTTTGACTACCTTAACTGTAAACATTAAAATTATAATATATGAATAAGCAAAGAAATTGAAAGTTAAGAATTTTTTTTTAACCTCAGCCATGTAGTCTATACAAGAAAATCAACTCTGAAGGTAGCTGTTGGTTATTTGAGACATAATTTTAATCTAAACCACTTATGTCTCATATTGGCTATGGAATTTTGGCGATCTTCGTGTCACTTGTGGTTTTTATTGTTCTGATGACATAACTATAACTAATTTAAATGTTAAAAAGGTTGTCAATGTGTTTATCCATGATACATTGTTATCAATATCACTCCATGATTTTTCACAACTGTTATCTATAGACTAATTCACTTATTCTGCAAAACTTTGTTTCTTACTTCCAATTATCAATTAATGTGTCTTTGGCGTCCTAACTGTTTATATTAGATGTCTAGTGTTGTTTATCATCCCCATATATTACTGAAGAGAAATGGTCTAGAAATGTTGACAGATCATAGATGTGTAAAAAATATACTGTGTCCTTTAGGAACTCTTTTAACGATTTGTATTGGTTTTGACCTCAATGGATATGATTTTCCATCTGTTCTGTGAGTTACTTCAACTGTCTGGTCTCTCAAAGTCAATTTCTCTTGTTTTTCAGCTCATCCATGGATCCTTACTTCCGCAGCTTTTGTAGCTGCAAATTATTTGTGTTTCTGTAATTCAAACATGTTGGTTAAGCCAAATGGCTGTTATGTTTCCTGTCATCATACTGTTAATGATGAAGTCAGTAAGACAGTAATGGTGTTCATCTGGTTTTAAAAATCTATGCTGATTTGGTGTTAAAACAATGAAATATTCCAGATGATTTATAAATCTATGCTGATTTGGTGTTAAAACAATGAAATATGCCAGATGATTTATAAATCTATGCTGATTTGGTGTTAAAACAATGAAATATTCCAGATGATTTATAATTAAAAACCTTAGATTTTTTCTATGACTTGAAAATGAGGGTACAAATTAAATTGGATGTTAGTCAAGACAATTTTCATTTCTTGTACTTCAGATTCACATTTTTCTAAGTTTTGCTCATCTCGTTTATGTCAACTGAAGGGTTTAATTTCAGTGACATAATTATAGTATTTACTTTTCGTTTATGAATTTTATATAAAGTTGTCACAACAGTTACTCAATGTATTGAGAAATTTCTCTCATCAGATCTGTTATCTACCTTCAGTTTGTTAGTGTTTAAATAATGTTATTTGTGTTTGTGAACATGTAGTTGAAATTATCTGTAATTTTAAAAGGGCCTATGATGATAAAAAAGTTAAAATCCAGACCAGGTTAAAATCCTGTTTGAAGATTTTTTTCAACTTAATGCTTCCATGACTTATATATGTGGTGTATTATGAGCTCCACATCAATAGGGTTATCTTTATAATTAATGTCGAAAATAATAGATGAGATTTATATTTAGAATGTTTTGAGGAATAAATTGCAGCAAAGAATCTCAAAATATTCTAAATACTCATATTAAAAACAAAACAAAAATCAATTTTTGAAAAAAAAAAAATTATAATATTAAATAGGGAACACTGATCAAAACTACAACTGTGTCTCTATAAATGTAACACACGTTTAAATGTTCTGTGTATATGTATATTTACTTATCTGCTTATTTATTTATTTGTTGAAACATATGTCTACAAAATAAAATATTTAAAAAGAGTTTTAGTTTCTTATTTTTGATGTTATTTATATGTGCTATACCTATAAACTTGCAATTAGAATTGTTTTAATTGTTTTCTAATTACTGCTTGTTTACATTCATTTGAAAAATCTGGTACCTATTAGATATTAATTTAACTGAATAAATAGTTAAAACATCCACATGTTTAAATTATTAGTTTATGCTGTAATTATTTATAGATAATATATGATATTTAATACATTAAGAAGAATAAACATAATTTTATAAATGATTGGATGTGTTTAGGGGAAAGGCCGTATACTTGTGACTATCCAGGGTGCTCAAAGGCATTTACTCAAAGTGGACAGCTGAAAACCCATCAAAGGCTACACACTGGTGAAAAACCATTTGTGTGCTCATTCGCTGGGTAAGTTTTATTTACAAGGTTTTCAGGTACTTAAATAAAGAAAACAAGGGTTTTTTATTAAATAATTTAAAATTTTTTACTGCCTTCTTAAGTAATTTAGTTGTAGAAAAGTACCTGCATTACTGTTAGCTCCATATCTTATTGCTATTTAACTTATGTGGTAAGCCTATGAAAAAATATACTTAAAATAAATAGTGTCCTGTATTTATAAATATCAAGAATATTTTATGTTCAATTGGAATCATAATTAAATATTTATACAATAAGGATTCCAATTAATCATTAACATTAATGATTATTATATGGGCGGCTGGAATTTTGTAGTTTTCAATTTATCACAGTTAAAAACTTAAAATTCCATAATCGAGTTCCAACTCGACATCAAATCTATATTCTTGTGATCTTCATAGGTCTCGATCATCTAGTCTAATGGTCTCCGTCTTCGGCTTGCAAGCCAAATCCAGCCAACAACAATTTATTTCCGTCAACAGCAAAGTGACAATGGATTTTAGTACTGAGTAATAGATTTGTACCAGCTAGGCTGACTTAACTAGTACTTTGAAATAATGTTTCCAACAGTAATTATTATACACATGATTGCATTCTAAAACAAGGCGTATTAAATAAAACATTATAAAACAATATCTCATATTAAATATTGACCACAGCTAAATGTTCTGTCTGCAATATGATCCTCCTTGAGGTTCAGTTACCAACCTCAACCTCAAAGTTGGGTTGGTTCTGTATAGACTGCTCTAAATCCAAGCATCATTGAATAATACAATGCGCTCACTTGAAGAAATGACTGGAAGTGACCACACTGCATTTGGAGTGAACTATATTATGTGCTCTTGTGTGAAGTGGAGGATGAAGATGACTCATACTTATGCACTAGCTAAGTTTTGAGATAGGTAGCTCATTCTGCAGCATAAGTAAGTTATTGGCACCAAACAAAAGCCAATAGCTCTACTTACTCACTCTTTAGAATCAGTTTCCGAATTGTTTTTGACGGCTAAACTCTGCTTCTGCAGTTTTCAGCATGTGGTTTGTTTGTGTTTGCAAAACTTAGTTAAGTTATATCTTTGTCCCTAAAGAAGGAAGTTTATAGCTAGTGCTGTGTTTTAATTATAGTTGACTTTCAAAATATACATTATCAACCTGACATTTTTACTAAGAGTTAGTCAAAATTAAAAAACTTCTTACCAAAAGAAAGAGATTGCTACATTTAGGCCTTGTTATGAATTGGTTTTAGCCTTCTGAGCTTCAGGCAATGGAGGAGATAACACATTACATTTACTTTAATTACAGTAAAATTACCAAATATTGTGAGGGTTTGCACCATAAAATTGAATCATATTAATAATATTTCTGTAGATCAATTTGTTTATAATAGTTTTATGGTAGTTGATGTAATAAAATTGAAATGTTTGTTATTTTAGAGAGAACTCAGGAAACTGGGCATGTTGCAGGTGTGGTATGAGGTTTACTCATGCAAACCGTCGCTGTCAAGAGCACCCATTCCTGCCTCTTTCCCGCAGTGACACGTCAGTGTTGCGGCCTGTTGAGACAAACCCCTTCCAATCAGTTGCCATAAAAGAGTGGCTGGAGAGGTAGGACACACCATGCTTATCTTGACTAAGTTTCTTCATCTCTTCACTTTTCCATTGTTATCCATTACATTGTATGATGAAGTATTGCAAATTTTCTATGATGTCAGCACACAGTTTTGTCTTTACTGATAAAAATAATGTTTATCACTACTTAGTGTTGAATTATATCAATAACTGTATTCTGTGTCCGAGCAATTGAATGATTCAGCCATTAAAATATATTGGCTATTTATGCAGATTGGCTAATAAACAATTACCAAGTGTGTGTGTGTGTGTGTGTGTGTGTGTGTGTGTGTGTGTGTGTGTGCGTGTGTGTGCGTGCGTGCGTGCAGGATATGTAAAATGTCTGGAAACACCATTTAAACTCTGGTTCAAATTAAACTCTAAAATGCCCCCTAAATATCCCTGTGGTACTTGCAATATTGGGGTAAAGTACTCTGGTATAAAATGCACAGGCTTATGTGAACAATGGTACCATGCGGGTTGCCAAAACATTACAGAAAAGAACTTTAAAAAACTAACTACTGGTATCCATGAAACCAAACATTGGCAGTGCATAAAATGTAGAGCAATAAACCAATCATGCCTATCTAACAAAGAAATAGTTGACAACACAGCAATTAACAGTTCAGACACAATTCAGGAACTTATTGAAAATAATTTTTTAGATAACTCTAACAGCCGAGAAGATGAACTGCAATTGGCCGCCAAAATTGGATCAGCATTGGTGGCAGAAAATGATAGAGGCATTGAAGCTAAAAAACCAACTGATTAGTATGGAGGGGAAATTGGAAGAAATGGAAGCTGAAAAAAGTAAACACATGAGTAAAATAGAACATTTATTACAATTAAACGCAGATCTTCAAGCCCAACATAATGAAGAGAGGCACCTACAACTAGAAGCTCAGAGTATCTATGAGGAGAATGACCTAAAATTAGGTCAACTTGTAGATGACTATGCAATAAGAATAGGAGAACTAGAGAAAACTAATCTCAGGGCTGCAAAAGAAAATTAAAAGTCATGAAGTGCCGACTATAACTTTTAAAGACTCTGACTCACAGACTTCTCCTCCAGAGGAAGTTACCCCATTAATCGAGAGTAATCACGTTGCTCTCCTATTGGGCATGTCCGAAATTAAAACAAAAGTAGATCACATAGAGGTCATTATTAAAACTTTAACTAATCAAAGACAAAGCAAAACCTTGACCATACCTATGACTGAACCAAACCAAACTACAACCCCAGGAGTCGGTCAAACCTGCAGTCAAAAACTGGACCATTCAATGACTACACCTTTATCACTGACCACAGGAAACAGACAAACCTGTAATAAAACACTGAACAACACCTCGACCATGCCAATAACAGTATTATGCCAAACTATGACTACAGGAGACAGCCAAACCTGCATTCAAAAACTGGATCATTTAATGACTACACCTTTATCAGTGACAGGAAACAGACAAACCTGCAATAAAAAACTGAAAAACACCTCGACCATGCCAATAACAGTATTAGGCCAAACTATGACTACAGGAGACAGCCAAACCTGCAACAAAAAACTGATCACACCTTCAGAGAACAAAAATAAGCACTCTCTCCATTCTGAAACAGGCAAGAAGGCAAATAGAAATAAGTTTAGTTTCTCTCTGCAAGTTGCAAAAGCTGCAAAAAATCAAACAACCCAGGGCAACAACCTGCTAACTTAACTAAAAACAACGTAAAAGTAATGCAAGGACCTCCAATTAATGCTAAAAAAGAGCTGAGAATGAGAGTCTAGAAGGGTTTTACATTAAACACGTAAATTTTTATATTGACCACATGCCTAGAAACTATAGTCAACTCTTTCAACAACTAAATACTGAACCTGCACCATCCATGCTCACCACCTATGCTCAGCCTCTCATGCTTCCATCATCACCATCTACATTTGGTCAACAAATCCAAGTAATAGCAGATGTTCACCAGCCTGATACTCCTCCCACAGAGCAAAATCATGTTTCTTTTTTAGAGCATTGGAAAAAACAAGGAATCAATTCCTAAACAGTTCAATACAACACAGCCCTGTTCCAGAGAAGGTGAAACATAAACCCCTTACTATCCTACATCAAACCACAGACAGAATGTGAACAAAATCGAACGCCTGAACACCCTCCTCAACATTTTAAAACCTGACCTATTGATCGTGACGGAACATGGACTGACAAAAGACACATTGTCAAACACAAGACTAATAGGATACTCACTGATAGCAGAATACTGCAGAAAACACCATCAGAAGGGAGCAGTTGCTATATTCACAAATGACACTTTAAAATGTCAAATTGAAACAATTGACACTTACGAATACAGTATGGAAATGATATGTGAAGTAGCAATTGCTAAGATTGAACTTGGCAAGTCCAGTCTCTACCTAGTTGGGGTTTACAGGATTAAAGGAAATTTGGAGGCGGGTCTGGATGTTGTATCTGACGCATTAGAACGCTTACCAACTAACAAGCCAGTATTAATCATGGGTGACATTAATATTGACAGCAAGGCAAAAAAGAATGACTACATGCTAATGACAAAAATCTTGACTAGTTACAACATCCAGAGACTGGACCTCCCATACACTAGAATCACACCAACCTCCAGAACATCCATAGACTGTGTATACACTAACCTGCAGCTAGAAAAGCTGCATGTTAAGGTTTTAAACACAGCAATCTCAGACCACACAGGACAGCTCTGTACTATCAACTTGGATAACTACTTACCCCCACCACCATCGGCTGAGCGCAGAAACATGAGTACAAGAAATTTGCTTAAGTTAAAAGCTCTCCTTCACCATCAAAACTGGAAAGCAGTCTACAGCTCAACGAATGCAGAGGAGTCTTACAACAGTTTTAGCAGTATTCTTTCTAACGCAATAGATATGACTTGCCCTATAACAAAAATGAGAATTAAAACAAAACGAAATGAGGAAATTCTGACTGACCCCATAGCAACGCAGTTGAGGAGACATTACATTGAAGCTCAAGACTTACACAATATAACTGGAAGTGAGATTGACAAAAATAATGCAGCTCAATTAAAAAAAGAATATGACCTTAGGCTGAAACATCTGAGACGAAAAGAAAACATTGATGTGATAACAGGTGCAGATAGCAAATCAAAGGCAATATGGCAAATCAAAAATTCAGAGAGGAAGTCAAAAGAGGATAAGCCCCTGCCCTTAGCATTAGACATACAGGGAGAACTGATAAGTGACCCAGTCAAAATTGCAGAACATTTCAACAATTTTTTCATAAACATAGCCGAAGACACAATACATCAAAACCAAGACAGTGTTCAAAGAACACTATCAGACGCAAATCCAGATATTCCAAATTTAATACTACAACCGACATCCCTAGAAGAGGTAGATAAACTAATGCGATCATTGAAAACCAAAATCTCAGCTGGATATGACAGTGTCTCTACAAAATTGTTGAAAATATGTAAAGAAGAAATAGTTGGTCCTCTAGTGAATGTCATTAACAAATCTTTCACTTCTGGAACATTTCCATCTGCTTTAAAAATATCTAAAGTTTATCCAAAGCTCAAACAAGGAAACACCAAACAACTTGCTAACTATCGGCCGATATCACTGATACCAACTTTTTTTAAAGTTATGGAAAAATTATTTTTGAGCAGATTCCTACAACACTTGTCAATCAACAAACTGCTTACATCATAACAACACGGTTTTCAGACTGGAAGATCAACAACAACAGCACTTATTAGCCTTGTCGAATTCCTAACAGATCAACTGGAAGAAGGCAACACAGTTACTACTATCCTGCTCGACTACTCTAAGGCCTTCGACTGCCTTAGCCATACACATCTTTTAGACAAACTGACAAATCTTGGGTGAAAGGATAATCATACAACTGGATAAAAAGCTACCTAACAGAACGAAGACAAATTGTCGAAATAAACCACACCAGCAATGGATTAACACAACAGATAAAATCACTTCCACAGATCATTAATCGTGGTGTACCACAAGGATCTGTACTAGGGCCTATTTTGTGTATTTTATACACAAATGACTTCCCTAGCTACATGCAAGACTATAGCCATATACTGATGTATGCTGACGATGCGGTCCTCCTCCTTGTTCAAAAAGAACCTGAAAAACTTGAAATAGCAGCATACAACGCACTAAACATGGCAATACAATACAGCCAAGGAAATGATCTTGTTATAAATGAGAATAAAACGAAGCAGCTGGTCCTAGGAAGACACAAAGAAACAACAGGTAGGCTACCAAATCTGGAGGAAACTACTACTTCAAAGTACCTGGGTATATTAATTGATGACCGTCTTGCTTGGACTGACCAAGTAGATTCCCTTTGCAAGAAGCTCAGCACAGCACTATGTAATCCGCAGAATAAAAAATATTAGTGACACAGCAACAGCAAAGATAGCTTACTACGCCCTCTATGAATCTAACCTCCGGTACGGGATTGCGGCATGGGGGGGCACTACAACAAGCAACTTGCAGCGGCTCCTTATCCACCAAAAAAGAGCAATCAGGGTTCTAAAGGGTCTCCAGCCTAAATAATCCTGTCGTCAAGCCTTTGAAGAGTTGAAAATACTCACTGTAGTGAATCTTTACATTCTGGAAGCAGTCTCTTTTCTCCACCTCAAGTCACCCGAAGCAGCAAGAACCGGTGCCCAAATTCACAGCTACAACACCAGACATGCCTCTAGCTACCAACTCCCTGTACACAGACTGACAGCCACAGAAAGGAAACCGACCTACGCTGGAGCCAAGTTATGGAATGCCCTTCCAGAAGAAGACCAGCAGGCTGCAGTTTGGACAACTCCTGAAGTGCTGGCTACATTCTTTCTACCAACTTGATGAATTTTATCAATGGACTGACAATGCCTAACCACTGAATTTTAACATGTATTTCTATGACCCTTGTTCTTATCTCTATGATAATGTACAAAAGAATGTCAATAAACAATAAATAAATAAACAATAAACAATCCGTTGCCTGAGATCTTAACCACGGGTAAACTCTGACGTTAGCCCGGCATTACATACCAGATCTTCATAGCTGGAAAAAGGTGGGTCATTTTGTGCTAGATCTGGGTTGTATGGAGGATTATCGAAACATCTTTCATCCAAAATCATCCATAAGCTGTTGGTATGATTGGCTGTGTGTGGATGTGCATTATCATGAAAAAACTATATGTTTTAGGTCAGTTTCCAAGAAACTTGTTTTGCAACTGAAGTTTCTGCAGTGTTTCACAATATCTTTCTACATTGATTGTTGAGCTTCATTCAAGGAAATCAACCAGAATCACACCCATATTGTTCTAAAGAACAGTTGCCAAAATGTTTGATAGTAAATTAAAAGTGTTTGATGTATGAAACAAATTTTATAGAAATTTGTTAATTTATTTAAATTCACTAGTCTATTGTCAGGAAACTCCAGCTACTTGTTTTATACAGACTCCTTCTGTGTTAACTTTGAGCTCAAATATAATGTGTCATAAAGTTGTCAATTTTGTTCAAAGGCATGTTAAGAATAAGAATGTTTATTGCTATAAAACTTTCACAAGAATCGACACAAGTCATGTATAAAATATAAAACTTAGCACAAGTCCAGATAAGGAAAATTGGTAACCAAAATGCGAATTTGCCAAAACAGTCACAAGGTACGTAAAAAATGAATAAATAACAAGTTAGTAAAACTTTACAAAGTTACAATAACAGAATTATATAACATTGATAAATCTAAAAATATAGTCTGTATAAATAAAAAAAAAAATATGACATTAACGTGTAAAATCTAATCATTTAAGCTGTTTTACATCTTGTTTCAGCATTTCGCGATTTCCTTGGAACTATGTAGGCTATATCTAGAAACTAACAGTCCTACAGTCAAAAAGTTATTTTAAGGAATAAAATGGATTGACTAAAAGACAGGAATAACATTTTTGTTTAAACTCATTGTAGTTATATTTAGAGATAAGTGGTCTTGAACAGTTGTAGACCTTCAAAGTGATTACTGTGTGACTATCAATAGTCTCTATATCTAGTGTTATATGTATGTCTGTCACTATATGTCTTCAGAGATTCAGGATGTTTGAGAATGTAGAGTATATACCTGTATAAAGTTAGATATGGTTTAAATTTTATTTTAAATTAAAATAGGTCTACAGTGAGCTAATGGTTGACAATGTGAATGTGCTATAATTCAAATGGCTTTCTTTTGTATAAATTTCTGCTATCTTGCTGCAGTTTCCCCATAGAATTAGGCCATATATGAACACTAATTGAAAGAAATCAAAATAGGCCTTTCTGAGATAATCAGTGTGTATGCAACAAGTGAGACATCTTAGGAGATAAGCAATCCAAGAGTTTGGATGGTAGCTGATCAATGTAGGGTCCCCATGTCAAACGATGATCCACACAAACACTTAACAACTTTACATTATCCAACAACTCAATATCAGAGTAAATATTGTAGTTTACTTCTCAGGTTAAAAATTATGTGCTGTCATTTTCATTAAATAAAAATCCATTGGAATGAATCCACAATGATGCCTGTTGAATGGATTCCAATGAAATTGTTTTAATTTATTCAGGTCATTACTACTGTTTAAAATTTGGTTTAGAATATGGGGTTTTATGATTCATTCTAGTAGAAGAATATTTATCCAGATGGAAATTTTTGTCTTGCTGGATTAAATTTTAACCGTATCAGAACCTTGGCCTGCTTCACCCGTAAAAGTATTTCATGAGTTAAACTCAAAATTTGTTTTCTGTTAATAAGTTTCAAATTATTTTGCATGGATAAAATCTGTTATTGCTGTATGAGTAAAATCAGGAAATTAGTAAGAAAAAGTTTGTTGAAGAGTATTTTAATTGATGCCTGGATATAAATTACAGTAAAATAGTAAAACATAATTCAAGAACAAAACCTTAGTTATTATTTAAATAGATTTTGGGAAACGCAAGGAGAGACAGTATATTTAGATCAAAATAAATAGTGATAAATTAGATTTTATCAAATCTTATACAATGTAAAATAAAAATTTAGTAAAAAAATTATAGATTTATGTCAAATTTAATAGCTCATAATGTAATCATTTAAATTTGTAGATGAAATGACAAGATGTAATGATGGCATTGGTTTGATTCAACTTTATCTAATTAATATTACTTGTTGCTATACAACTTCAGTTAAGGTCAGCTGGTGTTCCTCAAAATAATAGACGGAGTAAAACAGCCACATGCTCCTGTTCAGCAGTCTGCCTGATATTCAACAAGTAAATAAATCAACAGTGCTAAAAATATGTTTATGCACTGAAACCTTTGGGTTTTGTTGTATTTAATGACAAACATCAAAAACAGTAATTATAATGACATTGCACATTTTTGTTGGGTGAACACGGACAGTAAGATATTTAAGTTCAATTTATCAAATTAAAAGTGTATATACTTACCATTCTCTACGGCAAAAAGTATAATTAAGATTAACTGATGTGGAAATTTTTTAAAGCATTGTGTTGAATGCTTTACAACTGCAGTCATGGCCCTTCAGTATCACACTGGTCCTCTGGAACCGATTGGGGCCGGCCGCATTGAATAAAACATTCTTTAACATAAAGAATATTTGTGAAAAATCCGTATAGAATCATTTGTGTAAATCACATAAAACAGAACAAGAACTTTGTTTTATTTTTCTTCAGAGATTAGATGAGGAACTCACTTGTCCTCTCCTCATGTGATAACACAAATTTCAGTTATCCCTTGAATCTTTCATAAAACTACTTAAAAGGATTTACAACTCAAAGCAAAAGTACTCACATCATGATAGTGCTAATCTTTGTATTTTTACTCACAGCATAATATTTTTGTCTCTCAATCTCATCAATAAAAAGTTTATTCTTTGGTAAAGTCAAAGGTTATACTTTGTCCTGGACAATAAACAATGTGATCTTTGTAATTTTGTTTAGTTTCTCAGTTATATTTCAAATTGTTATGGCCAGAGTTGCATATAACTGTTAGTGGTAGAAATATAACTTGGTTTGTTAGTACTCGTTATAAATCTTATTACTGTTTTCCAGGTACAAAAAAGAAAAAAAGGAACAGCAACCAATGAAGCAAACAGAAAATGGTAAAACTGGAGTTGATGAAGTGGAAAACAATATTCATTGCACACCTCCAAAAAAGAAAAGAGCAATTAAAAATCTACTGAAAATGGAAGATAAGTGCAAATCTCCTTTAAAAAGCTTGTATTCAGAAACCAGTCAGTGGCCAGTGCGAGTATCCCCACAATGTTCAACTACACCTGAAACCCCAAAACCCACAAAAGATAATTTGCTTGAAATGAAACAAGAACTTCCCAAGAAACGGTGGTTGCGAGCAGCTAAAATGGAGGAAATTATGGACTCTTGTCGTTCATTAAACCAGACAAGGCCAACCGTTTTGGTGAGAGCAGATCCTAGGCCCATGTCCCCACCATGGACACCGTCGACTCCTACTCCTGAACTGACTCCTTCCTACACCAGTACTCCCAAGATGCCTGCTGTCATGCCTCAGCGATGTATCAGTCTTATTACACCACCTGACTCCTCCCGTAAATCACAAACGATAGAACAAGAACTTTCTTTTACTACTCTACATAGATTAGATGAGGAGCTTGCTTGTCCTCTCCCGTGTGAAGATGACACAAATTTCAGTTATCCCTTGAATCTATCACAAAACCCATCTTCCTCTATCTTGTTTGGATAAGTCACAGTATTCCTAGTCATAAGTTCAATATATCTTCAGAGTTCTTTCTCCATTTTTCTGTTATGGTATTTTCTTAATGTATATCTATTGTTCCAAAATGTTATATGTAATTAATATGAAAAAATGTATGAAAACAAAAACTAGTCCTAAAATTGAACATAATCTATACAATAAATGTATGTTTATAGAATTGTAATCCCAATTTAGAACTTTATGTACATTAGCCTAAAATATACTTACTATGCTGTTCGAATTAATTGGGACAAATGAAAAAAACCAATTTTTTCCTAAAACATTAGTTTTTAATCATTAGATACCTTATTTAGATTGAACAATCAATACATTAGTATGAAGTATGTCCTCCTTTAGCAGAAATGACCTCACCTACACGTCTTGGCATTGACTCCACTAGTTTAGCACACATGTTCTTGACTTCATCATCGTGAAACCAAACTTGTATAGCACTTGTTATCATTTTTTCTTTTGTAGTGCAATCCATCTTAGCTAAACGTTTCTTGAGAATATGCCATAAGTTCTCAATCGGATTTAGGTCGGGTGAGTTACCAGGCCAATCAAGCACTTTTACTTTGTTTTCCCGCATAAAAGTCTTGACCAATTTTGAATTGTGGCAAGGGGCTAAGTCATGTTGAAATGTTCCATCAAATGTTTCCATAAATGGAACTATCCGACTGCGTAGTATGTCGATGTATTTGGCTGAATTCATCATCCCATTGATGGGAACTAAGCTCCCAGTACCATTTGTGGTAAAAAAACCCCAAAACATCTGTTTAGAAGGATGTTTAACAGTCTGTTGGATATGACCTTCTCGCAAAGGTTCACCTTCACTCCGCCTAACAACACTTGATAGATATCCCTGCACAAATAAATGTGATTCATCACTGAAAATAACTTTTTTCCAGTCATCTACAGTCCATGATCGGTATTTCTTAGCCCATACTAAACGTTTTTGCATCATTTTCTTAGTAAGAAATTGTTTTTTCTTCGGTTTTCTTGCCTTTCGACCAACTTCCAGAAGTCTTTTCCTTACAGTTGAAGTACTCACTTCAATACCAGAATCCAACAAATCCCTTCGAAGGTCTGTGCTTGTCTTTCTTGGATTTATTTTGCTATTTCTTATTAGAATTTTGTCAGTTCTTGGAGTTGTTTTACGTTTGCGCCCACATTTTCCTTTTCTTTTTGGAGACAATGATCCGGAATCTTGATATGTTTTTAAAATTCTGGAAACACTAGATTTTCCCACACCAACTGCTGTAGCTATATCTCTCACAGTCATAGACGTGTGTTCATTAAGAGCAACAACTTTAGCACGCTTCCTAGGTGTTATATCCATCTTTGAAGAAGCACGTAATAAACGGAACACAGTACCACAACCACCGACCGCCACAAAGAAAGGCTCACAACTGAAGGAATGACACTCCAAAACCAGTCAAACAAGTTTTTTACAGTCAAGGTCAATCCAGCACACTACTTCTATGCAGTTATAACCGGTTTGAAGCGGTCTGGGACATCACCAGTTATCACAAACTAACAAAGACCAGAAAAACATGTTTGTCCCAATTAATTCGAACAGCATAGTATTTCACATTGATATTAAATTCAACTGAAAATGTTAACAGGATTTTGGAAATTTGCTATTGTGTGTTACAACAGAAACACAATATTCTAGAACTGGTATCTCCTTTCTTCTTAGGTGTCAAATCCAAAAGCAGGTTAATTATTTTTTTTTTAACTAAACAATTCATTCAAAAAAGTTGCAATGAACACCAAAGTCAAAGTTGTAAATATATATATATATATATATATATATATATATATATATATATATATACATCATAAACTTATACCTGACATCCAGATCCAAGTCAAGAGAAGTATAAATGAAAAATCATGACACAACACAGATGTACTGCTGAAACACGTAGTTGGAAGAACAGGGACTGAACGGACAGGCTTAGTAGATCTGGAACACATCTAAAAGCTGGCAAAAGGTGTAGAAGATAGGGAACAGAACCAAATTATTATTATTTTACTGTATAAAAATAATTTAATCCCTTTTCAAAATCAGTAACACAAATAAAGTATATTTTCCTACATCAATCCACTAGTCTCACTATTCTGTGATTTGGTAAAATTTGTCATGAAGCATTTTATTCCTACAATTAAAGATGTAACTTTTTGTTTCTTAATCATAATCAGAACTTATGCATTATGGAACCACACTTTTTTGTGTTTTAATTTTAAAATAACAAAACACATGTACATTAACATACTTAACCCATGGATATGACAAGTTAATATATTTGAGTTGGATAGATTGAAATATGGATAGAAAAAGTAATATATGTGCAACACTCAACAAGATACCGCAATGGTTCACTCACCTAACATTTATCCATTGTGGTCAGGTAAAGCAATACAATATATATATATATATATATATATATATATATATATATATATATACATATATATATACATATATATATACATATATATATATATACATATATATATACATATATATATATTCAGACATTTCTTTAATATTTTCCTACTGAAAACATAAATAAAAGTATGTGTGGTCAGTATAATACATAAGTATCTCATAATCACATCCTTCTGACTTCATTCACTGCAAAAACCTAAAGAAAGATAATTACATTTTAAATTTTTAGTTATTGATATATTTTTTGTCTTAACGTGAACACACTTAAAACACAATAAAAGCTTTGTCTGACTGTAAAAGTTAATTTTAAGATGGGACACATTGACATATCTTATGTCAACATTCTTGAACCAATGAAAGTGTGGCTATTGTATATTTTGTTAATTAACAAACATTATTGTTGCATAATATTTCAGCTTTCCTAATGGAAATTCAACCCAAAATTATATGTTTAGTCTGTAGTATCTTCACCTCAAGGTACGTTATGTAATTTGTACATCTCTGAGTTTTTATTAATTCAGCTATTTAGTTGTTCCTTAACTAGGAGTATTTATGAAGAATTTTGATTCAGTTACATGACGTCCAGTGAACTGATTTCATATTGTGAATATTAGCCAAATTATTGTGTTCTGATGACTTTTGTTTCATATTTCACTAATTTCTGTCTGAAATCATTTTATTTTTCAATTTGTCCCTCACCTTGAACTGATTTCTGTTCTTTTCTTTCACTTTTATTTTCATAGTATATTTACCGACTATTTTGAAACTATTGTTTTTGGTTGTGTGACTTTGATTTAGAAGTGATCAGTTTGTTTTTGAGTTTTTATTAGTAGTGATATTTAAATTAGTAGTATAAATATTTCTATTTGATTTTAATAAATGTTTAGTTTAGAAAGATATATTTGTCACTAAAAATTTAGAAATGAATCTCTATTTTAGTTGTCTAGTTTAGTTATACTTTCCTTTTTTTATTGCATAAACACTATTAGTATTAATAATAGATTTTTAGGTTGGTTAATAAAATGCATTTTAACATTGAAAATTATGTAACATATTATGTAAAACTAAATTCGATAAAATATCAAAAAAGAGCTAATCACATTATTTATGTAACACAAGAGAGTGTTGAAAATAGTTTCTAACCATCAATGCCTTTTATCGGTCAATTCTAATATTATGTAGATTAATTATTTAAACACTTTTTTAGAGCATTGAATAAAGATTCTTGGGGGGGGGGGAGATCTGTCTGTCAACACTAAAGGAGAGTTAATTAAAGCTTTTTTAAAAATTTGAATTGTAAACAACTAATTGTAAATCTCATCGTTGTGAACAAGACCCTCAATAACATAAAAAGTAATCTCATGCATGATTAACCAGCCTAGCTATTGTCTGGTGTTAAACTGATGCACTCCATGAACTTGTTTAAAAAATAGGAAACCATTAAGAGTGTATTTACACACAATATTTGTCTAAGTTTACCCAAAGTATATTTTATATAACTATTGTTACTAAGCATAAGAAAACTAGTTTGTTACTCTATTAAATAGAATATGAAGATATCAATATTTAACCCTTTTAGTGCTCCAGCCTGGCTGTAAACAATTTAATCTGAGAGTGTGAGGATTGTGGTGAACGATTATACTCATCCCATATATACAACACTGTAGTTATATACTAGCCACTAAAAGCGTTTTCTTGTTCTAAAAGCTTTGGTATTTTGATTTATTACTTTTGGTGGTCCATAGAATATTTTTTTTCTAATGTTTCTGAGTGCGAATAAGTAATTCAGTTCAGTTGTTGGTTTACATTGGTGGCTAGTGCCATATTGTGTTTTGGTTGTAATGTTCATTATTTTTTATTTACCCTCATAATCTTAATATTATGATCCAGTGTTTTAGTTTGCTATTTATGAATAATTATGATCATGTCTGACTGATGTGATCGTGGATTTGTGATGTGAATTATGGATCATGAAAACTTATGGGTCTTTCAACTAACTGCGTAATTTGTTTTGCCAGTGAGACCAAATGCCATCTTGTTGCAAGTGAAATTCTCTAGTTCATCTTTCTGCAGTTTAGGAAAGAGCCATCAATATAATCACCACTTTCTCTATTAGTATTTTCTAACGGAACATAGAGAAAAAATATCAGCACAGATTTACCCATTAAAACTGTTCAATTTGCTCTTTCATTATAATTAAAAATTGTCAGGCAAAACCTTAGACAGCCTTAAAATACCTATATTAATTTTGAAAAACCTCTTATAGTATAAATTAAAACCAATACTGATAACAAATGCCACTTTTCAGCTAGTAAATGGAAGGTTCCAGTTTATAGCCAGTGCCACAATGAGTGCTACTGATGGTTGCTCAATACTGTTGATTAGAAAGTCTTGAAAAAATTTAATTCAATCAATAAAATTGTTTTAACATGAAGAAAAACCAAACTAAAACTTAATAGATCAATCAATCAGTATCAACTAATAAAATTAATTGATTAGTCATTTTTAGTATTTAGTTTGACCTCAGTGAAACAATTACATTTCTTTAAAATAGCTTATTTGTTTTTTGTGTATGTATTTTATTACACATATGTGATATTTTATTGCATGATAAGTTATGTGTTCATTTATATTTTTTGTCAAACAAATTCTGTTTCTTTAAATCTTTTGACCATTAAAGTTTTAAAAATCAATTAACTGTTATGTGTTAACCAAATATTTAGCTAGTCCTAACTATGTACTATTTAAGCTTATTTTCCGATAGCTTTTTCTATGTCATGTTATCTGTTATTTTTCACAATTTTGTATAGAAAAATATATAAACAATATTATTATTTTGTTTTATTTCATTTATCCTCAAATAATCCTTTAATTCTGTATCATATATGATATTGCAAGAGTAAACTGATCTTAAGAGTATCAACCTGTGATCATTTAGCTCAATTCAGTACATGAACATATTTTTGAATTTTGATAATGTATCTGGTTGCTATTACTCATGTAATTGTATCAAATATAAAATGCATAAAACTTGGGCCAAGTTGTAGTTCTGTAGGTTTCACATATCCCAAAATACAGTTCATAAAAGATTGGATATACCAAAAAGTTCAAAATTTATGATTTGATGTCTCTTGAGCGATATATTTGTTATAATACTACAAAGAAACCTCTGAGAAATGTAGTCGTAGTGCAATTACTTAGCTTTAATTTAAGCAAAGAATACAGTAATATTGGGAGTTAGGCATGATGGTTTTCTCGTTATCTCAGAAAAAAAAAAAATTTGGACAACACAGGTAAAAAAATACTTCTTTCCAGAAGTAACCGTCTTATTGTGAGTGGCATTAGGCTGGAGGAATTGTAGTCACCTGAACCAAAGTGTATATTGTGCTCAAGGTCAATCAACATCTCTATTTCTCCTTGCCAGAAAAGGTGATTTCAAAATGATGGTGAGAGTGGCAGCTCTCCATAGGTGATAATTGTGGAAACAAACTGCAAGCAACTCAATTGATCCTATCTTCCAAATGTGATGAAGCTAGCATAGAAACTACTCTTATTGAGTTCTGTCCTTGCAACAGTCTGGAGTAGAGGAAGTCAATAAAGTGCTGCTTTTTATTGATGGACAATTTCTATTGAGGCACAGTTTTTTTATAGACTATATTATTTATTACAATTTCATCAAGGAATAAATATTACAGCATAAAATTTAAGTTACACTATACATAATGAAATAAAAAATAAGATCTTCGTTGTTCTGTATGGTCTCTCCATGAAAAGAATTCATTTAGGGTGTAAAAAGCTTTGTCTAGCAGCCATCTCACAACATCCTCTTCATCAACACAAGGCCTCTAGCTTTCAAGTTGTCTGATAGCTTGTTGAGCCTCTTAACTCCTGTATACAACAGTTTTATTTCATACATGGCTGTTCTGTGACCTGGTAACATATGGTTTCCTGTATGTTTGGTATTCATTCATGCACATCACTTTGTTTAAGGGGATCTTTGATTACACAGTACAAGATGTAGATTGAAGTAACTGTCAGGACAATCAGAAACTCTTTATTACAATATCAACTTTTAAAGATATTTAATTTTCCTTGGCCTTTTTCTGACTTGTTATCTCATTTATCACCTGCCAAATTTTGTTGTATCATTGTTACAATTAATAAACTTGTTTTTTATTATGATTTTCATACCAATATAGTTATTAATCCAAGGCTTTCATTTTTAAACTTGTTATTTATAAGTTTTTTGATCCTACATTTGTTCAGACAGTGGTTAACAATATTGTAAAATAGATCATATACTTTAGAGGCATTTTGTTGCCTGTAAACATTAGACCAATCGACAATGTTTAAGAGACTATTGAGAGGCAGGTAATCAAAGTGATAACCAACAGCAGTAGCAGGGGGCTGTGCAGAACACAACTCCCACCCCACACACACAGCACAGGGTTACTTTTATCAAACGGTGATCAGTTACATTGACATCTAATCTTTCAGATTCCAATTCAAACATGTCACATCTTGCTATCTTTGCAAAGACATAACAAATGCAAGTCTGAGACCGTTCTGTTATTCTTTTTGGTTTGTCAATAAAGCTACTTAAACCGTTGGTTGACATAACCAATTTATAATTATCTATGACTTTGGAATTTTCCAGTAAATTAATATTAAAATCTCCTAGGATTAAAATATTGTTGTAGCTCCTTAAATGATTAATAATATTAAAATAGTTATCCAGTTCATTTATAAATACTTCTCTATTATAACAATGAGTTCTATATATTGCAAAGACATGGAAAATTTCATTCATAAATTTTAGTTCAATTTTTAAAACCAGCTGAGATCATTGTTGTAAAACTGTCAATAATATCAGTTGTGTTATGTGTATATATTGCCACACCACTGGCTCTATATTCATTATTACATTTAATCTTTAAAGTGTAATTCTCAATTTTATAAACATTAGCCTCATTATTATGAATCCAAATTTCTGACAACACAATAATGTCAAGTAAATTACTTAATATTTGTAGCTCTACCAAAAATGAATTAAAATTCTGTCTCATACTCTTTGATAAACAATTTATATTTTCCTCTTTTTATTAAAATCTGAGTAACCTCTTTCAGTCATCTTAAACCATATACTATTTTATTAGTTAACAGAACCCAAAATTCGACTTTAGAATGAAAGACTGGAACAAAAAAACAAATCTCTTGAATTACAGCTTGCTTACTCAAAAACAAAATAATACTTCTTTAAAAAAAAAATAACATTAATAAACAAAACTACATCCTTAATCATAAACTAATTTACTTAAGTCATCTTGGCAGGTCACATGAATGACCGGATCACCATCCTCCCTCCGTAGAAAGATTTTGCCGTTACACACCAACAAGAATATAATGTTTTTGGTTTTCCTCTCTTTCCTGGCCGCCACGAACATTTTCCTCCTGACGACAAAGACTTGTTGATATATATAGGTGAGTCCATGGTCAAATTCATGTGTCTTGTGGAAAAATTTCTTTTCACATCTTCTCCAAAGAAAATCTTCTTTGTCGAGACGCCTCACAACTTTTACCACAATTGCAGGTGGCTGGTTGTTAGCTCCCATTTTTCTGCCCAGTCAGTGGCAAGCATCAATCATGGTATCAGTAATTGACATGTCAAGTGCTCTGTCCACCTCCACTACTTTTACGGTGCCTTCAGCCTTTTCCTGTGGGATACCATGTATTTAAATGCAGTTAATTCGGGAATACTGTTCCACATCTTCTAGTTTATTGTCTAAACTTGAAATTTTTTGTTTTAGCGTATGATTCTCTGCTGTCAAGTGTTCTTTTAAATAGCTTTTAAATATTCATTAATTTTTAGAATTCTGTTCGTTCAGCATTTTATTATTTTCATCAATATTTTCATTTAAAGACTCGTAAGCTTTGTTCACATTTTGATCAATTTCTTTTTATTTGTCCCTAATTTCATTTATAACTTTCACTAAGTCCTCCAAAGTTACATTATCTTGTATGACATCTGTTTCAAGCCTCATGCATTTTCTCCTAGTTGATGCACATGTTGAACATCTCCACACAAGATCATATGCAGTGATACAATCCATGTCTGCCTTGCTCATTTTTAAGCATGACCCATGAAATCAGTTTGGCAATCATTGTATGCCAACTTAAACTTGTTAGTCTTAAATTTAACTGCACAATTTAGACATTTTTAGAATATAGATATAAATTAAAAGTATATATGAAAAAGTTAAAAAGAAAACACTGTTTCACCATTACTATTCCAAATTAATAGATCCAAAATATTCACTGAAACAAAGCAATCATTAAACTCTGCACTGTTATCACTGGAGCTACTGATAGGCCATACTTTCTCTCTGAGTGCTGGCCCATTACTGTCCATGATGCAATTTCTTTTGAAGTAGGTTTTTTAATTTTTTTTTTTTCAGAACAATTTAGTTAGGCGTCTGGAATGATATCACATTATTGCAGGGTCTAGAACAGCATATAGTCTAGTATTTAACTCCAATGTTACAAATACCACAAGGGTGTCCACACATGGTGAAGAACAATTCAAATTAACAGTGTTTAGGTATTTCAAGATTTTATTCATCATTAAACATACAGTGATGCAATAGATTTCGTCAATAGTAATATAACACAATATACTTTATCATTGTTTGTTGAATTCTGTTTGTAACTACTATATTTAAGTGAAAATTAAAATAAATATAGAATAACATAATAAATAGTTACAACACTATATACACTACACTGTAATAGTTTTAACATTAAAAATATAAATTATTAATAGATTTAGAGACATACTATATAACCACTATATTTAAGTGAAGACTAAAACAAACATATAACATTATAAATAGTTATAACACTATATAAACTACATATTAATTCTTTAACACTAAAAACATAAATTATTAGTAGACTAAAAGACATATATTTACAAATAAATAATTAGACAACAGTTAACAACATAAAAAACAATAAACTAATAAAATTTAAAACAATGATCAACAATGAATAGCCTATATACATTACATCAACATTTATAAAAATACATACATTTAATTATCTAATCTGAATTCAGCTTCCAATTCAAAATTAGTAAAAGATGTCCTTAAATTTACCATAATCAGTAGCTAGATAGTCATCAACCTTGTAGAAAACTTGTTCCTTTAACCATTTTTTCAAGCAATATTTGAATTTATTAACAGTGACAGTGTGAGCGGATTGTGGCAATTTGTTAAATAATCTATTTTCATGCAAAATATGCTGTTATTTGTTTTTGTAAGTCTAGCAGGTAGTAAATCTAAGGCATAGTTATTTCTTGTGTTATAATTATGTATATCAGATCTAATTTTATATTTATGCAAATTTTCTTTTACGTTTATTAGACAGAAATATATATATAAACGTGGGAGTGTCATTATTTTTAATTCTTTAAAAATGGGAAAGCAAAATTCACGATTGTCCAGCCCTTTTATGATCCGTATAGCATATTTTTGCCACTAAAAACTTGTTCCATATAAGTACTATTTCCCCATAAAGTGACACCATATATAATCTGAGAGTGAAAAAAAGCGTAATACGCATTGATCAACATATCACTACTAACACACAGTTTAAGTTTTCTTAGTAAATAAGTGATTTTAGATAGCTTTTTGCAAAGGTATTGTATATGTACATCCCATTTCAAACTGCTGTCTAAGTATAGGCCAAGTAGTTTAATAGACTCTGCCTCAGTTAATTTAGTTAGTGAAAACATAATTGATTCTTTCTTTTTATTATTTATATTTAAATGATTTGTTTTAAACCAGCTCTCTGCAATATTCATTGATACATTCTGATTTACTTTCAATTTTTCCATGTCTTTTCCATTCCAAACTAAAGTAGTATCGTCTGCGTATAATACTGATTTGCATGGTATATTACCTGGAAAATCATTTATTGCAATTAAAAATAGGAATGGTCCCAAGACAGATCCCTGGGGAACACTAGATTTAATTAATTGAAAATTAGATCAATCATTATTTTGATATACCATTTGTTTCCTGTCAAACAAGTAGGATGTCATTAAGCCAAGTTCCTTACCCCCCAAACCATAACATTGCAATTTTTTCAATAATATTTCATGAGAGACACAATCAAAAGCTTTGGTCAGGTCAATCAGAGTAGCACATGTCAATATTTTATCTTCAAAACCTATTTTCTAGTTTGTGGAATAGAATTGTATTGTAATTTTAATGTAGGAATTTTATACCTAATATTTGAAATTTATTCCAGTAGAGCAAATATAGTAATTGTAATTCTTGAAGTAGACTACACGTGAGATTAATTACAGGAGATATTACAGGTAACATTTATAATTCTTTGTTGATGATAAAAAAATATGAGTATTATATTTTATTCAGATGAGATAGTCAACTGTTGTGTCAGATAGCAACAAAAATAGACTCGTCAAAATACACAAGTATTCTTGATTAAGTGGCAATCAAGTGCCTTGTCAATAGCATGAGTACATGTGTCAACCGTGAAGTTAAAAAAACAAACCAGCGCCTGCTAGAACTTAGTGAAAGGTATAACAATGTCACATTGTTGGAGGCAAGCAATGCACAGAGACATTTGCACACACACCAAGTCCTACATCTCAACTACAGAAGAAAGAAGTGGCTAGCAGAAATAATCGTTTCAGCAGTCGCTTCTAAGAAAAAACCAGACCATCAGGATAGACGAAATGTTGAGCAACCTCCCCCACCAGGCACCGAGTCTCTGACGGGAAACGACTCTCCAGTAATACCAAACATACATCCTTAGAACTCTCAGCAACATCATTTAGTACTTATCATTGTAATGTACAGTCTATTAGGAATAAATTAGATCTAACTAACATTTTTTTAACTAGTCTTAATATTAGAACGGATAATTGCCATAACACGAAGAATAAAAATATGACTGTTTTCTATAGTAATATACAATGCTTGACTAATAAAGTTTATGAACTTGACACATATCTTTGTGGTCCTACACGACCTTCAGTAGTGTGTATCACAGAACATTGGCTGAATGAAGGTAATTGTTCATTATATATACCTGAGGGTTACATTATAGGCAGTATTTACTGTCGTAGTTTCCATAAGCATGGTGGTGCTGCAATCTACATAAATAAGAACCTTGATTTTGAACTAATAAATGTTTCAAATTATTGTGTTGAACTGCAATTTGAAGTCTGTGCTATTAAGATTTTAAGCTTAAAAACAATTTTATTGTGCTGCTATAGGCCTCCATTTGGAGATGTTAAAATATTTTTCAATGGACTTGAAAGTGTTCTTAACCTTTTATTAAATTTTAACTCAAAGATTGTTCTCTTTGGTGACCTGAATATTAATCTGAGGGTCAATAACAATGTTGCTCAACAATTCAGCTTTTTAGTGACATCATTTGGTTGCCACTGTGCTAACTTTAAGGCAACTCGGGTGAAGCATGTCTAGACACTATGGTGACTAACATCCCTCATGAAAAATGCAAATTAAGTGTTATAGACCTCCCCCTATCCGATCACCATGTGATTTTAGTTGAGTTAGTTTCCTGCGAACAGTCTGATGGTGTTGTACCTGCTTTGGTGACATTTAGAGTTTTTTCACCCAATAGAATCAGCCTACTTAAAGATCATATGAGTACTATTGACTGGTTGCTCCTTCTAAGCGGTCAGGACGCAACATCCTCGTGGAACTTGTTCTTTGAAGCAATCTTAAACTTAATGGAGATCTATTTTCCATGCAAACTACAGAGGTGCGGGAAGAAGTGGCCTAAAAAAAAGGAATACTGGTAGTTGGTACTCGCCAGAACTTCATGAACTCAAGAATCATGTAATGGACTCTGCACACTATAGCTAACTGCACTAAATCACCCGTGGACAAGCAGGCTTACATCACTGCAAGAAATAAATATAAATCTGCTATTCGTGATGCCAAGAAATCCACCAATGAACATTTTATTGATACTTCGGGCAACAAAACTAAAGCTGCATGGCAGGTGGTGAAATCTTTGACTGGATCTTCTTCTTCTCAATCTGTCATCTCACCTTCTCTCGAGGAGTTCACACTTTCTACGGGGGCATGGTGGAGGAGCTGCGACAGAAGATTCCCTCTGCAGCAACATCAGCGGATGTGCTCTTGAAGAAAATACTGAGACCTAATGTTTGTTTCAGGTGGAAGAGGTGTTACTACCGATGAGGTCCTTGGAATTTTGATTAGACTTAAACCATCTAAAAGTAAAGATATCTATTTCATGTCCAATGACTTCATAAAATCCGTTGCTGATGTAATTGTCTTTCCCTTGACCGAGTGTATAAGTAGGTGTTTGCTTGAAGGCACTTTTCCTGAACAGCTGAAAATTTATAAAGTTATACCTATTTTTAAGGAAAGGAAACAGGGAAGATACAGCTAGCTATAGGCCCATATCTTTTAGTTCCTGTCATAGCTAAGATTGTAGAAGCAGTCATCAAGAACCAAATCAGCAGTTACTTTGAGGTCTCACCAGTTACTTGCTCCTACCCAGTTTTGGTTTTAGGCCTGGTATGTCTACGGTTGACGCTGTCGGTGACCTTGTGGATTCAATTATTGAAGGTTATGAGAAAGGCGAGTTGTCACAAGCTCTTAATGTGCGACTTAAGCAAGGCCTTCGACTGTGTCGACCGTGGTGTCCTTTTGCAAAAGTTAGAGCATTATGGGGTTACTGGTACTGAATTGAAACTTTTTGAATCTTATTTAAATAACCGCTATAAAACAAATTTGTGTCAATAGTTCTCTATCGATGCTGCCCAAGTTCTGTATGGTGTCCCACAGGGTTCAGTTTTGGGGCCCTTTTCTTTTTTTGATAATGGTTAATGACCTTCCTGATAATGTATCGGCTAGTACACTTATGTTTGCTGATGATGTTACTTTTTTTAAGTCCAATAGCTGTTATCTCAATTTGTGTGGATTACATGACAAATACAGTTCTAAGTGAAGCAGTTGAGTGGTATGCAGCAAATAAAATTTTTACTGAATGTGGAAAAAAAACTCAAATAATAAACTTTTCTGTAAACAATAGTTTTCTCAATAGTAATAATGTAGACTTTGTACAACCTGTTAAATTGTTAGGTTTTTATATTGACCCAAAATTATCTTGGCATTCACATATAGGACATGTTTGTAGTAAACTTTGTAAAGTAGTGTACCTGATTAGAAGATTAAAAGAAATTGTACCCACCAACTTTTTTAAAAACAATTTTATTATGCTTTTTTTACTCTGTGTTATTGTACAGTATTTTGTACTGGGGTAATGGTATAGGTGTATTAAATGTTTTATTGTTTTAAAAGAAGATATTAAGGATATTAACTTTCTCAGGTTCAACTGACCATTGTAGACCACTTTTTGTTTTATAGAGAGAATTTTGACTGTGATCAACGTCTTTCGTTTTTGATCACAGTTATGACTGTGATCAACGATCTTTGTATGTTTATGTCATGTGAAAAAAATAATTTATTTCAACACTCCCTTGCTACTGATGTACATAACCATTTTACCAGGTCTAGTCACACTATTCGTTTTCCTCACTATAGGCTAAGCAAAACTATGTCTTCCTACAATGTTATGAGCATAAAGCTTTTTAACAGGCTCCCACCAATTGTTCATCAAATCAGCAGTGCTAGATTTAAGAATGTTATGTATAACTGGTTAATAGATAACCCATTTTATGATGTAAAAGAGTTTTTAAATTTCACTTTTAACGAGACAACTTTTAAATTTTAAGCTAAGTTACCATTTTAATTTAGTTTTAAGGATCTTTTAACTGTTGACGCTTTGTATGTGCCTTAAACTCATATTTTTATATTTTTGCAATGTAAAACTTACTCTTAATTAATTTTCTAACTTGTAACCTGTAATTGAAGATTCTATTGTAATTTGGTTATAAATAATGTTGTAATTTGACTCTGCCTATTGCATTACATGTTAAATGGCAATAAAGAATGTCTATGTCTACAGCAGCTGTCTGACACAGGGTCTAAGGTCAATGGTGTAGTTACAGGTGGTCAAGCAGCTGTGTGCTAACACTGTATGATGTTGAATGTCACTGTTAGATTGTGACTTGGCAGTGGCATTACTGTTTTTGGGTTGTCATAGATAGTAATCCAGAGATTGTATCGTATATTATTTTAGCTCTTGATATTTTCTTCTTACGTGATCCAAGGTGAGTGTTGTGCACAAGTAAATAATATTTTGTTGGACTATTATCAATTAAATACACACTTTTCCCTAGGTTCACTTTACTGTGACTGTAGTCAGTCAGCCATGTTGTTTGTTTTTCTTATTACTTACTATAGTGTACTTAGAGAAGAGTGGTACAACTTGTGTAATCAGTGGCACATCCAGAAATCTTATCTGGAGGGTGTTTGATACACCGGAGGCTAGGGGGTATAGAAAACCCCCTCATACTAGCAGGGGAGTTTTGAGGCCTTCCCCCATGAAATTTTGAAATACTAGGACGTAAAACCATTAAATATAATACTTTTGAAGTAATAAAAGTAGGGCAAACATCAGGTCAGAGCATATAAAGTTGACAGTAATACCGCTCTACTACTAATCACCAGTAGAAGCTTATACAGGGATAATTAAAATCTGTAACAAATACAGTTTATATGAGCTATATTTTAACTAAAACAAAATTTAATCATAATATTAACAAAATCGTTTAGTTTAAATCACAAATCATGACCAAAGTTAAATCTTGACTTTTGAATCAAAAAGTACAGATATCCGAGTTTGAAAGTTGACCACAATCTGACTATAGTGCTAAAATAACAGACATTATATTAAAATCTAGCTGGTTTATTTCTGTGTTTCTACATATCAAACTGTTTACTAATAATAACTCCCAGTTTTTATATCAGTAACTGCTTTTTGGCGATTTTCAATCAAACTACAACTTTGAAAATTCATAACTCTGTAACTTGTGATCCGATTAAGATCAAATATTTAGGCAAGATAGATACATGTGTACTAAAATTGTAATTGTTCTATTTAAACTTTGAATAATAAGAAAAAAAGTTATTATTAAATTTTCATCTTAACTTTTATTCTTGATCGTGTGGTCCACAAAATTCGACATTGGTCACATTATGGAGCTAAGTCATTATCTTGAGCGTGTAATTTTGTAAGTCGCCGTAGCCAGTAAATATCGGTTTTAACGTACAATCGCCACACTGCACAGGGCGGATACATCCTTGGGGTATATTGTCCACATAGTGCCTTTGTGAACGATGTCTTTGATACCACTCTTCTTGACAAGATTCCTCAAGCAAGTGGTACTATCTATCTAGTTGGAGACCTCAACATTAAGTTCAAGGGAAGAGAAGGCCTTGACAGCCTTTTTACTACTGACCTAACTAGACTAGACCTTCAACCAACAAGAATTTCCAATACTTATGGATTGACATATTCTGCATCAAGTTTGATCCAATTAGTGTCAGTGTCAACATACTTTATTTAGGTTTCTCTGATTATACAGGGAAATTCATAACACTGAATATTCTTGCTCAGCTAAAAAACCTGCCAATCACAACTAGAAGACATCTATATGCAAGGAACCTCTCAACCCTACAGGACTTCAAAGTCAAGCCTTTTATTGCCGTTGACAATAATACAATTATGTGGCAAATGTCATACTGAATAAATCTATAATTATTACATTCGTTCACAATACCACATTCAGACATACATTCGTTACATTAATCCATACCACTCACTCGCCAATTCTATCCACCGCCAAGCCAGTGTCAGTCTTCAAGATTGGAGGTCTCCCAACTATAATTAAAAAACTTGTTGATGCTATAGAATGCTTTAGATGCTAAAAAGCGCTTCAGACGAGTTTTTAATGCCTTGGGCGTTTGTACGTTTTTTATGGAATCAGGCAAACTGTTGATGAAACGGACACCTGCCTGCGAGGTCAGGTGTTCATAAACCACTGTTCTGTGTCGCCCAGTACGGTAGTTGTCTCTGCCTCTCGTTTCATATTCATGCACGTCACGGCCCCTAGTCAGGGCACATTTTGACTTACAGAATAAAACTGCCTCCAAGATATAGAGACATGGCAGAGTCAACAGCTGCAATTTTTTGAAAGCTGGTCTGCACGACTCCCTGAAGTTCATGTTGGCGATTGCTCTGATCGTTTTCTTTTGAAGCCTGAAAACTCTCAAAATTTGATTGTTTGAACAAGCTCCCCACAAAATCACTCCGTAGGAAAGATGTGGGTAAATCAGGCCGTAATATGCCGCCATCAGCACCTGACTTGGGCAGTATTTGGCTAAAGATCTTAAAACATAAACGCCAGATGCTAATTTTGAACAAACTGAATCAATGTGAACATTCCATGTTAAACCTCGATCAAGGTATATTCCAAGGAATTTGGAGGAGTAAACTTCTTCTAATGTGGAGTCTCCCAGCATGATAGAAGGCCCACACCCAATATCCATTGACCGCAGGGCAAAATTCAGAAAATTAGATTTTGTGGAATTTGTTGTAAGGTTGAGGCTATGAAAGTGTTGGGACACAGTTGTTAAGGACAACAAAAGCTTTTTGTTCCAACTTGAAAGGTGATTTGTAATTTGGACAGTCTGTGTTCTATGGCTTAGAAATGATTAAATCCACAACAGGGGCACACCTCGAATGCCATGATATTCAAGTTTGTCAAGAAGTGTATTAAGGTCTACACAGTCGAATGCTTTGGATAAGTCGAGAAACAAACTTATGGTGGGATCCGACACTCTAACCCCTCCGCAACCATTTTGACCAGACTCACCACTGCGTCTACCGTCGATTTTCCCGTTCTGAAGCCAAATTGGTCTTTAGAGAGCTGGTTGCTAAGAAAACAAAGCATTCTTGTCAAAAATTGTTTTTCAAAAATCTTGCTCACAGTTAGCAAAATACTGACAGGCCGAAAATTGTTAAGTCAGCATGGCTCATCTTGTCAAGTCAACTAGCATGGGTCATCTTTTTTTTTAAATGGGGTGTACTTTAGCATTTTTCAGGTGGGAGGGGAAAACTCCCGTTTTAAAAGACAGGTTTACTAATTGAGTCAGAGAGCTCACAATATGCTTGGCACATTTTTTCAAAATTCACATGGACAATAGATTTAGATCAGTTGATTTTTTGGGCGGGAGCTGTTGAATAATCTTTTCCAACTCTTTCTCAAGTACAGGTGTCAGTACCATTGATTTACTGGACTACGTCTTCGCGTGTGAGTAACCTGGGGCTCCGACGGTCGAGGACCTCGCCCACAAGCATAGACGCAAAAAATCTATTAAACTTAGGGGCGATCCCAGCTTCATCCTGTACCAATGTATCTCCAGTTTTAATTTTGATCTGTTTGTGAGCTTTATTTTTATAAAAATAAAGCTCACAAACAGTTTTGGAAACATTTTTAGAAGAAAGAATTTTTTTTGAGACATCATATGATTTCGCGGCTTGGATAATTTTTCGGTAAATTCTTTTGTAGTTTCGGTAATAAATTTTGAAATTTTCATTTGAATTTGATCTATAAATTTTGGAAAGGAATTTTAGTTTATCTCTTGAAACCAATATTCCTTTCGTAATTCAAGTATTTCTTGTCTTTTTTTGGTATATTTTAATTGTTTTTGTAGGACAGCATAGATTTAGTTGAAAATTTAGGCAATTATTGAATGCCTGGAACTGCTATTCTACTGTTTGGCTTGAATTTAGAAAATTCCACTGTTCTTTAAAAAGAGAGGTGTTTAGGAGAGCAATGTTGCTAGGACTTCATTTCACTAAAAAGCTGGGAAAGGGTTTACCAGGAACCTTATCTGGAGAAGTTTATTCAGAATTCTTCGGCACATTTATAGCAGCCCTTAAAACATTTCCCTTGAAAATCCATTTTTTCATCAAGCTGAAGAAAAGAGAAAGTTATTAATTGCGGCACAAGAGAAGTTCTTCCAAACCAAAAGTCCAGAGGACAGGTTGGACTTCATTAAAATAAAAAAGAAAGACTATGACAAAGCAAACAGTTTTCAGAAAGATTGCTAAGTCTCGAAATAATAAAAAGCCATTTGGTAAGTGATCAACAGCGAGCTACCACCCAAAAAACATACCTAGGATATCACATGGCATCTTAACATAAGGTGTAGTATTGTACACAATACTGATCAGACAACACTTTTTTATAAAATTTTCACAGCAACAGCTGAATAAACTTTAAACAATAATGACTCTAACGACCCACAAATCAGTATTAATGTATCTAACCAAACTAACAACGTACTGACTACTTTCAACAAATAACAAACCCGACTAGTATGTTCAAAATCTTTTAAGCTTTGAAACTTTCCTCTTCAGAGTAGATGAAGTTATATCAAGGGTGCTCAAGACATGCAATGTTAAGTTATGCCATCCACGTAGTGACTTAATAAACAAGTTATTGTTTTAGGGATCTTCCCTTCAAAGCAGATGTCAAAAGTATATCCTTTTTATAAAAAGTGACACTCTTGAGCTATAAAATTTCAGAGCAATATCTCTTCTGTTAAAATTCTCCAAAGTTTTAGAAACAATTTTACTTAGTAGGATTCTAAATCACCTCTTGATGAACATACTTGTAACTGATAAAACACCATGGTGTTCTGGCTAGAAAATCTACCACTACTGCTCGACTGGTTTAGTTAAGCATTTAATTGATAATATTGAAATAAAAATACTGCCACTATTATATTTCTCGATCTAAAAAAAGCAGTTGACTGCTTGGATCATCAGTTAGTAATGACTAAAATAACTTCACTGGACATTAAGGAGACATCACTGCTATAGTTACAAAGCTACCCTAGTGGACAGGAGCAGGTAATGACAATAAAGCTGACAATTAATGGATTGACCACAACAACATCCCCACCACTGGTTATGTCTTGAGGTATGTTCCTTGGTTATGTTCTGGGTCCTGTCCTAATTATATTGTTTACCCGTGACCTACCTAACTACATCAGCTCATACTGCTACCCAGTCATGTACACTGATGACTGTTTTGATATCCTGTAGCAAATCAACTGAGTATTAGTGTGTGTGTGCATATGCACACACACAGCACATCAGAAATAAGTGAAAGCCTCATCGTACATTTTAATCTTTATTATTATAGTACTGTATTTCAAATAATTTGAAACTTTCTTAGAAAATGTTCATATAGATATTTATAATACCAAATCACACACACAGCACACAACAACACAACACACACATTAAATTAACTTCTCAGGCTTCACATTTATCAAATTTCAAATAATATTTTATCCCTAGAATATTAAAATTATTTTCTTATAATGTATTTATATCTCAAATATACATTTGTCTGCAGATTATAATTTATTAAAATAAGTATATGGTTCAGATAAAATGCAGTACTAACATTGGCATAAAAGTAACTATAAGTAAAATACTTATAATAATTTTACAACTATAGTTTTAATTTTAGGACATATATCAAATAAAAATTATGAAGAAGTTATTAAAAAATCTAGCTGTTTTGAGACATAACGTCTTTTGCCAGTGTAGTCGGACATTTTTTTCTGTGGGTGGCAGGACATGAGGGGAATGAGACAGCACATAGGTTGGCAAAAACTGAAGCTACGTCCATGTTTCGGCCAGAACCTTTTTGTGGCTTGACTAAACGTTAAATTTAAAAAAATGCTGTGACTGCATAAAATTCTCTTTATGGAATTTCCTCCTTAGTCTGGTTCAGGCGAAAGTTGTCTTATCAATTGACAGTAAAGCAATTATTTGATTTGGGAGGCTAGACATCAGATTCTTGATTCTTGATTATTCTTTAATCTGTTAACATTATACTGCCCACTTTACTATTACCTGTATAAGATGACTATCTCTGATTTAGATGTATGTCGCTTCTACAGAGAGTGCTAACATATCATTTGTGACTGTAAAAAGATTGCCATGACAAGATAAAAGTACCCTCACAGGCCATTCCTTAAACCTCGATCTTGGGGTTTATTTAGACCTGGGCTGTCTAGATTACATGATTATGTTACAATACATCCTTAGAGTTTTTGTGGCAAATGTATTCTCTTGCCCAATGGATCCTTTATGTTGTATCTTAGACAACATATTAATGTGAGTATTGTTACTTAACATGTAAATCATCAGGTAAACATAATGTATGCTTTATTACTACATTAATAAAAATTGTTAAAGGTTATATCTTTTAAATAGTTTCCATTATTTATCGGCATGTATAAAATAGTAAATAATGAAAAAAACTAATACTTTTATTTTAATAATATATCAATAGACTGCTTCAGGAAAACATAATGTTTTTGAACTATAAACATATTTACAATGTTTGAGTTAGCACATGTGTTAGTTTTATTTATAGTAACATGTTTTTTTCTAATGTTGTTGTTTATTTCCTCATTTTGGCAAGTTGCAGAAAAACACAATTTTAGTGAACTTTATTTTATTATACAAAATTCCATACATACAATACATAAGCAAATAGTTAACTTTAATTCATTTTTCACAATCTACAAATTGTAATTAACATTGGCATTTCACTTTAAAGGGTATGACTGGTCGATCATAAAGGCAATAATGAGGCCAAAAATCTAACATAGTGATAATAATAAGAGTATTACAATGGCACAATTGATGGTTAATAAAGCATACCTTTACAAATTAAATGTCATAAATGAAAACTTTATAAATGACTAAATAATGTAATTTTTAAACAATAAGACATGGAATATACAAATTTGGACGGCAGGATATAGTATTAAAATTACCCACCCACTTTAAAAATTCAAATGAAGAATACCACTAATTAACTAAGTAGTACTATGAGAGTTTTAGTTTGGAAACACATAATAAATGACACACAATATATTTCGCTATACTTTCAAAAACTAAATCTAAGTTAAAAGAAACTGAAATATCTACAATGAGATACTTTGTATGGTTTTCATACATACATTTCTTTGATTCTTAACCTTTGGTAAATTGTACGTAATTAAATACTAAATTGGCAAACCAAGAATTTACTTATTTGAGAGCTGATAATGAATCAAAATTGCTCATGTTAATAATATAGTATGAGGTAAAAAAAATACTTTAGACACATCAATAAAACAATAGCGAAAAACAAACTGTTTCAGGTACAGTATATCTTCTCTAATGAGCATTAAGAACAAGGGTTTAGCCTTGTTCTGTCTGCGTATTCAATGATGTCCACATGGGTAAAATAAACAAATGGCTTCTAGCATGCCTCTGGAATACTATAAGTCAATATGAAAGCAAATGCCTTTGGCAAATCTTGATCATTCTTCATACTAACGAAGTAAAAAATTTTGCACGCCTTTACAATTCTTCTAGTTTCAGAATTTAGCTAGTTGTTAACACTTTATAGGTCAACAATTTGGCTGGTCTTTATAATTCTGGCCAGTTTTTGTAACTTATTAAGTCAACAATTTTACTGGTCATTATCATTCTTTAAATCAACAATTCAGCCAGTTTTGATAATCAATTTAAATTCAGGAAAAAGTGTTTTAAAAATACGATCCTCTACAAATGCAAATTTAGAGTAGAAGCTGAATATAACCTAATTTGTCACAGTGAACTTACACTGTTATTCTAACAAATCAAACTAAAAATAAAAATCAAATATATTACATTTTTTATGGAGGCAGTAAGGATTCGACCTGCTATCCTACTCATGCACAAAACTGATATCACTAAATTTCAAGGAATGTGCCCTGTCAATATTTGAGGTGGCCGTATTCTGTTGTAAAAGTGTCTCTTGATACAAAGCTGGAGCATCTACTAATATGAGACATGTCACAGAGAATAAATATCAGAGTAAACTTTGCTAATTGTGAATTGTGATTATTTGTCATCACATCTTCATATGAGGCTTGTTTCGAGTGTCTTTTTAAACATTAACCAATTCTACTGTTCTTGCATGTTGATATGAAACTAGCTTTATATTGTAAAAGAGTACATTAGTTTTCCCTTCATCCAATCTCTAACACAGAATAATATTTGACTGAATAAGAATATGTATGCAAGTGTGTAAAAAGAATTAACTATTGATTTGCAATTAACATATAAAAATCAATAAGATTAAGCTTCTTGACAAATAAAAAAATTCAATAAATATAAATGAATTTTGAAGTAAATAGTACTTATAACATATCAAAACTTTTCCAGATCAACTACTTATATTTTTTTTTATAAAACTGATATTTTTCCTGTAAACACTAACATTTGTTGTTGCAAATAACAATTACATTGTTCAATCATGTATGTTAATGTTAGTCCAATACTAAAATTCCACCCATTAATTGTTCTAAATTTTGCTTAATTTGAGTAAGCAAATAATATTAAAAATTTGATTTCTTTCATACACTTGCCAAGAAATTATTTACAAACTGTCTTTCTGGATCTCCATTATTTGCAAATGTAAGTCATAGAAGATATGGTTTTCACTTATTCTGTTTTCAAAATTCTATACACATAATATTTGTAAATACCAATCTAAAAAAAATATGTTCCGAGAGATTTCATTGGATATCTTGTAACATTCTGCTTCATTACAGCAACATTATTATATATTGTAGAGGTTTATCTGAGCTCAAACATCTTTTTATTCACAATTTTTCTATGTTCTGCATCTTTAAATTTGTCCAACATTCATGCAATTATCACTATTTTTTACAATTGTATTAAAAATTCCATTTTCCAATAGCTTTTGAACCCTTGAACAATAACATTTAAAAATCTTGTTACTTAGATGAAAATACAACTGAATTTCAACCAGTGTGTCAAATATGGAATAAGAAATGTGGCAAGAATGAGTTATGTTACAACAAATTATATTTGGACTTATTAGCTGATGTAGATTTTCTAAACAGTTGATGCAAGGTTTCCAATTTCTATTATGATTTAAAGGTGTAGAGGGTTTCTTGAAAGTTATATACAAACTGTTGCATACTTTTGTCCAAACTCATAACTGTAATATTGACAAAGTAAAAATTACTCCATCCTGTACTGAATAGTAACATGTTAAGAATGAGTATTGTGACTTATAAGAGAAAATTGAGATTCAAACACAAATAATTTCCTCCGTTATACTTTATGAGCTCTATGTTTTTATCTACAGAGCTGCTATTTTCTTCCTGAAATTTATACAAAAATTATGCTTTCGAAACAAAAAATGTTATGGAAATAATTAGACACCATTCTTGTATGTCTCGTGAACGTTCTGTTTGTCTTTGGTCGGTAACGTTCAAGGAATGAATATACATTTATTCCCCTTAAAAAAATAAATATTGCGTATGAAAACTTAAAAATTATTACCAAAAGTAGACACATTTTATAAGATGTTTCTGCATTATATTTCAACCAACTATTTTATATGCAATGTAAAATAACTATAAGGGTTCAAAATACCAAATTATAATTTTTTTTATATATCTTATTTTTTAGTTGTATACTTCTGACCAACTGTAAGGCACCTAAATTATAATGAAATCAGTATCAGCCTACAAAATAGAGATAGAAAGTTGCCATTTCCAGCCAACTATTTATTATCTCATTGGCTGATGACGATTTACTGAACTTTTATTTACGTGCCTAATGGTTGACTTTAAATGTTTTAAGCTGAAAGTAAATGTGTTCTCTAAAAAATGTGTAGTTTGATATTTTTAACCCTTTTGTACCGTCCTATTAATAACCCTCGTCAAAAGTAGCACATGTGGTAATCAATCTCTTTTAGAAGTAATTCCTTTAATGTCTAAAAAAAACTAGACTGTGTACTTATAGATTGTAAATTGGCTCTCATCTTCCAGAAATAATAAACCTCCATTAATGGCCAATGGTTTTTCAATAAAACAAATTGATTATAAGATCCTTTAAATTTAATATACAGTAATAAAAAATTTAACTCTGATAGTAATATTAATACAAATTTAAAAGTGTGTAATAATGGAAATGTGCAGAACTGTGAGGGGATCCTTACAGAATGGGGTTTGGAAATGTATAGGAATCTATCAGAGTAGTTCATCTGTATATTGAACAAGCCTATGGAAAACAATACTGCCCGTCATCAGCGTAATTACCAACGATGTGCGCTGACCATCACGCAAAGTTTGTTACTTTGGAGTTTGTTCCGAGTTAGCGAAAAAGACAGGAGGTCTCGGAAGCGCGCCCCTCCCAAACTCGGAGCAAATAAAAAAAAAAAAACAATCACATGCCACTAGTGGGAAGAGACAAAAAGCGAGACAAGATTTCGAAGAGAGTACTGGATATAATTAGTAGGTGGCAAACATTTCCATGCAAAAATACAATATAACAGTTAACTGCAGCACCACGGTGCACCGCGTAACTTAAAAACTAAATAACAACAATAAAATAAATTCCAATAATAACAATAACATAATAAATAAATAATATAATATTAATAACACAATAAATAGAAAATTTGGTCTATAAATAAACATATATCAGGTTACGGCGGTGGTAAATATAAAATTTTTAACAGGTAAATTTTTTATGAACTGAGGGGAGGAAAAAGGTTGTAGAATTTCTAGGCCCACTATTTTTGAAAAGTAATTTTGTTTCAAGTTTGTAGCCAAAATTAAAAAAAATATATTTAAAGCCAATTTTTCGAAGGAGGCGGGGGCTTAGTTGCCTCCACGAATCCGAATTAAAGATGAAATCCTCCCCTTCAGGTCATGTAACTAACTAAATAAATACTGGCTAGGTACTGGCCCTCCTCTCAGATCTAACATCTGGCAGCGCTCCCTGCACCCCAGTCCTCGCAAGTTCAGTATTAGAAAAGTAAAAAACATTTTGGATCCAACCTTGTTCCAGATGAAATGAATATGAGCACATGCACTCCGGTTGGATGCCGGTACAGGAGCACTGGCAGGGCGCGGGGCATTCCAGTTTTGGTTTCAGTGGTTTCATTGGGCAGACTCGCCGCACCAGTCCCGCTGACGACACTCACGGGGACCCTGCCGAAAGTAGAGAAACTAGCCAGCCATGGGGAAACGGGAAGAGCAGAGAACAGCCAGAAACACAGTAAGCTTCTGCCGAACGTGTCTCCCGAACAGTAGCCGGTGCCGGTGAACAGCTGGTCAGTAGTCTAGTCAAGGTCAACCACCTGACCTCGACCAGTCAGTCCAACCAGGCATAAAATCAATACTTGACGGAGAGTGACTCCCCCACCGACTGACAAGAGTGGCCGAGGTGGGAAAAATAATAGACAAAAATAAATTGTCCAAACTGAGCCCCGGCTCAACCTCCCCCCCACTAAAAAGGGTGCAACCCCAAACAAAACCTCTCCCCCACTGAAAGAAGAACCAACAAGCTCTGGCACAGGATACGGGAAGTCGAGAACCCTAACAGGAAACGAAAGTCCTGAGCAGGAGGCAGACAAAACACGGTCCTCCTGAAATTTTGAGAGGCGCCTCTCTTGGAGAAAGAAGAAAACAGAAAGAGAGTAAAACGACACCACAGGGGAAAACCAGGGGTGATCAGTCCCCGGACACCCCCGCAGCCGCACCAGTATCCAGAGCATGACCAGAGGTATCACCACGGAAGGCCTTCAGATGAGAAAACGTGGGCCTTCCGCCACAACCTCCTCCCCCGATACGGGATCAAACTAACTCAGCAGTAACTGGGGGGAGAGAAAACGAAGAATCCGGTCTTTGTGGACCTGTCCAACCGATAGCAAAGTTTGGCTGCCCGTTTATCAACGGCCGAACTGACCGGATGGGGACTTACAAAAGACAAGATCCCCCACCTGGAAGGGGTTAGCAATTACGTCCCTTATTGAATTTTCTCCTCACCCTTTCCCTAGACTGTAGGAGCTTAACCCTGACTGCTTCCCAAGTGTCACTCACATTGGGAGTACCAGGTACTGGTAGAAGACTATCCAGACTCCAGAGATTAGACAAGGATCAGAAGGAGGACGACTAAACATGACCTGAAAAGGCGTGGAATCATGACTTTCGTGAAGAGCAGAATTGAAGGCTAACTGAAGCCAGCTCAGGTTTTTCATCCCAGGTAGTTTGTATTCTCAGAGCGTGATAAGCGATGAGGGCGGGCTCTGAGATTGCGGTTGAACCGCTCAGCATGAGAAGGCTGGGGGTAGTAAGGAGATGTCGTAACATGTTTGATTCCATGCCCAAAACAGAAGCGATGAAACTCCCTCGACACGAATTGTGTGCCGTTGTCTGAGACGAAGGTGGCGGGCACTCCAAAATTCTGTAGAAGGCGGGACTTAAGTGCCTTGACGGTGAGCGACGCCGTGGCACTCCTAAGAGGAATCAACCAGCAAAACTTAGAGAAAGCATCCACAGCGACAAAGCAGGGAGGTGTTCCCTGACTTGCTACGGGGAAAGGGCCCCACATAGTCAATGAACACCTTTTCAAGAAGGCCCGCTCCGCCACCTCGGAGGAAAGAAGTCCTAATTTGGTATTTTGTGCTGGTTTACTGACCGAGCAAAAGATGACAAGCTCGTACTCTACCAGCAATGTCTCTGTCCATACTCTTCCAGATAAACTTATCTCTGATTTTAGCGATGGTCTTGTGGATCCCTAAATGACCGCCCACGGGAGAAACATGAAAATAGGAAAAAGACCCATCGGTATGAGGGCACTCGGCAGAACAATCTTGGGACCACCTCCGCGTCGGGCACGACAGCAGAGGACACCCT
Organism: Homalodisca vitripennis; assembly: GCF_021130785.1. Classification (NCBI taxonomy): domain Eukaryota; kingdom Metazoa; phylum Arthropoda; class Insecta; order Hemiptera; family Cicadellidae; genus Homalodisca; species Homalodisca vitripennis. The sequence goes on from NC_060215.1 coordinate 69,936,960, forward strand.
TGGACAAGAAGTAAGGAGAGTGGGCTTCTCCCTCCTGGAGCTCACCAATGATGTTTGACAACTCGGGGTCTTGAAGTTGGTGAGAGCCAAAACTCTCAAAGGCAGCAGGGAAATCCAACATCACAGTCCCACACAACGGTGCTTTGAGAATCAACAGGATCGCTGGGTAGATGATACATTCTAGAAAGAGCATCGGCGACGACGTTTTGGGTGCCGCGAATGTTGCTGCACCCTGAATTTAAAGGCCGCAATTTTGACAACCCAGCGACCAATCTTCCCGAGTTGTCGAGGATGGGCCAATAGCCAGGAAAGAGCCTGATTGTCAGTTTCCAGCAGAAATTCGGAAATGCTCTAGGAACCTCCGAAACTTATCCATGCCGAAAACGACCGCCAGACACTCCAGCTCATAAATAGAAGATTTCTTTTCCTGAAGGGTCAAAGTCCTAGATGCAAAAGCTATAGGTTGCCGAGCGCCGTCGAATTCTTGAGAAAGCACAGCTCCTACAGCACAGGATGAGGAGTCAGTCTGCAAGATGAAGGCCTACTAAAGTCCGGTATTCGCAAGCACAGGAGGTTGGATTAATGGCCTCCCTAAGCAGTTGAAAAGCACGTTCTTGATCTTCACCCCAAACGAACTTTGCGTCTTTTCCTTCTTAAGGCGTTCAGAGGGGCGGCCACCTCGGCAAAGTCAGGAATAAACCTACGGTAGAAATTAACCATGCCTATGAATCTGGCAACACCCTTGGCATCCTTCGGAGGAGGGAAATCCCGAATGCCTTGGGTCCTGGCAGGGTCTATAGATACACCCCTAGACGACACGAGGTGACCGAGAAACGATATTTCAGACTTGCGTAAGACACCTTCTCCGGATTGACTGTAAGGCCAGCCCTACCCAACCTAAACCAAGACCTCCTCAAGATGTTTAACGTGTTCCGTGAAAGACTCACTGTAGACCAGAAGGTCATCAAGATAATTAAAGACATATCTGAACTTCACATCGTGGAAGATGGAGTCAAGCAACCTAGTTAACGTTTGGGCCCCCACAGCTAGCCCCATAGGCCACAGATCGGTACTGATACAAATTCCACGGAACACAGAAGGCCGTGAGAGAACGTGATTCCTTCTTCAACGGAATCTGATGATATGCTTGGTTCAAATCAAATATAGTGAAAAATTTGGCCTTACCGAACAATCAAAAGCAGAATGGAGATCGGGGGAGAGGCACTGAGTCTATTTCAATTTTGGCATTAAGTTTTCTTAGGTCAACCACCATACGATGTTTTCCATTAGGCTTTGGAACCAAGAACGCTGGACTGGCATACGATGAGTTTGAGGGCTCAATAACTCCTTGATCCAAGAGATCCTTGATGATACCACGCATAACCTCCATCTTTGGAGGAGCCAACTTGTATGGGTGGGAGCGTACTGGCTGAGTATCAGTCAGACGAATTTCATATTCAATAAGATGGGTAGAACCGAGCTTGGGTGTGAGGACCTCCGGAAATCTTGAGCAAAGCTCACGGAGAACCCCAGCTTGCTCCTCATCCAAGTGACCGAACGGGTCCCCAGGGGCAGAACCTTCCTCACACTCCACCTCACCAAACCTGCGGTGTCGATTTGAATTTATCAGAAAAGGGGACTGACACTCGCCGATTGAATTTGAAATAAGACTGGCCCGCCTGAAGATCCAGCACCAAACCAGTCTTTTGAATAAAATCCGCCCCCAAAATACAGTCCATGCTCAGGTCCTGGGCCACAAGGAAGCTCCACACCCATGAAAAACATTCAACCTTAAACTTGATTTAAGCCTTCCTCGAAATTGGAAGAGGGGAATTAGAAGCAGTCCAGCAAGTTTAAAGAAGACTCCTCGGTGTGCTTCACCAAACCTAACCTTGAAATGGCTTCAAAAAGACGGGAAGAGATGAGGCTACAGGCTGACCCGGAATCAACTAGGGCCTTATGCACTGAGTCTCCCACTAAGATATTGATATAAGGGGCACACCGAAGATGCTGTCCTAAGCCGTAGGTTTCCCTTTTCTGCTAGGCTCATAGTGTCCAAACTATTAATCAAATTTTTTCGCACAGGTACTATTTTTTTGAAATTTTTTCTTAGACCTCGGGGGAACTTCAGAGAAAACCCCCCTTTGATCTAGTTTTTTTGGACCAGTGCGATATCTCCTAGGACACTCCCGACGAGTATGACCTCGTTCACCACAGGCATAGCAGATGGGTGGATGAAGCCCACCAGAGTGATGTGGCCCATCCACGGGATTCTGTACGGCCCGTGACAGCCCTGGAGGGCTGGATGGAACGATGATTGTTCCTCTCCGCCCTCTGCCGGTCAGCAAACTGCACGCTGCGCGAAGCAATGCACAGACGGTCCAGTTCAGAAAAGGTGGAAGGGCGACCAGCAAAAAACTAGACGGGACCTCTCTTCAGGTTTGAGACCCGCTCAAGAATGGTGGTGACCACAGTACTTTTCGGGGATATTGAGCCTTAACACCCTATCAGTGTCCCTCACCTCGGCCACAAACTTTGCCAAACTCTCTCCGTTGCCCTGAGGCCTAAAGAATTTCTCCACACGGAGACGTTCCCTCAACTGACCAGGAACAAAGAAATCCAAAGCCTCCCTATGAAAATCATCCCAGGGTACCACCTCTCTGGAGAACTCGAACCAGACAGTCACCCAAAGGTGGCCTACAAAACGGAGAGAGAGATGACATGCAGGAAGCTCGCTCCCTGAAGACCAGGCAAGTCATGCAGTCGCAGGATCTCAGAAAGAAACCGCAGCAAGGCTTCAGTATCTAGACCATGCCACCGTTGGTAGTCGCTGCAGCAACGGGGTAAGTGGGTTTGGAAGCTTTGTGATACTGAACAAAGGATCCCGTCACCACAGTCCCCAGTCCTCCAGATCCAGCAGGCATTTGGGTCACAGGCCCCCGGGCCCCGTCCACACCAGACACCCCCGACGCCACGCCCACATCGGAAATCAGCAACAACTGACCCAGGGATCCGGCATTCATCCTTAACAGCCGCAGCAGAGTCAATCGCAGACAAAGTTTTTTCAGGAGCCTTTGCCCCCTCGTCCCTCTCGAGTACAGTCAGCAGGCCGTCAACCAAGGTGACGCGTTCCTCCAACCACTCCTTATCACCAGAACTGGTAAGCTTGGCTCTAAGTAGCGACAGCCTCATATGTAGATGGGTAAGCCGGGACAAATACCTAGCCCTCTCTCGGCCAGTAGGCGGCGACTCCAACCAGTCCTCCTGACTATTCTCAAACGTCTCCAACTTTAGCCTCCAAAATAGGCCTCTGCTTCTGGAACGTCAAATCTCTAGGCCAGGTCGTGTCCAGTTCCATATTATCACGCAGTTGCTTCCGCATGGACTCGCAGTCGGAACCCGGAGTAAGCCACGAGCCAACAACTCAAAATGGAGATCCTCCTTCAAACAAGTATTCAGGCACCAGAGAGACAGGCATGATAAATAAATTAAATGACACAGACTAACAAGTAACACACACTGACTCGAAGTCAACGACTAACAAAGCAATAACTAAGGCGACAAGTGAATAACTTAGTGAGACAACACTCTCAGCAGGGTCCCCAGAATTCCTGCCGTCCACGAAACACGGCAGCGAACCCAAAATACCGCAACAAAACACTACGCCGTACCAGAACAAAACCAGAAAAAAAACAACGAAGACAATGTATAACAAAAACACACAAGTAACAATAATCAGGAAATAAATAGGTTCACACACTTCCTGTCGATCGGCGGAAAAATAGCACAGCGAGACGGCACAGGCGCAGGAAGTCAACTAACAACTTCAAACTCATCCCTCTCACCACCAGTGGCAAAACAAAAACCCCGGGCCCGCAGAGGGTAAAAACACGCAACCACGCTCTGCTACCATTTTGTTCCGAGTTAGCGAAAAAGACAGGAGGCCTCGGAAGCGCGCCCCTCCCAAACTCGGAGCAAATAAAAAAAAAAAAAACAATCACATGCCACTAGTGGGAAGAGACAAAAAGCGAGACAAGATTTCGGAGTACTGGATATAATTAGTAGGTGGCAAACATTTCCATGCAAAATACAATATACAGTTAACTGCCAGCACCACGGTGCACCGCGTAACTTAAAAACTAAATAACAACAATAAAATAAATTCCAATAATAACAATAACATAATAAATAAAATAATATAATATTAATAACACAATAAATAGAAATTTGGTCTATAAATAAACATATATCAGGTACGGCGGTGTAAAATATAAAATTTTTTAACAGGTAAATTTTTTTATGAACTGAGGGGAGGAAAAAGGTTGTAGAATTTCTAGGCCCACTATTTTTGAAAAGTAATTTTGTTTCAAGTTTGTAGCCGAAATTAAAAAAAATATATTTAAAAGCCAATTTTCGAAGGAGGGCGGGGGCTTAGTTGCCTCCACGAATCCGAATTAAAGATGAAATCCTCCCCTTCAGGTCATGTAACTAACTAAATAAATACTGGCTAGGTACTGGCCCTCCTCCAGATCTAACATCTGGCAGCGCTCCCTGCACCCCAGTCCTCGCAAGTTCAGTATTAGAAAAGTAAAAAAACATTTTGGATCCAACCTTGTTCCAGATGAAATGAATATGAGCACATGCACTCCGGTTGGATGCCGGTACAGGAGCACTGGCAGGGCGCGGGGCATTCAGTTTTGGTTTCAGTGGTTTCATTGGGCAGACTCGCCGCACCAGTCCCGCTGACGACACTCACGGGGACCCTGCCGAAAGTAGAGAAACTAGCAGCCATGGGGAAACGGGAAGAGCAGAGAACAGCCAGAAACACAGTAAGCTTCTGCCGAAACGTGTCTCCGAAACAGTAGCCGGTGCCGGTGAACAGCTGGTGAGTAGTCTAGTCAAGGTCAACCACCTGACCTCGACCAGTCAGTCCAACCAGGCATAAAATCAATACTTGACGGAGTGACTCCCCCACCCGACTGACAAGAGTGGCCGAGGTGGGAAAAATAATAGACAAAAATAAATTGTCCAAACTGAGCCCCGGCTCAAGTTGAAAAACACTCCTGATATCGATTATTTTGATATTTGTCTATACTATTATATTGATGGTCTGTAAAAATGTAACATGTTCGATTTTGATGCTGGTCAACTCTCTCGAAATTGATTGTTGTTTACGGTTTCATATGTTGATTGTTTGTTTGATTCGTTGCCATCTGAAATGGCATCACAGCAAGATCACATTCTTTTCTGAGAGTTTTTGTAACTTTGTGGAGAACATACTCAATGAAAGTAAAAATGAAGTGAGTGATGGTAACTTTTATTTTGAGTGAAAGTGGTGAGAGATTGATCTTCAAACTTGTGAGTGGCACTAAAAATGATCTACATAATGTTATTTTTAGTAGTAGATCTGGTATGAATCCAACTGTTTCTAGGAAACTAAATAGTAAAAGTTAAATATAATTTTAACATGTTATATGGTAGTCTAATATTTTTTTATTGACCTTAAGCACCCACGCAACAATTCCCATTGAAAAATTAAAAATCAATTTGGTACTGAGGGTAAAAATATTAGAATTTTAAATGATAGCCAATGGGTTATTATGTAATGATATCAAGGTGAAACAATTAAAGAAAGCTATTTGAATAAATAGGAAAGACACATAAAAGTGTAGAAACATATCACCATTAGGAAGGAGTAAGAAAATCAATATCAGCTAAGAGCAAATCAATGCACAGAAATAAAATGGTAAATGAATTAGTAAATATTTTAAGAACACGTTGAACACAAATATGACTCAAGGAATGAGGGATCCCTCATACTATGTGAAATATTCTAGACTAAGATCAGTGCAGGTTGATTTGAAACGAAATCCAAATCTGCAAAGAACTGAAGATTTATTAAAAGGAGAAATGATAGAAATTGTCATGTATAGATATGAGGGCCATCCAGAAAGTAACACGTTTTTTTAATGGTGCGGCAGTGGGCAGAGCTTCAGCCGCCATATTGGTGTCAAAACACTCTGGCATTCAGTAGGCATCAAGCTGTAATTGCTCGTGGTCCGTATATCTTTTACTTTCCTTACTGTAATTAATTAAAGTGCCTGCTGCAATATAAAATCCCGCCGCTTGTGTAGTGCGTTCAATGATAAGGTTTTTGTTGGCAAAAAACCATATACCAATTGAAATCTATCGCTAACTGTGTAAAGTTAATGGAAATAGAATAATAAGTAAAAGCAGAGCAAAGCAGTAGTATATTGAGTGGTAAAATTGTATATGTGGTATATTGGCTGCACCAATGTTCACGATAGTCATAGTGGTCAGCCTAACCTAGTGACTGAAGATTTGATGTTTAAAATCAATGATAAAGTTCATGAAAATCACTGTTTCACAATGACTGAACTCTCAGAAGATTTTCCACAAATTTCAAGAAGTTTACTTCATGAAATTGTTGCAGGGAAGCTTGGATACCACAAATTTTGTGCCAAATCGGTTCCAAAAGTCCTTACAGAAGATCATAAACATAGACTTGCTGCATCGTTATCTTTCTTTGATAAATACGACAAACATGGTAACGAACTTCTCTATTGTATTGTTACTAGTGATGAAACATGGGTGAAGCATGTCAATTGTGAAACAAAAATGCAGTCTATGGAATAGGGTCACACACATTCTAAAAAAAAACCAAGAAAATGTCTCCAAACTCTGTCAACGAGAAAGATTATGGCAACTGTTTTTTGGGATGCTAAGGTTGTGATTCTGGTCGATTTCCTTGAACGAGGATCAACAATCAATACAGAGAGGTACTGTGAAACATTGCAGAAGCTACGGCGAGCGATACCAAACCAGCGTAGGGAGCAATTGAGTTAAAAAATCTTGTTTTTTCTACGACAATGCACGTCCCCATTCAGCAAAATGTACACGACAAGTCTTGGACGATTTTGATTGAGAACTGCTTGATCAACCCCTTATAGCCCAGATCTGGCAACAAACGACTACCATCTCTTTCGAGCAATAAAGACCTGGCTCGCAACACATTGCTTCGATAGTGATGCTGAACTTCACGCTGGTATTTAATCAGTGGTTAAGATCTCAGGCGGCAGATGTCTACAAAGCTAAAATCGAAAAACTTGATATCTCAATTTGAACAAGGATTAAGTTGAATAGCCTAAGAGTGTAGCTTTGAAATGTATATATATATATATATATATATATATATATATATATATATATATATAAATGTTCTTATTGCAGTTGGTTAATTTTTTATTTCAAAATTTCAGTTACTTTCTGGATAGTCCTCGTAGATGGAATTAATATGAGATATAAATATCTATTTAGAATAAAGGGAACATTATAGATAGTAGAAAGTTTGGATATAAATGAAACATAGTACAGGTTAGACCATGTAGGAGTTTCATCAGTTACAGCAAACTACATTATGTATGCTTGTTATTAGCATTCCCAAAACTTTGAACTTATTTAACATATTCCAATAATTATAGCCCTATAAAATCATATATTGTGTAAAAATAAAGTTATTCAATTATACAAAAGACACTATGATGATAACAATGCTTTATTCAGTAACTATGAAATAAAATAAAAATGATCTTGGCATAAAATAATTAATGAACTTTGTACTTACCTTTTACTAGTTTAATGACTTGATTGACGGGTTGAGTCCTTGGAATTGTATATATTTCTAGCACCAAAACATCAAATTTGATACTCTTGTAGAAAATAAAGTAAGAAACTAAAAAATGTTGTTTCTTGTAGTAAAATGATTTTTTGTTCTTATAGTAGAATAATGTTAAAGCAAAAGAAAATTTTTTACCAAACTAAATTATTATGGATGCCAACTTCCAACTAATCAGCCGTTAAGAAAATATTAGCTTTATTTACAAGCTTCTACAGTATGTTTCAAATGATTTGGTTTTATTTTGAAGTGAATATGTTAGTGAAAATCACCATTATTATTATGAACACTTACGAAATTCTTTGCACTATATACAAGAGCTTTAATTGGTTTAATTTTTTTGTCAAATATTGTTCCTGCAATAGCTATATTACGTAACTTCATAATAAGAAATTTACTGTCAGTTACAGCCAGTTGGATTCAGTTACAGAGACATAGTGTTTTAAAATTTCCTAAAAATATATAAACTTAAATAAATGGAAAAATTGTATGAAGGTTATATTTAAGTAGTCCTTTGAATGCAACTTTATATCAACATGGTTTCTAATAAAATTTATCACGATAGGTCAATGAATCACTTTGTTTATCCTCATACATCATCAGTGTTGATAGATTTTGTTGGTCATGTACATTAAACTATGAAGACATGAATCATCATGAGGACACTTTTGATGGTGAGAGGGGGGGGGGAAAGAGAGAGAATTATATTTCTTTTATGATGTTTGTCAATACCTTGATGTTGAGCAAAACATACCTGGTGATAATCTCATCAGAACATAAAACTGTACTTTGTAAGACAAGTCAATTTATTTTTTTTCACATTTAAGAACCTGTACATGTAAACACTTTTAGAACAGTAATTTGAAATAGAAGTAGAACAATACAAATTTGATAAGATACTGATATGAGAAAATATTTTTAAAATAATATTTTCATCTGTAATTACATCTGTCACTGCCGTGTCTGCCTCAGAGTGGTAATATCTGGCTCTGCTATCTTGTCAATATGGATGTTGGAGGTAATGGATAGTAGAGGACACTGTAATGTTTCACTATTGTATTTCTTATAGTTTGAAATGTAAATGTATCAAAGATTTCATTGGAAAAGTTGAACTGTGCACTAACATTAGGTATTGTTTCCTTTTACTTTGTAAACTATGCCAAATCAGCAGCTATTACAAATTGGCTGTGAAATTTTTTACTTGTTTGGTTACCCAATGAGATGACTTGTACTGTGGTAATTGAAATTGAATGGGAAAAAATACGTGATTTATTTATAGCTTCTATACAATTTCTTTGTATAAGAATCTAATTTTTGTTACCAAATTCAAATAAAAATGTAAAATCTGCAATTTTGTTACAGTAAATTGAAAGCTGGCGACCCAAGTGTACTTAGTTGTAAATCAGGTTAAAATGTAATGGATCTTTCTCCTGTGAGGTCCTAGTGTCAGATATACAGTCAATGTGGTGTTGCTGCTTTACTGCATGTTCCTTTGCACATTACCTGACTAGCCTGATACATACTTGTTAGGCTAATAGGTTATACTTGATCTTACTAGTTTATCAGGTCAATCATGAGTGCCTGAAATTGTATAGTAATATTGTGAACCCAACCTATCACACAGTAGTTATGATGATATGTCACACTCTTTTGGTTTTGAAGAATAAGTAATCAGATTTTGAGAGAAATAACAAATAGTATTAGACAGTATAGATGATTACATTTTCATGTTGATTTTCTTTTTAACAAATTTTTTCTTCTTAACACAAGATCTTGATTGACTTATAAAAATGTACATAAAAGTAAATTGCAGCATTCAAATTTTTAAGACATCTCTATAAACGGAATCCTACTGTAATTGTGAAAAATATTGTGGTAGGTCTGTAAAATGTACAACACTTCACCACACAAAGAAACATCTAACATTGGTAAAACTGCTTCAAACTTTTCTAGTGATTAAGGGTATTGGGAAACTAAACAAATATACAAGCTTTTGTTCAACTCTCTTTTACTTGACCCGCTGATATTCAAAATCAACTTAAAATTAAATGTATGGGTTTTAGATGTACCCAAAATGTTGACTTTAGTACAGCACATAGCCTACTATGGATATCTATCAGTAACCAGCATGAGTACAATAAGCACACATATCCTGGCACTTCACACATTCATGCTCGTCCTGAGGACTGTCACTAATTCAAAATTAAAAACCCACAATTGTTAGCAACTTCAAGTTTTAAATCTTTCATTTGCCTTATACTTTACTTTATTTTACTTTTAGCAAATGATACATTTAATTTTAAATAAAATAATCAGTGTCATTGTGATACATTTTTGAAAAGAAAGTGGGTTTTATATCAGTGCTACTTTATTTCAAATATATTTCTTGATTAAAGAATTTGAAATATATTTCTGTGTATACACTACAAAGTAGTAGTAGTGGTAGTATAAGTAATTTGTAAGGTGAATTCTTCAAACTTCAATTTAATAATTGAATTGACATTGAGATAGCTACAAAAGTGTAGACAAAATTTAAAATTTAGGTGTGTTTATATATATATATATATATATATATATATATATATATATATAAAACCTATACAATTGAAAAACTAATACTAAAATCAGTGTATCAGAGACAAAATAAAGAAATTTTGATCAAACATGTTAAGTTTAAACCTTTACTAATTGTGTGTAAAGGATTTTGGGATGTAAAGGATAAATACTGTAATTTGTTTCCAAAAAACCCTAAAACTTTTTCTATGGTGCTTTAACTATTGAAATAGAAAAGCAAACGAAGAAAAACATTATTTTAAATTTTTTTTACAAGATTAGAAAGAATTTCAAGCTTCCTAACCGTTATCTTATCAAATCATAGTTCATATAAAAGTGACATAAATGCTTTCTGTCATCAGTGTGGGCTAAGGCAATACCTTCACCTCTTGAGATAATACCTATAACATAAAACTAGTACCTAGAAAACAGTTTAGATTTTGGGGCAGATAATGGAATCCAACTGTTTTTGTGATTCATTCAGTTTAGTTCCTTAACCAAAAGGACCTTTCAGTCACAAGAAAATTTAGAATGACTTTATAACAAATTTGAATGATTTCATTACCTAATTCAGTGTAATTACATCTCTCATTATGACTGTCTGCCATTATGGCCTATCTATGAAATGGATTTTTCAAATATGATTCTAATAAAAGTTACAATTAATAACTAACATGTGATTATCAGTTTTAGTATGGCTTGGTAGTGAAAAGCTAAACACGGCTGTTTTTAATATAGTTGCACTGATCTAACATGGATATTACAATAGAGCTTAGAAAATGAGTTGTAAATATAAAATGAATGGTCCATATCTTAGAGAATTTTTATTTCCTAGTAATGTACATTAAATTTAGGTTTAGAATCATAACATTTAATTACTACAAACAAGGCCTTGATATACATTGTATAAAAATAAAAGTACATAAAAACAATAAATAACCCTAAAGAAAAATCACAAAAATAAATTTACACCGAGAATCGAGAAGAAGTAAACAAATCTTAACACTATGACGAAAATATAAGTAGATTTATTAAATGATAGATAAAAGAGTATTGCACAGTTATAGTAACACAAAGAGTATTGTTGGTGTACTTAACATAATCCCTACAGTGTTAATAGAGTTAAGACTATGTACACTACACAGGCTATCTCTCCTTACTCTACTCTGGCTGCAAAACTTAATATCGTTACAAATGACTAATACACTTTTAATACATAAATAAAATACAATAAAAATGCAACTTCTACATGAATTAAAATATAATGTATATAAATAACAAATTCAACAAAAGCTGCAAATTAACTAATACATTTACAATCTAAACATAATAATATAAAGCTAGTAAAAGATTTGAGTCTTTGCAAAAACATACATATCAATATATCAATGATATTCAACTGAGAGATCCAAAATCGATCGTTATATTTTCATAAATATAATATTGTTGATGCATTATCACAAAATAGAAAATTAAGTACCTACCTAGGAGGTAAAAATATACCTTGAAAATAAATGAGTATTTATTAATGACGCAATATAAAAGGAACTTAAGATTCATTTTAAAGTAATGTATATACATACTTAGAGGGCTCTGGCTGGAATTAGGCGATAACCTACACATTTAAGTACTTAAACATGTACTTCAACCCTTAAAACATTTTTGGCACCAATGTATTATTCAAGCACAAAATAATGGTATTAATGGAGTACAAAACCAATCTATGAACTCAGTTAATCTTTTAGATATCGAGGAACAATAAGTGTCTTTCTAAAGTACGATTTGTATAAACATTTTCTATTAAAAGCTCAAATTAAATCTAAAACCACATACTCCCAAATGTTTTGAAAATATACAACTATACTAGAGAGAGAAATCCAATATATTCGTAAGCACCACTTATTTAAACATATGCTGAGCAATTTTTAATGCACACATTTATTAATAGTAAACTATAAAACGTTCAGTGGGAGCTATAATAAAATAGTCGGTTACAGTATGAAATGTTAAGAAGAGAATGACCATAAAGAATTATGTAAAAAGTATGGTTTAAAACTTACATAACTACAGAAATCTTTGTGCAATCAGTAAATAAAATAGTCTGATGACCAGCTACACAACACTGTTGTGATATGATGAAATGGATTGGACAATCTTTAGTTTTTAAGTGGGGAGTATGATTAAAGACATTTGCTATCCGTAATACAATTTTTTAAACCAATCAATTACATTTAAACTTAGAATAGATTTAAAGTGTTAAAATAAAAAAATGTTGAAGATCAGTTTCTTACTGGGTTTTATCAATAAAAGGTATGTTTGTATGCATATTCAAGAAGTTACATTTTTGGAATTATAAATTTTATAACATTTATCAATATTTGTGTTTGTATATTAGTTATATTATTATTCTAGGTTTATTTCAATTTTTATCTACATTCATTGTTTTTAATTTTGTTACTGTAAATGTTAACTCTGTCTAGCAATGAATCTTTTCAATATTTTGAGTAATGTTTCTTGCTATCATAAATGTTATAACATTTATTAATATTTATATTCATACTTTACTTATAATATAATTCTATATTTATTTTAATTTTTACCTAAACATGGAGGTTAAATCACAGAATGTAGCCTCACTTATCATGAAAAGTGAAAATTGTTTTATATTGGTCTTGATAAAAAATATTACATTACTGTATGTTTAATGATTAATAAAGTCTTGAATCTTGAAAATACATAGTGCAGTTTTATTAATAGTGTAAAAGTGCAACTATTTGAAGTATTTTCCAATTGGTTGGTAAAAGAGCAACCATTCTTCCAATTGACTAGTATCAAAATAAAACATTAAATTGATGTGTGTGTTGTTGTAATGAATCCTTTTTACCACATCTTCTGTCAGATGTGGTGTAAAAATATGAAATATAAAAAATTTAAATCCCCAAAACGAACAAATGTAAAAAAAAATTATTTGATTTGTTAAAATGTAAGCCTTAAAACCTTGTATGCTATCCCACAGCGTATCTTGCATATAACCACATCCTCACATTCCAGATATGAAATGAAATATGCCTTTATTTAAGAGGTGGAGTTGGGGCTATTTAGCCCTCTCTACCACTCAACCCCACCCAACACTTTTTTATGGTAAAATTTTTAAATATATTAATAACAGTATCAGTCATACCATGATTATTCAACACTACATTTAAATAACCACAACTAATTCTTTACTAAACTAAGTTCTTTTTAATTATGATCGGATTCTGAACAAATGGACAAGATAATTTTTTCCCCTAGTAATTGTGTAGGGTCATTTTATGAATAATATTTTGTTTGGATGAGATTTTCATACACAACTTTTTGTAACATCTCAAATTAAATGGAAAACATAATTTTAAGGTGAACTGATCCTCAAGATTAATTCTTAGAAAAACATCAGAATCGAAAATAGATTATCAAATGCTAATTCTTCAGTACTGATTCTCATTGGATATAACAAAATGATATGGTAAGATCGGATATGGCATGACACTAATGAAAGATACAGCACAGTGAAAAGAGGAAAGGATGATAATGATGCAAATCAAGATGGTACTGTTACAGTATGATGAAGCGGTTAATGGGAAGATAATCTAAATGAGACAACCTGAGATAACCCAAATATAAACTCTTTATTTTACCAGGCCAAGTGACTTGGTTGTTTCTTACACTTAACCTCAATAAATATAGGAAATGATGTATGGGAAAATTTATAAACACTTAAATTTATGGACGGTAAAGTTACTCAATTAATAAGTTTAAGACCAAGAGTAATAATCTGAAATGAAACTACTTTTAATTTCTATTATTTTTACTAAAAATTGTTTTTGTAAACACCATGATTTTCTTTGAATTAATAACAGTTTGTGATTGAATAGCCATTACTGATTCAATAACGTAATTAGTACAAGTATTTGTATATTGTTTATAAACAATAGGTTTAAAAATATGGATATAAATTTAATGGTTTTTTTCTAACTCTACACCCTAAAATAAAATATTATTTCATATTTTATATTTGAATAATATTCAGTATACTGTACAAACACTAGAATAGTCTTATTGTTTCCATGAGTAACTGCTATAACTGTTTTACTTTACATTAATGATGAAGTATATACTTGAAGGTTTAAGAAATGTTTACTGATGTCACAGCTGTATATTCAGAAAGTTGCTTGTAGATAAAGACTGGCTAGTTCCAATTTGCGTAGATTAATTATAAATGATACTGAGACAATGCAGATCCAATTCTTTGGGACTTTAATTTCCCATAAAAATTAATATGTAGTACATTTCAAAATCTATGAATTATTGAATTTTGACTGTAATTTTACCTAAATAAATACTGAGCTCGAGAACTCAGTAGTGTTTACAGTTTTACAAACGTCACTGAAGAATTTATATTTTATTGAACTACTACTTATCCCTTACCAAGTTGGATCAAACCATCCCTTATATCCTTCTTTATGCAAACAAGTTATATGCTCTGTCCCTATCACAACGATTAATTTTTTTTTGAAATGCAAAAAGTGTATTATTGTAAACAAAGTTGTATAGAAATGTTTCCATTTGAAAACTTTTATGCATGTAGTGAGCAAAAGTTTATTTATTTTGCAACTGCTGAAAGTTGTAGCTTAACTTAAGTATTAAAAGACTTGTTTGTAATAGACATAAACAAATTGATTTAATGTTTAAAAGATTGTTAATTACTAGCACTAAAAAATCAAACTGGAACTTACAATTAATAAAAAAATTTTTGAATGAAATTTTTGAACTGAACATTATGGAATAATCAATTCACTAATACCCATATGATTTATTTCAATAATTTCTATGGTTGACTGAATGTTTCACACATGCTGGTTTTATTGTGATATTTTGACTAGTTCTGAAATATTGACGAAGGGAAATTTCTTTATAACCATTTAAGTAGTAATGTCATGATTAAAAGTCAAGAAAATGAAATTTATTCCAATTTTTTTTTTTAAGCACCACACTTTTTAAGTACCCTTATTAATGTAGCCAAATGGTGAATGCTTCACATTTAAATATAATGAATTCAATATTTATTTAAATTCAGGTAGATTAGGTTGCAACATTGTTTAGATTCCAAGAATATAACATAATAAATGGTCATTACAAGAGTAACCTGTTAATTTTGTGTAGTTGGAAAAGCAATGTTTTGATTAATGTGTAAACTAATTTCAGCTATACAGATTTTTTATGGATCCAGACTCTCTAATAATGACGTAAAAAAAAAAAAAAAAAAAAAAAACAGAACAATGTATAACGTTTTTTATTACTTGTAAGGCTTTTGTTGGAGTAGTGTTATAATGTAATAAATAACAAATTATTCAGAATGAGATTATAGCGAAGTACAAAAAAATATATAAATAATGTTAAAGTGCAATGACTTTAATTATAAGGAACACACATTAGGGTTACATGGGGAAACTAAGCAGTTAATTCATATAAAATCACAATAACAACATTAAAGTTTAACTTTAAAGCACTACTTATTACAATACAATAAAACATTTGCAAAAAATGGATTTCTCTCCTTAAAAGTAAATGAAGATCTATAAAATTAGACCTTTAAAACCAGCCATATAAAATTTTATTAGCATGAGCTGCAGAATGTTCATCAAAACCTGAACCTAAATAGTATTAAAAATAAACTAAACGTTCTGTACACATGGAACACAAAGCTAATTATGACTAATTAATTGTAAATTATACAGATATAAAGTATGATTATTTTGCTATAGATACAAATGTTTGGCAAGTGTAAAAGAAATTAAGTTTAGAATGAGGCACTCATATCAGGAAACGGTGCTTCATTTGATTGAAATTTAACATAAAGATTTTTTCCTTGAGCAGAACAAACGAAGGAACGGTCAGAGTTAATGCAAATCACATTTTATGTCACATGTCTTTGGCTCCATCTGGTATATAACATTCTTCAATCTGTATCCCATTAACCTTAATAAAATAATCAGATCCATTCGTGAACATTCCTTAAGGCACTTCATAATATTTTCATAACAGTTTTCCGATTAAATTTCCAATCTTGGTAAATGAGCTTTAAAATCGTTACGAAGTCAGCTTCATTTTCAACTTTTTTTTGTGACATTAAGACATGTGACATCAAGAGTGAGTTAGAGATTAATGTAACCACCAGATAGATATTCACTAAAAAGCTGTCAAGACACCTTTACTCAAGTATACAGTACATTTAAACAGAACAGTTATATTATTTAACACCAGTGTCAACTATAAATAAGTTATCCAAAACATGAGTTATACTCAGATGAGAGAACATGTAGAGGATTTTTTACCTACCACTTATTCATCTTGCCATTAGATCCATTTTTTTCTCCATGTACATATTTAGGAAAGTAATAAAAAAATATTTAATGAATTAAAAAAAAGTTATCTGGTGCTAATAATACTGTAATTATAAGGGGGCAGACTTTCCTACAGTTGTTGCATGTTAAATAATGTACATTTTTATCATTCATTGTGATAGCAACAATCAAAAATTCTCTTCAACAAATAATATTAAAGCTATACATATGACTAGTAAAGTGTATAAAAAAACAAAATTTCCAACATACAATATCATTCTTTGTGGACAAGAATAAAAAAATCCACTTTGGTAGTGTTATTCTTTTGTGTTAATTGATGCTTAATAATACAATTTAGTTTTTATTTAACATGTTTATAGTCATTATCTAGGACAAAGAAACTAGCCATAGCATCTAAAACTACTTTTTGTTGAATCAAATATTATTATAAAGCTATGGTACCATAGAACTATATTTTATTGTACTATTTCACACTTAAGAATGTCTCTTTTGGGCTGATTTCAACTTACATGCAATTGCAATTTGGCGTATAGCTTAAATAATTGATTGAATCTGAATGTAATATAGCCTAAACAATATATTTTTATGCATAAACAAAATTTGTAACTATTGTTTTTCTTTGTTCATCACTAACAGATAATATTTATTAGGTACTTCAGTGAACACAAATTCTGACATTCAGTCATATGGTTAAAAACTAAGTAAATGTTCAAAGAATGTACTAGCCAGTAAAGTAAAAGGTTCGCAATTCTAGTTTGAGTAAAATAGTAAATTCCTTCCAAGCTTTTATACCTTGTCTTGATGAGTAAATACTCGAGGATTGCTGCAGGTCTCAAGAGAAGCTTATACGAAAACTCGCATTTTACTCTGTCTATGCAGCGTTTTAATAACAACACAAAATCAATATATTCAGTCTCGAATTTCAAATGCTGCTTTTACTTGCTGACAGGCACTCTAACACGGTCTTCATATTTCCTAGGAGTAGGAAAATGCACAAAGGCTGCCATCTCTAATAAGATTGAAGCTGAATTTGTAATTACTGGCCTGCTACACACATGAAGTAAAAGGCTCATGCAAGTTTACAGTTAACTTGTAAATCCACAAGTATTTACTTTTTAATCACCTAATTTTTGAGGTGTTTTGATTAACAAACAATTAAATTGATTTTTCTTTTACTATTCATTTCATCACAAGTAAAATTTTTTACTTGTTATCATTCACCTCACTGAATACACACTGATTAGTAATAATGTGGCTTTTGGCATGCATAGAATAATGCAGCTTCTTATGTTTCTGCCATAAATTTATTACAATCACGAACTAAAATATAATATAAACGAATTACTCACTAATAATGACATATTTTTAACACATTTACAAACAGTTTTTGGATAGACAAAGATTTATGACTTATCAAAACTGACTATGATAAATTACTAAATAGTTTGGGTACAACAAAAGTAAACTATATTTGAACTCCCATGAGCTGGAATCATTCTGAAGCAATTAAAAGATACAAACAGATCAGGTAAAATTTGACCCTGATTTTTTTTTTAAATACTTAATAATTTTGAAAATCTTTTGTTGCATTTTTGTAACATTCATACAGAATTTTTTCTTTAAGCCTTGAATGATTAGCTTAAAAAGCACAGCTAAAAAGAACACAATTTTTAAATATTAAGAAAATAAGCTAGAATATATCTGAATTGAGACCACTACACTAAAACAAAACAAAATCAATGAAGAAAAATATTTAGTTAAATTTTTGTAAATGATATTTTAAATATATAATAATAAGGCGTATGAGTACTAAATTTTCCGATTTTTGTATGAAGAATCATTTCTGCTACCACCAACTTTTGATTAATAACACTGTATTAAAAAATAATAAGTAAAAATATGATTTTAATTAATTTTTTGAAGTCTGCCTCCCTTACATAAACTGTATAACCTACAATAACTATTATTGAATTTCCACTATTTTAAACATAACACACAAATATAACTTTTAAAACATACACTTTAAAAAAATTTGATTAATTATTTCTTAACTTACTTGCAAGCTACAGAGAAATCAGCATTGTAAAATTAAGAAAAAGACAATAAAAATAGCTTAAGATAATTTCATAAAAATAAATTATCAAAGCATTAGAGATGTGCAGGTATTCCAGGTGAGCCAAGTGCACTTGCAATCGTATGACCAGTAAAACATCAATAGTTTAAAAATCGAGTTGAGTCTGAACATGACTTCATACAGTAATTGCAAGCGAAGAAAAATTTAGGATGGTGAGGCAATGAATAATAAATTGCAAAATAAAGTCAAAATCTGATATGGATCCATCACTTGCATATCAACAAAACATGTAATTCAATTTTGCATTAATGTTTGTGTCACAAGAAAAGACATATATCTGAATATAAATTTTATAAAACATTGTGGCGTTACAATAAGGTGGATCTATCTTGTTATATGTTTCTAGGAGCTTTTTTCAATGAGAATAGGACATGGACCATAGATTTTTCCATACAAACTAAATGTAGGTAAAATAATATCTTACATACACAAGGTACTGCCTACTAGTCACAGATCATGTGCATGCCCACGAATCAGTTCTAGGAGCAGAAGACTCTTCTTTAGCCTTAATATTGAATGCGCTATCTATCCCTGATCCCAGGGTGGTATCTAAATGATCTGAGCTTATTAAATACGTATTTAAATTGTTTTGGCTGTTAAGGATTTTTCAGGACATTTGGCATTGTTCGGTAATAAAAGAAATCAGTATTATTAATTTCTTGTAGCACTGAGCTATGGGAATTATCTAGAAAAAATTTGTTTCCTTCGCAAATGTAAAAAGTTTTTCCTTTTATTGCATAAAAATACACCATACAAGGTTGTTAAGAGTTAATTAGTATTTTTCTTTTAATAAAATCGAAAGCAAAAACGTTGAGATATGATACTTTTAGTTAAATTAATTTGACAATGTTAAAGTAATGATTAAACAAGGATTTTTAGAAAAATTATCTCTTATACATTAGATGTACATTAATAACCTGTATTTATTACATTACCGTTCTGTCCTCATGACTTATTATACAATTTTATAACTGGTTTTGCGTAATACAATCTCAATCAATTCATGAAAGAAATTTGGAAAGATTGATGGTGATCCATTCGTATAGAATATTTCAGCTAAGCTCAACTTGACAAACCACCTCTCCTCCACATCTCTGCAAGGAATTTAAATTTACAAATATAACCATCATGACCGAAAAAGTAAACCTAACAGCAAAGAGTATAACACTTTTTATTGCTTCTTATTTAAATTTTGCTTTTTTAAAAATATTTTCAAACAAATACCAAAAATAATATTTTCACATCATTTAAGTCTCCTATTATTACCTTTGTACTGTCTATACTGTTAATACCATAGAGTCAAGAAAAAAGACACAACCAATCGTCAGAACACAATGTGGTTAGAAACCGTGTAAAGATGATAAGACATTGCAGATAACAAACATTTCACTCAGCAAGAAAATGCTCTGACTAACAACACAGCTCTATTCATCTAAACTGGAGCAATTTAAACATTCTAAAGTAAAAATAAAAATGTACAGAAATATTAAGATGATTTGACTGTGGCGCAAGAAAATGTCACCTGACCCGCATCACAAGGAATATCACAGTCTAGTCCAAGTCAGCTGGCGTCAGCAATAGATCAGGTGACGACAATTGTCAGCAAGTTGATGTCTCCTCTCCCTCCAGTGTACACGCAACATTTTCTAGCTTGTGAGCAAGGTGCAATTTTTTACAGTATGGGTCATTATCCAAGCATTCCAAAATCTGCAACAAAACGTTTATTTACATATTACATCAAGCAAATATTGTGCTATTGACATTGTGGATATTGTTTTGTAATTAAAATAAGTTTAATAATTTTCTGTAAGAATTAATGTAACAATAAAATCATGATTGAGGAATAATAATTTGATGAGCACCAATTTACACTAAAATATAATTATGTGATAAATATCTTCCTAAATTTATCTTCTGATATTATTAACCTTCTGACAACTTTCCGTTACTACTACGCGAAAACCGTTTAAGTTATGTAGTTAAGACATACCTTGCACCAGTCAAATCCTCTACTCATAAATATCAATATCAAATATATATAGTTTATATTACTAGTTGTAAGCTGATATCGATCCAAATGCCATATAGCAAACAGCTAACGGACTGTGCAGCTGGTGACGCGCTGATATGCGCGATGAATGATATACGTAAACTATTGGATGATGAAAATCTTAGTTCTGATGATGAAAGTGACATATTGGCAAATGAAATGCTTGATGATATTTCTTTTTCATATTTGTAGTCTGGATGATTATAAAGCGGTGGAATGTGAGTTAGTTTGTGAACAAATTGTGACAGTGACAACAATTCATCATTATCTGATATTCTTGTTGCCCAAAGAATTGATCAAACACCAATATGGGTACGCGTACAGCCAAATAAAGTAGTACATACTTTAAATTTGTATTAAAAAAAAACTTTTTTGTGTTGTAAATAAGTGTATATATTTTATAATAATTTTGTCCACTACAAAACTGTGTATATTTTGTACATTTACAGTATATTACCATTTCAAGTCATGTGAAAGCAACATGGAGCGAACAAAAACAAAAAATTTACAATACACATTTTTCAATTTATGTACAAATAAGAATAAATAAACAATACTCTAATTGACCACAGACAAGGGTTGTCCGCTTCATTTCACATTGTATTTTATATTTTATAATGTAAGTGCATGTTTTTATTATTTTATATTTTTCTCTGGTTTCTAGAAAAAATAGATATACAACACTTATTACTTAGCATTTAGCATATATATATATATATATATATATATATGTGTCTGAAAAAGATGTTGTGCAAAGAAAAAAACAAGTGTATCATTCAGGGAGTTTCTTATTATCAGTCGGAGGGTTAAAATTTACATAAACCTTTTAGTGTAAAGTTTTTTAAATTTTATTGAAGTTTCTCTTTTACATAGATTTGCAATAATAGAATGATAAAGAATGTGAAAGGTTCAACCACTCATGTAAGTTACAGAAGTAAGATCTTGCAATGGTGGAATGGGAGGGGAAGTCCACAAATTTAAATGACTTTACAGGATTTGAAGCACAAATTACAGTTTAGATTGAAAGACAGATGATGTCACCATCCACGTAGTAGAGCGAGTGCAATTTACATTATCGTTTTGCAATTGTTTGGTTGTTTGTTGTCAGTTGTCCATTTCAGGTCAATCATTATTTGTCTTCCAGTTATTAGTTTTTCCTTGTCAGTTATTGAAAGTCTCACTTCTTATTTTAAATGTACCATACTTTCATTATGATTAAAAACTAATGAAACAATGCTTTGATGGACCCTGACAAGCAACCAAAGATTTTACCGATGCCGCTCTGAGATATTATCATTGGGACTTTGGGA
Source organism: Homalodisca vitripennis (assembly GCF_021130785.1). Taxonomy (NCBI): domain Eukaryota; kingdom Metazoa; phylum Arthropoda; class Insecta; order Hemiptera; family Cicadellidae; genus Homalodisca; species Homalodisca vitripennis. The sequence continues at coordinate 69,959,107 of NC_060215.1, forward strand.
GGAGGCTGCCATCTAAGGAGCTGATGTCCTCTACTCGTTGAGTTCTACCTCACCAGAACTCAGCATTAAAGATATGTAGAGTATTGTAAATTAGATTAAAATTTTGGGATTACTCAATTTTGAACTGTCTCAACAAAAATAATATATTTGACATATTTGTTTCTATAAATGTTTAAATTTTAAGATAATAATAAAATTAAACACTTTTATATTTTTTAAATTTGTAATTGAACAGTAAATTATCAATATTTGTCACAATAAGACCTAAAGATTCTTAGATTCTTCAAATAATAAAATTTGATTATCAGTAATATTTGTGTAGTCTTACTCCACCCAGTGAAATGTTAATTATATGAACAAATTAGGCTTTAAATCCAAATTTAAATAAAATAAAAAATCAAATTTAAAACAGGATAGTTAAAATTATGTAACACAAATAGACCTTTTACAATTTATGTTTCTCCTTGAATCAAATGTTAGTGAAAAGTCAAAACAAAATTTATTGTACTACAACTAAAAATTATAAGTAAAATATTTTTAAATGTTTTAACAACACAAAATTCTAAAAATATCCTTTACACAAGATTTTTGTTATGAATTACTTCTTAAGTATAACTGATGTACAAAATTATATCATACCATAACATAAATGAGTTGATATCTTAGAATATTTGCTATAAATAATCCTTCTCGCACAATCTTTACAAAATAGATTTTTTATAATATTGTACATTTTGCTACTTTTTTGTAGTATATAACTGCCACAAATATTATGGCCTTAAAGATATCGGACAACAACCTTTTTCTATAACGTCATCATAGAACTTTACCGACCAATTCAACAGTGAATGCGATCATTTTACTCCTACTGTCGTCATCATGGGAATGACTTTCCAAGGCGTTTATTCAATTGCAAAAACCCAGCTGTCACTGGGCACAGCCTCGTGACTGTATGGAGGATGATCAAACTGTTCCAAGGTGGATGTTATGATGAAGTCTTTGAGTTTGTTTTACCACATGTAAAAATGCAACAAAACTATCTATTTTTTCTATAGACTAAACTTTCAATAAAAATGTCATGGAGAACACTTCTTGAAATGAAGAAACACTCCTCTGTTAACGAATATACTATAATTAAAGTTTTTCACTCTTTCATACACTTTTTGCACCAACTTAACCACAGACAAGGGTTGTCCGCTCTGTTTCACATCATGACCATTCTTTCAGCAATTTTTTAAAGCTCTTATTTATTTGCATATAATTCTGTCATTAATAATGTTTCTCTGTACACTTCACAAATCTGATGGTGAATTTGAACTACTTTCACATGTTTAGTATTCATGAAAACAAGTTAACAGCTTGTATTTCACAATCAGTGCCATTCTCAATAGACAGGGAGAGTTTAAATATACACCGAAAGATGTAAACATGATCAATTTTTGCCGTAATGACGTATGTGGCTGCCAACAAATGTTGATAGAGTGTGCGTTAGTACAGGATACCTACTGCACCATTAGAGTGGTGGAATTTCAAATCAGTATTTATTTAAAAAACATGCCTCGTATTTTGATAAAATATATATGAAAACTTGTAGTGAATTAAAAAAATCATGGTTTTATAAATATTATCCAATTTCAAGTTCATATATATTCCATGTCTATATTTGTGCATCACTGCACAAACATGTGTGAACAACTGATTGATCATAAAAATATCTAGCCATTATGAACTAATCCTACCCATAATAAGAAATATGGTACAAAACCTACATAAATATTCTTATAAAGGGGATATTTATGTAAAACTATAAAAAATACATTGCAAACTAAGTTCTCATCTGTTGTTTATTGTTAAGTAGCTTTTGTCAACAAATAAACTAAGCAGGTCAAACAAATGGATAGAAAAAACAAACTTCAAGTTTAAGTTTAAGTCAAAAGTAAAGTACAATTAGTTACAAAATGACCATATTTTGTTACATTGGTTTATCTATCTACAGATTTTCTTAAATCAATTTCTGTTCAAACACTTCTAGCAAGCTTGACATATGATGCAAAATTTATACCAAAACTCTATATGAACCTGCACCATCCCATGACTGACAGCAACTCAACGGAAAGTAGCTCATTGACAGGCCTTTCTCTCTCCGGTAATGGGCGGATTTTTAGTAACCCCTTGCTTGGTGATAACAATGGTATGTCTGCTGCCTTGCATCTACTGTATTCATCAGTGTCAGCAAACAGTGATTAGTGAGGAAAAAAGTTATGAAGTTTATAGATGGAAAAATTTACTAGTGGCAAACTTTAAATGCAGGGATGATTTAACGGGCTTCAAATATAATTATAAATTATTGTAATATAGAATGTATAAGGTTGATTATAAATGATTAATTTACTTACTTGTTCGCTATACTTAGTAACATATATATACAGTTCCTTGAGGGCAGAGATGGTATGAAAATGGCCTGACTGGGAGACAGACAGATGTTGCATGGCCGTGCTAAGCTCTTGGTCTGTTATTTGAGGCAGTAGAGCCACATCCATATAGAACCTAAAACAGATAATTGTTTACATTATTATATTTAATATACATAAACATAAACATACATGTCATAAAAACACAAAAAAGTAATTTTTGATAACTTGAGATAATATTTGCACAGTGAAATTTATAGAACAGGAACTAAGTATTGTAACTAGAAAGCAGCTATTAATTATTACAACAGCTATCTAAAATAAAACAGATACTACATTCTTTGCTTTGCATTTCCTCAACATCATGTAATTACAACAACAGACTTTAGATTTAAGTTCCTGTTGTAAACTTCATTATTATGGCAAGATGAAATAAAATTAGTTGTGTGCAATGCACTTTCTGGATCATCCTAATGTGTTAAGATGAGAAAGTCTAGCTAGCATCACATGTTTTCATAGTATGGACAATCTTAACCGAACAGAAACCATTTTTTAGCTTTTAAAAACTATTAGAGCAAAATTAGAGAGCACTTCATACACATGGAATAAACCATCACATCCATTGTGTATCATACACTAAAGAAACGCTATTAAATCATTCAAACACACAAGTAGTTATAATTCAATTGTAGTAACTAGATATTAGGATAGGTGTATTTTTTGATATTTATTTAAAATATTTACTACCAGATATTAAAGTAGCAGATTATAACACTTGGCATATTAGATACTATGCCTTTTGAAAGTCAAGGTGTTAGTATTGTATTTTATTGTTAGGGAAGTGTTGACATATAACACGTTTAACAACATTATTTTAAGTAGCAGACTAATATACACCAAGCTGCTAATGCTTAGTATCAAGACTGATGCTAACCTTTATTTTATCAACCAAAATTTGTCTACATGCTGATGAGACTAATTTGAAAATTACAGACTCAACTATAACGGATTAGAAACGTAAGCAAATTTATAACTAAATTTATTAAATTACTTTTTAAATTCTAATAACCTACTCCTAAATACAGACAAAATTAATGTAATTCATTTTAGAACTCGGCAACCTACAAACAAATTTCACCCTATAATCACAATTTGTAACAAAATAATTGAAAATAAGGATATTATTAAATTTTTGGAATTATAAATAGACAAAACTCTTAATTGGAACATTCATGTAGAAAAATTCCTTTCTAAAATTTCATCAGGTTTATATGAATTAATTAGACTGAGAAACATGTGCGAAAAAGAAATAGTAAAGGTTATTTCATATATTCACTCAATAATATCTTTTGGAATCTCACTTTACGGTGCTATTGCTGTAAATAATCTAAATTCTATTCTGAAAATGCAGAACAAAGTCATTAGAATAGTTTTTAATCTTCACAATAGAACATTCGTTAAGGAATACTTTAAAGAAGAAAATATTATAATGGTTTATGGGATGTATGTTTTTCAAACTATTTTGTCAATTGAAAGCAAACTTCAGGAACTGGAATTGGTAGGAGATAATCACAACAATTTTACACGAAATCGTAATAATGTCACAAAAAGCCTCCATACCTTAGAAATTTTTAAAAAGAAATCAAAGAATATTGGATCAAAATTTTACAACAATCTTCCAATTGAAATTAAGTCAGAGGCTACATTCAATAAATTCAAAATAAATTTTAAAAAGTTTCTCATCAACAAGGCTATATATTCCTTTAATGAATTCCTGTGATGATTCTGGAGGTAGAGTACTCTAGAAATAATAGTGTTATGCCAAAAGCTGTTTTAATTGTAACCTTTTAACAACTGTAATAATTGTATTTTAAACTTTTTCTATTTCCTGTGATATATCTTGTATTTTCTGTCATGAATTCTTGTTTCTTTGTTTGTTTTTTAATCTAGTAAGAACATGAATTAAATCCTGACACTATTCTTGTATATATGTGTATATGCTAAGTGAATAAAACTGTTTTGAATGGAATTATCTGACAGAAATAAGAACAAGATAAAATGAAATTTAAAGGCATTATACAAACCTGGAGACTATTTCTCGGTAATGTGGAATATCCTTGGCAAAGAGTAACTTGTTCGAAGGTGAATCTTTGCCAAGCCGATGGTCTGTTGTAGAACAAGCGTCCATAAATGTCTGCGCGATTACAGACAGGCACGAGTCCACTGGTGTTGTTTTGTTTATATCGAACATGAAATCTGGATTTTTTATAAAGTTAACCCAGAATCTCAAAGGAAGACTGCAACAAAAAAAATCAAAATTAGGAAGGGAACGATAGGTATGAACATTTTCTGGACCAATCTATAAGTTTGTGTGTACCAATGAAAAGTTTATAATTTTGGTCCTCTAACGATAGATACAATGTTCAGATTCATGCAATCATCTTACTGAAATATTTAAACAAATAAATAAATGAAACTACCACTGTACTACTGTAACAATGAGCCATCTGTAATTTACTGTTTTATTACACAAAACAGCTTTAGTTTTGCTATATTAAGTTAAGTATAATTATTAGTTTTAAAATAAAAGACAAAAGTATAACACAATAGATTCTTTAATAAAAAATAAAAAACTCCAATAATAATTTAATTTTATGTCTTTGAGGCCTTTTGTTTTCAAAGAAAATATCACCAGACCTGCAAAACTCAAATAAAAGTGGTTATAGTAATAATATAAACAATTTAGTACTTAAATACAAACATGTGACATTAAAATACAAGACGATAACAGTTTAAAGACCAAGAAGTATGTCTAATGTATGTGTAAAAAAATTAATATTTAAATTTTTAAAAAAGACAGTAATGGTGTGTGAAAAACAGTGTCCAGATCAAAGTAATCTAATCCAATAAGAAAGAAACTGGTACAATATACAATAGATTTATTTACATAATTGTCACAGACGCCTTACAGGCACAATGATTTGGCAAAGACTCGTCAATTATTACAAATTCTATACTAAACTAATTAAACTAAATTTCAAATACAACAATTCACAACAAATTGTACAATTTTGTTCTTTCTTATAGCAAGTTGGATGCCTCAAAGTCCTGACTGAGAAACCAAGTACTCAGTTACACTGTAGAAACAGTGAGAAAGTAGATAGTCTTTTGAAAGTACTTTGAATCTTGGAAGCGATTTTTCTTTCCTTATTGATAGTGGCATATGATTGTAAATTTTTATACATGTATAAAACAGTGACCTTTCCAGAAAGCTTGTATTGTGAATAGGATACTGGAGTAATTGAGAGTTTCTTGTGAAATGAGAGTGGTTGTGATTGTTATTAAAAAACTTTTCTTGGGTTGCTTTGACGTAAAGAAGACTCTGAAGAATGAAAAGAGAAGGTAGAGAGTCACGAAAAGGAGCTGAGTTGATCAGTCTTACCATTTTCTTTTCGATAAAAAACGCTTTTTCAGAGGCAGGGGAATTTCTCCAGAAGATTGTTCTATACGATAGATGAGAATGAGCATGGGCAAAGTAAACCTGTTTGAGAGTGTGTTTGTCAACAACACGTGAAAGAGTGAGAAGGGCAAAAAAACGCTTTACTAAGTTTTGTCAGTAGCTCATTAATGTGGTGATACCAAGTTAGACATGAGTCTATTTTGATTCCTAGAAATAGTGTTGCTGGAACTAAGTTAAAATCTGTTGGGAAAAAAGATGAGAATTTCGGTAGTTAATATGGAAATGGAGAAATTGAGTTTTTTCTGTATTAAGCTTTAACCCATTTGCTGAAAACCATTTCTTCATTAAACTCAAGTTCTCCACCAATGTTTCAACCAATTGATTTTAGTTTTTATCTGAGGCAACTACCGATGTGTCATCAGCGTTTAGCACCATTTTTATGTTATTGAAACATAAGGCAGATCATTGCAATAGATTAAAAAAAAAGGAGGGGACCAAGTATCAAGCCTTGTGGCACACCAGCAGTCACTTTCCGGAACCCACTTTTATGTAATGATGAACTGTAATACCAATTATAAAATTCTGAAATATCTTTAATTTCTTTACACATCATTCATATCATAAAATAAATTCTCTTTGGTATTTATTTGAACAATTTTTACAATAACTATATAAATGATCTGAAATAATGATTCTATGATAAATGATTCTTTTCTACTTTTATCTTTAGTAAATTCTTCAAAATCTTTCAATTCTTTAGACATTGCACATTACTTTTGAGTTTCCATTTATATAGATAATTTGTTCACTAAACTTGATCATCGATTTAATCATCTTTTGAACAAAATGCTCAATATTAATATAATTATTGATTAGAGCTTATAATGCATGTCATTTCTCAAAATTATTTTTGATTTTCAGATAAATATCTCTTAAAATTATCCATATTTTATTTACACACTTTTCATAATTTATTAACATCTAACTGGATTTGAATTTTTATATTTGTATGAACATATTTTCGATCTGAACTCACAAATTCTTCTAAAATAATTTCACAGTTAAATAATGTGCTGGATACAATTTATAATAATTTAAGCAAATTGATCTTAAATTTTCAAATATACCTGCAAACAAGAGAACATATGGAATATTTCCTACATATTTAACTTTTAATTTGTTCCATACACTCAAATAATGTTGATATTATTTTTAAGATATGTTTCCATCTGCTAAAATTGAATAAACATCTGAAATTTTTAATTTGTTAAGTTTTTCAATACTAATGAGAATTTATAAGGATATATTCCTTCACCTGAAATAATTTTAAAGATTTATTCTTCATCATTTGGTTGTCTTTCTAATATTTCATTCAAAATTTTACAATTTAAATAAAATTATTAGCATGTTTAAGATCAACACGTATAAAAAATTTGGCCAACTTTTCTACAAATGAAGCTATAAGTCTGAATGTATCAATGAATGAATACTTTATATATTTTCTCGGTTTATCCCCTTATCACTAATATCCTTAACCAGAATTTACACAATACTTGTATTTCTCATCATTGCTTGCAATTAGATCAATATTTCCATATTGTTTTGTTAATTCTTTTATATACAAATGAGTGTCATAGTATGACATATTATGACAGAAAACAAGAATATTTTGAGGGAATTTGTTTAAATTACAAGATAAGTGAGCCACTCCTCTTAATGTACCAGTTAAATGACAATAATCTCTCACTTTTAATATTTTTTCATTATCGAATCCTTCAGTTTTGCAAATGTTCCAAATGTTTGAATTTTGTATACAAATTTTCCTCTTCTTCAGTTACATTAATATGTTTTTTATGTTGTTTTTATAATTATATTTTTTTACTATAAATTTTTACAATTTTTTGAGTTTTTCCAAAAAATATTGTTGGAAAATTTGGTAAACCTTCTTCAGTTTTTGCTCTATAACATATAGGTTTGTATATTTTAATGTTACATTTAAACTAGATGTTAATTATATAACCATAAGGAATAGGCGTTTGAATTTTATGGGTTTTTGGTTTTACAGGAGCATTTTTACAAGTTGGAATTTTCACTAAAATACTCTCAAAATCCATAATAAATACAAAAGAATGATAACATTTCTTTAGATAGTTTAAAAAACTTATTTCTTATTCTTTAGATTAATCTTATTTCCTGTAAAAGATTTATTTATTTAAGTTTTTATAAATTTACTTTTTCATAATAAATTATGAATTTGGTCTTCTACCCAATTTTGAAGATAATTAAATTCAATGAATTTAATTATCCTTAATGAAAAAAATGTTACTAAGGGTAGTAATGTTAATTATAATTTTTCTTTAAAATACCTTGTTTGCAGTAAGGAAATATATTTTTTTAATTCTCCACTTATTAAGACAAACTTGACTATTCAATAAAATATATTTTTATTTAAGAACGGGTTTTCATAAAATTTAGATAAATCTTTTAAGATTTGTAAGCTTTTTGGAACAACTTTGATGCATTTGAATGAGCAATTTTTCATTGAGTTTTTGAAAACTGGCTTAAAGTTACATTACATTTTATTACTATTTAGTGATATTTTTATTCTTTGATCTTAGGAAAAAAAAGGAAGATTTTTTTTTATTTTTAAGAATAAATTTTAAATAGATTTTCGAATGGTTCCAAAACTTATATTTGGTTGTTAAGATTCACTTTTACTTATATAGGTACATTTTATATAGATTTTTATTCACTTTCTGATTGCTCCTAAAAAGCCATAGGAACATTTACTATACGATTTTATAAATTTGTTTATGGTATTTTAGTGAGTATTTAAATTTGAATTTTGAAAGTATCTCAGGAACCTTATTTTCTTATCTACTAATATAAGTTATAAAATAATATGGTTGGTATATTAAAGAACCAGGTGGTTGGTTGTTTAGTGCATACCTATTGTGTGTGATATTCTAAATTCGGTTTTAATAATCAGTGTTTTGTTTTTAAGTGCATGTTTTAGAGATAGTGCATGGAGTAAACACACAACATTGTTGTTGTGATTCTTGACTTATACATGTCACACGGCGCTCTAGTATTATTAGTCTATTTTAACCTAGTGTGTTAGGTTAGTCCACCTGAGGAAGAGATGGCAAATGTCTGGAAAATCCTGTTTCTTTCACACTTCTTCCATTGTCAAAAACAAACTTTAAAGAAAAGCTAACAATTTAATTTCATTTGTTTATTAAACTTTTTTTGCACTCAACATTTTTTTTCTGCAACATTGGTGAAGCCCTTTAATTTGTTGATCTAAACCTCACCATGAGTGACCATCAGATGATGTTACGATATCTTTGATCACTCAGAAAATATATCAATGTCTGGTTGTGTCTAACTGTCAGAAATGAATTTAGTCACAACCAGATCACTCAGGTTGGTTGTATTTGTATATAAATTATACTAGAGTTATTAAACAGTTTCAATCGTTGAAGCGATCGAGCCAGTCCTCACCTGTTAGATTTCCAGGCATGAACAACCTCTGGGTCGACAATGTTGTGTCTACGGGCTGCCTCATCAAACAGGTCAAACAACCACTTGACAGCTGGCGGCAATGCTTCGTTGGCTGTCAGGATCGTTGTGAAGAAGTCATCAACAAACTTCTGTATAGTACCTTTAGTAGAGAGCAAACGGGTAAGGAATATTTCTGGAATGGCCTTATGAGTGCGCTCAGAACTCTTGCTGCTCGGATAGCCATGATCATCAGGAGGCTTTACCAAGTGGTATGTGTGCAGATTTGAGCCTGACTCAACATCTCCATTACTAGCAATTATTGGAGACAATGAGTTTCCTAAATATGTACCAGTGCCTGAAACAACAGAGATACGATTTTATTTTAATTGTTGAAGATTTAGATTTTATATTTTGTTGAGATACAATATATGCATTTACTACTGTTGTTGTAAATTATGAAAACAGAAGACTGTGTAAATTAATGAGAAAAATAAAATGGATAATAAATAATAATAATATCTTTATTGTTATATTAATATACTACAGTCATTGTCAAAGTCCAAGTACAGCAGTTTGCACAGAAACATGGCAAGTCAAAATATAGTCTGTGGTGACTAATTAGGTTAATATACTAATAGAGTAATAAAACTTAATAATCTACAACCTAAATATTAAAGTTTAAAATGTTATAAGTAAAGATAAATTATTATGAATTGAAGAGCCCAGAAACTTAAATAAATTGGTTTTTATTAAAAAAAACAGATATTGTACCAATACACTATGTATAAAGTACTCTTCAGCTACAACATACCTGTATTAAACATCAACTGGTCAACATATTAATAAATAAATATAGACTATAAATTAACAAATATACAATATATAAATAGAATACAAAATTCAACAATTAACAAACAATAAAAACGCACAATCAGAAAACAGTTTGACAGCTTCACTATTAAAATGCATTAAATACATAAGATTATTAGAACTAAAAAAACTCATCTAATGAATAAGGGTTATTTAAAAGTTAATGGTAAAATCTGTCAAGCACTGAAGAAGTTTGACTACACGTTTGTTGCCTAGTCATAATAAATAAAAATACTAACATAATTAGATATGACAATTAAAGAATTTTAAAATATGCAAAAAAGTAAATTGCTCAATTAAAAGTATAAAAATATTGTTGAATCATTTTTTCATAATATAATATATTATAATATTATAGAGTGAAAAAATCATAAACTAAAGTCACTTACAAAAAAATCATCTATTGCCTAAAACGGATTTTCCAAAACCGAGAGTTCCAAGTACAGTCTTTGCTCAATTTTGACTTACTTTTTTATCAGAGTTTCATTGTAGCACTAATTGTTTTTTATGTTTTATAAATTATTTTATTTTAGGATAAGAATAGCTATATCTTGCTTTATTCAATTTTAATATGAATACAATTATAATGATTCACCTGTACTGCTAGAATTTAGTGTTTAATTATGTTATAAACTGTTTTATTTCTACAATAAGGATGTTTTAAATTATATTGACGAGTCACCTGTTCATTGGAGATTTTATCTACTACATTGTATAATACTATGGTGACAATAAATTCCTGATTGTAGGTGATGAAGTCAGTTTTACGTTTGTCAGTGCAGCCGTTTACTTCAATTACACATTATAATAAATACAAAAATTGTATAAGTTACTTCAGTAGAATCCAGATATTACAGACAAGTGGAGTGTTGTTAATGTGATCCGGGTCATTTCAGATCCAGGTTATGTACTGACAAACACAATGCGCTTGAGGCCATTACATAATAATTGTGTTAACTGTATTCTCCATGGAGGTTGATCAAGTCAGTAATAGGCCATTGGCTTAATTTAAAAACCATCCAAGAATATTGTGACGAACCCCACTTTTTGTAATAATCAAACAAACTATAATACTTGTTGATAGGAAAATCGCCAGGCTTACTGTGAAAACTATCTTCTAAGGTCCACTGATTAAAAAAACTCAAAAGTACACATTTTTCACATTACTAGAAATTTTTAATTACACTGCAATCTTTCTCAACCAGTAGAAAGCATTTTAGTTTTCATTGTAGTTAGTTATTTATAAAGATTGCAGAGCAATAAAAAATGTCTAGTTGTATAAAAAAATAAGTACTTTTATGTTATTAAAGTTTTAGCCTTATGTTATTCAAGATAGTTTTCAAGCTAAGCCTGCTGATTTCCCTATCAACTAGTAACAATCCCTGGCTTTCAGCACTATTAATTCAAATTGTAATACTCACAATTGTGGCATGGCTGTTTACAGTTGGCATTAAAACCATCATTCTGGCGAGGTATAAGTGACATAACAGCTGACTCTTTGACACCATAGTGGGCTAAAGTATTGAGTTTTCGCCATCCACACACAGACTTAGTAGTAAGGTCTTCATCCTGCAATGTAAGGTGGCCCCCTCGTCCGTGTCGCCATTCTATAAAAACAGTTCTCAATTAATACATATACTTACCTAAAGTTTTAAATAAAAATATGATTAACAATCAGTAAATATTATATTCATAACTTAAAATATTATTTTATGTTGTATTATATGGAGAGGATTTAGTTTTCCAGTAAGTTTGCAAATGAGATAATGTATATCATACTAAAACAATCAATTGAATTAAAATATCTTTATTCATGTTATTACATAAAAAGTACATGAATGGTGTCAAGCATTTACAATAAAATAACAATTATATATTCTGACTAAAGATTATACTACAACTGTGTGTTAACTACTTTGTTCTTACCCCAAATAATGCAGCAAAAATAAATTCAATAGAACCCTACTTTACAATTCTTAAAATCCCATAATCTCAAAATATAGGTACTTAAAATCTCATGAACAAAGCAAAGCTTTGCTTCAAACTCTTCAAAATTATGTACAGTTTTCTTAATAAAGTAATCTTTTAGATAATATTAGAATTTTTTAAACACTTAATTTTTTATATATGTAGGAAGATTGTTTAAATATTTTGCACCAATGTAAGTTGTTTTATTTTTAAAAAGTTCCAATTTATGGGATTCAGTTACTTTGTTGCCCGTTTATATAGTATTATAACAGTGATTGCTTTCTAATAAAGGTAGTTTGTTAAATTTCATTAATTGATTAGTGTAGAGATTAGCTTGGTACATGTAATGACTATGAACTGTCATGATTCCCAAACTAGAAAATTTATTTTTTTACTATCATTTCAATCAAGGTTCAATATAATACGAATGCACCTTTTTTTGTAGTATTAGTATCCTATTTAAATAAAATTTTGATGTAGCTCCGTGAATGCATAAGCCAAACAAATTGCAGAGTCTACATAAGCAAAATAAAGGAGTCTTAAAGTATCAATTGAGCAAATGTTTTGAAATTCTGTAAATTCCAATTAAACCGGGGGTAATTTTTTTGTTAACAACTTGATCAACATGCAAATCCGAAGTTAAGTTTTGATCAAGAATTAAACCCAAAAATTTTGATAACTCTACTTGATTCAACGTTTCTTTAACCCTTTGAGCCCCGGACCTAAAAATATAGTTTGTGCACATTTTTACCAAGTCTAGTTTTGCAAGTAACTGTCTAAAAACCCCAAGGCCTTTTCAGTGATTTTGTACGATTTCATTTGAAAAATCATACCATCCCTAATATACTAGCTAATGGCCTAAAAAATACATTAAAATATTTGGAATAAGGTACTTTACAAATAAAAAATTCAATAAGGGCTAAACAATTTTTATGTACTTTTATACATGTAAAATAACGCATATGTGCAAACTAAAAAAAAGAAAAAGTTACATTTAACATTTTTTAGAAATAAAACAAGGAACAATTAACCTGTGGGAAATAATTTTATTTTATTTGTCATGTTATTGCAAACATACAACAAAATTTTCAGACAGATTAGTTCAATAATAAATATTTTGTAAAATATTTTTTTTAAATGACACAAAACCTGGAAAAAAAACAAAATACAAAATAAAACAATATTTCATACTGAAAGTACCGAAACAATAATATAACTGTCTACTCACACAGACGTAACTAACATCAAAATAAACACAGATGTGGAACAACACAACACAGTCTACTAAACGTAAACAATGACACAGCAGATGCAGATGTTGTTCTTAGTAACAGCTGATCTTCTTACTCTTTCTTTAGGAGTAGTGTAAATATTATTTAGTAACCTTTGACCATGCAATCATATTGTATATGTATGAAAATAACATTATAAGTTCTAAAACCACTGGTGTCGCTAAAATTAAACACTTAAGAGCCATTTATAATAACTTATATAATACCGACGACATATCGTTGGCTGGGGTTTCTCGCACTATTTTTTATCGCCGGAATATTGTCGGCCTGGGGTTTTTAGACAGTGAAATTTACCGACGATATACCGGCGGCTGGGGCTCAAAGGGTTAAATGGTATTACCGGCTTACTGAATAATTTAGTGTATTTAGAGGAGAATAAAATAAAATTAGTTTTACTTTCATAAATAAATAATTGATGTCCATTTAGAGTAGAATTTACATTATCAAGAACTGTCAAAGATTTTAATTCCAAGCCAAATAGATTAAAATCGCTGAGCTTAAAACTAGCATCCTCAGCAAATAAGCACATTTTAAATAAATTAAAAACAAAAGATGTCCCAAAATAGACCCTTGAGGTACATCATGTTTAATTTCTAATAGTGGATATGAATTGTATGTTATTGCATTGTTAACTTCATGTCTAATTTCAACATATTGTTAACTGTTTGTCAAATAATTCCGAAACCAGGCTAGACAATTCTTTTCAATACTGATAGAGCTTAGTATATCTAACAACGAAAGGTGGCATACATTATCAAAAGTCCTGCTTAGATCTAAAAGGATCCCTAAAACCTTCTCTGCTCTATCCACAGAATTAATTATAGATTCTATAAAATCAATTCCTGCTGCGACAACTGATCCACCTTTTCTGAGACCATGTTGATCAGGTTCATGCAAGGAAATTCCCTCCAAATAAGTAATTAACTGATTGTACATTACTCTCTAAAAACGTTTTGAGAAAGAGCTAAGTAATGACAAAGAGCGATAACTATTTAGTTCTTTATGCTCCCCTTTTTTGTATAATGGTATTATCTTAGCAATCTTTAATCTACTAGGAAAAAGTCCACTTACAAAAGAAGAATTAAGTAGATGAGTCAAAGAAAGAGTCAAGCTGATTGAGGCATATTTAATTACAGGCATCGGAACCTTGTCAAATCCTGTTGACCACATATTGTCAAATGAAGAAATTATTTTCAACATATCCTCAGTTGACACTGTTGCACATTTAAATTTAGACACTATTGATTGTGGCTCCATGAAGTAAAAAATCCTTTCCAATCTGTCCAGTGGGTATTATACATAAATCCAAATTCATTGAAAAACCTATTGAAAATGCAGCTTACTGCTTGGGGATCAGAATATAATGTATTAATAAACTTGGTTTTTTAGTTTGCCGATTTATAATATTCCATGTAGTTTTACAAATATTATCAGAAGACTTTATAGACTTATAAAAATGTTCCTTTTTAGCTGTAATTATTTTGTTCTTGTAAATATTTTTACAGAATTTTAAATGTCTAGTCAAATTTTTATTCTTATTAGCCCTAGCTAACTGACTCAATTTAAAAATATTTTCTTTTTCTTCTTTTAATTCTCTAATAATCCAAGCTTTGTGACTCACTTTCAATCTATATAAACCTTAAGGAAACATAAATTATAATAATACATACAAATATTAAAGCACACATCAAATTTAAAGTCCACAGGTGCATTATAAACATCTATCCAACTTTCATTGCTTAAATAACCATTAAACATTTTCATATTGTCTTTAGTGAAATTTCTACATTTTTTAAAGTTACGTTTATTGCTGTAACTTTTACTTATATCAACATTTAAAAACTTTTAATATTAATCCATCATGGTCAGAGATTTGTGTGTTTACAGTATATACACTCAAGTTTAACAACATTGACATTAATGATAGTAAGCACAATATCTATGGTCGTTTGAGAGGAGGACGTGCAGTGAGTAGGAATATCTACCAAACAATTCATCTTATACATTCCAAGATTAGGTCATTAGTTGTCTAGTGGAAGAAGAATCGATAAGGACATCAATATTTATATCACCTATCACAATTACATCTGCATATTTTTGTAAAAGAACATTAAGAATTTGATGCAATTTTTCAAAAAAGATTTGGACAGAGCTGTTTGAAGAGCAATAAACACCCATCAAAACAAAAGTAAATTCAAAGCATTTGTATTCCACTAAGCAACATTCAAATTCTTTTTCAACCATCAAACCATCAAACTGTTTAGAACGGCAGGTTTTAAATTTTTATATTTAACTATGCTATCTTTTCCCATAATTAAAGACCCCCCCCCCCCCCAATTTATACAGAATGTGTAAATGCCGTGTGTTATATATTGTTTTATAACAAGCTTATCAAGTTCACAGTTTTTCATTTTATGTTCATTTAATACAATTATGTCTGGGTTAATCTCATCAAGTGTGATCTCCAAACCGTCAATCCTTGCAGGTAGATGCTGTATGTTTTGATGGTATATAGACAAGTGTTATTTACCCTAAATGTGTTTTTACTTAACTTGTTATTTAGTGAAATAGTATTAAATATATTACTTCAAGTACTGTTAATTACATCATTCAAACTGTAACTATTAGTTAAGTAACACTCCTAAGCACAGGAGGTGGACAGATTTTTCGCAGTGAAGCATTTAAGGAACTAACTCTAGATTGGCTAATAACTAATAACGCTGCAGATCTCCGCAAATTCTAATGTTGAATCTCATCCATCGATTTTCAAACCCTACATTAGAATGACAGAAGGATGATCAAGGTTGGTATTTACCCACATGTTTTAAAGTTACTTTTAACTGTGCCTGTATGTACTTAAAAAGAGGATGGATATAATGTTGTCATTATCGAACAATAGCTCTAGTTCTTGTTATATCTATTATAGTTGAAATTTTGATTAAACCACAGATGGAATATTATTCTGACCATAATCATCTGATTTCATCTGCATAATTTGAATTCAGACATTTTTATCAAACCTGTCAAGAGTAATGTAATTATTTTATAAACAATTTTTGAAATAGGGAGAAAATCTATACTTTAATACGAGACCCAACCAAAACTTTAGACACTGTTTGCAGCAGTTATCAGTTGAAAAGTTAAATGACTTGACTCTGTTTATTTCTTATCTACAAATAGTTCAATTTTTGATCAAATATTTTATTTAGGAGGGTGGCTAAAGGAGTTCCTTAGGGTTCTATCTTGGGCCCCTGCTTGTCCATGGTTTTTATTGATGCCTATCAATTTCGTGCTTCATAAGAGATGACATTATACTATGCAGTAGCGTAGCCAGAAATTTCGTTCGGGGGGAGGGGGTCTGAAACCGGGGGACGTTTTGTTTGTTATTTGCCAATGAGTTCACTGGTAAAAGGTAAATACCAAAAATATGGGCTTTAGTAACTACGCCTTATAGAAAGTGGACAGATTTAACAGGCAAATTCAACTCTCACAGCAACTCTAGTACCACAAATTTTCTCGTATAGCTACAGAAACTTTACGAAGTTCGATTCTGGCCGAGTAGAAGGCACCAAAGTGATGTTGGATTCACTGAATAAGAAAGAAAAAGAACAAAACAGACCTCTTCACTCAAGCGTATAATTGACACAAGTATATTCTATGGAGAAAATGAAATACCCCTTCGGGAACATTGGGCCACTGACGGCCGAAAGCCCTTTAGAAAAGGAGGCCAATTTTCGAGCGTTGCTCGGGTACAGATCAAACTAACGGTCAGAAAATGCACTGGAAAAACTCTACTGATTAGAAGTTCGGCTACTTTGGATTTCACTGATTGAGGTATTTATGAATGTGTTATAATGACGATTTTTTTGTATCATTACACTGTAGACGAGTATATAATTATCGGAAAAAAAATCACTTTCGGTCGTCAAAAATCGTCGTCCTAACTTAATCGAAAACACCACGTTTACCTCAATCACTGAAGTCCAAATTAGTTGAAATTCTAATCAGTAGAGTTTTTCAAGTGTATTTTCAACCGAAAGGGTTTTTTATATTTTTTTCGATAATTATATACACGTCTACAGTTTAATGACACTAAAATCAACATCGTAACTTAATTCTAAGCAGTCATTTTACGTCCCCAAGACAAAGTGGTTGCAAATTTAAACTGTTCGCCGTGTTACGGTTCAGATTACTTTGCAACGTCACGTGACCGCGCCCTATAGAAATACCGTGATTACACTACACTTATCCGAAAGGCCGAGCCCAAAAGTATCGTTTGAAAGGACAATTATATTTTTAACAACGGTCACTTTAATCAATTAAATCAATCAATGTAATGTTTGTAGACAAGAGTAATGATAACTCTCCTTTTATTCTCCTGCTCCATGCTTTATTTTTTTAATATGTCTTAAAATTTAAGGGGGGGGGGTCCGGACCCCCTGGACCCCCCCCTTCGCTACGCCACTGATACTATGTTCAAATAGGCTATCTGAAGTTAATTTTATGGTTATGAAGGAAATCTATAACTTTTGGTTTGATGCCAACTGCTTATGTGTAATACAGATAAGACAGAATTCAATTGTTTCCAGTTTAAGCAGAAACTAGGTTGATAAATCAGTCATCTTACTTCGAATTAATTTAGATTTTAGGCTTCACTGGAGAATTTATGACACTATTTTTATTTACTTTCATACAGTTTTCTTTTTTACATAAAAACTTAAGATCTGAACTAACACTAGCTTAGTTATCAAGACCATATGTTGCACCGTTTTACTCATATCTTTTGTAAGATACACTACTTTGAGGGAATTTTGGTGGTACTGTTCATGAAGTTACCATTAGCTTGTAGTGACAATAGTTATATAGTGTTATAATATGTTATGTTACAATGGTTGAAGAAAAAAGCTTCTGACTTGGTAGAAGAAATGTCACCAAGAAGTATTTGTAATATATTTCAATTCAGTTTATAAGTTAATACCTTTGACTATAATAGGTACTTTGATATATAAGAAGCAAACATATGTATTGTATTTTGGAACAACAGTAAAAGATCTTCGAAACTATCAACATCAATTGTATTGGAACAGGAAAAACAAAATTTACTTGTAATAACGGTTTTTTATTTATTTATCGCTCATTTTAACACAAGAAAAATAACAGCAATGTTTAAAGGGAAATAACTACTTCTTGATTTGTTGTTTACATAATACACTTACCTAAATCAAGTTCATGAATAGAAGGGCGTAAGGAGAAGGGAGTGTTTTTATACAGAGCATCTAGAATCTTGGACTTCACTTGACTAATGGTATCACAATCGAGAACCTTACATTGAATCTTCTCATCAGCATCATCTTGCATAACGTGCAGAGTCTGAAACAGTTTATGTAACTTGTTAAAATAACTATACACAACAGGATGACAACACTTTTTTCCAAGTTTTCCTGAAACAGTACATCCAATTGTGATGTATTGTGAAATATATAAAATTCATTTGTAAATCTTATGTTATGTCCCCCAAAAATAAAATGAAACACTCTGAAATGTGTACCGTCATTTTCCACAATATTGAACTGAAAGTCTGATTTGTTGAAAATTGATTATACATTACTTAGCAGTATCGAGGTATTAACAATTCTCAAAACTGCAGCTCTTTTCACTCAATTCCAATACCAATATTTCAAAGTAATTATTACAAACTTTAAATCACAAAAAACCAATAATTAATAATTTTTATTTTGTGAGGCCTTACAAAGGCGATATTGGGCTCATTGTATAAAAAATATTATGTATTTGTTTTTTATAATTTTGTGATATTTACAAATTGTATAATCAATATAAGATCCACCTTCAAAATTTCAAAAAAGTAATGGATAAAATCAACAGGAGGGCTTAAAATACTCGTATATTTGGTAAGCTTTCTCTGTCAAAGTTAAAACCAAATTTTAAAAAGATATTACAGATGTTTTATGGACAGAATCAAATTTCACACATAAAAATACCACCAGTCAAATTTTGTAATCAGTTTGCTTGTAGCAATAAAAAATATATTTTTGAAGGCTAACTTTGAAGATTTGTAGCCCAAAAGATAGTGGACCCTTCCTCACAGGAAATGCATTATTTTAACTGATAAAATATAAGCTCCTGAGACATAGAATCAGAAACACCCAGTAAATATGAAGAATCTAACGATATAATCATTATGGTTGGCACTGCATTGCTGATGGTAACAACATTGCAAAATGCACTATTAAAAAGCTATCAGTAAGTGAGATTGTTGTAATAATGAATAAAAAGATAGAAAAATGCTGACCACCTTTATTTACTTCAACCCGCCAATCTTCTTGCACAAAATTGGCCATTTCACTTAACATATAAGGTTTATTCATAAAAATACAGTAGTACATCATATATTTTATGACAAATCCACTGATAGAACAATATATAACAAATAATAGCAATTATTGATTTTTTAATATATAAAATATATTTTATTAATGCCTGAAGGTGTTTTATAACTTATATTCATAAATACATACAACATAAATAAGGTATTCTAATTGAGATATAACATTTTACAAGTTACTTATCCCATAAATTTGAGACAGATTTACAATAAAATCAGTTATATCAACGTAATATTTAATTATAAATAGGGAACCAATCATACAAAACATGGATTCATTGCTGATTGCACAGACACGAAAAGCTTCATTTCAAGCTGAAAAGAACTAAACTTATACAGGGTTCGGCAAAAAAACCTCCCTGGTTTGAGCAAGCCACCACGTGAGTTGTAGTGAGGGTAGAGATGTGGAGGGGAATTGTTCCGTAGCGGCGTACGTGCCATTTTCAGTGTTCGCCATGGCTTGGCTCTGTGAGCATCGGGCGTTTGCTATGGAGGAGTTTATTAAAAATGGCGGTTCTGTGATTTCTACTCAACGAGCGTTTCAGATTCGATTCGAACTTGGCCGACGTGATAGTGTTCCTGATGCGAAAACGATTAGACTGTGGGTGTCAAACTTTAGACAAACAGGGTCAGCACTAAAAAGAAAACCAACTGGCCGACCTCGTACTGCAATAACACCTGAGAATGTGGCGCGAGTGAGAACATCCATCCAACAGTCTCCAAAGCGTTCAGCGGTTAAACATGCGGCTGCCCTGGGATTGTCAGAAAGAAGTGTAAGGAGAATTCTGCATAAGGAATTTCATCTGCATCCATACAAAATAATGGTTGCCCAAAAGTTGTCTGAAGAGGATTATCTTGCTGACAGAATCAAAGCGACAGACTTAAAAAAAAAGTATGACCAAAGACTGAAGACCCTAAGAAGTCAAAGAATCGCAGATCAAATTACCAACTCCCAAAATAAGTCAAAAACAATCTGGGAAACGATTAATAGTGTCCGATCAAAAAAACAAGACACCTTACCTCAGCTCAAACTGACCATCAATGGACAACTTATTGAAGACACATATGCTGTAGCTGAACAGTTCAATGATTATTTTGCCAACATTGCAAAATACACCATTGATCGTAATAATGGCACTGCCAGGAGACCAGTTGAACTCCCTGGAGGGACTCACACCAGTGAACTCAGATCATTAAGACCCACAACCCAAGAGGAGTTAAGATCAATTATTAAAAGCTTAAAATCCAAAAACTCAGCAGGAATTGACGACATATCCACAAAAGTACTAAAGCACTGTGCAGAAGAACTAATTTGCCCCCTCACTGACATCTTCAATAAATCTTTCAATGAAGGCCACGTTCCCTCCGCTTTAAAAATATCCAAAATATATCCAAAATTTAAGACTGGTAGTAGAACAGAATTAAGCAACTATAGGCCCATATCCTTACTCCCAACGGTCGCAAAACTCTGTGAAAAAGTAGTACTCACCAGGCTTCTAGAACACTGTACACTCAACAACCTGATAACAAGCTCTCAGCATGGGTTTGTCAAAGGTAAATCAACTACCACAGCAATGATTGAATTACTAGAATCAGTAATTGACAGCTTAGAAAATGGGAACCTAACTACAGCGATCTTCCTCGATTTCAGCAAAGCGTTCGACTGCTTAGGACACGACCTCATACTGAAGAAACTGAATGCACTGGGTGTAACAGCAACGGCCCTAAAATGGTTTGAGAGTTACCTCAAAGACCGTAGTCAAGTAGTTGAAATTAAGTCTACAGTAAAAGGAACCACCAAGGCATTTCGGTCGCAACCTCTGCCAATCCAAAGAGGTGTGCCCCAAGGATCTGTGCTGGGCCCAGTGCTGTTCATTCTTTTTACTAATGACCTCCCAGAATACTTAAGTGAATACACTAAAACTTTGATGTACGCAGACGACACAACTTTAATCCTCGACAACCACTCTCCTGAAAATCTGTGCCTGAATGCTTATATTGCTGTCAATATGGCATATCAATATTGTGATGGAAACGACTTAGTGGTGAACCCCTCCAAAACTAGCCAATTAGGATTTGGAAGAAGATCAGGGCAAATAAACTCCTTACCAGAAGTGAACTTAGTTGACCAAACCAAATTCCTTGGGGTTTTAGTTGACTCTAACTTATCTTGGACCCCTCATATTGACCAGCTATGTAACAGACTGAACTCAAGCTTGTATGCCCTCAAGCAGATCAAAGCTATCGGAGATCTGACTACTGCACGTACTGCCTACTTCGCTCTGTTTGAGACACACATAAGATATGGACTGGCTGTATGGGGAGGAACCTCAAAAACCAACATGAACAGAATTCTAATCCTCCAAAAAAAGGCAATTAGAATCCTTGCAAACCTTCATCCCCTGGAAAGCTGCAGAGAGGCCTTTCCAACCCTAAATATCTTGACTGTGACAGCTCTCTATATCCAAGAACTCGTGATGTACGTGGACGGAGAAAACCTTACAAGGCTTGAAGACATTCACTACTACAACACACGCAACTCAACAATGTACCAACTTCCCACTCACCACTTAACGCAGTATGAGAAGAAACCGACCTACATGGGAAGAAAGCTGAGCAACTGCCTACCAACAGAAATACAGACGAAGAAGGGAAAAGAACTGAAGACTGCACTCTGGAAACTACTCTCTCAACGGGCCATCTATACACTTCAAGAATTCTATCTGGATGTCTCAAACTATCAGACAAATCATGAATTTTGATGCTATCGATTATTATTATCACATAAATGTAATAACTTACTTTTTGACACTATCTCTGTACTTGATGTATATGAATAAAGAAACTTTTGACTTTGACTTTGACTTTGATTATGAAACTCACAGGGCTGCATGTGACGACATTTTGCAAAACATTCCCCCAGATGCTGTTTTCATTTCTTCTGATGAAGCCCACTTCCACTTGCGTGGAACTGTTAACAAACAGAATTTCCGCTACTGGGCTGCAGAAAATCCTAGGGAACTCCACCAACAACCACTACACAGCCCAAAGTCACAGTTTGGTGCGCCGTTGCGGAATTTGGTGTGTGGGGACAGTACTTTTTTGAAGAAGATGGACAAACAGTAACGGTCAATGCCGATCGCTATTGTCACATGTTAGAGACATTTCTCCGACCCAAGATCAACCAGTTTGTTTTAGACCATGAGGAAGAAGAAGTTTGGTTCCAACAGGACGGAGCCACAGCTCACACTGCTCGGCGGTCCATGGAAATGTTAAGAGAGTTGTTCCCTGGACGTCTTGTTTCTTTAAGAGGAAACATTTCCTGACCCCCGAGGTCACCCGACTTATCACCTTGTGATTTCTTTCTGTGGGGCTACCTGAAGGCTGAAGTGTACAAACATCGTCCCAGAGCTCTGCAAGAACTAAAAGATGCCATTAGGCAGGAAGTGGCAGCCATTCCAACGGAAGTTACACGAAGAACTATGGACAACTTCAGAGAAAGAATTCGTGAATGTCTTAACAATGGGGGACATCATTTATTGGACATAATTTTCAAAACCAAGTAAAGTGTACTAAGTGATGTAAAATGACATCATATAGGCTATTCACAAATATAAGTAATTGTTCTGTATGTTTCTTATTCTTTTTGCAAATGCCTTTTGAAATCAGGGAGGTTTTTTGCCGGACCCTGTATTAAAGAAGTGATGTTTCAGTTCTTTTTTGTGTTCCGATTTTTTTATACAATGGGTTTGTTTTCCATAAACACCAACCAATTTACTGGTCTTTCATATCATTTTTAATTTTGGGTGTTCAACAGAAACATAAATAACATATTGAGTTATATATGCTTTTTACAAAATAATACAATGTATCTGGAATTAAATTTTACACGCAACTCTGCTTGTTTTCACAATGTTAGAGATTGGTTTTTTGTAGTTAGTTGGTAATTTTGAAGAAAATAATTTAACTAATAATATTAATTTGTAGCAAGTACTTTTTGAGAATCTTTATTGAAATTAAACTAAGCTATAGCAGTTTATACAGAATTTAATGAATATTAATCATATGGAGGCAACATAAAACACGAGAATAATAAATTGATTGTAGTAATCTTAGTTTTAGTTTGAGCACAATATTCCTGTTTTTAAACTAATTTAAAGTTACTGATCGTCATGTTTATTATATGTTTGTCTATAATAACATCATATATAATAAATTATTCTTATTGACAAAAAAATTGGGCTGCAATCTGATACATTTTAACTTTTTTTAACAATATATTTGATCTAAGGTGATTATTTTCTGCTAAGAAAAAACAATATAAGAAAGAAAAGTGAATAAAAAAGAGAATCGATTGTTAAAAATTTAATTGTTTTGAATTTGATTTCAGACATAATTAAATTACAGTGAATTCAAAAAAATTTAACCGTTGTTCAGTAAAACCATCCAGAACATTCAGATTTATAACTAAGATTACATTGTCCCAATACTGGTTCCTTATCAACATAAGAACTAGTGCTTTATGCACTATGACGCTGCATCTCATACACGAGTTATAACTTATTGTTTCATGCCACAATCTTTATTTGTATAACACACAACACTATCCTCTGTGCTACATCAATGCTTTAGTCGACTTGTGCTGTTGTTCACTTATTCTCATATTCATTTCTTCACAGTGAAAACTCGATTTTATCTTGCAATATTTGTGCCAATCATATTTACTTGTAATGCAAATGATTCTTAGTACTAATAATTAGACCAATCCAGAAAGCTGGAAAAAGAATGACTAGTTAACCATTTTTATAAGGTCCTCTGTCCCAGAAGAGTTACGAACCAAACAATTCAAAACAACCTCTAAGCTATAATAGGTGCAGGAAAAGCGGGTGTATCTTCCAAGGGAGAATCATGCCACAGACTATGCTCACTGAAATTTGAAGTGAGGGGAGAAAACTCGAAGAAGCTTTTAGTAGCTAACATCTTAACACATACAGTTAAGGAAGTAACCTCTTGTATATTACTACATCAGGTACTATCAAAATAAAACAAAATGGATCTATTACATTGGTGACCATATACTTAATTGCATTCAAATCTTACTTCTGACATTGAGAGAATTTGAATAGACAAAATGATATGTTACCAATGCTCAGTAAAAGTGTAAATACTTGTGACAAAGTGTATACTTAGTATAGCAAATACTATTATGGAAGAAACATTTTTTTCAGTTTTTGTAAAAATTTCAATTTGGGGTATTAAAAATGGGTCTCATGGTAAATTTTATCAATGTGTGCATATGAATGTATGAATACCGCTAGAGCTAATTACAGCTCACATGAAGATCCAATTTTATAGGTATGTAACTTTTAAATATTACTAAACTGTTTCTTTAATTTAAAACAACTTTTACATTTGGACTCAAAAGCAAACGTGTCCTAAAACATTATGAACAATAGTGATTACATTTTGCCAATTATAATTGGTTAAATACTTTAAAGGTGTCTTTTATGAAATTGCA
Organism: Homalodisca vitripennis; assembly: GCF_021130785.1. NCBI lineage: Eukaryota > Metazoa > Arthropoda > Insecta > Hemiptera > Cicadellidae > Homalodisca > Homalodisca vitripennis. Next base: position 69,984,533 of record NC_060215.1, read on the forward strand.
TTACTATAAAAGTTCATTGAGATGTTATAAATTATTGAATTTCTATCTAAACTATAATTCAAACCAGAACAGATGATGAAATTTGGAATAGGAAAACTATTTTTACTATTGAATAATTTTACAATTCTTTTAAAATTTTTATTGGAGTATGGTTTTAGATTTTTTTACAACAAACTATGAATTAGGGAACATTTTCTCAAAACCTCGCTTAGAACTTCAATTAAACATATACATCACTTTTAGCCCATTCACTGTATACCAATTAAAATATCACAATCTAAATAATCAACAAGGTGTTGGGTTCAAAAGTTATTGTAATTCAAGTTAAAATTACTACATTTATATTTACAGTACAACCTCATTTATCTAAATCAGTTTTAAAGAGTGGAAGGAGTGCAATTTACTTAAGAATAAACCAGTTTTATTGAATTTCCAGCATAATTTGTTGTGCCATTAACACAATTTTAATCAGAATAAATCTGAATGATTTATAACAACACTGATAAACCAAAACAGAATGATTCCAGACTCCAACAATGAAATTCTGAAGGGGCGACTCAAGTCAAGCCATGTATCAGTTCAGACACAATCAAATATGACTAAGCTGTCCACTTATCCAATGGCTCGTGCAACAGGCTGCCATATAAAATCACACTATTTGGGCCTTCGCTCATTGGACTCCAAGTGGATGTTGGCATATACTAGGCAGGATTTGGCCTCAAGTTGCATTCAGGTCCCTTACAGATGGTAACTACTTATCACTGGCCACTTGAATGAGTGCATGAATCAAATGTCAGAGCCAGTGGTTCCTCTCTCTCTCTCGTACCGAGCAGGATTAAAATTGCAATAACTCATCATCAATAGGGTAAAACTATTCTGTCTCACACAGTCTAAAACCAACCGGGTAAGACCAAATTAATCAACGAACCATTGCATTGTTATGCTATTAACAGTGTTGTAATAGGCATGCAAGAGGTTAATAACTGTAAAGTTGGAAGATTTATTGACTTCAGACCGACAATAGCATTAGTGGGATGAACAAATTAGAAATCGTACCAGCAGCATGTTCTTTGACTATAACAAAAGACATTGAAAACAAAAAGAGCAGGAAGATATCAGAAGCCACAGCATAGCTAGACCTACTAAAGCTTTATTTTGAGTGATAGTCCCTCTGCATGACCATAATTCCCAGAAGCAGTGAATCAAGTTAACAAGAGGCACTGAGTTTTCTTTACAAAACGATAGACATTTCTTTTTATTTGTATTCTCTATAAATAATATCTGCAAAACGATAATAAATTGGCTCTCCCTTACATTAATTCCTTATTATCTGTAATAGATTATTCTTTTACTGTATTCACGGTTTATCTGGATCTTCATTTATCCGGATCACTTCCGGTCCCAATTAATCCAGATAAACGTTTTACTGTACTCACAATCATTATACAGTCCAAAACAAAACATAAATTGTGACCGTTCTTCCTAAAGAGGGTACAGTATTAAATAAAATTCCACCTTATGTTAGGTTCAGAGTAAGTCTCATATCACATCTATGAAATTTTTGAATTACAAAACTAAGAATACTCAACAATTCTTTTACTACTGAAAACAAACTTTATTTCCTATGCATATCAAGTCTTTCAGTGCCAACATTCGTACAGTACGGACACTCAGCTTTATCAAGATTACAAGCTGCATGGTTAACCTTACGATTTAATAGCACGATATGAGCTTACGATTTATGTATCATTTGTATGTTTAAATTTCATATTTTGGTAGTCTGTGGCTTTCAATAACAAACCTGTTATTATATTGTAGTGTATAAAAATTGGAAAAAGACAAAAGTACTTCTGCAAGAAATGTGAAAAGGCAGTCCATTCAACTTGATTTGGTGCTGCTTTGTTTTGTCTTGTAAATAGTGTACATATAGTTTTGAAGTAAATATGTGATATTGTCATGAACCAAATGTTTTATTTTATGCTAAAATTGAGTATTTTATACATTTTTTAAGCAAAAATTTTTATAAAAATTGTATGTGTGGAACAAAAACTGGTCAAAAATGAGCAAATCTGGGCCAGTGTAAAAAATTGAAAATTAGCTGTACCTTACTTCAAAGAAATATAGTTACCAATTTGTTTGTATAGGCTCATAAATAGATGTTCAATACCTTACTAATCCAAACTTAGACACTAGACTTTTTAATTGAAGATTTTAGTTTAGATGATGCAGTCTATAATTACACCATTGTAACAACGTAAGAAAAAAGGAATTGCGCAATTTTGCACTGCTTGTTTTCACAGCTGGTAACATTCACTTCCTTTGATGACAAACATTTGACAGCCAGCAGCTGATATTAATTTTAGTTTGTTTATGTCATAGTTTAGTAAGTTCTCAGTGAATTATATGTGTGCAATCTTACTAAAAAATTTTCATATTTTCCAAATTTGTGTTAAACAAAAATTTAACATTTTTGTGTACACGAAAAATATTATATCTGTGGGTCCGTGAGAAAACTTTTCCCTGCAGAAACAGTATTTTTTATTTTCCCTTAGTTTATGCAAATTACAATGTTTGAAAATGCATTTGAATGTCTCAATTATTATCGAAGATACAATTTTCCTAATATAAACATTTATAATTTTTGTAAAAACTAGCCGGTCTTTTTTGGCATGGAAAATTTGAAAACGTGGTTCTAAAGGATTTTGAAAACAAAAGCTATGGCTTGGTTAGAAAATGGGAAATGGAGGATCAACCTTAAGTAGCCACTTGGAAATCTTTGTATCATGGGGGATTAGAAGTACAGATTTTAGGTGGCCAAACCATTTATTAAGAGTCAACCCCAAAGAAAATTTTGAGGGAAGCACCATCGGAGAGAATACGATCTAGAGGAAGACCAAAGACCAGGTGATATGATAATGTTGAACACGATGTAAGGAGCTGAAAAAAAGGAGAAGGCACAGGATTGGGTCCTGTGAAGGATTGTGTTGCTGAAGCAAAGTACCAATTTGGGTAGAAATGGCCAAGCAAACATTTCAATGAGGAAAGATTTATTCTAAACCAAACCTGAACATTTGGCAAAAATTGACTGTATGAAGTTACAATAAAATATTTTGTTCTGGGCTATGAAACACGTACAAGCGGTCAAACCCAACAAACAACTGAAACTGATTTGTATTACTTATATAGAGAATCAATAATCTTTGAATAAGATATAAAGGTAAATTCTGAATATTCTACCACGTTCAATAAATTAGAAGTTAATGATAATTATTCCAAACTGTACCTTAAGGCTGTCATCCTCCTGACTAGTGCTTGCCTGTGAAGCTAATGCAATTCAAACCCTGACACATGGGCTGGCGAGCTAGTGTTAAAGGCTGATTCAGTTGGTGTATTCCTAACTTTTTAGGACATAAAACACCAATGATTATCAATGTGTGCATTCCAACCTGAGATATGGTTGGGGGTGTTTAGCTTATGTAATTCTAATGATAGTATAAGAACAATTTGTGAATGTTCTTGAATTCTGTGAATTCTTTTAGACCAGTGTGAGTGAGGGAGAGGGTGGGAGGAAGAGAGGGGGGGACTGCTGGAAAAATAACTTGAATTTAGTTCGCTTTAATAAAAATTAGCAAAAATTTTTAATATTCTTTAGTATTGCATGTTAAAAGGATTTGTGGTTTACCCTATTTGTGTTCTTGACATGCAACTTGTATGTTTTGTTTCCTGACTTGTTTACTTTATATTACCCATAATCTTATATATTAGTTATGAATCCACCAGAAGAAAATAGAATTTAAAGTTTAAAAATGTAGCATTTATATTTTTTTAACACTAAATTATGAAAAATGCCCTTGACATTACTACTGCATATTTTTGTTGTTGTCTCAATAACAATACTTTTCCTTGTGTATTTTAATTTATGCAGTTTTATTTGTAATATACATATGTGCATACAAGCAATGTTAAATACATAAAACCATCACTATTAAAACTTAACTAAGGATCTTGGTGGTACTATGGAATTAAAAAGAATAGGTTGGTTTGTATGCAATTATAAACATATATAAGCAAACAATAATCAGAACTAATAGACAATGGGATAAAGAAGATGGAACAGAGGATTTTGAATTAAGGTAAAAATATCAGCTACATACTTGGTAAGTTTGGTAAGGAATTTTTTCATAATCTGGGTCCTCTTGTAGAAGACGGACAGTCTAGTAACAAACACAAATACAAAACATGAGCATTCACAAATACTAAAGCCATGCATTATTCAACTGTCAAGCACCTCTATGTAAGAAAAATGTTATACCATTTTGAAAACAAAATCAAATTTTAATACGTATATTTATTCTGAATCCAGTGTAAAAAGAATATATGAAGTTTTTCTATGAAACAATGACCTTTGGACTGTGACTGTTTATGCCATATTCTCAAGTTTGTACCACACACAATCATTCTCAGTACCATGTTATGGTTTTGTGTTACGATAATTTTTTCTATGAAACAATGTGCTATCATTTACACGCAATATACTACTTTTCTTAACCACCCCATCTGTTCACCAGTATGTCTTTTATGCCATATTGCACTGCCATCATCTTAAAGTTAATTACCAAGTGAGTATAAATGGACTCCTTCAACTGTACAACTTTTATCACCCATGTTTACAATCTTTACACCATCTTTTCAAGATTTGGAATATATCTGTTAAAGAGCAAGATGATAACAGAGAATCTCTAGGTATTTAAAATTATAAACCAACAGAAGTACTATTGTTTTGGTTAAATGTTTTTGTAATTATAAACAATTTTAAAAACACATAAATATAAATATTTTTCAAAATGCAGTAAGCAAGATTTAAATAAGATAATTTAATCTCTAGAATAATCTCAGATTACAGAATACACAATACCAATTTGTACATACTGTTATTTATTAATAAAGAATAATAATTTAAATTACCTTTAACAAAGTATATCAGTAAAAAAATACAGTGTAGTTTGTTCTTGTAGACCCATTTAAAATGTAGAACAGAATCTCAACCTGAGCAAGAAATTAATTTAAGTAAAAATGATATATATTTTTAACACACTGAAGATAGATAAAACATATAAAAAATAGCTCCTTATAATAAAGTTGTTTAATGTTAATCAAAAACAAGAACCAGACCAAAACAAAAATGGAACCATATGTCACCTGTATACTTGAAACTAGCAGATAAATTATTTCTTTTAGAGAAACTAAACCATTATGTCAATTGTATGTAACATGTATCAATGTATCAGAAACACTACTTGGATAAATAGTGTGTGCGATATATTGATTTATCATGCACCATTGTAAAGGCTGAGTTTATTGCGACCGAAATATTTGCAGAAACTTATCAGATAAATAAAAAAATTAAGATGTCAGACGAATATGAACATGCATAGATTCAAATATTGCACTCCATTGTTAATAGTTCTAGTGTGGGTATCAAAATGAAATACATTGATTATTACAGTACACTTCCATACAGTATAATGGTTATTCTTCTTCAGTAATCTAGATAGAAAAAGTGGTGTTCGCCTGATCAAATGTTTGGTGTGCTGATTCAGAGGGCAATTTTCTTTTACCTATGACTCTTCCGGCCACTATCATAATATTACCTATATTTTTACCGATGAACTTTCTGTAAAGGTTATAACACCGCAAACCATCGATACAGTTTGTAAAGCGACATGTAAAACCATAAAAAGAAGTCTAGATATTCAAATCATGCTGACATAGAAGAACACAATTACAGTCAATTTAAAATTACTCAGCTAGTAAATTACACTAAAAACATGCATAAACATTATTCTCTATTAAAATCTGTCACAGTTGTACATAGCTCACAATACTATGACCACAAAAGATAGAACTCCATGAAATTTTCTGCAACATTTGGAATTTCAGAAACTAAAAACAACCTGTTCGCAGGGATGTGAAAACTAACATGAAGTAATAGATTACCAGATTAATATATCATTCTAAATGAACCAGTATTATTAGGGAGGCAGTGACAGAAAAATAGTGTTTATTTTAAAATTTGTAAGTGACGAAATTATGAAACAATCAACATTTCATTTAAAAAATACTGAGAAACATTATAAAAAAATACTAAACATAGCAAGAGTTTTTATTTTTTGAGTAGAAATTTCATTCACTTGGCCTAACTAAAATTTCAAAGAAATTTATGATAATAAAATACAAATGAAAAGGAATATAAGGATTCTTTTGAGCGTAAACACTATTATTATGGTTAAAAACCGAAACTTTATCAAACATACACTTAGATGTAGTGATGGGCCACTTTCAAAAACATTCAATTCCAATACCAAAATTGTGGTTTTGATTCCTGATTCCGAATTGGACTCCTGTATTATTCATTACTAAGAAATCAGAATATAGCCCGACTCTTAAAAAACTGTATCATCATTTTTATTAGGAATGGGCAGATACAAAAATATTTTATTCTAATACATGTATCAAAATTTGTTCTCGATTTTCAATTCTAAATTTGATACCAATTCCTAACTAAGAATAATAGCTAATTATTATAATAGTCAATAAATAGTACCTAAGACTTTAGATAGGATAGGAAGAGCAGGCTTATATTTGCCAGACTGGAAGGATATTCCTCTTTATCATAAAGACATTAAACATAACACACTCTACAACTAAGAAGAAAAATAACTGGCCAAGTGTATAAGAAGTCATTGTTATTGCTTAATTTTTAAAAGTTATAACTAGGTTTGATTAAAAAAGATAATAGTAATTACCCTCCGTTGTAGCTTTCATTTCTACCGACGGGCTAGATACTACTAACTTAACTTTAAGTGAATAAAGAGTAATTGCTAGTTCTCCGGTCTAGTTGTAACATATAATTTTTAAGCCTTTAGTTGAGAACACTAAATTTTCTTATAAGAGTAAGAGTAATAAGAGTAATCTACTGTAGATGTTCTTCAAAACTTTTAGTAAAATACATTCAGAATTAAAATGCTGAAAATTAAACATTTAAAAATAAAATACAATAATGGTAAAGTCTACAACACAAAATGTTATTAAACCACCAATGACGTTATGTTTAGCGTTCTTTGAAAAACAATGACCTTTATACTTACAACTCTTTACAAAACCTTAAAAATTACTTTAATCCGAGAATGTATTACCATTTCGAGGAAATAATGCAAAACTCAAGAATAAATTTGCCACATTATGTATGGTGCGTATTGTTATAGTATAATGGATTTTTAAATGCAAATATTTAAATTTCATAAAAAAATGAATTAGCTACTTATTAACTGAACAATACTAAAAAAGCAAGTACAACTCTAATTTTTTATGCTTGAGGTTAACTGATAATTTAATACAAACTGATAACCCTTTCTAATTTTAAATCTATTGGAGCTGAGAAAACTATTTTCTTATTACGGTGTAGTATTTTCATGTTCATCCTCGTCTGAAATGGCCATTTTGTACTTCAATTCCAGATCTAAAACTATTGAATAAGCATGGAATAACTATAATTAAATGTCATTCTCCAACAAAGAGAATAAATAATAATTAGTATTGGTAAACAAAAAAAAGGTAGTTTAATTCTGTTTTGTACAATTGGTAGATCTGATTGTTGATCAAATTAAACATTAGTTGTGTCTTGACCTTAAGATGTAACTGCTACGTATATTCTATTTTAGTAGTAGTAGGTATGTACACAGTAGCTTTATTCCGGACTGAATAAATTACTATCACTTAAAATTAGCTATAGGCTCTAAATTCTACTGAGTAGATTCTATGTTTTATTAATTTCACAGATTTTTCCAATGTGGTAAAGGTAAGCCTGCTTTTCCTAAATTCTCACGTTAAAACCTTGCTTGTTGCCCTCTATAATCATAAATATTAACTAAAGATATACATTAAATAGTTTTGTTTTGTTACCGTTAAGGCAAATGTGGCCAGCTAAAAATTTTAAACCATCCTCAGCCATTATAAAAATAAACATATGTATATTCTTATAGAGGATATATATTTATACAATACAAATTGTGCGATAAAAAAATGAGCTAACATCTGTTTGTTTACCACTGAGAAATGACTCCTGTGCATAGACAAAACAGATGCACAAACACAGAAATAGAAACAAACTGTAAGCAAGATATGATTTTTTTGTTGACCAGCTGTCGTCTGCAAATAAACTTACTTGAAGATTCGGTGAATTCTAGATTCAGCTTTGACACATCGACACTAGTTGTAGTGGTGTGATTTTATTCGTTATTTGTAATAAAATACTTTGTAAATATTGGTATCAGAATTGAGTGAAAAGAGCTGTAGTATTAAGAATCGTCAACACATTGATACCGCTCAGAATCAAGGTATCAAGTATCGAAATCAACCCATCCTTAATTAAACATGTTTTGTTACCAAAGCATTTAAATGTTTTGAAAAGACAAATGCCTATCACCCTATCAAATGAGCCATCACAAAAAATGAATCTTAAACAGAAATACTAATTTGTGCACATAATCGATACTTACCACTATACCATGGTCTATTTGCTCCCTTAGCAACCGTTCTTCGGAGAGTGAATACCTTGCATCATGTGTTACTGCATCAACTGGTCCCTGTAGAATAACATTTTATTATATATGTAACTTACTTTAAATTTAAAGAGATGATCAATAGTAAATATTATTTCTAGTCAGTATTTTTGAATTAGGCTGTAAATTTTTAGTTAAGAGTGGTTTAGTGTGAATATTAAAACATAGATTCAATCTTATCTATGAAAAACCAGAGAACGTGATAGTCGTGACCTAGGACTTATAATAGATAAGAATTTAGCTTGGGATAAACATGTAGATCATGTTACTAATAAGATGTCTACTGATCTATATGCATTGTGACAAATGGCAAAAATTAGTCATTTAAATACACTTAAACTAATATATTTCTCATCAATGCACTCCACATTTAGCTTATGGAATAAGCATCTATGGAGCATCTATAATAAGCGATTTAGATAGGCTTTTGGTCCTACAAAATAAAATTTTAGTCATAAAACATTTAAGATATACAGATTCTGTTAAACATATTTTTTTAAACTTGGAATTCTGACAGTATAAGGTTTACATATATTTGAATCAATAATTTATGTAAAACAAATTTTTTACACTATACTTAAAAACTAATAAATATACACACAATACTCATTTCTATAGACATATCGATCAACACATCAACTACTGTCAATTTTGTATGACCTAAAAACTATTTGACTTGCATAATTCAAAACAGCAGATAATCTTCAGAGTGCGCTGAAAATTTTCAGGTAATACATTTTTACTGGAGTGTTTAGAAACAATAGCTTATTGCTGACCTAAAAGATTTATTGCATATCCATTTTCATTTTTAAGTTTCCCATGATTCCTTACTTGTATACCTTAACATTGGTAAATACTTTTTAACAGATCACTACAATACGTCATTGATTATTAATACATAAATATTAGTAGTGAGTAATATTAGACAAGGAAAGTAAACTTTAGCAGCCCAAGAGTTAGAATTACTGCTGAAAAAGTGGTGTTCCACTTTAGGAGTTGAGCAGCTCATTTTAATTTCGCAGATGATTTTCATTATTCTCTCTGTGTGTGGAGAGGATAAGTACATACATTGTTAATAGTTCTTGTTTTTGGATTTACGGGCCAATACTACATCTAATTAATATAGGTTTCTTTGTGAAATAAGGATATTCTTATTTTATTTTTTGGTCATCTAGAGTTAGCATCATACATTTGAAGCTATTTAATGATCAAACATGAAACCCTTTGTGGAAGCCTACAAAATATCTGAGAAGGTATTTGTTCTGATTGAGTGGACTTTTCAAGGTATTGTTTTACTTGTGAGTAAAAGGGCTTTTGAGTAGGACTAGTTATTTACATGAATCTTGCTGATTGTGCAGGCAGAGATTAATACAGTGTAATTCTATTATACAATTTTCTTTGATCCTGGTTAGGGACACTATCCAATTAACCACCATGGGTACTGATTGACTTTCCTATGCTATGGTTCAACATCTATGAGATGTGGTTAACCCTTGTTAGGCTTCCTACACTCAACAGGGAGGCCCTGCTCATACCCCCCATGGATGTCATATGCAGAGTGCTGACATGCTGTTTGGTCCATAAAGCTCTCATTGTTGGAGAGCCTCAGTACCTCTGTGAGAAACTCTCCCTTCGGCGTGAGGTCGCTTTGCGAAGCACCCGGCAGGACGGGCTCCTCCATTTCCCGAGGATAAGTCGTGAGGTTGGCAGGAGGGGGTTTGCCTATTTCGGTCCGGCATTGTACAATGCACTCCCGGCGAGCCTCAAAGACCTTTGTCTTGCAAGTCTTAGAGAAAAAATCAAATGTACTCTAATTAGATAAGTATTTAGGTTAAGACCGAATTTGTATTTTTCTTGTATTGTTTGTTTTGACGAAAGTTATTTTGAAAAGCTGTTTATACAGAAAATCGCTTGAAAATAAAGGCATTTTTATTTATTTATTATTTATTTATTTAACATACAAATAGAACAATTTGATAGGCTAAAACAAACACAAGGATTTTTATCAAGCTATGGGAATACTGACAAAATAGACTAGTTATGATTTAAACCTAAACTAGAACACTTGGAAATCAGTTCATACCTTCTCAATCTGATGTTTGATAGCCTTATACAGAAGGAAGAGTGATGATCCTGCATAGTCTTTGAGATATTTGTACATACATAAGGCCATCCAGTTTGTAAGCATTTTTTCAACAACTGATTCTGTCCTCCGCAACATCAGCTGAGGATGTTTTGTACTGACTGACTTGTCCATAAGCCGCAGTAACAGATTTCTCAGTACATCTGTAGCATACTCCATTTTGCCCATCAAGACTACCATCAGCAGTGATGCTACATTTACTCTGGAAAAATACATAGGTGATATGTTAGTTATTGCCAAAGAATATGTTTAGAATAAAAAAGTTTAAGATTAAGTGAAAAATCATTAACTAATTATGAAACATTACAAAATGAGTGTATACCTATAAATTAAATCTCTTAACATTAATTTCTTTACAATGGCAATGACAAATCTAATAAATAATTTAAATAAATGCCTTTTAAAGCAAGCCCCTGTGATTAACATTACCGTAACATTGAAATAAATGCATAGTAATTCTTACTTTTACATATTCAATTATAAAATGTACTAACAGTGGCAGAATATAATTATGTACATGCATTTAAAATAGAGATGGGTTGATTACAGTACTCAGCGGTTGATGGTGATTCTATAACCAATATTTTTAAACTAGTTTACTACAAAATCATGAATAAAATCAACAGAAGTGCTTAAAATATACTTAGAAGTCAGGGTTTCATAGTATTACATAGTATATGATGTGTCGAAGCTGAATCTCAAATCCAGTGACTTTTCAAACAAGCCTATTTGCATGATAGATGACCGGCAGTATGCAGATTCCGATTGCTAAAATGTGTTATTGTTATACTTTGTGTATAAAAAGAGGCACATAGATACAATAACTACTGCAATGTTTTGTAATAATAAGAGTTTTTGTTCAGAGTTCAAATTGTCTATATTTATTTCTGCACATTGCTGTGAGTCTGGTGCGACTATTCACGGACAACAGCTTATTGGCAGTATGCAAATTACCAATTGCTAAATGTGTTTTGTTGTAATTTGTACATGAAAACACATATATAGATAATCAAATTTAATAAACTATCGTTGCCTTATAAATAATACCTTAGCTTGCAATGTCTATTTCCTACGTCTATTTATATTTGTGCATCAATCAGGGTGGCCACTCAAAACCTCTTTTCAAATTCCCGGTTGTTCCTGGTTGAAAATTTCCGATTCTCTAGTCTATTTTCGAGCCAAATAAACAACTGTAATACTGTATTTATCCCTTACACCGAGTTCAACGGTGACGGTTTATCGGTTCGTCACAACTGTTCGTTAGATTATTATCATGGACTACGAAACAACATGACATAAGGCTCCTTATACATGTTGGACTACATTATATATTTTGAACAGTTCAAATCGTCCAACCGATCGTCATGAGTGCGGAGAAGTCGTTTAGGTAAATAGCTGTTCAGAGAACTGACGGGATTTCCAGCCGTCGTCCAACCAATCCCGCTCTGACGACAAAAATGATGTGCGTGATTGATGCCGTCGGCTGACTGTCTCCCGTCTATAGACTGGCGATAATATTAAGTTGCGTTTACACTAGCAAGTAAAGTTGCGAGAGAATTCGCACAACTACTGTAACGTAATATGAACAAGATAAGTAATTTTAATCACGAGACCCCTGTCGTAAGTACTTCAAGAATCAAGAATCTTTATTGTCGGCCCACAATAACTGCATTGACAATGTCATCAGATGGTTTATACATATACACAGTATAACACCAACATTAAAGAATAAAATAATACATACTACATACTTATGGTAAATAGTACAAGTCACAAAGCATAAAAACTAAAAGAATAAATTGTCTACATTACAAGAAAGCATTTTGTCTACTGTATAAAAGCTACAGTTGTATGGCTGGTTGTTCCGAGATTCAGTACAAATTCTGTTCACACATTGCAGTGATGTCTTGGCATTGTTTATAATTCAAATTTTAATAGTTCTTGCAAATAACTGCCTGACACTAGTTGCGGCAGCGCTCGCGAGAGCTCTTGCGCCGGTTGAGACACAATGTTTATAGTCGAACACAAAACTTGCACAATTTTTTGCTAGTGTAAACGCAGTTCAGTTGAAGTTTCGATGTGACCGTGATATCATAATATAACGTAACTTTCTTTGTAACCTATGTAATCTGATAACCAATCGGAACGTGTGCAAGGAGCAATCATTCTTAGACCAACCGAGGTCTCGGTCGCGATACGAGTAAGTGGTGGACGGTGAGCGCTGGATCGAACGGAGACTTAAAGTTCGATGTTTGTGTTGTACATTTGGGGAACACTCGGGACAGACGCGAGCGACAGGGCGATACACACAATGTCGATTATCTGCAGCCAGTTCTAGACAATAAATGTTTTTCCTGCCGCTCAGCCCTCAGCTCATTCTGACATTGCTATGCAACATTTCGGATGCAAACGTGCCTTTCTAGGTGTTACTTTTTTTTAGTTTACCCACTATCTTCTTCTCCAAAGGTATCTTATCAAGCCTGTAGAGATTCAACTGAAATTCTGGTGTACTCAAAAAATCGGGTATGTCAAACCGAGAAACATATATTATTCAACGAACCGAACTATTAGGCCTGAATAAAACCAGTTCGCATTGCGGTCACTACCGCTCTGCCGCTTAATGCGTACCACTCATTTAGTGCAGAAGTCCGGAACGGTTGGCCGATTATAAATTGCCCAATGTATTGATTGTTACGTGTTTTTGGGAGGGGTGGGGGAAGGGGGATTGCCGCAACAGGAGTTTCTAGAACTAACCAAGATAAACTCCATTACACTAGTGGAGGCAACCCTCAGATGACTCGCGACAGGCAACTCGTGAACATATATATTGATCTTCATTTACAATTTCATGATCCACGTCGCGTATAATACAATGTTTCGAGATCGATACATTCTTGATTGAAGAAGCTTTCAAATTATGTCTTGATTGTATAAGTTCTTGCAGACGGAAAATTTTGTTTTTGTAATTTTCCCAGTTCTCAGAAAAATTTCCGGCTTATTCCCGGTTGGGTGGTCACCCTGTCAATACACATAGTAATCAAACATGTGCTAATTTTTGTTTATCTAGTAATCTGTGTAGTGGTATAAATAATTTCAAGAATATATGTATGTTATCTTAAAATCTTTCTTACTTACAAATAGTACAAAAATCTGTATAAATGCAGAATCAAGACCACAATTTTGGCATCAGAATTTAATTATTTTGGTATCAGCCCATCCCTAGTTTAAAATATACAACAGAAGAACATTCATTGCACAAATCTCATTATAGCAATCCAAAATAGAAGAAGTGGAAATATCTCACTTCCAACTTTCATAATTTAATAAGAAATTGCAAAAGTAATACACAGTTCACATTAAAAATCATAAATCACTCAAACAGTAAAAACACTTCACTACAATATAAACTATACAAATTGATAGTTGTTACTTACTTGTCACGAATATTGAAAGACTTTTGGGCTTCTAAAGTTTCTATAAAATTAAGAATAAAGTTTTTATTATTGATTAATTGTTCAAACTGAAGCATTGCTGCATCATAGTTTGTGGGTGGACCATTGATTCGGACCTAAAACACACAAAATATTAAATTAAAATACACATAAGTCTCTAATGAACTAACTTGGTATTGAATGTAAAGTGACATGTGAATGGAAGTAAGAACGTTTTATTGTGTCCAATATTTATATTCAAAAATTGAATTTGGTATAGTTACCCTATTGCATACCATGAACACTTACATCCACCAGCACCTAAGCCGCGCTCCTAGCTCATGGACATGTATACGTGGGCGAGTGCAGTATGAATTGGTTGTGCTTACTAATTAGATTAAAGAAGACTAGTTTCTTGCTTGCTACCGTTCAATTCAGAATGTTCTTTCATGTGGTTTGTTTTGTTTTGTTCTCACAGCAGCTACATTCCGGCTGCACTTGATAACACTCAGCTATTAAAGGGTGATTCAAAAAGAGCGCCGGTTTTGATATATCAAATTAAGAGATTTATTTTAATGAAAATCTTAAATCAAATACATTAATATGTTCATCTAAACTTCCGATTTCATGTATGAAAAATTATGTCATGCATGTGTCCTCCTCTGCTATGCTGGCACGCAACAACTCTGTTCATGAAATTAGCCATGACAGCAAGACAAGTTTCCACTTCAATTTGGCCGACAACCCGTTGAATTTCCTCCTTCAACTCATTGATGGTTCGGGGTTTATTGGCATAAACTAATGACTTTAGATAACCCCAAAGATGAAAGTCACAAGGTGTTAAGTCACACGACCTTGGTGGCCATTGATGGTCGGAATTACGAGAAATGACGCGATCCTAAAAGCGGTCACAGAGCAACACAATTGTTTCACGGGCAGCGTGGCAGGTGGCACCATCCTGCTGAAACCACAACTGGTCAATGTCTAGGTTAGCCAAATGAGGCCACAAAGACTCCCTAATCATCGTACGGTACCGATGTGGTGTGTGTGCGCGCACGCGCGATGAGCGCACCACGTAGTTCGCATGATTTATATTTAATAACGACAACAAATTACAATCCGTCCACGATTTCATGGCAGCAACTCGAGCCTACGCACAGGCTTTCTACAGGCCCATGTAGGCTTATTTCCTAGGTCACTAATATTTTTTATTAATACCTAATGAGTTCAATTTCTTAAAATAAATTAACTGCTACTACTAACGAATGTACAACTAGTTATATAAATAGATTCCTTAATTGTATGTTATTAACTAACTTATAATTGCTACTTAATTTTTACATTGTACACTTTGTTTATGTTTTAAGGAGTTGGAATAGTTTGTACACTATTTCATGTATCGAAATTGGAAATAAATTATGACTCAATTCAATTCAATTTATTATAGTTTGTTTGTTGACAACATTGGTTGGGTGTTTATTATTTTTTACACACTAAAAGGGTACTCTCATGATTTAACTGACGGATCTTTAAATTATTGTTTTAGCATCATTAACAGTGAGTTTGACGAAAATACAATAATCATATCCTTCAAACAATTTATATTTTACATATACCCAGCAAATAATTAGCAATAACTTTTATAATTTAAAACCAATATAAACAGATAGAACACTGTTAAATTAGTTATTAAATTTACTACAAAATATCATTCTTCCAAAGTTTTGTAGGATTAACTGTTTTAGAGATAAATAAATTTGAAAACTGGATTACTTCTTTTGATTAGGACAACATAAATGCCAAGAATCTCTTAATCGCATTAAAAAATTTTTATATATGATTTTAAACATAAAACAGACAGAGAGACAATAAATGAAGTGTCATCGGACATATGTTCATATGACTTTTATTGCTTGTTTTTGTGGTAACCTTTTGTGAAATACCCTGTATATATGTATGTATATATCTATGAAAATATGTGGGGCCAAAGCAACTGAATAAATGTAACTAAATCTGACAAAATCTATTTTAGAGGAGGATTTTTATAGGTGAAATAAAATAAGCAGCAATATAAAGAGAAATTGTAACGTATCTAGGGTAATGGGACCACTTAGCGTTGAATAGTTCGGGAGGTTCTTAGGAAACAAGATAATGAAAAACTATATAGCAAAAATGACTCAGAATTAGAAAACAGCATGTATGGTATCGAGCCATAAACTTCATTTCAAGTTTATTAATAAGTGAAGACTTATTAATTTTTAGTTATTGAATAAAATATATTAATTAATAAAAGTAGTAATTTCCACTTTTAAATTCGGAGGTATTCAGTAGTCTTGTTAATCTATGTTTTACCAATCCCAGTATGGTTATACCTATAGTAAATATATGTTACCAAGAAAAGGGAATCAATTTCATCAAGCTATGCTATCAAGAGTGAACAAGCAAATGCAAAATATCTAGTTGGATTACAATAATTATTCTCCATGGAATTATTTGAAATATTAGAAGGAAATACTCATAGAACAAAACTTTGGACTAAA
This sequence comes from Homalodisca vitripennis, assembly GCF_021130785.1. Lineage (NCBI taxonomy): Eukaryota > Metazoa > Arthropoda > Insecta > Hemiptera > Cicadellidae > Homalodisca > Homalodisca vitripennis. The sequence continues at coordinate 70,001,268 of NC_060215.1, forward strand.
AATCAGTGATTTATTGAAAATTTAACATGATGACTCTGCTATAAATGTTTTCAAAAATGTTATAGTAAGAAAAAGGAAATGCTATGTATTTTGAATACGACACAACACCTTCTTAGATATATTTTGTAGAGTAGGAAGTAAAACAAATTGTTTGAGTTACGTGCTGTCATTTATTGTAATCATTAGATAATTCATGATACTATTCTAAAACCTAGTTTAGAAGAATATTACAACAAATTTAATAAATATAAATTATGTGTAAGGTAACAATATCAATAACTTTCCTACAGTTTAAGTTTCGTCACTAGTAATAAATTTACACGAATTTACTATCTTTAGCTTTACTTGGAACATAGTATAAGTTTATAATTACACACTAATTACAACTTTTATTTGATTTTTTATTGTGTTGTGTTTACTTTGCTTAATGTGAATTAAAAAAATTACATTTAGAAAGAATCAATATTAAACTGAAATTACCATCCAATAATATATCTCAACAACAAAAAATCATATTGTTCCTTACCACCTTGATTATTTATCATTTTCAGATATATAAATAAGGTTTAAAATAATACTAAAACTCTAGATATGTTATTCAGGTGTCATGCACTGTTCTCCATTTATAAAAATGCCACATTGGTATTTTGTTAGCACCACCAATCAGCGTCCTTTACTTGTTTCGTACCCATTTCTTTGCTAGAAAGACTTTATTTTTTAGTAGTGATATTTTGATTGGTTATATATTAGCAAGTTTAAAGATATCAATTGCTGGTTTTGACTTTAGGCAATTGGTCTTCAGTTTCAGTATTTACCCTCTACAAGAACCGACACTGATCTGTCAATTCACCTCTCCAGGTCTTTTCTCAATAACTGATGAAATTGGGAACGGATTTAGGAACCAAAACATCACTACTACAAATACTAAAGCTACTCATAATGCAGATAAAACAAACCCAAGAGTCCAGACACAACAAACTTCATATTAAGCTCATTTTACTTCAGTTCATATTAGAAAGTATTAATAAGAACATCTACAACTATAATTCTTAAAAAATTGATATGCTCTGTGCACATTCCACACTATTATTGCTCTAGGACTTGTTAATTCAAGTTTCTATAAACCAAAGTTCTAGTTCACATAGCACTTCTGAAATTTGAACTGTAGTATATCACTTAATAATTCAAATTTATATTGTTCCTTACGGGGTTTAATTTATAAATGGTTGGTAGAATTAGAACGGTTTATAAAATGTTGAATAATAACTAAAAGAAGTATGTACCAATTTAAGGGTTAGCACCCATAACTGACCTTTGGATTATTGAGGATCGGATGATCCCTCACTCCTGGAAAGAATACTTTGAGAATATACTCATTATGATCCAACATGGGTATTCCTGACGATTCTAAGTCGGCTGTGAGATCAGTCATATCTGTCTGAAGCTCGGCAAAGGCTACAAAAAACATTAATTTTTATTTATAATTGTAAATTTATTATATATTTTGGAATAAATCTTTCATTCACTCGTGATTTAAATGTGAACTAAACAAATTAACACATTTTTTAAAGACCACATTATAAGTAACGTAGTGCAGAATCTTTGTAGTCCGTTTATCAGGTTTGAATACTATAATATAGAACTTGATAAAAGTAAAATTTTGAAATTAATTTTATTTTAGCTTTGATGTCCTTTTTTATTGAATTATAATATCCATCCTCAAATATCATTATGACAATCTTGTAGGGTAAAACTTACGCAAATAGAACAATACTTAAGTTAAAGAACTCTTTTTCAAAATTATTTAACAGCATTTTTTTTTAAGTAAGTTTGGTAGTCAAATTCAAAATTTAATTAAATCAAAAAGACATATATACAATGTATTTGAATAGAGTAAAGACAAATAACCATGTAAGATTAGGAATAGAAAAAACTAAAAATATGAATCATAGCATAACTGAAACAGATGATAATTCAATTATCACATAAGAAAAAAACCCAGCACTAATCAATATTAAAAATCCCCATTCAAAATTTCAATGTATTTTTCATCTTGAGCAATAACTATATAAAACTCAAAAAACATGTAAGTTGTGTAATGAATTTACAAAATCGATCTAGGCTGTCACAGTAACAAATCAGATCATTAAAATACTGTGAGACAGTTGTTTGTGTTGTAAGTATCAGAAATAACTAATTTTGATTGAAGGTTTCCGACCAGACTTTCTGATATTAGCACAGTTATTGTAACAAATACTAATTATTATAAACTGGACAAAATAATACAGGTTATAATATGTCTGCTTGTAATAACCACTGACAACTCCACTAATTAGACCTAGAGTTTATTATATGAAACACGTGTTTTAGAGATAGCGTGCATGGAGTTGACAAACATGTTTGTTGTGATTTAAATGCATTTTACAACACTGGTATGATTTGTTTCTTCAAGGTTGCCACGCTTCTAAACATTTGAAATTCCATGGCTTTTTCAGGTTTTCCAGACTGTTTTGAGTAAAAATCCAGGTCTCTGGAGAGCCTGTTTTAGCATTACGACATGCGGATATGCAACTGTACTGTAACTGAGACCAGCCCTTCCACACCGCTTAAATCACCAAATATTAAGATTTAAGACAAATAAGGTTTATTTATACTAAAACTTCAACATAGAGTAACATAAATGATGCATTTTAACAATCATTCAATCTGCAAGTAACATTTTTATTAAGACCTACAACAACAGTCTTGGCATCATAAGACAACAATACTCTTTGGGAATTATAATTTGTCAAAAAAACACTAAAATGGTACAGTTATTCTTATCTAATTAAGAAATTAAGACAGCCATTTCATGCATAACTTGACTAGTTTTAATCGTGTTTTTAAATTTTCAATTTCTAGCCAGAGGGCTTCAGTCTCTCGTTGCTTTTCCACTATTATCTTAGACCTTTTTTCATAAGGTTGTTGATAGTAACTTGAATTCTCTTCCTGGTTCCCTTTTTATAAGCGGCTGTCACATTTGCCTACCTTTGGTCTGTGAGGTATTCTTGATACAGGCTAAAGGCCTGAAGACATTTCATGATCATCTTCTTATTTGCTTGATATTATTGCTTCACTAGCTCTCTTCATCTCCTCATAGATGAGGTGCTGGGAAATAAGCGACCTCTCTAGAACGTTGTCATCTAAGATTTCTTTATTAATTGAGAAACCTCGCTCCACAAAAGCAATTCCATGACTTAAAATTAGAATATTCTTTATTAAAGCTTTAAATTCATCGGAGGCATTGTTTTCCAAGTGATATCTCCTCCAGAAATTGTCTACGTCCTCTGAGCCTGCCCGCCAACCACCGCCAGGTTGCTGTCAGCAACATGAGCTCAGCCGCTAGCGGGAAAACCAACCTGAAAAAAGTGCTGCAAAATTTTTCATGACCAACTTTTGGATTTCAATGACTTTCTATGACCTTTTTTCCTATCACTTTCCAAGAATTCCAAAAGCATGGCCACCCTGATTATTGTAACCTAGAATTTAGATGTTGAAATGTAGTGTTACTATACAATGGTAAATCGAAAAATTTTGTCACAAAGCTTTTCTCGTCAAAAACAAACTTTGAACAAACAATTGATTTTGTACATGGACTTACATTTGCCCTTTTAGTATAAACAAATGGAAAGTAGACTGTATTCCTTATATACAATGTACAGGCAGAAAATTATTATATTTGAATAAACAAGACGCTGTCTGCATGTGTGAGTTGACTCACCCATTTTGCACTCAGAGCGCACATTGCTCTCAAGTGTGTCCATCTGTATCTGAATGCGCTTGTACTCTCGTTCAGCCTGCGTAGACTTGCGCCGGTAAACAATCAATACTACACCAAAAAGCAGTAGTAAACTGATAGTCCCAGCTGCGATCCCTGCAACTGCCTCAGGAGGGATTGCATATGGACGGATCATCTCGTAACGTAGATATCCAATAGGAAATCTCAGGAACTTTCCTACTCGCACCTACAATAAACATAAAATGTTAGCAATCAACAACTGAAACAGAAAAACACTCAGATTGTAAAATAGTAAAACATTTAAACTCACTTGTGTAATTTAAATTTAAAACTATTACGCACAAGTTAATAAAAAGGAACCCACTTTGGTAAGTGTGACCTGCATACCCCTTTCAACAGAGTCTGAATATCTCCTCAATTTCATAATGAAAACAAGTAAAATTTGACTACGAGAGTGAGTTTTGTACCACAACTCTTCACTAGTGCCGTTTGATTGCCATTACACTTTAATGTATTACTATAAAACTATTACAGAATCACATGGAAGAGTTTTCCTCACCTCAAAATAACACAAGTTACTTTCATATTTAGTGTTATTTAACTGATTAGGAGATCAGCTTTTCTATTTATATTTATTTATAAAAGTGCTTTCATGTTTCAGTTATAGGTTACCATTTAACATAATTAGAATAGTTTAAAATAATTATTGAGAAAAACTGAGCAAAAGGGGCATTAGAGTACAACTGAAAATCTTGCATCTAACCCTCCAACTGATTTTTGTGTTTTAGATATCTTTTTAAAATATGTGGTTAATGCTAAGCAATAAGTGTTATATATACATTTTTTTTAGAAGAAAAAAATTTTAAGTAATAAAAATATGCACTTACATGAGTATTATTTTTTATTTTTACATAAATTCAAAAATGTGTATTGTATTTTTTGTTTTCTAAGTTTCACTCCATGTAACTTTCACATGACTTGAGATAGTAAGATACTGTAAATCTACAAAATATACAGTTTTGTAGTGAACAAAAGGCTTATAACATATATACACTTATTTACAACACAAAAAAGTTTTTAGATAAAAATGTTAAGTATGTACAGTACTACTTTTTATGGCAGTACACATCCATATTGGTATTTGATAAATTCTTTGAACAAGAGGAATATCGGATAATGATGAATTGTTGTCACTGTCATCAAATTTTTCACAACACGGAACTCACGTTCCACCGGTTTATAATCATCTAGACTACCTGACAACAAATCTGATAGAAAAATACATCATGCACTTAATTTACCAATATGTCACTTTCATCATCAGAACTAATATTTTCACTATCCAATAGTTCATGTACATCATTTAACAACGAGCATCGCTCATTTCATAACATAACAATAAGTTATAAACAATTAGCCTACATAATAACCTAGCAACAGTAGCAACAAAGATCGTCAAGGCTGTGCAGCACCTCACCAGCTGCATAGTCCGTTAGCTGTATGATGTATGGCATTTGGATCAATATCAGCTGACAACGAGTAATATTACGAATATAAACTATATAAAATGAATTGATATTTATGAATAGAGAATTCGACTGGAGCAAGTTAAGTCTTTATAACTTAAACGGTTTTCATGTAATAATAGCAGAAAGTTGACTGACAGTTGTGCCATTATCAGTTCACAAGCTGGGGTACTTATGAACGTCTGTGTCATCGGTCATCAGTTGGAGGGTTAAGAGGTCGATATCCTAAACTGCTACATTTGAATCTTCTTTCAGGCTGGTATTTTATCAATAATATGTCAATAAAATCATGTTTTATAAAAACAGACAGACTAACATTTTTAGCATTCACAATTTTATAGTAATTGTATACTGAATTTAAACTTATTTTTGAAGTAATGTTTGTTAACATATTAACAATAAAAGCTAATTTCACTGATAATGTGATTATTTAACCCCTTAAAAGTACTGTAGGTGTATATCTAAGTCTGCAGCTGAAAATCACATTAAGGGCTAACAATGTATAATATACTCCTCGTATTTTCCCAGTAAAAATGGAGATTGTATCGTCGTGATTGATGTATGAGGTGATTCTGACATCTTTGTCTATTGGCTTAGGACCAACAAGCCCTTTGTTATTGGGAAAGGGTGGGGGTGAAGAGGGGGGTGTGACTGTTCCACTACTACCACCATGCGCGTTTGCTGTCCGTGCTGTGAGTCACTTGTTCTGTTACTGTGTTATAAAAAAGGATGTCATTGACCCTTGAATTTATTATCTGCTGTTTTCATAGTATACTTATTTCTGTGTATTATCATTATCATTATATTATAAAAATATATTATTTTATTGACCAGTTAATGTTACTAAACATTCCCCCACAAAAAATCTTCCAAATATCAAATTTTATAACAATTTATATAATTATAATGCCTCTATCACTAATAAAAAAAATTAAATGATTTTTAAAATTAGATACTGTAGTACATGAGGATATTTGGGACCAAACATCCCAGTCAGGATAGAGTACAGGTCTAAAATAAGCCAGCATTTAAGGAGTTAAATTAGTTGAGGTCAAATTTTGTTCTATTTTTGTAACGTAAAATGATGGCAAATGTTTGAAATGCTATCATCCTTTCAAATCATCTATTGGTAATACAACAAACTCTAAACAAAGAATTTGTACTAAAATTATGAAACCTAAATGAGAAATAGTTGCCAAAATTCATAACTAGCCATAGAGAAAGGAACTTTTATTTTGTAAACACATACTAAAATTTAACTGGTAATGTTAAAAAATTTCATATATTTCATACTTTATGTATATACTGTACATTATATAAAATTATTTATCAAATATTCAATTTGAAGGTATGTTATTCAATCTCTAATTTTAATATTTGTATAACCCTATTCAAAAGAGAAATTTTAGATAACTCACCACAACTAGAGGAAGGCCTGTTTCGGTCTTGATTCCCAGCTCATCTGTGGGCATTGGTTGGCTCTCTGGGGGCGAACACACCAACTGAGTAGATGCTAGGGAGGTTACATTGCAGGCTAGTGTCCCAATCGTAACATTTACATCTGACTCATCACTAGCTAAGTTCAAATTCTCACCCTGTGTACATAAATGGTGTTAAGATTCCAAAGATATGCTTAATCACAAAGACAAAATTAAATATTAGTACAAACACAAGTCTATATATATATAACATCCATACTCACTCTAGGTGCTGTAAATTACACTAAAAAATAAAACTTATACTTTAAATACATGGCTAATAAATAGACAAGAGGCCTACACACAAACAAAATAAATCTATAAATAAGTGTTATGCCGCATACATTCTAAATCTGTTATGCCATGATAATCAATACTAAGGAATTGACTTTCAATGTCAACCAACTTTAAATTCAATTTTTTTTGCTATATTTGTCAATTCATGAATCAACATTTTATTTTATTACCTGAAAGTATTCTACAAATGTAGATAAACAAGTTGTTTTGTTCTGAATATGACTCCTGCTTAATCAAAGAGTATCAGAAGAAAATTAGGACTAAGGGTTCCCTGATATATGTTTCATATGAGAGAGAACCAATTGTCTCTAATTAAATGTGTGATCTGATAATTAGCTTGATATATAATCATCGCAAACACATCTACGAATTTGGCTAGCTTTTACGAACACTAAGATCATTCAGTGCCAAAAAAATATGCAAAATATACTATATTAGGTGTTCATAGAAATATTGGACTGATACACAACAAAAAAAAAAAAAAAAAAAAAAAAAAAAACAAACACTGCCACGATGTTAAGTCTTGAGAAGCAAAAATTCAATATACTAAAAAAGAGTGCTCGAAGCACACTGAGCTCACAAAACAATAAAGGTGTGATGGGTGGAATACCTCCCATGTGCCACTGGTTATACGGACCCATGGTTGGAATATCTCCTATGAGCACTCAACATGTTCAAGTATATTACACTTGGGCCTCAGGGCTGTTTTGGATACTAAACAAAAATCTTGATAATAAAATACAATAATATAACAATGTTTACTCCCATATGACTTTATTAATATTATGACATGTTTGGACTATTTCCAGTTTTTTATAAATAAAAATTACTGTTTTGATTTTGCTGATTGTAAAAGTACGTTTTAAGAAAAGAAAGTTTGATAACTGCGATGCATATACTTACACATGTTACATAAAAGAGCAAACTACGAGAACAAAGAGAACTGTATTGCTCCATAATAGTTTATAAGAATATTATGATTTCATATGAATGCTCTTCAATTAAAATATTCTTAATGAAATCGTTACAACGTTGAACTGCATAGCATTATGTTCGTTGGAAGTTGCACAGGAATTTGACTGTAGTATAAACTGTGGTGCGATTCTAGATTCAGAATAAAATGCCACACGACAATGATAAAGGACAAATAGACTCAAATACTAGGGCTTTCAAGGAAGAAATTACAAAGCTGAAAACAATTGAGGATTGCATTCAGCAGCTGTGTCACAAATTAAAGTACAAAATCAAAGATAATTTTAATGGGGATCAATAATAGATCTGGATAATAGTGAAGCATCTTTAGCAACTGCATGTACTAAAGCCTTTATGAATCTTACTTTCTGATCTAACCCGGAAGTATGATCTATAATGTACAAATAAAAAATCCTCTTGTTCACTCCAGATGTCATAATTTTAAACGGATTTGAATGCAGGTTGTAAACGGTGTTCGAACGCTTCGGCTCACAAAATAATATCGAAGCACTCTCAAATTATATTTAGGTTAGATAACATATTTCTTATATAAATTGTGTCTCATAGGAGCATGTTTTATCATAAACCTGGCATTGACATTTTAAGTATTATTTTACTTTGTGAGATGATATTCATATTGGTTCAGTAGACTCTCGCAAACACGACCTTAAATAAAACAACTTAGTCAATAGCACACATGTATTTTTAAGCCCATTGAAATTGACATAAGACTTAATGTTATAAGTACTGTTATAATATGACATTTTTTCTTTAAACCTTTATTACCATGGATTTTTCACAATTTAGAACAAAATTCTAACTCTCTAAAGCAAGTCTTTCAGAAAAACCAAACCCTTATAGTAGTATATTGTTTCAAGTATTAAAATCTTTATAGCACAAGTTTACCCTTTTCGTAGTATATTTCCCACTGTCACGTGACATGTGTTTTGAGAAAAATTATGTCTTGGGCACAGGTCTAGAAATGAACCCCCCCTCCTCTCCAAGACTGCTCATGTGTAATGTGCATTACCACAGTCTGTAGTGCTAATTAGTAGGAGTTGTGTATCTATTGTCAAATCTGTGAAGTTTTGGAGTGTTTTTCAATCAGAAAATATGTTGTGTGACAAAATGTTGTGACATCTATTGATGAACGTTATATCACATTCATGTAACTTAAAACAAACAAAAATAAACAGTTTTCACTAACATGCTGTGTACATTTGCAAATTGTGAAATAAATTAAAATTAGCTTGTATTTGTTACAGTATATTATTACTTGTGAGTTTTTGTATTTTTGTTACATCTATTATTGTTACACTAATAATTTATAACTACAATACTGCAGTACTGAAAAGAGTACTAAACTTGTTACAATATTTATGTACTGTTCACTATCACAATTAAAAATATAATTAAAAAATTAAAACTTGATAGTGAGGATTGATCCCAAATGCATTTGCTATAAAGGGATTTTAGATACACCAGTGTGATCTCGATAGCATGGCAAGTCTACATACATAACCATGATAGCACGAACCTCAACAAACAGTCCCTCAATAATTTTTTTTTCCAAATCACATAGAGATACTTGTTATCAAGATTCTACTGTAGTAAAATAACAAGCTACTGACCCTATATTTGAATAATGTGTCACACTTACTTCAAATTTTCTTCTCCAAATCTCTTTCACAGATTTCTAAATTTATATGTTTAATATTCTACTACATTTAATTATGTCCAATTTGATTCAAATTGGAAATAAGACAGTTTTTAACTGTAAACAACTTAAATGACATTAAGCAAGTTAAAATTTGACCAAAATACAATTTAAAAATTATATTTCTGTAAATTTATAATTTTTGTTTAATAATGATACATAAATTAATTTTTTAAATTATGGTATAAAAATCACCCAAAATGATAATTAAAAATGTAAATAGGTCAACTAAATATCCATATTAAGCACACAAAACTGAGAAGCCACAAAGTTAAAATGATATGACTATGAGCAGAAGTTGGCGTTTTTAACAATTTGTGGGTTACTTAATACTTTAACTATATTTAAATAATTAATTTTTATATTAATAAATAGTAAACAAATGGAAGAAATGGAAATAAATATATGACTGGCATAGCATACCTCGATGACAAGGGTGTCTCCCTTATACAGTTTGATGTCATTCGGAAACTCAAAAAATTTAGGGTCTTCTAAATAGAGTAAATGTGATCTAAGATTCTTGAAATGTTTCTCTAGATCACTGACTGCCTCTACATGATCCATAATGAACCCAATCTTTAAAAATAAACGGTTTTCATGAAACTTGTTTGGTAAAGAACGCTCTGATCTGTGGGCTCCTTTAGAAAACTCCTTATTGACAGCTGGAGAAGGGCATTCCATTTGTGCAGGATTCAGTACAAAGCATTCCTGAAATAAATCAAAATGCAACAGTTGGTTACACATTTATGAGATATACTTATTCTATATCATTCAAAGCTAATATACTTCAAAAACATTAAATATTTTAATTATTTATAAATAAACTTTTGTTAAACCTCATATAGTAGAATGAGTCTTTTAAACTAAGGTAAAAGTTTGCTGCTACGTAATTTCCATGTCCGTTGCAATAGCAAATCACAAGCATTTAAAATTGTTATCTTGGATTTCCACTTTCCGACAACAATTTTTTATAATTAGTTTGACTATTGGGATGATAATAATGCAAATAAACGCAACAAAGCACAAAACAGTATTCATGGGATTGAAATAATTTGTTTGCTATATGAAGAACATACCTTAAAAATAAATAAATAACCAATTGTTTCTAAAATATTGTTTCTTAGTATTAATAAAGGATTTATGTGTACAACGTTACACATTATTCTCAAAGGTCACAGTTGTTAAGTGTTTTCAGGTTCTAAAGACAACAAAACCCATATTATTGTTATTGAATGAATTTATAATTTTTACACACGATCACTGACAAATTGTTTGAGGTTTACTGCACTTTTATCTACAAAAAATAGTAATTTTTTTCATCCTTAAAACACATTTGTTATTACAAAACAAGATTTAGAAAATAAATCAAACACGCATCACAAAATATTAATTAGTGGTAAGACTGCTGTCTAAATTACTAATCGGATACAATAATACATATTTCGTATAGGTTTTCAACAATGCTTAATGAAAAATGGTCTATAATTCCCCATCACATCAGTTTTTCCTTTTTTATGAAGAGGATAAACCTTAGCGATCTTCATGCTGCCAGGGAAGATTGCCTGAGCCAAGGATTTGTTAATAATATCAGCTAATGGTGGACAGAGTTCCCCTTCACAAAACTTCAGGAGCCTGGAGGATATGTCATCCACGCCAGTTGATGGAGTTGGTTTTAAACTTCTTATAATGCATCGAACCTCATCAGTAGTTGTTGGATGAAACGAGACCAATCCATAATCTGTAGCTGGTTGGAGGAGCTGAATAGGTAGGGTAGTTCTCTGTGAAGTGTTGGCTTTAAGCGTTTCTCCAGCTATTGACGTGAAATATTCATTGAAACAGTCCACAACCATTTTGTTGGGGTCTTCAACGACTTTATTCGAAACATTCAGCTTCCAGGTGATTTCTCTCGGTTCAGCACATGCTCTTCTTTCAGAATTTACAATGCTCCAGATAGCCTTGGTTTTATTGGAAGATTCTGAGATCACCTTTTCGCTTGCAGCTCTCCTAGAGGATTTAAGTTTTAAATCGTAGGATTTCTTCCTCCGATTAGCTTCCAGCTTGTCACACTCTCTTCCAGTAAGCAGAAATCTGTTCTGGGCTTGGAGGAAACTGGCCTTTAGTACATCCACATCTGGATCATACTGAAATGACCTTAGTCTTGGGCGTTTGGATCGTGATTTTTTGTAGGGACATGATGCGTCTAGTGCCAATGTGAGAGTTCGGACAAGGTTTGAAAGAGATTCACTGACATCAGCTGTCTGGTAGACATTAACCCAGGATTCCTCAGCTAGAAGTGCCTTTAATTGTGACAGGTTTTGGTCACTAACTTGTCTGCGAGTGAGGATTGGTTCAGTTTTAGTTTTAGCAGGTATGTCGAGAGTGCATAGCTGGCCACTGTGGTCGGATATGTGCTCATGAACAACCTTGATACTGAAGTTTCTTGGATTTAAATTGCTGCAGACGACATCAATGGATGATTCAGAGGTACTGGTGACTCTTGTGGGTGGCAGGTTGGCTCTATGCATGTCGAAGGAGGCAAGAATGTTATTAAGGGCTCGATTTTCCTTTTCTTTAGACGTGTTGAGACTGTCAACATTCAGATCGCCAACCATGCATATAGGGGTGTTGTTGCTCGGGAACATTTCCAAGGCAGTTGAGATTCGAGTCAAGGCTTCTTCCAGAACACTTCCAGGAGGTCTATAGATGTCAAGCAGGTAAAGATGTTTCCCTCCATTAAGAGCTATTTTTATACTGGCCATCTCACAAACGAGTTCCAAGCAACGCCTCTTCATTTCAATCTCCTCAACTTTATTGCCAAAGGATTTGTGTATGTAAATAGCGACCCCTCCTTTTTGGTGACCTTTGGAAACTACAACATACTTGGCAGCCTGTTCAGAGCATTCAGTATAGTCTGGGTAAAAATGTTAATGTTTTTTCACACAACGCTTTATTGCGTCTTTGTGTTATAAAATAAATGTAGACATAGCAACAAATGTAGTAATATGTAAATTATAGAAAACGTTACAACAAAAATAAATTTAACTCCTTGTGTATTGCTTAGTACATTTCAAAGAAATTATATTTATTACAATGTTAGTATTAATAAATAATTTGGTTACTATTTACATGTATATCCCTGAATGAACAACTGTTTTTAAATGCAACTGAAGTATAATTGATTTATTTGGTTTATGCTTAGTGTATTTTACTGAATAAACAGTTGTTTAGAATAAAATTATTGATCTACGTGTTATCCTTATGGAGAGAAACCGAACTTTAAAGGCAAAGTGTATTCTTCAGAATTATAATACAGAAGATTGAAAACCACTTCACACAACAACAAACTAAGGCAATTTTTTTGAGATCTCAATTGTTAAAATAATGACTAATGCAGAGGAAAAAACTTTACTCTTGATAGAGTTCATTCTTTTGTATACATGCAATACAACGTAATTATAGCGTATGATGTAAAATTTATATTAGCTTATACAAAAACCAAATTGTTACATATAGATTTAAAAATAAATATAATCTAAGGATGACAGGCTTACCGATTTGTTAACAGGGTTGACACTGGAGTCAGAGTACACAACCATCTCAGGCTTTTGGATTGTGTCAAGGTTAGTGCCATGTACAGTGATCATGCGACCACCAGAAACAAAGCTCTTGAGGGGTTTAATTTCCATTACTGTGGGATCTTGAAGGTAAGTGAATGGTGGGCTTTTGCGCTCCTGTAAACTCAGTGTGCGATTTGCTCCATCAATGGACAAAACCAGTACATGAATCTGTAAAAACAGGAATATTATTGATGACACATGGATGAAACATAATTTTTAACTCACACTAATAAGATATAGGCATTAGTATATAAAGTATTTTATTGTATTTTAATCATTCTTTGTTATTTTAAGTTTGTCATTGACGATGAAAGATTTGAAAGGATAAAAAGATTTCGGGTGAGGAAACAATGGCAAATGTCCAAAATCATATTATACTTTTATCATCCACTTTTAAACGTTAAGCTGATGAATGGTACATTTACACAGTTCAAGGCTCTCTTATCATGGCATAGCGGAGTTCTTAGTGTTTCAAATAAAGGGTTTTTCATTTTGGGCGGGTAGATGTTGACAGCCTGTGTCAGCCATGTTGTTTTGGTGTCAGTTGTTTCATTAGTGTATTTTTGTTCAGTGAATGCTGCCATTTCATGACAAGTTACAAGACTAAGCAGCACGTTCAGACGATTGAACTTTATTACCAAATGAGTGTTCACTAGTTAAAATGTTATGTGTGTTGAGACCATTTTACGGCAGACGCGGAGGCCCTTCAATGTCAACTCTTCAACATTTGGTAGCTAAATTCGAAAAGACCAGTTCGGTAAACAACCAGCCTACACCCAGATGTCGAAGGAACAGCAGATTATTGAGAACGTCGCCGCTGTCCGTGAAAGTGTGCAGAGGAACCCGAGGCAGTCAATTCCTCGCCATGCACAAGAACTCTGCCTTTCACAAACTTCAACTTGGCAAATTTTGTGTCTGGATTTAGGCCTGCATTTGTACAAACTCCAACTGACCCAGGAGCTCAAAGTTTAAGACCATAGACAACGCTGTTTGTTCACTGAATGGGCTTTGTATTTATTTTGGCCCAAATTGAACGAAATGGACATAAACTACATGTGATTTCAGCATGACGGCGCTACGTGCCACACAGCGAACGACACCATGAACGATTTGAGGGTATAGTTATCTCTCGCAGAGGTGACGTGAATTGGCCACCAAGATCGTGCGATTTGATGCTCCTAGACTTTTTTTATGGGGTTTTCTGAAGTCACAGGTCTATGCTAATAAGCCTCAATCAACCGATGAACTTAAGATCAACAAAACCCAGGCCATCGCTCAAATTCAACCGGATTTATGCGGCAGAGTAATTGAAACTTTGACCACTCGAACCCGTACCATTGTGGGAAACCGCAGAGGATATTTGAACGAAGTCATATTCCATACATAATGGCATACATGGGCTTTTCATATGAAAAATAAATTTTGTTAATATATCATACATAGCTTGTTTTATTTCATCTCAACATCTAACTGCCCAAGATGAAAAACACTTTATGATTGAGGAACCTGCTTTTATTTGCGGTTTGTGTTTAAGACTGGAATACCACAAGACCAAAGAATATTTGTAAACACAATTTAATACAGTATATTGGACTTTCTTCCTTGACTAGCTGACCACAAAAAAACACAAGTTTATATCAGCAGTATATGAATTTTGGTGTTTATTGTTTGATGTTATTACATTCATACCATTTTGAGCATAGTAGCTGTAATAATGAGAAATATATAATACACAAAGTGATTCTGATAAAAGTGAACATTTTTCAGAATTGATTAAAACGGCGAATGTGAACATTTTTCAAGAATAAACTTGTGGTCACTAATATTCTTTTTCAAAACAATTGAGAATTTGTTATTCACGTGTGCTCTGCTAGTTTTCCTGTCAACTTCGAAATTTGTAAATGAACCAAAAGGTATCTTATTAAGCTTTGTATAAATCCAATTGACATTCTGGTCTAACAAAAACCTGGGCTGCACCTCTTATCAAACCGTCAAACATTATATTATTCAATGAACCGAACTCTGAAGCTTGTAACACTGTACATTTTAGGCCTGTGCTATCAATCTAACACAGGTCTTTCCAAAACACTATTTTCTCTAAAGAATACGAGTTGGACAACTTCGTCCGGAGATCCCACTACGGCGACTGAATAATACTTAAGTACAAAAAACCTGTTTGTAACGCGGTTACTACCACTCTGCTGCGTTACTACTTAGAGCGTCCCACTCGTTTAGTGCTGAAGTCAGAAATGATCGTTCGGCCGAGTTTAATCGTCCAAGGCATTGTTACATTTGTTTTTTATTGGGGAAGGGGGGAAGGCTTGCCATGGCACAGGAGTAGAACTAACCAAGATAAACACATTACACTAGTGGACGCTTTAGATCAATCGGCGCCAGATATAGCTCACGAACATTGTTCGATCTTCATTCACAATATCAAGAGCCATGTCACGTAAAATACAATGTTTTGTGATTAATCAGTTCTTGATTCAAGAAACTATCAAATTATGTCTTGATTTTGTAAGTTCTTGTAGACGGAAAAAGTATTTTTGAAATTTTCCCGGTTATCAGAAAAATTCCCGGCTTATTCCCGGTTTCCCCGGTCGGGTGGCCACCCTGTTAACTTATAGTTGACGGTTTATACAATAAAATGTCTTTAGGCACAAAATCTTAATTTGAAAAGAAATTATTTATCTATAAGAAATTAAAATGTAAATCTAATTGAATATTTTATACTGGCTAACCTTATACCAAGATCCTTTACCATACGTCATTGTCATTATTTAAAATACATGTAAATATATTTTTATGGCTTCACACAAAATACAAATTTATGTTGGAAAACATAATTGGTCTGATTACTATTGGTTTCATTGAATTAAAGAATCTGAAATTTGTAAAACTTCATATTTATATACAACACTATATAAAACAATGTTTATATTTTGATAATAGTAAAATTCTGCTTCATTTACACATTTAAAGGTTATAAAACATTTTATAGCTATGCAATGAAGCAATCCGATGCTTTTCTATTACTGATTATTCTCTATTATTACCATCATTTCTCTTTTATTCCCATAATCAACATTTTTATTTTGAAAAATAATCCTCCTAATCTTATTGATCAAAATTTTGACTGTTAATTGCAAGACAAAGCAGTTTTGAACACTTTGAATTGTGAGCGGCAATGAAATAATCTCTCAACATTGCCTTACATGGTGGGAAGTGTTGCCGGGCTGTTATATCACACTACTTGATATTAGAAATCTCCAGCCATATATACTGACAATGCTAGTAAAATGTTTCAGCAGCCCCATTAATATTATTGTAATTACGGCTTAATATGATTTCTTTAATCATAAGCAAATAAATTCATATGATTGTTATAACTGTTGTCTTACTTTGCGTGGGGATGGGGAACGAGAGGTAATACAAGTCAGACGGCTGCTGGAGGCTTGTGTGGCATTCACATAGCAAGGGAGCTCATCAAGATAGGCTGTGACACGGCTGCCAATGTTGAGGAACTGTCCAGTGATAGCCAACTGAGTACCCCCACTTTGTGGACCCACCACAGGTGACACTCCTTCAACTTGAACATTCTGGAACAGTAAAATAATGTAAATTTGTATTCCAAGTAAATCATATTGTTAAATTTGAATAAAACAAAACTTTTTCAAATTTAATTTAAAAAGAAGTTTCCAAAGCAGCACTAATTCTCGGTGTCTAGGAATAAAGAATGTTCAAAGAATTGAACTTGTTGGACCGTGTTAAGAAACTAGCGCAAATAGAGATACAATTATTTAGGTAAAACATGATAATTAAAAAAAAATGTCCTTAATTAGAACCTCTATCAAATTTTGTAACTTAAAAAGAATACTCTTAGCATTACATATTTTTCGTAAAAAAAACTTAGGATCCTATTAAAAATATAAAATATTAATTGAATAATACAATTATTCTTTCAAGAATTTCAACTCACAAAACGAACATTTGTGTTTTTTTTTTATATACAGCGCACACGCAAGCCACCATTGGTTTATCTCAGTTACCTTTGTCATTTACATATATTATGAGTATTACGACTTTGTACATAAGGTGTAAAGAAAAAAAGACAAAGAAAATTAATTTGGTCTTTTCAAGATCCAGTTTTGTACAGACTATGATAATAATGAAACTCTTACATTTAGTGCTTCCTTATCTGATCGCCTATTATCAGCTCAATGATCAATTCACTTGATAACACTAGTGGAGAAAAGTAAATAAAAGAAACTAATAAGAGTTTGGAGTTTTCCCACAGCAGTTGTAAGGTTTGGTTTTTGAGAAATCCTTCAATACGAATCCTAACAAAAATTCACTACACATCCTGATCCCTGTGCCATAGCCGAATCAGTTGTTGCTTTAACAAAATCAGCACATGATCTCAAATCACATATAATCTCACATCATATCAGACAATTGATGTCCTACAAAATGAGTTAATGACAGAGATGTCAGCAGCTTCCCTGGTATTCTTCAAGCCTAGATAAAGGAAGAGCTTGGTACGGCTAAATCTGTGATGTCAACTGGAAAAGTTGCAGATGTGGACAGTATCTTCTCAGACTTTATCAAGCATGTAGACCCTAAAACCTTATTATGACTTATTACTCCTCTCAAGAGCATTCAATATAATAAATCAGAACCAAAAACTTTTAAATGTCTAAAAGAATTTTTATATTAAATATTTACCATGCAATATCACTTCACCATGATGTTTGTTATATATTCCTTAAAAAGCTCATTCACAATTATATTTTGTCCATTCTAAATGCTTGTGAAGAGCATTTTATGAAGAACATAAAGTAACTCATTTTGTTGTAGCATTGTTGGGAATAAAATATATTTGATTCCAGCAGTAAAAAATAGCAGCGTTAATAAATACATTACATAGTATTTTTAATTTCTTTGTTTAATTTTTAAATCATTTATTAATTTTTAAACTGTGGCAGTTTTTATTTTTTTTTTTTAGCTAAATTCCACAACCAGATGCATTGGAGTGATCCACTTTGTTTTTAAAATCATGACAGCAGTGTCTCTACTGGTGAAGATGTTTCAGAATGTGTAGACTCTAATTCTTGGACGTCACTCTCATTCTTATCCATTCCTTGAGTTTCTACATCACTTTAAAACTAAACAATACGCCTAAGTAAACAATGTTTCCGCCATTACTACCCCTACCCAACACATGATTCGCAACAAAGTCATATCTTTTGCTAAGCTAACACAGTGGTCTACTGTATTTACTCAATGAGTTTTATGACGAAATCGAATCCTAACTATTAACATTTGAATTAGCCACACACAAAAAGGTTGCATACACTTGTACACATAAATACATTATCCTTAAACCATGGAAACATTGTATAAGGAATGTAATCAAAGATTGTTAAGTTTTTAAAGATTCTGTTTAATGTTTTTCCAATTTAATTCTGTAAGGATATTTTATTATTAAGTTAAATTGACTTCTTTGCTTGGAGAAGATTATCTTAGTCAACATGCACTCTATCACTATAACATTCATGTTACACACCTTGTAGCTGAAATGTACAGAGGACTCTGTGAATCCAGCCTGGTTACCGATGATGACAGATGCCACTTTCTCTGCAGCTGATGATCCTGTTTGACAGATGATCTTCACAGACACCTCATATTCCACCAGAGTGCAAGGTGTATCTCCTATATGTATTTTACCTCGCACATCTTCTTCCTTCAGTCCTAAGTTACTGCCCTCTATAGTCACAAATGTTCCTCCCTCGATTGGACCACTCAGGGGCTTTATCTGAACATGTTACATAATTTTAGTTATAATTACTGTAAACTTTACAATGTATTTTTTATTTGCATGTGTGTGTACAACTACCATCACAAACTAATTAATTAAAAACCAACATAATATATTCATTACATCTCTGGGGCAGCTCTCTATTACAAGCTGAAGAAAACTGATTTGTGGACCATTTTCAAGGTTTGACCAGGTTGGTTATGTAAATAAAGAACTATAAAACTGCCAAATAAACTAGTATAATCTGAAAGATAATGTGTATCTTAAATTATATAGTTTGGTTTGAATTTTAATGTAGTTTTAAGAATTACATCAATTCCACTGCATTGAATTCTCTTCAATTCAATGATATTTGTATCATGCCTTTTTGTATTGTGTGTAATTTTAAACTATACATTTCAAGAAATAAATTTAACTGGTGTATCAATAGGTATTATCCCAATTCGTATAAAATCTGAGATGGGAGCAGTGTTTGATATATCTTTTCAAGAAATGGCTAGCTGGTTATAGAATCCCTCTCTACTCCACCATTATATTCAGAGTCATTTAATGTTTTTGACTATATTGAAAAATGTATGTTTTACGCAAACAAAAGGTCAGGTCCATTCAGAGGTATCATATGTGTTTATATGACGGCTGTTCAGAAAGTAACAGACTTTTAGCCTACCATGGTAATGGCTGGGACTAGAGCTGCCATCTTGTTAACATGCTCCTACACTTAATACACATTCAGCTATGGTAGCACGTGGACTGAGCCTCTCCTACTTTATTCTATTTGTTAACCTTTTGTCCAAGACAGAGACCGTTCTGTATGGGCCTAATTTTACACTGCATTACTATCTCGGTTATGAAACAAAAGATCTATCTAACGTTTTATACATTGTAGTTCAAAGTTTAACCACCACATCACAGTGTTGACAATTGTCTAAAACATCATGTGCCCAATGTAGTTTTAATTTGCCGAGAGTATGCGTTATTTACTTGTGTCAGTTATGCAGGTTATGGCTGAAGGCACTAGTGACAGAGATACAGACATGAGTGAATAAAAGCTCTTTTTGATTATTGGGACTGTATTTTTCAGTTAATTCTATATAATAAATGTTTACAAAACTGGTCATATATTTAAAATACTTTCACACCACATCTTTTCTAACAATGAGTTTGTATATAAAATTTTATTTTTAGAGTATCAGATCATTTTTTTGTGTGGTAAAGTAAGTTACATTTGCTATTTAACTGTTTATTTGTCAGTAAATAATAATGTAATTAGTAATTAGTAGCACTTAAAAGAAATAAATTTTAACTTAAATTTTGTTATAAAATATTGTACTAACATTATTTAAACCATACATCTAATTTATAATATAATATTTATAAACTGCCATTACATTCTAAATACAATACTAACAAATAAATACATTGTACATAAAAAATAAAATTATTCGAAAGCGTTTAAAAGTTCATTTGGTCAAGTTTATGTGATTATGGTCCAAAAAAACCATGTGTTATTATGTTCCAAATTTAGTGCGAGTTCTCCAGGCTTATGAATGGCAGAAATTGTTCTGGTGATGAATTTATTTAAAAATCAACCTTAGACTAATAAAAAGCTTTAAGGATTCAAAATTGGGGAATACATTTTTTGAATTCTGAATCAGATTAGAGATTTGGAAATTATCGATTCAATCATCACAAGAGTAAAATTTGGTCAAGTATACGAGGGGTGTTCAATAAAAACTGACAGTACTCTCTCAATACCTTTCATATAAAAGTTTAGACTTTAACACTTGTATCTCCTATTTAGTCGCCATTTAAAGCCACACACCTGTTCCACCGCCTCTGCCACTCCTTGAAGACGTGTTCAAAGTCCTCCTTAGACAGAACCTTCAAAATCACCTCTAAAGTCTTAATAGCGGCAGTAGCAGTTGGAAAACGCCGGCCTTTCAGCTCCTTTTTGGCATGAGGATACAGAAAAAAGGCATTTGGAGCCAAGTCTGTAGGGTGGATGTGGCACAGTTTCGATTCCTTTTTTGGATAGAAACTCAAGCACAGTATTGGCAACATGGGAGCGAGCATTGTCGTGATGCAGCTTTCAGCATATGACGAGGTCTGGCCGCTTTTTTGAGATGTTATCTTCGATTAGTTGCTTCAATACTAAAATGTAGTACCCCCCATTAATTGTCTGACCCTGTGGTACAGTATGGGTGTACACCATACTATTATAATGAAAGAACGTAATCACTATTGCCTTTGCAGCAGACCTTTGAGCACAAGGTTTTTTTGGAGTCAGTCCACTTTTCCCACCCACTCTGTACTCTATTGTTTTGTTGCAGGATCATAACAGTAAATTCAACTTTCATCAGCAGTAATAATATTTTTCCACCATGCATCACCTTCTCGATGCACGCACAAAGTTGGCAAATTTCAATTTGACTTTGTTTCTGAACTGGTGTTAACAGACGTGGTATCCAACGAACACAGACACGTGACATATTCAAATGATCATGCATGAGTGTATGGACACTACCAATTGATATATTGAGCAGTATAGCAAGCTAATAGTCAAATGTGGATCAATGTGACCCTAACACTCCCAGTGTTGATTGATTCTTCGGTAAGGTCAGAAACAGAGGCGCCAGGCACAGCTTCCAACTCACATGATTCCTGTCTTTTTTAAAGTCTTTATGCCACCTAAAATAGGTTCTTTCACTCATTGCATCAATACCAAAAGCTTTTTTCAAGTTGCTGTAAGTATCCGTAGCACTTTTCCATAGTTTTACACAAAACTTTATTGTATATCTTTGCTCACAAAAATCAGCCATAGTAAACTTTAGAGAAAACAATTTGCAACTGTTTATTAATTGGTTGCCATGATAACAATAAATATGTAATAATGTTAACAGCTGATTTGGTTGTTGCTAATACTTCAATGTTTCATACCAACTTGAAAAAACTAATTATTTTACTTTGTTTACGTGTACACTACCGTCAGTCTTTATTGAACTCCCCTCGTAGTAATGCAAGTCAAAGGTAAAAAAAGGGAGTGTTCAGAACTTGTTTTGATTGATGTTGCTTCAATACACTGATAAATGATTGAATTCCTACTAAACTTTTCAAATTTAGTTATTTTTTCTTCTTGCAGATATTTAATTTAGTCCAAATCTATTGAAAAAAGTAGATATCTAGTTTAAATTAAAATGTTTATAATTTTGTTCTGAGTTTAAGCCTTAAAAGTTAACCCATTGCGGATCGTGAAAACGGCGCGCGCGCGGGCCTTAGAGTACGAATTAATCCGTATTACAACGCAGCACCCCGCAGTGTTTGCACGCCTACCTGCCTGCTTAGCACGCTCGCTAATTATACATGTTTTGTTTGTTTATGTTGTTATTTATGTTATATAAACATTATACAGATCATATTAGACAAGTATATTATACTAGAAGTATATTCAAGTATATTCATAAATATCCTCGGAAGCACTACTTTGAGCGTTTTTATTGATATTGAAATGATGTTGAAATAGAGTTTCCACATCCGGTGGTGTCCCAGGAACAATGTCTGAAATAGTCTGAACATCTGAATCATGGTCACTAACCCGCTCGTCACTGTCAACATTAGTATCCGCGTAATTATGAAAACGTGGACAAATACGCGTGATAGAAACGTCTCCATCCTCAATAACACTATCGATATCACTTTCATAACTTCCACTTTCTAATAATAGTCTATCTAATTCAGATGATCGTAAATTGTCACCCATTTTATTTACGTACACGCACACGAGGCAAAGGAAAATCGAACGCCACGACTGTACGCCTCAGACAAACAATTTGTCGCAAATAATTACATTATTGACCGATAACGAGGGGAGTATTTGTGGACGAGTACCAGAGATAAGATAGGAAGCCAGTCCAGGAAAACTGACAATAAATATCTCCGAGGCTTATAACAGCGATAAGCGTTCAAAACAAATGAGTCATCCGTACCACGTCATCCGCGTGAGGGTCACGTCATTGTGCTTTTGGTCCACGCCTCGCTCCGCGTCACCCTCACGTCGTTGATCCGCAATGGGTTAAGGGTCCGACATCATGAGTTTGCCATTTCATTCGTGTGTAAGACGACATCCAACAATGTGATGAAGTAACTTTTCAGCCAATCTGTAATATTTCCGCTAGGTGCTAAAATCACACAGCACTCTTAGGAACTAATAACTGGGCCTAGGCCTAGGCTATCATCACTGTTACTGTCTATTACATTTTCCAGTTTTGGGAGAACGCCGTAATCATCAATTTATATATTTTTTTCAGTACTAGAATCATTGTCATTGTCTCATTTAGTAATAGGTTCAAAATCACAAAGACATACACTGTAAAAAATATTCAGTTACTGATGTGAACGCATCTGAAAATAGGCTAGGAGATTGACTAGAACAAAAACCAGCAGATAATAATTGTTCTCCAGCTGTCACGTATTAGTTCCTGAGAGTGATAACAGCACCAATTGGAAATATCGCAAGCTGGCTGAAAATGAAAGTAAAAGTAGTAAAAGTCAAATGAATGGAACGGCAAAATGGAATAAAACAATTCCGGAGAGGTTCATCCTGCAGAATATTCTGAAAGATATCATACTCAGTTAAAATACAAAACTTAATAGTGAAAGTGTCATTTTTCTATAGCTAGAAACAATAAATAAAAAATATAACAAAGTATTATCAAATATATATATATATATATATATATATATACACATTAATATATACAATAATATATATATATATATATATATATATATATATGTATAACCTCTACTTTGTTAAAAATTGGGTTTTCACTGGAAATATAATAAAATAAATACATGCTGAGGTGGCAAACCGATAAAAAAACCGATTGGAAAGGGTAAATTGCACCAAAAACATTTACAGCATTGTTTATTTATGTGATAAATCAGTATTAAGGATATATCCATACATTGAAATGTATATTACTAGTTTAACCTTCTTTCTGACATCCATACTGTACTAGTTCAGACAGGAAGTGTTCAATTTACGATTTTACAGATGACCATATAATGTGGACAGTCACTTTTAAAAGGTTGACTGATCAAGCTCATACCAAATGCCTGCTACTTTGAGGGTATATCAATAATATTGTAATCATATAATGTACTGCTTGTAGGTTGTTGCTTACATATTTTAGCTGACATTAAAAAAACGTATAAAGATGGCAGATAAAATTATTGACTACTAGTTCAGACAATTCTTGTAAAAGTTTCACTGTGAAATTGTATGAAAATGAAAAACATTTTTCAAGAAATAATATTTGGTACTTTTTAATGCTAATTTTATTTTTAAGCAAAATAGAAACGTTATTAACTTGTTACCTTAAAAAATACAATGTATTTAATATTTTAATTAAAAGCTTGCATTTTACCAAAAAACATCTTTGTGTTCTTCACATACAGAACTAAAGTATGCTTAGTGGTAATAGGATTAAACTGATGACACAAAATTAAGTATCAGAAATATTCATGTTTATATAGTGTAAAACGCTAATGCCTGATTACTTGAGAACAAAAATCCCATACGTTTCCTGTTTTACGAGAAGTGAAAATCCCTCATTTAAAAGAAAATGAAACTCTACAGAGGAGATGGATAGTGTTGGACATACCATATCAATGCGAGGGCGTGGACATTCGCTGGCCGGGATCTGTTGGCAAGTATCTGCGTAGCTGCATGTGTTAGCACACCAAGTGCAGTGATACTTGGAGTGGCGTGTAACACACAGTGAACAATCTGGATGTTCCCGGTGAGAGCCCAGGATATCGCACTTGTATAGCGTTACAGTTATTGTGTCTACATGATGATTTCTGTTCCACACCATGCTGATACTTGCATCATATTCACCAGTGTTGGCTTCATATGAGTACTGGAAACATAAGTAACAATCAGCTACTTTAACTAGACATACACACTTTTAACATATTATAACCGTAGAACCTACACAGTACGTTCACAAGTCAGTACTACAATATTTTATACAATAGCTACTCCAGACATTGAAATTATTAATAATAATAAAAATAATAACTAGGTATGTTCTTCTTTATCAAAATGTTCAGGTACATGAGATGGATAAAAATACACAAGGTGTTTATAAAACACTTTTACTCTGTAGAAACTCTGTGGAATATTTTCAAATAGTAAAATTTTTGCTTTTTTCTGACCAACTTGGATTAAATTTTGAGATACATAATATAAGAGGAATTGCTGATTCCCAAATTTTCAAACGTCCGTCCATATCTTGTAATTTATTTTCAATTTTGAAGTATTTTCTTTATTTCAACGCATATTTGAATGTTATGGAAAACCCAAACATAATTTAACTGAAAACTTTAAAATAAAACAACACAATTTAATACTGTTTACACTTTTATATCTGAATGCAATTTAAAATATTTAGCTCTAAATATTTCCTCCAAAGGAAATAACTGAAAAGGTCCATTATGAACTGAGGTTTTATTGCTTGTCTCTGGAATTTGGGAACATTTTCTGTCTATTATGCAATGTTTTTCTGTCTATCATACAATGTTTTGAAACTCAACATTTAAAACCCCACAGTTTATTGTTATTCTAAGGTACCTCATAAGTTCATTTGAGTACGTTTAAAAATCACAATGTAAAGTGCATGATTGGTTAAGCCATTTGTGGGCAGGAACATTATCTCTAGTCAGTTACAAAATCAACAAAATATGTGTGGCAAAGAAAATTGCATGAAAGTAATAATTTTTGGATTTTAAATAGAAGAATTTTCTTCGAATAAACCTCCATTAGACTATAAAATCTATACATTTCTATTAATTAATTGTAACTTCCAGCTGCTTCACAACCTGCTCTACAGTAAGCTGAAGAATCAATGGAATATATAAGGCAGAACATTTGGCTATCAGCCAGGAAAACAACATAAGGACTTTACTAGTAATCCAAATAAATGTTACAGAATAGGGCTTCCCTCATCAACTTGTTTTCTGTACAAACCTGCCACATTTAATGGGTAAAGTAGTTAGGGTAGCAATAAATATCGGACAAGTTTAAGAGCAGTATCAAAACCCATTCTTATGGGTAGATTGTGAAACTAAATCACCAATCATTCGTCAAGTATAACTATTTCCCCTCTAAGCTTTTTATTTATCTTTCAGGAATACAAACTAAATCCAAATTGAATGTATTTATTACTAATGAATTTATTGTTACACTACTCACAGTTGTTTTATCGCAGACAATGAACTGGTTAGCTTCAACTCGTGCAGGAACCATCATTTTTGCACCTTCAATAGTGACTATACACTGAAATCCTGTGTGACCTGGCTGGGGATGTGGCAAGTTGTCTACTTCTAGAGCTATCTCCATGGGGACACTATTGGGCAGCAAGATCTTTTGTTTGGGATGTCGGAACCGGGGACATGAACTCACTCCATGATTTGCCAGGTGTGCTGGATTCTGAAATATTTCAAGAGGAAAAATATCACTACTCTTATAATTTTACACATATAATTCATATTAACAAGTGGTTGAAATAGTGGTATTGATTACAATTATTAATAACAGTACTTTAACCCTTTGAGTGCCACAGGTATTTTCCCAAGGCATATGCATAAAGTGCCAGGCTGGTTTTTGCATATTTGTAGTAAGCTTTTGGGAAAAAAGCTGTTGTAAAATAACTACCCTACAAATTTTCATACTTTTGTAATTGTTTTTTTTCTCATTAAGTGCAGAATATGATACATATCGTTAAAAATAAAATTTGATTTATAAAAGTATAAAAATTTCAGTATTTATAAAAAAGTTAAGTTTCAACCTAGTTTGAGTGTTCACGGTATTTTTAAGATTTTCTTTCTTTATACCATGATAAAGGCCATATAATCATAATTAAAATCCATGTATAATATTCCAGTCTAGAACTAAAAAAACATGGAATTATATGTATAACCAAAAGTCTGCCCCGGTACCGATATTTTATAAATTGTACTTCATTTGTTAGAGTTTAGAAATTACATAGTAATAGTGTAGTTTTCACAAAACATCTAATAACACATCAATATAACACAAATAAATTTTATTAGTAAATGTAGAGACAAATACTTGCTAACATATTTACATAAAAGTTTACATTTACTAAATAATAACCCTAATATATTTACGCTGAAAATTCACGTTTTTCGCTTGGACACAACTCAAATCACTGCATTACTTTTGTAAATAAATACAGTAAAATACTGTGTAAATTTCTATTTTAGTTTGTATTTACTTAAATGCTTGGATATCGGCACATATACAACAAGAAAGGCCGTTACGCAACATGGTACTCATCCGCTATGTTGCGTGACTGGAAAACAAAATCATCGCATAGGTACTTCGGTATTATCGCAGCCCACTATTTTTGGCCAAGTTTTCCTTATCAGGGATCAAAATAAACTTCAGTATAAGTTTCTTCTTCCATAATTAATCGAAAAATACTCGATGAGTCATACTTCCTATAGCAAAATCGTCTCCAAATAGATGCACGAATGACCTGACATTTTCGAATAATAAAACGTTCTTTTAGTTTTTGTTTTCATTGATTGTTGTAAGTTATTACTTGTAAATTCCAAGATAGGTTAAAGAAAGTCTTTTCATTTTAATACTGTAATTTATTTTGTCCCCAATAAGGAAAACTCGAAAAACAAAACGTCAAAATTAGCGACGCTGGCACTTTATGCACTTTTTGTACCGTCAAAATTAGCGACGCTGTGGCACTCAAAAGGTTAAAATATCAAATGAATGAAATACCACAGTTTAGTTTACGACAATACTTAAAAATATAAAATTAATAAAGAGATAATCCCCAAAAAATATGCTTTATGTTCTTGAACAACTCTTTTAATTCATTAAGGGTTACACAATTTCTAAATAAATATTAATGTCTCTAGTTGGGTTACTAACCCTTCATGGACAGATGTAGATATATCCACTAGTGACTGTTTTTATTGCAGACGATTTACAGATATATCTGCAAAATACGATCAACTATACTAATGTACTTTTGTTTAAACTGTACCTATCAGAAGTGATTTATTTAAGTATAAAAACCCTCAAAATATGTCTTTAATAAGTATTTTTTTCTGGCATTTTCAATACAGCAGTCGCTTTACGGTGCCAGTTGTGTAAAATAGTGTTGAATTTAAGGCCTACTATACTAAAAATGTAGAATTTTCGTTTAACTTGTTTTCCTGGTGTTTTGAACATTCAGAAAAGTTATGTTGAAATCTTCTAAAACAATGAATTTTGATTATAATGTATTATTTATTCAGACATAATGATTTCTTGTATCTTGTGTGTTTATTAATAACTCATACTTTTCGTTTCAAGCAAATGTTGTTTTTATTACTGTTAACTGAATAGCTAACACCAATTTACCTGTTACAAAAGTTGTGCAAATAATAACAGACAGACAGTAGATAAATTCACTAATATTCCTGTGATTTAAGGATGGGAGGTGGACATATCAGCATACATTTTTAACCAAGTAAAAAATATTACTTGGAGCAAATTTACTCCCACACAAGTCTTACATCAAACTGTTTCAGAAAAAGGTTTTGTTTGTTTGTCCTGAGCCTAAAGAAGCTGACATATTGTCAGCCATCTCTTAAGGGTTTATTGTACCAATACAGATTTCAACAATATTAGCCATTTTGAAGAATTCAATTCTATTTATAACAGTTTAACCAAAAAC
The DNA here is from genome assembly GCF_021130785.1 of Homalodisca vitripennis. NCBI lineage: Eukaryota > Metazoa > Arthropoda > Insecta > Hemiptera > Cicadellidae > Homalodisca > Homalodisca vitripennis. Next base: position 70,030,238 of record NC_060215.1, read on the forward strand.
AGAAAATGTAAATTCTTGACACAAATCATATATTAAAGCTCAAGTAAGATATTTTTACATTCAAAAAATCTAACTTAACCCTTAGAGTGATAAATAAGTATTACAGTATGACTTGAGATTTAGTATGCTCCAGGTACTCCACTAATAGTATACCAAAGCCTAACTACATATCACTTCACAAGCTGCAGTATACAATATTAACCCTTACAGCACAAAAGAGCATTACAGTATCCACCGATAGAGTGGCCCAACATTTTTTAAATTATCCTAAACCTCTGGCCACTCAATAATTTTTATACTACAGCTGGTAATTGTAAATTGTCTTAGATATAGTAGAAGGCAGTGCTCAACGTTTTAGTAGTTTTGAAAATTTGGTTATTTTCTTCATAGAAAAACTACATTTGTAATAATGTGCTCTTTTCTAGATGCTGTTTTTGTGAAATAAATGTAATGAAAATGTATAGAAAATTTAAAACTATTTAGTTGGTTTTTATTAGGGTTGGTTTTTATTACAAGACATTGTTTATAACTTTTTTGAAAGTATGACTTCAGTGTGTAAAGCCGACAATGTATTTTTCATATGTACCAGTGATCTAGTGGTATATCTAGATGTAATAAATAAGCTACCAAAATTCTTTCTCGCATTTAACTTTTTTCTACATAACAAAAATTAAATCTCCACTTGGAAAAAGTAATAGTAATAAAAACTAAAATTAGCAAATAAAAAAATAATAAAATACTAGCAAAGTTCTTTTTAATCATTATTATGTAGAGAATAAAATACAATATTTGTTCCCATTAAATTTGTTTTTAATTTTTTTCTCATTACTTTTTTATTTATAACATTGTTATACATAATTAATTTTTTACATCTGTTTTTAGAATAATCAAAATTATTCCCATTTCTGAGTCTATAATTTTTTTAAGCTGCCAAAAATTTCAGCAATTAATCTTGAATAGAAGGCTAGTTATACATTTATTTGTAAGTGACTGCAACATTTTTTTTGCCTAGCCCAGGCGCTTTTAACTAATACAGACAATAAAATCATTAGCAAAATGTTTTTACAATCCAAAAATGTCCACTGGTACTCAAGGGTTAATAACTTTAACACTGTGTCCATAGGGCCTCGGAGGACACAAACACTTGATTCTTCAGTGGTTTCAACAAAAATATAAGCACAAGAAAAGAGATACAATACATTCCGCATCATTGTTTTATATTGAGAAAACACAACCTCTGCAGAATATCCTGTATCATGTTTTAAAAAACTGTTATTTCTTCATTGTATAGGAGATTAAAAACTTATAGAATATTCACTCTCTTTATTTTGTATAGTGGTGACCATGTGTTCACCCTAGAGGTGCCACACAAACTCCCCATAGTTCCAGTGTTTCAGGACAACTATTCCCGTTATTATCACAACCAACGCCACAAATTACATTGTAACTGTTATAAACAAATATAATAATACAAAAACACAGACAAATATTTTGTTATAACTATTCAAAAACAATGTGAAAAATATTAAAATTAAATATACTTCAAAATGTTGTTTCACACTTAACTTGTGTATAGAGGAAAAATGAAGTGTATATTTCTTATCCAAACTTTACTGCTTTGTTGATTTTAAAATTGCAATAATAAAATATTTCAATAAAAATTTATTCACAAAAAGTACTTACTCCTGTGGAATTCAAACCGGATAACAATGTCACACTATACCACACAACCCTCACTTTTTGTAATAATTAATGTTGTATTTGGCTGTTTCCTTCACACTTGTTTAAATAAGCAAACAAACATTTAATTGAAAGACCAAATATCTGCCAAATGCCTTTAATATATTTAGTATTTATATAAACCCATAGAATCCTAAAGTCAGTTAACGAAATCTCTTATTTTACTAGGATGATTACAGAGTTCATATGGTTTAATCAAATACACTGATAAAATGAATATATGCAGGACAATGAAATAATACTGTAGTTATGAATCCAAACACAAGTAAACAAACATGTGGTTGCTCTTGATTTGATCATTAATAAACATCTGTCAGCATTTTATCTATCAATAATTCAAGAAATTTATTATAAAAAACCCTAATATTTGATATTGGTGTATTTTGTTCCTTGAACTTGGAACCATAGTAAGAATTTTGTCACAGCCAGACAAAATTTACTCTTTTACTATTATGTAACATGAGAGAATTAAATTGCACCACACGTGTTGGTGGTCAATTGATTAGTCTAATTCACCTATATGGTGTGTCTCACTTCTAGCATGAAAGAAAAAATAAGAATCGTGTTCATGATTATAACCCACACAACATTGGTTATAGAATAAAAGTTTTATGGTAACCTAAAATAAGTTTATAAAAGAGCTAAGATTACCATTTGAACTGATTTACTTTAGGGAAAACAACATGTAACTTACATTTTCACCACTGATAACAGTACGCTGGCAGGAAGACGTGTTATGTGTGCACTTGTTTTCATAGACACACCAGTTACATGCCCACTGTGCTTGTACACAGTCTGCACACTTAGTGTGCATGGCACAATCATAGTAGGCAAAGTTACGAGAAACAAAATCTTTGTTTGTTTCAGATGACCGAACAGAGAGCGGAACAAGCACATGGTCGTGTCCCGGTGGGATGAGAGGACGAGAAGTGGTGGGGGGTGTGGGACAGGACAATCCCGCTGTTGTCACTCCTGCATCTATTGGCTCTGCACCCCCAAACACACAGCGATATTTTGCCCCAGCAGGCAACTCAGGCAGTGTGCGTATTGTTAACTGAACCTGTACAGCAATATTACAAAATATACTTAATTGATAAATTATCAAAAAAAGTTAATAAATACAATTAAATCCAAATGCATGAGTTCATGACTATCGTCATACAATACCAATGGATAAATTGGTATGGAATGATTCATAAATTCATTGTATGGGATGATTTTTAAGAGAATTACTTCTCAATTTTAAGGTTTAGGAAACAAAAAAGACTAAAGCTGATAAACGGTTGTATACACACCGTAGTCATTTGGGTAATGGGGATGCGGTCTGGTAAGATCTGCTCAAAGTCAATGCACTGTTGTCCTGTGCCTAAGGAGAGCCAGCGTGGAGAACTGTGGCTGGCTTTCTGACAGGCACTACGAACTGTACATCTGAAATGAATTTATTTTACTTTATAAAGGCTGTAAAAATACTATCTATTCTAACACAAAAACTTACAGAATGGGAGACAAAATTTTGCCGTTAAAATTAATTAAAGGTAGTACAAATGTATTCAAATAAAACATATCAGAATGATGAAACAAAGAAGATATAATCTATTACAACAGTGTTAATAGCACTTTTCATAAAGATTATAGCAATCTTGAATATATTACACAAAACAAATAGCAAAGCTTTAACCAATAACAATTACAAGCAGATAAAAGCGACAAAAATGAGTTATTAGTGTATTTGAAATTACAACCGCTTAATAATAAACATAACAGTTTTGAAACATTTAAAACGAGTTCATTATTAGTAACAAAAAAAATATTAATTTAAAATATAAATACAGGTAAAAGTTGCACTCATACAAAATATCTTAATAACCTCTTTAATAACACTTAATAACACTAGAAACATAATATATTTCAACCAAATACAAGAGAGATTAGTAATTAATATATAAAGATGATCATCAGGGTCATGGGGGATTAATATATAAAAAAGTGATAAAATACTCAGAATTGTACATAGAACAAAGGAAATGAGTTTAAAGACAAAATCTTCGAGAAGAAGTTAAGCTGTTGTTAAAAAAATAGTATTTCAGATTCTCCTTCTATTTTAAATTAACTGATTTCTAGTGCTCGATTATTAAGGTCAATTTAATTTTTTGAAAGAAAGGCTTGATTTTGTATGTAATTATTCCCATGATTTTTAAAATTGGGGTTTTTAACAGATACATAAATTCTAGTTAAGTATTTATTTACATAAAAACCAGTCAAAATTACATAAATGCATAAATAAATACATCAGGGACACGTTTATCCGAAGTTAATAGGACCAATCCTATTTCGGATAATCAAAATTTCAGATAAGGTGCCCTTGAAAACTTTCTTCCAGTTGGTGTTAATATCTAAAAATTGAGCTGCAACATCACACACAAACATATGCACATACAATGCCTATAAAAGCGAGGGTTCACTATAGTCTTTGAATTTAATCAGTTCCAAATGAGAACCAAGCTAATAGCATAATATTATATAGAGCACTAAGTTTAGTTCTTATAATGTCTTTCGGATAACACATAACATCGTTTGATCATATTCCAGATAACCACATCCCTATTGTATATAATTTAAAATTTAGATGTAAACAGTGACATTTAGACAGTTCAATTATATCATTAAATCTTCCTCGGATTGTAATGTCATTATTAGTTTTCAAAACTCACCTTCTTGTTCTTTCACTAGAATAAACCGGATGTACAAAATTACTTTTAAAAAGGGCGATGGAAATGTATCCAATTAAATGAGATGAACTCAAACCAAATATATTGTGAAGATATACACATCATCTATCATTCATAAACATTGTATATCCTATGATGTAACATAATATCACTGCACATATGTTAACCAATAGTGATAAAAACATGCTTAATATATACAAACGAGTTTATTTTTTTAGCAGGCACAATTTTTAGCAAACAAATTCAGCTGTATCCAATAGTAAAAATTTCATAACAAACAACATTATTTTGTAACAATTACTTCTTATGTAATCCAATTATTACATGACTTCTAATTAATATAGAATAAACAACATTAAATGGCTGCTCTACAGAAAAATAGTGTACTAAACGATCCGTTTGTGGTCATCATTCCAATTATTACCTGAATAATTTGGAGTTGAATACCTTGAAGTTGATGTATCAGTTTGATGAAAAAACGGACCGAGTTTATTGGATGTTCAGTACTACTTAAAATTGTGTTAACAATGTTTCAGTTACCATTGTAGCACAATAATTATACAAATAATTTCAAAACTTTCAAAATAAATGTCCAAGAATTGGATGAAAACTCTCAATCAATCAATCAAAGAGAACTTTATTCATATAAATCGAGTACAGAATATGTGTCAATATGTATGTAAAAATTTTATCTAGTTTAAAACATAGATCAAGATAAAAATGTCATGTCCAGTTTAAAAATTCCTCGATGGAGTAAAACGTCCTGTCAGCAAGCCATGCACTGAGATTCCTCTTCAACGCTGACTCTCTTGTTATACTCTTGAGGTGTCTTGGTAGGAGATTGTAAAATTTTGCACCTGCATAAGATGGCTTCTTGGTAGTCATGGTGAGTCGATGAGGTTGTAAGACGAAGTCTGTCACATTGCGGGTTCCATATGAATGAATTTCGCCCAGTCTATTGTAATCAGTGTTAAATACATGTAGAATGGTTTGTTGTATGTAAAGAGCCACCACTGTCTGAATTCCAAGGTCTTTGAATGCACTTCTGCACGAGTCAAGATGATTTAGACCTGCCAATATTCTTACCGCTTTCTTTTGAAGTTTTAGAACTTTAGTCATATTTCCTATACTTGACCCTCCCCATATTATCAAACCATACCTCACAACAGACTCAAATAGGGCAAAATAAGCAACCCTGGCCGTTGACAGATCTGCAACAGACCTTATTCTTTTTACAACATACAGGGCAGTACTCAGTTTCCTGCACACCATGTCCACATGAGGGGTCCAGGACAGATGTTGGTCAATGATCACTCCTAGGTATTTGGTCTCGTCCTCTACTTCCACCATTGGCAACCCCTCGGTTAAGTTTGCAGCTCTTGTAAACAGGATTTGTTTAGTTTTGCTGTCATTTAGTGCAAGATCGTTCTCTTGACAATATTGTTTTGCCATATTGAAAGCAATGAAGGCCTGACAATCTAAATCATTAGGGCCTTTTTCAGCAAGTATAAGAGCTGTGTCATCAGCGTACATTGTGGTGTGGGCTTGCTCCTTTAGGTAATCTGGGAGGTCATTTGTTACCAATACATACAATACTGGACCCAGTACTGATCCTTGAGGGACCCCTCTTGTTATATTGAGGGGTTTTGACCTCTGGGGGGGAAAAGTTCTGGGTATGATCACAATCTGGTATTTATTATTGCTTAAAACTTACAAGGACTGAATATGAAATTCTGCATTTCTTAGTATATTATGAGCATAAGATAATCCAATTTTCATTTCTTTAGAATTCCACAATAAATTAAGATTTTAAAAATTACTGAGCAAAATTTAAGACAACTCATTTCAGATAGACATCATACAACCAAGAATAATGAACGAATATATCTGTTGCTTTGTTTCATTCATATTCTCCTGCATTCTATGGCCAATTTTACAAACTAGTTTGCAAAGGAGGACAAAAACTTTCATTGCAAAATATCCTGTAATCCATGTTAAGTGAAATGAAATTGAATGAAAAATGTCTATTTATAGAGGTGAAGTTAGGACTAAAAAGTCCTCTCTTCCACTCAACCTCTAAACACACATTAAAAAAATATATAATCATTCCTATTACAATATCGTAACTGGCATGTAAAACTTTTAACACATCTAACATTTAATAATTAAATATGATACAACATACAAATTTATATTTTAAAATTAAAAATGTAGTATATTTATAAACCTCTAACAAAAATATCTTTAATACAATAAGCAACTAATAAAATTATCCCATTCTTACCAGTTTTTATTCTCCATTCACTCAGCTTACATGCAGTTACCCTAAGTGCGACAACAAGAACCACCAACCATCACTCCTGCCGAGTCCATAGCAGAAAGGCCTTAACTTCAGCCCCAAAGCAATTGCACTTGTCAATAATTCTAATATTGTCTGGAAGCGTGTTCTACAATCGACATGCGGAAACAGTGAAAGATTTATTATATAAGGCTGTCCAATGAACTGGAATTGATAATAAAGATGCACCCCTATGAGTTCTATGAGCACTAATATTAGACATATAAACAAAATTTTGGGCCAAATAACTTGGACAAACATTACAGATTATTGTATGCAACAGGCTAACTAAATGAAGATCTCCCAAGTTCTTTGGATTTAATAGGGATAATTGCTCAAAATAAGGAGATACATGATAATCACGTATTACGTTGAAAATGAACTGAATAAAATAATTCTGTGCACGCTAAATTTTACTAGAAAGGTCAACAGTCATGTCACTGATTACCATGCCACAGTAATTGAAATGAAGCAAAACTAGAGTCTTCACTAGCATCACTCTGACATCCAACGGCAACATTAGTAACATCTGCTCAGCCCATCCTAGGTTTTTATTGGCAGTTATTCCCAGGTTTCTTACTTATTTGCTGTAAACTATTTCTTTGTTGTCCAGTATCAGTCTTGATATCGATTTTATTAATAAGCCTTTGATAGCCTATTAAAATACCCTAAAGCCTCTTTATATAGATTTGGTTTCATTTAATTTTAGTCCAGGTCTGCAAGTCCAGTTAGCTATTGAATCAATATCAGAGTTCATTAGTTGTACACAAATATCTATCTCATTAGGTAAGATTGGCAGTAAATTTGTAAATCGTCAGCGTACAGATGGCACTTTGCCTATTGGATGTTAGTAGTTATGTCATTGATATAGAGTGAAAAAAAGAAGTGGTCCAAGTACAGAACCCTGGGGTACACCTCAGGTCTCCACTCAGAGCACCCCTTGTTGGTCCTGACACACTGCTGCCTTTCAGAGAGATGACCCTACTTACTTGACACAATCAACAGAGAAACCGTACTTTGCAATTTGATCAACGAAAGAGGGTGAAACACGCTGGCCTTGGAAAAATCAAATAAGAGCAAAATTGTAGCTTGTCACTTACCTATAGCAAGTCATATCTTCTATAATTTTTAGAAGGGCTGTGGCAGTACAGTGGTAAGGACGAAACCCAGATTGAAAAATTATTATTGCCACTGTCAATAAAACAGAAGAATTGTTGCTGGACTATTCATTCTATATACTTGGATAGTACAGTTAGTATACTGATAGGTCTTAAATCAGATAGAGATTTAGTGGAAGAACACTTACTAAGGGGACTGATTTTAGCACGCTTCCATATATCTGGAAAGGTGGACGACATTAAAGATTTATTAAATATTGCAGTAATAACTGGAAGGGTGACTGGCAGAATGTGACAGAACGATAGGGACATTAGCAAAAAATGTATTGATTACATTTGGATATAAATGGGTTTGGTGGTCACAATCAGATTTTCCCACTCCCAGTTCCTTTGATTTCGTCCACAAGGTTTTAGTCGATTGTTGTCGTGTATGGAGCCATTTTAACCATGTGAGATTTCCTGTTATACACAACTGTTTAGAGCGGTGTAGATGTATTGTCAGATAACAAGCATTTTCCCCTTGATCCTCGTCACTCTCACAATACACCACCCTTACCTAGTTACTTAACTAAGGATAAATACTCAGCTCGATTAAAAATTTAAAAACCCAATCCAATCACAAAATTTACTTATCATTTCTATGTTTGATTCTGATTTTTAAACAATTATCTCATATTTTTGACATGAAGTAATTAATTTATGTTCATTTAGACTGTTGACCACAGATTACTGACCTTTTTAAACGAGATTCAAACAATCAAAGTTGGTTAAGCTTTGGTGAATCCGAGTTTCATAGTTACAATTAACAATATTACCAAAATTAAGTTACAATTAATTTTATATGAAAATTAAGACAGTGAGAGTGGAACAATTTGACAACATTCTTTTACATATCTAGTACACATAAATTGGATTAAGACTGAGAGTGAAGGAAAGGACATTATAGAAAACTTTTCTCTAAATAAAGACATTTTTTGTCATTTTAATGGTGGTAAAGGGACCCATTTTTGATTCTTAAACCGTTATTTTAATTTTTGAATTAGAATATACATTTTAAGTTCTTAGCAACATTTAAAAACATTTAACGATTTTCCAACTAATGTATAATTTATGGTGATTGGAGTATTTGTTACAAAAAGTTATTGTTAGTAATGATACAACACTAGAAGATCAAAAGGACAATCTAAAACTTATCTTGATCTATATTTTGAATCCACAAACAAATACTGAAAATAACTATTACCGTCTTTCAAGAGAGCACCAGCCACAATATGGATCCTTGGCTTCTAGGCAAGATGAGCAATTAGTATAGCTGCTGCAGTGTTCTAATGGCACTTTGAAAACCTGTAACATACAATTATTTTATACAAATTTAAACATAGCTTGAATTTTTTTTCTTTAGACTGTGATATTACATTATGATATTTCGTTCCTGTACATTTGTACTGTTTTAAGATCATGAACATCAACAGATTTCAATGTTAAAGCTATTTGTATTAACATTACCAAATGAGTGCGCACGGCATTTGCCGTTTAGTCCCATATGAGGGAGCACGGCATTTTCCGTTGCAGACTAATGACTGTCAGTTCATTCTCACTGACTTACTGTGACGTCTAGCGGAAATTTTTGGAACTTTTCAGTTGTTCCTAATAGTGTCGCTGTACAGTGTTGCTAGTCCTGTGTCGTGGTAGCACCTGCTGTTAACTTTTAAAACTATTTTACAGAGGTGGGACACAAGACCCGCTACGCCTCAAAGGTCGCCATTTTATAAGGCCACTCCCCCAGAATGACACAAAGAAGTGTAAACTACTCAGGCAGTGCTATGTGTGCAAACACACCACTCGAATTGGACAAAGAAGAAAAGAAACCAGCTATGAATGTTCAACATCTGAGGTCGCCCTTTGTATATATCCTTGTTTTGAGCAGTATCACACACTAACAAAAAAAGTTTTAAAACGAAATTATTCCTTTTAACAATCTACAATGTATTTTTATATACATTTAAACTATAATAAACAAGATTATTAACATTTAAAAGTTTTTTTTATTTTACTCCCTAAAAGTCTGTCACTGGTCAATGAGGCACTCAGTATGGACTGTCATAGCGGCACGGCAAATGCCGTGCGCACTCATCAACAGGTTAAGGAAAACGTGCTGCATATTCTAAAACCACAAAGAAACATAAGAGAGAGGAATTAGATGACAAAAATCACCTTAGATGTTGTGAGGACATAAAGAAACTCCTTACTGGGAGCAACACTTGTATCTGGTAATATAGTAGTGTCTTTATCCACAATTATCTCATCGTACTCTGTAGCCAGACCTGGACTCGTAGCCAACACCTGAAAACATTCCACATTATTTTACTAAGTCTCTAACATTTATAATTACTTGGAAGTTATAAAAGCTAATATCATAAAATTTAATAAAACTAGTTTCAGAATTACGTGAGGCCAATGAGAGCTGAACAAATAATGCACTATCATCATGTTATTTTGTTTTTAAATCTACATTAATATTATTAATTTTTCATATTAAATAGGTGAGAACTAAATTTAGGCTACACTACAAATCTATGACTATTTTTCGTGTATTAAAGTGTACATAAATTAATCATGTTCTCAAAATACCCCCCGAATTGTACTACTAGTTCCATAAAATTGAGTAAAATAAAACAGGACAATTACGTTCATAGCTGGTATTCTAGATTTTACAGCCAGATTAACATGGCTATGGTTAATCCCACAGACTAGTTCAGGACCTACAAATGTGGCCTCCGTTTTTAGCTGAGAGGTCAGCTAGCTCATTATCTGTATTCACAGGATACAGGAGAGACGAGCACTGACAATGTGTGAAACAATCCCAGACTAATTTTGAAATTCCTTTTACTGGACAATGCAGTAAAGAGTTTCATGATGATACCTAGTAACTATAGTATACAATATGACTACTTAAGTGCCCAATCCTCTATCTATCTATATTAGTCTACTCATAACAGATATGGTATTGCAGGACAACAATACCAGCAATTTGAAATTAATATATTGTGATTAAGTTTAATTCCATCATCTACACATAAAGTGCCAATAATAAATCTAATATATTTTTCTAGGAATTCATTTTCACATGGGCATCAACCTGTGTGTGGGGGAAAAGTTCATCAGTCTGCATTAAAGTTACTACAACCTGTGTGTGGGGAAAAAGAGTTCATCAGTCTGCATTAAAGAACTAGCAGTCTGCAGTGAATATATTATGTCTCCAAGTTTCTTATATTTACTTCAATTAAAACATTGTAAAACCATTCAATGTACATAAACTGTGCAGAATGAATAACGTTGCATCACAATGTTAGTCTCTTTGCTGCCAGTGTCTGGTTCTTCAACCATCTAAATGTTGGTTTTACTAGTCAATGTATAAAAAATGGCACTGAAAGGGTTATACATATATCAAAGGTGAAAACTGTCATTACAAGGTCATGAAATATATCAGTAATATATTTACCTTAAATTAACAAACCATGCTCACAAAACAACCAAATAATATAACATTTCAAAATTAATTTAATTTCAATTTTACCTTTTTAATGATTCCAGTGGAAGTCCCAACGAATATTACAAGATGTCGCTCGGTAATGGCCAGGACAACAGAAGTCATAAGATAGTTTGGATAGTGAATTGCAGCTGTTACAGTTATGGGTACAATACCAGAAATCTTCAAACCCACTTCACAGAAGTTAAGGATGTTGCCTGTTGACTGTAAGAAAACAATTCAGTCTATTAAAATTGGTTAAATTTACGTTATTAAGAAACCACAATATGTTATAGTAATACTTATACTTATTAGCAAATAGTGTTAACTTTTTTCATACTAAACATAATAATACACTTAAATGAACGATTAATGCACTTAAGTTACAGGACTATTTTTATCAGCATTCTTTTACCATGATATTTTATGTGGAAGCTGCCAAACTCCTCTACATGGTAACTATGTTCCTCTTCGTCCTATTCAGTATCAGTATTCATACTTTAATAGCATAATGAGGTGACACCTTATCCCATTAAAACCAAACTGTATTATAATTTTGATGTAACAAAATATGTCAAGTCGGTAAATTGGTATTCCTCAACAAATTAACTCATAAGAATCCTTTATCAAATTTCTTCTCATTAAAAAATATCCGATATTATGATTGCCCACTATACCAGCCATCATATTAACTTTTCGGTGCATCTAAGTACGGCTCTCTATCGTCCAATGAACTTTCTTTTTACTCCAATAGTTACAGTTAACATTCTCGGTAATGTAAATGAAGCTTTGTCTGAGAATATAATTTGCTAAGAAATGTTGTCCTTCAATAAACCTCCTCGTATGACTCATAATTATTTCACAAAATTCTACTTCTGTTAAAATTGACTTATAAAAGTCTCTGAAACAATGTTACGTTATATTTTTCCTTGAGTTAATTGTACGGAATTGAGCAAAATTACTTTAATCAATATTAAGATAAGATTATTGCATGCAAACAAGCTTTCAATCTGATTTAAAGAAGTGTTAACAATTTCTCTTTGAAGTCTCAAATGACCATAATAAAAAAATAAATAAAATTTAATAATTATTGTTGAACATAAATTAATTATTTGATTCAATAAGAAGCTGGTATTTATTTTTTCCAATGAAAAATAAATAAAAAAATAATAAACACTGCATCATCACACCATGTGCAGCATCATGGCAATGACGTGGCATGGTCTGATGAAACTGCTACCAGATCTCTCACCAGTCCCACTTTTTCTCATACCAATCACTGTACAGTACGACCTACTTTGGAGATGTGCTCATAATATAACATTTAACTTAAATGTTCTCTTAACACTGACAATGATATAAGTAAGGACTATTTTATAGGTTAAATAAAACAATCTTAGTACTGTTGCTTGAATAATGGTATGTGTAAAACATAAGTTGTTTATTAACGTTCCATAATATTTTAACTGTCTAAATTTTTTGATCAAGCCATTTTTTAATTCGTCCTAAGTTTTAGTTTGAAGTGACCTAATGAGAAGAAGCCTTCTGTATATTAAAGTCTTAACTAATGAAACAATTGAAATTGAAGTACTTACACCAGCTGTGGGACAATTGCCATCAAGAATCATGCCAGAAATGTAGCCCATGTTTCTGTATTTTGTACTACCATTAAAACACATGTGAATATTTTCATTGAACTTTGCTTCTATTTCCTGTAAACTGTAAATACAAACAGCTGACTTAGGGAGAGGGTCACTAGTGATGGTACGGCTGGGGGAAAATGTGCCAACAAGAATATGATCTCCTGGATCAATCCCGAGGGAGAGAGCTATGTCATCGCTTGACACAGACACCTTGGCATCTTGGATGAGGTTAAAGTTAGTAACTGTGTTTTCCTCCTTGACAACACACTGCAAAGTCACCTCGGTATAACTGTCATAGTTTGCATCATTTATACACACTCTTGCGAGTCGTGTCACATAGCCCATCTCTTCTTGTCCTGGCAGGTGTGATTGCTTCTGAACTATTACAAAATAGGCAAACTCACTTGAATTGAAACCATAAATATATTTGACAAGAAAATGGTCTCTGTACTTAACATCTATCCACAGTAGAGACTGTTTTGAAAAAGAATATTCTGCAATATCTAAACTATAAAGGCTTCTACTAGCAATTGCTGGAACATCATGACGAAAATCCCCATTGTTGGTGAAGGTTGTTCCGACATAAAGAACATTTGAACGACCCCACTGGTTATAATTTTCTGGGCCAATGAAAGCGTAGGTAGAGGCAGTTTCATCATTAGCTGCTATGCCCATTGGTATGAACTGACTTTGAAGAGAAATGTTGGATAATTTGAATTTTTCACAGGCTCCTTGTGAAACAGATCCACAAGCTACCAATGTTCTTGAGTCAGGGTCAATAACCAGCAACTTATTGACATTGTTAGTTAAGGAGCGTTCCATATCATCTGAACTGCAACCTCTAGCATGACAAAGTGCACTGTCTTCTTTGGGTCCAGTGACGACACATTCCTCCAGGTTGAGATCAGAGTCCAGCTGAGCCAGACGGTTGGTCCCACCCACATACACCTTCCCTGTAGAGCGATCGATGACCAGGTGCTGCAAGCGCTTGATATGTGCCATCGAGCAGTTGCCTGCGCCTGCCACCGGGAAGTGGGCTACCACAGGAGAACTGCCACGGGCCACCAGTACCAGTGCAGACAGGGCTACCGCAAAGATCAGCACGCCCATTCTGTGCCCTCCCCGTCGCCACACGTGGTGATGCCAGTACGCCACCACCTGCCAACCATTGACAATTTTAAGTATAAATAAAGATTTATCATTTATCCACTTCCAAATCTTGTGACTGCCAACTATACAGTACTTATAGGTAATTACTTATCAACATACATTTATAACACTTTAACTTTAGCATCTTAGATTGAAATCAAATGTGGACGAAATGTAGTGTATATATATATATATATATATATATATATATATATATATATATATATATATAAAATTTAGAAAACTTACTTATTAATCAAAATAAATCACTTTTTCAATACAGCAGCTTTAAAAAAAAAATTAAAGCAAAACATAGAACACAATACAGAATAAAAGGAAATATTACTGTACAAAAGCAAATTTTGAATTTTCATCAAATACTTTTTTTAAATTACACTACATCAAAACATCTAAAACAATTACTACACAGAATTAAGTTTACAAATTTGTTTTCATTGAGATTTAAAAATTTCAATAGGGAATCATGACATTCTGCTATATTTAGAATATGAATTACACGATGTTTTGTTGTTAAAACTGGGTTATAAAACATACAATCAATAAAAATGCACTAATGGAATAATATTATTTTTTTATGTTTCACATTAAATTTAAGGTAGTCAATATATAACTAACAACAAAACCATTTTGAAAGATAATCACGACAATAAATCTATATTTATAATTCCAGAATTGTGAGTGATGAAGGAAGGCTCACAATTATTCTATCAATGAAACACTTGATTGTGTACATTCTACCAGCTTCTTCTTATTGGAATAAAATACTTAATTTATGAACAACAATAGTTATGAAATTTTATTTTTGTAATAAAATTTCATAATTATTGGAGTGTTTGTTCATAAATTAAGTAATTGATTATGTTTCACAAAAAAAACCAAAAGAAAACCCATACTCTGTCGAGATATTGATGACCTTCAGAAAGCAACTGAATCTACTGACATGGAAGGTATACTTAAGGCCACAAACTATGTGTTTTCTGAAATATGAAATAGTCACTGCTGTAGAGTTTGTGTGTCACAGCTCCGGCAAGAGATTACAGCAAGAATTTACCAGAATACAAGCCAGGTATAAAGAACTCAACTTATCCATAATACAGGATGAGGTAGAGGTATAAAGGCTGAACCAAGAAACGTACCTTCTTTGATCCCACAAAAATCTTCATATTTCGACCACAAAGAATTTAGGAAAATAATTTAAGCACCCAAAAATACCCCAAAATGACACTTTTGGTGGGTAGGTATTAATTTAAAAAATGTTTGAATGTAAAGGTAGGTTGAGCCATCATTTCAAATGTCTCAATTCACTGATTATTACAATAATAATTCATTAATTCTGGTTATTATTTACAGGGTGGACCAAAATGTCACAGTTGTACGGTATCACAGTTTTCTAAAAATATGTTACAGTAGTCACTTTCCCGCACATTTTCAATTTTTTTTTTAATAATGTAAATGTAGGATTATTTGTAACTCGTAAATCCTAAAGAATTCATATAGCAAAGGTATGACTTTCATTACACCTACCAATAGCTCTTAAAAAACTAAAAATTGTTGTACCTAAAGTTTGGCTTTATCTTGAGAAATGGTGCCAAAAATACTAATCAAACATAATACACAAAAAATCATGAAAATGTTTGAATATCTTCAAACAAACATGGCTCCAAATTCCAGGAGTCAAGTCTGTGACAGCGTCAGATTTCACACACTGCACTAAGAGGAAGGTGAACTGTCAGAGCTAAACTCAAAATTCACACTAAGCGTAGCTTGTAATAGAAACAGGTAAACAAATGACTGCTAGCTGCTCTAACAGTAATTCCACAATTATCAATAGTGAACTTAAGAGCCGGCTGTAGTAAAATGACCTTGAGATTTTTTCCTATAAGAACAGTGTTAAACTTCATATAGTTTAATGCCCTTATTGTTGAATGCTGTGTTATTGGCAATGTCTCATTTTAAAGATATAATTAATATGCATCCAAAAACTTTTTAGTCTGTTTTGTAAAGTTTGTATTTTTAGAATATTTGAACAATGATGTACACAAGAATGTCTTAGATTTTTTTCTGAATAACTGATAAAATTACGTAAAAACTAAGAAGCTTTTGGATGTTTATTATTTATATCTTTAAAATTACATATTTTTGGTACTGGAGCATTCAAAGTTAGAAATGCACTCCAGAAAATATCACTTTTCAAATCAAAAACTGAATATGTATAGAGATATAACTGAAATAAATCCTATTGTTACATCAAAAGCTGTGTAAAGACTGAGTTTTGTTCAATTTTTGAAAGTAATAATGAATACTATTGTAACACAATTGTTTCTTTTCAAAGCAGTTTGTTTATTCCACAAATTTGTTTAAAGACAAAAAGTCATTTTCATATACCATCTCCCAAATGGATGAAATTTAAACTCATTAATACAAATAAACACAGATGGATGTTCATATTTCTGAGTAGTACTTGGAAACAGATTTATAACTAGTGATGTTGGCCAGGTAAATCCAGTGGAAGGTAAGTATAAATGTGGTATTTACTAATGGTTATTTAACCCTCCTACTGGTCAGCAACGCAATTTGAGTTCCTCCAGGTTTACTCAGTAATGGACAGTGACTCATTTTGAGTGCTGTGTCATCTTTGCTTCTCTGAGATATTTAACCATAAAACTAAGCTTTAACACTGATAAAAATTCTACCCAAAAATCTACTCAATGAATTAAACTAACCCTTGGTATTGAAATTTCCGATAAACCTCATCACTTGACTTAGCAACTTAAAAACTAGTCTCATAGTTAGCTCCTACCTATACTTCCAGGTATCATACTGAAGGGAATTTTTGTTTAGTGAGAATGAAACTTTCACAACTGAAAAGAGCAGCTCTTTTTAAACAATAATTTTTTTGTTAAATGCTAGGCATATAAAAAAACTGGTTGCCTAGTGACCGCACATGCGTTTCTTTACAATGGCAAACAAATAAAATCTTGTGATATTTGTTTTGAGAAATCAAAACCGTTTGGATAAGTTTTTTAGGGCAAAACTAATATATTTTGAAACTAGAAGAATTACAATTTTGATTTAGCAGTCTGTGAGTTTTGTTTGCTACCGTTGGCCTCAACTCCAGATGATGTAACGTGTGCGTTGTTACTGTGATCATCAGTTATTACAAATGCTGAAAATGCTGATTGAACAGATACATAGTGTGTTCAAAAAGACTATTTGTTTAAACAGTGAAAATTACTTGGTGATTTATATTCTTGTGCTTTTCATTTAATATGACTATTTTATACAAAAACGTGACCATTGTGAATAGAAAATGTTAAGTATTGTGTTGTGTTTTGTTGTACATAAAAAAATTATTTTGAATGACCCTTTATTCTGGTGAGAATTAACGTTTACAAAAATATATTATACATCAATACAAAGCTTTATTACTACACTCTAGACAAAATTCTTGAATTTACACACAAAAATACTAACTTAAATGGAACACAAATTTTACAAAAGTTTTTATCTAGCCTATTTGAAATTCCACATATTTTTTATTTTTAAATGTTTAAAAAGACTTCTATTAATTTGTATTTCCTTAGTAGAACATCTGTTTGAGATTACTATGATATAACATTTGTTGGGATTGTATGTATAGCAATATTTTATTTTGACCTATCAATAAACCATTGCATTTTTGGTTAATTAGCAACTTTAATAATACGTGCATGTTTTATATGGTGTTTCATATATTATTTTTGGATAATAAATTCTACGTATTTTGGGTTTCAAAAGATATTCGGTACACTTCTAAAGAACTTGATATGTTTAGTTTTGCACTAAAATTGCACAGCAACCACAAGTTTTTGTATTTTTAAATTGTAATAATTTTTCTAGTACAATATTCAACTCTATATAATTTGGCCAACGTACATAAACTAAAAGTGTTCATTTTCATAAGCAAATGTATATTTTATAGCAGTTTAGACAAATTCCTAGTAAATCGACCACCATGGTTTGCTAATATAGAAGTTACTATAAGACCAGTTTGCCTATACTATCACTCAAAGAGCTAGAAAAATGTATTTCTGTCTCCCTATCGTCACATCATTATAGAACATTACAATTACAATATAAAAATTTGTATAAAATTATACACACAACAGATGGAATAAAAATATTATATTGTAAAAATAACTTGTATAAAAAGAACCACAGCTACTTCGTAACCAATAACTTGTGATAGCAACCTTACAGTTAATAGGAAAAAAATATCTATTCTATTTTAATAATTTACAGAGAATCATTTAAGACAAATGAGATGTTTTGTCCACAACTTTTAGTATCTCAGTGACAACTAAAATAGAACTGGAATCGGCTGTTAACTGACTTTCCTCTCCATATAGTCAAATTATAAATCATATAGCGTTCTGAATGAAGTTGCTTGAGAGAAATTCCTTATCGGATGAGGAATCATCGCCATTCCAAATCTGTTAAATTATATTTTTTATTTAATGTGATTAATTGAACACATAAAATATTATAACTGATAATAAAACAGGTGGCATCTATCTACAACTAATAATGACAATTGTTCATATTAATTTGAAAATTTAGTAGTTTTGACAACTTTTAATCATTTTGTATCCTATTTTTATATTAGTGTTGTTTATTTAAATATTGTATAATTTAGTTTGTTTACAAACGAACTGATCTTCAGAAATATTGTACATCTGATGCCATAGATTACCCAGTTTTCAGCACTCTTCATGCCTAAAAAAGCAAATACTGTATAACATATGTGCCTCGTCCAAATTTTGTATTCTAAACTGTTTTGTCAGAAAATGTAGATTGCTTCTGGCATAAATTTTAATTTGCTGCATTCCATTAATGTTAGAAAACACAATTAATTAGAGTTAAGATAAAATTTGTGTGTAGACCTACTCTGAATAACACATTATGGCAACGGAGATGGTATCAAACAACAGTGGAAAATTTTGTTTTATGTGGAGGAAAATAGGTAGGTGAGGAAAACATTTTTATTTTTTTAACATCAGATATAAAAAGTGAGTCTGCTACAATTATAAAGTTTTTTTGCCCAGGTTATTTTCGACAGAAGAAAGTTACAGCCAATCAACAGTATTTTATGAAAGTAATACTTATATTTGTTTATTTAGAATCAAAGAGGGAATGGAATTCACTTTACATTGCTTGTGATGCAATACACTCACCACTGAGCCACCCAGACAGCCTAAGGGCCTTAATTTGTAAACTCTTACAAATTTTACTGTAATAAATGTGTATATGTGTATTTATTACTATAAATATAATCGTTTCGAATTTGTCCAGAGTGGTATTATTACCTTAAAAATAAATTTTTATAACTTATAGTTTTATTATGTAGTCCTAAGAAAGCGAACTAAAACAATAAAGATAAACAATTTAGGTGAATTCATAGTTAGTTAAGATTCAAAATGTAAACATTTTTAAACATTAAACTTACATTTTGTTTTGTATTGGATAATATATTGTTTCAAAAATAAATTTAACTATCTATGACATGACCGCAAATAACAAAGTTATAAATTATTATGTAAATGTAACAGTACAAAGTTTTAAATGAACTGAATGTTTGAAGACATGCTAATATTATTGCCTAACACTGGTATCACATAGCCTAGTCAACAAAATGTCTCACATACAGAGTATTAAGTGACAGAAAGTTCATGAAAAGGTTATGAATAGTGTAATGAGGATTTTTGAGGAGAACTGGCTGCACCGGAAGCAATTTCTTTGATAATCCTGTTTAAACCAAATAAAAATGGGCCTTAACTTCTGCAAAGAATCTGGATATTTCTGATCCATAAAAATCTAACATCCAAGTACTTAAAATCGAATTACTAATTATTCTTATAAGGATATGTTAAAAATTTCACAGATGCTACGACAATTCTTATTTATCTCTTCAGAGCTTTTATTTAAACAGCTAGTACTATTTTTATATATATATATATATATAGTAGTCATATAGTAGTATAGCACTGAAAAAATTAAACTAATCTGTATTCCTGTCATTTGAAATAGCTCTGCTTTATTTCTATATATTCTTGAAATATCTTTTTAAAATACATAAACCTAATAGTGGTTAATGTACAAGTGAATATAAGGATACAATTTCAGTAAAAATACACAATATTGTATCAAAAGGAAACATAGAAATGACCTTTGCACATGATTTTAAATGGGATTATATCCTTTAAATGCTTAAAATTTGGACACATTCTGGTATCATATGAATGTTTAGCTAAGCCAGTGTCTGGTTACTAAAAATTAACTTTTAGATATACCTAGAATTTTCTTAGTTACAATACTAACTTATCTCTCTCCACAATAAGGCCAATCTATTCTATGTAGGTATGTAAAATATTTGCAACAAATTGGCCAACGCTAGATCTAGGCTTAGTCTTATACTTAAACGTAATCCACTGTGTTAACTTAAAACATAACGTCAACTAACAGGTTTTTTAAACTCTGGGACTGGCAGTTGTTTGATTTTGAACCACAAAGACCGCCACCATAATGGCAGTGGTTAAATTCCAATGTCATGGCGCCGTAAAACGATTAATTAAGTTGTTATAGTATTAAAAATAATGAGGTACTACTGGAATCACGAAGAGTTGTTAGCTAAATTATTTTTGGTTGTCGTTCAATTCTCACTTGTGAACACCTGTTTGTGTTTACTGTTAGTCAGTTAGAATGACGTTTCTCTAGAGTTGTTCTTGTTTGCTTTGAGTGTGCATTCATCACGATTTTGATTGACTTAAAACTAAACTTATCTGTAGCAAAACAGGTGAAATACTGTAAAATAATATAGTTTGATTGTGTAAGTGACATAAATATGTAAAAGTTAATTTTACTTCAATTTCACATTAGCTTTAAAGTGTTTACCAGTAGTTGTATGGTGTATTAGATTAACTCGCTAGCCTATGTTTTGAACCAATATGATGTAAATAATTTGTTTGTAAAGCGTGTGTGTTGTGTTTGGCGTGGGGTAGTTGTTTATTGCATGATGGAAAGTTTTAGAAACAGACCAAGTGAATTATGGTATTTGCAAAAATTGGTTACAGTAGTGACAATGAATGATTCTGGCAGTGACATGGATTGTCTTTTTAATAATCTGCTACCTGATTACGAAAGCTTTTTATATTTTTCCTCTGTTTAACCATTTTCTTCAATCATACTTTGAATCTCATGACTCTAGATCAAACAAAAAGCCAAGGCCTGTACAACAAATTCCTAGATCTGAATCAGAAGCTAATGTATGTTTACTTTTCCCTAATCTTTTACCACTACCAGAAATATTGACAAGCGCGATCGCTTTGGGGCTGATGTTAGGGCTTTCTGCTGTGGCCTCGGCGGGAGTGACGGTTCGTGGTTCTTGCAGTTGCACTTAAGGTAACTGCATGTAAGCTGAATGAATGGAGAATGAAAGCCGATAAGGGTAGTATAATTTTATTAGTTGCCTATTGTATTAAAGAGTTTTTTTAGAGTTCAATCAGTATACAAAATTTTAATTTTAATTGAATTTTTATATTGGATCCTAATTAAGTATTAAATAGTTTTTAGTTTTTATTTTTTTTTTTTTTTCATGACAGTTACAATAATGTACTAAGAATGATTAGACCAATATATTATTTTCTTTATTGTGTTTAGAGGTTAAGTGGAAGAGAGAACATTTTAGTTCTAACTTCACCTCAATAAATAATAACATTTTTCATTTAATTCCTACTAAATCATTTACCAGATATGCCTACGCAACAGCTCCCCTACCCAAACCCCAAGATGGAGAAATGATTCCTTCTTGTAGCTGACTTATGGGTTAAAATGTATGCTCCTGAACTGAAAACAATTCATGATGAGAAATCCCGGACCTAGGGACTGCCCTAGCCTATTAACGATTTAAATAGACAAAAATGTATTTTATATATATCAGATTGAAAAAAAAAAGTCATTTGGCAAAATGAAAGAGCATTCATTCTGTTTAAGACTTCAGTCTTGGGACAATGTCACAATCAAAGAATGAAGCAGTTTTTGGGAACTGAAATAAATATGGCATTAACTCCACAAAAAACAAAGCATGTTACTTATTCGTCACGAGGACCAGATGATTTTATTCATTTTTATAGAAAAGTGATGTTCTTGTACAAGTTCCAGGCAATTCATGCGATAATCCATCTTAGATCCTTCTTATAATAATCTCTCGGTAGATCCGACCATTTTGGAACACAGCCAATGCAGCCTTCAAAAGGCACTAGACTCCCCGCCAAAATCTGAGCATTGATGACAGTAAGGTGGGAATGAAGGACATGTGCTCTATCACATAGTAAAAGGCTATTACTCATTCTCGCTATGGCATACAAAATTTGATTCGGTTGAATCTAGTTTATTGTACACTCCATAGCAGGCACGGAGTGTAAGGTTGCACTTCAATAATTTCCTTTAGGTGATAATCAAAAGCTGGAACATCTTTAAAAAACTAGGCTTTATTGAGTTCCTTCCCGTAATTAAAAAAGATCTTGGTGATGTCCTTGTTGTAATTCAGCTGCACACAAAGAATGCTTACTAAAAATGACGCAAGAGTGGAGGCCTCCAAACAGAACACGAAAAATCCTGAGGACATTAACAGTGATGATGACTGAAAGATAAGAAAGTTTTTAGACCATTGGAAATTTATGTGAATATTCCTATATATACACATTTAATAATTGTTTCCTTTCTTTTTTAAAATATTTCATTAATGTGTGGCAATGCAAAACTATAGTACTATTAATTTGATGGAAAAACTGTTCATTTATCACCCTAAATGTTTTTGGGTAATATACTTTGATTTTGTCTACTATTAAACAAACCCACTTAGAAATAGTCTAAATTAAACCTATACTAGATTTGGGGAGTAGGCTATGTTATGCATGTTTATTTAAAGTATGCCCACTAGTTTCATATGAACATTATATTTTTGTAAACACCAATGTTTTCAACAATATGAATGGCCTTAGTAAAACAGTCACTAGGTAATTTTTTATGTTATGCAAACCCCATAAAACTATATTTTCTAAAATTAGATGTAGGCTATCACTCAGTTGTTTGGCTATTTGTCTCTTTGAAATGTATGTTTCCCCCCAGGATTTCATTATTTTAATTTCAAATTTTAAGTTTCACGGTAGTTTTAAACAGTGGAAATATTTATCTGAGTATATCAAATCTACTGATGTCTCAATATTCTACAGTACTTGCTGAGTAAAACAGCATAGCCCATAATATTACTGTAAAATACAGTGCTTGGAGTATGGAAATCATTTAGAACAAATGTTTGCAGTGTCCCAAAACAGCACACCACTACAAGATTTTTAACCGCTAGTTTCAGTGTTAACGGCAATATATCTCTTATAACTTAAATCTAAATATTACACAAACAAATTAAGAAAATCACGCTTACCTAAGGCCTAATGAGGCCAGACTTGCAAATGTGAATCCACATTATAAAGCAAATATAAACCACCACCTATCATATCACAACTCTTTTCAGTGCATTGAGAGTAAATTATTTGTTTACTACACATGTACACTGTTGACTATTATCACTCCTAAATTAAGCGAAATTACAAAAGATGCGGATATCTACATTCTACACGACACTAAACAAACCAAACGTTGTGTCACAGATACCTAGCCTAGCTGATGTGAAGTATCTTGGAAACAGAACAAAATCAAATGATATTTAGTTAGTATACACCATTAAAAAACAACTTTTACGTTCTAATTCATCACTGAATTTATACTAGGAGTTTATGTATGAGTAACAAATCTCACAACAAAGAATATTCTCAAAACAGGTAAAAAACCTTTGTTCACAAATTACATCCCGAGCAAGTGAATGATAATATCTGACAGAAAGAGTTCATTTATTTCAACCCATTTGTTGTTCGAACTTCTGTCTAGTTTACTGCATCATCATCACAAATCCGGGCGCAACACAATTCTTTATAATTATATATTTATTTGCGTATCTGTAAGATTTCTTCTCAACACCGTAACCATCTTAAATACCACCGTCCCCAACCCGAGTACAGGCTGAGGCTGGCTTTAACTAGAAACAGACATTCATCTATGAAATCAAAGCCTGAAGAATTCTAGCAATGTATGACGTTTTATCATATGTAATAAAATGTGTACAGTGTCATACTTGGTTCATACTTCATTAATTTTACGGAAACCGATTACATGATTGTAGAAATAATAAAACATGCGTTAAAACACCATTGTTAAATACTAATGTATAATATATGGCTGCAAACAATAAGTTACATGGAATTAGCTATAATCACTATTTACGAAAAAATATCATTTCGCGAGAAGAAACTGTATAAAATAACACAAACTAGAGCAACAATACTAGTGGTAAAATAAACCAATAACAACAATGGAACATTAACACTGTGGTTTAATATATACGTATAATACGTATATTACAAAACGTATAATGACGACTTATTAAAAATTTCAAGTACAGGTCAGAAAACAATGACACTAGCAAGCGACGTTTAGTCTGTACTTCTCAAGCAGAATTCCATGACTAAGAAAACCCGCCTCCATCGTCAAGAACTCCAAGTTGTTAAATAAAAGCGAGTGACTGCTACGTCACGCTGGCCAATATCTTATCGGAGAATATGTCGTTCAGACAAGAGGTCAAACAAATAAACGAAGTTTTCTTCGATTCAAGGCAGAAATACACTCAAAGGATGAATGGAAATACTACAAATATTGACGAAGCAGCACAACACCTGAATTTGGTTGTTTATGTGTTTTATGTCGTTTTTGTTGTTTAATATTGTGTACGTGTTTGTGAGTAACAAGTCCACGTCTACGAACATTCTATTGCTCCAGGAAAGAGCTCTTTCAGCGTTTGCGTTCAGGAGGAATTTCTAGCTTGACACAGTATATATTGATTTCTCATTGAAGGATTGTGGTAACGTGAGTCTTATTCTTGGCTGGTTTAAGGCTTACTTAAGAAACCGTAAGCTGTCTGTCAGGATTGGCTCTACTCTGTCTAAACCTTTCTTTGGGGCCTCGAGGGTTCCTCAGACTCCCCACCTAGGTCCGCATATCTTCAGTGTATTCATCAACGACATGCTAGACGCGGTGGAGGTAGACTCACTGATGAATGCGGACGATCTGAAGTTGCATATGCAGGTATATTACGCGAGGACGCTGCCAATCTACAGACAAGTCTTGACCACATGCGCCATTAGTAACATGCAAATCAACTGTAGAAAGTTCTTTATTATGACATTTCATCGTTTTCGCTCTCCCTTCATGTTTTATACAGGCTATTGTCGGATACTGTGCTGTACTGAGTTACCTCTGTCCGGGACCATGGAGTAGTCTTCAAGAGCAGCTTGTATTTCGTGAGCAGGTGCACACGGTATGTAATATAGCCAACAAGATTTTGGGCTTTATCACTAGATCCACTGAAGGACTCAACAATCCCACGGTGCTGCGTGTCCGGTACTGCTAGCTGGTGTGGTGCGACAAGGGTTAGTATACCTCCCATGTCTAGTCTCCGCAGACCACAGAGAACATCAACAGGATTGCTGACAAAAGAAGATTACTAATGCTGTTCTTTGAGGTTGCCACTGATGCTGTTGCGGTTGGCCTGAAGCTCCCTCCTCTACACTTGATGCATGACATAGTATTACTTTTCAAGATATTAAATGGTCACGTTCTCAGTCCTGAGCTCTTATCTGAAGTAAACCTAAAAGTTCCCTCAGTTACACGTTCGGGAGTTGTTTTGACATCGATCCAAGACTGTCGATCCATTGTAATGACTTCCACGACTCTATTGCGAGGCTTCCCCGTCTCAGCAACCTTGTCTCTAATGGTGTAGACTTTTTCCACGACTGCTGTAGCATTTTCAGGGGGATTGGTGGAGTTTTTTTTTATGACGGCCTGACCCGCACTGTGTACCAAGTGCTTCAATCTTAAATCACTTCATTATATTAGCACACACACATAAACGCACACGCACAAGTCAGGCACTTTCTCACACATATAGTTATCTTGTAGTAGTATTTTCTTGCATTTTTTTCTCTTTTTTATATTGTATATTGTTAATGCATACTATTGTTATTGTTGCTTAAAATAGTTATTGTTATATTACAGTAATTATTGGTATTTTTGATTAGTA
This sequence comes from Homalodisca vitripennis, assembly GCF_021130785.1. Taxonomy (NCBI): domain Eukaryota; kingdom Metazoa; phylum Arthropoda; class Insecta; order Hemiptera; family Cicadellidae; genus Homalodisca; species Homalodisca vitripennis. Next base: position 70,056,731 of record NC_060215.1, read on the forward strand.
ACGTTGTCCTGTGTATTGTTGACAGTATACGTACAATTACTCATAGTTTACTTGTTGTTTCTATATTCCTGTTGTTTTAATTTTCCCAAGTTTCACCTTGTTTTCGAGCCTATCTTTTGTTGATTAATTCCTAGTCGGCGCTATTGCTTGATGTTAGCTTGTACTGATATCTTATTATTGATATTTCTTTGAATTACCCATATATGTTGTATTTTGAAGGAAAACTGTACACATACTTTTGGGTTCAAAATGGTAGCATATCTCTGCAAAAAAATTAATGTGATCGTCAATCTATTGCAAATACTCTATAAAATTATCTCACATTACACTCAGCTGTTATAAAGATCTTGTCTTATTAACAGCCGTATGTTAAAAATTTTACATAAATTTTTAATATGAAGTCTAATATTGCTTATTTAAAAGGTTTTGTTGGGCATTTCCAATTTCGTTTTAGTTTATAAATACTCTTTGTAAAACAATCTAATTGTTTGGTACATTTAGTATTTTCAATTTTATATTAATAACAGATAATTCAGAGGAAAGTATAAAAGAATCAGTGTATCAGGTGTTTAATAAAGCGTCATATTCAGGATAGTTTAAACAAATCATACATATTACTGTCGAAATTAAACTGTACATCTATAAACGTTTTAAAATCTTCTTGTTAGTAATTTATTTCATATAATTCTTGTGTTTGAACAGTTTTTAGATCCATGTATTTCATCCTTGCTATTTATGAATATTAATTATAATTGAATAAGTCATGATAGAGGGGGAAAATAGCGAGGTGACATTGCTATTTGTGTAAGAAAAGGGATAAATTATAAATTAATTTGTACTCCTAATGCTGACTATTGCTAAAAACCAGAATATGTATAGTTAGAATTATCGTTTAAATGGAAATTGCTTACGAGGAAAAACCCGTGTCCTTGGATTGATGAAGAGATTAAAAAATTGTTGGTGGAAAGGGATAAACAGTATGTGAGAACAAACAATATTGACGTTTGGGAAAATCATAGAGTATTGGGAAATATAATAGAAAGATTAGTGAGAGTTAGCAGAAACCAACACTTTTTAAATATACTTCATTGTGAAAAATCCATTACATATTTATGGGAAAATTTATAAAATTAAGGATCGTGTAAAGATCAAAAAGAATTGTGAGATCCAGTTATGTCATTAAACAGTTTAAGTATATATTTTTGTAGCATGACAAATAGAATAAGCGCAGATTTGAATTATTATTATAAAACGTATGAGCTCCAACTGATGTTAACAATAGTTTTACTATTAATGACATAAACTCTTATATTTGACAAAGCATTGATGAACACTTTGTCACATGATGTAGGCAATGATGGAATTCCAATAAAATTCACAAGATTAATTAATGATGAATGATAACATGTTTTGTATCATATATGTGTAATAAATATATAAAACATTCACCAATTAAAATTGATATAACTATTTTATTTATCCGTAGAATTTAAACAAATTTAGTATTGTTAGGTTTGCAATTAAATTTGTGCAATAAATTATTTTTATGTAGGTGTAACATTTTTTGAAAAATTAAATTTTGAAAACTTTTAATAGTTTTAATAATTTTAATCTTAAAATGGAAAGTAATCCTACATATTTCAACTTGAATAAATGAATGTATTTCTCATATTGCAATTCACAAATTCACAAAGTATACAATAAAAAGGTCGAGAAATCTGAACTGATCACTTTGTCCAGTAGTGTGATCAGTTGTACAAAGGGAAATATACATTCTTTTTACATAATAGTTATTTCAGTCTAGCATTCAATAAACACTTAGTAATTCGCCAAACTGTGACATCTGAAAGCTATACACAAGAATACATAATTAATCAATTAACTTTGTTTGTCCATAAAGCGTGTATGACATGGGTCAACAATATAATTATACATTAGCAACAACTAAAACACCAATAGGCCCACATATCTCCGTCTCTATCCAAAATAATTTTGCTTATACCAGCACGTTGTTCAGGTATTCCACATTATGTTGAACAAAAAGCCAAGCAATTGTTTCTTTACAAAAATGTTTTATATTGTTAATATTCCTTATTTGGAGTGGAAGTTGATTCAAGTATTTGGGGCCCCGATATTGAAAAGAGTTACGAAAGATAACTATTAACTTTGGGTAGTTTAAAGAATTTATTTCCAAAACTTCTTGTGTTATGCAGATAATTAGGCATTGTGTTCTCTCTATTTCCACTTCTAATAAAAAACAATCTGAGAACTTTGAAAACAAAAAGATGTTGTATTGGTAAGATGTTCAACTGCTGGTATAAAGGAAATGAACTTGTTCTTTTTGGTTGTTTTAAAATTATTCTCAAGAAATAATTTTGAGTAATTCTTATATTTATCCATTAACGACTTAAACGTTCCTCCCCAGCAAGGCAAAGCGTACTGCAGTCTTGAATTGATCAGTGCAAAATAAAGTGTTCTCAAAAGTGATTTATTACAAAAATTTCTTAAAAAATAGAATTTTCTAATTTGTGATCTTAATTTTCTATGTAAGTCATATACATGTGGTTCGAAAGAGAATTTTTCATCCAGTATTATTCCTAAGTATTTAATAGTTTTTACTTTTTCTAACGGCTGACAGGTACATAATTGAGTATTACAGGTTGAGGAATGGAAAACCAACGGAAAGGGTATGTCGAAGCCAGCAAAATCAAAATTTATAAACTTTGTCTTGCTAACATTTACTTCCATTCTGTTTATAGAGCACCATTTTTTAAGTAGTAAAAGATCATGATTTATGGAATTTCCTATTATAATTAAATTTTTGTGAGTAAAAGAGCGCAATATCGTCAGCAAAAGCGTTAATATTTCCTTGAAAGTTTAAATTTAATAAATCGTTAATGAAAATTAGAAAAAGGGTTGCTGAGGTCATTGATCCTTGAGGTACCCCTGTTTGAACAGTGAGTGGTTCACTAAAGGTGTTATTAATTTTAACTCGTTGTTTTCGTCCTGTAATAAAGCTCTTGAACCAGCTTAAAGCTACTCCTCTTATCCCGACAGATTCTAATTGATTTAAAAGGATCTCATGATTAACCATGTCGAAAGCTTTTTTAAAGTCAATGAATAGACCTGTTGTTTTAAGTTTAGAATTTAAGCTAGCAAAAATATGATCTGTTACTGTAATTAACGCACTCTCCGTTGATTTGCCTTTAATAAAACCGAATTGTTTAGTACTAAAGAAATTAGATTTATTTAGGAAGCTGTCAAGCCTTATCATCATTATTTTCTCGAATAATTTAGAAAAAAACTGAAAGAAGGCTTATAGGTCTCAGGTTGTCCAATTTATATAAATTTGGTTTTTTTAATATAGGTACTACTGAGCTTAGTTTAAGACTTTCGGGAAAGACACCTTTACTGAAACTATTATTTATCATATACACTAAAACAGGAGCTATGTCATCCACTATATGTTTTAATAAAATTACATTAAAATTGTCAAAACCTGTGGATTTCTTATTTTTTAAATTGCGAACAACCGCTTTGACTTCGTCCACGGAGGTAGGAGCAATAAAAAAAGGAATTGTTCTGAAAGGAAAGAGGAGTTAGTGTTTCGGTAGTGATTGTACTGGGCTTATCAGAGTGTACCGAGATAAGATGTTTGTTGATTTCTTTTGCGATAGTACTGGGGTCAGTTATCCAAGTCCCATTATCTAACTCAATCCGGTCGACACCATTGTTTTTTAGAACTACCTGTTACATTATTAATGATTTTCCACTGTTGAGAAATGTCACCTTTACAACTTTCTAACTTTTTTGCATAAAATGTGTTTTTTGAATGATCAATTTCTTGTTTTAGGTTATTAGAAAATCTATTAAAGTAATTTTTAAATGTTGTATCATATGGTCTCCTCTTACAAATTGTGTAAAGCTTTTTTCGTTTGGCTATTCTTTTAAGAATATTCCTAGTAATCCATGGGCTTATTAACTTAGCTTTCTTTAGTTTACAATCAATTACAGCTATTCTACTACTACTATTAACAATACTACTCAACACTTCTTGGAATTTATTGTAACAACAATTAACATCTTCTTCATAAAAAATCTCACACCAATCAGTATTTTGTAACTTATTTTTGATCATATCTAAATCAGGCACGAAACTGTCAATACTGGGATTACAATTTATTAAATTGACTGACGTGCTACACTTGTTATTAAACTTTAGTCCCAGAACACAATGGTCCGTTATTCCTAAATCAAACACATCACTGGAAAAGAGATCAATATATCTATTTCTAACATATATGTGATCAATAAGTGTTTTTGAGTTGTTTGTTATTCTGGTTGGAGTATTTACTAAAGACAAAAACCCATTATTGTTCATTATACTATTGTAGCTCTGAGTTATTTCATTTGTTTCCAATAGGTTAATATTTATATCCCCAACATAAATAATGTTATTTTTCATTTCCGATACAAGTTGAGTCAGTTCCAATAGAAATGAATTTTCAGATATAAATTGTAGCCTGTATAAGCATATTAGTTTAAAGTAGGTTTTGTTTATATTAATTTCAAGGATAAGTGTATCAGCTGTTGTCATATTGAAAGGGGAATTTAGCTGTTTAAAATCTATTGAATTATGTACAAAACATATAACACCACCTGCTCTATAAGTATCGTTGCACTTGGCAAATGATGTGTAACCTGGAATATTATAAAAATCTGTCTCATGACTACTAACCCATATTTCACTAAGTATAATAAAATGAAATTTATGTTCCATAACACCTATTTCTGCCACTAAACTATCAAAGTTTTTTCTCAGACTTCTTATGTTTGTATATATTAGTCTATAGTTGTTTATATTATTTCCAGGTTCAAAAAATGTATCCAGATCGGATTGACAATTATTTGAAACTATGTCCATCATGTACTTATAAAGTTATCTAAAATAAATGCGTAACGTGGAATTTATAATATATATTATATATATATATATATATATATATATATATATATATATATATATATATACATTTAACAATAATAAACTATACAACAAACTCAACAAAAAATAAGAACAAACAACAAAGAAGTATGTAAACAATAAATTGATCAATAGATAGTATAAATAATAACACAACTCACATTTTACTTTAGCTTGTCAAGTTCCTCATAGTTGTCAATTCTGCGGTAACGTTCGCCCTGACACTTCCTGAGAAAAAACTTTCCGTCTCTGCACCACGCGTAATCGTAACCCACTTCTTTACACTTCTGTTTCAGTTTGGACAGAAATACCTTATTTTCTGGGGACATATGTTCGTTGATGTAGACGTTCTGAGCGGGAAGAGCGGCATGAATCTGTTTTGCTGTCATCACCTTCCTTTCCTTGAATTTGTTGAGTAAAGTGTCACGAGCTGTCCTCCTTTTAGAATTGTACTATGAGGGGCTGCGGGCGGTCTTTCTTGAAAGATGGAACTCGGTGGGCAGTTGAGATGTCGTTTTCCTGTATCTGTACACCAAGGGCAGCTCCGATGTCCTTAACTAGGCTGAAGACGTTTTCTTTCGGAGTTTCAGGGATCCCACTTATCTCAAGGTTGTTTTTTCTTGAGTAATGTTCTAGCTGACGAACTCTATCCTTCAGAGAAGTTACCTCTGTGTCGAGGGCGGCATTCCTATTACGCAGATATTCGTTCTCTTTCTTCAGAGCTGCTAAATCGACCTTAATTTCTTTCATTAAGTTAGTCGATTCATCCATCTTCTTTGAGACGAACTGCATAGATTCGGATAGGCTATTTAACTCATTTCTAGTTGATTTCAGCTCGGCAACTTCTGATTTCAGTTCTTTTATTACTTTAAAGAGTTCTTGTATGTACTCAGCCCTACCCTCCGAACTAATAGCTGTTTCACCTCTGCAACTCTTGCATTTCCAATCCCTAAAAGATCGGGTTTTCGCTCCATCAACATCCTCTTGGACGCACCGATAATGGAAGAGGTTTTCGCAACTTCCGGCGCACTTAATCTTCTGTTCATTTTCGTCATTCCCGTAGGATAATCCACAGATGCCACAGTGAGACGACATAGTTAAATCAACTTAAGTTCATATGAAATTCAATAAACACTGTATAGCGAAATCACTGCGTAGCACGTCGCGTCAAGTAGTAACGTGTACGCGAACACGACCGGGTGGATGACCGGATGATAAGTACGGTGCATCTTATCAGCTCGGCGGACTGAGCTAGACTTGTGCTGGTCTCTTTAATTAGTTGAATATAAATGACAAATTTCATGTTATTTGCTCATTGATTCAGCGGATTCTAAGATATAATTTTTAACATTAAAGCACAATCGTCGGACAAAATCTAAACGAAAACCTATTGGGTATTTGTTCATTTGAGCTTTTTTCTTGTTTTTGCGTCTATTATCATATGAAGTTGTGCCAACATCTCGCGAAACACCCTGTATATATAATTTTACAATGTAAAATAGTGTTTATCCAGATAAATAGAAGGAAGTTTTACCAAAAGTATCTGACCCCTCAGAGTGTAAACATTATTGAGTTATAAATAATTTGTTTGCATTAGGTAACATGTTAGATAAGATAGTGTTTCAACAAATTTGCTACTTTATAAATCACGGTAATATTTTATTTAAGTATAAGTTTGATTACAAATCTTTCTTTAGTGTCCAGACAGCACTGATAATAATTACAAATGATATTAAATTTACTATGGATAATAGACAACTAATTATAGTGATGTTTTACACTTTATACGTGCTTTCGATTGTGTTCAGTATCACCTTTTGTTATCTATTCTAGAATCTTACAATTTTAGTCTAACACAGATGGTCGGATATAGTCCTAGTCAGAAGAATGGATTCAAAGAGTAAAAACAGTTAGAGAGCCTTTTAAGTAATGGACATTAAATGCTGTAGTAGTGCCTAAAGTCTCATACCTTTCAGCTTTCCTTTTCTTATTATATATTAAAATAGTTATCAATTTATCAGACATAGTAAGATAATGTTATATTTAGAACACACTCAATTTTACTTGCATTGTGATTCTAATAAGTAAATATAATGCCATAACCCTGCTAAATAATGTTTTAACAAGATTGTATGAATTAAATATTGATCATGGCTTAATGCTGCAAAATTTAAATTAATCAATACAAGAAATTAAAGGTTAATTTTGAGTATATTACACATATACTTTACCAGTAATAATAAATAATAAAATTGTAAATATGAGCTTTATATTGTAAATTAAACTTAAAATGGAAAACAACTTTATCATGGGTAGAACAGGTTAACGATATTCATACAAATATGTACTAATGTATTTGTTAGGTTCAAACTGTATGTAACCCAACAATATATTTAAAATGATATTGAGACCTACTCTTCTTATGTCTTCTTTCCAGTATGCAAATCTAGTGGTTTGTGATTGAAATTATACACTAACTAATAAGTTACAGACAGCTCAAAATGTGAGGTTCGATATGTTTTTAAAATTTATTGATGGATGATCATGTTACAGAACATCATCCAAGATTATGATGGATTAACATAAAGTAGATTTGATATTTTCTGTATAATATATGTTTACTGGAATCCTACTAGAGGCTAGCTAATGTTAACTTATAAGAAGCACGATTTAAAAATAGTATGATATAATTTCCAGTACACAAAACTGTAACATATGGGTAGTCGTTTAAAGTGAAGGTTAAGGTTAAAGAATTTGTTACATAATGATATTAAGAGCCGTGTTAGTTATAATGAGCTCTATAGGAAAATAAAAAAAGGACTTACATAAAAATAGTAGAATACAAATAATAGAAGGATAATAGAAAAATTAGATTTTAAATTATATTTTTTAGTATTGTTATCATAATTAAAATTTACTACCACCTCCTGTCAACGTCTCGTAACATACCTTTTGTAACATATAACGATGGCAAATTACTGGTAAGACAGAATTGCCGGTGGGGCCAGCATTATCAAAATTGTATTATTCACTGTTTTATACAATGAAAGATACATTATACATTGTGACTTTCGTCAAACACTCGAAACACCTTCAAACTCAGACATAAAAGTGGGTCAAATTTCTTTACAGGATCTACAGGTACAACGTAAGGCTAAAGCAATTTACATCATAGTTTATGACCAATTAATACTTTGTAGGATGTAACATTCTCAGCACACCACATCCACATCCACATAAAGAAAGTGGAAAGACACATGTAGAAAGTAATGCCTGGATAAGATGGCCAAAAGCAGTGCAATTACCGGAGCACAGTGGATGATAGATAATCCGGCCCGGCTCCTTTTTGAAGATTAAGGGGTTTTAGTTTATTTTGAAGGTCAGTAGGGAACAGCGAAAAGCCAGGTAATGAGGTATTCTATCCAAAGTCAGAAGTTGATGTAGGGACATTAGCGCCTCTAAATATAGGGGTAAAATAGTGAAACGCTCACATTTCTTTGAAGGTTCAAGTGCTTCCCATAAGTTAAAATCACCTTAGAAGGTATACCAGATGAATGTTTCAGGCAGTTTGTGTGTGACAAAAAAGACACATTAGCAAACATGAAGATACATTGTTCTTTTACACGATAGTTAGTTCCTTTTCACATCGTGACACCCAATCGAACACATCCATGATTACAATAGCTCATGCTCACGTGGCGTTCCTATCCTTATATATCTTGATCGAGGAGAAATGGTCATCCATATGAGCAACGTCATCCATTGTAAATTACTGGTTGATTGTGTGAACGTCAGATACACTGCTCATGAAGACCTTTAAAGGTTTACGTTTTCGTGCTTTTCCTAAAGGCCTTAATAATAGCAGTATTGAAATCATTTGAGATAGTTAGGAAACGTTTGGTAATAAGATCAAGATCACGGTTAATTTACTCTCTATGATGTGATCAAGTGACTGAATCAAGTAGTGAAACATAATATTTGGGACTCATATTATGGGCTTGAGTGCTCATTAATCCCAGCAATAGCCTTCTTCGGGTTTACCATGTTGTTACATATAAAAAATTAGATCATTGGCTCTTTAACTGCTCATTTTTGTCCTCATAATCAGTAATTCTCACCTCAAGGTATGTTAAGTTACCATCCAGTTTATTGACCTGTATTATTATCTCATTCACGTGTGTAAGAGGGGTAATACGAGTATTGATTTAGGCAGTGAGAACAGATAACTTGATAGTAAGTTCTGTTAGTTGATTCATTAGTATATTTAAAGCCTTTTACTATAATCCTCATACTTACAAGCACACTTGCGGCGCTCATTTGCTCGTGGATTTACCCAATGAAAATATTCTAAATTTTGATATCTTAACGAAGTCAGCGTGAAATATACTATAACATAATAAATAATTATTACCAAATAAAATGAGATCCAGCTCTTTTATAATTATATCCATTTTTGATATAAGGGAAATCTTTCGTTTTATGAGGGAATAAAACGAAATTTTAAGTGACGGCAACGAAGAACCGCTGTGAAAAGAGAGGCAAACCACACGAGCTCCTCACGCGTAAGTTTAATGGGGCGATCAAGGCAGGCGGAGAGAAAGAGTGGGGGCAGAGCCGAGCAGTACCGATAAATCCCGAAAATTCCTGACAAACCCTGTACATGCGGCTGATAGCGACCTCAGTTCGGAACGGTAATTATCTTACGAATTAATGAGTCGTTTTATATCCGAATTAATGAGTCGTTTTATATCCGAATTAATGAGTCGTTTTATATCCGAACATATCTGCAAAACATAGAAATTATATCGAAATAATTATATTAATATTGAACTTTCTTTATAACTCCAAAGACACTTTACAAAATGTGAGATGGTGCACAACGAATAAAATGTCATAATCTCATCATATTTTGCATTTCTCAAGCCTTACTTGTTTGTGCATTGACTCTTCATACCAGGCGCAAGCTTTATGTTGTCTGTCTGTCAGCTGCTGTAGATAAAATATCAAAACAAATAAACACGAATTTGAACTATGAGCATGCTTCGACAACGAATATGATTTCAGCTTAACACAAGTTGAAATTTGCCCCGAATGTTTTTACCACTGTGGGTGTTACAAGCCCCAACACCCCTCTATTTGGACTAAATTTCAGATAATTTTGTTAGTAATTTTTGTAGATTCAAAATTTGTCTATAGATTGTTAATATCATTTCATAATTTACTAAAACCAACTATTCCACAAACATGATATACATTTCTCTGTAAAATGTTTTCGCTCCCTGAAATTTGCTGAAATTGGCTATAGCCATTTAAGCCTATATGTCCATCCAGCTATGTGCCTAAACTACAAAATAAACCAGCTAAATGAAAATGTGGTTCCTGTTATTGTAACTCTAGTGGTTATTCTGTGGTTATTTAAAACTCTGGTATTTATGCGTTTTAATCTGAAAGCAATTTCATCTTTACAGTACCCATTACAAAATCAATTTCTCCAACTTACCTTTGGAAGTTATTGGCCGTAGATTAACATTACACTTAATGAGAAACACTTCAAATTATTTAGTATATATATATGGTACACACTCCATACACACCACACCACTGCTGCTGTCCGATGAGACGTTCTGAAAATTATTGATTGTTAGTTCTGAGCTATTTATAATTTTGGAGGGAAGACCAGTCCATTTTGGGATGAAACGGAAGTGGCTGGATAGTTGATAAGTCAAGCCAGCGTTTCTACGCCAGGTGCAGGGTTGCAGTATTGGTTGACTCAAATCTCCTTTCTGTAGCATGTCCTTTGATATCTTATCGTATTTTCTTTTGAGAATTTTAGTATTTGAAACACTTTGTTCAGTATTCATATTTTAATAACCTCAAATTATTACGATCAAGTTTTAACTTATAGCAACAGCAATAGATTTCTCTGTCTGTTTGTTGGATATATCGAGAATGAGAAATAAGCTATAGACTTGAAATTGTGCATGCAACTTCGACCAAGCCTGATAAGTGCCATGTGTCGTCTGGCGTACGCGATTATAATGCTGATCTGATCTATAGTACATGGCAATTATCGAATAATTTCTAACTAATAGTAATGTAACCTACAAATTATATTTTTTTGATTAAGGCAGTTGAAAAATGCAATGAACCAAATATAATGATACGAAACAATTTTATTGGTTTACATTTTAATACAAAAGATGCAATTAAAAAACTCAACTTAATTGTTGATTTTGTTTTTGGAGACCCTGAAGATCATTCTTTAACTACTATGCTAAGCAGGGCTCTTTTTAATCCTCCTGGATGTTTAATCCACTCTCGAATGTTTTCTAGCTACGCCACTGAACGTAACGAGGTTACTTTGTTACATTAGACTTCCTTACGTCTTTTTGGGTCTTTCGATACTCCGTTGTATTGGTTTATTTGTATGTAGACAAAAGTAATTGTCTGCCATTAATTACGTTGTAAAATCAAGGTTCAATGAAATAAATTTAATTGCGCTGCATCCTGCAGCATCCAGCTTTGAAAATGTAATATATATATATATATATAATATATATATATATATTGTTGTTGTACCAAATTACTGAAATGTGTTTAATTCAGAGTAGAAGCTAAAAACACAATGGTACATTTTAAGAGGTTTGTCACATTGATTGCCTGCAATTTAATTGAGCTGCATCCTGCAACATCCAGCTTTGAAAATGTAATTTAAATATATGTATGCTGTACTAAACTACGGAAAGGGGTTTGAAAATACAGTGATACATTTTAATAGGTTTGCCAGGTACTGAACTAAATTAAATTCAGAGGAGTACAGAGCGAGAACGCGCGGACTGCTCATTCCACTATTCTAATACACGGGCTATCTGTAGTTGGCAGGAGGGGCCCCTCCATCCCCACTCTTTCTCTCAGCCTGCCTTGATCGCCCCATTCAAATCAAACTTACGCGTGAGGAGCTCGTGCAAACCAAACCACAGCGAGAGTATGTATAGCAGTTGATTACAGCTGAAGTAGAAGAACGTCTGTGTTATGATTATTTTAAGTCAGCTATAAATTTCTATTGCTCAATTTAAGTAGTAAAGGTTATTTGGTTAGTGGTAGTCGTTTTGTGCACAAAACATGGTAGAATTTAAACCAACAAACATGTCTGAAAGTGAACAGGTGCCTGACTATAAGCTAAAGAAGTACCAAATAGAGGGAAAATTACGGCAATCCATGGAAGTGGGTCAAATATGGTACGTTTTTGAAATATGTTTACCTAAGTAACTCATACACTGGCCAAGGTAGATTTATTATTGGTAGCTAGGCCCAAGTCCCATTTTCATTTGGCCTTGAAAATGTATAAGAATTTTCATCTCTAATTCATTAGTATTGCTATTATTAGAGCAAAAAATTGTACTTAAATGTTCGAATAGAGAACTAGGTTGAACTGATGAAAATTTAAATGGATGTCACGTTAATTAAAACTTTAGACATTCTATCCAATCTATTCTGCAAGGAGTAAAACCTACCTAACACTAGATTGTTATCCAAATATTAACACACTATAGTACATGATGCATGCAAGATGGGCTGCAGCATAATAAGTGGCCACCAACACAATTGAATCATGATTATCGAATAATATTGAAACATCAATATTCATAACCATCTAATAATTCTGAAAACAGAAAAGAAAATATGCCAGATCAAATAATTTAGTAGGTATTTCAAAGAACAATTTAATTCTGGCTTTTAATCTTATAAAAAGATTAATATATTAATGATAAATAAAAAGCTATCTATGCTATAAATATTTATAAAATGGGCAATTATGAGGTTAAAGCCCTACCTGGCAAATCACGACCTTGAAATTATCAATGTATTCTGCTCATCCTCTTGAACAAAAATATATATGATTTTAAAGGGTGCAAATGACAAATAACATGGTTTTAGGGGGTATATTCATAAATAGTTAAGTGTTTAATGTTCTGTTTGTGTCCTGTGTCTGGATATCTGTTTACTTAAATATTATCTGCGGCCTGGAAAAAATATAAATATTATCTGATAGCGTATCTGTTATATAAGCGCTCCGGGGCAGAAGTCAGTGCTTCACAAGATATTGTGTACTGTAGTTTCGATCGATTGAGCTCGTGACAATTATCGATCAACTATCCACTAGATTGACAAATCGTAGTCAATTGTGTGTGTCGGGAGTGTTTTGTCAGGCATGAGTTTACGTTTTGACCGAAACGAGATTATTTCTTTTTAATAGAACATAGAATTTTTAATAATGAGTGTATTTGTTCGTTATGTGGTCGCGTATTGTTTTTAAATCGGGAGACTTTGATGTTTTGTTGCGACAGAAAAATTTGTAAAAGTAGTAAAAAAGTTGGTAATTCTAAGCAATATATGGGTCAACCTCGATTTTTCTCATATTACAATATAATGTTCCAATAGTCAATTAATAAAAGGAAATGACTAGAATTTCTTGCCGGAAAGCAGTTATAGGGAGCAGGCAACCGCCAGACGGTCATATATTGCTTAGAGTTACCTATTAGTGATCAGGGGCACTGACGTGATCTGGGCTTCAAATTTGGAACTACTCGAGTTTATTTTTTTTTTTCTAAAAGAGCAAGCAGCGCGAAGCGCTGCGCAGCGGGCAGGCATTGTGCGTGATCCTTTTTTTTTTATTAAAAGTTTCTGATAAATTGTTATTACATATTACAATATAATGTAGGTAATGTATGTAAAACTATTTTAAACACATAATTACATGCTGGAAACCAAAGTAAACCAATATAATCCGCCCAATACAAAATCTCCGTAAAAATCTGGTAAAGGAATCTGTGTCATTCCTTTGGCCTAAATCAGTTCAGTATATACGAAGATCACGCACGATGCTTGCCCGCTGCGCAGCGCTTCGCGCTGCTTGCTCTTTTAGCAAAAAAAAATAAACTCGAGTAGTTCCAAATTTGAAGCCCAGATCACGTCAGTGCCCCTGATCACTAATAGGTAATTCTCGCGGTTGCCTGCTCCCTATAACTGCTTTCCAGCAAGAAATTCTAGTCATTTCCTTTTCTAATTGACTATTGGAACATTATATTGTAATATGAGTTGCCTGCTCCCTATAACTGCTTTCCGGCAAGAAATTCTAGTAATTTCCTTTTCTAATTGACTATTGGAACATTATATTGTAATATGAGAAAAAATCGAGGTTGACCCATATATTGCTTAGAATTACCAAAAAGTTTTAAATGTAATTGTAAGAAATCGGCCCAGGCAGGTTCCTTCTTTGAAAGAACGCGCTTAGACATAGACATATTTTGGCTTGGTGACCACGTTGCGGCATTTTAAGCCACTGAGACAACGCTATATTTTGTTGGAGTTTGGTGTTTCTGCACATTTTGTGATGGACTGGTATTCTGCCTAAAGTGTATTTCCATCACATTTCAATAAAGTAGAGCAGTTAAGACCTATCTTGATATTAAGCTCAATATCAAATGTTGAAAAGATAGACATAAAGCAAATTATTGGGAACTTGTCAATAAAGAACTTGTCTTACAAAAACTGTAGTCTGGGTAGGGCGGAAATATGGTACACCTAACTTACTGCCATTATTAACATGTTTAGCAATTAATTTGAAGCAAGAGATAAGAGACAGGTCAACTGGATTTCTTTTAAGCTTTTGGTTTTATTAGTCATGTGATGTTACTAGCTAAGAAATTATTATGGATTTGGTGAAGGAGTGATTAGGTGGATAAAATGTTTAGGTGAAAGACAGCAGATCACCAAACTTGGCAAAGAGACATCTTAGTCTCTCTTTAAATTTCAGGATGTCCCTCAGGGTAGTTGCTTTGGACCAAGCCCGATTCAAAATGTCAGTAATTGGTTGGTGAACAATGGTCTGTAACTCAATGCGAACAAGTTTTCAGTTCTCCATGTAACCCCACACAATACAACATGGTTGATGGTGGAAATCTGACCATGTATGACATGGTTAAGGTACTTGTCTTACTTGATTGTGACCTTTCATTTTATGATTATATCACCAATGCCTCACAGCACGCACTTGGCAGACTTAGGGGCCTGTACAGGTTTAGAGCATTGCTGCCGATATCTGTCAAGCTTCATCTCTTGTCGAGCTTTACTCCCCTAAAATGAGATGAAGTCAGAAGGAAGGGCTTTCCATACTTTGGCTCCAAGCTGTTTAATGGCCTACTCTTGCAGTTTAAAAATATTTTTTCTGTAGATAAACTGAAAGAGTTATTTAAATCAAGACCCATTTAGATGTGGGTCTGTATTATTATTGTGTTGCTGTGATTTGATAAGACAGCCATTCTTTTGTTGCGGACGTGACAGTTACACACCTTCTCATTAGAATAAAAATTAAAGTTTTTTTTTTTCTATAAATATTTAATACCAAGCAGATAGACAAATGTGTATACAATTTTCATCCTGAATATAAAATACATAACATTATTTGTTTTAATGCCATATCTAATAGAGTTGGTGTTACGGACGTGACGTGAAAAGCACCTAGGTTCTGACATAGTATGACAACTGTTTAAAAGTCTGTTAATTATTTGAGAAATATGCAATTTAAAATTATCTGTGATAGTCTTAAGAAAATTTCCTACTGGGAAACATTAATGTCTAATCAGAAAACATTGGAAATAAAAAATAAAAAAATGTAAACATTGTTACGGACGTGACTGGGGTTTGTTACGGACGTGACAATAAAGTAAAATTTCTCATTAAAAACCATTTATTTGACACAATGCACACTTTAACATATATTATATGTAATAATATAATTAATAATAATATAATCATGTAATATATGTGTGTGAGGGCTAAAATCGCCATGGGCGAGAGAAAACTCACCGTGAGTGGTGGAAAAACTTTACCTGATCTAAAACCTGAATAATGTAAAAAAATTACAAGAAGAATATTACTGACTAGTCAGTAACAATAAAATAATAATAATAAATAAAATAATGACTAAATTGTCTTAGTGACAGAGCTTGACAAAAGTCCAAGTCCTAACTTTTACAGAGCAACATCATTTTTAAACTGGTAAAGAATTCTACCTCCCTTGGTAATTATATCAGGTTTAGGCAAAATGCCAACGATCTGGTCACAAGATATAAAGCTTATGTCATTTTCATTAGGCTTAAACGTAGATTTGCCTCCATAAGGTTCCATAAACATAACTTCAATTTCACGATCAGGCTGTACTTCTCCTTGAGTTACTGCCACAAAATTCAAAGTCTTTTTACCCGTGGTAAATGAGACGACAAGGTACACATCCAGCTTCAATTCATCAAATGTGTATGGAGCAGGTTTCGTTGTATTTTTCTTCTTCTTCTTTAGAGCTGTCCTCAGAGTCAGTATACACATCCTTAAACCTATAGAAGCGGTCATGATCTTTTGTTAGAGTCATTGAACTAGAAGGGTTGTCTTCTTCTTCACTTGAAGGTTCATCACTTAAAGATTCTTCTACAATTGGAACTTTTAACATCAAATCAACCGATGTCTTACCAATGAGCATGTAGTTATCGTCATACCCCTGAAAGTGATGCATAGATTGTATTTTAGGTATCTCAATCAGGTTGTCCCATCTTTTAGTGAGGAGTGTTGCAACTGAATCTACTTCAGCCTGTGGGACAAATAAAATGACAGTCTCTTTGCACTTTACTTTGGCTGTCTCATAAAAATCATAAGGCGTGCTCACAAAACATTGCCTCCCTTGAACTTCCCTCCAGACAGTTCTCTTGACAGAACCTCCCACTCCATCAACTGCCCCTTTGCCGTGCCCCGAAGCAAAAAAATTCCACTCCAACGTAACTCCAAAATCTTTCTCAGCGTAGCAGACAATTGCGACATTATACCGGCTCTTAAATTGGCCTGCACAGTTGTCTGAAAAAACAATCAACTTATTTACTTGTGGAACTACTTCCTTAAATTTAACTATAATTGCCTTCATAAAAGCAAACACTGAGTTTTTGCTGTGTTTCAAGTCATCACTTATGACAGCAAAACTGTATACTTTGTCATTGTGCCAAATACAACAGGTAAATATTGTAGTTTGGTTATGAGCCCAGTGAGCGCTTTGAATTTCATCCTGTTGGATGATCGAATAATTTTCTGCAAAGTCTACTTGCATTACAGCACTTTTGGGGTTCTTGGTCAAAGATTTTTTACACTTCTCAAAGTATTGTGCCTGTACTCTTTTAATATATGTGTGCGTCTTAAATGCAGCTAGTTGACTGTTTAATGTTAAAAACCATCCTCTTCAACGTTGTAGTATTTTCTACCAACTTAGGTCTATTATTTACTGTTTTCCACTCCTTCCACTTGAGCCTTTTATTCATATCAACATCAGAACTCAGCAGAGTCTCTAATTTTTGAATACAGTTCTCGCATTCATTTGTCATACAGGTCACTGATTCTGTATCACAACAAACTGACCCTAAAAGCTCATTATGAGTTTTTGGGAATGCAGGATGAAATTTAGATATTGGTTCAATCAAGAACGAGAAGTTGGCGTGTTTAATGCAAACACATACTGTATGGGGCATCTCACTTAAGGGCAGGATGTGTTTAGGCCGCAAGCTATAAAACTTAGATTTTGAAATCTTCTCGTCTGGATGCGAACTTTTAAACTGTTCATAAGCCTCTCTAATTCCCATAACCATATGGCGAATTTGGATCAGGCCCCGTTTCCCAGTAAGAGGGTCCTTTACAGATTTGACATCCCTTTTTCCTGGAGCCTGACGGCTAATCTCATCATTGTTAAAAAATTCAATCACGCTCTGTTTGCACTCTTCTGATAGTTGTCTTGATCCAGATTTTCTTGTTTTAAAAATATTTTTAACTATCTCAGGACCAAGGTTTTCATACATTAAACGCTTAAAAACTGCACGTTTTTTTGACGGACTCTTAGGCAACAAAGCTTTTACCTTCTTCACAGCCTTTCCTAGGGTTCTTGGACTTTTGTAAGAGCCAAGATCAGACCCAGAGACTTCAACATTAACATTTTTCTTTCTCAACCTGCAACGACGCTGTCTTTCCCTATCTTTTTCCCTTTTTAGGAGTAAAAGTTTATTATCACCATGTAAATCTTCTTTTTCCTTAGCTCTGACGGCTCTCTTACGCAACTTATCTTTCTCAAGATGCTCTTGCCACTTAGTTGGATTTTCCTTCTTCTTCGCTCTGCATTTGGCAACACGATCTCTACTCGACATTTTCTGGAAAAAATAAAACAGGTTATATTAGTTTTAAATAACCACTCCAAAACTATAAGTTTAAGACTATAACATAACTAGAAATGTAACCTCTTTGTAATCAGTAGGCCTAAGCGGTGATCACATCTGCCCACTTCATCCAGTTGCGGTGTGGGTATGTCCAGTAACTCAGTAACTGGCGAATAGGAATGCCCAATGAAGACAAGTGAAGGTTTAACCTTTACTGTTGTTTAGAATCCATTAAAATTACAAATACTGTAGGCTATCTAAGGGTTTGATATCACCACTCACCCACAACCTTAATTATAATGGCATATTTTACTCAAACGAAGTTTAATGTTTAGCACACATTTTTTTTAAGGTTGGAAACACAAGGCACCATGTAAGCCTAGGCTACTGAAATCACTGCAAGGTACAAAAACAAACTTCAAGTAGGCCTATAGGTTTTAAAAGCACACACAAGCTGTTAAACACTGCCTTTTCCATATCAGACAAGATAGTATCGTGTTTAACAGTACGAGATGTCACGTCTGTAACACTTATTTTTTGTCGAAAATATTTTTATTCATTCACATAAAGACTACCAATTAATTAAAAAAGGTACACTCCTAACTTTTATAAAATTTCATGTTGATTAACCAACTATTACAATTGGTATTTAAACTTTTAGTAGTTTTTTGTTACGGACGTGACATCAAGAATTGATTTTTGTATTAGTTAAAAAAACCAGCAAAAACTTACCAAATCAAAATGAAAATTTCCCCAGTTGAAGAGAAAACTTCAATCTTCTTGAACATAACCTCAATTTGTTTGGAGGGAAACTATTAACAATGTATCAGCTGTCCAAAAAAAACATATGTTTGGTTACATCTAGCCAGTAAGAAAGCTACAACTTCAAAGCTAAAGAAAATGACAAAATAATTTTTTTTAATGCAAAATATTATCAGTTCTACTTTTATTAGATGTTTTGAAAGGCTTTATTAACGGTTATATTAGGAAATTCAGTAATTAATTTTTATACCCTTAGGTGTATGTTTGAAAAGAATGGCTGAAGAGTTGATTTGAAAAACAATTGTAAAATTTAATATACACTTGCACTTATTAAGGCATTTTTATTTATTTACGCATGATAGGAACTTTGGAGGTGTGATCGTTACGGAAGAGATATTTGTTGCAGAAGTTTAAAAAATATATATTCCAAAAACATATAACTATTTGAGGGATCATAAAAATAGAAGGGGTGAATGGTGAATTGGAGGGATACGATAATAAGGTCTTGCATAAAGGCCACTCCTGATTTATTTGTACCAATTTATTTCATCTTAAAATCATTATTCAAATAATTTCTAGTAAAGTTTATTCATACACAGTAAAGCAAATAATTACACTTATTTGGACAAATAAATAGACAAGTTGAAATCATTGAATACCAAAACTAAAGGAAATCAATCACAATCAATTTGTTTTATGAAGTGTTTGTCAACAATGGGTCCTAGATATTTAACTTTCTCAAAGAATACTAGCTCCTGAACATTTAGTACAAAGTCACTTGCACAGGTTTTCCCAATCTGTCTTTATTCTTAACTTTTATAGATAGATCTGTGGTCTTTATTAGATTCCAAATGAGGCCTTTACCTAACTGTAACCAGCTGTAAGTTGTTCCTTTTTAACATTTTGGTTTTCCTACACTCTTTACAAACTTATGAGTAACTTTTCTTTGCTTTAATGAACCAGTCTTCAGAATCTGAAATCATTCACAAATAATCCGTTTTATAACATATATTGGGTAATAATATTTATCTTTTTAAGAGGTTTGTAGAAAAGGTAAGTTTTACTCTAACATTTTCTGTTGACATATTTTTTTCTTGTATACATAAGTTAATGGAATATGTAGTTGGTATGACCCAGTAAGATTTTCATTAGCTTACTATAAAATGTACTGGTATATCCAGAATGTGAGAGACTGATGTCTGGTCATTGTTTTGTAAAATCTTTTTCATTCAATTTGTTACAAAGACCTGCTTTATCCAAAATCAGCAACTTGTTTATATTTTATATCGCAATAAATATAAAAGAAACAGGTTTACAAAAAGTTAAACTGTTAAACATACTGTAGAAAATATATTAATTAAAATCAATTAACACTTTCAATATAAACAAAATACATCAAAACAAAGAGACATAGCTAACATACCTGTATAAGACCTTTAAAGAATTTAGACTTTATCAGTAAGTAATATACAAAATAAAAACTCCCAAATCATTAAATGATAGGCCATAAGTAAAAGATAGCAATTACCAACTATTTTTATATGAATACAGGATCCCACAGAAGAAGAAAATGCGTTATTTTTGCTAAATGTGTTGATATTGATTTACAAATTCAAGAAATATGGTCCTGAGGGCTCTCTCCTTCACATGCTGTATTCCCTTTGAACAAAATGTTATTATAGTAAATAAATAGTAGGCTATTGACATTATACCATTCCCTGTTAGACTATTGTTATGGCTTGTTTTTTGTTTTTTTTTTGTCAGCTGCAAATGTCATTTACAATCTTGATGGCTATAAATTGTAAACATCCATGACAACCAAAACTAAAATTTAAAACAATAGTTTAAGTTTTACTTATTGCTGAGTAACAAAGTGAAAACAAACATTGTGCTTTTGTAATATGTGTGTAGTCTGTAACAATAATGGAGAAAAGTAGCCAGTAATGAAATTGTTTACCATACAACACTCATTTCATTGAATATTGCACTGATGTTATGCTCATAAATTTTGTTTAGTTAAAAATAAGAACATGATCAGACCTGCACTTATAATTAGCGTATATGTCAAACCAGGGACCATAAATACACGTAACTAAATATTAATTACTTGTACATGCTCTGCTGCTTGTATTGGTGGTAAAAAATGAAAATCTCTTGAGATAGTAACTTAGGTACTGTAATGTAACAGATTAAAATTTCAATATGTTGGCTAACCTCAACGCGATCTCAATATTTAGTAAAAACGTACTTCACAGAGTAGGCTTAATGGTGCTTAGGCATACACTAAAATGCTGTAAACAACGGTCTCATAATATATTTTTTGTATTTGTAACTTGGGTTAGTTAAAAAATAAGGTTGTTATTAGCTGAGAATTAGCTAATCATCATTCAAGGGGGTTGAAAATGTTATTTATGTCTGTCCATACTATATCTAGAGAACTAATTGACTCAAACTCATTTTTTATGAAGCCTAATTTCTATACAAACAATATCGAGTTTAATGACGGTGTATATTCCTATATGAGATTTGGCTGAGCGTTATCATACTTTTTTACATTGGTCTTATGGGTAACTATGAAAGTAACGAGAAAACCATAGTAACAAAAATTGTGTAAACAAATTTTGTACTATCAAATGACATTTTAACATATAACATAGTAACATTGTTGTCTAACTATCCATGACGTATCTTGAGAAAGATATCATGTGTATAATTTAAATTTTGCATCAGACTTCATTTCTACATAGATAGGAATGAGTTATACGATGGTGCACGTCCATCCATGGGATTAGGCTGAGTGTCATTGAAGCTTATCACTCAGTAGGATGGCATAATTTCTCTTGCCTGCCTGGGGGATGTAATAATTTCTTTACTGTTTGATTGTATGTCTGTCCGCAGGACATGTCACAAATGAAATGAGTTATAAACTGCAAGCCTACAGCTAACCTCAGTGAAGCCTGTTACGCGACATATGTAATGTTGTACCCTTATCTTGCTTACTTTACCCATATGCAGTAAATTGTAAACAATTTTGTGTAATACTTTGATTTTCAACGAATTATAAGGCGCTTACAAATGATTTCTGCATAAAAAATTAATAGTATATCCAAAATTTTGGATTTCTTCCCTAGAAAACTATGGTCAAATTATATTTTCAGACACCTCATACCCTCTAGGATTTTTATTAAGTATTAGATAAGTATTTTCAAGGGTGTGATAATGTTTTTCATTTGTGTCAGTCATTCAACTTCTTGTTCTTTTACTAATCAAATTTTGAACTTTCAGCATTATAATTGTTTTCCGTTGTTTTCCCATAGCCTACTTTTTCTAACCAATTATTTTTGATAAATCAACAAACCATGTGTATTGGTAAAGTAAATAGTTATCAAAGTAGATCTAACACTCTTTCTTATTTGTCTTTGCTCTATTGTTGTATCTTTTTTATTTAATTTATCTATTAGTGTTCAATTGAATTAATAAAACAAGTTTTATACTTATTTAGTTTATTAGTTGAGTTTAATAAAAGGTTTAACGCTTTCAACATAAGCTGTGATAAGCAAATTTAAATTTCATATGATTGGGGCATAAAATACATATTCCATGTAAAACTGAAATTTTCAGTTTATTTTGTTGAAAAATCAACTTGTATGTTCACAACATCTTTATTACACTAAGTAATTAGGTATAGATGGCAGTCATAGAGAGACAATATAATCTAACTAGAGATGACTGATGAGACAGTATTCCTGTAATCGGTATTTGTAAGGTTACTTTTCTCCAGTATCTATAATGAATACTGCAATCCAAAAATCTGGTGACAGATATTTTGTGTCTAATAAGTTACGATATACCGATTTTCTCATATTGACTACTAGTCCGGAAGTACTCATATCCTCACAGATACTGATTTATAATTGTAATAATTCAGTATTTTTATATATTATATAATGTATAATATTAAAACTCTTTTTTTCAAAAGATTATATTTTATTATTTTTAGTTCAGTTCAATACTTTTGTGTAGTTGCAATATTTCAGTGCGTGCGTGTGTGTGTGTGTGTGTGTGTGTGTGTGTGTGTGTGTGTGTGTGTGATAAATTGTGTTAAAAATTCAAGTTCTATAATTAGATGTTTTGACTTCAAGTGAGAGCTTAAATTTTGTTTTTTTTTTGTATCAACCAAACTGAGTTAATTCATCAAAGAAAATTAAAATGACATAAAATAGAATGTTATAATTATAACCAGTATACCTAGTATGCCCTATTTAAATCTATTTATAGGAGCAGCACTACAATCATCTACATATAAAATAACATAAACAATGTTGTTAATAATTAATTTTGTTTATACAAGGTTTACAAAAATTAACTAGGGCTACTACTTTTGAATAATTTAGTTACAACAGTTTTTTATAAACTGTTTATCACGACAACAGGCAGTGTTTAAAAAGTTTTGAGTATGGAAATACTGAATTAAAGTCTCCCAATTATTAATCAGAGTAGGGGTATTTGGTTATCAGTGTCTAAAAAAGTATTTGTAATCAGTACCGCCGAGCAACGGTATCAAAAATATAGTGATTGCAAGTCCGTATTAGTTATAGGCGTTATTTAAATTAAGGTATTTAATTTAACTAAACGATAAATAACAGTGGTTTCGTGCGGCAACAGTTGTTCCCACAACGTGTTACGAAATACGCCCTGTTATTTTTGTAACGCGATGACAACGAACAATTAATTCATTTGTTTCGTTGCCGGCAACAAACTGTAAGGTTGAGCTGGAAACAATCAAAAGTGGCTGACTGGAAACTCTTCAGCTGTTATTTGAGCAACGGGGTTAAAACGATCAACAGAATTGTACTGTGACCATTTTTATTTCATTGCCGGAAATATATTTACAGTTCGATAATAGCTGTTTGGTTATAACCTTAATAAAGCCCCAGTGTAATGTCTAGCACGCAGTAAAGTGTTCAGTTTGACATATTCAAGTCAGTTACACAATTGTGTAAAGTTATTATGTGTAGATTGTTTAAATTCTTTTTAATTAAAATAAAATAATTAATCAATTTTTATTTGCTTACTAATTAATTATTCTGTTACGTAAGACAAACCCATATTAACAGTTTTTTATAGACAATTAATTCTCTAAAATAAAACTAAATAAACGATTAATCAGTCCTATAATAAAACCATAGTTACCTATTATTACCTTATTAAATTTTGTAATGCTTTAATAGTCCAATAACGTGTGTTAAAATATTTTTTTATTATTAATTATTAATCATAGAGAATTTGATAAATAATGTGAGATAAATTCTGGAAGTTTGTTCTTAACTATACCAAATGATATATTTAATTATAGTAACATTAAGCAAATTTAATGATAAAGTTGGAATACATTACGATAGTAATAAAAGTCCATGTTTTAGTAATAATTTATTGCGTTTCAATAATGTTCTATTAGCAACAGCCACTGAAAAATGTTGTTTAAAGAACGTTGCACATTGGATAGAAGGACGACCGTTTCGCAATGGTGAGTGGGCAACAGTTGCTGCTGAAATAACACTTTTGGACTCATTAGATAGCGCGCGCACCGCCGCCGCGCCGTGGCGCGTTGGGAAACATGACATGGAACAGCGAAAATGGAATGGAGGAATGGATCGCGATGCAATCCTTCGTTTAGCCACGTTTGGTTCGGTTCGGTTCAGTTCGAGTTCAAGAGAGTTTACGTCATGATTTATTATAAATCCGTAACCATTTTTTCGTTTGTTCGTTTCAAATAGTGAGTGAAGGAATTTGGTTAGTGACTGTCGTTTTGTGTACAAAACATGGTAGAATTTAATCTATCAAAAATGTCCGAAAGTAAACAGGTATCTGACTATAAGCTAAAGAAGTGTCAGATAGAGGAAAAATTACGGCAATCCATGGAAGTGGGTCAAACATGGTAAGCAATTCGTGAATAGGCCTGACCAAGGTAGATTTATTATTAATAGCTATTCTAATTAGGTCTTGACAACGTAACACTATTTTAATTTCTTCATTATTCTATATTACTTCAGGCACTTAATCTAATATATTCCGAGAATATAAGAAGAAAGCTACCAAACACAAGGTTGTAATGTTTATTAACAGCTGTAGTACATGGTTCATTTGAGATAGGTAGTAATTGTATTGAAATATGATTATTTTTACTTGATAGCATTTGTCCTGTACTAAACAATGTAATGTATAAATCTTTGGGCATTTAAAACGCCTGTTGGCTAATAGTTTTTGGTTTGTTTTGTATTATATTGTAAAAAATTCCTAAACCTATCCTATTATAAGTAAAAAAAATTAAAATAAAAATTTATTATTTTACTAAGTGAAGTTAGGGCTAAGAAGCCCTCTCTAACACGACCTGGAGACCAACGGTTAAAGGTGACTTCCAAACCATCACCAATGGCAGGCAGCATATTATTAGTGTAGGCTAGCATATTTTTTTTTTTCAGGATTAGCCTAACTCAGGAACTTGACGGGCTTTTGCACCCGTGATCACAGGCTATTTTTAAAATGTTTTATACCTGTACTGTCAACCTTTGTATACTGTAAAAGGTACTTTCTGATTATACGGAGGCCACCTATTCAAAGCACGGTGCGGCTGATGTGGTTAGGCGATTTAGGCTTACTAACCTTACATGACCTAACCGTTAAACCTCTGTTTAATCAGAAAGTATCCTAAAAATAAATGTATAGCCTACCATAAATCAGAAAGTACTCTAAAAAATAAGTGTATAGCCTACCATAAACCTACACGCGTAATGAATAAATTGGGCTGCAGTCTATTAAGCGGCCACCAACATAATCAGATTATAATTAATTATCGAATCGTCGATATTCATTACCATCCAAACGACTGAAAGCAAACTGTCAAAGACTAAAAACAATATGTCGGACCAAATAACGTAATAGATATTTCAAAGAACAAGGTTTTAGTTGTTTTCAATCTTAGAAATTAACGTATAATTATCAATATAATATAGGCCCTACAAATTAAAATATTATATATAAGTAATATAATTACAACAAAACAATAACATTTAATTAACTTATGTATTTTCAAGGATAAATGTGATTGCTTGTGAAACAAAGAAGACAAATGCGTCACTGTTCTTGATGCCATTAGTCAATAATGAAACACATGGTTTTAATTTTAAATGTATTTCCAACCACGATTTTACTTTGAATTAATTTGAGTGAACTGTATTAAGTTTTATTCTTTTAAAATCGTTTATGGTGAAGCTATACTTTTATATGCGAAATAAATTTATTTGTTTAATTTAGCATAAAATAACTAAACTATATTTTAACGACGTTTGAGCAGCATAGTACTTACAATAACTTTAGCCAATCTGAAATGGCATTTCTGCAGGTACTGATGCCGTCCAAAGTACATTAATTAATAATTGAAAGTCATAGTTTGTTTGATTTAAACTAAAATAGTACACGATTTTTCATTATATTCATAATACCAAATTTAGAATGATAAAAAAATTTTTCTCAGGTTCTCCTTAATTCTAGTTTCCATCTCGTCAATACAAACTGTACAATTCAGACTTAAAGGAGCAAGGTCGTTATCTTTTAACCATTTAAAACAATGCATTATAAAATTATTTTGAGCCAATATCTGCATATTCATTGCCATTCTGCCTATCGTTGTCACTAGCCTTCTCCTACATAAACAACAGGTAATGACGTCACTGGCAACAGCTGGTAATGACGTCACTAGTCTAAATAAAGATAGCTGGCAATGATTATTTATGAATATCAATAGGTCCAATGTCGTATTTGATAGTATCGATATTTAAAATCAATAATCATAATCAGATTGTGTTGGTGGCCACTTTTTTGGCTACTGTATAATCTGTAGCCAATAAATTGTGAACAATATTTATATTCATAATATAATTCAGTGAGACAATTAGGTTTCTGTAGTTTAGATTATCATGAATATCAATGATTTGATTTTGGTGGTGACCGCTTATTTTACTGCAGCCAAACATATAATATTTACAATAAATGTTTAAATATAGTTTAAATATACCAAAATTTAGCGAATTATAAGCAATATAAAATAATAATAACTGTGCAGTTTACGGCCAGACTGGCAAAATACAAATTTCGCGTTATTAACCTATTGATATTGTCCTTCTGATCAAAACAGTATAATGTTTCAATGGGTGGAAGTTGTAAAAAGTGGAACTACTTTTCTCGTGTGGAGTAATATTTCATTGTTCTATTAGCGTCACATGGTCTTGTTATGATCGTAAGTCAACCTCTTATTGGTTGCCGCTGACGTCAGCGGTTACACCATCTTTAAATACATATAAAGGTAATTCTAAGCAATATATGGGTCAACCTCGATTTTTCTCATATTACAATATAATGTTCCAATAGTCAATTAGAAAAGGAAATGGCTAGAATTTCTTGCCGGAAAGCAGTTATAGGGAGCAGGCAACTCATATTACAATATAATGTTCCAATAGTCAATTAGAAAAGGAAAATGACTAGAATTTCTTGCTGGAAAGCAGTTATAGGGAGCAGGCAACCGCGAGAATTACCTATTAGTGATCAGGGGCACTGACGTGATCTGGGCTTCAAATTTGGAACTACTCGAGTTAATTTTTTTTCTAAAAGAGCAAGCAGCGCGAAGCGCTGCGCAGCGGGCAAGCATCGTGCGTGATCTTCGTATATACTGAATTGATTCAGGCCAAAGGAATGACACAGATTCCTTTACCAGATTTTTACGGAGATTTTGTATTGGGCGGATTATATTGGTTTACTTTGCTTTCCAGCATGTAATTATGTGTTTAAAATTGTTTTACATACATTACCTACATTATATTGTAATATGTAATAACAATTTATCAGAAATTTTTAATAAAAAAAAAGGATCACGCACGATGCCTGCCCGCTGCGCAGCGCTTCGCGCTGCTTGCTCTTTTAGAAAAAAAATTAACTCGAGTAGTTCCAAATTTGAAGCCCAGATCACGTCAGTGCCCCTGATCACTAATAGGTAACTCTAAGCAATATATGACCGTCTGGCGGTTGCCTGCTCCCTATAACTGCTTTCCGGCAAGAAATTTTAGTCATTTCCTTTCCTAATTGACTATTGGAACATTATATTGTAATATGAGAAAAATCGAGGTTGACCCATATATTGCTTAGAATTACCCATATAAAATAATAATGATGAAATCAGGGTTCATATAGCTTGACACAAGTGCCTCCAACCTTTGGTACTGCTCCGTGCTGATGGCGACATACGAAAAACGTTCCTCGAGGTAGTCCTTATCAGTAAAAAAAATGAAATTCTAAATGGTCTAATCACAAATGCCCATTACTGCTTTATAGGAAATACAACTTGAAAAATAAAAAATATTGTAAATTTACCTAACCATAACTTCTTACTGTCTTGCAAGGAAAGTAGTTCCGCTGTGAATGTTCTAAAATTCATTACTTGTCATTTTTAATATCCTAAAACCTTTTATTGTTCTGTTCAGAAGGACATTAGCAGTAAGTTAATAACATATTTTCCGGTGTGGGTAAAATTCAATTTGGAAAATAATGCATAACAATTAAATCAAAATTTCAATAAACCAATAAATATTGTGAAAAACTAACCTAAGTTTCATAAATAAGCAAAATTAACGTAACCATAACTTTGTATGGACGTACCATGTACTTATATGCTATATGGTAACTTCCGATCATATAAAAATAGCTTTCTTGATTTAAAAATAACAAGATTTCACAGTGAACTTATACTCTCACTGTGAAAAAACACAATGACCAATTAAAAAAGAATAAATAAATTTCCTAATATTTAACTGATCACGTAATCCGCAATAAAATGCTGAAAAACTAATTAACTGTATTAGAGTTAGCGCGCCACAATTGAGTAATATGAGTAGAGGCCATTGTTTAAAAAACTGCACGGAACGGTAGATGGTACATAGCTAAACTGTTCTGACCACATGCTGAAGATCATAGATAACAAGAAGCACAGTGTAAAAATACAACCCAAACTTTACATTTACATTTCAGTTATTAAAAAAGTTATATATGATTTCCACCCCCCTAAAAGCATATGTATGCTTAGGAGGATGAGCAGCATGCGTTAATTACGTTGAAATTTTGATTGGCCATTGATCCCACTGATACCAAAATAATAAATAAATTAATAATCATTACCTATCCTGCAAATGTAAGCTTGTAGGTGTATAGGTGTAAAGTGGTGTTAAGAATGACAGATTTCGATAAATAAAAAATGTTTTCTTGTGTAGATTCTTTTAGGACTGTACAATAAATAAATACTGATTTTGAACTTTTGCTTAAATATTCACTTACTTTGGGGTTTCAAAATGCATAAGGGAAACCTAGGTGTTACTGTCAAGGCCTAGGTTGTTTGAGGTTTGTTAGTTCAACAAGTTCTCTAATGTCAGACGATCTATCAGCAAATTTTGGGACATTATATAAATGAGAGCTTAACACAAGTAGTAAACCCATGAAAGAAACAAAAACAAACTATAAACCAACATAATAAACCATACCTATGATATGAGTATGTCAATAATATTGTTGCTCGAAAACACTTTCTCTGCACTGCACAATAGCCTAGATTTACCCAAGCTTATTAATTACAACGTATCACATATAAAACAATTAAATTATTAACAAAAACACTACAAAGTCGATTTAGATTAAGAAAGATACATAATAAACTTGTTTATAAGTAGTTGAGTAATATTATCTTGTGAAATAAATACTTTTTGTGACCAAATCAAAATGCCAGAACAGACATACACTGAATTAAAAATGGTTAGATGAAGACGATCGTTGTAAGATGAAGGCAAGTTTTTATGGCGTCACCTTAAAAAAAATGTTAAAAACGGGTGCATATCAGATCATCATAATATCGACCGCCACTATAGAATTAATTTGGGTCAACTTTATAATGTTGATTACCAGTTTGAGTTAAGATTATAAATATATCAAATAAGAGATTAAATATAACCACAAAACAAGATATTATGATAATGGAAATGAGAAAGATTAGAGTTTGAAACACATTTAAGATGCAAGTACATAAAAAATATAAATAATGTTTAATCCTAACCATGTACATTTTACAGTTTTTAATTTTATTTTTCCGTACAGCCAATAACCAGACTATCTCCAAGACTAATTCAAATTCCCACAATTTTTTAGGAGTACTTCAGATGAAAAACACCAAAGAATGACAGGAAATACACTTACTGTTCTCCACCAAAACACTGACAGAATCTCTAATAAAATCGAGCGCCTTAATACTCTCCTTGCCAGCTTAGAACAGAAATGTATATAGGTGTTGAATTATCTATCATATAAAAAAAGTTATGGTGTAAAGGAAAAGTAAATGTAAATCTTGCATTTTAAATATGTAAATAAAAAAGACATTAGCATTCAGTATCAGGAAATTCCTTGATCATTACCATGTGACCTGAGGAAGTACTCTTGTAACCTTTCTACACAGGAGCTTCTTTTCACTTATCAGATGCCTTTATCACCTCCTGTCCCAGTGGAGCATATCCTTATTATATGATCATACAAACTAAATCAGAAAAACGAACTAAAATAAAATATCTTCTTATAATAAAATAATGAAGTTCAAATAAAATGCACTGGTAGTCACAAAATTATAAATTACTCTTGAAAATAAATGAACAATGATAACATTGATAACTTTTTTTGAAACTTCAAACAATACTTCTGACTTTAAATTTACACACTTTAACAGTATTTTCTTCACAATATTTAAAATTTTAAAAGATTTAAGAAATTTTGAGAAAAATATTTAGAATTGATTTTTACTAAAATTTAAATTAAGAATTGTAATTATAAGAGTGCTTATGAATAAAATTGCGAGACAAATTTGAAATCCTCAAGATCACAAGATCACATGACGAATACCGTCTACTGTCACAACGGTTTCAATCAGTTCTGACGTTTACTGGAGCTTATCTACTTTAGATATGGGTCTTCAATTTTATTATCCAGTTAATACTTTTCATATTTAAAAAGTATAGATTTTTATTTTCAACAAAATATGCAAGTGGTTTACCTACTTAAATAATAATAAAAATGTTTTAGTTATAGGGTTATGAATAATAAATAATTCTTTTACAGCCTTTAAATAATTTCTCTTATATGTCGTTTTACTTATGGTAATAACTACGAAAGACACATTTCATTATTAATTTGAGGTTATGTTCTGTTTAAATTATACAGATAAAAAGCTTTGAATAATAACAAGTAGAAATGGTTTACTGCTTTCTTACTTCTATTTTAGTGCTACTAAATGTAGTTTTGGCCTCTTTAATATGCATTTAGAGAGGACATTAATAATAAATTGATAAATGTTGTGTTACATTTATACAGGTAGATAATTTTTACAGGTACAAGCTTTGTTTATAGTCAGCTATGCATTGATAAACTGTGCTTTGTAGTACGTGTCTTGCATTAATTTTTGAAATATAGTAGCGTACTTGTTAAAAAGATATTTCTTTTACAGGATGCTGGTATGTTCAAAATGGTTTGAAACATTCAAGAGTTATGTTGGTTTGGATAACAACGTTGAAAGAAATAATACTGCAATGCCTCCAGGCCCAATTGATAACACATTGCTATTAGGTAGGTTCTTTCTTATATTTAAGTTAATTTTTATCTTGAAGGTGAGTTTAAATATTGTATTTTCAATAAAACATGGTACGATATTGCTAGATTAAGAAAATAACATACACCATAACTCTTAATTTGTCTTACATTTATTACTGACATCAAAATAATCACTGAATTTAAGGAAGTCCTGGAATCCGGTTAGTATATCCATTAAAAACATCAGTTATATATTTTCACGACGGCGTATAAAACCATTGTAACCATCGGGAACACGCGATCCTTTACAACAGTCGTTGTGTATTTTTCGATCATTCACTATTACTGTTGTGTACCCAATGTGGTATTTACCAGGATTTCATAAAGTGTGGTATGTGCCCGATGGAATACATATACTATGCATTTCCTTGTTGCCTTTTTATTGTTTGCCTGCCTTGGTGGTTTGTTAAATACGAGCCAACGCTTAAAGAAATACCTCAGACTATTGTCTACCCGTTGGGTCGCACAATTGCTTAATTTTTTAGGTACCCCTTGGGGCACACAGAAAAAAATAAAAAAAATATTGAAATAATTTCGTTGTTGCAATATTACGAAAATTACATACTTTTCTCAATATACTTGGACGTTTAACATAAAAAAATATTATGGATTTTTGCCATTATTATAAAAAAAATTGATAGCGTATAAAAAGTCCGGAAATTAGCCGTTGAGAACGTGTTAAAGGTTTAAACCGGATGCTAGTTTTGATATTGAAGTTTTCAATGTTAAAAAAATTACTTTCAAAAAGTATATAACTTCAAATTCAACTTCTCTATTTAAAACTGTAACTAAAATACACTACCACACAGCACAGAGGATCTTGTAGGGAGACCTTCAGGTAGTTAAAAATCCTAACAATAGTAAACCTTAACATTTTCGAAGTCATTAAGTACATCTATACAATGGCTCCAGAAGAAATCAGAATGAATGCCTAGATACATGACTATAACACATGACATGCAACCAATTACTGCCTTCCTCCACACACCCTCAGTGCAACTGAAAAGAGACCATGCTACATGGGGGCGAAAATGTGGAACAACCTGCCAGAAGACCTGAAAAGGAAAACATATGAGTTCTTTACAAGTCTTTTTTGTTATTAACTATTAATTAGCCTATTAACAGTTTTATACTATCTTTTATTTTGATTATCTTCTAAGGTCATATGTTGTTTTTACTTTGATAAATAATGCATATATAGCTGTAAATATTTTAGTAAATAGCCTATTACGTAAACTTAGTTACAATAAGACCCCAATAACATGAACCTTGATAACTCGAAATCCTCAGTATTTCAATTTTTTGGAAATTTCTGTAACATTAAATGCTAAAGATTTAAAAGTTAAAGATTTCAAATATTTAACATTGATAACTCTAATATTAATGATATATATTACAAAACTTTCTATACCAAGTTTCCTACTAGTAAGCCTCTATAATTTGAAGTTTATTTACCCAGTGGTTTTAATACAGTTGGCTTGTATGTACACTATGCATTCATATACTTTACAGTGCTGTGTTTTTACTCTTGTTGTTACATGAAGGTTTTATCCTTTGTTATTTTGGCTAGGCAAACACTACTCGGCTTTTCGTCCCACTTTCATCGCCGTTTGCAATGTTAATTGTTTCTACCAACGAACAAAACGTCTAAACTCCAACCTATTGACCAAAGCATCATGAATAACTTGTATATTGTGTAAAAACCCTGGACCATCACTGCCACCACCATTCAAAACTGCTAAGAAACAGAGAATGAAGTAGAGTGAGAACTGTTAACTCCACAACCATACATAACTCCTTATTCGGTTCATGTCCAGACATAAGTCAATCTCCTACTGGTTTGAATTAATAGGGCTGATAGCCTGGGATTGTTACTAGTTGATAGAAAAATTGGCAAGTTTACCTTGAAAACAGATTGAAAGAACACATAAAAGTACAATTTTTTCACATAATTAGAAATTTTCGATTGCACTACAATCTTTTTTAACCAGATGTCTGTCAGTAGTCTGTTCAGTTTTGAGTTATCAGTGATAGTGGGTAAAACACTTTGTAATGATCTGTAAAATATTACATAAAAAATACATCTTCTTGAAACAAATTAGCGATTTTTGTTCAAAATGAATTGTTTTTACATGATATTTTATATCAATTAAAATAATGTTTTTCATGTCATAAAGTTCAAAGTAGAAAAAGTTTTAAATTTCATAATTTTTTTATTTGTAGGATAGAAAATAGCATGTAAATAATAAAATAATTTAATAAAAATCACATTTGATATAAATAACAGACACTTCTGCTACATGTAAAATAGGTTAAATGGATTTAGTAGTGCATGCTATGTTAAAATGAATGGAGTTCAAGAGTCGCATGCTAAAGAACACGCATGCTTAGAATATTGAGGAACTATATTGTGGCTAGGGATGTGCATGAAGTTAATTTTATTTCTCATTTAAATATAATTTATAATACATTCTTTTACGCTGTTTATATAATTATGTGTTTCTTTTTACTTTAGCTGAAAAGACAGGAACTGAGTTAGCAGAAGGATTGGTTGAAAACTTAGACTATGTGGCTGTACCAGAGTCAGCCTGGGAACTTCTTCGTGACTGGTACGGATTGGCAGAATATCAAGAGCCGATTCAAAGAAAAGTACGTAAATAATATAGAATTACTATATGTAAAGTTTTGTTTCTTCATCTGGATAAGTGTAATATTTGTTATCCTCACATTTTTTGTTGAGTTTGATAGTGCTTAAATTTGAATTTAACCTTAATGATTTCATTGCAACAGTTTTTTATATTTTGTTTCAATAGCAAGGAAAGTGTACAGTATATTCCATAAATATTTTGGAATGAAAATTAATATGTGGCGCTGTATATAAAGTTAAAGTTAAAGAGAATATTTTAGTTTAAAACACTCAAACTAGAATGCAAAACACGAATAATTCATAATTATTTTTAACATTTAAACAAAATAAGTAGTATGTATTTAATCCAGGTTAAATCTCATTTTGACCAGGTTTCACTCAGTCCAGATGTTCATTATTATCAAAACTTACTTGGTCCAGATATGTTTAATCCAGGTCATTCCAGTCTGTGCCAGGTGTTAATATAATAGTTTGAAAGACACTTCTGAAAGTGTCTCAGTTTCAGTGTTGATTTAATAAATTCTGATCAAAGTATGAAAATTGTATTATTTTGATTTCAAGGTTTAAATTTTTATTTTTACCATATTTATGTGTACATTTGTTTATTATAAGTTATAATAAGTATTGCATCATAAAAATAGATTAATCAATTTTTAAAAAGAATTTTAATTCAGCAACGTTTGATGTAAATATGTTACAACATTTGTATTTTATCTTTATTATGTATCTCAGAGTAAATATCTATAAAAAAGTTGTGTAATAATTTGCTTTTTAATTATTGAGTTGTACTTTTAGTTGAAATGTTAAATTCTTGATGGTACAGAAATTCTCCAGAAATAAACAAATTGTTGTAGGAGACATGCTTAATAGAATAATACGTGAATTTATTTTTTCAGAGTATTAGGAATCCCTAATAAAAGCATAGTTTAATTTAACCAAAAATTAATTGCTTTTAAATATAAAAAAATGAAATTTTTTATGCTTTTATTATGCTCAATATTTACGCTTAAAAAATGCTTTTGATATGGAGTTTGTATGACTAATATATAAGAAAGGCTTTGAATTTTTAGCCAAATTAATAGAAAGGTTAAAAGGTTATTGTGAAATTAACAGCCAGAGTAGCTAAAGACGAGTTGTGCATATTAACCTATTGCTATCGTCTGCCTGAGCAAAACAGTATAAGGTTTCAAGGGGTGTAAATGAAAAATAACGAAGTTATAGAACATTAAACGAGGAACTACTTTTCTTGTACAAAGTAATATTTTATTTTTTCTGTGGGCGTCACGTGGTATTGTTATGATTGTGAGTCAATCTCGTATTGGTAGTTATTGAAGTCAGCCATTACGCCTTTGGATACATAAAATAACAATAATGCTGCAATATTGGGAATTTGACCCAGATAATAGATGTTTTTATTAATTTAGACTTTCAAAGACTAAAAATTCATATCACACAAGCGCGTCTGGCCATCAGCCTAACAATTGAAAAACATCCCTCGAGGGGTAGTACCTACCATGACATATCAAATTCAAGATGGTACCAAACGAAAAAAAAACACCTAACCATAACTTCCCACGATCTTGCAAGAAAAGTAGTTCCACTTTTAGTGTTCTAAAATGCATTATTTGTCCTTTTCATCCCCTAAAACCTTTTATTGTTTGGTTTGTTTCATTAGGACGATTGGAATAGGTTGATAATGTGAATCTTGTTACTGGTGTGGATAAAAATAAATAATAATAATCAAAATCCTTACAGAGTTTTAATATTGTTTACCTATGTTGCTTCATAAATTCATATCTGTCTCAAATCTACTTAAAAATATATAAAATGCATTTAGCATTTTATGCTTATTTAAAGGTGATAAACAAACATAATTTTGACACACAGATTGAGATACACACTACAAAGTGGAGTTAACCTCTACCTGGGAAAAGGGTTACAAAGAGAATTGAACATTTACTTTTTCAATCAAGCATAAGTTTAAAATGTAAAATATACAGGGTGAGGCAGACCACCCATCCGTGATGTATAGTGGCTGAACTGAGAAACCTATCTTCTAAGATTTTACAAAAAAAAACCCATATTTCAACCCAAAATAATTCGGGAAAATAATTTTGTTACACCCAAAAATACCCCAAACGACACATGGGGGTTAGGGATCAATTCAATTCACTGATTATTTTGAAAAAACAAAAAGAAATTAATTCACTTCGCTTATAAAGAGCGTG
Organism: Homalodisca vitripennis; assembly: GCF_021130785.1. NCBI lineage: Eukaryota > Metazoa > Arthropoda > Insecta > Hemiptera > Cicadellidae > Homalodisca > Homalodisca vitripennis. The sequence goes on from NC_060215.1 coordinate 70,093,319, forward strand.
TTCCAAAATGTCAAAAGTTGTTTAGTTTCACAGTTTTTTTTTACTGTTACCGTGTTAAAAACTTTAGCAAATTCATATATTCGTATACAAGATTATCAAAGAAGTGCTCTTTCTAAAAATATGTTAAATTTGTCAGTTTTCAGCACATTTCCAATTTTTTTTAAATTGTTCAAATTTAGGATATTTCAAACTAGTAAAATCTAAAAGATTCAAATAGCAAGGTATAACTTTAATCATTTTGGGAAAAGAAATCTCCATGACCAGGAACCATACTAAACAGTAACAAGTCGATTCTGCCAAGGAAAGAAACGGTCTGATAATAATCAAAGACAAATTGGAAGTTAATTTAAAGCCAATGCCTTCAATGCTGTATAGCTATATGTGAAAATGCTGATTGTCTTGCTGTGATACAGCAGACATAGATTCTCATGGGCACAGTCCATAATGGCTGTGACTTCTGCCCAAAAACATGTGTGATAAGGACCACCAGCTCCCTACATGGTTTCATCCTACAGTTCTCCAGCATCTCTGCCACTTTCTGTTTTTGATCCATCCGTAAATCATTCAAGCTCTGCTGGTGGAAGAGGTTTCTTTCCCTCTGAATTTCTTCTACCCAAGCCTCTCTAGAAGGTATCACAAACATGAAGGGTTTGTTGAAAGAAAATCTTTGAGGGATCTGATCAGAGATGATGTACAGAGAATGTCTCTGGATCAACATGCTTATTTTGCAATGCACACTGTTACAGAACTGCTGATGATAGTAGACAATCCTGACCACAACCTGAATGACAATATCCAAGGTAGCTTCGCTCATTCCTATTAATCTATGGGGGACAATTGATCTATTCTATCTTTTTCTTATACACTTACATGGTCTCTGAGTTCGAGCTTTATAATTAAAAAGTTTACTGTGGCTCTGTACTGCGTGATCTCAACTAGTGTTACGAGACTACTTTAGTTACATATGAACATACCGAGACTACTAACAGCTGTGTAAGGTGTCTGTTGCTGTTGACTTTTTAAACTACTGTACAATAACTGTCCAGCTGTAATACATATAGTTAATATATTAACTGTGGCTTTGAGTGATCTTGATTAGTGACAAAACAGGATGACTCTGTAAAACAATATTTTTGAAACCTCAAAATGTGGCCTTTATATAAAAAAAATTCAACAACACAGTTGTTTCAAATTATATGATAAACCACATACATACATTACAAGGAATAACAATTATACAGTATTGCCTTGACACAAACTGGAATTTGTTAAGAAAGAAAAAACAACGTACTTAGAGGCAAATTTTTTACAACATGTTCCTAAAAGCATTACTGACATACAAGATAGAAACAGATTTAGAAAGGTTTTGAAGGACGATATTGTTGGTAAGGCTTTGTATTCCTTAGTGGGACATCCAGTAATATTGTACTATTTTATCTTTATGTATTTTTTATAGAGTATTTCAATTTTAGTAGTTGATTATCCATCTCAATCAATTGACACTATTCAAAGTACAGGATGTGCAACCATGAATAAATTTTGTTAGTCCGATAAGACTACTTTTCCATAAGATATCTGTCATTGTTAACATGTTAAATTACTGTACAATAATTGTCCAGTAAATGTTCTTGATTAGTCCGATAAGACTTCTGTGCCATAAGATGTCTGTCATTGTCAACATGTTAAATTACTGTACAATAATTGTCCAGTAAGTGTTCTTGATTAGTCCGATAAGACTTCTGTGCCATAAGATGTCTGTCATTGTCAACATGTTAAATTACTGTACAATAATTGTCCAGTAAGTGTTCTTGATTAGTCCGATAAGACTTCTGTGCCATAAGATGTCTGTCATTGTCAACATGTTAAATTACTGTACAATAATTGTCCAGTAAGTGTTCTTGATTAGTCCGATAAGACTTCTGTGCCATAAGATGTCTGTCATTGTCAACATGTTAAATTACTGTACAATAATTGTCCAGTAAGTGTTCTTGATTAGTCCGATAAGACTTCTGTGCCATAAGGCGTCTGTCACAGTCAACGTATTAATGAATATATCTTTCTTTAATAAAGTTGTCTATTTTAAAGTTATATAAAATATACATACAATATTTAAGATATTGAAATGAAAAAAAATGAAATGAAAAATTCTTTATTTATACAGGCAAAGTTAGGGCCATAACCAATAGGGAATTGGTAGTTGGGGAGATATTAACCAATTAATCAATAGTTAAAATATTAAAACTGCAAAATGTAAAATCTCATCTTTTATTACATAATGTAGTCACTGTTTCCAGTTGAATTATGTTTAATGTGTTTTGTTTCAGGTAATAAATCTAGCCAATCCTCCTGAGAATGAACCAAAACTGGAGGTCTATCTAATAAAACTGAATCTTTTCCAAAATTCAGAGTTCACAAGTTACTATGAATATGCTTTTAGTGCCATGGACAAAATATGTGAGTACTTGTTCATTTGTTTAGTTTTATTAAACTTTAAGTGTTAATATTATATTAAGCTAAGCTGTTATAATTATAATCTCAAGCAGATTTAAAATAATTCAATCTCATTTCTCTTACCTTAAAATGTGCAACATTTAATCTGTTCACTTTTATTTAAAATGTACATTTAATTTATCCTATTTTATTGGGTTGTATGAATGAAATGAAGCAACTGCTCCATAGCAACACTACAAATACAAAATAGCACTAGCACCGAATTTAAGAATATTTTCAGTTTTATTTTGTTTTTTTAGGACAGAAGCTGAGAAACCTCTCATTGTACTTATTCCTAATAAGGACCTTTATGCTTGCTTCCTTAGTGGCAGAATATTCAGGATGGGTTTATATTTAAAAATTTATTATTTCACATAGTTTCCAAAATAAAGTTGTGTAAAGTTTCCAAAAACTCACCAACAAGACGTTTTTAGAAACTTCTTTATTCATTATTTTGTACAGAGTCTTAGAGAGGATACACATAGCATGTATAAGAGATTAGACAAACCTGTGTACAAAAGTTAATTGAAATACTCAAGGTAGTTTTGTGATTAGTCAAGTGAGTGATATTTGGGTTGTATAAAATGTAAGTGTATGCAAATAATATATGTTTAATAAATAAATCTTTTTAGTCATACAAATTTTAATGTTCAAATATGTTCATATTATTATAGTATAATTATAGCTCTACACAATTTCTAACCAATATTGTTAAAGAGTTTTCGACATCCATGTTGAAAAGAGTAGATATTAGATTTGGTGGGAGGTTTCAATTATGGTACAATAAAACATTCTTTACAGATACCACTTGGTTCAGGAGTAATAAAACAAGTCATGTTTAATTTATTAACATATCTGTGATAATTATCAATCCATCACTGACGGCCAAAAATCGGCAAAATAAGATTTTTAGTCTTGAGGCAAACATTTTTCACATCAGACATGTTTTTCTGACACATTTTGATGTAAAACTTAATATGTTATAGTAAATTTGTACTGGATAATGTTTTGGCAGTTTGACAGTAAAAAAGGCATGGTGATACATATATCTCAATATTGCTGCCAACTCACAGAGCAAATTTCCCTTAAAAATAATCATCCAAGTCATGTTGTGAGACTTTTTATTTATACTTCCATAAATTACCTCATGGATCTTCATGAATTGTCATTAAATGGCACCATACAAATCGTATAGGACTGTCTCTGAGTGACTTCAAAAAATTACTGAAGATAGTAACGGAATCTTAGCAGTGTGGTAAAATACTGTGCCATAGTTGAATTGTTATTAAATGGTACCGTGCAAAATGTGTAGGATTGTCTCTGAGTGACTTCAAAAATTATTGAAGACGGGTAGGGAATCTTAGCAGTGTGGTAGGTGCAGACAACATCAACCTGCTGAGCCCCATAATTTGGATTTCAAATTTGACAATGAAAGAAAATGGTAACCCCACAAACATAACGTGTGGAAGAATATTTTGAATTTGACTCTGCTACTTCTTCAAATGAAGTTGGACATCTATTAATATCTGAGACCAACTGCTAGTTAGTAGAAGTAGTTAAGTTCCAAAACAGTCAATCGATAATCATCTTCAATTGCAAGTCGTACAGGCCCGATATTTCCTGGTGTTGTTGTCAGTGAGGGTCGGCCAGAACGAAGGTCACTGTCAACAGATATACGGCCACTTTTAAACCACCTGTACTATTCTTTTATGTGTTGTGCCCGTACTTACATCCCCAAAGGCCTTCTGTATCATTTGAATCATCTTCATACAACTCTTGCCAAGATTGAAGCAAAACTTGATGCAAATCTTTTTTGTCATTTTGAACAGTATACAAATGTAGCAAGAGAAAAAACACGTCACAGTGCGTGATCCAAAGTGTTTAGCCAGAAACTAGGTAGTTCGTGAGGGACTACAAGTTATGCTCATATCCCTCAGAGCATTCTGGTGTGAAGATATCATCACAGGTTGGATACTTTTCAGACAGACTCGAACTCATTAATGGGTAGATTGAAGAAATAGAAACATTTAAAAAGGGAGTTATGAGAGAAAGAAAGTCAACATGTGGTATGTCAAACTAATATTAATACTTCTGCAGGTATGCAATGCTTACATTCCTCTGGAGTACTGCTATAAGTGCAAAAATGTGAAAACAGCCTAGTAAATCTAATGAATCTATTAGAGGTCCTGGAAAACCACAACCAAAATCACCATTGTAACAAAGTAAACAAATTACAATAAAAAAGACCAGTAAACATGAAATAAGTAAAATCAATAAATCCACCTTAGTTAAGATAGGCTACTCACTGTGCTGTGTCCCATAAAGGTTTAAATACAAATACATCAGCACCTCTGGAGTTTCACATGGAATTAAGCTCTGATGTCATGTCCAGCCAAGTGATCAAATTAGATAATATACCCTTAAGTACTTTAGAAGACCAGGAGTTAAGTAATGAGGAGGATACTGACACACCTCAAATTAGAGCTATGCATAGGAAAGTTATGAGGAAAACTGCAGTCAACTCAAACGCTGACAGTTTATCTTTTTTGAATACCTTAGATGAAAATAATGTATCAAATGTAAAGACTGCAGTTCGTCCCAGATGAAACCCCCTCAATTTCCTCACAACTGAACTCTGACTCTGACGAGGAAAAGCCTGTGGGGTGGTAATATATGATAAAAATACAAATATTTGTCTACCATCACTGTTTCTTGAACTAGTCACTTGCATCAAATAGAGTCAATTCGAAAGAAATGTTATGCATGTGTTTGATATTGATTACATTTAAATATAAAACTTTCTTTATTATCCCCATTCATCATATACAAACAACTGGAAATCAAATGTGCAATGCCTACATGCACAAGTTTAAACTTTACATCCATGAAAGAGCTGTAAAAAGAAATGTAGATTCTGTTGTGAACAGCTTATTTAAGCACCATCAGGGAGTATCTAGGAATGCAGCAAACAATGGCTCAAGTATCGACAGTAATTAGAGAAAACCACTGGAACTTTTTCTATAATGGTGAACTAGGCACAGTGCTAACCCTGACACTTAACTCGGCTAATAATAAACAAATAGTCAATAGTCAAGTGTGCTTTATTCATGAACATTAAGAACAGAATTTGCGTCAAAATTGAATTAAAAACCAATAAATATTTACAACATAAGAAATGTTGTCTTCTACAAAATCAGCATATCTTCTAGTAGTCTCCATTCAAAGAGTAAAAGGGATGATCGAGGAGCCAGTTCTTAAGAAGATTACGAAACTTGTTTCTTGGACATTTTCAGGTTGGAGGGAAAGGTGTTCCACATCTTGGCTGCTGCGTAGCTGGGTGTCTTCTCTGTCATATTACGATGGTGTATAGGGAGGCAATAGTTAGCTGAGTGTCTTGTATTGTAGTTATGAAACTGAGCTGCATTCTTCATGGAATCAGGTGATTTCAGGTGTAGGTATGTAATGACTTCCAAGATATACAGGTTAACCACGGTTAGAATTTTCAGATCTCTGAAACTTCTTCTGCAGGTTTGTCTGGGTTGGAGATCTCAAAGTATTTTTATTGCATGTTTTTGTAATGGGAGTACTCGCTCTAGATTACCTCCCGTAGTGGCTCCCTAAACAGCAATACCATAGCGCAAATGGGACAACAACAGGCTGTGGTAGGCGATCTTAACTGTTTTAGTAGCACATATACTCTTCACCCTTCTAATTACAAAGAGACTTGAGCTTATCTTGTTACAGAGGGCATTAATGTGAGGCTTTCGTCAATAATTAACCCCAAGTAGTTTGCGGTGTTAGCTATCTCAAGGTCAGGTAGTCTCCCAATTTCCTCTCGGTGCTTCCCAAGGACTAGTTGTTTGGTTTTGGTCTCATTTACAACAAAGTTATTTTTATGACAGTACTGTACTGCCATATTAAGTGCAGTGTTGGAGGCCACTTCGAGTTGTTCTGGGTTCCTATTACCCAATAGTAAGACAGTATCATCAGCATACATTAGTGACTCACTGTATTCTTGTTTATATCTAGGGAAGTCGTCAGTAAAATAAAGAGAATCTAGTACGTATCCTTGAGGGACAACGGATTCCCCAAGTAATACTTCTCTGGTCAGATTCAATTGGTTGTATGAATCCTTGTCTGTTATGTTTTAACTCAACTAATTGTGTTCTCCCTGACAGATAGCTATGAAACCAGTTGTAGCTAGTTCCTCAAATGCCCAATGTGGTTAGTTTGGCCATAAGATGTTCGTGGCTAAGATAGTCAAATGCCTTGCTGTAATCTAGCATACTGCGGTGGTAGTATTACCTTCCTCTAATTGGTCAATAAAGAAACCTACCAAGCTAATCAGTGCAGTGGTTGTAGACTTGCCTGCCAAGAACCCATGTTGCTGAGTTGAAAGAAGTTTGTTAGACATTACATGGTCTATGAGTCTAGTTAATGTTATTTTTTCAATGATCTTAGAAAATGTCTGTATCAGAGAGATTGGTTGACAATTTGATGGTTGAGTGGGTGGACCCTGCTTGAACTTTGGGTAAACCTTTGCCAACTTTAAGGCAGTTGGAAAGGTTCCTGAAAGATAGGATTTGTTTATTATATCTACTAGAGGGTTAATCAGTTCTTCATTACAGGTTTTCAGTAACTTGACAGAGATTCCATCGTATCCTGAAGATGTCTTTGGTTTTAAGCCATTTATAACCTTGGATACTTCTAGACTGTTTGTCGGATGGAGGATGAGTGTAGGAATGTTAGGTCTGTCCATGGGCATTACCATCAATTGATTGATAACCTGTCCATTTCTTTTTATTGTGTCTTCAGTTGTGTTTGTCTGCATATTCTACCAGGTTTGTTGTTCCCTACCAGGTTGTTAGTCTTATTTATAGTCATGTTCAGTACCTTTTGAAATTGTCTTTGTATTAGTTGGTGCCGTATCAGAGACTGGCAGCTGCTCTCTCTGTTGGGCTCTATCACAAGTTTTAGTTAAATTGTCTTGGGCTAGTTCTTCTTCAAGAGGCGGGGAGAATGTGTGTAAAGCTGAGTTTTTTTGCCACTTGAAGTGAAACACTATATTGGTAGGTTCTATACGTTGGGGGATTACTTTTTTATGCAGAGGAATAGGGCTGGCTTGGGTGTGTGTAGCTTTCAGGAGAGAATTGAGATATGCTCTCGCAGTTGTTTCTTGTTCTGATAACTTTGTTACAAGTTCTTTGTGTTTTAATGTGACCTGTTCAACAACAGAATTTTTATGTTTTAGTTCAATTTCAAGGGTGTTTTTGTTTCTTGCAATGACTCACCTCTAAGGGAATTGTTTTTGAGATCAGCCTCAAGTTGCTTTATTTTGTTCTGGAGGTCCCTGTTTTTTGAGGTCATGTTGTTTATTTGTGTTGAAAAACAACATTTGTCTCTTTCAGATTGTTGAATTATGTCTTCGAGTATGCGTTCACTTTCTACCATCAGTCTCATGTATGTAATTTCTTTCTCCTGGTTGCTGATCTTTTCTTTAAGTTCTTCCATAATTTCTCCCATTAGCTTTAGTTTGTCCTCTACTTCTAATTGGGACTTGGACTTCTGCACTCTTAAGTCATGTAGTTGTTGCTTAAGGAGAGTGTTTTCAGTAAGCAGTGCACTGCCCACCTCTGCGGCCAATGAAAGGGATGTTTCATGGTCTAGATTGTCTTCTTCAGCAAGGTTAAGAATTTTTTCTTGCAGCTCTTCGATGTTTGTAGTGTGACAGGGAAGAGTTTTAGTACTTTCATGTACAAATTTTCAGCTTCAAGGAGAGCATTGTCGAATTTTACATTTCTGTAATTGTTTGTTTTGGGCTTCCCGTATTTTTCAACGTTTTCTGTGTATTTTAAAATATCTTGTTGCTTAACTTTTCCAGACTCCTTTGTACCAAGAAAGGTTACGTTGTATTAAGGTGTTCTGTTATTTCTGTTTTCTATACTATTGATAAGAGCAGGCCAGTGTGAATAGCCTTTTACTTTGGCAAAAACAGTCTCTCCGGCAAGAAAAATTAATTTGTCTTTAGAGGTCATGTCAATCTTGAATAGCAGGAGGGTTTGAGGTGTAAAATTTAAGAAAGAGCCCTTCTTATCCATGTCCCATATAATCTTGCTTCCAATAATTATGCCAATATTTTCATAAACTTATTGTGAAAAATATAAAGCTGTCAGATATTACCTTGCTGCCATTTAAAACTATTTACTTGTAACTGTTCCTGGTGTCAAACTGAAGGATTTTTGTTTACAATTTCTTTGTGAAATTTCTTTATAAATCAGAGAGCACAACATGACCACAAAACACCACATGGGAATACTATATGATGAGGAAAAACAAATATTTGCCATAGCTGCAATGGCGGTACAAAGCACTTTGTGGCTTACCTTCGAAGTCTCCTTACTGCAGCAGTTTTCCGAATTCTACAAATCATATTCTCTTAACAAAATAATACTTATTCAGTCAAGACATGAAAGATATAATAGCTACATCAAAGTATTTTAACATCATTGACCTAAACAGGAAGTTTTCAACTGGGTAATAACTTCAAACAGCACTATATCCCTGGCTTTGATGGATTATGATTAATAGTCATAAGGAGGGTGATGTTGTGCTGTTTCCCACTAAAGGTGGTACTATTGAGTTCCATAAGCGTCTGAAACATAAATATCAAGAAATTCCGTAGGAAGAAATCAGACTCCTGCCAAACAGTTGTAATTCCACAGACTATAATAAAAAAGAAGAAAATACAAGAGAGTATTAGTAGACAAAGCTCTGAAGTTGCGTGCAAGGGAAATACACTTGTTGGAGTCTTAGAAGCCATATTGGTTGGGGGAAAAAAAATCAAATACCTTTTATTCTTCTCATGATCTCAAGTATTTTAACATCTTTGAAGTAGCAGAGGTAACTAGAGTCCTTAGCCACTCATGTCGATATACAAGTGGTGTGGCAAACCTTATTTCATCCTTCAACCAACGAGGCATGACAACCATCAATCCATAGAGCAATGAAACAGTATCGGTCTGAGTATATAGAATTACCAATCTGCAAATAAATAAAGTTTAATACATGGTCCTTGTATTTTAACAGTCAGAAAAGATTACTCTTATGAAGTTTGAATTTAATGTATCAACAATCTATGAATTTCAAGGAAGGCAAGCAGAGCACATCACAGTTATCCGAACTAAAAAGAAAGAAGAGATCTTACCTGTAGGTTAGTCAAGGTGTACCTCAAGGCTCTGTGATCGGACCAGTACTATTTATACTTTTTATCAATGACTTGCCACAACATATAAGTAGCTATTGTGAATTAATTATGTATGCTGATAGTTGAAGACCTAGCTGTAAATTCTTATGTTGTACTCAAAATGGCGTGTCAGTACTGCTATGGGAATAACCTTGTTAATCCCTTAAAATCAACAAAGTTTTATTTCAAAGACACGTTGATCAGACACCACACATACCAGAAATAGAAATGTTAGAACAAACAACTTTTTTTGCCATAAAAATTTATAGCTAACTATCCTGGACACCTCACCTAGATTACTGAAGTAAGTAGTTAAAAATGAGCTTCTATGTATAAAGCATAATACCATATTTGACCTATAATACATATTTGTATTTTTTTACCGGTACAGTATTACGTTGTTGGTACGTATACAGCATACCAATTAAGGTTATGTTCGTCAGATTAACCGGCCAAACCGCTATCCAGCCGGGGGTTCGGTCCTGTAATGGCCAGTTAACCCTCCATCAGGCGCTAAACGGAGTTTTCCTCCATGTATGTTTTATTATTAAAAATAGTACTACTTTTCTGATGTCGGCAGTCGTTTCCCGCAGTGTACTTCACGAGCATCTTTTCGGGGAAACGAAACAATAGCCTCCCGCTTTTATTTATCAAAATGTGTCAGTATGAGGTCTACTTCCGTGCGTGACTGGACGATTCCTCCGTGAGCGCTCGATGGTGTGTTTTGTAGTGCATGGACGAAATCACCGTGAGCGCCTTATTGTGTTTAGTTTTTATGTTGTAATAATCCGTGTGCGCCTAAATGTGTGACCTGTGATGGTTTCTTTTTAAATTTTACTATATATTTTATTTGAATTTTGTGAAATGGAGAATGAAGACGAGAGACTTGTTAGTACAGTACCAGTGTGCTAGGGAACATTTCAGTAATGATTATGGAGTGAACATTGTTCGCTATAACAACCAGAAGGAAAATGTTTTGAAATTTTGTGCAGTGTGTAAAAAAATTTTTAGTAAAGAATAAATTTTTATTTCAGAGCAATAATTGACATTACAATTGTATAATATCTCAAGAATTGAAGTAAGTTGTTTTTGTAAGAAGTTAAAAACTAAGTTAATTTCCATACATATTTACAGAAGGTTAAACATTTTTACAATTAATTGCATTATTCCTTAAAATTAATCATGTTGTTATTATACAATAACATTTTTTAAGATTTTGAATTTCTTATTTGGAAAATTCATTACATAAGAGTGTAATTTTTATTAAATTTCTAAAAATGAATATATTACATTGTAATTAAATCAGTATGAATATTTAAACAAATAAAAACAGTTTAAACGATTATGATATCCATTATTCGCCAACCTGGAGGAAACCTCCGTGAGCACCTGATGGTGTTTCTAATTTTTAAGCGCCCGATGGAGGGTTAAGAGGGCGTCTACTGTATCTGTAATACAACAGAATTCTTATAGCTTACATTACTTTAATTTTGATAAGAGGTTTGAGAATTAACAATTATTTTCATTTATAACCTCTGTAGAATGAATTAAAACTTTAAAAATAATAGTATAATTTGATTTTACAACAAACCAACTTTAAATAAAAATTTCAAAACCCTTTTACTTTCTATGGTTTTAATTTTAATGAAATAATTGTGTATTTTACATTTCAGCTGATATAGAAGACATCTGTAGAAAAAAGTTTCGTGTAGCATCTGATCAGAAAATAGTGTTAGTAAGTTTTGTTGTTAAACAGCAAACGCAACATGAACGTGTGCTCAGTAAGAAATGCAATACTATTCATGAAGAAAATCTCACTGAGGCTCATCAAATTTATATGAAGTTTGAAGATTCTTGGACGTGAGTTTTTTAATTTTTTACTTAATTTAGGCAAAACCATTTGTAATTTTTTTATTCAAGGATATGTTTCAATGGAAAGATATTAATGTTCTAATGATTATGTCTTAGTGTTAATAGAAAACTAAGTATTTAAGGTTTATAGTTAGTAATAAATTGAACTAACCCATTTGATATATATATATATATATATATATATATATATATATATATATATTCATATTGGTCAAAAAGTTAGTACCAGAACACTTAGTGAAAAATTGCATTAATAAATTATTATTATTTTTTAGTGTTGTTTGTAGTTTGCTGTTTTGAATTACTTTAATCAACAATTTTATAAAGTTCAGAATAAAGCAGCACAGGTAATATTTTCACCTTACTCTTACAAAGCTCTAAAATAGTGTGATAAAGATACAATAAGATCTAGATGGACAGGTAGTGGTGTTGATTTGTTCTTTCTGGTTATACTGCTCTATATGTATTGTCTATATTATGATATATTATGTCTATATAATTTTTTTTGAACATGGTGTAGGCCTACAAATATTAAATAATTATATATTTAATTAATATTTCTTAATAATAAGAAAATAATATTTTAAAGTAACTTGAAGGTTAATTCTGAAGACATCATACTATATTAGCTTATGTACACTGTAGTATAATTTTTAACGTTAGTGGTCAAACCCACTAAAAATATAAAACTAAGGTAAACACTATAGAAATAAGTTTAATCATATTCTAAAAGGGCTCCTTCTTCACTTGAAGAAATTGTAGATAAATCAATTTCCTCGGATTTGCCAAGTTTTGATAGGTATTTTATACCCAATATGGACGAGGCATTCGAAAAACCTGATCCAACAGTGCAACGTAGATAAACCGAATCGGTACTTTACAACTGATAGAGGATGTTTGAGTACTGTTTCACTATTTAACACGTTAGATGCCAAGCCTAAATATTCTGTTTTAGCGTTAGAGTGCCAAAATTATCCGTGGCTAAAACTAGGAACTATTCATGTTTTTTCTGTTAGTTGGTCACTTACCATTGTGATTTGATAATTTTTTTGTATATTATAACGTTTTTTTACATCGTCGGTCATTCCTGGCCGACACGATCATTTACAGTTACATAGTACACTATAAAATATGCCGTCGGTCGTACATGACCGACACAATATTAGGTGTGGGATATTACGTTTTTGTGGTTGGTAGTGCAGAATAGCTCACTGGATTGTACTGCAGCTGTAGTCAGCTGTGTATTACATCACTCTCGGACGACACCTCACTGTACTTTCGCGCCTTTTTCCTCATCAACCTGCTATTGTTTGAAGCTTTAGCCTAGAAAGTGGAAGTGCGTTCGTAAAATGGGCGATCCTTTGCGACAATCGGAAATTGACAGAATAATTGACCTTCCCTCATCTCAAGGTGATTTATTTGCGGGATTAAGTGAAGATGAAAGTGTTGAGGACATGGACTATAGTGTGGTTGACGGACACGGATTCAGACCCTGACTTTCAACACAAGTGATGGCTCGGACGAAGGCTGCTGAAAATGAGTTTATGGTTGCAAAACGAAGACACAGACGCCGATGTTGATAATACCATAACGACAGTTAACAGTACTCCTGACGAAGGTGACAATTGGCATAGTTTTGAAGGTAAACAGCAGATCTTTGAGTTTAACTCTAGGCCTACATTCAAATTTATTACCACTAATGATTCAAAACCGATCGACTTCTTTGAACAGTGTCTTAATGCCGATGTCATTGATCTGATGGTCACAGAAACAAATCGGAATGCTTCACGATGTAATTTCTAAATTACGATTGAGCCGTAAGAGTAGGCTTAAAGATTGGCGAGACACCAATCCAGAAGAAATGAAAAAGTTTATAGGCCTACTTTTTGTACATGGGCCTAGTAACACTTCCCCGAATAAGTGATTATTGGTCCACAAATGCTTTATACAGCTTCTCAGGTGCCTCAAAAGTAATGAGCCGAAATAGATTCCAATTAATTTTACGCTTTTGGCACTTCAATGATAACAACAATCTGCAAAGAGATGGGCGTATCGGCAAAATAAAACCCTTGCTTTCTATTATAAAATGGTATGTTTTTTAACCTAAAAGAAGCCGAACAAGACCTGTCATCGATGAGACAATGATACCATTCCGTGGTTAGGTTACTTTTCGCCAGTACATACCTGGCAAAGCTCATAAGTACGGTATTAAAATATTTAAAACTTTGTGACAAAACTGGCTATACTTATGGTTATAAAAGTTTATTATGGGGAAAGGTACCGTTGCTGCAACAGACAACTCAGTAGCTACCTCTGTAGTAATGGAGCTCATTGGGCAAACCATTTGAACAGTGGCCACAACCTATATGTTGACAATTATTATACCTCTGTTCAACTAGCAAAACTCTTTGTTATCGAGACAAACTCATCTTTGTGGAACCTTAAGACGAAACCGAAAGGGCATTCCAAAAGACTTGACAAAAGAAAAAATCCAGAAAGGAGAAATGATTTGTTTAGAAAATGATGAAGGGGTCCTTATAACCTAAGTGGCAGGATAAACGAGAAGTTTTAATGTTGTCAACTGTGCACAAACCGGAATATGTAGAAATTCCCATCCAAAAACCCAGACAAGCCGTCTGTACTAAAGCCACTTGTTGTCACAGCCTACAATAAGGCTAAAGTAGGCATAGATCTTTCTGATCAGATGTCTTCATACAGCACCGCTGTGAGAAAGACTATGAGATGGTACCACAAAGTAGGTGAAGAACTCGTTCTTGGTACTTCTGTGGTTAACAGCTGGTTGGCATACAATACATTTTTGAAAACAAAAAACCTCCCAATGCTAAAAAGAAGCACTTAATTTCGATTACAAAATTCAAAGAACAGCTAGCTTGCTCCTTAATGTGTTTGCAGGAAACGCCAACGCATTCCTGAAGTATCAAGGACTGGGCATCACTATCTAACATCATCTGCTATGGTTGGAGAAGGTGCAAAAAAACACAGAGTTAGGAAAGTTTGCAAAAATGTGTTATCAAAAAACTGTCCCGAACAGAGAGGCCGCAGTGTAGCAAGAAATATGACAAAAGTCACTACATTTTTGTTCGCGTGTGTCCTGACAAACCATTTTTATGTGAAACATGTTTCAAGGACATTCACAAATGAAAAATTTACTATGTAATAACAGAAATGACATTAAAAATGTAGATCATTCATTTGTGGTAAGTTAACAAAAACCTTATGTCACAAAGTGTTAATTATATTTGTAATTTAGGTATAAGGAAGCCAACTTTACAAGAAGCTATAAGAAAGCTTGTAGTAATGTTCTGAATTATGTATGAATATTTTATTCCTGACAGTATAAATTCTAAATAATACTGTACATTATGATATTCATGTAAGTAACCTTCTCGGTTACAGATTAATAATTAATTAACACTTTTTGTGTGGTAATAATAAAAACGTATATTTTTATTACAGCATAATACGTATATTATTTTACAAACAACATCATCTTTAAATCTTAAAAAACAAGAAAAGCACCATACAAATTGCTGATTTCCTTTAAATTTTATAATGCAACACAGGGTAATAGTATTTGCTATAATCACTACTATTTTTACAATAAAATAACAAAAAATTATGTTACACCAAAATTACAAAAACATCTGTCGGTCATCTTTGGCCGACGAGATGCTAAAGAAATACTCTATCTTTCGAGCCATTATAACAGCACTTTATTGTAGCGTATCTGAACTGAAAACAGTGTTCTGTAAATAGCCAATGTCATTCTAGGTCACGTAGTTTTGATAATTTCCGCTAGAGTGTAGTGCATTATACAGGACGGGCATAATGGTTGTCTGTTGCGTAGCAACGCTGTCGGTCAGGTATGGCCGACAGTTATCTGTACAAACATCATAGGCGTCGGTCAACTCTGACCGACTTGGCATTTAAAGTGTTAATAGAATAGGAGTAGCTCCACAAATTAGACAATTAGTAGTAGCATTCGTGTCTTATAAAGTGGTAACTACATACCCGTCTATAAACTACACTTAAGTCAACTGTACTCCAATATCTTGACCATTTGAGATAACATGGCAGGTATCAAGGTAGGATTTATTCTTTCATGTATCTTTTCTCATTACGCGTAAGATCTGGGGTTTCTTTTTGGAACAGCAATTTAATGGGTCTACATTAAAGAGTAAATTATGGTTTTGGATTAGTCTAGACAATGCTACCTATCCTAATATTAATAAGTTTAAAATGTACCATGGCTGCTAAGAGCAAAAATTCATCACTACTATTAATTCTTGCATCCTGATATCTTTTTATTGGCTGTACCCATTGCTGCCATCAAACACACACTTGTAAGCAAGTTTCACTGAATCCAGGTTCCCTCTTAAATTTACAATTTGTATTATACTTTGAGATGACATTTTGAAGTAAAACTTGTAAGATTATTGTGGAATTATTCTTTTCTTTATGTAATTTTGTATAAGTGTGCAAGGCTTATTTGATTAACCAGTGTGATTCTTTTTAGACCACCAGCAGTGACTAAGAACAACAATTTATTGAAAACTAGAGTCCAGCCAATTCGTACCTTAACTAACCATGAATCAGGGGAGACTACCAGATATCGTACATCTATGCCCTATGGAAACTTAGGCACAGCTGAAGGCCAGGGCTGTGCGGTCTCTCCAGGCCTCAGTGGTCTATTGAACTTAGGAAACACATGCTTTCTCAACAGTATCATACAGGTAAATTATTTTATTTGTATTGAGTTTTGGTTTCACTTGAGGGTTAAATATTAAATAATAATAAATAAATAAAAATGTAATGCTTTCATTAAAGTACAAAATGTGCTTACCGAAACAGCACAGTGTTCTACAGCACTGCACTGCACTGTGTGTGGTGTTCAGCAGTGTGTGTTTTTGTTGTTTTTATGACAACTCCTGTCAAAATATACAAAATTCATTATACAAAGATAACACAAAAATACAATTACGAGTAACATTTATCACTTAAACATTCCTGCAACACTTTTCTTAAATTTTCTGAGGGCTTTTATTGCAGAGGGCAGAGCATTACATTCTTTTGGCCCAAAGTGTCTAAATGCCTTTTTCCCTGTCTCTAAACTTGTCCTTGGTAGGTGTAATAGACCATCCTGTCAAGTACAACGATGACTCACCTCATGCCTAAGAAGTATGTCTATTGTACCAAATCAGGGTGGCCACCCGACTGAGAATAAGCCGGTAATTTAACAGACTGGGGAAAAAAACCAGGATTTAGCCAGGAATTTTCCTGAGAACCTGGAAAATTTCAAAAACAATTTTTCCGTCTCCAAGAACTTATAAAATAAGACATAATTTAACAGCTTCTTGAATCAAGAACTGATTAATCTCAAAACATTGTATTTTCACGACATGGTTTGTGAAATTGTGAATGAAGATCAGCATATGCTCGTGAGCTCCATCTGACGCCATCCTGTACCGCAGCAACCTCCTCCTCCCCCCCTCACAAAAAAAAAAAAAAAAAAAAAAAAATTTAAGAATCCATTGGACAATTGAAATCGGCCGGATCGATCATTTCGGACTTTGGCACTGAACGGACATACGCTTTGGTCTATGAACGATTGCTCTTCGCAAACGTTCCAATTGTCATTGAATTACATATGTTAAAACAAAAAACTAAATGGGCTTAAGAGCTCTTGCGAGCGCTGCCACAACCAGTGTCGGACAATTGTTTGCAAGAACTAGAGAACAGTGTCAGTTATTAAAATTTCAATTATAAACATTGCCGAGACAACACTACCGTGTGTGAAAAGACTTCGTATTGACTCCCGAACAACCAACAATACAACTGTAGCAAGTACTTGTGACAGTTCTCGTGAATAAAATTGTTTTTTATTGTTCACATTATGTTACAGTAGTTGTCCAAATTCTCTCGTAAGTTACTTGTCATTATAAATGCAACTTAATGTTGTCGACAGTCTACAGACGGCAGACAGCCAGCCAATCGAATAAACCACGCTCATCAGTTTTAGTCAGAGCAGCATTGGTTGGACGACGGCTGGAAATCCCGTCAGCTCTTCGGTCAACTATTTACCGGAACGCCTTCTTCGCATACGTGACGATCTATGTGCTTTTGTGCCAAACCTGATACATGTCAATGTACTAATCTACAAACTGAGTTAATTATAGCTCAAAAACAAAACAAACTACTAGACCTTTTTGTATTTACTAAAAATAGAACTATTTACAATTACCAAGTATAACATACAAAAACAAAACACTTTCTGTTTGTAATAAAATGCCTAGATCAATCATATTTTACACGCACATTCACATACATACATAGGTACACATGACACTTATGTGGATGAATACAATAGTTACCCAATCTCAACAATTTCTCCTTTAAAGAAAATCTATTGTGTCAATTTATTTATGTAGTGTCAACTTACAATACACTATAAAGTCTCAGGATTTTCCTGAGTTAGCAACCACACCCTGACTAGTTTAACAAATAATCTATAGTTTGTTTGTAATTTAATATCATCACTCAGTTCAGCCATGATACTAAGAAGTTAAGTGTTTTAGTATAAAAAGTTAAATTAGGTTTCGAAACAAAAATATACAACCGCTTCTTATATTCATTGTATGCAAAATTTCATTATTTTTATTATTAAATAAGAATTTTAAGATTTTAAATATGAAAAGAGATCTTAATGGTAATATTCTTTGCTGGAGCTTTTAAGTCCATTCTTATATTGTAATTATAATTTCCCTTGTTTTTTCCTCATGGCAGAGAGAAGTATAATCTGCAAAAGCTGTTACTTCCCCCTTTAATTTTCCTTTACACAAATCGTTAATAAAAATTATAAACAAGATTGCACCCAGCACAGAACCTTGCGGCACTCTACAAATAACTTCCCCCATTTCACTAAAACTGTCTTTTGATTAACCCTTTGGATGCCAGCCCATTTTCCAAAAGTACTACCCAGAAACGCCAAGGGCATTTACAGCAGTTTCGCAAGCTTTCACTAAATGTATCATAACTTGTTTATTTTTTTAACAGATATTGATGATTTTTGTACCATTAGTTTGCTTATGAAATGCCCAGTTCTGTTGGTAAATTTTAGTTGCATAAATGTAATTTAAACTTATAAAAAAGTTAAAAATTAAGAAAAAAGAATTAAAATTTCCAAAAAACATTTTTTTTTTAGCACAAATAAGTGGTTTAAAAGAAAATGTATGCTGATTTCCTGTTATATCCTAGTAAACTATATCTAACTCCTAACCTAATTACAAAATTTCAAAAGCCTACCTTATATAGAAGTCCAGTTATGATTTTTTTTCACTAAATGTGACACGGGCACAGTTTTTGTAATTTGCATGGACGTTGTATGTAATGTTACACTATATTCACAAATCAATATTTGACACTATACAAATCGGTACTTTGGGATTATACTAACCACACCACTATGAAGAACACAAAAATATAAATTTATAGATATATTATAAACAAACATTGTAGAACGAAAAAAAACAACTTTTTTAATTACAAAATTACAAACTTACAAAGATTATCAATTGTTAATGAGGTCAGATTCGCTTAAACTTTTTTCAATGAACTTAGAACATTATAAAACGATGTATTTGAGTAACAGAACTAACATTCCATCAATCGACAAGCATTTCCAGGTATTGTGATCGGTATTGTGGTCGCTGTTATCTTATCTTTCTCGAGAATCCCGATTACGGCAGGCCGCGCGGCATCACATGATTATTTAAGTTTTTTGCACGGTACATAATTGCCTTTCCATTACAATTCAATTTATATTTCTGATCAGCCCCTCTAGAATTATATTTACTGATAGATACTATCTCGAGGGATGTTTTTCTTTCGTTGACATCAGCGCGAGCTTCCGAAGCACCTTCGGCCGGAAGCACTCGCATTTTGGGTGGCGGAGTTTGATCAAGAATAATGACAAGTTTTGTGTGTTTTTTTTTCAATAAAGAGTTTAGTTTTTGTTTGGTAATGTTTATTTTTGTTGAATTTTTGTGTTTGGAGAAATGTAGGGGTAAAATACGAAAGTACAACAAAGCGAACGGGCGGCGAGACTCTGCAATCACGTTATCTACTACACCGCTCGACTTTGACCTCTGTCTGAGGATGGGGAGGGGTTTTGCGATAAGACAATTCCTGTTTTATACTGACGAAATATTGTTCTACGCTAATCTAGTAATCAGTAGAAGCTAAATGTCAACTGTCTGAGGATGGGGAGGGGTTTGCGATAAGACAATTCCTGTTTTATATCGACGAAATATTGTTCTACGCTAATCTATTAACCAGTTGAAGCTAAATGTCAAATAACGATTCATGTCTGGGTGTTGTCTGTATAATCCCAAAGTACCAATGAATCTAATAAAAGGGGCATAGTAAAAATGCCCTAACAACAAAAGTAATGAGAGAATTACAAACGTAAACAACGCATAGCAACACGAACGTAACCTCAATCTCGACCAAACAATTCAACAGCTGCGAAGCTCAAATACGACCAAACAAACAGTCCATAAACGAATTAACTATTTTTTGGTTGCAAAGCAACTAATCGACTATCGATTAGTCAAAATTTCGCGGCAATAAGATGAACTATAAGAAAATTACAGTGTGAAAAACGTGACGTACCTATATTACGGCCGTTGGCGATTTTCAGTTGAGTAGCCGACGGCCGTAATACCGGTACGTTGGCATCCAAAGGGTTAAATAACTACTGAGCGGTCCAATTTTTCAAGCAAAATCTCATGAACTATGGTATCAAATGTCTTCTTAATATCAATAAACAGCCCAGTTACAAATTTCCCATTGTTTACCCCAGCATTACTCTTCTCCATAAAGCTGCACAAGGCTAACTCTGTACTCAGTCCTGCCCTAAACCCATACTTATTCTTTGAAAAACAAAATTATTTTTATTTAAGAAAAGCAACATTTTGCAAGTTTGATATGGGTCTAAAATTAGAGCAAATATTAGACTTAGTTAATAGGTATGACTACTGCGTGTTTCAACTTTTTAGGGAATACCCCTGTTTAGAAAATTAAATTCACAGTGAAAGTAAAAATGTCCAAAATTGTTGGATTGATTGTTTTTAGCATGTTAGAATGGACACCATCTGAATCTGGTGATTTACCATTTTTAAGGTTTTGATAACCTTCTCTACATCTGAAGTTAAAACTGTCTCCATAAAAAAAAGGAGTTCACTTCATAATATGCCCGAAAACTATTGCAATAGGTAATCTTTTCAAAATTTTCACTTATTGTATAGCTTCCCGCAACTTCTAGAAATGCTAAAAAAATACCTACTTAATTCTTCAGCTATTTCCTTACAATTATCTTTAATTTGTCCATTAATATTTAAAGATATCTTATTACTAGATTTAATCTGACATGTTATTCTATTTAAAGTGTTCCATATGGCCTTAGCATTACCTACTTTTTTTCAAACTCATTTGCATTATATGACGGATTTGCAAGTCTTTTATCTTTCCTTAGCTCGTTTCTATAATTTAAATAATACTTCTAAAATTTATCCTCTAAAGGTCTATATTTTATTTTATTAAATAAATAATTCCTTTTCTCAATCCTTCTACAGATAAAAGTCAAAAATCTTTATTACCTGAACATTAAGTACAGTAGTTTTGTCAAGTTTTAAAATAAAATATAGTGTAAGATATTCATATAGAGGCAGTTTATACATATAGAGAGAGTTTATACATATAGAGAGAGTTTATACATCTTCCTTGTACTCTTCTATGTTGTACATTGTCTTCTTAAGAAGGACATTTTTAGTGGTTCCTTTAGTACATTTCCAGTTAGACTTTGTAAGTTCTCCAGTAGTAGATTTCTAAATTTTCTACCTGCATAGGATGGCTTTTTCTCAAAAAGAGCTGTTCGATGCTGGGGCAGTATATATCTAGAGGCATGGCGTGTGTTGTAGTTGTGGACATCTTCAAGGGTATGAGTATTCCCAGAGTTTTGAATGCTTCCCTGCAGGTTTGTTGAGGCTCAAGATTGGCAAGGGATCTAATTGCTCTTTTTTGAAGTATTAGAATCTTATTCAGATTTCCAGTGGACTACCCCAGATGATTAAGCCATTTCTTGTATGAGTGCGTAGTACGCAGCCTTGGCTGCTGCTTGAGTACAAATTGTTTTTATACGTTTCATAACGTATATTCCAGTACTTATCTTATTGGAGATCGTGTTTACATGTTCAGTCCACGAAAGTCCACTGTCAAGTGTTAAGCCCAGAAATTTGACTTGGTTGAGGACAGTTATATCTGGGACCTCTGCGGGTACTCTTTTTTTTTCCTGCTAAAATGCACTTGTGTTGTCTTTTCAGTGTTTAATGCCAGGTCATTTGATATACTATACTTAATAGCTCCTTGTAAAGCTGTGAGTTAGTAGAGAGTTCTTTGGTAGAGTCATTTTTTATAAGGAGTGTAGGGTCATCTGCATACATTATACAGTCAGTACTATAGTTTTCGATAAAAGCTGGGAAGTCATTGGTGAATAGTATAAAAAGTATGGGGCCGAGCACGGATCCTTCAGGCACTCCTCTTGTTAGTGGTTTATGACTCGATGTATATGAGTTAATAAGGCCAGATTTGGTATCCTGGACCTCCACAACTTGAGATCTTCCTTGTAAGTAGCTTATGAACCACATGTTCTGTTTACCTCTTATACCAAGAGTTTTGAGCTTTTCAGAAATTAGGTCATGTCCCAGGCAGTCAAAGGCCTTGCTGTAGTCAATGAAAAGAGCTGTTACATACTTTTCTTCATCAATACTGTCAATAATTGATTCAGCCAGACTTATGATTGCAGATATTGTAGATTTACCCTTCTGAAATCCATGCTGGTTATAATCAGCCTGTCCAGCACAAGTTTACCTATAACTTTTGAGAAGGTCGATATTAGTGAGATGGGCCTTTAGTTTTGAGGCTCTGATTTTAGTCCTTTTTTGTGCTTTGCATAATCTTTAGACACTTTGAGCTTTGTAGGGAAATGGCCTTTGGCAAAAGATTTGTTAATTATGGCTGTGAGAGGTTGGGTAATTTCTTGCGCACAGTATTTAACAATTTTTGATGAGTACTCATCTAAACTACTGGATGATTTATTTTTAAGATTCTGAATTACCATCTGTACTTCTATCCAGGTTGTAGGTGTTAGTTTGAGTGATTGTATTCGAGGAGTGTGTAGGAGATTCTGGTTTGCATCTATCCTGTCAGTTGTTATTAAATTGTTTTGTAGAATTGTACTGTCTGCTATTTGGGTGAAATAGGTGTTGAGGTTTTCAGCTACATCCACAGGGTTGTCGAATAGTCATATTGTTAATGTTAAGCTTAGGACATGTTTCACTACTCTTATTGCTAAGTCTCTCACTATTTATAACATTACATAGTGCTCTTGCTGTGTTGTCAGAGTTTTGTATATATTGAAGGTTAACTTGCTGATGAAGCAATTTTAGCTTTTGATCGTAAAGTTTCTCTCTATTCACCATTACTTCTTTGTCTCTAGGGTTTCCTGTTGTTTCATAAATATTAAGAGCTATTATGTATGAGGCTTTCATCTCTGCACACTCTGAGTTATAGTTATGTGATGGCTTACTGACAACTCTGGTTTTGCTTTTCCTCTTTGGACAGGCAATGTTTAGGGCAATCAATAGTATCTCGTTGAAGTTGGTGTAGGCTGTTTCTGCGTTTTCAGCATTGTTGACAATATCCCAGTTCTTAATGGATAGTAAAGATTTGAGATTTTCCAGATTTTGTTTGCCTAGTTTGACTGAAAGATATATATTTGTTATAACTAAAGTCAACACTGCAAAGCTGGGGTGTATGATCAGAGAGACCAGTTTGTAAGATGGTTGCAGCAACTTTTTCTTCTGAGATACTAGTACATATACATTCTATAGAGGTGTTTGTATCAGCTGTGACACGAGTTGCAGGGAGTGCGAGTCTTCTCATATTTTGCATGGCCAGTTCATCATTAAACATTACGCTGTCAAGATTGTTACTTCTAAGACTGTCAATATTTATGTCACCCATTAATAAGAACAATTTGTTGTGTGCTTGGTTATGGTCTAGAATGTTAGATAAGACGTCCAGGCTGTTTTTTATGTTTCCTCCCGGAGGTCGGTATACTCCTAAAACATAAATTTTCTTCCCACTTAGTGTGATGCATATCAGTGCTGCCTCAAGGAGGAGTTCCTCACAGAAGTTATGTATTTCAATAGCTTCTGTGTTAGCTATGCTGTTTTCTGCTAAATTCAGATAAGAGAGTATAACCATGTAATTTTAAGTCAAGGATTTCATTTTGGCAAACACCATGCTCAGTTAGAACTACAATGCTAGGGGATGTCTCATGTAGGAGATGGTTGAGTCTATTTAATTTGCTAGAGAGTCCTCTTATACGAGGTCCAATCAAAAAGTATCCTACCTTTTGGTGCAACGTAAAACTGAAGTTACCTGAAAAAAGCTGGCGTTAATTTTCTTCAAAATAATTACCCTGAGAAGCAACACAACGATTCCAGCGACGTTTCCACTTCTGGAAGCAGTCTTGAAAATCACTTTTCGGCATCGCCATGAGATCAGCCGCCGTTTTTTTCATAATTGCTTCTCGACTTTCAAATCTGGTGCCTTTCAATGGTTTTTTGAGGTGGGGGAAGAGCCAAAAACCGCATGGAGCCATATCTGGAGAGTACGGAGGCTGAGGAACTTGCGGAGTGCCGTGTTTCGCCAAAAAAGTTTGAATGAGCTGGGAAGAATGAGCTGGCACATTGTCGTGGTGTAGCCGCCAATTTTGAGACGCCCACAAGTCAGGTCTTTTGCGGCGAATCGCATCTCGGAGACGACGTTGGACACTTAAATAGTACTGTGCATTCACAGTTTGACCCTCAGGGGCATATTCATGGTGCACAACTCCACGGTGGTCGAAAAAAAACAGTAAGCATCACTTTGACATTGCTTCGAACTTGCCTTGCTTCTTCAGCTCCTCCTTGTCAGTCCGCTGCACGAATTTCACAATAATCTCTCTAGTTTGGCTTCTCTCCGAGGTTTTCTTGCCAATACGATGAAAGGCGTCAAACATGCTGTTTGTGATGTTTACGTCCAAGGCTTTTCCTAACTTCTTAACAAGCTCTGAAACTGTTTCTTCTTTTTCCTCCGGTATTGCCTGAATTTCTATACAGTTCCTTCTAGAATAATTTTCCAAGTCTTCAATTCTTGATTCAAGTAATACAAAATGTTTTTTCAGAGCTGCATTTTCACTTTTAAGCTGTTCAATTTCTAGGTAGTCTTCAATTTTCCCCATGCTATCTCGTAACGTTACAGTTTTCTTCCACCTTGCTGTATAACATTTCATAAGATATATTGAAGTCAGCAGTGTTGTTTTTCTGCAATTCTCGCATCTCTTTCAGGGTGTTCATGATGGTCTCCAAGGTCAAACCTTCTGTTGGGTACTCCAACCTCATACTCTTTCTTCTCGTCTTGTTGCAGGGATCACACCTCCATCCCGTAAACGTTTGCTCCACTTGAACTCTGACTCTTCACTGACACACATTCAACTCTTAATATGCTCCTCAACAGTAACTAGAGGAATTACAAATATATTATTTGTACTCTTGTTAATATATAACACCTAATTTGTAAAATAGTTTAAATTTAGGATGCTAGGTGTTATCAGGGTGTACATTTGTTGATTTAATAAATATTGTAACTTTCTTATGAAACTTAAATGAAATTAAACTCTTTTAAAACAATTTTTTTCAGTGTTTAAGTAATTGTGAGCCCATCACTAAATACTTTCTGGACAAGAACCATGAAAAAGAAATCAACGTTAACAATCCTTTGGGCAAGTCAGGTGTAATGGCAAGGGCATTTGCGGACGTCATATCCATGTTATGGTCGGGCCAATATGCTGTCACTGTGCCTCAGTGCTTCAAGGTCAGTTATTCACATTTTATTATGTACTATTCTATAAAATATAAGTTATTTTTCTTATGATATTTATTGTTTAATCAAAATTATTTATTTTACCTATGAGATTTTAAAGGCATTTCATAAAAGTTTATTTAGTAGTACAGTATACCAAGAGTCCAAGAGATCAATGATTATTCCCATTTGTGAATTATTGTAGCATGGTGTTACATTTTGAGTTGAAAAAAGCTAGAACCTAGTATTTGTCTTTTGTTAGATATAGGTCTAGTAAAAATTTATTTTGGATGCATAATAACCCTTTTGATTTTCAGTGAGGGATAAGTAATCAGAGATAAGTTATAAAATTTATGTGAAAAGTCATTCTGGGCAATTTTACTCTTTCAAAATTTTAGTTAGATATTTTATAACTTTGTAATATGTAAAATAATTATCTACAAATTAACCATTTTGTGCACAAACCTATAAAAGTATTATAAATGTAGCCTCAAAAAGTGTTTGATGTAATGTACAATAATAAACCTTTTAACACTCTTTATATGTTTTTATTGTACAATGTATATTTCAAATTCAATGAATTCGTAATCAGGTACAAGTACATAAAGATGAGTTCATTGAATTCAAAATGTACATTTTACAATAAAAATATATAAAAAGTGTCAAAAGGTTTATTATTGTACATGCTATAAAAGTGTTAAAGAAGCGATTTCATGTGTTTATCAAGAAATATATGTAAAATATTGTAGCCTAAACAATGAAAGCTTGTTCTATAGTTAGTCAGTTTATAATAATTTTGTAAATATGTAAAATAATTATTTAAAATATTTAAAATTTACTATTTAGTTTAATAGTGTTGTTCTTTTAGGTTTGAATAAGTTGGTCCAACATGTAAGGCAACTACCTTGTTAGGTCATCTGACGTTTTCAATTAAAAAAAAAGTATTTTTATGGAAACCCATCAAAATAGTGAATTAGTGTTAATGGAAAATTGTATACAAAAATGAATGTATATTTTGGAGGCCTATCACATATATATATATATATATATATATATATATATATATATATATATATATATATATATTTTTCTTCTTATACTCATTAGCTTTATCTGACTTTTAGTATAAATTAGACAATTTTTAATGCTTATTTTAAATTGTTAGTATAATTTTGAAGAAACTCATATCTACGGTAATAAAATCATTAGTTTGCGCACTTTTTGCATTTTTTAACTACATAATTTTTGTTTTCTATTAAACTTATATAAACCTATATATCTATTCTAAATCTAGATATTTTGAAATACTTTTACTGTTTTAGACTTTTATTTTTATTGCAATACAATATTTTTGTTAAAACAAAAATACTTTTTTATTTTTTTGCAATATAAATTCTACATGTTTCTGTAAGAAATTGATATACAAGACATGTTGGTTTAAGGGAAAGAGTATAAGTCACCCAAAAATTGCCTGATGCTACAGTACTGCCACTGTTAAAATAGTATGTAGAATAAAAATAAAAAGAGCCAAACTTATTGCTAATTCAAACTATATTAAGACCTCTGATAAGAGAATTCAAGCTATGTAGAAGATAATAAAACAACCAATGTATGGTAACAGTAATAACTTAATGGCAGTAAAGAGCAACTTTTCTGCAAATAATTTAATAGCTATTTTATTGATTATGTGCAAAACTTAAGTGATGGTGTTCCACCTAGTATTAGTGATTATAAGGATTATCTTATTAAAAGAGAAGTGGTGGGTATATTACCTGGACATTGAGATCAAAGAAATCTCGCCGAGGCCTAGGCCACGTGGCGCGTCTTAGCGCTAGATACTGGAATCGGACACTCAGTGTGGAAAACACAATCTTTTTCTATTTTTATTCGTAATGTTTATAAAAACTTGATTGTGAAATTACTATTGCCATGAATTTGGATGATTAAGAGTAAGTGGAAACTCAGTTCTTTTGAAATCATCAAAATTCTATATTTTTTTGAGTATTCAGAAGATGCAAGACAAGTTTTTTAGACTTTCTGGAACTTACTGGGGTCAAGTTGTAAATTCCAAACACCTGGATATACTGCAAATATGTATGGTCTATCATTATTGTAACTTTCACTGATCTACTTGTAATTTTGTCCAAGTACATATTAGCTCTTACTAACTTTTAAATTTACTATTGTATTTTTATCAGTATTTATGAAATCAGAAATCAGAAAACTTTATTCAATTTCATCAAGAAAAGAATAGGTGTCAAGGTATTACAATATGAAATAATTTACATTACATGTCATCATGTTTTAATGAAAATTGTTTATTGAAGTCTTGAACTCGTCAAGGGTGTAGATGGATCTGTCTTTGAGCCAATTTAGCAGTCTTCCTTTTAAGGTTTTGGAGTCACAATTTTTGAGTCTTGAGGAAGTAAGTTGAACAGCTTTGCCCCAGCGTAGCAAGGTTTCTTGGAGAAAAGTGCTGTCCTGTGTATCGGTAGGGAGAAGTCATTACCATGTCGCGTGTGATGATCATGGACAGCACTCATTCTGGGCAAGTTCCCACGTGAGGCTGCATGATTGATGACCTCGATGATGTAGATGGACACCACTGTGAGAATTCCAAGAGACTTGAAGGCTTCTCTACAGCTATCCCGAGGTTGAAGACCAGCCATGACACGAACAGCACGCTTCTGCGCAATAAGGACTCGTTCAAGGTTGTCCATTGTTAGAGCCTCCCCAGAGGATTGTCCCATAACGAAGGTGGGATTCAAAGATGGCATGATACGCAGTTTTTGTTGCAGTTGATGTGGCTACTGCCTTGATTCTCTTCAATGCAAAAACTGCAGAATTGAGTTTAGAGCATAACTGATCTACATGATCTTTCCAGGAAAGACATTCGTCCAGTATAACACCCAAATGTTTGGTTGTCCCAACCCTTTGTTTGTAAGTCTGGAGGCTCAGTCAACTCATCTTTCAGCAATCCCAGTGCTAGGAGTTTTGTCTTAGAGGAGTTAAAAACAAGATCATTGCTATCACAATACTGTTGTGCCATGCTCATTGCAATATAGGTGTTAATATCTAAGAGCTCAGAAGAGTTATTGCCAGTCAAAAGGACAGTGTCGTCAGCAAACATGATTGGATAACATTGATTTTCGAGGTACTTTGGCAAATCTGAAGTGAAAAGTACAAACAAGACTGAGCCCAAAACCGAACCTTGAGGGACACCTCGTTTGACCATTTGTGGTTTGGACCTTACAGTTCTCTCAAATCCACACTGCACTTGTTTTATCTCGACTATCTGGCATCTCTCGCTGAGATAACTTTGAAACCACCTCAGTGTGCTTCCCTCAAAGCCCAGAGATTCGATCTTTTGAATTATTAATCTGTGGTCTAGGGAGTCTTTGCTGAGGTAAAGAAAAACACGTAACAGTGATTCCTTTCTCAAGGTTGTCTATAATTTGTTCTAATAGGTCAATTTGGTCTAATAGGTCACTTGTGGTTGATTTTCCGGATATGAAACTGTGTTGTCTTTCAGGTAGAAGGTTGTTGATATTTAAGTGATCCAAGAGCTTTACCAATACTATTTTTTCAATAATTTTAGAAATAGTTGAAACAAGAGATATGGGTCTGTAATTTTGAACCTCCTGTTTGCTTCCATTTTTGTGGAGAGGATACACTTTAGATTTTTTTAATTTTGTAGGAAATTCACCCTGAGACAGAGATTTATTAATGATGTTGGTGAAAGACTTGCTAATCTCATTAATACAAAACTTTATCATCTTAGAGTTGATACCATCAACCCCCGCAGACGATGTTGATTTCAGCGAAGAAACAATATTTAAGACCTCCTCATGTGACGCAAGCGGCCAGTTGGCAAGTGTTTCTCCTTGAAAAGAGTTATTCAACTGAGTAACATGTGGTCTTCGAGTGTTAGTATTGTGTAACAAATTCTCAGCTTCAGTGGCAAAAAATGTATTGAAGTGTTCAGTTACTTTGTCAAGATCACTGTCCACCTCTCCTGAAATTTCCAGCCGCCAAGTGGTCACTGGGGTTTCCGTAGAGGATGATCTCTCGTGGTTTATGATGCTCCAGATGGCTTTTGATTTGTTGTCGGATCTAGTGATGAAGGTCTCATTTGCCTCTTGTCTTAAAGTCCCCAGTTTCAGGTCGTAATCCTTCTTCCTTTGAAAGGCAATTACTTTGTCCTCTTCTCTTCCGCTTGACATAAAGCTTTCTTGAGCCTCAATGAAGTTTTTCCTGAGCTCTATAGCACCTGGATGGTATGACCATGTTTAAGTGACTAAAATAAATAAAACTGAACTAGTGGAATAAA
Organism: Homalodisca vitripennis; assembly: GCF_021130785.1. Classification (NCBI taxonomy): domain Eukaryota; kingdom Metazoa; phylum Arthropoda; class Insecta; order Hemiptera; family Cicadellidae; genus Homalodisca; species Homalodisca vitripennis. Next base: position 70,123,240 of record NC_060215.1, read on the forward strand.
ACTAACTTCTAAAGAAACCTTTGAGTTTATTGGGAATAGGGTATGAAAAAATATTTGATGGAAAAATCTGGGAATTTCTTCAAGCCACTTTGTTAAATACACTGTTAAGGCCTTGGAATGGCTGGAATGTACGCTCTCAACTTTTTACTCTTAGAAACAATAAGTTATTCTCTTGCTGTCAGTTTGCTGGGTGGCCATCCAACCGGGAAACTGAGAATAAGCCGGGAATTTTTTTGAGAAACGAGAAAATTAAAAAAATAATTTTTCCGTCACCAAGAACTTATAAAATCAAGACATAATTTTAACAGCTTCTTGAATCAAGAACTGATTAATCTCGAAACATTGTATTTTACGCGACGTGGTTCATGAAATTGTGCTACATCTAACGCCGGTTAATCTGAGGTTATCTCCACTAGTGTAGTTTATCTTGGTTAGTTCTACTTCTATGCCGCGGCAAGCCTCCTTCCTCCCAAATAAAAACGTAACAATGCAGTGGACAATTAAAATCGGCTGTCCGTACGAGCTGTACGCTTTAAGCTGTAAGTCGTCAAAGTGGAGTCTCTGAACGAAGTTGTCTAACCCTTATTCTTGAGTGAAAATAGTGTTTTGAAAATATGTGTGTTAGATAGATAGCACAGGTCTAAAATGTACAGTGTTATAAACAGGCTTAATAGTTCGGTTCGTTAAAAATTATAATGTTTTTCGGTTTGATAAGAGGTGCAGCCCGGTTTTTTGAGTACACCAGAATGTAAGTTGAATTTTTACAAAGCTTGATAAGATACCATTTGGAGAAGAAACTAGTGGGTTAATTACAACAAGTAACGCCGAGAAGGAGGCATTTGCATCCTGTTGCTCAGCTTTTGAGCGGCAGGAGAAACATTTAATGTCTAGAATTGGCGGTGGATAAGTGCCATAGTATGGTACTGCCCTGTTACTCACGTCTGCCATGGCTAGTGTTGAGTGTTTCCCATATATACAACACAAACGTTAAACTTTAAGTCCCCGCTCAATCCAGTGCTCACCGCTAACCGCTCGTATCGCCGCGAGGCCTCGGTTGGTCTATGTATGATTACGTCTCACACCCAGGTTAAATGGGCGCAAGAGCTGTTGTGAGCTCTGCTGCAACCAGTGTCAGACAGTTAGTTACAAGAACTGGAGAACAGTGTCGGCTTTTAAAATTTCAATTATAAACTTTGCCGAGATATCACTGCCGTGTGTGAACAGACTTCGTCTTGACTTCCGGAACAACCAGCAATGCAACTGTAGCAAGTACATCAACTACGCTTTTCAGTTTTCATTGTCAGAGCGGCATTGGTTGAACGATGGTTGGAAATCAAAAGTGTTTATATTATATATTAAAATACTTTTGATTTTTTGGAAAGGGGGGAAAGGTTGTTTATCCCCCAAAAGTCCACAAATGTATTTCAATAATTGTGGTGAAGGTTGTACATTTATATCTCAATCTGTCTGTAATATATCCAGGCGTATCAGGACTTAAGTATATATATATATATATATATATATATATATATATATATATATATATATATATATATATATATATATTTGTGTTGAACAAACCCTACAGAAAAAACTAAGTTCACAATCTTAAAAATATCTATTTTACAATACAATAGGAGAGCACCATTATCATTATTATTACTGATCTCACAGTAATGCACACAATCACAGTTTGTTATTTTTATGCCAATATGTTCCCAAATTTTGAAATATAGTGTAAAATACAACCATCATCTATATACAGGGTGTATATTATGTCTGGAAACACCCAAATATATCCTTTAATAATTTAAATATAAATTTGAAACCTCTTACAATCGTGATAGAGATTGGGCATCTACTTTTTGGAACAATGTTTTTGTTATGTCACACCAACGGGGGGACGTCCTGCCGAGGGTATCGTGAATATTCTTAATGGAAGCCTATACCTTGTGATACATAATTTTAAAGGTAATAGCTTACTGAATTGAATGCCACAAACCGCATCTCAAAGGAATTATTCTATCAGAAAATAGAGCATTTTTAGTATTGAAAATTTACTGATGTTCAACAATGTAATTTTAACATGGTTCTTGCCACAAAATGTGTTACACTAATTTTTTTAGCATTTTTTTTAAATGTTCAATTAAATAAAACAAAAATTTCATTTTAAGCTGGTTTCTATTAGCACAAATTTGCCAGTTTTTATTACAGTACAATTATGGAAATACTTATGTTATTGATTTCTTATTACAAATAAAAAATAATGTATGCTGTTAGAAAAGTCTTACAACAAAAGTTTTACCTGCATTTGGTGTCAAAGCAATTGTTCGAACTGTGTTCCTTCTACGGTTTGACAATGAGCCAATCTTGTGTAAAATGATTCGACAGAGTTGCCTAACATTTCTTCAGTTATCAAAGCAATCTCCTCTATAATCCTGTTTCTTAGGTCTTCCCAAATTATGAGTCTTTCTTCTATAAACATTGGATTTTAAATGACCCCATAGGAAATAATCGATTGGTGACAAATCCGGAGATCTTGGAGGCCATTCGATTTCTCCTCTTCGGCCAATCCATTTATGAGGAAACCTTAAATCCAAATAATCTCTTACCTGACTCCCATAATGGGGTGGAGCACCATCCTGCTGAAACCATACATTATCAAAGTATTCTCCTGATGCAATTTGAATAGCTGGGATTATTTCATTTTGGAGCATATTGTAGTAAAGTTCGGCATTTAAATTTCCATTGATGAAAAAAGGGTCCAACAATTTTGTTACCTAAAAATTCCACACCATACGTTCAGTTTTTGTGGTTGCTGTGAATGGGACTCAGTAATCCAATGTGGGTTTTCACTAGCCCCCAGTAACGGCAATTGTGCCTGTTAACATTGCCATTTAGGAAAAAAGTTGCCTCATCAGAAAATAGTATGTTGGTCAGAAAATCTCTATTGTCATCACATTTGCGCATCACAAGTTCACAAAACTCAACTCTTCTGTCGTAATCATCCTCACTTAACTGTTGGACTAAATGAAACTTTAAATGGTTTGTATTTATTAATTTTTCAAAATCTTACTCACAGACATAGGGTGCATATCATGTTGCTGTGCAGCTTTTTCTGAGCGATGTATGTGGGTCTTCAATAAATGTTTGCAAAAACATCTAGTGCATGTTCTTCATCTGTTGCAGATTGTATCCTACCCGACTTTGGCCGATTACGTACACTCCCTGTCATTTTCAAAACGCTCATAGTTTTTGATATTGTTGAAACACTTATGGGATTCCTTTCTGGAAAGTGTCATTAAACAAATTACAAACTTTCCCGATAAGATCTTTGACGATCGCCATATCCTCGCATCATCAACAGAGTAATTCGTTCTCTTTCAGACAATTCCATTAAAATGCCAAATAAAAACTGAACTACTGTAATTAGATAACTTGTTGACAGCAAATGCTTCAGAGACACTGATTAACTCGACAGGAATGATATGACCTTTGTCCATTTGTAATTCCCAAGCTTAGACCTGTTTAGTGAAAGCTCCATGCTCAACAAACTGAAACCTGTAGACCAGGATGATTAATAACACAATAATGTTTCTCATAGGCTAGTGACCTTTGTCTCTTTAAACCTTCCTGCTGACTGGAAAACACCAAGTACAGATTTCATAAGTAATCAGAGAAAGTGACTCATAAGTTTTATTCATTGTAATAAAAACTGGTAAATTTGTACTAATGAAACCAGCTTTAAAAATAAATTGTTTATTTTATTTTAATTGAACATTTAAAAAATGCTAAAAAATTAGTGTAACACATTTTTGTGGCAAGAACCATGTTAAAATTACATTGTTGAACATCAGTAAATTTTCAATACTAAAAAAATGCTCTATTTTCTGATAGAATAATTCCTTTGAGATTGCGGTTTGTGGCATTCAATTCAGTAAGCTATTACCTTTAAAATTATGTATCACAAGGTATAGGCTTTCCATTAAGAATATTCACGATACCCCTCGGCAGGACGTCCCCCGTTGGTGTGTGACATAACAACAAACATTGTTCCAAAAAGTAGATGCCCCCAATCTCTATCACTATTGTAAGAGGTTTCAAATTTTTATTTAAATTATTAAAGGATATATTTGGGTGTTTCCAGACATAATATACACCCTGTATATATATATATATATAAATAACAAACTGTGATTGTGTGCATTACTGTGAGATCAGTAATAATAATGAATAATGGTGCTCTCCTATTGTATTGTAAAATAGATATTTTTAAGATTGTGAACTTAGTTTTTTCTGTAGTGTTTGTTTTTTTCACATATTTGAAACATGGTTTAAACAAAACTGCTCACAACTTTTTATGAAATTTCACACAAAATTCATTGAGTAAATACTATTCTCCATCACCTTGAACGCACTATAATTATCTGCTAATTTCTACAACAGTAATACAAAAAATAAAGGAATGTGGTGTAGATTTCAATATTTTCTTAATAACTGTACTAGTTTGAATGTATAAGAAAAGTATAATGTAAGATGGGGAAGTAATTAGACATGACTGATGTATAAGCCTTGTTCTTGCAGATGCACTTGACCAACTTTGCACCTCAATTTGCTGGTTATCAGCAACACGATGCTCAAGAGCTCTTGACATTTCTTCTGGATGGACTCCATGAGGACTTGAATCGAATTCAGGAAAAACCTTACTCCCAAAATGAGGAAAATGAAGATGAGGATGATGCTGTAAGTAACCTAAAACATGTTCATTGTTCAGTTATGTATTAGATAAGGAGAAAAAACTATTTTACCTGTTATTACTAATTGTAATGTAAATAGTAATAATTTACTCTTAATTACAAAGCATAAAATCTTTAGTCTTATTAACTCGAAGGAAAGTGGCATGCATATTGCTAGAAACGAGTTATTTAGGTATTAAAAATTTGAATAGTGATACTAAAATAATTGGGGATCAAAGTTTAATTGGTTCAATTTATTATAAAGTGTTTGATCTGAATTGCACTTAACTCGGTTGAGGAGCTCCAATTATACAAACCTTAAGCAAACAATACTAGACCAATTAAAAGGGTTTTGCAGAGTACCATAGAAGAGTTACTATATTGTCAGAATGTAACTTCAAATAAAGATAAACAATTAATAAAGATTTGAAAAATATAGGTATATAGACCTAATTGGATTTTAATAGATTTTATATATATATATATATATATATATATATATATATAATGATATAATAGCTTGGTTTTTTAATGTTTTAGTTGCGTATTTACATTTTTGGTTATTTTCTTTTTATTTGTTGTGTTTCTTGTTTTCTTCATATTTATATTATGCTTTTTGAAGATGTGGGTATCAAATCCCACGAAATATATAGAAGCCTTATAATCTTTGTTTTTCATTTAAATAAGTGAAATAATATAACAGCCACTTGGTGAACAACCATCGTCGACACGAAGCCTTTTGGTAACAAGTCTCTCCTCTACACTTCTTATATACTAGTGTTTATTTTCCGTTAATGCTTTCAATATTTGTTTATCAAAATGAATACGCATACTAGCCAAAAGCATTTAATGAAACAGTTCAAATATCATTCATTAAAAATTGTTCAAATTAACTGTCATGTTATGTTCATTGGCACTTTATTGTCTTTCGGCCTAACCCCTCAAGGTCTCAGTTCTAAATTTCCTTACACTGGTCTACCACCTGCTATGCACGAAGCTGTTAAAATTCTAGCTATGAAGACAAGTTTTGAACTTACTAAATTAGTATTGAAATTATATAAATCCATGGCAGAAAACCATGGTAAAGAATTAAGAACCATATATGATTGTCTATTATCCCAATATGATAGTGATTCTCTTCATAATGACATTGATAATATAGTACGAAAGCTACAGAGTTTTATCACTAAAAAACTTAAAAACTTTCAAATAATTTGTTAAAAATCTGTAGAAAAAACCATAAATAATGGCGAGGAAATACCCACTAAATGGAAATGCGTCAGTGATACCGATTTTAATAATGTTATACTGCCCTTATATGACGGAACAAATTCTTGTGTTGAACAACTACCCAACACAAATGTAGACCCCATTATTGAAAAAGTAGCCAACCAAGATGCCAATAATGCCAGTGATCTTCTTGAATCGTGCATTGAAAATATATCTGACTATCAACCTAACAAAGATGAACTTCAAGTTCTTTCAAAAGGGCTCACGTTTTGTCCTACTCCAAAATTTAATGAAATAAGCCTAATAAACTACGCTCTTACCTTTTCCCAGGAATTAAGACTCAAATTTTTCTTCATCAAATAACAAAACATTTGTAATGATGAAATTCTTCCTTGCTTGAACAGGTTCAAACAAAAATCGGATTGGGAACCTCCCCCTCTCCTTGCAGATCTCCCAATTGAACAGTTTATTAACATTGTATTGTCTAATTTGTCAAACCCGGAATTTCAAAACTCTTTAAATAAGAAGAATAACTTATCCCAAAATGAAATACTAACCATTAAATCACTGAAAAACAATCGCAATATAATCATTCTCCCGGCTGATAAAGGAAGTAAGATTGTTATTTTAAATTTAAAAGATTACATTGAAGAAGCTACCACACAGTTATCTGATACAAATACATACAAGCCTCTGGAGGAAGATCCTACAGATAAATTTAATGAAGTTATCAAAAATTACCTCAAAGATTACGGTCCCAGTCAAGGTTTGTCATAAAAGAATATTCAATTATTAAGTGGCCTCGAACACCAATATTTTATTCACTCCCAAAAATCCACAAACCCATTCGTCCTCCACCTGGTAGACCTATTGTTTCTAGCTATGGGAGTCCAACAGAAAGAATTTCAGCTTATGTTGATGATCAACTGCAACTGTTTGTACAATCATTACCATCCTATATAAAAAATTATACTGACTTCATTGAAAAAATTACTACTGTTAAACAACCAATTCCTGAAAATTCAATTCTCGTAACAGTAGATGTAAATGCTCTGTACACAAACATACCACATAAAGAGGGTTTGCAGGCTGTATAGAGTGTTCTAGACGCTGGAAAAAATAATGTTATTCCATCGACCAACTTTTTGATTAATTTAATTCAATTCGTCCTTACAATGAACAATTTAAAATTTAACGACAAAAATTATCTACAAATTTCGGGTACAGCTATGGGCACCAGGATGGCTCCCTCATATGCTAACCTATTCATGGGCGAATTCGAGAAGAAATTTCTAGCCTCAAAAAATCTTCAACCATTGAAATGGGTACGTTTCATCGATGATATATTTTTCATATGGCATCATGGAATGGAATCTTTGCAAGAATTTTTGAAGAATCTTTAAGAGTTCTCTCCTTTGAAGTTTACATGGAACTATTCTGATGTTATAATAACTTTTTTAGATTTAGACATTTTCTTAGAATCAGGCTACATAAAAACAAAATTGCGTGTTTAAAACAACAAACACAATGAACTATCTAATTTTTTCAAGTTGCCATCCAATATATATAAAAAGTCTATTCCAAAAAGTTTTATCTATACGAGCCAAGAAGCTATGCAGTAATGATATAGACTTCTTAAATTACATTGATTTAAGCAACACTTTTAAACATTTAAATTACCCAGACAAAATTTAAAAAAATCAAATAAACAAACCAAAACATCCAGCAAGCTTCAATTATAAATAAAACGCAACCAAAGTTTACTACACAGTTTTTTCATGGACTACACAAAATTAACAGTATTATGAAAATTGCCTATAATGTCCTACTTTCCTCTCCAGATACCCAAACTTTTATGGCTAAAGCACCTAGAGTAATATTTCGAAAACCTCCAAATTTGAAAAACAAACTTGTCCAACCTAAACTACCTAAATTACACCAACCCGTTACTAATGGATGTGAACCGTGCAACAAGCCACGTTGTGGTTCTTGCAAAGTTATGAAAAACTCTAGGGAATTCAAAAGTAACGTAACAGGTTGAACATGTCCCATCATTGGCAAAGTAAACTGTGACTCCTCTAAGAATGTAATTTACCAAATTAATTGTAAATTTTGTAACAAACAGTACATTGGACAAACATCTAATCACCTTATAGAGTCTGAATAACAGGGCACAGATTTGATATTTTCCATAAAGACAAGGAGAAGCCATTGGCCAAACATGCTGCTGAGCACAAAAAGGACAAAATTGAAGAATGTTATGACCTTAAAGGAATTAATAAGGTCTTCCCTTGTCTTGAAGAAAATTTAAATAGATTAAAATTAAAAAATCTCGAACAAGCACATCAATTACTTTTAAAATCAAAATACCCAAATGGTTTAAATTTAAGATAAATTAACTTTTCCAAATTTCCATCTGTGCCATTTAATGATATAACAGCTGGGTTTTTGAATGTTTTAGTTGCGTATTTACATTTTAGTTGCGTATTTACATTTTTGGTTATTTTCTTTTTATTTGTTGTGTTTCTTGTTTTCTTCATATTTATATTATGCTTCCTGAAGATGTGGTGTAAATGTTATGTTTATCGATAAAAAAACTGTGTGATACAAAAAATACACAAAAGCCAATCTAGATGATGATAAATTTTAAAAAGTAGATCAAAATTGAGAATTTTGAGATGAAAATTAGAATTTTTTTAACAAATATAATGGTTCTTTTAGGTAAAAAATCTGAAAACAAGATATTTACATATCTCGATACAGATATTTCCAACATATACGTATGATGAAAATAAAATTTGCTGTTTTACTTCAAGCTATGTAAACTAAAACACATATTCTAGCTTTATATCAAAAGCTGAGCAAATCTATTTTGCACGCCATAACAGTATTGTGTTCTGAACCATGTGCACTGGATATATTTATAATAGCTTCTAATTATATGCAAGTGCTTATTGATATTTGTAATAAATAAACAATGGTTGCTTTATTGAATCTTGTTTGGTGTAGACACTAGCACGATCATCTTGGGAATCCTTTTTGCGACGCAATGACTCAATTATCATTGATCATTTTCACGGGATGTTAAAATCAAGACTGGTTTGTCCGGATTGTGAAAAGGTATCGATAAAGTTTGATACCTTTAGCACATTATCACTTCCCTTGCCAATGGAGTGTGAAAGAACAATGAAGGTAAGTCTATGTCCAGAAATAAATATTCAAAAGTTAATAGTATTATAACTTGTGCTGGGACAGTTTCAAGGTTTGTTCTGCCAGTTTTCTTAGCAGTTCTGAGACCAGCTTAATTAGCTTCTTTAAACTTGTATGTGTAATCAGAACCATATTTTTTAAATTTTAAATTAGGTATTTTTTAAATGTCTATAATGTCTGTATTTTAGAGGTGTGACATTACCCATTCAAAAATTAAGCTGGAATGAAGGATTCTTAATGGATCCATCCTTAAATAAAACACCTCAGATTTGTGTATGCTTTTTAATTACATAAACGCTCAACATTTAATTTAGTATCAGTTGATAATAATTCAATAATTGAACAACTCTTTTCTTCTTAAAAATGAATTTTCCTTGTTTGAGTTTGATTTGCTTAAAAAGTATGTAAGTATTTTGTAACCTTAACCTAGTTTCACATACACGTAGTAATGAAGGAAACAGTATTTTTTCGGACATTTGCCATCGTTCAGTGAAACTAAAAATCAGTAACACTACGTTTCGAGATCTGCAATCTGATCTCTTCTTCAGGTGGACACGTAGTAATCTTGTTTTTTTACACTCTGAAGCATAAGTGTTTGTTTGTTTTTAATACATTACTTGTATGTGAATTATTTCTAAACATATTTCATACTTCAGGCAATGTCTCAAGGCAGTTCTTGATGCCCCTGTTGCCAGTTTAACATATATGAAAAATTACTGATCCGTCTCAGCAAGCTGGTGGTTAGCAGAGACATGGTAACACTGCCTCACATGTCACACTCTTTTGGTACAGGCTGTTCCAAAAAAATATGGTGTGGATATTTAAAAATTACTACACATTGTTTGGCTGTGTGTTTATAAAAAATGTTATTTATTTTATTGTAAATGTGAAGACACTATATGCTGATTTAAGTTATTCAAAACCTAATTTAAAACTTGTATATTCATGTAGTTGAAGCTGTAAGTCTGTAATTTAAACAAAAAAAAGAATCAGTTCTGGTCGCTCCCCTTCTGTTTAGTTTACTACTGTGATCCCTTCTCCCTTTTATTTGTCAGATATCTGCTATTTTATCACAAAAATTAAGTATTTTCAGTTTATTTTTTTATATTGCTTGTGCTGTTGCTTCCTTCTTTTGATATGTGTTACTTTGTGTAGGTGTGCTACGTGCCTTATGATCAGTCAGCAAAAGTGGTTGACTTAAAGGTTGATGTACCCAAAAATGGTGTCATCAATGATTTGATGATGGAACTTAGTAGAGTGACAGGTGTAAGGACAGAAGATATGATAATATCAAAAGTGCACAACAATCACTTTCATAAATTCTACAACCATGATGACATGTTAAGGGAGATATGTGTTAAAGAAAAAATCTACATGTAAGTAATAAATATATGTAGTACTGATAAATCCTTGGTTTTTTTTTAATAAAGAAGGCAAAAGCCAAGTGTTTAATAAGAGTCATCATAGGGAAGGAAATGCAGGTTTAACTTTACCTAGTTAGGAAGTTAGTCCTAGTCTTGTCATAGAGACATTAAGTTAGAATACAAATAGAATAATTAATGCCCATTTGGAACTTAGCAACTAATGAAAGATAGATTAATATTTTTTCAATTTTAAAATATCAAGTATTGCCAAATTGCAGAAACAAGAGGTTGCACTTTCACTGATGTCTATATTGCACACAATACTATATTTAAAACATTACTGTATATATATATATATATATATATATATATATATACCGGGTGTCCCAAAAGTCCCACCCTCCCCTTATAACTTTTGAACGGAATTAAACAAACCAATATCCTTTGGGGGGGTAGTTATATAATGACAAATGATGATTTTTGAGCTACATGAGAACTTAGCCCCTCAACCCAAAATGGGGGGTTTGGGGAGTCAAGTCAAAATTTTTAAAGATCTTTATAAAAGAAGAACAATGCCACAGACTAGAGGTTTCTATCTTAATCCAGTATGAAACAACGGCTTGTCAAAGTTTTATTGAAAAGTTACGCTAATAAACACTATTTTTCTTAACTCATCTGTTCAGACTTATTCTTAATACTAAGTAGTGCAAAATTAAACTTAAAATAATTAAACTTACCGTTGAAATCTTACCTCAACCTTTTTTAAGCTGCTACGTCAATTAAAAATAATTCCTGTGTTTTTTGGAAAGTTGTAATGGTTTCCCTGGGTGTATATGTGATCTAGCAAAGAATAGTACAAACACTTTCATTTAGCTTCCGCTGTGCTAATAGAGTGCAGTGGCTTGTTTTCACAGTTTATTTCCTGTTATAATTTCTTTCAGATTCAAAACAGTAAAATAGCAAAAACAACCAGCCGATTCTATTTCATCGTTTGTTTACATGTTGTTACATTTTTTCCTTATTTGGTAAAGAATAATGTAATTGGTGGATGGGATCTTTATGGTCTGTAAGTAATAAGCGAATGACATTTATGTCATTTGCAATTGTACAGAATGGCAAAAAAATTTCAAGCAAATTTTTGGTTGAGATATTTATAATCAAAGGAATTTACTGTTTTAATCATGATACGAATAGTGATGTAAGCTGTTGGATTAATAAATACTGTGTCTGCAAGCTGTGTGTCAGTACACAATAATTCACTGCAAATACACTAAACTATAACCTAAACAAACTCAAAATAGTCAGGCGCTTGCTTATGGGATGTTAATCACAACAGGAAGCGTTAGTTCTTGGTTAATTCTACCCCTGTGTCACGGCAAGCCCTCTAAAGACGTAACAATCCATTGGACAATTAAAGTCAGTCGACCAATTATCTCAGGTCTCGGCCACTAAACAAGCGGTAAATTGTAAGCGGCAGAGCTGTAGTGACCATGATACAAGCAGTGTTTTTGTGTTTAAGCATTATTAATTCACCGAAATGGGGTCTTCAGAAGAAAGTTGTTTAACTCTTATTCTTGAGTAACATTTTGAAAATGCGTCTGTTAGATTGCACAAGCCTACAATGTAGTGTTCACTGTATAAACACTTAGGTATACAGGTATCTGTTTGATGGTTTGATAAGAGATTGCAACACAGGTTTTTTTGAGTACACCAGAATGTCAGCTGGATTTTTACTAGACCTGATTAGCACTTTTTGGAGATGAAAGTAGTGGATTTGGACAAGAAGTAAAGCCGAGAAGGGATCCTTTTGGTCTAACATGATGCACAGCAATGACAGCATGAGGACTGAGTGGCAGTAGGAAAGTTTAATGTCTGGAGTGTGGTGTACCGTCCTGCCGGTCACGTCTTTCATGGGCAATTTAGAGTATTCTTCTTACGTACGTTAAACTTTAAGTCGCCGCTCTAATGCTCACTGCTTGTATCGCAACTATCAGGTTAAAACAAAGAATGTTATGTTTTGATATCACTGTCACATCCACACCTCGACTGAACTAATTGCGTTTAGACTGGCAAAAATTTGCGCAAGTTTTATGTCCGACAGTGAAAATTGTTAGTCTAAACAGAGGCAAAACATCACGCGAGCGCTACCTCAACCAGTAATGGGTTTTTAATCGCTCTTTTTCCGAACATTGGCAAGGCAGTTGAGGTGTCCTCCATTGATAGACCTTGCAATAAATATTTTGAATGCTCTCAGTATAATATTAGGGTTTTCGCTTGACCAAATTATTTATTCTTCCTGTAACTTCCCGATTCGAGGCTACTGGAAACGTTTTTACTACTTCTCAAGTAGTTTTCGATAACCTGCGCTTCCGATAATCAGGGTTTTATACAGGGTATATACAGTTCTATGTAGAGCAATCCATAACTAAAACAACTATTATATTACAATTAACCTGCAGAAACAACAACATTTAATTTAAGGTGTACTTTTATAAAATAGCAACGAGTTGACTCCCTGTTTCTTCGTTACACATGTGAGAGAGATTAGATCATTTTCAAGCGACTTACGTGGTTTCAGCCAACGGCTCATTTCTATGTAACATTGATAATACAAGTTACGTAGTAAATATATATAATATATAATATTTTCTTAATATTCTAATTTATCACTATGCCTTGAAGAAAACTTCCTTTTTGCTCTGCTCTGTCAATTGTTTGTATTAAGTAACACCCAACAGCATGAATCACTTAGACTTAAGATTTGCTAAATCATTTGCAAATTTTAATTTTAAGCTTTTATTTCAGGTATGATGTGCCGAGAACTTTGGCAGAAAATCCTTCTGTACAGAGTACTATCCTGCCAGTGATACTTTGTGAAGTAAATGATTCAAATCGCAGTACACAAAACAAACTGTTTGGCACACCCTTTCTGCTGTCTCTTCCGCCGGGACCTATGTTATTCAAGAATTTTTATATAAGAATCTGTGAGCAAATGACAAGAACTAGCGAAGGATTTTTAAAGGCTATCAACAATGTTGGATCTCTTCCAATGGATTATGAGTCAGGTATAAAATTGTAGTCGTTACAATATTGAGATTGTTTAATAATATGATAGAATTAGTACTATGTGCATTAATTTTTATTATTCTATCTAGATATTGATTTCTGTCTCTATAAATATCTCTATCTGATTGCTGAAAACTATCCTGAAAGCAATATTTCCATCTGATAAAACTTAAACTACTTTTTTAAAGAGCAGATGTCATGAGTTGAGGCTTTATGTATTTAATAAATATGTATTCAGCTTTAGCCAATTTTAGCCTTTTATATATCACCTAAAAATAATATTGAACTCAGTATAAAAGACAACTTGGGTAAATTTGAAAATTGTTTGGACGAATATGCTTTGATTGTAAATTAGTAGGAAATATGTGTATTAAATTTGGAGAAAATCTGAATATAAATATGTTTACATTAAAATAGTTTGTAATATAAAAACTCAACAAAAAGTTTGGTACACATATAGTTTGCTTGTTTTTATGATCACCTGTGTAGAAAATACTTGATTTCAGTAATAAAAGAATAAATTTGCTTTAATTGCTTACTTATTATTTAACTGTAAATTACATGTTTTGGGCAAAATCCACCTACTTTGAAACAATTCATAAATTCCAGAAACAAGTAGTATGAATCATGTTTAGTTTTTAAAACTGAGTCTTATAAAAGTGTAGTCAGAATTAAAATAAACGGTGCCATATTATGAAAACAAAAGCTAAAACAGTATTTTATGGGCTCAGAAAGTACACAACCACAGTGTAAGAAATAAAACAAATTTCGATTTTCATAGAAATACTGAACATACAAATTTACAAGTAGGCACAAGACTGAATAATGCTTCATTTCCATATAATAATTGTGGATAACCAGGTTTTTTAAAACCATTTATAATATTTTTCTCAAACACTCAATTGTATTAATGACAAGAAAAATGTGAATGTGTTTTAATGTTATTTTAACTGTTGTTATATTAAAGTGTTACAAAACCAGTATAACACACACACACACACACACACACATATATTTGTTTCTCATTAAACTTCATTCTGATACTAATTTTAACTACGGATCAATACCATATAAAAACAGCAATAATTGATAAATTCACATTGACACTCCATTCCATTATTCTCATACCAGTTTATTGAACAGTTGTTTAAAGTTTAAAAATGAAGATGTTAACTCCAATTAACATTTTTTATGCATGCTAAATATTCCTTATTTCAAATTTTGAACTCAATTCTCATAGTATACCAAATTATTTTTAGTTTAAGGTAGTGCCTAAAATTGATTTTTTAACATTTTATTAGGATTCAACTTATATTGATTGTATAGATGCATATAAACATCATATCAATTTCTGTATGACAGAAAAAACATGTTAGATGTATTAGGCCTAGGCATAATTAAATGTGCAACTCTTGGAGTATAGGCCTATTAGAATTAGTTGATGGCAAGTCGACATCTAAGTAAGTGTTCGGAGGATCTGTGGTATCATTTTCATTATCAGTTAAGTTTTATCATAAAATAATATGTTGTATTTAACATATATAAACTACTAAAAATCACTAAAACTACTTAACATTATCATCTGAATATTCATCTCAGACTGCATCTATTTTGCTACGATCAAAATAAACCTGTTTCAGGTTATGAACAAACTTAAACATGATTAAATTGCATAATGAAACAAAGAAATCCCTGTTTGCAAAGAAAGGATAAAAATAAATTATAGTTACAGAAATCTTGAAGGAAGTAAACACTAGCATCAGACAACACGGTTGACCAGACCGCGATTGTAATTAGTGTCTCAAAGATTATATCATGTATCAAACAATATGTTAAGATCGATTTCTATTCGGTTTACAGTGAAATATTCAGTGTATGATGTAACAAATGGTAGCTAAACAGTAGGTGGGTCAGTCCCACCATGCCGGATCTCAAAGAAACAATAAGAATAAGAATAAGCTTGATATTGGTTTATTTTTCTCCCACAAAAAGATGCCACTTGACAGATCGCTTCTTGATCAATGTTTCTAGTTCTATTCTCTCTCTGTATTAATTTTTAATTAACTTTCAATGTTTTTATTAATATCAATAAGTTATTGGACTAGCCACAAATTTAGAATAACAGAATATCAAGCTATAAAGCTCTAACACAATTTGTTAATGTCAGAATTGTTAGTGGAAAATTCATAATTCATAAATGATGACATGATTGTGATATCGAATTAGTCATCTACCATTTATAGAATATCACCATTTATAGTTTTCCATTACTGGTACCTGTTACCTGATATTATTTTTAATTGGTTGTACAAAAACCCATTCTCGTATGCTATATTATGTCTTAACCTCCAGTTTGAAAATATTAATGTTGCTTCAAAAAAATAAATATATAACAGGATTTGTTACTAAACCAGCACTTTCAAGTGTCACATACAGCCTCAACAGTGTTATCCGTTTATTAATAATTAATAGTAAATTGCCAAAAATAACTACTTTACATGCTTATATTTCCTCATGGAGGAAACATTATTTTTTCATTTTTCCGTCTTCATCTTTTGTAAAGGGTGGTGAATATGATTTTTTTAAATTAACTGCACCAAAGAATGACTGCACCACTAAAATTTGTTTATTACATCACAGGATTGTGTGAGTGAGAAAGCGATAGCCTATTTCAATGTAAAGACATGACCACTGTGTGATAGAGCAGATTGGCATGTTTCGGGCACTTATTGTTGTAACACTCACTCAATTAGTAAAGTAATTTTGTAAAGTTCAATACAAATGAACTAATTATACATGTTAAATGGATGTGAACTAGGCTGTTTCTAATTTAAATCTTCAATGGTGTGTGCTTGACTCTAAGTCCTCCCTGAATAAGATATAAACTACTCATCTGTTAAGAGCATTGAATGCCAAAATATCTTTCTTGGGTTTTTTGTCAATTAAGAAGTTATTTTGCTTTGTTTACTCTAGCCAGTGGTGACAGCACTTCCAGATCAAATTCCACCACATACCTGTTCAAACCAGTCTTTGTAGAAATGGACTCGTCCAGTAATGTACTAAATATTGACACTTCAGAAGATACTATTGTTCAAATACCAGGTAAAAGTTTAAAAATATGAATGTTATCAGCTTAAATGTATTAAAAGCTAAAGAAAGAAAAATAGTATGAACTTTAAAATTTTCAATTAAAATCATAAAATTTGTATAGAACAAACATTCTTGTTTTGCAACAAAACAAACATATTATTTGATTATGAAATATTAGATATGTAGGCTATGTATGGCAATAGGCTGTAATTTAAATTCCACACTTTTAGAAAAATACAAGTGAGTCACAAATTTGGCTGCTGCAATTAATGTGGAAGGTTAGGATTCCATGTTCTGCAGGTCAGAAATTCCCCAATCAGTAGATATGGTGATGTAAGAACCATCTCATGAGCTTTGTCTTGAGGTTTGCATCTTTCTTAATGTCAGAAAACAGGGAATTGAACAACTTAACCCCAGGATGGTTGCTCTTCAAATCAGGCTGTGTGATGCACTGGTAGATAGAATTCTGTTGCATGGTGTGTTTTGTATTTGTATTCCCATGTTTATATGTTATAGCATCATATATGTAAATGGTCACCAAAGTCAAAATTTACAACTCTACAAAAGCCTGATTAGGGAAATAGACTTAAAAATATTATTTTGTTTTGTAATTTAATTATATAAAGTTATACAAATAAAACAACTGCAGTTACTGTAGAATTTAAAAGTTTAAATTAGCCATCCTTATCTCTTAGTGAAAAGTAGTATTTCCTTTTTGTCATAAGTGTATGTTAAATACACAGGTATTTAAAAAAAAGAAATTTTTATATAGTAGACTCCCGCTTATCAGAGTCCTGATAACCGAGGCCTTCGAAGTAAAAAATTTTTTTTATAGACCAAGCAGTTGCAGTACAATAATAAGATACTGCGTGTATGACTAGCGGCAATATCTATTTGTGATGCGTGTACTCTGGCTGTTGCTAGGTAGAGTAGTACATTTTTAGAATTTCCATCCTCTTGGTGACGTAACAGTTGCTGATATATGATAGGTCCACCGACGTTTGTTTGAAGGAGGCTCGTCTGAGCGTATTCTATAGGAATGAACTTAAACTGAGTGACACTGTAACGTTGCCATATTTCTGGAACACCACAGATGTTTCTACTAGTCAGTTCAAGTTAAGTTGCACAAGTTATTTGAACGTGTTCGTTTCGTTTGTTATTTTTGTTACTGCGGTCTACCCGTATTTTAGCTGTGGAAAGTGTACAGTGTTAGTGTTACAGCATGAGTGAAAACGAAAAAGGCGTGTGATTTCTCTAGAAGAAACAATGAAAGCATTAACACATTTGGCAATGGCGAGACAATTAAAATGGTGGCTGCAGATCTAGGGGTTGGTGAAGTGACTGTTGGTGATTGGAGACAGAACCGACAAAACATTAAGAAATTTGTTAATAAATGTGTGAGTGGGGATAGCAGTTTATTGTGGTTAAACAATGAAGAAAGGCGAATATGAGCTGACATCAGAAGCCTTAATTTTATGGTTTACTCAAATGCGGAGTTTGGGCAGTCCTATAACCGGCGTAATACCTCAAGCGAAGGCAATAGAATTTCATAACAAGTTTAAGGCTGGTGATGGAAGTTTTATAACCAGCGATGGATGGTTAGACAGGTGGAAAAAGTGGTGCGGTATTAGACAGCTTAATGTTGTTTGTGAAAAATGATCAGAATTATTTTTAGAAACTAAAAAAGTTTCAAAATAAATTGGCAGAAGTTGTTTAGAAATCTGGTCTAACATCTGACCAAATATTTAACTGCGATGAGACTGGGCTCAATTTTTATATGCTTTTTGTAAGTTTTGACTAAAACTTTGGCAGCTAAATCTGAAAAATCTACTCCAGGATTTAAGACGAGCAAAGAGCATGTTACAATCTCAGCATGCTCCAATTCATCAGGAACATATAAACTGAGACCTCTACTGATTGGAACGGCTCACACAACCCAAGGCCTTTAAACACATCAATTTTAACTGTTTGCCCACCATATACTGAAACCAAAAAAGTGCATGGATGAACAGCCATATATTTAAGAAATGGTTTTATGAAGAGTTTGTCCCCGTTGTGGAGGTATTTAAAAAAACAGAAAACTTCCCCTGAAAGCAATCGTATTTGATGGACAATGCACCTTCACACCCCGATGAGGACGAGCTTTGTAGCGGTGATACTAAAGCCATGTTTTTACCCCCTAATGTGACCTTGCTACTACAGCCCCTAGAACAATCAGTACTTGAGACCATGAAAAAAAATACAGGCATAGACTTCTACAAACGCTTATTTCACGTTAGACAATGGGATGAGTGTTAAAGAATCTCTGAAAAAAATAACAACCAAAGATGTAGTTTTTTGGATTGCAACAGCTTGGGACGGATGTTAAAATTTTCAGTAGTTCAGTTTTAATGATTAGTGTTTTGTATAGTTTTTTATTAAGTGCATGTTTATAGAGTTAGTGAAGTTGAGAAACAACATGTAGATTGTGATTCCTGACTTAGGCGTGCCACAACGCTTTGGTAAGATTTGTTTATTTTAACCTAGTTTGTAAAATTATGTATTAGGTTAGTTCTTTACCTGAAGAAGAGATCAGATTGCAGATCTCGAAATGTAGTGTTACTGATTTATTGTTTCACTGAACGATGGCAAATGTCCGTAAAAATCCTGTTTCCTTCACAATCCTTCCATCGTCAAAAATAACCTTCAAACAAATAATTGATTTTCGGTACGGACCCGGAACCAGTAAACAAATCAAAGACCTTGAGAGCTTGCATCTTAAGTTAACTAAACACATTAATCATTTAACTTTTTTTGCATAAATGTAAGGTTGAAAACCTTATGCCTATAGGGTTAACTCTAAAAACTTCTTTTCATAGTAGGAAAGCCAGTAAAATTTTGTCTTCTGCTTCTAAATCTTTACTTAAAGAAAGAATTGCATATTATCATCGTGAAAGATTCCTCCTCCAAAATAGTATTGAGTGTAAAACAACTGAATTAAAAACAATGATCGGTACAGAATTCAACAACATTCTCGAAAGCATCCAAAATAGATGTAAACAAGTTTCTGAAACAGATAAGAAAAAAAATTGGTACCAGACCTCTAGCTGCAGTAATTTTTAAGATAGCTGAAGAAATACGCAAAATTCGGTGTCCAAAAACAAGTTTCATTTAGGTTTCAAGTAGATTAACTTTGTTAAATGTGTAACAAACACGTAACATTTTTTAACAAAACTTGTAAAGAATTAATTTCTTAAGATAATGATGTAAAATAAGCCAAATTGCGTATTTCTTCAGCTATCTTAAAAATTACTGCAGCTAGAGGTCTGGTACCAATTTTATTCAATTTGCATAATATACATTAAATTTTACGTCCTGGGTAACGCCCAAAATAATTTAATAGGGCTCCCTTTTAACGGTGGCACTGAAATCTGGGCGAAATCTTTCACCCTGTATAGCTCGCTAACTAAGCGTTTCTGGACCTATGTATATATAAACTTTTTTCATTATTTTCACCGTAAGAACAAGTCCTGACAGTTTCTTCTCCGTTTCTTCATGGGACACTCTGTATAATAGTCTTTAAAATCCAACATGTTTGTTGTTATTTATAACCTATTTAACATTGTCTCTGGATTATTCGAGTTTTCTTTATCCGAGGTAGTCCTCCGACCCATTTACCTCCGATAAGCGGGCTTCTACTGTACTGTGTAAAAGATTGCTCTAAAGTAAAATTAAAATAAATAATAACTTGTACTTTGATATTGAACAGAAAACTATGGACGAGAAGTTTTGGCTCTACAGGTTGAGAGGAAAGTTCACAAAGAGTACTACAATGAGGAAATTCCTCTAATTAGAGATCATTGTGACACCTTAAAACATTCAACAGTTCCAACTATTGAGGACTGCCTTAACCTGTTCACCTCCACAGAAAAACTAGGAACAAACAATGCCTGGTAAGTTTCTTTCTACATATTAAAATTTAGTTAGGTTTTTGTTATGTATTTAATCTTAGAGTTAGCGATTATCCCTTTAAGGGTTGTAAAGGATGAGTTTCAGTTTTTAAAATTAAACTACAAGAGCTGAACACAAACTTTTTTAACTAGAGTTTTATTTTTTTGTTTACCTTAGAGTTGGTGATTGTCCCCGCGTCATAAGGTTATGTTCAGCTCTGGTGGAAAGAGTGTGATATTGAGCAGTTATATAATCAAACATTAACACTATGGGCTGGTTCACAAGCTCAGGATTCCGTAAATCACGATTGTTGTTAGTTCCAAAGCTAAAATTATCTGCAAACTAAATATTGGCTTCATGAGCTCAAAACCAAATCTGAAGAAATATCTTACTCCTGACTCGACTCTTGTGCTCTGGTCTGTTGTTTTGTTGATAAACTACAGCCTTAACTATAGGTTATAAGGGATTGAAAAAGACTTCTTGATTACAT
Source organism: Homalodisca vitripennis (assembly GCF_021130785.1). Lineage (NCBI taxonomy): Eukaryota > Metazoa > Arthropoda > Insecta > Hemiptera > Cicadellidae > Homalodisca > Homalodisca vitripennis. Next base: position 70,144,356 of record NC_060215.1, read on the forward strand.
AATTTACTTTTTTATAGTTGTAGTATAGTTAATATTAATTTTAATTTATAACAATAAATTTGGTTGTTTACAGTGAGTAGCTATGTAACGTGGTTAGGAGTAAAATTAATATGTTTTATTGTTAAATACGCAGTTGCTTTTATGAAATTTATTTTCACTCATAACTTCATTTCACTAATGTTAAGCTTTACACCCACAATTAAATTAACTCATGATGTATTATCCAAAGTTCATAATGTCCTTTTAGATTTATTAAAATTCAAAATCATTACAAGTAATTAAATTCATCTTAATTTGGCATAACTATTTTAAATGTATGGCACATTTATTGTTAACCCACTTTGATTGTTGAAGTTTGTACACATTGTAATATTTTAAGTAAACATTTTTGTATGTTCGTTGTCCATGTAATTGCTAGGTTTTTATTTGCCTTCAATATTGCAACTGTGTTTGAAACAAACTCTTTATATCCACAAGCCTATACAATAATTATAAACTATCCTTTTAAAAATCAGAGTAAGCAAATCACAGACCAAAAAATTTGCAACTGTATTTGAAACAAACTCTTGCTATCCACAAGCATATACAATTACTATCCTATCCTTTTAAAATCAGAGTAAGCAAATCACAGACCAAAAAATTAATTAGACTGCACATAGAGTGGAAAGTGAAAAATAGGTCAGAAGTATTTCACCGATGAGGAGTGTGGATGATCTAACGAGAGACACACCTCTTTATTCCACTAATGTTACTATTGTAAATTATTATTATAAGTAATATTGTGCACACTTTAACAATGGTGGTTCAGTTTTAAAGTAATTATACGTAACAAATTTGTTTTATTTTGAATATTTTGTACAAACATAACTGACTTATTTGTTAAATTTTAGTGTAGTTTGATTTATTTTATTTTGTTTTTTATAAACTCCACATCATGTAAATGTAAACAATATCATTGTAATATTATTTCTCCTTCAAGAGATTTTTATAGTACCATTATTTCATTTAAATAACCCATTACAACTATGGGTATCAAATTAGTATTTACAGACTTTATATTCAATTTAATTGACAAATCTAAGAAAAAATTCACTGCAGAAGACTAAATGGGCCAGTTTGATAACAGTTTAATAAACGTTCAATACTGGGTATGTGTCTTAGCGGAATGGCCTGGGGTGACCGACTAGCACTCGCAAAAAAGTAATAAAAATGCTTTCATTTTCAATTATAATATACTATAAAAAGCTTTGGGTAACGAGTTTATTTATGATTTATACTCAGGTAAGAGACTTGGTTCTGACAATTTAAAATTGGCCGCATTTTAATGGAGAGTGGTCCACAACCTGGTAGGCCTGATCACATTGAACATGTTTGTGCAGTTGTAAACGAAAATTGTTTATCGATGGTATGTAAACGAAAATTTTTTATTGATGGTATGACAGTTGGAAGAAGAGCTGCAACCAAATTGCATCTGGAAGTCGGCATGTTATTGAATTTTACATTAGATCTGAAAGTGAACTATACTGCGTTTCTGAATTCTGGCCGTTGCAGGCCTGCCAGATCACTCTTCACTCAAGTGCAGCCATCTTAACTGGCCTAAACCACTATTTTATATAAGTATCAACTATAGACTCAACATCAAAAAATGTGTTTATCACAGAGGTTATCTCTGAAGCATAATGGCCAAGATTCTACAAATTGTTTGCTTAAGACTTAAGTTATAGTGAAATGTGATATGACCACATGCAATAACAAAATGACTCACTGTGACTGAGCAGAGTGCTAGGAATTCCTAGTGGCGGTTCCGGAAAATTCTTGCTGCGGTCATTCTTACAGAATCAAAAAATTCTCTATGATGCAATACTTGGAAGTATTGGTAGTGTTTTACCCTTCTCGCAACATTTCAGCTGGTGCTAACTATGTAACTATTTTATAACTTGCTCTTTAGCTTGATTTGAATTGGTTTATCAAACATTTTAGTACCTAATTAGAATGGTTTAGATCATTGGAAACGCATAGCTCTCTTATTTGTTGGGATCAAAACCTCATTTGTTTTTGTTCTCTTAGGACAAGAAACTCATAAAATGCATGAAGTCCTGTAAGAACCTTAGGGCTGCTTCCGAAGTGACAGGATATTCAGGATGGGTAAGGTTAGGGGGTAGGGGTCACCTCCTATTGAGATCCATGAGGAAGAATTAGGGCACTAATCTCAAAGTCATGTCCCCCCGGAAGAAGGGGAGGCCAGCTCTGAACCAGTCTCTCCAGTAGAAGCAGGCAGGTGGTGGCACACCCTTTTTGAGGCTAGCAAGAACCTCTGATAGTTAGGGAACAAACTCCAACAGTCATCTCCCGCAGTTGACAAGACCTATTGAATTGCCCGCTCCTGGACATCCATAGGGTTGTCCAGATTTAAGTGACACATCGGTTTTTGCTGTGCCCAGTGGTAGCTTCAACTGGAAGGTATAAACCAGTCAGAAATGATCATTGCTGGGTACAAAAACTTGTTTGATGGTTTAATAAGTCATAGAAGCGAAGATAACAACTACTAACCATGATTCACAAGGGGCTGCCGAGTGAACCAAGATCAACTCAAAATGAGTTGCTGAGCAGTTGTAAATGTAAAGTACTGTCCTTTTAATAACATCTTTATACAATTAACATCAATATTTTCTAAATAGAAAATATCTGTCTAGATGTGGTTTATACATTTGTTATTATATAACAGACTATAAATAATAAACATTCATTCAAAATCACAAGACTTCTATTGCAAATTTTCTAATTATAACAAAGTCATGATTTGATTTTTTAGGTAAAACTTCTGAAAATAACATTATAAATTAAACTAACATGATGTATTGCATTAAAAATGAGATATTCTATATAGTTATCAATTTCATTTCACTCAAAATCAAAGTTCAATCCATAATAGACATAGAGAAAATTTAATTAAAGTTGTTAAGCTGTAGTTAACACATTTTTGTACACTAAAACCCAGATTTTTTGGGTAATAAATTGGACAAAATTAACAAATTTTAAATTTGAGTTTAAAATTAAATGCAGGAATGTATAAACTACATCCACATATCAAATTTAATAAACATTTGTTCACTTTTTTGATCATACATGTTATATACATACACATGTACCTATGGCCAAAAATTTTTGCCAAATCCACTTTTTTACTATAGAGATAAGAAAGTACCCTGTTTAAATCCAAAAATAAATTTAATGAACTGTCAGAAAAATAATATTACATACAATAGCTGTAATTTAAGCTTTATCTAGTGGAACTTCTTAAAGGATCGAGGAGTGTTTAAGTCATTCAATGTTGGATTGACATGGGCAATTTACATGATATGATTATGAGGTTTAGTTATTTTTTAACGTACATGTTTTTAATTTACTTTTTGTGCATGTTCAATATGCTCAAAGTATATAAGTTAACATTTCAAATGTATATTATTTTTTCAGGTTTTGCCCACGCTGTCATGAGAAGAAACGTGCATCTAAAAAATTGGATTTGTGGAAATTACCTAACATTCTCATTTTACACTTGAAGCGTTTTGCATTCACTGAGATAAGAAGAGGGAAATTGGGAATTAAAATTGATTATCCAGTAACAGGCTTGAATTTAAGCAATGTTGTAGCCAACAAGCAAAAAGAAAATTTAGTATATGATTTGATTGGTGTTTGCAATCATTATGGCAATCTGACTGGTGGGCATTGTAAGTGTTTCTCGCCTTTTTGTATTATATCTAAAAAAAAAGTTTTCATATTCCTATAATAGTACTAAAAATTGGTATTATGACATAAGTGTATTAAAAATTGATTACCAAAGGATTTTTACTGGAAAAAGTGGTACATCAGAGGGAGCCAGTTTTGGGCTGTATAATAGATGAGAGAACTACTTCCAACTGAACTGTTCAATTGGCTTTTAAGTATTTTTGAAACTTGTAGAAGTCGGTAGTGGCTACCTCTATCATGTCCAGGCATATTTCTGTTTTTTATTTTCGTGTTGTCATAACTGCAAAAAAACCTTTTTGTACTAAATGAGGGATTACTAAGAGCATTTTGGTAGCAAGATCATTTCTTTTCTGGGTCAAAATAGACATATGGAAAAATCTCTATGATGTAATGATTTATGGGGTCTAGTGAATAGTCTTTAACTGACTGGTCACTGGGGACCCTAAACTACAAAATATGTCCTATGTCAGTTGTAACCATTATGGTAATTATAGTCATCCACATTGACTTTTTACACTCTCACTGTAATAGGCAATAAGAGCAAATGCACTCTAATGCATAAAAAAATATACTTTTTCAAATTTAGTTATACTTCTCTTAAGAACATATCTCTAGCCAATGAAACCACATTTAGAGTATAGGAACTGGCTATTAGTGGACAAATGAATTGCAGAGTTATGGATTTCTGCCAATGATCATCACTGACATTTAACACATTCGAGTCTACGCTCGAGCCAGACTCGAGCGCCATTGTTTAAACCCCCAGCCGGCGCTCGAGCGTGACTCGAGCACAGCTTTGCCGATTGATATACGGAGTTGCTCGAGTGATATTCGACTGCCGTCTGCTGCATTAGAAAGCCAGCGTTAATGGTTAGTTCAGAACAATTCCGCTAGGCGCTACTACGTCATACCCGCTTGAGGCTTTTGTTTATCCAATGACGTGGCCTGGCGCGTCGTCAGTCTGTCTACGACAACAATAATTTTTTTTAGCATTTGAAATTTTTTTTGGCAATTAAAATAATTATTTGTAAATATGTATATAGTAAATGCCTTTAAAAAAATTGAAATTACTTGTTTTATTTATTCAAAAGTTAGTTTTCAAGTAACACAAAACATGCGGGAGTTTTTATTTTTCTTCAAAAAATGTAAGTTTTGAAAATTTTTTTTTAAATTAATTACATTTTATAGGAATACAGTTTTACATATCATTTTAAAGAGGAAAGATAGAACTTTCAAGAAAATACAATATCTTTTACATAATATTTAACAGTTTTCTAAAAACAAAATGTGAAAACCAATTAATTTATGCAGACCGGGTTATAAAAACAGCAAATAGCGAGCCAGACTCCAATGTGTTAAGATATTCGAAATGGTCTTTTATACTAGTTCCCAGTGAGAAACCTTGGAGACCATCAATGTTTGGGTCTTATACAGCAATGTGGGATAGTTTGTGAATATAGAATTATCCCCAGTAGTCAGTAACGCTTTGTGATATCTCCTCATCCAGATAAAGGTCTTCGGTGATGTACATAAAAAAGAGTTCATGAGGCTATGGTGCAGTTAACATGATGGGGTGCAGATGAGGACATTTTCCCCAGTGAATCTCAGTGAACTTAGAGACAAAATTATGTAAATCCCAAAAACATATAAAATACAACCCTTGTGAATTTTAGCTTTGGTGGAAAAGATGGGAAGGGGACACTGTCAAAGTCTATGAAAACATTCAAACCAAATTGTGTATTTTCATATGATTGCATATGTGAACACCCACTTTCCCTTTTAAAATGTTTAGTTCTTATTGTAGCAACTTCGTTTTCTTTAACATAGAAAGTTTATTAATTTGTTCATATATTGAAGATTAATATCAATAAGAAATTTGTTATATAAATTCATGTTTAAGTTGGTTTTTGATTGAAATGGTGGTTCCAACAAATTTTTAAGAATGGAATTTTGCTCACCTTGATAAATATTTTTTATAAAAAGGTTGTCTATTGTGACTTACTATGTCAGTTGTCATAAGCTGAGGAGGTTATTATTGCTTTAGGCTGGCTCCCGCAGCAGGCAGTATGCTTGTTCATGAAAATGTTGTTTCTCATGGTTACATGGTGGGTTGGGCTGAAGGAGAGATTGTGTGCCCTCTATCATTTATATAGTATTAGCATTTATTTAACTAAGATATTTACTATGTTTCATATGTTCTAGATACAGCGTATTGCAGAAACTTCAATGATTATAAGTGGTATTCCTACGATGACAGTGTAGTGTCAGTGATTTCACCAGAGACTGTACAGGTACATATTTACTATTGTAGTGTATGTTGTTATTTGGAGTTCAAGTGGAAGATAGAATTATTAAGTACTTATTTTGTTTTTCAAATAAAACCATTTTTTATTGTATCTTATTCATACTGTACTGCTCATACAACCCGAAAAGTATTTTGTACTTAACTGGTAAGGCTTGTAATACACAGGAATTAAGAAATAATCATAAAATCTTTTAGGATTAGTAAGTAATATTTTTAATCACTGAATTTTGTTTCTCTTAACATTAGAGAAACAAAACATGCAGTAAGGTTGTACATAATTCATATCAGAGTTACAGTTCCAAGTCAGAAATAGTAGAGTTGACTTGCTCCAAGTTAATGGATTGTATTGCTGTAGTTTGATCGAGTCAGTTTGAGTTATATTGTACCCATAAATAAATTTGGCATATTGTACCCATGTTTAAATTTTGCTTGTGATTTTTCCAAATTAAGAATAGTCTAAAATAAGTTCAAATTGGGATAATCATGTTGAACAGTTGTGTAAGAAATTAATTAGAGTTGTTTATTTATTATGTACTATGTAAACTAATGTGTTACCCTGAATATGCTAGTAATAACTTACTATGTTTTTCCTACTCTCATCTTGTATATGGAATAACTTTATGGGGGAATAGTAATATCACAAAAAAAGTATTTAAATGGCAAAAACAGGTATTACGAGCAATAAAAAACATTCCAGAAAGTGACTTATGTGCCTATTTTCAAAGAACTAAACATAATGATCCTTCCAAGTCTGTATGTTTACTGTTGTCTAGTCAGTGTTAAAAAATCTTTAAGTCCTTTCTTTAACTAGGCAAGAAATTCATAACTATCTTATAGAAAGAGAATGTATGCCTGACTCGGTCTCCGTAAAACTAGAAAAAAGTAAATGCAGTCTTTTTGTGATGAAAATTAAGTTCCTAAGGCAGCATGGCATGTATCTTCAAAACATTTTTTGAAGTGAATGAGTATCTGACCAGTTACACTATGACTTCAAGGTTGTAGCTACATTCACTGTTTTTGTTTGTTTTAAGTTACCTGTTTATCATATGTAATGTTTGTTACTTATATTGTTGTTTTTTTTAAGATTTTATGTAAAAGTAATATTTGAGTTGATTGTTATTTTATGTTAGTTGTTAATTTATTATTTATATTTATGGTTCTATTACATTACTGACAATGATTATAAATTGGTTTATTCTAATATAGTAGATTTATGTCTATTGTTTATATATTTAACCATAATTTGACTGTCTGGTTAATACTGGTAGATGGGAAAATTGGAGGTAGGTAATAAAACAAAGCAAATATGTTTTTATAAAAAATATTCAACTTGTATTCTATGTTTAGACGTCTTATAGTGCAAAAGCTGAGACATCTGTTTGATCTCACTCAGTATAGATCAGCAGTGAAGATGTTAATGCTATAAATTTTAATCCAAACAACTGATGGACTATGGGTAAAGTAAGGCATATTAACGCTATATAAAGTAGTAAAATCATCAATTACTAGGAAGTTTCCTTATTAATTTTAAATTTAAATCACAATAAATACTTCCATATCAGGTTAGTACATTTTTCTTAAAGTTAACAAGATTCTTTTAAAGTTAGCATTCCAATGCTTAGTTGAAATCCTGACTATGACTGTAGCACTTTTATCAGCACCCTCAATCTTGTACTGTGTGAACTGCCCTTCTTTTTCTGTTGTTTAATAAGATCCTCACACAGGCAAGTGGCCCATTAGGACAGGTAGATAGAGGCTCAAAAGGGAATAGGTCTCACCTTTTTTTTATTGTAATACTGAGACCATTGCACTTAACAAACTTAAAAAAGGAACTTTAAAAATCATTTGAATTTTCTGCTATTTATTTGACTAAAAGGAATCTAAGTTTCGTGTATGTGTGTTTCTAAACTTGTATGTTTGTATGGCACCTCTTTTTAGGTTTATTCTCATAAACTTTTTGGAAATTAAGCCAGTTATGATAAGGTTGAAGACTATAGTTGAGTATATACATCAATTTTGGAAGAATTAATCTCTTTCGACTGTAACCCACATAACTTTTAGATCTATTTATTTATTGATTATAAGTTATCTAAAATAATTAGAAGCTTCTTTATAATTGAAAATTAGAATATAATTTCATTGAAACATAACATTCAGGCCCTCTCTTCTATGTGGTTTGGATATTGAGGAACATAGACACCAACCAGGTCACTATCACTAGGTTATGCTATATAAATAGATAGACTTAAAAGACATTGCATTGCTATTTCTGTATGAAGAAAACTTATATAACCCTTTAAAAAAACTCTGAACACAACAACATTTTTATTCCAGTCTACTAACAGAACTGCTTTAACAAGGTTTATTTGCCATTTTTCGCGCTATAACATTTTATCAGCCATTTGTTATTTATCCGGAGTTTTTTTTACATTCATGGACATGGGGCTTCAAGCTTGCATATGAGTGATGACAGCATTATGAATAGTGTGTTAAACAATAATGACAATATTTTTTATATATGGAATTATACAAAAGTACTGAGGTAAAGATGCCAAGGTCAGGCCACCATATCAAAACAAATTTTTGGGTAGATATTTTGTGTTTTGCATTTTTAATTTAAATATTATGTAATAATCTCAGAACATATGTCCTACTTTTTCGTAATTTAATTCTGATCTGGCAGGAATCCGCTACTCATTTAACCCATTGAGAAGTTTTAACCCTAGAACTGGCGGTCATTTCATCCTGTAGTGTCGGGCTGTTTTGGAGCTTCGCGCAAGGGTTTTAAAAAAAAATCATTAAAAATATAAAATAAAAGCAATATAAATAAGAGTATATATTTTTGTGTTCAGAATTAAACGTAGAATTGCACTATATTGTAAAATTAACCATAAAAAATTTTCTAATAAACACTTTTTTTAATCAAATATAAAATTTACAAAAAATATTTCTTAAATTTGGGGGGGACCATACCTAGCAAATGAAGTTATAGTGAGAAATATTTATAAGTGAGATAGCCATTCTGTGTCAAATTTTATCTAGTTTCAGAAAAACATAAACATTATACACATTTATGAAAGCATCATTAAGCTATAGAACAAAAAGCAGCGATGCGTATAAATTCTGAAAATCGGGTGTACACGTAAGACTTTGGTAATACAAGTTTTGCTAATACATTTATCTATGAATACATGTTATTTTGCACATTTTATTACTTAGAATAAAATAGAATATACAGTAGTAATGAAATAATTACCATAAATTATTTTTTTTAAAGTAAAAAAAGTAAAATTTTGCCATTATTCAAAAATTTTGCGAAAAATTTTCATTCAGCAAAATATAAAATAGTTTCTAAAGCTTGTACTATATCAAAATTTATAAATTTATGGTTTATAAGTAATAGGAAATATTATGTAGTTAGAAAACTATAAATATAACTAAAGATATTGAAAAAATATAGAATAACCCAAACAGTTATTATATATAACCAAAGAAATTACAGGAAATATATATTTTATTGTGAAAACTATCTATTTACCAAAAATAAATAGTTACTTCAGAGCTAAAAGAGTGCTATAAATAACGTTTAGTAAGTGAAAACAATAACAAACTATGTGAAATGAATTTTAGCCAAGTCATTTTGCCATAGCCTACACAAAGCTGGTAATTTCTCAAACATATTTCAGTAAATAGAAATTGATTTATTCTAAAATATATATGTTTACACTACTACGACATCAAACAACACACTACACATTAAATACGACACTAAAACACGCGTAAAACTATTAAAACTTACAAATATCCACAGCTCGGCACGAAAGTGATACAGAACGGCAGCGGCAATATGGCGGTCACAACAAACGGCGTCGCGTTTTCTTTTACGTTCAAAATAACAAGCTTGCTACGTCATAACCATAATACAAAGAGGAATAAAACTCATCTGTTCCTTAGCATTTTTCTTCCCGAATCCAATGGTGCATGAATTATATCGATACGTTACCGGAGTATATTATAAAAAGTAATTATACGAGGGAATGTTTGATCGACAAAATTTTGACGGTTAACACCACAAAAGCGGCATTAACCGACATAATTATGTCGATTAACAGTTCTAGGGTTAATGTACCCAGTATGTCCACCACGCTTTGTTTTGTGTTTACATCGTTTTTATGATGATTTTAGTGTGTTTTACTCTCCTATTTTTGTTTCAAGCTGCTATATGAGAAAGGTTGTGCCCTTGTTTTAACCGTGCAACTGGCTGTAAGCGATTATCAACACATTAACTACATTTTCAAATGGCACTAAGCTATTTTTGTCACACTAACTTATGTTGCATGATCTCTCACAGCAAGTCTGTTTGTACTTTGAATTAAAGATAAAGATCCAAGGTTTCATATTATACCGTAATATATTCTTTAGTTGCGTTATATTTGTTATTAAAACATTTTAAACTTGGATGTTCACATTTCCAATTGCGATTCTTTCTCGTAATTCCTGAACACGCAAAAGTTTCTATATGATTGTCAAAATTCCCTGTCGAGAGTTTATGTTCTACATGTCCGTGAGTAATGTTATTAAAAAGAGTGTATTCTACGCTTTCAGAAACATACTTTCAAAAGCCTGTAAGCAAATAAATGTTTGTACAATTGTTGTTCAAAAAGGTTATGTTTTTTAAATCCCAAAATGCCTAATGTGCCGAAAATAGCTTTATTAAACTTTATTATAATTTTTTAATTTATCATTGTCTGAAAGTAGTGAAAATAATATCAAAACAAAGAAGAACTGCACTAAGCAGCAGTATTGTCACTGAAGACAATGAACTAGTATATTATTTTTATTCTGTTGCACAATCACTGACTCAGCTAGTAGAAAATAAAATTACACAGCATCTTCTGGTTGCCGTGGTGATTTCTTGATTGTTATTACACCATTGTCAATACTAGTGTATTGTTTGGTATTTATCTGGACCCTTTAGACTTTCTTGTTGAGTGTGTATAAATAAGTTTCTGTAGTGTTTTATAAAATAGTGAAGTGAAAAATGTAGAAGTTTGTGTAATGTTTTAGTGAATTGATTGGATTTTTGTGTTGGTTTATGTTCATCTAGGTTCAATATTTTATTATTGAGTAAATAATTATCGTACATTTCACAATGAGTTAATTTGAACAGTAGTGGCATTAGGAATGTATTGGGTAGTGATCAGAAGAGAATTTTAGTTTTGTAGATATGGATCTTATCTGACTTGGATGAACCATTGCCTAATGAATTAATTGTGCTTGATCCTTCTGAAGTAAAAGGTAGAAATAAAAATACATTGTTGTAGTTTTCGTAAATTTATAATTAAATACAATTTCTATAGGCCTATAAATAAGTTTTGAATGAAAAGAAAATTTGTATCTAAAAGACTTTATTCATAGTTTTTACTTTTGTGAAACTAAAAAAACCCCATGGAAAAAGTCTTATAGAACATAAACTTCTATGAATATAATTTTTCCTTATACACATACGAGGTCTGACCCAAAAAGTATCCGACCGCCAACCAGTAGGCGGCCGCGGCGTAACCGACCGGCTCGAACCGATTATTAGAGGGGAGGGGCGAGCCTACTCCTTCCCATATTAGGCATTGAATACGATCCGGTCACTCAGTGAGTCACAACGCTCTGTTCCGTAGAGTACTGCCGTGTGTGCGCGTCGCATTTCAATATGACTGAACGTGTTGAGCAGTGCATTTGCATTAAATTTTGCCAAAAACTTGGCCATTCAGCATCAGAGACGATTACTATGATATGGAAAGTTTATGGTGCCGTGTCTATGGGCGATACACAAATAAAAAAGTGGTTTAGGCGATTTAAAATGGCCGCATATCAGTGGAGAGTGATGACCGATCTGGCAGGCCAGAAACGCTGAAAATGTTGAACGTGTTCGTGCAGCAATTAATGTAAACCGTCAATTGACTGCCCGAGAGCTGAAAGAAGATTTAGGAATACCAAAATCGTCAGTTTGTAACATTTTACACGAAGATTTAAAAATGAACCGTGTTTCGGCAAAATTTGTTCCTCGGCTGCTGACAGAAGACCAAAAGAACTGTTGACTTGAAATCGCACAGGACAATATAGATTTGATCAAAAGTGACCCAGGGCTATTTAAAAAAGTTATTACTGGTGACGAGTTATGGGTTTATGGCTACGACCCTGAAACAAAGGCTCAATCTTCACAGTGGAAAACTCGCGAAGAGCAATGGCCGAAAAAAGCAAGACAAAGTCGAGGCAATGTCAAGACAATGCTGACAGTTTTTTTTTTTTTTTTTTTTTTGCCCAGGACGGTGTTGTTCACCACGAATAGGCTCCAAGAGGCCAGACAGTAAATAAGGAGTATTATTTTGAGGTCCTAAGGCGGCTACGAGGTGCAGTGTGAAGGAAACGACCTGAACTGTGGACAAGCCATGACTGGATCCTGCACCATCACACGCCAGCTCATTCCTCAAATCTTATTCAGCGTTTTTTGGTCAAACACGACATCAACCAACTACGACAGCCTCCTTACAGTCCTGACATAGCACCTTGTGACTTCTGGCTATTTACGAAATTAAAAATTCCTTTGAAAGAAAAAAGATTTGACGATGTTGAACAAATAAAACAAAACGCGACGAAGGACCTGTTAGCCATTCCGCAAAATGAATTTAAGGAGTGTTTTCGGAAATAGGAGGAGCGTTGGAATAAGGTTGTGGCTTGTGGAGGGGAGTACTTTGAAGGGGACCAGATTGCCGTTGCCGCCAAGTAATGTTAGTTCATGCCAGACGTCAAGGTCGGATACTTTTTGGACACACCTCGTATGTAAAATCCCATACCTTACCTTTTAGAAAAAAATAGTTCAGCCAATAGAATTAAAACTGTCATAATTACATACAAAATAGTGCAATCCGAGATTTTGTAGTTTTTATAGATATATCATTAAAAAATACCACAAAACTTTGTCTCCTCAAACACTTTCTTATAATTAGCAAGTTAGATATATTAAAAAAATTGTATATTTTAGATTTGTTCAAATAAATTTCACATTGCTTGTGAGGGTGGTATACTTTGGAAAAAACTTGATTTATTACAAATTGTTTTATGTTAAGTCAATTTATTTTAAAGGTAAAGTTCAAATGATTCAATATTTTATTCTTTTGTTGTATACTAAATATATTTCTAAAAAAATGAGGTATTTTTAAAATGTCTGTATATTTAAAAGTAGATGAGAAATGAAATTGTACATATTTTATCAGAAAAGTATACAATGATCACTGGCAAGTAAATTAAATTTGTTTAATTAATTATCATTAGCATTGTATGTGCAAGGTTCAGGATTTTAGTTTATATCGTCCATTATGATAGTGTGTCAGAAGGCAAGTGTCATATATCATGGGTATTTGTTGCTGCGTTTAATTTGCAACAACTGAATTTAAAAACATTCACCGGGGAAATGGAGTCAGTCACATTTGGTGAAAGCGAAAATTTTGAACGTGACTGTGAGCGTTTCCCAGCCACCACAACAAATACGCTCACAGTCTATATATATATACAGGGTGATTCATGAAGTTCTCCCCCCCACTTCTACAGCAACATTGTACTAGTAAAAATAATGAAAAAATGTTATATAAACATAGGTCCGAAAACGCTTCGTTAGCGAGTTACAGCTAGCGAAAGATTTCGCCCTGAATCCCTGGGTAAAGAGTAAAATAAAGCCATACTGAACTTTTGGAAAGGTTAATTAAGTAAGAAATATCGTTGGATTCTTATGTATTTTTTACCTGATAAAGCTAATAAAATAGGTTTCAGAACTGTACCTGTAGTAGTTTTTGAGGGATTCAGGGTTAAATGCAAAAAATTGGGGGCACGAAACAATGTTTTTTTTAAGTTTGATGTACAATAACTTTGTTTTAAATTGGTAATAAATACATAAAATCAACAAACATTAATTGTAGAGAATTTAAATTCTGAGAAAATTGATATAATCAAAGTCTAAAATAAAACAGAAATAAGAACCAAAAAATCGAGTTTATTTAGTATAATACATTACTAGTTTTAAGCAAAATTAATCAGGTTGGGCCAACCGTCACGCACCTTTTTATAATAGATGTTCGAAAATGACGCCATCATTATCAATACATTTTGCAGCACGTTTGTGTATTGCTTTTGTTGCGTTTCTTAATTTTTCAGGACTTCCCTGTATCTGCACAGCCGAATCCATAATACGGGCAATTAATTCATCACGAGAATTCACTTTTGTCTTGTATACAATGTCTTTCATCCATCCCCAGATGCAATAATCCAATGGAGATAGATCTGGTGATCTTGGTGGCCAAGGGTGAGGCCCTCCACGACCAAATCCAGTGTCCAGGAAATTGATGATTTAAGTAAGCAGAAACGGCACGTGAAAAAGTGGGGAGGTTGCTCCGTCATGCTGGAAGTTCAAATTTTGTCTGAGATGTAAAGGAACATTCTCTAACAGCTGCGGCAACTCTTCTTGAAGGAAATGCAAATAGAAACTCAGCATTTAGGCGTCCAGGTAATATGAAAGGTCCAATCAGCGATTGTGCAAAAGGCCACACCAGACATTGACGCTAAAATCGGTGTTGAAAAGTTCTGTTCCACTACCTCATGTGGATTTTCTTCTGCCCATGAGTGTTCATTGTGCAAGTTATTGACACCATCCCGAGTGAATTGTGCTCATCCGTAAAACAAAATACGCTTGTAGAGTTGATTATTAATATTCAAAAAGTTGCAAAAACTCCAAGCGAAGCGGACCATCCCCTAGCTGTATATGTTGAACCTTTTGTTTATGAAACGGATAAAATTTGTTTCGATTAAGTGACCTCCACACCGTTGACTGCGAAACTCCTATCCGCCTAGAAAGACGTCGTGTACTTACACCTGGACTGCGATGAACAGCATTATTAACAATATCATCATCAAGTTGGACAGCTCGTTCATAATTGGTTCTAGTACTTGGTAGTGACCCTGTTTCCCGAAGAGTACGAAAAGTTCCTGAAATTGTTTTGGTATCTGGAATCCTCCTATTAGGGTAACGTAGTTCATATTCTTCTACAGCAGCTCTAGCATTACCATTACAAGTAACCCAAAATAAAAAACCATATCAGCGTATTCCTCTGATGTAAATAAGTAAGGCATTTTTTTTCGCTGAATAAACAATCGAATTATAACTCACAGAAAAATTGCATTTAATAACACGATTCACAGAACCCGATCTCCTGCTGTAGCTTGCAAAAACACCACTAATACACAGTTCTAACGTAACAGTACCACAATACCATTGTTGATCAGCTGTTATTCGTGCGTTACCAACTTAGAAATTAATAAAACAAAAAAATGCATTTCGATGATTAGTAAAACAATAATGGGAAAATGTTTGCTTCATTTATTTTCGAACATTTTGATGTAAATTTTATAAAAAAAAAAAAAAAAATACAACGTAATAAAACATGACATTTTTATTCACAAACAAATTTATTTAACAGTTAATCTAGTTTTTCTCAATTTATCTCATCATTAAGGAACAAACATTTTGTTTTTGTTTTATTTTAAAGAAATACCGTACGGTATTTCTTTACAGCTAGTAATGTATTATACTGAATAAAATCGATTTTTTTGGTACTTATTTCTGTTTTATTTTAGACTTTGATTATATCAATTTTCTCAGAATTAAATTCTCTACAATTAATGTTTGTTGATTTTATGTATTTATTACCAATTTTAACAAAGTTATTGCACATCAAACTTAAAAAAACATTGTTTTCGTGCCCCAATTTTTTGCATTTAACCCTGAATCCCTCAAAAAACTACTACAGGTACAGTTCTGAAACCTATTTTATTAGCTTTATCAGGTAAAGATACATAAGAATCCACGATATTTCTTACTTAATTAACCTTTTCCAAAAGTTCAGTATGGCTTTATTTTACTCTTTACCCAGGAATTCAGGCGAAATCTTTCGCTAGCTGTAACTCGCTAACGAAGCGTTTTCTGACCTATGTTTATATAACATTTTTTTCATTATTTTTACTAGTACAATGTGCTGTAGAAGTGGGGGGAGAACTTCATGAATCACCCTGTATATATCGACCAAATCGACCCCCTGAACCCCTCCTCATTCATTCAACAAGTTATCAGTCCCAATAAGCTCTACTGTTCTTTAGTTGAACTCTCTGTTTATCTATGCCAGATTTAGTTTTTGTCATATTATCCGAGAACTGGTTGTTAAGTTTGATACAAAATCATTTATAAATAAAGTTATAAGCTTAATATTTTAATTTTAAAGATGTGCTTATTGCTTTTTAGTTTAGCTAATAAAGTGTATACATTTTAAGTAGTTATTTAAAATTACTGCACAACAATATTGTACAAAAGGGGTTGAAATGTTAATATGATTAATCAATATAAATTGATATAATGAAATGAAATGAAACGAAAAATGCCTATATTAAATAGGCGGAGTTAGAGCTGTCAAGCCCTCTCTACCACTCAACCTCATATCAAATACAGTAAATTAACAATAATTTAATATAGAAACATGTAAACTTTTAATGTACTTTATATAAAGTTTGTAATAAAATGTAAACAATATTGCTTAATGAATGATAAAAAAGTTAACACTGTAAAAGAGTAAATGAAAAGAACAATAACACAGTGAACCGCTCCAACATGCTGTCTGACCTTACACACACCACAAGAACCACCGCCAGTCAACCCCTTGTAGCAAGTCCCTGAACCTTGTCCCGTAGCGCGCACAACATTAATATTTCTAATATCATAAAGGAATATAATTAAAAAAAATTATTATTACTTATTTTAATATAATATAGGAATAATGAAAAACAAAGAAAGTTTGGGTGCATTTTAAGTATATTTTTTAAATTGAGACATCTTCCATTACTCTATAACACCAAATAAGAGAGTACTAAATTCTGTAAGATTATCATTTTTCTAATGAGGCTAAAATTAAGATGGTCTCTTGAACAGCCAGCTATTAACATTACTTACTGCCAGTCGTTCCTTTGCTGAGATATATATATATATATATATACATACACTGAGGTGCAAAAAAAGTGGGACACTCTATTTTTGTTTAATATCTTTTTTTCCTTAGTTTAAACCAACTTGAACACAATATTACTCTCAAGAAATAACCTAAAACACAAAAAATCAAATCAGTTACTTAAAATGTATTATGTTTTAATTAAAAAAAAAAGAAAAATAATGTTTTCATACCCAACAAAAATCTACACAATTGAGTAATAGTGTTCTTTTCAAGGAGTTCTTTTAAAACACTTAGTGGGGTTTATGTTTTCCATTTCAGAAAGTTCAGTACTCGTATTTCCTCCCCGAGATCTGATGACAGCTTCCAGCCGCCTAGGCATGCTGTCAATCATGTTCTGTTGACCAATATTGTTCCATTCTGCCTGTACAGCCTGTCGAAGTTGATCCAAAGTTAGCAGCTCGCCACGTTGACTTCTAATTGCTCTCCCAATCTGGTCCCAGATATTGTCTATTGGATTTAGATCTAGGCTACGTGCTGGCCACTCCATCGTACTAATTTGCACATCCTGAAGGTAGTCTTGCACCACTCTAGCGGTATGGGGTCGAGCATTGTCATGCATGAAAACAAAATCTGGCCCAACAAATCGTGCATAAACTGTAACATGTTCTGCTAGAACCTCTTCGACATACCTCTGACCATTTAAAGTTCCTCTATCAAAAACAGTTAAGTCCGTTCGAGCTTCCCTTGATATTCCGCCCCACACCATGATAGAGCCACCATTGAAACTGTCCCTGAGTGATATGTTACATTGCGCATATCTCTCACCTCGCCTTCTCCACACCCTTTGCCGACCATCAGGTGATCTGAGAGAGAATCTGGACTCCTCAGAGAATAATACTCGACTCCACTGGTCAATAGTCCAGTTTAAGTGGTTTCTTGCAAATCGCAAACGAGCTTGCCGATGACGTGCGGTCAGTCTTGGGCCAGTGACAGGCCGACAAGCATTTAATTGTCTTTCCTGCAACCTTCTTCTTACAGTCCATCTGCTAATCACTTCCCAAACCCTCCGAAGTTCATTTGCCAGTTCAACAGAAGTTGAAAACCGATTTCGTAGACTCAATGAAACAATAAACCGATCATCCCTAGCACTAGTTGCTCGGCTACGACTGGATCCGGGCCTTCTACCATAACTACCAGTTAACCTGAATCGAATAACAGCTCTATTTGTGCTTGAACGTGAAAATTCTGTTATCTTAGCCACCTGACGCACGCTATTGCCATTTTCAACTAATGCCACCACTCTAGCCGCATTCACTGGTGAAAGAGGCATTTTAAAAGTAAAAAATGAACTGCAACTTAACAACTACAACTGTATTAGTGACAATCAGAAACAGGAATGAGGATATGGTGGCCAACAGTGATGTACAAAGGTCAAGATTTGGCTTGATAAGAATAGACAAGTACATTATTACAATAACAGACATGCAGAATGAGACTAATGAACAGGTTTGTCAAATTTTTATAGGGCAATTAGCGGTTTTCACTTAGAACTGGAACTCATACACTATATTTATTTACGTAAACACGATTCATGCCCAACAAGTTGATTTAAGCTAAAGGCATTTAAGAAAAACAGTGCGTCCCACTGTTTTTGCACCTCAGTGTATATATACACATACATAATTGTAACTTAACATTCTTGTTAGTAACTCCATTTCACTGACAAAATAATAAATTTATCAAACAATGAAACTCTTGAGTGAAAATAAAAACTTATCCCCGATTTCCCTAAATGATTTTATTAAAGTATGTATGGAACTGGCCTTTAGTAAGAAGCATAGTATATATTTCATAATCACCAAATCTTCTCTTTCTTTGAGTAGGATCTCTCAGCAATCGCTAGTACAAATCTGATTCGCTGAAGGAAGATATTTTCCGTACTGATAAAGATGTGTACAGTGCCAGAAAAGCATGTGTTTGTGTTGCTTAATGGGACACTCCCAAAACTAGCACTCAGAGTAGCTATGAGGTCGTGTTAGGATGGGAAGTTTAGGTGATTAGGAAATATGATAATAAAATATTAAGTATGAAAATTGTAAAGTATAGAATCGGCTGTGTTACTTTCAAGAAATTCTTTGAGTAATAAATTGAAATTCCAGTTATCCTGTTTATCTCTTACTCAATACTAATTATTATTTTTGAATGAAAAGCTGAAATCCAAGTATGAGTTTCTATACCAAAGTGAGTTTCCATAAAGGTATAGTTTATCAATTATACCGGTGTGTTACCGGTATCCTTTTATTAATTGTATACACGATTCTGGGTAAAAAAAAAACTACTAATTAAAGTTCTTGACTGTTTCACTCCTCTCTATTAGTTGTTTGTATTTATGCCGTTTATTGGCAAAGTATTAATAAAAATGTGGAAACAATGTGATTTTTAATAACCAAAGAATGTTTTGTGTGTTGCAGACGGACAGTGCTTATGTTCTATTCTACGCCAGGCGCCCTATTAAAAAGGCAGACCCAAATGAAGAAAAGGTTGACTTATAAATGCCTTCTATTTACTTGTACATAACGTTTTTTGTGTTATGTAAAGTTTCTTGTTAAATGTTATGATATTATATTTAGTACAGTTAAATTTTATAGATTTTTAACATGTTTTTTTGTTTGTAATGACTATTGTTACCTTTTAAATATGGGACTCATTCAATATATTCACAATGAAAATTGGAAAGAAATCTGTACAAACAAAATCTGTTCATGGCATGTTTGTCCATTGAAGTTCATATTTTGTTTCTTGGTAAGATAGAAAAAAATGTCATGTAAAAATAGTGAGCAAACAGTATATTAATTACACAAAATACTAAGTTAAAATGTATTTTTAATTCTTCTCTAATGAGTAAAAGTCACATTTTACCGCCTATATTACAATAATTTCCATTATGATTGAAAAATATGTAAGTGGTTGTGTAAGAAAGATAAGAATTTAATTACCTAATTATAATAATTCTTATAGTTCATATTTGTACCTCAAGCATTGACATTACATTACATATTGGGGGGAAAGTGTTTCCATATTGATCAGCAGTTTGTGTTGGGTACAAATAATAATGGGTTTCTAAACAAATGTTCTTTTGTCATTGACACTATTGAATCTCCGGTAGATCTCTTCTAAAATTTGGAATTTGTAGTTAAATGTTGTGTGGAATTCTTAGTTTACACTCTTAGTTTTTAGTTTTCTCTTTAAAATGTTGTATTTTTTATGAGGATATAATTACCTGTGTTGTAAACAATCCAAAGGGAGTGTTTAATGTGTTTTATAAAATAAAGTATTTCACAATTTTTAACTATTTGTTTCTTTTAAGTTCCGTTACATAGAATTAAAGACCTAAATATTTTGAATACATTTTTGCAAAATATAAATAATGACATAGTAAAATTTAAAATTTCAAAGGTTTGGCATGCATTTTTTGCTTACTAACTCACAGGGAAATGGAGGAAGACGAAATCGATAATAACATTAGTAATCAAACTGGATATAATAATATTACACTGAAATACCTTGAACAAGTATTCAGGTTAAACAATTATTGCTCAAGAAATCAGCTTACAACCTTTAGCTCTGTAGCTAATCTGTATGGTGTGGTCTTTGTTTTTAAAATGTTAAAGGTCACTGAAATGCCCGTCCAGTGTGAGGTTTAGTCAGTGTTACGGTTTTAATGCAGGAAACTTGTCTGCTGCAGACATATACAAAAAAAAATGGTTACAATAACCCTAATGTATTTGATTAAGTTATAAAATAATTATAAAACAGAACACACCAAGAAGACAACTATTCACTAGACCAATACATTAAAAATTGACATTAGGACAGAGGTTATTGTGTATGATAACATGTGGCTGATGAATTTAATGACTCAAGTTAGGCAGAACCTGGTCCTTACTATAGACTCAAGGAGCCCTTCTGATGTTGATGACTCTGTAGAATGCAAGCAAACCCAAACAATTAGCTACAAAAAGCATACCAAATTGTGTGGTGCCTTAACTCCAGGGTATGAGTGTATATCAGCAAAGTTTTTGATATTACATTTTTGTTTCATTAGTACACCATTATTATACAACATTAATTGGGGTATTGTAACATTAGAGACAAAACCTTTGTTGAGTCCATTAGCTTGCTTATTGAATCTACCAGAAAAAGGATCAGCTTCTTTGTTATTTAGACAATAACAACATATTAACAGATTGCCAATGTGGATGTAGAAAATCCAAGAACATATCAAATGTGTTTTCTGAGTTTACCAAATATGCCAACCCTGCCCTAAGCACTGGAAAACCTTTTATTGTATTTTTGGATTTCGCTAGTTTTTTTTAACTTTGCAGACAAAACAAAGTAATTGTCTGAACTAGGAATAGTTTAGTTACATGGGGTTGCTCTTTAAGTTATTTGGGTAAACATGTGCATTTACGTACACGCATTAGTTCAAATTGCGTGTCTAAGGGAGCAAATTGGGACCATTTCTTTTTCTTGTTTATTTGAATAATTTGGCAAAAATCAATGTATTAGTGAAATGTCATTGTTTTGAAAATGACACTGCAATGCCATTTTCTTCTGAAAGCTGCAGAAAAAAAGGTTTGATCCAAATTTGCTAACCCTGAACATATCACAAACTAAGTCATGCCTATATCCCTAAGGGATCGATGTGACATACCGACAGAAACCGTCAGTTAATTTTGTAACATTATACTAGCATGGTATGAGCCTATAAATCAATTTAGGAAGGAGTCGGCGATATTCTTCAGAGGTTCATTTTGATCAAATGAAAGTGCTTGATTTATATAATTTTCATTAGAACATTAGCCTTGTTCGCCACAAGAAATGCTGTTAGATCATGGATACAGACAACTACATTAGTAAAAACTTATTAAGTTACAAACACATATTATCTGTTCCATATTGACTACAGTAACATGCCACAGGAATTATGTTAAATTATATAATGCAAAGTATTGTGCACATACAGAACATTTAAAACCCAAGTAAAGGAATGGTTAAAGTATACAGTTAAGGCAAGTGTCAAACAGTATATATAAGTGGCATCACAACAGAATATGGGTAACAATGTATGAATGTTGATTTGCATGGGAAAGTGACAGTTTGATTAATAAAACTAGTTAATACGTGCAAGATGATTGTGAACGTTAGGATATGTGTGGGGGAGGGTGAAGGGCAGTCCTATCTGTTTGTTGACTTAATTCACTTCTTTCTTTTGTCCTGGATAGCCCAGTTTTTGTTCCCCATATAATCAGAGTTTACTCTCTGTGTAATATTTGTTAACTGTCTTATTTTATTTTATTCAACAGTATTCAGTAATACAATGTTTAATTTAACAAAATATAAATTTAAGCAGATATTTGCAATGAGACGGATTCTCACACGCAGCAGGATCGGAAATTTTTGTTTCTTCTGGTGGACATTGTAGTGATTAAAATGGTTTTGTAATATTCAGAAACAATCACACAAAGAACAAATATTGGATTATATCTTCCGACTGCACATTATTGTAAAATTAAAAGAAATTTAGTATATAAGCTTTTAAAATTATTTTATACGTAATACCTCGTCTATTTATACCCTCCCTTGAGATAATATTTCTGAATGCGAGATAGTAGTAGCAAAGAAGTGACAGAAATAATAAATGCATGAGCTGAAATATTTTGTTGAAGGTTTACATTCTCTATCTCCAATTTCATCACTTTCTTAAGCAGCTCCAGAAATCTTTAGAGAATACTGAGGAGGCTAATTTGTTTGAGATAATCAACTTGTTTTGACATACCCTCCCTCAGGCGTCAATAAAGCTGTGCAATGTTTTAAAAGTAACTTGCTCAAGGTGAGAAAACGGTTGGATGGACACAGGCTTCAATTAAATGCGGATAAATAGTCTTGTTTTGCATTTTTTTCACATCATCTATTAACACTTTGATTGCCAAGGTCTCACATTATTGAAACTATCTAGATCTTAAGGACCTAGTGATTGCAGGAGTTCTCTGTGTTGTTTTGAGTGAAAACTGTTTGGAGGATAGAAATTTAAATTTATAAAAGTCTTAAGGATCACAATATTAACACTGAGCTAAATTTTCTTAAACATGTTAAAAATATTTCTCAATTTACAGTGAGTGAAATAAGAATTTTGAATAGTTTTAGAACTTAATACTTGTGTTATCGAAGTTGCACATGATTAATTCATAATTTTCAAGCATAAATTATGCACTTCTTTTATTTGGAAATTGTTTAACTCAGGATCTTTATCCTATCCTTTCACATAGGCAAAATTGTGCACTAAGGTTTGATTATAATCTAAGAAAATTTGAACACATTTCTCAATACAGTAACTGAGCCAATTTGCTCTCAGTGATTTAACTGATGACACAGCGACTAGAAATAGACGATTAGAAATAGAAAACGGCATACCCAACAGGATGACATAACCACTTTTAACCCTTGAACTGGCAGTTATTTTTGCCTCAGATGGCAGGCTATTTCTAAGTGTTTTGTACTCTAACTTTAAATATTTTGTAAAAAATACATTTTTACTATAAACCTATATGTGTAATACATTATTATTTCAGGAAAATGTGAAAATAATTATAGTATAAAAACATTATGCATTACCATAACAAAAACCACTAAATTTTTTAAAGTAGTGGGACTGCCCCTAGTAAGATAATATTATAAATATCAGAATATGAAATAGCCAATTTATTCTTCAATTTATCTAGTTCCAGAAAATATAATGGTATCCAGGTTCTCTTGAGGAAAAATTATATATATTATAAAAACCACAAATAGTACACGAAAGGCTAATTTTGTTACTTTGGGTACGATTATTTTAAAACATTAAAAAAATATGTATATATTTTTACACTAAATATTTCCAAAATTTAGCATAGTATAGCCTAAAACAAAGCTATAACTAGCTCTAAACCAACATAATAAACCTTACCCACGATAAATCACTAATTTCAAAATGGCTAGTTGAAGACGATCTTTCTGGCAAGTTTAATCATGTCACTGTTTTCAAAACCGCAAAAAACATTTCACCCTTGAAATCAGCAATTTCTGTTTGTAATGGTATATAAATAGTGGTAGTATTGTTGATTTATGTACTATATGAATTTTGAAACATATGCGTGTCAAATCAACGTTTTAATGTCAATTGTCACCCATAAATCGATTCAGATTATTGTAATAATGTAGATTGCCAGTTCTAGGGTAAAGAGATTTATTTATAAGATTTAAAAATCAAGAATCAAGAAGAATCAAGAATCAAGAAGTTTATTAGCCATTGGTCACAACAATATGAAATAGGCATCGTCAAAATATACAGCACTGATATTTACAACAACAAAATTAGTTATTACAATATTGTACTATAATTATACTAATTTTATGACCAAGTAACAGGTTTAATATAATCTATGAAGAGTGTGCACATGGTTTGTTAATTACGTTATAGCTAATACAGTATAGAAAAATCAGAAATCTACAAATCAAACTAATCAAAAAATGATATTTATGTCAGAATCTAAAAATTCTTTTAAAGAGTAGAATGGATTGCATATGAGCCAGTTACTTATCTTTAGTTTAAAAATATTGAAAGGAGTCATTGTAGCAGATGCAGGCAGCTTATTATAAAAAGTTATGCAATTGAATTTAAAAGAGTTGCCGGTTTTGACTAGCCTGTGCTGAGGGAGATCTAATTTGTTTTTACCCCTGGTATTGTGTTGATGAAAATCTTGTCTGGTATTGAAATCTGTAATTTGTAATTTTGTATAGACTAGTATATGAAAAATGTAAAGGTTAATAACTGTCATGAATTTGAGATTGATAAAAAGTGGTTTGCAATGTTCTAGAGAGCTGCTTCTACTGATGGTTCTAACTACTTTTTTTTGAATGAGAAGAATATCATTCACAGCATTGGAGTGACCCCACAAAACAATGCCATAGGAAATGTGTGATTGAAAAAAGGCAAAATATGCCACTCTCAAATATTCACAGCTAACAAAATCCCTCAGTTTCCACATTAGATACAAGACTCTAGATATTTTTCTACATACATGGTCAATGTGTGATTTCCAATTAAGCTTGCTGTCAAGATGAAAACCCAACAATTTTACAGATTGATCTTCATAATTTTCAGATAAGCTGAGAAGCAGATTTTGCGTTTTCTCCTGATTACATATCAGTCTATTAGAAGTGAACCAATTTAAAGCCAAGCTGTGAGATGCATCCATGTTTTCTTTCAGAGTATTCAACTGCTTATTAGATGAAAAAAGAGTGGTGTCATCAGCATAAATAACAATGTTAGACAACACATTAGAGGGCAGATCATTTATAAAAATGATGAATAAGAATGGTCCTAAAACTGAACCCTGTGGTACACCTGTGGCCACAGAAAGAGTGGTAGACTGCTGAGCTTGAACAGAAACATATTGTACTCTATTCGATAGATATGACTGCAATATATTAATGGAATTTTCTGATATACCATAGATCTTAAGTTTGTCGAGGAGGATGCCATGATTCACGCAATCGAACGCCTTACTTAAATCAATGAGTGTTAAAGCAACTGACTCCTTTTGTTCAAAAGCATGAAGTGCTTTAACGACTATTTCTGTAACGGCAGAAGTTGTAGATTTATTGGTACGAAAGCCATGTTGGTTATTACTGATTATATTATTGGACTCAAAATGTTGATTAAGTTGATGATACATTATAGATTCAAAAACTTTTGATAAGATGGGGACTATAGAAATTGGGCGATAGCTTTGGGGCAGAGATCTGTCCCCTTTTTTGTAGACTGGCAATACCTTGGAAATTTTTAGAAGATCAGGAAAATATCCATGTAATAAGCATTGATTGAAGATGAAAGCTAATGGTGAACTGATGTGTTTTATTGTGTTCTTGACAATATAATTAGATATACCATAAAAGTCGGAAGTTTTAGAGTTTGACAATTTAGCAGCTACCTTAGTTACATCAGTTGGGGTGATTAATGACCAAGTAAATTGAGGTACACAGTTAGTTAAAGTGTTAGCCAGTAGGTTGGTTGCCAATATGTCAGTGTTATCAATGTTAGTTTGAATGTCTGCCACCGACTGTATGAAATACTGGTTAGTTAGGTGTGGATCAAGTGTTGTTGGTGTCACACCTGTGTTGTTTTGTGTTTCTGAGGAAATTACCTCCCAGGCAGCCTTACATTTATTACTAGCTCCCTCTATATGATTTTCAAAACAAGCCCTTTTTGCTAGGTTGAGCTTTTTTCTATACTCTTTTTTGAAGAATTTATAAAGGTTATATGCGGCTTCCATATGCTGAGACCCAGTTTTTCTAAGATTCTTAAAAACATCAAAATAACCTAGCATTATTTCTCTACCTCTTTTTAAATCTTCATTGTACCACAAAAGTTTCTTTGTCTGCTTGCTTTTAACACCAATTTTAACTAATGGAGATGATAGATACCAAATATTGTTATATGTTTTTAGAAAACTGTTAAATAAAGTTTCAATGTCAATCTCTTTTCTTTTATAGGTATCAATTATTTCCCACCTTTCACTCTCCAAACTTTCTGCAAACAATTTAATTTGTGTCTCATTTTGCTTACGCATACATTTTTTTGAGGATGTGACTGTCTCATTTGGTCTACATGTTCTATCAAGTTTTAGATTTAATAGAAGAGGATTATGATCGGAAATGCAGTCATTCAAAACTTTTAATTCATAACAATCCCTTGAAAAATTTACGAGGATGTTATCGAGACACGATTCATTTCTTGTAGGAGCCTTATTTATAGCTACCAAGTTAAGAGAGCGTAAGATGTTTACAAAGGTGGTTGTCACTGTGTCAGTGGTTTTATGGAATGGTATGTTGAAGTCACCTCCAATGACTAACTTAGAGGTATGTTGCAAAACCTTTTTAATAGCTTGTTCAAAGTTATCAAAAAATAATTCCATATTACCACAAGGTGATCTATACAGAGAAACTATTGCTACTTCTAAATTGGCCAATTTTATTCCTGAAATTTCTAAATTTTGCTCTAGATTAAATTTGCTTAGGTCTAGTTCACTATATTCAAGCGAATCTCTTATAAAAATACCAGCACCCCCATTTTTTGAGGCTTTGCGACACACCATACTTGCAGCTTTGTAGCCCTGTGGTGTAAACAAAGATATCTGCTCTTCTAGTAACCAGTGCTCACAAATGCTTATAATATCTATATGCTTAAGTTTAGACAAGTGTTCTAATTCTAACAATTTATTACGGAGACATTGGATATTAATTTGTAAAATGTTAAGACCGATGTGCAAGTTTGATTCAATGAGTGAACTAGATTCATTGTTAAAGGTTGTTAAATTTTGAAACAGACAAGGGGTTTTTCCATTATTTTCAACTAAGGTTTTTTTACATTTTGTACTTTTTTTCTTAAAAAATAACTGTTTCTACCTTGGGGTTCTACTGTAATATTTCTTTTACATTCATCCACTAATTGTTGAGACACCACTCTTTTGTCTGTTTTGGGCGTTTCAAAACCCTGAAAAGGTGAAGAAATAGAAAAAGAGCTATGCTTCACTAGAGTTGGAGACTGTAGACAAGTCCCATTGTCTCCCGACAGGTGAGGGCTGGTGGAGTGTCCAGGTGGTGGTGTCTGTAGGGACTCAGTCACGGTAGGGTCAGTAGTCAGCTTCACTGGTGATGTCTGTTGAAATACTGCTGAGATGGACTGCTCCTCCAGAGTTGACTCCAAGCTTATCCTTGGGCTGACCTCTATCACAGATGGGCTGGTGGTTTGCTCTTGAGTAGGTATTTCTCCGCAGAGGTCAGGATCAGACTTTGATGTCGCTGAAGTTCTACCAATAGCCTGAACTATCTTCCTGCCAAGCAATTTTTTTCCCATCTTGTTCAGATGCATTCCATGGCGAGTAAAATGCTGTCCTCTCAGTTCAGTCCCATCAATAACATTGAAGCTCTCCATTTCCTCCAGTTTACCGTTTAAAATTGCAATTTCTTTGTTAATGAAATGTTTTTTCTCCAGGTCGTGTCTTTGAAACAATGGTACAAAAATAAAGTTGGTATGGTTATTTTGCTGACAAAACCGATGTATTTGACCTGGAATTACTTGTGCAGCTCGACGGTTTCTGTAGGTAACACGGCTCATATCATTAGCCCCTCCGATTATTACAACCACGTCCTGGTCTGTGAGGTCTGTACACATTGCGTTAGTGTTCTGCAGTATGTGGGTTATTGGGGCTCCAGGACAGGCATTGACAAAAACCTCAGAATCTGGTACTAGTGGTTGCACTGCGTCATACAGATTTTTACCATGACTGTCAGCAAAAATTTGGATTTTTTTGGGTATAAAACTGTTTTTAATTGTTTCTTGTTTTGTGTATGTTTTAGATTTAATAATAGGCCTTTTCTGCTTTAATTTACTTTCATTCTTGTAGTCACTGTTTAGTGTGTTGATTTCAGTCTGGTTTTGCAAAGGTTCATCTGTTATCAGCCCTGATAAAATGTCATACTTGTTTGAAAGTGTGATAGAAGTATTTGGAAGGGTTGGCCACTCATTCAAAGACTTTGTATTAATATGTTTACCTTTTCTGATTACTTCACAGAATGTTTTCCCTGATTCGTCCAGATGATTTTCTTTATGGGTATTAGAGAGGGTTTTTAAGTCCTCTTCAAGTAGTTTGGTTACTTCAATTAGATTCCTATGATCTAGCATTAATTCTGAATAAAGGTGTTCAAGATTTTGGCATTTCATTTCTTTTAATTTATTTTTTAATTTATTTTCTTCTAATATATTTTCAAGTTTCTTCTTTTCTTGTATAAGTTGTTCTTCTGCATTTGCTCTTTGTTTAGATATCCGTTCTATTTCGTTCTTCCAAATTTTCTCTTTAGAGTCCAGCCTTAATATGTCAACTTCTTCCTGTAATTTCCAAATTTTTTCATCTTTTTTGCTGCAATTTTTCTTGGTTTCATTTAAACTTGAAAGAATGTCTTCCTTTTCTAAATCCAATAATGACAGTGTTTCTTGAAGTGATTTATTTTCAATAACATCTTACTTATATATATATATATATATACTTAAAATATATATACCGGTACTTACATATTTTCAATAACATTTTAAGTGATATTTTTAAATGTGTTCAACTCTATATACTACCTGACTATAGTAATTTGTTCATTTTAATTTAGATATAGGTACCTAAATTTAGATATAATTATAGTTATTAACTGAGTTGATGTGTAAAACAGTTATGTAAAAAAAAACTGCTCGCACATAAAGAACTTATTTCTTTATATCAGTGTTAGTTGTTTCCGGAAATACATTCAAAATGACTTTTAGCTATAATAAAACTGCAAACAAGCATCAATGAATTCTGTATTATCATATTTAAACTGATGCACATTATTTTACTTGTTTTATTTCTACATTATTTTACATTAGCAAACATGTTTATATTTTGAGCTGCCATTTTGTGCTGGGTTGAAATAGAAAGCTCTAGTTTCCACTGTTCTTCTCCTATCAAAACCTTTCAAATGAGGTGTAACTTTAAAGGTTTTTACATTTAAACATTTTTAGCTGCCCATTTTGGGAAAATGGGAACAGTTGTAACAGTGACTAAAAAGTTCACTTCTATTTCCTAGAAAGGTGTCCTGAGCTCCATCCTCCACCTTTATCCATAAAAAACTAAACAGAGTATATCCATACTTTTAACTCACACTGTATAATTACTTGTGATTGGATTAACTTAAAAATAAATCTTATATAATTAAATGCACCTGGCCAGAGCAGTTACAAGTGGTTGAATGATCTCACACTTTAGCTACGAGATCATAGAATGTTCACTGTAAAATATTTCTTTTAAAAATTGTAAAGCCAAATTACAATATAACAGGAGGAGAGTGGTGGGAGAGTGATTCTATTGCGCATGGTAGACAATGATATTCAAATTCCATATACATATGTGACACCTCGTGTGGCCCCTCTCAGTCCGCGCTCCTGGGCCGAGACCTAATGGTAAATCCAGCAGTGGTCCCCAGGTAAGATGTTACTTGGACACTTAGTGACACACTACATGATATCAATAGATGTTACACTTCTTTATTTGTGTGTTCATTATGGACAGCAATACAGTCAAGTACTTCAGCCATGTGGTATTACATACCACAGGAGTTCATTGACAAATAAAATTCAGAAAATATTGTAATGTTCTTGAGGTTTCAGCTCTTCGTTCAGGAATTCATTAATCGTATAGCAAAAGCTGTTTAGCGAGCAAGTCACAAGAGTTTCTTCTTAAGAGCACTCCCGTGAGTGTCTTCTAATGACTGGTAGGTAATGCCATAGTGCTCATCTGATTTAGGATAATATTTCTTTTACTTCAAGTAGTTTTTTCTGTAGGTGTATAATATTTAAAATATTACTTTTATTTCAATAGTAAATTCCACTCCTTTAATATTACATGTTTTGTTTCATTACATTACATTTGATTCATTAATATTACATTAGTTACGACTTATAATACTGGCCAGGTAAAGTCAGCTGTAAGCCTACTGGATATCAACATCACATCACGGATAGCGTGGTTAGGCAACAACTCTTGTCCTAGCCAGCATTATTGGGGTAAACTCTATATGGTTAAGATGTGAGTACTGTGCTCTTCGGGACTCTCTAGTATTGGTGGGCGGTTCATATTCTTTGTAACTTGATTCTCTCTTCTTTTATTTAACCTCCGTTAGTAGTGAAAGTAAGTTGTGGATCCCTCAAATACCACCACTTTCTATTCTCAAAGCTGCATAAAGTGATTTTAATACAAATTATTTGTGAACTGTGTTTATCATCAAGTACCAATATACTGTGGATATCCAGTTTGTTTTTAAATTCTCATTGGTTTCACTTTACTCCTTTCCTACCCACAAAAATTTATCGCTATTTAATTATTTGCACCATTTAATTATCATAGCGTAATTGAATCAGTTTGTCTGTCTCAAGTTATATTATTTATTCTCAACCCCTTTAATATACAAAGGATACAAACCTTGTTATGGTCTCATGCTGGGAAGCATTTTTACACCATTAGGCTGTACCTATTTTAGATTCCACTTGTGAATCCACTGCCCTGACAGATAACTTATTAGCCACTTGTTTGCGTGTCTTTGATGCTCAATAATGTTAGTTATCGTGGGATAGGTTATGTCCTAAAGAGTCAAATGCTTTGCTGTATTTGAGTGTGGAAATGTACTGTTGTTTCTTGTCTATTTTGTCAATAATGTTCTCAACAAGGCCATAATAGAATAAGTGGTAAATTTTGGCAAGTGGTAGAAATGTAACCCATTTTTGGATGTTGTTTGGAATGTTGATTTGATGTAAAATTAGTCTAATGGAGATATTGATGGGTGGTTCATATTCTTTGTAACTTGATTCTCTCTTCATTTATTTAACCTCTGTTAGTAGTGAAAGTAAGTTGTGGATCCCTCAAATATTTTAGAGAACATTGAAACCAGAGTAATATGTCGGTAATTTTGCACATTACTTGTAAATCATTTATAGGTGTTTCAAATACACTTTTGATAGCTTCAGTGTTGAGGCAATTTGCTTAGGCTGAAAGATTGGTTTTAATACATTTGTTAGATGTGGGTGTCAATGTCTTACCAGTTTAAATTAATTTTAATATACTACACTAAATTACTTAAGGAATTTGTAACACCCTTGACATCATCATTATTTGTGGTATTAGCATTAAAGACTTTTGGCAAATAATATCTGATGAAAAACTTTTATTTATTTAAAGATTGAACAATGCATTAATATCTAGCTTTTCTACTGTCAATGTGTCCACTACGTTAAAATATGTGTTAACAGGTTCAGATATTTTCTATGGGTTATCATTCTCTTTGTTTTCAGTTTTACACCCTTTTCTGTTTGTGTTATTTGTTTTTGCTCTGTATTTCCCTTCACAATAAGGCTGTACTTATCGTATCTAATGCTATAATTATACATTTACATTTGCTTTCTGTTTTATGTTCAGAGTTCCTTGTTATATTTTTCTTCTTTTACACCATATCTTTCTTTTCTTGGATGTTTATTGTAATTTCATACTTATCTAGTTCCTTTCGGAAATAAGACTTCAAGGTCTTTGCTTCATTGTGAAGAGGCAGAATTACTTTTTTAAATTCTTACTAATTTACTCTGTGAGACAGGTAAAGTCAAGGGAGATTTTTAGAAACAAGCCCTTAAAGACTTGATATGCTGCATCGGAATCACTAGCCAGATAACTGGGGTCCTAATTGTTATGAAAATGAGAATTAAGGAGTTCAAGGTTTGATTGAATGACACATTCTTTGGTAATACACTATGGCTTAGTATTTGTTTGTAGCTATGCATATATATTGTTTTATTTGCATATCTGTGCACTGTGTTTGGAGAAACTCAAGTGGATTATTGTTGTTCTGATGTTGGTTTCTGGTATATTGGTCCATAGTATGCGATCAGTCAGCAGTACTTCCAAATCAAAGCCAGGGGTTCTAAGGACTGATGTAGTTTATTATGGCTAATCAAATATTGTCATATAATCCTCTTAGCCCAGGAAGATATTTTCGTATAGTGAACATTAATCATCACATAGGGGATTAAAGGACAGTGAATTTTGTGTATCTATAAGGACATCTTTACCTCCTGATAAGTTGAAACCATCATCTTTAATACCTTAAAAACTTATTACAATGGTCAACGTTAAGTTATTTTCTGGTTATTTTTGCCCTGTTGTAATCATAATCCCTCGTTGTAATCCTACTAAGCTTAATTTTCTGGCCATCATAAACCCCTAAACAAATTAATCACATTGTAAATTAATCTCTCTGATAAAATTAACATCATAACCAACTTTACCCTCTAGTCAGTGCACTACAACTATAAATATACATTGGCAGTTCACCTTAAAGTTCTGGCGATAACCTTTTAGGGAACTCAGAAATTTGGCTTTATCTTCTAATCATCTTAATTTCCTGATTTACTAACCTCTGATAAACCTAATCCTCTGGTTACCTTACACCTTTGAGGCCACATATCTCTATTTAAAACCACCTAATCAGTTTAATATTTCGTCATTGTACTTCTTAAAAGTATAATATGCAATGATTGTGCACTTTTAAAACCTTAATCCTTATGTGCAGAATAATTATCTGGTCTACTTAATTCCTTGATGATTTTAACCTTCAGGTTTTCCTAATTCTCTGTCATAAATAGTCAAATAGTAAACCTAATTATATTGTTTCTTTAAACCCTTTAGTAACTTAGCGCTGCTCACAATTGAAACCAAGGTCAACACACAAGCGTTTATTACCCCTTATCAACTTATTGAACACAAGTTAATCTTCTTTACTTGATCAAATGAACTCCCTGGTAATCCTAACTTTCAAATTCGACAAACGCCTATGTTCCATCTCTAACCTGAGAGCATAACTGTTGTTCTCTTGAACTCATCTCACATTTTTGTTTACTGTTTAGTTTTGATATTAATAACTTTATTATATTAAATTATAAATTAAAATGGTTTTGTTTTCTAGTATTATGGCTCAAAAAGTTATTTTAAGTAAATTCACTCTTGTGACTACAACAGAGGTTACCTGTCTTGTTACTCAAGTTAAGTGTCAATGTGATTGCACCCGTACTGTCCAAATTGATTACTGTGTCTTTTGGCACTGGACTTCTTCCTGAAAGGCTGAAATACTCAGAGATTAGACCGATTTTCAAAAAATGACAAAAAAATGAGTTCTATAAGTACCGTCCTATTTCAGTACTTAGTAATGTCTCAAAAATCTTTGAAAAGGCAGTTTATATAAGACTTCAGCAATACCTTGAGTCCCACTGTATATTGTGATCTGCTCAATATGGCTTTAAAAAATCACTGTCCACAGTCACTGCTCTAGTGGACTTTGTTTATCAGATAGCCCAAGCCTTGAATGGATCACAGTTTACTTCTGGAGTAGTCTGTGACTTATCCAAGGCTTTTGATTGCGTACATCATGGTCTGCTACTGCACAAACTAGATGGTCTGGGTATTAGGGATGATGCTCTTGACTCGATCTATTCATACTTGAACTGTTGCAAACAGCGTACTAAAATAACTATAGATAATATTACATATTACTCTGGCTGGAGTGAGGTTGAGTTTGGGATTCCATAGGGATCTATATTGGGCCCTCTCTTGTTTCTTGCCTTTATCAATGATTTAAGCTATGAAATTCCTAGACATCTATTTTTATATTCAGATGACACAACCATACTGATACAAGAAAAATCATTACATGACTTGTTCATAAAAACTAGAACATCACTGGCACATTTAGAATCGTGGTTTAAAAACAATGGATTAATCTTAAATATCTTAATACTAATGTTATTCAATTTACCGAACAATCACAATAAACATTCATCAAATCACTCAGACACAACACAACTTAACATCGTTGAATCACACAAATTTATTGGACTAAATTTTGATGAAAATCTAAAATGGAATTAACATATAAACTATTTAGTTAGTAACTTAAGTAGTCTACGTTATGCTCTCAGCATTTTGTCACAGTGCACATCTTTAGAAACATGCAAATGCAGTATGTCATGTCTGTGTAGAATCTGTTTTACGATACAGAATTTTTGTCTGGGGTGCACAGAAAAACTGTAAAAAAATATTGGTTGCGCAAAAGAAACTAGTTGTCAACCATTATTTAGACAGTTTGAGGTATTGACACTAACAGGAATATATGTTTATGAAGTCATAAAGTTAGTGTGTGATAGGCCTGCCTTATATAATGAGTTTACCTCCACACACCACTTTAATACAAGGAGCAATACAAAATTTCATTATCCCCTCCATAATCTCTCCTTATTTGAAAAAAGCCCATCATATATGCCTTTAAAATGTTTTAACAAAATACCTCCCCATATCGCTTGACTTAATCAATTAATACAATTCTTAATTGTCAACAAACTTTTAATTCTGACTTTTTATTAAGACTTGGTTTTGAGATTTGTCTTAACAAACTATTATTGTGAGACCTACATTACATATTTTGTTCCATTATTATAGATAGACTAAGCAGCCATGGTTATGTTTTAAACTAATTTTTATTAAATGAATAATATTACATTAGGAAGCCTGCCTGGCAATGCACACACTGTACCTCTTCTTTTGGTATCTAATGAGTTGACAAATTTGTGATGAGCCATGGGGATACCTGAAAGTGCTGGACCTGGAGTGAAGTAAGTGTGATTTTGTTTAAAGAATTTTGTAATTTATTAATAAAAAAGAGTTATTTTTTTATTAATTTATGTTGAGAAAATTAATGAATTTTACTTCTTTCAGAAAGGACTAAGTGTTATAATGTAAAATACATTTCAAAGTTCATTTTTTTGCAATGTTACTTTTTAATGTTGATGACTGGGCAGGACAGGAAAACTAAACGTTGGAGAGTGTTTAGGAATTCAGCAGACAGACAGAATGAAAACTAAAATTA
This sequence comes from Homalodisca vitripennis, assembly GCF_021130785.1. Classification (NCBI taxonomy): domain Eukaryota; kingdom Metazoa; phylum Arthropoda; class Insecta; order Hemiptera; family Cicadellidae; genus Homalodisca; species Homalodisca vitripennis. The sequence continues at coordinate 70,180,032 of NC_060215.1, forward strand.
AAATTGTCAAATAAAACCCCCATGATGGCTCAGAATGATTATCCGCTTTCAGAAGATCATTGGAAAAAAATTGTACTGCATTCAATTGTGCACCTGAGACATTGAGAATACCTCTTTACCTAGATTACACCATATTTTGTAGTCTAGGTGTCTCTGTTGTCGAAACAGTGCAAAGAGTTTGTTTTGAGCTTCTTGTTTTTGGATCTATTCAGATGAACATGAATTCCAGTAGTCAAGTCTGCAACATCAAATTCAAAAGTTAAAGTGGAAAGTGAACTAGAGTAAAATTCAATATTCACAACAGTCTAGTGATAATTTTAATAGTTTTTAAATTTTCCATGGCCTTCAATTTTGTATATAAACACACCTGTCTCGTCATAAAATTAAAGTATGGTTTTTCCAATGGTTGTATTAACTGAATCGAGTCTTACCGTACTGGACTTCAACAATGTGTGAAGTAAGTGAGTAAAATATCTAACTGACAAGCTGTTATAGGGGAGTTACACAGGGCTATATCCTTGGACCCCTTCTATTATCACTTTACATAAATTGTAATACTTCAATCATGAGGCATTCGAATCTTCATCTTTACGCTGATGATTTATAAATATACTGTACATTCATTTTTCACTTATCAAACTAGATACATTTATGTCCCTATTCAACTTGCATTTTATAATTTTTGGGCAAACCAACATGCCCTGAAATTAAAAGAAAACAAATTGCTAGCAATGATAGTAGGTAACTCGAGATTAATTAACCGTATTACCTTGATACCGAACCGAAACCAAAACGTAACAGTCGTGAATTAATTCACCAAAACAAACTGAAGAATCTCCACTGTCTAATAATATAACCCTAAAATGTACTGTAGTTAAGATAACATACAACACTTGGACCACCGTCACGTCGTGATTTGTGAAATGGCTGTTGTTGAGCACTGGCTGACTGCAGTGTACTCAGAATTACTGTATTAAATTTACTTTTAATCTCAGGCGTCATGAGCACGTTACACAATTTTTTCGGCAGTTATCACTTACAAAACTCAAGCACTATGTAAATTCCATATTCATTTTACTTTGCATTTTACTATTATCAAAACTAAAACTACTATTTACGTGTCCGATCATTTCAAATTTATCTTGGTTATTAGTGAATTACATATGAGAAGGGAAGCAAGTTTACTATCAATTCCAATTCATAGGTAACAACTTTAATGGGTCGTTTACTGTTCAAGCTTGTTACCTTGGAAAGCTCTCCCTGATGAAAGAAATAATGAAGGTTTCGGGCAGTCGCGTAGTGAGGATTTTGGCGCCATGGAGCGACTCAGTCGCTGGCGCCCCTTCCCCAACTTTTACCTACATGATCAATCAGTGCCGACAGTTCACCTCACTACCGTAACAAACCTTTCTTGGCCATCATTTCATCAGCAATGTAAGGCGTCTTTGACCAAAACATCATTTTTTATAATAACTTACAGTCTACTATTCTTTATAAAGTTTTGTTCCTTGTAAGAGACCTAGTTTACGTGTATTGCAATATGTATTTTAAAATCTCAATTCAATTCCATAGGGTTTGGAATGAAAGTATAAATTTCAATATATTTAATAAATATGTATTGAAAACCCTAGTTTTAAATTTGAGCACATTATCTAAAACGTGAACATAGTAGTTAAGTAGTTACAAAACCAACTCGCATATTACTATCTTAACTAATCTTCTTTCGTGACTTCATGCTAGCAAACTGTGTTATTGTGTCGTCCAAGTTGATGTGCCTGGCTCTGCTGCGCTCTATAGGTATGGTTGCCAAGGCACTCAGACGTTCTTGGGACATAGTGCTGCGAAAATAGTTCTTTATCAGTTTAAGTTTTGAAAATGATCTCTCTGCACTTCCATTTGATCACATCTGGAAAGCTGGAACCAACTTGAGCACGCACTATTAAAGTATCTGCAAGATCCCTTATACTTTTGAGTTTTTCCACGCGACTTAAAAAAACAAGTTTTTTAGCCTTACAAGCTGTGGACCTAAGTTAAGGAAGACGTCATCTTGGTAGTTTAATATCAAAATTTTGCTTGATTCTAAGATTTCTTCATCACTTGCTCCAATTAAAAAAGAAGGCTTCAGACATTGGAAACTACTTAGTAATGTGAGTAACAACCTCAAAAACGCTCCGTCAGCTGCGTTGTGATTATGTCAAGGCTACGGTTGAACACCTTAACCCGGAAAACGTTTCTCATTGTCTTTTAATAGGGTCATCAACTTGCACTTCATCAAACATTCTTGTCTTCTTTTTTGTTCTTGAGTCAATGAAATGTGGTACAACTTTCCATTGCAAACAAAGCTTAGTTGCATCTGCTTTAACTGTTTGCCACTCATTCCTAAGTTTGTTAATTTTTGTTTTGAGATTTACGAGCATTTTTGTTGCGTGTTCCAAGTCTTCTTCGGTACTTTGAAGTTTTTTAGAAATTATGTCCATAGTTTCAAGCAACACACTTTCAATAACTATCATATTACTATGATATTGAAAACAACATTTGATAAGTGTTCTGATTTCTGGCTTTTCCACTTCCAAAAAGCCCCCGAACGCTTCTTCTATGACTAGTTGTACTGGCCTTCGTCAGTTTTTATCTTTATATAACGAAACACTGTACTCAGCTGGTCGGTTTTCGCTATATCTTGAGTTGTATCAAAGATAATAGACACATAGGGGCTTTTTTTCATTTTCTTCCTTGATTTCTTTTTTTATCTCTTTGGAAATCAGGTTGATTTTTACAATAATTTTGAATCTGAGGACTAAGGCACTACGTTTCGGTAACTTAATTTAATCTGCAAGGACCTGGTCATATCTTGCTAGCATATGTATTATCTCAAGGAAATTTCCTTTCGATTTTGTTGCATCTTCATCGTCATTACACAATCTGTGCTCTCTCAGTGGTAAGTCGTTTGTAGCTAACGTAATAATGACGTCCACCACTCGCCTTAAAACTTGTCTCCAGTAATCAGTGGCCTTTTTAATCTCCTCCAGATTCTCACTATCAACTGTTAGGCCGAACTGCCAGCGATAGTATATTTCACACGCAATTGCATGACTTTGCGAATCTTCTTCATGGTCTTTTATGTTTCGACCTAAATGTGCCCAATCAGATGTACCTTTCGAAAATCCCACATCAGTATAGGCCATATTGAAAAGCCAGCATGGCTGACAATATCAAACATTGAGGGATGTTTGAATAGCATAACCAATTACGTTTTATTCTCAATTGGTTTTCTTTATTCTTTTGAAAAATACCATTTCTCGTCAAATCCCCTATTTTTATTTCTCCCTTCTGATTCTTTTGAAAAATGGCCCTTTAGGCTGATGAGGGCCTAATTTTATTATTTGCCGTTTTTGTTTGGCTGTAAGAGTGTTTTCAAAATTACCCTTATCAGAAGAACTTATAACCGCTGTTACATTTTCTTTAAGGTTCAACCTCGCAATCGGTACCTTCAGCTTTAAACTAGGCCTACCTTAGAAAAAGGTTCCTGAAGAAGGACGTGGTCTTCTGCGCGGCCGTGTGATGCGCGTGGAAGGGGCTGCTTCCCGCAATTTTATCGTCCGCCCGCCCGCCGCCCCCCTGTCGCCCCGCCCTGGAGCGGTCGCTCCACTCGCTCCTCTGTCGCTACGCCACTGGTTTCGGGGTCAGGGTCAGGATCTTTTCTGGCGAGCCTGCGGGATGACGGACAATGATGCTTACGATTTGTATGGAGTCAAGCAATAGGTTAGAGTTGTTCAATGTACTTTTGCTTTTTGTTTCTCTTTCTACATGTGTATGTATAATTTTATATTTAATTTAGTATTATTTTGTAAAGTGTATTGGCTAATTTAGTACACATGGACAGTTTTGTTAAAATTTAATACAAAGTATGATATGCTAACAATTTGACTATCTACTACATTCAATGTACAGAGGTCCTGATAGTCCTAAGCCATTTTTCATTTCATTCATTTTTCGTCTCGAGCTGTGAGAAATATGTTCAAGTAAGACTAAGTTACTTACTAACCGTCGCGTCGTTCGCCCCAATAAAAATTTGTATGACGACGTAATCAGCTTTGTTGGTCAGGTATAAGTTTTTGAGTAACCAGAATGCTTCATCAGGTGAATTAAAATAGAACACATTACTAAAATCAAAAGTAAAAAAATACACGACACAGTAAATAAATCAAACAGCGACATGAAATAAATAAGTTAATAGTGACTGTCCTGTAGATACAAAAACGATCATGGCGCGGCGCGCGAGCAAAGGCAGACTACTCTGTTTCTTACCTCCTGCTAATCGTCCTTATCAGATTGGAGATACAGGTGTAATCTTGTTATCTACGTAGAAACTGATGTGTCTTACCAACAGAATGATTATGGCCGGTAAAAGATGTTGCTCGAAAGTAGATTTTTGTTTGTTTATTTTAAGGTTGTGTTGGTGTTCTTTAAACCTAAGGCGAGTATTAAATCTCCGTCCAGTTTAACTAAGCTTAATCAACATATTTTAGCTTGTGTACAAGGTTTTGTGTTTTTGTATTTATTAGGATTCTTTGGCCTTAGTATGTTCTTAACACAGTTGGATTTGTTAAAATTGGAGTAACGTGTTTGCGTCTATGTATTCGCAAAAAATTCTAACGAGGTTTCTTATATAATTAACATTAAACAACTTTTTGTTGTTCCTTTTGAAATAACGTTATGAAAGAACTATTTGTTATGCAGAATTGGTCAGTTAATTTGCTTTAATTAAAAAAAATTGAAACCTTAAAACTAATAAATCTAGGTGACAGTATGTAAGCCGTCAATATTTGGAACGAGAATTCATATGTATTCATTTCCTACGCTGGATTGTTTAAATAATGTTACAAAAATTAGCTAACATTAAAAAACGGAAAAACAAGGATTGTTAAAGTAACCTTTTTATCAAATTTTAAGCCTGTAAACAAATCTTCAAACATGCAGTTAACGTATTTAAAATTTCCCGAATAAGACCAAAATGGTGTTGTTCTGTGACACAAAATTAAGTTTGTGTAATCGATAGTTGAAGAATCAGTTTCAGCTCGCTAACGACAAACGGTAAAAGGATTCATTGTTTATATCAGTACAACTTTTGTTGTAACTAATGTTACTAGATATATTTTAAATGTAGTATTTACATTTTTAATTAAAAGCAAAACACGTTTTGTTGAATTTAAATTAAATAATGCAGAATGAAAAGTACAAGTCATTCATTGCTCGGCAACTATTTTGTTTGATAAAATTATTGATAATAACTCAGAGCACATGTATAATTTTAAATTGTGCAATGAAACAACCAATCCTTTTCTAAACTCTATAGTAGATTATCTATTCGTACAGCCCCTAGTTAATAAATGTACTATTACAAAATATTTTCCAATACTACATATATTTTATTTACGAAACTTTCAGCTAAAAACATACAGTGAAAGCTGAGATCTAATAACTTGTCTAAACTTCTCTTGATCTAAAACTGAGGTCCCCAAAACCTCTCTAGAGTTGCCTAGAGCCATATAACTGCCATGTTGGGGTTGGTCATATGCGGAATGGTCTTGATGGCATTATGCTGCTAATGTTTCCTGGAATTTATGCAATAGTTAAAGCCGTAGGCCTTAGGTACGTCCAGCCTAGCGGACAAATTGATACCTCGTTTTTCTGTTCCCAATGTAGCTCTGTATCAGTGTTTCTATTGCGATATCTTCGCACTATATGGTATATATTTTCAAAATACATCATGTAGTCACGTGGAGGATTGCTTGTAACCACTATGTACTATATTAAAAAGTACAACAATAATTATCTTCTTATATTTTCCAATTCATCCAGCGTCCATAATCATTTAAAGTTTTTTACTTCCTTTTATTTTTTTACTTTTTCCTATTACTTTTTTAGTTACTTTAGACCATGCGATAAATACCACACCTTCTAGCGCTTATCCTCTCTTGAGCAGGCGGAAGTAGAGTCTACTGAAATGATCTTGTAAAACATTCTTACTTAGGAGACCTGCCTAGTGAGATGGGTGATCAACATTTCCTATGCATAAAACAGATTAATCTTTTCTTTTATACATACACCACGAACACCTTTTATTCTGTTACATTTTTTAAAGTTTGCCCTAAATGGTTTATTAGTTTAGTTGTATGTATTTCAAGTGTGACGTTTGAGGTGTCGGTTCTCGGTTGGGTTAGATAAAAAAAATATTTTAGTCATGGCCCTTTATAACCAAGATATCTTTTCTGAAGACTGGAAAATAGAAAAAAAACATTTTTACCACTCTATGTTCAACCATGCATTGTAGGAATTTGAAGCAATAATTTGGGTCTTTTTGAAATCATTTCAACGGAAAAAAAACGGATGAAGAAGGGTATGCATTTTTCACAATATATAAATATGATAGATAATTGAAGTGAGTTGTGTGTTCTATGTGTAAAACATTTCCTTAAGTAATATTTAGTTTAAAACATGTGTCCTTAAATTGTGAATAATTGAAATGTAAATTACCTTAATTCATAATTCAATAAAAACACGTCTTTCCCATAACTCATAGCTTAAATGCATACGGTAAACAAATGATATTCAACTGTTTTCTCTTGGAGATGATTGGCTACAGATACTTCTTGGAATTCCTATACTTCTTCATGGAATTATTAAAACAGTTTTTCCATTTTTCACCTTTAGGAATTTTATGTTAAAGGGCTGAGACCCCGAAAGGAAACAAATTAACCGATGTAAAAAACCGATTTCATTGGGGATTAAATTGCATCACATGCTCCTGAGAAGACAGACAATATTGTACATCTAATAGATTCAGAGCATGGAATAGTAAAAGTCAAGGAATGCACGTTTAACGAATTAATAAGGTTTTTTTTAAACAAAATACCCTCAAAATATCGCCCTTTGATGGAGAAAATTTAGATCTGCCTTGAAACTCGGTTAATACCCTCGAATACGAGTATTCCTGCATCACTGAACTCTGGAGGCAGTTGTAGTTACCGAGCGTGATTGTTTGTAGCCATTTTACACAGAAGCTATTATTGAAATGAGCCAGGTCCAGGTTGAAAGTACGTATGTGACGGGACTGTACCAGACCACGGCGTTTCTAGACCCGTCTGTACATCGCGCTCTTATGTAACTTTCTCCGCTCTTTCTCCGGTCCTGGTATCAGCGCCCGGACTCACTGCACGCTAACACACCAGTCTTCTCTTGGTCGCTCTCGCAGTCGCAGCAAGTCCACAGTGCAGGATATTCTTCACCCGGACTAGGTTAGTAACTCGCTTTAACCTCTTGTAAGTTTCAGTTACAATAATGCCTGTGAAGACCGTACAATGCGTACGTGATATTATGAGGCTTTGGGGATTTTACATCTTTCTGTTGGACACAATAAAATTAGTTTTACAATACATCAAACCGATGCTTCCACCACAACTAACTACCTACTTTTTTGGAGGAGAACACTTAATATTGTAAAGGCGTTTAATGTAACGCACTGTTGCATTTATTACACCACATACTTAACATAAAGTGCACTTGGTATATATGGTGATCTAAAATGATTAAAACAATTATTTAAAAACATTTCCATTTTTATATATGCTCGTAAAATGTATACTTTAGATGCATACGAATGGCTTATGCAGATGTAACAACTAAAAATATATAGTAGAGGTGATCTACCATTGTTTAGGACATGTAAGGAATAGTTTGTAATGTTAAGAGAGACCCTAAACATGCGAAGGAGCTTAGCTTTGAATTTACTTTCCTTCAAAATTAGTAATAAGTTTCCAAAATTATTCATTGCTTAAATACTTTTAAAATTAAAAAATACAACAGATAATGATTAGATATTGATGTTCAATAATGTAATATAAGTCTAACACGGCTCTTAAAGACAAACTAAGCATTTGATGTAGCGGCATTAAATCAGTGCTGGATGATCATAGAATTATAATTCAACAAAAAGTATATTGGAGATTTTTATATTATAAATACCCATGTATTGAGCTGTTGAATTGTAATATCGGGACCTTCATTGTTATCCCTCCTCCTGTTTTCCTGGTGTAATTTTGAAGTTACTATATGGGGGCCAAATATACAATTACATGGCCTGAATAACGTCTACCGCGTCGCGGGACAAGTAAAGCACAGCACTGTCTCTACTCTATCTCTGGCATATTCGGCTCCATGACTTGGCTACGCACACGCAATGATGGTTAGAGGCTAGGGAATAGTTCTTGCGGCGATAGAGTTTTGACAGTATACACGAATTTTGAACTGGTCAAGACTCACAGCGGCGCGGCGCGCAGCTCTTATCAGAACCAGGTGTGTACGGAGCCAGGTCCAGGTTGAATGAACGTATAACGAACCGAAAATCAATAGTCAGGAAAAAGATTCATCTCATGCAGACGATGTTTTCCGATTTGCTTGAAATTTAATGTTTATAATAAATACTTGGGCCCTGCGTATTCACTAAGTTTACATCAACTTCTGTGTTACTAGTCTGCACATTTTTAAAGGTAACAATTCAAATACTAAGGCCTTTGTACTTTTAATTACTAGAAATATTATATTCATAAAATTCCTGCTTGATCTCCACTTGGATAAATGAACTTAAAAACTAGCATATCAATTAAAAAGACCTTTTACAAAATTCACAAACATTTTTTTGTAAAACGTGTTTTAAGTAATTTCTCTCACTATAAAGATTCTGATTGTACATAATATCTCGAAACAAATGCACATTCAACAAATTCTACGTTCGTCAAAAGTTACCAAAAACTGCAAAAACTCTAGCTTTTATAAATGTATTGATGCGTATAATTAATGCAATTGAATTTAAATCACCTGTTGTATAAACATCAGGCGCGGTAACTTCACATGCGATCCATGTAAGTGTATTAAATTAATTAATGGATTACGAAAAATAATAACATTATATTAATAATGTAAATATCTTCATACCTAATACATGAGTAAGGAAATACTAAGCAATAGTAAAGTAGACTGTATTTTTTGGTCACCATCACTAATTTACCTATGTCCCAAAATCCCTCATTTTCAGGGCAATTTTTAACCTTATAATGCAAGCTCATGGCAAGTGGCACCTACTTTAAATGTCTCAATGAATAAAACAAACACTGCAAAGTAGAGGTAACTCATTCCAGTACAAAATGACTGCATATTAAAATCTAAAATAAATTTATATAGTTTGTATTTTAAAATCCTAAAGAAGATTTTAGGTTTCTAACTGTTACGAAAATACAACTTCAATGGTTTAACTTACTAACAAAGTTTCCTGTTAGACAAACATACAAAATCGTAAAATAACCTTTATCCTATCTCGGCAAAGTAGGAACTCGAGTTTTATGTGATTTTGGTAGATTACGAATAAAATCAATTTCGTCAGTGTCTCTCTGGCATTCATCAAGTTAAGCAGTGTTTTCTCGTGTTTTATTTACTGCGGTTATGCAAGATGAAGCTAAATGAACAACCCTATTAATGATGCCCAATTATAAAGAGCGTAAATTTATAATGGAAAAAGAACTTCTAATGATATTTTCCCAAATGGCAACCCTATTTCTAAAACAGGAGTGCAAAAACCAAAACACATTGAGTAGAGTCTTGCAGATTAAAGGACGCCCGCAGAACAGGAAGACCGAGATGAGTTGCTAATTGGAAATGTCATTGGATGTTATTCCGTGAGTAGAAACCCGTAGACCTCTCGACTAATTCTGTTTTTGGGGCTGTCAATATTCCACAAAGAATGCCAGTACGTACGTCGAGTGTTAACAGTAAAAATTTATAGAGGATAAAATCCACTTAATTCATTGACTTTCTGAGGACTACCTCGACAGGCATTAATTGAATCATGTTAGTCTTTAAAATTGTGGGCATTGCTTTAATGCGAACCCTCATTGAACATACGTAGTATGGGTCAATTTCGAACCCTTCTTTACTGTAGGAGAACGAACGAATAACTAAAATCAAGTTAGGTTCTACCGCAAGATGGACCACCTCCCCACACTATGATCGAGATATCAACTTGTATCCATTTTACAGTCGATGGTTTGGTAGTAGAGAAGCTCTTGAGTGCCTGCAAGATTACCTGTTTTTTCACTACTATATTACTTCATATTAACGATGAAGTGTGTATATCAACAGCATAGTGAATAAACGATTTAATAAATTGCGTTCTTTTCCCAGTCCAGGATTTTACAAAAGGAAGTAGACCGTCCTAGCAAAGCCGTCCAAAGGTAGAGGACAGTTTTGTTTTTAATATATTAAGGGTAGCAACCATAGATAATTAATTTAGTTATTAATACAGATAATTAATACAACGGGATCTGTGTATAATCTCCAGAGGAAGCCTCAAAGCCTGCTTATCCCTGTCTTGGCCACCTTCGTGATGTGTAGACCACAGAAACCAACTCACATGAGTGCTAACAATGTCGGGATAATGGAACAACAGTATTGGGATTGATGGATAATTTAATTTACTGCGGAGGGTGCTTATTATTGTTGGAGAGGGTGGGCTTCCTTAGTGTTAAAAGGTTTTTGCAATGCTAAACAGTTGGGGATAATGTCTCTCCTGTCCGTTTTTACTGGAAGATGCTGGAACTAGCCTCCCCTTCTTCCAATTTGAAATGTCTGAGATTATGCCTATTATCTCTCCAGGATGGATAATAAGAAATCTCGACTGAAACGGCTCCTACACCAAACCTTACCCATCTTTAATGTCCTGTCACCCCAGAAGCAGAGCTAAAGTCCTTTTAAGACGAAGTGTCATGGGAAGTTTGTTATATGCTTGTCCTAATTGAACAAAAACAAGTTAAAAACTGTGAAGTGCTCTGAACTACAACGTACCCAGTAAATATTGTTCTCCTATAGGACATTCCTATGCGATTCTGTTTTTAACTCACTAAAAATTTCCAGTCGACCTGGGATAGTGTGAACCAAAAAGGATACGGCTAGTTCACGTTGTACACTTAGGCACATCTTTGTGCAGCCGCAGCCATAGATGCAATACGAATTGAGTAATCCAACCGTCTCAAATTTCCTGATGTTGGTTTACAAAACACGCAACCATGGTATGTACGGGCGGAGAAATGAGTAATGAGTTTAAGGGCCACTGGACTTCTAAACTACGCGTAGTATGCGTTATTAGGTCTAGATATAAATTAATACCTTACCTTATTTGGTCCTACTCGACCTTGAAAACCACGCCGAGATAATGTAAACTTGTAAAAAATTCACCTTCTCGTAAGGTAATCAAAGGAGCTATAACCTCCCTGATCTTTCATTTTTTTCTTCCGGGACAAGAGACAAATCACAATAAAGGTACTAAAGGGCGACAAAGGGAGCTCTAGTACTATAGCCGCCTGTCACTTGATCCTGAGTTGTCTTGGGATCTCACTTAACGGGGAGCAATTGTGACCAGGTCATAAGTGTATTAAAATTAATACGTATGAGGATATTCTTAACCTGGGTCCTAGGTAAATGCTAATGGGAGCTAAATATAAATACTCTGTAAGTTATCATATGTCCTTTATTATTAAGCATATACTTAAGTTATTATTGCCTGTAACATTAATAAGTGGTTTTAGTTTTGTTATTCTAAATAGGCCTAAGCATAAATTCCTTGACTTTATACTTTGAATTTTCCTAAGTCCGCTATAACTTACCTGAATGAATATAATGGATAAAAGTAGTCAAGCTCTCAGCCCAGACATTACACTCACAAGTTATTTTGATTCCCAAGGGTCCGAGCATTGTTATAGTTTAATTTATGCTAATATTAGAAGTATACGGAAAAATTTTGATAGCTTTATTTTAGAATTAAGTAAGATTAAAAAAAGGTGTACGTTTATTGTTCTAAGTGAAATTTGGATAAGTTCCGACGAATTAGAATTATACAGTCTTCCTGATTACAATATGTTTGCATACTGTAACAATAACTATAGAGCTGGTGGCGTTATGTGCTTTGTTGATAAGTGTATTACTTCCTGCCAAATGGAAACTGCATTGATATCGGCTGATGTACTTCTTTTAAATATTAAAATTAATAATCTATTATTTTTTAACCTACTATGCATATATAGACAAAATAACTCTTCTGAGAAGGTCTATGTGGATGAATTGGCTCATATTTTAACTAACTTAAACAATAGCATATTGTATATAGGTGATATAAACTTAGACATTCTAGAAGATAACAGCTCAACTCGAAACTATCTCAGTACTATGAATAATAATGGATTAACTTCACTTGTTAATGTTCCGACTAGAATTGCTACGCATTCTAGTACCTGTTTGGATCATGTATTTGTTAGGAATAGAAATTTAAATAATTTCAATGTTTCAGTTTTTGATATTGGGCTAACTGATCATTGTTTAATAGGCCTCAAGTTTTATTCAAATAACACGATAAATATTAACGATCGTATTATGAATATGTCCTCTCCGAATAAGTTTGTTATTGATTACGAAAAGGTTAGGTATAAATTGAGGGACATAGATAATGAAGATTTCTTCCAAACTGAAAACGTCAATTTAGCTTATGATAAATTTCATGATTACCTTGTTAAAATTGTTAATGGCAGCAGATTGGACCCAACTAGTAACAAAAAAATCAGTAAGGCAAAAATACTTAGTCCATGGATTAATAAGAAACTTATACTACTTATCTCAAAGAGAACAAAATTATACAAAATTGCTAAAAAGCGACCATACGATATAAATTTTACAGCTTATTATAAACGTTTTTGTAAAAATTTGCAATTAGAGATAGATAAAACCAAAAATGAATTTTTTGCAAAGAAAATTAGTAATTGCAATGGAGATGTATCACAACAATGGAAAGTAATCAATGGTATATTTGGTGAGGCTTCAATTAAATGCGTTAACAAAATAGAGCTGTGTGATGGGTCAGTAATCTTAGAACCAAGGGAGATTGCCGAAGAGATAAGTAAGTACCTGATAAGAGTACAGACTGATCTAGTGAAAGAGGGCCGACCTCGTACAGTCACAGCACCAAATACAACAACCTTTAACACACCCAACTCATTTTTCCTGATACCTACTACTATTTTCGAGGTAATTGGAATTGTAAAAAAACTTAAAAATAAAAAGTCCGCTGGTATTGATGGCTTTAATGTAGAATTGATTAGAAATGTCATCGATTTGATTGCTCCTGCATTGGTATACATAATCAATTTGAGCTTCCAAAATGGAGTTTTTCCTGCAAACCTCAAACAGAGCATTGTAGTACCAATTCTTAAAAAAAACAAATTCAATAAAATTAGACAATTTAAGACCGATAAGCCTTCTTTCAGTTTTCTCTAAAATTATTGAAAAGATTGTAATAATTCGTCTAGTCTCTTTTCTCAATAATAGAAGATTTTTCAGTACATACCAGTTTGGGTTTACAAAGGGGAAATCAACAGAGGACGCTCTCATTGACGTAACTAACTTGATATACGGTAGCTTAAACAATAGTAAATTGACAACTGGTATTTTTGTTGACTTTAAAAAGGCTTTTGACCTGGTAAATCACAAAATACTCCTAAATAAACTTGAGTCAGCCGGTATCAGGGGTTCCGCCTTAAGCTGGTTCAACAGCTACTTAACTGGGAGAAAGCAACAAGTGAGAATAGGTAACCACCTTAGTACTCCCTCAATAATTGGGACAGGAGTGCCCCAGGGTTCCGTTATCTCTGCGACTTTATTCTTAATTTATATAAATGATTTATTACAAACTAATTTTAAAGGAAACGTATTTGCATTTGCTGATGATTTGGCGTTATTTTACTCTCATTCTGATGTAGATTGCTTGGGAGATATTATGGCTCATGATATCGCAAAATTACAAAATTGGTGTGAAGCTAACAGAATGATAGTTAATGTTGACAAAACAAAGTATATTAATTTTAGCCTTTCAGATTACAACATTCCGTTCACTTTAAAATTTCATGATTATAATTGTAGTTATATTGATTGCAACTGTCAACATATAGAAAAGGTCAATAACATTAAATATTTGGGTATAGTCTTTGATAGTAGGTTAACATGGGAAAACCATATAAGCGACCTTCATAAGAAATTACGCATGTCAATAAGAAAGTTCTATTTTTTGAAAAACTGTTGTGATAAAGAACTATTAAGAACATTATATTATGCACTAATCCATTCACGGATGCAGTACGGAATAAATTGTTGGGGTGGGACGTTTAAATATCTAATTGAAAAATTAAGAGTTACTCAAAACTACTTTCTCAGAATAATTTTAAGTAAACAAAAAACTGACAGTTCATTTCCACTTTACGTTGATTTAAAAATATTACCGATTCAACATCTGTTTGTATATAAGGTGTTAAGAACCTTCTTTATTAGAAGCGGGAATAATGGAAACCAAAATTTGTTTTACTCTACCCGTAATGTACAACATGGTACAATAAGAATTCCTAAAGTGAAAAAAGAAATGTTTAGGCATTCCTTCCAATACCTTGCACCTAAATATTTTAATCAAATACCAATTTCTTTTAGGACTTGTAATTCATTTAAAGCAAATTGTGCTAAACTGTTTAACTGGCTTTTATTGCAGGAAGATGTTAATTTTTTAAATTATGTCCTCAGATAGAATGTAGTTCAGTTAGTTTAGCATGAAATTGAATTAGTATATTTACATATTATTATATTTATATATTTCTTATTTAATTATTTATTGTTACATGTGTTAAATGATATATTGTTGATTTGGTACGGTTATTGTTAAAATGTAATTGTTATTGTTAAGATTTTATTATTGTTATTGATGTGTTATTATTAGTTTAATTGTTGTTATTCTGTGTTGAGTTATTGATATAATGAATACCGACATGTATGTGTGTATATATATATATATATATATATATATATATATATATATATATATATATATATATATATATATATATATGTATATGTATATGTGTGTATATGTGCATGTGTGTATATATATGTATATATTGTATATGATCTACAGTAAGATGAGTTAGTGCACTCAGTTACAAGAAGGAAGGAAAAGTTATATATTTGTTATTTCATTATTTATTTGTTACATGTGTTGAGTGATATATTGTTGTTTTGGTACGGTTATTGTTAAAATGTTATTGTTATTGCTAATATGTTATTGTTAAGATTTTATTATTATTATTGATGTGTTACTAGTAGTTTAATTGCTGTTATTACGTATTGAGTTATTAACGCCATGAATAACGACATATATATTGTATATGTTCTACAGTAAAATAAGTTAGTGCACTCAGTAACAAGAAGGTAGGAAAAGTTAGAATTGGATTAGCTTACCCAGATAGAGGTTAGTTACACACAACACAATACTTGTATCACTTGTATTAATTACCACACAATCACAACTATTGATTTTCACAACACAGCCACTTGTGACAGTTTAAACAAAATATAGGAAAACACAATATGGATAGGATAGTAAATTGTAAATGGATAGTTTAGTATTTATTTTAGATGAATTATGTCACTGAGTATCCAGAGTGACGCCGGCTAATGCATGACTGAATCAGGCACAATTTGGACAAACCTCTGTCTGAGAGCGAAACTGAACTTTGCTCTCTGAGCAGGTTAGACAACCAATGAAAATAAAATCACTGTTGGCCGGCGTTATTCAACAATATTTGGATATTCATAGAAACCTATCAGCTCTGGTTCACGTCAGTAGTATTAAAAAAATAAATAAAATAAAAAGAAAACACTACAATTGGAGGCTCGATTTTAAATAACTACATAAGTTGCTGGACTCTAGATTAAGTGTATTAATATTATTATTAGATTATATCACTGGCCACACTACTGGTAATAGTGGTCAGTAAATTCCGAAAAAGTTATTGTGAATTATACTTTGTAAATTATTGATGGAATAAAATTATTATTATTATTGTTATTATTATAAGCAAAAACCAAAGAATTGACTCTGATTCTCAATATCGAAAGACACAATTCGAGGCTCAGCCCAACGTGTACGAGGAAATCGGTAAATCAGAATTGGATAGCCCAGTGATGCAACGTGAAGCTGACGAAATTTCATGCGTAATTCTGACAAGATAACAGTTTACGGCAAGAGCAGAATTTCAAAGGGAAGACAAATATTGTGTGAAAAGTATTACTGGTTTGTAAAATACGGTTCAACTTATAAAATTTACTGTCTGCTATATGATATGAAATTTATGTGTCATACATTTTATCCAATCATGTAATATGAAGAATCAGTGGGGCATATTTAATGAAACATAGGTCAATAAAGATTTGAAAAGAATGAGAAAATGTTAAATTAAGCCACAAGTAATGTATGTTATACATTTAGGCAAAAATAGTGCTCAATGTAGCCGTATTAAAATCTATGAAAGTGCGGTTCCTATATGTTATATAGTGAGGACATAAAGTTGAATCACGTATGCCATTTTTAACAATGGTCTTCGATTTTGATTGCCTATTTTTCATGTAATGATCTCGTGAACCATTACGTTTACTCCCCTGTATTTTCAATATCGGAGACTCCCATTCGAGGCTTTATTACTAAATATTACAAATTCATGTTTGTTAACACCAATCTCTTTAGTAAAAGTATTTTTGTTCCTTTACAGAAATGAATTATTCTGTCAAACTTTACATTTTAATATTATTAATCGGTTAATGTAATTATGTCTTTACAATTATACAACAAAGTAGTTTTTTTAGATTTTTAATATTCTTATCCAACTAATAATAAGTAAATATTAATATTCTTGCTCCAACGCTTAGATGTTCAAGCCAATATAAATTACAAAAAACTTGTTTTAATAAATAAAACATACACGTGTGGGTATCAAGGGATTTCCTAAAGGTCACGTGTAATAGTGGCCTCGAGCTTGCGTTTTTATAGTGTGTTTACGTGATTTGCGATTGCATTGACATTAGTATTATCATTATTTCCCCATAATTTTTGTATATTTGTATTTTGTACTAGTTTATTGTTTCCGTCGAGGTTAAACGAATCGTTCGAGTCCACCAAACGAGGTTGCTTTCGGTGTTTGTGAGTGCGTACAGTGATTCACATTACAATTTAATGCTAACCCAAATACGCACTAATCAAACATTAACAGGACCACCATTGGTGAACACGACTTTTATAGAACCTTTTGCTCGTGTGTGGGTAATTCCTACTGACGTACTTATTTATGTACAATTTAACTAATGGCCGGGATAAATTGTGAATCCCATTATAAAATAATTGCTAGTCACCAGATGGCGTCACCTCCAGGACACAGCGCAGCGCCTTGGCTGCGAATACTTAGTGCAGTTAGGAGCTGAACTCGATGGTTATAAACTGTCCTCGGTATTGTACCTGTGATCAAACAGTGATCATGCCAGTGTGTAACATTTTAACTAATTTACATTTTCAGGTGAGTAGGAGTGAGTAATCTATGGAGCACGGAATGCTAGTTGTAGTTTACACCAGTCCAGCATTAGTTCTAGTCCTGGTCCTTCCTGCATGATCAACAATGGCAGAGAGTACTTAGACGAATGCCTCCTCTACCATGTTGGGGTTTGTCAGTTAAATACGGAAGACTAATCTTTACGTGATGTTGGGAATTAAGAAATATGATAAATTGTTATTGGTCCCGACTTGATTAGTGATCTCTCCGTTCAAATGTGAGAAACTGTTGAATGTAGAATTATTATTACACTAAGCTTCGCAAAAGTTTTTTGAGGTCGATTGTGTTGAGCAGATCCTAGACTTTAATTCATAAATATCATTACTGCAAGGAGGTTGCACCATTTAGGCTCCATAAAGCAGTCAATAAAATTGTGGTGAGCACGTCCTAGACTAAGGTCCATAACTGCCATTGCTGTAAATATGCTAATTACCTGTATTCCTTTTGTGTGCAGATTTGTCAAATGCTAATTTGAAAAACTAACTATATTGGAGTAATCAAATACGTTATTTCAATGAATGCATTTTGATTGATTTATTTTAAATCAATCGCTGAAGCTGGACTCACCTTGTGTTTTTATTAAATGTAAAAACTATATTAGATGTAACACAATAAAGCAAGAAATTAAACAATATTTGTTTTTTTAAGTCCATGGTTTCTTTAAACAGTCATTGTTTTAATTTATCCTTAAAACCTCACAACGCGTTGCATTTAAAGTAATATGCATGAATATATTTCTATAAAAACTTATGTATGTCTATTTAGTCGATGAACTAAGTGTAGACATTGTTAAAAATATATTATTATTATTAAATGATATACAGTATAATTACATTATTTTAATAATTAAGACAAGAAATATATACTCTCATACAAACAAGTCACAAATCTAGTCATCTAGATTTTCTGCAACAATATTATTTTCTATTGAGTTTAAAAACTTACACCAGAGTTTCTTTTATATAGTCTGTCAGTTTTTTGGCAGACGTTATATTGCTCTGAGATATTACAGTTAGTACGAGTTGGAACTATTTCTGTGTATCCCGTGGTGCACTGATGCAGGTAGAGGATTGTACAGTTCAGGGTCGTATTTATAATGGAAAAAGAACTTCTAATGATATTTTCCCAAATGGCAACCCTATTTCTAAAACAGGAGTGCAAATACCAAAAAACATTGAGTAGCGTCTTGCAGATTAAAGGACGCCGCCTAAGTATAATCCTAAGTATAAGATTTCATTAATAATCGTCCCTGAAAATGATCCCAATACAATGTGATACGACAATATGGAATGAAATGCCCTTAATATTAAACTTTGAAATGGCCTTCAAGAAATATGCTGGATATAGCTTGTAATATGACTGAACTGACCGCAAAACGCGACCTAGGTTGGTCATGATTTATTAGATTATATTTTAATCCAGAATTATCCAAAGTACAGTAGATATGTTATATATCTAAAGGCAACATACATATCTCTTTCCCTCAATTAGGACATAGTAGCAATCACTTATGTGGAGTTATGTAGTATAGATACGTATCTCCTTCAACAAATATTTACTATAGAAAGACTTTATGTGGTCAATGTAAACTGGTAGATACTTTATGACTGTACTCCTGTGACTGTATGATACGGACTGTCGGAGTATATTGTAGATTACGCCAGATGAAGGGGCTAAAGTTGCTGTTGGAAAGCTTCCTTGAACTGGATACCTCAAAACCAAAAATATAGAATTAAATATTTTAGCGTTTAGAGGTTGCAGATGAATAAACGAGTATGTATCGCAGGCACTTAGTAATAGAAACATACTATTCATGAAATATACCTAGTTATACTGAAGAAATTATAAACCCCCTTTTGGAAGAGCTGCTTAACTGTTCGTACTGGAGAAAGAATCAGTAGAACGAGAAAAAGACACTAATGATGCATATACGACTTTGGCGTAAGATTGGGGCTAAGGAAGACATGAACGCTAGAGTTCCCATTTGAGAGAATGGACAACACAGTGGACACTGGGATTCTGAGGGTACCAAGAATGTCGCTGCGTTCCAGCGCTGTAAAGTTCTACGTAACATGGAGCTAATTCGGTCAAGGTCAACGATATACCTTGGCATGGCAAGTAGGGCAATTTAAGATATGAAGGCGCTTGCGTATTCAGGTTAATCAGCAAGTAGCGTATAAATCAATATATTCGGGTCGCAATAGCGAATGGACAGGTAGGATCTAGGAATAATGAAGCGTAAGACTGAATGAGAAAAATTAAGCCATTTTCCCAAGTGTGTCCAAAAGCCACGAGCTTAAGAAAAATAAGGGTCCTGAGACCTCTCCAGAAACTTCTCAGAACAATACGGTTGACTACAATCTGAGTCAGAAAAAAACCAGGTTAAGTTTAATCCTGTCCAAAAACCAGTAATCGTCAAAGCCCTTCTCCCCAATGCTGAACTTTGTCAGGCTACTCAATGATGAAGGTCCCTGGCTGCTAAATTTTGGCTTTATGATGAGGTAGGACAAGATGAGTATAGCAATAATTCAGCGGTTTTCCTAGAACGCCGAAGACACCTTGAGATAAGAAGACTATAAAAGGTACTTCCGAAATCGATCTTTATTTTATGCGATAAAACAATTTTGTACTAATCGACGATAAAGAAACAATTATAGAAAAAGGAAATCCTTAAGTCGCACTCAAACACTCATTCCGCCTGCAATTACAAAGCTTAGCAGCCCTTGGCATCACGCCCGCGGCAATCCAATGCAAAAAGATATATTAACAGATAGAGCATGCCGAACCCGATTTCATAGAGATTTTAAGGAAACGGGGAGAAGATTGCACATACTGCAAGTGAACACGTCAAATTATTAATTTTAAACAATAATTCTGTGATGAGGAATTGGCAGCATTTACGAACCAGTATGGGCGTCCTAGCGCCTGCTTCGTCAGAAATAAATGTAAAGTTGTTAGATTCCTTCTTCTATTATGGGATTAACGATTTATTAAATAACACACACACATTTAAGAATAACTGATTTATTAGGATAGTTTAGCACACTACATATTGTATATCTCACACTGATACATCGACCACCAGATCTCTGCTAACAGTCCTTTTCATATCCGTTAGTATCTCAGTGATACCAACGTGATACCTTAATTAACTAGGGTTTACAAATATTTTATTATATTAAGTAATACCCTATTTAACTAGGGTATACAAATATTTTATTATATTAAATATACAACATCTCCCTTTTTCCCTTAATTTTAATTGAATTTCAAATTCTGTTTGTCTTACTTATCAAAGATCTTAGCCTATCGGTACCTTTCTGGAAGCCTGATTGGTCTACCTCTTCTTGAATGATAGATAATGTTTTCATCGTTTGGATTTATTACATTTTGTGGGATTGGGTTGGGTTGGTTTTGTACATTTGGGTTTGGCTGGTTATTTACATTTGGTTGAGCTGGTTTAGGCCTATTAACATTTTGGTTTAGGCCTACAAATTTCTTCATCAAAAAGATCATTATAATCATACCTACAAACAGGTACATTGAATGATTGTTTAAGATGAATAGAATTTCTTGTTAGAATTCTACCATCTTCATCTCTTATTAGGTAAGACCTCGGACCTTTAGCTTTACCCAGAATTTTAGCAGGTTTCCAAACACCATCTTTTCTATATACTACATTTGGACTTATGAAAGAAACTATGTCTTTCTTTAGAACTCTTATCATAGTAACTTTTAGATTTATTTTGTGATTTTACAATTCTTCCTTTAACATCAATTTGAACCTCTGGTTTCAAAACATCTGTACTTACTGGAATTTTTTATCTTAATACTCTACTCATTAAAACTTGACAAGGTGCTAGACATGTTCCTTTTACAGGAGTAGATCTATACTCTAGGAGTGAAACAAATACTTCACTTTCATTATTTGATTTTTTGAGAATGCTCTTAGCTATCTGAACTGCTCGTTCAGCCATACCATTGGATTTAGGATACCTAGGACTACTATAAATACATTCTATGTCCCATTCTTTAGTGAACTTTATAAACTCATAGGAGTTAAACGGCATGTTGTCACTACAGATTTGTTTTGGAACACCATGAACTGAAAGAAAATATAGACTTTCACTTTAAGACAACTTCAGATGCTTGCTTGTTTTTAAGCGACTTAAGTTCTAGCCATTTAGAATAATAGTCAATTAAAACAAGGTAGGGCCTACCTTTACAATCTAAAAGATCTACAACAACTTTTTCAAATGGCAAATCAGGTATTGAGTGACATATCATAGGTTCTTTAATGTTATTAGCCTTATTTTTTTCACACACTGTACACTTATTTAAAACTTGTTCGATATCCACATTTATGTTTGGCCAATAAACAGTCATTCTTGCTTTATTTTTAGTTTTTTATATACCCATATGTGATTCATGTAAAAGACTTAAAATTTTACTCCTTAGTGACATAGGTATCACAATTCGGTGTTCTAAAAACAATAAACCATCATCAAGAGATAGCCTATCTTGCAACTGATAGTAAAATTTTACATGGTTATGTGTACATTGTTTGCTAGGCCAACCTTTTTGAATAAACTTAATTACATCTTTTAGAGTTTCATCATCATTGCGCCATGTTAGATTCCTTCTTCTATTATGGGATAACGATCTATTAAATAACACACACATTTAAGAATAACTGATTTATTAGGATGGTTTACATATATTTTATTATATTAAACATACAACAAAAGTAGTGAAAAAATACTTTGGAAATAAAGATTCTGAAATAAAAAATGCATTGAGGATTCTAACACTTTACTATTCAATGTTTAATGTCGAAATCAGTATGAAATATTAGGTGAGATATGCTCGTACTTAAATTGTACAAGACATGCAAATACATTGTACGAGGACTTGCTGAAAGGATCTAAAGAACATGAGATCCGGGTGGGTGGGTGAAGCAAGTATCGAGATGTCCGCAATGCTGGATTGAAGCGTGCTCTCTGGGAAAGCGGCACCTGCTTTCAGATAGTAGCGCTGATGGCAGCTGGCATCACTGTATATCCGGGAACTCGACAGTCTTGCCACTCAGAGGAGATGAAAACCGCATATATCCTAAAAACTAAGAGAGCGTCCGTTCGTTGAATGAATTTGAATCCTCGTTTATGAGACCCTTGCATGTTTTAGAATAACTATGAGTATATAAAGACTCCATTAATTGTTAACACAAACATTTGTTTCAACCATATTACATATTATATCGTTACATGTTACATATTAATTTGATGTAATAGTAGAGTTCACGTGGCAGTTTCGGGGATAGAACGATTGGCAAAACATTCAGCATGGCTACGTTTGTACAGTTTAATGTTTGTGATATTTGATTATTCGATTTTCACCTGAATAGTGTTTTAATTGAAACGCCTAGCATAAAACAGATAGTTATCATGTGCATTTCAGTATATCGAATGGTAAAAAATTCTATTGTCCTATACGTTCTGACAATATAATTTGTACCTGTAGGGATCTTTAAATCCTGGATTCTCTAAATTTTAGAAATAAATCCGTAACCGTATTAGTTTTTACAACTTACTTAAATCAAATAACCTATCTTACATATATTTTCCTCGATTGACAGATAATGTGGTTATAGATTCAGGTTTGGTGAAAGCTGGGCTGCCTTCAGGCGATTATGATTATTCTCTCCGAGCACGGTAACACTACGTCTTCCTCCCAACGCTAAATTAGGATGTCGTCTCAACTGGTTGAACTAACCGCATGCGCATGCGCCACATGTGTACTGCGCAGTGCGCGGTATTCCGGCACGAGTTTCGGCATGGCGGCACCGCCACTGCGGCTTTTGCGTTTGCCGATTATTTTTGTATCCGGTTTGAACGGAAACTGGAAGTGCCGCTTTCTAAGACACGTTTGTGTTGTTTTATAATGTGGATGTATCACACGAAACTCAAAATGTTGATAATGTTTCTGAGTAAAGAAACCAAGCAGCTTTTCACTACATACATATCTTGGATTAGTTTGGAGTCAGCGAATTTCAGTTTAACCTTGTTAGATTTTTCTTCATAGGAACTTAATGAAACAATGCCCTTAAGCTAACTTCTTGAAGTCAGAAATATTATAATAATTTTTGTATACATGCTCCACTGGGCTTAATGACCATATAAAATTCAAACGTTGGGAAATTTTGCAACCAGTTCCAATAAAAAGAACTGTTCAAGATAAAGAACTTCAGCTTATAAGACATTTTAAATTATTTATGTATGACAGGAAATTACATGATTTTAATTAGATATTGTTATTAACTTATATTTTAATCCTTTTCCTGTCTAATATATATATATATAAAACACCACCACACACATATATACATACAGATATATATATTATATATATATATATATATATATATATATAATATATATAAGAAATGTTCTAACATATCAGTCGGTCGCACTCTCTACTTGAGGAATGATATATGTGGGCCAGAAAAAAAGTTTTGTTACTTTTATTCTGCAGTGACAATATTATTCAGTGTATGATACATTATTAGGTATGAATTTGTTTGCAAGGTATGATGGGGCAGATACACGACCACTCCTTTTCCCTATACCTTTGTGAGAGGTCTGTGGCTGAGAGCCCAGTTGGACTCCTTAATAATATAATAGCAATGGTATTAGCCACCAACAATGCTTTTATTAGCTTGTCAAGGCGGCTCTCAAATACTACTGCGCTGTCCTAAAGTAATGATTCGTCATTCTCAGTTATTATGAGTAGTCTACTAATTTAAATATAACATTGTAGTGAGTTTTTTAAAGTTTTTGTATACTAAACAATAGTTTTATTGTGTAGTAAAAATTTTAAATAACCAGTTTATAATTAGTATATTTCAAAGTAGAGTCTAAACTTACATTGCATTTTTAATTAAATGCTCGTATATTACATCTAAACTACATCTACACATGTAGATTTAGTCTGACTTGTTTACTTACAGCTTAATAACGTCAATTCAGTAACAGCATAATGCTAATACCTAGCGTGGGTTGATTGGTAACATGTTACCACGGTAACAGATTACTGGAACATAATACCAACTAACCACGTTATATTGGTAATAGGTTATTGAAAAGTAACGGTATTTCCATCTCCAGCGTATATACTACCACTCCTATTCCCTACACACCTGTGTGAGAGATCTGTGGCTGAGAGCCCAAACGAGCTCCTCATGCGTCATCTGGATGGGGTGATCGCAAGCCGTGGAGAGAGGGAGAGAGAGAGAGAGAGAGAATGAGTGGGGGCAGAGCCGAGAACATGCGGCTGATCAGAGCCGGGCAGTTTCGACAAACTCCGAACATGCGGCTGTTGGCGACCTAAGTTCGGAACGGTTCTGATTTCTATTATCTATTATGAATTAATGAGTCGTTTTATATCCGAACATATCCGCAAAACATAGAAATTATATAGAACGTGTACTACATTAATGTTTATCGGATTAATTATATTAATATTTAATTTTTTTTTAATAACTCCAAACGCTTGACAAAATGTGAGATGGTGCACAACGAATAAAGTGTCATAATTTCATCATATTTTGCATATAGGCTTAAAACGAGTGTAATGTTTTTATTTGTTTTATTGGAAAGCTATTAAAATTAATAGGGCAAAAGCAATATTACAATATAGAGTCCTTAATTGGGAGTAAATAAATGAATAATTACGCTACAAAAGCTGTAATAAAAAGTTATCACAGTAGATGTGTTAAGAACTAGGAACTAAGTGGATTGAAATAGAAACTTGTGAGCAAATGTTCAACAAAAACATAATTATAGAAATATGACAAAATCAATCTCAACTACCTAATTTGCCAAATATAATGTTACAAAACAATATTATTGGTTTATATTTTAAAATACAAAATATTCAATTAAAAAACTCAATTTAATGGTTGTTTTTGTATATCATTATTTAATTACTCTGCTAAGAACACAAGTCTCGAATATTTTGAAAAAGTTTAAATGTTTGCATGCATGAATAATTACAATCAAATTTGAGTGAATAAGCAAATTAAAAAAGTACAATTAGAATTCACTTGTAAAGAAACAAATTTCAAAATTTTGCGAGTAGGGAATTCTAAGAATTTCCGGATGTTTAATCCTCCCTAGAATTCTTTTTAGCTACATCACTGTATGTAAAGAGGTATATTTTGTTTCATTAGACTTCCTTACGTCTTGTTGGGTCTTTCGATACTCCCCAGTTGTATTGGTTTATTTGTATGTAGACAAGATTATGTGCCTGTCATTGATTGCGTTGTACAATCAAAGTTTAAACCTTGAGTAATGAAATCAATTTAATTGTGCTGCATCCTGAAACATTCAGCTTGAAAGAATAATTTAAATATATGTATGCTGTACCAAACTAATGAAAAGGGTTTAATTCAGAGTATAAGCTGAATTAATACATTTATACAGTAATACATTTTAATAGGTTTGCCACGTACTGAACTAAATTTAATCCAGAGGAGTACGGAGCGAGAACTGCTCATTTCACTATATTACAATACACTCCTTAATTATATAATATAATTGATAATAGCCACTTACCAACCAGCTTACCAACTTCTGGTAGGCTATAAGTGGCTTCCAAAATATAACGAGAACAGACAGTTCTCCAGTTTCTCGTTCCTTCCACTGGCTATGAATTAATATAAACAAAACATAAGTTGTTTTACAACCGCGATGGATACTGCTACGACGGCATTATAAATGAATTACCAACAGATGATATTGTATTTTTAATTCAGCCTTACCTAATATATAGTAGTACAACAATATTTTCTGCTACATTATTGATTGTTAACGAAATACACACTACACGTTAATAACCGTCACGAGTTTTTGTATATGTGTAGCGGAACACTTGCTAGTGCAGTTACTAACAAAACTGTGGGGATTAAATAAAGTTTTATACCAAATTATACTTTAAAACATGTAGGGTATTAAAACCTCTAAATTGAAAATGGTAATTACAGTAAGATGTTAATTGAATATTATTGACATCACTTTTTTATAATCAAAGCCACTCACTCACTCCATTTTAAAATGTACTATTTTAAAATAATCAACCCTTTTGTTTTTTTTCTGTTTAAATGCTGATTGTAATTCATCTTTTAGTATTATACAATGGAAATAAGTAAAAATGAAATATTATTCACCTTATATACGTTTGAATTTTCTTTTTGTTCAAACCTGTAATCTACATTACTTTCAAATTTAATTACGCTTAAATTAATTTAACTTATATTACGTCGTTAATGTGACTTGGAGCATGAACTAATGCAGTGTGTCCACGAAATCATGTAACACTTTTAAATAACTTTATTTACAAAATTATACACAGCACAAGGATGTGATTAACATAGGATTGAAGAGTAATTTAAACAGTCAGTGTATCTGAGCTCGACATGAGCACTATGAATCTCTCTCTAGGCGTCCGAGCGAACTTAAACCTCCTCCCATACTTTGATCAGGATTTCTGATTCGATAGCAGCTCTCATTCGTTGCTTGAATTGTTCAATATACGAACTGTATGACGATGCACATTTCCATAAAAGTAAAAGCCTCATCACTAAAAACAATACGGTTTATAAAATTTTGATCCACTCCATTTCAAAAAGAATAATTACAGGAAATTACCGCTTTAAGTTGTCATCAGGCTTCAAACCATGCAATATTGAAGGTCTATAACTATTAAATGTAAGTATTTTTCTTCAACACTTTTGCGAACTGTAGACTTGGCGACATTCAACTCACGACCACGTTTCCTCACAGACTTTTTGGACTTATTACAAAACTATTTTGGATGTTGTCTACGGTTTCATCTCCTATTTTTTGTGCAATTATCCGCGTTGTGTCCAACAGTACTGAATTTTCTACATTTACATTTCTTACCTCTTGACAGTTACCTCAGCAAGGCAGAACATACATAATACACGGTGACCAGCCGTGTTCCGCACTGGCCCTTCCACCATCAA
Organism: Homalodisca vitripennis; assembly: GCF_021130785.1. Classification (NCBI taxonomy): domain Eukaryota; kingdom Metazoa; phylum Arthropoda; class Insecta; order Hemiptera; family Cicadellidae; genus Homalodisca; species Homalodisca vitripennis. Next base: position 70,207,587 of record NC_060215.1, read on the forward strand.
TACTCCTTGACTCTATCGAAAGGTAAACGGCAGTTGACTTATGACTCAAGCAAGTCTCAGGCAAAGAAGAAGAAGAGAAACAGAAAAAAAGTTTTTGCCGTCTCCTGACTCAACTGATGACGACGAAGACCCACCCTATGTGTCAACGGATGACAGTGACAGTAGTTATGGTGATGGTGATGATGCTCAATGTGGACTTTTGTGATGGTTTTTACTCAAGTGACAAAATGTGAGACTTGGTTAAAATGTAAGAAATATTTCCTATGGTTTCATGAAGCTTGTGACAAAAGAAAGTCTAAAAAACAAAAGTTTTATGTTTGTCAAGATTTGTAGCAGTAACTTTTTGCACAACAAATCAAATAATTTTTGTACTACTATGATTAAAATTCTTTTTCAAACAATTTTTAAATGTTTCTACTAATTTTCCAATACTATTCCCATATGCGATATTAGGAACACATGGTGGGCGATATTAGGAACACTTTTTTTAAGTTAAAACATTCAAACTTGTCTTATATTTTTTTTTAAATGTGAAACTGTGTTGTTTTAGAAAAATATAAGTTACGTTATAAGGTAATTGAATACCTACTTTACGTATTTCAACAATTATTTGAACAAAATGACCCATAATTAACCGTTAACTTTAAATTTTCCCTTAAGTGGGCGATATTTGGGCCCCCTACCTTAAGTCTTTTCTTCAACACTTTGCGAACTGTAGACTTGGCGACATTCAACTCACGACCACGTTTCCTCACAGACTTTTTGGACTTATTACAAAACTATTTTGATGTTGTCTACGGTTTCATCTCCTATTTTTTGTGCAATTATCCGCGTTGTGTCCAACAGTACTGAGTTTCCTACATTTACATTTCTTACCTCTTGACAGTTACCTCAGCAAGGCAGAACATACATAATACACGGTGACCAGCCGTGTTCCGCACTGGCCCTTCCACCATCAATACTCCGTGACTTCTGTAATCTGTGCGGCATATTTAATACTGAGTTTCCTACATTTACATTTCTTACCTCTTGACAGTTACCTCAGCAAGGCAGAACATACATAATACACGGTGACCAGCCGTGTTCCGCACTGGCCCTTCCACCATCAATACTCCTTGACTTCTGTAATCTGTGCGGCATATTTAGTACTGAGTTTCCTACATTTACATTTCTTACCTCTTGACAGTTACCTCAGCAAGGCAGAACATACATAATACACGGTGACCAGCCGTGTTCCGCACTGGCCCTTCCACCATCAATACTCCTTGACTTCTGTAATCTGTGCGGCATATTTAGTACTGAGTTTCCTACATTTACATTTCTTACCTCTTGACAGTTACCTCAGCAAGGCAGAATATACATAATACACAGTGACCAGCCGTGTTCCTTCCATCATCAATACTCCTTGACTTCTTTAATCTGTGCGGCATATTTAGTACTGAGTTTCCTACATTCACATTTCTTACCTCTTGACAGTTACCTCAGCATGGCAGAACATACATAATACACGGTGACCAGCCGTGTTCCGCACTGGCCCTTCCACTATCAATACTCCTTGACTTCTGTAATCTGTGCGGCATATTTAGTACTGAGTTTCTTACATTTACATTTCTTACCTCTTGACAGTTGACTATTTTACAAAACTTAAATATTAGAGGTGGAAAGAGCTTTATTTTTAATAACAGCAAAGTGTTATCCTTAAATTAACCATCATATAAAAATAATTTCGTTTTTAGATTTTTATGCCAATAACATTTTAATTTCTTGATCAGAATAGGCTGCTCGGGTGTTTTGCACCTATGTGACCAGGCAGCAATAACAACAAACACCCTCGGTCAGGGCTGATCAGGCTTGAGTAGAGAATGAAATCCGACTTCCTCTTCGAGATTCTGTCCGAAGATATCACTACATTAAAACTAGATTGTGTCTACAGTTTAATACCTAAAAAAATTATAAAGTATCAAACTACATAACTGTATTTATATTTAGAATAATGCAAAGAAAAAATTACAACTTTCCTTGATTTATAATAATACAATATATATTCTATATTTTTCTAAATATATCAATAATAAATAATAATAATCATCCAATTTCAAATTTCTAGTACTCACAAACTTATACATGATATATAAAATGAAACAACAATAATACAAAATAAACCAAAAGTGACTTTGTATTATTTATTTACTCCAGATAGTCTTTTCTAAATTAGGCATATAATATTTTAAGAATACATATTTGAGACTTCTTTATCTAAAGTTGAATCCTTTTTCAAAATGTACATCCAAACTTTGTTCCATTTTCCAACAGATCTTTCAATTGACTTAATAATATTGTACATCTATAATTCTAAGATGTTTTATTGTACTGTATACTTATTTGAGTTTCAATCTATTGAACTACAACTTTCGTAAACTTATACATCATCAACAGTATTATTGTTATATTGTTTATTTCTGCTTGTGCTAATCCTTGAACACTACTCTAGGATTGCGTGTGTTATCACGGACACACCTTTGCTAAACCACCCTATGGGGTTCAAAATTAATCACTCAAGCGAGTGGGTAGGAGTGGCGGGGAAGTGGGTGCAATTTTGTGATAACCCAGACTTCCGCCGTTCCAGGCTCCATAGTTATAACGTATACACAAGTATAATCTCGGATCGTACACTAACTCGTTATGAAACCTTAACACAGGAAAGATGCATTGCATAAAATAACTTATATTGCAAAACACGACAATATTATAGGTTTGTAATTAAATAAATACATTTGCTTGTAATTGTACTACATACACAAGTAAATCTGACAATTTTGTTTTTATTAATTTAAGCAAAATACGTCGTGGTTTTGTTACAGTATTCAGCTAATGTTGTTACATTCCTTATTAAGAAAAACGCCACGGTTTGCTATCCTACAAATGGATCTCAAATCTCAATCCTAATATTTGGCAGCCAACTTAATAAGCTGCTTTGTGCGCTGTTAGTGGCCAGTGTCTATTGATACATTTGGTATTCTTAATCTTTGGGAGTTATACAACTTGAAAAGTTTAACTTTCCCATCTCTTTATAAACCCCTTGCCATAACAGTTAACTAAAGGGTATATCAAAGCGAGGTTCCGGATCTGGCAGTATGAATCATGCTCTCTTTCTTGCCAGTGAGTCTACTTCCTCATTTCCTATGATGCCTTCATGGCCTGGTACCCACACCAGCTCTACCTGATTATATTTGCCAGTTCCTCTAGCATTTGGTGACAACTAAACACCAACTTTGAATCAAACTCATAGTCTCTTAAGGGGGCACTCCATCCAGCAAAGATTTTGTTGTCGACCGACCCGCTCAACAGATCCAGTATTGAAAGTATTGAAACTACATACAAGAGACGAAAACTAAAGACAGTGTATCGTGTTATAGAACAGGATACATAAGGGCTCCTGGTAGTTTTGCCCCTGTAAACGCACTTGCCACATAGAAACTGCTAATTAAAATGCTAATTTCCTATGTAAAACGTTAGCAAAAATGATTTCTATAAATACCCTGTTAGATGACAGGTTGATGATACAAGTGTTCCAGTCCAAATCAGTACTTATTGCAAGTTTACATTGAACTATGTGATATGTGGTAGTAGTATTTTGTGTTAGAGTGAGGCTTGAGACATTTAAATTAATACTCGTTGCAGTTGTAAATGAATGGCGTATCACAAATAAGTGAGTAAAATAGGAGAAATGTTCAACCCAGACGTTCACCGATATTTTCAGCACATTACGAATTTTCATCAAAACATATTTATAAACCTGGTTGTACCATCAAAAGGAATCTTATTTTCTTTAACTAAAATAGTATTGACAATACTGTCATATTTATGCTGTGTCAACATTTAAAATTACATATATTTCAAATGTGAACCCAAACATTGTAGTTTATCCGACTTTAAATCAATTTGATCAAGTTCTTCAATAAAAAAGTATTACTATGTGAAATTTACCCTGAACTCTAATATCGCAAGTGACTGCCAATATTAGGCAGTTGCTCCCCAATGTTGCACCGCGTGACTCATAACCAACCGCCCGACACGTAAATTAACGTTAAATCTGTGTCACCTAACACTATACAGACTCTGCGAGTGGTGACTTTCAGTCTCTTTATCTACTTCTCAGATGGTAAAATAATTATTAGGCCCAATGTTGCACCGCGTGACTCATAACCAAACCGCCCGACACGTAAATTAACGTTAAATCTGTGTCACCTAACACTATACAGACTCTGCGAGTGGTGACTTTCAGTCTCTTTATCTACTTCTCAGATGGTAAAATAATTATTAGGCCCAATGTTGCACCGCGTGACTCATAACCAACCGCCCGACACGTAAATTAAATTAACGTTAAATCTGTGTCACCTAACACTATACAGACTCTGCGAGTGGTGACTTTCAGTCTCTTTATCTACTTCTCAGATGGTAAAATAATTATTAGGCCCAATGTTGCACCGCGTGACTCATAACCAACCGCCCGACACGTAAATTAACGTTAAATCTGTGTCACCTAACACTATACAGACTCTGCGAGTGGTGACTTTCAGTCTCTTTATCTACTTCTCAGATGGTAAAATAATTATTAGGCCCAATGTTTGCACCGCGTGACTCATAACCAACCGCCCGACACGTAAATTAACGTTAAATCTGTGTCACCTAACACTATACAGACTCTGCGAGTGGTGACTTTCAGTCTCTTTATCTACTTCTCAGATGGTAAAATAATTATTAGGCCCAATGTTGCACCGCGTGACTCATAACCAACCGCCCGACACGTAAATTAACGTTAAATCTGTGTCACCTAACACTATACAGACTCTGCGAGTGGTGACTTTCAGTCTCTTTATCTACTTCTCAGATGGTAAAATAATTATTAGGCCCAATGTTGCACCGCGTGACTCATAACCAACCGCCCGACACGTAAATTAACGTTAAATCTGTGTCACCTAACACTATACAGACTCTGCGAGTGGTGACTTTCAGTCTCTTTATCTACTTCTCAGATGGTAAAATAATTATTAGGCCCAATGTTGCACCGCGTGACTCATAACCAACCGCCCGACACGTAAATTAACGTTAAATCTGTGTCACCTAACACTATACAGACTCTGCGAGTGGTGACTTTCAGTCTCTTTATCTACTTCTCAGATGGTAAAATAATTATTAGGCCCAATGTTGCACCGCGTGACTCATAACCAACCGCCCGACACGTAAATTAACGTTAAATCTGTGTCACCTAACACTATACAGACTCTGCGAGTGGTGACTTTCAGTCTCTTTATCTACTTCTCAGATGGTAAAACAATTATTATTTATGTCAACTGGTCTGTTTAAAAAGCATTGAAAAATATAATCTGAGTAAAATTGTTCAAAATATTCGTCTCATGTCTTATAATATCCTCCAATTCGACCACCACTAAAATACGCTTTCTTAGGGAAAGTATCTTTATCGATTTCAAGATAAACCAGGTAGTGTGCTTATACAATATAAATTGCCTCTCGGCTCCTTGACTCTCGAGGAAAAAAACCATAACGGTATACAACGGTATTATATATATATATATATATATATATATATAAAATATTTGTGCCGTTTACGTGCTCTTGGCTCCCCAAATGTGTGTGTGTGTGTGTGTGTGTGTGTGTGTGTGTGTGTGTGTGTGTGTGTGTGTGTGTGTGTGTGTGTGTGTGTGTGTGTGTGTGTGTGTGTGTGTGTGTGTGTGAGTGTGTGTGTGTGTGTGTGTGTGTGTGTGTGTGTGTGTGTGTGTGTGTGTGTGTGTGTGTGTGTGTGTGTGTGTGTGTGTGTGTGTGTGTGTGTGTGTGTGTGTGTGTGTGTGTGTGTGTGTGTGTGTGTTGTGTGTGTGTGTGTGTGTGTGTGTGTGTGTGGTGTGTGTGTGTGTGTGTGTGTGTGTGTGTGTGTGTGTGTGTGTGTGTGTGTGTGTGTGTGTGTGTGTGTGTGTGTGTGTGTGTGTGTGTGTGTGTGTGTGTGTGTGTGTGTGTGTGTGTGTGTGTGTGTGTGTGTGTGTGTGTGTGTGTGTGTGTGTGTGTGTGTGTGTGTGTGTGTGTGTGTGTGTGTGTGTGTGTGTGTGTGTGTGTGTGTGTGTGTGTGTGTGTGTGTGTGTGTGTGTGTGTGTGTGTGGTGTGTGTGTGTGTGTGTGTGTGTGTGTGTGTGTGTGTGTGTGTGTGTGTGTGTGTGTGTGTGTGTGTGTGTTGTGTGTGTGTGTGTGTGTGTGTGTGTGTGTGTGTGTGTGTGTGTGTGTGTGTGGTGTGTGTGTGTGTGTGTGTGTGTGGTGTGTGTGTGTGTGTGTGTGTTGTGTGTGTGTGTGTGTGTGTGTGTGTGTGTGTGTGGTGTGTGTGTGTGTGTGTGTGTGTGTGTGTGTGTGTGTGTGTGTGTGTGTGTGTGTGTGTGTGTGTGTGTGTGTGTGTGTGTGTGTGTTGTGTGTGTGTGTGTGTGTGTGTGTGTGTGTGTGTGTGTGTGTGTGTGTGTGTGTGTGTGTGTGTGTGTGTGTGTGTGTGTGTGTGTGTGTGTGTGTGTGTGTGTGTGTGTGTGTGTGTGTGTGTGTGTTGTGTGTGTGTGTGTGTGTGTGTGTGTGTGTGTGTGTGTGTGTGTGTGTGTGTGTGTGTGTGTGTGTGTGTGTGTGTGTGTGTGTGTGTGTGTGTGTGTGTGTGTGTGTGTGTGTGTGTGTGTGTGTGTGTGTGTTCATATGACAATTTTTGACACATAACATAGGTGGTAAGTTGAGTTTATTTCCATTCAAACTCTTTGCATCGTTTCGATATCAGAGACACCTAGGCTACGAAGGAGCTCTGTCTAGATGAAATGTTATTCTTCTTGTCTCATTAAGCGCACACGATGCGTTAGGCACCATCCCAAAATGCACATCAATTACTTACAAATATAAGTCATCAAAAATAGTATAAGTTATATTAGTGTTTGTTATCAGGTCTTATCTCAATCCGAAATCAAATAAATTTTAAAAATTCTGTAAAATAAGTACTATGTATTTTAAGGTCAACACACTACACTGTTGGTACAAACTTGTGGAAAACACTAAACGAAACAAAATATAACATACTATATCACTAGAAACTTTTTAAACAATTTAACTTAATTATGTCCCCAGTTTTGGTCCTAAAAAATTAAGTAGATGTCAATAAACCCCTCCCCACCTGATCTTAATCCTAACACACTACTGAAATAATCATTTGTTCACAATTATTGTACAGTCTGAAACAGGCTCTTAAACTGGAGATTAATTGTTCTTTAACTCACAGTGTGTTAAGAAATACACTACATACGGGTTTAACTAACGACACAGATAATAAATTAAATAATACAACTATTTAACTCCTTAAACTGTTCCCCAAATACAGCACTAAAGATAAAAAAGATTAATAGTAGTTTTGCGAAAATAATTTTGGGACATTCCGTAAAAACAGGTGTAGATCTAATAATGTATCAACTATCACGCTATCCACGACACTACAATTCACGACACTACAATGTATTGTGGAAACATCATAGTAAGCAATTCTGAAAAGCCATGACTCCACCGGATAGGCAAAGCTACCAGGGACCACGGTCAACTATTGCTGTCGCAACCAAATAGCGCTACTTCGTCAACATTTACAACAGCACAAAAGAGTAAGATGGAAATTTAGTCTTATCGAAGCCGCCGAGTTCTAAAAGTAGTCTTCGACTTTAAAATACAGATACATCCAACACATTATTTGATTCTACATAATCTTCACGTCTACACAGAGGTATCGCCATTGTTTCATAGCAGAAATGTGGGAATTTAGTCTTATCGAAGCCGCCGAGTTCTAAAAGTAGTCTTCGTCTTTAAAATACAAATACATCCAACACATTATTTGATTCTACATAATCTTCACGTCTACACAGAGGTATCGCCATTGTTTCATAGCAGAAATGTGGGAATTTAGTCTTATCGATGCCGCCGAGTTCTAAAAGTAGTCTTCGTCTTTAAAATACAGATACATCCAACACATTATTTGATTCTACATAATCTTCACGTCTACACAGAGGTATCGCCATTGTTTCATAGCAGAAATGTGGGAATTTAGTCTTATCGAAGCCGCCGAGTTCTAAAAGTAGTCTTCGTCTTTAAAATACAGATACATCCAACACATTATTTGATTCTACATAATCTTCACGTCTACACAGAGGTATCGCCATTGTTTCATAGCAGAAATGTGGGAATTTAGTCTTATCGAAGCCGCCGAGTTCTAAAAGTAGTCTTCGTCTTTAAAATACAAATACATCCAACACATTATTTGATTCTACATAATCTTCACGTCTACACAGAGGTATCGCCATTGTTTCATAGCAGAAATGTGGGAATTTAGTCTTATCGAAGCCGCCGAGTTCTAAAAGTAGTCTTCGTCTTTAAAATACAAATACATCCAACACATTATTTGATTCTACATAATCTTCACGTCTACACAGAGGTATCGCCATTGTTTCATAGCAGAAATGTGGGAAATATAGGCTACGTACTTTTCTCCCAACGCAAACTTGGGAGTCTTAATCTTGATATTAACTTAGTGCGCTAGGACAATGGGTATTATTAATTCGTTGAAGATTGTCAGACAAGATGCACAGAAATAATTTCCACAGAGATATTTCCTCAAATTACATGATGCAAATCTGTAAACCTGTTACTAAGTAGTGACATAACATCCTTTACAAACTATAGTTTAACCAATCTCGTTCTTGTGACACCTTTGTTGTGTTACTCTAAGGCAAGCCCATTTTCATTTCTGATTAGCCATAGTCTAATTAAATAGTTAGCTAAACCACTGTTCGCTTCAAGCACGAAGCGACGATGTCACGATTTCGTTATTAGTTATTGACGTCACTAAAATTATTCAACATCTGAAGCAAACCATTGTCATTATTATAAGACACCCTACAATTTAATAGTTTGTAATTCTCATGACATCCATCCTCCGGGATGATTTTATAATAACTGGGCAATAACTTAATTCTCCGGGTCAACGTGCACCATTGTAAATTGTTCCCTGTTGTACACAGGATCTGTAAAATGTCTAAAAACAACTTAATATTTTTTTTTAACTAGAAGATAAAATTAAAAACGTTTAAATCCCAACGTTATACGCATCTCATAACTACTTTTTTATATACAATAACCATCACATGCCTACATTCTTGGGGAGACGGCCCGAGGGGAGTATCGTGTAAATTTTAAATGCAAGCCCAGGTCAATATTTATACCAATTTAAATGTATCTATTATTAGAATATAATGCTGCAAATATAATGAAGGTTGTTGAAATAAGATCAATATTTAACCTTAAGAGTGCATCAATTTGTATAGTATAAACGTTACAGTAATTACCCTATTAGAAATGAATTTACTTTGGGTACGAATCCGAAGTTCTCTATTTTGTAATAGAGTTATTCCTAAAACATTCATCCTATACAAAATGGTGGTTGTTCAGAAGTTTCAATATTGATCTTACTTAAACAGCCGATATTTTGTAATGCGTAAAGCTTATGAAGTATGGTTTGCGGCATTAGGGTTTAACAGTAAATTCCGCTGGAATTATATTCATATTGGCCATGGCTTACATTTAGGATTATTATGCCACTCCCCACGGGCCTTCTCCCCAATAAAGGTGTGTGATGGTTAATGAAAAAAGTAGTTAATATAGCCGTATGGCATTGTGAAAAGTTCGTAAATTTTATCTGATAAGGTTTGAAAAATATGAAGGTGTTACCAAACATTTTAAACATCCTGTATATAACTCTCACGCACTCCAACAGCAACTGTCTATCCCCGGACCATTACTTATCGTTCCAAAGCGGATATTGTGTCTCTCTTATCACCTTTTTGCTGCTATTTATCTCAAATACAAACTTTTGAGAATTCAAAGAGTAACGAAGAAAATGTAAATTTATGATTCTGAATGTCCTTTCATAGGGCTAACCCGGCAATTTCAATCTGTGGCTAAATAAACGGATCAAGATGGAAAGTTTGATGTATAGATCGGGAATATATATCTTAGACCAAAGTCTAACTTATTCTGGAAATGTGCCAGATTGTGTGGGATAGTGCATCACAGTTAGTTTATCTGTGACCATTGTATCGCTAGTTTATTTTATATTATCAATAGTTACTAGTCGGTTACTATCTTACTTAATAATTACTGTGTTTGATCTTCTCATGTACCGACTGTTACAATCCATGTGAGAATAAATGTTCCAAACAATAAAATGATTTTTTGTAATTTTACAGAATAAAGGAATGGAACCAAATACTGAGCTGTAAATTTTAGATTATCTTCTCGTTTCGTATGTTTGGGATATTCTTGAACATTTGGAGCTACATTGGGGGTCGAAAACCTAGTTTTGATCCTTCCATTCTCGGTATCTTATTACCTTCAGAGGACATCCGCCCAAAAATAGCGAATTGGGGTGCGAATTTCCTGGCACTGATTATAGATGTCCATACTGCGTGACCACAGGAGATGGCAAGAAAGCGTATCCAAACTCCATTTGGCTGGAACACGGCTGAAGTGGACAAGGAAATATTCAAAACCGCCACAGGCGATGAGCTCAGATGACAATGAAAGCAAATTAAACAGTGGTTTACTATTATTAAGCAAATAAAACCTAACATTACGTAGAAGATACATTGCGAAGGAAATCATTCAATAAATTTGTATTTACAACTTTTCAATCTAATTGAACTGAAAATCACACTTAATGTATGAATTCAGCTTAATATAAAGAGATACAGCGAGTATCAAAGGATTCGACAGAGCACAATGAATAAGTATTTTGTTGGATATTTAAAAAGATGAGAACTATGTGCGGTTAATAAAGTATGTACAGACGGCTGATATTTGCCCCTAAAATTAATAGGCTTCTTTCGTGAACCAGAAGAACCCTATTTACCAAGTTTGAAGTCTCTGGGTCTCTTTCTATAAAGAATTATCGCACAGACGGACAGACGGCTACCCTTCGACAGTGTCGGATCCTAAATAATTTGTATTTCAAACTATCTATATTCTTTTATGTAATAAATCGATTTTCATACATTTCGCATATCTTTTATCAATCAAGTTCACAACAAAACTTGGAAGTATTCGACAAATTTACGAAATCTACATAATTATAGAAATTTAGTTATGTTCTTGCTACTTGCTGATGTATTTCTTTGATTATTATTAATGCGATTAAAATATTATGTCTATTGCATCGTTAACACAATTTTGACTAATGTATAGTGTATGTTTCTATATCTACGACCGTTTAAAGTTGTATTAATGGAATATGACTCAAACTGGATGGAAGACAAAAAGAAAACCATAAAAAATAAGTAGCCAAATGTTTTACATTTTTAGATATAAAAGTGAATACCTACTTGTAATTAAATTTATAAATTAACGAGCATCTGTAATTCATGTTGTACATACTTTGTTAATCGCACACAGACCTCACCGACGTAACCAACAAAGTACTTGCATATTTTTTTTATTTAAAGCATTTTAAACAAAATATTATCTTACTATTTGTTTGTGTGTTTTTTTAAAATTTTAATTCTTTCTCCTCATTCAGTTGCACAACGAACATTTTGTAAATTGATCCCTTGTCCAAGGTTTGAATTCTAGATATAATAATATTCCCCTGAACTTTAAAAATTTGTATAATTAATTATATTTACGTAAAAAGTCTTTAAAATAAATTATAACTAGGCGTTTTCCGCGGCTTCGCATGCTTTTCGTAAGCTTTACACCTGTATGAGCACTTCTGGTTCAAGTGAATTATATCTCCAACGCCTGTGTAGAGTTTCCTTGTTGCCACGATCAAGAAAATCTGTCAAAGTGAATGTTTATAGCCTTGTACTCATAGATGTACTTTATTATAAAGTGATCTAATACTCAAGCTTTAAGTTCAACAAGTAATTTATTTTAAGGACGATAATTTGATAATAATAATTGTATAATAACTAAATACATCGTAATTTAGCACCTTCAAATAGTGTTTGGCTATTTAATATACGTAACTGTCTCTTAATTGCATTTTATAATGTGCAGGCGTTTTGAAAGGAAACTTGTATAAACCTTCTTCGTGGAAAAAACACATATACATAAACCATTTCACAATGATCGGTCAAATAGTTTCTGAGTCTTTCAGTGCCATATATACAAACATCTTCTTTGAGATATATATACAAGGTGTATGAAAAGTCTCGGTACGGCTTAATATTTTACAAACCATAGCAGATAACATCTATAAACTTTGCACAGTGTCATATGGCTATGTAAACTAATTTTCCTTGCTATTACCATGACATACCAACCATGGGGGGACGGCCCACAGAGGAACACATGGAAATATTAAATTAAAGCATGGGTCGAGTGATACCTCATTTACAGAGCTCACTTAGTAGAGTTGAATGCCGCAAACTGCATATTAAAAGTTTATCCTATCAGAAATGGCGGGTTGTTTTAGGTACACATTGTGAAGTACATTATGCGCTGCCATTTCTGACTGGATCGTCGTATTCTGATGCGGTAGGCGGCGTTTCACTCTACTAACCAATGGTTAAAAAAAATTGAATTAAAAAATTAAGTGGTAAGTTAACTATTTCATAGTGAATAAAATAGCATCGCTAGTGTGTAACTATGTTAATTCATAAACATAAAGACGACGAATTCATTTTAGTTTTATTTATTGTGTTATAAATTTATGACATAATTTGCTAATTAAAACAAGTCAGTGAAAACACATCGATATTCATAATAGAAAAGGCGGATAACCAGAGGCACTATCACATTAGCAACCTTCTAGTTGGTTTTAGATATAACAGATCTTGTCTGCATTCTGAAAGTACAACATTCGGAGAATTAACACAACGGTCAGACTGTACGCATTTGAACCATGACGTATTGTGTTTAACTCATGATGGATGGGTAAAGTGCTTTCAACTCGGCGAGTTGAACAGTCATGCTGGAGAGCAGCGGATTTTCAGGGTGCGTGAAATGCTCTCAGCGAAGTTCAGATTTACCTGAGCCTAAGGCCTAGTAAATGGTTGCTGAGGCAAAAATAATGGACAGAAAACAACAGATGTAGGTTGCAGCGCAGAATTCTTCAGCTCTTTGGACGTTTCTTACGCTAGTTGCACTCCAGATGCTTTGTGGAATATAGTGAAAATTCAGCTGCCGTAACCACTCTTAGAACTGCAATCCTCTGGTGTATCCATGGAGGCTATGTTAGGATACATCCGCACTCGAAATTTTAGATGAATGTTTTTAATATTGTGCTTGGATATTCGACATCCCTCGGCATTAAAGCTGTCTCAAAGTTCCTCCTACAAAAAAATAGTGCAGTTATTTAATTTTTATGGATCGTATCTTAGCCATATCACGCTAGACTGACAAGTACGGACATTTGTTTCTTCATCGAGATCGATTAGGTATACTCTTTTCTGTCTATTTCGCTTTGTTTGCAGCTATACAATCCACAACGTTATGGTAATCGAGATGATTTTTATCGATATCGTCGTGTATAATTAAATATCTTAAAGCTGAGTGTGAATTTATCAAATGAAGAAGTACGTTCAGATTCCTCCAAGGCATTTGTGGCAACCAGGATGATGAGGCGGTGGAATGCTGCAGAACGACAAGTCTGGTTCATACCACGGTCCATGGATTAAGTGTGACCACATAAACGTGACCTTTGTAACCTGTGTTATCATCTGGCAGGATACGGCTGCTTCTGTATATATCTGAATAGCATGACTGAAGTTCATATTAACATGTATCAATTCGGCCGGTTCTCGGGTTTACTTTCAGGTAATAGATTACACGCACAACAAGATGCTGCGTATCGTAAATGCAATAATACCATTGAGGACGCATGAAAGAACTGGCCACCTCGATTAGAATAGACCTTTCTCCATTTCCTCTGAGGTTATTAATACCTTTATAAAGAGAAGAAGGGTGCTTTTGGTTTGAATAATATAGAAGCAGCCAGTGCAGTTTTTCGTTACAGCCAGGCAAAATAAAGCTGACGAGCGGTTCAGTTAAATTTGGACATTTTCAGTGATTAAGAAATACTGCACTTAAGCTGAAGATGTAATGCTGCTTTATTCTAGTGCAATACAATTTCATCTTTGATCGGAAAATCATGCTCGAACGTGCAAAGTTGGTTTTTTGTGAATAGATTAGACCTACTATCATTATAATTTTAAAATATACTAATACTATTGTAAACAGTGTTTTAATACAAAATCGCACTACTTTGTAGACTAGATAATAGGCTTATTAAAATATTTTTGTAATATTTGGATGGAAAAAAACTGTAATTTCGTATTCTACAAGATATGTTTTTAATACTTATTTCTCTTAAATTTATGAATATTTTGGAACTTTTGTAAGTAAGAATCGTATACTTTTACTTTTTACAAACTTGAAATTGTTTTCGAATTCCTTTCGAAAATAAATCTAATTTTAAACCTGCTCACTCAAAGTGTGTGGAGACATTTAATCGTTTTCAGTCATTGTTTTACTTGTTGAGATTTAGTAGTCATGGATATTGATTTTTTGGTACTTTGGGATTATACCGACCACACCCAGACATGAATCGTTATTTCACATTTCGTTTCTACTGATTACTAGATTAGCGTAGAACAATATTTCGTCAATATATAAAACAGGAATTGTCTTATCGCAAACCCCTCCCCATCCTCAGACAGAGGTCAAAGTCGAGCGTCTAGTAGATAACGTGATTGCAGAGTCTCGCCGCCCGTTCAGCTGGTGCATCGCTTTGTTGTACTTCCGTGTTTTACCTCTACATTTCTCCAAACACAAAAATTCAACAAAAACAAACATTTACCAAACTAAACTCTTTATTAAAAAAACACTAAAAACTTGTTTTTATTCTTGATCACATTCCGCCACCCAAAATGCGAGTGCCTCCGGCCATCAGCGCGGGCTTTGGCAGCACCTTCGGTGCTGCCCCGCGCTGATGTCGACGAAAGAAAAACATCCCTCGAGATAGTACCTATCAGTAAAATATCAAATTCTAGAGGGGCTAATCAGAAATATAAATTGAATTGTAATGGAAAGGCAATTATGTACCGTGCAAATCACGTGATGCCGCGCGGTCTGCCGTAATCAGGATTCTCGAGAAAGATAAGATAACAGCGACAACAATAACGATCACAATACCTGGAAATGCTTGTAAGTTTGTAATTTTGTAATTGAAGAGTTGTTTTTTCGTTCTATCATGTTTGTTTCTATAAATTTCTATTTTTGTGTTCTTCATACTAGTGTGGTCGGTATAATCCCAAAGTACCGATTTTTTTATTGTAGAGCATATTGTGTATAAAAATTAATTGCCCTTAATTTGATTTTCAAGTATAACAAAATTTTGATTTTACAAAAATATATCTTTGGAGCCTGAAGATTTGTCTCAGTTCCCGGTACCGCAGCGTCTGCGAGTAGGTTAACATTTTAGTCAATGAATCTGTTACTCTTACATCTATGAAACAATGCCAATGAGCTATACAACGCCATTTAAGAAGTTCAGTCAGTGGCGGATCTAAGATTTTGTGTAGTAGGAACAAAAAGAACGGAAAGTCCAGAATACTCAGATAATAACTATGCCCAGAGCGAGTTCCGGTTGATTTCTAGGAAAACTGGATAGCAGGTACTCAGTAATAAACTTGGAAATATATTTTGTAAGCACATAGAACAAAAACTGATTACCTCAGGTAGGATGAGGAATAACTTGAGTCCAAGAAACCCCCTATCCTCTTACAAATCCTTCAATGACACCTCGACAGGATTAAGACTTAAACGCAGGTATATTGTAATTGTTAAGACGCAGCAGCTGACTGGTTCATTACTCTACGCATGCACACAATGTTGTAAACTTGCATAATCTATCTGACGTGACGACCGCGGCCGACACTGGCGCTGTTGAGGTTATGTTGAGGTAACTGGTTGCTGGCAGTCGAAAGGCAGCCATACTTCCTCCAGATTCTTCGGCGCTTTCTCTTTCTCGTTGTTTGATGGTCAACTGCTTTCTTGAGCCTTGGACTTGTTCTTCGTCAAATCTTTCTCTCTCATTCTTTACCTCACGACTGTACGAGTTTCTTCCTCATTTAGGCAACAGAACGAACTACACTACTTTTGTGCGTTATGTTGTTTATTAAACTGGGGTTTATTGGATGGCCAGAATGCATTAATTAACATTATAAAAATCGGCCGTATTATATTTGTTTTATAAACAATCAGTTCAAGGCTTCTGATTAAGACACTCGTTAAAGTTACCGAATTCTAGTACATACCATAATTTCACGTTATACAGTAATAGCCGTGATTCCTTTTAATAGAGTTAAACAGTTCACACTGAAATGTAGCCTAACATTTGCTTATCAAATAATCGTAATTATGTCTACAAACATAATCATGATCCTGTTAGTTAATCTGAGTTATTGTTTGCCAGTCTGCGTCATAAAATGAGGTAATACTTAATTAATTTTAAAATTTACAGGTATTCAAAATGTTTAAACACATCACACAGATGCGTTGTTAGGCCACATAGCCTTCACAAGAAATAAAGCCTTCAATTTATGTAAATGTGTCTATACATAAATATAAATTTAGACTTTGTTTATATTTATTTGTGATAAAACAATGAAACCATTACAATAACTAAATCGAATGTGAAGTCTTTATTTACTAATGAGAATAGTCAAATTATTTAATTGCTAATGATACCCATACAGCCACAAATAACACAATTTAACATGTCTCTTTTATTTTAATATTAATTTCTTAAACAGTTTTTAAAAATTAATGCATGTTTATGTTTTAGTTTGATTAAATCTTTAGTATATAAATTGTTATTTTTATGAATAACTAATTTAATTGTTGTGATTATTATTAGGCATATTTTTTCTGTAAACACGGTTCATTACTTCAAACCAAGACAAAAGTGTATCTCGCTGATTGTAAGGATCTAGACTATGCACAGACTGATAGCCCATGGATGTAGGCTAATTTACGATTTTAATTGTAATTTATTAAATTGTAACAGTATATTTTAATAAATTGAATTGTTTTTTTTTCTGTAAATGTTGTCAGTACTATAAATACAATTTTCTTTCATTTAATTTCAAGATTTTTAATTAGTGAAATGTTCAGTTCAAATCCACCAATCCCCCAGTTTTGGTTTTTGCCTGAAGATTCAAAAAGTTTTGATAGGGGGTAAGAAACTGAGTTAAAGATTTTTTGTGTTCGATGGCTACTTGCGAGTGAGACAACACTACGTGAAAGTATAACGTACCGTACCAGGCTACAAGTGCGTGTTTGGTGCCTAATATAATCATCTCCCCAGCAGACAACTCTTCATTTCACTACACCCAAGGGGTCAACGTTGAAGTGCTCATTTCCGCTCTTTCAGACTCTGTTTCCGGGTTGGGAAAACGGTCCCAAGAAACATTTCCCACCTTCAATAATATTGACTAGAATTAAGTTAGCCGTATAGCAGCTATGTGACTGCTAGGCTGATATTTAAAGCTTTGGCCAAGATAACCTGTGTGTTGAATAAAACTGCAGTCATGGAACATCAGGGATGTACTATATGAAGGGTCAGCTCAGGGGGCCGAAGTTCTTCTCGAAATATTCAAAGACAAACAAGAACATTTCACCCGGTAGCTTTAGCTTACTACTTTCCATTAGCAAGCAAATTAAATTACTAATATGTCCTTAACACATTCGTTATTTGAAACCAGTTTTTCTCATACTGAAAACAAAAAAAACCATCATTTACACATAGTGGTAAATAGGCTATATAATATTAGGCTTCGCTGTTAAAGTATTTCTATTTGAAGAATTAGCTAACTTCAAACATTGTTATACTTTTAAATGTGAAAACATTTTAGACAGTTAAAGCTTGTGTGCTGAATATGTGCTTATCCCGCTATACCTAAAGATTCTTCCTCATACATGGGAGTGCTCCAAAATTTATACATTAATATACACGTGTATTCAAACACAGTTCTAAAATACAAATGTGTTTGATGTTTTAAAAGTAAAAAATTTTGTAAGGGAGAACCATCAAACCCCCTCTGTTTATGAGTTATTGATACCCTACAAACTTGTCACGTGTTTCACCCCCTATGTATTAATTTTCTGTACACGCCACTACCACAAATTAATGTTTGTGAAATTTAATAAAAACCTGATTGAATGTATTTTTTTTTAACGTTGAAATTTGTTTTGTTGCTAAGTATTCATGTTCGTGTGTGTAGGCCTATAGCAATCATGTAGGTCTTATGGGCAATTATGATGGCAAAGAGAAAATAGCAGAATAAATAAATTTGTAAACAAATTGAGTGCAATTACATGGGTTTAAACATGTGAAATGGTTATGCATAGATGTAAAAGAAAAAGAAATACAGCGAAAAGTCAATGTTATAAATGGGTGAACAAATCTGATTTCAGCGCACTTTTGCGTTGCAGTAACCTCTCTAGCTCACTGAAACGTTTATAATTTGAACATTGCTATGATTCCTAATTTTATGAACAAAATGTGAATGTATCATGTGGCAAGACATTACGAGAAAGTTTTAATCAGTAAATTGTTTATTTTGCATGAAACTTAATCTCTTGATACACAAGAACGAGTTCTATGATGGTGCATTTCTAATCATGGAATTAGGCTGAGCGTTATTGGAGCCTATCACTCACGAGTCCGGCACATTTTCTCTTTTATCTGCCGTGGAGATATAAAAATTCTTTCCTGTACAAGTATCTGTATGTCTATCAGAACATTGACTACGACTATGACTGTAACATCTTAAGAACGAAATGAACTATAGATTTTAAATTTGGCAAGCATCCCCGGCGAAGGCTGTTACGTGACACGCAGTGTGGTGTATATCCTACTTTGTATTAACGATTCCAGAGAATTTACACAACATTTCTTTTGTTTGTTTTCCATAAGCAATACAAAAAAACAATTCTATATAGTTTTCACCTGTATTTGATGAAGCCAACTAAATAAATTTGGTTGTATACTACATTCAGGGAATTATATTAGTTTCTCAATTACTCGTATCATGCCAGTCTTGAGGTAAAAGTGGGATTAACCTTAATCACCTTGAGCAGCAACCCTAACTCTACAGTTTCAAGGTAGTACTACTAGACTCAAGGCAATATAGGCAATATAGGCAATACACTAGCTTCTTCTACACAAATTTTACACTAATCTCAAAGAGAGAATGGGAATACATTTGTCAGCAACTATGAACTGTAAATAATTCAAAACATGATAGATTTATTTCATACATTTCCAGGACCGGATTTAGGCATGGGCTACATGGGCCCGGACCCAGGGCGGTAAAGTTTGAATGCCAGTTAAAATTTTGCTAAATAAGTTGTATAATTATTTAAATTTATAAAAGAATTTCACTCTACAGGTATTTAATTAAAAATGTCTCTTTTAGAAGTCAAATTTAGTACTCTTCCCAGGCCCGTACTCAGACCGGTTTCTTTGGACAATTTTACTTTGTCGACATTACTCATTACAACTTGCGGTTCAAAGAGAATAACTATATGTGGTATATTTCTTCTGCGGTTATGAAGAAATGGTTAATGTTTTAAACATGCTAAATGCTTTGGTGAAAACTAGTTACCTTATACTTATTTTTATGTTGGTTAGGAAAATTAACTATTTACGTATCTGGACGGATAAGCTTTGTTTCATTGTATTTTATAAAAATCAAATTCTAATCTCTATCACAAACCATCCCTTTACTGAAACAATTGACAGAAATTATGCCAGACTTATTACCACTGCATCACCCACCCACTGACTTAGAATAATGTTCAATAAACTGACTCTACTTCCAAATCCTGAGAACGAACAGCTTCTGCATAGGGACATTCTCCCGAAGTAATAATTATTTAAAGAAATCAATGCTGTCAAACACTTGACAGTAGAGCTAGCCAGAAGAGATTTTGACTTAGTAGTTGGGCAATCTCATAGAAGGGAGTTGAGGGAGACCAACATCTAATTGTGTAGAATGTTTACAGAAATGTCAGATCTGTTGTAGGCGTTTCTGATTACACTCTTAATTTTATTTATAATCCCCTCAAGATTAATAATTTGAAGCCTGTGTGAAGTTTGGCTGTTTGATGTAATATTAATAACAACAATTGTTTTTGCTGAAATTTGACAAGATCTGCAATGAACTATCCAAGTTAAATTTAACTGCTGTTACATTCCATAGGTGAACATTCTCATGAAGTGCCTATACCCTTTTTCTTGAATATATATTGCAATGTCTTCAAACCAGTTGTATGGTCATTTTGTTGTGATTTACTATTATATTTATGTTTAGTAATAAATCACAAACAGCAGTTTCTTTGGTATGGTAAGTGTGAATTCACTCTCGAAAACAACTCCACTGTACATATTATGTTTCTTTTCCCCTACATCACCTGGAATGGTGTGAGAAAAGGTAAAAGTGTTTCATTACCTTCATTTATGTCATGCATGATTCTTTCACAAAATAGAGCCGGGTAGAATACAGTGGTCAAAAATCTTGGGTATCATGTACAGGAATAATTATAATATTAATCTTTTTTATTTGCAAAGAATCAAGTATATTTTCTACCTATTCTTTTTGTTCACTTAAGACTAGACGTGGAGAAACCCCCTTATTGCATTTAGGCCTAAAATGATCTTTACACTTGCCTCTGGAGTGATAGGATTGTCAGGATGGGTAAGGTTAGTGGTTTACCTCGATCTGATCGTAAAAAAGATTGATAAGATGCGGGTGGTCTGTCAGACCAATTATCTGAATGGGTCTGATGGATCCAGAGATATCGTTCCACTAGGTAGAAGGCGATGGGGCAGGAAAGAGGGTGGTGAATCAGAACCTCCTTCCTGTTGATAAAGGACCCACGAAGAAGGGATCGGTTGGAGCGCTTGCCAATCCTGCAGGAGCTCAGATGCCCTCAAATTTGAGGCTGGAGGCAGTCAGGGACCACGGGAGAGTCCCTGGCAGCTTAATTCGGCTGACAGGAGGAGGGCCTGAAGAAAGGAGAAGCGGGATGCTAAAGTGGAGAAAGCAGATGTCGGTTGGGTCAATTAAAGGATTCGGCGGAGGTTTGAAGTGACGAAGTGCCTCCGGTGCGTGCTTCGATTTCGGCCACCTACAGAGGGCCCGACATAAGAGTCAAGATCAATGTTTTAAGTGTGGGGAGGCGGGGCACAGGTGGAGCGACTTTAGGCGTCTTTGTGAAAAACGGTAGTGTTGGGCTGAACGTATCCCCTGAAAATCTTAAACGCCTTCCTGACATTAGGGCATGTACTTACGAAATACTCTGGAAAAAGCCAGTAAATATATAAGAGGGTAAAAATCCTCAAGGAAGAAATTCACCGAAGCAGATTTGCGGGCGATCTCCTCTCGTAGCTCGCTCGGGAATACCATATAAACATTTTCGTAATAAACAAGATCAATACCGTGACAGGGACGGGCCGTGCTGGTTCCTTGATGCCCTACGCACCACTGCAATATGGATGCCGAACATTTTCGTCAGCTGCTATTTCACACCCAATTAAAGTGTGGTTGATTTCTAGGACAAGCTGGACAATTTAGAGGACGTACTTCGCTCCCACAGGAATTTGATTGTCGACGGTGATGTTCGACAAAAGCAGTCGAATGGGAAGTAGCCGCATTCTTAAGATGGTTGTACGGGTTGGTCTGGGTGTCGTGAATTGGGAGAACACTCCAAATTCCTACGGCCAGGATACGTCTTTTCTATCACGGATATAACATGTGTGGCAGAGTAATCACGGACTGGAGGGTGATGGAGGAATTTACTGGTTCAGATCATCAATATATAGCCTTCAGTATCGTGTTAAGGAATCAGGAATTTCAATCTTGACAACATCAAGGACCTTCAGGTTGGAACGTGAGCTTGGTATCAAGCGTCACGCCGAGATACTTCACAGCTCCTTGTCTCGATAATCTTCCAATCCACCCGGACCTTGGCGACGGTGTCTCCTCCGTTTGGTGAGAAGTACAATTTCGGTTTTCACCGTCTCCAGATTTAGGCCGTGCTCACCTATCTAGGCCATCACTCGCAGCACATGACTCGGTCGAACAGTCATTGTGCTTCGTCGAAGGTCCTCGCCGTGATGACGGCGGCAATGTTGTCCCACATTGTAGCTTCCTTCAGGCATTTTCATTAGGAAGTCCCGTCGTAGGCGATGTTCCACAAGTCCGATCCGAGGATTGAACGGTTGGATGGGAAACAAGGCATTAACTATGTTGGTCATAAGAGGTGAGCTAATAATCGGGCCGGCTGACTGAGCACGGAGTCTGCGCATTGCAACTCTGTAACACAGCTCCTAAGAGTCGTTGTTCATGTCCTCCCTTAACTCGTTCCACTTATCGCACTTGTTCCTGATAAGTGCTCTCTTCAAACCCCGTCTCCCGGAATTACTCTGCGGCGGCCTCGGGAACTATTCGCCTCCTCCACCGATCGCGAGTTATCATCTACCTCAGACTGAAGCACCTTCTGCGGAGCAGTGCAATGTCCTTGTTCCACCAGTACACTCGGGCTCTTGGGTTTTATTGGGCGGGATTCCCACTCGGTGCATTAGCATTTTCCCCAATATCACAAAAAGATGTTGATGGTAGGGGCTGCCTCCTGTCGAGATCCCATGAGGAAGGATAGCGGGTTCTGTATCTGTCATTTTACCATGGAAGAAGGGAAGGCTAGCCCTATTCCAGCCTCTTTAATCGAAGCGGGTAGTTGACATGAGAAGATATTACCTCGTGTTTAGGCTAGCAATAGTCTTTAACAATAAGATGGTCATACTCCGCATTAGGGTAGACCTATTGATTCGCCCTTTTATCCCAATATCTCGACACTTGTGATTTGTGGTATCTTGCAAGGCTTAATGTGGTACTGATTTGACAGAGAATCTCTGTCGCCAGAATCAAGACAGAGAGAAATTAAAAAGATACAGAACATAGTTATAATATTAACAATTAGTGATTACAATAAACAACACGAATTTCCTGATTCCAGTTTAATATGTTAAATTTGAAAACACTGAAATATGTGAAGTTTATTGACAATAAAAGCAACTGAATAAGTAATTAAAATTTAAGAATATTGTTTCCTTCAGATTCGTTCAGTGATTGTTATCTCAGATTTACAGTTAAACATTAAGTATAAATATTTTAGATTTTAGTGTTGTGTTTTTTTCTTCTTTCATACAATATCATTAAACCTGATTAACTTGTTATTTATTGTTTCTTGAGACTCACTAATTACGTAATCAACTTTAATCAATTGAATGTTACTTGCAATGTGTGCTTTGTAAATAACAAATAAGTCTATATTTATGTTTTGAAATTCAACTTTTTGTTTTAGGTCCCTTGATCCTTATCGGCAACTTATTCTCATGACCATTCAATCATTATTGTCCTAACAATAACTGAAAGGTAAGAAAAATAACTTTAAAATTACAAGTTTTATGGTACTATTTTGAAAAATGTCAGCCATGCACAAAAATAGTGACTTTAAATTTAATCTACCCAAACCTGAAACATAAATATTTAAATATCACAACAATAAAACTATTATTCATCTAAACTAATAAAAGCACATTTTAAATCACTGTCTAATGAAGAACAATGTGAGACTATTTACTCTTGTCAAAATGTTTCATGCAAAAGGTATAGTGAAGTCATTAGAATTTTCAGTAAGTAATATCAGCCAATAAAAATTGTAATGTGTTGATGCTGATACAAACCACAAAACTATGCAGTCACATTAACAGTTTTAAGTTCAGTAGTGCAGTAGTCCTTCATCAGCCTTTCCAGTTATTTCAGAACATGCATTGAACTAATTTTAATTGTTTTGAACTGCATAAATCCCAAAATACATTTCTAACTTCTCCAAGGAAATGAATACCATAGTTCATTTTCAAAGTATTTCTATCATTTTGTTATAATTGGTTGAAATGAAGTACTACTAATGCATAGTTTTATTTTTAAATCCTGAATGGATCTCGAAAGTTTATTTAACAGAATCCATTTCAAATGTCATGATGGACTAATTTTATAACTCAGTTTTATGACTGGTACAGAGTTTAATATTTTTATACTAATTGGTGTATTTTGTATTTGTAGATATTGTATGAGTAACAATTTGAAATTCCAAAAGTGGCCCCCCAGCGTTATGCGTTATAAATATAAAAAGAATTATGGGTTATAAAGGTTAGATTTATTTCTTCATTATGTTTATAATATCTTGGGGATTTCACAAACAAATTAAGCAGCTTCTGGTGTGGCTCAATTATTACTCAGCAATTAACGTTGATTGATGAATATATGGTAGTGAAAGCTCTTCTGCGTCCACACTAGTAACTGAAAATATTCTGTCCATATTCTATTCCAAGAGAATACTTTATTTTTACCTATGATGGATACTGATATTCTACAACATTTAAAATTCGGGTACATGAGTATATTTAGAAAATTGGTTATACTTCAATTGAAGGATTAGACTGAGACTTAAATGGATAGACTTCTATTTTGAGGGCTTGAACTGAAACATTCATGAATACTGATAATAGGAGGGATCCAGAAACATTCCTGAGGAAAATTTAAAAATAATTAGGTACAGAATACAGATTAATGATAGTAATTTATCCTTAATGAGAGGTATTGTCTAGTATATTAACCAATTTATTAAGCTGACTGAACAATTTATGAGGTAGAAGCTCTGATTTTCTTTGCCCTTAATGTTAAGAATCTATCACTAAATGCCTCTTAATGATGACATATGTGTGTGTGTTTTTGAACGATAAATGAGATATTTCTTTTATACAGTTGCCATCAATTTAATGTTTCATTGTTAATGTTTAAAATGAGTTTTTTACACATTGTAAATTAATATTCTTAGTGTGTTGCAAAACACAGAATGTGCTTTGATTTAAACTGTCACTTGCCTTTCCCAAATATTTTAACTGGTTATAGTGTATTGCACGGAAAAAGGAAAGTACATGAGCATCAATCCAGCAATATGACCAAACTCGACCGGCCACAGTCCAGCATGGTACTACAGGCTTAACCTGGCTGAAAATAGAAAAAATTACTTAGTATCTTATTGAAGTTGGAGTTGGTTTTGCAATTATTATACTACGGTTTACCAATAATATTTTTTATACTTATAATACCATAAACAATGAAAGATATCTTCATCTTCTTTAGAGAGCATGTGACAAGTAAGAAATGTCAGTAGTTGAATGTGCTAGAAATTTTAGCTTTTCCTTACCCACACCTGAAAAAGGAGATAAAAAGTAATTTGTTAATTTCTGGCCAATAACAAATCTTAATTTTATACGTTTTTTGATGCCTATAGTCATAACCATAATTTCATACAGAGTGTTTTATGTAAGGAGTCTCAAATTGATTATAAGAGAATAGATTTTTGTACAATAGTGAACTTAACAGTTTCTTCACAAAATCAATCCTTGAGAACATTCAAATAATATTTCCATGAACATTTTAGTACAGGGAGTGCCAAAATTCATAAGTGTGAGCACACCTTGACTCATGAGATAACCGATTCTTATGTTTTTCCACTGTAAACACATGTAAAGTTATAATTTTAAAACTCTTTGTAAGAAAATCACCACTGAAAACGAAATTCAACTACCTTTTTTCATTTCAAAATGACAACCAAAAAACTATAAAATGTAAAACTATGTATTACACTATAATGAATGCAGTTGTGAAAAGTAAGTTCAGAGTTATTTTGGTATGTAACATTGTACATTTCTCAAAGAATTTTCTTTCCAGTTCAAGCACTAATTATGAAAAATTTTAAATTTTAAAATGCAAACATTGTTTTGTTTCTTTCTTAAAAACCAAACAAAATATTGTGTTTCAGCATCATTTTAATTTTAATAGTAAAATGTTGAGGTGGTTAGTTTTAGCCAAAATTGTTCAAAACCAACATAAAGTTTATTTGAAATAAAAATTACATTTTCATTCAGTTAAATTCCAATACAAAATTGCTGTAGTTATAATTAGGAATACACATATAATTACCCCAATTCATGTTTATACATTTGTTTCATTAAAATTAGTTGTTCAGAAAACTAGAACAATTAAAAATGATTATTGAAATACTGGTCATTATTCGAATAATACGCTTACATTTGAAAAACTTTAGAGTTGAACCATAGATCTATAGAGTTAGGAAGATCCTGTACTCAAAAATGTAGGAAATATTTTTAAAATGTTCTCTTAATTTTGTGGGGAAACCATTTAGCTACTGTATGATATTATAATCTCTTGCAATCAATCTGATACATCTTATATGAAACACACAGTACAGAAAAATATGAAGTGACGTTTTTTATCCAACTTATTTCTCCTCAGAAAAAATGGTTTATTGTGCGATTTTCAATAAGTGAATGCAGAATTTGTTGCCATTTTCAAAAATGTATTTTCGAAATGGTCTAAGAAGGAATCTTTATCCATCCTTCACCCTTTGAAAATAGTTCTGCCAAAGCCTAACTCAATAACTGTCAGCCACTACTCCAAAATCCTGCAAAAATATCTCAATTTGACAGACCAATATAGATTTTATAGTAATTTTTCAACAAAATTAAACAAAAATGTCAATAATATTTAAAGTAGGGATACTGAGTGCTTTGTATAACTACTTTGTAGAAAGTGAAATAATAGTTTTATGTACTAGTTGCATATGGTTAGTAAGTCACATGATGATCAGATATATAATGTTATAGAATGTTGCAGAGCGCCAGTTTTAGATGGTCAAAAGATAGTTTTAAAGACATTTTAATTAGCTTCGATTGGCCAATTTATATTCAGTCCTTTAATAATTTTGAAAAATGTTGTATTATAATGTATGTCTCACACATTTGGCTGTATCGTTAACTAAAATTTAAGTATATAAAATCGTAAACAAAGTATTTATGTTATTTATTTGGTTTGTCCAAAACTGATATAATGGGTGATTCAAAAAGAGCGCCGGTTTTGAAAAGACCGGTAAATTTTATTTTATCGGTTGGCAACAATGTTTTGCCTTGATTCTATTTATGACTACATTCCGATTGTTGACGCAGCTGCTATTTCTCTCATTAGTGCATTCTGTGTATAACCATGGAGAAGTTTACTTGTGCGCAACGAGTGTTAATAGTGAAAACGTTTTATCAGAGTGAAGAGAGTTATGCGGCTACTGTTAGGCGACTTCGCGATACTCTAGGATGTAATGAAGGACCGAATGAATCAACAGTTCGCAGACTCATAAAAAAGTTTCAAGAAACGGGTTCAACAGTCGACCTCAAAAGTTCTGGACGTCGTCGTTGTGCCCGAACTGAACAGAACATTGAGTTGGTTCGTGACAGTGTGGCTGTTAGCCCAGCGAAATCAATACGTCACCGTTCTCATCAATTGGGTTTAAGATGTTCTTCTGTACGGAGAATTATTCGGTACGATCTCAAATATCACCCCTATAAAATTCAGCTGACGCAAGAATTGAAAGTGGCAGATCACCAGAAGAGACGACAGTTTGTCGATTGGGTATTGAGAAATTCGCAGGAGGAAGAAAACTTCGCAATGAATATCATCTTCAGTGATGAAGCGCACTTCCAATTGAATGGATTTGTTAATAAACAGAACTGCCGTATCTGGGGTTCAGAAAACCCTCGCGTGATTAACGAAAGGGAAATGTATCCACGAGTGACAGTTTGGTGCGGCTTTTGGTCGGGCGGCGTCATCGGCCCTTATTTTTTTGAAGATCAGTAAGGGCAAGCTGTGACAGTGAATGGAGACCGATACCGTACGATGATTAGGGAGTTTTTGTGGCCTCATTTGGATAACATAGACATTGACCAGTTGTGGTTTCAGCAGGATGGTGCCACCTGCCACGCTGCCCGTGAAACAATTGTGTTGCTCCGTGACCGCTTTCAAGATCGCGTCATTTCTCGTAATTCCGACCATCAATGGCCATCAAGGTCGTGTGTCTTAAAACCTTGTGACTTTCATCTTTGGGATTATCTAAAGTCATTAGTTTATGCTAATAAACCCCGAACCATCAATGAGTTGAAGGAGGAATTCGACGGGTTGTCGGCCAAATTGAAGTTGAAACTTGTCGTGCAGTCATGGCTAATTTCATGGATAGAGTTGTTTGCGTGCCAGCGTAGCAGAGGAGGACACATGCATGACACTATTTTTCATACATGAAATCGGAAGGTTAGATGAACATATTTATGTATTTGATTTCAGATTTTCATTAAAACAAATCTCTTAATTTGATATATCAAAACCGGCACTCTTTTTGAATCACCCTTTATA
Organism: Homalodisca vitripennis; assembly: GCF_021130785.1. NCBI lineage: Eukaryota > Metazoa > Arthropoda > Insecta > Hemiptera > Cicadellidae > Homalodisca > Homalodisca vitripennis. The sequence goes on from NC_060215.1 coordinate 70,236,040, forward strand.
TATATATATATATATATCCTTTATATATATATATATATATAATTGTTTCCTTGGTTTTCAGTATTAATTGGTTCCAATAATGACCATTCACCAATCAGTTATAATGTAAATTCACAATCAGCCAGTTAGTTATTCATAAAGGTAATTTCTGGTTCTCGATATATAGGTACATTGTTATTAACTAATTTTATTGAATTTTAGCACCATATAAACACTGTAACACCATTTTAATATAAATCACTTTACATTTCATATTTTTATTTTTGAAAATTAAAATACTGGAACTTTTAATAACTGTATACTACTATTTAGAGCCCACTTTACTTACATTTTGAACTTATTTAGTTCATGTTTGAAAGCAAACACTTTTTTCTGTTTACTTTTGTCGCTGCAAAATCAACCATCAATAATGGCTGTTATGGTTATATTCTCACTCTACTCTTCAAGTATTGTTTGTTAATACTTGTATCACATACTCATATAACTATATATACAACTATATTATATGTATTTAATTCAGACAATTGTATATGCTCAATAATTAAATGGTAATATTTAATAGTTATCTTCTTATAATCCTCGATTTTCTTAGTGGTAGAGAGGAATTTATAGTCCTAACTTCGCCTCTAATAAAGACATTTTTCATTACATTTAATTTTATCATAAAGTACTCCATTTGAATATAATGATGTTTAGCTGTTTTATCATCTTCACTTTTTACTAGGTTAGATTCAATCGACACCTAAAAGCCTTACAATAATTTTAATTCATTTTCATAATTTTTGTTTAACATTCTAAAGTTTGATTAATTTTTCATTAAATTAGTTTCAACACATCTCAAAATTTTACATTATCAAGCAACAAATCCTGGATCGCATTTTTAAAAAGATGGCACAGTTGGCTTTCATATTTATTTACTTTTGTGGAAACTGTACATTACACAAAGTAGTCAATTATATTATAAAACCCATCAATTAAAGACACCATTCTGTATATATCACTAGGTATATCCTTTAAACTTTCTGAATGTGTATTAACTAAAATAGATTATCTCATTAAACTCACTTTATAAATGTAGAAGTACAATATAAATGAATACAGTTAGCTTCAATGTTAATTTTTCATTTCTTACTCTTTTATAATAGTGAGTTAATGCCATATTAAAGTGCAGAGAAAATTAAATTTTCCTAAATATTTATTCTCTTATCCTATATAGAACATAAAATGTGTTTGACATGTGTGTGTAAAAATTTGTGGTGCAAAAAATTAAATTACAAATTTTATTTTGTCACAAATGAAATGTTATAAATCTTATAATTTGACTAATAATGACTTTTTTTTATAAATTCATACAAATTTGTTATAACTTGTATACACTGTCATAAATTAATACCAAATTTAGCTATGGCAGTGACAAAATATTAATGTTACTAATGAATGTTCTGTTCCAGACATGGCAGCAAACAAAATAAACAATTTGAAATGTGTTTTGCCAGAAACAAATTATAAGCCAAGACCACTGCCAGATGAACTCAAATCTTTGCCTGACAGAGTTTCTGCTGCGCTAAGAGACAAAACAATCTTTATCACTGGAGGATCTGGATTTCTGGGAAAAGTTTTAATAGAAAAAATTCTAAGGAAAACTCCAGATGTGAAGAAAATATATATTCTGCTTAGAGCCAAAAAAGGCAAAGAGCCTCGACAAAGAATAGATGACATTTTCTCATCTCCAGTAAGTATTTAACACTTTTTCTTGATACTGCTACATGAAAACATTAGTAACTCTTAATAATATCATAAATTTAATATGCAAAATATCAAGTTGGTTTGCGTACATCTTAACTGTTGCTATTTGTTAAATTTTAAATCTTTAACAGTATCCAGACTAATGGTGTTTGACTTTCAAAGTGCTCCTAGCATCCGGGAAATCAGATAATTGCATGCATAATTATAATTTGTTATTTTGGATTACGAATTTGTTTACAAACAAATGAACGGTTTATCTACTGAGTAAGTTTATTTTCTTTTGATTGTTCTAACTATAATAATTTAATTAACTATTAATTTGCTAATTATATATAGTATATATATATATATATATATAATTAAATAATACTATACTATATTACTATATTTAACTAATTACATACATACATACATACATACATATATATATATATATATATATATATTATATATATATATATATATAATAATATACATATATATATATATATATATATATATATATATATTATTATTATTATATGTAGTACAACACAAACAAGCAAAGATTTACATCACATAATTTTATCATCGTATATAAAACTATATATTTTGTATATTTACAAAGTTCCAATTGTGTTTTTTTATTTCAGTATATCGCATACACATATACGATGCTTTGCTACAATCACATAGCCATTTCAAAACAAACGTAAATATTTTGTAAAATATTATTAAACTAATTTATTAGTATTTTTTTACTTTTTTAAATCAAAAATATATTATACATTGGTTGAATTTTTTAAAAGTAAGTTATTTAGGTTTTATGAAGTTCTTAAAATAGCTAACAGTTCTCTTTTGAAGATATGCACTGTCAGTCAGCCAAATGGCTTTTACCACGATGACGACAAAAGATAAAACTAATATTTATATAAACTAATTTTTTAACACAATCATAATAAAAGTAATGAGCAATAAAATAATTTTTATTTGCTCTCTTGAATTTATCAGGTATACAAGCAGTGCTCTGCTCTAGGCCTGAGATTACTATAATTATCAACAACTTATAAATAGTTGGAAAATACAATTTGCAAGCATTTAAAAAATGGTCATTGAATAAAAATTAAGTATTATGAATAAACATATAAATGCTGGCCTTGAAATTGATCTGTTCCTTGATTTGATAACATTTTAATTTATTAAATTAATATTTATTACTTCAAATATTATTATATTCCATACACACAGACAACAAAAATAATAAATTAAAATAGAAAAGGAAATTATTTATTAAATATTATTTAACTTTCGCTCAATTATGTTTTTATGTTTTTACGTTATTATGTTTTTTGTTAATAGTAAGTGCATATTATATGAATGGCAGAGCCATTGCATAGACAATATTTAATTGTTTTGTTATTGAAAGTTGTATCTAGAAATACAAAAACACACAGATTAGTATAGATCTTTTTATTTTTGTACAGTAAGTTATTTTTTGAAATTAAAAAACCAATGTTGCAAAATCCTAGTGGAGAATGAAGTTACCCTAGATTACATCAGTGTGAATAATACAATACAAAATTTAATTTGTTCTTTTCATACAATGCGAGAGTGTAATTTATTTCGTTTCAGTGTTTATATTTAATATATAATTTTGCATTTTTATTTTTAAGTTCCTTTTATTATCTGGGCTGCTACGGGTTAACATCTATATTTATGTGTGAGAAATTGTATTTTTATGTCATAGCTATTTGATATGCTCAAATCAATGCGAGGAACAGAGATTATATCTCGTGTGGAACCTATCAATGGTGACGTGACACTACCCAACCTTGGAATTTCACCTGAGGATAGGGAAACTCTGTGCAAAGAGGTGGAGATCGTATACCATGGAGCGGCAACCATAAGGTTTGATGAACCTTTGCATAAAGCTGTTCTTTTAAATACTCGGGGAACCAAATACATGCTGGACTTGGCAAAGGAGATGAAGAAACTTCAGGTATCTGAAATTAATATTTTTAAGATTTAGACACAAAAGTTATATAAATAAAAAAATTTATTGATGGCCCAAGTAACATGGGAGAGCCATTGGGTGAGTGGTCTGAGCACGGCGTTGGGCTTTGGGTCTGTGTTACAGATAGCACAGGTTTGAATCCTGTCTAGGACTGCTACACTTTTTATCAGTACTGTTTACCTTGTACTATACAAACTCTCTTCTTTGTTCTGTTTGATAAGATCCTCACTCAGGCCAGTGACCCATGAGGATGTGCAGAATATATATTATAATGTCCAGGGGTACTCCAACAGAAAACTTTGAAAATGTAGTCTAATTCAGAATTTAGCGTTACTTTAACCATAATTTGATTTAGGAGAAATACAAATGAAAATTTATTCATCAGAATATCACTTCTCAAACAGCTAATCTTAAGCTGTCTGAGGGTCTAGTCCGTTAAAACAAGCGATTTTAAGTTTAATTGAGAAAAACAACATTTTTAGAAATTAAAATATAGAACTACATTTACCAGTGTAACTTAGTAATGTTAAGTGTAACTTTTACACTTCACTGTCTTGACTGTGTGGAACTATAGCAATGTTAAAGTGGGTATTAATCATGTGTCTTAAGCATACATATAACTGGAACATATTACTGGGAGGTATGTATTTTAAAAATTATATGTTACTCTCCTGGAAATGTTTGACAGTTTAGCATTTCAAAATGATGTTTTAGCTAGTTCTATATCTACAGTAAAACAATTTGATTTAAGAATAATGCAAAGTCTATGTGACTCAATTGAAATTTGTGTTAAATATTGACCCTCCAAATGCTGGTTATATTGTTTAGTTCAGGGGGAAATACAAATCCACATAATGATCAAGGATAATTATGATATTCAAATACTCTTTTAAAAATACAATCTTGATATAAATATAAAGGAAAATATCTCAACCAACTTATGTGAGACATATCTAATGGGATTTACATGCATGCATACAATTCTATTATATACCTATGTAATAAAGCACTTGCAAAAGTTCATAACAGTAGTTTCACAGCAGAAAGAAAACAACAGTAATATGAAAATTGTATCATAAATTGTCACATTAACAGGATAAGTTCTATTTATTTTTTTAATACGTCCAATAGTTTAATAAGCAAGTAGTATGTTTTTAACTGTTTCGAAGTTTGATTGGATTGTGATTATTTATTAGTATTGCACTAAATAATAAATTATTCAAACACTTTAAACGTGTATAAAATAAATGAAAGCATTAGGATGAATATATGGATAAAAACAAAAATCATACCTGAAATGAACTTAAAATAAACACTTTATTTAGTATATTAAGTCTCTTGGTTTAATTTCTCTTCTACTAGTTCAACGTGGACCACAATACTGATTCTAAATATCCCCCATGGCTTTATAATTTGTTTACGACCTTTGCTTTATAAACAAATTTAACTGAAACTCAAGCTTAGTAGCACTAGAAACAAATATAGCGAAATTAAACTAAACAAATCTTTGAATCATGAAAGGGACTATTTGAACATTGATAATGAGTTTTATTCAAAATTGTTATTGCTCTCTGTTCCATTGGAAAAGAGCTTAGACTAGCTAATTGATTTTACACTTAATTTTGGAGGTGGCATTACTAGAGCAACAATTAAGAACCATAATTGAGAATTTAACAGTTTTAGAACAAATTCAATTGTTGATTTACAAAATGAATCACTATTTTGAACTCTATCAAAACATAAGAGAAATGAGATAAGAGACAAACATTTTATATATATATATATATATATATATATATATATATATATATATATATTCACAAGAGTACCATGGCACTTGTACTCTATAGAGTTTAGAAACAAGAAGAGAAATATGTTGATATTTATTGTAATGTACATATTTTATACATAAAAATCAATGTATATTACTAGTAGAAATACATATTACAAGAAAAAATGGGTATTGAAATAAAGAAATAAACCCATAAACTACTGGAATATAATCAAAATGTAAAGCTGAAATCACTATAATTCAGTGACAAGAGGAGCCATGAGGTGTTGGATTGTTGATGTCATATCTTTGTTCCCAACAGTCATGCTGGGTGAAATCAGTGACACAACAATCATAAACCTATCTTGTGCTTTCATAACCATGCAGTGATTGGTCCTGCTGGCTCATTCTCACAAATTACTGTTTGATGACAAAGACATTTAAGGCATTACTAACAAAAGGTATTACAAAATACAGGTATAAATAATTACTTTATTCTGCAATTGATTTTTAAAGACTTCAGTGGTATTTCCTTCCTTTTTGTCCTTGATGTAAAATATGTCTAGTCATAGAATGATGGGAGGTATCTGATTTTAATGATACAATTAATACATACACAATTGTTTATTTAGATTTCCTATTTCTAACCCATATCTTTTTGTACTTTATTGTTTAAATAATACAAAAGTATGCACTTTAAAAGAAAAAAAGTCTTCACTGAAGAAGTCTCTTAAACTGACACCATTTTGAGACAATTGCTATAGGCTATTTAATTAACAATGAACAACCAAAGTATTCCACAATATTTGAAATATTTCAAATAAATAAATACACATAATTCAATATCTTACACACCATGACTTCTCATACAGCAGTCATAATTGCTATACATGCTGAAACCATACGTAGCTGTTGAGCTGCTCATCTGGTTTTCCATTTCATAATCAGAATAAAGCCTGAAATGTTTTTTTGAATTTGTAACTCTAAAATGAGATAAGTACAGCATCTGTGTCTATTAATTTAAGATGCTGTATAGAAACCAAAACAATCACTTTGACAATCTTCTCTAAAGTTGGTTCGCAACAGTGTGACCAAAAATGGTAATTATGTTGGCAATTTTTTGACATAATGTAAAGGTTTAAATGGAAAACTTACAAAATATAAACACATAATGGTATTATTATACATCATTACGTGTCAAATGGCACTTCTTAAAAGTACTCTATATTGAGATTGAATGTTTTGATTAATATATTTTATTTCATGACAGAAGCAACGGGATCTTAGCGATACACTGTTAGACATGGTTTAATAATGCAGTTGCAACAAATCTAAACACATTTAAAGCATTAATAATTCAAAAGGTACTCTCCAGAAGAAACTGGTGTATACCTTCTGGTTGAACCTACATTGGGTACAGCAAAAACAGATGTGATACTTATACATGGGCAACACCATGGATGTCCAGGAGTGGTACATTACGTAAAGCAAATGTCGAGATACTGAAGTAAAAGGGTGGATCGATAGGTCTAGTCTGCTGCGGAGGATGACTGTAAAAGTAGGTGGAGCTCCTCAAGTGTTAAAAACTGTTACTAGCTTGGAATTGAGGGAATGCTGTCCCCTACCTGCTTTTTTCACAGCTGCTTCCCCTTCTTCCAAGGTGAAATGACAAATATAATGTGTTCCCTATCCCTCCACATGGGGTCACGACAGGAGGTGGCCCTTATCCATCCTGAATATCGTGTCACTCTGGAAGCAAGTGTAACGGTCCTTTTTGGACAAAGTGCAATAAAAGCTTTTCTAGCTCTTTTTACTATGTAACAAAAAAATTCAAAAGGTACTATGAAATACATGTTTGCTGTATTAATCAGTAGTATTAAATTGTAGAGTTAATGATAATAGTTAAATATAATATAGTTATAAATTATCAAAAAGTATTGAATGTCAGTCATTGGCTAGATGAATAAATACAAATTTAACAATTGTAGAAGAAAAGAGGTGATAGTTCCCTAGGTAAGTTACAGTTTGTATTATTATTCATATTTGAAGAGAAATAATAATCAATGTCTATTTCAGTTGTTTGTTCATATTTCAACTTCCTATTGCCACTTACAAGAGAAAGTACTGTATGAGAAAGCTTACCCACCTCCTGCAGACCCTCACAAAATAATCCGTGCATGTGAACTCTTGGAAGAAGATTTGATTGAAAAGATTTCTAAAAGGCAAGTAACATTCTATTAAATATGTAATAACTACTAGTCTTATTTAATTTAACTAATAACATTTACTTGAAATACGTTAAAAAGTACACTTCTTACTTAAATCAAACTCTTAATTACTAAAGTGATAAAAATATCACTAAGATATATATTTCTCAGCTGAAAATCACTACTTCTAGTGGGTATATATTTCTCTTCACACCTTTTCTGCAGTTAAGTATTCCTGCCTATTGAAGGAAAATAATTTAACTTTTGGTGCAGTTATCCTAAATTATTATCATATGGCTTTTAGCAATGAGAGTCTTTAAAGGATGATTCATCTTACCTCAGAGCAAAATTTATTTCTGGTTTGTATGTACAAATTTTTTTAAATAAACTACAGAATAAAGAGAGTTTTGAACCACCACAATAGTAGGATAGGCAAGCTAGAGGATAAGGATCACCCTGTGGTCCATACAAGGAGTTAGTCTCTGGTATCTTACTACTGTCATACTATCAAAATCAATGCCATCAACACGATCACTCTGTAAATAATAAATATTATTAGTACTTTTCTTCTATTTAATAGATGTTACAACCCCTTTAAAGTTCATTTAAAATCAATATTATAGTCATAATTTGCTTAAAAATATTTGTAATATGATACTCTATATAATTATAAAACACCATGATCTGGAAAGGGTATTTACACCATCTATGAACTTGTTTGTACAAGATCATAGAGTTTGTGCAAGAAAAAGCAGTGAAACTGGATATGTTATCTAGTGTATACCCTCCTGTTACCATATTAAAAGATAATGAAGGGTACAATCACAAACTATTGTAGTAATATATTACTTAAAAATTTCAGTCTATCACATAATATACAGTCACAATATTATTGGAAATATACTATTAATACAGTTATATCAATTTGTTTAACTTTTATTAAGTTTTAATATTACAATTTTATTTAAACATTTTCTCAGGCTTTTAGGCCACTTTCCGAATTCATATGCCTACACCAAGTGCCTCTCAGAGGGGTTAGTGGTAGAAGCTACTGAGAATGGCCTGCCTACAATCATCCTGCGGCCTTCAATAGGTGAGCTAGCTATTTAGATACATTTTGGCTTGACCACGATTCATTATTTTCTGTCTATATCCTTAAAACTTTTAATTATAACAAATATTAACAATGTTAAGAAGTAAAACAACATATAATTGTGTTATCAATTCATTTCATCACATGTAAAATATAAAATGTGAATTTAGCTACTTACAAGGGTCATTTGGAAAGTAAGTGGTCGAGCATCTCATTGCTGAACGGGTAGAGGTAGCGGCACAATTGGAATGGTACTGTGTAGCTACGTTCATTATGCATATGGCAGTGTTACAGTTATTGCCACAATGCCATGCTAAGAGCATCTAAACTGGTGTTCAAATAAGCTGCCGCAATCAAATCTCCTGCAGAAATCACCACAATCATTACATGCATAGGCGGGAGAACTTTATTCAATTGTTACGGATAAGCATGTACCAAGATAAAAGAAATCTTTAAATGTAAATCTTATATATGTTAAAAATTGTTTAAGAGTTACTCTTTCAAATATAGATAATAACAATGTTGTAAAAGTTATGTGGAATACTTAATTTGTTAGAGCAACTTAATTTCTAAACGACCTTCGTATATGAGGAAAATAAATTTAATACTAATGATTTTGATTGGTCTTTCATACTCCTGAAGGAAATTCTCATGTTTTAAATTGTGGTGTGGTGAATAATTATTGTGATGCAGCAAAAATATTTCCACCCAGAGTATTCTATATTCATTCAAAGCAACACCAAACAATCAAACATGACAAACTGTAGTTTATAATATATCATATAGCAAAAGAATTGGTTTTTAATATAAAGCTGTTGTATAAAGCGTAATTTTGTATACATAAAAATATGAAATGTTTTAACTATATAGATTTTTTTAATTTTTCAGTGATCCCTATTTGGATAGAACCGTTACCTGGTTGGACAGACAACATTAACGGGCCAACAGGACTTCTGATTGGTGCTGGTAAAGGTGTGATTCGAACAATGTACTGTAACAATCAAGGCTATGCAGACTACCTGCCTGTAGATATTGCAGTCAATGGAATCATCCTCTCCACTTGGAATTATCTTGGAAGAGGGTAAGTCATCTCTTAGATAACAGATCCCAGCAGTCTTGTGCTGTTTTGATGAAAAACTCAAGATAAGTAAGGAATAACTCACATGATTTAATGTGAATCACATGGAAATATATGTAGAGAAAATATCCAGTTGATTGACATATTTCCTTATGCTTAAGAAGTGTCAGTTGGTATAAACACAATATCTCAGCATTGTATATGCTGGACAAATATGCAATCACAATAATTCAGCTAGTCTAATTTCCTAAGATAATTTTAATTACTTTTTAATTGGGTGAGGTATGTAGATTTGAATGAAGGTGAACGGATCAGAAGAGAGTCTATTAGCAAACAAAATTATTACTTTGAAGTATACTAAGTATGAAACATAAAATACAGATGCACTTTTCTTTATTCAAATACTTTCAACAATCTCGTTGAAGAAATTCATAAAATAAAAAAAGGATATGGTATCGTTACTTCTAATAAGAGGTTATCTAAACTAAGGTAAATTAAACAAAAAAGATTCTCTTTTCATTGGAATTTTTAAATCCATTTGATAGTATACTTTGACAATGTAACAGTATAGGTAACACAAGCTCCCTTACAGAGTCCTCCTATCCATGACCAGACTAGGCTGCTTTGAATGTCTATTATCAACTCTGGTGATCCGTCTCCGTTGTAGATCTTAGTGGTTTACGCAATGTGGCTAGAAACTAAATTCATGAAACACTAAACAAAACATTATGTTGCTGAAAAATGATAAAGATGACAAATTAAAAAAACTAGTCTTCAAATGTGTAAGAAAACCCAGGTCACCTCATCAAGTTTGGTAGCCTTAATTTCATTATACGTATTTGTTTTTTAGCTAAAAGTAATGGGTTTGGTTCGATTACTCCACTAATCATTGGCCTAACAACAAAACATTATATTAGTTTCAAATAAGAGGTCCATTACGCTAACGATCCATGGTGTAATCAAACCAATTGGTTTTAAAAAGCAAAATATAATTGAAATAGTTTTTTGGGCCAACAATCCAAAATTTGAAAAATGAAAAAATATATCATCTTATAATAGCATTTATGAATACCATTACTAATATAAACTCACTATATTAATATATTTCTAGTAATGTGTTAATCGTCCAATTTTAATATTTATTGAAATTACTTTATAAGTTATCTACATACATTAGTATGACTAGTTGAAGAGCTAGATAGTGTACAACTTCAAAGATACATATAGGAATGTTTTAATACTTTGTACATCCACAATCACATCAAGAAAAATCAATTTCTTAGGTACCTTACACAACTAATCCTTAATGACATAAACCATGTTTAATATTACAAATCATGAAAACACTGTTAGAAATGTTTATAAAAATACAACAAGATTTTAAATTCAGGTGTAGAAGTAATTTTAAAATGTTTGGTAATTACTATAGTAATGATTAGAATACTTTTTATTTTTAACAACAGAGTTTTGTTGTTGTTTTAAATTATAAGGAAATGAACCGTTAAAATACTTTTACAGGGATACAGAGCACAAGATCGCACACCTCACCTCTAGCATGGAGTGGCAAGTAAGCTGGCAGGAGATTATTGACCTTGGGAAAGAGATAGTTTCTGAGAAGATCCCACTCAACAACTGTGTGTGGTATCCTGGGGGAAGTATGAAGCGATCAAAGCTGTTGCACCAAATCTGTGTCATATTCTTTCACATGATTCCTGCCTACTTTCTGGACACCATTATTTTCCTCTCTGGCAACAAGCCGGTGTAAGTACTAAAACTTCAATGATAATATCATAGTCTTTTTTTGTTCTCTTAGGACAAGAAGCTTATAAATTGCACTTAGTCCTGTAAGAACCTTAGTCGCCTCCTATCAGGATTCATGAGGAAGAATTAGGGCACTAATCTCAAAGTCATGTCCCCCCGGAAGAAGGGGAGGCCAGCTCTGAACCAGCCTCTCCAGCCAAAGCAGGCAGGGGGTGGCACACCCTTGTTGAGGCTAGCAAAAACCTCTCAGAAAACAATTTTTAGCCATTTTAAAACTGATCTGGCTTGAAAGAAATATGATACAATAAAATGATTTAAAATATAACATTCAAATAGTGATACGTAATCTTAATTTATTGGAGAGTATGAGATCTTAAGAAGTCTAACTGTTCAAAACCATAGAACAAAACAGATGAAAGAAACTTTTAGATTGCACACAAAATAAGTTATTGTTGCTATGACAAATATTTTGTGCAAAAAATAAATATGTTTGTACCTTATTTTGTTTTAGATAATAATGAGTTGCCAAAGATCAGTCTAAATAATATAGACTGTAATTATTACATAGTAGTAAAGTTTTCAGTTGTGTTAACATAATATCTTTTATTGGATTGTTTCTGTACACTCTAAAAGGATAATCTACAGTACAGACAAAGCGTATTAATGCTATACAACTTAACTGTATTTTTCAAAATTTGTAACTGTAAACCCTACTTATAGTATTGCTTTATTTATTTTAATATGAACAACACCAAAAGAAATATTATAATGCTTCATGAGAAGTAACAGTGCTGTTACTATTACTTCACAGAGTATTTAGAATGAATGTCCGAAGAAAGATTACTGTATATGTAATTTCATCACATTAAGTTAATTGTTTTAGTTTAAAACAAAGTTGGAAAAGACACTATGTAATCTTTCTTTAGTAACGGAATTATAATTAGCCTGTCATATTTTATTCCTCTTTCAAAATACCACCATCATTGTTTGATAAAGTTTTGTTATTGTTGTATATATATTTACTCTGTGTAATGTCCTCACACGTATTTCTCAACTTGAAGGATAGTGAGTTCATTACGTTCGCTTATAATAAAATATAGTAATTCTTGGCAAACCCCTTTATTTCTCCCAAATTCCAATGTTTAATTTCTGTTTTGGAAAACTTCAAAAAATTTAGTTGGTATATCTTTAAAGTTTTGATTTCTCCTTCATGTTTCTTTATTTTATTAAAATTGATGTGTTACAAAGTACAAAACTATAAAATCAGAAGTATAAACGTGAAAAGTATAAATGAAAAATATGGACCTCTAAGATACACCAATATATCATAAAAATAGACAATTTTAAAACAGACCATACGTATCCCTACCATATTAAGTACATACATATGGTACACGTATGAACATTACTCTGGGGCTTAAGCCACATTTGACTAATATATAAAAACCATCCCAATATATCCTGATAATTAAATAATGTTTTTAGACTGTGCCGTGTACAAGAAAGGATCAACAAGGGATTTGAAGTTTTCGAGTACTATGCTAACAATCAATGGGAATTCAAAAATGAACATGTACACTTGCTGAGGAAAGTAATGAACAAGCGGGAAAGATTTGAGTACAAGGTTGATGGGGAAGATATGGACTTGAGAAAATATTTTGAGGATTGTATTTTGTCTACAAGACTGTACATTCTGAAAGAGATGCCAGACACTCTACCTGCAGCTCGCAAGCATATGCGCATGTAAGTTCTTCACTGTTTTTCCATAAATTTAAGTAGAATTATTAACAACAATGACTAAAATGGGACTTATTAAACAATTTATATGTAAATATACCTCATATAGAGTGTAATCTAACTGTCAAAAATTAATGGTATACTATATATCTAGATGCCATGTAATTATTTGTTATCATGCTGATCACTTGTGATAGTGTGTAATTTTAAAATCTGCCACAGATTAACAGAACCGTATATAAAAGTTAAAAAATATTGTCTTAATTTCATCAATTATTTACTAACATACAGGCTGCAGATGATTTGGGGGACATTTAATTGCAATACTAAAATGTGCTTTTTAGGTTCAGGATATTCCTGCTCTGGAGACATAAATATGGTACCAACTTTAAGTATGGTCATCTAATGTAGATAGCCACAACAACGAGAAATCAAAGATAATTCATAACCACAAGCAATTACATTCTCCGTAGCAAATCAGAACTCATGCTTGATCATCAAATATTAATTAGCAACTGTTGTCTTTCAAAAATTGGCTAAATAATAAAATTTTATTTATCTTAATGATTCATATAAACCATTGATAATGGCAAATATTATCTATAAACTTAGCCAATATTAGTATAAATAAACTAAACTTTAGTTATAAACGTTCACTTCATAAAACGAATTATACTTAAAATATTAATATGTCTTAAAATATAACATCTTAGAAAAAATCTAATCCAAATCTAAAAAGGGATTTTTAAAGGCCAGTTATAAAGCAGTTTTATGAGTTATTTACTATTTAAATCTTGGTAGTTGGTGGAATTTTGGTGAATTATGATTTGAAAACAATACTAAGTACATCCACAAGCACGTGTTCCTCATCATTGTGCACCACTTTCGATCAATTACATTTTACATTTGAGAGAAACAAAGACTAATTAAATTTACTCGGTTCTTTAAAAATATGTGTAATAAAGAAATACTGTATTCTATTTATATTGAAGGAAATTCATTCAGGTAAATAAGCATATCACTCTTGTATTATTTACAAACAACTATGGTATGAAGAGGGAATGAGATTTGTACCAGAAACTGATTTAAATGTTTCCCAAATAACTCAAAATATTATAAGTCTAGCTGGATCTCATTAAAATTAATATTATTTCTATTTAAGAGCAGGTTTGCTAATATCGTAGTTTTTTACTCAAATATACACACATGCATGTGCTAGTGTGCAAGTTTAATCTAATGTGTGTTTAAGTTTTATCCAAAAAAATAAATGACTAGCAAAAATTTTAATTGAGAATCTAAAAACAATAATCTTTTAAGTTTATTTTGCAACAAACCTATGTCTATTATAAATTATGTCCATTATTAATAATTTTAACTCAACATCTAACTTGACGTGTTTATACAAGGAACTACACACATCCTTCATTCATTTCCTTTGTTTTCATTGCATGATACCAAACGAGGCTTCAACTTTTGGGGCTATAAATTTTATTCAACAGCATAGTCTCATGACTTTTAAACAGACCTTCTGTTTTGGTCCTAAATTGTGTAGACTGTACAAGTAAAGAAATAGTATCCAGCAACACTCTCAACAACCAAGATCAATGAGTGATTGAGTACAAGGCATATCCGCTAGATTTTTGCTTCTGACTATTGTTCTAGTATGCAAATTTATTTTGTATGTAGATTTAGACAAGAGTTAATTAGAACAGAATATAATGGGTGTTTATGCATCAAAGGCAACAAATACATGAATAGACTTAGTCATTTTACATTCTTAATTAGAAGATATCATTAATCTAAATTTTACAAATAAGGTATATAAAACGCTTCATAATTAGTTACAGGCAATAATATTCATGAAATTCACTAAAGGATGAAACATTCATGATATGTGAAATTCATGATATTCACTAAAAAACAGCAGTAATGTTTATAATTAAAACACATTACATAAAAACATATGGAGCATAATTATTACCTGTAAAGAACACCAAATAGTATTTTAAAAATTTATAACTAAAAACGTTCAAATACAAATTTTCATATTTAATATGGATAAACTATATTGTGATATCATCTTCAATTAAAAATGTTTATATAATAAAAAAGGCTTGTTTGCTTCTCAATGCTTTAAAGCTGACTAGAATATGTACAGTCTCATATAAGTGTTAAAAAGTTTTATACAAGAAAACACATTGCAACTACAAATTGCACAAGTGAGCATTTTAACTGTTGAGAATTATACTCAAATAAAAATTAGACTGTTTTAATGTAAATTCTTTCTTGTTTTAATTATCACCGTTTTGAAAATTCTTATTGATATTATATTACTATAAATAGTGAAATAGGTAGAACTAATAAAATAACCTAACTAATAACTGTTGAAACATCAAGTTGACTTAACCCCATCCAATGCATATTCAAATTTCTATAGAAATTGTTCTTTCGGTCATTATTATTTATTTTAAAAATTGTTGTAACACATTTGTGAAGGATATTAAATCAAAAAAACCATACTAAACACGAGTCTGATTTTGATTTTGAATAGCAAATTTTCAAAATGATAATGTTATATGGCAGAATCAAAATAAATGAAAAATACAAAAAAATGGAATTAACAAATGAAGTGTTTCTAAACAAATCAAATTCACTTAACAAAATAAATCAAACTCTTGTTTCATACAAAGTATGTGTTTATGTTCAATCCATATCTAAAATATTATTTCATACAGTGATTTTCTAAAAATAACCGCTCATGGAAAATTTAAATAACAATCTACAAGGTTATATATATATATATATATATATATATATATATATATATATATATATATATATATACACACATTTCAATTGTGAGGTTTCAGACAATGTAATAAGTGCACAATATCTCACATGGCCAAATGCAATAAGAAATAAGATTTAATTGTAAACGAAACAAGCTATTATCCTTTGGAAATAATGTAAAATTTATTTTATTTATAATACTAATGGCATGGTGCTGGTGGAAGTCTGGTATGTTCAGATCAAAGTGTGAAGTGTTTGGAAATGCACTTGTTAAATAGAAACATACAGTATAGTTAATTTTTAAGTCTGCCTTGAAGAGATAATATAACACACTTTCTATTAAAACGTAGAAATAATTAAGTATTCTATAATTTTCAATAGACGACAATATTAGTCAAAAGGACATCTAAAAGCACATTGTTTATAACTAAAAATTAAGGGCAGAAGAATGGTTATCTAGTTCATAGGTTTTAATTTGAGATTACAGCTTTAGGAATATAAAATAAAGAAATACAAGGGTTGAAAATGTTAATTGTGCTCAATAAAACTAATTCCAAGTAATTGTTATATGGTATAATATGTTCTAATACAATGCAAGGCTTAACCCTCAAATGTGTGGTCTATTCCCTTAAAACTAGCATTTAAATATTACTAGTTACATATAAAAAACTATGAGATTGTTACTGTATGACTTACACACACACACACACACACACACACACACACACATATATATATATATATATATATATATATACAATAATGCTCAATACTAAATTGTTGAGAGGAAATTCTATGCTCCAGGTTTTCTAGATTCTGCTTAAAATCCGATGAAAAAGGTAAACTGTTTTGCCAAAATAAAAATATGTCTTCTACATTATTCAGTCAAATATAAATAAAAAAAAAACATTTATTTGCAGACAAACAAAACACAAACAATTCACTCATGCAAACAATTTAGGGACCTGGCGCTGAAAATAATTATTTGCACCAGGGAAACACTTTCTTAGTTAATATCACCAACATAGTAATGTTCATTGTCTTACAAAAATTTCTACTCTCAGGTAAAACAAACTGTGATGTACTTTCAGGATGTATTGGGTGGACGTGATCGCAAAGCTGATGTTTTTTGCCTTCATGTTTTGGTGCTTCACTTCATGGACAGGCCCACTCATAGCCATTGTCTCACAGTTCTTCCACTTTCTGACCTCTCTCTTCTCTTCAGAATATAGTGCTAGTAGTGAAAATGTTTCTATCAAAGACTTGTAAAGGACCCATTAAGCTATCTTTAGTGGACCCTAAGTATTTTTACCTACAGGCTAATGTTAAGTTTCAACTATCTTTAATATTTTCTAAGTGCAATGATTTTTTGTAAATGTTAAGTTAAACTGAATATCAAACTAAATTTTCCTAGAAGACTCAGAAGAATATTACATTATAGTTAATACTATATAGCTACTATAGTTAATACTATAAGTCTAGTCTAGACTTTGAAAATACTTTTAAGTATCATGTTGTACTGTGTTCTGCTTATTATGCTTTCTACTGATAAAAAACAGGAAATAAAATTAATACAAAATATTTTAAATGATTACAAATAAATATTAATTCTTCTAAAATCTTGAATAAAATCAAGATCAAATCATTAAGTAATACTTGTACTGTCGCTAGTAACAGTGCATTAGGGCTTTCACATAGCTCTCAAGCAGATTCATACTTTACAATAAGAAGAACAGGTATTTATTTGGTTAAACTAATATTTGCAAAAGTGATTAAATACAACTTAAAAAACTAACAAAAGGATCTGATTATTACTTAAAAAAGCTTAGTTGTTAATTTGAAAGTAAATAAAAATCAATATACAAAAACTAGTAAGTAGTTCAAGCTAGTTACAACTTGTAAAAGAAAATATATCTATGTGTGTATTTTTAAGTACATACTGACATTTAAATAAATAATAAGAGTTTTTAACGCTTCTTACAAATTTTATAGATTACCTCATTCTATAAAATAAAAATGATACTATTAAATAGAATGTATAGATTTAATGATCAAGATAATGTGTAAAATTAAAATTTACTAATGGAATGAATAATAGATTAGGTTTTATATCCTGTTCTTCTGGAATATAAAATCTTGAAATCCAAAGATGGTCCTAGCAGAATATGACAGTGCTCACATTGTCTAAAGAAGACCTCCTAGTACTAGATGTTTCTAAAATATATTTTAAACTTCAGTGATTGAATACAACAAAGCAAAAGTAGTTTCTAAACATTAAAAGAAAAATAAAGAAACACTTCAGGAAACTACACACTTTTATGTATGTCCTATGAAAAATCTGTATTAATACTAATAATAAAGTGAATTTAAATAAACTACACATAACTGTCATTGTAATAAAAATGTAAGAAACGAAACATTAAAATTTTATTTGGTAGTGTTAAGATTGAAGGGTAACTCGATTCAGTGGATGTTGTACGTAAATTTTAGCTATCCTCAGGTATGTTTCTGTGTTGTTTCACACATCATAAAAAGTGATAGTGAAAGGTATTTTATTTGATATTTTTCATTAATAATTTTGGTCGTGAAAGTCTGAGTGAAAGTTGAATGAATGGAGTATGCATGATATACACGACAGGATATGTGATAGGGGCCAAGAAGTACTTACACAATAGACATTCCTGTGACCTGTAATATTTAGTTCCATCATACATACTATAATAATCTGAGCACATATAGATCAAAATGATACACTAATTAAGTGTTGATCAACAACACAGTTGTGTGAGTCACATGGGTTTGTTCCAAAGATGTGCTTTTGTTTGTGCATGGCCCCTACACTGTATTCTAACAATCTTGTCAAACTACGAGTATATGTCCTTTTTCATGTATCTGTATCTGTTACAATTCACCTAACCAAAGTATATCCAAGTGATGCGCTCAAGTGTTACCGTATAGTTGTATTTAGCTGTACCAGGTTTAATATTTACAGTGTAGAGTATACATTAGTGATAATAAAGGTGACTTGAATTACTGTTTTAATATTTACGTTGGTATGTAAGTCTTCTTTTACACCGGTGTGTAAATCTTTTTACATCTTGTTAGTATGAAAGCAAGAATACTTTTGGCTTTGGTCATGTTTATTGCATTTTTAATTTTTAATAACATTATTTGGGTGTCATACATTAAAAAAATATTCAAGTTTTTTTACAAGAAGATAGCTTTATTTATTTTTATTATTTCACAGCGGGTCTACACTGAGTGATTTTGGCTATTGTTTCTAAGCCTGGCACAGTGAAGCATCTACCACAGTTAACTTATTAAAAAAAACTTTGATTTTCATTTTTAGATAATAATAAAACTAAAAACAAAATTTTCATTGAAAACCCACATATTCTGAATACGAAAAGCTTAACAGCATTAATAAATAGCTTCATAATTACTTGAATGTATTGTTCAGTATTATGGGGGGACATAAGCTTTGCTTGAATCAGCACTAATAAAATCACATATATTGTTTAAAAAAAAGTAATTAATACAATTTAATACAAGTTTCAAGTAAGTTCAGCAATGTGTTCTGTGTTATGGGGAATTGAGCTCTGCTTGAACCTTAGTCAGCAGTAATGAAAACTCATGTTTTGTTAACGTAAAAAGCTAATCAGCATTAATAAAAAAAACATCAGAGCCAGATTCTTAAAGAACATGCATTAAGACATACTTGCTTTTTCAACTAACACACAATTTGCCCACATAATACTATACATTGGAGTGTGGAAATTCATTTGATTGTACATGGTGGTCAGTAAGTAGATTGCAATATTCAAGAAGTAGTTTAGAATAAATCATTCATTATATAGACCCCAAATCAGCTAGGTCTGGTAGACTGGTGCTAATCTATATGTATGGCTGTTTTATCTATCCCTGGAATTGAAGGCATTTTTGTAATATACTTTAAAACAGACTTTTAACCACTTATGAAAATTTAGTCTAACAACTGTACATTCTGAAACATATAATAGAACAGTCTTTTTGCACTGTCAAAACTATATATTTTTATAAAACATGTTTTGTGTACAAACAAATATTTTTGAGATTTTTTGTTCAACGAATACATTTTTATTTAAATAAATATCAATTGCACCTAATGATCGAAAAACATTTTATTTCTTCAGACCTGATTTTAAAGTAACTGTACTTGTCCACATAGTTATAAAATTAGAAGCTAGATAATAAAAAATGGCATAGAGGTAATTTTTTTAATAAAAGTATGATATATCAACAATGTTTAATATTAATCTTGTATAGTTAATAAAACTCATACTATTATTACTTTGGAAACTGTTAACATGAAAACAGTAATAGATATAATTTTAACTAATTTTAGTTACAGAATTTTAATAAATAAAACTGCTTGGAGATAACTTTCAAAGCGTCCAATGGATTCGACATTGGCTCTTTAAGTTAAAAATGCATCATCTAATAGACCAGACACTTGTGCTGAAAGGGATAACCTTAATTTTAACTACTGAGAAAAGCAGTCCCAGTTGAAAATTTGTGTTTTAATATGATTTAGGAATCCCTTTTTAAATCCTGCATAATTGAGTAAGAAAAACAGTTGGTTTTTTCAACAAATTTGTTTATACTTTATATCTACAGAAAAAAATAAAAGAGGTTGCAGTGGCAAAGATTCTCTCCCTTCCCCCTCTCATGTAGTAAGAATAGAGAATGTTCAAACCTAACACTCTAGCAAACACCAGATATCTTTCATTTAACAAGCATTTATATTTTTCTAATAATAATAATAATATTATTTTCCTGATTTTCTTAGTTTACAATAAGAATAATTTAACAGAAGAACAATTAATCAAATAATGTCAGTTTTAAATTGATTCTTGTTAAATACTTTCCTCTTGGAGAACATAGCAAAAAACTATTTATCTTATGATTTATATGTAAAGATATGACAGTAAAATTTCTTTAAAAATACTTATACGGAACATTGCAATATTTCCTAATTTTCTACACGAAATTTTAAGCATTGACGAGTTTTGCATGAGCTAGCGGAAAGTTCAAGATAAGTCTTACCTTGGCTTGGTCCTAGGAACTGTAAATGATTATAAAAAATGTTAAAAGAAGAGAAAAGAATTGACTGGAAGAGGTTGGTACTCACATTACTGGTCCCTTTTAATTCACCTACTCACAGTTGTGGGATAGATAAATAAACTGCCTAAAGCTGACTCCATGTGGTTTTTATAACTCTTGTGGTCATCTTGTTCCAACTTCTAAAATTGTGCTGTCCCAGGAAATCCTAGCCATGCCATGATTCTCTAAGCAGCCAAGCTCTGACGTCTTAACTTACTAAAACTTGTGTTATGACACAATCATATTCCATGTAAAATGGTTGTATAATGTTTTAACTTGAACAATGTATAGGTTTAAAGTACTTTCAGTACCAATATTAATATTTAGTGTTAAGTCACTAATCTCATTTTCAAAAAGTATGTAACTTTGATGCTTAAATAGGTGAACATTACATTTTTAAATGTTTCATCAAATTTTAATCATGTTCTGTACTGACGCACTGTAAAAGTGGTTTTATAGACAATATAGATCCCTGAATAAAAATATCACAATTTCAGTACCTGATTTGAGTATTTTATATTTTTAATGTAATCTTGCCCTAACTATGTTATACAAAAAATAATATATCAGTGAAATTTCTGTAATTTATTTTGTATTATATAGTTAACTATTATGTATGAATTAAAGTTTAATCAAAAGCATTAACGAAAAGAAATGCATATTACCAACAGTTGGAAAAAATATGTTTAGTTAATTTTAAACAGCAAGTACTTTTAATTGAATATGTAAGAAAAAGATTTCTAACTTCAGAAATAATTATTAAATAATTTAACATTATGGTTTTGAAAGACTTTAATTTTAGTTAGACACAAAGTAACAGAATCAAACCGTTCATTGTAATCAAATATATGTTAATTTGTTTTGTATTATGTTGTATTAAATATGAAGTTTAAACGTCTTTTTTATGAACCCTCTTCCCAAATCCACTCACAAATTGATATAATTGTTCTGAAATAAAACGTAAAATATGGTCCTTAATATTTCAGGTTATTGATATACACACAATACTGTGAAAGTCAAGTATGAAACAATCCTGACACCACAGCTTAGCAACAACACTCATGCACATTACACTTAACAATCACTTATTCTCTGGCCAGAATGCAAGACCCATGTTAAGATCGAAGAAACAACATTAATAAGAGAAATTCAAGAAAGTCACAGCCGTCGGATCACAGATTCTTTGAGAATATGTATTCAAATAGTTAGGAATACGTGTTATATGTAATTGTTGTTATAAAGAAAAAATGCAAATCAATAAATAATGCATTTACCAGAGCCTTGTCTTTACATTTTTATATAAATACCACAGTTGCCACTGTGACACCAGAAAACACTTACTTCTTTTTTATACTTGGATTATCAGCACAAACAATGCAAATTCTTTGGTTTTTCCAGGTAAATATATAAATAAAATACCACCATCATTCATATCATTTGATTTGCGTGTTGCACCTTCCTGGCTAAACAAAGCCCCTTTTATAACAAACATCAACCATGAACAACTATATAAAAGCTTAACAACTGTTGTAACAATAAACGTCAACACTAAGCAAACACACGGCAAGCCACATAGTCAGTTAGCTGCATGACGTGCGGCCTTTGGATCAATGTCAGATGGTAACACGTAGTATATGACTAAAAACTGTATGACATTCATTATTATTTATGAGTAGAGGAATCTATTGGTGCAAGTTACATCTATATAATTTATGAGGTTTTCTTATAATAATACCGTAAAGTTGTTCAAAAGCTATGCTGTCTTCATCAGTTTACGAGCAGTATAGATGAATGAATGTTTGTGACGTCAGTCATCAATTGGAGAGTTAAATTTCATTAAAACAATGTAATTTCCCTAAGTCTTAAATGATTTCAAAACATGTAACCACAAAATTTACATTTTTATTTTCACCTGTTTATACTTGAGTCTGGTTACAAAATTGTTCAAATTTACGACTTTTAACACGTTTGCTACCAACATGTAAAGAAAAAAAACAATCATCACAGCCCAGTGTCAAATATAGTTGACTTGCTAAACTCTCTCTATAAATCAATGTCAAGTGAGCCCCTTAACTGCCAAGTGTCCAACATTTACGAAATTTAGTTAGAGTCATAATATTGTTGCTCAAGGGGTCCTCTATTCATTTACCAAGTGGTGTAAGTCCTAGTTCATATTTAAACCACTGAGAGCAGCACAATGTTTGTCAAGTAAACGAAATGGCTGCGTGGGCTTGGGAACAAGTGGTTTAAGTTAAGTGGTCCATACTACCACACAGACATAAATGGTTAACAAACATAACCTCAAAGCCAGTGCACAGTCACAGTCAGAGTAGTTTCGTATATGGTGGTAGTTGCACACGTTTTTCATATCATTGTGCATAATGGGAGACATTGAAGTGCCTGTACCTCGACCCAAGAAGCGGCTGAGGCAACCCGATAAACATAATCGTGCTGAAGCAAAGAAAAACAGGAATAGTGGGAAGGCTTATGTTAACAGAAAAAACAATAATGTTGACCCCAAGATTTTCAGAGACATTGACTGTGATTGCCAAAGAGAATGTTACAGTAAGGTAGATGTAGAGGAAAGGAGAAATTTACATAAGAAATTCTGGGATATTGGTGATGTTTATGGACTAGTACAATGTAGTGGAATAGATAGTTATCGCCCACGCACCAAGGAAAGGTCTGCTAGACCTCTTGTGAACTTGTTTTTTCTAAATAAATCTTCGAATTTCATTCAGGTTTGTAAAAGGTTTTATCTTGATACATTTTATATATCTGACGGCCGAGTCACAAGGGCTAGTCCTAGAGCGATTCCAGTTGCCGACACTGCCTTTGTTAAACAACACAGAAAGTTTCCCAGAGCACGAATCTCACTACACAAGGACTCATAATCCAAACAAAAAATATTTGAACGAAAACTTGGATGTAAGTAAAATGTATGATTTGTATAAAAAGTATTGTATAAATCATGAGCCTGTAAAAATAAGTTATTACACGCATAGTTTTAACACTCAATATAACCTAGACTTTCACACTCCAAATAAGGACACTTGTAAAAGATGTGATGAGTTTAAAATTAAGAAAGACAATCCGAGCCTCTCACAGGAAGAAAATCAAGTGTTTATACATGAACATGACCTACATTTGCGTAAAGCTCAAAAGGCTAGGGATCTGATGAAAGAAGATACAGAATCTATTAACAAAAACAATGGTTTGTATGTTTGTTGCATTGATATGCAGAAAGCGCTACCTTTCTCCCGATCTTAAGAGTGAGCAATGCTTATTACAAATTTAACATGTATGTATATAATGCAGGTGTGCACGAATTAAAAAATGATAATGCAGACTGTTATGTATGGGATAAAACAAAAGCTTCAAGAGGGTCTCAAGAAATCTCATCTTGCTTAATAAAACACTTTGATATGCTGCTGTGCAAACAATCACATAATTATCTACTCAGACACATGTGGAGGCCAAAACCGTAATACTAATGCTGCTTTATCATTGATGAAATACGTTCAGTCATCTGAAAACTTTGTTAACATTATAGAACAAAAGTTTCTTGTGTCTTGTCTCGTTTTTACCAAACGACCAAGACTTTGGTGCAATTGAAGTTGCAGCAAATAAAAACCACATTTTTGTTCCTGCTTACTAGTACTAGTGTAATGGCTTTTGCAAAGAAACGCAATAAAATGATTGTTTACGAAATAACAAAAGAAGACTTTTTGTGCACAAATCAGTTGAAAAAAGCCATTAATAGAAGGAAAAACACAACTAATGAACCAGTGAAATGGTTGCTTATGCAACATATTCAGTATGAAAAACGGCTTCAATTCCAGGTCATATACAAAGAAACTCTTAGTGAGTTTGAAGATTTCAAGATGTTAGACCTTTCCCCTGCTAACAAATGTGTGAGACCCCTTTGCTCTCTACAGAACATTGATTGGGCAGATTCTTTTATACCCCAATAGACTGAAAGTAACAGAAGCAAAAAGAAAATATATGATGGACCATTCATGCCACCTGTAAAAATTTGTTGACTTATGGCACTATTGCTCACCCTTAGTAAAAACCTCAAATAAATCACGGTCTAATAACACTAAACTTGTCAAGTGGTATACACCGGAACTAGCCAAAACAAGAAATGAAATGCTTGCATTATTCACAATTTATAAAAGTTTGAATTTAGGGGGGTCAGAGCAAACTCAGGCAGCTTATAATGTATATATTCAACATAAAAAAAGGTATAGGAATGAATTAACACTAGCAAAAAAAGTTGCAGTTGAGCAGTATATTAGTAAAGCTCCTAACCAATGCAGGGCTGCTTGGAAGGTGATTAGTAATGAACACTCACCTACACACAGTCAAGATGTAAATTTGGATCCTGAGGAATTCAACCAGTATTTCATAAACTCAATTAAAGGGCTTAGTGAAGGAATTCCCCCCAGCCACCATAGTCCTGATTACTTTCTGGGAGAACGAATGATTGATCAAAATTCATTTGTTTGGCTAACAGTTACAGCCGAGGATGTTATAAAGGCTGTGTCAAAATTTTCAAATTCAAAAGCTATGGACTATTATTGGTTGTCGAATTTCATTATTAAAAGTACTATTGAATTTATAAGTGAACCCCTAGCGATAATTTTAAATAACTGCATGAATGAGGGATTTTTTTCACCTTTACTAAAGGTGTCAAAAGTTACTCCAGTGTTTAAGAAAGGTGACAAAAATTGTGTACATAACTATCGTCCAATCTCAATTGTCCCTATATTTTCTAAAATTTTTGAATCAATTATGTACAACCAGCTGAATGGCTACTTTGAGTTTCATAATTTAATTTCAAATAGTCAATATGGCTTCCGCCAGGGAAGATCTACAACTTCGGCTGTATTAAACATAATTGATCATACCCTAGAGACTTTTGAAAAAAAGGATTCCTCTTCATTAGTTTTATGTGACCTCAGTAAAGCATTTGACAGTGTCCTTGTTGATGTTCTTCTTGATAAGCTTGCATTTTACGGTGTTAGTGATTGTGCTTTAAGACTTATTAAGTCATATCTTTCCAATAGATTGCAATATGTATGTGTCAGAAATAAATGCTCTCAAATGAAAACCGTGGAAACTGGTGTTCCACAGGGTTCTATTCTTGGGCCTTTTTTCTTTATCGTTTATATTAATGATCTTCCTAAAAACCTCAATACTCATTCAGTGATTTACGCTGATGATACCACCTTACTTTCTAGTCATCATAATTTAGACTGTTTGGCACAAATTACCCAACAATCTGAGAAAAGGGCTTATGAATGGTTTGCAGCAAATAAGCTAGCATGCAATTTGGATAAAACACAGTGTATTACTTTAAGCCTCAAACAGGAAATCAATTTGGTATCGGTAAAGCTCCTAGGAATTAATGTAGACTCAAAATTAAATTGGTCAACTCATATAGATACTGTCTGTAACAAAATCTCTAGAGTAAATTACTTACTTTGGAAACTCAAAAGTTTTGTTAGTCCAGAGTATTTAAGATTGGCATATTTTGGGCTTTTTCAGTCGCACATATTGTATGGTCTACTTGTATGGGGTCATTCTTCACATGTCATTGACATTCTTGTGCTACAGAAAAAGGCTGTTCGTAATATTGGAGGAGCCAACCCACTTGAACACTGCAAACCTCTTTTTGTACAATTTCAAATTCCCACAATAGTAAATCTTTATATTTTTCAAGTTTTATTGTATACAAAATCTAATTTGAATCTTTTTCATACAAGACAGGAGATCCATCAATACAACACTAGGGGAAGGAATACGATTGATATATTGCCTCACAGACTAGCTAAAACTAAAAGCTCGTTTAAATTAAATTTTATAAATTTTTTTAATAAGCTGCCTGATGATGCGAGACTTGTTTCCTTTAAAATATTTAAAAAAAAGTTATATGATTGGCTAGTGAAAAATCCTTTTTACAGCATTGAGGAATTCATGAATTGCCATATTAATGTTAGGTTTTAGTTTATAACTAACTATAATTACTTTTATTTATTGCTACATTACTTAAATTTCATGTGAACTTTTTACAACACTTTTGTGTTAATGTAATTTTTAGCTCTAACAATGTATGTAATTTTAAAGTGACTTGTCCTATTTCTGTAAACAGATCAATGGAATAAATGATTCTTATTCTTATGTACATCAACCTTTCTTTGTGAAACTGAACAGTAATGAGGCTGCAGATCTTGATCCTATGCATTGTGAAGGAGACATGGGGAACTCTAGCTCCGAAGAAGATTAGGTAAACTGCCTTTTGCAAGTATATTGTATTTTTATAAACTTTTACTGAAATAAACCTACTCAATTTTTCTTAGACTTTTACTGTAAAAATAAAACTCTTTATGCATTTACTGATGAAATTATTTCCCCTGCTGGTGTATAACTGAATTAAGAAAAAATATACTTTTAAAATGTAAATTTTCTAACTTCTGAAAGTATACATTGACTGTATAATATATTTTTCGTGTTAACTGTGAAAATTTCAAGTCAATAGCATTTATCTAGAATTAACCATGACCAAGAACACAAAAGCCCTTCTCAAAATGGTAATTTTGGACTTACACCACTTGGCAGCTAAGGGGCTCAATTTTGTAGTTGACGCTTGGGCTGGATGCACTGGATCAATGGCAACTGTTGTTGATGCGAATGCAATGTTGTTTGATTGTTTCTTACAACTATTTGGTCTTGGTGTTCTCAACTTACATTTTCTTGTCAGCTACATAAATATTTGAAAATTATGCTGGTCTCTAAGTGGGATAGTTTTTGCTGGTATTTTAGCATTCTTATCTTGTACCTAAATTTCCAGCATACAAGATTCAACAGGACCTCCAAATAGTGTGTTGTTGTCTGTTTTGTGTTTTAATGGATCAAAATTGTAGTTGAAATTTATAATATATTGTTGTATTTTATTGAATTGAAGATAATAGAAAATACCAGTATAGAAAATATGTTCGCTATGTCAACTACAGCTGCCATCTGTCTTTGCATAAAATAAAATATTTATATACATTGCAAGACACACTATAGACTGCCATCACCTACAATTAACGTAAATTAAAGTATAATTTATGAGTGAAAGTTATGTTATTATTGACTGATTATTGTATAATTAATTAATGTAGACACTAATTGATGAAAAATGTTTTAAAGTTGGTCTACGTAGAAGTGTATCTCACAAGGCTTGGTCTCTGGTGGAAGACAAGTCTAAACTAGCCCTGACAGTGAGAAAGAGTTTTTGAGTCAACTACAGCTGACGCTCATTAGCGAAATTGTTAAATACCTATAGTTCCTTGTGGAGTGATCAAACAAAATTTTTAATCTTCTGAGAATTTATCTTAAAGGACTAACTACAAAATTATAAAAATTTAACCCTTAAATAAAAATCAACTGCACCGCCTTAAATAATGATAAACATGAAGACCAAACAAATGTAGAATATGATTTGATTGAAATATGGTATGTAACTAATTAATAAATTCCCATGTAAACAGGAAATGTTAAATATAGCTCTTATAGTTTTCATCAAATGTTTATTACCCATTAAATGGCTTTAAAATAGCATAAACCAAATTCCTAAGAAAATTATCAAAATAAATGAAAGATTAAGACGATTGAAGTGCGATTGAAACTGTAGTAAGGTTAATAAATATGGAGTGATTATCCCCAAAATAAACAGTATAGATTTAAATTTAGAATATTACACCATACTTGTTTATTTTTATTACATAGTTTTGGATATTGGTGGGGTATAGGCTTGCAAGATTGAGTTTTTAAGAAAGATGTAACTTTATAACACTCAGGCTAGTGAGTTGATACAGCCAGTATAATTGGTTTGTTTTCAATACTGTTGAGTTCCAATTCTGTCTTACATCAGGCAAGATAAGGTTGCTAATGAAACCAGTATTTTAAAGAACTGAATGATGCCAGTGTATTCCAAAGGCTTATTAGCAGTGGTGTAGTGCCGAATTTATCTGTGCCGGAGCGGCCATGGTGTAAGCTGCAGAGCGGGGGACCTTGGAGTTTTAAAAACAGTAGGGCTGAGACATGACTTACTGTCAATGAGTTCCTTAATGGTGTGAGTATGTTATTCATACTGCTGAACCCTCTTTCACAGTCAGCGGAACTACAGGGTATTATTTTAGTGCAGTTTATAAGCTCTTGCAGTCCATCAGGTACCCGCCTGCTGTTGTCCAAGTAATCCCTGTAAGCTCTGTTGATGTTCAACTTTTGAAGTGTTTGCATAGCTGCTCCACTTGAGTTTGGCCAAACCCATGTTGAATATCAGAAGGCCAGTATTCGGGTTCCAAAACTTTTAGTTGCTCTACAAACTCCTCATTCTTGACAATTTCTTCGCCTAAGCTAGCGGTAAACATTCTCTTCTTTAAGTTGCTGATTACACTAGAAATCAACTGCTCACCATTAAATGATACGATAGGGTTTTCATTTAACTTTACAGAAGCAAAACAGCCTTCCCTCCCTCATGGCGACTTGTGCCTCCAGAACTCTTGTCCCAGGTTTTTCTTTCAAAGATTCCAGATATCTGATTGATCTATGAATCAGTTTGTCTGCAAATACAAGGGACGTGCTTCTGTTTTCCAGACTTTCAGACAACAAAGCCAATTCAGCAAGAATGTCATACATAAATGCTAAGTATAACAAAAAATTATGGGAAGTCAGCCTCTTCAATAAACCATTATATTTGCATCTATCAGTGGATGTTCTCTCAGGATCATCCATTGCTTTAGAGAAGTGGCTGGCTAAGGCTTGGTAACCAAACCACACGGCTGAAACAGTAAGAAAACTGCTTGCTACACACCTCGTGCTTAAAATTCTGCCGATTTTATTCATTTGAATATCGAGCTCCTGTGCACATTCTTTTAACTCTCGCTTATTCTTTGGAGATGTGCTGTACAATGAATAAAGTTTATCCACGAATGACTGGAAATGGTTAACCCCGGCTACTTCACTTATGGCATCCCCAATAGCCAGTTCCAGTCTGTGATTCTCACAGTGCCATATGATAATATTAGGGTAAACAGATAAAATTCTCCTTGCTACATCTGAGTGCTTTCCCAACATGGCGTTCGCCCCGTCGCTTGTAAAGGAAACCAAGTTTTGTTTTAAGTACTCGCCATTAAAACCATATCCTTCAAGGCACTGGTGAACACTGTTAAAAACTGTTTCAGCTTTTTGATCAGAAAGCTTGGCTAAGTCCAAAAATAAAATACTTGATGGTTTATCCTTGCTAAATTCACATTTTAAATATACAATGAGGACGGATTTAGAACTAATGCTTGTGGATTCATCAATGATTATTGACAGTTTTCCAGAATTTCCTTTACTTGATTCAAAATGCGCATTTTCATTTCCTTTGAAATATGATATATTATTTCGACTGCGCTATACCTTGAATGAAGGCCTACGCCGATATCTACCCCATTTAGTTTTTGTAGCTCAAGCAATACGAAATGGTCGCTGTACGGACGGTCATTTTGAGCAATAAAATATGCCGATCTAAACACAGCCTTAGTTGAATCGAGCTGAGCTTGATTCATTTGATCAATGACTTGTGGCATCGAATGTTTGTTTGATTTGTCAATAATTGTTTGAGCAATTTGGTGAGCTTTCAACTGTTTATGTTCAATAATCTTTTTCCTCAAAGATTTGAGTTGATTTGTTCTATTTGACCCATAAAAACAAACTTTGCACGAACGCCACTCATAAGAAAGCGAAACATGTTCCTTTTTGTAGGCTACCAAATTACCGACTTCAAAACAAATTTTACAGCCTAACTTACCTTCCCTTGAGTCTATCCAAGGAAAAGCCGCCTTCTTTCTCTCCCACATATCTTCTGTCCAAATTTCATGCCACTGTGTTCTGGGAGGGTCATCTGCTCGAACTTCCTTTTCATTAGGCTCAGGCTCAGCGAGGTTACTTATTTTAATTTTAGCTTTTGGATTTGATGTTTCAGGAACTGGATTTGAGTCAGTCATATTAGGGGCACTAAAAATGACGTTATATATTTTTGTTTAGGTTTTGGTTCCATCACTTCACAAAATTCACAGTCTAATAATTAAAAAATTAGTAATAGGCTTTCACAAATGTATTATAGAGGACTCAACTCAAACAAAACTAACAGTAGATAAGGTACGCTGTTTGAACTCAACCACTACGACTAAGACTTTCGACGATAACAGCTTAATACAAGCACTCACAACAACATAGAGTACGGGAACGCGAATAACAAGTCTCGACCTGTTTGTGTTGTAAATAAAAATTGCAACATTGTTGCTTCATTCTTAATACTACTGTAAAACTGATGACAATAGATTGCATACAAAGCGGGTGTGGTGGAACACAGATAAAGATTCTAGAGCACAAAACTAAAGCTTGAAAATGATGGCTTCATATCCCCTCCTTTAGGGTATTTCAGCATCTAATAGTTTTAGGCTGAAATTAGCTTTATTTTTAAAAGAAAAATATATATAAGTCATCTTTTCATAAAGATATAATCTTCCTTAAAGTTGTCAAGAACTTAAAAAATGCAAATAAGTTGGATAAAAAAAAAATCAAGAATATCAATTAATAAATATATTTGATAAAACCTTTAAAAATTTCTGTTTCATAAGTTGTTTAAAGTTCTTGTACCAGTTAAAAACTTTGATTCTTCTCTTCGTTATCTCTCGGAAAGAGAGTTGCTGTTGGTGATGAAGCACAGTGGAGAGGTTGGTCCATTCAGACAGCCAGATGACTGGAGCATGTAGTTGCTTGAGGAGCCGCAGGGGTGCGGGAGGTGTACGTGCACACTTGCCCCAAGTCACCACATCCTCGACTATTGGCACGCTACCTAGTGCGAGAGCCTCATATATCCGGTAACACTCTGTATTCATGCCCACTGGGCTCAGTGTTAGATCTGATAATTGTAGTGCTTCTATATAATGTTTCCTCGACTCTGAAGTTTCATTCGGAATCCATCTGCAATTTTATAAACCTTTCATTAATTTTTAAAACCATTATTTTTAAGGTTAACATAAATACTGCTCTTCCATCGCACATACAGTATTATTGTAACAATCATTTATGGAACAAACATCAGTGATAACTAATTCATATACGTGTTCTATTATACCTTTCCTAAGATTTTGTAGTTTGAAATATCTGAATGAGGTTTTAGTTTGAAAATAGTTAATATTTTTTACCTTTCATCATTTATGAAAATGAGAAGAAACAGAAAATACTTTTAGAAAACTCTAAGTGGCCTAATGTTCTCAGAAGTATTTCATTGTCATCGTTAAAGACGAAATGATAGGGTATGAATACTGTGTTTCGAAAATGTGGTTTTGAATTTGAAGAAATTGTTAAATAAATTAAAATAAAAGAAAATGTTTCTGGCCTTTTATATACTTTTTTGTTCTCCACCTCAAAAAAAAAAAAAAACACATATCTAATTTAATTTTTTCATTTACTTCCTATTTTACAAACTAATTACTCATAAAATCTTTAAAGGCACATCAAATTCTTACATTTTTGTTTTGTTAGTAGGTTACCTAATGGTGTGGTATAACTGCTGCCATTAAGGACTAATTATATTTTAAATAATAATGTTAAAAAATAGGTGTCCTTTAAAGCCTTCTTTGAATATTTCAACCTGATCTTCAAATTTCCTAAATTTACTTCTACATTTTTTGAAACGTATATTGTTTCCAAATTATAAAACTTACATATGTTTTGCAACTAAAATTTAGAATTTTTTATTTAACTATCATATGCTTACAATAACCTCTTCATATTCCTACAACTAGATGCACGTAATAACCTTGCATTTCTCTGTAAAGAATCACAGTCAAGCACTACCAAATTAGCAACCTTAAGTACTTTTACATTCTCTTAGTATTTATCCAGCACCATTCATTGTCCAACTGTGCACTTGATCCTATTTAATTTTGTATTTTTATATTTATTTATTATCCAACATTCTGTTATATAAAATTCTTGTTTCTGCCTAAAATATCAGATTTCTTTAACAAAATCTCCAACTATTTTGAGTGTATTTAAACACTTTCAGACCATCACTGTTTAAGTGATAAAATCCACTATCTCACAATAATTATTCTTTAAAATTTGAAGAGATTAAATTGAAATACTCATTAAAGATATTATATGAGTTGAGTATTATATAAAATACCTCACATTGTAACTTGTTGAAAGATTTTATATATTCCCAGTGGATGACAAAATAAAGTTGTCAGAAGCCAGTATTGCTAATGCTAAAAATAACAATTAACATTGTTGTTGTTTCAGTAATTAACGTTGTAGCAAAGATTTTTGAAACTTATGTTAAAAGTCAATTAATGTCATATTTCAACTCAATATTATTTTTTTGTCCTAATCAGTTTGGGTTTTTGCCTGATAAATGCACAGATTTAGCTGTAAGAAGGCATGTTAGTAGTATAGCTGCGGGTGTAGATAAGCACAAATATACTGTAATCGGTGTATCTAGATTTTAAAAAGGCTTTCGACACTCTGGACATTGATATTTTAATTCAAAAAATTTAAAAATGCTGGCATAGGTAGTGATGCTTTAAAATGGTTAAGCTCCTTTTGTAAGGGAGGAAACAAGTTGTTAAAATTAATAGGGTTTTAAGTGGCACCCAGGAGTTACAATTATGGTACAGCGCAAGGAGGAGTTTTGGGGCCCTTGTTGTTCCTGGTTTACATTAATGATTTATTAAATACTGATTTGTGTTCTTCTATATATGCGTATGCTGATGACACTGCCTTTAGTGTGTTCATCGTATAACAAAGAGACCCTAAAATTACAAATAAATACTGATCTTGAAAAAGTCTCACAATGGTTTAATTAGAAACAAATTATTGATTAATTCATCAAAATCTAAGTGCTTATTGTTTTTTGAACATAATACGCCAAATGAGGTTTTAAACGCATGAATTTTAAATTGTTGTGTCATACGCATCAGTGCGTGTATCAATGTCGGTGTTTGCCTATAGAAGTAGTTGATGCTGTAAAGTACCTGGGCCTTTATATTGATAAGTATCTCAAATGGGATCACCATGTCAAATTTTTGGTGCAGAAATTAAGGAAAATTAACTATGCATTGTACCACATGAAAGGTTATTTAGTTGGTGATTATTTAAAAAATGTTTACTTGTCTTGGTTTGAGAGTACGTTAAGGTATGGTATTGCTCATTTTGGGGGGGCTTATCCTACAATTGTTTCACCTTTAGTAATGTGTCAGAGACAGGCTGTACGTATAATTTATAATGTAAAAAAAATGGAAAGATGAGTTATTTGTTTTCTCAGAAAAGTATTCTTACTTTTAAACAGTTATACCAGTATTCTCTATTAATGCATGTTCATAAATATTTGCCAGAATTTAAAATAAAAAGTGTAATGAGAACAACTCGTTCTGCACAAAGCATTCTCTTAGAAGTTCCGTTTTGTCATAAAGAAATAAGTCGGCATCAGTTTTATTACCTAGGCCCCAAGATATTTAAATGATCTCATTGTTTGCTGTGGTAATGATATTCTGTTTGAAAAGAAACATAAAGTTAAAATGAAGGTTATAAATTTTATATGTGAGCATGTTTTTTTATAATTGTATTGATTAATTAATTTATTTGTTTAAAAAAAGAAAAGTATAAATGCATTGTGAATTATTGTTCCCTGTTTATTTAGGCTAAGGATTCGAATTATAATAGTTTTTACTGCCATAATTATTAGCTAGCTATTAAATGATACAGTTTGAAATTTCTTTATATGTAGTTGTTGATTGAATGTTTAGTTGTTAGGTATATTTACAATATTTCTATTTGTGGTTAATTACATTATTTTTTTTTACTTATTTAATATTTATTGTAATTGTTAAGACTAAATAATTTATTTACTTGTACCATACTATAAATGTATTGTGAATATCTTTTTTTTGTATATGACGTAGTTTAAGGGCCTGAATGGAATAAATTTAATTGTCATATCACGTATTTGGTATCAGATATTTTATTAAATGGTAAATTTTGTTATTCTTTTATATGGCTACTGTTAAAATATTTATTTGTTTGTAGTTATATCTTGTCAATATTTAAACTATATATTTATTAAATTAACTATTTTAAACCTTTTCTATATTGTAGATGTTTGATACTAGATAGTTTATTATTAGCTTGTAATATTTTAGTATCGCAGAGATTTATTTAACGCTAATTTTGTAGAAACTTTTGTGATTTTTTCTAAAACAATTTAGGTTTAGAAGTGCCTAAAGTAATTATAAGTTAAAAATTAGCTGGGACTGCAACACTGCAAATCTGTAAAAGGCATATTGTTAAAACACAAAACGAGTTCCCGCACGCGCTCGTTTTTAGTGGTGCATGGGATGTATATTGTAAAACTTGCATGTTTTACTGAATAAAGATTTTTTGTAAACTTTGTAAACTTTGTAAACTTTGTAAACAATTTACGATACTGTGAATTTTATTTAAATTCAAATTCTTGGTACAAACTAATAAAACTGATAAATTATATAAACTAATAGTTATCAGAGTATTTCCTTATCTAAGATTTCACAGATTAGGTCTATCATCTTATCATCTGAGCAGACAATGGATATATTTGGTTATGGCTCTGTAGGACACACAAACCAGCTGAGCAGGTGGATCAGGTGAATGGTGCTAGACAAAGGGTACCCCCCTCCCTCTGCGGCAGGGTGAAGGTCGTCTATAAATACTTCCTTAACAACCGCAATAGGCATGGAGCATGCACCTGCCATTTTGAAGGCCTTTTGTGAATTAAAAAAACTTTCCAAGACACAATGTGTAATATCAGATATATTCGTGTTTGGGGTTTTGGTCAAAGTCTACCATTCTGATGTATCCGTCTACAGCATGAGAAGGGCTAATTTCAAATAAAAGTTATGAAGATAAATATCTTAAGTTCCTTGAAATGAATATATTAAAAAACTAATTTTATTTACAGTCAAACTTGCCATATCCAGCCCTACAATATCCAGTCTGATGACAAACGATCTGCAAAATCGTAACTGCAAACTTTTGTAACTGTATGTTTTAACATTTTGTACAAAAGGACATTAGTGGAAATTTCGAGGTAAGTTTTATTTTTACGTATTATTATTTCTAAAATAAATATAAATAATTCTTAGTACAACTTGTTACAAATTTATTTTTTAGAAAAACCCCTGTGAATTAAGGTTTAGCGGTTTGGATTGAAAATGCCAACCAGTTACAGGGTTAAGATTATTTGTACTTTTAATTGAGGATAAAAAAAGGCCCACCGGTTGTACACTTTAAATTGAAATTCATACTTACTCATCACGCTCAATAAGAAGAATTTTATCAGTCCATTTTCTTTTTTTAATAAAAGTAACCATCGATTCCCTGGATGAATTTTTATAAACTGTTCCAACAAAATTTCCTAAATATGGTCTCTTACTCAAAAGGTCTATTGAACTTTCACTGAAGTCTGGGAATCCTCTGTACCTTAAAACAAATTATTACCAAATAAATTAACATTTTAATGAACAAATAAAAATAATCATAAATAATGAACTTTAAAACTAAGAAATTAGTATAGAGCTGAAAATAATAGGTAATTTATGCAATGATTATTACATAAATATAACACTACATAAGCATATGAATGATTAAGAAATACATCATATTTCAGTTGTATCTCCAAATAATAATAACATAAATTACTAGAGCATTCATACAAAAATAGTCTGGTGGTGGCTGATGCATCTGAGTCCCCTCTCTACACCACATGGCCAACATTCTTGGCAATAAATATAAGTCCATTTGATTTCATTCACCTGTTTTCCAGGCAACAAAGAAGCTAAGCATACAGTATGTGACCCAAGCCATGTCTTAAGTAGGAACAACTTGTGGTCAGCAGTAACATGGCAACACTGCATCAAATGTCATCGTACTATTTTTGTGCTGGTTTCTATAATGTTCTTTCCTGTTAGAACAGACTAACAATCCTGCTCCACTTTTATGAAGATTTATCAACAATATCTTCACATTCTCATAATACTTATAAGTTATTCACAGAATATTGGTGTTCTAACAATGCAAATTAGTAGATCCTAATTTGATTTTTAGATCCTAACTAACTTCTTTTACATATCATCTTCCTACTAACATCTTCAATACTGGAATATTTTT
Source organism: Homalodisca vitripennis (assembly GCF_021130785.1). Classification (NCBI taxonomy): domain Eukaryota; kingdom Metazoa; phylum Arthropoda; class Insecta; order Hemiptera; family Cicadellidae; genus Homalodisca; species Homalodisca vitripennis. The sequence continues at coordinate 70,273,606 of NC_060215.1, forward strand.
CACTATTTTCCTCATAGGTGCATCTTTGATTCACTGTCTATATTAACACATAAGAGACGCTAAAATGAATGGTTGTCTTTAATCAGTAGTGACAATACTGTTTCAGCTATTATGGCTGAGTAAAGATGGACCAAACTTTTAATCTAGCCCATATCCCCTTTTACACCACTACCAATACTTATGGACTCTTTCCTTACCTTAACAATGAAAAATTAAAGATGATTGATGGATTTAGGCTAAAAATTTGGTTATACATAATCTTTTACAAAACAAATCAGACAATAGGTATAGGCTCATGTGGAAAAATGTCTCCCACAAATGTTAATTCATCAAGGTTTTGAGATCATTAATTAAATGGGTCATAAATGCTGGGCATATTGAAGGATTATGAGAAAAAATGTGGTTGGTTAGAGAAACTAAAACAGATTGGCCTCTGGGGGGAATTTGCTAATTAATCACTGTAATCGGTACTAGCGTACTCTCAAGAAACAATAGGCAATAGACAAATTTCTTTAATTACTCTTACTAAAGAACAATATTGGTGTCAAACATTTTTAGTAGAAATTAAAACACAACAGAGTAAGTGAGGAAGTACATCTCAAATGTGCAGCCCTTGCTCTCTCAAAAAGTTTTTCAATACTATATATGGTTTCAGACAAACTAACTCTGCAATCTTTTCCTCGAAGAAATAGAATTACTACTCTTGCTTTCAGGTGGGAGCATGTTGCGCAGCCTTGCACTTGCATAGGAATGCTTCATGGTAAAAACTTGTTTGTTCTGTGTACTAGAACAAAATTACTTGCCTATCTAGTGTTGACCATGGACATTAGCATTCCTGGGCAATCCAAGACCGACAGCTGGCAGACCAGATCAAAGCAATGATAAAAAAGAGGTTTCATATTTTTCGAGGTACAATGAGATTGAGTGAGTTGTGTTGCACACAAAATAGAGATACCAAGACTGAAAGAGCAAGGGCCAAGGGAGTTTTAGATCAACTATGTAAATTTTGGGCACAAGTGACGCTTTCTGCTGAGATTCACAAGAGCAATGGCAGTGGTTTTCCAGTGATGCAACAGTTTGGAGTATGCTAATTGGAGGGATTACCACATTTGGTGTTTTGGGTTTTGTTACAACTTAATGATTAATTATAATAAGTAGCATTTACATGTATTATACTATTACACTACTGTAGTGTTTAACCTACGAATAGTAAACACTTACTCTGCAACACCAAGAGGCCACTGAAAGAACTCCTTGTTGTCTACTAAAGGTGAGTCATACACAAGGAATGCTACATTCACAGTACCTCCTCTAGAAACCATATAGGGTAATATCCAGTCATTCTCACACTGTTCAGATCCCAACAAAACTACACAAACTTTCTTTAATTGTTTCAGTTTTTTCAAATATTTCAACCATTCTTCAGCTTGCTTCACTTTGTCTGGTGATCTGCCATTGATAACCAGAACCAGGTATTGCACATTTTGCGGGACTGTGGTTTGAATGAATCCTGCACCATTCTTGAATGAAAACTCAAAGTTGTTTAAAGTCAAATTACCAACATTCATCAAACTATTGTGGATTGAATGAAGTGGTCCCTTAAGAATATGCTGCCATAGGTAAAGTGATATGGAAGCTTTACCCCATATTTCAACAGGTATTTTCTTTGTGGTATATAACATAGGCTGTTGTTCTTTCTTTAAATCAGCATATGAACTCTCTTCAATGTCCTCTGCAAAATATTTAAAATAATCATATCTAATACATAAGTTATCAATGCACACCAAATTATATTCAATACAAGCTAAAAATACAATACCTTTAAACACTTGTTTAAATCAACTTTTATAAGAATAATCTAAAAAATCTATAATAAACTTTTCATAAGGATTTTTTAAATTACATAAACATATATAGCTTTTATAATAAACATCTTTCACCTTTGTACTTCAAATATTCAATAAATATAAAATATATTTTAAATTAATAGTATACTTGTAAGGTACATGTCTGACACAATATAAAATAAGCTGTGGATATTCATAGTCTATATATTGAAACATATTTTGCAGTCATCATATCTGTTTGAGGATCATATTTTAATTATGTGACATAACATAACCACTACAATTTCCTTTATAACCAAAATAATAAGAGATTTACTTCTTTGTCCTCAACTACTTGGTGCAATAATTTTGTTTGTGTAATAAAATGTCAATAAGTTTGTGTACAAAAGTGTAAAAATCCTGCAATTTTTCACAAGCAGACAGTATGTGACCCAAGCCATATCTAAGTAGGAAAAGCTGGTGGTTAGCTGTGACATAAAAATTATGCAGTTTTTATAATTACATGGTATTTATGATGATGTTTTCAGAAAGAAAAATAGGATAGATTAGGATCTTCTATAAGTGTTTCAGGTACACACGTAACATTTAGTTTTTACTCTTTTTAAAATATTAATTAATGATTTCAAAATGTATACATTCACCATTATTAACAAATTGGTAATCCCGATTAAAACAAAATTTATTAGTATGCAATAACATTAGAATTTACCTGAGTTAAAATTGATATGTTCAGTATACATCCAGTACAAAATTAAAGTAAGGAACAAAGCACAGTATAGGCACAGAATGAATAAAAACACAACTCGCTTCCTTAACCGACACATGACTAATTGCCATTTGAAGATAAGTTATTTCTTGAGTAGTGTTTTATCATTTAACTCAGTCCATAATTGTTCAGGTTTCAAACTTTTAACTCCTCAGTTCATATCTTCAACTTTGTTGATTTTAAAGTCCACACTTAACACTGTACATGTATTTGTAAGTTAGCTGTGTTTACTCTGAAACATAAAAAACTGCAATAAGTTATTCATAAATTCCTCCTTTGTATCTCATGATATATTCTATAAATTATATTACTTAAGAAAGCAACCCAAAAGTAAGCATAAAACAACATTTTGTGATGCAGTATTCATGTAATCCAATACCAATTTATACTTACATATTATTCTGAAGTTAACAATAACAATCTTACAGTGTAGGAAAAGTGTATGAGTTTAGTTTAAAGTTAGAATTTATATACATTCTTCTTAACTGTATTTAAATAAACATATCCATGAGCCCTCTTCACCCTGAATACCAAGGTATTGTATATATTAACACCTAATGTAAACTACAAATTTCTTTCTACCATGCTCATAATGGACACTTAGTGATTCCCACCATAACTGTTGAGTGCTCTTCTGAGAGTAGGTTCACACTTTCTAATAAAAGGATATTTTTATGTATCTGCATTTAGCAGCCAGAATACTGAAATTACACCAAGACAATTCAGCCATCAAGTGTAATTTACATATATGATGCTAAATATTGGAAGGCAGTTTACCCATACAAAAAAGAAACAGGGCCTTGACAGAACATAGTTTTATCCGGTCATTAAATGTCTACAAAAATCTTTAGTCTATATGACACAAAGTTTGGAGACATAAAACAATACATTAAAAAACTATGAGATCATTGTTGAGTATAACACCTTTATATATATCTCAGGGGGATGGCCCACAAGAAATCAGAGGACAATCTTAAATTAGAGTATAGGTCGGGATCTATATAAAATTAAAAGTCTTCTTTAGTACAACACAATGCCGTTAATTAGACCCTAAAAAATTTTGTCCTATCCAAAATGGCGGCGTTTTAAAGTTTCTCTTAAATTACGCAAATTAGTATAACACATACAATTCTATTTCTTAAAGATAACATTAATTTACTGTAGTGAAATTAAAAATCAAATACTTAAAGTTACAGTAAGTGTTCAAAATGCTCTCCAAGTGTCTGTTGCCAATATCCCAATCTGTGGTAGAAACCAATAACAACATTGTGTAACAAATCCGGAGGTATTTGCTGAGTTTCTTCATTGATGCGATGAATTAGTTCTTGTGTGTTGACAGGCTTAATTATGTAAAACCTTTGTTATAAATTATCCCATAAAAAGAAATTTAAAAGGGTTCAATCTGGTGATCTAGGTGGCCACTCTATTGCTCCCCTACATTCTATCCAATGATTGGAAAACTCTCTGTCCAGCTGCTAACATACTTGTAGTGCATAATGAGGGGGTGCTCTTGATACCATACTGTGTTATAACTTTAACACAACACAGTTATGTAAAGCCGGTATAATTGTATCTCTCAACATCAATTCTTATGAAATTCCATTAAAATTGCCATTGATTACAAAGGGTCCTATAATGCGATTTCCAACTATCCCAGCCCACATGTTCACTTTTTGGGGTTTCTGTGTATGGCTATTTCTCATCCAGTGAGGATTGTTATCAGTCCAATAATGGTAGTTATGGTTACTTACATCTCTGTGAAGTGCAAAGGTAGTTTTGTCTGAAAATACAACCTTAAATAAAAAATTGTGTTCTTGTACACACCTACCAATCAGTTTCATAGAATTCGATTCTTCTATCAATATTGTCTTCTGAAGCTCCAAAAGCAATCCTTATAAGGATGATAGTGGTTTTATTTGAAAATTTATAGCACTAAAAATTGGTGTATGCCGTAAAAAGTTGCTGCAGCTTTTGTTGATGTGTGTGGCTCTTCAACAAAACTTAGTAAAACGTCTATCAATTTATCTTCGTTCGCAGCAGATTTAGGTCTACCACTTCTTTCAGTCTTTTACACTGGCAGATTCTTTGAAACTTTGGACTGTTCTACATAATGTAGACTTCGATATTGGTGGTCTGTTCAGGAAACTGTCATTAAATAAATTAACAACTTGTAAAATTTTCTTAAACGGTCACCATATCCCCTCATCATAAACAGCGCTATTCTTTTAGTTTCAGTCAGAGACAATAACAAAATACATTACTAATCAGTGTTGATAAAACATGCCTTAAAAACTAATTTACACTACACAAATCTTCACTTGCTTCACAAAGATCATCTGTGCAATGTTTACAGAAAAATAAAATTCCTCAAGTTTCCTGTCTGAACATATTCTACTATCACATTTGATAAGATAAACAATGAATCACTTTAATGTTAGAATGACAGTAGGAATGTCATGAACAACTTTAACTTACTAACAAGGATGTAAAGGCTAATGACTATTCAAGAGTAATACACTATTTCGGATATTCCATTTTTGTGATCATTGCTGCCAACAGATTGAACTAATTCATTGTATCAATGAAGAAACTCAGCTAATACCTCCAGAAATGTTTAGAAACTTTAAAACACTGCCATTTTGGATAGAGTAAACCTTTTGAGGTCCAAATTGTGGCATTGTGTTCTACTAAAATAGACCTTTAATTTGATGAAGACATGGAGCGCGTCCACCATTGTTTCACACGCAGCCCTCAGAAATCTGTTCGCTGCGCTGCTCGACAGCTCAACATGCCTCCTATGTCCGTCTGGCGTGTGTTGCGTCGACGATTACGCATGAAAGGATACAGGCTTCAGATACTGCAAGCTCTTCGTGAGGGTGATAAAGAACGACGCGTGGAGTTTTGTAACTTCGTTCTTGATAAGATGATGGACAATGAAAAATTTGAATCGCGCATAGTGTTTAGCGACAAGGCAACATTTAATTTAAATGGAAAGGTAAACCGCCATAACGTAAGAATATGGGGCACAGAAAAACCACTTGAAATTGTGCAATATGAGAGAGACTCTCCAAAATTTAATGTGTTTTTCCATTTTTCTTTGCTGAGAACACTGTTATAGGAATGAAATATCTTGATATGCTTGAGAATGATCTTTTCACCAAATTGGAGACTGATTCGAACGACTTCATTTACCAACAGGACAAGGGCACCGCCACATTGGCATCTGGCAGTCCGGCAATTTTTAAATCAACGAATTCGTGACCAGTGGATCGGGCGCACTGGACTAAATGATGCATCCTTACATTTCTGGCCTCCGAGGTCACCGGACCTCACTGTATGTGATTTTTTCTTGTGGGGTTTCATCAAAGACTCTGTATATGCCTCCGTTACCAACAACAATGGATGAGCTGAGGAATCGCATTAAACAGCAGTGGAATCAGTAACTCAGGACATGCTCGCCGCAGTGTGGGATGAATTTGAATACCGTGTAGACATATGCCGTGTATCTAAAGGTGGACATATTGAACACCTTTGAAAAGGTATGAAAAAAAACTTTTTGAGTTTCCCTTACACCACTCCTTAATTTTGCTTTTCTCCTCTTTTAATATTTCCTTTAAACTATTTGTAGTATTTACGCTGATAAATTTCAATACCGTATTATGTGGATTGTGTGTGTGTGTGTGTGTGTGTGTAGATGTTATAATATGATAATTAATTAATTACCAGATTCAGTTCGTCCAAAATCTCCAGGGAAGCAGCTCGAGCCTACGCACAGGCTTTTCCGCCCATGTAGGCTCATTTCCTAGACCACTTTAAATTTGATGTGTATAATATTTTTATGTATAATGTTGTTATGTAAACATTCAACTAGTATAGTAACAAGACAATATAAATTTAATAGTAAATTTGCACACATGTAAATATTTTTTGGAAATAAAACTATGATTCAATTCAATTCAGTTCAATTCCTTTCAGCCAAAAAAATTAGTAATTGTATACTACTGTTCGAAATATAGACATGCAAAATCGGATGATTCTTTTTGATATACCCTGTACATCTCGACCTATGGTACAATTTAAGATTTTCTTCTGACTCCTTGTGGGCCATCCTCCTTATGAGGTAAGAACCTGACAATTGCATAAAAAATTAGATATTTATGGGTAATATTCGTATACAAAGTCTCATTGCTTTACAAGAAATGATTAAAAATGATTAAACCGTTCTGGGACTTTTCAAGTACACTGTATACAGTCATCACTGCTAATTGATCAGCTGTGTTTGTGCAGTAAACAATGTTTAACTGAAAGAACATTTTTAATATGAATTGATAAAATTAAAACAAGTGTTAAATGACCTAAGGTTTCAATAAAGTTACCGGATGGAGTTTTCAATCAAAATTTCAACATTATTTACCCTTTGCATGCCACTAATAAATCTATTAACTTTTCTGTAACGCCAAGACAAGTAAAAAGATTTTGTTTCTTTAAGTTCCAAACTAATTGTTATTATAGCTACATCCACTGAAAGTGTTATTTGTAAAACAACATTTCAGGTACTCCAAGTTAACCACTTATTTAAAATAATTAGTTATTTACTTTAAAAGGGAATAAGTTCATATTAAACAATTCATGTAGATTAATGTACATACCTAAGGTAAAAACATACAAAAATAATACATAATGCACTTGCTGAAGGGAAAACAATAAAAGTTACTCATAAAATTGTTACTTTAACCAGGTTTGCTGACATACGAAAAGAGAAATAATACTAGAAGAATGTACTTTAATTAATACTTTACAGTATAATACGACTATCAACCGAAACTGTCACCATGACGAATAACCACATACACATAATAACTCATCCGTGTTATATACATTCTGCTTAGAATCTGGAACACTAATCATTTAAGGTTATGTTATTGTGTATAAATAAACGTCAGTTGTCAGTTTTTTTCTAGTTTACCTATAAGAAAATTGCTTTGGTAGTTTGATTACGACATGAAGCCCGCGATGTGCACTGACATGTGGTTGCTTTCATAGAAATGTTGTTCGATATGACAGGAGTTGTGTAACATTAAATATAATATGCAACATTAATTAAGAATAGGACTTATTTGTGGTACATACATAAATTCACCTAATTTTAGTTTAGTGCTAAGTTTTTTTTCTATTTCTTTGGCAGGCTAAATTACTTGGTCAATATAACCTCGTTGTGTACTGTTTTGTTGTTTCTACCCCGATTCTCAGATTGTTGGGAAAATTATCTTGGTAAAATCTTTCTATAGATAGACAAATATGTGGTATTAGTGGGCGTTGACTGTTTATTCAGTTATAAACTTATGTTATTCAGTAAAATCTACAACATAGAAATGTAATATTGCCTGTTTTTTTCTTTCCTATAATGATAAGAATTTGTTTATGTTTTTGGCTTAGTATTAAGTTATAAAGTTTCTAAAGCAAATAATAGCAGGAGAGGTTTTTAATACTTATATCGTTGATCTTATTGTCAGTGACACATCAGATATATATGAAAAGTTCCCGTGGTTGAAAAAACAAGACTTTCGAACACTTTGTAACTGATAAGAGGAAATAGCATAAGAAACTGAACTCAAGGCCAGGAAATCCTCCTATCACAAGTATTTTCCATGTCCCAATAAACATTGTAAGAAATAAAAACACTAGCAGTCGTGGGACTGCCGATAGAAGTGAAAACGGAACGATTAAGTTGAGAGTAATTAAAACTATATGCAAAAATTATATGAAATTTTTTATGTTTTATTTATTAGTTACATATGATGGGTTAAACAAATCATGAACAAAATATAAATACAAAGTGGTTCAAAAAATAATTAATATACAATTATCTTAACAATATCTTAATAAAAAAAGTACTGTAAGTATTAAAGAATATTATTTTAATGAAAAAAAGTTCAATGCAATCATTATACTTGTTGTAATTGCTCAATATTAATAGTTAGTTAAACATAGAATACAAGTGAGTAAACACCGAGTGAACAAAAGTGAGTTGAACACCGTTGTAAATAATACAGTTATTGCTACGGATAAAGTATATAATTGCAATAACAATTAAACCCACAATATTTTTAAAACTAATAAATTAGTTAAATTAACTTGGTTCTTTCGTAAAGGTATTTTTATTGCACAATAAACTAATTTATTGAGTTAATACGGTATCAGTGAGCCAATGCGCCAACTACAGTTCCGGCAGAAACGTTCACTCATCACTTCATACGCTACTACAGGCTAAACTAAACTTCCAATAAAAAAATGATAAATTACAAAAAAAATATTCATCTATTTTCACACAACTTTCTCGCTGACAAATTTTGTCTGACCAAAAAATAAAAAAAATCCTCGCTTACTACTTTTTTCTTGTCATTGTAAACGCTATGTAAAATGTAAACAATAATCAAAATTATTTCGAAATTTTTTTTAATATTTAAAAATGTAACCAATAGATTGCCAATATTAAGAGCTTTAATTTGACGCATCTTACAGAATTGTACGACATTGGCTTCACTTTTAAATCGCGAGAGGAAGCCGTAAAGGTCACTGATTTTCGCAGTCTGTTTTCATACTCCGCCGGGACAGTTTTAACACAGCGAGACTGACTTTTTCATGCAGGTTAGTAGTCCGCGGCCAAGTCTACGGTTAAAAAACACAGCGAGACTGACTTTTTCATGCAGGTTAGTATCATTAGCATGTCGGTGACGCGAACCGAGGATTTTACCCTCTACCAAAACGCTCAACGCCCCTAAAGAAGTTTTCACTTCAAAAATGTTACATCTGTATTTTAGATTTAAATAATAACGAGCACCTATTTTGAGAAGAATGGAGATTTATTGTTATTGTACATTTATTGTTATTTATTCACAAATCAACATCATTGCCTTTTTAAACAATATATAATGAAAATGGAGAAATTATATGCAATTCTCTTAAAAAATAAAACAACAAAAATTAACAGTGATTATGTAATATAGCAAAATCAAGTTGTAAACAGGAACTATCCTGTGGAATATGTGAATCCTTTTCTCTGTTTTTCGTTATAACTGAATGCTAATCAAAGTGGATATGAAAAAAATAATTTTTTGACGTGACAACGTCTTATAATTCGATGGAGCCGGCTGCACGCACCAAAAAACATGACTCATGCGGCGTTACCTCGCTCTGAGGTGTTCCAATTAAGGCTTGAAGTGCAAGCGAGAGCGCGGAACGAGCGACATAGAGGCACAATCGGCCTCCGCGTTCGGCAGCGTTCGCTATCAATCGGCCTCCGCGTTCGGCAGCGTTCAACATCTGTCTCTCTCCTACTTGAGTGAGCGATGCGTCCGCGTGGACAGCTGCTATACAATAATACATTTACATGTTTTCGTCAAGTATGAAGTGCAGTGAAAAGTGAATGTGGTGTCAGTCGTTTATAGCAACGATAATTGCAGCGATAAAGGTAATGATTATTTCGATATTAAATATATGTTCAGTGATATATTGTCGAATATTCGTGCTTTCATTATTAAAATAAATAGCATCGGTCCGCTAGTGCAGTGATTGTAGGTTATGCTATAATTGACAAAACTATAACAATAAGTTAACATAACTATTTCACGAAGAGGAAAACATCAATGGCTTTACTATTCGATCGAAATAATTATCGAGCGTAGCTATGATTTCAAAAAATTAAAACATAAAATGTTAAATCTTCCACATATCATAACAACGTGTCTGAAATGACAGGTTGGACCAGCTAGCCGTCAAAGGGAACAATTTTATCCTACATCAAACACATTGAGGCGGGCTTTTTAAAAGCTAGAGTTACAACAATTTTAATAATGTTTCAAAATTTTAAATTTAAGATTTACGAAAAATTGACATAATTGTATTTATGCGTACAAATAAATGTAACTTGATAAATTCCATTGTGATTTCCATTTACCTCCTTCTCTATATTCATACAAAATATCTATCAAACAAATAAAATTAAAATTTTCTTTTGAAAAAATGCAAACATTCTATCAGTATTTTCTTATGACGTCACGTTCAACTATCGTCAGCAAACCGATTTTACAGACAACCGGTTTTTTCTTAATTAAAGAAGATGTAACCTAATGAGTATAGTAAATTCTCTATATGATAGCCTACTTTTGTTAGGATTTATCTAGTACTCTGAGTAATATGACTAAGAAAAGTTTTGGTGGTTTAGTGGTGATCTTAAAAAAAACTAATCATAGAGAATAGAACTTGCCATAGATTGTACAAAACTGCCTTGAACGCTGGTAACAAATTTGAGGCTGATTAATATCATATCTTGAACTTTCAGATGTTGAGGCGAAGATGTGGGGTTCTTAGCGTTTCTTGTTACATGGGCTATTTGGATCATGTTAAGACTGTTCTCCCCACAAACTCTAGGGTGTTCTAGAGTTTTAATAACAAATTAAATAGATCTTCCAATATTCCAAGTACAACGGCATATAATAGAAAGACTACTGATGATCCTAAAATATGAGTGAAATTTTCGCTGATATCTTCTCTTCCGTTTTTGTGGTTGCTTCTGTAGAACCTCCGAACTACAATATTGTGTGCCTGGTGTATTATCTCATTTCTTTATCACACTTGATTAAGTACTGTTCAAATTGGCTAAACTGGATACCTCGAAAGCATGTGGGCTCGATGGTATACCACCTTCAGTACTCAAACATGGATGCAATACTGAACCTTATTTTATTGGACTTTTCAGTAACATGCTCTCCAAGGGAATATTTCCATGCATCCTCAAGTAAAGCATTGTTGAGCCAATATTTCAATCAGGTGACCCTGAAGAGGTAACGAAGCATATGCCAGTAGCTAAACAGAAAACTTTAGCTAAAGTGTTGAATCCCTCGTTTTGGACAAAGTCTTCTTTTACTTTAAAAATATCCTGTTTGAATACCAACATGGTTTTGTACCAGACGATTATCAGCTGTTAGTTTACCAGGATTATATTTATATCTGTTTTTATAGAAAACGTCAAGTCGACAGTGTTTATTTGGATTTCTCTAAAGTCTTCGTTAGGGTCAGCCATACTCACAGCATTGCAAAACTGCAACCTTATGGAATCCTTGGATCTTTTCTTCTTTGGTTTAAAATTTATCTTTCCAATCGAAAATTGCTGGTCAAATTTGCTGCATCAACCTCTTCAGCTTTTAGTGTTAGGTCAGGTGTACCTCAAGGCTCACACTTAGTACCCCTCCTCTTCAACATTTTTATTGATGATATTAATCTTTTCGGTGATACATCTCATACTTGGGACTGCAATCATCTTCAACGTAACATTGAGAGAGTTAACCAGTGGTGTGAGGAAAACTCTATGACCTTGAACAGAAACAAATATTGCCTTATGATTTTTTATCACTGAAGACAGCCTATTTTTTATAACTATTCTTTGAGAGGTGACCATATTATTCGATGCTTTGAAGTTCGTGATCTAAGTATTATCTATGATACCTCTCTCAGCCCGCAGAGGCACATTGAGGATGTCTATTCCAAAGCCAAAAGGAAGCTCAACTTCCTTTATAGACTTCCTACAAAGGCATTCAGAATACAGACTCTCACAATGCTGTATGTCACCTTAATTCGGTAAATTCTTGAATATTGTTGTGTGGTCTGGTCTCCTCACTACAATGAACAAATTTAACTTTTGGAGAGGCTTCAAAGGAGAATGTTACGTTTTGTTGAAACGAGGATCCCATATCCTGAAGTGCCATTAGAAGGCCTTGCTAATCACCTAGGACTCATTACAGTACAAGACGACTTTAGGACGCAACATTTATGTTTAAGCTTCTAAACCATTTTATTGACTCTTCTCATCTCGTCAGTGGGATAGATTTCTACACCCTTACTAGAACTCGTTCTGGAGACATTTTTGGTCGCAGGCAACATGATAGAAACCATGAGTACTTTGCTGCTTTGTCTCGATTCCAACGTCTTAGCAATGTACTCTTCTCTGAATTGGACTTCATTGAAGAAATAAGAGTTATGAAGGAGTGTTCTCCACTTTTTAATCGCACGTGAGTGAGGACTCTTCCCTCATTTTTCCTGGATTTGTTTATTTTTAATATTGCTGTGATGTCTGCCTCTTGAGCTTATTGTATTTCACATTATTGTTGTTATATTTGATATGTTTATTGTTTGTGATATATTGTAAAACACGGTTGTACCGTTCATAAATAAGTTGTTTGCAAATTGCGTAGGTTGTAGTTTTAATTTTATTTGACATCTCACAAAAAGGATCCTGTAATTTTGAAAATGTTAATGTTATTTTTCCAACTATTTTGGTGTATAAGAGACATCAAAATACTGAAACTTAGACTACAATGTATGTAGTCTAAAAAACATCACTCAAAGTCTGCACAGTCTACAGATGACTGATCATTATCTTATGATGACTCGAGTAAAACGGTGGATTGTTCCTTTGTAATATATAGTAACCCTATTTTCTGTCCGTTAACGGTAAGAAGTAAATAGTCTGAAATAAATTGTGCAAAGATTTTATTCAAAATAAAATATGATTTTATTGATGAAGGAGTAAAACGCGTTGTAAAAGTGATATCGGATTTTACTGGTTCGCTGTCCAGTTATTTGTTAATACTTTTCAACTTATTTAACAATGTCTTCTTCAATAATTTAGAGCTCAGCTAACAATAATTTTTACATTTTATATTTATTGGAACGCTGCTCGGCCGATAATTTTGACAGAGTCGATTTCACTGGTTTGCTTCTCACAGAATAACCCACAATCTATAAAACACGGTAATCTTTACAAGGATCTCTTACAATCTTAGATAGGATGGAAATCAATACTAAGAGTTTACTCACTAAAGTTTATCTCTAGAGTGTGTAATACAACAATTTAAGAGATACAGTATCGGAATCTTATTTATTATTTCTTAAAAAAATAAATTTTAGTGATTTTTTTTTGTTATGTACACAATAAGGATGTAAGCATTTTCTAACGTGTATACAAGGGACTTTTAGTTTTATCAACATTTGCCACGCCCCTTTCAATCAGCTGGTCCTTTTCTCACATCACCTTACTCGCCCTTCGTCGTCTGCAATCAGAAGAGGAAGGTCTGAGAACGATTTGGGTTAGTTTGGAAATTTCTATTATTTATTTACTTAATAGTAGTATTATCTAAATATTACAAAATTAAAGTCTACTAATCGCTAATTATATACTATCCAGTTCATTGTGATCTTTGATCTTGATAACGTCTTATAAAAGCTACATAAAAATGACCTCAATCCTATAGTTATACATTGAATAACAATACATAATTCTATTCCCTGAACATTTTTGTAATATCATTATTATGACCAACAATTTTACATTATGCTTATTTCCTAGAATGTGTCTATCAATTCTTTATTTTAAAACACAATTTAAAATAATATTAGTCTGAATTATGTTTCTTCTAATGTTGCTTTAAATCTAGAAATTCTTACTCTAGCTCTTTAAAATTTATTACTAGCCTAATGTGCCATTACTATTTTTAGTACAAATTCCACAACTAGACCATCCAAATTAATCACAAAAATATTTCCTACTGTAAAGATAGTTTTTTCTTCAGGACTCAGAAGTTCCATCAAGTATATCAGTAGACAGGTTAGCCCTAAATTAGTAGATACAAACAAATACACATATTTAAATTGCATTTTATTAGAAAAATAGACTAATTATCATCAAAATTAGACTAATTGCTGGTTAAGGGGGATGTCTTTTAGTATACCACCTATGCCATACCAAATGCTTTCAGGGTATGTTGTAGTTGATCAACACCCGCCTCGGCCTTGGAGTATATCAGTAGCAATATAACTTAAAGGTGCTGGGTATGACATCTGACCAACTTATAGACCCTAACCGATTTAAAAAGGATGGGGGTTACGGTGGTGCATGTTCATATGGTTCCTCTAAATGTAGTTTTATTGTTAAAAATATATGAACTATCTGTAAAAAAATAGAAAACCTGATTTTATAAGAATTTTAATTTTTAGGCCCAATGATTAGTGAAACAAATCAGAAATTTAAAATGATCTAGAAAAAACACTAGAATGTCACCCTATACCTTCTTGTAGTTTAAAATGTTACAAGGCCGGAAAGTTGATGTTTTTTTTGGGTGAGGATGAGAGCATTAAATATTGTTGACTGATACAACTATGAAGCGCATTTTGTAACTGAGTAATATACTGTTTTGTTTTACTAAATATGGTTTATAATGGGCCTATATGTCTTTTTGACTTAAGGGTTTGTTGTTTACTTAATTTTTCATGCCCTGATTACGAAAATTAAATCACTTCTGGATATGAAATAGTTTAGTCCTTGAAAGGCAACATTCAATCTTTTAGTGTCAGACGAAATGCCAATAGTCGTTTTAAAGATTACTGGGGACTAAATGTATATATACATCGCAATAGTGGTTCAGATAATATCTCACAGATTGTTTTAAGTGTGAGCAGGTTGCTAATAAGACAGGTGTCACAAAGTCAGATTTCCTTCTACTAATGAAAGGCGTACCCAAGGATCTATTCTTAACCCCTTGTTGTTCATTTGGTTTATCAAAGATCTTAAACTAGATTTGCATGTATCTAATTCAATATGCAGATGACATTATGGTGACTGTTGTTGCGGATTCTATTATATCTTTTAATAATTTGTTAACGTTCAGTTTAAGAAATCTTAAGTCATAGTTTTTACCCAGCGGTCTCGATTTGAATACCGAGAAGACTGCTGTTGCTCATTTCTCTCCACAAGTCCCTCACTCTGAAGTCTTTGCTGTAATTGATGATGTTGCTGTTCTTGAAAAAGTCTGTTTCTTTCCTGGGCCTCAATATAGAATCTCCCCTTAATTGGTCTAATCATATTGACATAATTCATACAAACTCAGTAAAGGTTTGTATTCTTGGAGATATGTCTGAAATTTTAAAATATTGACTCCTTTAAGCTGGTGTAATTTGGCTGCATTCTATCTGTAATGTGATATGGGCTTTACAGAGCCCAGCTTTTGGGGAGCTGCATCACTGACTACAATAAACCAAGTTTTTATAATGCAGAAGAGGGCTGTTTGTTTGATTTGTGGTTTAAGACGAGGGAGTGCTGCAGGGAAGTCTTTTTCCATGAGAAATTACTAACTTTACCATCCCTCTTTATTTCATATCTGTGTATACAAGAAATATTGAATCTTTTCAGCTAAGCTATAACTATCCTACCTGTCATAAATCAAGTCTTGTAACACACAACACCCATCAATTAAATTTCAAAAGTAAATTGAGTATTTAGTCCCGAACATATTTAATAACCTACCTACAGCAGTTAAGAACTGTACTAGTGATCATTCCTTTAAAACTAAATTAAAGAACTTATTAGTAAAATTTTTTAACTCACTGAAAGAGTTTTTGAGCACCACCCAGTCGGAGTAGTACTATATTTATTTTAACTTTTATTTAACTCTCACTAAGACTGGCTAGAACCTTAATGTTAATTTATTTTATATTGAAATAAGAAAATAAAGTGTGACAAGTCTCAATACAAGCTACAAGTTGTCTATCAGAATAAAGAAGTTTGATTTGATTTGAGAGGTCTAATGCAATTTTGGGTGAATGAGTTATTAGAAATTTCTTAATTGTTGTAAAAATGCGAGATTTTTTCAATCTTCTCCGTTGAAACTATAAAAATACCTAAAATACATTTTTATTCTATGTATATGTATTCACATTGAATTAGGTGTTTAGGAGAATGTTAATTTTTGATAAGTTAATGTTGGTGATTACTAGATAAAGTATTAAACTACAAAATAAACTACACTACCGCCATAATCTGCCAAGCTTTGTCTCAAGGGTCTATACACTAACTATGACGGACGACAACTATAAACATTAATTTTTTTGTCTTTTTGTAAGTTTAATTGCGATGTTGCATTTAATTTTAGGTTAAAATTTGCTTTTAGGTGGACTGAAATTAAAGCTCTGCTATAAGTATCATCTGTAATATCAATATGGTCTTTAAATGCTTTAGCGGAGTTTTTTAGAGGAAGTTTATATCATCAAGTCTGCCGAGTGTGAAAGTCAATCTTAACTCCAGTTGATGAGTTGATGACCCTAGAAAATATCTCAAACAATCATATTATTATTTTTAACAGCAACATAGTTAAAAAACAATCAAGCTTAATATTTTTTAACTACGTGAAATATACTTAAAAAGTACTAGTTGTTAGGATCTCAATTGCACAGGAATTTTATTTAAACATTTATTTTTGTGCTGGGTCACTGAGTTTGGTTTCAGTTCGATTGGATGGCCTCCATGTTGTATTTGGAAACTTGCCAATTATTGGCAAGTGCTCTTGTGCCAGAAATCTAGCACCAGAAATATTGGCTCAACCTATAGACAAAAACTAACGTTTAAAAACACACAACTGTAATAAAATAATAATGTTATTGTTATTTATGAAACATAATTTGTATTGATAAGAAGTAACAAAGAATTAGTTTAGTTAGTTACTAAGCCTAATCTACTACTAATTGCAGGAAATTTATTTACATATTTGGTTGAAATACCTTTCAATACCTTACAAGAAAACAATTAATCTTTAGATGTCAAACTACAAGGCATTGGGTTCTGCATTAGAAAAGAAATTTCATAGCTGACTTTGCACACTTTAACATCAATGAAATTGAAATGGGTGAGAGCTTTCACCCAGCAGTTACTGAATAGCTTAGCACTGAAAAAAGCCAATAGAAGTATTGGACTGCCTTATATTTTTCAATAGAAGCATGTGAATAATTCCTTACAGCTATTTGTGTACAATCATACATGAATACAAAATGTGATTGCTCAAGAATTGTGTATGTAGATTTCTAATACATGCCACGGAACTCTGTGGAGGTATTCTTCAAATCAATCCTCCAACGATTGTTGATTTTTTTGATGAAATCAATTTGTTAGAAACCATAAATAACAACCATTTTTGGTATTGGGCGGATTATAATCCTAGGGAACCTCACTAATGACCACTTCAGGTCCTTTTGTATTGGCTTGCTGTGCTGTAGCTGAGTTTAGTGTGGTAGGTCCAACTGTTTTCTTTTAAATGAAATAGCCAAACAATTACAGCAAACGAAAATTATTATAGTCATTTGATTTTGACTATCTGAAGTTAAAAATATATATTTATGATCATGAAGGAAAAGAAGAAATCAGCTTCTAACTAATGAAGCTCCAACATATTTTTATTGGTGTTATCTAAATATACACTAATTCTCTACATGTGCTGAATCTAAATTCTCCAATATTTTTCTTCATGAACTGAAAAATATTGAATTCAGGAAGACGAAGAAAAGCCTGAAGTCATGGTTCAAGGAAAGACCTTTCTACTCAGTGCAAGGATTCCTGACCTGAACAGTTGGGTCACAGAATATACCAGTGTGAATGATTACACAAGCAACTCTGCCACTCAACCATTATGGACTTTAATTTGAATACACTTGTTTTGAAGGAAACAGGATTTTTCCGGACATTTGCCATCGTTCAGTGAAACAAGAAAACAGTAACACTACGTTTCTTGTTTCAGTAACACTACTACTGTTTTCTTGTTTCACTGAACAATGGCAAATGTCCGGAAAAATCCTGTTTCCTTCACAATCCTTCCATCGTCAAAAACAACCTTTAAACAAACACTTGTTTTCTTTTGTTTAAATATTGTTAAATTCAATTTGACTCTGTACTATCTCAAGGATCGTGTAATAAAGAATTTAAAAACATTCCCTAAACAAAACAGGGTTGTTTCGTGTCATTTCATTCACATGGTGTTCACATTGTATAGCCCCCTAGTTTGCCTGATTTGAGTCTGACTTGTATTTTTTTCTTTTGGTACTTAAAGATGTAAGTGAACAAACACATCCTTAGGATCTTGAAGGTGATGATCATCCAAGAGGTTTTTTTTTGTCCTCTTAGGACAAGAAGCTTATAAATTGCACTTAGTCCTGTAAGAACCTTTGCGCTGCTTCCGGAGTGACAGAATATTCAGGATGGGTAAGGTTAAGGAGTAGGGGCCGCCTCCTATCAAGATCCATGAGGAAGAATTAGGGCACTACATCTCAAAGTCATGTCCCCCTGGAAGAAGGGGAGGCCAGCTCTTAACCAGCCTCTCCAGTCAAAATAGGCAGGGGGTGGCACACTCTTGGTGAGGTTAGCAAGAACCTCTGAGGTTAGGGAACAAACCCCACCAACTCCAACAGTCATCTCCCACAGTAGACTAGACCTATCGAATTGCCCATGAACCCTAGAATCTCGACATATACGGTTAGTGATGTGCCGCTCCTGGACATCCATAAGGGTGCTCAGATTGAAGTGACACATCGGTTTTTGCTGTGCCCAGTGATGGGTTCAACTGGAAGGTTTGTATAAACCAGCCAGAAGTGATCCCTGCTGGGTACATCCAAGAGGTTGCTAAATATCTATAAAAAATGACGCAAAGAGCTAGGAAAACGTACGGGAAGACGTAATATGTAAACAACAATAGTATTTTTATAAATAGTGATTTTGAAAACAATGTATTGTAGAATTGTAAGATGACAGTTAAAATTCTTTTTTTATGAATCTGTATTTGTTTGCTTGTAGTAGTTCTCTGAATAGCCGAGATGTATTATACCGGACACATTATTTAATATATAGCATAGCTTTAATAAAATAACTCATTTTAACTGAGTTTATTGTTGCATCTTGATTCTTACGTACACATATAGTATGAATAGGGTCAGTTTATTTTTGTCTTTTTTGAAGTTAGGATTCCAATTATTCATATAGAACCTTTGTGCTTGTTACCGTAGTGACAAAAAATTGGGATTAAGAAATTCAGGATGGATAAAGTTGGGAGTAGGGACTGCCTCCTGTTGTGATCCACGAGGAAGAATTTTGGGTACTAATATCAGTCATGTCTCCTTGGAAGAAGGGGAGGCTAGCTCTATATTAGCCTCCTCAGTCAATGCAGGCAAGGGTGGCACTCTCTTATGTCCAGCTAGTAGCTGCTAACACTTAATGAGCCCCACTAATTCTAAGAGCTATTTCCCGCAGTAGACGTGATCTACCAAAATGCACTCAACATCTCGACATATGTGGTTAGTGATGTGCCATTCCTGGGTATCCATAGAGTTGCCCAGATTTAAGTGACACATCGGTTTTTGCTGTACACAGTGTAGGTCTCACTGGACAGTATAAACCAGTCAGAAGTGAATCCTCCTGGGGGTCCATAATATATTACCAAAGGTATTGTAACAAAAAATAAAATCATTAAAAATTTTGTGAGTTATTACAAATGACTTTGTGAGGAAATAAAATCTGTGTTGAGCCTCGCACATTTCAATGTATGAGGAAAATATTTTGGTACCAAGTGTTCTGAGGATACTAAAAATATAGTGTATGTTTTCAAACACTTACCATATTGGTGGAGGTGTTTTTATTATACTTTTACTTCATTTACAGTGACAAGTTTAATTGAGGCGTTAAAATTGATGCAACTTGTACCAAACTTCTTATTATTTCTACAACACTTTTTTGATTTAGCGATCTGTGATTTGAAATGGAGCTTCCTTCTATTCTTGGGGAGGGTATAAATAATAAAAATGTACATAAAAGGTTCAGAGAAAAGATGCAATGATTAACATGAAAGAACACACTATCTTGTTCTTTATCTTCTTCTCCTTATGCTTGAGACAGTTAAAAAAAAAAATTATCTATTGTACCTCGTATTTTTCAGATGGGATACCTTCCTTTGCTGATCATTATAATTACTCAGCAATAAATGCATTCTAGAACGTTTATGATATAAAGTATTTTCCCAAACACTAAATACTGTAAAATAGGCTAAAAGTTTTTGCGATCTCTAACTACTTATGAAAGGCACCTACAAAACGTAATATAAATGAAGGTACTCAAAAATATTTTTAATGTTTAACAATTAACTTGGAGATAAACCAATATTTGAGATATTCAATTGGAAAATATTTCAAAACAATATTTATTTAATTAATTTCACTCATTTAAAATTTTGATTTTAGTTTTATGGATAGGCTTACTTTGATAAAACTACAAACTACATGATTGTAGTAGTTTTATCGTGTTTTATTTTGATAATATTGCATTTGTACAGTAAAATTAATAAAGAGAATTAAAATTTATTGTTGTAAATTCATCCCTCAATAACGCCTTGCATTTATCTTTGCCGGATATTTTAAGAGTAATCGTGTAAACTATGCTGGGAGTGTGCTGTCTGCTCAGAGAAATTGTCCTTTTGTTGTTGAAATTGACTAATTACCAACCACTATTATTCAGCTTATTATTTGCTGAAATAGTTATAATTTTAAAGCTCCTTATTATCATTTTATGGAATATTCAGTTTTATGGAATATTCAGTTAAAAAAACACTGAACCAAACAGTTTAAAACTTGTGCTTAAAGTACTCTAACTAATTATTAAAATATGTTGTAGGTCTTCCAGCTACACCATGCTGCAATCCTTGTTAGAAACAGCAAAAAGCAATCCCTTCTGCAACCCTGTGAATGTAGCCCACTGTGAGGCAAGCACCCAAAACCTGGTCCCTGGCCGCACGATATCGGCAGCAGCAGTTGCCATCAATCCAGAAGGTAACCTTTGGAGAACCCTGCTGCATTTTAGTTATCAACATAGGTGCAATATGTTTCATAACAACCAAATAATGTTCACAAAAGTCTTAGAAAGTTGAAAAAGTTTGCATTTCTTTACAAAAATAAAACAAAGTAAATAACATTAATAAAAACAAAAGAACTTCAAAATAGCTGAGAAAGTGGTATTATAAAATTTACTGTATATCACAACAACATTATTAGTGAAATTTAGTTACATTATAATATTTCAAAATAACTTGTAACAACTCAAAACCTCATCTATTATTTAAAAAGTAAGTAGTGCTAATACTGTGAAATATTTACTTTTTAGATCATAACAGTTTTAATCTTGAAGATGGTAAAAAATCCTACAGTTTACTGTATTTGCCCGCCTTTTTGTAATAATTGGAGACACATGGTGAGATAATGATTGATGATCTAACATTGAATTAAATGAATGCATCAGTTTTTTTCACTTTGAACAAGAAAATGAGGAAACACCATCTGTTGCTAAGTCCTGAAAGGATCTTTGCTCTGCTTCCAGAGTAAGAGGATATTTAGGATGGACAAGGTTAGGAGTAGCAGCTGCTTTCTGTTAAGATCCTGTGAGGAGGGTTAATGGGCACTATCTCATTCATGTCATTTTGGAAAAGTGGAGGCTAGCTCTAATCCAGTCTTTTTCAGTCAAAGTAGACAGGTGAGACTGGGGGAGGCTATCTCTCAGGTTTAGGCTTTAAAAAACCTTTTAACATTAAAGGGGCCTCATCCACCCCAACAGTAATCATCTTCAGTAAACTAAACTTATTGACCAGCCCTTTATATACCAATATCTTGAAATTTATGGTTCATGATATGCTGCTCCTGGACATTCCATCAGTTTTTGTTCTACCCAGTATAGGTTGTAATGGCGGTATAATCCAACCAGAAGTGAACGGGGTGTGTATCAGGCTAGAAACTAAGATCTACGGTTTCTAATGTTTCTAAGCTGCACTGGTATCAGGAAAAATCCAGCAATTTAATTTCATTGGTAAGTTATGATTAATTAGTACATTACAAGCAGCTAAATTCTTTGTACTTTTGGCCAATACAAGTTTCAGTATTCACCATTGAAATATTTATTGGTTATTAGCCAGTTGCCTCAATACAAGAAAAATGTTTGGATATCTTATTAAGATGAAAATTTTAATTTCATTAACATTTCAACACTTTTGAAATCACTTGAGTTTGCAATTCCAATGTTTTATGCGGAACTCATAGTTATCAAATACTTCTCCCATTGTATTTTTCAACCTGATGTATCTCTCAGTGATGAGTTAAGCAATCCTTTCCACTTGCTTTTTCTTTAGCTCTAACAGTCACATTAAACTGCACTATCCCAGCTGTGGCATCCCACTCCCCTTTGCTGTGGACATCTGTACAACATTACCAGTTTTCAGATGCCTTACCATATTCACTTATTTTACTTCTTCTAATGAACACAAGGAATTGTACTTGACTGTATTTTCCACTCCAACAGTAAAAGATACTGCAGATTATATCTTACCCATACAAAAACTGAAGCATGTAATCTACATAACCAAATGGACTAGAGAGAGAGCATCATAGGCCTATGACATGAGTTCCATTCTTCCTTCTCTGGTGCAGGTCATCTCTCATGCCTTTTGTCTCACATTTAATCTTTGACCTTCTCTCATAAAAAGCTGAAGTGAAGTGACACTACTGATAATAGAAGATTGTTACTTTAATGGTCATAGTCATGTGTTCTCTCCAGGTAGTTCTTCACCCTTCTGTGTTCATTCTCTGAAGTCCAGATCATCAGTCTATAGTTTACTGTAACCTATAGTTACAGGTATACCTGTAGTATAGTAGTGTAACCTATAGTTTTCTGTTACTCCAATAATCTTCAGTAATTCTAGGGAAGTATTATAATGCTAGCAATGAGTCCTTTTATGTTCAGCATCGAAGCAGAACTAGCCATCAAAGTTCTCAACTTTCTACTACGTATGCACTTGTAAATGTGCATTTAATTTTCAGCCAAATTCCTAGGTACTCTATTAACTCTTTTGGCTCAGTACTTATACTATCAAATCAGAAGCTGATTGGCCACAGTTTACATTAATACTATTATACAACAATTATGTTAGGAAATTGTAATAGAAAACATTTTTTCTTAGTTAACATAGTATTGCCAGTTATGAAAATATTTTAAGCTTAAAACACATCATCAATATAAAACGAGTCTAGTGTTATCTAGATAAACTATATTATGCTTCTTAAGGCAGTTTCTTGAGAGTAATTAACGTGTTTTGCTACAAGTTGAACAATGTTATATAGTTTACAAGTAGTTTTCTTTAAAATAGGTAATTTTCACAGTTATTTTCGATGTTTCTGAACAGTTTACTGTTGATCATTACATTAGGTAAAATAAATATTTTCTCGTACATACAGGAACAATGTTTTTGTAGCTTATTAAACAATGAACGTTTTTTAAGTTTTAATTTCAGCTACTTAACAATAATAAATTAACACACAACCATACAAACATGGTTTTTATTGATGTATTACACATGATTCAGTATAATTCTCACCTTACTGACACAGAAAATGAAAAAGTAGGCTTAATATAAATCCTTATAGTTGTGTACAAAAACATAACAATGACTGGTATACATGACCTTTTCTACATTTTCATTGTTTATTTTTACATGTCCAGTTATGTTTTATTAATTTTTCTTTAATTATGGCTATGTATTTGGTTTTTTATAAATTATGACCAGTTACTAGCTGTGGTGATGGAAAGTAATTAAAAGTTATATTAAATTAATTTATGATACTGAAAAACTCCAGTCATTATAATTAAATTATATTTTGTTTTGGCAATATATTTTCAACATAATAAGAATTAGTGTATTACACTGATGCTGAATTATTTGAATTGGACTTTGTTACACTTTGACAAGGCTTGAATGCTTAAGCACTTGCTGGCCTGTATGTGGCAAACACTATATTGGGACTCAAGTTGTTTTTATCCCTGTTTACTCTTGAGATAATGTAGTCCATTCTTAATTATGCACAAATAGGGCAATATTGTTGTGGATCCCACTTTAACAGCCAAACAAATTGAAAAGTAATAATTCTTAATAGTTATGTACAGAAATACAACAAGTGAGAACATATCCTTCAACTATTTTGTGCTGCAACACAGTGTGGACTGGAAAGCTTAGGTGATGGATCATTAGAACTTGATCTCAGACCTTAAAATGCAATATAACCTGACATTTGTGGTTCTCTTCCCCTTACTAAATTTATTATTAGCCATATTTAGAGTCTAGTTGTAAATAAGTCTTTGTAGGAGAGGTTTTATACCTTTTGTGATGATTCACCAAGTGTTATTTAAATTTGTTCTCTTTTCCTTTATTTCCATGTTCAGGTATTTAAAAATGGTATATTTGAAAAGTTTACAAGTGGATACAAATTAAAATATCAGTTGATAAAATTAACATCTGGATATTGACTATTCATCAACACATGAGTATTTCTATATTTGGGAGTTATATTTAGTTTGGCCTATTTTTACAAAGATTGTTCAGTGGCTGTTGTAAAATTACCTTCAATAAATACCATCCTATAATTATACATGGGAATCAAAGATTAAAAAAACAATTTATTCATTATAATTTTGTATAATAAAAAAAGGAATATCTAATTTCAATTTAAACCTTACTCTGGCATCATTGACACTAAATATTTGTGTCAGGATTTTTTAATTAGAAAAATCACGAATAGATACTTCAGTTTTAAGCTCCTTCTTCATTAAAAAAACCCAATTGACAGTTTGTTTATATTTAATCTAACAAATCAATACTATTTATTAGGATGATTCATTGACAATAAATTTAATCAAGATTTAATAATTGATTATAATACACTAATTTGATATTGATTGTCAATCACCTCTTGCACTTTATTACACTATGACATGACTACAATCATTACATATAATGAAAAACATTGAAATAAAAGCATGATAAGTGTTGATTCTGTACTTAAATGTGTATTTTGTGTGATTTTAGCTAGTTAACCATACTTCAACGTGCACATTAATGTGTTATGTTATCTAATATTAATGTTGTTTGATATTAATATGTTTATTTTGCAGTGTGCTAATTTTTCAGTTTTTAGGGTCCGTAGGATAAAACCAGCACAATGTTTTGTATGGTTCACATCTACTAAGCCCAAACAGCTGTTAATACTTCTGTGGCATATACTTATAACTCATTGAAGACATAGTAATTTAAATTGAGTTTAATTCCTCTTAACCCTGAGCACAGTCAGCCACCTGTGTAATTGTAGTATGAGTTCAGACAGCTATTACGGCAGTTCTCTAAGTCAGATCAGAGAATTATAATTATGTCTGGTCTGTCAGCTTGGCAGACCACACTGAATGGCTCCTGCTTTTATCCAATTAAGCTCGGCGGGTCACGCACAGTTTCAAAAATTGTTATATTTATTACCCTTATCTAGTGAATATTGAGAATATTTTGAAAGCCAAATAAAACACTCATAATCAGTTAAAATATGGAGATTATAATGTGGAAAATTAAAATATCATTACCTAAAATGAAGAATAAAGAATAATTTACTTTTTGACTGAAAGAAATTGTCATTGACTTGAATTGATTTATCAGTCCTACGGACCTTAATTGAGTGCTTTTAACGCATGCTTGACTATTATTTTAATTATTTGCAGGGTTTATCTTCTTGATTGTCTAATTGCATGAGTTTGCAATTTAATTCCAAACAAAGATGTGAATGTATATTCAACAATTTGAAGTCATCTGTGTTATCAGCGCCAGGTAAGTCTTTTTGTTGTACCGTTTAATAAATTGAATTGCAAATAATTATTTTTTATTGTTAGTGTTTACTGTGTTATTATGTCCAATATAAATACCAATAGTTTCATTTACATGGATTATATTTTATCATATAAGGATCTTGAGAAACCAATGTGAATAGATGAACCTCTGATACCAAGATCCTTGAGTGGTATAAATGATTTATATAATAGCACTAGTACATAAACTGGACCACTTTTAGATTTAATAGCTGTTATAAATGTAGTATTTTAAGATTGTCAGCAATAACAATAATCAGTAATTGCTATTAGAAATAATTTAATGAATTTCAAAGTCTACAGAAAAATGAGAATATAGAAGAATCTTAGAAATAGCAACAACACTAATTTTTGCCTAAGTAAAAGAAACAAATCAACTGAGTACATTCGGAGATCATAATACTTTGATTGTTTTAGTGCAATCGATTGATCTCATACCCTATTAGCATTATAGCCAGACCTCTTCTTCCTTTCTGTATTTATCCTTCCAGATTACCAACTATCCATGTACAGCTTATGGCTATGATCACATCCCCAAAATTCATATCATATCATTTCTTTCCATTCCCGTGTCAAACTATCTACTGGGTCAGATTTGTAAGTATCTGACTATTTACTATCAAAATATTCAGTTGGTTAACAGAACTGTGGTTAATATAAGTCAGGTAAATTAACATTATATCGGATGAATAAAGACTGATAGTCAAGTTAATGACTTTAAATTAATTGTATTTGAGATAAACCCAGTGGATAGGAGGGGATGGTTAATGAGGGGGAAGAGGGAGAGAAAGGAGTAAGGGAAGTGATGGAGGAGTAGAAGTGAGGGTGAAATAGAGAGTTCAAGTAAGGAAAAGAGAACGGGGATGAGGAAGAAAGGGAAAGAGATTGAAAACAGTAATTGTTGTAATAGTTTTTATTTTCTAAAGTCCATTACTTTTTTACTAGAAACACAATTAAAGTAGTGTCTGTACCTATCACGATTTGTTGATAGTATAGTCTAGGTCTCTTTACAGGTAATAAGATATTAAAAATATTAAAACTTTTCTATGTTTTCATCGAGTTTTTATCAACCAAACAGTGGTGAACTGAGGGAAATGTAAAGTGTAAGTCATAATAATATGCATTAGAAAAATTTTGAATTACAAGAGTACAGTTGTATGGACTATATTAGTAATTAATAACCCTTTTTATCCAATAAAGTAATTGAAGCTATTAAACTTCAATAACAAATTTTTCAGACTATTTTGCGTAAAGTGACACTTGACACAGTGAAAAATATTTTCCTGAAAATATTTTTTGTGAGTGATTTGGTGTAGATAGGTATGGCCATGTAAGTTAGGGCATAGACAAGAACTTGTTAATGTACCTATGAAGGATTTAATGAGAGATTCACCAGTCAAAAACCTGGTATTTGAGAGGTTTGAAGTTCACTAACTTCAATTCTGTGTGTTCGTTGTTGTCATAATCCTCTAATTCTTTTTGAAAGACTTTTAGTGACCATAAAAAAACTATTGGTTATTATCACTGTGCATTGAGTAATCACCAGCCAATTGACCATCACAGCAATACACATATAGAGACAATATATACAAAATAATACATATACAAGAAAGAAACAATACAGTGTATAAAGACTGAAATATTATGCCTCTGTCAATAATGTTCTCTTTTATATATGTTCATTATAATTACTATCCATAAACCACTATTAAATTGTAAAGAATAAACTAGTTAAACATATTAAAACTAAACAGAATTACAAGTAAAAATTAAAAAGAAATACATGCTCATTATAAAACTGCTCACACATCCATCAAAGGCAAATATTTCACCATCACATGTCCGTTGGGAAAAACTCATTTAGAAACTACATAATGAATCAATAAGAAATTGGAGGCAGCTGAACACTGGTTTTCTCCAGTGTCAGCAATAATATGTGAAGGATAGGGGAAAACCGAGATACAAATACGAGTATATTGATAGAGTTCTACCATTACGCCAGATTTGGGGCATGTAACAATGTTTTAAACTGTTAATATTCAGAAATTACAAAAAATTATTCCTGATAAATAAAATAGTCACACTTTAAATCTTTTATTTATTTTGTGTGAAAGAAATACTTTCACTTTATTAAAAAGTATAGCATATAAAAATGTACATGAAACTAATAGTCTTTTGTGTTTTGTAGAAAGCTGTGCGTTTGGATCCAACAAGTATTTTGCCCTCTGTGGACTTGGAGGTATCTTGTCATGTGGAATCACCCATACTATGGTGGTACCGTTGGATTTGGTCAAGTGTAGGATACAAGTTGACCCTGCCAAGTACAAATCTGTATTCCATGGATTCAAGGTAATATCTCATTCAGAGCATTATTATTTTTTTACCAAAACAAGTTTATCTAATTTCTGACTCTATTACTGTTCTTGATGAATATGCTAATAAAGAAGTTTGTCTATTGTCTATTGTCTATAGCAGTTAAAGGATTTGATATTTTGTCTTATGATCATAATGGTTGTACTTTGCTTGCTTTTTTTACTTATCTAGTCACCCATAATATGTGATGGATAAGTAAAACAATTGTTGTGTGAGGATCATCTCTTCCATGATTCAAATCATTGTATGATAAGTAGAAATTTACTATCATAAATGGGTGTAACACTGCCTTTAAGCAGTGTTTGTTTGGAGTACCGTAGGGTTTGTGTTAGGACCTTTATTATTTTTACTTTCCTTGAATGATTTATAACATAGCTCCTTAGAACAAAATAAAAACATTGGCTTTGCAGTCAATATGACCTTTTCTTTTAGTATATTTACAGAAAACAACTGTTGAAACTAAATGTGCACTCAGATTTGAAATATTCATGTCTTTGTTTTAAAAGGGAGATTGGTGTTAAATGCTGAAAAATCTTTATATAATCCTATTTACAATATTCTACTTTGAATTTTACAACCTTTTAATTTATTTCAAGTTACGATATACAAGTTTCATATAAAGTAATATTGATTTTCTATGAAAAAAGTTTATTAGGGATTACATTATAAGATTTTTGTTTTTTTAACAGGTAACACTTAAAGAAGATGGAATGAAAGGCTTAGCCAAAGGATGGGCTCCAACCTTCTTTGGATATTCATTACAGGCAAGTTTTTATACTTTATACTTTTGTGTAGTTTTCCCTTTAGGTAACTCTTATTTTATAAATAATGGTTTATTGTTCATGACAAAACAAAATAAAGTTAAGTAAGAAAGGTGTTATGATAATTGGAAATTAGGAATGGCAAGGTTTGTTTGTTTCTTTAATTTTTATCAGTTTGAGTTTTATTTGCCTACAATTAAATTATCATCTGGTGAGTTTTGTAGGGCATGTTTATTAATTGTGTAAATATAAAATAGTCACTCAGTAGTTTCTTTGAAAGTATACAACCATCTGCTATTATCTAAGAAAATATTTGTGGCTTTTGGACAATTTTTTCTATTTGCTGGAAGAATTCTTTTGCATGAAATCTATAACATTCTAGTTGACTTTACAGTTATACTCTTTTCGATCTACTAGTGCAACTTTCAATACATTTTTATCCTTACTTCTTATTTTACAACTAGCATGTTAATATTCTAATTTGTATGTTCACATTAAGATGGACATGGCTGTCACTAGGCCTCATTTTATGACTTTGTCAATGATCTTTGTGATTTATATGACAATAAAAATGATTTAGATTTGTATGATTTCACTATAAACTTCAGTAGAATGGAACATTAGAGCAATAAAAGGTAAATAATAAGCCACTTTTGGGATCAAGACTATATATATATATATATATTTATATATATATATGTATTTGAAAAACATCTATTTAATATTTATAAACCGATGTTCTGATAATAAGAAGTGAAATCAAAGTAAATTTGGTTTGAAAATTGTGATTAAATAATTAAAAAACATTATCACTTAATGCTAAATTTATAATAATTAGAGCATTAAAAACAGTTTTGTACTTTGTGAACCTAAAAATTAATAATTCTAATAAATACAGAAAATAACCTCTGTGTACTTCAGAATACTGAAAGATTTTCAGAAAATATTTTTAAAACATTGGTGTGCATTCAATATAGCTACGTCTTTACAAATTAATTGGTGTTATTGCTATTTAGACGATAGTTTAACTATTGGTTTTGACAAAATTAAATCAATTTTAAATTTTGTAAACTTGATAAATTGTATAGTTTACTTTATTAGAACAATTAAACATTTTCTTTGATACTTGATCAGGATTTTATCTCAGAAAAACCGAACATCTACTTTTTGATTCTTCAAAAAAATAGAAGATTGTATATCACAACACACTTTCCAATACCTTGAATTGAAAAAGTAGAATGTCTTAAAGAGTTCTTTCTTTTAAATTACAAAATATGACAGGTTTTAAGCTGGTTTTCATTCTATATAGATCTAATAATATGTTCTGGCAAATTCCTACTTAGTCCAGGGACAAAGTGGTGGGTGAACACTTAACTATGAACAAGAAAACCAAAATTCCCACATAATTTTACTTTTAAGCAAAAACATTATTTCTTATTGTGGTTTATGTAGTAAACAGTAGTCAGAATAGATAGAATACTACTTTTTAAAACATAGTATAGCATAAAGTGATGATTAAATGAAGCATCAACAATTGATTGATTTATAAGGTAGTTATTTTAATACATTTTTAGCTCTACAAAAGTTATGCGTAACCTTAGCTGAAGCTGTGCTTACTTTATCATAAGAAATATATTATTTTTCTGATGTACTGTGGTGAGCAGACAGCTCGTAATCCTGTTTGTATAGTTTTTAGTTTAAAACTACAAACACAATTTATAACCAGCTTTCATTGCCTTCCCAAATTATAAAAATAATATTGATAGGCTAAAAAATGATTTTAACATTGAGTAATTCTTAAGGTAGTTTCTAGAAACGATTTAGATTCATTGTTTCACAATTTATTTGTGGCAGCAATTATTTGATGCAGTATGAACTGGGAAACACAGATGATAATTGTACATACTCAGATTATTTAGTGAATATCTATGAAATGAAATAAAAAAATCTCTTCATTCATTGTATTGTATACATACAATAGGAATGCCATAAAATGAAGAGTAAAAATTAAGAACTAGTTTAAAATGTCATTAAAATGTAATACACATTTTATTACAACTAAATTACAACATTTCAAAATATTCCCCAACCAAATGCAGCACAGTGTACCTTTTTAAAAGGGCTTTAAATTTATTTTATTTATTTTTATATTAAATATAATTTTATAAAGTGATGTAGGAAATACGGTTTCCTTCCACATAAAAGATCTTTTTCCCATAAAACGAGCCTATGATTAGGAATTACCATGTTTTGCTGGAATCGTGTTTAATGCTGTGTTTATACTGGTGAGTAAATTTGTCGAAGAAATTGTGCAAATGCTGTCGCATAATGTGAACAAGCATTATCATAAGTACTGTTGCAAAATTTTAGTGTCTAACACTGCTCTCCAACAAATTTCCAAAATTAGTTATGGCAGCGCTCGTTTAGACTAGCAATTTTTACTGTATGATACAAAATTTGCGCAACTTCTGGCAGTATAAATGCAGCTTTATAACATTGGGAGTTTCCCATTAATGAGATGGATTTTGAAAAGATATTGCATACAATATTATGCAACCATAAAGAATTATATTTGGTGCACAATAGAAATATGTATAAAGTTGAATTCTAAATCCTCCCTTCCCCCCAGAAAAAGTTACCACTTATTACTCTTCTAACCTAATTCAGTTGAATCACTGCACTAATTGGGTTAATTTTTAAATGAGATTCTAGTCTGATTAAATGGTGAGATTAGCCAAAGCTATAGTGTAAATTGTGGTATCATGAGTTAACAGATATGGAGAGTTTAGGTTGGCTACCCTAGGTCTTGGAGTATATATAGTAGGTTGATATAGGCGTAGCTATGTGGTAATTGATGTAAATAAATTATTTTGACAATTCTTTGAGTTATAACCCTTTCAGCACTGTGCAATATGTTACCATCACTGTGGTGCAAAAATTGCCATTTTTACATCTTCACTTATTGCATAAGCATTATAAATATTGAGCTAGAAACTAAGTGTTACAATTTCTGTAGTGAATGAAATATACTTAAACATAAAATATATAAAATGTTGAAATTACAGTTTGATATAATTTACTAAAATTGTTTGTTAGTACATAAAGATTTATGTTTGTTCATAACAGACTTATAAAATACTAAGTTTGAGGTTAAACAATTTCTCAAAACACAAGTTGTGGGCGAATAGCATAATTACATAATATTATGTATTGTATTTTGGATGTTCAAAATCAAAGTCAAAATATTCTTTATTCACACAATCATGGAAAATGGTTTTGGAGAATGAAATGTGACCATTTTTTGCTTTTAATAGTAATGTAAATAAATATTAAAGAGGTAAAATATATGGTACACAACTTGTATAGTGGTCCTTGATAGTGAAGATACCATATGACCAGAGCCCGTACCATATGACTATAGTGGCCCGTTACGGTGAAAGTGTTAAAAATAAACTAAAATTATAAAGATTTATTATTTTAATTCAGTAAGGCACAGTACTTCCTTGAGTTTAATATGACTCCAGATAATTTTAGACTTAATAACTCAGTTAATTTCATATAAATGGTTTGAAAATGATGAGATTTTTACTTCACACCTTAAAATAAATTAATATGTGAAGTCCTAATCCAGATGTCATTGTTTATAAGTTTGTCACATATTATCATTTGTCACTTCATTACCATTTATTTTCTGTTATAAACAGATGACAGATTATGTGCTAATTTTTCCATGGCAGCTCTTCAGTGTATTATAGAATGTTTTGTCCAATTTATATCCGGACCCTATTATGAGTTTACATCTGGATAGTTGGGTTAGTTTGTTTATTCCTTTAATTATAGTCTTGACATTCAAAGGAGAGATTTTTTTTATTTTAAAGTTTAGAAATTATATATATATATATATATATATATATATATATATATATAATATATATATATGAAGGGTTGTGAAGAACTCATAAAATGTAACTTTTAATATTTTTCATATATAGATGAATAATATTTCATAGACTTGAAATTATTTTAGAATATTTTATAAGCATCTGGTGAAAATTTAAAAGCTCAGATGCTTTAAGCTTTGGATTGACTGGTACTCTTGGGCCAAAGCTGTTAGCACTTCATTAATTAATTTTATTTGCATGATTTGGTGAGCTCTTCGGAATTTTTTAATCTCTCTATCCAGGTGTAATTTTGAACTTATATGATGCTGTAAAAAAGACACTCTTGATGAAGCTCTCTTAATAGTTTTTTGTATTTAAATGCAAAGGGGATTTTAATAAAAACTTTTTTTGAATTATTATGTGTTATTCAAATACTTCACCTTGTGATACACATAATTAATCAGAATAGGTAATTGATTATACAAATTTACAGCAACATTACAATTTAACAATTTAAGCAGTTGTGTTATTTTCAGAAATGAGTAAAAATTTTTATTTTATTTGTTACTGGATTATCAGCAATTTTGTGTTGGTTTTTATATATTTTTTATGGTTTAAAACTATAAATACTATTAAATATATCATCAACCATTCAACATTTTAACAAATAACTTTTTCTTTGATGTAGGTTTTTGGTTTATCTGTATTAGATTGCTATTTTATAGTACTTATTGTGACAATAAAAATACAGTGTTGACGATGTGTGAAAGAGCAAGCTTCTCCACCTGAAATAAACCTTTGAAAACTTGTCAGGTGAAGTGATAGATAAGTTCAATAGAAAATGCTAAATAATGAAAGAATCGTTCATTATTTACTATGAATCTGAATCTTTATTTTTAAACATCCTGTTTAGAAAGTGTGTCTCATTGACTTAAAACAATATTTAAATAAAAAAATACAATGTTAAATAAAAAAACGCTGAATAAGATTTGAGGAATGAGCTGGCGCGTTGTCGTGGTGCAGGATCCAGTCACGGCTTGTCCACAGTTCAGGTAATTTCCTTCGCACTGCATCTAGTAGCCGCCTTAGGACCTCAAGATAATACTCCTTATTCACTGTCTGGCCTCCTGGAACATATTCGTGATGAATAACGCCGTCCTGATAAAAAAAAAAACTGTCAGCATTGTCTTGACATTGCTTCGACTTTGTCTTGCTTTTTTCGGCCGTTGCTCTTCGTGAGTTTTCCACTGTGAAGAATGAGCCTTTGTTTCAGCGTCGTAGCCATAAACCCATGACTCATCACCAGCAATAACTTTTTTAAATAGCCCTGGGTCACTTTTTATCAAATCCAGATTGTCCTTTGCGATTTCAATTCGACAGTTCTTCTGGTCTTCTGTCAGCAGTCGAGGAACAACTTTTGCCGAAACACGGTTCATTTTAATATCTTCGTGTAAAATGTTACAAACTGACGATTTTGGTATTCCTAAATCTTCTTCCAGCTCTCGGACAGTCAATCCTCGGTTTTCATAATTGCTGCACGAACACGTTCAACATTTTCAGTGTTTCTGGCCGTTGAAGGCCTGCCAGATCGGTCATCACTCTCCACTGATATGCGGCCATTTTTAAACCGCCTAAACCACTCTTTTATTTGTGTATCGCCCATAGACACGTCACCATAAACTTTCCGTCGTAATCGTCTCTGATGCTGAATGGCCAAGTTTTTTGCAAAATTTAATGCAAATGCGCTGCTCAACAAGTTTAGTCATATTGAAATGCGATGCACACACACGGCAGTACTGTACGGAACATAGCGCTGTGACTCACTGAGTGACCGGATCATATTCAATGCCTAATATGGGAAGGGGTAGGCTCGCCCCTCCCCTCCAATAACCGGTTCGAGCCGGTCTGTTACGCCGCGGCCGCCTACTGGTCGGCGGTTGGATACTTTTTGGACAGACCTCGTATTTTTCAATCTTAATCAACTGGCTATGATGACAAATGAGCTATCTCAGATCCATATTAACTCTGGGTGAAATGTATCTCTTCCTGACGGTCCTCCTCCTGAGTTTGTTTCCCCAAACGTTTGTAACTGAAGTTGATTTATTCAGGCTGTCATGTAGATGTACAGTAATGCAGAGAGGGCAGAAAAATTTCCATTAGGCTCTCATTCTTCCAGTTATTACCATAAAGTTTACTACTTTTTCTTTGGAAAAAATTTTTTTTTGTCTGATCTTAAATTATGTTATGTTATGTTGTCTTATCTTAAATGTCTGTTCTAATCAGTAAAAGTAAAAAGAAGAATATTAATAAGTAATAGGAAAATCAACTGGTATAATGATAAATTGGCAGAAGATAGAAATGTTATGTTAAATTTTTTTAATGTTTATAAATGCCTTAGAGATAGGGGGTCAGAGCAGACACCTGTAGCCTACAACGTGTATTTAGCTTCTAAAAGAACTTACAGGTCAAATCTGACCACCGCAAAAAGGCAAGCTTATGAGCAGTATATAGAGACATCAGCTAACAGTTGTAAGGCTGCTTGGGAAATAATCAATTTGGAAAAATCTCCTGCTTCTTCCAAAGATATTTACTTAGATCCTGAACTTACTAACCAGTTTTTCCTTGATTCAGTCACTGAGCTCTCAAACAATCTGCCACAGAATAATTCTCCTTTCATGGATTTATTGGGTAATATTCCTGTTCCTCCTAACTCATTTCAGTGGAAAGAAATTAAACCAGATGATTTAGTTAAAATGGTTTCTAAACTCTCAAATTCCAAAAGTATGGACTATTACTGGTTATCTAACAATATAATCAAGAAAACCATCCATGAAATCAAAAGGCCATTGGCTATTGTCTTCAATAAATGTCTGGAGGCGGGTTTTTTCCCTGACTCTTTAAAAGTGTCAAAAGTTATTCCGATTTACAAAAAAGGTGACAAGGACAAGCCGCAAAGTTATCGTCCAGTTTCTATTGTCCCCATTTTCTCTAAAATTTTGGAAACCATCATGCACCAACAGCTTTTTTTGTATTTTGAATATTTCAATCTCCTGTCTGAATCACAATTTGGTTTTCGGCCAGGCAGGTCCACAACTTCAGCGGTGTTGGAGGTTGTTAGTCATACCCTTGTGGCCTTCGAGAGGAGGGAATCAACGGCTTTATCTCTCTTAGATTTAAGCAAAGCTTTTGATTGTGTCCCCTTTGATTCAATCATTCAAAAACTCAAATATTATGGTATTTCTGAGAGTGCTTGTCAGATTATTACCTCTTATCTATCGGATAGAAAGCAGTTTGTATCTATTAAGGGGTGTAATTCTTCAATGAAAGAGGTAACAATTGGAGTCCCGCAGGGGTCTGTATTGGGACCTTTCTTTTTTACTGTAATAATTAATGACCTGTCAGTGAACTTAAATGTAAACTCAGTTATCTATGCGGATGACACGTCTCTTTTCTCGAGTAACCGATATCTGGACGTTCTTCAAACAGAGATTGAAAATGCTCAAACCGGAGCATTAAATTGGTTCACCTCCAACAAATTACATTGCAATCCAGAAAAAACTCAAAATCTGTTGCTGAGTTTAACATCTAAAGAAAAGCCTCATCCTGTAAAGTTGTTAGGCTTTGTTATTGATTCGATATTGACCTGGGCTCAGCATGTAAATAATGTGTGTATAAAAATCTCGAGAGTCAGCTATTTACTATGGAAATTAAGAGCTTTAATATCAATAGAACATCTGAGGTCTTCCTATTTTGCACTGTTTCAATCACACTTATCTTATGGTCTAATTCTTTGGGGTCATTCTTCTGGTGTATCGGATATTCTCATCATACAAAAGAAAGTCGTCAGAACACTGTGTGGAGCCAGGTATCTTGAACACTGCCGACCTTTGTTCATCCAAGCTAAAATTCTTACAGTGATCAATTTGTACATCTACCATATCCTTATCTACACTAAAACTAACTTACATTTATTTTTCACTAGGCAGCATTTTCATTGCCATTTGACTAGATTCAGCCATAAGCTTGACTTGCCGCAGCATCGCCTATCAAAAACAGGCTCCTCACATCAGGTAAATTGTGTCAAATTTTTTAACAAATTACACGTTTCGGCTCATGACACTCCATTATCTAATTTTAAGCACAAATTGACCACCTGGTTACAGAATAATCCATTTTATTCTGTAGAGGAGTTTTTACAAACTGATGTTTGCCTTATCTTTTAAGCATAAGTAGCCTATTTATCTGTCTAATTGTTTATTCATGAAATGTCTTATTTATGTATCTTATTTAATAGCCTGTTTTTAATGTATAAATGTGACTGTGCCTATTTCATTGTAATGATCAATGGCAATAAAGTATTTGACTTTGACTTTGACTTTGACTTAACTAAAAATTCTTAAAACACCTCTATATTTATTTGTTATACTTCCTGCTGTATTTAAGTGCGTTACAAGTGTTACAAAATTTTATTTGTTTCTGTAAAACAACCACACTATTAAGTCTAGTTTACAAACACAAATCTTATTAAGATTGTTGAAGTATCTGTTTTAGTAATGACATAACACAAGTAACCATCCCTTTCTTCTCTCTATGACTTTTGACCATGCTTATTATTTCCTACTTCTTTAGTACTTAGTAAGAGTAATTTTCGAAACAATAAAAACGATCGTTAACATAAATCTCACCTCACTAAAAGATGAATGTCAAGAAAAATAGAATAAAAATTGTGGTGTTTTACTGGTGTTTATACTTGTTCTTAGATAACTTAAATTCCATTATCAGTTACAATATGTACATACATGACCTGATTGTCAGCAAGCACAGTTTTCTGATTGTAATAGAGTGTTTAAAATAGAACAAAATTTGAGATAATAGTTTAACTTAACATTTAAATACCTAGAATTACTCAAGTTCTAAATAATAATAATATAATAACTAGTGAACTAAGATAGTACACACCAGTTCAAATAAACTTCTGGACAAAAATTAACAAGAAGCACTTGGTATTGGCATTGGTAACTTGGTGATAACCGTTTATTGATAGTGCTGTTTAAATGAGCACTATCAAGTAATTTATGTTTAGAAACTCTTCATAATTTTAAAATTTATATTCTTGGGTAAATATGTTTTGCAAGCTGTCTCTGTGTCATTTTATGAGGTATAAGGGATATGAATTTAAAACCATTATTAGTTGACAGTTTCAAAACTTTAAAAGAACTTATAAATGCTGTGTTAATTCTGTCCAGGAGGTAATATTTGTAAAACACATTATTGTAAGTTTGCTAATAAATTAATAAAATCTTCAATTACAGTCAGGTGACATTAACATTAACACCATTCCATGAAAGATATGTAAATCTTTTGAACTCCAATACTTATGCAATATCTCACTAGATTTTCAAGTGTTGATTTCAGTTAACTTTCACCTTGATGCAATAAAATGTTGTAACAGTTAAATAAAATTCAGTTTACTACCACTTCTAATTAAAGTTAAACAAACCAGTGCTAGATACTCTGGCAAAGCATTATATCTTAGGCTCTTTACCTGGAGAGGATGGCCATTTAGAATGGCTATTTTGTATTTTCTTGAAACAAACTATATACACCATGACCATGTAATGACAATGTTAAATTAAGTAAATGGTGGTAAACATCTGAAGATAACTTCTGGCTGTACATTATTCATATTGTAATGCACCAACTCATTGGCATTCATGTCTAGTTAGATATTGCGGTCATCCTAGATAAGGACCAGGGTTATCCTATATATAACCACTGAGACCGTGATTATATGTTGTACTGAATTTGAAGCTTATGTCATTGATAATCTTGATGTGCTGTCAAGTTTCAGCTGGATCCTATGTAATCACACCTTGCTCATTGTCACAATTATAAAATATCATAGTTCAGTGTTCATGCACCACTCTTGGAATACAATCATAAAAGTTTATCTTATTAAAAGTATTTTATGATAAATAAAGATTGAAAACATGAAAGAATGTTTTATTAGTATTAAAGATACCTGGGTTAACCTTTTAAAGTACCATAGATCTATTCAGTCGAGATAGTCCCCATGTTTTTTCTGAAAGTTTAGGGGAGTAGATGTAGTTAGTAACAAGACTTAATCACATATAGTACGCTAGCCAACCAGCTTGTAGGGAAATGTCAAAACATGTTTTAGTAAGGTGGTATTTAGAATAGAAGAAAATGCAAATAAAAATACATGTTAAAATGTTGTAGGGGCTGTGCAAGTTTGGGCTGTATGAAGTGTTCAAAGTATACTACTCTAACATTTTGGGAGAAGAGAATTCCTACATATACAGGACATGGCTGTATCTAGCTGCTTCAGCTTCTGCTGAATTCTTTGCTGACATCGCTCTTAGTCCAATGGAATCTGCCAAGGTAAGGAGTGTTTAATCACAATTATGTTTTTCCAACTTTCCATATAAAAAATTCAGTAATAATTGTTTCAACAGCAAATTTGGATCAAAAAATCAGTCATAACGGTTTTATATATAAAAAATACTATTACTTTTCTCTCTGATGTTTGACTTTAGCATATATTTTGAAAATGTTTTAATATTATATAGAACTATCCAAAATTTGTTTATTTATTGAGTCTCATACCCACTACTATAATGTACTTCACCACTTCTGTCACTCTCAGAAATCAAGTGTCTAAAACAGTCAAACATTCCTGAGGCCTAGTACGCAGCACCTGAAAAATGAGGCCTTGAAATAAGATAGACTGGAAAATAAGTCATACAGTTTTTGCTCACGTGTAATTTTTACACCAAATTAAAACTTTCCAAGAGTTAAACCACCAACCAGAACTTTGAAGAGAAACAATAAGTGTACCACAAGCTGAGAGAGGAGTCAAATCTCCTTTCTCACATAAAGACCAATCAGCTCATACTACTTGCATCCATGAGTATAAAACCATTATTAGGTATCCATGTTAAGTTATTAGTACTTATCCATGAAAGGAATTTTCCAATGCACCACCTTGATTGTTATCACTTTTTAATCTTTCCAGGCAGTGATGGTGTACTTAACATCGCTTTGTACAAGGATATGTATAGCATCAGACAAGAATATTTGTTGTTGAAAAATAATGATCCATATGATCAAAGTGACCCAAAGTACATGACCCAATTACAAGACCCAAGTACATTCTAGCTTTCTAAACAAAACTTCTTGTGTTTTCAGAAAAGATTTGTTTGAAATTTATGAGTGTATCAAGATCTTGCATGATTTACTTCACTGTAATTTCTTTTATTTAATCCTATAACAAATTAAGAATGGTTTGGAAATGGAAAGTAACTATTACAATTTTACTGGGATATGGGGGTATATGATTGATTTCAGTTCATCACAAAGTAGAATCAATGGCTGATTGTAAAGTTATACAATATGAAACTCAGCTAACCAGAAGTAAAATTGCATTATCACCAGCATAAAGTCAGACATTTGGGATAGATGTCCTAACAATTTGCTTATTATTTAGAGAAAGCATGCTTATGAGGGAAATGGGCTTCCTGAGGCTATATATATATATATATATGACTTTAAATTTGAACCTTGAAGCACTCCTGAACTGGCAACCAAACTCTTAAAATTACACTATGAATATTTATTTTGTAAAATTTAGGATTTGATCTAGTGGATAAGGTGTGAAGAAAATCCAAAAGCCAAACGCTTTCACAAATTAGGTGATGTGGAAGCTTGTCAGACTTTTGAAGTCATCAACCTGACATCTCTTTGTTCCTTCCGTCAGTCTATAATGTTTATGGATTGTTTTAAAATGATTAATGAACCAATAGTTATTTCCTTATGTAAATTATAATTTATTAGTGTTTGTTCTAAAAGTTTAATTTTAATTAATAAATTAGATTAAAAGATCTTATTTTATTTTAGGTACGGATCCAAACACAACCTGGTTTTGTAAGCACACTGCGTGAAGCTTTGCCCATCATCTATAATGCTGAAGGCATGAATGGCTTCTACAAGAGCTTGGTTCCTCTTTGGATGAGACAGATCCCCTACACTATGATGAAATTTGCCTGCTTTGAGAAGACTATTGAACTATTGTACAAGTGAGTACAAAAATATAGGATTTAACTACAAATAAAACATTAATAATAACTCAATTAAAAATGAAGTAAATAAATGAAATTGTTATCGATCGGTAAAATTTGAATATTTGCCTTGTTTTTTTGTAATGTCACTTAACTTTATTACGTTTTTTGTTAAGTTGTAAAAATAGCTATTAAAAAAAAAAAAAAAAAAAAAAAAAAAAAAACTGCTAAATAATGCATACTATATATCAGTCAAATAAAACTCTGGACATGCTCTATAGAGGAACGTGGCAAAATCAGGCTTTACAGTTAATTCAGAAACAGAAGTGAATAAGAATACATGTCTGTGTTACATTAAAGTTTTTGCACAAGTGACACATATTAAATTGAGAGGTTAAAAGTATTGTATTATGTTTTCATTGAAAGTCAGTGATTATATAAATGTAGTGCTATAGCTCAGATTCAATTGCAAAAGGTTTTCGAAAGGCTTGCTAGTGGTGTCATGAAACTGGATATGTAAAACTTGATCATAACTTGAACTTGATCATAACTTCAGAAAGAGCTGTATAAAAGAGTCTCCATGCCACTGCAGGAAAGGGTTTAGTAGAGTTTCCTAATCAACTGAAGCACTAGAACTCAACAATAAAGAATACTAAAACTTTACTCTAGAAGGATACCTGCAAACAATACAATATATTACAAGGAATTTAGAAAATATAATACATAAGTTATTTTAATGTTGTTTTGCAGATAAAAGGTATAAAGAGACAGTGAAATGCATCATGCACAAGGAAACTGTTGACTCTACTATGCAGTGTACCTCAGTTTATCTCTCATTGATGGTACACCATTATTCTCAATAATCTTGAAAATAGTATATTTTTGTTATTTCAAAAACGTTACATTTCATGAACCAATGGTAAAAATAGGGTCTCTTAATTAAACAGGATTGTTCGCTGGTCACATGTCTAAACATGATCCGTACATTTGTAAATATATTTAGGCTATACATAAATAACTTGCAAACTGGGATGTAAATTATTGTTGATCATAATTTGTGGCAGGTATGTGGTACCCAAGCCTAGATCAGAGTGCACCAAGGGAGAGCAGTTGGTGGTCACGTTTGCTGCTGGTTATATTGCCGGTGTCTTCTGTGCCATTGTCTCTCACCCTGCCGACACTGTAGTCTCCAAACTTAACCAAGACAAGGGTGCGACAGCAGTGGATGTTGCCAAGAAACTTGGATTTGCTGGTGAGTAAAATTAGTTAGTCATTTGAGTTATTTGTCACCAAAGTATAATTTTCTTTCTCATATAACATGATATTCTCCTGTAAAAATAAATACTGTGACTTTTTCTAATCCTAATCATTCCAGTACTAACATCTGGTTTTACCAGACATTGAAAAAGTATGCAAACATGCCAAACAGTGACCAATATAAGCTCCATCTACAGCATCTACAGCATGCCAGTATGTGATTTTACTGACGTGATTTTTCTCATAAAGGATCACTAAAGATTATTTAGATTTACAAGCAATAAAAATGGTTGTTGATAAAGATTATTTAAATGCGTGAAGTTGTGAGTGATGTTTCCATTGCTTACAATAATGGTGAAAGTGACAGTGATCTTAGGTTAGCCCACTGTTTGACATGATTGAAATAGATTTTAGATGTTTGCCTGTGGTTCTCGTATTATTTTACATGTGCTTTGTTGAGCATTTGAAAAAGATAATTATTGATGTACTTCTGATTAAACTTGATGCTTCTTTGAAAATATAAATGTTAGTGTAAATAAAAGAAATTATCATATCTGACTAAATGACTCTGAAATTCTACCTAAAGCAAGTTAAATTGCTTTTCAATAACACACAAGGTTTTGAGTTGACATGTTTTCCATACATGTATAACAATTTTAACCATAACACAACAAATTTTCATGTACTAAAATTAGGGGACTTAACCATAGATGACACAAACCTACAACCATTCTTTGAACAAGGGAAACTTGATGGAAAGTCCAATGCCTTGTCCTCATCAACAAAAGTAAGGGATATACCACCCACCTTGTATACTGCACATAAGTGCTAATTCTATTTTAACAGAGGACTCATTTGGTGGAGAATAAATTATCTGGTTCCAGGTAAACTGGAAAGACATCAAGACAGTTAGGTTTGGTATCTCAGCATGAGGTTGATATA
Source organism: Homalodisca vitripennis (assembly GCF_021130785.1). NCBI lineage: Eukaryota > Metazoa > Arthropoda > Insecta > Hemiptera > Cicadellidae > Homalodisca > Homalodisca vitripennis. The sequence goes on from NC_060215.1 coordinate 70,317,092, forward strand.
TACATATGTATAAGATATGAGAAACCAGACACCATTGGTAGACTATATCCGTACTACAATGTAGCCGGCACCAACTATAGTTAGTTATACCTGCCAATTAAATATGGAAGTTAACAAATATTTCAATAAAATGTGATTATTTACTGGTATCTTGAGAAGAAAAGCATCAAGGCAGCATAGTGTTACCTGAAATACTAGAAGAACTAGAACTAATAATGCTATGAAATAGTATATCCCATCACTTTATCTACCCTTTCCCAGTTTTATTTTTTAGCAAAGCTCTTATCAGTGTCTATTATTCAGTACCTAGGTCAATTTTCACAGTTTTTGATACAAAACTGAACTATTTTAATATACAATTTTCATACTACTTTCACTATAACACACAGCCTATTAATGGTGTTTTAAATAATATTTTATAAGGAATGAAATTTAATGAAAATTCAAAGTTTCAACGAAAATGGATGCCTGGTATGTAGTTTGCTGTATTGTGGTCAGCAAAGTCGGATTAACTGAAATTTCATTCACATTGATGATAACGGTTGAGACGCGTCGTGTGCTGGTCACCTGTTTCCTTTGTTAGACGCACAAACTGCCAGATCATTTGAAGTAATTTTCTCTAATTTATGTTCTATGATTATTTAATTCTATTTTTTTAGTATTGTGAATTTTGTATTGTCTAGATTTCTTTTTGAAAATTCCCCCAAATTTCCTTAAAATTGACTAAAATTTCCTGCGAGCTGTGCTAGTACAGCACTTCTAGTTTTATGCAAGTGCCAGGCTTCACAACATGTTACCATGGAACTCTAGAACTTGGGCCCTCAGGTTTTAAAGAAAAAAATGTTTAAGTGGCTAGTGGAAATAACTGTTTATAACCTGGAAGAGTTTGACACCATCATCAACGACTAATATGTTTCTATGAATGTTTAAAAATTAATTGTAAGTAACATATTAAAACTATCTCTGTTCTAAATGAATATGGAAATAAAGAATATTATTTATTGTCTGTTGAGATTGGATATATTCTGTACCAATGTCTATATGTTTTAAAAGATTATTAACCCAAAATATTTTTTTGTAAACATTTAAAATTTGCTTAGAAGACCAAAAGTTCATCCAATTTTTATAATGACTTAATTAGTGTACCTGCTGCTGTTCTTCAATAATCATCATGTTACATTTTTTATTTGCCTATGCATGAGTGTAGTTATGAGACAAAAATGATTGGACAAAATTTGTTACAGGAATGTGGAAGGGTCTGTTGCCCAGGATTGTGATGATTGGTACACTGACAGCAGCTCAGTGGTTCATATATGACGCAGTAAAGGTGTGGCTGCGTCTGCCCCGTCCCCCACCTCCTGAGATGCCCGAGTCACTCAAGAAGAAACTTGCCGCCAAGGGCGAGTTATAGATTGGTTACCGTCATTGGGGGGTCAACACTTTTAGTAGCTTTTCATAGCTGTTACTGTTAAAAAATTTTCAGTTCTGCTTTCATTTATACACTGCTTTTTTCAAGAAATGTATTCATTTTTTGTTGATAATGTTACCATTGATATTAAATGATTTGAGGTGTTAAATAAAAACATAATCAATTCTAAATCACTTAAATTAAGTAGTGTATTCAATTATATAATTGTTGTCCAGTATGGAAATAACAAGGCAGTATAGGTTTTTTACTGCTTATGAATAACTTAAACTATGTTAGTTTTAATATTCAATTACTAATTGACTCATAGGTAACTTAAACATGCTATCTAAAAGACATCCTTAATATATACAATAAAATAATTTATATGAAAAATAAATGAATATGATAATACAATATAAAAATGTAAATCAGATTTATATCCTAAACAGTTACATGTAATTAAATTTGTATAAATACAGGTTTAAAAGAAACAATTAGTGTTAACTTATTATTTTAATTACCCTTTGAAATTTCCAGGTAATCATTTACTCACCCTATTACATCTTCAACTTACTCTTTGAAATTCCATTTGATATGTGCGAAATCAGGTAATCTTACAAATGTCTTATCACATTCTAAGCTTGTTAAAACAGTAACCTTGGGTAATTTTGATTTTGAGAATCACATATTGAAACCTTCATCGAACTGTATCTTGTCTATATACAAACAAGGTAATATACAACACCATGTGTTGCATAATACACTTCACCGAGGTTGCAGTAGAAATTTTAAGTCAATAGCTCATTCTATTCTTGATATGCCTTCTGGACAGGCAGACAGTAATACAGAAAATAAACTTTTCATTCCCTCTCTAGACAAAGAAGAAACTGTGTCAGTGATAGGCTTTAATGGCGCTCAGTCAAATTCTATGATTGGACATGTACCACCTTTGAACCTGATTTTCCTTGTATAAAAATGAAGTTTATGCAAAGTTTCATGTGTATAAGTCAGTTCGTTCTCAGACAGCGTTCGGACAGACAGGCAGACAAAAATTAATGTCGACAGATCTCGAGGATAGGCCGTCAAGCTAAGGCTTTTCAATGAATAACTCTCTTTGAGAACTGATCTAGTACAACATGTTTTAGATCGCTTTACAGGAATTATAGACCTTTAATTTAGAAAATTTAGGCAATCATGTAACCAGGCTGAAATAAAAACTGCTGAAAATGTTTTGCAATATGAATGTGAGTTAAACTTTTGGTTTTATTAGTTGTGTAACTAATACAATCAGCTATTATACCTACAGGAAATGACACTTTTTTAATTATTTATTACTATAGGAAATCATATTTTTATAATCATAATTTTAGAAAACAACATATTTATTAATAAAGCTATTCTTTAAGAAATTAGTTATTTCTAAATAAAACACACATCCATTCCTCGTCTGAAAGTATCTTTCGCATACACCTTGTAAAATATCTTATCCTTATCTTCAACAGTTTTACTTTCAGTCTAATTGTAAGATAATCCTACATTCTGCTTCAAATGCAGCCTTTTCAATTGATCAATTGATATAGTTTTGTTCTAATTTCCTTGCCTCTACATTTACGGATAGATCATTTATTATTTAGACGGTTACACTATTTATTCTAACCTGACTGATTCCAATTAATGTAGTGTTTTTTTTTTAAATTGTTCTATTATGTTATCAGGGAAAATGATAATTTTATTATTCTTTTACGTTATCAAAAAAGAATGCCAAATTTTAAAACATTTAGCCCAGGTCACGTAAAATGCCCTTGTTATCAAGAGTTGAAGTTCATTCAATCCAAAATGTAATTTTAACATCTAATGATGTTTTGAATGTTTTAATTATTTGAAACGTACTAGTATAATATTATATACATATATCTTCATTCAGAATGAAATTAAATAAGTGTGCTCAGCTTAACACATGCAAGACTTAGTGAGATTAGCCTTGTAAAACTATTTGTCTGGTTATAATAGAACCAAGAAAGGAGACATCAAATGCAGAGCAAAGTAAGAGAGGAATTAATTGAAGGGGCTGGAGGGGTAGCGGAACTCCCTTTAGTGGGGGAAAGGGTGAATGCGCTCCTGCTCGTGCATCCAAGAGCATTGCAGCAGGAAGCAGACTGAAAATCCGAAGGCTCGCAATGTCTTTTTAAGAATCAACACAGATTCCATATGAATGCGTTTTTTACAATTTAAAAACTCTAAATTTTAGATATTATTTTATATAAAGTTAATACTTTTTCTGTAACATTTTAAACATTGTTGGAAAAAATACACCATTTCTTATAATTCATGTTTTTCACAATAAAATATATGTCAATCCCTCCAAACATATTTCACATAGTTACTGTAAAAATTTGAAATCCATGTTATCAGACGTTTGCTATTGGGCCTGAATATAAAACGACCCAACATGACTACTTGAAATGTCCCAAATTTTTAAAATTTTTTCTGTCTTTAGGAAAGGTATCTTGAAGGACTATTATATTAAAAAAATTTTACTCAACCCAAAACTGATTGCACAACCTTAACCAATTAAGTGCTGAGTTTTCAATGGTGTTTTTATAGACTACTGCTGGGTTTATTTGAAACGCACAGAGCTGCTTCACAGTCACCGCAAATGTAGCATGTTTCTCGCTTACCACGGCCAACTTCAGCGATATCTTCATTTACTAAACTACCATCAGAATCAACCTCTCCCAGGTTGTGGTTGATAAAGTTAATCTGCATGCTGATCACCATCATTCTCAGAAAAGTTAGACTGCTGAATTCTTAACTCTCAAAAACACATTCAGACAAATCTAAAATTGATAAAACATTTTTATCATTTTTTAGTTGTGATAATTCCTGCCATACCAACTGAACCACAATAAAAATATAAAATAGAACAAACTGCAGAGTCAACTTCAAATACATAATTGATATATTTATAAAACAATAATAATTGATAAAATTATTAAACAATAATGTACTGATTCTAACGTCTAGGTAAAACTTCACCATGTGTTTTCTGATAGTTCTTTAGTTGACCGCCACTGTGTAGTAGCAATTAAACAGTACTACTGTGGATTTTGTGTATCACACTAGAGGCCAATATGTCATCTTACAGTTGTCAGGTGTGTAGCAAAGCAGCTGTTTGGAACGTTATGACATGGGTATGGCAGTTGAAAGCAAAGTGGGATCGCCCATGTTAACATAGGTGTGGCAGTCAAGGTGTTAAGCTGATTAGTTAAGATCAACTGTTTAAACATTTGTTGATAATAGATAGATTACTGTCAATTACGTATAACTTAATTTTTGTGGAATAATAATTATTTTTTGGTTGTATTTTATATAAGGATTATTTATTTACAACAACCATATTGTATTACTCTTCACATACAAAATAAGTGTTGTCAAATTATGATTGATAAACAATTTTATAAATGGTTCTTTAGTGAGTCTTGACAGCACTACGATGGATATTTTACATATTGTTTATTAAATACAAACATCAATGTTCAAGTTATCCAAATATAAATTTATTCATTGCAGTTTCTTTAACTAGATCTTTTTGTACAACACATCTAATTTAGCAAAATTTGTAGTACCTAAATTAACCTAAATTTTCAGTGAGTACATATAAATGTAACACGTATCTACCCATCTTTAGTTAAGGCGTTCTCAAATTTCATACATAAACTTGTCTTATTACACATAACTTTAAATAACTAACTTTTTAAAATGATAGTCAAATGTTTCAAGTGAGGCTTGAGAATTGTGACGCAGTGTTTAACTTATTGAATAAAGCAAAACCAACGATAATGGTCATTATTGACAATAGACAATAGACAATATTCTTTATTTGCAATTTCTTTAAGAAATACAATGGCGTCAACATGTGGTAATCTTGCTTTACAATTTTATGTATCTATTTATTTATTAAATTTGTGTAATGTTTTGTCATCTTATAAAAGGTCAAAAAACTCCTTGGTCGAGTATAAGGGTTGCTCCACTAGCCAGTTCTGAAGTTCATTTTTTAACTGGTTTCCTCTCTTGTCCTTAAGGTTTTGTGGCAATGAGTTGATGATTTTGCGGCCAATGTATGGAGGTTTTTTGCTAAATGTTGTTGTGTGGTGAATAGGAAGACTGTAGTCGGCTGCTCTCCTAGTGTTGTATGAATGTATGTCTTCATTTCTTGGAAGGTCCAGCTGATTGGTGTAGATGACAACTGCAAGTATGTAGAGTGATGTGACGGTTAAGATCTTAAGTGACTTGAACGCTTATCTGCAGCTATCTGTAGGGCCTAGGCCTGCAAGTGTTCTAATAGCTTTTTTCTGGAGGATCAGGATTTTGTTAAGGTTGGCCTCGGATGTTGAGCCCCAAGAAATTAATCCATATCTAATATGTTCTAGATATTACATATCCTACTATGGATTACAATGGATACTATTTGTAAATGGATACTATAGATTACAAATCCATATCTAATATATATGTCTTGTAATGTGAGATTCTACCATCGCGTAGTAGGCTGTTTTGGCTAATTCCGGGCCTCCCATCCACATCATTCTTTTAACTACAAATATCCCAGATGAGAGTTTCTTGGTCAATGCATTAATATGATCTCCCCAGGAAAGGTCAGCATCAATTGTAAGCCCCAGTAGTTTTGTCTTTTGTTCCGTTGAAATATTGGGAATATCTGGTATTTGTTCACGTCTTCTGCTAAAATTGATATGCGTGGTTTTGGATGGATTGATAGCTAAGTCATTTTGAAGACAGTATTGGAGTGCTTTGTATGTAGATGATAAAATGCTAGTTACTAATTCATGTGATGTGTCATTTGCAAATAGAAGAGTTGTATCGTCTGCGTACATTATAGTCTCTACATAGTCATCATTGATAAAAACAGAAAAGTCGTTGGTGAAAAGAATAAATAAAAAGGGGCCTAGTACTGAGCCTTGAGGCACTCCTCTTCTCACTGGCAGTGGCTTTGATCTGTATACACATTTTTTTCCATTCAGATTTTGTTGAATTTCAGTAATTTGTGTACGATCTTTCAGGTAGCTAGCCACCCAATCTTTTGCTAGACCGTCAATACCTAAAGCTGAGAGTTTTCTCAGGATGAGGTCATGACCCAAGCAATCAAAGGCTTTGCTGTAGTCAAGTAGAATAGCTGAGACATGTTTGCCATCTTCCAGGTTGTCTGTGATTTTTTCAAGTAAATTTGTAACAGCTGTGGTGGTGGATCTACCTTTGAGAAATCCATGTTGATTTTTTGTAATAAGTTCATTTCTTTCCATGTAGTCTAGCATTCTTGACAGAGCAATCTTTTCTATAATTTTTGAGAGTGTTGATATTAGCGAGATAGGGCGGTAATTCTCTGGTTTGATGAGGGATCCTTTCTTGTGTTTTGGATATATTTTAGCAGTTTTTAAAGCAGAGGGGAATTGTCCTGAACTAAATGATTTGTTTATTATTCTGACTAATGGAGGTGCTAGTTGTTTGGCACAGTGTTTTACGACTTTTGATGGAACCTCGTCTACTCCACAAGATAACTTAGATTTTAGCGAGGATATTGTTGCAATGACTTCCTTTGTGTTGTAGGTTTTAAAAATAGTAACCGGGTATCACTTTGTGGGAGGGTAATTTGGTGAGTTATTATTGTGTTTTTAAATTGTTCGCGATTGTTTTCCAATGTGGAAGCTGCTATTTTTGAAAAATATTTATTAAAGTGTTCAGCCACAAGAACAGGGTTATCCTCTATTTTGCCATCCATCTCCAACTGCATATTTGCTTCACCTTTTTGTTTATTTTGTTTCTTTGAGTTGATTGTGTCCCAGATGGCTATATTAGTCAGCCTGATTAATATATTCTGCTGTTGTGCTTCGTTTGAGATTTCGGAGTTTAAGGTCGTAGGTTTTCTTTTTTTTCCGTCATTGCTATTTTGTCATCATTATTTCCAGTTAGTTCATATCTGTGTAAGGCAGTTAGAAAGTTTTTTTTTAGAATTTTTACTTCTTCATCGTATTGTACATTAAGCTTCCTACTTGGTTTTGCTTGTACTTTCTTCTTAGGACATACATGGTCTAGTGTTTGTCTTACTGTTGTTAAAAATAAGTTATAGCTCTCTTCAACGTCTGGTGCAGCAAGCACGCTCTCCCAATTTTCTGGAAAGAACTCGTCTTTAAGTACGTCAAGATATTTCCTTGAAAATATTCTCCTCACAGTAGCTTCTTTCTTAGAGGACAAATTTGTTTGCATGTTGACGGTGCAAATCTGGCCAGTGTGATCTGATATCCCAGTCTGTACTGCTGTAAAGTTCACCATATCTTCTGATATGTTTGTGCAAATACAATCAATAGATGTTCTGGAGTGATAAGTAGTCCTTGTCTCTGGGAGAGATAGCCGCTTGATACCAAAAATTGATAGTTCATCCTCAAAGAAAGTGTTGTCTGTATTTACAGTTTATCTGTCTATATTGACATCTCCCATTAAGATTTGGAGTTTAGCTTCAGCTTTATATGTAGTAAGTACGTCAGCTAATATGTCAACAGCTAATTTGACTTGTCCTCCTGGAGGACGATAAACACCAAGTACTTAGTGTGTTTTATTCTGGATATTAATTTTTGCTAATGCAGTTTCACATACCAGTTCCACGTTCCTATTAGATATGTCAATTGCTTCTGTTTTTAGGTTACCTTTTTCCTGTACATAGATTGCAACTCCTCCTATTTTATGATTTTTCCTACTGTAAGATGTTACTAATTCATATCCACTAATCTTGGTGAGTAATAGCTTTTCTGTGCTTAATCCATGTTCAGAAAGTATCAGTATTGTTGGTTTTAAATCATTCATTAGATGGTTTATTCTCTCTACTTTTTTTGATAGTCCTTGAACATTTTGATGAAATATAGTTATGGGAGCTATTTCATCTTGTGTAGGATAGAATTCCAAAATATTTTGATTTTGTGTTTTTTTGTAGCCTGTTTGTGCCTTGTCTTTCTTGGACGTCGAAATTCTAAAAAAGGAGCTTTTTCAGTATGGTAATACTGATCTGAAGAGGTGTTGTTCGTGAGTTTTGTCTCATGTCCATTTTCCTGGGTTTCTTGGTGGTCTTCACCTACTGTAATGGGTGGCAGCAAGGTATGGTGTGTCATGGTTGAGTTCTCTTGAGTAATCGGCAAGGGTGTGTTATTATTACCTTTCTCTGTATTTTCCAGAGTAGAGGCACTGTGAGTCTGAAGTGTAAGAGATTGACTTAGAGGGATGTGTTCATCTGCTTGCATGTGTGATACTATGTGTGATTCAGCCCTAAGATGTTTTGCTAGATCATTGTCCGAATAACCGTTCATTATTTGCTTCACCCATTCGCATAGTGTGTCATTTGCCACTGGTGAGAAATATTTGAAGGTTTTACTGTGTCTTTTAATTGCCACAATGCAGTGTGGTTTAGAGTTGTAGAGCTCCTCTTCTGGGATCTTTGATGTTCGTACAACCGCAATGTGGTCAGTTTGTTTTCCTTGATACTCGTGGATAGATGACACATCATACCCTAATTTTAGTAGCTCCAGTTTTTCAAATTGTTTAAACACTAGTACTTTGTGTTTATGTTTGTCAATGTTGAGTTTTTTGATGTCGTCCAGTTTAAAAGTTTGTGTTTCTTTCTTTATGGAGCTGCATGTTGTCATTCCTTGTGGGTAGAAATGAGACATTAGGGCTGCCATACTGTTTGTGCACCTGTATGAATGGTTTAGGATTTTATCAACAGTTGTCAGCTTCATGATGTCGTAGTAGGTTGTCATGTATTGTTCTATTTATATATGGTATCTGGTTAGTGTCACCAATGAGAAGGGCTTCCTGAGCATTTGCTAATGCGCATGCATAGAGCATTTCACCAGCGTGCATCATCAGGGCTTTGTCAAAAATCACTCTTTTGTAGGTGCCTCCCGATTCCATATATTTTGTCTTGTTTATCAGGAATGAGTGGGCTGTCCTGTATGCATCCTTTGTGTCATCACGGTTTGGTTGTTTCTGGCTTAGTCTCTCTCGAACATTTTTTGCCCCTTCTTTCGTTGGGAAAAGCACTAGGTCTCCATCTTTATAGTTATTGATGATAAAAGTGGTTTTACCACACCCTGGTACTCCCTGGACCAATTTGATTTTGATGTTAGAGGGATCTTTAATTTGGAGGCGTTTTACACTTTTGTAGAGTCTGATTTGATTCATAATGACTATTTCGTCAGAGACTAAAATAATTTCATTTGTTGGTTTGGCACTCGAGGGAACCGAGTACTTGAAATTGTTGTTGCATTGAAGCTCTATGAAATGAATACCATCAAAGCCAAATTGATAATTTATTTTTGGATGGTTACCTAAAAGCAGTTTTCCCGTCTTAAGATCAATTACATCCTAACTGAATTTCAAAGCAGTCAGCTTCTTCTTAATTTGGTCCAACGTGCTGTTGTTTAGTGTGTTATTTTTGTAGAATTGGGAGAATTTTTGAAGAAGTCTGTATTCTGCAGTTTTCCATAGTGTTTTTTGCTCTTCCATTGCAGCCACTGCAAAGCTTTGTACTATTGATTCTTCTCCTGTTGTAGTTGAGTGTAGAGCAGGGGTTACTCCAGAGTGTCATTGCTTCTCCAGACATTGTAAATACCTGTCTTAGGTGCCAAACGGGATATTGTAAGTTGTGAATTGTATTGATCCTCAAGTATTCTGTCCAAAGATTTTTTAATTGTTTTGTCAATGGTATAGAATCTGAATCTATGTAAGTATGCATTGCAGGAGAATTGTTGAAAGACTTGAAGGATATCCGCAACACTGGTGATACCTAGTTGCAGCGAGCTAAGCATGTCACTTACATCCAATGAGAAAAGTACTGGGAATTTGATGCATTCGTTGATAGTTTTGTTAAATTTGAAAAGTTTTTCTTTCCAGTTGTTTTGCTCTGATGAGTAACATATTACAAAGTAGATCTTCTCTTTATCTAAAAATGTTACAAAGCTATTGTATGAGAGTTTGTGTTCATTCACCCTTTTAAAAATATCCTCCGCTGTTTCTGAGGTTAATTTCAAGGAGCATTTTGTTTTTTCTATGTCAAAGAACCCAATCTCACACAATTTAAGTCTATCATCATCGTTGCAAAGAGTTGTAGATATTAGTGGTGTTTCATCTGGAATGAAGCCGGACAGTTTTAGCTTTCCAATCACTGGTATATCTTGAGGGTCTATGGTGGAGATGCGATCGGTATTAGAGTTAACTGCTATAGCTCTAATAATTCTCCTGCTCATGCTTCTTGTCTGAGTGATTTCATTGTCCTCATCATCGCTAAGTTCTTGAGGAGAAGCATCTCTTGCAGCCTCGCTATCAAGTAGTAAAATGTGAAGTTCGCCGTCGCTTTTCGGAGATGAACTCTTCAAAATCGTTGAGGTATTTGCTAGCTCGTTTTCATTTTCTATGTTAGTAATGTTAAACATGTTTTTTGAGTTATCTGTTTTTCGACGGTAACATGTTTTTTTCCTGTTTTGCTTAATTGCTTTAGTATTTTCTGTATTTTTAATTTGAATTTGGGAAGCAATTTTTCCTTCCAATAGTACAATTTTTTGCTCCATAGCTCGTTGTTTTTCTTTTAATTCCTTAAGGTCACAAAGAAAAGTTGGTGACATCCTAGTGGTTGTAGATTGAACTTTAAAATGTTATTTTATTTCACTGGTAGGGCAAGGTCTGTCCGCAATCTTATGTTGAGGGGTTGTTTCTTTTTCCAGGAGTTTGGATTTCAAATTATAAATGTCTTTGATATATCCTTCCATGATATGTAATTGTTTCTTATCATGCTCTTCAAAAATGTCTTGCATTTCTTGGAAGTGTTGCTTTTCCTTCTCTAGTTGTTATCCCTTTCTTCTAGTTTTTGTAGTAGTGATTCAATCCTCCGTAAATAGGTTTCTTCCTCTTTTTGAACCTCTTCTATTTTGGCTTCCAAATTCACTATGTTTACCATTAACAACTTAGTTTAAAATAATATACTTCTAATAATGTATCCTCTGTTAATTGTGAAGTTAATTACTTTAGTATGGAATACAAGTAGTTGTTCTCTAAGTTAAATTTTCAATTATCACAGGCACTGCATTGCTAAAAGCAATTAATTTTATAGTTGGTAAAATTACATTTTTTATAGCCTTATTGATAAATTGAATCCTTTTTTTTAAGTGAAATTAAGGAATTCTCAGTGATTAGTCATAATCAGGGGCGAACCATATGGAGGTGAGGGGGGACAGCCCCTCCAAGAGCATTTTATTTAAAAATAATTGATTGCCTAATATTATTTTTTTGGCTAAAAAGAACTGTTATCACGGATCTTTGAAATCAGTCATAATAAAATATCTAAATTCAAACTTAATATATATTTTAATTTGTGAAATACACAATATAATTTGGTTACACATATAATAATTAAATTTTGTTCAAAACACTAAATATTTGAATTATACCGTCACTCAGGAACTACGACAGTGAGGTTAGTTCTTACTATTTCTTGCGATTACTACCTCTATCCGGTATCCCTTTCAGTACCTTTCAGTACAAAATGTACTCGTACTGATTTAGAATATGTGCTAGAGTCCTAAAATGGTTCAGTTACTGGTAATGTACACAGGGCACATATAGACAGGGCACATATAGACAGGGCACATATAGACAGGGCACATATAGACAGGGCACATATGGACAGGGCACATATGGACAGGGCACATATGGACAGGGCACATATGGACAGGGCACATATAGACAGGGCACATATAGACAGGGCACATATGGACAGCAGTTCTGAATTGTGTTATTTTGTTTTCATATTTTGCCACCATCAGGCAACACCTCCCTGTACGTAGCCTGGTGATTTGCGTGTTAAAACAAGCAGTTACGGTTAATTAACCAAATCTGCTCGATTTAATCTGTGGTAAACATTAAATGTTTTTATAGTGGGTTATAAAATTATGCGCTCAAGATAATGACTCTAAGCTCCATAATGTGACAGTGCCAAAATTTGTAAACCACCCAGTTAAGAATAAAAAATAAGGTGCTAATTTAATAACTTTATTTTCATACTGTAATACATTCTAAAATTACATATTCAATTTACAGTACACTTTTATCTATCTTATATAATAATTTGGTCTTAATCAAATCAGAAGCTTCTGAATTATGAGTATATGAGAATTATGAGAACTTCCCCACATGTTGATATCTGGGATTTCCATAATCCCGACTACCCCGTGATTCAGACACCCCCCAGAAATGATTTCTGGGTGTGTCACTGGTTACAATCAGTTATTTTTGTTTGAAAACATGTTCTTTTTTTCTATACATTCTGTTTCTAAACTGCATGGAATCTATAAGAACACAAAGGTCCTGTTCTTTCACACCACATTGTGCTTTCTTTTGATCCTATTGCTCAGACCCACATAACAAGAATGGAAGATTAATTTTACAATCAAAGTAACTAGAAAACACTATATAACAAAAGTTCATGGATATACAGTTGATTCCTGACCATCCTATAGCAGAAGTAGAAGTATTGACTGATTGCAGAGCTAAATGTTTTATCACTCCAATAATCAGAAGAAAGATTTAATATCATAAGCATACATTTGGACGTCACAATTCAGAATAGATAGATGTTATGTTGTGATGTGATGTTGTTTTATCTTTGATAAAAACAAGGAGTGAGAGAGTGCCCAAATTGAACCCTTGGGGCACTTTAATATAGAATAAAGTTGTATATTTCATGGACATTGGTATTGATCTGTTCAGTGGCATGGGGACTTGGCTTGTATGTTATATCGTGACACTTGATAAGTACCTATATCAGAGTAGTCATAATTTAGACTTCTATTAATATAGAATCTTCTTTCTTTCTATTTAGGAATAACATTAGTAATTTAAATGTAGCATTATTTGTATCCTTGTTGATTGATGTATCTTTCATATTTTAAGCTTAGGAATTTAGTATAGTTAAGGAAAGTTCAGCATGTTCTTTAGTTCATGTTATCCATCGCAACATAGTAGGTATGAAAATAGTTTCATGCACTTTTTAAAGTGGGTTATGAGGGTATATAATAGTATTTGTTTTTAAAATCAGATACCTTTACCCATTTCCTAAGGTTTTTATAATCTCATATTTATTTTATATAAATTATTAAAATCTGCATGGCTTATCTGTCCCCTTCCATTGAAATACATGATAGGAGTACGCCCTACCATGTATTGTGTAACAGGCTTTGTTGAAGTTGTATGCAAAGTTTCAAGTCAACAGCTCATTTCTGTCTACAGATAAACTGACAGGCATTCATAAAAAATAGAAACTTTTACATTCCAGCAGACAAAAAAGAGATTGTATCAGCCTACCGAGTAATAAGCTTCAATGATGCTCAGCCAAATTCCATGGTTAAACCTGCACCATCATAGAACTCAGTCTTGTCAATGTAGAAACAAAATTTTGCACAACATTTAAAGTCTGCAGATGGAATCTTTCTTGTGTTATCTTACCAAATGATACATCCACATTTTTTAGTTAATTGAGTTAGGTTACATATTGTTTAAATTTAAAAGTGCACTAAAATAAAATCTTATCATCAACTTTTAACATTGACAATAGACAATAGACAAACTTCTTTATTAGCATATTCATCAAGAACAGTAATAGAGTCAGAAATTAGATAAACTTGTTTTGGAAAAATAATTTTTGAGTCCGATGATGCATCACATTTGAGAGCGATTGTTGAGTTCCAGTTGAGGCCTCCAGTCTTGGTTCAAGAATTCGTCAATGGTGTAGAAAGGTTGTCCAACAAGCAAGTCATGGAGTGCTTTTTTAAAAGGGTTACCCTGAAGCTCTCTTAATGGTTGTGGTAGATGGTTCCATAGCTTTCGCCCAATGTAGGTTGGTTTCTCCTCGAAAAGTGCTGTGTGGTGTATGGGTAGAGTGTAGCTTGTTGCATAACATGTGTTGTAGTGATGAAGGTCCTTTCCAGTTTTGAGATTCTTCTGGTGTGCATACACGATAACTTCTTGGATGTATAGCGCAGTAACAGTCATTATCTGGAGTGTCTGGAAGGCATGTCTGCAGCTCTGCCTTGGTTCTAAGTCAGCCAAAACTCGGATGGCTTTTTTCTGTAGGGTAAGAACTCTATTAAGGTTTCCAACTGAGGAGCCACCCCAAACCGCAAGTCCATACCTCATGTGAGTTTCTACTACTGAGTAGTAAGCTGTTTTGGCTGATTCCAAGTTGCTGATCCATTTAATGCGTCGAACAACATATATTCCAGATGCTAATTTTTTGCAGACATTGTTCACTTGCTCAGTCCAGGTTAGGTTTCTGTCCAGAATGACTCCAAGAAATTTTACATAATTTTCAACTGTTACATTGGCGATGCTGGGAGTAGTGTCTCTTTTCTTACTGAAATTAATTTGTATTGTTTTTTGTGGGTTTATAGCCAGGTCATTTGTTTTACAATAATTCAGAGCCTTGTTTAGAGAGGCTGTAGCAGCTGCACAAACACCTTCTGCAGTGAGATTCCTTATCAGGAGTGTTGTGTCGTCTGCGTTCATTTCGCATGATGTATTATTATCTTGGGTATGTGTTGGGAAATCATTTACAAATAGAATAAAGAGGACTGGGCCCAGTACAGACCCTTGTGGAACTCCTCGGAGAATAGGAAGTGGTTTTGACTGGTGTGTTTTTGTAATTCCAAGTGTGGTTGTCTGTACCTCAACTACTTGGGTTCGTCCTGACAGGTAGCTGTGTGACATTTATTTGCTGTGTCTGTGATTCCCAGTAATGTTAGTTTCCTTAAGATGAGGTCATGTCCCAAACAGTCCAATGCCTTACTATAATCGAGAAGAAGTGCGGAGATGTATTGTCCTTTGTCTATTTGGTCAATAATGTCTTCAATTAGGCTGATTATGGCAGAAATGGTAGATTTTCCTTTTGAGAATCCATGTTGGCAGTCGTTGATTAAATTTAGCTTCTTGAGGTGTGTCATAAGTCTGATGAGGACAACTTTTTCAATAATCTTTGAAAATGTAGAAATCAGGGAGATAGGACGATAATTTTGCACATCATTTTGTAGATCCTTTTTTGTGCTTCAGGTATACTTTCGACAACTTTAGTACAGAGGGAAACTGGCCTAGGCTGAATGATTTGTTTATTATACTTACAAGAGGTGGAGTCAGTTCTTTTCTGCAGTATTTGACAAGCTTAGATGAGTATTCATCCATTCCACTTGACTGTTTTGATTTAAGGGAGTTTATAATATCCCTGACCTCGTCATTGTTTGTTGGTGTAAGAATTAAGGACTCTTAGCAGATTATTTCTGTTCGAAGGTCAGGTGCATTTATGTCATGGTTCCCTATGACCTGTCTATTCTTTTTCAGCGTCAGCTCGGCTACATTAGTAAAATAAGTATTAAAATGTTCAGCTATTTCCTGAGGGCTATCAGTCTCTCTGTTATTAATTTTAATATGCATTTGTGGATATTTTAGTTGGGTTTTTCCTCTTTTTTCATTGTTTATAAGGCTCCATAGGGCTTTACTCTTGTTATCAGCTGATTTGATGTAGTTTGCATTTGCGTTTTGGTTTAACTGTCTGAGTTTCTTGTCATAATTTTTCTTCCTTTCTACCATGATCTCTTTGTCTTGCACATTTCCTGTTGTTTCATATTTATGTAGAGCCTTTAGAAAGTCAAATTTAAAATTTTCTGCCTCATTGTCATAGGGGAAAAGTTCTCTTTTTTCTTTTCTTAATACATTTCTTTTTGGGACAGGCAATGTCAAGAGACGCTTGTAGGATCCCTTGAAAGATATTGTATGCTGCATCTGAGTCACTAGCGAGATGAATTTGGTCCCAATTTTTGTTGTAAAGGATAGATGTAAGCGTATCAAGGTTCCATTTACTGAAACATCTTTTGTAAGCATACTCTGAAGAAGTTTTCAATTCAAAGCTGTGAATCCCGCAAATTTGTGCAGTGTGGTCAGAGAGTCCGGACTGAATTATGGCTGTGTCGATGTTGTCTTCTGGTAAATTTGTGAATACAGTCAATTGAGGTCGCAGTATTATGGGTGATGCGGGTGGCTGGTAAAGGCAGTCTTTTGATTTGGTGAGAAGTAAGTTCATCTTCTAAAGTGGTATTATCCACCGTATTCTTCAGTCTGTCTATATTGATGTCACCAATCAGTACGAGCTGTTTGTTGTGTGCTTGTATATGCTCGAGGATGTTTGCTAGAGTATTTACACTTGCCCTTACATTTTCACTTGGTGATCTGTATATTCCGAGAATATGTACAATGTTTTTTCCAGACTCAATAGATACCATTGCTGTTTCACAGCTGAACTGAAGACAGAGGTGGGATATGTCAATTGATTTACAGCTGGGGGCTAACACATCCTTTGCGTATATGGTTACTCCACCTAACTTATGATTTTCTCTGCTATAGTGTGTTATTAAAGAGTACCCTTCAACTGGTGTTAGTTATAATTCTTCTCTTTTTAAACCGTGTTCTGTAAGGACCACAATAGCTGGATTTATGTCACGAAGAAGGTGATGAAGTCTATCTAATTTTTTTCTTAGCCCACAAATATTTTGGAGCAGTATTGTCAAATAGTTTTTGGGGTTGTATTTTATAGTTGTCCAGTTTTGAATTTTGTTTTTTCTCTGAGGGTTGGGCTAAAAAAGGTTCCCTTTTTTGGCAGTTCAACTGATGTCCTGGTGTGCTCAAGGATCCTGGGTTAGTGATAGAAGAGAAGGAGATATGCAATTTGGTAGCTTCTTCTATATTTTTTGTGAAAAATTCTTCGTGATTCATTTTCTCCTAGTAGTTTGGCAGTCACTGGTGGGCCAATTTGAACGTTGAAAGTATTTCTTATTTGGTTGGAGTGAGAGTCAACTTTACATGCATTTCGATACTTTGCTGCTTGGAGGGAGACACTAAAAGCATTTTTCTTCAAGGTTTGTTTTGGTTGTTTAAAGTCCTCCTCCATCTGGTACCGTGTTATGGGATGAGCCTTTATCAGAGAATGATGATTCAGTTTTGTTCTTCTGGTTTGACTGATTCCAGGGGTCAAGGTGTTATTATGAGTTATCTCAGTATTTGTTAAATGGTGATGGTTCAGTTTTTCCTGGCTGGTTTGGCTGGCTCCAGGGGTCAGTTTGTTAATATACGTTATCTCTGTGGTCGTCAAAAGAGGTTTGATCAGTTTTTTGCTTCTGGTTTGACTGATTCCAGGGGTCGGGTTGTCAATATCTGTAATCTCTGTGGTTGTCAAAAGAGGTTTGATCAGTTTTTTTCTTCTGGTTTGACTGATTCCAGGGGTCGGGTTGTTGCTATTAGTCATCTCAGTATTTGTCAAATGGTGATGGTTCAGTTTTTCTCGACTGGTTTGGCTGGCTCCAGGAGTCAGGTTAATAATATCTGTTATCTCTGTGGCAGTAAAAAAAGGTTTGATCTGTGATGTCAGTGTTCTGATCATATCTTCCATGTGCTCTTGTTTTTTATTTATATTTAGGATTTCATATAGCAGAGATGAAAAGTTAGCTGTGGATGAATTTGCATTTTCGCTGTTTGGGGTTTGGGTAGAAATAGTAATTGATTCAGGCATATTGATAAGGTCACTTTGATTTTCAATTTAGGTTTTTGATAATTTTTTCTTGATTATCTATCTTTTTTGAGTAGTCATCAATTATAAGTCCTAGTTTAGTGTCGTGCTCTTCAAAGACATTTTGACTATTTAGTCGTAGTTGTTTTTCCCTGTCAAGTTGAGCCTGCATTTCTATCAGTTGATGTTGTAAGTTTTCAAGTCTTTCAGTGTATTTATCTTCCCTATTGTCTTTCTATTCTAATATATATTGTTTTTACTATACATAAACTACATATGCCGAATTTGAGTTCAGCTCCTTTCTCCTTCTGATTAGTACAGCATCCAAAATCTGACGCTGTAACAGACTTTACTCCTGAAATTAGTAGTCTCAATCCAGATTCTAAGAGATTAAAAAATGTTGGCGACGAATAAACTCAAAATGAACTGTATGCCTCGTTTTGACATCAAGAGACACCTAAACTATAAAAGAAGCGTAATGTAGATGATGAAGTACTGTCATAACCTCATCAGGTGCACAATTGAGTGCACTACGATGTTTTAGACACAATCCCAAAGCTCGGCAAAGCAGCCGAGTTTAATATACATAACATAGCTATGGTGGGAAGGGTTGATTCAACGTGAATTTTGAGTTTAGCTCTATTTCACCTTCCGCTTAGTGCAGTGTCTTAAACCTGGAAGTTAAATGGAGCTGAACTTAATTTCACATTTATCAACCCTTTCCACCGTAGCTATGTTATGTGTAAGCAACGAGTAACATGTTAAATTGCAATAATAGTTACCTATAACACCAATTTAAAAATACTTGCTAACACAGTCAAATCACATCAAGTGACATGCACCATCATCAAACTCAGTGTTGCCAATATAGACATGAAGCTTCATGCAAAATTTCAAGTTTATAGGTTAGTTTGTTTTTGAGATATGCGTACTTACAGACAGGCAGACAGCCAGCCAGATATGAATTTTTCCAGCCCCTCAAGTGATAGGCTTTGCTAAGGCTCAGCCAATGAGTTAATGGATTTGGCTTCCCACATACCAACATTCTGGATATACCGCTGGAAAGAATGGCAACTTTTATTCAGATATAGTTACCATCTATATATTCTTTTGCAATTAGTCTTAAAAAAATGTGTATACACACTTTTCAAACGTAAACCACAGCACAGTAGTAAGGCTTTTGTAAGCGTTGACAGCTACACAAGAGAGTTCTTTAAACAGGTTAACATATTTCCAGACAATTTTCATACAAATATATTCAGCATACTTTCAATATTTATAATTTCCTTTTTCTTCTACAGGGACCAGGTCTATTTTGATCTCTCATCTAAAGTCAGAATACGCTGAATAGTCATCAATAACTCCAGACGTTTAAATTAACTTTGAAAGTGATCAAATTAGAAAAAAATATTTGGGTACCTGAAACATTTTCTTCTTTTCATAATTCCTTATCTTTCCTTTTCATACTTTCCTTATACATGTAATAATCGCTGAGTAAAGCCTCTCAGCTGAAATATCGAGAGAAGCATAGATAGAAAATTAGCCTAGTTGTAAGATGAAAGATATGAGGTATAAACCTCCGAATGGGTGGTGGTAGTTTTCAATCAGATTAACTGTACAGAAAAGTTAAACCATGGATGCAGATCTCAAGAAGAGAGTGACCGGTCTTTCCAGACCACTGTAACCTCGCAGAGATGGATTTGATCTTACTTTTGTAAGAATGAGGTCTATAACATGCTGAACACGATACAGCTGTGAAAGTTTTAAATAACCCACAAATCTTAAAAAATAACATATTCTAGTCCTGGGATAAACATTACAGCCAGGAGTAAAGGAGCACTCACACTATTAAAGCCTAGAGATCTTATATTCAATGAAGTCTACTTTTCCCAAAAGCATTTTATGTTAAGTGTTAAGGACATTAGGATGAATTAATGGAGAGTAGTTATTCAGTTATTCTGATCGGCGGATGAGTCAAATTATAAAAGCTATGCTATGTGGAGTCGGAACACCTAGAGACAGCTCATAGTAGAGCACCTGGGCCCATGCTGGGTTATACTCGCTAAGGTTAACCGATCTTGGAATTTTATTAATTAAATCCAAACTAGCTAGAGGCATTAGGTTGGAGCCTATAATTCAAACATCTGCCGAAAAGGGCCAGGTAGCATTGATTTAACTCTAGTCTGATAGTTTTTTTATGACTTGCTTCTAGTTAACTTTTTAGCTAAAAAATCTGTTTTTGGTGTATTGCTAGGCTAGCCATGATAAATGTTATAAAAATTAATATTCATTGAACATGTTTTCATTATTTCATATCCTGCAAACACAAATACAGTTAAAACACTCAATACGTACTTATAGTTTTATTTCACAAGTTTAATTAAATAAAATTATAACAATGCAAAATTAACAATTAAGCAAACAAATATGTATTAGATTATGAACTGCGATTTCAAAATGTATGCCTGCTGTTTTCGAAATTATTTATCCACTTCGTAACGGTTAAAGCAGTTACAGTTTTGGTAAAGCTATACTTTCTGTACTTTATGACAGATTATTTATACTGTACTTATTTCGTAGTTTTGCAATATAATTTTGTGTGTGTTTTAATCTGTCACAAACCTTAATACGATGTTAAAGGTTGTAGGTAAATGTGTGTTATATTCTCTAATTTAAATATGCGCTACCCGAGTTTGAACATTAACTACAAACTAACAACTGATAGGGCTAAAATTACTAGAGTTACATTAACATTTATCTTGTTTATTACTGCGTTCAGAACTATAAAGCAAATTATTAACGCACTATAAATTCAAGTTTTTATGTCGGTGAGAACGAAATAAGGTACTGGTTTTTAAACCAGTAATAAACCAGTACTCTTTTAAACCAAATTGCAACTTTGAACATTCATGACAACTTATGATCCCTTTAATAGCTAATATTAATAGAAGGTACACGAACATTGTTTTTTAGTATGCATTTTTAGACTTATGTGAAAAAAATTGGTTTCAAATTACGATTTAACCGTGTTTATTTATTATTCTTGACCGGGTGGTTAAAAAAAATCGGCGTTGGACACGTTATGGGCGTATAATTTTGTAAACCACAATTTAAAACTTTAATTCCTAAAATCGGTTCCATTGTACAAATTTTGTTTATTTTCCGCGTCTGACGCCTGCTCGTCGGAACGCACAAACCCCCAGACTGCAGAGGGCAGTGTTGCCACGTGCCATGAAGGGTTGGTAGGTAAAAATATAGGTTACAATATGTTGGGGGCCTTTGCATGTGTTTTGCTGTATTAATTATGTGTATTAATTATTTTAGATTGATACAGATCAATTCAGATATGTTTGTTGTACCAGGACCCAATACCTACTAACCCCATTCGAAAAGAAATAGTAATTTTATTGATCCTTGGATACATAGCAGACTCTATAGAAATATTAGAACTCTTGTATGTGTGTTTAGGTAATAAAGTACATTAGCCGGCAAATATGATAATTATTAGCATAAATCTTAACTCAATTAGGGATTGTTCAGTATCCACCCAAATAATGTGAAATTACGCGTACATATAAAGGTAGTTGTACTTTTATTAGAGCTTAAATACTCCTTTTCACTTATATTTTCATGCATTTTTCTTGTTGAAATGATTAAAGATCAGTATTTGAAAAACAAATAACCATTGAGTAATATTAAAGTGAGAATATTTTCGTTATACAGTAGAAGAGTTTTGAGGTGTCCTCACGATTCGTATTTTCGCAAAATTGAATTTCAGAGAGTCGTGCAGGACAGCATTCAGAAATTTGCAACTGTTGACTTTGCCCAGTCTCTGCATTTTAGAAACATCTTTGTTCTGTTTGTCTAAATGGGCCCTAACCAGGGGTGTGCCCATGACACGGGTATGAGACTAGAGGAAGAGATAACTACCGTACTGGAAGACACAGAACGGGTTTATGAGCACTTACCTTCGCAGGCAGGTGTTCATTTCATCAACAGATTGCCAAATTTTATAAAAACCACCCAAGGCGTCAAAAGCTCGTCTTAAGCGCTCTTTGGTGTCAAATGAATTCTACAGCGTTGACGAGTTTCTGGCGTTTAACTGGGAGACCACCCAATTCGATGACTGACTCCAGCGCTGTAAGTGGGTTGAGATTGGCGAAGGATGAATGAGACTGGAATGTATGAAAAGTGATGTAAGTTTGGACGTGGTGGTAATGTGGTATGAGAGTTTAAAATTTAGAATTAACTATGACGTTTGCTATACAATGTAAAATTGTTACGGGCAATTAAAGATTTGATTTGATGTGGGTTAGATAAAGGTGATGCGCGCTAGTGTTTCCCGGATTTTAGTTAGGGTCGACTTTTACTCCTATTCCTACCCTCGAGAAGGTATTTATTCTAAGAAGATGCAAGCGTAGAGTTTGGGGGGACTTATCAACTTTTTGAAATAGTCGTCGTCGTTTCTATCCAAACAACTGCGCCTGTCACGTCAATTAATATGCAATATAAACATTCTTATACGTCTCGTCTCTATTATTGATGCTTACAGTTTATTATTTACTATATGTAATTTTTCTTTTTGGCGTTACAGATTTTGATGTTCTGGAATGTCCAAGAGTTGAACATTAATTTCTACTGCAACTTTTCTGCTGTATGATTTTTAAATATTAAATAACTTTAAACATGATTTTATAAACAATCATATAACGAAATAGCACAGAACAATTAAAGTTTTCTATCAATATTCAATCATTTGAAAGTTAATTTTCTTTCAAATCAAATTGTTAGCTAAAAAGTAAAAATAAAAACAACAACAACTGAAGTACGATGATTTGACTATTATGTCCTGATTAATTCACCCATCCCTCGTATGCGGGAGGTGGGCGAAGTGTATTCATATACCTGACCCCTCAGTTTTAGCAGCTCTGGTAGCAATTTTATACTCCCAACTGGATTTCATATGGTTTCGTATCAGAAACCCATTTTAAATTCAAATGCATCCTACATGTTAAACCCAAATTCTGCAAACGCCACGCCGTGACCTGATACGAATAAACCTCATGGCAACTGATTGCACTCGAAGAGAAGATAATATTTGTGCCTTTAACATTATACTCCTGAGAGAAAGTAAGATTTGATCTCGACCACTTTCTCAATAATCAAACCACACATCACACGATCTTTACTTACCATATGAGTGTCAGACAGTGGCTGCTACTTCTTAAACAAACGTACGCCGCGCCGCGTCCTTCAGTACCGAAATGACACACCCATGTTACTGTCCCACGAGTTTCAGATAATCACCGTGTCGTGTACAGACAGCATCACGACGTTTGACCACCTCTGGGTGGTACTCTCTGTCACATTTCTGACAGTCTCTTGACTCATGGCTACTGGCTCGGCGCTGGACAACCAAATGAAGCCTCTTTTTTGTCGAGTGTATTAAATTGTTGGAAGGCAGTCTATTTTAAAGTTAATGAACAAACATCAGTTACTCTCTACCTTGCAGCCCAATGAAAGCCAAGTCCGCCCAATCATTCGAGCCAGTGACATTCAGAATTATATAAGTCCCAAACAGTCAGTAGAACTATGAAGTGTTATTGCCTAAATCCGTTCCAGTGGGCAATTAATACGCAGCTATTCTCAACCATCAAGAAGAAGTGCATTCCGAGCCCAAGCAGTTAGTTTCTTGGAATGGGCCGCCGGAGATTATTACTTAAGCTTTACAACCTGTCAGGCATCAAACCGAGGATAGTGAAAATAAGAGAAGTCTAGTAGAATTCCTTATTTGTTTCTGGGATTGTGTAAGTTGAAAGTAGCAGATTAACTCTTTAGAAACTCATTTATATATACAATTATACCATAGTTTTGAAACATCTTCTATTAACAGTATTATTACATTATTCTTTCATGTGATCTGATTAGGCATTTATTTAACTTGTTTTTATTATTATATAATAAGCTTTAACTTATAAAACATGTAAATTTAATCTCACTTGGCAGTCCGGGTGGTGTGGGCACTGCCCGGAGGTTCATCTGAGAATCGATTGATACGTCACATCCCAGTGAAAGCACTCGCATTATACCCAGTAATTTTAAGTTTTAAATATTACACGATGCCCATTGGTTAATTCAGTGAGGGAAATGAGGGGTGACTATCAAAATTAATTTTCTTATACAATATTTTTCGTGCTACGGACATTTTTGCATTGGGATTGGTAAACTATGACTAAAGGAATGACATATTCCGGCTAAAAGTGTTTGCCAATAACATTTTGAGGAAAATAATAGCTTCGTGAGTGAAGGACTTTTGTATGAAAAACTTTAGCCACACTACACTAATGAAACAAATGTCTTCGTATCAGTTGATACCATGCGTGTCACGATGTTTTAGTTTCAAACCCCTTTTATTGTGAACTTTAGTCTGTTAGTGATGTATTGAGTTGTTTGAAGGACATTTATTTATACAGGCTGAAAGTCCCTTCTATTTTTTCTAAAGTTTATATAGGGAGATATCCTTTGGGTATTAGTGCATAGTGGAAAGGAAATTTCATTTGATGATTTTGAACATTTTGTGTGTCCCCCAAAAATGCGGGATTTTGGTAGGAACTCAGAAATTTCAAATGTAAAAAAAAATGTAAAATTAAAAAAAATAACCAGGCGCTCCGACACTTCCCGCAGTTTGAGTGTTGTTCTTCAACCCTTAAAGCAGCCTTTCAGCCATTATAACAGCTCCGTTTTACAGCCCGTCGCACTTTAGTGATTTCCATGGCCTGTCTCTAAAGTAAAAGTCGGTATTACATTCCGTTGTTAAAACAGTTAACAATTAAAATTTGTTAAACCTCACCAGTTGTTAATGACAGTTTAATAAATGTGGGTAACATTGACAGAAGCATTGTAAACTACTGACATAAGCGTGGAAAAGAACTGTGCACCTAAAAAAGCAGGCCCAACCTAAAATACAGCCAACTGAAGGAATATAATATTTTCGTACATTGTAAACATTCCGGTAGGATTGGGTGTCAAAAGCTTCCTTTATAAATACAAAACTTTAATTTGTCCTTATATAATGGCGTAATTAAAGTAATAGTAGTAATATAAAGGCCTACGTCTTTTTACACTTCATCCTGCCAAGAGTATACATACTTTCTTTCACGAAAATATAAATGTCGTTCAACCACAAGTTTATGCTCCTGAATTACTCATACTAAGATACGTGTATATTGCTATTACAATGGATACATCATACTAATATCAAAAGAGGCGATGATTGTACATGTATGTTCTATAAATGAGGTGAACAATAGATTGAAAGAAACCTTATCGATAAATTGTGTCAAAACAAGAAGCCACTGTTCTAGGAACTAACAAAAACAACCTGTTTAGATGCCAACCCCAACATCACATCTATGTTTAATGGCTTTAAAACTAATTAATACAGTTTCTAAAGCAATGATCCAAAAACTTTTGTGTCATTTAATATTGGCTTTATTACCCTTCTGGCTTTATTAACTTCTGTTTCTGTGTGAAAAGAAAAAAATTGTTGAATATAGCTGCTGATCCATGGAAAATGTTAAAATTCTAAAGAAAAATGTATGCAAAACATATTTATTCTATGCATGCTTTAAATTTTTAAGAATTGATGCAACTAATTCCCTAATTCCATAACTTTTAGGCCTTTCAAATATATTCGATATAACTAATATTATATTGCTTATTTATTGTAGTAAAAAACATCTAAATCCTGCTTTTTATGTTCCAACTAAGGAACAAACTGAGAAGTAACAAAATAATTCTTATCAGATGGTAGTGGGATTTTTGAATATCAAGGATTCATTCAATTTAGATTTTATACGCCTCGTTCCATCTTTATACGTAAGGAAAGTGAACTCAACAAAAACAAGCGTATTTTATTTGCAACATTTGAGGACTAGAATTGTGGAGAAGTTAGGTATTGTAAGCAACCCAAACTCGTGTTTCCAATTTAGTGTTGGTGGGAGACACTGTTTGTAAATGTTTACATATGTTGTCGAGGAGACGCTAAATGGTGGGGTTCTTGTGGTGAAGGGGGAGGAAGGGTTGAAGATATGGAATTCCGGGTCACGCGACCAAACGGGTTTGCCCCCACATTATCCGGTCAAAACACACCACCGGAACCCCTTTTACTCCATTCAAAACGGGACAGCCTTTTAGCATTTTGTGACAAACAACTTGTACATTGCACGAGGTTCTGGACTTTATCCTAGGAGCATGGAATTTATTGAACAAGATTTCAAATGACTTTTCATGAATTATTTACTAGAACGTTATGACAAATACAAAGAAGCGGACTTTGGAACCGTGATATCGTATACAGTTAGATCAAGGAGATGTGCAGAGGTATATATGGAATAACCTGCATGAGAGATGATGTTTCTGAGGCCCTCTGGTAAAACATTCAAATTTAATTCAATGCAGTCAGTTTTGAAGCTTACTGAGACCAATCTTAATTTGTTTACAATTGAATGTTTTTGTAACAGTATTGAACCCCTTTCAACATAAAATAAAGGTACTATGTTATATAATAATATTTATAACTATTTATCAAAACAAATTTTGGTATATCAATTAAAATTTTTTAATCACACCGAAATAATTGTAATAAAACTTCTGAAAAATATATTTGTACACTATTTGAGTTTTTTAAAATTTTTTCTGTCTGTAATAAAATATTAATCTAACTTGTATACCAAAATAAATGAATAAGCGAGAGTCACTCTAGTTTACAAGCATTTAAATAATTTGAGTACTAAAACCGCTGTTTGTTTCAAGTTAAAGTATTAATTTTGATATTCTAAATACTTAATTATAGAGAATAGCAACATTGTGCTATTAATTTGTATTTTGTTAGACTATGCTCATGCATTAGCATATATATTTTTTAAAAAACATCATCTTAAAATTGTGTGTAAATCCATATAGACAAATATAAAATATCTAAAATTAAAAACTATAAAATATATTAGTAAGAATATACTGTATAATGTGAAAAAATAAGGCTTAATATGACAAAAATTCATATCATAACGGTTAATCAGAGATTCTAGAAACCAATGAAGAATAGGTACCATTAAATCAAATATCTGTGTAATAAAATATCTGGAAGAACATTCTTTTCATGCATGGTCTGGAAGTTTCCAGAACTGATCAGAGTATATGTGCGAAATGAGCTCCCTCACCTTGTTCTCTCAACTCGCTGCGCTGTGGACAGACTTGTTTATTCTATAGATTTCTATTTAGATTCATATATGAACAAATATTATAATCCCAAGAGTCCCAGGTTTACTAAACTTGAGATGAATGGAAGCCCTACAAAAAGTAGTGGGTTGCACAAACAGTTCCGAGATTTTACAGTTCTGTGAGAAGCGACACCAATCCCCGTATAATTACATTTGGCGGTAATCTAATTTGCTATAGCCTAATAAAGGATTCCTCGACAAGCCAACCCAGGAGTTAATATTCAAACTTACACAAGGGTGTGAACAACTGGCTTGTGATCCTTAGGTGGAGCAACATGAGAAAGTACTGAAGATTGCTTACTCCCTTCCTCGTTAAAGTAGAAGTTTGATAGCTGTTTACCCGGAACAATTACGTTTCCTCCATATTAATGCTCTGACACACAGATTTGCGCATCACTCGTGATGTAGCAAATGTTTAGGAAGAAGTTCGGCCACTCTGAAGAGCTGAAAAATTAATGGTGGTGGATAAGGCGCTCATCTGGAGTTTGAAGGTCGACATTTGTTCTACCTGGTGACCAAGTAGACATTTCATCAGTGGACGAGGCATGATACTCTGTAAGAAAGTCTCGTTGGGTCTAAGAACACTTGGTTCATCTTGGAGTGAAGAATTACGAAGCTAAGTTAGCCAGTGCGAAGCTGGGAATTGGATAAAACGGACTGTACTACACGATCATAAGAAGTCCATTTCAAAAAATTGTCAAGGATACGCACATCTACAACTTGGTCTGCGTTTTCAAGCCCTAGAGTTGCAGTGCTGTTAGTAGTGATCTAGCAACTTAATCCAACCAGTAGTTAATCTTTCGCCGGAACCAAAGAGTAATTAATCTTTGGCAGAACATTCTTAAGGAGGGTACAGCAATTGAGTAAGTTACTGGGTTACTAAATGGTAAATCATAGAGAAACATTAATTCTGTCGGAAAGGAGCTACACTATTTGATATCAGCTGCTGATTTGGTTATCCATTTAGCATCGGGAATATTTTGATTTACATATTAAGGGATGGAAGAGACGGTAAAATCAGCAACTGTTATACTGGTAAAACCCATTTGTATTCAGAAAAAGTCATTAGTCAACAACATTTCACTTCCTTAATGAGTATTATTTAACATTTGTGTCAAAAGACGGGAAGTTTGCTATAAAAACAGATATAATAATATGAGATGGCTAGTTATTTTATGCATATTAGATTACTGAATATCGACAAGAAAATAAATTTAACGTTTGTACTACACATAAATTAGTACAATCTTCTTATCTATAAGTCATTTGAGGACTGACTACTTTATTGATTTGACTCATTACTCTTGAAACTGATGTAATAAAGGTTTTATTAATTAGTAAACGTTAATTATTTTCCAGACATTCTTTGAAAGCTTGTTGCTGTCTTTCATACTTTAATTTATGTCTTTGGTGACATATCTGTAAGTTCTTAATGATATCTAAAAAAGGTTATTGTATTCTTCGTTTTTAAAAACATTAGAATGGTAAAAAATGAGTTTTAACCATGATTTTAAAATACCAGGAGTGTCCAAATAATAGATAAGGCGCCTTATTTATTATTTAAAAAATAAAAACTTTGAAAAGTTTTTTTCTGGACAATTTAACCCATTACAAAAACCAATGCTCGTTTTTAGGGCAATCTGTAGGTTAGATCCACTGACTTAGACATCCTGGGCAAAGTAATCAGAGACTGCCGCATTCAACATAGAGACGTAGGTGTCTGGCATGTTTTTAGGACGTTGTCGATAAATGTGGTCGTCATTTGCGGTCGAGTTTACGGACCAGATTAGATCAAAGGAGGTAAATCCATCTAGAGTCGATGGATTGAGGGTCGGTTTAGTTTATATCACTGATGTTAAAGTCACTAATTAAAATAAACTTAGCTGTTTAGTTAAATAATACATTATTGAAACTATTCTAAATAGTTTTGTAAAGACGACTAACTAAAAAGATGTGTTTGTAATTGTTTTGAATTCCCTTTTGAATTTTCTCTAAAACATTTTGCCAATATAATGTATATAATGTGACAAATTTATAGCTTCTTGGTTTCAAAGTACCGATATATCAAAATAACCGGTTATAACCAAAACATAAGATTTGTGTCTTATTGGACGAATCCCTGTATGCTATTTTGATCCCTATAGCAATATATACGAATCCCTATGTATGCTCTCATCTAGCTTATTTGATGCATAATTTTTATTTTATGTGAGAATATATTATTTGGGTGGAAACTGGGTTGAAAATTTAGAAGTGATGAAATATGTGTAGCCTATAACTTTATGCTCTCAAAACTGATTAAAACAACTGTGGAAGATTTGCGAATGTGGGGAATTTATGCAGAGTTTGAAACAGGAGTGAGAAAACTGTGAATGCCGAAATATTGAAGTGGAATGCGTTGGACCGAAGGTGAGATTAAAATAAAACTAAAACCAGGAAAACATAAAATAAGATTAATTTTTTTAGTTTCTGGAAGATAAATTGTATTAATTTATCAGGTAACAAATATTGTTAGGAGCAAACTGCAAAGAAGAAAATTACGAAATCTGTGGAAAAACT
This sequence comes from Homalodisca vitripennis, assembly GCF_021130785.1. Lineage (NCBI taxonomy): Eukaryota > Metazoa > Arthropoda > Insecta > Hemiptera > Cicadellidae > Homalodisca > Homalodisca vitripennis. The sequence goes on from NC_060215.1 coordinate 70,347,000, forward strand.
TTCAGTTAGCTGTAGAAACTGGCCCAATCATTCGTGATATTTTTCATTTTTGGTTCTTTTTAAAGATTATTTTTCAATTGTGAATACTTTAAGCAATCTTTTAGGATTGGGCTGTGACAAACATTCTATGTTTTAAACCGATTTCACAACTACGACCGTATTGGTATTGATCGTCAACATATCTGTAACTACGATGCATGGATGGTCGATCTGGCAACCGAAATCTCCTGCAGATGTTATTTATCCTAGCAATTCTGTATTAAATGGTACCTACTGAAAGACTTTTTCGTGGGTTTGGAATTGAGTGAATTGAAAAAATTAATTACTGTTGGACACTAACTCTCTTCTTTCCCCGTTTTTTGTTTATGTAACCAATGATTGCAATAAAAACAACAAATTTTATCTCTCTGAACGTACAACATTCATGGGCACTGATTACTGATTTATATATCGGTGTATGTAGGATTACCTAATGGAGAGAGGGAAAAATCTGGGAGTTTTCTGTACACCACAGCCAAGCTGCGACCCGAAGGCACTCCCTGAATATGTTTTATTACTATATATATATATATATATATATATATATATATATATATATATATATATATATATTCAGGGAGTGCCTTCGGGTCGCAGCTTGGCTGTGGTGTACAGAAAACTCCCAGATTTTACCCTCTCTCCATTAGGTAATCCTACATACACATATATATAACGAATGCTTTGCAGTTTTCTGAGAGCATATTATTCTTATTTCATTTTACACAAAGCAGTTATTGGATCACCTAATAATAAATAAAAATAAGAAAACGACAGTAGTTTAAAGGGATTTTCAGAGGCTCTGCAAAATTGCTGTGTCTTAAGAACTACAGTCACACCTTCTTTATTTTACCTTGAATTTACAGATTATAAAATGGGCTTCCTGAATATTTGTTTTTACTAGGGAATGGGAAAGAAATTTTACTATTTCAATTATATGTATTGTACATTAAATTCTAAAAAAAATTCAAATCGTACCACCCACGATTAAAATGTTTGGAATTTAAATCAATAAATATATATTACAGATTGCATATTTACTGCATATACAAGTACACAATTAATCATGACATGTAAAATAAGTAATCGTGCTATTTTAATAGCCGGACGGTTGACGTTCACGCTCAGACGTGTCAGATGCACGGCACGGCGCGGGCGATAAATGCACGTAGGTAGACATTGAAACTATAAACTTCTAGTTTCATATTTACAAAGCACGATATTTTTTATACTTTGGTTATCTAATTTTGGGTTTTCATACACAAAGTATGGCATAAGAACATGTAAGCGATCGGAAAATAACTTTCGTAACTGTAAATGAACACCAACATAAATCGACGAAATATCAATCTATTTTGTTTGGAGATTTCATTTTATGTTGCTCCTCATAAAAAAGACTTTAATACCATATTATATATTCTTTTTTGTCACAACTAAAGATAAACTATTTGCTCCTGAGATCTGACAAATGAGAAACTGTATTTTCACATAACAAATTTATACTCTCCAATCTCGCTTGTCTGAATGCTTGTCTCGCTACGAATGCTTTTTATTTATCACATTGATAATAGCAAATATGCTGAATCTATAAAAATAAGAGTAAAATTTTTATTAAGAAAACCAAATAAAACGTTCTGAAAACATTACAACCAGAATATTGGAATAGTGTTTTAATAAAACAGTTAAAAATACTTAACACTTTTTTGTGCCATTTACAATTTTGATGAAACAGTGGTTTATTTATATTTCATAAAACAAAAAGTAAATGTCCGCCATTTTGAAAATATTAAAACTTATTTAACATTTTTTCTAATATAATACCTTCTGACATGAATTCTTTTACCAAATTTTGTAACAATCGTAAAGATAAAAATAAAGATAAAATTATTGTAATAAAATAAACAAAATGACTTATAGCTGCTGAACGAAATGGAAATCGGAAAAAAGTTATTATTCACTTTTAGCTTAGAATCACATATGCAATATAATCTGACAATGCATAGCCAGCCCAACCTTTTTGTTACACCCTGTATATAAAAACATTGTACAGAACGTTTATCACTTCACTATAATATTTAACAGAGCAATCAATGTCTAACATTAAAAACAGACAAAAAATCAGGATAGTTTCCAATTTATCGACAAATTCTTAAAAATAAAAAATGCAATATGTGATTTTATAAATATTTAATTCAGCACTGCTACACGACTACAATTTCTTAAAAATTATTTTAAATTGAATAAATTATTGATTTTTAATACATATTTGTATTACTCTTAGTATTAGCATATAATTCATAATAATAATGATAATAATAATAATTAAATCCGATAGAGTTAAAAATTGGTTGTTATCACTATTTTCTAGAAAATCCGAAGAGAAGTTCAGTTTTACATGTTTGAACCAACCAATATTCAAACCTAACAGTTTGTACTTTTAAACTATTACCCTACTTATCTAACACTTTAATAGCTTTTAAAGGTGATTTTTAATATAACGGAAAATGTAGTGTCGTCTTTATTATTATGTTAAAATGTTATATATTTAAAAATCAATACAATATACATAGAGTAAAACTAAATTGCTTGTCCTCACAGTAAATCATCAAAATTTCATAATTAATAATATTTGTTTTCAACATAATAATAATAATTTTCAAACTTATTTATTTTGAATTAAGGTGTCAATTTAGACAATATGAAAGTTTGGTTTGGAATTTTTCACTTAGCTTACACTGTATTTTGTAGTCTAGGTTATCTGATATCGAAATGATGCAGGAGTTTATTTGAGCTTCATGGTCGCTGAATGTTTTTTAAGTCTTTTCGTCCGAACATGACTCCAGATACCAGGAGTCAAGTCTGTAACAGCATCAGATTTCATACGCTGCATGTATGAGGAAGCTACTCAACATTTACATTGAATAAACCCTCCCTACCATAGCTATGGTATGTGTAAAAATCTCGGTTGCTCCACCGTGCTTTAAGATCGTGTCTAAAATATCATAGTCCACCCTATTGTGCACCTGGTGAGACAATGAGAAAATATACTCTTCACCTAGATTACACTATATTTTATACTCTAGGTATCTCTGATATCGAAACGATACAAGGAGTTCGATACCTTTTTTGATACCGAGCAATTTTTGTTTGGAATGCAGGTGTCAAGTCTGAAACAGCACCAGATTTCATACGTAAAATCTAAAACATGAATTACTTTTGGTTTAAACGGTTTTATCTAAGGAACGATCTCAAAATAATACAGATAAGTAATAAATAATACCCGTGATTTTAATTACAATGTTTGTCGCATTCAGAAAATTTAAAACATTAATGATTGGTGTTCCAAATCAACTATGGTGTTCCATGTAGGCTCTAAGAATTGTTTAAAATTGTTTGAAACATATTGCAGAAATAATCGAAACGAGAAATTACACTTTCACTTATTAGCTTATCACGAAATCTTTGTTAATACGCCTACTACCTGCTGAGACTGGATGGGGTACTATTAAATCACAAGTACTCTCTAGGAAACAGTTATTTTTAACCTTACGCAACCTTGCTGTTGAACTTAGGTGAAGGTTACATACATTTTTGTAGCAATTTTACTGGCGCGATTTACAACGCACAAAAATATCGCTTTCAGCAGTTAGAAGAAATCTAGTGTAACTGCCATCTCAAAATATTGAACTGAATATAAATATATTAATTTAAACAAACTCTCCAATAATATAAATTTTTTATTTTTGTGAGGCCTTTCGTACTCAATGAGTACATCTTCGGACTCACACAACTGAATAAAAGTAATAATAACAATAGTAACATAAACAATTTTGTACTAAATAAAAACATATGTCATTAAAAATACAAAGAGGTAATATTCTATGACAGCACAGTATGTTATATGTATATATAAAAATAAAGTTTATATTTAGTTAAATCAAATAAGACAAGAGCTTCAAGAATGAATATACATAGTTTCGTTTTGTAGATTTGTTTTTAGAACACCGATGGATGGCGTGTCGATAAACTCATAATACTTAAAATCTTACAAGATTAAAATTGTTATTAGCATATAAAGAAGTTAAAAAAAATGATTACTTGGTTTAGTTGTAATTGTTGGAATTTTGGTATAAGATTTCTTACAATTCAGAGATCACCATCTTGAACCCAAATAAATATAAAAAATGTGTTGGAATATACCATGTTTAATATCGCTCAATATTCCAAAGAAACATATTATTATTTGTCTGTATTTTGAAACAGTTAAGACAAAAGATTTTAGAAAATATGAACGGCCGCCATTAATAGTTGTAAATGATTTCCACATTCTAAAACACTTTTCTATTCCGCTCTACGATTTCAATATTTTTTCCTCCAGAAGTGGTTATATTTAATAAATAAAGTGGCATGACATCACAATTTTCTATATGGGATACCTAAACTCGGTTAATTATGTGTTACATGTAAATAGGTGAGACAATTAGGTACTACTGTGATCTTTTCTTATTCGCTCAACATGGATAATAAATAAGATATAATCATCCTTCTCAGAATTTAAAGGCCACCGTATTGAAATCTGAAGATAAAATGCACATTAAGAATAAAGGTCTTCAAAATTGGTTAACATTTATAAAAATGTGTCATTTTTTATATATTAGGAAATAGTAGATTTATAAATGAAAAACACCAAACAAGAACGGGTGCTACCTCAAAACATTTTATTGTTAGATACTGGCTAACAACTCATCAAAGCTCTAACAATCTATTATCCTCTGTCTGCCAAGTAAATACTACTGAACCATGAATCTGCAATAATTGACGTTACCTTCTAGCTCTCACCTATAAACATATATAGCTACCACAATAGTTTGGAAAGGTTGCATTAATTGCAGCACAGATATTCACATACAGGTCGGGATTATGTAGCCAGCCTCTGGCTTTATAAACAAACGTTTACGAAACAATCACGAACTTCGTGTTTCTTAGTAGATGGTCACTGAGAGAGGATTTTCTATCGCGTACGACCCCAACACAATTGCCTTTAAATTAAGACATTGCAATTTCAAAGTAACTAAAAAACTTCAAAGACGAGATTTTTTGTTTGGATGGTTATTAAAAACATTGCATTCAACGCTTCCGCTTTACTGCGAAAAATGTGTGAATTCGTGGATTCGTGGCATTTTTAATGAATCGAATTTCAATATTTTGTGTTTTAATGTTGTTATTTTTGTCTGTATTTGCTGATATTCACTGCTTACCTCTTTTCATCCACTAACCGCGTCACTCTATACCCAATTTTTATAAATTTATATCTTTGAAACCTATTCCATTTCTTCGATGAATTACCAGGCATTTAAGGTTTCGTTAGGTCTTTTTTTTCAAATTTTCCCGTTTCTTCGTGAAAATAAATCACCTTGTACTACAAGATTCGTGCGGAAAGAAGGCAATTACTGTCGTGCCCGACAAGAGGTGCTGCTCTGTGCTGAGTGTGAAATTAAAAAAACGGAAGCAGGCAACAGAGGAGAAAGGAACAAAGACTATAGAGATGGGTATGGGTAGGAGGGTGATGGGACTACAGGATGGCGTGCGGTGCTGGAGTGAGCAGGAGAAGGGACAGCACAGAGTAGCACCACTATTGACACAAAGCTGGGAGCTTTGTCAGAGAGAGCGGACCACTGGACACACGTAAGTAGGGTTTCTCATCCCATTCAACATCTTATTCCATACCATATGAAAATAATCATATAATAATAATAATCATATAGTAATAATAATATTAACTTAATTACTATTAAGTTAATATTATTTAACTAATACGTTGCACAGTTATTTTTATTGACTCAAACGTGATTTGTGGAAGTAATGGCTAGGTATATGTTTGAACGCTTCTCTTATAAATTAACATCTTACACTCAAATTATTGTATTCCACATAGATGCATATAACTGTTATTATAGTATATCATACAAACCCGTAATAATACTAACTTTGTAATGAAACGAATATAAATAACTAAGTTAATATAAAGATACAAGAGAGCTATTAATAAAGTAACAGTTGTGTTCAACATCTCAACTAGTGTTCAACAAATTCAATTCTACAAGAATGAGTAAATAAATTCACAAATTAATAATATATCCTATATATTGTACAGATTTTACATTTTTTATTGATTTAATCTTGACGAATACACTACATATGGCTTACAGCACCACACTCAATACCTAACATATTTCATAAAATTAACATTATTTTTGTTTGAGTTATAATATTAAATCTCTAATAAACAATATTAATATGAAAATATTTTACATAATATATTTTAGTACGTGCCTTTTTTAAATTGTTATAATACTAAATGTATGCTATTGTATGCTGCTATACAATTAAACAATATGTCAATTATTATTCGAGACAGTTAGGTATTATTACAAAAAAAGATATGTTATATTATTTCAAACCATGTATTTTGATTTTCTGTTCCTGAAAAAAATAATATAGTGGTTTCTATTCGTATCAATGCCACGGAAACTGTTCAATAGTTAATGGTTTGAGCTTTTCCCTTAAACAATTCGTAAAATTCTAGTTTGAAATTTTATACAATAGTTAGTTCATGCTTATAAGCGACGCATGATCTTGGGACAAATCATAAGAATTAATCATGGATATAGAATCATATTATTATAAGAAACAAAGATATATTTTAGATCCTCTAGAGAATCCAAAGATGAAACAATTCAACACAAGCATAGAAAATGATCTACTAAAAAGTTAGAATTTCATGGAGTTTCTCAGACGTAAGAGGGATGAATATTGTTTGAGAGGACATTGCTTTTTAGACATTTCCCCTTAATTTAAAAGTTTCCTTCGCATGCATCAAATTTTCACAGCCATACTTTCAAAACGAGTTGTTCTTATAATCGTTGGTATTGTCTCACCAAGATCTTTAATTTACTACCTCATGGGTCGATGGGTCTTCCCATTTAAAGCCTTTGATTTACCCTTGATCATTTTTTGGAAAATAAATTTGAAAACTGTCAACCTTTCAAAAGATAAGGAGGCGAAGAGGGCTGGGACTGTTATGCACCTGGCATAGCTTGCACTATCTACATTGTATCAAATTACAATTATATTACAGATACAATAAAATGGACCACAAATATAGTATATTATAGTTTATAGTACAGCTTATGTGTATCTTATTGCTTTAGAACATGTACATGTTATAGCAATTGTCAAAGAAGAAAATAAGCTCAAATTTTGGATTCATACATGGCATCTAGGTTACTTTCATACATATAATTTATTCCATCCATCCTACTGCTCATTTATTCGAATTTCCCACTCTAGCACCAGCGTCAGTCAGCTAATTATGAGGTCACCCAAACATGTGCCATGAACTCGTCTGTATTGTAAAAAGCTTCTGAGAGCAATGCAGTTTTCAGACGAGTTTTAAATGCCTTAGGCATTGCGGCACTTTTTATGAAATCAGTTTGTTGAAAACTGAGCTCCTGCCTGAGAAGGCAAACGCTCATGTACTACCGTCCTGTGTCTCCCAGTTCGGTAGTTGTCCCTGCCTCTACTCTCATATGAGTGTATATCACTACCTCTGATGAGATTGCATTTTGAATTGAAAGAAATAGACGTCTCTAGAATGTAGAGGCAGGGTAATGTCAACGGTTTCAGATTTCTGAATGCTGGTCTGCACGACTCTCTCCATTGTAGTTTTGCAATTTTTCGAACGGCCTTTTTTGGAGTGTAAACACTCTAGAGAAATGTGAATTTGCACAGCCTCCCCACAAGACCACTCCGTATGACAGGTGGGGGTATATCAATCCATAATACGCCGTCATCAGTACCTGAGTTGGGCAGTATTTGGATAGCTGCCTCAAAACATAAATGCCTGAGGACAATTTTGAACAAACGTTGTCTATATGAGTATCCCATGTCAACCCTCGATCAAGGTATATTCCAAGGAATTTAGTCGAGTAGACTTCTTCGATCTCAGTCTCCTCCAACATCACTATAGGACTTTGATCAGAGACGGTCGGCCGCAAACGAAATTGAACAAACACCGATTTTGACGGGTTTGTTTTAAGATTGAGCTCATTGAAATGTTGAATTAAGTTGTTGAACTCAGTGAATGTTGTCATTTCAAGTTGTGTGTTTGATTTTCCTTTGAAACAGAGAGTCGTGTCATCGGCATACTGGACTACTCGTCCTTGGTGCAAAGATGAGCCAGCGTCGTTGACATACAATAGAAAGAGTAGCGGACTGAGAATGGAGCCCTGAGGAACACCACAACCCAGCTCACCCCCTTCCGACCGTACGTCAGAAATTTTTACGAATTTTGTTCTATTACTGAGATACGATTCAAGCCACAAGAGTGGCACTCCTCGTATCCCGTAATACTCCAGTCTGTGAATTAGGGTGTTGTGATCAACGCAGTCAAATGCTTTAGATAAGTCAAGAAACACACTAAGTGTGTCTCTATGACTTTCAATTCCTTCTACTATCATCTCGACCAGCCCAACGACTGCGTCTATTGTCGATTTCCCACTTCGGAAACCGAACTGGTTTGATGATAGTAAGTTGTGTTTTTCCAAAAAATTCAAGAGTCGACTGAGGAAGATCTTTTCAAAAACTTTACTGAAAACTGGTAAAATTGAGATGGGACGATAATTTTGAACTAATTTGGGGTCACCTTTTTTTGAATATCGGGGTGATTTTGGTTTTTTTCAGAGAAGATGGAAATATTCCTGAACGAAGAGAGAGATTTATCAAATGTTCAAGCGGCCTCAATAGGTGCTGTGCACACATGTTTAAGAAGCCACGTTGAAACATGATTCAAATTATGTGATTTTTTTGAAGGAAGGTCTCTCATCACTCTGGCAATTTCCTCTTCTGTAGTAGGAGCCAGAGCCATGGAAGCTGCTGGGCTCCGTACCAAAGTGGAATGAGGCTGATGCTGCTTTGGACTGAATCCTTGGTCAGCACCAACCTAGGCAAAGAAATTATTGAAAGCGTCCGCGACTTTGGCTGCATCACTGACTTGATCGTTTCCAATCTGAAGCTCAATTTGTCTTTCAGTTGGTGGACTTTTATTTTTGATGATAGCCCATGCCGTTTTTGAAAAATTGTTTGACGTGAGCAATTTTTTTGTGACGGCATATGCTTTTGCAGCTCTGATCACCTTTTTATAAATCCGCTTGTAATTTGTAAAAAAAAATTTGAAAGCCTCGTCACTCGAGTGCTTGTTGATTTCAGAGTAAAATCGTAATTTCTCCCTTGAAACCAAAATGCCTCTTGTAATCCATTCACATTTTTTTATTGAAGCCTTTTGATGGATTGTTTTTAGGGGACAGCTCGCGTTTAGATGGAAAATAAAAGTGTCTTCAAAATTTTTGAGTTGTAACTCAACGGGATCCCTAAAATTTAGGCAGTTCCAACTCTCTCTCGAAAGAAAAGAGTTTAGAAGAGCAATGTTTGAGGGCTTTGTGTTTCTGATGGTTGTTTGTATGATTGGATCCCGTGCTGGTTTGAGACCACTCACAATGGCCTGTTTGCCATAGTGGTCTGAGATGGCTGTGTTGATCACAGACACCCTGAGGTCAGTCAAGTTTGATATGATATTATCTATTGCTGTCGCTGAAGTGCTGGTAATTCTTGTTGGTGTGTCTATCGACCAGACAAGACCAAAGGACCCCAAAAAGTCAGCAAAATGTTTCGTCAAGGGACCATCGATATCTAGGACATCGATGTTAAAATCTCCAATGACGATAAATTTTCGATTCCTCCTTGTCATGTCAGTCAGAATTTTTTCAAATTTGGAAAAGAATTGTTTTTCATCTCCGTTTGGGGACCTGTACACTCCAATTATTTGGATTGTGCTGTTGTTTCTGTGAATGTTTACCCCTGTGACTTCTAAGTCTTTGTAAGTAGTTTGTAGTTTGTTATTTGTTTGCACTACCAATATGGTTACAGCTTTACTGAATACATCACTACTAACGAAACAGATAGGGAGAGTGGGCCTTATGAAAACCTATAAAACAGAGTGCGGGAAGTATTAACAAACATTCCAGCACACATGTGCATACCAACGTGGCAGATGTCCTACGGCGGTTCCAGAAATGTGTTACCAATACTGGAGTACATGTTGAACTGTAGTTGAATAATTTATAGGAAAAGAACCTATAAATTAAGCTTTCATGATATTCCAGTCACAATTTTCACCTTAGACATAACAGGTTTTTAAAAATAAAATACCCTGTATGCTGAAATAACGTATATAAATAAATAAATCATAAAAACTTGAATAATTATGCAATCGTTTAAAATTAAAGAGACTTAAATTATTGGAAAACATATTTGCTAAGTACAAAGTAAATTCATCGCATAAAATACAAATTAAGTATTATTAAATAGGACAATGACTTGAATTTTGTAACATTGGAATGCTTATGGACGTTAAAAGAACCAGGGCTGTAAATATTTATCATCGTTATCATTTAAGTGTTTAAAAAATTGAAACACGGCGTTACGAGGACTGATATCTCCTCTCTTCTTCATATGTCAAACCTTAAAGCATATGAGGCTAAGCAGGAATGTCTGAAGTCTGGAATAGTACCGTATCATAGGGGTAACAATTTGAACAAATAAAACATTCAGGGCGAACACGAATTATTTGTAAACCCCTTTACTATTTTGACTGCATATTTATATGTGCCTTACGAATCATATTTAAACCACATTGTGAGTTGACCGCTGTTGTTATAGTGTGGCGAGCGTTGCAACTGTTATAGTAACTTGCAAACTCTAAACGATGATTTGGCAATATTTTACAGTAGTGAATTTACGCAAACTGTTTATATTAATATGTTATAAGTGGTTATGCAATCAGTGCCTAATGAAACACTTCTTAAAAATATGGATACATATTGCACGCAAGCAAGGCAGTCTAGCGGGGCATGGGCTCTTAGGAAACCTTAATGGTAATAACATTAGAGAGAGGATCTATACAAAATAATCATGGAATTGCCGTCCTCAAGAATTGAATCCTGGACTTGCCAATGCCGTTCAGTTAGTGTACAGTGCCTGAGGTATAATAAGTCGATCAACATTGTCGTCTGGAAGGTCTTATTAAGAAGCAGAGAGGTCCTTCTTAAAAACCTATATATATATATATATATCCGTCTGTTCATCTGTGCTGTGCTGTGCTGTGCTGTGTGTGTGTGTGTGTGCGCGTGCGTGCGTGCGTGCGTGCGTGCGTGCGTGCGTGCGTGTGTGTGTGTGTGTGTGTGTGTGTGTGTGTGTGTGTGTGTGTGTGTGTGTGTGTGTGTGTGTGGACTAGTGATAAAAAGGTACTAAAGACTTCAATCTTGGTATATAGATTGGACTAAGGAAGACTTCTACTGATTTTGGAATCAGCAACGTTTTAAGTAACGCCGTAAAGAAATGCCGTGAAAATTTTACAATTTTGATGGGTCTCCTATACTCCATTCTACAGTAATTGGTTGTTTATAATTGATTTAGGAGAAAATGGTATATTTTAATTTTATATTCAAACAATAAGTGATAAGACTTGATGAAACATGGATCACGAACCTTACCCAATTTCAAAGTTACTCAATGTCCAACACACTAGCTGCTAGTTCAACAATTGTATAACATATGGATAACATAAACAAAGTGATGGAACGCAGCAGATGATCTAAATCGGCAATTTGGTATAGCAGATCGATATCGTAATACGTATATTGTAAGTAATTACTGAAAGAAGGAAATGTTTTGAACTTATCATAAACCTTAATGTGTTGAAAAGTTTGAGGTCATCGTAAAAATAAAATAAAGATGAAGCTAAAGTATAAAAATATCTAGTAAACTTTGCATGTACGTGTGGAGTACCACGTGTAAAGGTAAGAAAATAACAAAAGAATAATTAACTATTATCACTAAACAAAGGTCAGTTAGTTAGACAAGGGGGTGCTGATTATCATATAAACATCAGCAGCAGGTCTTTCAACAAGGACTGTCATTGAGCGACTTACCAAGTCCATTAACCTTGCATGAGTATTATCCCGTTGTTGGTTATGATTTGTCTAAATACTATTGTATATTCTCACTCAGAATGATAACATACCTCAATATAATATGATTATTTAAGGAGCGCATGTTTGATTATTGTTCTTTGTTATTGTTGATTGTTGATTTGTTCATGTACTGAACAGTTTGTGTTATTAAGGCTACTTATTTTCTCAGTAAGGAATTAAAGGACCTATTAAAAAAAGTTGATTAAGGATGTTTCAACATTAAAAAGATACATTCCTAGGTAATCTTAAATCATCTTACTTTATGTACTGTAGAAGAATATTGATTAGACTGAAAACTAGTAATAATAAGTCGTTTTAAAAAGCGTTTATTCAATTGTAAGCGACTAATTTGCACTCATTTTTATAGTAATATTTTTTATCAATTTTTTGCTATTGAAAATTGCATTTAAGTATAGTGTATTATACAGCAGATGAATTTGACTGTCCGCAGATTAATTTAGTGTGTAGTCAGTTTATTACTAATGTAAATGTGTAATATCTTTAAATAAAAATACAAAATTTTGCAACAAAGTTTGAGCTATCGGCTCTACGTACCTGCTAAAGAAAAAGCATAAATGTGAGCGTTGTACATTCTCATTTGACGAGCAAACATTTATTTTTGGAAGGAAATCAGCTATATTTCTGCGTTAATGATTTCTTTCTCACACATACTATATATTTAAAATTTAAAACGTATAATGTAATGTAAATCCAGTGTAATCACTATTTCATGAATTTGATTTTGAAGTTTACACTTTTTCATTTGTATTGTAATCAAATAGTTGGTTAGGAATATTCAATAAAATTAAATCTTGCCTTTAACGCGAATTTCTCTGTATCGCAATGTACAGATAACATTTTAAGTGTGTACATTTAATTAGGTAAGTTAACATTCTACAAAAGTTTATGAGTTGAACTGTAGAAATAGAAAAAAGAGCCTTATTTAAAATTTTAGATCTAGGGTCAGTACTTAAAGATATCACTAAAATATAGCGTAGTAGAATCTCTATGTGTGATATTTTAATTACAGCAATTAGAAGTTGTAAACCATAAATAAATAAATAAATTAGTATTTATTGTAAATGTAGTAAGAATACATACATATTTTTAGGCGAAGAACGTTAAAAGTCACGACTTTTATCTTGACAATGCTTTATTCAAACGTTCTTATCAAAACAATGTCCTTATAAAATTCGTACAATTTTTGCAGGTCTTCAAACTCTTTTCATCTTCTAAAAACCCCAATGTCAATGTCTTTCCATGGGGATGCAAGGCAATTTGCCTTTTCTGCATGTTCTTATGTTTTTAGCTTCTCTAGAATTTGTCCGTCAACCTTTGTCAGCTGATAAGGAGTGCATTATTTTTCTAGTAAACAATAACATTAATGCAGGTTTTGTTATTGTTATAAAACTTAACTTGGTTTACTAATTTTGAAACAACCAATTATTCAGTACCGAACAAACGATAGCTAGGTAGGAAGCATTGCCTTTGAGTATTACTCTTGCGACAGTTGTAATACTCAGTTTCTGAAACTTAAAGTAAAATTACATTTATTTTGTGTATTTTGTAATTTTTTCATTTAGAAATTGTAAATGGTTTACACCTGGCGCAGGCGTTTGATATGTTGGTGGTTTTGGGCGAGTGTTATCGAATATTCACTGCTGCAGCGGTATTGCACGCTGTACGTTTTCCTGAAAGACATCACTGATCACGAAAGGTATTTCGAAGAACTGATCGTATTCGAGAAACTGGAAGTGTGCATTGTGCTCACAATTGTAAGAAGATGGTGAGGCCTGTTAGAAGCAAAAAATCTGCCGATGTTTTAGCTGCCGCTCTACGAAACTCACAGGACTCAAGCTGCAGAATAGCGGCTGACACTGGTTTGAGTCGAACGACCGTTTTGAGAATAATTCACGGAAACAAGGTACACCCCAACAAGATATCGTTAAAGAGTTTATGAAGATGACTATCTAAGGCGTATCAACTTGTGTTTTGTATGGGCCCAAGATAGAATGAATAAAAAACCCTGACTTCTTTAATAATGTCCTCAGGTGTGATGAAACAACATTTCAAAGTAACGGCGAGGTGACTCGGCATAACATGCGTTATTGATACTTTGAGAATCCACATTGGTCGCGTGCAGTAGACAATCAAAGTTACTGAGCGCTGAACACGTGGTGTAGCATAATTGGAAAACTAATAATTGGCCCTCACTTCTTTAAAAGAAATTTAAATGAAGACGTGTACAACTATTTCCTTAACATTGTCTTACCTAACCTACTGATGGGTCTTCCGAATAAAGTTAGACAAGGAACGTTGCTGCTGTAAGATGGCGCTCCTCTACATTATCCTATTGCATTTCGTAATACACTTAATGAACAGTTTTCTGATAAATGGATAGGACACGATGCAACAGTCGGGAGTCGGTTATTCCACCCGTTCTCCCCATCTGACCTGTTTGGACTACTACTTTTGGGAGAGGTTTAAATCTATGGTTAATGTTTAAAGGCAACCTACTAGAGAGGATATGATAAAATAATAAGAAATGCAATAGCTTCCATTTCTCTAGAAGTAAACCGTTCAGTAGACAGTTTTAGTAGGTGGGTGGGTGGAGTTTTGCATTAGCAACAATGGGAAGCAGTTTGACACCTGTAAGGTGTTGGCGGGCTTTATGAAGGACTTTTCTAAGTATTAGTAGTGTTCTACTGTCCTATTACAATTTATTGCATGAAGAAATGCTTTAAATAATTTAAATTGTTATTTTTGCCTACAGAAATACGCCTACGAAACCGCTTGAGATAAAGCTAATATTTTAATACAGAGTTTTTTCACTACCTTTAATTTGGTGTAATGGAAACCATGCGGTTGTGTTTTATATTTTTTAGTCATAAACATTTTTAAATTTTCAAAATATAATAATTTTTTAATTTCAAAAGTTTTCGGGAAGTGAACTATCTTAGTTTTTAAATGATATGTGTCAATAGACCTTTAAAATGAGTACAACAAGCCCTACCTGTACATTTAAAAATTTCCTAAAAACAACCACCCACCCACTTACAGATGTTCAAAATAGTTTAATAGTTTTTGTTGCAAAAAATAGGAGGTTTTAGTTGAAACGGAGTTTTTACCTTCGCTTTTTATATCGCTAAAATCAGTCGGTAAGGTGGTCTGGTTTCCTCTTTATGTATAATAATAATTTGGGTAATTGATATAAATATTTAAATCTTACATAAATTGGAAAAACAAATTTAAAATGGTTGGCAAGACGAGAAAAATTTATCTAACGATTTATTACGTTTTTGATAACGAAAGGTGAGATCTGAGGTACAGGTATATTAGACGACGGGCCTCAATCCTAGGAATCATTAAAGACTGGATTTAGCTGGTACAATGGTTGCGATCAGGAGAGTCGAGTTGCTGATCGACCGTATGGCACTTGAAATTTACGTGACCCTTCACATCATGCCTACGATAAGGGAACCGATAACGCTAATAGCTAACTAAATGTTTGTTAATTGAACGTTGACTGGGTGCCATTAAACTGGAACTGAACTTGAAAGTTAAACTGCCGTGAAGAAACCTTATAACCCATATCGAGTCATATGAGGAGTCCTAAACGTATGTTAGAACGGTTAGAGCTGTAACAAAGAAATAAAATGCAACCCTATAAGTTACATGAGGTAATCTAAAATAATTTCATCCAATTTAAGAAAAAAGGGGCCAAAAATGGTGATGCCGAGTTCGAATCTCAATTTTCAAGTGTAAACCTCACATGGCACATTGTTTTAAAGGTCTATTAGATAGAAAAAAATATAGCGAAGATGATTTTTCATCAATTTTACAATTTGAAAATGTTGAGCCAAAAGCGTAGAGAAATTGGGGTTTTACATAGAACCCTCTATTTTCTACAAATCTTAAAATAAAACAGTGAAATCAGCTGTGTGTCAGTATGTGAGCTTAGGTGAAATTTAAAGAAACATTTTGGTGCAATTTTTCCAATAAACATTTACCTACTTGGCGGACGAAAACATAAAAAGTTTCAGGATTCACAAAAATCTCCTATTTCTATGATATTATGTTACAATTAAAATATTAAACCTTAGAAATAGTATTATTTTACGGATATTTAACTCTTTTTCAATATATTTAAACTTTAGCCTTTTGGGAAGTTTCGTTAAACATACTCATATGCTATGTACTTTTTAAAGAATTCATTGCAAATTAACTGTTTTTCATATTTTATACTTTATTTGTACTGTAAAAACATAAACATAGGAGCTATTTTTTAAACTCTAAAACTTTTCGTGTTTTGGTAAACCATTTATAAATAATGACATATTGATTTGAAAATTTCCACAACAAATAGTTAATTTATAAAGCTCTTAAGCCTAGACAGTTGTGCATTTTCAACCTAAAGAGGATGTAATATAAGTGAAAAAGAAAAAAAAACCTGTTCATGATTATATTTAAGCCTAGTATAATGCAGGATATGATAAATTACATTGTCAAAGAGTACAATAAGTTAAAAGTTGCTGTAAGCAAGCCAAATATAGAAGCAGACAGCTGCAGTTCTATTTATATCTTTGTAGCTGAATGCACCATAAACGTTTAACGATCCAGAGATTCGGTCGGAAGGTATTTTATTGTGTCCGTTTAAACAGTTGATAACAACCACAAATATGGGCCGTTAGAGTAATTGAAGAAGACTACGAAGTGAGCAAGCAATGTAGGGCTTTACTATTCAGTATCAGTTGTCCAGTAATAGCATAGCTTTGGCGTTGTCCAAACCTTGGCTGTTATTTGATCATGTATTTGCTTCCTCATTCCAGATAATTTCATTGCTTTCGGACACGCCAAGAAATACGAGATCATATGTATCATTAGTTGTGCAATCGTTTTATTTCTTTACTTTCAACGGAATAGCCAATTTACAATAATTACAAAATAAGATTTTTATCAAGCAACAAGTTAACCAAGTATCAAAACTCACCTAATAATAAATAAATAAATAACATATAAAAAATCACAACAGATGCTAAAAATAAGTTAAACAATATAACTAAAAGCTATATAAACTGGAGTATAAATCAATGTAGAGACGAAAAGCATTAGACATTCATAATATAGTAACTAAAATTCTTAAAAATAAATAGATAAACATCACAACAATATTATAAACAAAACAATATAAACAATAAAAACTAATAAAAAATCTGGAGATAACATAAATAACTGACCATACTGGATACATGACAGTGTTAACTAACTCATCAACATCTTGACAGCATTAATAATATGCTATGTACATATGTACATAACAAATACTATGTATGGTGGCAGTCTACATGCCAAGAACCTCCTAAAACATATGTCGAGGAGTTAAATAAGTGTATGGTGTCTGTAATTGGTTACCACACCGCTGGGTTCACAACATCGTGCTGTTGGCCATATAATATGTCGAGACAGTTAACGTGAAGAAAAGGGCCCTATAACGGGTGCCACTAGGGATTCCAATGTTGACTATAGTTCAAGGAGAGCGGGACAGCCCCTTCCTGCATTCAGAAGACGGAACAAAAACATGCCGTCGAGAAATAAACCACCTGAGCTCCAGAATGTGCAGGTTCAGCATCTCCGCCACCACATCAGTTGGGACTTAAAAATATTTATAATCAAGACGCAACCCCACCAGACCGAGGAAACGTGTCTAGACTTTGTCGAGATCCTTACGAAAATAGTTGATGGGGTGATCACACATGTGAGGCCGAAAAAATGTACAGAAACGACTCCCCAGTGTGTAAAGGTCGTCGAAGGGCTTGGACAGCCAACATATGAGACCCAGGCTGCGAGATGTCTTGTTACATGCTTAGCGAACTTGCGAATCCCAGGAGAGTGAAGAGTCGAAGATAACTCCTACAACTCAGACCATCTGGAAAGGGACGCGTTGTCTACGGAGTAGTTATAAATCAGAGGAAACGTATGTATGCTAAAGGTGACGTTTATCAACCTTACACTTATAAACAATCAGCTCCATAGTGTTACAGGAACACCACCTTACTACCATCTGGAGGTCCTAGTTGAGTCGCAACTCATCCTGTACAGACAGGACCTTGAAGCTTCAAAACCATTTGCAAAAGAAGGTGGCAGTAATGAAAACCATTTAGGATGTCATTAACGGAGATATTGAATAATGCAGGGTCAAGATGGCAGCCGTGGGGAACGAACACCCGATGTTCCATTAAATTCTCTTGACAAAGTTGAACCGTATCTGACTCTCAGAATTCTTCCCTTAATACGAGTGGAGAGTCATCGCAAAAAATGGCCACAGAACCCTGGACGTGGGAGATCCTGTCAAAGGCCTTGATAAAATCGAGTGAGATAAGAGTCCAACTGAGCTCGTTCCGAGAAAGCGTGAAAATATAATTTTGGAAAAGAGTGAGATTGGTTGCAGCTGCCTACTAGACATAACGCCATGTTGGCTCTCAGATATTATCTGATGGCATTTAAATTAAAACTTACTTAACACAAGCTTTTCAAACACCTTGGCCAGCACAGAAAAGATAGTTATAGGCTTATAGTTGGTCACAAGGTTGATCGGACCCTTTTTTATGTGCAAGGGCAATGTAGCCAATCTTTAGTATGTCCGGAAAAACACCAGCTGTGAAGGACTGATTAGATAAGGTGGGAATATTGTGGGTGCAAGCATGTCCACACAATATTTTATTACTATGGGTGATTTGTTACAAATTATAAAATATATATTTTCTTTCAAGATATCCGATCTGCAATTTCCCCTTAAAGTGTCTGGCACAAAGTTTTTGTCCCTAGATGCAGGAGTCTATTAATTGTCTTTTCCAAATGTTACTTTTCTTTAGTTAATTCTAATACCCTCGACCCCTATCCCGAAACCAAAAGTGTTTTCTAAAATATACTTTTTAATATAATAAATTTAGGTTGCTGTCCATTTTGTCAATTCCTAAATACCCGCTCAGTTACTGACAAAATATGTATAAATTCATTGCCGAATATCATTGCTTTTGTGCTTGTATCACTGTTGAGATGGAGTTATGTACAGAACGGTTCCTTTCATTTGGAAAACTGTGGCCAGTGCTCATGCCAATTCTAAAGAAGGCCCAAAAATCTTTCTAATCTTACACATATTTCTGTAATAGCCGTTCTGTGAACAATATTTGAAAACGTAATATGCAGTTTTCTTTATAAGAGATTTTATCAGGTTATTGGAATACCAAAATTCTCTTTACATCTGTATGGCCTCATGACAGGTCGTTCGGCTAGTAAACTTGTCCTTTCTTCAGTGACGTGTTCTGCGGTCGAGATAATGGTTAGGTTGATAATGTTCTGTTGTTAGTTCAGGTTGTGTTTATTCCTATTATATCTTCTTCACTGAATCAGATTATCGTATGAATCACTTTTCGTACTTTATGAAAGAACTTTTAGAGTGCGATTTGATGAGGTGTATGCTGAGAGGTTCTTTAAAAATTCAACTCAAGGTTCCACTTAGGCCCAATATTTTTTCTTTTATGCATTAATGACAACATATAGCGTGAACTGTTACGTTGTCATCTTTATAAGGACATTTCTGTAGATTCTGACAAACTATTAAGTTATGAAATCAACCACTGATTGTGTTGTACGGTGGAGTGTACAAAACCTGAAACTGAGTAAAACAGTAATATTTTACTTTCGTCGTAAAACCATTTATTTTTTACTATGTAGAGGTAGTAACTTTGACCACACGTAAGCAGGATTGTTTTGAACAGCTAAGGAGGAACTTAAATCTTGCAGTGTGGATCACCCGAGTGTTTGAAAAACAGTTTCTTACTTTATAAATAAGTGCCATTGGTCCGCAACCATTTTGAGTATGCATTTGTTGTCTGAAAAGCTAGAAGTTGCACAAATATAAAAATCGAGACTGTGCAAAGGAAATTCCTTCGTCTACATTAGATTCCTGAGCTGGTTGAATTTTGTATGTGCAAGAAACTTCACTTCTTGCACCTTTAGGTCGTCGTGATATAATAAACTTATTGTATTTTATAATTTTTTATGATAGATGACAAATTCCAGGGTATACATTTTATATGGTAGATCTCTAAATTACTTCCTACTTTGTAGTGTGTGATCCGATAGTTAGATATAATGGCGTTAAACACTTCTGATCGATACCATCAGTCTTTCTAGTGGCTCCACCTGTTGCTCTGAGACCATTTTCTGGCTCGTGGTCTATTTCGTCTGCCTTGAAACCAACACATTACCGCAATTAGAGGAATATCATTTCTAAGAGTGCACTATCCTAATGCCGTCTCATTCTCTACGTCCACCCTCACATTGGCCCTCTCCTTCTTCCTCTCTTGCGGCGGAATTTTACTCCCTCATCTTGTTCTCTTCCTTCTCTCCGCTTCGGATTCCGATTCTTCCATGATATCCATAGAAGCATATAAGATTTTCCCTTGAACGCTAGGTTCAATTAATCTGCATTCTTTCCTTACCTGCTTCTCCCACAGCTGCTTTCCCAGTAGTTACGTTGTCCCAAATTACTCCTTAAATAACAATCAACTAAGAAATTAGAAACTAATACGAGTACACACATTGTTTGCCTACCAATCAGAGTCACTCATTTAGTTAATCCCCACTCTGGATCACCAATAACAGAATCATATAAATGACAAACAATATGGACAACAAACAAAGCTTTTTCTTTCGGTGATGAACATTTATTAATGCTTTATTGTTTGTAAGGTGTGCTCTCAGCCTGTTTCAGGAACATGGGAATATTCAAATTAAATAATAATATAAATTTTTCGGACATTAAAGCTTTGGAAATGTTTGTTAGTGTTCTGAGTAAAGGGTCAAACATACGGTGTGATTGAGCGGGAGGGGGTGTGTGACTGACAGGATCAATTGACCCTGTAGCTGTAAATCGCAAGGCAGGGGCAACGCTTTAACTGTTATCTGTAATCATACGGCGGCGGCGGCGGCGCACGAGGCGGTGGTGGTCAGGTTTCATGCCGGGTATCGCTGCGGCGGATGTGAGGGTAGCGTGTGCCCTGGAGGTCATCTATATAAAGCGAGCCGTGCCATTGGAAGGAAAAGTATTAAAATTATAATGTTCCAAAGTGTCGTGCCTAAAGGCCACACACCGCACACGTTATTGTCGTTTTGTGTCGTGCACGGTTGACGTTGTGGAGAACATTTTAGCTGCGAAATTTTCTTGGAACCACTGTACTGTGGTTAAAAAGATAAGGATTTTTATGGACAGTAAGTTGCCATCGTTGGGAGCTATAACGTATTGAGATATGTAATCAAGGTTTTCTTTCAGGAGAAGACTTCGTGTTCAGACAAAACACACACAATACAACAATTTCTCATACAGTGTACTGATATTATAAAGAGCAAAGACCTCGGTATGATTGTAGTTGAGATTTTTATTGTTTTAATTTTTCATTTGTCTTAAAGATTTTTGTTCTCCATACGGCTAATTTGCAACAGAGTTTGTATTAATCGGCGTGTTATCGTATTTTGTATTTTGTAAAGACAGAGACGTTCTCGCTTACCAATTGAACCATAAACAATTAATAATAAATTAATAGTAAATGGGAAGATGATTTTATAATATTTCCCTAATGAGAGGAGGGTTTTTATTTAAAGTAAAAATTCACATACATATTGTATGACATTACTTGTCATATCATATATTAAAATATCGATACAAACTTATAATACGTATTTAAAGAAGTCATTTTTCCATGTTTGATGTCAACTGTATTTTTTTATACAAATTTACCAATCCAACTGTATATATTTTATACTACTACACTATTTTATTTAAGAAAACTACGTAAAGTATTCATGTAGTCTTAACAATGTGCGATTTTCGCTAACCACCTCGAAAACTTGTAACTTCGAAAATATACATGCAAAGTTGGAACTAAGTAGATATTCACAAGTTAACCAGCGAAATCCGGTGTAATTTAGTAGCTTTCTAATGCTTCACCACACAACTCTATATAGAACACAGTTGCCTAATTTTTCTTCACTCTCATTTAGAAAAGGTTACTTTTGCTCTAAAACCAGTGGAAAACGAGCTTAAACATCAAATTTGCTTCACAATGTGGTCGAGATATTCTAACGCAAACATAGATCTCAGGTTCGAAGTATATATTTGAAATATAAATATTTAATATATAAATATAAACTTAATGTAGACGAGTCTCAGTTCTCACCGAGGGGGCCTTCAGCAGCAGCTCGGACCCGATGGGAAGCCGAACCACAAACCAATCGTTGTCCGTTTTCATAGCTAAGTTACAGGGATCAGCAACGCGTCTTTGAAGCAAAGAACAAAAATCAGGCCTGACCATCAGAGAGGACTACTAACCATCGCATTAAAGCGTTCAAGCGCCTGCAAATGCGGTAACCTGGACTCTGCATGGCAGGACCTGAGTTACTGGGGTTGCTGGGGAAGGATCGCAACGGCGCACGGCGCGGCGCTGCTATTCAACTGTCCGAAATTGCTGAGTTTATTTCTCATTCACGAACTGGCAGGGTTGAATTTATTATTTTTTTTAAAGTTTGTTTTTATTTATTCCTACAATTTATATTTTGTTCACAAAGTAAATTCTGATTTTGTTTTAAAAATTCCTCAAGAACGAATGAGCTTTCTTGATGTATTTATTATTATAGAAATAGGGAAGAGTTATTTAATTTATATAAATTATAATTGTGTATATGTATACGAGTATATATATTATGTGTGACTCTGTGCTGTTTATGTATAGCTTATTGTCGTATTTTAGATACACTTTTACTGAAAACCCCTTAGACGTAGTGTAGCAGTGTGTCCTGTAAGGTGATTGTTTTACTGATATAAAGTTTAATTTTAATTTTAATGTGCGAAAAATGGTAAATAAAAAAAATTTTTTACTGCTAACACAACTTCGATATCATGTTAAAATTCTGTATTTAAATAATACACTTTGTTATTGGGGGTTTAAAATTCATGAAAATATTTGATTTAACTTGTTCATAGTAATTTTGTCTCAGATTATTGTTTGTTAATGTAATATATAATACAATTTTAAATTATATGCAAATTATTATTTATAAATGTATTATTTGTTAAGAGTAGAGGCAGGAATTGTTGCATAGGTTACAGACATTTCGTTTATTAGGCACATTTGGCTTGTATGATTGTGTGTGTGTGTGTGTGTGTGTGTGTGTGTGTGTGTGTGTGTGTGTGTGTGTGTGTGTGTGTGTGTGTGTTGTTGTGTTGTGTTATGTTGTGTTGTGTTGTGTTGTGTCAGGTTCGGTGCCCTAGGGTCCACTGTGATTAAGTGATAACGATAGTATCACATGCTGATAACTTCGAGCCTACTCGAGCCTGGCTCGTCCTCCTCCCTTTAGACACTGCCCAGTTACTTGTCGATGAGTTCTTCCCTTATGAAAAACACCTTAAGAATTCCCACATTAATGCACAACCACACCGAAGCCGCATTAATGACTACAGATCTATTTTCCGGCTTAAAACTTTTTGTGTAATTCCAGTGTCAGAAACCAGGTTAAAGCCGAGTATTTCTTGCGGTGAGGTAGATATTGCAAATTATTCATTGTTTAGATATGTCAGACTGAACAAAGAGGAGGAGGCGTTGCTGTATATGTAAAAAACACCTGGAATCTAAATTTTTCATGCTTTTCCCTAGGAGTATTCGCGAGAGAGCGGCGCCCTCCTTCTAGGACTTTGCTATCGGCCTCCTAAGATTAGGCGCCTGACACATTTTGAACATGTTTGTGTCCTTATTACGGGTGATATGAATACGGATTTACTAATGTAACACCACAATCACGACTACAACCAGCTGAATACGATATTTGACAATTTTGCAACATGACTATACTGCCACTGAAGGCGATTCATAACACTGCTGGCTCTCACATTCTAATAACCCTTGATTATTATAAGTGACTTAAAAAGTCCATATGTGGCAAGCTATTAGCATACCTGTTAGCAACCCGCTAATTTAAAACACAAGTTAATATACTGTGTGTTATCCTATAAATCTATTTTAGTGAACGAAAAATTGTTATTATATAGAAATTTTAAACTAATGGGTGAGGCTCCTTTTTAGCGGACGTGCTCCAAACACCATGGGATTTAATTGCAAATATTGATGATTGACAAACTAAACGCTTCAATATTAAAATTTTATAATAAGCATGCTCCAATGGTAAAAATCGTGTAAATAAAAGACGTCCAGTAACTAAGACTGTCATGGGTCAAAATTGTCATCTTCGAAACAAAGTAAAAAGACGTTTGCGACACTCTAGTTTTAGATATGTAAATAGATTATTAGCCGACAGGAATGCATCGTCTAGCAGTCTTTGGCGTATGTAGAGAAGATAGCAGCCTTCTTCATATGAATAGAGATTCGATTGGATGAACCGAATGATTACTTCCTCTCATTTTCCGATCAAAACTTTGGCACATGATCGTCAATATGAGTACCGTATGATGATGTATTTACCCATTTCAGAATGTCACAACCTAAGACAGAAGGACATCCTTCCCGGATATGTACTCAACCGAGCTCTGATCGCATCCCCTTCTCTTCCTCAAGATTACAGACCTATCATTGTACTATGGAAAAAAATCATGTACTGTAACTTAACTCTAAGAGTACCAAAATGACGAAAGGATAGTGGTTAATAAAACTGTAATACGTTACTGTGGCAGAGTAATTGCTTTAGGATTAACTATAAACTTAACTTTAGACTGGACGGACTATGTGTTGGCACTTTCATTCTTATAAAGCATTTCAACGATTTTTACCTTTTCATTAATCACCTTAACTTCTACTTGTGTTTCCTTACTTCAATTACT
Source organism: Homalodisca vitripennis (assembly GCF_021130785.1). Taxonomy (NCBI): domain Eukaryota; kingdom Metazoa; phylum Arthropoda; class Insecta; order Hemiptera; family Cicadellidae; genus Homalodisca; species Homalodisca vitripennis. Next base: position 70,372,014 of record NC_060215.1, read on the forward strand.
GTAGCTCTGTGACTAATGACTGTTGTTCTGAGTAACAAGCTTCAAAGGTATGAAAATTACTGTATTAATTTGATTTTTACATGACTTAAAAGGACAGGATCATAATACCCCATATTTTAATTGCAACTCAATTTCAAAATCTGATTATCTGATTTTTAACTATCCTATTTTCTATTCTTAAAATTATACAAATTAGATAAATTTTCAACTATTCAAAATATTTCATAAAAGATTTCTATTCATAAGGAACGCGGAGAGCTCAAGAAACACTCACATGGGTTCATCCATGTTGCGTATTCCTCACTACAGTACACCAGATCATTCGTAGTATCATCTTGCCGTCCTTGGAATTACCTACCAAAGATAACAACAGAGGAAAGTGGAGTAGAGTTTGCTGTGTACCGGGAGTGTGTAAAGTGAACGAAAGTGATAAAGAACTTTTAATTTTTATTTTAAATTATAAATAGTACATAAAGTTTAAAAAGAAGTTATATACAGTTAACATGTGATATAATATAATATGTTACAAGTTTAATTTTAGATACTGTAGTGTATAATTTTAATGTAAAACGTAATAAAGAACCATATGGTGTTAATCTTGGCTCTATACACATGTACGAATGATGAAATGAAATAAATAAACAACGACTATAACAATGTTATCAATGATTTTAAGGCACTAACGAAACGAATGTTTATTTCCTAAAAGGTAATGACGAAGTATTGTAATGTGTGCGGAACTTCACACAAAATTAATTGCTTTCTCAGTAAAATAAACATGGCTGTATCTTTAACCTGCCACGTTGTTTAAACAGGTAAAATAATTTCAGAGCATTTTTGTCTCAACTTAAACTGTTCTTAACAAAAATTGTGTTAAACTGTAATAAACATTCTAAACTTGTTTTAACTGTTAAATAAACAACGGATGTAATTATAAATGCCACACATTGAAGGTGAATGAATTTTATAGGCTGGACGACGGAGGTAGCAAGTTCAATTCTGGAGGAGGTGAACTTCACTGGCAGTGTTTTTCCTGACAGGGTGCAGATTTGGCGCATTTCCGCTGCTGAGGTATGTTCAGTTGCTCTGTTTATCGGCTGAAGAAATTATGAATAGTACACAGGTATAACATTGGCAAAAATAAAAACAAGTTTTAAAACTTAAGTAACCTATTGGAAAACTTGACATCTTTGGAATTAATTACTTAACGTTATGTAGCGTTTTATGACAACCAGTACGGGATATAATAACTTTGAGGTTTTATACTAAAAACCTAAGAAATAGATATAGGCCTACGATTACAGCAATCTCTCTCCCTCCCTCCCTCTCTCTCTTTTCAGTTTTCTTACTACATTATATTCTTATAGTTTCAATAGTGACGGATAATTTTATTTATAAATCAATTCTTTGTTTAAAGTTCAGTAGATTGTGAGTTGAAAGGAAAACAGGACATTTACAATAGTCATATGTTGAAAAAATAGAATACTACGTTCCAAACATTGGAATCTATTTTGTTCTTTGTATGTAAAATACTTAAAACATAGTTTAACTAATCATTGATTGGTTTTCACTTTTTGTGCTTGCTTGCTGAACTTTATGACTTACACTTAAAGAAAAGGTTTCCAATCCTCAAAAAATCCTCAAAACGAGGTGTTCTGTTTTTGTTACATATAAATGCTGTTATTCTTATTAAGTTCATGAAAACTGATGCCCATATCAACGTTTGGTATTTCTGGTTTGAGTCAGCTTCTCACATCTACTGAAGAGGACTCATCTGTGTCTTCAGTCTCTTCGCATCACTAATTCAAACTTAGCTCGTATATTGGGAAATTCACATCACACAATGTGCAGCACAATACTGGCATAAATAAGAAACAATATAGGGACTAATATGGATCCTTGTGAACACCTTAGAGCACAGGTTTCCCGTTTAACATGTGGTATCTATGATGTACATGCTGATTTTGAGTCTGGATAACCACCGACAGTTCATTAAATAACCAGTTTAGTTAGTAAGTAAATGTAATCTTTCTGCAAATTTTGTGCCAACCTCTTTTGTTGGTGCGGCCTCTTTGCTGTTATTATTATATATCTAGGTGTTATTAGGTTCTTGTAATTTTTTTTGGGTACACAAATCTACATAAATAAAATCTCTACTTCATTTTTCAAATACCAATTGTGGAGAATATTTTAAAAGCTAAGCAAATAATCAAATAATACAAAAGTTTAGAGCCGTGATGAGTAACAATTTTTTAACCAACCCTAAATGGTGACGAACGCTGTACATTCTGAACAGTCTAAGAATGGTTATTGAAAACATTGGATTATTTATTAATTACACAGCTGTTTACCCTACACGTAAAAGTGACTTTAGTCCAAATCCTCATGAACGATATCTTGATTCCTGGGAGGTGGAAGCATTTTACGCCCTATTACGTGAGTGACTATAAATTATCAAATTGTGCTTTAACCTAATTTAACTGGACATATAAGATTTCATGTTATATTATATAGTTACATTTGTGATCTGTTTGTTACATAAATGTTAATGTAGTATTGTCGTGCCGCAGTGTGGCCAGGGCTGTTGGGTGCGCGGGGGGGTGGGGCGCCTGCTCAGGCCCTCACTCCTCTGCGCGCCGTCCCCGTCGCCGCTGCCTCACCATGTGTCTGCTGCAACCGCTTCTACTGCTGCTGACGACCCCCAGTGTTTGGGGGGCCCGCGTTACCGTGCGAGAGGCACCCAGGGTGCAGATCTCCTCGCAGGGACTGTTGGCTGGAAGGGAGGTATTCGTCACCAGGACTCAGCGGGCCCGTCAGTACCTCGGCATACCCTTCGCCCAGCCGCCCGTGGGCCCCCTACGGTTCGCACCGCCCGCAACCTCGCCACTTCCGTCCTGGGACGATGTTCGTAACTCGTCTTTTCAGCCTGCATGCATGCAAGACCGAGACAGATTCGAAGACCACGACAAGCTTCGCCTCGAGAGCAAATTGTTTCCGGACGAAAGAATTGAGTTCAACGAGGACTGTCTCTACCTCAACGTGTTCTCGCCTGATGGTGAGTATTTAAACACTTCACCTTACGTGTTATGTTAGCTAAAAAATTAGCATCTCCTGGATTCCTGGCTTGCCAATGATTGTATCCATATACGTCTGTGTTCTTTAGATGTTAATAATTGTTATAAGAATTTTAACGAACAATTTGAAAAGAAAACCTATAAACCATCACTTTGCTCAAAGTATTGTATATGCTACCATCGAAACTCTTCAATTTAATTAAATAAAGCCATTTTCATAATAAAATACGTATTTACGTTTAATCATGTATTGGTTCATATTCTATTCCCAAAAACAAAAATAATTTAAAATTTCAAGAACAAGTAAATGGTTACATACAAAACCTTCATTAGGGCTTAGTCTAAAGCAGACATAAAATTACTATACATCGAGGTTTTATAAAATAGTTTTTTGTTCTTTAAAAAACCACCATTACTACTATAAACAGCCATATTACATGAGATATATTCTTCATATGGTGTCAATATAGGAGGACTACACTAATAGTTATTGTTTAGTATGAGACTCATAAAAGTAGTAAGAGAAACAAAATTATATTTTTAGTAGTACATTATGGTGGAGAATGTACAAGCAAGCACAAATAAAAAACATGGAATATACAAAATTGATAATTATTAATGCAACATAAAACAGTTTTATATAAAATTATTGATTTTATATTTAGATAATTTATAATATACCATGTATATATTCATCGGAAGAGATAATAATAACAGTATAAATTTCAACATGTTTATTTGCCTCTGTCTGAAAAGAATTTGAGAAATACTGAAAATAGTGTCAGTGACAGACATTCTTGATAATAGAATCCATAATTTATCAGCCGACATTGGTTTTGAACCTACAACATTCACTTTATGTGGTTCAATATAACGCTAAGTGGCGTCTAAGCACTTTGAGGAAGCAGGCCGGATGCACAAATTGTTGCGCCAAAGATCAAGTGTGCACCGCCCTGGTAGTTTTTGCATTTAGGGTACATGTAGTTTGTACAATGAACAAATGTGCACAATTGAGTGCACTACGATGTTTTTGAGAATCTCTTTGCACAGTGGGGAAACCGAGTTTTTACACATAACGCAGGTGGTGGGAGGGTTGAGTCCACGTGAATGTTGAGTTTAGCTCCAGTTTACCCTTCTCTCAGTGCACCTGAGGCAATGAGAATAGCTCTTCACCTACATTAAACCATATTTTGTAGTCTACGTGTCTCTGATGTAAAGAGTTCATTTTGAGCTTCTTTGTCACCAACATTTTTTGTATCTTTACAGATGAACACGACTAAAGATTTTAGGAGTCAGTATGTGACAGTGTCAGATTCCAGACGCTGCACTGAGAGGAGGGTGAGCTGGAGCTAAACTCACCATTTACAAATCAATAATATTAATAGCTCTAACCGTTCTCCTAATATACGTTTAGGACACCTTTTTTGACTCACACTGTATACATGAATTATTATGTGTTAACGTGTGTAACACGTTTTGATATGCATTATGGCGTAAAAGTAGTACAAGCAAGCACAAATCATTAACATGGAATATAAAATGTAATGAAATAGCATATAAGAAAATTAAATGTTCTAAATATTGAATATTATATTAGGAATGTAATTTTTTATATTGTATGAAAATAAGACATATCATAAAAATTCATACAGCTATTTTCATACAGTTTCTCCATGGCTTTTATTTCAGTACGGTCCCAATTATTAAGTGACTGCAATTCCTCACGCGATAATTAAATCAATTTTTAAACTTCCTCCTGTTTATACAGAATATATTTTAAAGGAACGTTATAAAAAATGTTCAAAATATATTTCATTAAAGTGCAAAAGCTTCAAGTGTTGATTATAAACTTTATGAGCTAGAAAGTGTCATTATGCTGAGGAAAATCATCACAAACCTTTGTGTATTCATCAGGCTCATGTCAATTCAATGATTCAACAAGACCTTTAATCTCAAATAAAATCTAATTGATCTTAGAAGTTGACAAGAAACCTGAAAATCTGGAAACCTGCCTTGTTAACTATCAACATATCTTTGTCTTCCACGCACATAATTTGTAAAAACTGCTCCTCAGAGTTTGTTCCTGTGGCACATCTAGTTTGCTGATAATTTCTTTCGGGTTGCGTTTGGAATTGTCGGATTCCAGATTCTCAAATGTATTAATAATAGCTGGTAATTTTTATTTTAAGACTCTCAAAGCGTCAATGTGGCCATCCAACCAGTGGATATATTTTACATTATACTTGTAACTGTAGTATTTATTGCCAATTGCATTGCCAATCTGTGAGTTTACTGCTGGGTAAACCAGATAGAGCAAGTGTATGTCGAAACGATGCAACACGAAAACAACTAAATACTGATCGTGTTGCCGAGAGTACACAATAGCTAATCGTTGCAAGTACTAAGTAATATTGCCAATGTTCTGTACTGTTTTGGTTTTGCTAGATTCCTTCAGACGAACGTGAACTCCAAATTCAAGGAGTCGAGTCTGTGACAGTGTTGGATCTCAGACTCTGCACTAAGCAGAAGGTGAATGGAACTAAACTCGATGTTCGCATTGATATCTACTGTATTTATCTTGAAGCAAGCTGAGACATTATACGGTTTCCATACGAACCAGCTGGCTGTGCACTTCTCACAGAGATTTCAGAAATAGCCAGAACGTGAAACATAGGAAGGAAGTGGACTTGTAGAACTGTCCTAAAATAAAATGGAGAAATATTAGCCACATGATCATAAGGCTATTATACTACATACTATATAATACATACACAGTTTTAGTCTATTTCAAATATTCCTTTTTTTGGAATCGATTGAAAGTCATTTTAACATTGTATAAGTTATCAGCACATTTAAGATTTTGGTGAATTTAATTTAGTGTATTGTGAAATATATTACTCTATATATTGTTCGATTCTGTAAAAAAACAATTTTAGAAATATAAATATACGTAAACAGTTTTATTTTGCAATGTATTGCCATAAATATTACAGAGCTTTGTTTCCCTTAAACCCAATGTACTAAAGCACTAGACGCCACAGTTTGTTTGACGAATGATTGAAGTAATGGTTTAATGTACTTTTCGTTATTTCAGTGAAAAATTTTAGTATCCTATCGCTTATCGTAAACAGAATTATTTTATTTTAAACACTTTTCTATTGATTAGTTAACAATGTTGCATGATAGTTTATCATTAGTTTAAACTCACATTTTCCCTAATACGAGTATATATTAACAACACAACTTATTTATTATAACGTAGTTTTCCTACAATTCATTGGGTTTTGTATTTGCTTAGAAGCTAAGTCGCTTGCTTTCCTGCTCGAATACATTTGCTATAATTTTATTTCACCCTGTGTAGAATTTGTCCTTAAGAGCTAGAGATCCCGGATCCAATTTAAGCGCTTTGAGATTAGAGTAAACGATGAATAACGAAATATAAATAGATAGAAATTAAGCCGATATACATTTTAAGACGAAAGAGTTACCGTGGCTTGAAAGCGTATAAACCAAAATATTAATTTATTTGGCTGTTGCTTTTCTAAAATCACCTTTCAGGCAGTTTGTGAGTATGGGTGTAAGAATATTGAAGTTTGGCACAAGTGTGTTATTATTTACATTTTAATTGTTTTTATTTTTAAAATTACCATAAACATAGTCAACTTTCCACTTTAATCGGGTTGAAACTTAAATAATTAATAATATTAAATTAAGGTTTTTATATACAACTAATTATTTATAGGCTACAATACGGCCCGAGAACCATGTCATTACCCTAAGTGATTTCTTAACAGCACGCATTTTCATAAAAACTTTCTTATTTCCGTTTAATTTATCCGTCTACTGTTTTATAATACTCGAATAAAAAGCAATATTCAATAACAATTAAAACAAGAAGAGTACTAATTTGAAGCAATGGGTGTGTTTCAGTAGAATAATGTAGTCTAGAAGGGACTGTCTTGATCATTATACATAATAAATTTAAAGATGAGGATTAAAGAAAAAGAGCAAAGTAAAATTTGCAATGAGAAATCTGATTTTTTATGTATTTATCAAGAAATTGTATCTGTATTTACATGAACTATCAAAAGATACATGGAGAATTGCAAACGTTATATTACAATTAATATTTACGAGAGGAAACTTGAACCAAGGGTGTGACTACTTGAGTAAGAGAATTCAAATCGCCTGATATCTCGTTCATCAGTGGGCCTTACTCTGTATTTCGCCGTCAAACAACGCACGCAACCCTTTCTTTAAGATTTTCCCTCGGCTCTCACGGTATTCTTTTCGCTGAGTGCTTAGTGTTTCATTTGTAATGATATGTATATGCATCGTGTGATTTGTAGTATTCAGCAAATTTGTACAATCTATTATACAATACTTTTGAATTAAAGGGTAATGGTAATATACTTGTGTTACACAACGTTAGTAGACCATTATTTAATTTCAGATTTTAGGTACACCATCGGTTTATATTTTTAAACCTTTAATAATTTGTTGTAACAATAAGGTTTTATAAAGATAAGCTATGATATGCAAATACATAGTACATAAAAGTAAGGATATATGACTTCATACATATTAAGCAACTGGTACCACTTCTCAGACTACCATTGTTTTATCTATAATTACTGGCAAACCAATTGGGCACAGCTAGGTTTGTTTAAAGTTATGTTATTGATCAATCACGCAATTCAGAAGTTTAGTGCAAGGTATTTAAACGGGTAGCAAGTTGTATGAGTTCATATGCGTCTTTCAACAGTTTAAATATATTATGTTAAATTTGAAGATATTACATTATTTTTAAGCAAAAAGTTACTAGTAATCATCAGTTTTGAAAACGTCTTTTCTTTTCTTTGATATTACAATATGAATGGATACCAAGTCCCCGTATCATCCCTGAAAAATTGGACTCCTTTTAAAGTTTGTAAATTATAATCTTGCTGAGGTTAAGAGGCTGTGAAGTTATAAGAAAATAAATTGTATGAATTTAAAATTCCTAGGGCCTGGGAAAAGCCACATAAACACTCAAATTACTGTTATTGAGACATGGAAAAAATCGAAGGTTTAAATAGTTGCAAAGGTTAAAAATCTACCCTGATATTCCTTTGGTCCCATATGATCTTTCATGACGAGTGCAGATTGCGTTTTGAAAGGTTGGGACATTCAAAGCCTCGGTTAGAGAGCTCAACCAAATGGCTTTTTATATCATCTCCTATTTCAGCTCCTTCTATAACCTGAAGAATAATCGCAGTCTAGCAAGCTCTAGAGAGAGCTTTTCGAAGTCTCCCTCTATCGGACGCTGCCACAGCTCAAACATATTATAATAATTAATGGCACCAATTTTAAAAGCACTGCACCAATTTTTCCCACTAGCCATTACGATTAATAAGAAATTTGTGTACAAAAAGTGTATTTTTTAAAATTATTATTATTAGGTATTTTATAGTTCATGACATAAAACCAGTTTTAACGTAATATACATAAAGATATACTTAATGTATAACAAGTATTTACATGAGTAAAATAATCTCAAGAATTCTCTTACGTAATTTCTTCTTTCATTGATGGAATATTCAGAGAGTGGAAATAAATAAATAATAATTACTTATAGACTGCGGGAAATATTAACATCATTATACCGGTGCAGGGTGTCCCGTAACCCTCTGGACAAAGGTATTCTACATTATTGCTCAGGTCAAAACTACCACAATTTACCATATGGACATGGGTCTCCATTGTTGAGTTTCCCTTATGTCTGCCTGTATGTGTGTTTACATATAAATCTTAACGTCTTATAAAATTAGAAATTAAAATATAAAACATTTGGCTGAAACGTTTCTTATAACAAGGCAACTTACTGGGAAAATTATACAAACTTTAATGTTTTCAAAATAGTGGACATTAAAAACTTCTAAACTTGAATATCATAAAAATCAAAATTTTTCTCAATAGTTATTTCTTTACTAAAATTTAGCCATACTACAATCATCTGTCTTTTCCATAAAACAACCGATCAATACTGTTGGCAATTATAAATACATTTTTGTATGATCATTACTGTAAGATTGGGCTACTTTTTTAAAATTTGTAATAGGCCAAAGTTATCTAGTTAAAGTAAACTTTATTTCGTTTTTTTTAAGAATTACGAGGGTCGTCCAGAAAGTAAAGAACGTTTTGTTATAAGTCAATAAAAACAAAAGATAAGAGCATGAAAATTTATTTATAAATACTTATAAACTTACTCTATTTTTCTACAAAATCGCCGGAACTGTCAAGGCACTTGTTGTAGCGTGGCACCAGTTTTTCTATACCGACGTTATACTGTTCTGCCGCCAAGGAATGAAGCCACGTTTTTACTCCTTCTTTGAGGTCTTCGTCACCCAAAAAGTTTTTTCCGCCTAAAAACACTTTCAACTTTGGAAACAAGTGATAGTCACTCGGAGCCAGATCTGGACTATACGGAGGTTGTCCGAAGATTTGCCATTTGAAAGAATTGAGTTCTGCTTTGGTTCGTGCACTGCAATGAGGCCGAGCATTGTCGTGGATCAGCACCACTTTTGACGACAGCATTCCGCGTCGTTTGTTCTGAATAGCGCGGCGAAGCCGATGCAAGGTCTCGATGTAGGCCTCTGAGTTGATTGTTTCGCCTCTCGGCATGAACTCCACATGGATTAGGCCTTTTCGGTCCCAAAAAACTGTTGCCATCAATTTCCTGGTGTTCAAATTTGGTTTTTCTTTCCTGTTTTTTGTTGGTGAATTCGAGTGATGCCATTCCATTGACTGGAGCTTTGTCACCGTAAACCGCCTTAATTTGCCTATAAATTTCAATAGGTCGAACATTCTGTGCATTCAGAAACCGTATCACACTACGCAGTTCACACTTGGCGGGATTTTCAATTAACGCCGCCATTTTAAACTTTCACAGGAGACGCAAACGTGACCTCACGGTACCGCTACTCAGCTCACACTGAGGCAGAAGGTGTGGCTAACGAACAAGCTATCTACCGCGGTGGTGGGTGAACTGCGCCGCCCGTGATGCGCAATCGTTCTTTACTTTCTGGACGACCCTCGTATTTTGATTAAAGGAAGCATACCTGTAAATAAAACAGTTTGTTACTGTTAATTAGGAAGTTTGCTTTTGTTTGTTTTTGTTATTGTTCATAAAGAAGTTTATTGTAGTTAATACATTTTTATAATAGGATATATCTCTATAGTGATTTAATTATTTAAATAAAACAAAATTTACTTAGCAACATATCTTGGTGTACTTCATCCCTTTAAATATAAGAGCTCGGATATAAGTGCAATAGGCATACGATATTTATTAATGGAGCTGCCGTTTATTCACTTTAGTATTGTTGGCTATTCGCTGAGAGCCTCAATGTGGGCCATGTATTGTCACAGCAAATCTGCTTAAAATAAATTATTTATGGTTGAATTAAAAGAATGATACATATGTATTCTTCAATGACCCAATTACAAAGATAGTTACAACAAACTACATACAAAAACTATTGCAGTAAAATCGTTATTCAGTATATCATTATTCACAAAAGTATTAATCCAATTTAATAAACATTCACTTTTAAACTCAAAGGGTTGGATTTTTTCTGTTATGACAAAAACACTTCAAAGCATGTGCAGCCGTGTACGTTTCTTTATATTACTGAAAAATCTGGTTAAACGTTAAAAAAGTATTGTACTCTTACTGTACTATCTCTTATATTCCATAAGCATTATTTTTATTACAAAAATATTCTCCGAAGGACAAGGCTTTGTTAAAAATACACGTATGCCGAAGAAGATTGCCGACTGTATTATCAACAATCTTTTATAACTAATCCAAGGTTAGGTCTGTTACTTTTATACAAAACTTAGCTTTATTTGCTCTTAAGACACTTTAAGTATTGTTACCGAGCAAATAGAGTCATCACATAATCTCGATTCTCATTGTTTGTCGAGTAACACTAGGAAAAGTTCGCTTGCTGTCGCTTGTGCGTCATTCCTTGACACGCGAGTATATTGACTTTTGACCCTGCATCTACAGCCAACTGCGACCACCATCTCTTACCATATTAAAATTGAACCAATACCCTTCGTTCTGGGCTTGTGTTGTAGTATAACTAAACCCAATTCAGCTTGGATAAATGCATAGTATAACTAAAAAATTGTAATTCTATGATTTGTTGGGCCAATATTCTATCTCAATATACAATCTAATTTCCAAAACCTAAAAAAAACACGCAGTTTTAAGAAATATGGATCTTATTTTCAGCGACTTTTCTGATAAGAGTGTCTAATTTGAAGTAATGAATTCCTCGTACAAACGTGGCAGGGTGAAATAAAAAACTGTAGTGAGTTTCTATCATGAGTTTTTCCATTTTCTCGTGGCTGAATAGGTACGATACCAGGGTTTCAACTCTGACCATACTGTGGCAGGATATAACAGATTCTTAAGTGGCTAAGGAGCTAGTTCTGACTCTCCTGTCACTGCTGAGGTTGAAGACATTCTGGATAAGCACGGATCAGTTTATTTATTTATTTATTTATTTATCTACGGTAACACCATTAGTACATGTAAAAAAAAAAAACAATAAGATATTCTTATATTCAACAATGAGCCAATAAAAATGATCCACATTATAAATTAATAACAATGCCAAAGTAAACTGCTACAACATAACAATAACATATAAAATAGACTATATAGAAAATAACAATAATAGCATAGCAACAATAATAAATAGTAACAGTAATTATACGATCAAATATACATCCATCTGCACTTACACATATACTACGTAGGAATAATTTATAACAATGAAAAGGAAAAAAAAGAATCAAATGTATACATGTAGAAAAGAGTAGAGGAAAAAATAGAAAGAAAGAAATAAATACACATATTACAATGAGCCAGGTGTCAATGTCTACATCAAAAGAAAATGTTTTTTCAGGTGCATAACACTATCACTGCAAAAGTCATGCCGGGAGGAGACGAGGTTTCCAAGTCTGTGAAGTCTCGGGATAGTGCTGTGATGTACATAACTGGTTGAGTAGACATATGGTTGGACTGGTTGGTAGTTGTCATATGGAAGAGAAAACGATGCTGTGGGATAGTTTGAATGATTGAATACTGACTATAACTGGGATATTATTGGTAACTTGAAATATAATAATACTGTAAATACTGAAATAATATGTTCAAGAAAACGGAATTTTTTTAAACTTTCTCTCCTAATAGTATCTTAAACTTGTTGAAATTATTGTTGATGAGCTATGCGCAGTAATAAACATAAAATGAAATGAAAAATGTCTTTATTATAGATTTGAACCTAGAACTTAAATTTAAATAAAATAAATGAAATTCCGCACACAAATATAAAACGAAATTTAAAAAATCTAAATTTAATAAAAATATTTTTTAAGATTTATGTGAGAATGAGCAATAATTTTCTTTTATACATGTGACTCACCAAAACACGGATTAAAAAAGAACTAATAATACGAAACCCTTTAGATGTGTATTTCATATTAATGTTTTTGGAAATATACATATTTAGTTTGTAATCAGTAAATACAAGAACGGTAATTTTAATATACAACTTAACTTTAAAACACTTAAAAATGAGAGTACCACTTTACATATTCATGTAGTATGGATTATAGAATCTCTGATGGAATAAATACAATTTTAATCCCTCTCACATAATCATGGATAATCGTCCTATAAAAGTATGAAAAGGCCACTTTTGAATACAGGAAATTGTTGGAACATGACGTTTGAATGTCATAGGTTGAGACATTGTTTTACTTCTGTAATATTATTTAAGTAAGCATAACCGTATAATGAATAATCCATTAATGTCCCTTAAAAGTAAAAATGTCCACGGAATAATGCAGGATATGAAATTAAAAAGGTTTAGATTATGTTATGTGGTTTTAATTGCTACTAATTAAGTTTCATTCAACTAAACATACTCGTGCAGTAAATAATCTAAAGTTTCCTAGACGCGGAAATGAAAAAGTCTAAATAGTGTGCTTGAAAAAGATGAAGTTAAGCTTACAGTTAAAAATTGTAAATGAAAACGTATATTTTGGAATTCACTTCCATACGGACATAAAGTTACAAAATGATTATCATTGGCCAATCGGTTAAAGGTGATTGTATTAAATTGTAATTAATTAATAAGTATTGTTTACATAATATTAATAGTATAGTTTTAATTTAGGATTTTTAATATGGTACTCACTATTCTGTAGTATTAAGATAACTGAGCAATATTTAGAATAGAATAATGAAAATAATGTGTTAAGACATTAAAGACAGCTGTGAGATATAATGGGGCTGGACTTATTGGAAGTACACCTATTTAACAATAACTTACTTCGAGACACAACATAGGTAAATTTAATATAAAACTGTGAAGGATAAACATTAATACTGCTAGCAGATGTCTAAATAATAAGGGACATCCTTACCTGAATATAGGGTGGTATGTAATATTAAATTCGTTGCAATTGTCTTTTAGGTATACATGCACATGTTAAAATAAAAGTTGCACTGAAAAAATATTTAATAAAACAAACCTCTATGGAAGCACATTTTATACATATTAAATAGATAAAAAAATACAAAGGAACGTAATACATAAAATATAAAGTATATTATTAAAATAACCTTACTTCATTTTCATAAATAATAAAAAGTTGTGGTGGATTAGATTACATAAAAACATTGGTATTCACTCAGATATATTCAATATACATTCTATAATTATAACTAAATGGATACGGTCATAATTATGTACTCATATACTTTTCAATTGAAGAGATTTACAAAAATGTCATAACTTGGTTTAAGTATTAAAATGTGTTTTATAAAGGTTAAATATACGATTTTCACTTGATCATTGGAAACTACACAAAATTTGAGGTGTTGTTTCCCACAGAATGTTCTAAAGAGGATTGGTAGCTTGGCTGTATGAAAATTAACTGTCATATTATTTTGTCAACACAGCTCATCTCCGACTCTTTCAAACAGAAAAACAAAACCATCACTAGTATTTTTTATTCTTACGTATTTTCTTATTCGGCCGTTATTTTGTTGTTGTTGTGTAGTCTATTAATGGGTTACTCCGGATTAAAAATGTTATCTTGTTAATCATTTGTAGCATGATATTCACATTTATATTTTTATACTTTTTGGTTAGTGTAGGAGTTTCCAATAAAGATAACACCTTCCTACTTACTTAATAACCACTTACACTACATAATTGAAATTATGCTTATATGCTGTATCTATCAAGTTGGCATTGTAATACAATAAATGCAATGTCTCTCTCCATTTAAAAGAGAGGGACATTGAAATGATTTAAATTTAAACATTAAATAATGCAATTTTAACGAAAAATACAAACCATTAAGTTTTGTTGCAATCTTTAGCATTATAAATTCCAAAAATGACTTATTCAAAACAATCGAAGGATGACTAAAGGAGTAGTGCTATAGCTCTCTGATTAATGTTGCTAAACATTTTTATGACAGAAGGAATTTATTAACTAATACAAACTAAATAAAGAATTAATATAATGTTTTAACGGATTGGCCAATTTCTATTTTGACAATCTGTCCGTTCTCATGGGCCACTTGCCTGTGAGAATTCTTATCAAGCTGTTTAAAGAGGAAAGTTCGTACAGTACAAAGTCGATAAGTATTGTCATAAAGAGAACTGGTCAGAGACAGGATTTGAATCTACGCTAATTTAATTCAGATTTAAAGTCCCACGCCATAGACGATGAGGCTATCAGTTCTCTCATAGGAAAAAAAACAAAACAAAAAAGAAACAGAAACAAAAATATATTAAAGAATTCTGAAATAATTTCCAAATTTTAATCTGATATCATATGTGTACATAGAAATATATATTTTCTTGGTAGGATTTTTTAAAGAATTTTGGAACCAAATTGTATGTGACCAATGTCTCATATTAAAGTCCGGATTTAAAACACTTACCTCTCTTTTACTGACAATAAAAATCTAATACCGTAACGTCTTCCTATGAATTGTTATGCCTTTCTTTTATTCGTTTGAAACTCGAGAATATATAAACTAGTTAAAGGATGAGAAGGAGCTTAATAATGAGGTAATGCAATGGCAATGGCGTGTCTGACAAATCCTCGGCGTTCCTCGGGTGAAATCGTTTAACTTCGTGTAAGATTTGAATTGCTAATACTTATTCTTTTACACGTTCCGAGGTTTAAAACATTTAAAACAACGCTATTATATTGAGGTATTTTCCAGGTAATATCACGCCAAGCGTTCCACCAAAGTTGTGCTCGACAACGAACTGCTTACAAAAACTAATTGTATAAATTAGCTTACTAACCTACAGACACGAGTCATACAGTAATACTTCTAGCTGGCTGGTAAATAACGTGGTAATTTAACTTAAATAAACTGTAAGCTACATTCGTACTTCAAAATAATAACAAGATAGGTACCCCATACCATGTTTCGCGAAGAGTCTACATTCAGGATTTGAAGTGAAATCTCACTTCATTCTTGAGATGTTCTGACAGACAGGCAATCATAAGTAAAGAAATGTTCAAATCCCCCGGCGAGAATTAGAAATTATTCCAGCCTATCAAGTGATATAATCGACTATCATCTAATCCCATGGATTGACATGTATAATCATAGAACTCATTTTGAATATGTAGCAATGAAGTTTCATGCAAAATTGTAAGTCTAGCAATGAAATATTTCTTGAGATATCTTGTGGATATTTATGCTACATGTTTTACTGTGCCACATGTTTCATATGGTTATACTCAGTGTGTTTACAATATTATTTATTCTGCGATTTTTTCTTTGCCGCAATTGTTACTTGTATGATCACTGTAATATGAATGTTCGCTAATGCTCTGCCAAATCCCATGGAGTGTCCTATACCATCATTAATCTCGATATTGCCCGTATATGAATGTAGCGTCATGCAAGATTTGAAGCTTGTAGGCCAGTTCGTTTTCTAGATATCGTACGGACAGACATATATTCATAAATGAAGTAATTCCAGCCCCTCGAGAGATTATTCCAGCCATTTGGTACCGTTCAGTTAATAATTAATGAAATATAAAGAATTAATTAACTAGCATGTGACTGGACGTGTTCGCTGTTTGTACTTAGGTCACAAAAGACACGGTTGACATCTCAGCTACCATTGTGGCTTAAAATTTTACTGCACTTATATAAAAATACTATTATTATTAGTAAAATGATATATGAAACCAGTGCGTGTTTCAGGGTTCTACGATGAAGGGTCTTTTCTGAAATGTACTTATCGGCTGCAGCTAGCATGTTGTTGCTCGTTATTACTTTATTTCCTACCACATGTAACACGGCAATAACAAATTAATAATGTTCTTTGTTATTCTAGGCAGTAAAACTGTCATTTCTTTAGTAATTAAAATTAAATTATCTTGTAGCTTAAATCTGGCAGAAGTATTTTTTACGTTAAGGTGTTCAAAAACTCTGGAAGGATGTAACTTGTGTGTGACTCTTTAAGTAAACATGAAATGTTTTAGTAGCTTGTGTATGTTAGTTTAACAACTATAATACAAAACTAATCAACTAAATAAAACACAAATTACTATTACTTAAAACTTATGTTACTTAAAACAGGAGGTGGGCCCGATTACAAAAGAGTTTACAGATTTGTAGTCCACAATATTTCTGACTTGCTGTTCGCGGATAACAGTTATTTCATACGATTCTATAAGGCATAAGATGATTACAAAATTGGTAATCGGATTGAGTCGATGTGCTCGAAATGTAACGCGCATGTTTGGAGCACCTTACTGGTACCTAGAAGAGACCTAATCCGTAATGGCACATATGGGTGTTAGTGTTATCACTTGCAATTATCAAGGCTGATAACCATATCAATCCTGTCATGAGGAAGTCTTTCTCAAGAATCTGCTCTAGTATTACGACATTAGATTCTGAGGGGAGAAATAAAATCTTGAAAGCAGCAAATCTCCAATTTGATAATTATTTTGTTCTTGTTCTTGGTGTCAGGGAAATGGTTTAATCCTGATAATTCCTCCGTCCGCTTTCAGATACCGATGGGTCAGACTTAATACAATACTCAACACCATTACCATATTATCTGAAGTGGTGCTGAAATACACTCCTAAAATATTCCGTTCCACATACATGAGCTGTCATATTTTAAACCCGATATTGAACATATTGTTATGGTTCTCTTAAGTATCGGAGTCTTAGCCCAGGCGTTTGTCGTCTATGTACCACCACATTAAACTTCGGTTTAGTGTTTTATGCGATGTTTATTGATAAACTCTTGCAGTTAAATGCATTGCTTGGATTGGTGATATCAATATACCAGTAAAGATATTTCATACGGCTTTTTACATGTTTTAATATAGTTCAGCACATAATTTAGCCGATCAGCGTAACAACCACCTCAGCAGCACAATTAATTAAGTCATTGCTGATAAGAAGACACAAATAGACGATGCTGGTGTGGTCGATGCTCCCAGTATTTTGGATTACTGATCATAAACTTGAGATCATTTAAGGCAAAAGTGAGGAAATTCAGATTTTAAAGTTTTATATAGGCAGTCAAACCTCTTAAAATGGTCAGTAAGACTCCTAAAAGACCACAAGAAGTAATGTAACGTTAATAGTCACATTGATCTACTCGTTACTACCAACATTAAACAATTTCAAATAAGTTTTTCTCAGTAGTAATGAAAAGAGTCATTGAAAGAAGACTTCATGGAAGAACATGAATTTTTGGTTGTCTACGTTAAAGTGTGAATTGAAGAACACCTAGTAAAATACTATAAGTAATAATGATTGGTTAACATGTAAGGAGTTATAACACATTAATGTTATAATAAGTAGAGCTTAGACTTCTTGAGAATTTTGAAAGTGCTTAAGGCAAGGAGATATTAGGACAAAAATAAATGTGATAGATATTTTGGTTTAAAAAGTAAAAGAATAAATCATAGTTTTAAAATAGGTTCTTTTATACGGAAGATAAGAAATTAAACATATTGCTTTATTAAATAAACTTATCGACCTTCAGGCCACTTCGAATCTTGCTAAGGCAAAGAACAATTAACTATGAAAAATCGGCTATAAGTGCCATAGTCTTAAGGATAGTGGTTATCGATGGAGTATTTAAACTCTATAAGCCTTATCCTTATCATTTGGTGGTAGAGTAATACATAGTAACATGCCTAATTAGTTTAAGAAATTGTAAGGATCCAAAATCCAAGATATTCACGCCTTGCCGAAATTAAATTAAGTAATCTTCCAGAATAGGTGACTTTTAAGTAAATACCTATTTTTCAACCATATAGAAGGTTAAAGCTTTCATAGTTAAATGAATTTTACATATTGGTTGGATTATAAAGCATGTAGGAAATAATAAAATATATCCGAATTGCAGTGTGGTTGCAGAAAGCACCACAATACCTGCAATATCTGTGCCTTAATGAATGTACGTTGCTATTGACTAATATTTGAGATTATAGTTAGAAGCGAGAATAGCTCCACTATTTACGCTCAGCTATTCTCACGCCTTTAATTAAATTAGCCACTGTAAGCAGCATTAAATGCAAAGTTTCTTATTCTGAATATTTTATTAACTGAATTATAGTGTCGAAAGAGCTGAACTATTCGTCCAAGAACTTATCTTGTGTAATAGGATTCCACAAACATGACACTCGCATAACCACGAGCTTCACCTACAACAGGTTTTGATTACTTCGGGTAACAGTTGTACCTCATTTTAAAAATAAATGTTTTGAAACCCTTATCATAAAAAATATAATTAATTCGATTGTCATGTGGATTCGATGTTTTAAAACATTATCAAATGCAATTTATGTGTTTTCTATGTACGATATTTATGGGGAATTATTTATGCAGTAACTATGTTATATTTTCGGGGTGTTTTATATTTAATTTATAATGGTTTGTGAACGTTACATAGTTTTTAAAAACTTCATGTAGAATAAGTTTCTTATGTTGTATGTACCGTAAGCTGAAAGAGTAAAAGATGAAAATCGCAACCAATATAGAGTAAGTTATTTTAATTTATAATCTTAAAATAATAAATTTGATTTCACGTTTTAGCTGAAATGTTTCGGAAAGTTTATAAATTTAGTTCAGTGGATAATTATGAGGTATCATAATATTTTCACTCTTAGTCTAAGTAAAATGGGCACAGACATTAGAGTGGAGAACCGTGCAAGTTAAAATTACTGTATGTGTGTTACATTTAAAATTATTGAAAGGTGAGGACTGAGATACACTTGTTGGCCTTGTCCGAAACCCTTTTAGATTCTTACTTTGCTTCAAACCGGGTCAGGTAAGAAATCCAAAGCGATTTTTTATCGATTTTCTAGAGTATTTTGTGAAACAGAATTGGATTGAAGTATTCAAACCGAAAGTGAAGAGTAATACATAAATTATGAGAACTTACCTCGCTATAAAAGTTAAATATTTGACTAATATAATATAACACTTTAGGAACTGTAAATTTATCAATAACTATACATTTACGATATATATTAAATGGGTTTATTGGACTTTGTATCATAAACTGTTGCAAATATTTTAAATTTAAGTCACTTAATAGTTTTACAAATAACATATTTAATCTATTGATGATTTGTTACAAGTATTATCTAGTAAAGTAATTCACTTTCGTTTCTCTTTTTTTTAAAAAAAAAGAGAGTCCTAAAGACGAATTCGTTTGTTTTTTTACTCTATGTGGCACGTTAAATTTCCGTTTCTTAAAATTTAATTGATTCGATATTTGAGATAGAGTTTACTCAAACATAGTTGTAACTAAAATTGTAATAAACCTAAATGGTTGTTATCATAAGTACATGAGTACCGTAATTTTGCTTATTGTCTAACCATGTAAATAATGCTGGTTACTTAAATTTATTATTTCGAAGACTTATGATATCTGGCTCGAACATAGTTTAATCTACAAATAATATAGACGATACTACAAAAACTATAAAAGATTCAAAATTTTCCTAATTCTAAGAAAAAAAGGTTTCAAACAGGGTTTTCAAATCTTATTCTTCATATCACATTTCTTGGCAATAAAAATCTTTTTGATGTTTAAAAAACTACTCGCTTTTGAAAAATGAAGAAGTTGTCAAGGGTTTAAATTTATATTTTTTGACAGCAATCTCTGGGATGTGACACACAATCCTAAAGCTGTGCATTGAGATATCTGGACGATATTAGTCAACGCTGGTGAGCGATCCAGAAATAGCTGGGGAACGATTCAGTTAACGCTGGGCGACGATCTGGTAAACGCTACACAGTCTCACCTAAAAATCCGGCATTTTGTGGAAAAGTGAAAGTCCATTACACACTCTTCCATGTTAGGCTAACTGTGTTCTCCACTTTCCATAGCGTAATATGCATACATTATTTTTGTCGGTGTCCCTTCCCCACCCTGCTAACCTTATCAGTATTAACCGTTAAAGAGAAGGTATGTGTCTCAGTTCATACTGTTTTTTGCACAACTATCTTTACTTCCTTCTCAGACCTGTAGTTGTAATAACATCAATATTTAAAAGATGAGACCTTCAACTTCAATGTTAAATATATCCAGGTATATTATTCAATTTTTCTACTTTTATATAAAGAAAACGTTGATGTAAAAAGAACTCTTCATTGAAAACCTTCTTACGAAAATCAAAGACTTTTAGTTGTGAATTGAGGCGATTTGAGTTGTGATCTTAATGTCAATTTAAACTTCATATATTGCGCTAATGGTAAAAAAATATCTGGCCTATATTTTTCCCCTTTTTACGAGACTTGAAAATATTCTTGTTTTACGATTTAAATTGAACGTGTTTCTATTTTTGCTTTAATGGCAGGACAGTATACGATAACAACCTTATTAATGAAAAGAAGGCCTCTTCCATTCTGTGGTTGCTAAATAATAAATATATAAAGGTATATGTATTAGTATGTAGACGTATGCAGGGTGGCCATAAGTCTTGTTCCCTCCTCTTAACTTTTGAATAGGTTCAGATAAGAACGTTTACTTCAGTGACACTTTATAGAATCTAAACTTATGATTTTTGGTGGATAGATTAACACTGTTCTCAAAATATGGGTTGGAGGTGGGTCAAATATTTTTTAATAGTAAACCCCTTAATTATGATATCTCATTTTAAAGGTTTTAATGAGGAAGGGAAAACAACACAATAGAACTTAGTTTGAAACCACGCAAAATAAAGTAACAGGTAGCTATTTTTTTAATACATTACAAATCGTATTTTAAAAATAGAATTATTATTATTAGTTAGCGTACACCATTTAACACACATTAACGCTTTAATTCTCTTCACAAGGTGTTAAAAAGGATATAGAAAATACAATAGTCGAGTCAAGCAAATTACGCATACAGATGTATAGTTAAAAAAGTTCATTATATGTAATATATATAGTTTTTATTTATTAAACAGATGAATCATCTGTAATACGTGTACTACATTCCCGTAAACGCCGATGTACAATCCAATCCAATAAATAAAACTTACTTTATGATTGATCAGTAGCAGCGTTTCGATCAGCAACGGTAATCAAGAGTTCAGGTGATGTATCGCAGTGGAGGGGTGGTGGAGGGTGGGGGAGGGTGGGGGAGCAATTGAATGTTGGTCTATTGCCAGAGGATTCACTTTTGTACCACTGTGGCTCGAGCTCAAATGCTGGACACGCGGTAAAATATCCTCTACCTAACATTATCCATGACAGAGCTACGTATTTAAATCCAAAGTTAGCCGTAATTTCTCATTGTTATATCCTCGGTTTCATACGAAAGTGATACATTTACATATAATACATAGATTAACAAAGATAATGCTATATTAACTTACATAAATTCAATCGTGACTTTAAATGAGATAAAATATTTGTGAGGAAAAAACAAATAGATTGTAAAGATTACGAAATCTTAGTCATTCCAGACAGATTATGTATGGAGGCAATACATATTTTTTAAAGTAAGGTTATATAGTTCTTATAATGATATACGTTATTATAATAACCTTTTTTATTCTGCTATGTGGTCTCCATATTGATCTTGAACTTTTTTTCCTATTTACAAGGTTTTTTGGCATGAGGGTAGCCCTATATCAAGTACTAATAGCAAACATAAAATAGCAAAAAGTTCATGCGTATATAAATCCCATTTCACTTTGAATTTGTTTAGTGTCTCTCTGGTTATATTTTTATTATTTCGAAAATCACATCTCAAAAATGGTCGAAGCGAATAAACTTGTTTGGCATTCGTGTTAAACAAAACAAAAGGAAATGTTGACAAGTTACATAAATAATATCACTATCAATTTAAAGCTATGGAATTTAAAAGGTTTAGTTTAGTGTCACAAAAACCGATAACCGTGTTCTTTTATTTGGAAATTATATGTGTGTAAATATATTTGTGAATTACATACAAAATAAATGACCTACGGTTATTTTAGTTGCTGGTGTTTTATTTGGTTTTTCTTAAATGTGTTTTATTACGAGTGGTGGGTGATATTTTATAATTATTGGTCTTCAAATGCATTTTTTAACCAAAAAGAAAAAGATCTATTAACAAGAAAATTTATTTGAAATGTTTATATTAAAAATTAAACTTTCAAATGATGCTGAATTCATCCTCTTTCAACGTTGCACGCTGTAATAAATATTTAAAATTATAAACTGCCATGCAAAAGAAAGAAGAAAAATATTTATGGGCTGTATTGTCTTTCTTTGTTGCAAATTGCGCAAGCAAACCCTGACGTTTGTTTGATATGTGCTGTGTTTAATGTGAAGAAATTTGAATTGTTAAGGTTGAAGCAGTTAATGTGCACAATCAGCAGGTTATGTTTCCGGAGAAGGGGCGCAGCGGAAGTCTACAACACCTGTCAGCTGGGGCTGCGTGACAGTGCCGCCAAAATTCCGTGTTGTTGTGGCATAAAAAGGCCAGCATATAATAATTACCCGGCCTTGCGCACGATTGTCAAAACCCACGCGATTCAAGACGTCTTGCCGGAGTCGGCTTATCGCCGTGCCATCTTAATGAGCGCTCTTATACTTGATGTGAATTGTGAGAGGTAGCCGTGACCTTCTGCGGTCATTGCCTATAGCACGTGTACAGTGAACAATGGTGTATTGTATTCTTTGTTGTTAACACTACACATTTAGGATATTATAGTGCACGCAACCAATAATGTTTTTACTTTTCACACAAGATCTGAATAAATAATATGTAGTATCATTAATTGGCTGAGCTTCAGCGAAGCCTACAACTCAGTGGTGCTGACAACAGCGAGTGCTGGCTCTCTGTATTTAAAGACCTCCCTTAGGCCGTTTAATGTTTGGAGAAAAATGGTTTAGAAGTCAAAATGAAATTATTGTTGCTCTTCAAATAATTCTACTCTCTTGATGAGTTTTCCGGCTCTTTAGGTGGAAACAGGAAGGGACTCGACTTTCGATATAGTACCGTCATTATGCCTAGAGTTTTATTTTAAATAGTATTTCATTAATTTTAAATCCAATGACGCAATCTATCCAACTACCCTGGTGAAAGGACGTTGGAAAATTTTCAAATCTGTCTGTCTGTTAGCACGATATCTCAATCAACTGACCTATAGACTTGAAATTTGCATGAAGCTTCATTTTGGGTGTATATATATATATATATATATATATATATTACTATATATAGATAATCTATATATAGTAATAGTTATAGTCATTGTCAAGCTCTCTATTGCATAGACATGGGTTACATGCTTCAATTACCGTATATTAACATTTTGCATACAAACTCAACGAAGCCTGTTACAACACGTGGTGTAGTGTACTTCTACTTTGTTAAATATAAAGTTTGATTTAAAAATACATATTTTATATAATTTATATAATATTGTATATGTCATGTATTCACAGAATATATAGTATAATATCTCTTAGAACACACTACACTATATGATTTTATGCGAATACTGGTACAACCTCATAACGTTTAAAAATTAATATAAATATAATAATAATAATATGTTAATAAAAAACAAATCCATAAGTAATGGTTTAATGAGTGGAGATAAGTATAATGAAACAGTTCTAAATTAGGGCTAGGTTTGAAGTATATAGTTGCTATTCTGAAAATGAAATTTTAGAAACGTTTTTAAATATACAAAAAAGTGGTTTTAAACTATCCTTCGTACTTGCCGATCACTTCTTACCGAGTTTTAAATTTTAACAGTACACTTATCTGCCAAATCTTACTTAATTATCTGAAAATATATCACAAAATAACGAGAAAATGTTTTTACGTAGGAGTGAAAATGGTTGGAAGAACTATAGTTGGATATCAAACCGATAAAGCGGTTTGGGCTATAGTGTGAATATACATGGGTGCTGAAAAGTCCCGGGACGGTCTAATAACTTTTGAACTAATTACAATATAAGAACCAAAATTTACATCAAGCTTTTGCTCATATAAAACTATTATTTTATGTATTTCACCATGATATCCTGCTTATGGGGGACGTCCCGCTAGGGGTTGGTGAAAATCCTTAAATAGAAGCATAGGTCGAGTCGTACATCAAATTAAAGCTCTTTTAATTAGAAACATTTTGGCGAAAATCTGACGTAAAACAGTTAACGCATTGCAAAATGGCGGACACTCAAAGATTATAAAATACAGAATTTTTCAAATGCAAACATTCTGGTTGTTAGAGAAAACTGAGACACTTAATCTTTTATTTTACTTCTTTTACTTCAAATCACTTACCAAAACAGTTATAACAAATGTTCAAAGTGTTTGCCTTCAGTTTGCTGACAATATCCCAATCGATTGTTGAACGCTGATATCGCATTGTTTAAAGCTTGGACAGGAACACCCTGAGCTTCTCTTACAATACGGTTTCTCAACTCATCCAAATTTTGAGGTTTTGTTTTGAACGCTTTTTCTTTGAGGTAGCCCCAAAAGAAGTAGTCTAAAGGGGACAAATCTGGAGAACGGGCAGGCCATTCTATTGTTCCCCTTCTACCAATCCACTTATGTGGAAAGACATTGTCTAATAAATGTCTTACATGTACGCCATAATGTGGAGGGGCTCCATCTTGCTGAAACCAGATATTTTCATTAAACAGATGCCTTACCTCATCACATGATCTAATACGGTCACCAAACCCGCGCATCATTAATAAAGTTATTCTTTCTCTCTCGGAAAGCGCCGTAGCAAAATAAACTAGCGCTACTGAAACTACTTGCAAAATTAGGGCTTGAAGACTTCTAAGTGACTGAGTTGATAAAACAACTGTATCTGTCAGCTG
This sequence comes from Homalodisca vitripennis, assembly GCF_021130785.1. Taxonomy (NCBI): domain Eukaryota; kingdom Metazoa; phylum Arthropoda; class Insecta; order Hemiptera; family Cicadellidae; genus Homalodisca; species Homalodisca vitripennis. The sequence goes on from NC_060215.1 coordinate 70,397,489, forward strand.
GCAATTTCATTGTTGTCTTTTTGGTCTTGTTTGCTCCAGCTGATTACCTTCCAGATAAGGAAGGTAATAACCTTACCTGCTGATAAGGAATTTCCAGATAAACAATGCGATATCAGCGTTCTACAATCGATTCGGATATTGTCAGCAAACTGAAGGCAAACACTTTGAACATTTGTTATAACTGTTTTGGTAAGTGATTTGAAGTAAAAGAAGTAAAATAAAAGATTAAGTGTCTCAGTTTTCTCTAACAACCAGAATGTTTGCATTTGAAAAATTCTGTATTTTATAATCTTTGAGTGCCCGCCATTTTGTAATGCGTTAAACTGTTTTACGTCAGATTTTCGCCAACATGTTTCTAATTAAAAGAGCTTTAATTTGATGTACGACTCGACCTATGCTTCTATTTAAGAATTTTCACCAACCCCTAGCGGGACGTCCCCCATAAGCAGGATATCATGGTGAAATACATAAAATAATAGTTTTATATGAGCAAAAGCTTGATGTAAATTTTGGTTCTTATATTGTAATTAGTTCAAAAGTTATTAGACCGTCCCGGGACTTTCAGCACCCCTGTATAGATAATCTATGCACGAAACAAACTGTGTTCAATATTGATTTCAATAATTCATTAATTTACATTAAGTTATTGTATTAGTAGAAATCATTTCCAGCAGCCTGAAAAGTGCAAAACTAAAAAGTTTAAATTGCGCTCCACGATATAAATTAAATATGCATTCTGTAGCAATGCAACATTATATTGTATCTGTTATAATTACATTTCTACTAATATGGTAGTATTTTAAATACAGAGTGCATCTGACTGTACCTACAGATCTTCCACCGAAAATTCTTAAACCACTTCTCATTTAGATTAGCATGTTTCAAAAACACAGTTAACGTCTTTGATATTAAAACAAATAGTTACGTAACGTATTGTCCTTTTTACTGCAATATTTAATGTTTTTGATGTTGTTGAGTTTATGATTGTTATCCTAGGATACAATTCAGAGATGGGGAATTATAAGCTATATGTCATGAACATGGCAAAAAATTTGGTTTTTTGGTCTTAAATACACACCCGGAAATGAAATGAAATGAAATGAAATGAAAAATGACTTTATTAGAGGCGAAGTTAGGACTATAAAGTCCTCTCTACACTTAACCTCATAAAAAGTGAATAAAAACCAAAACTCATAAAAAGGAAGGTATAAAAAGTGAATATTTGACCTTTCTTAAGTTTCCAAACTAAAAAACTTCTGTTCATATGAAGTGAATTATTTGTTAAAAAATGTTTATTGCTAAAACAATTTAACTTTAGGTAGCCTAGATTTCTAATGATGCGTTTCTTTAGTTAAACCCGTTGCAACTTTATATGAAATTGTATATTTGATATGAAGATTTATTATTTATTTAGAAAAATGAACGTAAAAGAACCTTGTAATTTAGGAAAAACGGAAAGTATAAATTTGCTTTATATTATTTTCATAGAAACTGCCTGGTACGTTGTAGTGAAATCACTTGTTCTTTGACATGAAACTTTCTTTTCTTAAATGCATTAGTTATAATACACGTAAAAACAAAAATGAATAGATTAAGCAATAACGTTATAAAATAACAACAGTTCATTTTCAAGTACAGTAAACAATCACTGTGTTGTTAACGCTCACTATCACTGAGAACAAGGAAAGTAAATATACAGCTTTGAACTGAAATATGTAATATAAAAATAAACAATGAGCATATGGCTATGTAAATCACACTATATACTCGTATTTATTATGTACACCGATATGATTGAAAAAATAGTGCACTGAAACACAATTACGTAAACTTTTCCCTTGTACAAAGATGTCTTGTTTCAACATTTAACCTCTTAAAAAATACAAATACATAATCCAATAAAACGTGTATAGTAACATTTGAATTTAAATAGAATTCATATTCAATAATCATGTTTATCTTTTTTTAAAAGGAGATTGTAACCTAAAGAACAAAGAGTAAAACTGCAAATTGAGAGAAAACGTCTTTTATGAATCTACCCTATTAAAAGTTTTATTTTAACATTTGTAATAATTGGAGTTTATATATCGTTATTCCAAGTATTTTTGCATTAGATATCAAATATAAGTATGTACGTATTCTGTTACAAATTCAATTTTCATGTTTTGAGGTATTTGTTGGATGGTAAAAGTGTTTTATTGAATGATGATTATACTATTACATTAAAATCTACAAAAAGTATTCTTAGATAACACGCCTTACATTTTACTAGTAAGTATAAATCTTTATTAGGAATCATAAAACTTACCCCGAGAACTTTTAAAATGAATATTGACGTAATTCATTTAAAATATATCAACTAAATAAATTAAAATGGGATGAATTTTTTTAGGAAATTAACTTATGGCATAATAACATTTAGTCATATTGTGAATTATTATGCCCTTAATACTTCTACATGTTTTAAACAGATCGGTAAAGTTATTATTACAAACTTTTGATTAATAATAAAATTATTTATCTATAAATAATTCTGTTTGTATAATTATTGAAATAAAACATAATTGAATAGTAGTGTTTCTAACAAACAAGATATTAGATTTTAAATTTAAATTTCAATCCGATATTAGATAAAAAATCCCGTTTTTGATTGTTGGAACTCTACCACAGTTTATAATTAACCAGTTATAATATCGGTAATTAACACGAATACCGTATTTTAAATACTGAATAATATAAATTTGGTTGGATTTATGATAAATATTTTTTATTTCAACTCTCTTGAAAACAGTATGTTGTCTCTTCGTAATAGAACTCCAGATCTCCCTAGTCATATTTTTGATCAACTATTACTAACTTTAAAGTGAGTCTGAGTTACAAAAAGAATGTTAAGTTTGTAATTCTTATTCAATATTCGAAAAGATTAATTAACCTTATGCTACGTGTGTAATATTGTAAAAAAGATACCTGATTAGCATTTTGAATCAATGTGAAATCTTAAAACTATTGTTCTGCAATACTGTGGCAACAACATTAAATTGGCGAGGGATGACGTAAGTGCAATAGCTACCAAACCGCCTTGTCTATTCTGCATTTCGCAAAGCACATGTTTGCAATATAAACAAAACATTAATCTTTATCATTAGTTAATATTAAGCTCTGCCCGTAAGGGTTGAAATATGTTTACAATTTACATTTTTCCAAAGATCTAAATGTATAATTAGATTTTATATTAAGCGCGTTATATGTTATTGATTTGTAAACAGTTTGATACTTTGGAAGCAAAGTGATGTAATTAGTAGGATCGTATGGATTGAGCGATGAGGAAGACTCGAATTGAAAAGAGTGACCTTATTTTAAATACTCAATGCTCACCAGTGCGGAATGAGATTCTGTACTCCACACTCCTAGATCATTTTTAACGAAGCAGTCGAACATTGATTTACTTTATAAGTTTTAGAGGTGGCCGTGGTCGTGATTCGCTTAAATAAAACTATTTGGCCGATTTATATTTCAATTTTATTTTTAACTTATACACTAAGTTATTGGATATATCATTCCTAATTCATTGTGGAATTAATCCTTAACCCAAGGTAGATTTATGTAAACAATGACATATAATTATCCAACAGTTATCCTTCTACAGTTATCCGTACTTTTGAGAAAAATACAAACATGATTAATAGCTGTTAAATTGTAAAAAAATGAAAGTGAATTGCTTCAGTTTTTCTGAAATCAGTTTTGATTTTTATTGTGTCTTACTTAAGTAAATTGTTGTAGTCTTTCTGAACAAAATCTCCAGAAAAAACATTGACGGGCCTTTGTGGGTGAAAGCAATTGCTGTGTCATCACCATATCTTCATTACTCTATCCTCATTTTGCGAGGCCATTCAATGGAATATAGAACAAAATATGATCTACAATACCTTGGGAACGCCTTGGTTTGATAATTTGTTGTAATAACATCAATTGACAAATTTTCCATAACAATTTTTTTTGTTAGTTTTGAAATTTTTGTAGCTGATAAAAAATTTAATAAGTTACCCTATACAATACAGAGTTAAGATTACGAATAAAAATACAATAATTTTATTTTATTTTTATTTTTTCTGTCAAAACCATAACGATTTTCTTGTTTATATCGATATGTTTGCTATATTAGTTATATTTATTATACAGGTTTATAGAACTTTCATCAAGTATAGCTTTTATATCAAGTTGATTTATTTCACTCCTTGCATAAACAAATTTTAACTTTGTTTATCTGAAGTTTTAATATTTTTTCATACTCTTAAGCTGTTATCAAGAAAAATATATTCTTAAAACCAAAAGATCAAGAATGAAGTATCTAAAAAAAATTTTAAATTTAAGTTTTTCAATGAGCTTCCACATTTTTGTCCGTTTAAAATAAAAGAAAAAGACAAAATTAAATTTGTTTCTTAAAACCAATTCATTAACTACTTAAGAAAAAAATTGCTTGTAAAAATAGAAATATAAGATAACAGCCACAATAAATAAATATTTATACTATTGATTAGTAGGTTTATTAACAAACAATGAGTTCGAAAAATAAAATTTACACTTAGCCAGCCACTTTCAGCTAAAATGGTTTTTATTTAACATATATATAACCAATTTTTAATGTATGAAGATAGTTTGACTGTTTGAAGATTTGAATTGTAGAATACATATTTTAACTTTGTGGTCATATATACCAGGGTCTATAACTTCCACCTTTAGGTCGTAGCCTAGGTTGGCCCAGCCACATTCAATGAACAGGTATTTGTAGTTCTGACAAGACGTATTTTTATCGACTGATATCAACTGAAAGTTTGTCCAGCAATTATTTGAATATTTAATATAGACAAGAAGTTGTAGAATTCCACTTCTCCGACAGAGAATTTGAAGTTGGTCTATGTATTATACAACTAAGGACTAGACTTGTGTACAACAGCTTCAAGTGTGCACTCTCTTAGGAATGTTATTGTAGGTCAAATCACTACGTAGTGACAAAGGTGATTGTGAATGGTGCATACAATTTTGTTATGCTAAGATGATGTAGTTGTAGGCAGAACATTAATATTAATGTACGCTCACGAAGGTTTTTAGTTTGCTACTTGGGTTTTCCTAGTCCCTGCTCGGCCAGTATTACAATGTCAGACTGTTCTGTTCGCATAAGTTCTATAATATAATGGGATGGAGTTAGCATTAAAATTCCCATATGTACTAATATTGTGTGCATTTTCAGTTACTGAATCTGAGCCCTTCAGATTTCCCCTTTGGTGGAGTAACTGCAGTGGTAGGCACGGTATTTACTGACCACCACCATAAGCTTATGCTTTCTGAAAATGTCAGTAATCAATAATAATCAATAATCATATTTTTATAGCTTTAAAAAATATACATTGCATTAGCAAACGTCATTTCATTTCATAACTAAACCTTGTTTCAAGAAAATAACGATAATTAATTGGAGACTAATAATTCTCCTCTCGTTCCCTACTACCAAAACTTATTCATACCTCACTCATGCATACACTAAATTACATTCGTAACCATTCATTCATGAATTATTACGTATTAAATATCATCTTGAACTGTTAAAGTATCGGTTTGGTAAAACGATAAATCATTGTACCAGTTGTGCGGCAAGGCGTTACATAAACTCTTCCACGTAGTAAAACATCTCAGACACTGAAGTGTCTTTTAATCGACATTTGAGCTGCTTTTGTTCGTCTAACTTTTTAATGCTCCCAGGAAGACAATTGATTAGTCTGACACCAGCTTGTGATGGTTGAGTTGATTAAATACTCATGCTCTACAATTTTGTACTCTGAAGCTGTTCCTTCTTCTAGTACCATAACCATGGACGTCATTGTTCTGCATAAATTCAGATTGGGATGCCTACGAAGTTACAAAGAATATAAGGTCAACCAACCAAGTTCCCTGAAATCAAATCGCCATAACTCTCTTGGTTTTAATTTAAAAAATATTCTGATGGTTTTTTTATGTAGCTTAAAAACTCTGTTAAATATCATTAAAGCACATCACTCTACTAACTATAATCTCCAGTGAAAATTGGTCAGAAATGGCTGTGTTTGTCATAGACACTAGAGCAATAGAAATATTTCTATTATAATTATCAATGGCTGTTCTCGATTAGGGGTCACCCTACAGTCTCTTTAATGTAGAGGTTTTCATATGTCTCATCTCTACAGTTTAGAGTTTAAGGCGACTTTTCGGAAGTGGTTATTGAGGTTGTAAGGTAGTAACGCTGTTTTTTGTTGAAAATGGCAACTGAGTCTGTCCTGCTGACTGTAGCAGGTCGTAGATATGTTTAGGGGCCTAAAGAGAGATAGTGAAAACATTTTATTAGGTTTTACATTTTTTTTTACTGCCCTCGTCTGCCAAAATTAGATTTCTAACATGGGTCTTGGTCAAAATATGATGATCATCTTTCGTTCCTGTTGGTTTGACTGGCTCAAGGTGTCATTGTAGTTTCTGTTTGTCTGAGTACTAGTCCGTTAGTGATCGTACAGTTTTTTGCTACAGATTTAACAGGCTTTGAAAGTTATCTTGATGTGTCTGGAAAAAAAAGGTGGTATTGTAGTTTCAGTAGTGTCTCAATAGATCCCTTTGCTATAAGCCTAGTTTTACATTCTCATTTACTCTATTTCAGCAAGCTGGCGTTTGTTGCTCGCAATGGACGGCTACAATAAATTTTATGTTTGTAGCAAGATTATCTACCGATTTGCTATCATTTTCTGGATTATATTTGATCAAATAAAGTTTGTTTTAATTATTTGGCCAGATAAACAGTGAATTCAAAAGTATAGGATGTACCCCTAGTATGTCCAATATGCAATCATTGTCTACTAATTTTATGTGTTGTGGCTACTATTTATTTTAACATTGCGAGTCCTAGTTTTTTAGCTTCTTGTTTTCCTTACCTTAGAACTGAATGAAGTCAGTAGGGAACTTTACTCGCTATCACTCTCAACTACTTCACCAGTATAATACAAAATGAATTTGGAGATCGTCTTGACCACATTGAAATCAGTTCCGATCTTCATTTCTCCCGTTATAAAAACATTTAATTATAGTTTCCATAGAGTTCAATGAAAAAAACTTATCTTTATTTTGATTTGTTTTAGGAAATCCACCGAATGAGGGCTGGCCCATTCTGCTTTGGTTTCACTCGGGCGACTTTAAGGTGGGAGCTCCACACATCTGGGACTTCTCCGTCTTTGCTGTCAAGCAAAAGGTCATTCAGGCTATGTATTTCATAGTTCTAAGATTAAATCTGCTTTTATGTTTACGTTTTAATCTTATATGGCGTGTCAGCTTTACACACACACACACACACACACACACACACACACACACACACACACACACACACACACACACACACACACACACACACACACACACACACACACACACACACACACACACACACACACACACACACACACACACACACACACACACACACACACACACACACACACACACACACACACACACACACACACACACACACACACACACACACACACACACACACACCACACTGTTTGTTTATACTTTTCTAGTTTACAATATTCGTTTAAAAATATATGTTAAATGAAATCTAATTAAAATCGTTACAGTATTCTTTAAAACAAGTGTAAAGACTCAAGATCAAAATCTGAAATATAACAGGACGTTGGATGTAGATTATATAATGTCATATAATATTCGCCAAACTCATGGCTCTGAAAAAATAAATAAGATCATTGAACTTTTGTAACGAACAGTCGTTTGAAATTTTGAAATTATACTTTAGTTCTTTATAGCTTGGATAAATTATTAGAATGGAAAAATATCCTGTTATAATATTGCCTCCCATTTATATAGCAACATTAAGGTAGGATTTAGAAAAAACACGATTATAAAAAATATCAGATAATTTTGAAAAACTAGTGTAATGTATTCCGAAATAAAGATTATTTTAACAAACAATTTTGAATTTTAAAACAATAACAGTACTGCAGTTTTGCTCACCTATCTATTGTATTCATCTCTTCCCACAGTCATATACAGTGCAGTTCCAAGAAATAGTTAAAAGACGTTAAAGAGTTAACTGTATATGTAAGTGCATATTGTCCCTGATGCTTATGGCATTAAACAGTTGATGATTTGATATTTAATTGTTTCCCAGAACTTGTGCATATATAAACAAGATTCTAATATAAAAAAATATTAAGCAATTTATTGTTTACCTAAAGTATAGTAGTTTTTCTTTGTTTTTATTAAATTTATCTTTAAATCAGTTTCTTCAAATGTTTGAAAACCGGTAAAATACAACTTATAAACTTATATATTATAGTGTTCGCACAAATATACAGTTAGTGTTATTAATTTTAGGATTTATGACCAAAATAAAATCAATAATAATTTATTAGTGTCGAATTTGTACATAACCTACTTGTCACAACAAATTTCATTGATCACGTTTTCTTCTACTTCGACTTTGACAATAGCAATGAATAGTTAAAAAAAATAATCATCAGATTTTCATGTTTACCAAATAAAAGATTAGTTTTCAGGTGTTAAAGTCTAATATTATAGGAAGAAGTAAAGAGAAACATTAATGTTCCATAATATGATATCCATTGTATATTACTTTAAATTAATTCTTTGTATTTTGTTAAAAACATAAACACATGAAGTGAAAGAAGTTAATCATATTTTATTTATTTATCACTATTTTTAAGTACATAATTAACATTTTAAGTTTCTGATTGTAAGTTCCTCTTTTTTATCATTCTGTTGTGGACACTGATATTGTTCAATACCACTCACTGAACTGTGGCCCACTACCTCTTCCATAGGTACTTTGTAAAAAGTACTCCAACATCAAGAGTAAGGGCCTAACAATCCAGCAGTTAGCTCTTGACTCACTCTCAAAGTAAAAATAAAGGTCAAGTGTTTAGCCACTTTTAAGTTTACTTAGCACGAATTTAAAATAATTTCAAGAAATAAATATTGTTTCCAACTGAGTAGTAGGTAACTTAAAGTAATTTACATACGCAAGATATTGATTCACTTTTTTCTTTTTGGACAGTGATATGAGTTTTTTAACTTAATAAAGGAGGAATAGTTTTTAAACTTATACTTAATTTTTGTGTGTGTAAAACTTTTACCAACATAAATTGGAATAAGAGTTACTAACGATATAAACAGGAAAAGAGAAGGTTGATTAAAATTTTCCGGTATCCACCATACTTTCTCTTGTTTATTTTATTCGACTCCCGCGCGTGTGAGAGGTGGATGATCTATATGAACCCGCACAACCCCTGTAGCTCTGGTAGCCTCTTAACTCCTCTTACCTATTGTTCATATGGCTCTCTCGGAGAACACACTATCAGTGATTATCTGTAGTAGCCAAAATATCAACTACACACTACCAAGAACTGTGCGTGTTTAAACGACCATATTTCGCCAAGTATGACCATATTCCATGATATTTTGTCATAAATTCATATATGACGATGGTATAATAATGAATATACTACTTAGGTATAAAGTACAAGTACTTTATTGGTATCGAGATTGTAATTCTAAAATAGCATTTTAGAGCCAGCATTAATGCTTAGTTATATAGATGATTGGGCACATTCGCAGTATGCTAGTATCACAGGAATTCAATTTAACCACGTAACTGCCCATGACGAGTCCTCCTCCAGTATTGACAAACTACGTTTGAACTACAGTCAATCAACTCCAGAAAAAGCCGGAGGAATCAAGTGACATTCAGAATCAAGACGATTGATATAAACACAACGAGTTTAGTGGTGTATCATTAAGTTACAGTCTCTTAAACATGAATGTATTTTTGTTGGAGGGGCTTGAATCGTCCTGCTCCGAGATTCCAAACGAAGCAGAATCCACAAAGGTAGTTGAGCTGTGTCATTTGAAATCTCCCTAATATCGAGATCGCCTGTCGAACTGTAAGTACTGAAGTACTAATTCTTCCGCCAGGCCCTAGAAATTACCTTTTCGGCCAACTATTAACCGTATATCGCTGTAATCTAAATGTTAACTGTCAGAGAATAACTTTGCAGTCTTCAATTACCCGAAGGTGAATACCGAAATAAAAGAAAAAAATACAAATGAGAAAATAATAGTAATAGACGATAATAATAGAACATGAAAGAATTGTATGAGCACTGATATCATCGATACCCTGGCGGGGAAGGGGGGAGGTGTCCGTTTTAATTTATCAAACTCTTACACATGGCATCAGTGGACGCACTGCAGGACCCCTTAATGTTCACGCAACTCTTAATCATTTTGTTACATATAACCTCATATATATGTATTAACCTCATATAACCTCATATTCATATAGCCTCGGAGAACCCTAGTGGTGATTTTCTGTATAGAGCTAAAACGTGACAACCAAAGTTGAGAAGATCCTATTCGAAAACAGAGAAAAAATTCCAAAGTTGGGAAGTAAACAATCTGTTACTTTCATTAGGTAACAAGGTGTGACGCAATAGTTGCCTGAGGCATGTGCTGTACAATTTCTACATATTTGATTTTCCCAGCTGTGTGCAAATCTGCAAAGTCCATAAAGTACAGGTCATAACTTATATGCGACCAGGAATAACATTCTGGGCGTCACTATAATCTCTGAGCTCGAGTTTTTTCCGATCATGTAACGTTCAACGTTCCGTTGCTAGGATATGATGATCTCTATAGATTTAAACATTTTCTGTCACAACCTTTTGGCCTAAAGCTGGATCTCATACAGTCTTCGGTATTATCCATAATTTTACTGTTATCTGGCTTACGGAAACATCATTTCAATGGAGAACACAGCAAGGATATAAAATGTGTAGAATTCGGGATTATGTTTCGTGTTGTGCCAGAAGCGATTTGGCCATGTGCCCCAATGTAGGGACAAGTGTATCTGATGGAAATAATTTGCAGCGTGATAGTGAGCTCCATGATTCACAAAGCTATGATGCTCGGGGAGCCGTGGTAACTGTGCGAGAAGCTGCTGTACCGAGCGCAGCACCCGCCATCTAAAGCAGTTTTTCTTCTTAGAGTGAGGCAGAAAGTGGGTAAGGGAATATTTTCGTACCATGGACTAAATATGTATGATGATTTATCAGAATCCTACAGAAATGTTGTCTCTATCCATACTTTTGACAACAAATTGAAAAATATTTGTATATGGTATTTTTGTAAATTAGTCATTACAAATACAATTATTACTGATATTTTGTGTATGTATAGATGTATGAGTTAGATACGTGAATACCAGCACATACCTAGAAATGTAGATGTCATCTTCTGCTCGTATTCTGGTAGTGAGAAAGTTAATTAGAACAAACTAAACATCATCTCTACTTGAAAACATCGTTCACTCATTTGGAAGCGACAATAAAATTACTAGCTGGTTCTCAATCGAAAAGCAAACATCGTGTAGCATTTCCCTCAAAACAAAATCTATAACGAATCAAATGGTAATGATTCATCCTGGGCCAATCTACATATATTCAACATTTTGCATTCAGTGTAGAACGTCCCTCATACATTCCCTTCGGACACTATGAAACAACGCGGCATTCATAATTCTTCAATAATCTTATTGATGGAAAAATTACTTTTACGTTCTAATGCCTTAACGAAATCCAACAAAGTACCATTCTTCCGAGAACAAAGCATTTTTAAGATTTCAACATTGCTATATATTTTTTTGTTTGACTACCGATCTATGTTAGGAATGCAATAAACAATAAAACGAGAATACTCGGTACTGTATGAGATAAACATTTATAACAGTTCAGGCCATTGCAATATTCTAATGTGTACCATTTATTCTCTAAGCGTAATGTTCCTTTGCTTATTTTGTCCAAACTAACAATATTAAGGAGAGCCATATATTAGTTTTCATATTTTGGTTGTTTATTACACTGACTGTTTTAATTTTACATGTAAGACGATTTCTGTAAATTATTTCTATTCATTTAGAAAATGGAGTGGTATTTTAGTTACTAATATAATATTTTTAATGTCTAAAGGGCATTGTAACATTGCGATTTCCAAACCAGGGGCAAATTGAGCGGCAAAAGTATCATATTATTTACGTTTAGAGATATATTAATACATTTCTTATGTTGTTTAGGTTATAGTAGTGACACCTGCGTACCGGCTGAACGTTTTTGGATTCTTTACAACATTGGACGGAATGGCCCCGGGAAACTCTGGATTGTTGGACCAGGTGGCGGCGCTTGACTGGGTACAGCAACAGATCCGAGACTTCGGCGGAAACCCCGACAAGGTGGTAATAGGCGGGCACGGCGCTGGAGCTGTCAGTGTGGGGCTGCACTTGGTGTCACCACTGTCTCAGGGCAAGTTTTCGGCTGCTCTGCAGATGAGTGGAGGGCCTCTCATGACTTCCGCTATCAAATCACATCAGCGTGGTATAGTCGCCGACATCGGAGACAACTTTGGCTGTGACGAATTGCTCATTTGTCTGCGAAAAATAAGTCCCCTCATTCTACTAATTCAAACGGGAACCGCGGCAGATTGGGGTCCAGTCGTGGATGGACTCTACGTGAACAACACTGCAGAAGCTTTTCTGCCCGCGCATCCACTCGTCCTCTTCATGGAGCAGCGATTCACCAAGGTACCACTCATGGCCGGTTACACGGACATGGAAGACGCACTGGAGTTCAGTAAACACGACTCTCCTGACAGCAACGACTTTGACAAGGAATCTTTCAACACACTTATCGGAGATAGCGCTCTGGACGGAGTATCCGAACCTGAGGACAACGAGACCTGCTATTTAGATAAAACTTTCATCAGAGACTCTGTATCTTTTTTCTATAATTCAGATCCGAATAACTTGGATGACGTTTTACTAAAACAAAAATATATGTACTACATGACAGAAAAGAAGTACGGTGCTAGTATATTCAATCAGTCATTTTACATGAGTAACTTTAAACAGATTTTTCTGTATCGTTTTGACTACAGATTGAAGACTATGGGGGTCTTGGATCTGCAGGATTGGATGACTTCACCTCAGTTCGGAGAAATTCCTTTCGTGTTCGGTATGCCCTACTGGACTTCGGTCTCTTCTCCGATCATCTGGAACAGTGCGGATAAAAAAGTAGCAGATTCCGTTATGGGGTTTTGGGGGAATTTCACCAAGTCTTTTAACCCCGCTCAACACGGACGCAATATCAAGTGGGAGCCTTATAACCCGGACATGCCCAGTGTGATGATACTGGACAAGGTATTCAACATGAGTGACCCGGCCACCATCAACTATAAGGCGCTCACATTCTGGAATGAATATTTCCCCAAGGTGGTGAGAATAGCCACCCAGTGCTGTAATATGACGAACCAGAGCTACAAGATTGACAGAACTCTCACTTACAGGCTATTTTCTGTCTACACATTTTATACTCTGTTGGCGATATTTTTGTAACATGCTTGGCCAATATTGTACATAGAGAGTGCTTTGTTGTGTTCTAAAACAATCGGCAATGTTCTGAAATATGTAAAACAGTCTCACCTGAGAAGTTGTTCTAGTCATATGTGGAAACATGTACATATTTTTCTATAGTCAGGATGTATGTGATATCTCTGTATATATGTAAGTATTGAATAAATCATTTTTTACTATAAATAAATACATTTATTTCTCTGAATAATGTGTACCCAAGAATCAATAATTTGTTCTGAAATACTTTTAAGCAAAAATAGGGATACAAATCATTATTTTTTCCAGTGTTTTAATAAAGATCTTGAATTAATGAGCTGGATATTCAAATGACAGTGGGATGAGATTATAGAGAGTTCCGCAACTTTAAAAAAATCCCTTTACACAATTTTTTGATTATTTTAACTGCACTTAATTATCCAGTTTAAAAAACAATTATATATTTGGGTTAAATAGACAGGCGAATACTTTTTCAAATCACATTAAAATTGTTTATTCATTTACAGTTCAGTAATTTCAAATTAAGTTGGACTTAGAAGAACAATCCACGTACTCCCAAAAACTTAGACAACCAATTTTGTTGTGAAAGTTTTCACAAGAAAAGGTATTCTTCTTTCAAATAAAATAAATTAAATTAAAGTTAACTTATTATTTCAAAAATAAAATCAGACTAAAATGTTTTATCAAACTCAAATGAAATAACATTTCTAATGTAATTCAAAATATAATGTACTTGCTCTATTCTAAACGAGGCTAAACAAAACCGAACTGAAACATTGTTCGTACCGCTTGTGTCACAACCTGTTATATTGGTACACATTCAAATTTCAAACCGTTATGTTTCACCTAGAAATATTTACTAAAAACTTTATTTTTTGAATAATATTAATTATTCAGACTGTTGTATACTAAATGGTCATTTTAAGTAACTTTTAAATAATATTAAAATTGAAGACTTTACTTTGAACAATGCTTGCGACGACACGTAATCTCTTGAAAAATTGCGTTAATTATCAAGTGAATTCAAATATTCTTATATCCCTTTGTGTCAAAACAATACAATAATCCCTGTAAAGGAAGCTAACATTAGTTGAAAACAAATTTCCCATATGCAAATGGTGATTCGACTATAAACACGCTACTTTAAAGCTACATTGATTTATTTTTTTAATTAAAACTTAAATTAAATGAAAATTTCGGGATCGCAATATTGGGATTTAATTTTAGATTAGATTGTGAAAAGTCAGGGTAAAAACGAACATGTAATCCTATGGTAAGTTAGTACTGGTAGTTTCAAATTGTTAGGAAGGCAGGTTGACTGCCTTGAATTGATTAGAACTTGTCTTGTTGCGACTATTGTTCTCCTTGTTTGATACAGCTTGACCAATGAGAGAACACCGCGGATGTCCTGCAAAGTTGATTGGAAAGGGAAGAATTTCAAGCGCCCGCTCATAATTTTCGCCCTTTTCTTTTGGTTATTTTCGTGTATTAAGTTAATTACAGTGCGCCGTGTTTCTTCATTTTTTCGCGAGGGATTTTGAGGAAAAAATTAAATTCATAGAAACTACAGAGCAATCTGAATAACTTATTCTCGAGGAACAATAGAGCATAATAGAACCATACAAGTTACATTTGGTTCATACTTGCAAGAAAAGTGTATTAAAATTGAACTTTGTTAATAACTTTAATTGAGATTTGGAAAAGTAGTAATTTATTAATATTTAACTGGAACTGTTTTATTGTGAATAATGAATTGGAAATTAATTGAACATTAATAATTATTTGAGAGAGTTGTAATCTGAATTGCAGAGACTTGAAAGTTAAGGTTCAACTAGTGTAAAGAAAAGTTTAAATTTTTATTTTTTAAATTGTGAGTGTACTTAGAAGTGAAAATTTTTATTTTAGTTATTTCCAAGTGGTATTAGATTTTTAATTTAAAATTTTATTATTTTATTTTAGAAGAGAGCTCTGATTTTTAGTTTGATTAATATTTTTTATTTCTTGCCAAAGGAACTTTTAAATTTACTAAACGGTTTGTCAATTCTTTGTGGAAAATAGAGTGATGAAAATTCTGAAACTTTGAACTGATTAATTTGCCAGTTTAAAATAAATCCATTGTTTTTATTTAGAACTGTGATTTTTATTTTAGACAAACCAGATAATATTTAATAGTTAAACAATTTAGTAATAAATTGTACTGAATATTCACTAGGAGCTTACTAATAAAAAATATTTTATATCGTCTTGGATGTCTCATTGATAATTTAAATATTAATAGTCTTGAATTAATCTCCAATCCAAGTCGTTATATTACGCAAAATCCCGTGCAGGTTTGTAGAGTAATAGTTAAATCGAAAACCACCAACAATTAAACCGAGAAAGATACTCAAAAAGACGCAGGGATGTGCGTGTCGGAGTTTTTTTTTTATACCGAATCCTATCTCTAACCAGCTAACTGTAACCGAAGCCCTTAGATTGGCTCCGAATCGCAAGACCACAGAGACTCATGTCATCCCCTATTGTAATCCCTTTATCAAACAAGACCACTAGACAAACCTGCTGTCTTATTGTACTACTACATCCGTTCTCCCATCAGTATCTAGTAATACATTTTAAATCACCCATTTAGCGAATGCTACAGAGATAATTAATCTATCGCTCAACAAAAACTCTTTCATAGAAAAAACATGAATATTAATGAAAATAACCAATATATTTTAAATAAGTCAGGCTTCTACTTTAGTTAAATTTCTATAATGTATCAAATGGATCAGGTTAAAATTCTACATAAACTGTACTTAAAAGAAAAAATATACTGTGTATAATTTCTTGAGGGATTCATATGAAATGATTAGGCTGTCGTAGCTACTAAGCAAACGATGACAAGATAGCCTATATGTAAATATGTCTTTTCAATATTACCTGTATAGCTGCAAATATTAAATAGAAACAAGTTCACCAATCAATAAAAGCATCACCACTATATATTTATAATTTTTAATGTAAAACATAAAAGTTTTACTTTACTAAGTTTCACTTAATTTAGTGTATCTTTCATACAATGTTTTTCATATGACAAGTATCACAATTAAGATAAGTCTTAAATATTGTATCAGAGGTAAATAAAAATGTACTGTATGTGAGAGTAAATTTTATAAATATTTCTCAAAACATATGTTTAAACTTTAAACGAACAAAACTCTAGTAAAAACATTTTATTTTTAGTATTTGCAAATATGCAACTAATAAACTAACACATCTAATTCATTTAGATAGACTTTCTACCTCTTAAATTTTATTTCAAAGCGATTATCTCACACCACTTTTGAGTTTTATTTCAAACATATCGAAGATTCATCGTCATTATTATTTTTAAGAGTGTTAATGGATGTAATTCATTATTTAAGCAGATTTACTGTAGACATGTGAAGAGATTCAGAGAAAAATGATTATAAATGGTTTTCTGGCCGTACAGTTGGCATTATGCAATTGTTTGTGTTTATTTGTTATAATAACAATCATTATTTATTCTTCACTACTCACGTAAAAAGCAAGTCAAGGAGTAATATAATACATTAATTTCTTCCTTCAGGCTAATTTTAATTACCAAGTGTATAATGATATAGATGTAAACAATTTATATTTTACATGGTTAGTTTGATAAAATAATTAGGTTTAATATGTTGTACATGAGTGAACATGGAAGCAAAATATTTAGTAAAATACGTTAATCTTCCTTCTCAAAGCTAAGAACTTGATATGATTTATCTCCTATAAGTAACTACGCCAAAGTCTCAGGACTTAGCGTTCGTTTTAGGGGGTATATTTCTCAAAACCTTGAAATATACTCTGATTCTTTAGCTTAAGTGAACATCAATTAACTCTCACAAATCATTAACCAAATCAATATGTTAATACCAAGAAAATAATTAAGATTTGATTACAGTAATAAATTACTAAAATGTGTTAGCTTTTACAATTTTGATACTTGTGTGTATTGCGTTATTTCAATTTTAATAATACACCGCTAGAAAGATAAAATGTGGATAGATGCTTGTTCCTTACATTACTCATTTCTATTGTTTACATCGTAAAAATATGCTTCAGGTAATAATGCAACAACAAAGATGAAATGAAACTTAGCTTTTTTGGAGGCAAAGTTAGAACTGTAGAGTCATCTCTTACATTTCATAAATACAATTAGATAAAAAGCTTATTCATACAACGTAAAGTTAACCCACAGAGACAATAAAGCTATTTAAGATGATTACTTTTCTGTAATAAGTTAGTGTACACAATATACAAAGGAAAGTCATATATAACAAAAAACAGAAAGCGTAATGAATGCTATTGTAACAAAATAAAAAGACACACAGAATTTGTTGTGACTGCAAAATCCATAGAAAGTTAAATTTAAGATTTTGGTCTCTCTGTTATAAAAGGTATTTAAGGGCTGTTATTTACAACTTCTCAAAACCTGGTTTTGTGCTAGCTCTGAGTCGGAATATATTCTGTGTCCTAAATCGAATAGCTCCGACTATTTAATGCTCAAATCTGTACTTCCGATATCACTTTAAACGATTAATCCTTTAGCGATTCGATTCACGTCTTAATCTGTAAATTAAGGTAGGAATGTGATCCTCTTTTCGATAGAACAGCCTAGTGGCCTGTTCCCCTTCCAGTCCAAGTACTGGGGAAATGTCTTTGACCCACTTGCTCTAAGTAGGATACAATGGACACTCAAATATGGTTTTATCTACAAAAATCCCTGCTCGATTTTCAAATTGAGTAACTGAGATTGTCATTCTCAGAGTAAGCAGTTGCATTCGCTAATTAACTATATAAAGATAAATATACATTTTTATTATGTTGCATTACAGTAAATACAATTTTTTTTATAACGTACAAGGTTAAACTTAGATACGCTAAGCGATATTTTGTTGGTCAATTGGGGGAAATAGTTTTAGCCCAATCAAAACTTATTTGAATCGAGAAACCACTTATATACTACTGTACTATAACACTGAGATTAAAGCATTCAGTATTCATATTTTGATATTTACAATTGGAAAATTTGCTTAATGTATACTACTCGTAATAGATATAAATGTAATAAGTATCTCTCTGTGTGTTACTCATTGACTCTTGACTGATTGCAGTGAAGTTTTACATTGGTATTCTTAGGGTCCCTATGCCTATTTCGAAAATCCCTCTGGGCTACGCACTACTGGTCTTTAAAGTTTTAAAATCATATCGTGGTCTCAAAAGTTGAGAAATATTAATTGAAAGAGCCTATTACTGTCAATCAAGTGTTTTATGAAAACATTGCTTTATAACAGCATAACCACATGTTTAATTAATTTAACCGCCATCTTCAATTTGTTTGCTTTTATAATATTGAAAACATGCAAACTTGATAGTAACAGCATTTCTTATTTAAAAATTTTCTGCAAACGCTGTTGAGTACAAATAATAAAATATCCAGATAAGAATTTTAAAAGTTGTAGTAGATATATACTTTGTACTGCATGTCTTAGCAAATATTAAGTTGCAGTGCTTGATAAGTACTGTAATGCAGGTATTAAAGACAAAGTTACCATATAACCTTTACTATAAGTTTAAAGACTATTATAAAAACCATCTTATAAAAAATTTTACATAGGTGAAAGTATCGTTACTGCGGAGGATAACGTAACATTTTTGGGACTTCACCTTGATGCAAATTTAAAATTTCACTCTCACATAGAAAATGTCGCTAAACGTTTGTCGTCAGGAGTTTTTGTATTAAGACGTCTGTCCACCTTCTCCAGTATTGAAATCCTTCTTTCAGCATATTATGCCCTCATCTATCCTTTCCTTTCATATGCAGTTGTGATTTGGGGACCTGAAAGCTCATATACGAGGACTCTTTTCGTTCTGCAAAAAAGAGCTGCGAGGATTATTGCAGGAATTGGCAGAAAAGAATCATGTGCTGCTTACTTTGGATCTTTTAATTTGCTCACCTTTCCATCTATTTACATTTTGGAATCACTTATTTTCATGAAAAAGAACCAGCACATTTTCTCTGAATTTTAACCATCTTCGAATAGTAAAACCAGGAACAAGCACAGTTATAATATACCACCACACAAATCAAAGTTTTTCAAAAACCACACTATTTATAATTGTATTAAAATCTTCAATAGCTCTGAAACAAGAATGTAATGCAATTACTTTCAAAAGAAATGTAAAACATTTTCTCCTTAAAAATACTTTTTATAATATTAAGGATTGTTTAGATAAGAAATATGTTTAGCTTTTAGAAAATGTTTGTAATGACGATTGTTGATGCAATTTATTTATTTGAATTTTGAATTTGAATTAGTAAAAAGTATGCTTCTCAAATTTGCATTGTATACCTTGTACAAATTAGTTTTAAAGAAAAGCTTTAAGAAAATTTATGTTAAAATACTTGGTAATAACTACTTAAATATGCATATTTAAGGGGTCATACTATAACTGTGAGGGAGTAAAGGTTTATTTCAAAATTTACCAAAATAATGGGTAATGTTCTAGTATAATGGACATTAATAAGTTATAACATTGATTTTTGTTATGTTTAAAGTAGTTTTCAGAAATTTACATAGCATTTATCATAAGAATAAGTACAAATTTGTTTACATTTAAGTATATCTATAGGCTTTTGTTCATGTCTGAGGTGTAAATTGTGTATTTTTCAAATAACGTTAGCAACTTTAGATTTAGGAAATTATACACTCTGGAATGTGTTAACTATAAACAGCTTCCTCAGTCAATAAGCTTTCAATTGGGATGATACAACTATCTATTGCTATTATCTGCAATGGAGGAAGGTAGGTCTAAATAGAATAAAACACGGTGGGGTTAGAAAGTAAGAAAGTTGGAAGAACTTACCATATGAAGTTTGTACGACCAAAAACTGAACACCGTTGAAACTGCACTTCAAAACTGTTTTAATGTATTGGTAAATAACAAAACCAAATATCAAGTATAAATTCGTACAAATATAAACATTTTAAAGTTTTCGTTCCTCTATTCGTTTTCACACAGGCCCTTGCCCGCTTGCGCATAGCACCTACAATGACTTTGTTGGAAAGCTTTTCTCTAACTTTTACCACTGCATCCATCATACTTTGCTTTAGTTCTTCTTTATTATTTACAAATATGTCATACACTAAACTCCTCATGTACACGAAAACGTTCAATTTGATTAGGTCTGGGGCTTTAGGGGGGCACGCCAATATATCTCCACGTCCAATATAAATTAGATACTTCTCAATCAACTTCAACCGAACTTCCTCTAACAAACGTGTACAAAAGGTACGTCAGCTTGTTGGAATAGTATTTCCAATCTTCCTGATGATTCAATTTCAGCAATAAATGTTGGAAAGTTGTGCTGCAGAAAATCGAAATAAAGAACACTGTTCAACTAGACTTCAAAGACTCTGGGACCTGTAGATTGAAGTCCAGTCTTCCTTGACAGCAAAGTCATACACTGGACCTACTTCTTATGGATCGTACCAACTTTCAACAAGCACTGGTGAAGTCATGTAAAATCTGAATATCTAGTACAACACTCTCTCTGAGGTCTTGAAGCATTCACAGTGTGATAAGGACATCATCAACTGTACACTGTCCATGTCTAACCAAAACTCATTTTGATGTAATTTTATTATTTTATCAATTTGCATTCTCACAATATTGTAAACAGTAAAACTACCTGAATCAATTTAACAATATAATTAGGCGAGCATCCTTAGTGCATGCGGTTGCGTAATTGTGTTTCAGTGTGTGCCTGCGCGCGTGTGAGCGCGTATGAGTGGTGTGTTTTAATTTTGTAACAGTCCAGTTTTAGAAATCGGCTGGAATAAAATATTTTTGTCTGTTTTATATTGTTTGTGTAGAAGTTAAGTGCATCCCGTTTTTGTTATGAATCTTACTCTTCGTCCACAATCACACATGGTTTTTTGGTTTTGTTGCATATTTGTCACGTAGTTTCATTATCTATCTAATTAACATATATGATTATCGTTCAGCAGACGACCTTTTTTATTCTGCTTGAATTTACATTATATACATCCAAACAGAGTATGCTATTATTAGTCATATTTAGTTATTACTCAATCAAACAATTTTAATTTTGTTCTAAGTCGTATATCGTACATTAGTAATATTGCTATTGCAAATTCGATTAAAGGTGGACTCGGTTCTCATACACAGGCTTATGCCCTTGTGGGAACCTTCTCTTGTTATCTATTGGCACTAGATTTGTATACGTATGTAAATGAGGTAAATAAATGTAAATGTAATTGTGGTATGCTGTTAATCTTCACTCGGTACACCTCAGACTAGATCAAACCCTAGCAAGAGAACCTGAGGGAATTAAGTCTGGTGATTGCAGGGGAGGATACATCTTTTGTAGTATGACCAATCCATCTAACGGGATTGGTACATTTAGGTAATCATGGACAGCCTATAATACAAAGTTGGGTAGTGGCCAATTCTGATCGCAATGAACTGAGTCCTTAATCTCACATTATGCCAACTGTGCCTCCAACATATCGAGTAATCTTGTAACTGTGTCTCTTGCAAACATAAACTGTCCATAGACTCTGGTCATTCTGGGGGTTGTGTCTAGACTTGGAGGGCAATCACAGTGAGATGTACCGATATGGTACTTTTGTAAGTACATAAGATAGACGTATAATAGTAATAATGGAATCCATTATTATTATTATACAAGATATACGTTTTATAAATTTGCGTTTTCACAGACATGTGTAGTGATTTAATCCTCAAAAACCCATTAGTTTTTGATAATGTGCATCTTTCTAATGCACCTAATTAAAAAAAAGAAAAAAAAGTTAAATGACAGGTAATAATTTTAAAAACAATTCTTATAAAGTACATAATTTCCTGACACAGCCGACTTATTTACACATGAAATTAGTAAGAAGCTTATATACATTATATATTTAAAATATAAAAATAACAAATAATGGGGGGGGGTTTGGGGCCCCCGGTTTGCCCCCCTTTTGCATTTTAGATACGGCACTGGTGTATTAGGAAAACAGAAATGAGTCGAAGTATGAGTACGAGTTTGTATTACATGACATCATCATTACATGATGTCAGTGTAGTAACGGCAACGTCATCACTTTTTATGTTGTTTGGAAATGACAGGTATCAGGGAGGCATAAATCAATAACATACTTCTACTACGTGACTAGTGTAGAGTACTGCCGCGCAGCCAAGAAGTGAAACTTTTTTCTATTCTAGATTCGTGATTAAATCTCAAAAAGCATGCTAACACCTAAATTTCTCCGGCAGATTTCATTAAAATGATACATATTAAGGTTTTGAGGTAATTAATATTAAATTGGTGTAAAATCCTTGAATTTAAAGTGGCGAACCCAGTTCGCATGTAGAAACATGTAGCTACAATATTTCATATATAGCAATCAAATAGTTGCTTCTTAAATTCGTTATTAACTAACCACCTACTACAGAAAACGTATACTAAAAATGCAAAAGATTTCTATTTTAATATTTTTTCAAAGATGTTACTATATATATACAGTGTATATATATATATATATATATATATATATATATATATATAATGCCAAACATTATGCTGTAGCCTATATTCTAGAATTATAAGTATATATACATTCTTAAATCCATAATTGAAGTAACTACTCATTTTTGAGGTACAATATTGTATGTACAAAAATTATTATGAAAATTTTTAGATAAATTATATTACAATGTGCTCTTTGTTCTAATAATTTCACTAAGAACACTTCAATTAATTAAAGTATTGCTAATGAAGGGATCAGAAAAAAACAAATGCAAAATGGACTTTTCTTATAGCCTATTGTAGTCTATTGAAAACTCGTGGGAATAAATCATGCAGAAATGTGAAGCCAATGAATCAATATTCGTTCCATCATTCATAAGGATTTTTTTAACAAGTGCTCAGTATAGAAACCCTTTTATTGTCCTTTGTTGAAAATATATACTTGAAAACGAAAAGAACACACACGAATTTTTTTCGTACTTGGTACGAATTGAAAAGATTTCCGACATTTGTCATCGTTATAAGTTAGGAATAGAAATTTTAAAGATTTGAATCTATACTCTTCTTCAGATCTCAAAACATAGAATAATATACATAAGAGGGTTAGTGCTTGCTTTGACACGCGGAGAAGAAAATATTTCAATCCTAGAAACGTAGTGATTTATTTTACTAACTCATAATGATGGCTAATGTCGAAAATCCTGTTAAACGCCCTTTTATTGGATTAAACTAAGTTTCAAAGTTTACAGGGTGAAAGGTAATATATGTAAAATTTATTTATTCTAAACTAAAAGCTTTTGTAAACAGAGTAGGCTCAGACAAAATGTTAGCAATGTGCGTTCGATTTATAAAAACGCAGAGAAGTACAGCACACTTTAAAAAGACACCTTAGTAATAACAGATCTGAAATTTACAACTACCGTTATATTTGAACTTAATCCTGCTTACAATAAACAGCACAGAACTACGATCGATACTTAGGGACTTCATTGTTAACACTGTGATCAATAAACAACACAAAAGGCAGTTGATACTTAATCTTAATTCCTCAATAGCTTTGAAAGAACGCAGATTTATGACACAACTTTTACAGATAATATTTGATAGTATTGTTACTTAATGTAGAGCGTTTTGAAACTACTAGTACTGAGGAAACTGAAACTTCGATTTAGTGGCCCCTACTAAATGAGCGATGGAAGGTGTGAACAGTTAAAAGCATTGCACAACACGGCACGGCGGCGTGCGGCATGTCGCAACATAGATGGAATTCACAAGAGCTATCAGGAGCACAGAATTCAGCCGCCAACAAGTATCCGAGAGCACTGACGCTCTTCATTGACGAGAGAGAAAAACTTAAATACTCAGGAAGGCTTACTCGTGTCTGACAAGTATGCCGAAATACTTTCTTCCTGTAAAAGCTCTTCATATCATTTTTATACACACATGGGAATTAAACATCAGCACCTCAAATAAGAAACAGTGGCATATTGAAGGGGAGGGGCCGCAGGTCGCCTTCTCCTCAAATCATATAAAAACAAACAAAATATTCTAACAGTAATTTAATTTTACTAATACCTTTAATATGAACTATTACTTAATTTTCGTTTTATAATGTCGAATAAAAACAAATAGGGGTGATAAATTTATAAAAACCCGATATAAATCTAATGAAGTAGTTCCGATTAATTCAAGGTTGCCAAGCTTAAAATATCACGACTAATATCAAAGCAGTCGTAATAAATATTCCTACATTTAATTATCTAGTCATAATTCCACGTTTCATGGACATGTTACTATTACGTATATCATAGAAAAAAGCTAGATGTTCAGTTAAATCTGGTGTTGCCCACTGCTTGTTTTATTAGTATCTAGTATGCGTCAAGTTTATGAAAGCTGTAACGCTCTTGAAAGGAACTAAGGGAGGGATGCCACTAACGTAAAAAGGGCAGTAGTCCGTGTTATCGCAACCAAGTAGATAGGAAAATAACCTTCAAACAAAGAACATGCCTTTATTTGCGTTACAGAGGGATAACAGTTTGGCCCATCCCTCCCAAACTCATATGCTGGATAGATACGCCACTAATTAGTAAATAGTTGATTTCGAATTCATATCGTTAGTTTTTTTATTGACAACGTCTTTGTTAGTTACATGATTTTTGAATTATTTTATTTATCAACTGGGTCAGAGTTCCAGAACCGAAAATGTTGTATCCTAATGACACAATATAAATAAATCCAATAATAAAACCTCAATCCAGCTTAAAAAAAAAACTTTTTTTGATTGTTCCTTTAAAGCTTAACCAATGTCACAGTTGGATAATTTGGGTTATTTGTAATTAAAACAACATTTACAAGTACTGATTTGTCACATACTGTATATAACAAACAATTTAATATATATTTATGTTTTTCTTGACGAAGTTATCGAATTTTGTGTGAGTCCTCCACAGTCTTATACGTAGAAGTTTTGGTTTATCATAATATTATATAATGAAATGTTTCTCGTATCAAGACATTACATAGTTATTGTAATACCTTTACGTAGAGATTAATACCTACGTATTATGTAGATATTGACATCGTATCCAAATTATTCTTTATATAAAAATGATGTTTTAAACTTTCAAATGGTTTGGTTTATTTGTCATTATTTAACACACTAATGTGATAGATTTGTGGCAGCTCTTAATACGTTCCTTGTATGAGGAGTCTAAAATGTTGTGTCTTTAAACTTTGTTAAATCTGATAATCCAAGTCTTAAAAAAAATTAAAACGCAAGTATAACAAACAAAACAATCCAATTTTGAGTAAATACGCAATAGATGTTACTTGTATCAAACTGAAGATAACTATATTGTAGGTGAAAGGTCACGTAGGTGATACAATTATATTATTTAATGAGGGAAATTGTTTGCGAAATTTTAAGTTTTGTATTAGATAACTATATTGTACAATGTCTTTCTGTTTGATGGAAAGTTGCAACTACACTACTAAAGCTTTTAGTATAATTGCAGCTAACTTGATGTTATATACCTTCTGTACATTTTACAAACACTTTTGACTCAGGCTAGATGCAATAATACAAACTTGTCATAACAAACATTTTATAATATGTTTGATGTTTGGTGTGTACATGTAGGATTACACTTTGTAGCAAAATTTCAGAAGCCAATATTCTGAACATTTGGCGAATGCCAACTAACACGTTTGATTTAAGTTTACTCCAGGTTTACAGACTTGCCGCGACAAAATACTTCTAAGTATACAAATTGGACACGTCTAACTTGTTATTAATTCATGGCAAATGTATTTTGCCAGCGGCGAAAATTAAAACTTGACATTTTCCCAGCAGACCTTTGATTATTGACCAAAAATGTGGTGAAATAATAGCAAAACTTCTGAATTTTTATTGAATTTTACATACTTTGTAATAAATAAAAGGGCCATATCCCTTACTGTTTAAGTGATCACAGTTTGGAAATAGCTTGAAAGAAATGTGAGGAAGTGTATGAAATATGTACAGTAAAAGAGGGTTCAATAAAAAATATTCATAAATACAATGTTAGCGCAAACATAAACAATTTGAGTTTCCGGGTGTTAAGTTATTGGTTTTTGATTATCATTTTTAAATAGTTCACAAAAAAGGATACTACACGTTAAAGTAATATAAAATAAAAAAGTGTTATAATGTATAAAAAAACTCCCCAAGAGAATTATAATGTACAGAAAAATACTGTCAGATCGTTATTTTGAAAGTAAAGCATTGAAACAAGAAACTTGGGTGAAATAATAATTGGATTCAGTTTCAACCTCAAAACACTAAATTTAAAATCTACTGGAAAGTATTGCAGTAGTAACAGAACCATTTATCCAGTGCCTATTGATTTTCATGGCTGTAATTAAATATTTCAAACTTTATTGATATTGAACTAAAACAAAAAATTATAGGTAATGAACAAAACAAATTTCCTACTGTAATTTATATTATTTAACATCAATGCCTAAAAGTTACAACTTAACTTTTAAAATTGATTTTTATTTCCTCCCATCACCTTGGAACTTGTTTCAAAAGAAGAGGAATAAAGTTTTATAAGTTCATTTTAGAGTTTTTCCCAACCCCCTTAGCAGCTCCCATACCATTACATAGTGATATCAAGGTATTTATTTATTTCCAACTTACCTTAAATTTTCCATGAAAAATGTATGAAAAGGAATATTGATGATAAAGAAACTGTTTAAAAACAAAACATTTTATTATCATTTATACAATAGCAATTTCAAATTTACAAGTTCAAGGCTACAAGTTTACAAGTATTATTAAAAACTTATCATAAAAGATCACATCACTTACTTAGCTTGATACAGTTTCTCGAATAATACAATGTTATTGGGTCGATTAAAACAAGTTCACATTTATATAACATTTTGTATGAATATAAGTCGCTGAAAAGTAAGTTTTTCGCCATTAAAGAATGTAGAGAAATTAACGTTTCTTTGAGGTCCAGTAGTACACTAGTACTGTGTGAAACCTTGGCTGCAAATATAGTCAAAGACCAAATTACAGACAGTTTCGTAAGTATAAATACATAGAGTAAAAAAAAAAGATAATTTTGAAACTTTAATGCAAACTATTGCTATGGTAGTTAAACAAAATGTTATTCTGGAAGATTCCATGAACACCAAAATATTCTATGAACAATATCAGAGCATCATTTTCATTGTATATCACAGTATCGAAATGCATGAAATACTAAAAATATTGAAAAGGAAATGTTAATTTTAAAATTTTAAAGCATATACCATTCTACTCACATAATAGTCACAAGTGATCTGTGGTATTTAAAGCCAGGCTAACTTATCGACATATCTTTGGTGAGAATTTGTCAGTTTAATCGTAAAACGGTTATAAACTGATTCTATTACTTGACTGTAAACGAAAGATGCTCTTTTCTACATTTTAATTACACGTTATTTGGAGTTATTGCTTTATTTTTATCAAAAGATTTTGAAATTATTCACTTATTAAGTTTCAGTTCAAATTTTGAGGGACTTCTCACGGGTGTAGGGTCAATCATGATGGCGTAGAAAGTAGTTTTTAGATTCTATGTAGATAGGCATAGTTTCATTTTTATATAACAAAATCGATAAAAAGTTATCAAATTTTACCTGGAGATTTGTACAGTAGAAGATCCACTAGAGTCCAAATGTGTCCCAGAGAAAAAAGATTATATATCCAAGACACTTAAGAATTTACATTCACAAACTTGACCCGAAAATATATGGCTTATACCAAAATTTGACAGATGCAGATACAACTGTTTTGTGCACACTGTGAATGCATGAAAATTGTTTCACTTTATATAAAAGAACATTTAGATTTCTTAAGCCTAAGGCTAGTTAAATGTTGTCATTACGTTCAAAACATAAGGATTTGTCAAATTATTATGTTTATGAACAATAACTAAGCTGAGACATTAACTGTGAAGTGTAAGCCATTAAGTGACGTAAAGAATCGGCTGTAGGACAACGACCTTGAAGTTTACCCTATAATATATGTGTTAGTCTTCAAACGCATTTAGGCATTTATTTGTGACCGACCGTAGAATAAAGAGAGGAGTTTCATTTCAAATATATGATTAATATGCATTCAAATGCTTGAGCATCTGACTTGTAAAGCGTGTATTTTTGAATATATACACAAATAAGTAATAAGTTAGAGAATTCCCCCCCCCCAATAATTAATAACATTATTGAAAAACTAAACGTATTCAGATGCGTAGATAATTATAAAAAGACACAGCTTTCATAATTCTTCATGGATACAAATATGGGTGTAAACGGGTTTGAGGTTTAAGATTGCTCTTATTGGCTAAAATTCAGCTTACATGTCACATCAGATCGATCTTATCTTTCAGATTTTCATTCTTTTTGTTATGGCTTTGCGAGTACGGTAATTACTATTTAATATCGTAATCTATAGCCAACCTGTAATCAATGGCTCCGTGGGTTTTGAAAGATATTCATTTTATACTATAAGAAGAAATCAATAAAGCACGATACATAAAGATTTGTTTCTTAACTTACTCCCAGTAAAAGTGCTTGGCCACATTTTACCAAACTTAGTAAAGTATATAAAATAATTATATAAATGCGAACAACATATACAAATTAGTATTGTTATTGTAACACATTCCATTCATAGGCAACAAACAATTATTATGTAGTATATTGTTTTAATACTAAATAAAAGAAGTAGGATGGACGAGCGCTAAATAAAATTCCCTAAAACATTGCTTTTTAGACTTAAAGTCGGGATACTTGAGTGTTGTGTTTTAGTAAATTATTGCAAACAATAGTATTACTTAATCGAACAGTGTAAATTGTCTCTATAAACATCGTTGAACGCTATGAAATTTATTTAAGAGTAGTACATTTTATGAGACAACACGTCTGTTGGTTTAAATCTCTGTTTTAAATCAATTATTTAAAACTTGATATTCTAGGGTACTCTAGTATGTAAGGTGCAGATCTACCATTCCTTCACTAAATATTGTAATCAGTTGTATAAGTAATATAAACTATTAAATATTTAGTGATAAAAATATTGTGTCATTGTTGGAAACATGTATTGTATTTTACAAACAGGTGGTTTCGTGTAGAACATTACCCAATAGAAAATAACGAATATAATACAAAATCTTACAATAAACCATCACAGTAGTAACAACCTTGAAATCTTTGTGTTATTCAACAAATGGCAAAATAATTATAATAACAATCTAGAATAATCCACATATATTTAATATTAAAACGTAAATAACGCTGGCGTTGAAACTTTTGTGCACCAATAACTGATAATATTATACTATAAATAAAGATTTGTAATTTACTAGCTAATGTCCGTTGATTTTTCTAAAAACATACACTAAAAAGTATTGTGGTTTAAAAATACTGTTCACTATATGTTCAGTTAGTGTGCAAAATAGTGAAAGCAAGATATACCTAAGATATAAACGTAACGTATATTTGTACGAAACAATTTTCTTAATGTGACGGTTATTTAATTCTATGAACTATCCTGATTTATATAAGAGACAAGTAGCCTACACTCACAGATAACAGTGAGTGTGGTGAAATAAAAATTCCTTATAACATCTTTATAAAACATTCTATTCTTTAGTTTAAAAACGTGCTCGAAAACTCAACTACACATGAACTTATGCAAACACATTTATGATATGTAATTGTTATTCATAAGTTACATTCATGATATTTGTGTTCTGTGACCTGCAATTTTCATTGCAATACAGTTCAGATATCAGAAATAAATAATTCGTAAATATATAGTAAAAACCAATATTAACATTAAAACCTTTCAAAATAATGATCGTACCATGTGAATTAGGCCATAAATGGAGGTAAAAAATGAACATCTAAGATAATTTCACTCCTAAATTAGGTTTCAAGGTAGATAGATCACTTACATAAGTACTGCAATAACTTAAGTTAGTGTTTTCACAAAGTGTAACCACTTACATTAAATTTATACTTCCCTCCAACGATAACTTAAATTGAAAACTAACTTATAGATGGACCTTTTATTGTATTAGAAAAATCCTTCATGACTGTAAAGCTTGTATACGAGTATAATCAGTTACAAGAATGCACCTTAAGCACTTTGCTTGCACCTTATTAAATCAGTCAGGTTTAAAAAAATATCAGCTTATTCAAGTAGGTTGTGCAAATTGTTATGAAACTAGTAACACATTTAAATACACAAAGAAAATATGAAAATGTGCTTATTATTAATAGTTTAATAAAAAAAATTAAGCAGCTCATTAAGAGCTAAATAATGAAAACGTATGGTGTTGATGACAGTCCGTCTGATACACGTGATTTATAACAATTTCGATAGTTCAATCAAACTGTTATTGTCTATATTAACCCCCGATCGGCCAATCCCTATTACCTGGATCTATCACTAGTAAGCATGGTGAGTTATTACAAAACAACATGTATTGAGCAAAATTATTTCTTCCTAGCCATTCCATTACTGCTCTGATGCCTCAAAATATTTTATTTTCATTTTATAGTAGTTCTCTACAGTTCATCAAAGAAGCAACAAAATTAAGTGTAAACATTAAAGCAATGTTGACTTATAACCTTTTTCCGTGCATATTTGAGTACAGAAACTGTTTTAGACGATGGATCTGAACACAGTAAAACTTCAGGTTTGGCTTCAAGAATACATACCCGAATCGAAATCTTGTATATACACTATAACATTGCAATTAAATTATTTTGGTCTTTTTATAGAAATACAAAAGATTTATGTTACTATTTAAAAGTTGAAAATGATTCCTATACTGTATTTTTGGAAAGGGATAACATAAATTTAAAATTTAAAACAAATTAGTCTGTTCAACTCTTGAAAACTATGAAACTGAATCAAACTTAAATGACGTAAATGTCATTGGTTTAGTGAAATAGTGGGCTATTAGATTGGTAGGTAGTCAATACAGATCTTTAAACCTTTTGTGCCTGGATATACAGTGTAGTTGTATGTCAAGACACTATTTATAGAAGTTTCTTTCTTGTATGATCTAATATCTTGTTTGAGGCATCTGAAGCTTCCTTTGAACGCTTTACTTCACAATTTATCTAAGATGTCGAGATCAAATAAAAATAATCGAATTATAGAATTTTAATTTACCTGCTGTTTTGCTATTTACACATAGTGAAAGTATGATGAACGTATTTACAACATGCTATAGCAAATGAAAAGATAACGTAAACATCTAAATCAAGGAGAAAACATTGAACGTGACATTACAATGAACCGAGAGTCAGGTAACAAGTCCGTAACTACTGCAAACTAGTTTATTAAACTATACAAAACAGAATATACACAACATCGTCTTCGCTTATAAACATTATCAGAAAAATACATCACATATGATTAAAATGGACCATTGATTTCAAATCACGTTTGGTAAACGAAGTACTTGGCGTTGACGGCTCATATTTAGACGTGGTCGGAGGAGTCTTCGTCAGGAGCTACCCTGATGATAGGAACCGAGGCCAATGTGACCTCGTCGTCTATGAGACTGAATCCGAGGACGCAGTCTGCCTGAGGCTCGTTCAGTTTGGGGTAAGGGTAGGGTCCTCGCAGTCTCCGGTACGCCGTCAGCCTGTGGTGACGTTTGCTGTCTACCTCACATCTGCTGAACTCTCTGAAGAGCGCGTCACTCTTCTCGTCTACCGAGTAGTCTCTCGTGTATTCCGCACTTCCACCTAAGTCTCTTCTCTTCTTGGACGTAGGTTGGCCTCCAGGTTTCCTCCGCCCGTCCCACGAGGTGCTCTCGTACAGAGAGTACGGTGGTGACCTCAGTCCCGCTACCCCTTCGTCTAGCTCCGACTCCGCACAAGAATGCCTCTGAATCGGGCACCTGGACAATAAAAGATTCAGAGTTAATTGTATTCTTTGATACATTTGCAACATGTAGTTATATGATAATGCACTTTTCTGCACCGTAATGTGACTGACTACTTTTTTAGTGATTCCCCGTCTTATCTCGACGAAATTAAACAAGAAATAGGTTGGAACGAAAATAAACAAGAGATGCAAATAGTGGTAGTGCAGGACAAGAGTGTGATGAATACGTTTATGGATACAATATTGTCCTTACACATATATTAAATAGGAAATGCGATTTTGAAACAAACAAGAGATGACAGTAGTGGTAATGCAGGGCAATAGTGTGATGAATACCGTTTATGGATACAATATTGTCCTTACACATATATTAAATAGGAAATGCGATTTGAAAACAAACAAGATATGCCAGTAGTGGTAATGCAGGGCAATAGTGTGATGAATACGTTTATGGATACAATATTGTCCTTACACATATATTAAATAGGAAATGCGATTTGAAACAAACAAGAGATGCCAGTAGTGGTAATGCAGGGCAATAGTGTGATGACTACGTTTATGGATACAATATTGTCCTTACACATATATTAAATAGGAAATGCGATTTGAAAACAAACAAGAGATGCCAGTAGTGGTAATGCAGGGCAATAGTTTTGATGAATACGTTTATGGATACAATATTGTCCTTACACATATATTAAAATAGGAAATGGGATTTGAAACAAACAAGAGATGCCAGTAGTGGTAATGCAGGGCAATAGTGTGATGAATACGTTTATGGATACATATTGTCCTTACACATATATTAAATAGGAAATGGGATTTGAAACAAACAAGAGATGCAGTAGTGGTAATGCAGGGCAATAGTGTGATGAATACGTTTATGGATACAATATTGTCCTTACACATATATTAAATAGGAAATGCGATTTGAAACAAACAAGAGATGCCAGTAGTGGTAATGCAGGGCAATAGTGTGATGAATACGTTTATGGATACAATATTGTCCTTACACATATATTAAATAGGAAATGCGATTTGAAACAAACAAGAGATGCCAGTAGTGGTAATGCAGGGCAAGAGTGTGATGAATACGTTTATGGATACAATATTGTCCTTACACATATATTAAATAGGAAATGCGATTTGAAACAAACAAGAGATGCCAGTAGTGGTAATGCAGGGCAATAGTGTGATGAATACGTTTATGGATACAGTATTGTCCTTACACATATATTAAATAGGAAATGCGATTTGAAACAAACAAGAGATGCCAGTAGTGTAATGCAGGGCAAGAGTGTGATGAATACGTTTATGGATATACAATATTGTCCTTACACATATATTAAATAGGAAATGCGATTTGAAACAAACAAGAGATGCCAGTAGTGGTAATGCAGGGCAATAGTGTGATGAATACGTTTATGGATACAATATTGTCCTTACACATATATATTAAATAGGAAATGCGATTTGAAACAAACAAGAGATGCCAGTAGTGGTAATGCAGGGCAATAGTGTGATGAATACGTTTATGGATACAATGTTGTCCTTACACATATATTAAATAGGAAATGCGATTTGAAACAAACAAGAGATGCCAGTAGTGGTAATGCAGGGCAATAGTGTGATGAATACGTTCATGGATACAATATTGTCCTTACACATATATTAAATAGGAAATGCGATTTGAAACAAACAAGAGATGCCAGTAGTGGTAATGCAGGGCAATAGTGTGATGAATACGTTTATGGATACAATATTGTCCCTTACACAATATATTAAATAGGAAATGCGATTTGAATCAAACAAGAGATGCCAGTAGTGGTAATGCAGGGCAAGAGTGTGATGAATACGTTTATGGATACAATATTGTCCTTACACATATATTAAATAGGAAATGCGATTTGAAACAAACAAGATATGCCAGTAGTGGTAATGCAGGGCAATAGTGTGATGAATACGTTTATGGATACAATATTGTCCTTACACATATATTAAATAGGAAATGCGATTTGAAACAAACAAGAGATGCCATAGTGGTAATGCAGGGCAATAGTGTGATGAATACGTTTATGGATACAATATTGTCCTTACACATATATTAAATAGGAAAAATGCGATTTGAAACAAACAAGAGATGCCAGTAGTGGTAATGCAGGGCAATAGTGTGATGAATACGTTCATGGATACAATATTGTCCTTACACATATATTAAATAGGAAATGCGATTTGAAACAAACAAGAGATGCCAGTAGTGGTAATGCAGGGCAATAGTGTGATGAATACGTTTATGGATACAATATTGTCCTTACACATATATTAAATAGGAAATGCGATTTGAAACAAACAAGAGATGCCAGTAGTGGTAATGCAGGGCAATCGTGTGATGAATACGTTTATGGATACAATATTGTCCTTACACATATATTAAATAGGAAATGCGATTTGAAACAAACAAGAGATGCCAGTAGTGGTAATGCAGGGCAATAGTGTGATGAATACGTTTATGGATACAATATTGTCCTTACACATATATTAAATAGGAAATGCGATTTGAAACAAACAAGAGATGCCAGTAGTGGTAATGCAGGGCAATAGTGTGATGAATACGTTCATGGATACAATATTGTCCTTACACATATATTAAATAGGAAATGCGATTTGAAACAAACAAGAGATGCCAGTAGTGGTAATGCAGGGCAATAGTGTGATGAATACGTTTATGGATACAATATTGTCCTTACACATATATTAAATAGGAAATGCGATTTGAAACAAACAAGAGATGCCAGTAGTGGTAATGCAGGGCAAAAAGAGTATGATTGATTTGTTTTAGAATAAAATACAGCCTTAAAAATACTTTCAGATACAAGTGCTGTGTGTATGAATAGACAGGAATTTGGTACAATTTGTGTGTCAGCTGAGATCTATTGCTTGAGTGATTGATCCTAAGAATGAATGAGTGTATCATGTTATATGGAAGTATGTGCAAGTACAATGTTTTAGTATACGAATTTGGAAATGCTTCGCACTTCTACCCAAGTCTGCACTCTTATGAATAAAGTGGTGATAAATTATTGTTAGTGGATATCAGAAATTATAATGAGTGTGCCTGTTTTGTTTTTGATATTTTCAGGTTTCCTTTTTAAATTGCATAAAAAAATTGTATGTGCAGTATATGTATAAGAAGTTACGTATAAATCTTCTTGTTAAGAATCAGAGAATAAAACTACATAATTTTGAAGTAAAAAGTTAAACAGTTTTACAGCACACACTGTATTTATTAGTTGACATTATGTATATTTATATAGTACACTTAAACTCACGCATAAAATATTTTCCTAAATCAATGATTATTGTACTCGTTCACTTGAATCGATTTTATATGGATTTTATGCTTAGATAAATTTAATTACTTCGGTCTAACAATATAAGCATAATTGATAAAAAAAGTATTATTTGAACATTTACACAATTTTATGATTTTGACCGAATAAATGAGTTTCAAATAACTATTTATTGGACAGAATTTACTGTAGAACTACAGTTATCGAATATCTAATACTTTTAGCTAAACCAGAGGTGGTTGGGTAATGATGGTAACGATAAGAAAATCTTGAGTAGTGGATATTAAAAAGGGAATAAGAAAAGTTTTCACAATAGTGAATACTTAGTCTACAATACGATATGACGAATTGTTGATACGCTAAATGTTCGCAGTTTTAAATGTTGTGGGAAAAGTAAAATTTTAACTTAATTGTTAAAATATCTTAA
Source organism: Homalodisca vitripennis (assembly GCF_021130785.1). Taxonomy (NCBI): domain Eukaryota; kingdom Metazoa; phylum Arthropoda; class Insecta; order Hemiptera; family Cicadellidae; genus Homalodisca; species Homalodisca vitripennis. The sequence goes on from NC_060215.1 coordinate 70,433,816, forward strand.
GTATCATAACTATTATTCAGATAAACACTCAAACTGTAAGATTGTTTACTAATTTTCCCACAATCAATAGTATACATGAAAAGTATCAAATTAATGAATGAAATAAAACTTGGCTTTATTAGAGATTGAGACTATGAATCCTCTCTTCCTCTTAACGACAAATATATCAAAAAATACTCTAAACAAAGTTAAAAAAAGAGTATTTTGGTTACAAAAGTTTGTAGGAAAATGGCGCATACAAATATGGCACATATGTGTTAAATATGGCATTAATGAATCATGATTACTAATGAGTTATTTATGAATCATGGAAGCTGTGTAAACTGATATATGTACAGTGTGGAGAATCTGAGATAACTGTGGTAAGTTTTTAAAGCCCTCGAAAGGGGGGTTTCAACGTTCTTTCAATCTGAATCGTTAAATATTAGCAACTTACTCATCATCAAAGCTAATAGTTAATACTCAGTATCATTCGCCAGATTCCCATAGTAAATTGAACGGATAGTAATAACAACCTCATCTTTGTTTACAGTGTAAAAAGCAATCATTGTTTATGCAATGACAGAGCGCGTTTGATTATGCTAAACTTCATTGTGTTAAGTTTGATGATGATTTTCACCTTTTATTATGGTTCCAACGATAAATACGATATTGTGTTGTTAGGATATAGGTTCCCAACTCATAATACTAACAGTATTCCCAATCCAATTAATAACATAGGTCAGCATAGTAACGCAAATCTAGATTGGTATGGAGACTATCACAATTCAATATAAGAAGTAAGAAATGTTATTTAAAGAATAGTTTTTACATTGTTTAGTTAAACTCCTGGAAAAGTATACCTAATATCAGAATAAATAACTATTAAATTAATAAAACTGTAAATCTGAAATTGCTTCCTATTATAATTTTCAGGTCTGAAAATGGGGGCTATTTCAAATTTTCAAAAGAGAGATTTTATGCAAAATTTATAGGAATAGTAAGAATGGCTTGTTTCTACATGAACGCTTTAAGACTATGTTTATTGAGTTGGTAACAAAGAACAAAAGGTTTTACTGAGCATTTAGACACAGTAATAAATTAATCATGTACACCCCATACTGGCTGAAAACCATCCCAGGAAATTCCCCTGTGGTCTTCTGATTCCTGTACTGAAAGTGGTTATCGACGTTTATCCTGTTGTTCTAAATGCTACATTTTAATAATATATATTCGTCTTAAAACCGGGGATTTGAAACTAAAATTTGTTTATATAGTTTATTTCAAAGAGGTTTTTTATCCTAAGGTTTCAGAAAAGTTTTTCCTGAAATCACTTAATTTTCGTAATAATAAATTTTTCGTGTACAGAAATTTCATACATTTTTTCAATTCAATCAATTTCGTAGGAGAACCATTTGCCTTATTTTGCATCTTTTTAAATGCAAACCTGCCTGTAGGGCAGCGTGCCACATGATTGATTGGTTGAATGCTAGGAAACAGTCGACTAAACACGGAAAGGTGCGGAGCCTACGGCACTTGTCGTCAGCATCGCGCGTCGAGGAAGACGACCAATTGGTTTCCGATGCAGTAAATCACTGGTTTCCTGAACCACAGAGCACGTAATAGGCAGGTTGACTCCTCCAGCTTCTCTAGTTGAGGTTGTAGAAAAAGGCATAAGTGGTCCGTATAGCATACACCGTCTCCGTTATGATAATATTTAATGTTTCTATCAAAACCAAGAAGTTCAGTCTTACGTGTTTTAAACATACAGACTGTTAAAACATTATTTTAGTAGTTGTTTGTACATTTTTAACTTTTTCAGATACTGCAAAATGTTTATTCCATGTTTACTACTGTTACAAACATAAATTTTAAGCCATTATCGAAAATGAGATAAAATCTTAGAGGACGTTTTAAGATGGCTCTTTAAAGACACACAGATGGACTAAATCTTACACGAATTCAAGTATTTGGCGCTTTTGTCTACCCTTCAGTGGACGTCGAAAAACGTCAACTTCAAGGAGAGTACTTAAAAGTATTACGTAGACATAATTTTCACAGCTAACTAAAGTAGTAATAAGAGTATTTGAGTGTTTTCGGCAACCAAAAAAAGGTAAAGGTAAATACTTGTCATTTCATTCATTTCAGTACTACATATTAAAGCAGCAAAACCAGTTTAGTAACTGTAATTACGTTCATGTTTGCAAACCACCATGTTATTATTCAGAAAAATCTCTCGAAATAACCATATTCTGCAGTAAGTGGGAAACAGAGAGTAAAAAGTATTACGTAGTCATAATTTTCATAGCTAACTAAAGTAGTAATAAGAGTATTTGAACAGACAGGGTGTTTGACAGGTTGGGCAGGTTGTATTTGGACTAATCGATGGTAACCCACTATAACATTTTGCAGTACATATTAGTTTAAATCGTTGGTTGTTCGGTGCTGAGGAGGTAACTTCTACCGCTTAATACAGTGTTCGCGCTGATAAGATGCGCGTTAATATCATAAGGCTTTGTTACGTAAAAACTATTTTTGAATGTTCTAAGAAAGATGAATCTAAGAGGGCATGTCATATAACTTAGTAGACCATCTAATAATCTCTTCTCTCTAACCTCTCAAACGTTCCTCTAAAGATTGAAATATTTAACAGATATCGTACCTATGCCATGTCATGAATTTCTCTATATTGTTGGATTGGTTTTTGTAGATTCCATAAATTTGGTAAAATCGTGGTAGTACGTTCAAACTACTATCAATGATAAAAGGACCAACTATGTTGAGTTAAAAATTTCCCAACCAGAAATTTACCTTTTGTATGTCTGAAGAAGTCCTAAATATAAACCTGTGCCAGAAAAATGTGTCTGTTTGTACAAATATAATACGTATAGTTAAGTCAGTTGACGTTTCCGTTTGAAATAATTTTTGATTCACCTATAATTGCATTTGACTAGTAAATATAGTTGTCAACAATTAGAATATGTATATAACTTTTGATATCATTGTGCCACAGAATTAATGATCTAAAAAATCCTGGGACACTTCATGTCGAAGACGCAACTTATAATGGTATTTTTGTTACATCTGTATACACATGAGAAATACAGAGTTAACACGTCATTATGAATATCGACTTTTTGCCACCTTCGAGGATGAGAATTTTCAAGAAAAAATTTAAATCACGTATCGTATTATTATTATTTCATTAACGTTCCATTTCCCAAAACACTGGACAGTGCAAAAACTCTATAAATTATTATAAGTAACAAAATAAATTTCCTGTCATGAATATCTGCATTTGAATCTCGTTGATAAAACCGCTGTTATGAGTAAGATACATTGATGCTCTCAATTCCAGTTAACTCCAGTTACACAATTACTATAAACCTTCACTGTGACTCTATACTGAGTGATACTGAGAAACAGTAATCTGATTGAATGCTTATGGCGTTTGTCACAGTCAACGTGTTAAAATAATACCAGTTGTAACAACTAATTTCAGATTAAGATCAAAGAATAATAATTGCATAATAGTTTTAGGTCACTAATAGTAGAAACCAATAATGATTAGTAGGTTCTCAACATGAAATTTAATCTTAGATGAGACTGAGAAAGGACTGAGTATAAGTCAGACCAAAGAGGATGTTTGACGTATGTCTAATATTTATTGTTAAGTCGGTTGACGTTACAGTTTGAAATAAATATCTCTTCACCATAGGATCTAACGATACTCGAGCCTATGCAATCCAGCTTGACTTACCTGAGCCATTGTCAATATAATCCATGAAGAACATTTCAATTGTTACAGTTAACGATTTAAGATTTTTGATTAATAAATAACCACGAATAAATTAATTTACAATGAATACCACAACTGAACCAATTCAGCTGTATGTGCGGTTCGGTTGAATACGTGTTATTCAAGCAGTACTTTAATTATATTTACCGATCTACAGTTATACTTAATATTTTCCTTAATTCTACTAAGGGATATACACTGAAAGTATCACGGAGGCTCCATATACTAAAAATATGTGTAAATTTAGTATCCGTGTAGTATACCATCCTTCTGTATGTCTAAGCTTAAAATATATAAATCTGTATTGACCAATAGAATAAACAGAACATAAATTGTATGTAACTACTATCTGAAAGCACCAGTGCTCCGCTTATCATTAGACTTAAGGAATACTGAAATTAGTTAAAGTTAAGATTAACGTTGATAATTAATTAAATAAACCCAAAGAATTCCAGTTTAAAAATAATTTCAAAAAGTTATTTTTCTAATACTACAGTTGTATACATTTTGTAGATTTTAAACTTTAATTTAATTTTTTTAAACTTTTGAATTTTAATTCAATTTTAACAGTTAGTTGAAGACCTTCAGCTAACACCCTCCTGTGCATGTGAGGGCTACCAAAGTTGATGTTTATTTTTCACCAAGTCCTGAGTACCTCTTTGTAAACACAATTTTAAGTCTTTTTCTGGCGACCTGGCTGGCAGCTGGGCTTACTATGGAGCATGTAGACCTAGCCATGGGAGAAACAGTAACTCCTCAGAGTGACGCCAGCCATCTTTAAACTCTGCCCTTGTGCTGTGTAGATACTAATGGCATAGCATAAATTTATAAGGAACTGCAAACGGTTGCATTCAAAATGACAGTCCGACGGAATAAGAGAAATACGACCTTTGTTTCTCCTTGACCTGCGCCTGTAAATATTGTCGCTTTAATAACATGTATATGTGGAGTTTTCGCCTGTAGCCTGGTACCGCTACCGAGTTTGGGAGGGTTTAAGTTGTGGAGTAGCATTATAGAAGAACCATCTTAGGGAGAAATAATATTTATATGAATTCCAGGGGAGTTCAGAGTGTGAAGAAACTCCACTGGATAGTTAATAGCGTCTTCTGTCTCAACCACTGAGTACCTTGATTCATACTTCAAAACTGCAAAAAGTAATTCTTTCAACAACGAAAGGTTTATTACATTTACAGAGTCATTAGTTGGAATAAGCATTGTCCTCTCCTACAACCACGTTGGACTTTTGTACACATTGTAATTTAAATTAGGATATATCATGTCAAGCAGTGACTTCTTATCACTAACAGAATGACAAAGATTTTGAGGTATTTTAAATTTATTGTATTCTAACAGTTTACCATCATCTATCTGTATAGTCAATGTAAAGAAAAATCCAAGATGAACTGCAAGGTAAATGGCTGGAGGATTGCAATCGTGTATGGGAAAGCAAAAGATTCGCAGACAGCATCGGAAGTGTTTATGTAGCGCCCTTACTCGTACCTTGATACCGTGTTAAGTTCATTTTCAACTGTAAATACAGCTTGACCGGATCCTTTGCTGACGTACTTACAAATTTATTTGATGGACTTGACACAGTTGCACTACTCGACTGAGAAGACAGAATAGGGTTATAAGTACCACCCATTGATTGTCACGCTGCATCCCGTAAATGTAAACAACATATCCATCATCTGAAGGAGAAAGCCTGCGGTATGTAGGATAAACGTCATCACCAATCTGTTTTTCTCTCAGAAGAGGACGGGGATACTTCTTTTTGCAGGATCTGTACAGGGCCAGTATCTGTTGAGAGCTTCACACTGGCCGTGGATCATCGCTGACCTGAGAGCCTCATGAAAGGCAGGGTCTAGCTAGCTCTAAGCCAGGTATATCTGAACAAAACTTTTTCAATCATGGCTAGTTTTATCTTTTCTTTCAGCCAAAGGATAATGTGTTTACATGACCCAAATATTGACCATTTGGTAAGAAGTTTCATAAAATCTTTCACATTTAAGTAAAAAACCCGCGTAGTAGGAATCCTGAGTACACTAATGCATGTAGCGAGGCCTCCAGTGAAGCTTGATGGTAGCACTACCATCTTACGTAGCTGCGATACGATATCTGACCATCAGCTTTTCTCATGGCATCCTTCAAGTAAATATTGTCTTCACTTCCCAACTTTTTTGATTGGTCTGAATAAAGTATAATCTTTCCGTTTCTGTTTTTACGTACCTAACAATAAAAAATTGGTTGAGAAGATTACGAAACAAAAGTGAATAAGGTTCTTCGCCTTCTGCTCCATCAACATGAATAGTTGAAATCTGTTACGGAGTGATCTTAAGTTGGTGTTTGGTGAGGATTTTAATGCAATTCCCATCTTTTCCACAGCAGAACATTAAAGGATTCTGAGAATTATACACTCGATGGAGCTCACTTATTACTATTAGTTCTTTGTCCCTGCTGTGAAAAACAACGTCTCGCTTTTCGAACACCTTATCAAAAATCAAGACATCAACTTCGTTAGTGGAAGTACTGTTGTAACTTCCTCTGTGAGCATTCAAAGGCTTTATGTCAGCACTGATAACTACCTGGAAAATCTTTAAGATCATTAGGAATAGACTCAACAGCAGCTTCGAAACCGCAGTCTTTACTTACTGTTACTGCACTGACTTTTTATATTAGTCATACGAGGAGAGTACGTAATGGTTGAACAATAATATTTTTAGTTCGACTGTAGCTAAAATTGAAAACTATTATCCAATAACAAACTTATTCACTTAAAGACTCATTTCACATAGAGGGAGCCCTAATACAAATAATTGTACTAACAGTAATACTCAGTTGACAATCGCATATATCGATTCACTGTAGATTAGCACCTTTTCCCGACTTTTAAAGGCACTGGACTATTTGAAACGTGATGTAATATAGATGTTAGTTTTCGCGCTTTGTAGTACCGATACAGGACAAACTACTTAGAAAATAATTTTTATTGCGAATATAACGTGTCATAAAAACAATCCATTAAGTTTTAGTACGACCCGTAATGCTATTTCAAAGAGTTTACAATGCGTGAGAAATCGTGTTTTTCGCGAGTTAGCCGCAATCCAGACCAAGTTTTTCAAAATCTATTCTTAGTGAGACTAAGACACAAGAGGAAGGTGTTCAAACTTTCATTGCAATCCGTTCTGTGGTTTTTGAGACTTCTTGAGGAGTGAGTGAGTGAATATAGATGCTTTATATAGCTGCCCTCAATTAACACGTGGCCTTGCCCAATGTACCATTCACTATGTGCGAATTTTTTTAGGTGTAATATTGTTACACTAAATACAATGTTTTTGTCTGCAGCATTAAAAAAATATAAACATGTAGTAGTAGGTATTTAAAATTAGTAATGTAATGCATTGCAATTATCCTAAGTTTTATGGTATTTCACTGTTTTTACGTTTTTTATGTATTAGTGTTTTCTACACCTGAAAAAGAGATTTCAATACATGCTTTTTGTTAAAATATAACGATGAAAAATACCCGAAATCATATTATAATCATTCATTGGAGTTATTATAGCCTTGCCTAGTTCAACTAGATTCACTAATCTTTTGACTTCAAACTATTGTTTAATATATACCGTGGCTTGACTACTAACCCTTCGATGTCAATATCGTCTAGAATGGCTTCCTCGGCCTCTGACACGTCCTCGAAACTTTCCCCGAGGGATGGGATGCGGTGTGGAGGGTCACCGTCAGAGCTGATCACGTGCTGCTGAGGATACAGCAGTTTGAGACTATTGGGTACTGGGTTCTCGAGGCTACGATACCCACTGTCAGCGCGCAGCTGCTGCAGCCTGTGTACCTGCTGCTCGCCTGGACTGTCCGTATTGTCCGTTGTGCTCTCGAAACTCGTTGTTGCCTGCAATTGTTTTGCCATACAGAATTATCATACCGAATTAATTTTGTCACAGTTTAGATTATTTCAAATATTCATCCATTAACACAATAAGACCAAAATACGAACAATCATACTTACAAACACAACACAAAGATTCAAAAAATTGAAATTTTCTAAATTTAACCTCTGAATTTAAACTTGATAACTATATAAAAATAAATGTACATAGCAAAAAACCATCAAGATAGATCTTAATATAAAACGAATGCAGGCATCTTTGTCTTACTAAAATTGTTCTCTGGAATGCATGTGAAATGTGTAATCAACTAAAATAGCGGAAAAAGGTACGACGATCATGAACCAGAGACTTATAATATTGACTGAAGAATAATTCCGTCCCCGTTAAGAAGACAACCAATCAGAATAATTATAATGGTGTAAAGAGAAATACAAATATTCCAAAGGTAAGAGAAATTAAAAGTGTACTTGAATCGGTTTTATGATAATCAATATTCAACAAAATGAGTGGAAACATAAGTACCCGAAAATACAAAGAACTTAAATAATGTAATCTTGTATAACCTAAAATCCAATAAATACTTTAATTACTCATTTAGATTTGCTGATTAACCAGAAAAGTTTTCATATACACTAAAGTTAATATTATTGCTAGTGTAATACTATTTTATTTGGTGTAGTAATAACTAAGTTAATAACTGCTTAAATTCTATAGCACAATTAAGAGTAAATTAAATAAATTAACGTATGATTATCAACTCATTATTTTTTCACTTGCTACATACTGTGAAAATATAAAATTTATTGCCTCTTTGGCCTATTAATATTGGTCGCCGTGTCGTGAGTGAATATATTTATAACATGAGTTACTAATATAAACTATACGTTTTTGAATAATTTGTTCATATGACTGGAATCATTACACCAAATCTGTTAAATAAAGAAAAGGACAGTTGTACATAATGGTCATTACACGAACCCATTGAGGGTAGCTATTGTAATAAAGGCATGTTTAATTATTTCTATCATTAGGATAGAAAATACTAAGTCTAATATTATAAATGGCAATACTTTAGTGTGCTAGTATTATAATATTTATTAACTTTTTAGTTGTATCAGTTACCCAAAGATTAAAAGTTTTTAATAAATACGTCATATTTCATAAGTAAGTAATTTTTGACAATGGCGGTTAATTTCATACGGGCGATTGTCACTAATATTTGGCATCGTTAAATGTTTCAAAACACAAAAACCTGCATTTCGGTGCCTACAATATTGTATCTTCCTCATCTCCTCCTATTGTATCTTGTCTATAAAAGATACAAAACATCAGCGCTGTGACACGACTCTCAGGATTCACATCATACCAGTTGTATATCAGTTTGAATCAGCCACTAAGCCTAACATAATAAAACACACACACACACACACACACACACACACACACACACACACACACACACACACACACACACACACACAAACACACACAAACACACACACACTAACTCACGATGTGACGTTCAGCATTCAAGACCAAAGAAGTATAATCCAAGTTGGCAATCCTGTCACCATTCATCGAGCACCACATACAATGTGTACGAGTATAATGGTTTACCTACCTGGTCTAGACGACTTGCGTCCGTCGAGGACTCTTCGGTGTCTACCGTGTCCATGGAATCGAAGCTCGTATCCTCCAAGGAGGTTTGTCGGCCGACTGTCCCGTGCCTCCGCGCGTTTCTCGCTTCCATCTTGCGCAGTCGCCAGTTGAGAATGTTGCGGTAGTTCTGCCGTCGCGTTTCGTAAGACGGCAACTGCAGTAAATGAGGTGGGAACCTGGTCTCCTCGAGAAGAGGCTCTGTATTCGACTCGAACGACGTCGTGTGACTGCCGGGTGCCTCTGGATCTGGAAGATGACATCTCGCATGATACAAAAAAGGAGGTATAAAATCAGGAATATTTAAGGGTTTCGTGTGCTAAGGTTGGAGAAAGAATAAATAACTCCAGATCCTACTTAACTACAAATATCTCTTGACATTTACGAATTCATTGTAGTGCTTCAGTACATGGCAAACAACTGCATCTACATTGACTGCTGTTATCAAATCTATTCAAGGGGTGTCTGGTAATGTATGAAACCTTTCGTACGACACCTACAACAGTGTTACAAAATAGTGAATTTGTGTATTTTCAATATAACGGTAGTGTGTTTTGAAAATATAGGTAGTTATAACACCATTTCCATAATTTTAGAAATGGATAAGTTTTATTAAACCAAGGAATTGTTCTCTCATTGTATTTGAGTCTGCATTGACATGACATAACTCGTGAGTACTCATTTTATTCTGTCTAAGAGTAAACTGCATTCAGGGAAAAAGGATTCTCGGTAAATGCCAAACACCAACCGAACATGTTTGCTGTGCACAATGTTAGAGTTAGATTATTGTGAGAGATAGGAACCTCTGGCCCAGAGCAGTTTATCATCGTACAGACTAGGCTCACATGACTATTTTTTACCTCACCAAATACCATGCCCGAACCGAGACCAAACACACGTACCTCATGTCATAATCTTAGTAGCTTACTCCTCGGTTGCTAACATCAAATGATTGTATATAGTGTTATTGAGTATCCAGTTTAAATTTTGTCACCAACGCAGTCGGTTATAATAAGTTAATAAATTTTGTATTGACTGATGACAAAAACAATTCAGTATATCTAATGGAATACTAGGTGGATTTCAAACATCGCGCAGGTATAATATAAAACTTTAAAAATGTACAGCTGATTGTATAAAATGTAGTGTTTTATTTGAAAGTTTTTTCAAATAAACAGTAGTAGGGCTTATAAAGTAAAACACTTTTACATTTTTTTAATCATTGCTCGATGTTTACACCGAGTTTCAAAAATCCAACGATTTTAAACAATTATAAACATTTCATCCATATTCTTAAACTGTTAGTTCATTCTTAATACAATATTTCTGATATTTCCTTTATTGATTTTAATTTAGCACCATGTAAATTTAGTACAACTTGTAGTTTTGCAAACGTATTTTCAGATCAATAGTTAGAACAATAAACAAGACAATAAAATACACGTTATTACACCACAACCATCACACATCTTCATAATCTACATCTTCATTAGTTTATAAAACGGTGACCAGATTTTACGCTTATAAAATGTCAACATTAGCTTTAGGTTCTTTATATAGCATCCACGGAAGTATGTAGACTTTAATAATTTGAAATACAAGACTCTCGGTAACGTGTTCAGCCGAACCTTACGTTACATTCACTATTGATTTCCATATCTAAACTTGTGGTAAGATGGGACTTAGAATGGTGAAAGGTTTCATGTCTTGAGTTTCTTAGTAATAGCAAACGATCATTATTCTTTAGTTCCATCTTAGTGCCCGTTTAGATAAGACAATCAGGAATGACGCAAGGTTCAAACTTGAACATATTGCCGATCGGCTACTACTTTTGAATACAAATACTACGACTTAATATAGGAATATATATTAACATAACCAATCGTAAAATCATTCTTAAATTATTTTCAGGTATTCTGAAGGATATTCGTGCCATATTTTACATCAATCGAGCCAGCAACACACCGTATTTAGCTTTTCGTTTACGAAAGTTCAATTAACCAAACTAATATATACATTAAGTGTGTTGCTACTAAGAAATTGAATAGCCAATAATATGTATGTTTTGAACTTCGCAAGTACTCAGGAAAGACTTTATGGGGAATTTCGATGGTTCAGTACAGGCCCGCAAAAACATTAAAATTAAATTTGTGACCGTTGCTCATAAGCACAATAGATTATGATTATCATATGTAATGAAATATCAGAATGCCAAACCTTTATTCCATGAGGGGAAACAGCTAAGTAAAGCGTTTCGTATACTAATAGACTCCTGAGGTCGTTAGAGAGTGTGCAAATATTGCCTTCAGTTATGGCACCCCAGGATTAGGGCCAAGACAGACTCCTTATATATAAAGGATCCCTGTAGGTATGAATTAATGACTAAGAAAATCGTAGCTCTTTAAAATAATTTTATACCAAGTATGAAGCCCCTAAGTTATGATTACCTTGCCATCTCGTTCTACTTCCCTCTGAAAAGGAACGATACTTCCTAAGATACTACTTAAGGCATTTCTATTGATGAAAATACTACACGAAAATGTATTTTTCGAAGAAAGAAGCAAAATGTTCAGTTCTAACGACATTGTAAGCGGGTTAGCTTAACTTTTTTCTGCAAACAATATAATAGGTAACTGACCACTTATATATAGTGTTTATCCGAGAAAGGTCATAGACAGAGATGAATAAAGCTAGTAGTGGGAATAGAGAAGATTAAGAAATTCTTATACAGGAAAGGAGAATTAGTGACAGACAATATGGTTTCCAGGAGAGACGAGTTACCATTGAGGTACAGAAGAAATAGAGCGGGAAGTGTACATGTTACCAAAATAAACTGAGTATAGTATAAGAAAGTGGTAGTTCCTACTAAAAAATTTAAAGAGTGATATGAGATGTTTCAGAGACGATTGGTGGAGGTGCATTTAAGAAAGTTGATGACTAGGGGTGCCCAGGGTTCTTACATAGGGCCACTATTATGGGATATTTCCTGCAAACGGAGTGTTGGGGATAAACTTTGGAGATGATGTTGAGAGAATGGTCTACGCAAATGACCAGGTCAGGTGTTGGTAAATGAGAACAGGAATAGTTTGGAAAGAAGAGCCGCGAAGGTGTTTCGGAAAATACGGATGTGGCGCAAGGAAAGAAAGGTGAAGGTTAAGGGAGAAGTCGATGTATCTGATGTGCAATGGAGCATTTGAATGTTAAATTTTTGTGTATATGGGAAATGAAGACCTTTGACCTATTGGTTTTGGGATAAATTTAGGAGTGGTGGTTCTAATTTTAGTGGGTTCACTCCAAATATCCATAGGTCGTCAAGTATGCAATGAAATTGTAAAAATAGATTTTATTCACAATTTTACTATAGCAAAAAACCTTTATGTACAATCGCAAATATGACAAATTTGCGCAGTTACATACAATTCAGTAGATGTTGAACTAAGCTATTGGCCTCATTCGTCTACAGAGTTAATCTATATAGTGTACTGTACCATATGACCTACCAGGTGATTGGTCAGGGGATGGGGGAGCGGGTTGAGTGGGTACGGACTGGTGCTTCACACTCGGCTTCTTGCTGTCCTCGTCTTCCTCTAGGGTCGCCCTCAACTGCCACAATCTCCGGTATTGTTGCTGAAACATCAGCCATATCAGACACTACATCTGTAATTTCACATTATTATTATTATATCTATAATAATGATAATATGAACTTTATCAATTTTACCACTGATTTAAAGCAAACATCCGAGTAAATATATGAGAATAATGAGATGCTATTAAATCTTTGGTCTAATTTAGCATCGTTTTGTCTCATTTATCTTTTTAACCCAAGAAATAAGTTTGTATAACTGAAATAAAAGTTGTCTGCATCCTTGAAAGCTGAAAAATAATTTTAAAATATATGCAAAATATCTTCAAAAATGTATCCTAAATATTTCAAATCCGATTTGAAATTCTGCGTGTCTCATAGAACTAACGTGACATGATATAGAATATTATTATTTCATTTTAATTAATTGCAAATGCAATGTATATGTCTAATACAAAAACATGTGGTCAAATTATTTCAAATAACTTGCTACACACAATTGAAATTACCGTTAAAAATAGAAATGCGATAAACATTAATATTGCACTATTAGTAAAGCCCCTACATTACAGTGAAAAATATGACATAATTAAAAATGTTTTGGGATTTTTCTGGCATGCAAAAGGTTAATTAAAAAAATATGGGGCTATTTGTAGTTACATAACAAATGTTGAATACATAATAATTGCGTTCTGAATTTTAGATGCTTTGTAAATACTTACTCTCATATTTTCCCTGTCAGCCTCCAAATGCACCATTATTTCATCCTCCACAAAGTAGTCCACACAGTTATCTACACTGACCTAGAGCGTAAAAACAGTAGTCAGTATAACTGTCATTTAGTCAGTATTCTAGTAAGATACAGACAGACTAGAATATTAGAGAATCAAATAAATTATACATATATATAAATATATATACGTAATACGTAATTATGCATATAGAGAGATAACTCATTTGGAAATGGTTACATTTGTTATGATTTTCAATTATTTTGTATTTGATCGTTTCTGTCACATGTGTTTAAGTAGATAACCAAACTAACATAAGAACGGAAGACCGAAAACCTGTCAAACGACTTTTAGAATAAGTAAAATTAGTATAAATTGCAAATATATATAATGTTTTTGGAATGTTTTTTGTTGTTTGAGTTCTTACCTACTTTTTATATCATAATTTATGTAAATATTTATACAATTTATATTTATCTGAAGAAGTTTACTTAGATGCAAGAAAATTTATAAATGTTTTGAACCAATATATAGTGAGTGGTTTATTTGTTGGAAGAGAATAACCTGTTTCTGTGTGTATATTAAAAGGAATTATTATTATGGTTCAAGATTTCTCCTTACAATTTGTTTCTTTTTTATATCCTGAGTCCTAATTTTTATCGATATTCTTGGTAATGAGTAAATATTATTTTGAAACTTAATTGTTCACTATTGCAACAGTGCATAATAAAAATTAACCAACACCTTTTCAGATAGGTTTAACATGTAAATCCCGTCTACTTAACACAGTTTCAATATAAGAATCTATTTTGATTGCGAAAATCAAAGGGTTTGAGGTCATTCTGCAACAGATAGAAAGTAAGAGAATACCATACAGATTTCGTATTTTGAAATTACCCATTACATAATGTTAATAAACGTTTTGAAATACTCATTTGGTTTGTTAAAAGATATCTAAGCTTAGTTCAAACTTTCTTTATTGCTTTCTTTTTTAGTGGGGTTCTTATTCACACATTATTTTTTAACCGCCTTAATAACCAAACTACCGAATTTATCTTTAAGATATTTTCGTTTTCTGATACCTTTTACAAACATATGAGATATCAATTAAAGAGCTTCCAGGTTACTAAGTAATAATAAAAGTGTAAAATTAGCTGTATGATTGTTGAGTTCTTATATTTATAGTCTGCTTGTTTATATAAAATTCAATAGATTGATAAAAAACTGCACAATTAATTGTAACTGAAATTTCCAAAAATTATATATAAGAATCATAGTAATTGTAAAGGGTTTAAAATGATGGGTTACAATATACAGCATGCTACTTATATAAAAATGACCGAAGAGTTAAAATGGTGTTAATGTATTATAGATGTAGTACCTTCGTAAGAGAAATAATGGCCTGAATTTGGGTTTTTCCACCAAGAATTATAATTTTGTATGAGGTTGAAAAGTGGGGCTGGGATTGGAAGGATTTTGGATTACCAAGAGATTAATTTTAAATCTCTATTAAGTATAATAATCATCTAACAAGCAATATAAGCACGTTTCGAGAAGTGTATGAACACCACATATGGACAAATTTAAAATGAATTCCACAATATATATAGTTTGTAATTTTTGTTATCATATTCAGTTACGTCCTGTAAGCTCCCAAAATGTTGAATGAGAATCTAGTTCGCGTCACAAACAAGTCTTGAAACACTTTTGTTAGCCTGCCACAAACAACTCTGTTCATCTTATATCAACATCAGCTCCTTGTGTAATCGTTTACTTTCATTATAATAGTATTATAGAAGAAGAAATCTCATATTCATCACAGAAGTCTGCCCCCTCGTACAAAATTTCTGCGAAAATCGGCCTGGTCTGAAAACTGAAGATATAGCAAAATGCCACGGGACAAACACGCCAAGTACCCTATGTTATTCATAAACAGGATATAGTCTTCCGCTATTTAGGTAAAGTTTTTAATACGTAAAGAGAAAACAATTACATTATAAATACAAGGCAGTATTTTCAATTTTAAGTTTAAAATCTCCACTTCTTGTATTTTACTGTAAACGTATTCGTTTTAAAAGTTACGAGGATGCTTCCAGTGAATGTGGCGTTTAGCCATTTCTTACACTATAATTGACTAGGTGAAAACAGACAAGTTGTCAAACTCTAGTTAGATGTAACATAGTTTGCTGTCTGCATATGTTACTTATCGCTTTTTATCCAAATGATATAAAAATGTCAGATAATTTCCAAATACTTGTATAGAGATTGAGATGGTTCGGGTGCCGATGATAACTAAATGTCTTTTTATTGCACAATGTATTAATCGATTGAAAATAAATTTGAATAATTAAAATAGTGTCAATATAGAATTAAAAATGTTAAAAAGCTTAAAAAGGAATAATATATTTTCAATGAAATGTAATTTAATAAGGACATTACATGTTTGTAAACTAAAATGATCAGGGGAGGCACCTTGAAGGCTGCGGCTGTGAAAATAAAAAAGAAATTAATTTTGTTTCTTCTTTGTAATTATTTGAAAATAATTGTTGATATTAATCATCAAATGTATTTTATATTCAGTACATACATGAAATTTTATTTGCTTTCATATACTGAATTAATCTATTGCATTTGTTTAGATTTTTGTACTATTATAATAACTGTTTTGCACAATAAATCAACTAGTTTGTATTCTCAATATATTATTCAAACTTAAAGGCAGCAGGCAGGAGAATCTCCAATATTTTATTATATCAATCTATATTAAAGACTAAGCAATTGTATATCATTTGTAATAAAACAAAAATTCCAGAGCTAGTGGTTTGTTACATGATATGTTTTATTTAATACTAATAACAAAATTGTCTGTGGAAGGGATGCAGATAAGACATCTCATAAGAAATGGTAGCCGTAGAAATTAGCAAAGATGCATGGTATTAATGTTGTTTGTTTAAATAATCATGCTGAAATAATCAGGATAACCCAGTTACCATAGGGATGTTCAAAAACATAGAGAAAATTCCACTCCTACTTCTTCTTCCAAATGAACGTCTAGTTACGGATGTTTTAATGTACGGGCTTTTACCTTTTGTGGAGCATCGTTAAAACGTCCTTGGGAAAACGAGTTACCAATCTGCATTTTTTTCTTATGTTGCTGAAAAAAATATCCTGGATCTAGAAGTTAACTATCCAAATGTTTTCCTTATTTATGACATATAACTCTCTTATTTATCTAAGACTGTAGTGACGAAGCAAGAAGACATGACTGGACATTTGCTTCTATTGGTCCGAATAAACCTTTTCCACATTTTAAGACTAAACATCCTGATTTGACATCAAGACAACTTCTTTTTTCAAAAAAAGAGACGATTCTCGTGTTTTTATGTACTCAACACTAAGAGGACCTATTTGATTCTAGAACAGTGACTGATTACTAATGGTTACTCAAATACCTGAATATTATATTCACATTGGTTCTTGAAGATCGCCTCTTATAATAGGAGATTTAATGTTTGAAAACCAAAACTGTTCAATGCAGATGAAAAATAAACTATTATCATACCTCCTCGAGACTGCCAGTATCATTGTAGCGCACTTTGCTTAGCCGGCTAGAGTCCTCTTGTTGGGCTCTGGAGTGCTCTTGTCTCCAGAAATCCAGGCTGGTCTCCAGCTTGGTCCAGTCAGTGCTGGAAGCTCGCCACGGGACACGTTGCTCGCCTTCACCGTCTACTTCTTCTGATCGTTCCCAGTTCCTATGTTCCCATGCGAAAAGATTTAATAATCGAACACAAAACATAAAAATACGAATAATTCTAGGTGTTGTTTCGTTTAACTCAACATAATTTTAACAATATTACGTTACTGTTCTACTAATTTAGTCTTCTTTAATTACATAAAAATCATTATAAATGTTTAAATACGCTTACATAAGTTAGTTTGATCTTAAAAAAATATCAAATTTGTGGTAAAGGTAATTTCTTAAGAAATAATCGTCATGATTAAATATTTTTTTACAAATAGAAATCTATATATACTGTATCGACCCACGAAAGGGGGATGTGGAGTTATAGTAAAGACTAGCTATTGCTATAAAAGACCAAGTTCATCCCTTATTATGAGCTCAGTAAGTGTTTAAAACGTAAGCTATGGTAATATTCAAATTTAGCATTTATATTCAATGCAATAATTCAACGAAAAGTACCTATACAAGAGGTAATGTAAGAGTCATAATGAGTTTTTGAAACACTGTACGCCAAGGACGACAGCTTATCAGCAAATATTTGACGTTTAAAGTAAATGTGAATTTTGACTTCGGGTCAACTTTAGCCTTTTATCACCTTTAATTTTATTAGTTAAATATAATCTTTATAGTTTATAAACAGTTTGCACAATATTTCCCATAAATACTGTACGCTAAGAAATGGTTCATGTCATATTCACTTTTGACGACTAGGGAATATGGTAAGTTGATATATAGATACAACTTATCCTTTACTTGGCTTATCAGAAGATATAAAGCTTTAATGTTGAGCAGTTAAACAGTTTATTGCAGACATACGTTTGAAACTTCTGGATTACACGTGTCTTCTCACATAAAACTGGTCATTCCGGATTTCTATTTCATGGTATACAATTCATAATGTGCAAGAGTTCAAATTGTTTTTGTGGTTCCTCAATGTATTGTTTGAAGAAAATATATATTTAATGATATCTCTGTATAATTTTCTATTCTTTTCTATCAAGTATCGTTAAGAAAGTGTTGTAAAATCTTCATTTAATAGTTAGTTTCTGAAATAAGACAGTGGGAATGTGCCAGCGTTAGATCCAACAAAATTTTTAAGAAACATCTTGACCAGTACAACTAAAGAAGAACGACTGGAGAACCCTTATGATCGGTGACGACTGAGAGTAGACTCACCCCTTGGAGACAGCGTGGCAAGGGTCGAGACTTGAGACGCTAGCGTGCCGTATCAGAGGAGGCTGTCCGCCCTTCAGAGAGGAAGAACTATTGACGTTGGGCCCAGGATGAATCTCTACCGCCACCTCACATTCCACTGCCTACAGCACCACTTTCCACTTTATTTGCCGTGTAGTTAGTAGATGTCCATTTAAAAATTAATTACAAAATTATGGAGTACTACTAAAATATTTAAAGAACTAGAGAAAATAATTTCTAAATAGATATTGTGATATAAAAAGCAAGACCATATTTCGTCTGATCTATATAGCCTATATACTTATGGTAAATTTTTTTAAAAATAACTTTATTACTAGTCAATGTTAGCTAGAATACAGTTTAACGACTAAAGTACATTACAGTTACCTTATTACTTCCAAAATTGTAATTTTCATACTTGCTTACTCTCTTTTTATATTTACAATACGGTAATTAAAGTTATGAGATTTAATATAGAAGGAAATTGACCCAGTTTTTAGTTTTTAAGACCCTTATATGTATTATATGTTTGTTTTAAGACAATATCATGGGCATAACATAATTAATAATATTCTGTACTACAGTAAATATATTTTTAATTTAAATATTGAATCAATTTTTGATAGAACTTTACTTGTGTTCCTATTTTGAGGTACAAGTTTTTATTTCAGAGTTACAGTGCAAACCACAGTCTCTGATAGCACTTACTGCAAGCAGTGTGAGCTACCAGTCTTTGATTTATGCCCAAACAGCCATGGCACCTTGATTCAAGAAGCTACAATCTCAGTTTTCGGAGCAGGGCCGTCAACCCTAGCATGTTGTACCGGCCAGGTCGGGTCAAGCGAGACGGATTTATCCTCGGCCCATTATAACAATAGAAACTAACCATCGTGTGGCACAATCTGATTTCTCTGTTGGGTTGGACATAACCTTACCCCAAATAAAATTCTGATAACATCGCAGATGGTCTATACGGTTATGTTTGTAGGTTATTAGAAAATTTTAAGATTTTGTGAATAAATTATGACACCCATAAATTCCCTCTAACTGTAGTTCTAATTTTTCTGGGTGCTCGTGACTACTAACGGGTCTTTTTGTATACATAAGTGTAAAGGTAAAATTATTTTGTTTGTAAAACAATGTTCAACGTATTACATTATTACATGTATTAAATTACATTTTTGTACCATCTTAAAACGAAGGAGGGTATCAATACACCTGAATTCATGTTTTCAATTATATACACAGCGAGACAGACAAAACCCGTTCGTGTTGTATAGCGGCTGAACCGAGAAACCTACTTTATTATTTTTAACGAAAACCTCCCACATTTTGACACCAACAAATTCGGGAAGATAATTTAATACTCGAAATGGCACTTTTGTCAGGGGTAGGGGTCATATTTTTAAACATTTTCAAATGTAAAGGTAGGTCGAGCCTACCTCATTCAGTTTAAAGGTCTATTCACTGATCACTTTGAAAACACTTTTAAATTATTTCGATTCTTGTATACAGAATGGTTTAAAATTTCAAACTTGTACGGTTTCACAATTTTCTTTAATCGTTACCTCATTTAAAATTTCAGCAAATTCAAATTTTATCCAAGGTTACTAAAGAAGTACTCTTTTAAAACACATGTTACAAGTTGTCATTTTTCACTACATTTCCAATTTGTGTAGTTCAAATTTAGGATATTTCAAATCATATTTCACATTTTTGTATCTGAAGTTAAGCTTAATTGATGGTTGAGAAATGGCACCAAAGGTAGTAATATTCACCACGTTTTTATGCATTTACTACGGTGCAATGCGGCGTTGTGTTCTCATAACTTTGCCTCATGGCATTCAAAGTCTCTACCAATTGTTTTTTAACCACTTTTCACATAATTGGAAGCACCGTATACTAAAAGTGATAATTCCTATCAAATTTAAACGTTGATTACGAATTGCCTATTCGTGACCAGTGATGGGTTTGTTTGACAAAAAATGACATACGAATGCCAGCAATGTTTTAAGAAGTTTTTAATTAATCTAAACACGTGTTCGTACATTCAATTACTGTTTATCAGTACGGACAAGCTTATCTTCAACAACAATTAAACCTTTTTGCACAGGTTTGGGAGAAATTATGAGATGAAAATCATGTCTTATCAGATTTTATTAGTTAGTCAATTTTTTTAGTTAGTCACGATTGTGCCGTGTCGGTGAAGACGTGTATTGTTTTCTGTAAAATGTGCTATTCACCAATGGAGAAGTTTTCTAGATGTTGATGGTGTAAGGTGAATGTTTACAGAATTACACAGCTGCTGCTGCTCTGTTTGCTAAACGATACCCGGACCGTGAATATCATTTACGAAAGATTTTCCTATTCGTGTCCGTGAAACTAGAAATGTACAACCGGATCACAAAAAAGGGAAGCAGCTCACTAGGCATGCAAGGGATGATAAGGAACCAAATGTTTTGGATGCGGTCCAGCTCAATCCACGTAACTCATCTAGAAGAGTGGCTACCAATGCAGGAATTAGCCAAAGAATAACACAATTGTTGGACCGAAATAGTTAGTACCTACATAATTGTAGGAGTATTAATGATTTAAATTACAGCGTCTAACGAGTAAAAGTGTTTAAAATAATAAAAAAAAAACATTAATTCAAGGAACCTAAGCCAAATACAGGAATTCAAAACGCTGTAACACAGCAAAACGTCATTAAAATTTGTAATTTTGGCGTCTTTTCTCAACCACCTATGATAAAAACAAACTTACAATATAAAAAGCATTCTTTAAGAGGTAATGAATATACCATTGATTGGCTACGTATATTCATTATAGTCATTGAGTTTTACGAGTTTGAAATATCCTAATTTTGAACTATATTTGGAAATTTGTATGGTGAAAAAAGTAATGATGGAAATGTAACTGACGTCACAGTGCTGTGATAAAACGTGATAAACTTTACTTCCGTATATCAATTTTTTGAAGAAAGACAGTTGCGAGAGAAATCTGAGATGGTGAACATATCTGAAGCAATTGTTGACATTCCTCCCGTATCACTTGACGCTGTTCAGTCTGCCACCGAGAACATAAACACTCGCCTGTAGGATAAATGGCATTCCTGTATTC
Organism: Homalodisca vitripennis; assembly: GCF_021130785.1. Lineage (NCBI taxonomy): Eukaryota > Metazoa > Arthropoda > Insecta > Hemiptera > Cicadellidae > Homalodisca > Homalodisca vitripennis. Next base: position 70,455,527 of record NC_060215.1, read on the forward strand.
ATTAACTAATGTATATACAATATTATTCCTCCTGATTTTGTGTTATTGTTATGTGAGTCCGGTAATCTGGTCGATTCTAAAAAGACTCCCCAGCTCTTCATGATTTTAGATTATTTTATGTTGCCAAGAGCGATTACAACGTTAAACAGTGTCAGCGGTTAAGCCATAGTTTATTACTAGTGAGCAGAGAACGATTTCTGACATTTTAAACTTCAGTAAATCGAAGTTCAAGTGCTCAAAACCGAGACTATTTTAAGAGATCAAACCCTCTGCGCAATATTGCGGTCCAATTTCCACAAGTAAGAACGACTAAAATAAAAACTGAATTAGTCCACCTTAGCTCAGTCTTCGACAAAAAGACAAAATCTGCGCCATAACATATTTATCGGGCCCTAGAAGACGATACAGTTACTGATTCAGAGTGTACAATTGAGTTTTATTGTCATTCTGACTGGCAGGCAAATAGCCAGTTCAGGGGTCATATAAGAGAATTGGGCAGCAAGCTTAAGAACCTAAATCTTGAATCAATTTTGAATGTCTCGCTATATCCAATTATCTTCCATTGTCTTTCAGAACGTTTTGGCAAATTCAATTTTGGCTAAATTACGAGTACCACTCTGGGTATTATTATTGAAACATCTAAAATTGAATTTCATAAGAGTTTCGTAAAATATCTCAAGAATTTAATTGCGTAAGCAATGTTTCAATTTGGCGTGGCTCGGAAAACTTAGATGTTAGTTAAGAGAACATTAATATAAAAATAAAAGCAATAACGCACACAATTATAAAGATTCAGAATTATTTCTTAATCAGCACCATTTGATGTAGCTCCTTCAACAAGTGATAAAAAAGTCAATATTATTTTTCTTTGAAAACGTCTATCTAATTAAATAGTAAACATCGCATTAACTTATTCATACTTGCGTCACAGCGCTTCATTCTCATTGTCGTTCTCTGTATTTATAAATGATAAAAGCTGTAAAATAAATGCACGCTCTCCTTTATCGTACCTCGTTTGTTTATATGTATATATTTAATATTTATAAAAATTAAATATAAGCACAAACGTACAAACATTATTTTATGTTTAGAAATGTTGGTAAAATGGTATATAAAACACATACAAAACTTAAAAACCTCAACTTAAAAACCGTACCTACTTATTAACGCCAGGTGTGTACACTAGAAAACTCGACATCCTGCCCTTGGAATTAAAATAAAGTTACATCATCTTAAATGTATCTATAAAAGAAATTGGCCCGTACATTAAAAAGTATTTGCCAAGGGAATAGAAACTTTTGTATCCATCCATTTATTTCAGTGTTGAACTGATTTCCATTAGCTTTACAACTACACCAAATTTTATAGATTAATTACATATTTTGATGTTTTTAACACACTTTAAACATATTTTTCTTATTGCTTATATCGCAATTTCCAACAATTAAATGTTTTTAACTAATTATTTTATTTTAATAAATTAATTAAGTGTTAATAATTTACAATAATTAAAAGTGATTACTAAGAAACATACAATACTAGACAAAATTTGGTCTCTTATAATTCTGTTCTGCAGCGTGCGACTTTAAAGCTGGCGTTCATATTGGAATTGGTGGGATTAGTTAACCCTTCTCTCCAAAGTGAGCATAGTTTTTGTCATCGCTAACGAACCGCTAAAGCAGGATATTATTGTAATCAAAGTTGAGCATCTTACTTGATGCAATCTGCAGGGCAAGCGTGTAAGTTGAGTACAGGTTTAATCTATTTTGACCATCACCACTGCTTTAAAACTACTAGACTAATTATATTTAGTTAATATTTTAAAATTTTAAAATTAAATACCCCTAAATGAAACTCTTATATTGATTTTTGTAACAATAATGGAAATAATAAATAAAATTAATGACTGCTTATTAAATTTTTGGTTTCTTTGAATTATATTAATAGGAATGAAGATTTTCGACCTTTTAAGGGCTATATCACGGGATCCCATTCAAATAAAATACAGTCACCTATTTCAAGTCTGTTTCCACTCTTCTGATTTTGATTATGTTCTGAACTTATTATCTGGTTCTTAAGATATGCAATAACATGTATATTATTTAAAAAAACTGTAAGAAATCGTTAATTATAACCGATACAATTTTTAGGAATCATGAAAGGTTGTAATTTCGTCACTAAATCGTTTAATTTCACTAATATTGTCAACTTTTGTGTGAGCTATAAATTAATCTATTCTTATTTTAATGAGGTTTATGACTTCAAAATTAGGCCGTCCACGTATTTTATATGTGTACAACTTACTAGTAAAGAATAATACTAAAATATAAAGTCAGTTTACAATCAAAACAAAATAATACTAAAGATTTTATACTTTTGTTTTGTCATGAAATTCATATGTATTTCGTACCTATGGAGGTAAGCCAAGCTTTTTGAGAGACTAAAGTGCTGAATGATTATATTAAAATCATTAATTGGACTGTGTTTATATAAATAGTTGTACATACCTCTGGATTCGGTTTGGAAAAGCAAGTGACAGGTGGCGAGTGGTGTGTAGAAGACTTTTGTCGATGAAGAAAAATATTTGTCTTTACATGGTCATCCACCAATCTGAAAAATAGGTACCAAGGTATTATATTGATTTAAATAATAGGTATTAATGATTTGCACAGAAAATCAACTGCAGTTGGCTGCTCGAGACAACCTTTCGTCAAGCAATGCAGAAAGAAAGGTTATTGCAATTTATCACCAAAATGAACGTCAAAACATATTATCAATTTGGTGAATAGTTGATTTATGATTAAAAACTAAATAATATTGAAAATTAAGGACTATTATGTACTTCCTACATGAAATTATTCCGCTAAACTAAAACTGGAAGTTCGTATCTTTTTAAATACTTTTGTAATTTATTCTCTCTTAATAGCATCTTCCACTAGCAAGGTCGTACAGTCTCATCCTAGTTTATTCGTTTGGCTTTGGTTTCTTCGAAATAAAAAATTTATGGTATACTGAACACTAGAATTTCTGTTACCAGGTAAGTGTACAGACTTCATACTTATATTCTGTACTACTTGGTAAAAAATTATTAATACATAAAATCATAAAAAGATATTGCATGCAATAGAATTTGAAGTAAAATTAGCATGTAATCAAATGGCACTGATTTGCCGACAGATTTATAGAATGTCCAACTCTACTAGCAAAATAGACTTCAGGACTTTTCAGGGTCTACCAGGTCCACTGGACGATTTGCTTACAACCACCACAGGTCAAATTACCTGGAATTTGAAGAAGGCTGGAACTATCGCTACATTACGTAGGCTTGGTAATTGTGTTGCGGGTGAAGCTAACTACAGAATAAACTACGAATATTTAAGAGGAAGGTCATGGCTTGCCACCCTATATACAGTCACGTCTCTTTCATTTACAAAGCCTTTATATAATTATTTTTCTTCCTTTTCTTAAAATGCATAATTTTTTCTATTTAACCTGATGAGTTTTCCAATCTTGTTGCATAACTGTTAGCCTTGTTAACATTGCCCATTTTATTGGTTGTATCTGTATTATTGATTGTATATTACTGTTATGATATGTGTACTTGTTAGTGTTATGTGTCAAATTATTATTTTGGTTTCAATGGTTATGATCATTGTATCTAGTCATCTACTGTTGTTAACAGCTTGTTTTGTATATTACTCATTCAACTTCGGTGCATCTTGTCGTTTTGTTACACTCATATGTATATTAGCATTGCCGTTGAAAGAATGATTGCAAACATCTAGACTATTGGGGTAGCCATTACCAATATAGAATTTATTAATAAAGTTAAATACACACATATTTGGCTATCTGAGAAAATCAACAAGCCGGTGTCATCTATTAGATGCTATATCATCTACTTATTCAACAAAATTTTCATTCTGGAATTTGCGCACGGCTCAGAAAGTCTGGCGTTTGGTTGGAGGTGTAGCGGAGTTTCAACGCGTTATCTGTTGTTAAAACGTGGTAATATCTAGAGAAAGTATATGAGGTATTAAACCGATTATAGTAGATCTTAATTATATAGTAATTTACGATCCTATAATTGCAATTATTGAACACTCCCTATTGTTTTGTGACTGAGCTACATTATATAGGTGATATTAAAATATTAGGGTCATTGTCTCAGCCACACATTGATCTCTAAAAACTTGTTCGTGAGCAATTGTAGCTAAAACTAATAATCTTAATAAGTCATAGGCCACTTGTTAAATAAAAAAAGTTTAATATATGACACGTACAGTTATGGTACATTCACCTTTTTATTCCGTAAAATAATGTAGACTAGTTCAGCTCACATGTGCTTAACCAGAAAGCTTTTTTTAAATTTAAGAGCACAATAGAATACTAAGGAGTGTTTCTGAGCGTCAGTGCGTGATAATAACAAGCTAAGAGAAAGAGACTGAGAGAGAATATGTGGTGAGAGATGAAGCTCAACTACTATGTCGATATAGTAAGGTGACGAATACAGGAATCCTCTCATAGTTGTAAACAATGAGATATATCTTGTTACAGGTGCGAAAGAGAGGCATGTTTAGATGATTGACAAGACGTAGCATGTACATGATGTCCAATGTACGAGAGGGCTATGACGGAACATTTGAGACATTATAATGATATATGTCTTTTAACCGCTAGGGTTAATGTTATCAGTTTCTGGTTTGGATGAGAAAGTGATCTTGACGGCCGCAACCTCCTGAAAATTTCAAAATGCAGGAATGTTGTAGGGGAGTTGGAGTTAGACTGTGAGTGGAGAATACGGGTATGGTTAGTAATTTAATATTTACTATTCATAGTTTATTAATTTATTTGAGTAATCTCAATTTACAGTATATTTAGAGTTTTCGTCCAATTTCTAGATATCAATCTAATGGAAAACATCGTCTGAGAAACTAAGAGAGGTAATTATTAATGTAAATTATTGAGGTTACATTACATATGGATTTAAATTACGTGTTTATTGTAAAGGAATTGTTCATGAATCATTTGAAGGTTAGGATGGCTCTATTTATCGGAACTAGTCATCGATCACCGTGTCGCTGCTAACAGAAATGCAGAGGAAAAAATCAATATTTCAAGCTCTAAATTAGTTAAATATTTATACTAGTAGTACAACCCTGTATAAAAACTGTATTCCGATACATATTTTAACATTATTTGATTGGAAATGGTTTATAGAATATAAAGGAAAAAGTAGTGGAAAGCGAAGGTAAAAAAAACGAGTTCACTGAGGTATTGGAAAAGGCTAAGAATGCAAATATGATGATAATTTAAATCTAAAGTGAGAATAATTCTTCATCCTGAATGGTGCTAATTGCACGGCTCACCAGTTAAGCTGAAGAACGAAAGGCTATCCTGAAGAGTATAACATAATTAATTGAACAGAGAATCTAGTAAAGAGTAATACCATACGGGACGCAGATTTAAAAGTAGACATGTTCACTAAGATGAAATCACCAATCTCTTAGCTGCCCACCACGATGTTGGTGGGCAGCTAAAAGATGAAGGAATTAAGCCAGTAAACTTGAATATTAAGGATAGGCTTTTAGAACCACTAGAGAAGATGAGTTCACGTACAGATATCGGTGAACAAGAGTATGAAGAAATTCTGGTTGGAAGTCTCACATTGTAGTACAGAGCATCAGTGCATAAAACAACTAGCAAAAAGAAAGATTGAAAGAGTATATATGTGTTAAGAGGCACAGTTTCAAGTCTTTGTCCATGTAGCAAGGTAATGAATACAGGGAATCTTCATTATTAATAAATGATTGTCAAAGTAGACAGTATATTGTTTCAAATGACAATCAACGGGAAATATGGATAATAGGCAAAATGTTAGTTGGAGACGATGTTCAATGTACGACAGAATTGTGAATAGGAACATTGAAGATATTATTATGAAATATCGATTAGGACACGTTAATATTGAAAGATGAAGGGCATTAATGACATTTGAGTAGGTAGGAAGGGCGGAAGTGATGTTGAATGAGAACCCACGAAAATATTTAGCATTGTGGTAGTAAATGGTTATACGAGAAAACCATGAAAACAACACATTTTAACAAATCACACAGAGGTATCGCCATTTCCAAGAATTAAAATTAAAAAATCACATAACAGATGTGAATGTGAAAGCTGTAATTACTTCTTGGTTTTCGTAACTTTTCTCGTCGTAACAAGAGACTTTACCGCATTGGCAATTGGATATTGCGCTCAAACCGTGTGGCTCCTCATCTAGCGTTTTCTGAAGATAAAAATTGCCTCAGTAAACATGGAAGATAGCAAAAGGAAAGAATTGGTTCGCTAGTTCTCAAGCTAATATTCCGGAGAACGGTCTTCAAAATAGCATTCAAAAAGAGGTAAAACAATGTTGATGAAAACGGATCACCTTGTCTTATCTCACGTCCCGCACAATAGGGCAGTGACCTTTTGTCTGTCACTTAAAACACTTTTAAACTTCACTAACAAAGAATTGTCACGTACTACAAAAACCAGTGGAGCAATTTAAGCTTAACATAAACTGACTCTGTCAAACGTTATAGTGACATCTATCGATGCGTCTTTGATCGTGGTTTTGGTAAAATAACAAAATAAATAACTTAAAGTACTAAGTACTAATTAAAAAAAGTAACGCTTATGAGTGTTGATTACGGAGGACAGTGAGTTAAAAATCTTATGGAGATATTTGACAATTACTTAAGCGATGCTGAAGGGTTGGTCAGCGTCTAACTGGACAGTGTCGGTCATTTGAGGAGTGAAATCGCTCTAAAACGAAAAACATTGTCAGGGAAACCTCCAGAACCAAGCACGAGATCCAGTAAAAGAGCTTCATTACGAATTGAAATAACTTTTCTCAGCCACAGGTAACGTCATAGATTTCTGTTTCAGAAGAGGGAGAATGATTGTGATGGCCTAAATCTCCTCAAAATCCATTGAATTCCAAGGAAAAACAAACCACTTCTTCGAAGAACAGTTAAATCTGTGCGAAGTGGGTGCAATTACCAATACGCCGACCTCAATGCTCCAACAACCCATTAGCAGAAGGAATGTTCTTATCTCTCTGTTCATATAATTTGTGTACAATTTTGAGACTCGTACATATTCCCGTTACCTCAAAATCTTATTTGGAGGTTTAGCAAGAGAATAGCGTTAACTTCGGCCCGTCGTAAAAGTGTGTAAACTGCTGGAAAACCGGACTGCATCCACTCTTACGTGTCTTACCTCCACCAAACGATTGTCCATAAATCCCTATCTAGTTCACCTAAGGGACATATATAAAAAGATATTCCCACAAGAGTTCCTATGAACTTTTGTGGGTGTATTCATAGGTGTTATGTATGCCACCTATTAATAACAAGAAAAAAGTTTAGTAAAGATGTCTTATGTTAGTTGTTCGTAGTTATACTACTGGAATCGAACATCGTACAGCACAGCAAGGATCCTTGCACTCCACTTAGAGGAAGGTATTTCAAATGATATTGGACGCCGGGGATAGCTGCGTCGAGTAAAGGCCTCCAGTACCACTGGACGATGAACGAGAAAGAATAACTATAGTTTTATACAGATTATAGAGTAATCGCCGTGCAACTGGATCCTGGACAGCGCCCTTGAGGAATGCTCAATTAGTAACAAAATGCGACGATGATTCTCTATCATATGATGAGATTCCTGAGGCGAATCTCGGAATTTACCTCATCCGAAAGGCATTTCACACACGTGGCATTCTTAATAATAACATATTTGTAGTTAGGACCCAAATCAAATAATAACTACTGGATCATTAAAGGTATATATGGTAAATATGAATTTAGAGAAGATGCATATTCTTGGCAACTCCTTGGACGGAATACTCGTGTAGTACTTAGTGTTTATAAATTTCATGGGGCCTTTCTCTTAAATTCTTATGCATTTTTGTTTGGACATGTTGAAGGTAGTTGAGTTATTATGTACATAATTTAACTACGTACATTCTTGCGTGTTGTTTACACATTCTCCGTCCAAAAATACCTACATAATGTTTTTTTGTGTGGAACAGAGGCCAGTCTTACGTAGAGTTTATAACAGGCACATTTAACGATATGTACATGAAATTTATTTTGTGAATGATCTGAAAATTTTGAGTTGAATTAGATGTCGATGAAAGCGTCATCTTCCCATTTCCAATTTGTAGTACTTCTATAAATTTGTTTTTAGTTTTCTATACAAGCATGTTTACTATGTAACAAAATAAAACATAGGCCGTTGGGTTCCATATACCAAGAATTTTGTACTTTTGTACCAAGTACTGGTTTGATTGTACTTATTTAATGGAGTATGACCCGGTAGTTAAATACACTCAAGCAAGACCTTTTTACTGAAATGTTGCGTGCTTTTGGGCCCCCGAGCTGTTTTGTACACTCGAATGTTTAACAGTTTTACTAAACAAACGTCAATGGTCAATAGGAAAATCGGGAAGGTGTATAGTCAGTCTTATTGCAAATTATCCTTAATACAAGAATTATGCATATTTCCTGTGACTCTTTTTTGGTAATGACTCGAGTAGATAAAGTGGGTAGATAAAGGTAGCGAAACAATTTGTATACAAAAATATGTATACGAGTACATTAAAATTAGGGGCTTAAAACCACTATTTATATTCCAGGCAATATGGAAGTGGTTGTATAGTATTAAAAAAGTATATTTTTGGTATTACTGTGGTAATACCCCTTCTATACATTTGTAATCGAGGGACATTATAAAAGGTCGAATCACTAAAGTAACAATTTCTCCAATGTTTTACGGTAATTTTTAAAGGGGGACCGAAAGAATACGCCATATTTGAAAAATAAGCTTTTTGTTAAAATTCATATAAGATGCAAATTAAGATACGTAATATGGTTCTCAATTTCTTTAATACGTTATTAGTTAACATATGGAATGCTGTGGGTGCAAGTAAATACTAGGTCAGTCCCTTTAAACCATTTTTGAGCTTCACAAGACCTTTCACACGTACTGTATCTACTAAAATTGTTTTTAACATTTGAATAAATGAATAAACGAATAAATGAATAAATGATTTATTTCCATCAGCATCATACAACAGAAATTGCAAATACAAAACCTGGAAATTGACTGGCCACGTAACCAGTAGTGTGGCCAGTTTTTATAAGGCAAAGATAAAAATACAATAATATATTTTTTTTTTCAGTCTAGCACATAAAGTTTAAATATTCAAGAAAGACACTCTCTGCAATGTTTATGCTTTCAAACTCTAAACTAGACTACTTAAATATTGTAATAACTGTTCATTAATTAGAACTGTGAAAAGGTTTTTCAAATGTGCGTTAACATTAATTTATGACATATATTGTATGCTATGGAAATAATTAAACTATATTAACTAATTACAAGATTCAAAAATTCTACATCTTGTTTAGTCATTAGCCAACTTTTCAACAGTGAACAAAATTCCCTAAGTCTAATGCTCTGTCTTATATAATAAGGGACTTGATTAAAATATTTAGGTGCAAGGTAACTATAGGAATGCCTAAAAATGCATTTGTTTACTTTAATTAGCCTAACATTACCTGCAGAACAGCTCCTAGTATTATAGTGATATATTAAATTATTTTCTTTATTGCCACTTCTCCTGTAGAACAGACTTAAAACTTTAAACACGAAAATATGACGGAAAGGTAGTACATTTAACGTTTGGTATAATGGAAAGGAGGTTTCCCTTTTCTGCTTTTTTAAAATAATACGTAAAAAATAATTTTGAGAGATTCGTAATTTATCGATCAGAGTTTTAAATGATCAGTGTTTTAGATTTATGCCTATAAGGCTTTACTTTTGAAACTAAAAAACAACAGATTAGTTTTGAAGTTTTTGTTTACTCACGTATTGGCAATTTTTTGTAGTTTTGGAAGAAAACAAACATAGCTTAGTTTTTACAATGACCCGTTGTCGTTTTGAGACCTGTCCTTAAAATGATAATGTACAAAACTTTTGTGCAATTTTTCTGTATAATTTAGGAGTAGTTCATACCTATTTATCGGTGCCAGTGAGTGATCAATAAATTCATTTAATATTAAATTAATGTACATAATATTTAGCTTTATATTGATCAATGTAATAATAGTATCATTAAATTGATTAACTAATATTAATATAAATTAAACTATCAATTATAAAAATAAAACACTGAAACTTTAATTTTGAAATACTGTACATTGAGGTAAAAAATTAGTCCTTGTAAAGAATTATGCCTATATCTATTCGAGTACCTACATCTGTTAATGACAACTGCTAGTAACCGATTGGTTAGTATTTTTCATCTTGGCATTATTTTGTAGACGTATTTTTTTTTTAATTTTCTGCTTCAAATCTAATTTTGTGCTAACGATCGCTTTTCAAATTTAATATTATTAGACCACGCTTACCAATATTGCCAATCACATTGTTATGGATATAGATCAATAAACATTCAGTATCAAAAACTGCAATTCAAACCACACATTAAAGCAAAGCTGAAGGTAGGGTTTTATTAAAATATATCAACTTGTCATATTTACAAACTTATCTATAATTATCTTAATGGTATGAGTCTTCTTTAGAACGTTAGAGCCACTAAATTATAATCTATAATAAATTAAGTATAAGCCCTTATCATAACTAGTTAAAAGAACACTTTCTAAGAAAATTCCATAACAATTTAGTTGAAATGTCTGCTTGAGCTACGGAATAGTTCAGTTCGAAATAATAAATAAAAATTGTTCTCAAACAAGATTGTCTTGAAACACTTTACTTTACAGAATAAAAAATTTAGGTCCTTATAAAAGGCCAACTGTAATAAAAGCTCAAGAAAAAATCCCAAAAGTAAAAAGTTTCTAAAAAAATCAAATACAGTTGCTTAGTACTTCTAGACTCTTTTGAATATCAAAATACAGTTTACGCTACACTACATCATGTAACTATGATATTCATAATGAAGTACAAAATCACATACAAATTATATTTATTTCAGAAAAGTTAAAATTAAACGTGCCTTATAATTAATACAAGATCTATGCGTTTTACATAGGTGGCAGTTTGTTAAGTTCCCTTTTTACCTTTATACATATATATATTACAATATACAAATATTATAAGTCATTTTTAAGTTATATAAATTAATATACGTTTTGTTTTTTCTGGTCAGTAGAATTTTATTTTTGAAAGACAGTGATTATTTCCAATTAATAGTGACAGTAGGACATCTTGTGAAACTTAAACTGCTTTTGAGGTTAAAATAAGATATTCCGTCATTGGCTGAAACAGTGCTGTTAATACCTGAGCGCAGCTTGCCAAATAGACAGAAGAGCCTTTTACACAATTTATTATATAAAATATACATGTAAATTTAGTGTATTGCGCATTATTAATATTGATACCTAATAAATTATAGCGCATATATAATTTTCATTATTGACAGTATATAAGCCGGAGATGTTAGGTTAGTGAAGATGTGGTGTTCCTATCTCTGTATTTATGCAGACATTGGTTGACGGCGAATCCGGTTAGTTCCTAATACCGACATGTGCTTGGTAAGATAGAGTTGCAGGCTGGTTAAGCCATTATATTCTAATTACGGTCAAGACGTCTGCGATACAGTGTATTTACGTCAGTTTGACCTCTTAAATCAATTTAAAATGTTGTAAATTCGTATAAGCGCCAAATAATAAATAAATTATTAAATAATATTATGAAATAGTTTTTCTGAATCGGAAATAATTTCATTTCAAAAAGTAACGAAGAAAGTTGGTTTTTGGTCATATTATGTGAGAATTTCAATAACTGAGATAAGATAATCGATGTGTAATGTACAAAGATAGGCAATCTTTCAGATTCTGGAACCACGTGGCTATTCAAGAAATAGAGCATTTTCCATATTTGTGTTTACCCACCATGTAGGATAATAAATTTTATTCATGTCCAAACACATATTATAGGAACTCTTAAAATTGTAATAAAGTAGGAAAAATTATGAGTGGGAATGTTAAATACTAATCCCATTGTAATAAAATAAAAGCTGTTAGGGTAGAATGAAACAATAAAAAATAATTAATACTAGTAATGCAAACTATTCCATTTAGTTTTTAAATGAGGAGAAGTAATTTTATTGAATTTCGTAGAGTGCCGGTTGATTTTTGTAACATGGAAGACCATATATTTATATAAAAACTTTATTAAATAATTGAATGCCATTGATATTATAAGGAAACTGTCTTGTTTGCATGGCTTAGTCAGTAAATGTTTAGCAGTGTTAGTATGCCATGTCTCCTGTGCATGTTTATTAATAAAGCAGAGAAGTTAAAGACGCAGGAGTGAACTCAAACAAACCTTAGTAAAGGAACTCACAATAATCCTATGTTGGAGTTGGCGTCTTGGGAGGGGGAGAGGGCAACAGTGCTCACATTGACGTAGGCCCCTCGTAACCCCCCTCCCATCCCTTTCCGCTATCACTATACATACACCCCCACACGGTACCAAAATTAAATCATATTTATAAATACGTCATCCGCAATGTAGACATTACGTAATATAATATATTAAAAGAATGTATCGTGTTGTAACATATACGTGTATTACTAACATAAACAGTACTTTCTTCCAATCGTGACACAATATTCAGTTAAAAACAGTTATTTTATAATTTTATCATAAAGTTTGGCTTAAGGTTGTATATCAATATCGTGTACCGTAAAACATGAAATAGGTACTTCTTGATACTTTTACTTCAAATAGTACACCAATCCAAAGCTTAAAAAAATGACTGCATTACATCATTATGACTCAAAACAATTCAAAACTAGCATTTAACGTTGTGCTATAAATTAAGCAACATTAAAATTCTCTAATATTACATATTACGTTATACCGTATAGATTTTCCAACCGATCATAAATGCTATATACTAATGCTTACTTATGAATCGGTTGAAATATTGTGGATGGCTATGAATTACCTGGTTTCTAGGAAAGTGAGAGAACGGCTGTTCGTTTCAGCTGAACTGGACGGATACACTACGTGTGTCCATCCTTTCCACTGCATGTCGAACGGCACTGATGGCGAGAAACAGCTTTTTACACTACATTGCCATATTTGACAACAAAACCACATTTCTGTGTAAGCTCGGCACGGCGGGCACATCCAACGTCAACAGCGCGTGTGGAGACAGGACCTGGTGAATGGAACGGCAGTGGCAGCGTGGTCCGTATGGTGCAATGACGTCAGAGGTGGTCGCGGTAGGAGGCGGACGGCGGGTGGAGGGTGGTTCAATCAATGGCCACCCACCACCCTACGTCACAACACAAAACAATTTTCTGATACCCTCCCGCTCCTCTCGCATTGATCTTCTCCGTCACATCATGCCCCGTTCCCCCCTCCATCACCGGCCACAACCTCCTCTCCGAAAACTGGAATCGACGAGTTCATGACCTTCAACTACACCGCGCAAACCTAATTATAGTCTTCATCGAACTATTTTATCTCGAAGATTTGATAAAAATAGACGACATGAAATTCCAAATAGTATTTATGAACTACTTAGTATTCCAGTAATTTAACTATAGCACTTAAAATAGATGCAAAGATTTTAAGTATTTTAGTTGTTTTGAATACTCATTTAGCAACAAAAGTGCCGTTTATAATATTGTAGTGATAGTAACCTAGGTGATATAGTTCCCGATTCCAATGAGAAAGCTACGTTCCGAATAATTTACATATAGCGAATGACATCATATCAAACATTAGACGTCAAAATTTTTGATCCGAGGATCGAGCCCTCATGTGCCCCTGCCGTAAACCCCCTCTGATCAGATGACGTAAACTTTGCCTTCTTATTCCTGAGGTAGTCACGAAATATCACTTTGAGATATGACTGCTTTTCCAATCCTTGTCATCAACATCCACACGAAAAGTTCCTACCGTATGTACCGTACAGGACTGAATATGGAGTTCCGGCATCGCCTTGCTCTTACTGATGAGAGCGAAGAATACTCCTTCCATCGAGACTTCGATTTTGTAGTGGTTGTTTATATTCAGCAGGATTTGCGTGCATGCAAGTACTTCCACTGAAACTAAATCGAGGACCAGTAACTTGGAGCACCGCATGAATCTGAATGTTACGTTTTTGTGAAAAGTGTGATCTCCACAGGTTCTTGTAAGGTAATCTCTCGTGTTCCTTAACTGGATGGGTCGAAAACAATGCATCCAATATACTGTCCATAACATTACAACTGCAGTTTGGGGCGCCGGGAACGAAGTTAACTTTGTTATCTAGTTAAAATGTTCCACCCTAACGACATTTCCCATGCAGCGACCACAGGTCTTCCTACACCTATGTTGTGTTGCAGCACCGAAGTGGTGCGATTCCTTCCATAACCTCACCTTGCTTCTATTCCTCGAAGTGTTGTAAACCGGTAAATTAAAGTCAGTTGTCGTCTTGACTACAATACCAGCATTATCTATTAATTCCAGAAACACATCCTTTCTCATGACTGTGATGAAGTCCTAAATGACATAGCGCACTCTCATAATTCCCTGGTTCCACGTTTTTATGATAAACATGCACCCATAACTAAAAATCAACAAAAAGCATCCATTTCCGTAGCAGACGCAAGACATTCACTCGAAGAGACTTCGTATACAACTAGTGAGTCTTGGGATGTCGATGAGATGAACCTATATCATCGGTTTCTTGATCAGGTGAAACTAAGAAACTGAAGCAAATATATATTAATCCACTAATTGCTGATTAGTGCCAATCTTTACGTAATATTTGGTGCAATTACAAAAACGCTTAATTTAGTGAAATAATTTCCTTAATTTCCCTTAAGATATAATAGTATAATTTAATGATTTATTTTAAATCTTCAAAATGAGATAATTATTTATCAAATTTAATTTAACATAATCACCACCCTAATCCTTTTAATTTTAAGCCGGTCTTGCCACTTCACATCCGTGCAAACGAAACAATGCAACAGGATTGTTCTTCTTGTAAAACGAACTCTATTTGTAATTTCTCCAGTATCTTCAGAATTTTTCCAGTTCTTTGATTTCTGGTATGTTTTTCCAGATTAAAGGAAGTGTGCTCTTGTCTATGTACTTAACAAGATCCCATTACTAAATCTTTCACAATATTATAGACCGATTAGTACCTTACCCGTTCAATTTAAAAGTTTTTAACGCATTCTGAACTCTAAAGTTATGGATTTTATGTCTTCTAACAATATTAAAATATATTTCTATCCGGTTTCCATAAACTATACAGCACTGGGACAGCCGTATTGAGAATAACTGACGACATCCTACTAGCCATGGACCACCGAGATTGCACAATTTTGGCTGTGTTTTTGAATTCTACAAAGCTTTCGACACGGTCAACCGTAGCTTACTTCCAAACCAAGCTAAAATATCGGTTTCTCTAGTGCTGCACTTGGATGCGACCATATCTCGGTGGTCAGAGGCAGTATGAGGGTTATGCCTGAAGGACACCACCAACTTGAGACCACAGATATGAGTCTAGTTCAGACAGCTGAACTGATAAAACGTCTCGGCTCAGCAGCGGTCAAAGTCAGGTAACACACTTGTGCTTGCTTGCTGGTTTCAACCTGTGCTTTTAAGGTGATTTCTTTACTTAATTTTAATTACTTAATCATGCCGTCGCTATGTAGTGTTTGTAATGCGAGTGGTGCGATTACAGGTGGCTCGCTCAGGAGCGGGTGTTTGCGGGAAAGTGTTTCATATAACGTATGTTAAAGACAATTTGGATGAGTAGAAGACGCGTTCGGTGAGGTAATGATAAAGTAAGGATTACCGTGAAGCAGCCTCACCTCGGAGCAGTGCTACTTCTGAATCCAGTACTGCAAAGGCGCAGCTACTGAGCGCAGTACTGCGCCTCGGCAAAGGTGTTTTTACTAACTGTAATGGAAGAGGAGGTTTTCCCTATGCTGAATACATTTAAGGGTGAAATGGCAGAGATGACTGTGTCCATGAACTTCCTTTCTGACAGGGTAGATACTGCTAACAACCTGATGGGTGAGCTGCGGGGTGATCTGTCTGCATTGAAGAAGGAGTATAAGTCACTGCGGGGAAACGTTGCAAACACTCTTTTAATGTGTGAGAAGCAAGACCGAGTGAGAGCACTGGAGTAATACAGTCGCAGAACAAACATTGAGATCAGCGGAGTGCTGACTCCCCAGGAAGACATCGTGAGCATCGTCAAGGACGTGGGAGCGGCTATCTGTGTGCAGGTGGAGGAGTGACACGTCAGTAGGAGCGCACCCCATCTCTGGTAGTCGGGTTCTGTACCAAAACGCTTAAGAACACATGGATCTCAAAATTCAAGGAGAACAAAAGCCTTTTCACAGCAGATGAGGTATATGGCTCATTTTCCAAGAGCAGAGTGTGTGTAAATGAGCACCGATCTCCGGACAACAAGCTCTTCCTCTCCAGGATTAAACGAAAAAGAAGCCAGGAACTGGGCATTGCCTTCGTGTGGTGCCGCGAAAGTAAGTTCTTTGCGAGAAGAGTCAGCGGTGAGAGATGCTATCGGATATACAAGGTGACTGACTGACAAAAACTTGAGTATGTTAGTTGTTATTTGGACTAAAGTTGGACAAATTTAAGAAAATAAGTTTTAGTTTGTGCTTTCTTTCTTTAGCACAATACAATTAAAAATAGGTTATAACAAATAAATATTTAATTTCTGCAATTATAAAAATATTATAAATGGAATACTCCTTTTTTGATCACAGTTTTTTTGAACTAGGCGGTTGTAAAACGTTATATTCAAATCATTTTACTGTTATATAGGAAGCGTAAGACAAAACTTTAATAAGTTTTTATTATACTTTTCTCAACTGAATGAAACAATTAGTTTCATGTTTTAAGCAAGATATGGGTTAACAAAGATAAACTGGACTTATGCTGTTTACCTAATTATAATATTCATGCGCACTGTAATAGTAGCTATAGGTCGAGAGGGGATTTATGCCGTTTTTTAAATAATATTTGTACAACTGAATCTGATATTAATAGTATGAAACATGCAGATACCCTACTCCTTAATATTTAAGCTTAAGAAATAATAATGTGTGTTTTCCTTTAATAAATAAACCAACAAAATCAACCTCTAATTCTCCAGCATGTATGACTATATTTTTATCAGAAATAGAAAAAATTCTCAATTTTAACTGTGAAATATTTGACACAGATCTTACAGATGATTTTGTATTAGGCCTGAAAATAGAAACCGATAATTTAAATGTCAAAGGAAATGATCTAGAAATTTAACTAAGAAACTCAATTATTGATTACAGTAACGTTTATAAAAAATAAATTCAGTTGATTACAGTGAAATATTTTTGATTAATAACGTTATTGAGCATTGTTTTTAATCGATAATATATAATTTTATATTTGGTTTCAATCGATTTTACCACATTTTAAGTAATATTATTAATAGTAGTAAAATATAATTGAATTGAAATAAAAACATTTCTAAAGCCAAGGTAATTAGTCCGTGGATGTCAGAAAAAGTATTAAATAAAGTTAAAAACAGAAATAATATTTATAAGAAGTAAAGAAAAGGCCTTACGACAACATTTTTAAAAGTTATGAAAACAAGTTTTCTTTTAATTATAGTTATAGTTATTACAATTATTAATTATAGTAATAGTTATTATAGTAATATTAGGTAATATAGTAATAGTAACGCAGAGTAATGTTAGGTTTGATAAGATTGATTTAGAAGACGGATCAATTATCAGCGAGATAAAATCTGTAGCAAATAAGTTAAATAGTTATTTGGTCAATTTGGCCCAAACTGATAAGGATAGTCAACGTTCCGAGCTTTGTAGAGCTGGGCCTTCATCACCGACCCCCAATATTTTTTAGAAATATTTAAATTAAGTGTAGTTGTTCCTATCCAAAAGAAAGAAAACCCTTAGAAAAATTAGACATTATTAAGCCGATTAGAGTTTTGTAACTTTTTTTCAAAAATCATAGAGAAATTAATGCAATAGAGACTTGTATCTTTTCTTGATAAGCAAGAAATAATAAGTTCTAACCACTTTGGCTTTCAAAAGAGGAAATCGACGGAAAACGCACTTCTTAGATTAACAAACAAAATCTATGTAACTACTGTCTCGTAGCTTTCACAACTCCAGAATAGCTTCTGCACTTTTCATAGATTTTAAGAAACGTTTCAATTTAGTAAACCACAATATTTTATTGAAAACGTTAGATGCTGTAGGTGTACGTGGTGTTGCGCTTGATTGGTTCAGCAGTTTTCTTGAAGACAGGGAGCAGGTGGTGAGAGTCAGGGATCGCCTCAGCTCGCTTCATCCTGTCGCTGTCGGAGTCCTGCAGGGCTCAGTGATTTCCGCCACACTTTTTCTTGTTTTTATAAATGACCTTTTATGGAAACTATTTCACGAACTCATTCAATCTTTCGCTGATGATATAGACTTACTCTATTCACACTCTGGCGTAAGGTTTCTTTGGAATGCAATTAATGCTGATCTTGTAACTCTGAGTGAATGGTGTATTGAAAATATAATGCAAGTCAAACTTTTTAGGACGAAATACGTTAATTTTGATATGACTTTTAACTTGAGCTCTACTTTAGTTTTTCCAAATTTTAATTGCTTACATAATAATTGTTTTTGTGAACAAATATCAAACGTTGATAGTATTAAAGATTTAGGAGTGCCTCTGAATGAAAAGCTCACATTGACAAAGCACATTTCAAATCTACAAAACCAAGCTAGACAGTCCATAAGACAATTTTATAATTTGCGAAATAATTGTGATGAAAACTTACTCAAACATTATATTTTGCATTGATCCATTCACGTTTGCAATATGCTATTGTATGTTTGGGGGGGGGGGGGAATTTTTTATAGTTCACATATAAAATTAAGAACAACTCACATCATTTGTTTGTTTTTAAAGTCTTATGAATCTTTTACATTTCCAGTGGTAATACTGGTACTCAAAATTTATTTTACAACGCAAGAAAGGTAAGTAATAATATTTTAGAATACCAAGTTAATAAAGCTAAAATATAAAATTCATATAAATAATAAAATTCAAACGAACATAAAGCTTTTTGGGACCACATTTTTGTAATAACTTACCAAGTGATAAAAATATTTGCTCTAATAAAAATTCAAATCATTAAAAACTTGGTTGTTAAATTGCGAGGCTGTTTTTGATTGTTTATATAGGGTATTATGTGAATTTATTTTGAAGTGATTTATTTTATTTTCTAATTTATTTTATACTAACAACAGGTATTTTTGTTTTACCCATTACATTTATTTTAGTTTTTTTCACATGCCATGTTTCAAACAATTCATGTTATTTGTAAAAGAAGTAATTAAGTTTGAGTTACCACCACAGTATCGGCTGAGGACAATGTTTGTTTTTGCTGAACTGGGCTCAATATTTCGTTGTTTACTTTTTGTTCATTTTGTATCCCCTGATCACAATTACTTGGAAAAGTGATCAGCTAATTTCCTAGTTTTAATATTATTATGTATTATATATTTAACCGTGGAAATAAGTTAATTATTCATATAATTATGCAGTGTGCCACAGATATCCTCAATACGCTCATTGATGTTTAATCTTTACATAAATGGTGTTAGTACAAAATACTTTAACACACTCGTTTTGACTATCACGCTGATATCTAAAAATATATACTCACTTTAAAGTTACTAAAGTTCATAAGATAATCAACATATTGAGATATTGTACATA
The DNA here is from genome assembly GCF_021130785.1 of Homalodisca vitripennis. Lineage (NCBI taxonomy): Eukaryota > Metazoa > Arthropoda > Insecta > Hemiptera > Cicadellidae > Homalodisca > Homalodisca vitripennis. The sequence goes on from NC_060215.1 coordinate 70,475,360, forward strand.
TTGTACGGTAAACTCAAACTTAATTGAGACAAAAATAAATCAATACTAATTGGACTCGAAACTCTTTGAATAAGGAACAATGGCGAAAGTTAAAGTCAATTGATCATTTTTACCTTACTTCAACAAAGTAAAAAAGCTCAGGGTTAATTATAATTAACACTACTGAATTGAATGAGACAGTGATTAATACATGTAACAGCGTATTTCCAGGTATATATCGGTTTAAACATAGCGTTTCATGTAAAAGTTTTGTTTGGATAGTCACATATTTCTTTTCTCATTTTAACTACTTTAGCATTGATATAAATAAATGATATGACTGTACATCTAAGTAACAGACTAAACTATAACGAACACAAAATTATTGCATACATTAAATTTTTTTAATCCGACGTGGGAATCAAATGTTTTTCAATAATACAAAGAACTTAATAACACTGCACTAATAACTTAATAACTTTGCAACATCTATTTGTATTTAAGGTACTTAGGCTATTTTACATTAAAAGTGGTAATTTGGGAACTACGGACTTAAATTACGGTACTAGAAGAATAGACCAGAGAATGTTTCGACTACCAAAAGTCAATAAATCAATCCTAAAGCAGTCTTTTATGTACAATGGGCCGAAACTATTCAATAAATTACCATATGAGTTGAAAATTGCCGTTAACAACAATTTTTTTTATAGGAAATTAAAAGAGTTTTTACTGACAATAGAGGATTGTTTGTTCTTTTTCAAATAAAATTACTTGTACAAATAAAGACTGAATAAATAAAAATAATAAAAACCATGTAAATAAACTAGGATTAATTTTAAGTTTGTTTGTAATGTTATGTAATCTATTATATTATTATTATTTTATTATTGAATTTGAATTATTTTTGTGTACAAAGTTTATTTTAATTTCATTTAAACTGCTAACCAAGTTTTATTTTTATTTAATGTAGTTCATTTTCAACAGAGAAACTTATTTTTATGATATATAAAGGAAAAGTAGTTGTGTGTAAATAAATAAAACTATTTTAGAGTAAAAGGAACAAGTTGTACTTCAGGAAGATTTTAGTTCAGTTTTAGATTTGGTTCTGAGTTTAAGTTGGTAGTGTTTTAGATCAATAGTAGTGATAAGACTTATGTGGACGCCACAGAGAGCAGCCCGGCTGAAACAATTGAACTTGTATCTGGACGTAGATAAGATACTTGTAATTTAAGTACTCGCACTGGCCACACTACTTGTAAAAGTGGTCAGTCTTTCCAAAGATTGTATTTTGTTAATGACTGTACATATTTGCTGTTGGAAATAAATTCAATTCAATTCAATTCAATTCGATTCAACTTAATATACTTACAGTATTGCACTAGAGACAAATGAGAGATGCATCGCTGTTACATACGATACTACAGACTGGTTTGATTCTCTACATTGCACGCAATTTTGAATATGTGGCAAGCTATATTCTATAATATATTGAGAGAAGCTCAAGAAATACTCGCTCTGTCGTTTCTGCATTGTGTACTCCTCACCACCCAGAACAACGGCATTCAACAGATATTTACTGTCACTGCATGTCGAACATAGAACTCTCTTCGTGAATATAATAGACAACCACTTTGGTTGGGCTGACGCTTAAAAAGCATTATGCTGGGTACTGACAGTCGGATGTGTGTGTATAATAATACTTGAATGGAAATTGAAGCAAAATTATTTGTACTTTTTACTATAACACATAATTATTTCACCGATTTTTTTAAAGTCAAGTTTTTTTCAGATTTAGTAAACCGACTAGTATTTAACTTATAGTTTCAACATAAATGTGTTGTAAGTACATTGAAATTACAATAGAATACGTTTAAATTGCCATTAAGGTCCAACTTTTTTTCTCAATAAATAGGTATTTTCGATAATCAACTCCAGTGTGTTAGAGCGACTTTACTGAGGAAGCGACGTCCCACTCTTGATACTAGAGAGATGGGCAGAACGGGTCTATTGATTTCTAACTGGAAGATTGAGTTTGGTGTTCTTATTTTTGTAGCTATGGCAGACTTCAATGACCCTCTGTTATTGATTCCGAGAGAAAGGTTTTAAACCTAAAAAGCTACGTCAGGAATGGTCTGCATTTAGTCAGGTATCGATGTCCGCGACGTTTGCCGTGACTAAGCCCATCCTTCCGATAATCCTGCATCAGTCGACTGAATTCCCTCACACTCAATCCCATTAGCATAGGAACCAGTGGCGACAATAACAAGAGGAGTAAAATATTTTCGGGCAAAGGAGCTGGCCTCTTATAGGGGATATTTCATACCGTTGAACACCAGGTCGCATACAGCCAAACGCATTCTGCCAACGAATCTCAGGCTCCTTCGACGGCACAGAGCCCGCCATGAGCTCTACCATGAATGGTATTGGTATAATATATTTGTAAAGCTTGGCTATGAGTTATGGGCGTCGAATGATGTAAACGCTTATTGGATTGGAGGACACATTTTTTTACATTAATTTCCATGAAAATATTCTTAGGGTACTTACGAAACTTTTTCTTTAATTTTGGTGGCCCCTTAAGAAAGCAATAACACCAAAATACAACAAGCAATAAAAAAAGGTAATAACACTAACTTTTTATCGGCACATTCATCATTTGGTAATTAGTCTATGGAAGTTTTGGAAAATTTTAGGATTTCCGTTGTGTTATTAGAAAGATTTGGTTTACTATCAAATGACTATTTCCTTATAAAAAAGTCATACGTTATTTTTTTAATACTATGAAAATAAACTACACGCGATACTTCTGGCTATAAAATTGGTATAACATCAACTAACATTTAAAATTATATTTTGTAAATACATTAAAATCAATATTATTAATAATTTATTGTAGAAATTATACAAGTCTTCAATAAAGGGAGCCAAAGAAGGGAGTGGGTGGGGTAAGAGATACAAGAGTCTGCTGGCTGCAAACTCTCATCAGTTTATTCCCAGATCTCAAATGAAACTAATACCACTCTGTCTACTGTTCGGAATAAAGAAGCTTTGGTCGCTGATCAATCAATCCACTTAACCAGATGGTATAGAAGAAGGTTAAAGACAACGTAGCCTGTGCAAGGTTTGAAAAGGCGCACAAGCAATAAATTGATTTTTTTACTTCATACAATATAGAAATACAGGTTTTAATTTGGTCATTTATGTATCACAATACTAGTCTCCTGTGGAACAGATCGATGAAAGTTCATATGGTAAAATAGGCACTGTTAGTTTTCATTAGTGTAACAAGTTAGCTAAGGAATTATTTTAGAAGATCCTTACCCGATCGTTTAACAAACACAAGAAAAAACTAGTTACAAATAAACTTATAAATTCATATTGAAAAGAGTTACAGCTTCAGTGCTGTCACAACACTAGTCGCTTACACTACGATGTCGTAGTGCTTACGGTATAGTTCGTTACAATGATAAACAACTGTTTATCCTTAGTTGTTGTATTGTTATCCTATATACCTCACTAAAAATATCTGTGTCTTTTTAAATTTCATTACCCAATTATAATACTATCCTACAGAAAAACACTAGGACTCCAAAAATGTATTTTTTTCAACAAAAACTGCAAGAGCAGGAAACGTAGTCAAAATTCATTTGTTATATTATAGAATTTATTGTACCATAACAAAAAGTACCACATATTTCTTTCTCGGAAAGTTTTCACTGGATTTTGCATTACTTTCTTGGAATTGTAATACGCCCTCGGAATAAGGGAGCTTTCCTGGTTAGTAAAGAGTTACAAGTATAAAATCTCATCGTTTTCCAAGAACGTTACACATTAAGTCTTTGTCGGTTTAATATTTTTATTGTTGTAGGCTTTAACGTTATTGCATATTTTTTACGCTGATGTACTATGTATTTCGCATTACCCTTCTTCAGGTAAAATTAACAAAGTGAAACACATAAAATTACCAAAAACATAAATACAAACAGATAAATAAATCAATAAACATAATATTTTTGAAATGTAAAACATTTGTTCAAACTGTGCTCAAAAAATATGTGGTGAGTGTTCAGACTATTTAAATTTACTATCGAAGATTCAATCCATAAGGAAATTTAGATTTTGTGACAGTTTGACATGCTTGATCTAAATTTCTTAATTTTGATGTATTTGAATTATGATTAATTTATCGTATTGGTTTCACTTTATATTAATATTCAAAAGATTATTTGTGTATTTTAATATGAATGACTAATGGTTTTGTTTCATCATAATACTTGAAATTATAACGGTGATCTGTTAATTCTTATTCTTAGATTATTTGTTGTAGAGCCAATGTAGTCTTTCGGGAATTTTTTACATTTAATTTGATACACTACGTTTTTTGTATCACATGTCAAATTGACAATAATTTTGTAAACTTATTAGTTGAATTCCTTTCGAATTCTGATGACTCTTCTATTTCATTACGTACCATGCATCTTGATTTATTACAAGGATGTGCTCCCTTGAAATTAGTTTCCACATCAGAATCAGCTGGTAATTTTGCTTTGATATAAAGTCCTTTAAGATAGGAGGTCTTTTAAAAACAATGCGTGGAATACTTTTCAGAAATGAGTCTGTCAGTGGATAATTTTGTAAGCTACTTTAAAAATGTTGTTAATTTTCTAGAGACCAGGATGATATTGTGGTATTAATTTCGGCTCATTATAATCTTTCTTTTTGTCATAAGTATTATTCAGGTTACTTTCATTGAGCTGTAGCTTTTCATTCTAAAGCTTCTCAGGATATCCTCGTTTTAAAAAACGCATCATATATGTCACTACAGTAATTTTTAAGATCTTCACCATCGCTGCATAATTTTGTTGCTCTTGCAAACCAGACTTTTGGGAATCGATCTTTTTACATATACAGGGTGACAACTGTTTTAGTGAAGATATTGGTTTTAGTAGGTTTTACATTAATTTTTATGTTTCAAGTAACCTTCCTTGATGTAAACGTCAATATCCAGAAATGTCAATGAACCTGATGAAATTTCCCAAGTCAATTTTAAATTGTTTTCGAAGAGTTCAATGCGTTTAAGAAACCTAAAAGTGTTTTATTCCTCTCTGTCCATAACATAAAAATGTCGGCTATATATCTAGTCCAGAATAAAGGTTTAAACATTTGAGAATATAAAAACTCTTGCTCAAATTTCGTCATAAAAAGATTTGCTTATGATAGGGCATATGCCATTCGGGTTTTGAAATCGAAAACAAATTGGAAGATAATATAAAATTTATGAGAGCAATGATAAAGTTAGTGCTTGATTTTGAATTTCCAGGCCTTTTATTTAGAAATTGTTTCACAGCTTCCATAACGTTAGTGTGGTCAATATTGGTATATAAGGAACATGAATCGTTACTAACGTTACATCTGTTGCAACATGTCGGGTTATTTCTTTTAATCTTTCAATAACATAATCAGTGTTTTACAAGTAAGATGGTACATTTTTTTAAAAAACTCCTGTAGGTAACCGTCTACAAACCCTGGTATTCTTTCTGTGGGGGATAATACTGAGGCGACTATAGGACGACCAGGTGGTGATATCTTTGTTTTATGGACTTTAGGTAACAGGTAGAAAACGGGTGTTGGAGGATTTATATTTATTAAAATATCAAGTATCTCTTTTGGAAATCTCTCTTTAAACTCTATAGTTTCTCCAAAAATTTAGTTATTTCTTTATTGAAGTGGATTGTCATATCAGATTTTAATAACTGATAAGTGTCTTCATTTTACAATTGACGACTGATCTGAAATGTTCATGATTGCTGTTACGTCACCTTTGTCAGCAGGAAAAATTACAATATTTTTTTATGTTTCAGCGATGAAATGGCTTTAGATTCTTCCTTAAAAAGATTGGTTGACGTCGAAAAATCATCAGAAAAATTTGGATTAGCAATATTAGATAAAATAACATTCAAAAATTGTTCAATTGAATGGTCTGGACTTAATGGTGGTGGTTCCCAACTGTACGTATCCTTGAAGTCTTCAGTGAACGTTTTCATTTCAACATTCATGCAATTTAAATTGCTACTATTTTTGTGTGTTCATTTGAGAGTCTTTTTTACTATCAACAAAGTTGTTTTTTGTTTGATCTGACATTTCGGGCAAATTGAATAGTATCCATCACTAATTGAATGCGGTCAAAAGTTGGAGTTGGAGCATGTTACGTTCCTTAGACAACAATGCATTGCAAATTGTATAAGCATATTGTTTTGTCGAGATGATGGAGGTAGCGATGAGTACGGGTTTGGGGATGAAGGCGGAGGTATTGATGGAGGTAATCTGAAGCTATTTAATAGAGACGAGTCTATGGATATGTTGTTGTTATTTTAAGTGGGCTGCAATTCGCTTGAAGATTTCAAGGGTAAAGGAGTTTATTGTACTGTCGCGTATACATTAAATTTTGAGTTCCTGAATTGGTTTGGAACTGGGGTATAAACTCTCCTGAACGTAGAACATTATTAATATAAATATTATGCTGTATGTACATAATTTGTGCAATATTAAAACAATAGGTCTGATAGTAAAGATTGGTAAACTTTCGCTGATGAATTTTGCATTTTGTAGAAATTCATGGCATGTTGTCTAATTTCATCACAAATGGTAGCGTAAATGGAAAGGTATAATATACAAACTGTTGAAATATGTATGCTTGACGAAAATGGAATTAAAGTTGTCTTCTGTAAAGATCATAAACTGTATTTCTAAGCACTGTACTAGTATTAAGTGAAATCTCACTGTAAGACCTTTTGACAAAAGCACTAATTGTATACAAGCAGAAAAAAATATAACGTGACAGTAAAATTTTACTAATTTTACCATATGAAATCAAAGTAGTTTTTGAGCTCATTCCTGTTATTCATCAGTGTATGTATGCTTCACGACCACGAACAGTCCTCAGCTGAAGTAATCACTTCGTTAATGTCATTAAGAATATTATTCCTACCAAAGTGGATTGTAAGGGAGTTTTAGTTATACGATAAGTTAGTAGTTGTACGATTAAAAGCAGAATTGCAGAACCACGTTCGTAAATTTGGCACGCATTTATTAATAATGAACTATATATTTAAAAATATAGTTCAAATTGCATTTAAATTATAATAAAGTTTAGCTTGCAAGATATCGCATAATACACATTATACTCTCGCAGGTACACCACTCAAAGCATATGCTTTTAGTTTATCTAAAAATATTTAAAATTAAACTCATTTTCATTAATTTGATTACAGGGTCATGCTAGAACAATAACCCTCTGGTCTAGATGTGGTTCAGTTTCTAAGTCTAATTTAATCTTGATCTTTTGTTATCACCCATTTCCTTCTGCTGAATCTAAATTTCCAATAAATATAGTAATGTCTGGTGAAAGCTTTTCTTTCTTAAGCTATAACCTAAGCGAATTATACATTTTTTAATGAAATGTATGACGAGATTACATTTTAAAATGAAACATGGTATGATGTTTAATAGAATAGGAAATAAGAAATAATTTAGTTTTTGTAAAAAACCTATATTTTCCTTGTCATTTTTAAAGTAAGCGTATATACAGGAAAAATGTCTATCTTGAGCCAATTTTTGAGGGCCTGATTAAAGATGATCCGAACCGCTACTTTAAATGCCTACAATCCCTCGTGTAATAATAAAAAAACTTTAAAATTTTTTATCCCTTCAGTGAAGATATCTTAGAGGGCTGTCTTAGATATATCTTAGAGGTTGTGAGTGACTATGAATGAAAACAACTAATCACAGCACCTAAAACCGTTAGTACAATCTATATGGTAGAATAGAATTACAAAGATCAGCCCTGCAATAAAAAGTGGTTGTTTGAACAGTTTTATCATTAATGATGTCTACTATATAACTATGCGCGGCCAACTTGGGTCAAGTTGTGTTGCTTCTTCTTTGTAACTATCTCTATTTTTTTACAATGTAGGATTACATTTCTTATCACGTTCTAATCTTACAACCGTTTTAAAACTAACGTGTATGCGATTTGAAACTAAGATATCATTTTCTAAAATAATATTCCAATTTTATTTATTTGAAGTTAAAGTAGCACATGTGAATTACGGCTGAAATTGAAACGAACGATCAAGAAAAAATATTTAACTTTTCCAGATAAAATATATATAAAATAGTAAATGTTGTATATTTAAGTCAAATGTTGATTTTCAATATACCTCACATTATGGTTACAAAGAGTTTTAAATGAACACTAATATAAATTGTCTATACTAATTAATTTTGTTTACTTAAAGGAATAGTAGCTTACCTGGAAGAATTGGAAACCTTGCAAATTCTAGGTGAGTCTTCCATTTCGGTATGAACACCTTCTGCACCTACAAAATCAAAATCAAATCATTCAATTATTCTTCGTTACATATAAACTGAATCTTAGACTATTTCAGAATCCCTTAAATTATGAATTCAAATCGAGTTTTTCATAAATAGGATTATGTCATAAAATTGCAAATTTAATAATAAAAAAAAGAAATAAATTGTCTCTGCTTATATTTAAATAAAATGACTTTGATACATATTGTAACTCTTGGTAGGAAAGTCCATTCCAACGCACCCAGAAAATTGTGCACTCTAACTCATCAAGACTTGTATCTCGGCAACTTTCTTACTAGACTCTCAGTATTACAAAGTTCTAATCTAGAAAGCATTTTGTAATTCTAGCAGAACTGTCTATTGACAACGGCATGAGACACGTTGGGATTTAAAGGCTAATGAGACAAAGTTCTTAACTCGGAGAGCATACCAGTTTGTTGTTAAGCCGATTAGTGATTACACAAATAAATGTAAATGTAAAAATATTCGTGGTATGTACTTCAGAACATTAATTGTAATATTAATTGATTATTTGTAATTAGCCAGTACGGTGGAGGGCTCCACCATATTGGCTAATTAAAACAATGAAGTAGAAGGAAACCAGTTGTTTAGACAGGACCTTTATTGTAATATCAACGCCTGTGTAATTTATTTGCCTTTAATAAGTGTGTTAAACAGCAGTTTCTGAAATGTTTGTACTTTTTATTTTATACTCAATGACTCGGAGTTCCAACTGTATTTGGATATCAAAACAGCTTCATAGTGAGAACCCACGGGTTTAAATTTAGTTATTTGCATAATCTTATGGTACTTGGTTTAGTTTTTCTGTTCTGTATTTTAAATTTATTCTAATTTTGAAATGAGACCTATTGAGATGAGAGAAAAAATTCGTATTTTACAGGATATTTGAGACACGACTTGAATAAACATTTTACGCAACATTTTATGTGACCTAGTTCAGTTGCTTAATTCAGAAAAAGGTTCAAGGTCTCATGCTTTTATGCGGACGTTCATACGAATAGTAAGAAATGCAAATAATAACTGCGTTAATAGTTATGCGACAGTAGTTTAAACTTTCAAGCATCACAACTCAATGATTGAGAGAATATTGAGATTGAAGACGCGTGTTTTGTCACAGATATCTTTTGTTTGGAAAATTTTTATAAAGTAAATATAATTGAAGTTACAAATTTCAAGCATGAAATTAAAATTATTGTAGTTATTTATTGTTTGAACATATCCGGTTTTCTCAGATTTCAACTGCGCAATTGTTGAATTGCGAGGTTTCGAAACTGTATCTTAGCGAATTAGTGAAAGGTGGAGTGTTAAAGAGGTGGGAATAACCTGAAACATTTATCTAATTACGTTTAGTGGTACTACAGATTACTATATTTATTTGGGTAGGCTCCCACTCACGCGTACAGTTCACCAGCCTTCCTACTGGCCAATAACATCAGACTCGTAGACCTCTCGGTAGATCACGTGTCAGTAAAAATCAGTAAAAAAACAGTAAAGAGACCCAAGCAAGTAACGATTAAGAGAAATTAAGCTTTTCTTAGAACAAACTCAGGTATCGTTTCACGCCACGCAAAAATTCGAGGAACGTGAAAAACCTACATTGCGACTTTGAGGTGTTATAGGGTCAAAAGTCCCTCATGTTAAAATGTAAACTCTGAAACTATGAAACCTATATTTTGTACTGATATATAATTAGAGTCAAGATGAAATACTCTCTTAAAGAGTAAAATATGTACCACCTTTTTGAACATCTTTCGTACGACATTTACGGAAGAAAACTAGTTTAAAATGTATAGAGTTTTGGGGCCTATTTTAAAATCATGACTAGCGCAGTTTTCCGTATGGGAAGTAAATTGTACTGTTAATATAATCTGCCTTAAAAAAGGCACAATAAGAGCAACGATATTATATTGTTTTACAAGACTACCATCAATAAAACAAACTGGGTGAATTTTAAGTTTTTTATGGCAGATTGGACAGTATCAACCAATACGGGAGGTATATATGTATATACTTCTTATAGATCGCTCATATATGTTTATCTCAGATTCCTTGTGTAACTAGTTAACTCAATAAAAGGGACGTAGTATTTTCCAAACTTCTAACACAGCACAGGGCTATTAGATACTGGCAACTGGAAGTAAGAGTGAATATTTCATGAACCTGTAAAAACATTGTTTCTAAATTTGGCCACTTTCGACTTCAGATACCATTATACATTTCTAGATTGCCCTCAGAAGTTCTTCTTTTAACTCCTATCTCAGGCTTCAATTAAATTAGTCATCTGTAATTTTATTATACATATTTTACGCACACCCGCTTAAGTAGTAATGTACCGCTTACGCAAGTTACTGAAACACATTTGACAGAAGAAGAGAGAAGATTATTAACTAAGTTATAGGATGAAAGCCAGAAGCATGAAAACTAATAATCTCCGGGTGAAAAGTACTAGTATGAAGCAAAGGATACTTGTTTATGCAAATGATGTCTCAAGAGGAGGATGATACCTGAATGCAATGGACATTGCAACACCGCCAATATATTTGTGTTTTATATATCGATTTAATATATATCGTAATATATATTCGTATTATTATTATTATTATTAATATATAATCGTAAATGTGTAATAAGAGTCGAAGATATCAGGAGGATCTGTTGCAAAAATAAAAAGTATAGACTCAAGGTAGTCGAACCTTACACGTTTCAAGAAAATCTTCCAGATCAGGTTTATCCAGAAAGAAAATAGTCCTTGGTGACAGTGAGAAAGACAAAGACGCTTACCTCTTGGTGCAATGGCATAGTATTTGAAATCTGTAAATAATACAAATATGGTACAACTGTACAACTGTCAAAATTGGTCAGTTGACAGCCATGTTTAGAACAAAGCAATAATTCCAGTTATAGAAGCTGGAACCAATAAGGTAAAGAAGGTAAAATATCTGGTCAGGTTTCGTCCATAAACCTGCTCTTTTCAGATAGTAAATTCCATAATTTTTCACTCACGTTTGTAGCTTCCAATCACTCAAAAGACGTTTATACATGGATTATATGGATAATACCTCTGAATGGACACTCTAAAAGACCATCCAAGATATCACCGAAATCAACTTGGCTTTTGAAGCTTTCATCATCTCAACAGACTGGACTCCAAACAGCTCTGGTAAAATTTGTTTATTTGAAACTAGATTGTAGTTATGTGATATGCACCTGAGGAATAGATCAGATTGCGGATCTTGATAACGTAATGTTGTACACTTTATAGCATATAACGACGCCAAATGTCCGAAATCCTATTATCCTTTCAAGCTTCTATCGTCAATAACAAACTTTTAACAGAGAACTTCTAAAAGTGTTGGAACATAGCAGTACCTTTTATATAAACTAAATATTTATTTAAATGAAAATGCAGCACCCATTAGTTAGTAAAGTTACGTTTTTACTTGACTCCAGGTGAATATTCATTACATGACTGTAGCTGTCAGTTTCCTTTTGGATTTTCATCTGCTGGTATAATGTTATTCACAATTACTGCTTTTCCAATTCTTGTAATCAGTATTCTATACTTGAACCGGAAATTGACTAACTTTAGTTTTTATACAGAATACGCTTGTTGCTAATACCACGTTTCATGTAGTGGTGTAGTGCTTGATGTTATTTCTTAGCTGTAAAAATATGTTTTATTAGTTAACTGTGTGTATTAAAAAACGTTCCGTAATATATTTGTATACGTTGTTACTTAACAATCGTATATTTCATTAGTATATTGCGATGTATAATAATATTAGTGGTAGGCCAACCTCAGTAAGGAAACGTTGTGTTCTCAGTTGTAACAATGTCGTGTCAATATGTCGATAAAAATAGACGCCATCAATTACTTGGAATCCTCAGTTCAGATAAAGCATCTTGTAATAGAATATATTGGACTCCTCGGTGAACGGAATTTCTAAAGGTTGGGTCGAGTTTCTCGGCCTGGCAAACAACAATAGCTATGTTTTGTCAACAAACGGTTACCACCTGTACATTTTCCATCGACATATTTCCTTAACTTTTCAATGCGTTTGCAAACTGTAAATATTAATTGAACTACGTCTAATACATTCACTAGACCATACTATTCTTATTATAGATGATTTACTATTATTTTACCTGGAATGCTCTCCTCACTGGGGTCGTATCTACTGTGAGTGCTCGACCAGGACCCCCGCCTGTCCTGTACCTCCTCTCTGTCCCTGTCACCTGCACTACACAACATACCAGTCAGTATTTAACGATGGATTTAAACGATGGGTTAAAACAGCCAGAAACTAGATTTTACAGCAATTTGCAAAATTGGAAAACGTTGTTTTTATGGTTCATGAAACACTTTAAATTAGTTAATTTAACAAGGGTGGGATAGGAATTGTTTTATACTTGTCTGTTGGGTTGGACTCAGGGGAAATAGCATTTCATTAACCCTATGAAACCCTATTTGTATTATGTCTGTTACGCTTTACTACGAAATTCATCAAATTTCCAAAACATGTTAGGATGTTGAAGAGTACATTCCAGCAAAGGGTTTTGTTATAGTTCATCCATACTACGATAGTTTGGAGATATGTATAAGAGTTGGGTTTAATTTCGACGTGTGAGACGCTGTCGATTCAATACTATCACTAATCGAGAAGTAATGGACGCATTACACGATTTCAGGGTGGCCCTCGAGCGAATGCCAGCTGGTAATTACGTTGGTGCTATTACAGCTGACAAAACGCCAGCCGGCCAACACGAAAGACAATACAACGCACCATTGTTAAATTGAATGCAAACAATACCACTTCAGTTCATGGGTGATGTATGTCGTCAACAGTAATGTTTCATTCCGCAGTGTGAGACGCGGAATAATATTTTCATGTGAGTTTAATCGACTTCTATTCCTCATAATCCTTGGAATACTGAAAATTTTCTTAGCAAATGTGCAAGCACTTATGTGAAATAGCAATTGATAAGTCGATATATATGTCAAGCACGAAAGAAAAAGGCATTATCAGGTTCAAAAATAGACGAGCAACGATCATGAGACAAGATTGAAATCGATTATGCACTGCTCGTTTGTGGCGGAGCTGAGACGAAGATACCTGAACCGGATGATCGTGGCGGGCGGCGGAGCTACTCTTTGAAACGTGACTGTGTGAATGGAAGAGTGAATGGAATACCGTAAGTGTAAGTTTTAGTTAATAAGCCTTATTTTGCACTATTAAGATTAATTTTGTTTAAGAGGTTAAATGTAAGAAAGGACTATATATGGTCCTAATTTCGCCTCAATAAAGAAGTGTTTCTTTCTTTCTTTTCTTTCTTTCTCAAGTCCGGCCGAATCTAACAGGAAAGCCTGATTTATTTTATACAAATCAGACGAAATGGGAAAAATGTCTTGGATCCAGAAGCTCTCAAATAAATAAACAGAATAAAATCGACATACTTAAAAATTTATATTATTGTACATGAAAAGTTGCAATAAAATAATACAATGTATATTGACTTTTATCGCGAGTTTCCTTAAATATTCTTTTTTCTAGGATTGCAGCAAAGTGGGACGGTTAAGTTTAATTTGTGTATGGGAAAATTACGAAATCGTTAAGTATGCCTTATATAAGTATTTTGCTAAACTCCTGATGACAAGTTTTACTTTTATCATTAGTAGATTACCACCTTGGAAGCTCGTATGAGTATATAAGAGTATAACATCCCTTTAACTAAAAACTTTAAATAAAACGATGTGAAGCGATGGTACTTTTATTTATATTTTAAGGCTCAAATTTTCTTTTAATTTCTTGAACGGTAAAAGTTTTGTTTTGGTTTATTCAACGATAAAAATTATATTAAAACCTATAAAATATATTACCACTCATAAAGGCTCGTTTTGGTAATTGTGATCAAATTATATCATTTTGTTGAATTTATTTGGAACTAAACCATGCATGCTTAGCAAATAATTAAATTGTTTGTTATAGGTGATGGAAGTATGCAAAGGAAACAGGGTTTTTTGACATTATTTCAAACGAATGATGTGATTGATCATTGAGCGATGGCAAGTGTCCCTAAAATCCTGTTTCCTTCAACTGTTTAAAAATGTTAGATTGAAATAAATTCAAATGGAAATTACATTATTGAATTTATCGTTATCCTACAATGTTTTGGTGGGAGTGAATGTTTCGATAGACCAGTGAACTTAGTTTATGTTTTAAATGTTCCGTATATAATATTTCGTACGTTTAATAAATTTTTTACTCAGATAGTTTTATTTAAAGGATGTTATTTTTCTAATAAGGACAAACGATTGGAGTATTAACAGCTTAATTATTCAAAATAATGGCCTAAGTAATTTAAAGTAATGTACCTTAAGTATTAGGTTTATTAGTGCTCCTTCATGAATTTATCCCAAAACTAGTCATTACAAATACACATGTATAGTTTTTACAGCTACTAGATAGTTATTCCGAGAGTTATTCTGCTGGGCTTAGTTTGAAGGATATGAAATAGGCTAAACCCAATAAAAAAATACTATTGTAATATACATAAGTCAAAGGTTAGACAGTTCGAAAAGTTTAGAAACACATAATATAAAGTTAAACGGATTTTTATAAAGCAATATTATTTAAATTTATTAATGATTTATAATTTATATTCAGTACAGATTATTCTACAAGAAACTGAATAAAGAATATAAATTATAAATCATTAGCAGTAACAGATAATCGATTTTTTTGATATTAGCATTAAGACACTATCGCCAAAGTTTCTATGATGAAACATTTATGTATTGTAGAGTAAAACATATTTATAACGTAGTTTTAAACTTCAGCGTTATGCTATACCTGATACTGCCCTCCTCATGATCAGGTCGCTCTAGACTGAAGGAAGCTTCCCTCAAAACCCAGTTACCTCCTGTGCTCACCCCCACGCCTTCTGCCCTGCACAAAACCACATTCTCCATTACACACATGAATATTTATTATTTGAAGAACGTAATAAAATAATTTAATAGACAGTGTAATATTTGACAACCAGAACAAAGTATAGCAAATTTAATATGAAACACATGTTGGGTATACTTAGATCAATACACTGAGATGAGTATGATATCTCATATTCCAATGGAAATATTTAGTGTTTCACATGTTCATAAGTGTGAAATGTATTTGTGGAGACAAATGTAGAAAACTACCCAAAAACATTGTATTTGCAATTGATCTGAACAGAACTGTCAAATATGGTTAAACCATAACATTTCTATAGATATTTAATTATAATAAGATAATTCTTATAAGAGTATTAAAAAGTACACATTCATTAAAAAGCTAAAACGTATATAAATAAGTGAAAATTATGGTTTAAAAATATTTTCGCAGCAAAAATTCGGGATTAATTGAGCAAAGAGCAATGTAAATTCAGTCCCAAAGAAAAATAAAAATGCATTATTAGTTGAACAATTATAATAGAGGTTTAAATTTAAGAAATCTAAAAGAAATAGTTTTGTTATGATTTACTGCACTATTCTGTTCCTTTAAAAATAAAATTCGATCCAACGTATTATCTATATTATGACCTAAACTACAGGTAATATATTGATTTATGTATGCTTTGCATAAAAATATAACTATCAATTGTAGAGAAATTTCTTGAACACTTTGTGTGAATGAAAGAATGGAAACTGTGGGATTCAACCATCATATTAATCTATTTATACTGACCCTTGAAATTTTCCGCGACAATATTTGCAGAAAAGGACGAGTGAAAGGATGAGCAGCACGCCGCCAATTATTCCTGAGAGAAGAACGTACAAAGACACGTACTTGTTACTCCCAGAGACCGCGATCCCAGTTTGTGACTGTGGTACCACGCCCTGAAACATAACATCCGATGATAAAATTGTATCATGTTTCGCGCTGTCCTCGCAGTGAACTACGTCCACAGTAACGTAACACGATATATTTATAACATGACAACCCTAGTGAAAATTTAACGTGTACTATTTTGAATTTCTTTCAAACACGTAAATTATACATTGCATTATCCATCACTAGCTCGATATAGAGTAGTTTATAGTTTTATTTCATGTAATGGTTGGTATTTACGTTATAAATGTCAGCAATACACATTATACATAACGTGTATATGTAAGTTATCTGTGACCATCTTAGTGATGATGAAAGTGGATCCTCGTTAGCATATACGTAATATTACATTACTTAATATGCGTGTTACTACGGTAGGGTAATCTCGAAGTTAAACATGTTACATTTCTTTTCTCACGAGAGCTCACTTCTGGCTGGTTCATACTTGTTAGTAGAACCTGCAAAGGATACAGTAGAAAACGTTTTATCATTTATACACCTGGGCAAAACAATGGGCGACATAATACCGACGACCATAGGCGTTTCATGTTCGATATTATACATTTAATCTTTGTAAACAGAGGGCTCTTAAAAGATTTTGCTTTGATTTGAATTACTTTTTAATGCGTCATACAAAAACCAAATAGATTTCTCCAGAATTAAGAAATAAAATTCTAGAACTCCATATCTATGTTTATTTAAATGTATTTAAGAGTGGTCGTGTATTTAGCTAAACCAAGTTATGGTATTTTTTAATGTCACCCATAAACACCGCCTCAGCCCAAACGAGATACTCGTACTAATGACGAGTCTACAAGTTTCACATAATTCATTACGGCTTATCGGGAAAGAGAAAAGGCTTACACAGCTGCAAAACTATACATAAATCACTAGCAACGTAGCCAATAGCATTATAACCATAAGCTGTGTAGCAAAGATTCTCGCAAAATATGTTTAGTATTAATGCATTATAAATGTCTGCGAAAGATCTACCTGATTGCGTAGATTTCTACGTTTCCTTAGTTCTCCAGAAATGCTCCTGGTAAAGAGTAAAAGAATTTTGAATGGTAGTTTTAAGAAACTAGATTCATTTAAGAAAGGTTTTCAAATAAAATTTGACTCAAAATGATTAGTTGTTAGTTAAATTGTTAGTTTTAAATTATTTATAATATAATAACGTGCTTTATTATATTTACAACTTATACAGTATTAAAACTTAAGTATTATATTATTGGTTTTCATTTGTCTTTTTGGATTTTTCAAGGTTTTAGAAATGTATTACGTTTGTGGTAAAACTGTTCTCTTTCCATATGGAAATGCATAGTAAATGTACGTTAAACTTAAGTATATACTTAAGTTTAACTTACATTTTAATTATTTGTAATCATTACACCTGTTTTTAAATGTTTAACCCACCTTTAAAAATCTACTTATTTAAAACGTGCCTATTAAGTGGCATTTTTAACTAATTTAGATTATGCGGTATTTTTTAATCCCCCAAATCTGATTGTTAGTAGAAGAAACATGCCATTGAATTTGAATGTAACAAAGTATAGGATTTAAATAAAGGTTTATATGTAGTTTTGAATTATTTCAAAATCGTAAGATTATAGGTTTACTCTACATTATTGGGTATGTAAGACATTCACTTAACTAATGTCCCAACTTTTTCTTGAGCGATACCATCTGAACTCCCATACTATAGACACTATGTGAGTATGTGTCTCATCACGTGATGTCTCATCTTACTCTTCCTAGAACTCTCCGGAGTAACCTAATCTTCCGATCGTGACTTCCCACAGACATTAACTATCTTTGATCATGAATTATTAAATTTTTCTCACTTATCGACTCTTTAACCCCACGTAATATTAACTTCCACGTGCATGGCAAACTTGTCTCGCGGATGTCCGAAGAAATAAGGACCGTTGTTGAAGTGGCGGTGCGTGCAGCCCTTACGGCCGTCAATGAAGAAGTGAGAAAACTGCGAGATGAGGTGACCAACTTGACAGCTGTAGTGACTGAGCTGGACAGTAGGTTGGCGGAAAAGGACGGACGATCTGGAACAATACCAGCGGCGCGACAACCTGCGGATTTTTCGGAATCGAGGAGACTGTTGGTGAGGACACGGACAAGTTGGTGGAAGGAGTTGTGTCGGGACAAGTTGGGGGTTGAGCTGCCACCGGAGTCCATCAGCAGAAGCCACCGCGTCGGTCAGCAACCCCGTCCAGCGGCTGACGGGAGTGAAACGGCACCGCCCTATCATAGTGCGGTTCACCAGCTATCGTCAGCGTCAACGAGCATTCTCGGGCCAAGAAGAACCTTAAAGGGTCCGGTATCTCCATCCGAGAAGACCTGACTGCGCGCCGGATGGAGGTCTACAGGGCAGCAGTCACACAACATGGACCGAAGAGTACTTGGACCCTGGACGGAAGAGTACTGTGGGACGACCGACACGGCAACAAAGGCGCGGCGACAAGATTGGCAGAGCTGACCTCGGCGCAGAGTTCTCACCAACGTTAACTAGTTGTAAGTTTTATTTTTCTTTTCCGCTTTTATTTATAATTTGGCAATAAAGTTTTAGTTTTAGTTACAAATGCTAAATTATTATTATTTTTTCCAGTTTATTATTTTTCACAAAGCATAGGTATACATAAATATTTATATATCTTTATTTTTTAATGTTAAATGCCTTAAATTCAGGTTCTTTGACTGTAAATATAAATTTTTCACCAATAATGCTTGCACTACAATTTAAATCTAAAGTTTCTAATTTTATCTT
This sequence comes from Homalodisca vitripennis, assembly GCF_021130785.1. Classification (NCBI taxonomy): domain Eukaryota; kingdom Metazoa; phylum Arthropoda; class Insecta; order Hemiptera; family Cicadellidae; genus Homalodisca; species Homalodisca vitripennis. The sequence goes on from NC_060215.1 coordinate 70,494,386, forward strand.
ACTTTAAACAAATTCCATACTCAAGTATTTTATTCAAGCTACAGTATAGTAATACACTTATTTTGTCAATTTACAACACTTTATGATGTATGTGTGCATATATGTATGTGTATGTATATGTGTATATATATGTGTGTGTGTGTATGTATATATATATATATTTATATATATATATTATATATATATATATATATATATATATATATATGTATGTTATGTATGTATTGTTTATGTTCATTTACTTAAATATGCAGTTTTATATTCCAATTACTAATTTAGCAATGATTTAATTTAGTTTGTTGTAAGCTCAGATATATATTTTTAGTTTCGTATAAAACACAGCATAATGCTGTATAACAATTATTATTATTATTACTTTTTTAGCAATTAATTGTACATTTCATGTTTCTTTTGAAAACAAGTGTTTCCATAATTCCTTTTTACTACATATTGTAGTTTAGGTTTATGTGCACATGTACGTATGTGTGTTTGTGTATATGTGTATGTATGTATATTTGAGTAGGTATGTGTATATTCTTCTTCAAATATTTTACAGTTCTGACTATTATTATTTATTTTTTTTTAGTATAAGTAGAAATAAATTTTTATGTTTACATATTGCTTATTTGTTTCAAAATTAGCCGATACCTTGGCAGTGTCATGATTAGCCGTAAGTTTAAGTGTGCATCTTGTGTAAATTTACAATGTTTTTACGAATGTATGTGAGAATGTATATTGTGTGCTAGGGTTACCCACAATTTTCGTGTCTGTCGGAGTCGCCTGCAGCTCGCTGCCCGCGCTGTCGGGCTGGGGTCCCCGGCTGATGGTCCCGCCCCGGGCGATAGCGCTCTCCCTCTCTCACAAATTATCTGCCGAACACTTTCTCCCTACGATAATTTTCTAAAGGCAGCCCACGTTAATGCTCATCGCTTTTTTGTCATATTGACGATTTCAGAACTATATTTTGCTCTTCACAGTTTGGATTTAATTCTAGTTTCTGAGGACTTGGCTCAAACCTTCTTTGAGTGACAGGGCTGTTGAGTTGACGGGATACTCCTTGTTCAGGAATGACCGTCTACATAAGGGTGGCGGAGGTGTCGCCGTTTATGTCAAGTCTCACCTTCCTGCTTCTATCCTTCTATCATCTGACACATCCAGAGCTGGACGCCCAGAATGTATGTTTCTAGATGTCAGTGTTAACAGATCACACATCTTAGTTGCCGTCTGTTACAGAGCTCCTAACCTTGGCTATCTTGCTGAATTCGAACATGAACTTTCTTAAACCTCTTGGCTCACTGCAGTCATGTTATTGTGATGGGGGGACTTTAACACTGATTTACTTGGACCAGTTACCTACGATCAAACCTTTTTATCCGACATGTTTTTTTCTTGTAACATGACTATACTACCACTTCATGCCACTCACCATACTGCCGCTGCCGACACCTGGGCTGGACATAATTGCTGTCGGTGACCCAACCCTCATTGCGCACCATGGACAACTGCCTGCCCCTGGACTTTCAAAAACATGATTTGATATTTTGCATCTACAAACTTCTTCTCCCCAAACCCAAACCAAAGTTTATTAAATACAGAAACTACAAAAATATTGATCTTGACCTTCGGATTTTCGATACTTCCAATATTTCTTGGCATGAAATACTATTTTCTGATGACGTGAATGATATGGTTTTTCAATTTAATTCCCTAATTCTTCAATTGTTTGATAAACATGCTCCAATAGTCTTTCAAACGTGTAACAAAAAAACCTGCTCCCTGGATTACTGACTTTATTCGCCATCTGCAAAGACAGAGAGACACCGCTTTCCGCAAGGGCTAAGCGAACAAAGAATCAGCACGATTGGAGCTTATATAAAAGATTGAGAAATCAGACACAGCAACAAATTAGAAATTCTAAAATTAGATTTTACTACAATTCTCTTTCTCAGAAACAATCAACTAAAACCCTGTGGACGAAACTGAAAGAGCTGGGAGTGTGGGCAAATCTGATGGTGACCAACAAACCCATTTAAATCCAAATATAATCAATAACTTTTTTGCTAACGTCCCCATTGATCTGTCCCGTGCTCGTGATTATGTCATAGAGCTAGAGGCTTCTCCGCTTGACAGACCTGTTCATCAGTTTTCTTTCACTCCGGTGACTGAGGCTGAGGTGTTCAGGGCGGTCATGAGGATGTCTAGCAATGCAGTAGGGACCGACAAAATTCCAATCAAGTTCATTAAGAGCACTCTGCCAGTCACCCTCCCAGATATTACTGCAATATTTAATAAATCTTTAATGTCCTCAACTTTTCCAGATATATGGAAGCGTGCTCAAATTCCGTCCCTTAAATAAGTGTTCTTCCCCTAAAGCTCCATCTGATTTAAGACCTATTAGTATACTGCCTGCGCTATCCAAATGTTTAGAACGAATAGTCCACCAACAATTCTCCCGTTTTATTGACAGTGGCAATATTTTGTCGGTTATTTCAATCTGGGTTTCGCCCTCACCACAGTACTGCCACAGCCCTTTTAAAAATCACAGAAAGATATAAGACTTGCTATAGACAAGCGACAAGCTACAATTTTGACTCTATTCGATTTTTCCAAGGCCTTCGACTGTGTGTATCACCCTCTTTTACTGATCAAATTGAAGAGGTATGGTTTCTCTGATGGTTGTGTCAGGTGGGTGGGGTCATATCTCTCCGAGCGACAGCAGCGTGTCAAGACTGACAATGGGTGCTCCGAGTGGAAACCTGTCACCCGAGGGGTGCCTCAGGGTTCTGTACTTGGACCACTTCTTTTTACACTCTACATTAATGACATAAACTACTAGCATCCGACCACTCAAAGTTCCATCTGTACGCTGACGATTTACAAATTTACCGCCACTTTTCACCTAATGAGATGGACACTTGTGTACAAGTAATGACTCTGATATTGATTCAATAGCTTACTGGACTTGCAGACATGGACTGAAACTTAATGAAACCAAGACTAACTGTATTGTAATAGGGCTATCAAAGGCTTATTACTAAAATCGACATTAATACTGCTCCAAGGGACTGATACTGAACAAACAAAGAAATAGTTTACAATGAAAAAGTAAAATCCTGGGAATAACTATCAACAAAAACCTGGGATGGGCTGATCAGGTGTCACTAATTTGTAATAGGGTTTTTGCCTGTATACATTGGCCTCAAGCGATTTGCACAATACTTGCCGTTGAATGTTTAGAGTGATGTTGGTAAAAACTCTAGTTTTACCTCACTTCAATTACTGTGGACGTGGTGATCAATGACATGACTGTTGACCTTTCTAGTAAAATTCAGCGTGCACAGAATTATTGTATTCGGTTTATTTTCAACTTACGACGTGATGATCACGTATCTTCTTATTTTGAGCAATTATTCCTATTAAAATCCAAAGAACTTAGAGATCTTCATGTACTTAGTCTGTTGCACGCACTAATCCACGATGGTTGTCCAAGTTATTTGGCCCAAAGTTTCGTTTTTATATGTCTGATAATAGTGCACGTAGAACTCGTAGGGGTGCATCTTTACTATCAACTCCAATTCATAGGACAACCTTATATAATAAATCTTTCACTGTTTCCGCATGTCGATTGTGGAACGCTCTCCCAGACAACATCAGAAATATTGACAAGCGCGGTCGCTTTGGGGCGGAGGTTAGAGCCTTTCTGCTGCGGACTCGGCGGGGGAGTGACGGTTTTCTTGTGGTCACACTTGTGGTAACTGTATATAAGGGGCGTGGATGGGGGAATGAAAGCTGATTAGGATAGGATAGTTTTATTAGTTGCCTGTTGTATTAAATAGATTTATGTTAGAGTTTAATCTAAATGGTTAATTTTAATTATAATTTATATATATACATTATTATGTTACATCCAATATGTAATTAATTATTAAAGTGATTTAGTTTTAAGTGTCAGTTACAATGTTGTAATAGGTATGATTATATTTTACTTTGTTTGTTTTGTTTGGAGGTTAAGTGGTAGAGAGGACTTTTAAGTCCTAACTTCGCCTCTGTAAATAAAGGCATTTTTCATTTCATGGTCCTCACAAAGCTTTATACAATTATTGGAATTTCCCCACATTCTATAATTAATTAACTCCAGACATACCTTGTTATCAACCAATAATCTCGACCAATGAGAGTTCGTTGGTTCTGGTAGCGTAGACATGGCCAAGGACTCTTCGAGAGGATATTGGATAATGAAAAACAATCAATGTATGGGGATTTCTTTAAAGATTGCAGATTGCGTGCGAAAGAGATCCGCTACGACTGACGTGATGGCCTAAGCGGTAAAGTGTTATGGAGTGCACAATTTTGCTATTAATTATCTTACAATTATGCGAACTAAATTCAGCAGTTAATAAATCAGTAACTTTTTTAGCTAATTGACCATTCACATATTGCATATTCACATATTACATTTACTTTTCTTGATACTAATCAATAATTAATATATTAGTAATATTATAATCTTATATTATTATAATAATATTATTAATATTATATCATTAATATATTCGTAAATTATTAAAATGTTAGTTAGCAAGAATTTCATGATTTAAAGCCTTTAATGTAATATAGTATAATATTGATAATTGTGTACTTCTTTATGATTTAGTCCAAATAATTCTTCAAAGCATTTACTCCTTTAAGGAAATTCTAAACTAAACACTAAATTTTAATATTTTCTAATAAAATCGTGATTTTTGTATAGGTCAAATGTGTCTATTGTGTGTTGATTGTACTAGGCTTCTTATTAGTATCAATATCCAGATTAGATGGTCAATGTTGTTTTTATCAAACGATATCTGTAAATTGTTTATTAATTAGAAGGTACAGAAATACATTCATAATTGAATTAACTATAAGATCAAATCAGTATTAACATTATAATTCAAATTTTAGAAAACAAACAAATTAAATAGAGAATAATATTTACAGTTTAATTCTATTACTTGATTATTGTAATAAATTCGAAGCTTTTGTCAAATTATATTAAAAATGACTAAGCTGTAATTTGTATTTTAGTTTATCAAGTAGTCCAAGGAGTAACTTTTCTAGCTTTATGATAATTAGGTAATTTTAGATAATAAATTATCTATTATATTATTTTTCATGTAAAGTTAATTATTTATAAATTACTTCTAAGTAAAAGGTTTCCGCGTAAATACCCCAAAGTCTGTAAATTCTGTATTCAATTGTCTGTGCTGGCACTGAAGAATAATATACTCTAATAAGACAGTAGAATTTATAGAAATGAACGAACAAAGTACTTTTATTGTTACAATAATCTCATGTTTTGCCAAAGTTTAGTGTTTGTATTGACGTATTTACAGAAATGTTATGCATTTAGTACATACCAATACCTGAGCCAGATTTAAAGCGCCAGTATCATTACTTCCACCCCAGAAAGCTGTGATCGTAGTCTTTCTCTAGGCTCTTAATTGTTAAACAATATCTGATCACTGGTAGAACAACAGATTTGTCCAGTTTTTATTTCCTTAAAAAGTTATTTGTCAAATATTTTGTTCTGCAACAATTCCTTCAACAATTGACGACAACTCCTTCTTTGTTCAGTTTTGCATTTCATTAACTTCTTTCAGAGTCCCAGTACGGTCTACCATACCTTTCGGAAAAAAGTTTTACCATGCATTTATATTTATTTTGGACCTTACACATCCAGGATAAATTGTCGAGATACTTTAGGGCAAAGACTAACTTGATCGATATCTCCAGTGTACAGTGGAAGATAATCGCTGGAGTTAGTGGGACTTAATAGTATTAAGGGTTTTAGCAGCCTAAACGTTAGTGTGAACCCTTTTCTTCCAGATTTCACTCTTGGAACAGCGCCTCCCATCCTTCCAACTTGCATGACTGAGATAGTACCCAGTATTACTGACAAGGACTGCAATTAGGACCATACTTTCATAATTATTCGCCACTTTTTTATATTCGTCTAGAGAAACTTAAACTATCAAATAATACAAGCATGATTAAAGTATGTTGTCTAATGTTATCAAGTAGCTTAGGAGTTTTCTTAATCTTATATACATTTAATCTATAGCCTATATATTTCATGAAATATATTAATACAAGTACAAAATAAATTAATCTAAATATGGAACTGTGGAACAATTTGTGATATGTATGACTTCATGGTGTATTTTTAAGAGCTCGGTAAGAAATAATAATATGATATTAAATTATTAAAAAACAACTAGATGACCTATAGTCCTTTGTTCCAAACCGTAGATCCTTACTTTTTAGGCGTTATGTAGTAAGGCGTAAATTTTAATAAAGCTGGTATAAAGGCACGCAATGCTGTTTAAATATTTGAAATGTCCATATATTAAACAATACGATTGCTACTCGTCTTGGTATAATTACATACTGTATTTTGATACACTCGCTTCTTTCAATGTAGTACCAATACTAAGCACAAATAAAGGCGTTTACACTACTGACAATTTCTAAAGAAAGCAATCTACTGAAGGACGTACCGCAATAAAGAAAGATACTGCTACCTTAGCTCTACCTGCCTGACAGAGACAAGCGCATTATTGCAGCCACTACTGTTGTTGTAGGAAATACTAATTTCGGTGCTGTTTAAGTGTAGGTGCAATAACTTTGTGTATAAAGTTTGGTATAAGACACAAATATGCGTCGATATTATGCTAGTTTGTGTAAGATTTAAGCTAACTAATCTTGGTTTCTTATTGTTTTGATACAGTACATCAATATAAGTATAAGAAATGTAATTAACCAAAACATGATCTATTTTCTTCAATTCACTAAAAACTACACTTAGTTCAAAATACAATGAATCATAAGATTTACTGATATCTAACAACTTTTTGATATTGTTCATTATTGCTTAAAAGAAGTACGCAAGACATTCTGGGAATTTATTTTATTACTAATCTATTTATTATGATTAATTTATTTAATCATTTGTTTAATACTTTATTTACAACATTGTTGTCATAGTCCGAAAATTTGAATAATGTTTTCCAGGATAAATATCCTGGAATTTTGAATCACTCATAAGAGTGATAAATGCTTAATGTCCACTTGTATAATTATCGAAAACGAATCAGTGTTTTTTTAAAAGGCGAGTTGGCACCAAACTCAATTTTTGGTAAACTAAAAAAACTTATATATTCATTCCTATTAAATAAATATATTTATAAATATATTATTTGTAACATGTTTTGAATATATTTAAAAAAACACTGATTCATATGCGTAAACAAACAATTTAAAAACATTTGCCACGCAATGTCTTTAGTGGATTCTCGGATAAGTTTTTGTAATTGTTTAGAATTCTGTTGTAAAGATTTTAAGTGTATTCACATTTTTTATATAAAATCAGTTTTGTACTTATAGCGCATAAGACACTTAGCCTATAAAAATTATCCATTTAAAATGCTCATAGAGAAGTTTATTACATTGAGTTCCATATTTTAGAAAATTTATGCTAAATAATTGATAATCATTAATAAATAACGATTTTTACCTAGGGAGAAAGAGAGTTATGTTTTTGGACTTTAAGTAATATTTTTACTAACGTTCTAGTAATTTCAATTATTTTCATAATTTTTCTATTTAAATCTATTCAAAATGACGAAAATTCTTAATTAAAATAACATACAACATTGAAAATAAATCACAGCATTATTTGAATGAAAATAAACTGTTACGTTAAAAAAGTATTTGTTTCATTTTTGAACGATTTCTTGTTTTTTGGTTTTGGTTAAACAATAAATAAATTATATTCTCAAATTGTTGTTGGTGAAAATATAAGAGCCTTAACAAACGTGATATGTTTCTTATCTGTATAAACCAAACATGAATAAGCTTTATTATTGTTTCATTGTTATTATTAGCTTATAAATACTAATACATGAAATATTTAGACATGGATGTTGACAGTTCGCTTGTAAAATGTTGAATTAAAGTCTAAACGTACATAAAACCATTCCACACAAACTAAACTACATCACTATTGTTTCCATTGTTAGTAGCTTTGTTGTTGAGAAGTGTATCATTGTTATTTGTTTCAGAATGGTATGAAAATCATTGTATGAAACATACAGGTTTTGCCATTGTGTTACCTTTATGGTTATGAAAGAAGAGTCGATATTTAATTGAAAGAGGAGGTCTTCGTATTGGAAAAATAATTACAGTAAAAGAAACACACAGTTGTTTAATAATTTAAATTTATTTTAATCCAAACTTGAAAATGGCATAGTGTAATAATTGATTGATGCTGAAAGACATCGTTCATTACATTTATTAACATTCTGAGAATTTGTGTATTTCTTTACTGCACATAGTCGATAGTTTTGAATCTATACAAAATATATACCCGGCATCTAAGAAATGTTATGGTAAAAACAAATGTAGGATTTTAGACTGTGTTTACCAGTAATGGGATGCTTACGCGGGCGCGTGGTTGTGCCGGTACTATGACTACCGATTCACACAGGGTGGAAACACAGTTAAAACAATTAAATACTTGAAATTATTTAAGTAGAGACCTATTCAGTCAAAAGGTGTTAAGCCAAAACTAATGTTTCGACGTACTAAGTTTATCGATAGTTGAAAAGCTAGTGAAGATTAAAGATTGTATGCTTAAAAAGTGTATCAATGGAAAAGTGAGCGTGTAGACATTTTACAGAATGTCTAGGGAAATGTTCAATATGCTTTCAATCTGTAAAAAGCGGGTGAAATACAAGACGTAGATTTTAAAGAACAGTTTAACTAATATTGTATTTGAGTATTAATATTTGTATTCATTTGATGGTTTTTCAGTACTAACTTAAATATATAAGTGAATTTAAGTCAAATAAGTAGTCCGTGAGTTCCCTTCAAGTAGGTTTCATCATTATGAAATGAAAAATGCAATTTTTAATAGTTCTTTAGATGTTTACCGTAATAACTCTACATTTATGATGCATATTGGAGAGGTTAGTCTAATAGGGAGCTCTACATTAAACGAATCTCAACGGCATTTTGCGATGAGATGGCATAAAAGACAATATTAAAGAATCTTTGCGCACATAACCAAACTCCTTCCGAGATTAGCTTTAATGATTTGGTGGCAACATTTATACTAACATCATTAATATGTATTTTGTGGCAACATGGTTACTTAGTTATACAGGTAGTCAATTTATTCCATTATTAAAAAAAGTTGCATAAAACTGGATTCCTAAAGTTTTTAATAAGATATCCGTTTTATTTTAAACATTCAAATTGTAAGGCATAAATAAATATAATGGGAAGAGTTTAGGTCACTTAGTGTTTAATAAATTCCCTAACTTCAAGTGATCTTTGGTCTACAGAAACGGAAGACGGATAAATAATTGTTGAAGAATCTGTAACACAAATATTTGTTAATTAGCCACATAGTACACACAATGTTTTAGATAGTTTGTTCATTATATATTGGTACTAAAACTTAAGAATCGTTAGTACTGAGGTGATCGTTTAAAAATACTTTATGTTCCAAATGATCAATGTTTACTAGCCCTTTATGGTTGTGTTTTTAATATATAGACATGCATATTCAACGGTTTAAAAATATAAACGAAACAGTACCACACTTTGCAATCATTGAAAAACAGTGATAAGAGTTTTAACTTGGCAGAGAAAAAGGTGTATTCACACAGAGACCAGGATCAAAAGATTAACCCTTTCAATGCCAGCAGCTGTTGTCAAGCAAAACTATAGCCTCTGAAGTCGCACATGGCTGTAAGGTTAACATGGATATATTGGATCTAGGTATAAAATAATTGATCTAGCTAGAATGGGTGAAGTATTATCAAGTTATAAGTTGTAGAGTAGAATACCTTCGTACATAATGGTTTGTTAATTATCGTCTCTTTATATTATGCAAATAATAGAAGCTCAGCTACAAATAGATAGAAAGAATCATGACCATAACAATTGCACAGTTTCGTTACTATACCAAAACATTTAAAATTTCAATATTTTATCTTTATTTTACATTGCAGTTGTAAATTTGTTGAAAGCACCTTGTAAAAGCGTAAATTGACAGTACATAAATAATATAATGGTGCGGAGTAAGAGGTACTATATGTTACCTAACACATATAAACCTCTTTATTGTACCAGCATAGTTCTCAGATTAGAGTTGTAAAATTTGTTAACCGTATAAAACAAGTCCCCTGAAACGTCATATTTTTGATATCTTCTATATGATTTCCAAAACTTCAAATCTGCTGTTTTAGTAGATTCTGATCGGTATGTTACTACTATAATAGAACTGATAAATATTGTTATAAAGCATATAAATAATTAAAGGCAATATTGTGTAGTATTTGCAAAAGATATTTGTGCACAATTATAAGTAAATGCATTTTAAAAAGCCTAAATATCACACCAACTGAACTCTAATGCGGATTTCAGAGCGCAGAACCCATGCAACCTCTCACCGAATGATGTCTCTCTTCCTGACACTTCTTCCAGTTTGCTTGCCTGACATCGCAAACTCCATCTCTCGTCACTAAAATAAATTACAATGAACAATATATTTTAGCCTTTTACAGGAATTCAAAAGTTCAAAATTATATACTGTAAGTCTATGCTCAAAAATACATTTAATCTAGCTGACGATTTCTGACTTAGTAATTACATTAATATATAGTAATACGTGCGCACATAAAATACGTGAAAATTGAACAGTAATTGTAACGGGTTTGTCATGAGAATGGAATAACGGGTTTGATGTATAAAGCAAAGGTTTGGAGTAAACATGCAAAATTATGATTTACGACTATCACTAAAAATATGGAGTCCAGTTTGTTTCATACAAACATTTTCAAACAAAATGTTTCGATTTCCGATCCGTGGGCATATTTGATTCTCTTTGATTGAATGAAAATATAGTGAAACAAAATTAAATTAAATAACGAGTCCACGTCTCCAAAGTCAAAAAGTGTTGAGTAGCTATTTTTCATAAATGGATGAAGATAAATTAATATTTTAATAAAACACACATATTGGAAATTACGTCTCAATTTAGAATAGTTTTTTATAATAGATATATTATGAAACCGCGAAGCATGTTTCTTTTCAATATATTGTACAGATAAAATGTGCAGTTATAGATGTTGATTGTTTGGAAAGATTGACAAAATTTGTATAGGAAAGTGGGTGTTCATTAGATCAGCTGGTCAATGGGCCAATAAATGTCACCCAACTTGCTGATGTTTCCACCAAATGACCTAGTCAATACTTGATAAGAGGCTCCATCTACGCATTTGAAATTAGCTTGGTATATAGAAACGATATTCTTCGAAGTTACCATGTACCTACATCCTATTATACAGCAAATATATCTACATAGAGTTCTCAAATAGTCCATCCATTTGAGGCAGTGGAGGATCTTGAGTCAATGTCAATTAAAATTCTTTAATTGTACTCGGTTTTAAATGCATTTCCAAAATGTAACTCTTGAGTGCGTGGATCGTTCTTGTAACAGTCGCGTGATGTTACTCATTTTGGGCTGGATAAATCTTCCTTAAACTCTCTTTAATTTTCGTCTTTCGCGACCCTACATGTCGATTCCCATGTGATTTGATATTAATATCTTTTGGTGCCTCAGAACTCTGAGCGTGAAATGTGCTCTACTCTCAACTATAAATGTGCCTATGTCTATATGCCTGTCTGGTTTATCGCCCTGTGCGAGGACGAGACATATCAGCTGTACTGTGCTTGTGTCAGGTGAATATCATCATTCCTTTATTCAACCCTTTTCTCTCTATGTACATTTCCCATATTTCTATCCACATTTACTCTGCAATTTCTAAAGGATTTAGGAGAGGTGAGAAATCTCATTGATTTATTATTAGAAACAATCTTTGCCAATAACCAATACTTACCTTTTGTTAGAACAAAGCCTACATTTATATGAAGTCCAAGGCAATAGGTTAATTGTTGCTGTTGGTGCTGTGAATAGATTATCCCGCACGTTTTGCTGAAGCATTTAGTTGTCACTCCTAAAGACTGTAAGACATAGCAGAAAAACTCTCTATGCTTCAATACATTGATGTCCAGCAAGTATAATTATTTTTTACGAAATCCTGGCAGGCTGTGAATGCAAAAAATTTAAAATTATTAGGTAATTTGTTCACAGACGTCTCTTTTCTCGGTAGTAAGACTATTGTTGATGTGGTTGGGACCAGGACTAATTATCCTCAATATCCAGAAAAATGTATTGACTCTCTTCAAGGAAGAGTTTTCTGTGCACTCTGTGTGTACTTCCCTAGTTTTAGGATTTATTAAACAAAAAATATGATAGCTCTTAAAAAGATTGTGATGGATATTTTTTTAACTGGAAGACAATTTTGATTACAGTTAAAACCATTTAGAACCTATTCTAGAAGTAAAAATCAGACTCTCCTTAAACATGAGTTCGAAATTGCCTCTTTTTGGAGCTCATATTGATATCACAGAAATCGTTACATTGCTCAATATGTAGTTTCTAAAAATCTGAATTGTTGGAACTTTTATTCCAATTCCATACGCACTGTTGTATTAGATTTCTAATCAGTAGCATATCTTGAGGTATCCTTCAATAAATGCATTAAATGGATGTAGGATTTAATAAGTTATTCATTCAGTATAATATGAATCAAATATAAAAGTTTTAACAGGACAATTTAGGCCAACATTTTTATTTCTCGTGTCATAACTATAATCAATGAGTAATTATTATTAATTAGTAACATTTAAATGTGATATCTCACATGAACACGTTATAAAAACATATTTTTCTAAAACTATTAATTGTAATAGTTTTCGAAAAATGGTACAATAATTGTATAGTAATGTTTAACAGTGAAGGTCTTTATATTATTTAAATTCTTTTCCAAAAGTCATATTTGTATTCAGAAAGAGCTTAAAGTTTTATATCTCAATCGGGTTCTTTTTTGTTTTCTGTATTAAAACAAAATATTCATGTATTTTATTTCTGATTCCTAGTGTAAATATAATTCTTTCTACGATCAAAAGCACTAAAAGCATATGAGGGCACCAAAAGAAACAAATATGATAAGTAATATAATATATTTCATTTGATATCTCACTGCATTTGGTCAATAATTCACATATTTTTATATTTACAAAATAATTATATAGGCTAAAATAAGGTTGCTATAAACCCAAAATAATGAATGTTTAATTTGTGGTATTTTTCTTATCTTAGTCTATTGTTGTGAGATATTGTCATGCATGTTGTGAAATATACTATACTGAGTAAAGGTATGTATTTCTCATTCAACTTCAACTCCTTGAAGTCACGTGTGTACATTTCAGAAGACTCTAAAAAAGAATGGTTTATATATATATATATATATATATATATATATATATATATATATATATATATATATATATAAACCATTCTTTTTTAGAGTCTTCTGAAATGTACACACGTGACTTCAAGGAGTTTCTACATATTACTAGTATAGAATGTTTAAAATACGAGTATACGGATGCCAACCTTCTTTTTTATAGAATTTCTGTTTAAAAAAAAGAAAATCTTCCATTGTATCCACCAAGAAAAAATTAAGGTAATTTGATCTCTATAAGATGGCTGTAAATTTGTTTTAAATATGAATTTTAGAATCTTGTATTAAGCTGCTACTCTCTAACTGTTAAACATCTGACACATATATGGAAACATACATTGTTTTACGTCAAAGAGTGAATATGTCAGGCAGTGATTACGTTTAGATGTAGCTTTATTAAAACTGATAACAGAATCTAGGCTCTTCAAATCACATCAGCTTCCGCTTCAACTTCCAATTAAGTAATAAGTAGTATGCAATATCACCACTGGGAAAGGCACAATCTATTAGGTAACAAGCCGTACCAGCCAGAAATTAAAAATTAGATTTTCTATAAACGGTAATTTATTCTGTAGATGAATATACAAAGCAACCAAAATACGTTAACTGGTCACTACATGTTTGATCAGTGTTAAATCCAATTGTTGTAAGTTTAAATACAATTTTAAACGAGTCCCTCAATAAAGTTATGCCACACATATAAGAGGTGCAGTACCTTTATCTGTATCGGAGCGTCAAAAAGTGCAAAAGGAGACTTTGTGATGATGTAAACATCGGCAATTTCCTCAAAAGCGATCAGGTAAAACTACCAAGGGTGGAATCAACACTTTTCTCCACCCAGCTTACTTTATTCTCATGCCGATATACATCGAACTTAGAAAGTCCCCTGTGTTTGTATTGCATGTGGAACTGAACTAATTGTACGAGTTTTCTTATCCCGGAGTCCATCCTGAACAAATTCAGGAATGTGAGCTATTTCGCCGTGCATTTTTGAATTTCAGATATATTGTAATAACTGGCAGTACCTGAGAGCAACCCAGGGAATTAACCGTAATCACGTATCTTCAGCACATTCGCCGTATCAGGCGTTATTCCTTCTAGTCTCAGATAATAATTTACAAAGGATAATCTATTCTAACCGATTTGTGCTATAAACATGTAAATACATAAATAAAAAACCCGCCAAGGATCATCTTCCTAAAATGATAAATAAGACGAATACACGCTGCTGTGGTGGTCAGGAAAATGAGAAAATAGTGCTGACATACCCTACATTAAATCAAACAAAATGTTACTGTTTAGAGAAATGGATAAAATGTTATTAACTATCAAGTTTGTGTCCTCAATGGCTGCGATTAACCGTGTGTAAGTGTAGTGGATCGCTAGTGAAGTGGCGTGGAGCTGTGGTTGGGTGCCCCATCATCAAACCCAGGTACAAAGCGCCAGTAGCCCAGTAATTAAATGTAAAACACACCTTATTTCATAATTAATTAGTAAAATATATTGCAGGTATTAGATAGACCAATTTATACTTAGCAGTTAGACATTATGACACATTTTTCTTACTGTAAAGGTAATATAATGTACTATAGTAGATGCTATCAGCAATTTTTAAACAAACATTTTTGAAAATAAAATTAACAAGATTTTATGGTTGCAACTACTGGCACCATTTTTGAAATGCGTTTCATGACTGGATAAAATCTTATAGCCTCTATAAGATTAAAGAAGTCATGGTGGGCGTGTAGCTTGGCCTTCCTACTTAGCTTAAGTACTGCGGTGCATTAGTTATCTCATTTAGTATTCCTTTAACACACATGTCGTTTTCTAATACTGTGACACGTCAATGTATTTATTCTACAATTTTTATTATAATAATTCAAAATAGTTCAATGAAATAATTCTAAAAATAATGATTGGCCATTAAATTTAATGTTCATGGCCTATCAAATTATGACCGGTCAAATTATTTAGATAAATTTTAGTTTTGAAATAATGTAGAACAACTGTGTATTTTTTAATAATTTAGTGATATATGATTGCCAAATAATGCCATATTTGTGATTTATATTATTCTTTTGGTTCTGAGAAAAAAATTATAATCTTTGTTGAAAATTACTCTTAGTTGTTTCTTGTCACCACCTATTCCTGAGCGTAACATCTATACTCAGGGTCTACGGAAAACACGTACTGTCTCATCATAAACTTCGTTTAACTGTCCAGAGTAACCTAATCTTACAGACATTAAGCACCCCTGAAGCCTGAACTATCAAGTTTTGCAGACTCTTTTATCCTTCGTAACCCTCATTTGCTTGATACTTACAAAGTATTATGAAATTATTGCAAATTATCCAACCTTCTATAACTAATTCCAGGCGTATCCTGCTATCGAGCAATCTTTGAATTAAAAACCAACCGCCATGAGAGTACGTAGGGTTTGGTAACGTAGGCGTGGCCTAGGAGTCTGCGAAAGGATGCGGGGATTGTAGAGAACGATCAATCTACTGAGAATTCTTCAAAGAGAGCTGATCTTAAAACGGTTCTGCCCCGACGTGACAGTCCAAGCGGGGCAGTGTGATATTATTCAAGAGTGAAAATGTTGACATTAATCAAAATTATGTGAGCTCAATTAGTTTTCTTAAATTACTCTGTAAGCAAAATGTTTACAGATGTTACATCCTAAAAATATTATGTATTCTTTTTTTGAGTCTGTATATACCTATTCGTTTTCTGTGTGGCGAGGCTCTACCTCATCACCTTCCCTCAAGTCACCACTGAGCGAAACCTTCAGTACTCACAAACTACAGACAAACACGTAATATCTCATATTAAATTTGGTAGAACTTTCCAGAGACACCTAATCTTCTGATCATACACTTCCCACACACATTAAAGTACCTACACACTACCACAAATGCTAGACGCAACCTCTCTCTCTCTTTCGATGCTGTGTGTCATTAAATGGTATCATAGCGTATGAAATTAATTTTTGTTTTCGTATATATTGAAAAATAATATAAAATACGACAAATCCATGAAAAAACAAAAACAAAAGCACACATATGACATTATAAAATGATAGACAGGTGTTTTAATATATTCCTATACATTTACATGTGAGCTTTATTATTTCATAAGGACGTTGAATTGAACCGATTGTCTTTATTTGATACGAAGATTAGATATTTCACATTGGCTGGATTAAATAAGAATTGTAAAAACAAGCTAATACAGATCGGGATCAAAGTCGATGAGTCAAAAGGGGATCAGGTTGCCTCACAGCCTATAAGTGCAAATTAAAATTGCATGCAATAGTTGTAAAGCATTCCTTCAGCGTACAGACTTATTTTAATCTCAATCTTTGTGAGTTATGTATTCAAATCTTGTGTGCAACCATTACAATTCTTATCAGTACTGTCGACTTTGTACTATACCGACTCTCCATCTTATTCTGTTTGATATAATCCTCGTTTGAGGCCCATGGAGGATGAATATAATAATAATATAAATGGGCTCGGCTTCTCATTTTTGCAAAAGAAAAGAAAGTGCGTGTATGAGAGCACTGACGTCGTTAAGGGTTTGTAACAATAATACCACAGCCCTTCGAACAGAGTTTAATAACTCAAGAAACAGATAATCTGAGAGACATGTGTACCGCTTGCAAGTCAACTCTGCAGACTGGTACTTGTCCACGTGTGATGGAAAAACTCTCGTAGTTATAATAGGCTTTTATGACTTTCAAAAAGTGTTTTATATTTGCGTTAACTAATTACATTACTCTACTTTAATTGTATTATATTATAAACCAATTGGTTATCTTTTGTATGAAATCATATATTTATTTTTACATTTATTGCATTTATTTGTACATAAATACAAATACCATCTGATCTTGCAAGCAATAGTTCTAAGGAGCTGTTTAATTTTATTTTAAAGATGTATTTTTTATCTAAATGTATTTCTGTGATCGTGGATAAGATCTATTTAAATTTAGTTGTTAAGAAAACGAATAGTTTCATTTCAAAAGTTCAAAGCTCATGAAGAAAACTAAGGTTATTGGTTAAGTGGTAAAAATTCTACGAGGTAAAATATTCATAAATACAATGAAATCACATAGCCTGGTTTTTACTCAATGAATGTTAACGATATAACACAACAAATAAATTTGAATTTAGAAAAATGCAAAACAACATTTAACTATTTTATTTTGGGTATTTAATAAGTATGCGTGAGGGTGTGAAGTGTAATTTATTGTCGTCATATCTCACCAACGCGCTGATCTCTCACATACATAAAAAGCACACACAACTATGGGTAAGGGTGAATCTAAGAGCTCTTTAGTGCACAACCACTACGTGGTTCAACGTTGCTTCCCCTGTGCTGTTTAGTAATGGTCTTTGACCATAATAGTTTTTGTTGCTTATCAACTTTCCAAGCCTAAGTTTGCTTTTCAGCATGTACTGTAATCTGCATGATCAATGCATTATTTAATACAAAATATAAAAACTCTGGATGCCGGGCAACAAGAGTTTTAGCCTTATCCTCATATAGTGGAACGCGCGCTTGCTTGTAGGGACACTTAAAACTTCGCTACAAATGAACAAAATAAAAGAACAAAAAGAACCAAGGAAAATTAATATAGTGGGATTAATAAAATTAAGAAGGGAGTTTTAAAAGTCACAGACTAAAAGCTGCAAAGAGTGATTATAATTGTTTTCATGAACCTTCTGCATAGCACGAGAAATGACCCGGGGCTATCCACAAATAATTATGTTCTTTACTTAGCGTAGAATGTAACAGTTAATTGCTTTTCATGCATCAACAGTATGCAGTATCGTAAATATTTCTGATACTGAATTAATGTTTTAATTTATTTTAAAATAAGAAAATAATACTAAACAATCGATATAGGCAATCTCCCATTTTTTCACTAAAACTTGACTGTAAAATATGCTGCTGAATTGCTCCTGGCCGCAAAACCTACAGAGGACCAACCTTGTATGACTGTTAATCGCCAATGGCACAGTGTATCGGGTACAGAGGTTATAGTGTAACCGAATAAAGCAATGTTGAGCGTGGCTGCTGTTTGTATAGGTGACCGCTGAGCTATCCTGTCCTTCAGCCAAGCAGTCCGTCTTGTTGGCCGTTGCCGGTGGTGAAGTCGTTGGTCTCCAGATTAAGTGTTAGAGGGGGCTAACTTCGCATGATAACATACGACATCCTTTTCCTTTAACGTTTTGTATGGTGTATTAATTGTGTTCGAGGTACAGTATAGCAGCCTTAAATGAATTATCGTCGAAATGCTTATACTAGATTCCAATATTTTTTGCGATCCATCACCAATACACGTGTTTTCAGAATTAGGAGATATTCCTAAAAATCTACCAATTTAAATTATAATTTTTGTTGAATAAACATTATTTTTTGTAGTATATGGTTAACGAAAGTATTAATTGTTTTTAATTTAATAAAATTTAGTGGACGGCCTGAAGGTTTTGACCTTTGATTACGAGTAAAACGAATGAATTTATATGGTCGGTGCCGTATTTTTTTAAAACTATAAATTTAAATATTTACAAACACATTTTGTGCTCTAGATTGTTTCATTATTTATACAAGTTACTATAAAAATTTATTTTGAGCATATACTTTTGCTTTAAATAGTATTTTTTTATTTTATATGTGAATTTTACCCTAAATAGATATAGAGAAACATCTATTAAAGATACCAGTATATATGAAGGGTCGTAGGGCCCCTAAAACAATTGTAAAACGTGGAGGGAAGAGTGGAGCGGCTGGTGCAAAGCAGGGCGGAATTTTTCGGCTAGTTTAGTTATAAAATGATACGTGCTCCGAATATGTTTTGTATATACTCGTATAAAAGTGAAAATTCTGTGTTTTACGAATAGTTATTTATATTTTTATCAACAGTTTTATTCAAGACGTTTTTTTTTATATTAAACTTTTACAACACGTTTGGTTTCGTTTTTGTATTGTAGTTTTAATTTGATTTAAAAGTGCAGTTCATTAATGAATCATCAGTAAAAAAATAGACAGCGATGATTAAAAAACTATTTAAGTATAAGCATATAATAAAGAATAAAATACAATGAATGTTTATAATTTTTTTTCTATTAGTTTTTTAACAATGTATTAGCTAAGAGTAGCATGACTTATGAGCATATCGGCGTCATAATTAAACACCTGGGTTCCTATTGCAAAAGAAATTAAGATTTTCGTGGAATAATAAAAATAGTAGAGGAGTAACCTCTTTACGAGATGCTACAAGCGAACGATATCATGGATTGGTTCCTTACTTACACACTGCTATTGTTTTAAAAATACTAAAAAAACTTACAAGTTGTCGGCAAAATATATTAATAACAATCACTTGAATGTCCAAATTAATCTGTTGTATACGAAAGAATTACAGTATAAAATGGCCCGTACGGACTTTAAAAAGTTTACGGAAGGATTATTTTATTTTACATGTAGACGTTCGGATAGTTTTTTCTGATATTGCAAGTGATCAAAGTATTAAACAAACATTGAAGAAAGGAATGAGTGTTGAAGGAGGAACTTTTAACGTGGTGCCACTGAAAGCGCAGTATATAAATGAATCATGAGAGTTATTTATAGCCAGATAACTTTGAAGCTATAGAATATTATGTTATATACCTTCAATAAAAGTAACACACTGGTTATACAGATGCAGGAATGGAAAGGGATAATACCGATGTAAAATATCGGTGGACTTCTTCAAAAAATACATCTCTTTTCCTAATACAGATGCTGATATGTGCATAGCTATGGGAATTACTGTGGAAAAAGAAATATATTGTTACGATGCTTTTGAAGCAGGATTGAAAATCACGAAGAAAACAGAGGGACAAAATCTATGCGAATTGAAATTTATAAGGAAACGTAAAGTAAATCCTCAAATGGCGAAATAAATTTTAATAATAATTAAAATTCATGGCGATGTTATTTCTGGTGATCCATAGCTACTGTTTCAATGAATTTGTGTTTAGAAAACACAACCGACGAAGTACTGAAAAATTATATGCTTTATGAACTGGCACAATATCCGCTGTATTTGAATATGGCTACCTGCAAAAGGCAAAAACCCGATTGTTTACCAACTTTTTTCCGGAAATTTCTATTAATAAAATAATACAAAAAAAGTTAATTAAAATGTTCATTACGTTATTGATGGAGGCATGTCAGTAAATCGTTATAAATGACAAATAAATGCAATGTTTACAATGATATGTGAACATTAGGTAAGATATTTAAAGAATAGTATGTACTGTTTAGATCATTGGGAGGTCACTCTTTCTAATATATAATAGTAACACTTATGTGGTATTTGAGGAGTATAAAAAAGGCGGTATTAAATCTGCCGAAAGGAACCGTCGCACATTAATAAAAAGATATAACATCAATACAAGACTATCGCATATAATTTCTATAAAATTGCCTTGTTATTCCAAAGAAATTGCACGAAAACAGTTCAGCTATATGGGTCCTAGGATCATAGACAGATTCATATCAAATATGGGTAATGATCTAATTTTTGAAACCAAACCAAAATTTAAAATGAAAGTAAAGGGGTATGTTGTAAACAGTGAAGAAAATTATAGTTTTTATCGAAAGTCTTTATTTATTTATATATTATAATTTATTTTATTTTTACACATCTACTGTTGTATATTTATTGTTAGATATTTATTGCTATATGTTTATTGTTATCGTATTTACTGTTTATTATATATTGTTTGTTATTTGTTATCTTTTATACATTTATATATTTATGCTTGTTGATATTTTTGAAATTTATAATACTCTATTGCTGTTTTGATAATTATTTGTTTGTTAAATCTATTTAAATATTTATGCTTATCGATATTTTGAATATTGTTTGTTGATCTTACTGTTTTTAGGTTGTTCATGGAGATAGAAAATGTTCTGGCCAAAAATTGAAAATTGATATTTGATATTTAATATTTTATTATTTATATATTTATTTATTTGTTAAAACTTAATATATTTATGCTTGTTAATTTTTTACCTCGTTTTTGTGACATGGTTCTTGTTAAAATCTAGATTGTATAAGTAGTAAATTAAGTATATGTTATGGGCTGATAGTAAGAGTATAGTATTTGTGCACCATGGTGGAAGAAAACATAAAAAAGGGGAAAAAATTGAGTTGCCAACTGCATGTATATTTTGTTTAATGTATTGCATTATATTGTAATAATAAGTCACACTTGCTTCCAAGCACCTGACTCTGTAAATTTATGTAAATTTTTGAAATAAAGGTTTTTGTAAACTCTGTAAACATTGAATTTATTTTTGTGCTGATGTTGAATTAGATAAAAACATGACTTTAGAAATCGCTCAAATAACTTTGTCAAATAATTAAAATAAAAGTTGCTTAATTAATTCTGGTCAGAATTAACTTAGCTGACAACAATATTTTTACGTGCCAAGAAGAAAGCGATGCTGACAAATTAATTGTTGATACAGCTATTATATTTTAATATAAAAACTTATTATAGTTTCAAAAGATATCGATATCCTGGTGTTATTGACGACTTTGGTGGAGGTGCATTATGAAATATACCCTCTAATACCATCTCGAGGCAAAGTTCAATAGAAAATATTTTCATTGAAAAGCTTTGAAAAATCGATAAAAAACATATTCTTTAAACATGCTTTCACTGGTTGTGATACTACTTCTGCGTAATAAAAGAAATGTTAGGTTTGCCAGAAAGTTTGAGAAATGATTTACACGACAAAGTATCCTAGAAGTATTTGAAAATATCATTGAAGACTCCAATAAGATATTTCAAATGGGTGTAGCATATACTTTGAGTTTATATGCAGCTTCAACAAAAACTCCCAAACTGTATGTTTCTTTCCTTCTTAGTGTTATTTTGTCATCATTAACTCCTATATTAGATGTAGCATTTGAACTCGTAAACAACGTGTACCTGCAAATAAAGATGTAGTTATGAAATGTCGTAGTTATTGGAAATTGAGGATTCAAGTATTCCAATAACATTTACATCCCAATAACCTGCTCTGGATAATCTATTGCAAATGTTATTTTGTAATTTTAAAAAGGGATGTGCATCTCTGTGTAGATGCCAGAAAAGTGGCTTAATTGTTATGTATCATGTTTACAATGCAGCAAAAATAGTAGCTACAATAATTCACCTATTATAAAAATAAATGAAGTCGAAGAAAGTATTTGATGTGTATACAAGTTGAAAATGTTTATATAAACAAATTGTTTTATTCATAATCTTCTTCCTTTATTCTCCTTAATTCTCATCGAGAAATTTAATTGTACATTGCAGCTGCAGCTCCGCTCTCCTTACTACCTGTTCAAGATATCTACTGCACTTGCTTGATACACACATATATACTAAGTTATAATTACCTTTCATTAGTTTTAATTATAATTGTCTTTAGTTCGTCTATATCTGTTAATGTCAAATTTCACACATATATAAAAAATGCTATTAAAAATATAACTAGGCCTTATAGTCAAAAATTAATAATTAATAATAATTTGCTAAAATAATGAAAAACATCGAAAGCACAAAACCTTTTTTGGTAAACATTGCAATTTATAGTTCAAAAACAAAATCCCACGTCTACCGTATAAATTCATTCACTGTATCTGTAATCCGAGGTTTTCACATTTTAAACGGTCCGCTAAATATAGCAAATGAAAAGTGCTAAGTTGTAAATTATAATAAATACATTTTTGTACGGCTTATATAATTAAATTATAAAATTGTAATATTTTTCAAATTTAATAACTTATAAATTGATAAAATATCCTTGTTCATGCATGTGTATGACTATTTTATCTAATGTAATACATTTTTTTAACATAAGGTCTATCTTAACATTTTCAACAATATTACTAACTAAATAGTGTTTGTATAAGACAAATATATATATATATATAAAACAATTCCATCTAAAGTTTAACTTTATATCTCGTTTAAGATGGTACATAATATAAGGACCGAAACGTGTGGTTGATATAAATTGCAGTTACTTAAAAATAAACTGTGTGTAATAATTATCGAGTTTTAGATATAATATATTTATTCTGCTTCTAAAACAATAATAACATAAATAATGAAATTTTCATAATTTAGTATTATGAAAACAATAACAAGGTAACGAAGAACATCAGAACTTTGTAATCAAATGTTACCTAAACAAGAAACTGACATCATCATTATATGAAAATTCAAATTTATAACTAACACTAATTAACTGTGATATTAAAATTAAATATAACAAACAATCTAATTGCAAGGATGAAAAATTACAAAACAAACAAAGAAATACAAAACAATTACACAATTCACAATAACTTCATTTTACCGCTCATAGCAATAGCAATAGCTCTGCAGCTTTATATTCTATTATTCTGCTAGAAATTTAAAGATGGGTTGAAGTTAAAAACCAAACTGGAGGAGGCAGGTTAAGTATGCAAAGAAACTCAATTTTAATTTAATGTGTCTAATAGTGTACCAAACAAGGAAAGCCAGCTTATTCTATTGTAAAGATCGTATTGGTAATTCAACTTTTACTACCAAGTTAATCCTATTTTAAGTATGTAGTCAGCTCAAGTACGTAGAAGAGATATTATTCTCACCTTTCTCTCCAAAACTACAGTGTCAGCACGCTTGTACGCTCATTCTTTAAAAAATCTAAATTTTTGTTTCTTATTTTTATTTTAAAACCTAAATCTCCCTCATAAATCGTGCTTTTGGGCGTAAGACACGAACTAATGTTTCAAAACTAATGTTGTCAATTTAATAAGGTTTTCCGAAACTTCTGTTGTAAGTGACTGATGCTGTATAAACCTTCTTTCCCTCGACTGAAATACAATTTCTGACAGTTCTAGGATCAGTGAGTTATACATTTTGTTACAGTTGTGAATTCTATAATAGTAGTGTAGCTCATCTACATATTTCTACAAAACATTTTCTTTACCCTAAGTATGCTTTTAATGACAGTCTAGCCACTCTCGAAATAATTTATTATTACAAATACTTTACGATTTTCTTAACTAATAATAAACCGTAAAACTAATCAACTCTCCTCCCTTCCCATTAAACCTTGTTCTTCTTAAGTTTGTTATTACTTAAGTACAATTAACAGTATCTTTTGAGTACTAAAATTATTTTGATGAATTTAATCTGCTATTGATATATTTTGGGATTAATTTATTTGCTTGAATTAATTAGTATTTATAAAGTAATTCTGTGAACTGAACAATCGCTAAATAGTTCTATATAATTAAAATATGTTATTTATATTTATTATAATTTAAGTATCCTTTTTAGGCCAGGTCCGATTATTTATGTGCTTCAATTAGTATGTTTATTAGCTTTACAATACAGTTGTTATATCTGTTCCTATTATAAATGTTGCAACCTCGACCGCATGTCACACTCTGGTTTATATACTAACTGCATTTGGAGCATCGTGTTTGACGGATTCATTATTAATACTAAATTTAGACCTCATGGCATTCTTTCTCCTTGAGCTTATTTTATCACTAAAATAAATGCGTACGTATTGTTACCAACGTATGTTTTAGTTGGTATTTAACTTAGTATTGATGGCAATGAAGAATAACTAGTTTAAAAATCATTAACATTAAAAGTACAGCCAAATACAAGCTCACATGACTTGATAAACCTCTTAGACGAAAGGTTTATCTCGAATTTCTTAGACCGTTATTTTTCGATAATGCTTCAGAACCACTAAGTGACATCAGAAATGTATTGATTTCGTTATATTTTATTTAAAAATACTATTTCAGATAATGGAGGGTGAAAATATGGTTGATTGATATACAGTAATTGATAATTACGGTATATGGAAAAAACAACAATGAAATAGGAACAATAATAATTCATTCAAAATCGCATAGAATGTATTTAAAATTAAAATGTAGTTAGGCCAAGTACGACACAAATCAATGAGGCCAGAAATAAATCCAAAAAGTTGTGGAAAGTAATAAATCGTCATAAAAAAAGCAAAAATAAATATCAAGGTTTTAAGTTTAAATTAAAATCCGAAAAAATTGTAATAACAAAAGATTTTTTAAAAGCTCAATGTACATTCAATAAATTATGAAGTCTATCATAGGTATTAGTAATGCCCAGAGTATCAAACATCAAGTCGCTCTTTAAAAAAGGAGCCATATCCTGAAATCCCGGAATTGTTTGCTGAAACCTCGGTCGCCCTCATACTGTGCCGCTGAGTTAATGGAAGTCTGTCTCCTACTATCTGTCAATTCTTCTGTTCCTCATCCTCTTCGCTTACGACCTAGCTTTACGGTCATATATCAGCTAGTTGATATATGACCGAACATCAGGTCATAAAACCTGGAGCTAGTTCTTGCCAAGTGTGAAAATATCCCATCCTATTTTGTTAGTATTAAGTTATATAATATCTATTTCGACCGTGTTTATATTTTTGGGAGGCTTTGAATCAAAATTTTAAGTTTCTTTTTACCATGAGTTTCATGTTTTGTATTCTGTCAGGATAACACTGTATGGAACTTCTTAATTTGTAAATTTACTCCCTAGTCATGTATACAGTAAATTGGTGGAATTGAAATTTAATTGTGTAAAAAACCTCTAAGAGCTTTTCAATAAAAATAGACATCAAAAGCACAGGATCGTGTTTGTATGAAATATTGTATTTTTATACGTACTGCTTTTGTACAAAACCTCAATATTGTTAAAACTTCATAATAATATAAGAATAAATATACTTTTAGTATTAAAAATATAATAAAAAACTCGGGACATTTTAAATATGTTAACTTGTATGAAAGCCATAAAAAATTCATTGTTATATAGATGATGGGTAGATAGCGGTTTACCAAGTTTTATCTTTCTGTCATTCCTCGTCCTGTAATTGAGAGATTGATGAAAAACATCAATATTGCCATGGCTGAAAGGTCATCAGAAAACGTGTATGCTATTAGTATAAGGAGTTTTAATGTGATTTTACTACGTTATGAGCGTAGCTTTTCGCTTATAAAACTTCAAGGTCAATAAAAAAAAGTTATTGTTTGTCTTTATAATTTATGAAAAATTTATTCTCAGTCGAGAATTAGTTTAAAGACGAGGTGTAATAGAGGCTATGGGGGAGTTTACCTTAATCGAGTTGTAATCGTTACTTCCTTATAACGACTGCTATCTCTTGAGAGTTGGAAACTTAACTGCTATTTTTATAACGGCTAAGTTACATCTGTAGAACTGGCATCTTAACTGCCATTTTTATGATGTCGAGGTTCGTGTTTTTCTGTACTGTAACAGTTGTTGATGTTTTCATGTTCCGAGACGGAATGTAACATTAACAACTAATGATACAAAGTTAAATTGAATCTATGATAAAGAATAGTACTTTAGAATAAAAATTGGCGATTTGTAATTTGATTAGATATGGTTCTGTTCAGTGTATGCTTATCTTTCGATACTGCTAATCTAAAATTGAACTAATTTAAGACAATCGAACAGTACTTTCAAAATGTTAATATTTTAAAAATTAGATTGGTAAATTTAACAGAAAATATCTGCTTTAGAAAATGTTATGCTGTATATAAAGTCAAGCTTATACAAGGTTTAAATGATAGGATGGATGAATACTGAATATATTAAGTAAACAGTAACAATCGAGTAAAGCAGGTACTTGAGTAGTACTAGTTCTTTATCGATAAACAAAACTTTTTATTCAGTGTTCGATTAATTAAAGAACATTGAAAGTAATCACGATGAAATTGTTGGCGTTAATTCACTACAATGATTACTGTAGATACTTAATAATGCTTAAAATTACATAATGTATATGTTAATTGCAACATCCTGGGACAAATTACACAACCAATCTGAAATGTGAAAATCATCCTATTACTGAATTGAGTGTTTCATATACATTTCACCTCATCAATTGAATAAGGTTTCACCTTATGAATGCTCGCTCCGATTACTCCGCTGCATTGCTGTGTAAATGGAAACTTATAAGGTACTATAGCAACTTTTAATGCATAAATCTTCTTTTATACTCTACAATCTCAAAGAATATAGTTTATTTGGAATTCACTCAACTTGACTATAATGTTTTGTGAATAAACTTATTAGTAAAAGGTTTAAAGGTTAGTTTAATAAATATGGCATGTTCGCTCGTTAATGAAAGGAAACATTTCTCTCTGGGATTCACTTCATTTTTTCTCAAAATACATTTCGGTGAGCAATAAACATTGCACACCGAAACATTGCTAGCCGGTACGATTGGTCATACTTATTAGATGAAAAGTGTTAGACGCATAAATAAACTCTTAGACCACAGCCGCATCTGTATATTATGTTTCCAGCGATGAAATAAAATAAGACTATTGATCTTGTCAGGTATGAAACAGTGTACCCAGCTCCACCCAGTAGTGGGTAGAATTCTCTTTAAATACAAAATGTTTAGTTTTGTGACATTTTTGTTCTGCGTGTACAAAATAAAACTGAAACAGAGTTATTTATTGTTTAGGAAAAAATTTGTGTTTGACACAAAAATCGGAAAATCATTACAGAGTCCCAAAAATAAAATAAACTAGCATTAATTGTATGGAAGTAATTTGAAACAAGACCACATTTTTATAAGCCTTAGGAGTTTTAAAAAGAATTCACCAATCTAAAAAATGGAAAACCGCGAAATATATATATATATTCTATATACAGTGAAAATTATATAACAAAAATCAGTAGGGGTACTGCGGAAAGTGTAACCAAGCCTTTCACTTTATAGACCCAAAGAGATCATTTATATACCCAATCCAAACGAAAATCAGTATTAAACATGATAGAATATTCGTTACCAGGTAAAATTAGGACTAAGAAACCTTTTCAGAAACATGAAGACTAACTAACACCTTGATGACTTCTGAACCACCACCAATGGCGTGGCAGATGACCTGCTTGCGTGAACATAACTGTAGCCACCTGTTTATTGCTGACTTACCAACTGATCATGAAGATATACAAGAGCCGTTTTAAGTAAACCAATAAGAATTAAAAATGATTTACAAACAACGTATTCTTAGTAATCCGACTCCATCCATGCGACAAAATAGTCAATTGCATTAATCAACCGACTCTAGCAAAACACATAAAGTATATCATTGTTTAAAAATGTACATGTATCTTAAACAAATTGATTGCAATCTTTGCAAACTTAATTTTCGTGGTTGACTCACATTCATTGGAACAGTCAATTTAATTGACAGCTGTAACTCCAAGTCTCAACAGTCGAGAAATGTTGTAACTAGTTGGATGGTAACGTCTGAAAAAGATTGTCATGGACCGAGTCTCCAGCGAGATGGACATTGCAATGGTATCAAGGAACACAGGGCAACCAATGGAGCCATTAACCTGCCTATGGAGCAGGTCACTACGTTGCCACCTTGTATGCAGTGGAGTAATACCATGCTGATTCTCCACAAAGCGAACAGGGGTATTGCAGAAGGTGTAACCAAGCCGATGGCTCAGTATCCTGATAGAGGGGTTCTGGGTTTGCTGTAGAAGGCCGAGTAGTTTGCTGTAGTTGGGCTGGTAAGGGGAGCAGATAACTGACCCTATCTTGCTTAATTTACCGTCTGTGTGCCTATTTTTGCTTTTCTTAGAAAAAATATCTTTAAAGAAAATACAGTTCAAACTTTGCAAAATGTGTAATCTAATTAAGATCTGTTTCAAAAATTTCAGATAACTATCATGTCAGGTTTTAAAATGCCACACACTTTACAAACTACAATAGCTCGAAAACGGGGGAGCTTATAAAATATTTATATGGATACTGATATATGGATTACTTTTATATGAACGTTGTGATACCAATTCTATTTCGATACGACAGTAACACTGGAATTGTATAGGTTTGTAATTGTTAAGCGCCATCCCTCACTTAAATGCACTAATCAGGCTGTTATTGTTGTTTAACTGCTGATTAATAATGAACTGATTGTTGCAAGTAACAGCTAAAATTACTTGCCCGTTGTTGACAATGTGTACACATTTTTGGATGCAGTATGTGTTATTTTGTCGGATTCATCCTTAAATTTGGTTTATTTATTAGTTATAACCATATATAGGTTATAACATAGAATTAGTCGATTTACATAGTTTCATTATTGTATATTTTTCTTACTCCTAATGACATTATTTACTAAATTCTGTCAAGAACCAGCTATAAACTAGTAATAGCTGAAATAATATTAAACTGAAAGTTTAAGTTATGAATAGTTGATATTTTCTTTAGTAAATTGAATCATTTAATGCATAAAATATAACAATAAAATAGTTTAAAATAATTATTGTAAGATTAATAACTGGTATTTGTTTATAATACAGAAACAAATAAAACAAGATTTGAAGTTCAATTCAGCGATCACATGTATTGCATCCAAGAAAAAGTATTAAAAATTGTACAAAAAATACAAATATGAGTAAGTAATTATAGTGGTTAGTTGATTACAATCAGTTGATTAGTAGATAGTAATTGGTGAACAGCCTGCATTTTTAATAACCCGTTTTAAGTTTTTATCCACTTATATTCACCTGTTAACCATGTCGGTCGATACAATTTCCTTAAATATAAAAAAATAAAAGAATTAGTTTCTTATCTATCAACCGGTTCGAATACAAAACAAGTATTTGCTTAGATTCTAAGGTATCAAATAGCATCTAGTTATATTATAAAACATCATTTTCTATTGTGTGTATATGTTCTAATACGTTGATTCGAACTAACCTACCTTTTCATGTACCTTATCTATCTACTGATCTGCATGTCCCATAAATCACCATTCCAATAAAGGGAATAAATCTAAATTCCATATTTCCTGTCCTCATATAATAACAGTTCTAAGTTTAAGTTTTTAAGAACGCTAACAACTTTCTTCATTTGTTAACAAACAAATATAACTGTATTTTTCTGGACATTAGCCATCGTTTATTGATTAAATAGCCAGTAATGTTACGTTTCGAGATTTGCAATCTGATCTCTTCCTCAGGTAAACAGGTTTCTTAACTACAGTCTAGGTTAAAATAAAAAAATTATACTAAAGCGTTGTGAAATGGATAAGTCAGGAATCACAACAACCATTTTGTATGTCAACTCCAAGACCACTAACTCTAAAAATGCACTTAATATAAAGGAAATACAACATTAATTTTTAAACTGAGCTACACAGTACAAGTCACAATAGTTCTGCTGTCACAGGCGAACCACATATAACCACGAAGTGTTACTGGTTTTGTATCACTGAAAGGAGGCAAATGTTCGGAAAATCCTGTTTTCTTCACTATTCTTCCATAATCCAAAACAAAATTCAAACAAAGAAACAAATCTAGGTGTTTCATCTCCGTCGAAAAAAGGGTGAAAGCTGAAATCGATAATTTACGAACCAACGAAATAATAAATGATACCTCATAACAGAGCACAATCTTTCTTCCATTCCTTAGTTCAAAATGTCCAATAAAGTTTTTGGCTATTTCTATCACAGTAAATAAATATATTTCCAGTAGACTTTCCACTGTTCTTTATTAGGCAAACACTAACAAACTAATCTCTCGCCAATTTCAAGGATGTTATTGGGACTAAACTAGCATTACAAGAAGCTTTTCATGGCAGAATCTACAGACATTGGTAAAAAATGACTGCGCCTACAATGTTATATCGTACCATTCAAAGCTGTGTTAGGAATAAACCAGCTTTCCGGAAAACTCAGTTTTATTAGCCAAAAGGCACACCGGCTTCACCAGCAACTCTGTTGCACCAATTTTAAGGATGGATCTGGGAAACATCTACAATGAAAACTATCTTGGCTGTCCCGGATGTATTATTAAATACACCGGGTTGAACCGTTATAGTAAAATTTTACATAATATTTGAGGACAAAACGATGGTTTTGTTAACAGTTCTATCTATCTAATCCTATTCACAGATTGGAATACACAGGCTCTCTCGGTAACCCGAGTACATTGGCTTGGATTTGGAAAATACCAGCATTGAAAATACCGCGGCATTGCCGACAACCTTGTATCTTCATCCGCAAGGTGCTACTGGAATAACCATGCTTTGCTAGAAACACTATAATGTACCACCTGTGATTTGATTGAAATAATATTTGTTGTTGCAAAAAATCTTGATGCTGTTAAAATTATTTTGAATATTTACTATACTTTATCTTTATTTCAATTTCAATGAAAATAGATACGGAATTGTAATAATTATAAGTGTTACTTTTCTATTCAAAAATTTTTATAGAATAAACCTTTAGGATGCATGAATAATGGGGTTTTACTTTGGTTTTGTTAGTACTTTAGTTAGTTTCTATTCAAGTTTATTGGTTTTTAATATATTCCTGTTTTAGTTATGAGGAAATTTCACAATTACATTTTTGCTTTCAGACAGTTGGTGATGCAGACTATTTATGTAGTTTCTGTGATGAACATTATTATTTCTCCTTCCACCTTTCTTTCACCTTTGATAAAGCCTGAAGATAACTTAACAAATATTTATTGCCAAGTGTATTAATGGCAGAACTATATTTTACCAATGCATTGCTCTTTCGTACAAACTTTATGCAATAATTAGATGCTTAAATAAATTAGGATTCAATAGCAATGTTCACATATTTAAGTCTAATCTCAAGGCAGAATACAGTAGTGTTCATAAGAATTTTAACACTAGTTTATTTCAAGAAGAGTGAAAAAGTTCTAGTGTGGAACATAAAATATTGGGAGGTAAATAAACGTTTTCTGTATTTATAAAAACACGTTAAACAAATAATTATAGGATAATTATAGTAATACATAATTGTAATGTACTTTTTCCATTTTTTCCGATACTATAGTACCGTAAATTCAACAATTTTAAGGTATGGTTTTGAAAGAAAATATGAACGTCGAAGATATGTTATAGCATTGTGGTCATAAAACCTTTTTTCACTGTTTCCAAATCTCACTTGATTTGAAACTATTATATAATCACGTTATTTTTAAAATTTCTTGAAAAAAGTGCTTTATATTAGTTAACCTTTACTTACGTCACTTTTAAAGCCGTATTTTTCATTTACTAGTGAACGGAAGGAATAGGAAATAGGTCTAATGGACTGAATGGTTAGTTCCCAAACCCTCAAATTCAAATCTTGAATCTGTCCGTTCAAAGCGTGTAATACATCCGTGATTATAAAAATGACATTTTTATTACAGCTGCGTATATTTTAGTCGTATAATAGATACTTTTTTTAGATTTTAATCACAGCTGCCCCATACACTCAGACTGCTTTGTATTTGAAAGTAACACGTGTTACAAAACGTACAAAAAATAACCGATTCTAAATGTGCCACTTTATATCAAAATATACTTTACTTTTACTCCATTCAAGTGCTCGAGGTAGTAGTGATTAATTCCATGATATTGCCTCTAATAGAAAAGACGTGGTACACATACAACCTACGATTTTTGATAAACACTGGGCATTAATAAGTACACATTACAACAAAAAATAATAACATTAGTGATTTGAGATAGCTACAATCAATATTTTACATACATACATAAATAATATGCAGTATGTAAATTTTTCATTTTTGTAAATTTCTGAAACAATAAAACGGTGAAGTATAAACATTAGTATTACACTGATACTTACCGGAGAGCGAGCAGATGAGCTCATCAGATAAAGCCCTACTCCCCTGCCCTCTGCAACATTCGACATAACAATATTATATTATGCACGGGCCGATTCACTTAAACTTTAGTAAACATTTATTTTGATATCTTAGGTGTATTATATTATATTAGTATTTATTCGCAGCTTGCAAGCAATTTCACATTGGACAGCATGTACGTCATAAACACATCTTTTTTAAATAGCATAATAAACACTCCTGGCATAATAAACACACAAAAAATATATAATTTGTTGGTGTAAAAATTCTACTTCACCCATTGTAACTTCGATCGGCGGTATTTGTATTTGACCGCCGTAGTAGTAATTGTATTGTTGTGCCGATCAATAAAATATGTACATAGATAGGGCAGGGAAGTCTTCTTTGGCGAAAGAGTGACCACTCCAGGCTGTTGAAGTCGACTTACCACCCAAGCTATTTACGGAGCTAGTAGTCTGTTGTGAGTCATAATTAAATACACATATGTGTCACATTTCACCTTTTTAGAACAAATAGAAGTTGAAAAACAAAAATATACTTCTTAAGGAATTGCAACCCTATTTAAACCTCTATTTGTTCGTTGATTTTCAAGAATATGATTTTGATTTTTATTGAAAGGGATGAGGCACGTATGTGCCAAATATAATCTTTTTGGGACATTGCAAAGATGGAAAAGCAATTTTTTCCTTTTTATCTTGAGCATGAGGCAAATGCGTGTCAATTTCGTCGTTGTAGGACATCTGGATGTAAAAGAACAAATTATAGTTTTATGGAATTGTAAGCCTATTGAGAACTCTATGGGTGGTTTCCTCCACTAAGATACTTTTGTATTTATTTAAGTAATGAGGCACATGTGTGTGAAATTTAATCTGTCTAGGCCGTTGGAAAGTTGGAAAAATATAGTTCTTCAAGGGGTTGTAATTATATTTCATTCTCAATGGTTGGTTGAACTGCACATATAATCTTTGTCTTTTCGTTAGACACATTTGTGTAAAAATTTTTCATTATAAGACGTCCGGAAGTTAAAGAACATAAAATATAGTTCTTCTAGGGTCCCAACCCTATCTCAATCTCATCTTCTTTGGACATGGGAATATTGAAAAACTAAAATTTAGTTCATTTAGGGGTTGCAACCCCATTTTGCCCTCTATGGATATTTTATCATCATGACAATTCTTTAATTTTTCTATTCAAGTCATGAGGCATAAGAGTGCCGAATTACAGTTTTCTGCATTAACGGAAAAATGGAGAATTAATTATGAATGTGTGAGTGAAGGCATTGCATTTTGTATACAGAGATAAGCTTTAAACTAAAAAAAAGAGCTTAAAAGCTTTAAAAATGAGCGATTACCACATTTACCGAGTATTTCAATATACATAGAATATGAATGTTGAGTTTAGCTTCAATTCACCTTTTGCTTGGTACAGCGACTGAAATCTGACGCTGTCCAGACTTGATTCTAG
Source organism: Homalodisca vitripennis (assembly GCF_021130785.1). NCBI lineage: Eukaryota > Metazoa > Arthropoda > Insecta > Hemiptera > Cicadellidae > Homalodisca > Homalodisca vitripennis. Next base: position 70,529,040 of record NC_060215.1, read on the forward strand.
ACTCTAAAGTCATAGCCAAGTTATATATAAATATATATATATATATATATATACATATATATATATATATATATATATATATTATATATATATATATATATATATATATATATATATATATATATAACATTGTGATTAAGGCTCACAGTTTAAAAAGTATTTCACTAACCAAAATATTTTCAAATTTCATGTTATATATTATATTATATTCACATTGAAGCTTATCATAAATATAAAACTCTCTGGGTTATTCACGTGTTTGAAGGTAATAGTTCAAACATTTTTCAAGTTGTGTCTTGTTCGTAAAATTAAAAAAAATTTGTGCTAACGACAGCTGTAATCTCAATCAATAACCTAAAATCATACAAAATAACAATAATGAAATTCAAAATTCTTTTATTAAAGAGGTAGAGTTGAGGCTATCAAGCTCTTTCTACGACTCAACCACAGTAATTGTTTGAAAAAATAAAACACAATACTGTTATTACTATTATTTATTCTTTTTACTTTTAAACGTATGATAGTAACGAAAAATAACAAAAACCTCTGTTCCTTTAGTAATAACATGTGCCTAGAGTATATTTTTATGAGTTTTAAAGATAGGTATTTCTGAAATTTCGTGTATTCATTTGCAAGCCTCCACCAAAGACCTAACTTCATAATACGTCAGAGCAGATTACTGTTGGATAATGTTTATTCGCATACTCCACCAGTTACAGGAGCTCGTTGATTACGACTGTGTATAGCTATTAGTGTATACCATCTACTACCTTTTTGCCTATATAAATTCGGCATAAATAATAGTATCATATTAATTGTAACAATGAAAAAGCAAACTTTTTGGGTTCTTTTGGAGGATCTCAATAAGAACTACTTCACCTCAATCTAAACCATCAAGACACCAACAACAGTACACAGTCGTCCATCTTCACCTGTAAGTTGACTTTTAACAAAATAAATTTGCTTGTATATTTATATACAATCAAAGAACGAACAAGTTCTACTTCAATATAAAGGAAAGGGAATTAATTAGTCCAGATAGAAGTTGGAATTATAAACAAAAAATGCTTCGGATTTAAAATGGGAGTACTGAATCTAAGGAGACAAATCAACTCACGATATGGATGCAGGTTCTGAGAAGGAAGCCCAGTGCAATACCGTCAGGTCAGGAACAAAGGTAATCGTTGTTCGTAAGGATTATATATGGCATATTCTGTTCTTATGAAGATAGTCAGATTCAAATAGTCTATAATTATTAGGAGAATCTATTCTACGTTTTAGATTAAATAATATTATACTGGGAAAACAGCAGTTAACCAATCCATATATTGAGGTCTGAAGTTGAAAATCATTAGGAAGTTATATTTGATAAGGTCAATTCTCCCGAACAGTATTTCACAATAAGTGTGGAGGACAGATGAACTGAAGAAGAGAAGTGATTACAAGTGACAAAAAGTTTGTGTGGCCTCCAACTAAGTGAACCCCAACACAGACTCTTCCAGAGAAAACTTCCGATCAGATCTCCTGAATCAAAATAAATGTTTGGTGACAGTGAGCAAGATATACCTCTCCCCTCCCTTTCCATGTAGTTCTAACTATCATATTGAATATCAGCTTTGGAAACAAGGAAATTATAAGACATAGAGCGATACAGCGACATATTTAGAAGACATCCATTTCAAGATCAGAGCGAGAGAGTTAGTACTTGTGCTTGTCAAAGATGGAATGATTTCATCGGATATAGAATAGGAAACTGTTTAAATCACCGTTTACTAATGACTGTAGCTTCATCAGATGATTCTAAATACCAATGGACATACTTTGCCTCGTGACTTCTCTACGTTAATCAAAGTAAAACTGTACTACAGATGATTAAAAAAATTCAAGCTGCTGAACTTAGCCTGATTACCACACCTTCTCATACGCTAAATCATCTGATGATAACATTCCTAATCTCCTCATCTCCTAGTGACATTATAATTAAATCCGGATGTGAGCATTTTCCTTTGTTAATGATATTAACTCTTTATCTTTCTATCTATGCATCAACATTATAAAGGAAATACTTTTAAGAGATTGCTTTATGGCTTGCCTTTAATCTGAAGAATAGAACACCCTCCCCGACGACAAAGCAAACAAGTTTAAATACAATTTTTAAACATTTAAATAGCATGGGGTATCACGAGCTCTTTGGTTTTAGTAATGCTATTAAAGCCATCACCAATTTAGGAAGTACCCCAATATCTTTCTAAGTGGACTAGGACTGAATATAAAAATTAGTCTAGTACTATTATAAGACACCGAAAATGACTCAGAGTGCCAATATCGTTTTATCAAACCAACAGTCACAAGCACTAGTAACATAATTAAATTAATATATCAGAATGCATAGATTACTATAATAATGTCACCATGATATTGACAGACTCAGAAAGTCTGTCTTCATGGTGACTCTCATGAATCAATTCTTGGGATTCTACTTTTTTTGCTTACTTCAGCAAGTTCAAGCTCATACATAAATTTAGATCTGGTTAAATACACTGATAACTTGATTCTGTTTAAAAACAATACCATCTGTTTCTTTGAAATCATCTCATTCTTTAAATAGCAATTATGCATCTAGTATTTTCTGGGGCACGCTTACAAGAAAATGTAAGAAATCAAAGTCCTAATTGTCATCAACGGCAAAAGATTGAACACCCCTATATGTTTTTTTACATGAAGTCTTTCTAGCATTACCTTAAACCTACTAAGTACCTTGATATGTATATTGAAAGACTGAACTTTGACAGTCACGTTGATCTTGTTCTACTCAGGCATTCCGAATTAAGGTTAATGACTTCTGAGTACTTACCAACACAGGTCAAATTAACTAGTGTATTTATGAAAATATAAATTTATAATTCATGGATTATAAATTAATTCAACCTATATGGGTTAATAATTTTAAAGGCCCTGTAATTATTTTCAGATTATGACAAACGAGCGTCATTTCTGATTATAACAACATAAATTTTCCAGTACACTGGGCCGACACTTGTGGCCCAACTATCAGTAACAATGGATGGTAATAAATTAATCGTAATCTTCTTATTAAATAAGACCAATATTAACTCACGCGACGTGATAAGACCACACATACCCCAAGGTCACATGAATTATAGAGGAGCCAGAAGCGGACGGCACACGCCTTTTTGGTTTCAACCCTCGCCCCGATAGTTCGAAAGTCATGATAATTTGAACTAGAGATATAACCTTCAAAATTTTAGTAATTTAGTAATCTCCTTGTTATACAATCATAAATTTAATTGTTCAAATTTTAGTCTACTATCTTGCTAAAAGTCTTTATATCAATTTAATGTAATTTATTACTTAAAATATGAATAAAATTAAACCTGTTTTGTTGCTTTTTTCAATTTATATATGTTTTTCAAAATATGGTTCAGAGCAAATACGGTAGTGTATGTATAATAATAATATATCAAATATTTGCCTCATTTTTCGACTAATAAACCAATTAGCCATTTAACCACCTTAGCTTGAGAATTCTACCATTAAGACATCTTTTTGTTTTTAAAGTTATGGCAGCATTTTACAAGCAGAGTTGTAATTTCCCAAAAAAATTTTAATATGTTTAGAAATAAATTAAGAAGTAGGAAAAATATTTATGTCCCTAGACCATTCATAACCTTTTATAAAAAAAATTATATGTTTATTGCACCAAAAAATGTACAACTTGCTACCATATGATTTAAAAAGTGTAAAAAGTTTTAAAAAATTTAAGAAGGGCATTTTAAAATGGCTGTTTACCATAAGCAACATAGAAGATCTGCTGAATTAAATATAACTTCTTAGGTGATAAAGTATTATTTATTGATTTTTGGTCATTGTATCTTTTATATAAATTGTTTGTATTGTATTGTTATGTAAATTGTATTTATCTTTTTGTGTCTAGTTTGAATTTTACAAAGACAAATTGTTATTTAAGACTGCAATGATTATATCTAAAGAGTATAATACCATTATTTAATTCTGATGATAGCAGGTTATGCTATTAAATATAAAGGAACCTCAAAACAGGCTTACCTTTGAGGCCCTATTGTTTTCCCTTTGTGTGGGTAAATTTTTGGTATAAAATGGAATTATTGTAAGCTATGTATTGTTTATACCTACATTTGAGGAAAATACATTATTCTTGATTCTTGTATTAGTGATTTTCTCTGTGTTTGAATGATCCAAACTTTTAGTGTGGACTTAATGTCATTATACAAGTAAACAAGTGGTAAATTACAATTATATATAAATGTCATAAAATACATAGGGTAAATCATTTGTTGCATTCAGTCTCGACAGTAATTTAATTTTGTAACTCCAGATTGTCTTTTAATTGGTTTACGCGAAATTTATATATATCCTAATCACTAAGACAGGATTCGTTTCTCAATCTCTAGAGTACAAACGTTCAACTTCTGAACCTTGGATTGGCTCACAGCTCGGCTGAGGCAATTTGGATTACGAAGTAAGTGTCTTAACTTACTAAGATAACACACGTCACAAAATGCATGTGAAACATCGGTGATGGCGATGGATGTCACTTCGCTTATTATTATGTGCCAAGTTGATAGGTTAGCTGAGAAAATAAATAGAATACGGCAGTATAGCGATTCAGTGTGGAAGATACCCCAATCGTAATTTAATATCATGAAACTAGAAAGACAACTTTTCACAAGTACGATGCGAGTTTATTTTGAAATATTTATTAAAGAAAATATAAAGTAAATAAAACTTAAAGGGTACAAAAGTGTAGAGGTTGGTGTTTTCTTTAGCTAATTATGTTACGGTGGATTGCATTTTATTAATCTCCTTATCAAAAGACTCAAGGAACTTCAACTTCTTTCATAGAATATCTCCTCAATAGACGAAAGATGCTTAGACGTCAGAATTTACGGAAGTAATGAATTAACTGCAGCGTCAGAACCAACACAGAAGCCACAAAATAAATATATTTCTTAACACAAGTTGGATTTTCGCCATTCTTGCACATCGGAAGATCAGAGCTTTATTGTAAAAGCTAACTCCAAAGTACTCATCTTACAACTCTGAGAAACTTACTGTAAACACTGAAGATGCATATGATTTCAAAAAACTCCAAAGAAATTCTTGACTACAGTACAGTATACATGTACACTCAGTCTTGACTAAAGATCTCATAGATCAGCTTAAGACTGTAATAAAATAATGAGGAAATAAAGAGAATATTTAGAAACATTCATACTAATAAACAAAGGTTGAAGTCATTATTAATTAGCTGAAACAAAATTACAAGCTCTTATTTTGCCAAAGTTTATAACTGGTTATCATTTCTCAATTATTTTTATTTACCGTCTTGCTTTCTAGTAATAAAGAAGAATCAAAATAAATTTCATCATTGCCAATGTTTCATTCACTGATTCACATCATCTAATACTAGGTGAAGTTCAGGAAAGGTAGGAGATAGATTGACATAAAAGTTTCATGTTTGAGACTGCACTCTAATTGGTGATGACTATCTAATTAAAAGTCTGAAATGTGGTACTTTAAGCTTTCTAAAGTTGTTTTTGACCTACCAAATAAACGCGTTTCATATAAAATTTTCTGGTAAAATACCAGAGTAATATGGCATGAATATGGAGTAATAATCCTGTGTGTTGCATTCAGTACACAAGTCGACATAGCGTGCTACTTAATCCCCCAATCAGACATACAAATCTCAAAATTTGCATTCATTCTCTCCCTACACTACCCACTCTAGTTTGAGCCAGATGTATAACCTGTCTTCCATTTGCAAACAAGGAATCCTCCCACCTAAGTAAAAGGCTGCAGATGATAATTGGCGGTTTAACTGTGACTTAAACGCCTTCTGCGTCTGAATAAGCTCGCTTCAGAGGATCAAGGAAACTTAGTTAGGCCTACACCAGCTCGAGAGTACAAGCGCGTAAAAAGTTATCCCTGCATCTAACTTTGTGAGTGTGTAGTTCACGTCTTGTCCTCGTATGAAACTACGTTTAGTTGTACAATATAAAATAGTTTCGAGTACAAGAGGTAAGCGTAATATCAACAGCACCAGCACTCTTAAAGCTGGCTTGCTCTACTCAGTATGTTTAAAATTTTTAATGACACCAATTAAAGCTCTTTTTTGCAGTGTAAATAACCTCGCGAATGCAGTGTCTGAACAGCCTCCCCAGAGTGGAATCCCGTATGAGAGGTGAGTATAAACAAGGCTGAAATAAGCGACTAATAATACTTGTCTCGAGCAGGACTTAGAAAGCTTCCTCAATATGAATCCTCGTATACCAGTGGAAAAGTTTGCATAAACACTGTCCTCATGATAGTTCCAAGTCAACCTTCTATCCAGGTGAATACCAAGAAACTTGACTGAGTCACGATAAGCGAGAATAGTGTCGTCGATCTTTACATATTAGTGTCGCTACACTCGAGGAAACTCGATCTTAGTCGGAATTTAAGAACTTTTGATTTTAAATGTCGATTTTTAGATTGATTTAATTCCTTTAATTAATTAATTAAATTTATCTGGTCAGTTCAACGAACGCCAGCTTTTATACAGATTCGATTGACGGAGACTTAAAAAGAAGAGTAATGTCATAGGTTCCGTACTGTAGCGTTGAACCAGCCTTGTTCACATAAATCAGAAACGGGGCTGAGGATTAATCCCTGGGGGACACCATATTTCAATTCCATATGGATAAACCCTATTTGAAATTTGGTCCGCAGGATTTTAGCGTTTTAAGAAGAATGTTGTTATCTACAAAGTCGGAAGCCTTTGAAACGCCAAGGAAGACACCGGCGTGTGTTTGTTTATTCACAATGAGACTTAAGGAAGGAACTCCTCCCAGAAACAAAACATGGCTAAATTTACATAAATGTTTGGGACGCTTAATCTTTGTGCTGTGGTAAATGTTTTTGGGATTTGTGTTATTTTTCTAGTCGCTTGTAAGTATGAGGGACCTTACAAAAGAATATTTTAAAATTAAATACAGATCAACTATAAATTAGGACACCACGAAAAAGGTGTTGTACAATATTTACAACTCTGTTTCCTTAGTGTAAAATGTCATGTCTTTGTTACATTAATTTGATTTATATTTGCATTCTTTATGAAGTACTCAACAAGAGAGCTATACTGCACTGTATAATCAGGAGGTTGCTCGTCATTGGCCGATACAATTTAAAATACAAGGGCTTAGATTATAAAGACATCGCCTGTAATCGGTGGCATCCCTACTCGCGTCGCTGCCCTAGTCTTCATTCAAAACAATGTGATACGAGTGGTTTGCATCTCGACGTTCATTTGTAACGGACCTATGTCTTTTAAAACTCTAATTGTACTCGTTCTTTAAATCCTATGTGATTTTCCCTCACAGAAGGCGTGGACTAGTTTCTCCTTGTCCCGATTCAGATTTTGTGGAGTGCGTCTTTTGCGACACTACAGATGTTAATTCTCGTGTAAATACTTGTCCTCTGATGCCAGTGATTCTTGTTGTGAACTGTGTTTATACTTTATATCTGATTTCACCTGCAAGTGTGCCTATAGACAGTGTGAGTCTTTTGAGAGGATGAGGCATCTCAGCCGTGTCGCCTGTGCGTGTAACAGATGAATGTATGACTTCGGTGAGTGTCATCGTTCCTCTATTCAACTCTTTTTCTTTCGCTCTACATTTTCCTTCCCATCTACGTCTCAATTTGGTCTAGTCTTTGTTTATATTTAGAGTAAAAATAATATAATTAATCTGTACAGCAATGATTAACCGCATTCTTTAGTCTCAAATTAATCACTAATCCTCCGAGCCCGATATGATTGTTTATTCTATTGTTTAGTCTCATATTAATCAACTGTATTAGTTAATAATGTTAAAGATGGTATAGCAATCACCACCGATTTTATCAAAGTTTGTAAAAACCGACAAGTAAAAAGTAATAAAGTTACTAGTAACAATGTAAATCGCATCTAGTGAAGAAACTTATATTATTTAGAATAGAATATAATAGAATAGAATAGAATAATGCTTTATTTTCTTGAACATCAAGTACAGAGAATGGTGTCAAGTATGTTGAGGTTAGACAATTCAATATTTGATGAATATACAATGTTATCATGTTCTTAAGTTTAAGTCCACTGTCTTTGGTCTTGTCAAGAAAAACTCTTCGATTGAGTAGGCTGGATTATCTGTCAACCAGGAGCTCAATCTGTGTTTCAGCGCTTCGCCTGTCAGTAGCTTGAAGTCAGCAGGGAGATGGTTGTAGAGTTTAGCCCCGATGAATGATGGTTTTTCTTTCATAAAGAGCTGTCCTATGTCTCGCAACGGGGATTCTTGATGAATGTCTTAGTGTCATGAAAATGTAATCTTGTTTCTTTTGGGAGTCCTAATTTATCAACATGGAGTATGACTGCCTGTATGTAAATTGAGATTACTGTTTTTAATTTTGAGGTTTTTAAATTCTTCTCGGCAACTGTCTCGTGCTTTTAGGTTTGCTATGGATCTTATAGCTGACTTCTGGATGGTGAGTATACGATTTAAGTTGGTAGTTGATGTGCCACCCCATACTACTATACCATACCTCAAGTATGTCTCAAATAAAGCAAAGTATGCCATCTTTGCTGCTTCTATGTTGCTGATGCATTTAATTCTTCTTATTACATAGAGAGCAGAGTTGAGTTTTCTTGCACAGGATGTCAGCATGTGGGCCCATGTCAAAATTTGAGTCTAGAGTGAGACCCAAAAGGTCAGTTTGGTCTGCAAGGTCAATATCAGGAAGGGCCGGGATTTGTTCACACTCTTCTGCTGAAATTGATCTGTTTTGTTTTAGAAGGGTTTGCTACCAAGTTATTTGTAAGGCAGTAGTCGTATGTCTTGTTTAGGGCAATGTATGCACTGATGCTGATGTCCTCTGGTGTGTCTCCTTTCAGTAAAAGGGTTTGTGTCATCTGCGTACATCACCACCGAACTGTAGTCCTTGATGTAATCAGGGAAGTCATTTGTCAAAAGTATAAAAAGTACAGGCCCAAGCACCGATTCCTTGTGGTACTCCTCTTTCAATCGAACGTAACTTTGATTTTACTGTTCGAGTAACACCATTTTTCCATGTAAACTGAGCTCTACCAGTTGACTCCGTCCCTCTGAGATAGCTTTCAAAACCAGTGTTTAGCAGTTTCCTGGACCCCTAGTGCCTCTAACTTATCAAGAATGATATCATGGCTAAGGCAGTCGAACGCTTTTGAGTAGTCAAGGAGAACAGCAGTGGTGTATTTGCCTTTGTCAATGTGATGAATAATTAATTAATTCTACTATAGGTCTGTTAAGGCTGTGGCTGTAGATCTACCCTTTAAAAAACCATGTTGGCAGTTAGTGAGGAGGTCAAGTTGTGTCAAATGGTCTATGAGTCTCTTCAGGACGATTTTCTCAAAGATTTTGGAAAAGGTGGGAATTATTGAAATGGGGCGATAGTTGCTGAGGTTGGTTGAGATTCCTTTCTTCAGTTTTGGGTACACTTTTGATACTTTGAGAGCCGAGAGAGAGGAAAAATGCCGCTTTTGAAGGATTTGTTGATAACATCAACAAGAGGAGCAATGATTGTTTCAGAACAGTGTTTTACTAGCTTAGCAGAGAGATTTCATCTTAGACCACTGGAGGTTTTATTCTTCAGGGAGGAGATGATTTCTTCAACTTCCCTCACAGTTGTGTCTGTTAGAATAAGCTTTGTCTGTGTTAGCCTAGGCCTAGGTGTTGTGACTCTAGTAGATGGTTGATTTAGGTTGCTAGTGCTCTTAATGTGTCCTCTGCGATGTTTGAGAAATAGGTGTTGAGTTCTTCTACAATGTCTTCAGGTTTTTCTATGGTTTTCCCTTCAGTAATTAATTTGATGAGTGGATTGTTCTTCTCCCCTCTTTTTGTAGCCCTCTCAGAGTTCACTATCTCCCAAGCTGCTTTGGATTTATTGCTGGACTGCTGTATATGGTTTGCTGCACTCTCTTGCCTTAATTTCCTCAGTCTTAGGTCATATTGCTTCTTTTTACTAGCCATGGCAGATCTGTTTCTCTCTAGCCCTGTCAATTCATACATACGAAGCAACTGAAGATAGTCCTGCTTTAGTTGGGTAATTTCTATGTCCATTGTAGTTAACATAGGTTTTTGCTTTTTCTCTGCCTAAGTTTCTTTAGTGGACATGCAGCATTTATTTCCATAGTCATAGTATTTAGAAGATTGTTATAGGCTTCATCGGCTGATATCGTTGACTAGACTTCGGTCCACATTTTGTTGTGCAAGGCCAAAGTTTAAGGTGGTTAAGTGTATTAACATTTTATTTGTCTTCTGATTTGGGATGTCTGTCTTGGTTGCTCGGTGGTAATATCTAGCACACAAAGTTGTCCTTTGTGATCTGATAGACCTGTATCAAGTATGTGCACTTTGAGGCTCTCTATGGGGAAGTTTGTACAAACACAATCAATCGTGAGGAAGCTGAGTGATAAGTAATTTCTAGTTGGCGGAAGGTTTAGTCTGTTAAAGTTATAAGCTGCTAGAGTCTCTTCAAATCTGTTTTTGGATTTGTGTACCTTTAAACAATCAATGTTTATGTCACCTACCAGAACAACGCTACTTTTATGTGGTTCAGTTTGCTCTAAAACTTGTGACAAAATTCTGAGTGCATCTTCTAAATTTGCTTGTGGGGGTCTGTACACTCCAATTATAGTAATGTTGGTTTTACTGATGTTTAGGGCTGCTACTGCTATTTCACATGTAAGTTCCTCACTAAGAAGATCTCCCACACTCATAGATTCTGCCTCAATCACTGTGTCATCTTTTGTGAAAATAACTACTCCTCCATATTTATGTTGTGTTCTGCAGAGATTTGTGACTAGCTTGTATCCAGGAATTATTGTATTCAACAATTCATTCTGCTTTAGACCATGTTCTGTTAGTACTAATATGTTTTGGAGAGGTGTCATGTAATAAGTGGTTGAGTTGCTCTCTTTTGTTCTCCTAGGTTCCTTATGTTTTGGTGGAGGATACTAATTTTTGAAGAGTGTCTTTTTCCTTTGCTTATTATTGTATTTTTATTTTGCTGTTTGTCTTGTTGCTGTGTAATAAAAAATGATTAGGTTGTTGCACATCAGCTTGCAGTAGTTTCTGACTTTGGGGTCTTGGGAAAAGATGTGAATCTGTTGTGTAGAGAGCTCTTGAGTCAAGGGTGCAGTTTGCAGAAGTATTGTCGCCTAGTGGCGGGTTGGTCCTGACATAGGTATTATCTATTCTCAAAAGGTTTTTATAGAACTCTATGTGTTTTTAAAAAGAAATCTTCATATTTTTTCATCTGCTAGTCTTATTTTTGCATTTATTGGTGGTGACTTGTTCACATTCAATTTTATTTTAGGAGTTGACAGACATTGTGTTTTGTAGAGTTTTATGTTTTCTAGCAGTTTGCAACTGAAAAGAAACACTGTAGAAGTTTCCTTTTGTGTTCTTGGTTAGGAGAGATGTGTGCTGGGTACTGTGAGTAGTCAGGCTGTCTTCTCGGCCAGATGTGTTGATGTGTTTTAGAGCCTATCACGGAGTCAGTCAGTTTCTGGTCAATGGCATGTGTGATTTCTGATAATCAGGGAGTGGTTCTGTTTTGTTGGGGGACACAGTCAATTTTTTGGTTGCAGGTTTGCCTGATTCCTGATGTCAAAAAGTGGCTTGGGCTTGTCGGAGTTGTAGTCAAAATATTTTCCAGTTTTTGGTTGCAGGTTTGCCTGATTCCTGATGTCCAATGAGTGGCTTGGGCTTGTCGGAGTTGTCAAATGATTTTCCAGTTTTTTGGTTGCAGGTTTGTCTGATTCCTGATGTCAAAAAGTTGCTTGCATTGTTACCCTACTGCAGTTAGGTTTTTTGTCTTATTTGCTTTTGTCATCCATAGTTTTAATGACTAATAGCTGACAGATTATTAATGTTTTCTTTCTGTAAAAACCATGATTATAGTTATACAGGACTTTTTGTAGAAATTATTATACTATCGATTCCTGACCACAAAGAATGTGCTCTAAATTGAAGTACATGTATTTTACAGAATGCCATTCTTCTCTTCGAACTAATTATTATTCATCAGTTTGGATTGCTAGAGTCAAACAATTTTTGAAACCTATTAACTTTGTAATTTTTGTATATATGCTTGAACCAGAAGGTTGGGCATTATAGGAGTGAACACATCCCTACAATTATTAATATTAAACACCTCACATGTACCTCACGGCACACGTAAAACCCAACAACGTTAAAACTATGTTATTTAGTTTTTTGTTATTTCTGATCTGTAAGGGATTGCATGCTGTTTATTACGTTCTTCCGATAACGCCCTAATACATAAACAAGATTTAAGTAAATACCAAAATGTTACTAGACCGAAATATAAGGGGATTTTACTTTTCGTTTATATTTTAAAACTATGACGAGATGGACTTTTTGTGGCCTGTTTTTTGGATTGATTAAACAGTAAAATATTTTATTTAGTTCAGAGGTCTAAAGCAAGAATAAACCTAGAAATATTTTAAATAAGGTGGTGAAATGCAAGACCAAATACTATAACCTCACATTACGCCCAGCACAGATACTGTGGTTGTAACAACATTCCACGTATTCTCTCGGCCAATAAGAAACATATACTGCTGTTATCTGACCTACCTGTTGTGTTGTTTTGTTTTACTGACACTGGTTAGTGTTTGTTATTGCTGTTGATAAAATCATAAATGAGTATTTGACTGTCAATATAACAACTTAAGTCTAAACAATAAGTGAACTTCCAAACATTACTATCGTGAAACCAGTGTATGAACCAAAAGAATTAGGTCATTATTCTGTAATAAAATTTGAAATAGAATTACGCAAAATATGAAAAATCTATTTAAAAATGAGGTTGTATATCATTGAACTTTGAAGTACGTATTTTTGGGGATTTTGTTGGCTTTCGTGTTGAAAGTACTATTTAAATTTTGTTTCATAAAGTATATATTTATTTTGTTCTTGATTGCGACTCACAGTGACGAAATCTAAGTTGATAGGAGTAATGTTAATTGAGGATCATAACTTATATACATACATGAAACGGTACAGACCATTTTGGGTCCATACTATTTGTAAGACCTGGGATAAGAGCTTCTATTAAAAAAAAAGTCAAGTTAAACCTAAAACCTGGAGATTAATGTCAAAAGCTGCGCAGGACAATAAGCAGGAAATCCAGAAATGTATCTATCAATCTATAAAACTAAGTAATATTTTATTAATAGGGGTAGCCTACATAGTATGGTTCGGACATACAGTAATTATTTAATAATATTTTTTATTTACAGTACTTTTTTAGTTTACCACCATCTAGGCCAGATTGTTTTACTTCTATATATTGGCAAACATGGATATAAGTGTTCCCAGCTCCAAATTTTACATTGTAGTTTCTATATGTATAATTTAATATATTTTTTTACTGATCCCTTTTGCATCATTGAAAGATATTGAGTGTAATTTCAGTACAGATTAGCAAACTATTTTCTCCGCTCATACACTAATAAAAGTCTCTGTGGAATAAAATGCTCATGTGGAAATAATATTCTTAGACAAACAAATACATATGTTTGTGCCACTTCCTTTGTTCCATTTGAACTGAACTGAAATGAAATGAAATCTAATCATATTAAGTCGATTAATAAGGAATTACTTCGGAACCTAATCTGGAGTGACATCATTGTAAAGAGTGAAAAAGTACCTTGAAGGTGCATTTGAAAACTTAGGTTGCAATAACATTGTACAAAATGTAGAACTACGTACGACCTTACTGACAGAGAAAGCAGTAAAGAATATAAATAAATATAAAACAAATAAGAAGTAATATAAATTAAAAAAAAGGTTAATGCTGTTGAGAATGAAAAAAACGAAATGAGTCCACCAGGGACAGAAGGAAGACACTAGCATATTAGTGAAATTAAGGAGTACTACAGTTATGAGGTTGCATGAGGAATGGAAATATTCATCGGTTTGTAATAAATGTGTAGAACAAGAGTAGTAGGTTTGACTGTAGTATTAATTCGACCGCAGCCGAGGAAATAGTAAACCCCAACTATTTTTGTACAGTTTCATTCGGGGGTTGTTGTAAAACATAAGTAGTGGCTGTCACATATATAACAGTGACAAGAACAATTACATATTTAATAAGTATTTACGTCAGTTTTACAAACAAATCTCAGAAACAATATAATTACTCTTGAAATGAACAATTTTAGAAACATTGTTTCATTGAAAAGGAATTCAGGTGAGAAAATAAAGGAAAATACAAACGTTTATGTCTGAGAAGAAATCTAAATAATCGTGCAGGTTAAATTTAATTCCAGAAAGGTGACGTATGTTTACAACAAATGTATACATTTATTACTTTACGTTTGAAAACGATACTCCATTTTCCGTGAAACTACTGATAGGTAGAGTACGCCTAGTGGATTACTTTAAAGTGGGCTAAATTTAGATAAATTCCTTTAAATGATATTTTGCATTAATTGTAAGAAGAATTTCTATTTATAAAGTCGATTTTTGAAGTTTAAAATCATTGTTATTTATTGCCTTTCCTTGTTTTATTATTTATTTGGTAATTGTGATATATGAGTGTTCTTCTATGAGCTGTCTGAGATTTGACACTATTATTTAGGAATTTGCTTGTAATACTTACAGTTTTAATTTGAAAATCATATTACATTGAGAGCGGATTGAGTGCTAATATCTATTGAAATGAGGATACGATACTGAAATTCAGTATTTATAAGTGTAATGTAGTTTACAAATTAAGACTGATAAAAAAGTATGATGGTTCACCCTTGTTTTTGACAACCAGGTTGACACCATCCTGATTATCTTTACTATATTGAACATTAATACTGTATGTATTTTATAGTATTTTGTATAATAGACAACATAAAGTAACTAGAAATAATAGAACAACTCCGTCAATAAAGTGTATAGAATAAATAATATGATTTGTCATTTAGAAATGATTACCACAACTTGGTACATGAGGAATTTGAAAATAAAATAATAATATTCTGTAATTTATAAAAATTAGATTTTTGATTGGTTAAAACCTGCTGTAAATAATTCGAAAGAGTATCAAAAAGGCTTTGGAACCCCAAATAAATAGAAACATGATGTCTTTAATCTAAATCAACTCCAATTTCGACTTCTAGATATTTTACTTTGTCTACCCCTCTGTCAAACTGTCCTCCAATATACAAACGCTTGGTATCAAAGGCAGATTCCTGTTTAATATTTCCTCCTATATCATAAACACAGACTTCCTCAACGTATTTAGATTCGTCTCTTAATATGAAGCGCATGTCTTTCCATACCTTTGTGGCTCTCCTGTCCAAACCATTTCTGTTATAACTCCGTACCAGCACCAGACAATCCACCCGCATATGCCAATTGCATTTTCTCACACGCATCTATTCCATAAAAGAAATAAAAAACATTAAGCCAATATTATCTCACAATTAGGGATCAATTTTCAGGAAACTCCTTTTCTTCATATACATATTAGCCACCACTAACCCTCTTATACTTCTTCTTTCACTATCGGTATCGTTTTCTGAATCTCGTCACTATTTAATCCATTTGTCCGTGGGGCTTGTTTTCTGCTCCTTACTCTCTCTATAGCCCTTTGTAGTTCCTTCATCGTTAAATGATCTCCTTTTGTCCGTAAGTCACCAGTCCCTGTACCTTCATGATACTTAGTACTTTTGGATAAATAACATTTGTTTCACCCAAAAAGGAGCCTCCTGACACCGCCACAGGTGGGATCCATCCCCGTCACCCACAGACACACCACTGGTATAATTTGGTAAAATTGAAAACCCTGTTTATCAATGATTCTAAATGGTTGGAAGATTTAAAAGGAGTGGAGGGCAGATTTGAGGTTTTAACTTCTTTATTCTTGTTCGGGGCAACGAATGGAAACTATAATTCTGTTTGTTTCTTCGTGATGTACGAGTATGTTACGTTGTTGACATACAACGTCTCGTGACTCAGGAGAGACTACCTATGGCTACAAGCGAGAACCTATGTTTCATTGGCAAGAGGTCTTGAAATAGCGACAATTCCATATAATCCAAAATGGCGACAATCCTCTGTTTCCTTATAATCCATTTACAAGGAATCCCTGTTTGGAGGAAGAATCGTGAACAAATAGGTGGTGATGGTTTTATACGTCATAATTTTGGCAACGTTCAGGAGGTGCTGAAATTTCAGGTGCTCTAGTGAATTGCACTATATTTAGGCCATTCCTAAACCGTGAGTTTTCCACCCTAATAAGAATATATGTTAACTATCAGGTCCTTAGATAGAAGGGGAGCTGCATTTTTTATATTTACGGTCGCAGATAATTAATACAATATTGCGGTCATGCTTCAGGATGATATTTACGGTAGACATGATTATATCTGTCAAGGCACTAGTAGATTCAATAGTACCCCTAGTTTCAGTTTCAGTTGCTATAGTAGTGTGCAAGGCCGGCCGGGTCGATAGTGGAAGGCTAATAGTACAAGTGGGCGGCGTTAGTGGATAAACTGTTGCCTATTTGTTACCGAAGAGCACGGGATCTGCACAATGTGTTTATGGCCGTATTATGAACCCAGTATTTCCACCTTTATTGATGCATCCTTTACAGGCCTTTTCACAACATTACTAAGAAATACTATCCTTAATTAATCTCTTCTCTAAATTTTAACAACCATTTACTCTTGGATACATTCGTCTAGTCGATTTTATAAATTTCAATGCTGTTTCTTAAACAACCAGTGTTCTATATTAAAACGCGAAGGGAATATCTATATTAAAACTTCCCTGTATATAGCATCAAGTCAGTAGAGTCAGAACGGAGACAATAACAACAAAGTAATTGAATTGCGTAACTGGATTGTTAACGCCGAGGTAATTCAGTTATACTCTTACTCTAACATTCATGTATCATTACTCAACAATCATTTATTAAGAAACTGTATATACAAATTTTAAGATATAAAATTAAAAATGTGTATAGAAATGTGATACGAGCGGCAAAGGTCTGCTACATATAAAACACAATGAAAAGTTCAAATAACATCTCAAAACCTATTTGCAACATAATCAATGGCAAAAAGAAATTTAGTTCCACCAACACAATCAAATTTAAAATTAACGATGAACTCATTAGAAGCCCTAAGGTTGTAGCTAATAGCTCAACATTTCTCAAAAGTAGCGGAGGAAGGACATCCTAACATCACAACTCCAACAAAAAAATATTTGAGATGGTCCGATGGGCTCCATGTTGTTAGCCCCAGTCACCGAGGTGAATATCACCCGTGTATGGCAACAGCTTCCTCCTGAACGTACCAATGATTGAAATTTAATGTCAATGTGGCTGATAAAGAGATGCTTTCAGCATATTCTTCGTCCATTGACGGAGATTATCAATGGTTCGTTCAGCGCTAGAACATTTTCTTTGCCTCTAAAAGCAGCAAAGGTTATCCCAATTTATAAAATGGATGGATCACAAAATTTGAACCGGCTTCAATTCTTAAGGTTCTGAGCATATTTCTTGAACAACCCTTTCTTGACCAGCTCAGCTATCAATGAGACTTTTTTGAATAGTGTATAATTCCATCAGAAGAACAATTTAGCTTCAGAGTTTGACTGTCTACGAAGGACGCGGTATTTAATCTCAATGGTGGGGTTGTGGATGGCATTGAGTGCCAAAAAGACACGCTCAGTGTCTTTCTTAACCCCTCGAAGGCTTTCGACTGCGTAGTTCACAGCATTCTTCTTAACAAGCTGGAATCTTGCGGTGTGCCAGGAGGTCATCGGGCATGGCTCAACTCGTATCTGGATGACTAATCACAGTTGGTCAAAATGTCAAATAGGACTTCATACCAAATAAAATTGAAGTATGTTGTCCATCAGGGTCAATACGTAGCCCCTTGATGTTCCTGATGTATATGGACAAGGCTGGTTCATCGCTACAGTACGGAAACTTCTTACAGTATACCGATGACACGACTTTCCTTTGAGATTGAATCTCCATCAATTTATCCTGTAGAGAAAATGAAACTCATTTTGTTTAACAGCTGCATCCACAAATCGAACATTTTGTGTAACTGTTTCCTCGGGCGTATTTGTCTTGAGAAAGGCCTCCAAGTTCTGCACGACACAAGCACTATTAGCCGAATATTTTGGCCTTATTTATACCCACCTCTCGTATGGGATTCCACTTTGGGGAGTCTGTTCAGACACTGCAGTCGCAGTATTATTTAGACTGTAAATAAGAGCTGTTACGGTCTAATGTGATTCCTAGTCGTACAAGCAAGCTTTCGGAGAGCTAGGGCTGTTGACCTTACCCTGCCTCTATATGCTCAAAACTACTCTTTACTGTATAACTAAAGTGGTGATACTACAGGAGAGATAACTTAAGAGTTGAACAAAACAGGACGGTAGTTTTTACCCGCTTGCCCTCTCAGGCCGGTGTTGTCTTCATCAGCAATTTCCCTGACTCTCTGAAAAGAGGTCATACACCGAAGGCGTTCAAACCTCGGTTAAAATATCAATTAGCTTCTGTAGCCTTCTACTCGGTGGGGGAATTCCTTCCTAGCAACTTGAAGACTGTAATATATCGGGCTCAGACTAGAGGGGGTTGCACAGAAAGTGTATGAATGTTTGTATAAATGTTGAGATTTGTATGTTTGGTTGAGAGAGTGAGTGGCACGCTTTGTCATGCTGAGTGACGCTTTGTATACACCATATACGTTGTGACATCAATAAAGAATGTTTGACTTGACTTGACTCAGGAAGTGACCCTAGTTATGAACAACGCTGGCCATATTATTCAGAAGTCTATAACAGTATGACATATAAAATCATTAGTATTCCTGGTACTGGCAATAACATCATAGCGCGTGGAAAAGTTATAGTAACGAAACGTGGACCACGTGATGGTCTTCATATTAATTAAGATATTTTTTATCGTACGATTAATAACATGTAAGCTCATACATTATCTCATGTAACATCAGTTAAGATGCTGCTTGATAAACAGAGTGCCTTAAAAGTCTAACCATCTATTAATATTTTAGCAAATTGTGAAAAAGACATGATATACGACCAACCAAAGATTGCTATACGATTTAATGTATTGAAACTTCATTTGAAATATGTACGATTTAAAAAAAAACACTAAGTATTGGTGCATATACAATGATGCGTATGAAATTCCCAATCACCCTATTAATACCTTATAAATAATAAATAAGATTTACATACGAGTACTTATTTTATAAATAGTAAACTTATTTGTCTTATGTAACCAACCGAGGAGATTTTTATGTCTAAAACATTTCAACTCTTCCCCTGGAAACGGTGCAGTTTGAGGGTAAGTAATATATTTTTTAGATATTAAAGAAAGAACAACACGATGGGAATGGTTATTGGGAATGATGCAAAATAGATGCCTTTAATGCTACCCTATTCAATGTGGGGGTAATTTAAGTTGAAACATTTCCTTAAAATCCATGTTAGTTCTGGTACTGGAATACGTAAAATTTCCGTTTATTAATCAAGTAGGTTAGACTTACCAATCATTCAGTACCTGTATTTTGTCAACAATAGTCAACATTGAGCTCTAGCTAGGCCCTTCCTATATAAGAAGTACTTTGATTTAACCTAACCCACATTTGCTTCCACAGTAACTTATGTTCACTAAAACGCATTACTGGAAACAATGGAGTGCTGACATCAACTCTTACCATACCAAAAAGGTACGCCCAAAATTTAGCAACTTCCGGGGGTATGGTGGGATTCCCAGATTTGTACTGCTCAGAAAATATATGTCCCCAAGTTGGACGCCTTTCACATCTTAAAAATAGTGGTCCCCACCAAATGACTGCAATAGACTACTTGGACTAGTAGAATATTTGGAATGGTCGAAACATGCATCGGACGTCTTTGAAGACAATGTTTGTGATTAGTTGATGTCGTATGGAATTCATCAACTTCAGCTACAACTAAAGTTACTGCAGTTAGGCTGTTTAATTTGTGTGAAATTATTGAACTTAAAATTTGTTGTGGTGTTTATGTTATTTAATTTAATATTATTGCATTACAAATACGTCTTGTTTTCTGAGATCAAATTTTAAATTTTTTGAGGTAAGTTTTTTCTAAGGTTCCGTACATTATCTGCATTGTACAACAGCTTCAATGCTTCTCTAAACCATTGCCGAAAGTTCTGTCTACAGCATATTTGTAATAATACGTACAGAAACGCTTTGTCAGGATGCTTGGCTGCCGGCTTGGCTGGACCTATTTTAGCACTCCCATTGCTGAGATTGAAAACCAATTTGCTCTCCGTCCACTGGATTCGAGGCGTCAAATCAGTGACTTGGTTACGTTATACAAGCTAGTAAATGGATTGATTGACTGCCCGGTTCTACTCAGCAGTGTTGATCTCTCTGTCTCAAGAGGAACCCGTTCCAGAACGATATTTCAAAGACGCCATCGTTCGACTTATTACTCCTACCACTCTCTAGACTCCTGGGAACTGGAAGTGATATTGCTACTCATGTAGACTTTTTCAATGAATCTGTTGTGTCTTTTAAATGTAAGGTAGCTTCCATTATTTTATGTGTAATTTAGCTAGCCAGCTAGCCTATAGGTACTAATGTCAGTCTTGTTATTTATTTTCCTAGTTTAATTCAATATTGTTTTGTTACCATTCGTTAAGTAATGTATCTATTTGTTTCATATTTTGTTATTGTTATGTAGTAATTATTAATCCTAGTCATATTCTTGTTACTGTTGTACTTATATATAAAACTAAAACACTAAGATACTCTGTACTATTCTATTTGTATAAATGGTGTGTACCGTTGAAATAAATAAATACGATATATTTTATTGGTGTATGTTTTGTGTTTTATTCATGTTTCCCTTTTTTATTCGCCCAATGTATTTAGTGAGAAACTTGATTAACCGCCTAATCGTAAACGACTAAAGTCCATGCGTCTTTTTTATTTCGACAGGTTTTTTAATCGATGTTGGGGTTTTATCGTGTTTGGATTCTACGACAAATCAGAATAGCACTAACGCAGTATATGTAATACTCGTACATTGAAGAAAAGGCTTACTTAACAAAACAAATTATTGAGCTTCACTATAAACAAAAAGGTTCTAAGATATGTAATATATATGCCAGTAAGGGAAGTATGATTGCAGTTTGGTTATTATAATAAGATTCAAATATAACTGAAATGTTTGTAATAAAAAGAATTAGAAATAAATTGAAAAATATATGTTTGTATTATTATAGGTATGTTACGGGAATTTTAAATCTCGATGGATGTAAAAATGTACTTATAGACACTTGTAGGAAATTCACAAAGTATAAAGGCGCACTTTAGTACAAAAGCATTGTCTAAGCCTATGCGATTGTCTGAGGTATTGTTCATCGTTGATTAGGCTGTTCAATTGGTGGACTTGCGGCTTGCTCATTGGACGTTAGGTGGAAACTAGACCAGCCTGCGCGCGCATGTTTCATTGTTCTGTTTAGTGTGTAGTTTCATGTAAAGAGGTTGAGAAAAACCATACGAGATTTTGAGGTCGTTTTATCGAAATAAAATTGTGGTTTTTGAAGTTGTAAATTTTTTTTAGAACTTACAGTAGGCATTTAACATTTCGTTCTTCAATTAAACGTTTTAACAATCACGGGACTGTTCGAAAGGCTGAATATATACAACTTCTTAAATACTCAGCAAGTTATTTCCTGGGACTGAGATGTCTATAGCTAAGTAAACTTGAAATTCTATCAAGAAATAGTATTTGTAAGTTGTTAATTACAGATCATTTTAACTTTTCATTTTTTAATTAATTGGCAATAATAACTAGTTTTATAGTTTTGGAAATTTACATCCAGTTTAATAACATTATCTAGCAATGGGTGCTACAAAGGATTGAATATGGAGTACATTGCAGACATAATTTTCTACCAGTTTTAAATTTTGAAAATACATTTTGTGTTTTTAAGAAGTCTTAATTTTATTTTCTTCAATCTTTAAATATTTTAAACTCTAATTCCTTGCATTTTAATTTTATTCATGAATATAAAAGTTTGCTTTAAACGTTTCAGGTAGATATTCCTGAATAGCCATTTTGTTTACAGGATAAATTTACATCCGCCTCTGAGCCTAATGATGTGTCTAAATTCAATGCATAATTGACGTTGAAATTTTGACCAAAGAAAAGTTATATTTTTTCATAAATGGCATTTTCTCAAATATTTGTTATACATTTATCAAGTGGCTGGAGTGATTAAACTTCTATACATTTCAGCGTGCTTCTTTAACTGTTTTGAAAGTGCATAAGTACTTTTTTAACAATAAGATTCAGAGTGAATCCAATGATTCTTTATTTAGACATATTTATTAATTGCCAAATAAATAACAACAACTATAACAACAATATTGCTTAATATTGGACAACTAGTATAGTTGTATAATTTTTTACTTATATTTTGTATAACATACAAATGACAGCTTCGCATATTAAAAATTATCAATTCTAAAGTTTTTAATTGAAATTAATATTTACAGTGTTGTTTAAAATCCCTTAACATTTAAAAATAAAATTAATAATCGTTATAGATTATTTCATTTTGCATATACATTATTTCAAACACTAAATATTTTGCATAATCAGATCCTTTAATAATTCAGATCTTTTTATCGGTAGTAAACATTTGGTGTTATAATTGCACCTCACACTTCTTCTGTTATAAAAATTTGTGTTATATGTTGTATTCTGTCCTTAATATCATTCTATTTATTTTTAATTACTGTAACTTATAGCGTATTATCATTGTAAACTGATTCAACATTCAAAACTGATGAAAACTGTTGAAGTTTGTTTTAGTAAAACAATTAAGAAAACTGTATTGCAAGCGTCATTCCATAAACTCTGTGTACAGTTGTTTTAAATAATTATCTTTCAATGTATTTATTGGGTGCCCCCTCCGTAATATAATAACCTTTATTATTCCACTAGTGTGGTAGGAGTAACGAGTCCGTCATTACTGTAACCAACCGCTTCAATCAACTGATCATCGTTTCCAGCGACAGAATGGGACGGTTAACCTGTCAATACGAGTACACTATGCCAAGATGTCTTGCGCCATGCCACACAATACACAGAATTCATCGTCAAGAGAACAAGTGGTGTGCCAAGTTTGACTTTTTAGTGGTAATTTATCCTCCCTGAAATGAAAGGTAAATATAGCATGTATCATGTAAACATAAAATGTTCTTTTTGTTATGGCTTATCTTGACTTTGTTAATATTTACAATAGTTTATTATTGTTGTTATTTTGTTTACAATTTTATTATAGTTACGTTGTTATATATATATATATATATATATATATATATGTATGTATGTATATATATATATATATATATATATGTATGTATATATATATATATATATATATATATATATATATATATATATATATATCTGTTATTTATCTTTAGGCTTAATTATCTATTTAATGGGAACTATTTTGGTGGAACACTGGACTGGACTGGATTATATTTGAATGTGTGGATATTATTGCATGTCATCTTGATTGAAACATGCACAATGTAATTGGGTGTGTAACCTGTATTGTTGCATGTAAATAAAATAAATAAATAAAATAAATAAATAATGAAGAAGTAGATAGGTAGTATTTAGTAGTTACAACGTCCTACAAATGTAATTTTTTAACATTGTACCAAATTATTTGAAACCTTAAATACACATTATATTGTACACCATGTATTATGTCAAAGATATATATATATATATATATAATATATAACAAATTTAAATATAAATAAATACACAATGTTTGGAATGGTGTTTTGCAAAACAAACTTTTAATTTTGTTTTTGAACCTAAAGGATAATTTATCTTAAACCAAGACGGCATGGACGATTATACTAGTTTGTTAATTGGAAACTGTTGTGTTTGGAAGTTCCGAGACAAGAACCTCGTTATAGCAAGCAAGTGTGTCATCTGTTTGTATCTTTGCGGCCTGGACTGGTGAGATTGCGTGAGATAATGTAGCCACTTGGGGTGGGGGTTGTTTTTAACTCGTGAGGGGGCCATTTTCCTTGTTCAGTTCTGTCAGTACAAAAGTTTTGTATTTTAATCGAATAATTCTGATATTGTGTAGTAACTGTGTAATAAATATTTTGGTTAGTAATACAAATTGTTTCTTTTTTCTGAAGGTAATAAAGAAAAAATAAAGCTAAAGGTATATAGCACTTTTTACATTTATGCTTGAAGATGAAAACTAATTCAATATTCAGAAAATAGGATAAATGTGATATTCTTAAATAAAACTGAATAAACTTATAGCTTAATTTTTTCTAAAAATAACAATAGACAATTTTTCAGTTTTATTAATTAAAATGTTTCATTAAGCTTAGAATACTAATTTACCAACTATTATAAATTTGGAGGAAATAATGGTAAATTAAACTGTAGTTCAGCTTAATATTACGAAAACTATCGAGAAATAAAAAATTGGTACATAAAAGCAACATTTAAAAAATGAATATTCAGTTATATAGAGACTAAATATTTTAGTCATAACTATAAACACGTGATTCGGCGTAAAATATATAAATCAAAATTGTTAACTATTGTCATTTAATTAGTGCCAATGGTTTTTAGTAACACACAAAAGATTCATAATTCGAATTTAACTCAGGTTTGTTGCAAGAAATAAAATAAATTAAAAATAAATCAATAAATCAGTTATTTTCATTTTTACTTCGAGAAACATGAGTAAAGAAATCACTATTATAGAACTTAATTAGTAAAAAATAATATGAGCTTACCTGATATACTGAGAATAATTTGAGAGCACGTATTTATTATGATTTAGTATTATCCTTTTTCATTTCATTTTAGATACCTCCTGTACTCATTTCATTTTTAGCCATGTTTCATCAAGCATTTGGAAGAAATATTTATGAAATTTCACCAACATAGGCGCAGGTAGCTAAAGAGCTATCTATCAATTATTTATAGTTAATCAAAACTCCAATACACTTCTATAAAATTTCTCGTAAATTGTTTTGACAGTGGAACTACTCTTCTAGAAAGTGTAGTAATAAAGCAACACAATAAGACTGAGAAAGTATTGTTTCCTTAATTTGTAAATAAATAACTTTTTTTTTAATCTGGAAAATATTCCCAGGCTTGGTGGCGAGAGGAGTAAGCATAAGAATGAGGAAAACTTCTCGCTGTGATAAAAGTTATTTTCAATAACATTATTTCCACACCAATTTAGTTTACAACTAATTTAGTCATATCTTTTATCGCACCTCTCGAAATAATATTATTTAAGCAATCACTCTTAAAGACGTGTTTATAAATAACGTAATTTCAAATTTGTTTCTTTTGTTTATATTTTTTAATTCTGTATCATTTATACATTACTTATATGTGTTTAATTACTCATCGATAATTAAGTGTTTACAAACAACATTTGTGTAGATGCTTGTGGAGTTTTTAAAATTATGGGAAAGAAACATTGCATTCCTTTAAAAAATGACAATAATGATATATATCAACATTTAAGACACCTTATTTAGTCTTATTAACATATAAGGTTGACTTTCTCTTTACAAGTTATCATTCATGCTTAACCGGCAATAATAGGTAAAAAATCTAAATAACCCGTAGCTATAATCAAACCACTACTTAGTATTTTTTTGAAAATCTTTATTGTTTTAAAAATTCTTTAACGCATTTTTGTAAAGTATCATTCCGATATTTAAAATTTCAAATATATATTTTTATATTTCACCAATTTTAAAACTTGGACACATTTAAAATTGTTAAGATCAAATTCAATAGACCAGCAGGTCTAAGAAATGTGAAATGAAAAAGTTTTAGGACCGGTCAGTAAAAACGTGACCATATCTTTTTCATTGAAATTGTTATATATAACAGATTTGAGCTATTTTAATTCTTTTTTACTTTTAAATATGTTATTAAAGAAAACCTCCGCCAAACAAAGATTGCCCCCTCCTCTTTATTTGTGAACTAATTTCAATATTCAAGACTCTGAAATATATTTTGTATTCAAAACAATCATTTTAAAATGTTATGAAATACAAGGCTTACATATCAACAGTTTCAGATATTTTAAATGCGTATTGGACATTGGAAAAAATGGACATTTCAACAAAACACATAAAATGACGGATTGATGCTAAACTAATTCAAATGGAAATATTTTATTAAACGTTTACGACTTCTTTTCATCTGTAAAATGCAGTTCAGGATAGCCAGAAAAAGCTTTTTTGTGACACCCTGTATATCTTTTGGTGATTCTAACTTACTGTTTTTAGTGTAAGTTGATTTGTAAATTAGTGAATCAGTTGATGTGTCTGTGTCTTTCTGAAGTACACTCAGTTTATCAACATAGATTTTCATCTTGATGTTTGCGCCACAAAATATATTACAAAGCTACTGTACTGTGTTAATCGACCATAATCGAGAAAACAGTATAATAAGCTAATAAGAGCACGTAATTGAGATTTACACACAACATAACAATACTAAGGTGGTATATGTTTGTATTAATTTTACATAATACAGATTTTACAAAACAGTTATATTTGACACATTTTTGAATAACATTATACTTGAAAAATGAATAAGATCGATCGTTTAACTTTAAATACCTAGGAAGTTCACTTTAACTATTTTTTTATACTTACACAGAAATAAAAACACTGACTTGTATGACATCACAAACTGCTTTGTGTATGTAGCTTCTAGTGTGATGTATAGCTACATTGACAACTAAGCAGCAAAACACAAACGATCATGTTCTACACAACGTTAGATTCTACCGGTTGGTAAAATCTAAAAATTCTGAATGCTTATTGTGATTTTGAATCTTTACATTGTTATTGGTGACAGCGTCTCTACAGGGGATGCATCAATGTTTTCGAATTGTAAAAACTGTCATCTCTGTTTACGCTCTCTGAGGAGTTAGGTATAGTCAATTTGTAAAAACCTGTACACCAGTTACTATTCACGTGAACTCTAAACCCTAGAACTGATACTAGTGAGGGATAAAAATGTCGATCGATCCTAGTAGAAGAACTTAGTGTAACTCGCATACATACCTTGTACATGATGCAGAAGGGAGCCTAGGAGAGACTAGGGAGCCTCACTCATGGGGTCAGAGTACGCCCTATAAAAGGTCAAGAGGTCACAGGGTGGTGAGGAGGCTTTGGAAGCCCGGAGTCGACTAACAAAGTCTTGTGGAGAACGGACCTGCGCGTCTGCTGCCTCGTTCGCTCAATGCTGCTCACCCATTCATGTGACTGGCAACAACACTACTCAATATATCATCAATTTCTCCCGGGTTAAATCATTTGCGATAATGAGACATCCATTATGAAAATGAGACCAACAGCTAACCTATAAATAGAAATCCATCAGTATTTAAAAACTGTTTTGGTATTGAATGTTATTTTAATTTTACTCCATATTGATACTTACGTAAAGTAAAAACAGGTTAATTGTTTGTGATTATATTTGAATAAATTATTACAAAATAAAATAACTGAATTTCTTTACAATTGCTATCTATTTTATATAAATATCGATGATTTCTATTTCAATTTAACAGTAATATTGTAACGTACGGAGAATTTATACTATAGTTTATTATTAGCTTCGAGGCAAGAGTTTAACTTAATGTGATTACTATATATATATATATATATATATATATATATATATATATATATATATAACTATTGAATACTTTTAAATATTTTTAGAGATTTACTTTCTAAAACGAATTGAAGAATTGCACACATTTTTAACCCTGGTAGAATTCAAAATTAAACCATGCTATGATAAATTTCTAAATAGTTTGGGAATCTATCTTATGTGGGTGCAGAGAAAATTGGCATCAAAGTTATCAAAGTAATGTTCTGAAAAAATAATAAAACTTACCAGTACCTTTTAAATATTAAAAAGCCAAACTGTGATAAAAAAATAACATTTACAAGTAACATTTCTAACTTATTATGATTTCCATTGTTTGTATATTTATATCGTAGTTTAACATTTTCTTACTTGTCGTGTTAAAGAATGGATGCTTTTATAAATATTGTTCAACTACATCAATACTTTAATATCTATTTACTTTTCAGCAGAACGCTATAATTAGGCACCATAAACAATAGTTAATATTCTTTTCTTCTATCCGCTGCGGCAGTCTCTATAGTCGAATTAGCTATACGAGGAACGACAATAAAGTAATGAGACTGATATGATAAACATTTGTGCTTATCGTTACAGTCAAGTGTAGTGTTGTCTCCTTCATACTAGTTCCCACCTGATTGAACACACTTTTTCTAGCGCTTCTACCGTTGATGGTAACATTTCTGGAACTCAGCTTCTGTAATATCCTCAAAGACCCTCGTCACAGCTTTTTGGATATCTTGAGTTCTTTGAAAATGGTTTCCCATGACCGCCGTTATGACTCTAGTAAATACAATAAAGTCGCATGGAGCTATATCTGGTGAGTAAGGAGGCTGTGGTAGTACTGAAATTTCTTTTGAGATTAAAAATTAAAACTCTCTTACGAACTCTTTCTAAAATGTCCTTGTAGTAATATTGGTTAACTGTCTGTTCAGGAGGCACCCTCTCTTCATGAACAATTCTCTTTGAATCAAAGCACACAAGCATGCATTTCAATTTCGACTTTGACATGTGAGCTTTTTTTTGGTCTTGTGATCCCTTTGAGCACCATTGCAAACTTTGGCGTATTATCTCTGGATCGTACTGAAAACCCCAACTTTCATCACTAGTGATAACACGTCTCAACAATTCTGGATTGATTTCCGTTTGCTCTAACAGATCGGCTGCTACATCTTTTCCGTGTTTCTAAATGTTGTGGTGTGAGATTTTTGGGGACCATTTTGCAAATATCTTTCTCATACTAAGATCTTCAGTTATTAAAAATCGACACGTTTATTGATCAATGTTCAGTTCTTCTGCAATCATTTTCACGGATAATCTTCGATCAAATCGTACGAGTTCACGCACCCTAGCCAAGTTGACATCCGTCCGTGAGGTTGATGGTGCGATCTTCATCTTCAACATTCGTTCTGCCTTCACTTAACATTTTAAAACCTTGAGCTCTTTACATGACCTCCTTTCCAAAAGCCTTCTGAATGTTACCGTAAGTTGTTGTTGCGTTTTACCCAATTTAACGTAAAAAGAAATGGTTTGCAGTTGTGCAAAATTATGCGGTTCCATTTCCGTGACGAGAGACATAAACACGTGTTAACTTATTACAGCACAACTCACAACTGAGCAATTACATCAATGTGGCGCTTGGATTAGAAGCAGCTTATAGATCAAGGTTAAAGATATTGTGCCTGTGCAAGCCTGCAGGGTTGACACATTTTCCAAAGAAAATCTCATTACTTTATTGCCGCACCTTGTATTCTATATAGTTCTATATACTCGAATTGCATTAACTAGTTAAAGTAAATTGACTAAAATTAACTAAATTCTGTACTGTACATGAATCTATTGATTTAAGACACGTATATGTTGTATTCTTTCCTTGGTACATTATAATGTGTGTTGGTCTATATACTTGCATATAAATATTTGTATACGACATATACTTTTGGATAACTGGGCTGTAGATCCACGCCTTAAAACTGCCGGGACCATTTCTTACTTACTTCTTAAAGGGCGGACACTCAGTCCACAGTCACGGTCTGGTACCCACTGTCCGACTTTGGGATTTTTGACGAAGGGTTGACAAGGAATTGTACACACTGCAGTAATTCAAAGGTTTTAATGTTTCGAGATCCAAACAGAGCTGCAAGAGAAAATAATCAATTGACTCTTTTAGTACATTATTGTAGACATATACCATTTCTAAATGTTATTAAAATGACTAATAGCATAGTTCTAAAATAGTTTTACAATATGATATAATTATTAGGTTTAAATAATTTGTGACAAATTGTTTATCCTTCAGATTTTCCATATTGTTGAGCTTAGGAATAAAGTTATCGGCATAAATAATTGGCCAATGTCACTAAACTGTATTTTATTCCTTGTAAAACTTTATTAATATAATTTTGATCTTGATAGACATGTTAGTTTGTTATAAAATACGCACAGTAATGTTGATAGATAAGATTAATTTAATTATGCAATTATGGGTCGAAATGATCTTTAAAATAACAAAATATCTTGGTATCGTATAATTAACCATTTAAAGTAGTTTTCTTCAACTACAGATATGACTTATACTGGATTCAAATCAAAGGTTCGTTGGTAATTGTTTGTGTTGAAGCTGGATGTTTCTTCTGCTCTACTAAAAACAGCATTACATTTAGATACATTAATTTTAGTAAGATAGAATTCATTAATTCCGACTTCTGAAAATAGTTCGACTAATCACAATTAATAAAAATAACTTTACGTGTACAGTTATCCATACAATGGTCAATAAATTAGTATTTGTTGTGTAAGTCAAGTTTTATGTCTACTGCAATATACGCTTTAATATAATATTTCTTGTTCATAGACCTTTCACAGAATTGAAAATTATTTTCAGTCACTGCGATTCTTTAATGTGAATACAATAAATGCAATAATTTATCAACAAATGTGTCGAGCAATCAAGCATGTTTCAATCAAGTAAACATTAGTTGTTTCATGTACAAAAACAATAGTCTTTATAAACACTGAAACCTGCAACTTCGTTAATTAAAAAGTAACATGGTACATTTAATGAGCTATCGTGCCAATATTTGTTTTCAATAACAGCTGTTTCAATACAATGCGAGTTCTTGTTTACCGAACTACTAGTATCAAGCATTTACTAGTTTATACCCAAGCAATTACTTTAAAAAATTATTATTTAATGAAATTCTCAAGAGCTATAAAGTGAGTATAGTACATGATTTTCATTTCACTTTGCTTTCCTTTAAGGTGATAGCTTATATCTTAGTCCTTGTTCTTGGATTTTCCGTTATTTAGATCGTCGACACAGATTAACATTAGTGTTTTAATATAGTAAGGATTCCATGTTTAATAGCTCAAATTTTGATTTGAATAAATTGTTGCTAATGTAAAGACACTAGTGCACAGCCAGGTCAGTGTTGGAAATAGAATCGGTAGTCTACGGGTTGTCGGCGTGGACTCATTGTCACATATTGTAAAAACGTGACGTCATCCACTTTCGTCAAAATTAGGACTTGACCTACATTCCTAAAATCATACTTTTGAACTTTACGTCTCGTAAGTAAAAAATGTTGTGGAATACATTTTTAACAACTAATCAATTAAATATTTCACACTATTTCAAATTGCACATTTATAAAGCAATTGTTGATAAAGTGTATTATTGTTTCATTACATGTATTTTACGTTACAATAATCTAGGTTTAATTAGAGATGTAGCCTCAAAAAGTGTTTGATGATATTATACACAATAATAAACCTTAGAACACTTTTGATATGTTTTTTATTTCGTACGATGTACATTTTAAATTCTATGAATTCATCTTCAGGTACCTAAGATTCCTAAACATGTAGCTGAAGATGAATTAATAGAATTTGAAATGTACATCGTACAAAATAAAAATAATATATCAACAGTGTTCAAAGGTTTATTATTGTATATGCTTTCTAGGTTTAATGTAAATTATCAATCACGAAATAAAGTTTTCCCTATATACCTTCACTTAATTAAAAGCAATTATTTTCTACTTAACTATTTATGTTAATATAATATAATCCTGTGTAAACGCATGCTTTCATAAAACAAAAACTAAATCCTACTAAATATTTTAAGGAAACGGAAGAAGGTAATTCCATATTCCTATTACTTGCATACACATTATCTTATAATTTCATTATAATTTATTTGACTTACGTATCTTTTGGTGTAAATTACAGTTTTTACGTTTTACCAATCTACATTTTACAATATTAGTGAATTTTTGATATTACACAGGAGTAGTGAGTAGTATAAGCCAGCAGAACTTTAATTTAATTAGAATATTACACTAACATTTACTGGAATAATCTGAGAAGAAATGTGTTATGTCCTTTCATTCGATGTTTAGTCCAAAAGTATAGAAAAAACATTGCTTCAAAAAATCATAAAATAATACATTATAAATGGAGGATAAGCTGTTAGGTATAACTAGATGTACATACATTGTTGTTAACTTTAGCTTAGCGACATTTTATGTATGATTTAATGACGGAACGGCAACTAGTTAAGCAGCATGAACATTGGTTAAGCCAAAGTGACACTACTATCGTATACCTCAGCAACCTCTTTCATATGGTCATGCACGGATAATATTCACAAAGCACGGATATTAGAGGAATAATCTTCACCGTATGGGACTAGAGGTAATACGATCTGTGAGCTGTGTAACGCGTTATAAGGAACGTGATTTTAATAGTCCTGTGCTATATTTTCTGTTGCATATCTGGAATCGCAGTAAATAAATTCAAAAGCAGATACTCTTCTGTTTCAAGTAGGTACTAATGCATTTAATTTGGAATACAACCAGTTATTTGTTCATACATTTTCACAAATACTGCGTCATTATTACTCGTAGACAAGATCTAGTGTAAAATCTTTTGTGTTCTCAACAACTTTATAATGGTCCATTTATGAACTGTCAAGTCAGTTATTAACTTTCCCGTTGCTGTTGTTTTCAATAACACAAACAACGACGATTAGTTGACGATTAGTTTTATTAGTTGACGATTTCTTCAACTAATTACCAGTGTAATGCTAGCAAATCGAGCCGTTACTTAATGAACGACCCTATCTAGCATAGTGATTTCAAAGCTGTTGAATTCGATTTACAGCTTTTCTTCAGGTCTCTAAAACTGTACGCTATTTAGACTTAAATGAATTAATTTTTGTATTAAATGTATGTACAACAAATAAAATCGTTGTACTAAAGTGTTGTAATTTTAGGTAATGCAAGTGCTTACAAAATTTAGAATAGTACCAAGTTGAAACAGTATACATATCAATGCACATAACCTACTGATTTATTTACTTCAGTGAGGATTGCGGATTGGTTTCACTCCTTTGAACTGGCCAGCTGCTAGCAGAAAAATTTATTGTCTGCATATGTTTTTAGATAGTTGGGATTGTTGGTTAATGCACAGTCAAACCTCACGTTAATTGTGTCAGACGCATTACTGCGTCACTAATTTGTTTTCTTCTCATGTGCGGCCTACTGCTATTGTAAAAAATTCAAGCCTAATGAGACCTCGTATTATGAGAGCCGGAATATGAAATGAAGCTCTAGAAGTTTACAATTTTAATACAAAAGTCCCATCAACGTTAAGGTTAAGTTTTTTACACAGGGTGTTTCCTAAAGGTGTTCCAATATTTTGGTATTTTGATCTAGACGTGAAAATGAGCAAAAAACTTCATATGGAGGTATGTCCTAAAACGTTTAGTTTTCCGTCTGTCTGTACGTGACTTTTACCAAAAAAGTTATATCTTTTATACCAGTAATGATAAAGTTATGAAACTTTGCAGTTGTGTTGGTCTTTTTATGCCCATTTGATAAAAAAAAATGAACAAATTATCTTTACCCGTTTCAAAATGCCAGCCAATCATAAATTTTGATGTTAAATTCCGCAAAATTGATACCCTGTATGAAAATTTCACAAGAATATTAAAATGTTGTAACCTTTATTCTACATCTAACAGTGGTTGTTTCATTAAAATCGGATAACAAACAACTGATTAGTACTATTAAACATAATACCATGTTTTACACACTACACAACAGGAAGTATAGTTTTCTAAAGAGTTTTACTCTGAACAGCTGATTTAAAGTCAATCCATATTCCTGAGTACATAATGTGTAACCAGTTCGGAATAAATATTGGAGCAACACACATAATGACTTTTGAGAGTGCTTGAGGTTTTACCTGCCATATTTGACGGTGAATTCAAATTTTCTAAACTTTCAGCTCTTCCTTTTCTAAAAATCTCTTTATGGTGTGAAATCCCCCCCCCCAGGTTTTTATCCCTACCAAGAAAATAATAACGTGATAGCATTTCCAAACAAGTGAGAAATTATTAGCACTAAACTATTTCTCAACTGAAAGGTCTGAGGAATGAGATCATGAACAAGACATCATTTCTCTCTGGACCACAATGGTAATTCAGTATTCACTTCTGCAGCCAGAAACCAGTTTTCTTCCTGCTGAAGAACGTTAAGCATCCCTTTTAATTGTAGCCCAAATCAACATATCCATAGTATCAGGTTTAGCTAGTGTTTTATTTTCAATACAATAAATCTCTATTAATAAAAATAACTCAGCTAATTTTTCACCAGTAGAATAATAACACTACTTATGAAGACAAGACGTCGTTTTGTCTGAAACGGTAAACCCCTATTTGGATGGACACACTGTAATATTAATTTTGTCTCTTTGAATAATAAAATCCACAACTATTTTGGTTATTACTGGTAATACTTGAAATCAGAAAGATAAGCTTCACTGCGTACTATTATTAAATAAGTCTGAAACAAGCCTATATTTAGCCAGATGTCGAGATGGAATTATCAAGCAAAGGTGTAACTGTTTCCTTTGTTCCTTGTATGAGCGGAAAGTGCATTGTATTGTTAACTTATGTAAAGTTAAATATAGAAGAGACAAAAATAACAAGCGTTTCTCACAAAGAAAATAAAATATATTTCCAGATATCTCGGGAAGTTGATTGCAATAAAATTATTACAATTGTAACTGGAGAGGAAATGTTATTTGTTTTATGGGCGAAGAGCTGCGCTCGTGCAGCAAATTTTCCCTTCGGAGCAACAAAGTGATTCTTTCCGCTCTTATGACACAAATAACAATTTAAGTTTGGAGATAGAACGAATGTAAGCTACCACTATCCTTTATAAGGAATTTCATTGTGGTATGATGTTATGGTGAACTATTTCATGAGTTCTTTTGAATAAGTTGGGTACGGCGAATGTACGTTTTTGGTAAGTAATTCTCTGTAGATTTAAAATATCCTTAAAATAAGTAATTTGTTTATAACATCTATACAATGTCGCGTTAAAACCATTTTTGCCAAATTAGTTATAGTACGTTTAAACATTATTTTGTTCAAAATGAGTGGAGAGTGTGATAGTTTAAAAGATTTAACGACTATTTGATCTCCAATGATGATCCGAATGATTTAACATTCGAAAATTCTCAGCAGAACATTTGAATAAGAATCCTAAGCTGTTGCGTTAGAAATAACAAAATACATTCAGCCAAAAAATGTTCTTTGCTTCAATGAATTTTACAACTGTACAACGGACTTAATTTTGTTTTAAAATTCAATTATACATTTTAAAGTACAGTTATATAATATAGACAGATTATAACAGGTATTCTGTACGGATTATGCTATTCTAGATTTTAATTTTTCTAATCATAATATAACATTATAATATTTTAGTCAACAGATTCAAACTTTTCTTGTTATTTGTGGCTGACTTTGACGTATTACTAACTTACTACTACAAAAGATTATCAATACACTTAAAAGATAGCTTGTACAAAGACAAGTAGTTATAAACGGATGGCAAATGACAAAATAGTTGATGGTAAATAAATATTCATTGAATCATTGATTTTACATGCTGTCTAACGTGTCTTAAAAATGTTGATGTTCTTTTAGTCCGTTTAAGATGTTTAAGGTCGTTTTGAAATTATTAACAAACTTTTTCAGCAGGAAATAACACTCTAGTAAGACATGCCGTAACTTAAACCGTTTCTAAAATATGATTTGAAAGCTAAAATCATAGACAGACGGATCGACGGGATTTCAAGATAAATAGACCATAGTGTCAAAGGAACCTTTTTATTTTCACCTAGTGAACTATATTCCAGATATTAACCAATTTTTTTAACACTCCGTGTAAAGAAAGTTTAAGGAAAATTGAACAAAGTGTTGTCCGAATTTAATTTTGAATAGTGTTATTAGGCAAAGTTTCCATTTAAGGTTTTTGTGTGGAGCAGAGGAAAAGATTCCCTACACCTGAATAATCATCCAACAAACAAAATATTTTTTAAATACAAATATGGACTGCTTTGAAAAGTTACCTTTTAAAAAATAAGTATTAGGTACTGTTGATGAGTAATACTAACCCTCCTATTGGCTTCAAACAGTGTTTCGGGTTTACTCTCCTATAGGAACATAGTTTGTTAGGTACTGAATATATCTACGAACAGGCACAGAAACTATATTCTGCGATTGACAACGATCTTATACAACTTTCCTCATATGAACGAGTACTTGATTATGTAGCATAACGAAATAAATAATAGGATAACTTTAATATTAATAAGGTGTTTGAAAAATAACAGAGTATATCATAGCAGCTTGCTAAAATAATATTGCTTGTGTACTGTTGAAGCTAGTAAAATATTTGATAGAGATATTGGGTACAATAACATTTCTATCATTACAAACTATAAACCTTTGTTACTAAAGAACTTTTACGAATATTTTTGTGTAAGGACAGAATGTTTTGGCATAGTTTGATGTAATAACTCTTAAAAAAGCATGCCTAGAAGTAATGGCAGAGACTTTTTATAATGGTAGCATACATGTTCATCGTTGTAGGAAATTTGCGTATACTTCGTTGAGAGGGTAGTGAAAGGGTTAAATAATAATGATGTACTTTCCTACAGGTTATATATGTTACCTTGACTTAAAATCAGACGTCAGACCTGTAAATTATATACGTCAGCCAACGGCATAAAAGAGATTGAAAGTGCCCTGAAATTATTATTAATAATATGTATCACTATAATAAATATTTTTATCTGTTTGTAAATTGTAATTGGGAATTACTCACGAAAAACTAGGTCATGTTATTTTAAAGTGCAAATTAGCTGTCACTTCAGTGTCAGTACAATAGTAGATTCGACATTACTAATATCAGATAGTGACAGAACTGTAGCTTCTGCATAACAGCGGTAGATTTCATAAATATGTGGAGTAATGTAAGTTGGAATGATAACAATATTATTCCTCACATTACTTTTGCCAATTCCACATGTTTATTACCTGAGAACGAAAACCTACGTAAATTGGCTTGCAAATTTGGCATAAATACGTTGAATTTATCATATTTGTATTTCTAATAGCGTAATGGTATAATAGGAGAGTATCTTTTACATAAGGAAAGAGTTTTTGGCATTCTGTGGTTTTTATTTAGTGTTGGTGATATCCGAAGAGTTTAAAAAATGTCGTTAACGTCTATTTTAATGACAGGTGTCATCGTCAGGGATGTTTATAATGTAGTCAAGTGACGATGTCAGTGGCAAGAGCAATATTATAGTGAAATCGATAATGGCAAGGTCACTGAATATCCTTTTCCGAACGAAACATTTTTAACAAGAATCCTTAAAGCCTTACGGAAAAATAAACTTGAGTGCGTTATACAAGTTATGAGTGTATATTGTCCTTATAGTCAGACTGCATAACTCATTACGCTTCTATAGCATTCTCATAATACACTAACGTAAATCACAACGGCAATAGTATTGTTCCTTTCGTAACGATAAAAGGTACTTTATCCGATTTTCCTCTTATATAGAATTGTTATCAGTAAAGTAGAGACGCAACATTGCAGGTAAGACGAAATCATTATTCCCTTTAAAAAAGATAAATCTTAACTAGTGACTTTGAAAATCTAATTTTTGAAAGGGGATTATTTGTTATTAAAATTTTTCATACGATCATTTATTCATCACGTACTCCATCTTAGGACCTCGCTTTGGACTTTCCTTCTGTACACCAGTCTCTTTAGCACTATCAATGTAAACGTCATAGGATGAAAGCGCAATGGCCACTAGCACTTGATTCTCAGTTCCACTTGGCTATGCCTTTTGCCAGTTCAACCTTCCTAGGAAATCAGTAAAACCTTGGTTTAACATACATGAATCACAATATTGTTCTACGTGTCTAATATTCTTACCTCATAGTCCAACTGTTTCCACGTGGTATCTTCGTGTACTAGAATTCACATGTTACAAATCAATGGTTGGGGCCAACACCGCGTCACTTTGCAGTGTGAGACAAAGAGAACCGTGATTATTGCAGAAAATCAATGTGCGCAGATTAGTGGAAGATTTTAGTCGTTATATACTGGTTGTCACTAACTATAACAAGACATTTAAATATTTTTTTAGCTATTGACACTTGTCTCTGTTTTGCATATACTTTATACTTGTAACTTCTAGTGCGTGCATTGTGTGGATAATTTATTCCTGTTTTGCTTCTTTTTTTATTCTGAAACTTATGCATTAATTTTTTTAAAGATAGATTTTTCTTGTCACCCAAAGAAAACTACAATCTCAAAATGAAAAGTAACGTTTCTTCTTACGTCAAAGCGTAACTTAAAATGATTTATTTGAACACTTATCAAACCACTTACATATAGTGAGAACGGAACCCTTATTGATTTTCCTAGCAGTATTTACTTAACACTTTAAACACATATTATGAACTAATAGCTCAATTTCGCCCTCTTCTGCATGAAATGTATGATGCGCACACCTGCATGTCTAACCAGGTGTCATTATGACACCTTGCGAAATCCAACGACGATCTTAGCGCTCACCGTGGTGAAGTCACGAAGTGTGCGTACAGCTGTGCACAACTTCTCCAATTCTGTAATGAGAGAACGAAGTCACGCTCCACACGAGCTGAGGGCCACAGTATTACTTCTTCTCTAGTCGCCCCGTACTCGCATTAGGGGGACACCTGGAAGTTGAGAATTGCAAGCGACGTGACCGGCAAAGGCGACATAACAAAACACATAGTAAGTAATGTGAGTGTCCTAGCTGAGCAGCAAGCGCGGCTGCCGCAGGAGTCATTTTGTATTTTGTAGAGCTACACCGGCATCGCGACAAAGCGGCATCTACTACGGCAACTTTAGTTTTCGTCAGGTGATGACGCAACGCTCAACGTGGACACACATTTTGCGGCCGAAAGCAGCGACCGTCGTCCTCGTAGATCGCTGCGCTCTTTCCGTCCAGCCAGGACGCCGCAGCCTAACCTTTCAAAGGACGGCTTCCGTTAACGAGTCAAGGAGCTCGCAGGTGACTGTGACGTCAATGAAAGAACCCGATTCCCGTAATTAATTACGAAAGCGAACTTCTTGCGCTTACTCTGGTTGATACATACCCTCGCTCTAGAGACGACTACTCCTCTTTTGCGGCAGTGCTCCTAAATTAGCCGAACATTCCAATTGTGCCAAACCCAATTTCGATTCTCGGACGTTTTTTTCTCGATAAATTCTCAGACGACGTGGCCAAGGGTCTTAGGTTTTTGCTGCACATGCATCAGTCTGTGGCACCGCCTTTTTTGGGCCCGTTGATTCTGATCTGAGTCCCATAGCTATTCATTCTGAATATCACGGCGTCGCGTCCCGTCGATGAACTGGCCAGGACAGATTACCCGAAAGTTCAGGATCCAGAAGTTTCACATTAAATCATCGTTAAACAAGTTATCCCCTACACCGTGGTTAGACTAATTGAACATTTCTTTGTAATCGAAAGTTTTCTTAAGGCAATGAACAAAGCCTGTTATGCACTTTTGTATATTTACAAACTCCTTTGTCGTTCAAATTATTCACTGAGCGTTCGAATGGTGCTGACTAATTGGATATTGAACTATTGTTAGTATACATTTTGCTTAATAACAATTTTACCAGCATCATGTCTTACGCCTAATGATTATCTGAATGACTGTTTTAACCAATAGTTTGGTATATAAACATACACAGAAAAGGAAAAAAACGGTCAAAATGGCAATTAATGACTAAATACATTTTACTCCAATGAAAAGTATAATAAAGAGTACGTTTAAAGGAAATTAACTTTTATATATACTTAAGAAATTAAATTCTATACTACAACCATATCAACTAAAAATAAAGTATATACTAAATTTTACAAATATTAAATTTTGATTGCTTCTTCAACTGTATTTTCTTAAATTTATCTATGCTTTATCCCAACAGGTTTGTTCGTAAAACTAATATTTCTAATTACGTTTCCGACATATTGTAAGAAGAAGAGCCCTGTCATATTTTGTCTAAATAGAATCAACGTCTACTGCTAAGTTAAATCAATACTGCTAGTCATGTTTATTTTTATAACATTGTTAAATGTTAATTTTAGTATATATGTCCATTGTTAAGTGGTTCTTTAAGAGAAGATATTAATATATTCATTTTATTTAGAAATGTTAGGCTAATAAACATAGAGTAGACACATTGAATATTGAAACACGCTTAAATATCTTAATTAAAATAGTTATAGAGTGATAACTGTTATAGTTATAAATCAGTTGTGATTCAAATACCTTTAAATGGGGCACCAAATGACGTAACTCTCTTACTTTGTCTTTGGTATGGCTTCTATGTTTAAATATTTATTTTCAGAAAGATTTTGGTAAATACGACTATCTTGTATGTCATTCTGAAAGAAGGTCAATGCAGATTAAGAATATCCTTCTTTCATTATTTTTTTTTAACTTTAAAAAGAAATGCGAGTTTTGTGTGAAAATTCAATTAGTTTATGTCTTAGGTGGTTACTTTGGAATAGTTTGATATTATGAGAACCAATTTTTACATATATTTTTGTTAAAAATAGCTTTAAAACAATATGCCATTAAAGACAGGTTTACATTTTAAAATGTTGAGAACAAAACATGTACCCTCCAGTATTGGCACATTCTGTACACAAAGTCTAAGGAAAATATTTAGATGATCTTTCTGTAAGTTATTTTAGAGGTTTCTATGCTATAGCTGTAATATAGCCTTTTGATACTTAGAATAACTTATCAGACTCATCATTCACAGCACAGTTGAATAG
Organism: Homalodisca vitripennis; assembly: GCF_021130785.1. Classification (NCBI taxonomy): domain Eukaryota; kingdom Metazoa; phylum Arthropoda; class Insecta; order Hemiptera; family Cicadellidae; genus Homalodisca; species Homalodisca vitripennis. The sequence goes on from NC_060215.1 coordinate 70,570,118, forward strand.
TTCAAAGGAAAGTTTTACAAGGAAAGCTTAAAGTTTAAATTTTGTCCATACCTACTGAACTTAAAATAGTAATAACTTCATTAAAAACATTAATTAACATTAATCACGCTCGATAAAATAAAAGTAAAACGATTTACATGATTAAATAAATGTAAAATCTTACAATACATATCCACATGGATAAACTATATTTTGATCTGGACTTCAATACATAGAAGGAAACACAATTCTATCTTCCATTGACAAACAAAATATGTCGAGCAAAAACTTGGTTAACATTAATCAAATTTAAAATTCGGTAGTGACCAAAAATACAATATAATGACAAAAATTAGCATTACCTACAATATTACACCATATGAATATTGTTCAAAATTGATATACTCGAAATCTCAACCTTTATATTTGTTGCATTTAAATTATAAAGTGTATTTAAGTGGTGGAATACGGTTGAGGGCATTTTGCATTAGGCCTGGCCTACCCAAGATCTCGAGTAAGTTGTTAGTCTTAGAGATAGCATCTTTTGTCCTAATGTTGTTATTCTTAAGCATGAGCTGAATTAAAGTCCGCAACTGATCTCGGGACGTACTCTGCAGAGAACTCTTTTCCAACGTCTCCAGCACAGCCTGCGAATATCCCTTCAAAGAAAAATAAATATAAGATATTACAGTTCAAGAGAAATGAGTTAATGGAGTAATTAATTGCAATCATATAGCTTGTATACGCATTTTTTCACGATTTCATGGTTCAAAAACCACTTTTAACATCACTTTATCTCTTTAAGCAAAAGTCACTCCATGATTCAATATAAAACGACTTCATTATTATTACTTATTTTAAATGTAATGCAAACTTATTTTCCTCTTTCTAAACGTACATGCTGATTTGTTTTATTATTTTGTTGTAAATATAAAACATTAAATCCCTCCCGTACATGAAAAAATCCGCTTAATAAAAAGGATGAGGGTAAACTGCCTAGTAAACAGTATGAGCACAAACTGCTTAGAAAGAAGCATGAGGTACTGCCTAGTGAGAAACATGAGGGTAAATAATGAAATGTAAGAGGATAAACTGCCTAAATAGAAACATGAGGGTAAATAAATTGACAAGTGAACAGCAAAGAGGGCAAACTGCCTAAGTAAAAGTTCAGGGTAAACTCACTAGTTAACACTATGAGGATAAAACTGTATAGCATACAGCATGAGGGTAGTAAACTAGTCAGCAGTCCATAGAATGCTTGCCAGTCGATGTAACTCATCGCCCAACTCAGGCGCTGATTTCAACTTACTCAAGGGTTGTCCTACTCAAAGGACACAGACTATATTATACTAAAAATGTTTTTTGTATTCTTTAACCGAAAAATGAAAAATGTCATATTCGGTTTATGATAAAGGTTGCATGTAATACAAATATACAGTTTCTGTCTTGCTGTTCGAACCACTCAACGGAAAGCAAGCCTTAATATATAGGCAGAGTGTAAATTAATCTATGGAAAAAATGGGAAAACACCACTGTCTAACTTATCACAAACGTATCTACAAAACGACAGAACGGATTCATATGTTTTTCTAATCTCTAACCAATCAACGGTTTTGCACATTGTGCAGCGCAGAAATCTGAGAAAACCCCTAATACTTTTAATCATAATTTTTATGACATCAATCATAATTAAAATATTAAAATTGCCATTAGAATCGCACATGAGTCCTATAAACACACACAAGACGAGTTTTTGCATGTTATCATAACCAATCGCAAGCACCTATTATACTATCTCCGCGATGCAACCACCCACGTGACTCAATATTCATCGTAAATATTGGATATCAGGTTTTAAAATATACTCTGAATAAAAATTTAAAACGTTTACTTACCAGTATGAAACTGTATTTGATGATATCCAAAGTTTCTAATATTACGGCCTTTGTGCAGTAGGGAGAGTTAAGGTGCGAAAACGGTGACTTGTTCTGATAACTATCACAGATTTTAGCGAGAAAAGATGTAATACATACGGTCGGTGTTTGCATTGATATTTTGTACGTACATGCTTATATGAACATATAAATGCGTGCGTACATTTATTGTTATGAATGAGCAAATAGTATTTTGTAGTGTAAAAAATTTAATAGATTACGTTTTCTTTGTATACATTTTGATGGTGTTGGGTCTTTAGAAAGCTGCAATGTTGTTAGAAATTTAGTAATACGAAGAGACGACCTTAATAAAAATAAACTTTGTAAAATATATAACATTTTGAGTTACCAGTACTTGTGTAGTTTTACTTGCCTTGATAATCAGGTATGGACATGGGTTATCTTTTACAACTGTATTTGTACTTATAGCTTTTAAAATAAACTCGTAAATAAATATTTTTAATTTTTATTTACAATATTCTCATTAAAAAATGTGTTTTATTATAAAAATTTCACTTGTCGTTTTTTATTTATACTTACATGCTGTACAGTGTGCGCTTAATTAGATACACACTAATATAGTAACGAAGGAAATCCTAGGCTCTATCTAAATAGTATTATGTTAAATAAATTCACGGAGAAAAGAAATGTTGACAGCAATCCATTTATGTCAGCCACTCTAAAATATAAGTTGTGCGTCTTGAGAGCGTCGTCTAAGTTTGAATTGCTTAACTGTTTAAAATTCTTTAACCTTTTGAATCAGTTACATTTCTGCCACTTCAGTTCAACAAATATCGTTCACATCTTATTCATATTAAGTCTACATTATCATAGACTAGTAGCTTATCAAAGATAACTCGGCAGCTCTAATATTGTTTCGTTCGCCTACAGTTTTACTTTTTTTAAGATCACAAAACAATTAATTGGATTAATTTAGTTTTAGTTTCTTGGATTGAAACGATTCAGAAACTTTGTTTGGTTTGTGAATATTTGGAATATCGTATTACTAATTACGGAAATGGATTGAGTTACCCTTCATTGTTACAAGACATCGTCCTAAAAGTTAATAAGATTCGTACTTTTCAGATGGAAATCAATCCATTGACCAAATAATAACAAATAACATGGCTAGGATAGGAAGGGTTCATTCAATATGACTGTTGATGAGACAATGAGAATACCTCTTGTACCGTTATTTAGTTGTACTATATATACTGGTATTTTCACAAGCCAGTTATCTGTTACTGGATAGTGGTATTTTTCTCCAATGTTCTGGGAAACACATTCTTGGTGAAATAATAACCTAATTCGTACTTATAGTAATGTTCTCTCTCTTAGACTTTGTATAAGTTCGACAACCGGTTACTACCTCGCGCGCATTGCTCGTAGGTAATATTTTCGTGTTATAAATCAGTCCTTTCATGCAAAACTTCTATTTTGAATTTACTATCAAATAAATTTTTAAATAATAAAGTAACACATATTTTGATGTTTTATTTGTCACATTGATAGTGATATAGTTGAGGTGATGTCCTTTTGATGAGACCACGTTCTCGTGATTATAAGTTGTCTAGATAAATTGCTAATCCCGTCGCGATTTTGTTTTAGGGGAGTTCTTGAATCCTAGAATGATGCTTCTTTGAGGAATATTTTCATTCAATCTTGCTTTACGTTACTACAGCTTCAATGATGAGCCAATAAGCTGACGCCACGGTTAAACACCGGAATAAACGAGACATAAACGGAAAGGGAAGTCGTTTTAAAGTTGTATTAAGTGATTAAGTTTGTAGGAAAAATTCCAAAGAGCATTGGAACCACCAGGCTCACCTTACAAGATATAACATTAATTAAGTTTTAGTCCATTTTGGTAGTCATATTTTTATTAAACATCTAAAAGTGGTTCCTTTAGGTTTTGTTTGCCATAATTAAACTTATAAGTAAACTTTGTAATATCGAGTATTTCTTTCTACGACCTCAGAGATCTCCAAAAGAAACTGATGTTGAAACGACCCAAAGATTGTTTTTAGAACGTTTTCGTCTCCGACTTTTTGTGGGTCTCATCAGATAGACGTATACTCCTGATTCCAGGAATCTCTCTGTACCAGTTTCTGATTTCAGACACTGCACTAAGCTGAAGGTGGAATGGAGTTAATCTCAATAGTTTTAATGAAAACAGTTCTTTTACAAAATTACTATTTTACCCCATGTTGCAATTTTCGAGGCATACCATATTTATAGACTTACAAGGGTGAGTAAAAGTAGTATAAATATTTTTAAAACTACATTACCTGAATTGAAGTAAAACCTTGTCGCTTAGCTTCTTTGTTAAGAGCGTTCACAAGCTTGATCAGCCTAATCAAAATACTGGATTTCGTTGTTGGCCTCTTTGTAAATCTTGAAGATCCCCGTAGTGCGTCCTTGTCGAAATTTAGAAGAGACTATAGCAGAGATACATGTTTTATACTCACTGTAATGTTACATATCCATCCAATAATAAGTAAAATTAGATCAGTTTTACACATCCAAGTAAGTATTTTACTTTAAAAAATATGCAAATATAGCTTTTTAGAAATTCTTATATTCTTACTTCTTGCTAGAATACACTTAAAAGCGCTATTTAGTAATTTGCAATAGATTCATATCTAAGGTAATTAAGCTTAAATTAAGTAAGTTAGACAGACAATTGGAGTGCTGGTATTAATATTGGTATTAAAACATTTATTACTAAGAAAAACACAGGTTAAAGATTATGCAAGTCGCTCACAATCTGGCTTAGTTGTCAGACGTTCCTTAATAATATGTTATTAACACAAAATATACAATAATAAATTATTGCATAATCAAGTGATTTTGTGTGTATTTTGAAGTGTAAATTAGCAAATAAATTTTAGCTGATGAAACTGGAAAACTAGAGCAAGCTACAAATGACCATTATGGATATCATAAATATACAAAAAATAATATCAAATCATAATGCATTCTTAAAGTATAGACATGACACATCTAAAAACATTCAGAATAACGCTCTCTGCGATATTATTACTCTATCAAACCAGATTAATTAAAGGAATGAATTATTTATTAAAATAATGAAATAATTAGGTAACTTAAAACACGAATTGAAGACAATAATAATTTTAAAAATAGAAAATTTTGCTAGAAAAGAAACTGAGTAATATAATTGAAATATAACTCAAATTTCGTGTGACAAGAGTCCAAAAATATTTTATAATTCATTATAAGCTTTAATTATTGAATCATGCTCCTAATGTAACGTGGAAACCAATATTTACAATTTGAGCTCTTTTCTGTTCCACTAATACTGAATTCAACACGGATTGTTAAACTTTAACGGCCTTATTTTTAGGCTTAGGATTATGAAAGATGTCTCATTTTAAAGGTATGATTATACGATTTTTTTACTATTTTTTATGTTTTTCTTTCTTTATAAAAAATCCGAAACATTTTGTACTTGATCGTTTAAATATTCAAAAATTATACACTATACAAGAAGAACTAAAAGGCATTTGAATGTATATTGACCGACCACATATTTCATATGAGATCAAACACAAATAAGAAATTAAAGTGTAACACGCCATTGCTTTTGTGGGGTAGTTCTTCTACAAACGGCTCTTAGTCCAACAATGGGAAAAGTACAGGTGGTTGTTTAACTAATCTTAGCTTGATTGAAGAATAAAAAAAAGGTTCATAGTTTACCTCTTCGGTGTCTTCAAAACCAAATCGTGTGTGCTCTTCGATATTATGAGTTATGCCTTGTGTTGCTAGTTCTGCTGGTGACTCGGTGTAACTTATTGACCCTGGAATACGTTCTTTTGACGATATTGTGTTATTTGGTGTTATCTTCTCTGTTAAATCATTCTGACTAGGAATGCTTGATGTTATCTGTACTGTTGCCTCAGTTTGAATTGTAGTTCTTGGTGTGAACTCTGATGTTGACTCCGTCTGAATTAGAATGCTTGGGGGTGTCTCTGTTGATGTCTCATTTTGACTCAACGGGTTTGGTGTTACTTCTGCCGTGGACTCAGTCTGACTTAGAGTGCTTGATGTTATCCGTTCTGTCGGTTCACTCTGAACTGAAGTGCTTAGTGTGACGGCTGGTGTTGACTCAGTCTGAGACGGAGTACTAGGCGTTACCTTTGTCGTTGATTCAGTTTTAATCGGAGTGCTTGTTGTTACGTCTGGTGTTGACTCAGTCTGACGACTCGGGGTGATTGTTGTTACCTCTGCCGTCGCGTTGACTTTATTCACTCCTGTAGGTTTTGGTGGAGGTGGCAATTGTTTTACCATGTCTATTACGTACAAGAGGACTTGGCTTACAGCTGGCAAGTAAGAGTCCGAGAAATTCACTTTTTTCTTAGGCCAAACAGATATCGGACTCTGAAAGCGAAAATATATTTAATTTAGTATTTTTATTTATTTTTCTAAACAGACAATTAAACACATATTTTGCTAGCAAAAAAACAAATGTAATAGTTAAATCTCAAGAGCAGTCAGTTGACATATAGTATGTAATATATAAAATATATCAAAATTCTTTTTATACTTCTCTTCGATCTCCAGAATCTCGACTTTAATGTTATATCAAGTTTATTTCAATCGCCTGCTACGTTATTCTGAAATATAGTAATTTGTAAAGGGTTACACTCGATATCAGTCCCAACGATGTCCTACTCTTTTATACACAGAATATTTATTGGAAATGCGTATTTATTACTAGGCTTCCAAAAGGTTCTAAAGTCATAGAAGAGTTAAAACAAATCTTTATAGATTAAAATTATCCAACCTTGCTGTCAAATGGTTTACATGGGAGTACTGAATACCCAACTGAATGCTTGAACAATGTAATTTAGTCATGAATTTCAAATCACATTTTTCACGAAAAGTCTCTGGATCTAAGTATATTCGTGCTATAGTATGTTTACAAAAGTAACACGCTAAAATTTGATTTTTGAACAGGATACTAATGTGAAACAATGAAGAACTTTGTCAACTCCTGAATAAGTAATGCCGTGGAATAAATACAAAACAAGTTAACAACAACCAAAAGGCATTTAAAACACTAAGTGAGGTAAAGGGAGATTCTGATAATCCTGGTTGTGATTCTGGAATGTACTTTAAGTATAAATGTAATTTAAACTTATGATTATCGTGTATGTCTTCTTCCAGTGCATGTGTAGTCTATGTTTCATATTAAATCTTGTTTCTGATTTAGGAACCCTTTATTGTGAAACTAATCACGATATTTAAATTGTTCTTTAAAATTTTGTTCCCTATGATGGTTATTGAGAAAGATGGACCTGAAGTTTACTGATATAACACGCTCGGTATACAGTCAAACGACTACCCTTAAAGAGAAAATTGTTTGCAACAGCCAATTAAAACATACAATTTTAACAAACATAAAAAATACATTTTTGAATCATATATTTTAACAGCAGTAGATAAATATAAAATTTAAATTACTATTAAAAAAATCAATATTATATGCCAAACTAGTTACTATATGTAGCTATACCGCAACAACCCCACGGTGGCTGATGCTAACGAAGTGTTAAATCTTTATATATATATATATATATATATATATATATATATATATATATATATATATTAAATACATGCAAAGGTCTTTAATATTACCGTAGTACACTTATAAGAATCCGTGTAATCAAATATGATTATTAGAATATCAACCAATACATTATAATAAAAAGTCGCTGACAACGTATCGCAGCTTTAAGCTCTGTCGCCTGTATTGTGCCGCCTATTGTGTCTTCATGATTTCCAAAGTAACGGATAAATGAAGATTAAAAACCTACTAAAATATTTTGCTTCAGAATTGTTTTTGACAAACGATAATTTGAAAGGGTTTACAGACATTTGCCTTCGTTGCAGATTACAAAATTATCACATTATGCTTCTATAAAATTAATTCTAAAAAATTAAATGAAATATCATGAGTAAGAAAACCAAGACAAAGAGTAATTTTCGTACATGTCAATCGCTTATGTGCAAGAATAACTAAAGAAAGTCAGAAGAGTAGACAAAAAATACAGAACTGGAACCACTTTTAATTTTTCGTAAAATCCAAACAAAACTTACATGCTGGTATGAGAAAACTGGGTTTATAGTATAAAATATTCTTGTGATTAGGAATACATAAAAAAGCTAATATAAAACGTTTGACAATTCTTTCTATTATGCACTAATTGAGGATAAGTACGTAGAATTTGCAGATCAGACACTAACTCAATCTTACGTTGAAATTGGTATACTTTTGCGACCAATATAAAATAAATTATCCATGATACCTAAAAAACTGTAATATTCTACGAAACATAAAATTCAAAAACACACCATTATTTGGAGATCAAGAACAAAAACATTTAACCCCTCTGTACCATTGCCATCCAGTTAATTTTTTACAGATGGGGTGCCTCGTTACCTCAGTAATTGCCAATTTATTTTCTCATATCTAATTTAGTCTGTGTTCGGATAGTGATGTTAAATCCGTCTTTTTAGTACGACATGGTTGATAGTTAGACAAACCACTCTGGAAGTAGTGTTTGGGTTTTATGTGACGTCCAACTTCTTATGTTACAAAACTATGATTTTGGTGAGTTTATCTCCATGAATTGATTAGTTTTTAATTTTTGCATATGCTTAACCCAATGCCTTATCATTTTTTGACACCTGGAAAAGGAAATATTCCAATCCACAACATGTAATGTTTTATTTTTGTTTTTGCAACAGATAACGATAGCAAATGTCAAAAACCTGTTAACTAACTAAAAATATGATGATAAAATGATAAATCATAATTTTGTTTGGAAAGGAACTATCAGAATTAAAGGCTAAAAACTTATATATCAAGATCAGCCTACACAATATATCTAAAAAGTATGTTGTTAAAGGATAATATTGTAGTGAGAAAAGCAAGAAAAAGTCATCTCTTCTGCCAATCAAGCTTCAATTTCGACTACAGAAAAAACATCTCTAACGAAAAGAATGACAAAACTTTATCAGTTTATAAAAGAATGTTTGATGAAAGGAAGGAACTGACAGTCAAGAACTGACCTTATGATGTTTCATAACAGGGAGTTGATTGGCAAAACCAAAGTGCTGATCACATCAAATCCCACAGCAAGTGACCGTGCACAATGAATGAGAAGATTACAACATCAAGACTTTATTTCTGAGTCAGAACAAGTTTCAATTAATATCGGTAGTTACTTTTGTTACAATATGTACGTCACCTAACTGAAGTCAATTACTAACTAGAACGGCTGAACTAAAAATATGGCAGGTACTATAAATCGGGTTAAAATGGTTTAAAAATCTAAATTATCTGAACCTCAAAACAATAACAAGCTAATTATTAATGATACAATACATTTTAAATATTTTTAAATAAATTTAACATATTTTGGCAATAATACCATAGGGAATTTGGTGCTTTCTTACGTTTATTTAGCGTTAGAATAATATATTAATACAACTTAAGTATACTCTGTAAAACACCAATGTCACAATTACAAACAGAGTAGTATTACAGTTTTAAAGAATTTCATCAAATGCAGTGTTTTTAGTTGGAAGACTTGTCTCTGAGATAAATTCCTGGTACTTTTTGGAACTTCTTTTTTTACCCAGAATTATTGTTTATTCCTACTTACACATACACACAAACAAACAGAAGAACACATTTCTTATAACAACATAAAACTTTTCTATAAAAAGTTCACAGTTAATAAAAAAAATGAGAGAGCCGAAAGCTAAGCGGTCTAAGACGTCGAACTTTAGCCCTTAGTTACAGATACCGCATGGTCAAATCCTATCAGTGACCATTGCAATTTGTATCAGTACCATCGACTCTGTACTGTACTCTCGTAGATAATAACAATCGTATCTCACCAAGCACTAAATTACCCTAGGAGGGTTCACTTCTGGCTGGTTTATAACTTCGAGTTAAACCTACAGTGGGTACAGCAAAAACCGATGTGTCACTTAAATCTGGGCAACCTTATCAAGCAACATTATCTGAGCAACTTGGGATGGAGGAGCGGCACATCGCTAACCGCAAATGTCGAGATTCTGGGGTGGAAGGGTAATTCGATAGGTTCTACTGCGGCAGATGACTGTTGGAGTTGGTGGGATTTGTTCCCTTAAGTGTCAAAGGTTCTTGCCAGCCTATACATAAGGGTGTGCTACCCTCTGCCTGCTTTGATTGGAGAGGCTTTTTCAGAGCTGGCTTCTCCTTCTTCCTAGGGGACATGACGAGATTAGAGCCCAAACATTTCCTCATGCATTCCTTACGCGTCCAAAATATCCTGTCACTCAGGAAGCAGCGCAAAGGCCCTTACAAGACTAGGTGCTATTTATAAAACTTCTTGTCCTAAAAGAACAAAAAGGCCTTAATTTGTATAGTTGAAAAAATTAAATTTCTATCGGATGGGGTGCGATACATTCATCAGTTGCAAATCTAAAACAAATATTATATCGGATCCTTAACTTCATGTGCTATGAATGAATTTAAACTAGCCTCATTCCCGATATATAGAGATTAAAAAAATAAATGGAGAGAAATTTCTAACAAACTTGTTCTTGGTCTAATACGTTTAGAAAACACTTTTTGTAAAAACAACACACACCAATGTCTGTGTTTTAAAAATAATCCAAGATCCAAACAGATCGACAGTCTGGATTACATCGACAATATGAGCGATTCGTTTTGTTTTAAGCAATCTATAACAACAATACACGCTTGTTAATTAAATCTGTTGGGATTACATAGTGGTGAATGTGTCCTGCAGTAATACGATGATAGCAATCTTTCGTGTATTTCATATCCATCATTTGAAAACGCTTTAATGAATTGTCGTATTAATATATATATATATATATATATATATATATATATATATATATATATATTATAATAACTCAACAGTTGCGAAGTACTATAATGTGAAAACAGACCAATATCCTTCTGAAAAAAGTAAAACGAATAAAAATATTTATTGACAATAAAAAGAAACTTATACAAAAGATTTACAACGATTTACTACATAAGGTTTGATCATAATATGATGCATTTGTTAATTCAAGTTGCAAATTCAAGATGATGAAAGACATTAAACATAGTTTTGCTTACTGAATTTCAAACTGGTTGACATTAAAAATTAATTTATTGTACATAAAAGAAAAGAAAAACGTCACTATATTTTTGTTTAGTATTTTAATAAATGCTGCTATTAAAACTTTTTAAGAAGAAAATAATGTTTAGGCGTAATTAAATGGACATTTAATGTAATTTCATATATACACTGTATATGACTTATTCTATAAATACATGATTTGCTCTAAATTGTATGGCACTAAAACTGTAAAATGATCATTTGAAGGCACGTATAGATTTATAGTATTTTCTATACAAAAATTGTCGATTTAACAAAATAGATTAAAACACCAATTTTAAATAAAGTGGCACATTATCGAAAAAAATATTCAAGAGAAAACTAAATTGTAATATGAAAATGGTTTATATTTACCTCAGTAAGGGAATTAACTAATTTATTTATTAATGGCAATGAAGAATTAATAGTACTAAGGAATTAAATATACAAGTCCTTCATGCATTTGAACTAAAAACAATTGTTTTAATAAAGAATACAAAAAAATTAAACAAATATAAGATAAGAATTTAATTATAAAATATTTAACTTATATGGTTCAATATGTCTATTAAAATTTACAATAGACGTTTAATATCTACTGATAATATCAACGTTAAACTTTTATATTTCCGAATTATTTATGAATTGAAATTGAATGGGCATGACTTCTCTTATGGAGGTAATCTTAATAAAGCAATTTTGTATTATTAATTCAGGGAATTTCCATCATTATATGTTATACTACATTAGGAATGACTTCACCATAGGTCTAATGAGATAACTAACAATAGTGCAGTTTACACTTTCGTTTGGGGTGGCCTAGCTATATTATATTCCACATCTTGTGTTTTGAAGTCTAAGAAAATTTCTGAAAAAGTTCTTCCTCCTTCATCAATCGAAGAATCATCGCTTGAAATCGTTAGTAAAAGTTTATAGAACATTAACTAGTTCATCTTTAGTTATTCGTTAAGAAATCTTTAGATATACGTAATCATTTGTACTGTATATTGAAAGTTACTATACTTTAAGTCTTTAAAGCCAATAAGAGTACGTAAGTAAACATTTGAAAAATATCTTTTGTATATTTTTTACCCAGTAATCTAATATTAGACTTTGGCTTGCTTAAATTGAATAGTTTTTACACTATAACTCCATATCTGCACAAAGCCCTACAACCGTCAGGCAATCTGCCTTAATAGTTATTCTAAATTACCTACTCCAGTTTTTATATCAGCTTATGACTGTTAAAAGAATGCATTTTGCCCCATGTAATTTGTATAGTTAATATCAGTTGTAAGCAAGTTGAATAAAGGTTGCGCAAGTTTACTGAAACTGTTTCATTATTTTCCAAAAACATCACATGTCGGCGTTTTTTTACCATAAAAAAGTTCTCCAGTAATATTCAATATAAAACTAATATGATTAATTTACCATGGTGACTAAAATCTGTTATTGGGAAAATATTTCTTAGGAACAATAGGTCGTTCCTTCCGTTCCATGTGCATTAGTGTAAATTCCATGTCAAAGTGTTAGTAGTCATTTTAATTATGATAACTTCATCCACTTAAGAAAAAAGGGTGGAAAGAATCCAACACATCGTGTGGAACCTAATATTAGAACCTAATTTAAGATCTACATGACACACCAACCTCATTGAGTACTGACAGTACAATAATAAATTATTACTATTAATACCATGATTTTCATTCCTTTCCTTAAAAAATGTATGGGTACATTAAAAATGGGTTTTTTATCAGTTTTATGTTATATGGACATATTCATTACCTCAGCGCTGTCAGTATCATCCAGAGGAAGTAGTTCAGCTGAGCCCACGAGCAGAACTATTATTAACCACGTACCCATTATTGTCCTGCAACACAAAACACTTATGTTACAAACATAACTTCAAGCAATTGTTGAACATTTGAAACCTTTTTTATGGAAATTACTTTAATCAAGAATACATTTTTCATTCACTTAGATCTAGCAATACCTCTATCTACCTCATTCACTTTGTACGCATGATTTGGCGAATAACAATAAAGATTTTATAACTTTTACCAGTTTGACATAGATTCTATTTCACCTGCTATTACGAAATATGACATTTTATAGCAAAGATATTCTGTTTTTCATCACTGTTATCATATTTTATAACTAGCTATAAGATAAAACCGATAATTTTTCAATGACCAATTAATTCAGAAATTAAGTTATTTGCAAAATCAGGATCAGTTTCGTAGCGCACGACCAGAACACAGAAGAAAGGCACAAAAGACGTGTGTTTCAACCATGCAAACCTCCGAATCAGCTGTTTTGTCCTTGATCCATCTTGGGTCCTTGCGTAACTAAACTCACATTAACTGTTCAATAATTCCAAGAATTTTTACCTCCCCGTAAAACCTATTTGTAATACTTCGTCTTGGCCTCATACTATCATCAAAATGGAGCCGTGTTCCTCCGTCAATATGGTTAGAATTTAAGTTAAAGTGATGCCACTTTACTAACAACTACTCTAATATTTTGAACAGCAATAAACCCACTGAACCGATAAATGTTATAGTCAGATCAGTTCTACGTCCTTTGCTAACACAGGGTTTTTATATAAGCTTCAATAAATAACAATAAAGGTTACTTTGACACTTAAATTAACTTCAAATTTGTCACTTTGTATTCTAATTTTTATTACTGGATCTGACCTGATGATCTCGTATTATTTTTACTTAAGTTACTTATGGCAGACAACTGAATGAATATCTTTCTTAACACCGAAAGATTTTTTTTAAGGCCTGAATTGACTCTGGCTAATAAAGATAGCTCATTTCCATTAAAATTAATTCTTCTATAAGAGCTGAAAAAATTAGTTTCAACTTTGAGAAGTATACTTCAATGCTGCCAGAGGTTATTACAATGTATTCCTATTCATCAAATAGCAAATTTGTCTATTAAATTAATTATTATATTAACTTTTGTGAATACTGATGGAAAAGGTTATCTTTTATTTCTAATACTAATCATATAATTAAATTATTAAATGATGCACAAAAATGTTTTTGTTTACACAGGTTCTCTAAAATACATTTTTTCTAGTATGAATGTCGAATTAGCTCCAATTCATCTTCCTCTCAATGCAGTGCCTGATACTGTTACAGCCTTGACTCCTGAAATCCGAAGCCATGTTCGTCTGAAGTGATCGAAAACATTTTACGACGAAGAATTTCATAACTAACAATTTACATAGTTTTAACATCAGAGACACCTAGGTTACAAAATATAAAATACAGCTGTGTTGTGTGTAGAAAACTCAATTATTTCTAGCATTGCAGTTTTATATTGGTGAAAAATGTTATTGTGATTGAGCCGTTCGATATAATTTATGATATTCAGGCTTGTCTGAGCCTGGCTGTGACAATTGCAACTGTTTTTGGGTATAGTCATATTTGCATTAGTTTTTCACTATTGCATGAGACGTTCATTTTAGAAATACCTCCATTTCTGAATTGTTTGGTTATTAATAAAGTATTTAATAGTTGTAACAACTATTTTAACGTGTATAAGAAACAGAATCTCCTTGCTATATACAGTAATATTTTCTTATAAGATACAGTCCGAATTAAACTCTACACTTTGTTACCTAACTCCCGTCTTATTAATTTCAAGTCGTGGTATTTTTACTTTCTAAAGTGTTTCCAAATAGTCAACTGACAAAACGAGACCAGTCTGCTTACAACGGGTATTAAAACTCTCCCTTATCACTTGGACGGGCTGTTCAGGCCATCTGTACCCTACAAATTTGGATGATTTTACGCTAAGTTCAACCTAACGAAATCTACCCTTTCTAAAAGTAGACCTCGAATGATTTACTGATGGTTCTAAGACAAAGAATAGAGCGGGTGCTGAGGTTGCATATACGGCCATATACGGAGCTGATCCTATGGCTCTTTGCTCCACAGTTTTACCGCAGAGGCACTGCCAATATGGAATGTGCTCTTAAGAGTATTCATCTTCGATACAATTAAATACAGATACAATCCAATAAACTGATAGTCAGGCAGCTTTAAAGGCGTTTGACTCTTAACTTGTCTATGATTGGTCTAAGGTAGAGCTAACAGTATCAATGTGTGATGGGTGCCACACACTGAGGGCTTTAAGATATTTTGGCTCAGTCTCAAACATGTCAGAACCCAAATCATATTTGGACTCATCATGCGTGTGACCTATTTAGGCCATTTCGAACTGGATACACATTGAATGAACAAGTAAATGAAAAATGATGCCAGACTTAAAAATGAGCAAGCGTGATTTTCATTCACCTTCTCATAGGATGACATATGATCTATCCTAAAGAAGACACACAACATAGGTACCAAACCTAACACCACAATCTTAATAACAAACAGTTTTTAGCCTGTATTTTATATTCATACAGGCCATAGGGTTCTTCATAAGTTCCAGAATCCATATAACATCGGATAATACAGCAAAAGACTGTGTTGTACACAGTACATGGTTGTTTGAGGCGACTAGAATCAGTTCGGTAACAAATTTGAATTATACCGGCGACGGTTCCCGATTTATGACAATCGGTCTGATTCTTGAAATCGAAATATAACTTTATTTCCTTTGATACGTAGTTTCTTTGAGGCAACTGCATCAGACATGAACGAAATTATAGTCCCAACATTATTCAGAGAAACCATGCTTAACCCATGCAGTGCAGGCGGTGACATTCGAATTTTCACTTAGTTCAAAACTGTCCTTATTGGAAATATTTTCACTTTGAAATGCTTTAAGGCACCAATTTCCGTAGGTATATTTTTGTAACACCTCACCACCATCAGGATCAAAGAGCATTCTTAGCCGATGTATCAACCAAGGACGATTATTTAGACAGGTTTTCAGCGTGCTAAGGTCAAAGAAACGGTTGTGAATTCCAGAGAGGAGTTCTGGTCTGTAGAAGCTTAAAATAACTTGAAAATGTCGTAAATAAACACTTTGAACCGTACTAAAATCATAGTAATCAAGTGATGTAAACTTTTTCAACGTTACTTTACGAAGCACTAAACTGCGATGATAACGGCGAAAAGGAGTAAAAGAGGGCAAAACCTTCTAACGCTACCGAGGCTTTAATGGATACTCCACTATCCTACGAGTATCAAGATAAACGTTGACGTCCCCACCCATCTTCGTATCTTCCGACGCGATCTTATAGACCATGGTAATTACATGCGGGTAATAATACCGGTTTTGCTAAAGGAAGGCTTGGGAGCAGCTTCACTGTGGTTTTTTTACGTCAACGCCCATAAAATGAGTAATTAATAGATAACCTGTATTCGAAAAGATAGACTTTACGGAAATAAATGTTGGAATATCGTATACACCTACAAAACAAGTTAGCATAATACATCTAACCTCAGTTTCTGGCAAGGTGATATCCGTAAAATTGTATGGTAAATGACAATGTTATACTTATGATGTAATGAAAAAAATAGAATGAAAAATGCCTTTATCAAAGAGAGGAGTTTTGGACTGTCCTCACAACCACTCAACTTCATATGATATACAGTAAATTAACAACAATAAATTGATAGAAAGTAAAACTTTAGCATACCATTCTTATAAGAAACTTAAAGAAAATTACCTAATTTATATACAAATTTGTCAGTCTCTACGAGAGGACATGTTTAATGCAAGGAAAACATTTCAATCAACCGTTGAACAAAAAAATTAACATGAAAGTGGATTTAAGAGAAACTTATTCCGAATGTAAGCTGAAGTTACATGACCAAATAGTAGCTGGCTACTGAGGGTATACGTTTTAAAACATATATGTTTAAGAGACAGGTTTTTAAGCTCATAGCTTTAAATAAAACGACAAGTATATAGAAAAGTTATAGTCATATAACTGAGAAAGCGTCACTTATTATTTTTGTTTGTCAGCATACCATCCAGATCTTAACGCCTTTGTGTTAATATGGTTACAGATTTAGTTACACATAGTATGAAACAAAGCTACCATAGATCTAAAACTAATTAAATCTGATACTAAAATTGATTAAATTAGAACTTTGGAGTGGAAAGGGATTGTTAGCAATGATATTAAAGTATAAAATGATGATTTAAATGTAAATGAAAATCTATTTTGGATAATTTTATGCACCGTATTGCTGTAAACACTGAAAGGGAAAGTGATGAAACAAATAGTGATATTTATTTCTAAACAGTAACCGAACATAACAAATTTGTATAGAAGAACAATGTCTAAATACTTTTAGAAAATAGTTAAAAGCTATCTAAATATTGCATTATACATGTTAATATGGCAGGTAAAATCGCTAAACTTTAAATATGTGACATAACTGAAATTGAGGGAAATCAATAAAATTGGGTACAAAAACTAAAAATCTTATTTTGCAACACTTTGCAAACAAGATTGATCCTAAACCAAGTATCATATAGAAAAATATCCTCCCTAGCAAACTTATAAGACAGTTAGATTTCATGTGCGTCCATATATATGTATATGTACACACACGCACACGCGCGCGCGCGCGCACACACACACACACACACACACACACACACACACACACACACACACACACAAAATATTGATAGGTGTTTTTGTGTCAATTGTAGAATCTAGATAAAAGTTTTATTTCACTGTACAATCTCAAGAGTTAATTTTAATACAATCGAGATCGAGTTCCAAATTAATTGAACAATGTTAAAGGTAATAAAATCCTCACACATTGACGCTATATTAAAATTTTTTATTGCATTAAGCTGTCTAACAACACTTACTTTCAGTGGCAATTTGTAATTATTATAATGTAATTAAAATGGTCAGACAATCATGGTTGATTGATTTACAACCGATGGGCACGGTCCAAGACTCTTCCCCCCCAGGATGATATCTCCCCAGTCATAGTTTGCAAATTTATTAGTATATACCGTGTCAAAGTGCTAGTTTTATTGCGCGAGTTAGGTATCTCACAGAAACTTGAAACTAGAAACTAGCAAATTTTGAGGCAGAACTTTACGACTCACAAGATCGTTTATTTTCTCACTATAGCGTTAATTTACTATTAAAAGTCTTAAAACATTAGCTAAATTTGATTTAATATTAGCATTGCAGACTTTATAGATATACATTACAATGGCATAAAATTTACTCGTACTAGTCCACCCATCAAAAAGAGAAAGATTTCTTTATTTTGTATTATCGTAATTACATCTGATAAAACTGTAGGGTACTAAAAGTCATATTTGTAAGTGAAATAAAAGAAATGTATATCCCGAGTTGAAATATTGAAAGTTTCGTTCAGTAAGTTGAGGCAGTTAAGTTGTTCTTGCTTTCAGCGCCAGGTAACGTTACACCCATTACTACAAACTTGGTAACTTGTCTCTTCAAGTTCCGTGAGAAAAGTTTAAAGTAACCACTCGCGAAATTCAATCTGGATCCGATTAGGTATTGTTGTTCTAAACGGTCAGTTCGTTGCTGGGTATATTTACGTATCTCTACAACATTATTAATTTGAGCCTGTGTTACAAGCGTTTCAACAGTGCTCCTTCAGTAACCTTCAGCTTGTACTAGTTGTTAATGGAGGGTGAAGGAAAAATTAAGGCAGGTCGTACAACAAAAAGGGATCTGAATGAAAAAATTATTTGGGGATGAAAAAACCGTCAGAGTATAAATAATTTCTAATGCAAATTTTGCAATGAGTCAGCTAGTTTTCATTAGTTAATTACTTACAGCATGTTTTGATGACAGGTTGCTCTTGGGTGTTGGACTGTAAAGCTTTACAAAATTTCAAAACTTCAGGTTCAGTCCATTACCACATCCCTTCAATCTTTATGCTATTTAATAAGGACCTTGAAAAGGACTCCGCCCCAAAAAGAATAAGAAGAATAGTTGAGTGGCCTTTTTATACAAAATGCAACTAGAAGTGTCATCGAAGAACGAGATGGCACCAGCTCCAAGAGAACTGTTGTATTTGTAGTAGTTAACAAATTATTAAGCAGGTGTGTTTGAATTTTGTGATAAGGTGCCGAATGAGTACAGTATTCCTGTCACTATAATAGGTAAGCATGTTTTTAATAACATATTAAACCGATTCAGACCTTGAATGACAAAAACTCAAAAACGTTCGGTAAAATACACTAGAAAAAGAATTTCGACTCACACGTTTGTAAAGAACGCAAAGGTAACTGTATTACCCCAGCTCCATAAGTTGAGGCTGTATTGCAAAATAGAAAATGGAATCTCTAAAGCGTTTTCTGTACTATACAATATAATACTCCATACTTATTTTTCTATTGTGTTTGGTAAGTAAAGTTTGACGCTTTTTGCCTTCAATCTAAATACGCTATTGATACACAGCAGTGTTTCTTTATTGCCTTCTTACTCTAATGTAGGCGTAACTAACTACTATAACCGTAGCATCTGTAGCATTTGCTACACAGGCAATTTAAGATTTATTTATTCAATATTTATAGGAGAAAATGTATGCGAAATTGTTTTATAATTTAGTCACTGATGTGAAAGTATAGGTAAATTAAATTATGTAATTTCCCAAGAAAGGGTCTGCGGATGTAGGATGATACAGTGAGATAGCAGATTTTTCTGGTAATCTAGTTTGTTAACGT
The DNA here is from genome assembly GCF_021130785.1 of Homalodisca vitripennis. Classification (NCBI taxonomy): domain Eukaryota; kingdom Metazoa; phylum Arthropoda; class Insecta; order Hemiptera; family Cicadellidae; genus Homalodisca; species Homalodisca vitripennis. Next base: position 70,589,877 of record NC_060215.1, read on the forward strand.
GATTACAATAGGGGTAGTTTTAAGATTACTTTGTTTTCTCTGACCTTGTGATTGGATAGTTGGAGGCCAATCAACGGCTTGGTCTTTAGTTAGCTGGTTTACTGGAAGTGGAGGTATAAATAGCTACGACACGCGATTCTTACCGTCTTTTTGGAGTGATCTTTTGCGGTTAATTTAGTTGGTGGTTTTGCGTCTTAATAGTTTTCCTGTACCCATCTGAGAGCGATTTACGTTTTTCAGATGGGGGTCTTTCTATTTGCTACTGGTAGCTTTTTTACAGGGATATCGTGTAAATGTTTATACAAAAGGGAAATAAGAAGATTTGAATTCACTTAATAATTAACGCAAGTTTTCAATAAAGCACGTCATTGCAAGTATAGTTCAGAGTAAATTCTTTAATTTTAATATTATTGAAAAGTTACTGTTAAGCCTTTTGGTATTAAACAGTCAAAATAATGTTTATACTTCGAGACATAATACAAGTTTTAATAAATATTTTGTGGTGAAACATACTTAAATTACAGTTTGAACTTTGAATCTGTACCAAGAGTCAGGTTTTGACATAATGGTTCAAAGATTTTTCAGGAAGTTTTTCGTTCAGTTGTATTTAGCTTCGTTTATAGTAGAGAAAAGTATATTTTATTTTCAATTAAATTATAATCTGTATTTTGTTTGAGTTCGATAAGAAAGTTAGGGTTTTAGTTAGTTTCTTTTGAAAAAAGAAGTTAAATTTAATTTAATATATTTTATTTGAAAGAAGAAAACCTTTTCTTGAGAAAACTTTTACAACAAAAGTGGTTGTGTAAGATTTTGGGAATTAAATTTAAATATCTGACGAGTACAGTGATTGTTAATTTAATGCTTAATTAATGAACAATTTAAAGTGATTAGAGAATGTATTCTCCTATCTATCTACCTTAACTAATATAATGAATTATTTTTAAACTAGATTATTAAGTGCAGTTAAACTAATAAAAAAATTATGTAAAGGGAGTTTCTGAATCTTGATGATCTCTCTACAGCAACTTTTTTATATCTCAGACATAATTAACCTGTAGAATAACATTTAATTGACGCGTTTTGTTTTGAGATTGTGCTTAACCGCTTTCCACTACATCTGGTTTGGTAATGGATAGAACCATAGTTTTGGGAAATTTAAGACCTGGCTTTAGTGAAACAACATTCAGTTTTACTTTATAAGAACAATGTTAAACATTATACTTTTACGCCATTATTTTTAATCGTAGAATTGTGCGAGCTGTTTCACTTTAAAGATGTACTTAATACGTATCCGAATGTTTTTTTATTATTTCTTGTAAAAGTATACTCTTTGGAATTTTGTTACCAAATGAAAAATGAAAAAGATTTTGGATGGGTGATTGTCATATTTTTAAAATGAGACAAGTCCATGAGATATATAAGATCGTAAAAATGTTTGAAATATAAAATTGTTCTTATGGGGATAAATCAAGATGGCTGCTATTACAGTGAGCTCTGTTACTTTAGTCAAAGTGCTTACATAAAAAGTCACGTTAACGTGATTCTGAGACATTAATTAACCTACTTATCACATGCTTTAGTAATTACTTACTTACTCCAGGGCGCAAGCGTTGGATAGAAATTGTATTTATAAAATTGTGAAAGCCAAGTCTATGACTTGAGTACCTTTTATAATGCCCACCTAGCACTCTAATGACAATTACTTACATATTTACTAATTATTTTTTATATAAATCTGAGGCTTTTACCAATAAACAAAAATAAGCTGTTTACTGCCTTACTTAAACATAAGTCAGTTTGGTACATGATTTGTTTAACTTTTATTCATACCTGTATATATTTGGACTAAATCTAATGTTTTTAATATGAAAACTCCAATCTTTCAAAAATTACTCGTTACTACAGAAAATATCTCTTAATCTTAGTCTAACATAAATTTTTGCTCTTCCGGAACATTTATTAATTTGTATGTTTTAAAAATTACGAAGTAAAAATTCATATTAAAATAAATAACGTGTTACATTATATAATATACCATCATTTAACGGCATTTCGAAGTATGTTTGCTGAATTATCTCAAATAATTATCTTTGAGAGCTATATTTTTTTTATATTTTCAGGAATATCTTAAATACAGTTTCTGATGAACATCAATAGTACATGACCCTTGTATTCAGAGAGAGGTTCTCAGAGTTAGTGGCTGTCTCGCGGAAAACTTATTGTCCATGACAGGTAAATCCAAAAGTTTAATATTCCCTGATGTCCTGCTAGTGCTATTGGAAGCATATTTAAACACAACATTTAGTTTTTGCTGGGTCTATTTCCTGTCGTATGAAAAATTATATTTAACTAGTATTTTAAATATATTCCCACTACACTAATGCTGAAAAAGAACTAAAATGTTTGCTTACGAATGTGTCTCGTGGCGTCTTGGAGAAACGTGGGTGAATACTAGACTCGTTTATCTGAGCTCGTTACTTTATCTCTTCGACTTCATCATCTCTAATGTTTGTCTTCCTTGAGGCCTCAGGCAGCACGGTCAGTTAGATACGGTGAGCGTGATGGAGCTACTTTTTGTACCAACGGAGACTTGCATCATACAACGGGTTTAAAAAACCTGCAATAAGTATAGACCTAGTGTCTACCTAATCTTTTAAATAGTCAAATAGCCGTTCTGATATCTAGTGAGTATGTTTCACTGAAGATACCACAAAAACTGGTTTTTAAATAAGAGGATTTTTTCCAAATACTCGTAGGAATTAATTCCTGGAACGGAGGTAATTTACAAGGTTATTGCTCCTACAATATTCCTAGGAAGATTTTCTACCGTTTCACAGAATATTCGATAGTTTATTAGGTATTAGTAGTTTTTCGTGCACGGGCAGAATTCAATTAACATTTTGATGACAATGTAATTAGTTATTACACGGAAAGTGTTTTATTATTAAAATAATTATTCAAATTTAACAAAAAATCATGTGTCTAATAAAACTACATTTTTTAAAAGTGCTCTATTATTTGTATTTCAAATTGCTATTATATGTATACTATTTTAATGATATATTTACCAAAATGGGATTTCACTGTAAGGCCTTAGAGTTGCAAGAAAGGGTTTATCCAGTATTTAGCAATTTTCATTCATATCCATTACAAGTGAATACATTTGTTTTTTAATATTAAAGTCAAATGTCGTGTTAAAGTGTAATTCAGTGATCTAATTACACCCTGATTATATAGAATCTTTTCGTATCAAAATAACAGAATAAAACGTTCGTCGCATATTTTAGTACTACATATTATTGTTTAACACATTAAAATTGAGAAGGCTTAAGATAATTGTATAAAACAGGGTCCATTAACCAACAACTTTAAATGTTGATCAGTTTTTGTGTGATTTCAATAACAAATTGGCAAACTCAAATTTAAACTGCACAATAATAACCATATCGTGGATTGGAAAGGACAATGAAAGATACCCGCCCGTCAGTAGTCTAAATTAAGCGAAAAACAAGGAGCTTTTAAATTAACGTGTTCATGTGAGTCCGCATGCTCTATCGTGTCTAACGACGTATCATTAAACTCAATGATTGGGCGACCAGAATCGAAGACGTCCATTTACCGAGTAGATCGGCATTTCATCGTGATCCCTACAGGTTCGTGCACGACTTAAAACAGATTGATAGTAGGCTGTCAGAACATTTTATATACAGCACATTCTAATGAGAAAGTATTTTTCCTCCATAATTCAACACTCCTTTTCGATTCCAACCATCTGTGGAGTAAAAACCATCTGACAAGATTATACAATTACTAACAAAATTAGTGTTAAATATTGAACTCCATGCATTTTCTGCATTAAAAATTGATATAACAACAGAGGTATTGATTTAGGAGTGATACATTTAACTTGTTTATTTTCACTCGATTATCAAGACTAGAACGATAACCCTTAAAATAACTGTCATTGGTTCAATGGTAAGTACTGTATTAAATTGTGATTTCAACTGTAATTGGAATTATTATATGAAAGTTTGTAGTTTAATCTCGTTTATTTATTTGCTCTGTTGGTACATTTTTTTAATACGTCAATTTCAGTATCATTAGTCTTTGGTAATAAATCTTAGAGATTGATTCAAATATGAAGTTACCATTAACTGCTTTTTGGTCAATAGACCTTGATTTATGTTTAAAACGTTTATCATGTCTAGAACCTGACTCGGATGTGTACTCAAGATCACTACAGAGAAAGTAAATATAAGAGAATGTAAACGATCATGGGTCGTAATCATAGCAGAAAGTTTTTTGGTCAAATTACGTTCACCTTTTCAGAACGTTTCGGCCATATTTTCAAACTACTATGAGGTTAAACACAAAATTGAAAAAAATACATTGTAGGTTTATCCCTTCTTTTTAAATAAGAGATACGGGTTTAGGGTTACAAACACAAGTCACGGGTACGCCTCTGGTTTCAGTTGACGGCAAATCAGTACGTTTAATTTGCTTAGAACAACTCTGTGATATAAATTTGCTATTTTAGAGATACTGCGAACAAAACTCTCGTCGCACCTAAACCTAAAAAAATGCTAAATTATTATTCTTCAATTTAGAAATTGGAAATATCCAATTTTCAAAAGACCCTTCTGTCATTTAAAAAAAAAAGATGAACATTGTCAATGACAGTTTATTGAAGACAGCACAGTAAACCACAACGACGTGGTAGAAATGAATAATACAACCTAACTAATTTTCAGCCATATACGTAATTAAAAATAGCTCTGTTATGTATAGTTATTTAAGTTGACGCAATCAACTATGTACACATATACATTGAGTTTGAATTTTGTTTAATGTTAAGAAAAATTTCCTAAATGCAGAAAAAGTAGAAAAAAAACCTTTTTTTGATTACTCTACGTGAAACTACAGATAAATAAACAATTGGAAATTGAGGTATTTTCTAGTTATATAAAAACTTAATTTTTTTAAATCTTGTGTTAACAATATTTATTTTATTGGAAAATAAACACAAAACAAAATGGTACCCAATTACATTGCAGCCCTATTATATAAACTAAAGATATATAGAGGAAGTTCTTCCAATCACAGTCTAATTTGTACCACTGAACAAATTAGTTAAAACCATTCACGATTCTTTGTGATGTAGGGTAATTTGTACATAATAATAATAAAAGGAGAAATAAATAACAATATAAAATTATAGATGAGTATTAATAAACAAATGCTTATAAGAAATAAGTCTTGTAACAAGAAGAGATAAATACTGACTAAAGCTAGTTAACGATAGAATAAGCTTAAAATTAAACATTCACCGACAACAATAAAGTACTGAATATACACAAGCACAAACAAACACTCACATATATACAGTGAGTTAAAAGTATGGATATTCTCAGTTTATTGTTTAATGGATAAAGATGGAGGGATAGAACTTGGGACACCTTTCTAGGAAATAGAAATAATATTTTTAGTCACTATTACAACTTTGCCCATTTCCTCAAAATGGGATTTTGGGGGGGGGGCTCAAAGTTTTGAAATGTAAAGACCCATTAAGCACCAGTTTCCACTGCTCTTCGTTTATTATACCTTTCAAATGAAGTGTTCTTTTATCAAACCCCAGTGCATTAATAACCTTTGGGACAGAATAGTGGCGGAAATTCAATGAATCCCGCGTGAATCCATACAGCGTGCCGTTTCAAGTTTCTACAACAGGCTCGGACATTGTCAAACTGTCCTAGGAGAGCAGTTTGAACATCTGATATAAGAAAAACAGCTAAGTTTTAGCCGTTTTATTGTTTAACGGAAGCAGAACGGTGGAAACTAGAGCTTTTTATCTCAACCCAGTACAAATTGGTAGCTCATTGAAATTAATTAAGTTGAAAGCAATTAATTAAGTGTACACACACACACACACACACACACAAATACTATAGAAGGACATTTAATAAGTAAATTGTCGTAATAGGCTTCACTGAGATTGAATACTTGCTGTAAATATTTCTACCTTAAAGAAAGGCTCCTCAATTGAAGTAGTGATTTTAATTTATAACTTTTATTACAGTCTATAAAAGTGAGTTTTTGTTAATTAGATAAACTTTACTCGTACATGTTGAAATAAATATTACTTTTTAGACGTGCATTTGGGAGCGACAGTCCAATATTAGTATTTTGATTCTTACAGATACCTGTTCACATCGTTACTTAATAGCCAAATCCAATACTCGTATTAATTAAAGTAGCTCACTAGATTTTAGTAAGTAAATTGTGTTTTTTATTCTTGTACAGTTAGATTGTTATATTTATTATTTTAAACGATTATTACGAAGTTAATCGATTAAATTTAATGGCGTCCATCTAAACTAACAATTTATGAACTTCAAATGAAAACAATAGTTCAAGAGTTACAATTAGTGCTCCTTGCTGAATGTAGTAGTAAAATACATTAAAAGTGAGATTCCAAGTAGTTATTGATTAGATAACAGTTCAAAGTCCCAGGTTTTGGTTAAGGTTATGTTTGGTACAAATCTTAAAAGAGATCTGTATACACTTTTATGCCTGTTAGCTCATATAGAAACAATTCGAGATTACAAGTAATTAAATGTAAATAACCCGTAGAATAGACAAACAAAAATGTCACTTTCAATCTTCCTTCAGACCCAAAAGTACAAGTAACATTTAAAATTGTATGACTCAGGATACTTATGAAATGACGGAGAATCATAACATACAAGTATAATACTTATTGTTATATCCACACACAAAAAACAGGAAACTACTCGTGATACTGTCAAAAGGGAATTGAAACAACAGTCAGTGTGGTAGTGTAAAGGTCTCACGACAGACTATTAGTGATATATTTGTAATTCAATATAGATTTGATAGCTATTTAAAGAACATAAGCATATATTTCGTACAGAATATAATGTAAAAAGCAATTTTATTTCTGTACTCAAAAATCGAGACTTCTCAAGAAAAAGATTAGGATGGTATTTTTATTTCTACTAAAATAACCCATAACATTTTTTACTGCACCCATACAATAAATAAACTGATGTGTTTGCGATTTATTTCAGATAAATGGAGCTGACTGTCTTCTGCCATACCTTACTCCAAAAAAATCCATCGAAATTCATTAAAACAGCTATTCTGCCTGAATTATCTAAAACTTTTAAAAAAAGCTACTCTAAACGCCCTAATATATTTTGTGAAAGAAATCATTTGCCGTAAGACTTTCAATTAAAATTTAACAAAAAAATGTATAACTTACCTTGTACCTTTCTTTTAATAAGTACATTTCTGCCTATAACTATACAGTGTTCTTACTGTAGTCTGTGACCTGTCTAAGACCATTGTGGAAATAACTTTCTCCTCTAATCTAAAATATTATGGTTTATCAAGAAAAGCCCACGCCCACATATGGTTCTCTTTTTACCTAGAACATCGTCAAAAGACAAGACTTTTAAAATGATGAACTTTCGTTTTAATACTAGGAGAGAACAAGAGCTGAAGATTCCTATAAACGACCGCTGCTAAACAATAATTATAAAGGCGAGTCCCTGGGTTTCCAGATCAAGAGAAAATCTCTATTTTCAGCTAACTATATTTCTATAGTCTCTTGCATTTATACACGCTATACACAAGCATTTGCAGAATAAAACCCTTCCATATTTCAAAAAGGTTTTTTACTCAGTCATTATACGTCACAACAACTTTATACGCTCTTCCCATTTCATGAATTAACTTCTAATAAATATTCCCAATATCTATGAGAAGGAACTTCTCAATAAAATCCCACTCCACCTTAAAAATGAACCAACGATAAAAAACATTCATTAAGATGCTCCGTGAGCTTTTCACGGATGGCTTGTTCTGTTCGGTGGTTGAGTTCCTTAGAGCACCCTTAAATAACCCTTGACGATAGTGAAGGTATTTGTTCTGCGACATTGACGGATCCCTTTCATTTTGTTTCTATTGATTCATTAATGTTGTTATGTGTTTACAGTTTGTTGATTTCGTTCGTAATTAATTTTTTAACTTTTATATCGTTATTGCATAGTTATTGATATTTAATTTGAATAGTTATTATGTCAGTTTAAAGGTTGCTCTGCTTGTACTCCTTTGTTCTTTATTTAGCATTTGTAGGTAATTGTTGTTTAGAAACAATCCTGCTTTACAGTTGTAAATGTTATAAATTAACCTGATTCGTTGGCTCTGTTGTTCATTTGTAGTTTAAACAATTTTAAATCGTGATTTAAATATAACGACTAGATACAACTTATATACCGTAATTTGAAATGAGCCCATACATTCGACCTAATTATTTTAAAAATATCTACTTTAATTTGATGTATCGGGTTTGCATTCTTGGTTACAGACATTACTTATAAAATTATACCAATGTTTCATTATTAAGGAACTTACCATCCACTTGTGTTATGACTCTAAATGTTCATATTTCTTTTTGGTCCAGGGAAGAGCATTATTGATTTTAGGGTCAAAAGTTTAAAGGGCAATCCGTTCGTCTCTATGACTGTCTTTTTTAACCGTATGTCTGTCCATCTTTTGCAATAAATTTTGATATAGGTCCTAAAAACTTAAAACTTGATCCAAAAGTTCCTCTTGGACTAACCGCCTGTTTGCGCTATAACTCTTCTGTTACGTCCTGTATTGGCCTTCGATATTCCGTTGTCTCGGTTTATTTCTTCCTCTTTTTAGTATATTTTAATATTATAAAGAGGATTGACAACATATTGTGAATTAAAATACAAGAGGTTGCTAGTGTTTTAGATCGTAGGATTTTTACATTCATCGTTAGTAACGTAGGTCGATGTATACAGTGCTTATAAATTGTCATCCTGTTGTAGGTCTATGTTAAATATACCTTACTTAATTGAATGTAGTAACTATGTCTTATCTCTTCTGATGGGTTACTAACCACACGCATGTAACTAACCACGATAGTGTAGCCTTCAGACAAACTGTAGTAAGGCAAACTGTACTCTAAAGTTTACTTCGCTGTTGTAGTAATAACTGTTACAAGTAGAAGTTTATGGTTTAAATGAGAACAGTGTACAGGTATGAGATTAAAAAAACACTAATAAACCTGAATGAACACATTAAAGGTAAGTGGATTAAAGTTGACGACCGTCAGAGTTTATAAGGGAAGATTATTCAGGAAAGCAGTGCTGCAAACAGGTCAAGAGGTCGGACAAACACGTAAGACCTGGCACGAGCTTTCACGGTGTCTCTTTCTTGAAATACTCAAGGAAAGTTCAATGTCAATGTCACGTAAACGTTTTCAGGACGATCCGTTGCCACGCACAAGAGTATGAGTTATCTAAGCTAAGACACTGTAAATAATTAATACTTTTATTTAGGTATAGTTATGAATCCCTGGATTGTATGATTACGTGCTAGTTTGCACTTCGTAGCCGTCGGTACATTGGGTATTACTATTACGTAAAAGATTACAGACGAGATCATACAAATACGTAAACTTCCTTATTACTTCGCTTTAAAGGTCAGCTCCAGGGGCTATATGATTTTGAAATATTAAAGCCTGGTCATATCCAACACGGGAGAAGGTACGCCGTAACTGTTATACTTCTAAAATAGTAAATTGTAATATATGCAATTGTACTGTGGTTAACCACGGCCATGGCTCATTTTTTCATGTCAAGTTAACAAAAACCCTTTCAAACATGGTTATGGTGGTTATTTTGGCTACAGTAGTCAGTTATTTTGCATTCTTATTGAAGTTGAATCATAGTTTACATGACCTCTTATTTAGATTTGATGATGTTTTCTCATTTTTCCTCTTACTTAATAATTTATCACGTCCGATTCTCGACGAAGGGCTTAAAACTGTGACTTTAAACTGATCAAGTATTTGAGTACCAACTACTCTACGATGTTATTTGAGTAGTAAATTAGATCCAGAATTACTTTGCCATTGCCTTAAAATTATGGTTTATTTTTTTACCAGTAATTTTTTCTTGTTCTTTTATATTTTTGTAGTTTGTAATTCTTATAAATACTAGTATATATCTAAGTAGATTTATATATTTGTTTTTTTAATAATTGGTACTAAAACACAGTACAATCGATATGTCGTAATAAATATAACTTGTTGAAGACTATTGACATATCAGGTAGCATCGATACAACAATCGGAGCAACGCTTGTTTTCGAGCATCATTCAATTAGAGCACCATTCTCAGTTAATACACACATCAAATTGTAATTAAAGTCTATTCCGTGGTAATCAACTATTGTTTGGGCGGCACACAATATCTAGGCATAACCTTCGAGTTCCTATTCTCATTTGTATCCTATGTTTGCTACTGAATATTAGTGTTAGTTCAAAAACATGTATACGTACTTGGATACTTAAAAAAATGTATTCCTATTGGCCTATATGTTAAGTTTTTTGTATAAAAGTTTTATACTGTTTCTTTCAATTTAGATATTATATAAGTTTCCGTTTCCTATGTTATTTATTCTTCATAATAACTTAAAATAGTAAAATATAGTTCCTTGTTTTGTGTAGCCCTTTTTAGAAGTAAAAAGGTTGTCTTTATAGCGAATCTCAAATATAACTCAAAATAAAATTATCCAACCTCAAAACCATGACAGGAAATAGTTGTCTTTAATGGAAGAAGCCTCAAAAACTATTAAAGTACACTATACCATACCTAAACTTATATTAACTTTTTATTTTTTTTAATACAACATACATTACAATATTTTACTTCCACATCCATTACTCTGACCAGAATGAACGTTAGTTGCCGTAATCTCGAACCCTGGACCCTGGCACCCCATGTCCAATCCATTCGATTTCAATTATAAATTCACAGTCAAACATCGATTATCACTGGTCCGAATTAATCCATGATTTACTGACACAGTTAAAATATGACTTTAAATTTGAAAACGTTATGTTTATTAACCCGATTCACTCTAATGGCGGTTAAATTAAATTATTCCTCTTAGTCTCATTATTAAAAAGGGTTATGGATATATACATGCTAATTAACAAAATACTGAATAAATCTATAGCCGGTAAGAGTACCTTCAGAAACTATAAATTTTAAATACTCATTTTTGGATAACGGACATCGGACAAACTACGTTGTCAAACTTTTATTATATTAACATAAGAGATGAATACTAATATAACGATTACGTGCTAGATGAGGGAGCGACATCAAGTAAAGATGTTTATTATTTCGAGTGCTGCTATCATCTGGCACTAAACGGTATTTAAATTGTAACAAAAAATGAAACTTTTAGATATATGTTTAGATTTCTAATATTTTATACATGTTCCGCTTTTGAACGATTTGCGTATCCTTCTAATTGGTAAGACATTGCGCTAAAACTTTAAATTGGGTTTCGCAACTGGATAAGTAAATAAATACAAATGCCTTATTTTAGCCAGCGTATTTAAACTTACAATTGTTTTTAAATGAACTGTCGTCGAGTAAATTACAAGTAAATACACATAAATATAACCTACCTTAACTTAAATATTAGAAAGAAAAAATGATATTATTCTTATTTAATGTGTGTAATTTCCTGTGAGTGTAACTCTCAACTTACTTAAATATTTACAAAATTAAACTTTGTACTTGAAAGGGGAGGTCATTTTGGGTCGAAGTACGAAAAGCCCTTCCTCCCAAACTCAAGCTTTACTTTTTTAGAATTGTAGGGAAAATAGAGATTGCAATTCTGTCGGGTGATGCGTTCAGAGACCTCCTTCCTATATAAGAGCTCTCGCTTAAGTACTAAAACTCAGCTATATATATATATATAATATTATATATATATATATATATGTTTAGAACCACAGCACTTGCTGGTCCAGGAGCGTAAATCGTGCGTACCTTGTTGGTCATCGCGCCTCATGCTGGTCCGGGCCTTGAAAGTGTTGGTCCGGACCCGCAAGTTACGAGGCTCTGTATTGAGCGTGTAACATCCTGGACTAAGAAGTGCTGCTTGCCTGTAAAGTTCATTTGCTTGTACAGTAGCTCGCCTAGCGTGAGTATAACGAACTAAATACTCGAATGAGGGGAAATCCCCCACCATTCTCGGACCAAGATTTGCCGGGTTTCTGTACAGGGCATACTGTCGAACATTGAATAAAGTGCTTTTTCAAATAAAATAAAATCAGTCTTTATTGCCTTTTAACAGCATACAATATTGTATAGAAGCAGTCTGTATTAGCCAATGTATTAGTCTATCTACTCATTCACACACAATTATACATACAAAAAGTTCCTCATCCAGACAAACATGCAATGGCTAATCGGATCGTGTTAAAACGTGTATCGATTTTCTATTTACAGGCGGCTTTCCATGAACTCACATACCGTGTCAAAAGCACCTGACACCAATAGGCATTGAAAACGAGATTTAAATTTTTTGGTACTGCCAATGTTTTAAGATCCTCAGAGAGCCTATTAATCAACCTAACACCAGCCTGCGATGGCAAATTATGAGACGCCACCGTTCGATGTGGTTGACTGCGATTTTTTGTCCCTGGCTCTTGTCTCATACTGGTGAATGTTCCTTCCCTGAGCCAATGTGCTCTTTGATTTACAGAACACAGCCACCTCGAAGATGTAGAGGCAGGGCAAGGTCAGTAAACCAAGCTCCCTGAAGGCATCCCTGCACGACTCTCTTCTCTTTAATTTTGAAATGATTCGTACACAGTTTGTTGTTTGCACAGCTGCCCCAGAGTCTTACTCCATATGCAAGGTGCGGATAAACAAGGGCAAAATAAGCCATTCTCAAGATGTTGTGAGAACAGTGTTTTGCCAGATTCCACAAAGCATTCAAACCTGAAGTTACTCTGGAACAAACACTTTCAACATGATTGTCCCAGGTCAGACCTCGATCTAGTTACATCCCTGTGTTTGATTTTGAGCTGTTTGTTTTCAAATTGATTTCCGAAAGAATTGGATGCATGAATTCACTGTGACAAATGAATTAATTTCAAGCTTCTGCAAAGAATTTGCAGTAATGCAGAGTCGTATCGTCAGCATATTGATTCACCTTTCCATTCTGGACCGATGAGTTTAAATTGTTAACGTAAATAGTGAAAAGCACTGGCCCATGGATCGATCCATGAGGGACGCCATTTGCCATTTTAAATTTTACTGACATGGCATTTGAGATCTGCACGCACTAGTCTCTATCCTTCTGTAGGACGAGATCCACCTGTGTGGTAGACCCCGTATTCTTCATGTCGCTAACTGATGCATCAGTGTCAAAAGCCTTAGAAAGATCGGGAAATATACTGAGCACCTTATCCCGTCTCTCAAAAACCATCAACAACAATATCCACAAGACTTGAAACCGCATCAATTGTTGATTTGTTTTTATGGAAGCCGAATTTTTCAGGACACAGTATGTCAAATCTTTCCAGAAAACTTTGTAGTTCATTCAAAAATGCCTTTTCAAAAATTTTGTTGAAAATTGGCAAGATTGCGATTGGGCGGTAATTATTGGTTTGATGAGGATCTTCTTTCTCGAAAGTCGGGGCAATTTTTGCTGTTTTCAAATTATCCAGGTAAACTCCAGATAGAAATGAGGAGTTTACCACTTTTTTAGTGGAGTCAAGATACGCTTGGAGCATTTTTTGACTAGCCACATGGACATACCACTGCTGTTACAAGATTTCTTTTAATTTATTTTTTGCACAATACCAGCCATCTCAGCCTCATCGACAGGGGTCAAGATCATAGACGATACCGGTTCTCTACCAAGGTTGCGGGAGAGGGTTTCAGTGAAGCACTCATCACACGAACCAACTGAGGCAAAATACTTGTTAAATTCGTCAGCAATTTTTTGAGGATCATCTATAAGTTTTTGAAAAGTTCTCGGTATTCTTTAATATTTTGTTTAATTTATAGGCTTTAGCAGCTTTTATAACTTTCTTATATATTCTTCTATAATTTTTGAAAAATCTTTGAAAATTTTCGTTGTTTGTAGTCCATCTTTTGCAATAAATTTTGATATAGGTCCTAAAAACTTAAAACTTGATCCAAAAGTTCCTCTTGGACTAACCGCCTGTTTGCGCTATAACTCTTCTGTTACGTCCTGTATTGGCCTTCGATATTCCGTTGTCTCGGTTTATTTCTTCCTCTTTTTAGTATATTTTAATATTATAAAGAGGATTGACAACATATTGTGAATTAAAATACAAGAGGTTGCTAGTGTTTTAGATCGTAGGATTTTTACATTCATCGTTAGTAACGTAGGTCGATGTATACAGTGCTTATAAATTGTCATCCTGTTGTAGGTCTATGTTAAATATACCTTACTTAATTGAATGTAGTAACTATGTCTTATCTCTTCTGATGGGTTACTAACCACACGCATGTAACTAACCACGATAGTGTAGCCTTCAGACAAACTGTAGTAAGGCAAACTGTACTCTAAAGTTTACTTCGCTGTTGTAGTAATAACTGTTACAAGTAGAAGTTTATGGTTTAAATGAGAACAGTGTACAGGTATGAGATTAAAAAAAAACACTAATAAACCTGAATGAACACATTAAAGGTAAGTGGATTAAAGTTGACGACCGTCAGAGTTTATAAGGGAAGATTATTCAGGAAAGCAGTGCTGCAAACAGGTCAAGAGGTCGGACAAACACGTAAGACCTGGCACGAGCTTTCACGGTGTCTCTTTCTTGAAATACTCAAGGAAAGTTTCAATGTCAATGTCACGTAAACGTTTTCAGGACGATCCGTTGCCACGCACAAGAGTATGAGTTATCTAAGCTAAGACACTGTAAATAATTAATACTTTTATTTAGGTATAGTTATGAATCCCTGGATTGTATGATTACGTGCTAGTTTGCACTTCGTAGCCGTCGGTACATTGGGTATTACTATTACGTAAAAGATTACAGACGAGATCATACAAATACGTAAACTTCCTTATACTTCGCTTTAAAGGTCAGCTCCAGGGGCTATATGATTTTGAAATATTAAAGCCTGGTCATATCCAACACGGGAGAAGGTACGCCGTAACTGTTATACTTCTAAAATAGTAAATTGTAATATATGCAATTGTACTGTGGTTAACCACGGCCATGGCTCATTTTTTCATGTCAAGTTAACAAAAACCCTTTCAACATGGTTATGGTGGTTATTTTGGCTACAGTAGTCAGTTATTTTGCATTCTTATTGAAGTTGAATCATAGTTTACATGGACCTCTTATTTAGATTTGATGATGTTTTCTCATTTTTCCTCTTACTTAATAATTTATCACGTCCGATTCTCGACGAAGGGCTTAAAACTGTGACTTTAAACTGATCAACTATTTGAGTACCAACTACTCTACGATGTTATTTGAGTAGTAAATTAGATCCAGAATTACTTTGCCATTGCCTTAAAATTATGGTTTATTTTTTTACCAGTAATTTTTTCTTGTTCTTTTATATTTTTGTAGTTTGTAATTCTTATAAATACTAGTATATATCTAAGTAGATTTATATATTTGTTTTTTTAATAATTGGTACTAAAACACAGTACAATCGATATGTCGTAATAAATATAACTTGTTGAAGACTATTGACATATCAGGTAGCATCGATACAACAATCGGAGCAACGCTTGTTTTCGAGCATCATTCAATTAGAGCACCATTCTCAGTTAATACACACATCAAATTGTAATTAAAGTCTATTCCGTGGTAATCAACTATTGTTTGGGCGGCACACAATATCTAGGCATAACCTTCGAGTTCCTATTCTCATTTGTATCCTATGTTTGCTACTGAATATTAGTGTTAGTTCAAAAACATGTATACGTACTTGGATACTTAAAAAAATGTATTCCTATTGGCCTATATGTTAAGTTTTTTATAAAAGTTTTATACTGTTTCTTTCAATTTAGATATTATATAAGTTTCCGTTTCCTATGTTATTTATTCTTCATAATAACTTAAAATAGTAAAATATAGTTCCTTGTTTTGTGTAGCCCTTTTTAGAAGTAAAAAGGTTGTCTTTATAGCGAATCTCAAATATAACTCAAAATAAAATTATCCAACCTCAAAACCATGACAGGAAATAGTTGTCTTTAATGGAAGAAGCCTCAAAAACTATTAAAGTACACTATACCATACCTAAACTTATATTAACTTTTTATTTTTTTAATACAACATACATTACAATATTTTTACTTCCACATCCATTACTCTGACCAGAATGAACGTTAGTTGCCGTAATCTCGAACCCTGGACCCTGGCACCCCATGTCCAATCCATTCGATTTTCAATTATAAATTCACAGTCAAACATCGATTATCACTGGTCCGAATTAATCCATGATTTACTGACACAGTTAAAATATGACTTTAAATTTGAAAAACGTTATGTTTATTAACCCGATTCACTCTAATGGCGGTTAAATTAAATTATTCCTCTTAGTCTCATTATTAAAAAGGGTTATGGATATATACATGCTAATTAACAAAATACTGAATAAATCTATAGCCGGTAAGAGTACCTTCAGAAACTATAAATTTTAAATACTCATTTTTGGATAACGGACATCGGACAAACTACGTTGTCAAACTTTTATTATATTAACATAAGAGATGAATACTAATATAACGATTACGTGCTAGATGAGGGAGCGACATCAAGTAAAGATGTTTATTATTTCGAGTGCTGCTATCATCTGGCACTAAAACGGTATTTAAATTGTAACAAAAAATGAAACTTTTAGATATATGTTTAGATTTCTAATATTTTATACATGTTCCGCTTTTGAACGATTTGCGTATCCTTCTAATTGGTAAGACATTGCGCTAAAACTTTAAATTGGGTTTCGCAACTGGATAAGTAAATAAATACAAATGCCTTATTTTAGCCAGCGTATTTAAACTTACAATTGTTTTTAAATGAACTGTCGTCGAGTAAATTACAAGTAAATACACATAAATATAACCTACCTTAACTTAAATATTAGAAAGAAAAAATGATATTATTCTTATTTAATGTGTGTAATTTCCTGTGAGTGTAACTCTCAACTTACTTAAATATTTACAAAATTAAACTTTGTACTTGAAAGGGGAGGTCATTTTGGGTCGAAGTACGAAAAGCCCTTCCTCCCAAACTCAAGCTTTACTTTTTTAGAATTGTAGGGAAAATAGAGATTGCAATTCTGTCGGGTGATGCGTTCAGAGACCTCCTTCCTATATAAGAGCTCTCGCTTAAGTACTAAAACTCAGCTATATATATATATATATATATATATATATATATATATTATATATATATATATATATATATATATATATATATATATATAGACCTGAGTTTTTAAGTCTTGGAAGTCTATTTACATCCTCCCTTGAGATTCTGTTTCCGTATGCGGGATGGAAATAGCAAAGATTTGACAGAAATAATGAATGCATTAGCTAAAGCTTTGTCTCCGGCAGCAGCAGCCGTCTGAATCTGTATAGACCTCTCAACCTGCCAAGAGCACATTGGGAAACGTGGGTGATATGTTCAGAAAACGTAAAATCAAGGTCAAGCACGACACCGAGAGTTTTTTTTATATCACAAACGGTCAAGCCCTCACCATTGAGCCCGACCGCAACCCCACTCTTGTCAAGGGTCCACGTCAAATCGTGTGGGGCAACGTAAAGGACTGTGCATTAGTTGGCGTTGAGTTTTAGACCATTTTTAACTGACCAAGTGGAAATATGTTTTAGGTCAGAGTTTACTTCACTTATGGCTGACCCCAATGTTGCAGGCTGAAATCCAAATTCACCTGACAGTCATATGCATACAAATGCGCAGCACGACTTTGTACACAGTCTGGAAAACCAGATGTGTATAAGTTGAATAAAGTTGTATCATTGCCACGCTTGATGACCTTTTTTTTTAAAGCTACTTTTAAAGCTACTACACCATAATCTGGGTCTAAACTTGTTTTGAGATAAAACATTTCTTAATTTACATTTATTTTTGTATTTTTATAAATATTTTTACACAATATATTATCGTCCATCAATTTAGTATCCATGTCAAAAAACCTTAAATGACAGCAGTTGAGCTGGATGATTGAAATTATTGTAAAAGCAAAAGATATCAGAGTTTAAGTTGAAGAAGTACAAGTGTACAACGATTACTAAATGGCATCATTACTGTAAAAATTCCTTACCAACGTTTCGTTACAACATTTGTACTGGTTTCTCTCAACACAACGTAATTGCTCCAAACAACACGCAAACATGCATTCCTCACTATCTCAGTTACTGTTTCCAAACAAGTGATTATAGTAATCGTCACGAACGTTTCGGTAAAAATAGGATGAAAAACAAGCAACCAGTTTTGCTTTCTCCTAAACCAGTCGATCTTGTCGTCGGGACAAAGGAATTGTCTTTGTAGTTCAGCATTGAGCGTTGTGGTATTTTTAACATTAAATAGTACAAGTTTGAAGGTTAGAAAGAACAACGTATGTTCACGAGACAAAAGAACATTTGTAGCACTCATGACAAATTGGGGTTTCCAAAAACAAATTATTAGCTATCCTTATGCAAATTATATTACGCTTGCTATTTTCAAATTCAATATATAAATTATAAAATACACATTTGTCGTGACACTAGAATACGTTTGAAGTAATCTAGGGACTTGATTGTCAAACGTTATTTTGGTTTCGGAATCGTTGGTTTATTTGCAAATAGAATTATAACTTATATAAATATCTGGTTCAGTAATAAACTAAGTACACAGATTACTGGGACTTAATTACTGTGTACTAAATAACAGGTTAGATCTTAAAATGTAATAAAAATAGTTTGAGTTTTTATAGTTTAAATGTTATTAAATATTCTGCATCGTAGACCTGGAAGTATTTTTTGACAATTTCTTAAGGTAAGGGGTGTTGGCACAGTTAAAATATAACAAAACTTTATCCAAAATGTTTTATAGAGAAATCGTTACAATATAAACCAGGCATATATTTTTGGATACTGATCATAGATCCGGTTTTGCTTGGAGAATGTGAAAGATCGTTTGACCATTTCGTTCAACAGTAGTAATTATTGAAATATCTTGCCAGCTGTCGAGGCCGCTCTTTTTTCTGTAGGCAACAAAAAGCAAATTCTTAACGACTGTAGAAATTAATCTTTGATCTGTTACATTCAAGTAGAAAATACTATGACCGTCAGTGCCTTTAGGAAATGGTGCCGAGTTTGTGGACAAATCAATGTTCGTGATGGAGAATGAAGCAATCAACCTTCCACCGCGTTACTGCGACAGTGAAGGTGGAAAGCCAATAAACTGGTGAGAGCCATGAAACTATCCTTCAGATACCTCAAACAATACCTCAAACACCGGGTACACTGTGTTTCAAAACCTTATTGATGGTCTGTAAAACAAGAGATGAGATTGGTGATTATTTTTTGTATCTGGTGTACAAAGGTAATTAACCACTTTGATAAGTGCCTTGGTGTTATACACGTATTTCAGGAGTTGTATTTATTAAGTTTAATTCTAATAAACTTTTATTTGGTTTATATACATTTTACATTACTAAATGGAGGCAGTTTTCCTTAAATCCCTTTTAAAGGTAAACAAAAAAATGTAGTTTTTTTCCCATTCACCCTCACAAGATGAAGGAATCACATACCGGACATAGCCAAACGCTGGCTTACACACATTCCCCAGAGATCGATATCAATAAACTCTCTTTGTTATATGTTTTCAGATTTACAGTCCTAATTTTTGTTGTAAGATCGTTTCTAAATACAGCAAGGTGTATTTTTGTATCCTTTATCTTTGTTCTGTATTATTATATACTTCTATCCAAAACCAACAAATGCTAAAAATATTTGATAATAGGAGTATACAATAGCCACTTACAACACGTGCTACATAGTAAGTAATTGTTATCTAGATGTTGTAAAAAATATATTTTTTTGTTTAGTGTTCTTATTTGTTTAGTGATGGTTGTTCCAGATTGTATAATGTGTAATGCGCGTATTTTAATTAGTTCTTTGAACAGACATAACAAATATTCGCACATACACCTTACTCTATAAGTGAAGTTTATTGAGAGGCAGGGGGCGGGGCTGGTCCTGCATACCGGGTTCCTCCGGCCCAGGCTAATCTGCGCATCGAAGTGCTCACGGATGCGGTGGGACTGTTCGTGAACAATGGGTGATTACTCACTGCCAAGGAACAGGTTCTGTGCATTAATTCGCCCGCTAAACCCACCCAAAACCAAAAAGATTTTAACACTTCTAATAGAATCAGAATTTTGTCATCGTATATTGTCATTATAGTTATCGTTATGATGCTGCGGGAACGAACACAAAGTATATTAAAGAAGCAAATGCACTTTGAATTTACGACATTAACCTTACGATCCTTTAAAATATTTCTTCAAATGTTAGGAACACAGCTACCACTCCACCTCCACCGCTCAAATTTCAAAAATCCATGTTTCCATGTTTGTCCAATTTTCACGACAGTAACATCTTGAAACATACATCCTTTCAGAAAAAAACTTGACTTTAGAAAATAAAGAAATACATTATAATAAGAAATATTAGTGGGAATATGTGGTTGGTAGAGGTTGGTGGACCTATTTCAATTTGAAGATAGGCGACACCACTGAACAAGTTGCACTATTTGTACTGAAACGTTATCGTATTGCAGTTAACAGTCAGTACGTATGCACTTAGAAGCATTTTTATGTTTTGGCGACGAACGGTATCCCGTAACAGACGTAAAACTTCACAATAGTATCCATTGTTGTCATTTACCCTCAGTGGTGAATTCCCCATTTCATATTTAACGACATAACAGAACGTAATGAAAACGATGATGATCGTAGAAAGGAAACTCTACCACCAAAGAATTAATTAATTAAGGTTTACCTGAAATGGAAAGTAATTTATGTAAATTAATAAATTTTCATGCGTCTAAGTTACTGTTATTAATGTGCTTACCGGTGCAGATAAAAATATAACAGTTTGGTAGCTTTAATAATATTTTTAGTATTAAAATATAAAAGAAAAAAATAATGTGATAACTGCTACGTTTTAATAATATAATTTAAAACGAACATAACGAGAATTAATCTCCTTACATAAAAGGATAATTACAAAGTTCCATTGTCAGTAACAAATTTGCTTATTGGTAATTTTTTTAAGTTAATTTGCTTAAGTAATTTTTTACTTTCCGAGCTCATTGTGATACTGGGAACCAAATTTAAATACCCGGCGGGCTCACGCTTTAAATTTAGGTTTTCATATGTTAATCTTAACCCTAGATATTAATTAATCCAGGTATTTGGAAGCGTACATTCGACTCGTGCTTTGGCAAGAAACTTTATCAATCATCTTCACCTCGTAAAGTACCGACTCTCCTCAAGACCCTCGTACAAATCCTTTTGAATTTTTTCTAAATTCGTCATTTTATTTAGCGGTTTAAATTTCTTATATCGGAGGAATAAAATGTATATTTTGCGCACTGTCACACAGATTCTTGATAGTAGAACCCACCTTGAACATCTTATTTAGCAAATTCCAAAAGTAAACGCAAAGATACACATCTGATTGTAGATTTACTCAGTTTGGGATCATGCAGTAGAAAAAAGTATTTCTAAATACATTTCAAAACTAAATTAGAGCAGTACAATTCTCAACAGGCACAAGGTTCATTTGAGAAGAGAATTTGCTTTTTTTAATTTATTATAGTACGTTTATTAAATATTGCTTAGAAGTCTGTTTAGAACACAGTATAATAACACAATTACCAGTAAAATGCAAACATTCTTCGAATTAATTGATCTTCCAAATTCTCGTGAAAAATCAATGTGGAATTACGAAAACATCTAAATATGAGACAATAGTTTGTATCATCTCAAATATTGTTACTGAATAGAAGAAAAGACAAGGGGTTAGGTGGAGAGTCGTCATAGAGCTTTTGATTGAGTTCGTCACCCACATGTTTTGGATTGTCTGAGTGACCTCGGGGCTTCGTGGCATTATAATAAAGAGGTTTAGCTCCTATCTATAAGAGAGCAGTGTTTGCAGGTTGAAAGGAACCAACCTCATCTTTATTCCCAGTAAACTTTGGTGTCCCTCAGGGATCGATTCTGGGGCCAGTACTCTACTATTATCATGTAAACAATTTGCCTATGGCGAACAACCCGCTGGCTTTTTGTTCGCCATATATTGTTGAGAGCTTTTATAGCGTTCCTGCTAAAGTGTTGGATATGTTCATGTCATGTTTTCTTAACGCAGATAAACCAATTTTGTAATGGCTTATAGAAATTATAATCCAAGACAACGATTTTTCTGAATGAGCCAAATCAAATTCACCTAACATTCAAATGAATAACAGCTTGACAACAGAGTGAACGTATTAATAATTGGGAGTCCACGTAGATAATGACCTAAGTTGGTGCACTGACTTTACCAAGAGTAACAATATCTCTTTTTATTTGAATTTTCTCACTTGCTAAGCCACGAATGAAATATGACTTATTGCCCCGGGGCTCACCTACTCAATTTAACAGAATGTTTCAATTAAAAAAGAGAGCTGTTCGTGTACCTATTGGCCAAGCTAAGTAAACGAGATTAAAAGCTACTATTAACACATCAATCACCATATTTGTAGAATTAAATACTGTAATACTCACTGACGTGTATGTATGAAAACCCCGCTGTGAACAAGGCATAAAGCAGTCTTCAGCCAAAACAATATTGGAAATACAGATCTTCAAAACGTGGATTTGACCCAATTTTAAGAAAATTCCGTTAAATGAAAAAATGACATACGTTAGGTTGAAGAAAGACCTATATGTTTCAGAAACGTTTTGTTATTTTCAGAGAGGGAAGGATAACCTGTTAATAGAATTACCTGAATAGCTTCTGTGAAATTTTGAAGATACTTAATCTGAGCAAATAGAGGACAGAAAAAATGTACACTTATATTTTTAATCCTTGAATAATGAAAGATGTTATTAATATTCACGCAAACGGGTTTTAGTCGTACTATGTTTTAGTTATTCAGAAACAAACTCACACCTATTTTTAATTCATCATTTGAACGTATAAAAAGTATAAATTTACTAGAAATACAAACAAAATGTTTAGATGGGTATATATTATATCTTTAAAATGAGGCATCTCGCATAATTATCTCTACTACGTTAGACGCTTTAAAGTGTACGATATTGATACTCGAGGTAGTTTTGCCACAAATGGCTTTCAAGCAAATGCTCCTGAAGACTATTTAAAGAAGAATATGTTTTGGTCCTTACCCGAGTAATAGGCACTTTTTGGAAGAAGTATGGAGGATAAAGTTACAAATTGTTATGTTATTTACATTAATTATTACTTATATTCTGCATTTTTCCGTGATCTTAATTTAAATATGTCGTTAGTTTCAATGCCTAAGAATTGTGCAGAAATATTAAAAACAAACTTTTTCCTGTTTTTGTTATTTTCAGGGAAGGCAACTTAAAAGGCTGTGATAAAATAAGTACTTAAAACACTAATTTAATCAAAAAAGGATTGCGTCAACATAACTCAAATATTTGTAATAATTACTAATAACATAAAAGTTCATATTCCTTTGTCAACCTTGCAATTTACTATGGGAACTTTACTTTGGTGTTTGCCCATTTTAAAAAACCTCCAAAGTTTTTGAGGTTAACAGAAAAATAAAATTAGTTTTTTTTACTTGGACAATAAAATGGATAACACGATTGAGAGGAAATTGTAATGATACCACTTCAATCTGTAAACAATCTGTTTCCACCCTCGGGTAATCGAGTGGCAAGCTGGATACAAACAGTGCCGTTACCCTTGCTTCCTCGCTTTGTATTAACACTTCTCTCCTTCAGGTATCTACAAATAATACATTGCTTTTAAAAATTCTATAGTTAGGATGGCCCAATTTTAAAAATTATTACTCAAACATAGTCAGGATGGATGTGTTAATAAGTTGTAATTTATAAAGAAATCAAAATAGTTTCAAGATTAATAATAGTTTATTAAAAGTTTAATTCGAAGACTTTAAGTGTTTCAGAATGTTGGCGTTCACTTGCTTCCTGTAGGGTCCGAAGAGTAAAATGATCCTAAATCAACGCACGGATCACTAGCAGAGATAACGGCAAGAGTGAGATAGGTAGGTAGGTATTGAATAATGCATGTTGATGCCGTGGCAGGTAGAAATAGCGCATTGTGAACATTGTGAGCGGAGCAGAACAGGCCGAGCACCTCAGCAAGCTGCGCGCCAGAGTAAGCCCATCAATAATATTGTGGGGGGAACGAAAATTAGGCACCGCGATGGAGTGGGAGGTGGGGAGCCGCACGCGAAACGCTCCAGCGAGCGGGGAGCGGAGCGGACTAGTGCCAGTGCCAGTGCCGAGCCGAGGCCTTCTCAGTTCTCAGTACCTGCCCGACCGTCACCGAGGCCGTAGGCAGTCGGTGCGTCCTCTCCGCGTTTTTTTAGGTTGACTTGTGTTTTCTTTCCTCGAATATTTCTCGTGCTCGGGTAAGTACTTGATATTTTCACTTTCTGTTTTATCGTTCTTCAATCCATTAAGGAGTAGATTACGAAAACATCACTGTCATTAATGAAGGTTTAAACAAGAAAATAACTTTCCGGAAGTGTCACTAAATTCTTTCCTTCACAAAACAAAACAAAATATCATTTACATTATAGTAAAATAAAGATATCCATAGAGAGCGAATGTATTCTCTTTTTTCCTATGATTTCTTTGAAAAATGTGTGTATAAACAACTAAAGAAAGTGTTTGGGCATCTTTGCAAAAAGTAGCAAAATATGTATAATCCTTATTCTTTGACAGTTTTCTTTTCAAATCTTTTATTGCTTGTTTTTTACAAGTCGCAATGACAATTAACACCAATTGAATTAAACATTTATAACTAACTAAGTATAACTATAACTAAGTTTTATTTGATTCAGTTCCGAGAATTTAAAACTGTATCACAACTCATAAGTCGTTTTATACTCGTACATCTCATACTTAAAAATTGTGTTCCTTGCATTTTAATAAAGTGGTCAGTCCCTTGATTGTTGTACCATATACTATTGTCTTTGGTTCTCTATGATTTGAATGTTTTAACTGCGCATATTAAAAAGAAAGGTGGTTCAAAGAAAAATTAATATGATGTAGATTTTTCAAATTTAAGTTTCAAAAATAAGTTTCAAAGTTTTACTCACAAGGAAAAGTATATTTACATTGTGGGCCACTGTTTACCAAGATTTAAACGTACTTCATGTCAAGTGCCAATTCGATGGCAATACCAAAGAATAGCAATATATACATAACACACAAACGTTCCTTTTGCATGGCGGTGGGTTTATTTTTGGCTGCAGGGTATATTTCAGATTACAACAGTGTTGCTGGATAATTTGCAAAATTTACAACTACATTTGGATACTTATTTTGTAATTGATGTAATCGGTAAAATATTACAACTATTAGAAAAGTATTGGATTTACAACAAAGTTGGCAATATTAATGTCGACTGCCACTATATATTATGTTTATTACTAATCAAATGATTTTTACTTTATTTGGCAAAATATTGTTGATTGCGCAGTACACCACTTTCAAATATGTTAACTACAACTAAATATATCTTCAAATATATCAACAATACAGAGCAACAAGCATTGTTTATTTTAGGTACATTCGTTTATAAACTGATGTCCTACATGATCTACACGTTTCAATATTAAGTAAAAACAATACAGTGCGTGAATTAGGTACATGGTTCTGGAGTTTTAGATATCCAGTACCGGACCTAGAAGATGAAGGGCTCAGTATCGTTATGTATGGGAATATGAAATGGTACCCGTCCAGGAATATGTGCTTTCCCAAACGTTTAGTAGTATCATTTTCATTTATTTATTGTATTTAGTTCATTTATTTTCACGTTTACTTAGCCTTTAGATAAATTTTTGTTTTAAATATGTAACGTATGTGTATATTTAAAACAAATACCCAGCCGGGAGAGTCTGTGGATGCAAGATGTGGCTTGTGGACAGTATAAACTTTGACTTAAATGTCATATTGGAGAAACTAAATGCCTGAAATAATCTTAAACTGTCTATAATGTGATTTCTACAAAGATCTCACTCGGATGTTAGAGTTTTAGTAATTTGTTAAGCTTTCTTCAATATCTATTTATGCTAGGTTAATTGTTGGTTCAATATTGTATGTTGATGTTATCGAATTTTGTTTATTCTTGTTTATATCACATTTTAGTATTTACTAATACGTTTTTTGTTAATGTGTACACAGTTATTTTTTACTAGGACTTACTAAAACTCAATAGAGGATTGTACACTTGTCATACTAATGTAATAAATATAATCTGTTGATGATTCTTTTGAAGAATAGTTGTTTTGTTGGCATTTTGTTTTTTGTTATTATATTGGGTTACTACTTATATGTTTTAGTTTTAACGTTATAAAAAGCTGATGATTAGTGAGAACTTCACAGTTACTGGATATTGGAGCTATGAATCTAAAAATGTACAACATATTAGGATTTATATCTAACGACGCGACGTGCCAGTTCCTGTATGTACGTAAGCTATGCTTTGATACATTTCTAAATATAAATATGTCAGATAATATGTGCAGGTTTTTTGTTCTACAGATATAGCAACTTGTATACGCTCTGTGAATCACGTAATGGACTGACCCAAGAGCAAAGGCGACGCGACCCCACCTTTGGCCACAGTTATTTAAAATAAAATCCTGATATTAGGATAACCTATAGAATCACCACGTCACGTGTCATTCACTAATACGTACCCTAGTTAGACCAATGTGTTATAATTCCCATGCCGACGCAGATTTACTCAAACCTCATTAGTATAAAGTCAGGGTTGTGGCATAAGCTGAAGAATAAATTTGCCAATCGTGGTGCATGAAAAGAACTCTTCAATAACAAAGCTTCCAGAAAACTGTTGTTGAGACTTACTGCCTACCTACTACTGGGGTCTGACTACCCCTGTACGAGATCCAAGAGTTTGTGCTCAATGATGACGTCAAATTCAACAATTGGCTGTCAGGTTCCAAATAGGGTTTTTCTAATCTCAAGCCTCTCACAATTCAAATAATGTGTTTACCAGTCTTCTATGGCTGATTACATGGTCTAGACCTTGGACCTGTGGTAGTGAGTCCTAAGGTGTGCTAAGATCCGTCGAATAATAAGAAGCCCAAACTAGTTGCTTGATTGTTTCTGCTCCCACCCTAGTAGGGCTTTGCTTCCTTTGGTCACGTTTAATTCAATGCTCATTGCCTAGAGCTTGGCTTCCTTTTGGCGAATATCATACAGAAAATGCATGACATGTTGTGTTTACAAATTCGCAGGCAGATTGACATACTTCGCTGCTTGAATAGCAGTGGGCTTCGCTTTGTTAGACCATATCCAATAATACACTGTTATTGACACAAATTGAAGAAAATTACATTTATCTTTTATGATGCCGTTCTCTAAATGACTGTAAGTACTCCTATTCACGCTGGATGAAAACATTTCGGCATGACTCTAAGTACTCCTATTCACGCTGAATGAAAACATTTCGGCATCTACTGCCTTAAGATGGCTCCCCACAGAGAAGACTAATATTTCAAGACAGTGATTGTGATTGAGTAATGTCTTGACGCTGAATACCCACAATACTCAAAAGATAATTATGATAACGGCTGAATAACCTAAAGAACTAAGAGAAATCAAATAATTAATACCTGGATATCAGGTCCTTAGTATTGTGGTGGTGTGGTAATGTAAGTATAGGGGCATATTTCAGTCTACCTTTAAGGTTTCTTATTGCTTACTGCAACGTCTCTGCTGTGATACAACTATTTTAATCACAGTGCCGTGCGGGAGTCTGTTTAAGGATCCGTACTTAACAGGACCATATTCCAAATTCTCATTTTTTAAGAGGTTAAATATAAGAAAGGACCATATGGTCCTAATTTCGCCTCAATAAAGAAGTGTTTCTTTTTTTACTTACACTAGCCCCTGAAGAAAAAAAATCCGGAGGGCAAATTCCGTGATATTGATGACAAAAGGATGTCACCGAATCCTGAGATGACATATTAATAACGACATGGATACGTGTGTGTAGCTCCCATATTTGTTTCTTATCGTACATGTTCAGGAAACAGTATGGGGACCTGGGAGTTAGGTCTACTCCATTGGTATGCGGACACTGAGGAAAACATAGTATCCCAGCTAAGATTATAGGTAAAAGGAGTAACCCCAGTACCAGAATAGAAGAATAAATTTGATGCAGCGCATGATTTTTAAATATAAATAGATTATACATGTTTTTAAAAAAATACAATTTTATGGTTGGATCCTTTTAATCATCTACTTAGATGGATGCTACTGGTTTAAGTATTTTGTTTTATTTCTCATTCAGTTGGGAATGTAACAATAACACATCTATCATATAAATATTACACTACTTATTCATAATAACGCCTCTGAATAAGGGATACTAAATACATGCACTGAGGGATATAAAGGAATTATTTCCTCACCTTTGCCTGAATTGAGGACCTAGGGCCTTTTCTAAGGATAATAAATCTTATGTCCTTGAATTAGTCTCATGTTATCTGGAACTAGAACTCAATTTCTTTAGAAAAATTCAAGATCAACGTCATATAACCAATAAAACCCTTAATTCTCATTAAAATCTCAAACATACTGAAGAAACAACCATATTAATTCAGAAACATCATATTTCAATGAATACCATCTTGAGTTCAATTCAGACAGGCAAAATAAAGAATGTATTTTGCATTAGCATGCATGCTACACAAAAAAACAGCGTAGTTTATTAAAAGCAACATGCGAGAGGATTGAAGTTTATCCAATGTTAGTAACATTGACTTGGAATACAGTTTTGTACCAGTGTAACCACTGGCCAGTAGTAGTTCATGATGTTTGAGAAAGGGCCATCCAGGAGCGAAATAGTCACAACGTTATCCGACCCCACATATTGTAACTGCACACCTTTCTGTAGGATCCCGTGCCTCATCACGGAAGACAAAGTAATATGTGTCGATTTTGGAAGTATGATTTCAGTGCTATAATCTGCTGTGTGGCCGACAGTAAAACACACATCATTGTGCAAATTTACACAAATAAAATTATATTTCGTTTAAGATTGGAATTCAAATATTTATTTCCATTAGGTACTAACATCGATGGTAAATAACTATTGAAATCAAATTTTTATTTCCCTTTGAAAGCTAAATCGGTAAACTTTAGTTTCTAGGCACATTGTATTATTTAGTTGATAATGTTATTTTATATATTCACATCTTCCAAATTACTCTAAACCTACTAGAAAATAAGAACATGTGTGAGTAAAATACATTTTTGATATTTAAATTTCTTATGTATAATCCAGTCAAGCTTTTTCGATAGCTTAATTGCTACACATAATTATAGTAAGTAATATCACCTTTTACTGTAATATGTGGTATTATAAGACTAAGGACTTGAGTGATTATATTTTGTATCCATTAACGTTTTTCATCTAGAAAACATTGGATATATCATAGTAATGTTTATGTTGTTCGTAGATGTACAATATTTTAATTTTTTCGTTTAATTTTGAAGGAAATAATTTTACAGCACGAACATATCAATACTGTCCATGGTAGAGTAAAATGAGTAGAAAACCCGTGTAGTGGTTTTCGAGCAATTCACAACTCTAGACAAATGCTGAGCAGTAGTTGTGAAGCGCTTGGCCACTATTGCTTATTACACCGGTAAATAAAGATTTATCTTTGTGAATGACTATTTCTCCTGACAAAAATGTCATACTCAGGCCTCCATTATACTCGCTAGCTAACCCATGGCACCGGAACTGAATTAATTCAGATTTTGATATGCATGCCATTGCGGGTGGGGTATTACAGTCTAATTAAAAGATATACGGTAAAAGTGTTTAAATAAGTTAGTTTTAAATAATAAATTCCGTAAAGAAACAGTTTCTCCTTATTTTGGAGTAATTTGAACTCTTTATAAAACGATGGGAGTCAAAAAGTCGATGTTCTAAAATCAATCAAAAGTTATAAATATTTGTTTAAAATCCTGTGTATCTGGGAAAACCTTAAAAGGAAATAGTACACGACATACTGATATAAAATAAAATAATATGACACGTTATTATTTTAAGGCCCAGAACAACGTTGCGTGTGAAAAGTAGAATTCAGAAAACAGAGCCTATTTTATAACAATGTCATTATTATAGTAATCATTCATTTATATTCATCTGTGATGCGATGGTTAAATATTGATTTTTAATACTTTGTATAGATATCGTGTGGGGTACAGCAAATAAATAAATAAATTTCAAATTTATAGTATAAAGAAGTTAAATTGTAAAAAAGATGCTCGGTAGCTCGATATTTTTGTCATTTTTATAAAAGTAATAAATAACGGAGACCATAAAGAAATTATTCATACACAGTACACAAATGAAATGGTACGTAATTTTCCATACGTAATGTTTTCGGAGCACGGACGGGTCAACTGTACTAAACAGAATTTAAATAATACAATCTGCTCTTAATTAGTGGGACCGGTTGTTAAATGGTACTAAAAAAGGGAAAACATAATCAGTGACAATTGGCAAAGTCCAAAGTTCGTTTAGACATACAAACTAAGCGAATCGTCCATGTTGTGCGTTTTGTAACTTTTTAAGAACTAAAAACGTTTTTTTCCATTCATCCATTCTCTTTGTCACCTAAAATCATAACATAAACATGATGTTTATATTTGAATTAACATATAGTATGTCATATTAAATAGGGCTTAAAGTACACAATTTGTAATTATAACAATATCGTCGGAGGTTACTAAAATTGCGTATCGACTTAGGGAAGTAAGCTTTTAGAACCACGATTCATAAAGAAATTATATTTATTTATTTAATTCAATTGGTGTGAATTTTCAATTTTGTATTACATATGTCTTTTATTACATGAAAAAATATTCAAAACTAGAAAAACGTCCAACAAAATGTTATTTTCCAAGAATGTATATTTAAAGACTCTTTAGTTGTTGACAGTTAACTTAGATAATTTGTTAGTTTATTATTATGTAAGACTTAATAGGGGTTTTACAACATGGGTTTTTCTTGAGCAGCTAGTTATAACCAATTAACTACTTAAGAATTTGTTATCATATTTTTATTTAGTATTAATTTAAGGCTATTGATTATTCGAGTTGTTCTGAAAAACAGTAACTGTACTGATAATTATTTGTAATTAAAGGCATTTCAATTTAATTTTTTGTAAACAATTGTTTTTTAAAAATAATACTTAAACATTTTTTTAACTAAAGTGATATTTTCACAAAAGTATAGAATAGGTTTTATGATAGTGTAAAAAGGTTTAATTGCCAAAATTCACTCCTGCTGAGGATATGTTGCGTATGGTCGGAACAGGGCAAACATGTTTGGCGAGTAAATGCGTCCAGGCTAAGAGACCTTGAGGTTTGTTGGAGAGTCCAGTATTACCACCTTGACATTGAGGGAGAGATGAACACTGACAACATTTGTTTGACGAGATAGCAGTAAAAAACACAAACAAATTAAGTAATATTTCTCCTTGACGAAGACCCTGAATGTCCTTGATAGGTTACATACTTCTATATTACCGAAATAACCTTTAATGAGTTCTTTAGGAGTGAAAGAAGATTTATCCTCGCTAAGCTGTACTATTTTAGCTTTCCAATAGACCTAGTTTAAGTTAAGTCCGTCTATCGATTGACCTATGGTCCAAAATTAAATGGTTTATTTATTGTTTAAATTACAGTTACTTGTGCTGGAATCGTGCCAGTTTACTACTGGGCTTATTATTGTTCTAGTTTTGTTGAAAGACAAACTTATACTCTACTTTTTCAATGCTTACTGGCCTAGTTAGCACATTATAATATTGTATATCAAAAGGTGTCTAAATGTTTTTGTCAGCTAACTGAACTACTTCATGGACTATAGTCCCCCGAATCAATAGAGCTGAGATGTCAATTTTGATTTTCATATTAAAATTAATAGGATAATTTCAACAGGGACGAAAGAGACTGAATTTCATTCTGAATTAAAATTCACAGTTGCTGAAAATTATTTTTTAATTTGCAATAACAATTAATTATATCCATTTTATCCTGTTTCGTTGTAAAATATAAAAATAAATTTATTCAAAATTTGTAAAATGAAATCCAAGTTCTCAAAATACGATCAATAAAATCAAATTTAACTTCACTTCTAATATTAATAAATCTGAAACAAATCAAATTAAAACTCTTATATTAAAATTTAAATTCATGTTTAATTATTTAAAACTACAAATAATTTTGTCCAGGCAAAGACCGAACTAAAACATTGCATGTGAAACGTATTTATAAAACTAGATACAATTTATTTTATTAACTTCGAAAGACACTAAATACTAGTATTATCTGTATAACTAATACATTATAACTAAACATAATTACTTAATTATTAGTTACAAACCGTGATTTATTCATAGAGTCCTTGCAAGTTTGAGCCTAAAGAGGATCCTCTTAACACTTCCGAAATCACACGAAGAAGTGGTCTATAAATCTTGTTACGTGAACTTATTTTTCTTACCAAGAACGAAAAGTCTCACGGCACGCACGCCTTTGTTTTTTACTCCCCCTCTTCCCCCCTTCCTAAAAAAAATCTGGTTATAAGCGGCGGATCTAGCCGACAGGCTGTCGAATTAAAGGCAGACCCAACCGTAATAATGTAGTAAAGAAAACTAATATTTTTAAAACTTTGGTAGTTCTGCTTTAATTAAATATTAAATTAAACGCTTGCACATAGACTACGTTCTTAAAATTTAAGTTTTCATAAACCCAATTTTGAAAATCTTAATTAAAATCTTATAATCGACTCATTCTCGACTATACCTCTAAAAGGGCCAAAGGCCATACTACAAGAGTTTTAGGTCCAATTTTGATTTAATGCTTTTCAATTTTCACCATGTAAAACTTATCACGTTATTTTAATATACATAATACGCTCACTACCTACATATGATGCTAGGTTATCTAAAATTCAATTCATACATAATAAATTAAACGCAAGTAACCCAAAAAATGTTTTGAGATTACAATTTAGAGTATTATTATTTTAAAGTATCGTTCGATGTGATTTCTACAGCGTGTTATTTCCTCCATTGGCTGTAATGTCAGTTTATAGAACTTGAGACAACGCATGTACATCAGAGGTTAGGATTCCTTTCAAATATTAATCAATAATCAACAGAAAGCGTGCTTGGTACAGACACGAATTGTTCCGAAATAATCCGAGTCCTTACGAGCTGATGCACTGTATTATGATATAATGAAATGCTAACCACAAGATTACTATGCTAACACTTATTAACTTTTCATGCTGAGGAGAATATGCCAAATGTTTGCTGACAATGTAGTCAATAGAATACGAATAAGATAGTGCATTGTGTACTTTTAAAACATGTCCATCGTAATTGCAACTCTATATTCGTTTTTTATACATACATACACATGTATTAGAGACATAGCAATTAAGTGTCTTTAAACATAACTTATGACATAATATTTTAAATTTTACCATTTATTCGTAAGTTATTTGTAGTTTTTTAATTAAGACATTATTTTGTCTCATAAGTTTAAAATCAACATTACTAAATGTAAAAACAATTTTAAAACATATATTTATGTTACATCTGTGTTTTTGTCAGCAATATTCAAGCTTATGAATTTATATAGTATTTGTATGCTGTACAGTAAGCAAGTAAATTCGCAATCTAATTTATTTGGCTGATTTTACACTACACACCTAAACCATTGTAAACAAACTTTAAAACTTTACTAAAAATTATGTTATAAACTTTGTACCTGTCGGTTTCTCCCAGTTTGAAGTTGCTAAATAATGGAAATTCAACTTGTTTTCCAGTAAGGTTAAGTTATAACGTAAATTTAGGTTTTATAACTTGATTCTTAACTTTTTTATCGTTATGCTCTCTTTTTTATCTATGACTATTTTAATGGCCTTGTGACATACTTTCAAAACTACCACGTGTTCATAACTAGGTACACACGTACACAATAGGTAAATCAGCTGATCAACTGCTTGCAAATGTGGTTGACCTAGAATGGTGACATCAGTACTTTTATTGCCAATATAGCTTTTGTCTCCTCCTCTATATACAGTCATTGATAGAATAATGAACACAACCGCTCTGTTATACACCATAATATGGGTTTTAGAACGCGCTACGCTCGAACGTAATTCACTTAAACCTCGCGTGTTATGGCTATATAACGCCATACTTGCGTAATTACTTGAATGCGTTATTAGTACTACTCACCATATTGTATAAGTTTCACACAGTTACATGAGTAAATATTCTTCTAGACAATAAACTATCAAGTTTGTGTGTGTGTGTGTGTGTGTGTGTGTGTGTGTGTGTGTGTGTGTGTGTGTGTGTGTGTGTGTGTTTCTGTATATCGCACTACAGATTGAATATTTTTATTTTGAAAACTTTGTCATGAAAAGGTAGTATCACAACAAACGTAATTATTATAATTTTTATTTGAATTTATTTCTTTAAGAATGAGCTAAATATCAAAATGATTACTTTAGGATAAAAACTGCTTAATTTTGTGTAGAAAAGTGGAATTAGTTCAAATAAAATATATTTCATTACTGTTAAATACACTGTTGGTCAAACCTAAAATCCATAACTAATTTAAAAGGAATCAAATATTAAAAACTGAGTATGAAATTTCTATGTGCCATATGTTGTTAAATTTCGTTACAAATCCTCATTGATAAAAAAACGAACTTCATAGTTTTAATAATTTAATTTTAAAGTAACTTTGATTTTAATCACAATGATTACATTAAAGTTGTATTAATTGTTAGGGTACCCTATCCCTTATAATTAATGAGATGAAATCTTCTTAAAACATATTATTTTTCGACAATACGTGGGTGCATTTTTATGATGTCGGTCTTTTTAGCTTTTCTTGTGTTTCATTCATGTGGAGAAGTAAAGGTCACAGATGTAACATCGTCCATTATTGTATCAAGGTTTAGTACGTCATCTTTTTCCTATATAGACTGAGAGGTCCTGCTGTGGTAGTACCAGTGTTTTCTTTGAGCAGCAGTGTGACTACTAGGGAGGGAGTTACCTCCAATAGAAAAGGATTCGCGTTGGCACATAGAACCACAAAACCATATATAAATCGTTTTGGCAGAGTTTTGCAATTATTTCTTAAAAAAAAAAAAAAAATAGTTTACTTACTATTCAACACCTTTCTCGATGCCTAGAGAGTTTATTTGTAACAAAATTAAGCAGAATATGACATGCTTTATTTCTTTTTCTAAGGCATAACAAAAGGGTACTTATTTATTATATCTTTCACAGTTATTTTTGTGAGTTTTCGGTTAAATATAACAATAACTTGCTTAACTATAATTAAGGAAACTGATATTTAAAAGGAATAAATAATTGTTTGTCGTATTGCTCTATCATTTTAAAGATCTCAATGTGTAAAGGTCAATCAAACGACCCGTTATGACAGTTGGAATTGCTCTCGGGTAGGGAAATGGAGGTTGGTGTTTGAGTAGGGTGGCAGTCTCGTAGACAGTTAGAGTAAGGAAGTTAAGTTCTCTTTTTTCAAAAGATCAATATATTTGCTCTGGGTAGGATAGGTTTAAGATACGGGTATGACAAGTTACGATATGGATCGGGTAGGTTTAAACACGGGTAGGGAAGATTAATACATATGTGAAACAGTTATGTTTAGTTAACAAAATCTAAAAAATACAAAAGTAAGTGTAGTCGTTGCAATGAATGAGTATCGACTAAAGTACTAAGCTGTCTTCATATGCGTTTTTACCAAAATGTGGTAACGCATTCAAAGTGATTGTGTTTTTAATATCTACGTCTTTATGGCTATTATATGTTCAAATAAAGGAAATTCACGTAACTTATCATAAACAAGACCTCTTATCAATAACTATACAATGCGGTAAAATTACCGTAAAACTCGATAAGTATTTGTTTTGTTTGCTTCGTTTATCTTTTTGCATTATTGTAAGGTTGACCTACTTATAAAACTTACGAAACTATGTTTGTTTAAATCAAATAGAAATCCATCCCAACTCTAAACACAAGTTTATACTAAACCCATATTTGTGGTGAAAGTTTTTACATCACAATAGTAGCCATAAATACTCAAAAACATTAATGTAGTATATTTTCTTAAAGAAGAATAATTTCTTACAAAATTAACGTCTACCTGATTATTATGGATTATGAGTGTGTACTTTTAAAGGTATGTAATAATTTAATAGTTAAACTGGACGAATAAGCTAAGTATTTATGGTTTATTTGGATAAAACAGGTAATACAAATTATGAAACTACTAAATGTTTCTTTATTTTGGTATCACTTGATGAGCTGCGCACCAAAAGAAACGTCACTATCACGAGAAAATACTATAATTTGTATAAATTAAATAAAAAAGCAATATCAAATCAAAGGGTAATATAAACATTATTAACTGAACCAAAATACCGCTTTTGATGTTATTAAACGCCGATGATTCAAAATTTTTGCCTAGCAGTTTATGTTTTAAGCTACATAAATGATTACAATATATGTCTTGTATACATGTAAAGGGATGGTTTGCTTTACAAACGTGAATTTATTGAAACTTTTCAAAAACTCAACAAAACGTTTTTGTTTTCTCTTATCAACAATCTAGTAGTGATTATAAAATAATTTTACCGTCCTTTTACTCCCACATGGATTCCGGTACAGTAGCTTCTATTTCGTTTAAAAAACAATTTGATATACTATATTCTTTTACAAACCGAGTAGTAATCGATTAAGAACCAGCTTTATTGAGGGTCTTTTTAATTAAAAATGACACTTATTTACAAGCCATTATAGAAAATTAAAATAAGTTTTAAGCTTCTTTCAGCAAACGCTGAAATACATATAATGACCAAACGTGTTTAGCATAGGAGTAAGCTACAGAGAAAAATTGCGTTGGTCTAGATCCTACTAATTCGGAGGTAGTAACGTGAATTTTGTCGCAACAAATACCCAAAATGATATTTTATAGACATTGTATCGTACTTACCAAGGTTTTTAGGCTAACCTAGACTAAATAGGGAAAAGTGGCATCGAAATAAATCATTTCGATTCTTGCATTTTTTAGAAGACCACCGCTCTTTGATCAGTTGTTTCTTGCCGGTAATGATAAACAGAATCAAGCATTAAAAATGGACGCAGCTAATCACAACGTGTTGAAGCAACAAGCTCTTGTTTTACTGTACGTAAATAGTGAACCTCAGAAGAACCTCGAGTATATGAATGTGCCTCTGATAAATGGAAGTATCGGCAAGTTCCAGTGTGACTAACAAGACTGCATCGATGCGTTTCTACGTATGGTAATATTTGCGTTGTGTAATATTTGCCAGCGCTCTCAGGCAGGAAGTGGGTATCGGTAGTGGCAAGTGTATTCCCTCCAGTTCCGCCGTGTCAGATACAAAATTGAGGTTGTGGATTATCTTCTTAGACAGGATTTCCCGTTACATACTTAACAGTCATCGTATCTGCTTTCATTTATCTCTCCAGTTCTGCACATGGCCGTTAGTTCAAGAGCCAGCGAGATGATTGCGACATAAGGCTATATGTGTGAACACGAGATGGGTATCTGTATTTTATCAAGAAGTTAAGGTTTCTTCACTTTAATATGCTGATGCTACTGTTGCATTATTATTATTGTTATGTCGTTATCGTATCTACTTACCAGTAACTTTGAAAATTATTCTTTATTCTCTTCTTTATGCACGTGTTGTTGTGTTAATGTAGGACATTCGTAGACTGATATCAAAACAACTTTCATGTTATTGTGTTATCCATAATTTATCGTATTTATTGAAAATAACGGCATATACCAAGCCGGTATCCACGCCGCGGTCGCTGGGACTCGGCCAAGGGTCGAAGGTCACGTGGTGTTTTGAAGCCTCGTCCTCTTATTGCTGATGACCGCAGTCTGACCTGACCTCCTGATTATATAATCATCTCACATTATCTAGCTTTCGTGCATATTGTGCAAACAAACTTCATTGCCACGCCTACAGTTTAACAATTCCAATGTTCCAACATTACTGCTTCAACTTGCACTATGCAGATATATAAAATGTTCAACATTTTCAAAATGATTTAATCTTTATTATGGAACATTTATATTAACCATAACATCTACCATAACGTATTCTAATCCTTATCTGTGATAAGTGATTTACATTATTTAAATAATAATATTCAATGGTTTCAATGTCGATTTTATTCTATTTCTATGGCTCATTTTTCATATAGGGCTATGGCATTAAATGTTATATTGCGGCGAGTAAGAAATTAAATTACTATTACCACCAACATCTGAACTATTTCATATAGAATACACTTGACAGTTGAAGTCATACACAACGGCATAAGATAGCGTGAATTTTGTGTCCGTTATAATCAAAGGTGACAACCAATCTAGCAAATATTAAAACGGATGAAATATATAAATGTAGTAACAAAAATATTCATATCGAGAAACAAGTAGAATATTGTTGAAATATTCTACAAAACAAAATATATTTCAACAACATAAATAAATGAACTTTGTATACTTGAATTCATTCAACTTCTTACCTATTAGTTACTTAAATTAGACTAGTAGAAATTTATACATATATATGTATGAGTAAATAACTATACGTTAAACTTCACGGAAACATATCTTTAAATCGGCATAAACTCATTTCAACGTTTTATAAATCTACCTAACAGGTCTTTAGTACTAACCCTGCAGATCTCTGCACTAATTTGAGAGATTTCTGGGGTGTCAGACAGGGCATCTTAACCCTAGCTTCGTATGGTAAAATAAGATATCCTTCACCTTTTTTAGTTCTTTGCACTCACCTTTCGGTTAAATATGATTTATATGAACAGAAATTATGTAAAAATTCACAATAAAAGTATGGTATAATCAGTTTCGATGGTTGAATACTCTTTTTCCTATTAAAAGCCGTTTGCTGAGAATAAGTAAAACAATCAACTAAACAATAGGCCTTATCAATGCTTATGACATAACAATGAATTCCAGTTAAAGTAGTGAGTTGATTAATGTTCTATGGAAACAAAAGCCTATAAAAGTATATCTTGCTTTGTTCGTTATGTTATCAATCCACCCACTACATCTGTATGAGTCAAGCTACTGCGAAATACGAATTGTGGGTTTGCCAAAACCGTATAAACATCATAATGGCTCAACACAGGATATCGTAAAGTGGTATGCGTCAGGACGCAGAAATGAAACAGTCTATTCTAGTGGTCCGCTCGACTACAATGGACTATAAAAGTTTCTCATCAGTCAGAATAAATACCTGTTTGCAGTTTACGGTTATGGTTATCAAAGCAAGCTGAAATAAGTTTATCATTCGACTATAACTAGTATTATACGCAGTGCAAATTTGGCATGACGTCATTCGTTTAAACTACGACTTTAATTGTTTTCATTGAAAATTAAGAAACTTTTGTACTAATTTTTATAACTTTCAAACACTATAGCTCCGGTAACTTTTGTAAATGTATGAGAATACAAGAATATGCGTAGTAGGAGGATAATATTACATTTTTACTCTAATGTAGAATTAAAAGTATATTATTAGGAATATTTTTCCATACGCAGAGTTTTGTAAACAAAATGTTTACTTTTTAAAACACACAAGAACTGTTTAGCAGGGCTGAGATTGGATATTCTATTAAACTTTATTTTAAAACATGTCAATATTTTAACAAATATTATGAATATATTGGTTGATAATTTTCATTTAAATCTTTCATTGCCTAAGTGTATATTTAAATTCACTAAGAAGGTATATACTTACAAATTGATAGCTTATTTAATACGTTTTATAATCTTTATAGCTCAAAATATTGGATATATCTTTGTATTATCGATTTTGCGGGCACATATTTTGCCTTTTTTATTTTCATAGAGACAATAATGGACATATATTAAAGATTTTAACTATAACTCTATTTTTATCTTAAACGGTACACAAGCATACCAAGTTCATTAAGTCTTACTTGCATTACGTACTTTTTAGTTAAGTCGAAAAAGTACTTTTACCGTTATATTTCAATAAGAAAGGCAATCGGATCTTCTCCTATAACCCTAATGTCTTCCACAAATAAGCAGTTTGGTTTTTCTGTGATGTGAAGCTAACTCAGACATATGACCAAATTATCACGTTTATTTGTTATTGGGCAATTCTGAATACGTTTAGTACATCTCCTAATTAGTCAGAACGTAGGTATGCCCAGCCCCGATTCACTTGCAGTGCCCGCATTACTTCGCACTCCGGCCCTCTTTCCGTGTGTTTTAGAGTTTAAGTATATCCTGGAGGAGCGAAATACAGAATATAAGAATTTCTTCGAACGATTATCACCGATTTACATGTTACTCGGAAGAACTTGGCCTTCCATATCACAGTTTGAGAGAAAGCCCGTATCGGATAAAGTACGGAATTTGTCTATGT
This sequence comes from Homalodisca vitripennis, assembly GCF_021130785.1. Classification (NCBI taxonomy): domain Eukaryota; kingdom Metazoa; phylum Arthropoda; class Insecta; order Hemiptera; family Cicadellidae; genus Homalodisca; species Homalodisca vitripennis. Next base: position 70,630,572 of record NC_060215.1, read on the forward strand.
ATATTGGGACAAAACATGTTGAAGAAATTAACTTTTCTAAAATATAAGCCCTTACCTCAGTGTTTGAAGGAATATTTCGGAGTTTAATTTGAGATGATGATGAGAGGTTCATCTTGGAAGGAACTTGAAACCTGTCATTGGGTGTGAAGAAAATACGATATATAAAATCTTTTCTAAATTACTATGGCTTCTATTACTTATGGAGTGACTCTAAAAATCATTATTTTTTTACATTTTATGATTTGGTAAAATTCCTGATGAGAGGATGAGACCCCAATAAGACAGGAGAAAATGAAGAGATTATGATTTCTCCAGTCATCATGACTACTTACGTATTACTTTGGAAAAGTGTTTGTTCGTATGAGGGTCTGGTATGATGCCTTTGTGAGAGTCGCATGAAACATGTTTTTGATCACAATTAATTGATATAGTGGCATGTGGATTTCTTCCACTGTCTTTATTGACATATTTGAACATTAATGTATCAGTATCAAAAGTGGAAGAAATCCTCATGAAACCATATCAATAATGAACACACAAAACACACACACACACACATATATATAAATATACACATTTTAGCTTCTGATAGTCTGTTTTAGTGTAATCAGTGTAATAAAGATTATACCGAGGACAGAACTAGCCAGAAAAAGTTTGCCGAATAGGTAACAAAAGATTCTTACATCTGGCACCATGAGACATTAAAATAGTGAGAATGAAGATGGTTGTTAAATTTATTGTTTTCGTAGCACAAGGTAATCCAAGGACATCTAGGCTCAAAACTGATTCAACTTAAATTCAAACGTGATTCAATGTTCTCGTATTCTTACTTCCCACAGCACTGGTTCATGAATATATTGCTTGATATAGAGTTATATAACAAAAATTTAGAATTTGAATTTAATTCTAATCCAATTTCATGCTGTAGAAAATCTTTTAGGCAATTTTATTATAGATGCATTTTGAACTTTCCCTCCTATGCATTTTCACATGACTGACTAATGAAGTGGAAGGGTAATCGCTAGATTACAATAAACAGTTACAATAACATGTTAATTGCCAATTTTCACGAAGTTACAAAGATTCTTTTAATTTTGTTATAACGCAATCCGTTATGGAACTTTTATATTGGTACTAAAAATAATTAAATTGTCTGATATCATTGATAAAAGTTTTTAAAATACATAAAATTTATTCACTGGTATAAGATCGTGTCACGAATATCAGGCTCTTTTAAAGAATTATAAGAATTGTAGCAAACTTCTTTAAATGTGTTAACATTAAACTATTAGGGTTTAAATTGGCCAGTGAATTAATTAAAAATATGTCTTTGTAAATAAAAAAGATGTGAAATACTAAATAATAATACCACATGGGACCAAAGAAACACGGACAGTTCACTTGGCGAACCGTGCACTTCAGGCGTAAAAAGCTCAGTCATCTCACTTGGCAATCTGACTCCCAGGTAGGCGATGTTTTGACATACTTCTCAGATGCTATAATCACTTGACTTTGTTTCCGCTTCTTTCAAACTTTACTTTTAATAATTGTAACTATGTTATAACATGTTTATAAGAATATTAACAGTTTTGCAAGTCTGTTTCGAGATGTTGCGCAGCAATACAAAATGTTAACTATACGATATCAATATTTTAAGTAATTTTTCCGTAGTTCTTTTATGCTGTATCTTTGAAAACATTGTTATATGCATGACTTAAATCCAAAAATGTTACAAGAGAAGCTCAAGTGATAATGCACTATGTTTCTCTGTCTTACATCTTCATGTTTATTTTTTTAAGTTGTATTGACATTTATTATTATACAGTATACACAGTTGTAGTGGTTTCAATTCTATTGCTTAACGAGTTAATTTTAATCTAGTGTTTTCGAGGAAACAAAAAAGAACTTTTACGCCGCCTAAACGATTTACCACCAGGAAGGTCAGGATATCCTGTTGCAATGCACTCTGCCGAGGTCTATCTCGTCTCATTGTATGTCTCCATTCCATAACCATCTTACTATTATGGAACAAGTGGGGTAACGAAAAACGCCTAAAACTTTTTTTCTCATGGGGCTTTGCAGGTTAGGTGGATGAATAAAGTCTCTTTATAAAAGTAAAAAGAAATAACACGTAATTCTCCTACACGTAATTGTTTTCTCTTTCTCTGTGGCTGATCTAACAGATTGGGTAAGGCAAGTTATTCAGTAAGCTTAAGTTGAGTGGCGATTAATTCTTGCATAGTGGATACAGTATATCTAAACTAAGTCTTCGCAAAATAAATATACTTAATACATGTTTACTTGATTATAGTTTTGTCCTGTTTTTATATTATGGCACATGGTAACTACCTATTCATAATTAAAATAATATTACATATAAATAATGTAAACAAATAAAATGCATGTAAATTTTACACAATAATAATCACTGAATAATTTACATAACAATACTCTTTCAAAAATTGTAAACATGTAATCGATAACATGCTGGAAAAATAATAAAAAATAAGAATATAAACTAAGATAAAGAAATAAGCTCATATTACGTCGGTTAGTGAGTTGAGAATGACTGCCTAAGCAACACATCAGTGTTTTAGTAATCACGTTGAAACTTTGGAAGGCCATGAGTCAGAACCCTACACTCCAATTTATTTCAAAACCACAAAAGGCACAAACTAATAACACATGTGTGATAAAATAATAGTTTTAGATACCTAAAATCGCCGTTCGAAAATAAAAACATTCTTTTAATAACATAGACTAGTGAGAAGAACTACAAGGTAAGAGTACGTCACACCATGTGTCGCGTACTAGGATACGTTGAGGTTGCACGCAAAATTTCAAATCTATAGTACAGCTCATTTTATTCTCTAGATGTCCTACGGACAGATAAATACACAGTCATACAGAAAGGAAATTTTTACATCCCGTGGGAACAAAAGAGAAATCTTGTGAGTTTACTGAGTGATAGGCTTCAATTGCGCTTAGCCAATTTCCATGGTGGACATGCACCATCACAGAACTCATTCTTGTCTATGTAGAAATTAAGTTTTCTACAAAATTCAAAGTCTACAGATGATATCGTTCTCAAGACATCTTGTTGCCACATAATACACTTACATTTTTGTTCAGTAAGTTAGGTTTCATAGTAGTGTTCAAATAAAAGTTTCTGTAAGCTAGCGAGAATACGGTACAGCCCAACAGTGCGCTGAAATCAAATATTGTCAATATCATTACATTTTCTTTTGCTCATATAGAAGTGTCACTTCTTAAAATATCATATGATTACCATCCTGTTACTCATAAGACCAAAGTAAAAATATTCGCGAACGCTCAGCTAAATCACACGGAGTGACATGCAACATTGAAATCTGTGTCCCTTATATATACTGTATAAATGAAGCTTCATGCAAAATCTATATGTAATTTTTCCATCCCCAAGAGTGATATAGCCTTCCCTAAAGCTCAGACAATAACGGTAATTCCCAATTTTTCGTTCAAAATAAACAATATTACATTTAAAAACTATTTTTAATAAAAAAGCTATAACAATAAATTGATATTATATACAACTTATCTATCTATGAAACGGCAACAATAATAAATATATAATAATACAAATTCGACAGTGGTAACGGTGACTCAAATAAGGAAATGAACCACAAAAGCAATAATGCAAAGCAGTGATGCGGGAGGAAGTGATGCCTACGTGATGAAACAAGTGCAGTACGCAATTTTCCAGGCAACGGAGAGTATGTACTAGAGGCGTTGCTGCTGGAGAAGAAGAAATTTGAGAAGTAATTGTGTTCCCAGTCCACTCGGTCTCAGGTACAGTTCCATATACGGCGTAATTGGCACAATGAAGTCTCCTCCCTAAGAGGTGTTGCGGTATAAACGTGCACACTGAACGCAAAGCCACAGTCTCCATATTTATATTGATCCATTTGTACATTTGACCAATGTATCCATTCATAGTTCAACCAGGAATATTTGTTTATCTACTGAAAATGCTATCATCCTTACGTTTGATGGGAGCGTATCAAAGGGATTCGGATGTACACGGAGTATCATGGTGCTCTAGCCCCGGGCTCCAGCTGCGGGTGTGCGGCCTCGAGTGAACGTAGCTTGCTGTAGGGAGTACTTTCTCTTAACGGTAGTTCTGTATCCATTCAAATTTCCGCTTATTACCTACTCAGGCCTGCAGCGTGTAGCCGCTCAGCCTCTATGTGTAATGACTACGCTAACTGCCGTGTGCCGACCCTTCCGCTGCGCCGCGCCGTTGCCGGCCCCAGGACACATGTCCTCGTCCTGCTCTCCCCTCTTGCTCCTGCTCTTGTCCACGCGGAAATTGGAAATAATCCGGAATGCTGGATTTCTTTCTTCCGAGCTATAATTAAAGCTGTATATTACCGGCGTTTTATTTCCAATCAAGGTAGCCCTTTTTGGTTCGATTACTGTACTTAAAAGTAATTTATGAACTGCCGGAAATTAGTTGTTCGGGATAAGAGTCGCTAATGGTTCAAAACGTTCATTTATCATACGTACAAAATCTAAGAGAATTCATTAGTTTCAAGTCTGTAAATAGTGCATTAGATATGCTTTAAGGTATGTCCACTTGTTGCGTTGGTTTGTAACACGTTTAATTTGTTTCAAAATATCGTGTTAAACATAAAACCATATGAAGGACAATTTGTCCCGCTGTCTTCTAATTATCTTGTTGTTCTGGTAAAAAGACGGTTAAATGTATTGCCAAATCAAAGAAGCAGCTCAGCTAGTATAATATTTTCCCTCGCTCCAATGTTCCATAAGCTGTTGTGGCAGTGGGGGTGGCGTGAAAGTACGTAGTTCATAATAAACATACTCGAACAAATTATGGAAGCAAAACAGTAATTTAAACCCCTTGTAACCTTTTTGTTATACTAGTAAAACAAATCCTGGAGGTAACAGCCAACTCCAGAATTTAGCCAAAATAAAGTGAACTCATGTTTCATTTTTTTAGTACAGTAAGGAATATAAAGTACTTTTCTAACTATTTTAAAACTGGAACACTTGTAATGTTTAAAGTACAAAGACATTTCTTATACACTTATACATTTACAGTTATTAATGTCATCTTCCTTTCTTCCTTATCAACAAACAAGAAAAAACTATGTCTCCATTGAACAAATAAGAGTTATTTATACACCATTCATTTATAACGAACAAAATAAATATTATATTATTTCTATTGGATGACCATATACTTTTTTATGACTATCATATATGTTCTTAGGAACGTATGCCTACTATATTCAAGATACTTCTTGCAAGTAACATCTGCATTATATTATAACATATTCTTAAAACTGACATGCATATCATCCTTCAGGGTACACTTACGACTAATATACCCTTTACATTCTTGATACTTTTAAACAAGGCATTATTGGTAAACTATACTATTTAAAAATGTCAGTAAAACGTGACAAAGTGGATTTAAGGTATTAACACATTAAGTATTAAAGCCGACATTATCAGAAACATACAATTCATTTCATCTCTATGATGCTTTTTGCGTTTTATACCAAAGATTGAAATGTTATCTCTTATAATTCTCAACTGTTTTTGATGACACGGTTTGTATAATTTTTAAGCATTTAATTGTCTACAAAATGGTCAAATTGTTATCAAAATCATCAGAAATATACCTGAGAAAATGTTGTTTTGAGTAAACCCATAACAGCCCCTTTTCGTGAGAAGCAAATTTCATACTCAGGGCCAAATGGATATGACCAATGAAATATCAAAATATATTTTACGTGTGAAACTAATATTTTCTACTAAAGATGAACATAAGAATAAAATAAAATGATGTTCAATGCTGCGTACTTTGTAGACAAGCAGACGAGAAGTAGAGTGAAGAGTGAGGTAACAACTTGTAGGCTGGATACACTAATGAAGGTGGTTATCAGAGTGCAGGGGGTGAGGTGGTGGTGGAGTCGGGATTGGGGTTGGGACGGTATATGACCTCATTACAAAGCCTCTCCTAGCAAGTCACTTCACTTGCTATGCTGCTAGTACCTTACATTTTATCTCTTATCTTAATCAAACAACTGATCAATAAATTAATCACGCATCTAACTGCCTTAAATTCCAAGGCTTTCGATTGTCAAGTATCGTATTTAATGAACAGTTTAGCTTTCATTCTTTACGATCTATAAATGTTACAGTTTAATCATCAGAGAAAGGATAGATGAAATTGTTGTGGCCTTCCTTTACTTAATGACTTAAGCACCCCTCACTTAGAAGCACTTAAACAGCCCTTTTTGAACTTTGAAGACCAGGTCTGTTCTTACATTCCCATAGTATTCCCGTAGTTTCGCACCGTAGCTAAGATATAAGTGATTTTAGCCCACAATACTCGTACACTACTAAGAAATCTTAGATGTCCAGAGTTGAGGAAACAGTTTTTAAAATTAAATCTCCGGAACTTAGCATTTTGTATATTGATCAGTAAATCTTAAATGTTTGTGGATGTATATTCCAAGCAATTTCATGAAAAGACTTATTGACAAGTGAATCCCCAATGAAAAAAGGGACGAGGACATCCTTTATTCTTTGTATTAAATTAATTTAACTTTATTTTGTCATTGTTACAGAAATACAATTTTCATAAAACCTTTAAAGTAAAATATTTACTTACTGGCGTTGAGCAGCTCGTGGAGAAACAATATATCATATGTGCATTGGCTTGCTTTAAGCTAGAAGTTCCCATGTCAATTTGAATCAGGTGTACAGAAACATGTTCATACAATCTAGAGTCAATAAGTCAATTTTCATCCTGGGTTCTTTACCAATTTTTCTTGGTTTGACATGTGTAAGGTTGCTTTCATTGTCTTGTTTGGGTGGATATACCTATTGAGCTCACGAACTCAATGAGGGGATAGGTCGCTGCTACTGGCACAGCAATTGTTGGCAATCCAACTTACGATTAGGAATGAAGGCAAGGCAGTTCTTCGATCAGCCCATAGATGTGGAGGCCATTATGGCATTGAAAAATAACTCATGGACCATGAGGGTATCTTTCTTGCAAGCATGGCCGGTGAATGAGGACACTGATAGTCTACTGGCTGTCTGACCTCGCCTATCCCACTTATCACACTATCTTCCATCTGCTTCAAGTGGTAACAATGCCAATTGTTTTCCAGTTGGAGATTGAATATCCTATTCGGTGGCTGTGTAACGTCCATATTGGACACATGGTTATCAGGTCATATTAGGTCATATCTTCACAATATAACATCTAAAATTTGGACGAAAGACTTTACAAAAAGAAGAGTTTTCATTAGATTCTAAATCTTATAGCCATAACATTGTCCTAGGGCATTGAACACATACATCCCTAGTAAAAATATACAACAATGTTGCATCACAGAAGCAATGCAAGTACTAAGTCATGTTTATTGTGTTCAATTAATATTAAGTGCTATATAACTGAATTAACATTATGAGTGTGATAGTTCATTTAAAACTATATTTATAGTTTTCATTCGTACTCAAAGTTTATTTACTTTTGTTTTTATGTAGTTATTGTTGTAGGGTCTATACCAGTTACATCCATTATTACCAATTCTTAAAATGTACAGCTGCGTAGTTTAACTGATGGATTAAGCCTTTAAAAGTACAGTTCAGCAAAAACATGTCTTGTTCTCAGGCGCGTTAAATTAATTCACATACATATTTTTATGAATACAGATGCACAAGAAAATATTGTGCTGCTGTCTGTTCTAGTCAATGTCAACTACAGTAAATAAGAGCTATTCCTGGTAGGTAATTTTCCTTTGTATACCGCAAGTCAAGGACACAACACGGATGGACTTCCTGAATTATGCATCTGCGCATTATATAAGGTCGCAAAACATATTTCAATTATAAAACAACTGTATTTATGAAATCATCCGTTTATTGGATTAATATCCAGTGGGCTGAATTGGACTCTTCAGACGCATATGATTGCAAAGTTTTAATTTTTTCACGTTTTAGGACAAACTGTTTGGAAATTAAGTCAATTTTGTTTGGTAGGCATCTTTTAGTGCAGTATCTGAAACCAAAATGTATTTCTTCCCCATGTAATTATTTGTTTGCACCACCTCCACTAAATAAAATATGTTTCTATGAGAAATTAGTGCGTTAACCGATACTGTTATTAAGAGACAGAGCGTATAACGATAATAGTGCCCCTGGGCGGAAACAGGAAGCTATCCATTGCTGGTTTTATGATTCTCATAACGAAGTTACCTTATTAACATTTTACGATCGGTATTATTTTTACATTTTTACGATATTAAAATGGAGTAAGTGTATTTAATCAATTCGTGACAGACTGCACATAACTTCATACTAACAAAACGTAATAACAATTAAGTAAGTATAGTATTTACAATTAACTTCAATCACATTAGGTGTAACTAACGACGGATAATAATCTCATCAGTTTAGTAAGTTTCTATACTGCAATTTTATGAAGTTACTTATGAACCGTTAAATCGGTACACTGCTATAAAACATCCGTTTGAGGGTAGAATGTTGAGTTTAGTACTTGGACTGTTTGTTATGTCCACTAATTTAATTTAAAATGGTTTTCAGGATCTTATAACCATACAATCAACTACAACAGTAATGTTGAATGTTGTTATAACAACTGTCGTATACGCAACTGAACATGTCAGTTTATTTTGTTTGTCTTTACGTACTTCTAGCTATGAAGACATTTTTCAACAAGTTTAATCTTATGATTATTAAACCGTTATAACCTTTGTGGATTAAATATTAAGCCAGTCTTTAATTCAGTGTAGGTGTACAGATACAGTATTTTCCCAAACATGTGTAAGTTTCTGTACTCACGTGAGGCTTACCCATATTACCATCGCATTATTCTATTAGCAATGGACGACTACTACAACGTAATTAGAAGTGACCGCGTCTCTCGGATTGATTGCCCGATAAGCAGACTTTCCACGGTTTTTGCCGAGACTAACGACGTCGATTACGTGACAGTGATGACGTAGTCGGACAGTACAGACACGCACGCCGCACACTGTACACCGCTCACCGCACACCGCACAACGACCTTCTGCCGGCGAGGAATGCATTTTATCACACCACCTTGTATGTGTAAATGCTTGCAAGATAATTCCACAATGCCTGAAATTATATTGCGTCGTGATAATGCATCAGCGTAGTGTAAGTTGGGAGAACTAACACACGTTTTAATGTAAAAATTCCAATTAAGTAAGTAATACATTTCTGACCGCCAAACGTTGTTTTCTGGTCACATCATAGTAGTTCACAGATCCCGTATAAAGAAGTGATCTATTTATAAGCTGGTGGTTATGGACGAGTAACGGGCTTCGTGCCCGTTGCTAACGGCACGCGCTCGATCGTGGCCCACAGTCAAAGGTGCGACACGACAATGGGGGTCACACCTGCGTACTTTTCCCTACCAGGGGATATACGGGTAATTATCCTATCACGCAATTAAACTTACGTCTTTGAATTTAGACGTTAACAGCTAATGACTTTAACAAAGTGTTTGAAATGCAATATTGTGTTTCCCTGTAATACAATATTTCATGCATGATTGTAAAGATTACACTTAAAGAAATACACATATACTTCCGAAAATGTCACATTGAAACTAATTGTTTGGAAAACAATAAAAAGTGTCCATTGGTAAACCAATAATTGATGAAGTAGAATAATATCTAAACAGTTTAATTTAATCACGTTGGTGGGCCAGACATTAAAATCAGTACTGAATGCAAACCCCACTGCGAAATAACGTGAGGGCACAACGCGAGCGAGAGTTTTAGCGTTGAGCGACCTATAGTTTGTTTACTCGCACAATATTGGATTTGGGCACAACGATAGTTAGACCTTGAGTTCTGTGCAACTCACAGTTTGTGTACTTCCACAATATTGGATTTGGGCACAACGATAGTTAGACCTTGAGTTCTGTGCAACTCACAGTTTGTGTACTTCCACAATATTGGATTTGGGCACAACGATAGTTAGACCTTGAGTTCTGTGCTACTCACAGTTTGTGTACTTCCACAATATTGGATTTGGGCACAACGATAGTTAGACCTTGAGTTCTGTGCAACTCACAGTTTGTGTACTTCCACAATATTGGATTTGGGCACAACGATAGTTAGACCTTGAGTTCTGTGCAACTCACAGTTTGTGTACTTCCACAATATTGGATTTGGGCACAACGATAGTTAGACCTTGAGTTCTGTGCTACTCACAGTTTGTGTACTTCCACAATATTGGGGTTGGTCATAACGGAAGTCTATGCTTAGACCTTGAACGCTGTATGACCTACAATTGATATTCTCACAAAATATTAGGTTCGGCCACTACGTGACCTGTAGCCTCGGTGCTGTGCGATCTACAATTGATATACTCACACATGATCAGGTTTGGGCACGACGTGACCTGTAGCCTCGGTGCTGTGCGATCTACAATTGATATACTCACACATGATCAGGTTTGGGCACGACGTGACCTGTAGCCTCGGTGCTGTGCGATCTACAATTGATATACTCACACATGATCAGGTTTGGGCACGACGTGACCAGTAGCCTCGGTGCTGTGCGATCTACAATTGATATACTCACACATGATCAGGTTTGGGCACGACGTGACCTGTAGCCTCGGTGCGGTGCGATCTACAATTGATATACTCACACATGATCAGGTTTGGGCACGACGCGAACCATAGCGTGGGTGTTGAGCGACTTAGAGTTTCAATACTCGCATATTATTGAATTTCAACACTATGCCAGCCAGAGTTTGGGCCCTGTACAATCTGCAGTTTGTGTACTCGCCTAATATTGTGCTTGGGTACTATGCGAGCTAGAGTTTGAGCGCTGTGGAATCTACAATGTGTGTACTCGAAGTGTCAGAACAGAAGAGCAGTATTAATATAAGACTCCGTTTGCAGCGGTGAATCCTAGTACCTGAGCTTACAACTCTTAGAATGTGTCACAAACAGAATGATATAATAACGAAAATGAACACACTTTTTACTGACAGATCTCTCTAGTTAGTAAAATGTGAATTATTTGGTAATTAAAATTGAATTATTAAATCGACACCATTGGAAGAGGTAATAAAACCCCAATTAACTGAAGACATGCAGAAAACTGACTGATATTACTGATTTACTGAAACTTAAAATTTATTTAAGTTCCTTGAATGTCTAAGTATATAAACTCAACATCAGTTAAGGAGAGTTTTTTTGTAATTAGCATTTGTCATCTGAGAGACTAACCGATTTGGAATAAATAAAACTCTTGGCCATAGGAAATGATAACAAAGATAACACTCTATAGGAAACAAGACCATAGTGGTGTGTAGACCTGCAATACAAACCTATACGAAGTGCTTCTAGAAGTTGAACATGAAAACCATCACCAGCGTGGTGAAAGCATTTAGAGAAAAAAAAGAAAAGTAACAAATAAGAGAGTGCATAGAATAATATCACAGCTTTTTGAGTAAAATACTATGCAATTATTAGAAGATGTTTGATTTAAACCTTAACCGTCAACCCTAGGATCTCTCTCTCTCTCTCTCTCTCTCTCTCTCTCTCTCTCTCTCTCTCTCTCTCTCCCTCTCTCTCTCAACAGGCTCCACTATTATGCCAATAAAATTAGGGAAGGTCTGTAAATACTAGTTTAAGGTTTTTAAATCAGGCTACATTAAATGACATATTGTACATATCTGATTATGAATGTTAACTATTAGGATTCAGTTGTAAGGTGGATTATTTTGAAGCTGCCACACTTCAGTTGTTGTTATGCAGTAAGTGGTTAATGCCAATTTTAACAATTTAAATGAAGTAATTCAACTACATTGAGCATACTAAAGCTGCACGAGTAAGAGTGAAAGCCACAGCTTTTCTGCCTTTTTAGAATTACAGCTTGGGCGTTGGGAGAGTTAAAGCTTAGCAGTGGCGAGATGTAAAATTTTTAGGCGTTGTGCGAGTTACAACTTCGGTGTTTATAGTTTTAGCACCGTGCGAATTACTGTTTGGTAGCAACGTTAGTTAGAGCTGCGTTAGATAGAGTTTGATGTGTAATATAGAACTTGCGAACTGCGTGAGATAAAGCTTGATCGCTATCTCAACTAGCTTCCGTTTTGCAGAAGCTAGACTTGGGCACTGTCGAAGTTAATTTCTGTGCTGTATGAACTTAAGCTTAGACATTGTGTGAGCTACAACTTGGGCCCTGAGTCAGCTATAATTTAGTCGTAATACAATTTAGAGGTGTTAGCTTAAGTTGGAATATTGCATAATTGATGTTTGGACATCACACAATCTGAAGTTTGGGCATTGTTAAATGCATCAATGCATGGGTCATTGATTGCTGAGAGTTCACAGTTGTACTCAGATGTATATAATGTTTTTTCATTTAAACTTTTATAACACATTTTTGGGACCAAAATCTTTAAGTGACTTTCGAAAAACTATCCGCAACCACGTTACAGGCAAGCGGCTGGTCTTGAAAGAAAAATTAGATCAGCCACACTCGTTGTTACTTGAAATGGTTATCTCGTGTTAACTAATTTGCTCACTAGACTGCACAGTAATGAGAATTTACAGCAAGGCTTCATCATTGCTAAAGTTTCGGGTATAATAAAAGATAAATGAACTGAGTGTATAACTGATCATTTTTTTGAATACGTATTAAGATGTATCGCATAGTGAGCAAAGTTTCTCAACAGTATGTGGCGTAGAAACGTAAGTTACTAACTATTATTAGACAATGTAGACAGCGAGAGATATACTGCTCTGTATTGTGAATTGCAGTTTCTACCTGGTATTGTACATTACAGTAATGTACTCCATTGCATTGGTATGTACGATATTGCACTATACCAATATTGTGGGAGGGGGTAGTACTGGTCCGTCTCTGTGGTATTGCCCACTACAATGCTTACTCTCTAGAGACCGTAAAATATAAATTTAGTGTGTTCCTTTCCGGTTGTTTACGGTTATTGGGTGATTTTGAACGTATACTTACAGCTACATGGTACAAGACGCGTGTGCTGCCAACTTTACGTTATAATTTTAATTCAAATTCATAAATCAGTGCAATGTTTTCTATTTAGATTTTATGATTGTTTGGTGGGTTTTGTTTAAGCCTAAAACTGAAGCTATGGCACAAACCAACTTCACGGTATAACCGCCCCCATTGATCAACATTCCATAAAAATTGTGACCGCTCCTGTTTTGTCTGTGTAATATTTCATCGTGATTGTTGGTTTTTATTAAAACAAAAATCAATGTTGTTTTATACAGCGAGTACGTTTTCTACTTCACGTAATAACCATCTAATCGTAAAATACAGTACACTGCTCAAGAATTCCTAGTTACAAGTTGAGCAGAGTATGGAATTATTTCAGTTCTGAACTTTATTTAGTTTGTTTATCATACACAAATTATGGGGATGAAGCAATTGCCACTGTGTGGATTCTTGGATTGTCACCGTTTTCTTCTTCATTGAGTCCACTTCAACTTGTTTGATCCGGCAGTAATAACTTGTGTAATGTTTCCTTTTGTATACTAGTTTTAAAAGTGTTTAGTACAGTTTGATATAACTACTAAAATTTGACTATGCAGAAGCTTCTTAATGATTGCAAGTCTCTTTTCCAGTACCACTCAAGATTCCCTTATATTTTCACATGAAAAATTCGAATACGAAAAACCCCATTTTCATAAAACATACAGTTTATAAAAAAGGCGTCCTTAGTTCCGGAATCTGCATTGATAATATTTTTAGTAGAAGGGTTTGAAGGTTAAAAGGGCTTCTGTTCACTCACCCAATTTTGACACATCAGTACTACGACAGAGGTTCGACAGAAGTATTGGCTCAATGTCATCGAAAATGGTCTTATTGCGTCATCAATATCATGGCCTCCTCTTGTTTAGCAGACAATATACTTCTCCCTATAGCGTCACATCCTATAGAGTGTCACATCTACACACTCACGAGTGTCACATCCACTGTTGACAAAAACAAACATGCAGTATGAAAAAACTACTCTTGTGTCACGGTTAGTTCACTTAACGCTAGCTTCTCACTCCACCTTTGATTTGTTGGACACGCATGGTCAGTCACCATGTACGAATATGAGGTAAAGATCTTACTAAGCGGTAGGAGCGGGTTATTCAGTACAGTGGAATACAGAAACGTGCAATGCAGTCTAGTACAATGAAACTGTGTAGAGTATAGTGCAGTGCAGTCTAGTACAATGAAACTGTGTACAGTATAGTGCAGTGCAGTCTAGTACAATGAAACTGTGTACAGTATAGTGCAGTGCAGTCTAGTACAATGAAACTGTGTACAGTATAGTGCAGTGCAGTCTAGTACAATGAAACTGTGTACAGAATAGTGCAGTGCAGTCTAGTACAATGAAACTGTGTACAGTATAGTGCAGTGCAGTCTAGTACAATGAAACTGTGTACAGTATAGTGCTGTGCAGTCTAGTACAATGAAACTGTGTACAGTATAGTGCAGTGCAGTCTAGTACAATGAAACTGTGTACAGTATAGTGCAGTGCTGTATAGTACGGTATCGTGTAGACTAAATTCTTTATAATCTGTGACGTACAGTACATTACATATTAATAAAGTACAGTACAGTAAAAAAAAACTTTGCCTCCTCACTTATCATAGAAAAAAGCCGAAAATTAACTCTACTACTGTACTGTATTTTCATTTGTTAACTAAGAAATAAACATAATAAAAAATGCTATTGTTTGTATTAAGATGTAGCAAGTGTTTACCGATCTTTATTACAGAGAAATAAGTGATGTGTCAAAATAGCATTTGTTATTGGGAGACGGAGATTCACAGGTACCCGTATGTCGTGTGAACAATCAATAGTGTGCCATCTGGTCTTGTAGAATTCAACATGACAGTGTCACATTAATAATAAACTCCCTAATGGGCCAACAAGGCGAGGTATAACCGCTGTGTGGGTGTGTCACCCGATGATAAACATATTTGACTCTGTGATGGCTGGCATTACGTCGAACATGAGCGACAATCGACGTACTGCTATACTTGTATTGTGCTACCCAATACGAAACTGGGTATCCCTGAGCATGCAACCATAGTAGACGATTCTGATTACTTAAGTTTTTACATCTATAGTGGTTTTATTGTGGTATTCATTCCGAACTCCAAAACTGTAATATGCATAATAAATTACACTCATTGGATAACACTAATTTGGTCGAGGCAAAATACACACATTGTTACATTTTGGGAAGCAAAGTATGTAAATACGAAAATAGACCATAAAATACTAAATTATAATAAATTGTGCTTCCAGACTGCTTATTAAATGATCCGGTACAACAATGACATGTCTGTTCTAAATGCATTTTCCAATTAACCAGGTGTTCAAATTGTACATAGAGTGTGTAAAATATGTTTATGACCTGACAAATACTGTTATTATTGAGGTAGATTCTTTAATCAATAAGAAATCACCTTCTTCTATGATCACAGTATCGGATTAGAAATTATGAACCTGTGCCGATAGGTTTCAATTAATTTCATCTCGTCATCAGTGTATTTAATTTATTCGACTTAAAACATCAAAATTTTTAAAATTAACAATCAATTCCAAGCAAAAAAGAACTTCAGTACAATCCATGTTTATGTTGAACGAGAAACCCGATATCAGCTGGAACTTGTCACATATTATTGAATCAAAGTACAAAGAATATTCCTTAATGATAATTATCTCAAACTACTCTCGGCTAGATCTAAGATGAAAAAGTAACGCCGAATTTATTCTTGGTGGCTAACCACAAAGCTTTTTTAACCTCATTTGTGTGATGATGTTATATTATTTACAGAGAAAACTCTTAGTGCTAACTGTTATGTTTACTTTTATACTCAAATCTTCTATTGCAGTGTGGCATGCCAAATAAATTAGCTTCTTTCAAATTTTGGCGGGTAAAGTGTTATGTAATTTTTCAAAAGTGTTACATGATAATTTATGACGTGATGGTTAAATAATTTGTCAACAGTACTTACTGTTATAAGTTTTGGAGTAATCATTTAGACTATTATTCTCCTCTGATACGAAAATAAAACTGTAAAACTGTAGGTGGGTATTTTCATATTTAAAAAAAATAACCGAAACCTATAGTTCAGTACAAAGGTAATCACGATTGATATTTGAATGATGAGTGATGCAGGTTTTAAGACCAGACAAGGTTTTAACTTTAAGCCAGGTTTAATGCAGTAACAGCTGGGGTTCGAACATCTGTGCTCCTGGGACCAATATTGACACAGCTGTGGCACTACAGACTTTGTTCTGCCGATCGCGTTAGCTGCTCAACATTTCATCATTTGACCTCATATATAAATCTATTAGTTAGTTTTAAAATATTTTTTAAAGAAAATAAGTTTTTAATTCATTTTAAGGCAACAAGTATAGAAAACAACAACACAGAAGTCACAATAATATATCATCTATTGACTTTGATTTTTACCAGTAACCTAACTGTAACCATATGTAAAAATGTTAAAAAGAGATAAATTAAAATATAAAGTGTTTTAACTCGTGAATATTATAATATAGCATATCAATAGTGTAGTGTGTTCTCCAAAGCCCCATGAAAGCAGCAACCCTCTTTCTAAGAATATTTATACTGTGAATAAAGTAATATAACTTTTGGATGGTGTAACGCGTTCTCAAAGACCACTTGGAAGCAGCAGCTTATGTTCTAATCAGAACATTGAAACCATTCAGCTTTTACAGTATTACAGCTTATGGAAATAGTAACGCATTCTAAAAGCCTCTATAATGATTGAGCAATTTTTTAAATGAGTTATGACCGTATTGTTTACTATCTAATGACTAAAAACTATTTTAATAACGTACCTCACTATAGCAAAACATAATGTATTCATAACTTAATAAAAACTCATGAATAAACTTCAAAAAATTTATAAGACCTTACAAATAATATACACAGAGTGCAAACTAAGTCATGATAGGCCTGGATATATTCCAAACGGATTGAGATGTCGATGTACAATCTTCACCATTTCGATTAAAATACTTTTTTGGACTTTAGAAGGATAAAAATATTTTCTACCTTTTTCAGAGGGTAGAGGGGGTCAATTGAAACTATCAAATTGCAACCCTTACCGTGACATGTCATTTATAAGGTAAATTCAAAATAAACACAATGGCATGAACAAAACATCTCTACGACGATCCTAGCAAAAGTAATGGGTAAACAACCCCTTACATATAAGGGTGTAAATTAAGTCCTGATACGTGTTGATATATTCCTAATAGATTGAAATATAAATGTACAAAGTACACATGCACATCGATATATATATATATAGTATGGTCCACTCAAAAGTATCTAAGATCATTTATGAGACGTAACAATAATTGATAAATAGATTTCAATCAAGATTATTCTACCTAATAAGGAAAATATTACAAACTTACGCAGGAACTAGACCAGGAGAAGTAACGACGCGACGGTGTAGCAGTTTGAAGCTTGTTTTTGGACGTGTACTTTACGCCTGTATTCACACGTACTGTCAGGCAAAGTATGCAGGAACTAGACCAGGAGGAGCAACGACGCGACGGTGTAGCAGTTTCAAGCTTGTTTTTGGACGTGTACTTTACGCGTATATTCACACGTACTGTCGGGAAACTTATGCAGAAACTAGACCAGGAGGAGCAACGACGCGACGGTGTAGCAGTTTCAAGCTTGTTTTTGGACGTGTACTTTACGCGTATATTCACACGTACTGTCGGGAAACTTATGCAGGAACTAGACCAAGAAGAGCAACGACGCGACGGTGTAGCAGTTTCAAGCTTGTTTTTGGACGTGTACTTTACGCGTATATTCACACGTACTGTCGGGAAACTTACGCAGGAACTAGACCAGGAGGAGCAACGACGCGACGGAAGGAGGTTGTTCGCCTTGAGTATGGTGATCTTGACCTGCCAAGTCAAGCCAAGCCCCCAGTCACTTGTGTAGGTCTCGCCTCGGTCTTGGGCCGCGGCCTGGCCGTCCTCGATTTGCTGCCTCATCCTTATTAATCAGCTCGGATGAGTTTGTTCTTTGATATACTATGCGTTTTGTTTATGTTTAAATAGCATTTCCGTTATTTATTCGCTGAGCCTTATTTTTATTATTAAATTATAATCTTTAATTTAACGAATCCAATGATAAATTATTCAATTACTTACGAGTATAATTATAGATTTTAATTTAAGCTAATTATTCACGATAATTACTGAATGAATAAGGAATAAGTTCATTTGAAATTATAAATAATTGTTAAGAACTGATTCCACCGTCGTTGTTACAAAAGAAACCAAACAATTTGAGAAATTAAATCTGCTCTCACCTTCCGCTTGAGTTATAAAATATTAAACAAGGTTTCTGTAATTATTGTAATAGATCATTTAAATTACATACAAATGTATTAAGATTGTACCTATTCCCTAACGAAAAATGAAATTTGTTCTATTCTGCTTTGTGTACTTTTTTGTGTTTTCGGGCGGTTCTTTTTATTATCATAGTGTAAAGCAAATTCGCATACGTTCTGGTCCATATTTAACGAATTTGGTGGGTAATTTTGAGAAATTTATGAAATATATAATTTCCTCTTCTATTTTTGAAAAATTTGTTTTGAATGTTAAGGTGTAAGCCAGATAATATGTGTACGATTATATATATTAAAACCCAATGGTGTGTGATCGTGCGTGAGGTACGATTGCAAAAATGGCTAATGTCCATAATGCTATTTATATTTGGAAACTCTGTTGTTAAAAATGTCATTAACAAAGTATCGGAAATTCAGTAGTAATTACTAATTTAATATTTTCGAAAGAGAATATTTAAACTGACAACATATGAGCTACATTCTTGAAGCTCTTGTCTTATTGGAAATTATATATTAATTTTAAAAAACTCTCCAATAATGTAAAGTTTTTTATTTTTGTGAGGCCTTTCGTAATCAATGAGTACATCTTCGGACTCACACAACTGAATAAAAGTCATTATAACAGTTTTTATTCAGTTGTGTGAGTCCGAAGATGTACTCGTTGATTACGAAAGGCCTCACAAAAATAAAAAACTTTACATTATTGGAGAGTTTGTTTAAATTAATATATAACGTATGAGCTGCATTAAAATATTGCCTAAAACAATACAAGTATGCCAGAAATGTTAGCTATTTCATTTCTTTGACGTTTTTTTTTTTTAAATCATTATTTAAATCAGAAATAAGTAAATAAATTTAGTACATAATCCCGATCCTGGAGCTTATTTCTAAAAACACGATGTAGTTGTTCGCAAAGAAACATTTATAAAGAAACTTTCGTAAAAATCGATTGTCAGATGTACGTTTGTTCATGAAATACAGCAAAATGGTAACATTTTGTCCCGTTACTCGTTAGCTAACAGTGGTGTAACAACTATTCGTGTGTGTTGGTGTTTAAATGTGTTAATATAAAATGTATAACCTAAAAAACATTTATATTTGTGTATTTTTAACTCTTTCGTTTAACTCTATTTCACAAAATTATTTTTTTACTCTTGTGCAAATTGCTCTCGCTTTCTTATATAATTATAGTTTTTTTGGGTCGGATGCACATTCCTAACATTTACAAGATGACATAGTTTGTGAAAGTCACTTCTCTTAACTAAGCATTACAATAAAAAGACTACAAAACACTGCAAAACAGAAGTAATGTAAATGTTTTATAATCAAAATTAGGCGTGTAATTAATTTATTGTTTGACAGATTTTAAGATCACGCTTGATCAGTCAATAAACATTCAATTATAATTACAGATACATCTATGTTGGCCACAAAACGTCGTACATAAATATGGGAGAAGTTTATAATTCCTTGCATTATTTTTGCCCAGTTTGATTCCATAAAAAGTAAAGATGCAATACAAAAATAGAAAAAATTAAATACAGTATAATAAAAAAAATATAGTTTTTTATATAAATAACAACCTCTTGAATTGTAAAATTGTATTTGAAATAACGTAATATCAAATATTGTTAATTTGAGAATTTAGTGCTAGCGATAAAATTTATATTTCTTTCAAACAATGGAAAGGGGTACGTACTTTTGTCCGATGGGATGCGACGTCTTTAAAAAGATTGTACTAGGCGAGGAAAGACTCCCCCGAGATCGCCTTAGAACCGATATTAAACCCATTATATACTATATACCACTCCATATTTTAGCTTTGGTTTCTAGAAAGATTTTAATCGTGTATTAAATTTCTAACTATTTTAATGCTAGTCTTTTTTTAAATTTTTCTATATTTGAAGAGAAAATAACAATACAAGATGAGGCCTGAAAACCATATTAATATGTGTAAAACAGGATGAAATCGTTACTAACACGAACGCTGTGCCGGAGCTTCGCCAGCAACCGACAACGACGTCTACGGTACTAATAACAGTTATTAAAATTTTAAATGAGCTTTTGATTATTCCAGTAAATGGTCTGATGAAAGCTAGTAATTAAATTTAGCTACGAAGATGAGTGAATTAGTATATGATTAGATTACTGATGCCGAGTCAGAGGAAGAGATACGCCTGCAGAGGAGAAGAGACACGCCTGTAGAGGAGAAGAGAGAGTGAAGGTCGTGTGACTCAGCTGTACGTGGCATGGCAACTGTTGTGACGAAATAGTGTAAGTACGTGACTGATACTGATATTTTCAAACTACTACTTTGGATTCAATAAGAACACACAGCTGAGACAGAGGAAAGATACCTTTGCGTGGTGCGCTTAACTCGAGAGGAAAGAGGCAGAGGAGAAGAGAGAGTGAAGGTCGTGTGACTCAGTTGTACGTGGCATGGCAACTGTTGTGCGCGACATGGTGTACGTACGTGACTGACACTGATATCTTCACTACTACGATGTATTCATTAGAAACACACAGCTGACCTTACAAGTTGTTGGGTTGACACTTTAACTACATCGGTTATACGAAAATGAAAGCAAATTTTTTATTGTAAATTCAATCCGGATTAAAACAAAATACTGTATAGTCACACAACTCATTAAGAAAACAGATACTTAAATATGAAAAATTTAAATTTTAAGTACTCCATTCACAATTGTGGTACAAAAGACAACAATGATACTGTAAAAAAGTCGACGATCGCGGACATTGTTGCTGTATTTATAAATGTATAAAATAGGGAAGTTCGGATAAATGAGGTTTTTGTTAGTGAGATTTTCCTGTATTCAGCACTTTTCATGTTTATGTCTAGATAACCCAATCAAGTTTTAGACAGAAAAGTAACCTTGACTGTGTCTAATTAGCAAAGCTCATTAAAATGTTTTGGTTTCACCTACACGTTGTGTTAAAAAACATTTCCGTTGGAAAGTAGAGTGTTACCACAGTACGCACATTGACAATGTCTCTAATTACCTCGGAAATTTAAAACTAGGTGTAGGAATTTTAGACTGTTTACTACAATCTACTTTAACTGTAATTTATAAACTATATTCAAACGTATGTAATATTAGTGCTATGCCCTAAGATGACCTGCAGAACAATGAAATGAAAAGTTATTTAATTGCCTTTTAGATAACAAGACTTTATAATAAGGAAGATAGTAGGTGGAATAAATTAAACTAGGTAGTGTACACTTAGGACAAGAAGTTTATCAAACTTACATTTCACTTTAATTGTGTAAGGCAAGGATTATCTGCGTGGCGTCTGAATTCAGAGGATATATAGATAGGCAGGGTGGGTACTGGGGCCGCCTTCTACTGAAATCCCATAATTATATCCACCATGAAAAGGGATATTGGGCACGATGTCAGTCATGCTGTCTTGGAAGAAGAGGATACTTTATTTATTTCAGGATCTGCCAGTCAAAGCGGGCAGGTGATGTATACCCTCACGTTTAAACTTGAAAAACGTACACCACTAAGAGATTTCCACCAGTTCCAATAATAATATTTCGTAGTAATATCAACTTTCGATCAACACTATATCTCGACATAGTAAATTTTAACCGTTATGAAATATCGTTTCAAAAGTGTTTTCGCACTTTGGTCACACTAACGAGAAAATTCTATCGATGTAAAAAAAGTCACATTATCTTCGCTCACGCCTGTTGTGTGGTAAAGCTCACTATACTCTTTGTTATATTCTGTTATATTTAGTTTAGTTCTGAATTTAATTTTATATGTACTAATTTGATGTCTGGATTTCTATTTTGCCGTCTGTTACAATTATTATATTTTACCTGTACTCGTGATTTGATACATTTTTCATTTATTATTATTTCTTATTCAATTTATCCAGAGTTATATTTTTATAGTTTAAAGTTTACTGTTATTATAATATATACATTTATATACTATATTTATTTACAACTCAAGTGTTTAAATAATGTATCTCAAACCTTTTAGAAGAAACTAAAACCATTTACAGCTTAAATTGTCTAGCTGGGTAATAAGTAAGACATTTTATTCCCTTGGTGATTTCTTTTTCTTCAAATTTTAACTTTGTTGATACCATTACCTAAGCAGTCGTTCATCGTTTTATAGTTGAATGCTTTGTTATTATTTATAACATTGCTTTTTTATTTATTATATTATGTTCTTAATTTATACTGTTATATTTTTATTAATATTGTTATATTTTTAAACTCTTACAGGTTTATGAAAATAAAATTATTGTACATTAATAAAAGACAATAAAGAAATTGTATTCTATTCTATACATTGTATCTTGATTTGAATGGGATGTTTCGAGAGGGTGGCTTTGGTACTGAGAACCGGAGGGTAAATTATTTGGCTTTTGCTGACGATTGTCTCTTGTTTGCTGAGTCGGAGTGATCATCAAACAACTCTGGATTGGGTGAAGCAGGCTGTGGCAGTGCAGGATCTTATTCCTACAGGAAGGCCAAGTGTATTATTTCTCTTTTGACAGATCTCATTCATGGGTATAGCGTTACATTGATTTAGCCCTAGACCGAAATGGTGAGTGATTCATTATTGCATTGATTGCAAAACGAAATCTCCTTTGCAACCTAACAATGTTTGAAAATATTGAGGTCATTTTTCATCCCTCGAATGTATCGCAGTTTATTGTTTGTTACAGTAACGATGGGAATGTTGAAATTATTTAAACGCGTATTCTTACGTGTTGCGTTTTAGCTGCTACAGGAAGTGGCTAAGGCTTTTTTATAGTCTACAGTGCAAGCCGAATCGTTCTTGATATCGCTTTCACTATTCTTGACTTGATGTTTTTAAGGATGCTATATAACTCATATAACTATATAACATCATCCCCGGTTGCCGAAACATAATGATTGCTTTTTTATATTATTATAATTGGACTCATTCACTCGAATCCGCCTCTGAAGAGGAAAGTCATAAGTTCAATAATGTCTGCTGAAGAGGCGACAACTAATGGGGTCAATGTAACTCAGGTAGTAATTGAGGTTCTTGTGTTTAGTGGCTTTCGTGCGTAAAGATGGCCAGTTATGGAGTTGACCAGTCATTAAAGCTCGAGGCCAATAACATTGTCTATGTTTCATGCAATGTATTGTGCGAGATTTTGCACAATGTACACAATGACATATGGAATTCAGTAGGGGAATATGATGGCCGCAAAATTTTCAGATATTAGGGAGAGTCAGTTATGTTAGAATTTTGGAAATTCCCTAATAATTAAAAAACATTATTTCTAAATTTAATTATATTTTGTTTTTTGTAATGTTATTATAAATAGTTCTAATTACAATTTAAAAATTGGGTGTCCATCAAGGAAGTACAAAAATAAAACCAATCTAATATATTCATGATGGGACCTCATTAAAAGCCCTGCTTTGCAGGCCCTGTACTTTTCTTAAAGAAAATTAAAATTTATGTTAATAGTATAATGTTATTTTTGTTTATTTTTTTTGCAATATAATAAGTTATATTTCAAAATTATCAAATGTAAAGGTCAGACTGAGAACGAAAAAGACCTTGTTATATTCTATTTTGTTTTTAAGATATTTGATTTTGTTCTTTGTTCAAATTTTAAAATTATATTTTAAAGAGGATTATTTTTTGTTTGACTGTAAAACAAGAAAAATCAAATTTATTACTTTTTTAAGAAATAAATTTATTTCTTTCTATTTGAAAAAAGCCATGTTTATAAGTGATTAAGAGAGCATCTAGTTCAGGAATGTTTGTACTCAGCTGAGGAATACCTAGCTGTTTTCCTTTTTAACGTGTTATTAGATGTTATTTAGGTACCTTTTGTGCAGTACCTGATATTAGTTTTGTGATTCCCCATCTTTCATATTTATATACAGTAACTGCTCTCCTTCGATTGCGTTTATTTGTCTGGTAGTACCAAACAACCCAGTAACATCGGCTTGTAGTCGTCTTCCGAGAGCGCGCAGTTACTGGTGTGCGTTGGGTCTGACTATCCGACTGCTAAGGGGGATCACGACTAAAATTCTCCAAGGCACTACACGAATTTCAATAATTGGAATATGATGACCACCAGTGCTGCAGGGGATCTGCAGGATTGCTAAGACAATTTTTATACATGTGGCAGTGGCGAACGAAGCATGTTATCGTTAGCTATCAGCGTCCATCTTATACTCATATTTGTTGTTACTCCCACATTTCTGTTTATTTTGCTGGCGATAACGTAGCACCTGTTATCTAGAAATTCGAATAATAGAATCATACTGATTTTATATTTTCAACGAATTATAATGAAAACCAGTACTGTAATTTTCGTTTGAAAGCAAGTTGTTTGCATAATACAAGTTTGTAATGGTGTTAAAAGTCAAACCTAATATTTATGTACGCCTTAGTAATGAGGACCAAGTATTATTTATAAACATAAATAGTTTCTGATATAATGAAATGTACTTACTTTTTAAGTGTACTCAACCGGTCCATAAATATCATAAGTTCATAAGTTTTCCGGTTCTATTTTAACATCTTATTACTGAAGATGACTTTCCACAGCGAAGTCGAATATTTCAATAATGTAATTGTGTAAGCAATGTTTCGATGCTGTAGGTCAACTGTTCAAGAAAAGTCAAGTGATAGAAATATACTCTTTAAACTTTGAAGCATTTGTACACAATTCACTTAAACTAGTTATTATTTTAAAGAATAATAAAAATAAGCATAGCTTTACTTGTTATTAAAATTCTAAACAAGACTAAATGATTCTTCAAGATTTATTACATTTTCTGTCTTTACTGAATGATTATTATCCTAAGAGGGCGCCACTCTCCCCTATTATTATAGATTAATATTAATCTAATATTTAAGATAATCAATAAGTTACATGTATTTACTTATTAAATAATTCTGCATTCACCCATCTCCCATGAAAAGTACTAATAGATTGGGATTTTGGAATCAAACACCAGAAAACTTGGTTTTAATCATTATACGATTTGAATGATATGTTTGAGATACGTAAAGGTTCATCAAAATCTACTAGTAAAAATCTGTAGGTATGACAGTAGTGTTATGTCTGATTGTATGTGTTTTGACTGAAATCCTTAAGTTCTATGTAGTTTAAATGTTATAACTTAATGTTACACTAAAATTTGTATTGATAATACATAGCTAATATAATCATAATACATTTTTCTGGTTTTAAACACAATGTTTATAGAAAACTTTACGAAAATCGATATTAACGGACAGATAAGTTGACAACCTTTTTTATAATCGTAGGAATTACAATTGAGGTAACGCATCGTTACTATACTTAATCAAATCGGTTTTATTAGAACGAATGTCTGACTTATGTATTCCAGATATTAAAATGGCGCTTAGATTTTATATTTAAACAACTATATTTTTTAGTCTTGCATATCTTTTGTTATTTAGTTGCTAATGAAAATATTCGTTGGTACAACTAAAATAATTGTATATGAAATAGATTTAAAGTGATCAAAACCTGTTATCCCATGCACACCATAACCATATGACATCCATATAGTGCATCCAATTTTATATTCTGTACATATATTTCATGTTTATATTCCAACTGTGTACTAGATTACACTAGTTTTATATAACTGGTATCTACCATCAAACTTATCTTCTAGAAGAGAAAGTTGCTTGATTATAACTGAGGTTTGAGGGAGCATTGGCTTTGACCGTAGTGAGATCGGCTGGCCAGCACTATTCCATCATGTTTAGTGAAAAAACCTGTCTGTTCCCCACTCCGTAATAACTGCTATTTTCGACAATTCATTGATCTCATCCATCTCCCCATTAATTTCAAGGTATGTCGGGCACAGTTCTGCTTTCCTAATCCAGTTCTATATTTCAGACCAACACTTCTTTTCCGTATTAGGTCTTCCCCAGTAATTTGCTTATTCAAACATAACATATGATTGTAACTTTTACTCTGGATGGCAAGTGTCATACTTACATAGCTTGAACAATAATAATTGTGCCTTATATTGGTTGTTCCAAATTTAATTTTCAAATTCCCTTTAATCAGAGAATCGAAGGCTAGTAGGTAATAGAATATTTAAGTAATGAACATGAAACTGTTCTCTTATGCTCCTGAGTGCAGAGTGGTTCAATCACTTATAGGAGCTAAATATACCTACTATCAACTTAGCGTTTATATCAGAACGTTTTTGGTCTCATTAGTGTAAATATTCAATATCACGTAATATTTTAAGGAGACCATAGCCCTTTTTATAGATAGATATTCATTATATTCCTTGTGGATGCTTATTTGTCTTGAGGAGAAGATGTTTATGCTCAGGCACATGAAATAGTCGACATTTTCTCCACGTCATTTTTTTGTCGCAAAAGATAAAACCAGTGTACTACCATTCATACGTTCACCTTGGAATAAGGTGCGTTTATTTCCCAGATTTATACTTCTAGGGCTCGGTGTTACCTCAACAGAACTAAAATAATGTCAGTCCCGGTTAAGTGGGTGGAAACTCAATAACCCTCAACTGGATGACAAAAATTCCTTAGAAGTCCCTGTTTGTGCTTACTTATAATACCTTTTCTTCCTTCATGTTTAGTAATGGTAAGAAAGAACGTTTGACGCTCTGTACTTGCGTCCATCGGTCATGACTACGGTTGTCAAAATATATACCCAGAGGCTTTTTTTCTGTGCGGTAAACTAAACGTCCCTTCTCTGCCTTTCACAATTTCTGGTTTGATGATTGGCAGTCTGCCAAGCAGTCTGTAAGTCATCGTTCTTAGTAGTTATGGCGGTGTCCTATTCCGCTTGGGTCAAGAGGCGAATCGCCTAGGCTCAGATTGCTCTTACATGAAACGGTAGAGAACTGCTATTCACAAAGTACCAAGAGCCCACAGCACTTAACAGTCCAACGGACGGTTTCACTGCCTCAGCTGCACGAGTGATTTCTAAACCTCTTGGAATCTCGAGTCGAGATGATATTCAGTTCGTTCATGTTCAAATTAACAGCCTCCCAACATGAGAAGAGAAAGGTGACATTTACATGCCCAGTACGAGGCGGCTGCCATGTGACCAAACCGTGGTCACATCAAATGCTATGATAATGCATGTCTGAGATAAGTGGAGTGTGATGAGTAGTTTACATCTTGCCAAGGTGGCCAAGTTTTGGAATAACAGTCGTTGAG
Organism: Homalodisca vitripennis; assembly: GCF_021130785.1. Classification (NCBI taxonomy): domain Eukaryota; kingdom Metazoa; phylum Arthropoda; class Insecta; order Hemiptera; family Cicadellidae; genus Homalodisca; species Homalodisca vitripennis. Next base: position 70,658,271 of record NC_060215.1, read on the forward strand.
GTTCCATTTTGTCTGAAAGGTATAATGTTGTGTCCAACAATATAGTTTTCATGCACTTCATGAGTGGAATAAAATGACCACCAGACTGCAGGTGCTGTGCGGTATTGGTAATCAGTCTACCGCTCCCGCGTGCAGAAAGTGAATCAATTAAACGGGTCCATTATATGAATAATGGCTTCTGTCCCACCAACCTCTTATTTCTTACTCACATTTTTACTATTCCTCATTTGCGTTTATTTTTCTGGCAATTTAAGTCCGTCTCTGTTCCATGTATAGGAAACAGGTAATCAGAGTTAAGTACTGTGGATACCAGCACTAATCTTATTCTTCTTCTTATTTCTACTTTGTTTGAACTTGTATTACTGTTAAAGTTAAAAAAGGTCAACAAATCTTCTTAAATGTATAAATTAGAGGTATATTAGCATAGGTATGTTTTATATTTCAATCACATTACCTAACAAAAGGTTGTGTAAGTTACAAAGCCTATGATTATTTATGAACTGTGCTGCCACATTAAAAAATAATACCAGTTTAGAAATAAACATCCTGTGTATAGTTTTTTGACCTAACGATGGTCATCATTACGTGTCATTTTTAATATACCTCGTAAATTGTAATATAACTGAATAATTTACGTATATTTATTCGTCCAAATATGTACCTAGAGATGGCCTCACAGTTGTGTCGCGATGTCAAGGCCACAGTAACAGATTGTATCATGTTTTTCCTCCTCTACATCTTCGTGCTTAACAATTCACACTCTACAAATACCCGTGTGCACAAAGTCACAGTTAAATGTTTATTTTGTTCACGTGTACACATTTGCTTTGGTTTACGTCCATGAAACAACCTTAAAATGCATCTGCTGCATATGAAGTTTTGTTTTAAATGATGAGATTAACCATTAGTTGCGTGCACCATGAAAACGTTGAGCATCGACAAGTGTCTATTAAATTAATTATCGATGGAGGAAGTGATTGATGGAAATTATTAGCGTATACTAATAAAAAATCGTTTGGCAAACACAAATACTAATGATGATCTTACCTGGAAACATTACAAACATATTTGTCTATGTTAAGATTCAGATGCTTTGTACTTTGTGGCTTACATAAAGATTTATAAATTTAAAATTTCATTAAAAAAAGGGGGACCCCGCCTCATTATGCCGAATTATTTGTGACTTTATTCTTGCAGTGGTACATTTTCTTACAGTTGGATAGGACGTTTTAGGTAGAAGAATTTAAGGGGACTATATTTCAAACGTTGAAAATTTAAAACAATAGATCCATGCTGTAGAAAAATTAGTTACCTCGTACTTCATTATTCAATTATGTGACAAGACTAAGTTTCGCCTGGAATTTTGCAACACGTTTCGTGGTGCTAATGCCATAAACCTAAGTAAAATAGTGGTGTTTAAATTTGAATTTTACTGTGCATACAATTATTAAATACAGAAATTTAACAGGGTGTCTTGACTATGTTGACAAATTGTATAACTGATATAGCCCAAATATTACGAGATTGAAGTACGCCACCACGTGACGCGTAATATGGTTTCGTTGAGGTTGCATGCAAAACTCAAGTTATAGCTCATTTAGTTCTTGAGTAGTCCTGCGGACAGGCATACATAATACACAAAAGACAAAAAGTATTTTTGTAATTTTACGTCCCCCCTTCGTTAACGCCCAACCAATTCTAGCAAACATATGGGACACATTTGGTGTATAACATGTTTGAACCATTTTTTATAGTCGATATGGAACATTTCAGATACCCCTTAGAAGTTTAGTTCCATTACTTCCTTGTATTATAATTTTCCATCATATTTCCATTTCCAAATCTCTCAATCTGGCTGTTCCTCTTATACTGCTATCAGTGGAAAATATACTCATCAAAAGCTTACATGTTTGGTATTTTGTTGATTGTTGGGTTTAGTAAATATTTTGTATTCTAAATACAATGAGAGTATTACTGAATTTTAAGATTTTTAAAACTCCTCGTTAGACTCTCCATCTGTAGATTCCCGAGTGAAAATAATGACGATTATATTTTCTTAGTTTTTGTTACATTTTTAAAATGGGGTTATAAAATAGCTGTCTGACAAATTCTTAGAATGTTTGTTGTAGCTTTAGCTATTGCAAATAGTCCGATAGGTATAAAAAGCTTTGAAAAATATCTACTAGAGCTCTACAGGTTGCTAATATAATAAATATCGACAATGGTATGTAACCTTGAACATTGCGGAGACCGCGAGGAAAAACACAACTCAATCAACTCTGATTGATGCTCACGTCGCTTTATCCTAGGTTTAAGTTTTGAAATACACTGTGAAAATGAACCCTGTATTTTTTAAATCATATAGTGTTTTTATGTACGAAAACTTCAAAATATTTTCAATATTTAAATACTACGTTGTTGTTCTTTATGACACTTTTGAAAAGGTTTGTGACATCCATTGACACAAAAAAACGTTATTACCATAAAAGGCAAGTATCTTTACACCCATAGTTTGTTTATGGAAAGTGATTTAATCAAGTCTTTAAATTTAAAATATTTTCCAATAATGAAATAATATGAAATTATTGATGCCTTGATGAGCTTTTAATGAAGATCGCTATTAAAGTTTATAAAGTGTTGACGTTTTTATATAAGTTTTAACACTTTGTATTTTTAAATGCGATTTTTTTATTTATTATATACTTATTGTATGTTCTCACGGATCATTGTATTTTCTGAGACAACCATACTCTGAGATTACCATTTTTTGAAATATATTTTACGAATACGTTTTATTTTTCTCTAAATTGTACACCAGGTATAAAATTGGCATAACAAAATTTTAACGATCTTTACCTTGTGATATTTTCCGTACAGCTTACTATTGAATTGTATGAGCTTGGCTTTAATGAATTACATTGTAACTTACGAGTACAGAGAATATATAGTTTAATGTAGGCTTCAACATATCTGCCACAATAGGTGTTGCGAACTACGTCTCACACCAGCGCTAACACGGCATGCCTGTACGTGATCTACACAATAACAGTATTTCTATAAATAACACTTACCTGGAATATGGGACTCGCTTTCTATAAAATACTCACTTTCTCGCCAACAATAGCGGTCTCCCACACTGTGACGCAGTAACACGTTGTATGCTGTAACTGGCTGTGCCCCCACACATCATTTTTCAAATAGCTATATTTCACGGCTTACCTGCCTGACAACATGCACATTTAAATATTACTGATATAAAAAAAGTAATAATAATGAAAACGATGCAAAAACTTTTGTGCTTCATTCGTAAGAAAATTGAAAAGGTAGTAACATCATTTAAACAATATGGATACATATATGTACACGATTGATTATTAAAGTTGTATACTAGCATATTATAAAATTAGGAAAATATTTTGAAGTGATTTACACTTTATTTAAATACTTATAAATATTAATTATTTATTGCTCGCCTGTTCACATTCAAACTCAACATAAAACGCCAACGATTGCGTATGGACGACTATTACGAGTACATCTAATAGGCACCAATGCTGTATCCTTTGGATAAGTCCGGTGATTACGGTGACTTATAGCACAGTTTACATTTGTGTTTAAAGAACGTAAGTACAATCAACGGAACTCCACAGAGTACGGTGATTCTGTCTGGATTTCATTCGCGAGATCTCTGCTACAGTTTAGAAACGTTTTTAAAAATAGAAAAACTTTGCCGGTGTTTCGTCGCAATTCACCGCTTTATGACTAGGACATTTCAAGGTTGTGCTTGTGGTGAGCAATTCAGACGCCAGAAAAGTCTGTAATGAGGGCTTGAGTCCGCAGAAGTACATTCACCGCTAGCCCATAGTGTCCGGATAGACAGGTTCCAGGTTGAGTGTGTAGTGAACTATCCTAGAGGTCAGGTAGGTATGCAACGATTGCCTGAGTTCGGGAAAATACATTCATCATAACTCCGCAGACTTCGCCAAGGATTTCATAGATTTCGTTAGTAGAGTAGAGTCACAAGATGTGTACTTAGGGCCAAAGTCTGTACACTCTACCTCTACTATTCTTCTTTCAGGTTGGATTTAGCTGTGAACTGAGGTAAGCTTGTGCACCCGCACACATATCTAACCTATATTAGCCTATACAGTGTAAGCTGTTTTTGCGGTGACCACTACAGGTCATATGGATGTTAAAAGAGAACCAAAGCCCATGGAAATACATTAAACATGAGACCACAGGATCTATCTACTTTTCACACTTTGTTTGTGTATCTCAGTTCTTTAGTTCTTTATAACCTGCATAAATACATCCAAGACGTAATTGGATACGTAATTTATACTTGATAGCTCTGTTCGTTATGGTGTTTTCAAGTCAGTGTTGTTTGCGGGAAAATATTCTGAAGATCAAATAGGCTTTTAAAGAAAAATGGAGGTATAACTCCCGCTATCGTAAATTGTCATTGTTACGCTGAATTCTAGTACTACTTGCGGTGAGATATGCGGTGAGGATCCATTAGGTCCTCTAGCTACATCTACGCTACCCTGTTTGTCCGGTTATGTATATTTGTAGGTGTTGTTTGTGGATATATGCTAGTGGTCAAATGGGTGCTTAACTAGGGGCCAGAGTCCGTGGAGGTATATTCAACGCTGTCTTAAATTATCTGGTTATATTCTGTTTTAAAGTGTTGTTTGCAGTGAGATATCCGAGAGCGCAAATCGTTTTTTAACGAGATTTAGACGCCAAGGTATATTAAACACTAGCCAATTTATCCGGTTATGTTGTTTTCAGGTGTTGATTGTAGTGATAAATGCAAAAGGTCAAATTGAGTGTTTAACGAGGGGCCAGAGTCCGTGGAGGTACTTTTAAACCTATCCTATTTGTCCGGGTATGTTATTTTTAGGTGTTGTTTGTGGTGATATGTGCTAGAGGTCAAATCGGTGTTTAACGAGGGCCAGAGTCCGTGGAGGTACATTCAACGCTAGCCCACGGTGTCCGGCTTGGCTGTTTCCAGATTGCAACCTTGGGGAAGGACGACGGGTATTCAAGGCTGTTTTCTGCCTTCACTGATATTGTATCTACCTCTTTCTTTAGCTGCATATTTTTACTCGATTAAAGAATATCGCATTTTTTTATACAAACCAAATTTCATTATCATCAAGTATGGTTTTACATGATCTTTCAAAATCATTAAGATTACTTATTTTAAACCTTCTAAATTTGTAAGTTACATACATATTTCACATAACGATAATACGTACAAATATTATAATAAAATAAATTATAAAGCTGTGTAGGTTTTTATACATAAGCGAACAGTAAATAATAAAAAATATTTGTCGCTTAATTAAAGTAGGCCTGTATCATACTTTTTAGATGATTTACAATAATGGAAATTAATAATCTAATTTAATATAGCTATATATATATATATATATATATATATATATATATATATATATATATTTCTTAAAACTACAAAACTTCACTCAAATTTGATATATGGCAGAAGTGATATCAACTTAGAAACATAACATTTGTAATTCAATATATTTAAAATATGAAATAGGAATATTTAGTTTTTGGGCCCCATCTTTTTAACAATAATAATCTTTTAAAACTAATTAATAACTGCTTTTTCTAAGTGGTACACGAGTTGTATTGTTTCTCTTTATACGTAGGTATGACAAATTAGACGTATTAGGACTGTAATTCTCCTTTTGTAAGAGAGTCCTTTTGCCTATGGGCTTTGTTGTATTAGCACCTGTTGACGAGATTGTATTGTCTTGAGTCATTCAAAGACTCAATCCACAAATAATATAACGCAGGCAGTATATGGGTCCTTTTGTGGTTGATCTACGTCATTCGACAAGCACTTTGCTATAAAAAAAACACATGGATTTTATTCGAAATCAAACCAACTATTCAAATTGAAATTGTCCCACTCTATATATAAACAAACTTGCCCATTTTATTTCAATTTACTCTCAGATTAGTAACTGAATCATGGCTGGTTATAATTTTGGATAAAAAATTTTAACCTGCATTTAAATCCGTTATATATAATAAACTACTGGTCTTCGTGAATTCATAGAAAGTTACATCTACCATTAAGAACAAGTCGGTGAATGACAAACATGATATTTTGATTGTATAAAATATTCGTATGTCTTATAACAATTCAAAGTTCGTCTAAAATACTTCATGGTTCTGAGATAGTGACGAGTTCATGGAAAGCTCACACTTTATCGATATGTTTATCACGTAAACCCGATAGCTGACATCATACAACCACTTGATTTAAATTTTTAATGCAGAAGGTTTCTTATTTTAATGCAATTCTCTACTTTTGAATAAGCCGTACTGATTTATACAAAAATATTAACAACTTGATGCCTGAAATAGAAACATTTTGTACATCAGTGCCCAAGACATGGGATTTCATACCTTCAAATGTTTTGTGGGGGTGAAGTAAGAAATATCCCGAAGTGATCTTTAAACGAAGTTATATAAAACCACCGTTCATTCGTCTTGCACGATTTGGAATATGGTCTCAGAAAGTAGAATTGTAAACCATCTTTGGGCCTAATGAAACAGAAAATCGCCTTAGGCAGAGAATTCTCCAAGACAGCTACACTTATTTTTCTAGCTGAAACAAAGTAATTACTAAGCAGTGTGAACTGTTCACTTGCAGTTACTGAATCTAACTCTCATGTGCGGAACAATGTCTCATTGTCTATCTCAAATATACAATTTGTACTCATTTCATTGTTTTGAGCCCATTTAAGTGATTGTAATAAAACTCTTAAAATGTCAATAAATTTTTCGCGATTGCGTTGAAAATCTTACTGTTTAGTTTATATCCTGGACCGTAACTCTAATACATGGCTCCTTCAGTTAAATAGAACAAAATACTATACTTATGATTCTAATTTCCAACTGTATTTTGGAAGTATTAGTATGGTTTTAGTCACATTTGGAACTATTCTTTTATCCTTTGTCAGTGACGTCGTAAACAGCACGGTTCTGACAACGTGGGTAAAGCTGGTGACTTAATTAAAGTAACTTTAGACTTCACTGTGTGGACTTAATGTACGATTCAAAACTTAGCACGAGTTGGAAGAAATTCCACAGCTTCAACAAAGCCTTAGGCATAGGAAGAATCGTAAGTCAGCAGTAAGAACTTCAAGGCCATTACGGAGAATTTCGTGTCTGAGAGAATGACTAGTAATATGCTATGATCTTAAGCAGGTGTTTCCATGGAATTAAGCAAAGACATCAATCACCTTCATTGACACCTTATGGTCTTTGTTTTATAGACTCGTAAACTTGAGCAAACTTCCCACTCAGTAGGCCCAATATTATAAAGCAAAAGAACATCACAGTAGATTCTGAACTAATTTCCTTTTCTCGCAAAGCCCCATGGCTGTCACGGATTGCTGGTAGATGCGGTGAGGTAGGGCGCTAGGCCCACCGGTTTACCTAAGGGCTTTTCCCATTGCGTGTGACAATGGACTAGGCGTCCCCATTCTGCCTTTCAACTTCCCTGGTTTGGTAATTGGAAGGATTCGACGCTTGTACCATGCCCGGCGTTTACAATGGTGTATATTTCTGAGTGGGACGATAAGTGAATTTGCACGTACTAGTGACGGTTGACAGCTGTTCACAAAACACCAACAAAAGTAGTGAGCTAGACGATTCCCAATCGATGTTTAAAATCGAGTTAACGGAGGAGTCAAGATAATTCGAGTCGTGTACAGGTATATTCCGTTCATAATAAAATCAACTGCCTCCATCTGTAATACGGAAGACAAGAAGGAGACGAAACTTGAATATCCTGTCTAAACCTGCCACGTCAGATTGTACCGCTCTTGTGTTATGGAGTGCCATCGATGTAGTTATGATTGGTTCAAATGTCACAGTCCTGTCTGTATCTGATACGTAGATTGTAGTTTTATCTTGTGTTGAATTAACTGTGATAATTAGCTCCTATTTGACGCTGAAGGATACCGCAAATTTCCATTGACCCGTGTTTCAATATTGTAGCAGTTCCTGTTTGTAGGTCTTCAAGCAGAACAGCTGGTTAAGTGTAGAGATAGCTTTGTACTATGTAAAATACAGGCCAAGTTTGTCTCAGAAGTGCAACGTTGATGCTAATAAAATTATATTCCTGCCGAACATAACATGACTCGAATAATTTGGTTGTAGAGTTCTTGGTGAGGTTAGACTAGGCCTCTCGGTTGTATAGTAAAATCATGACTACAGGTCTCCATGGCAGTTGCATGAATTGTGCAGTTTCGTTAAATTTATCCATATCCCCCATATTTGGTAACCATGTGAACTGAGATAAATCGGTAATTTGGATAAATGCGCCCATTCTGTAGCTATTCATTTCCTTTTCGATCTATATCCTTAGTCACTCTCGTTGCGCTTATTTTGCTGACAGCATAAAATAATAATAGGAACGGCTGCTCGCTGCTACAGCTAAATATGAAATTTGATTGCTTGACGAATTGCAACTTCTACACTCCCCGATAGATCAGGAAACTGGCCATTCTGCAAGCTGGATAGGACAAGGACGCTTCTCTATCGGCTGTAGCCGAAGTTCAAAGGCAGTAGAGGCTGGCAGCGGGTTTTTGGAGCATCAGTAAGATTTTAAATCTGGCCATTCCATGATCGTGTCGGTGGGGCAAATAATGAGTGCCTTTGAGGCAGTTCAACTCAAGAGCCATCACTCGCGTCGGCTGGTCATGCTGATGGACCAACTTGCTGCCCGTTATAGTAAGCGAGTAATGCTTCTCTGTCTGTCTACTAAAATTGCTTTCCATCTACGTAAAGGATAAGTGGCTGATGTATAAGAAAGTAGACAGGTCGTACCGAGAACAGAACATGGCAGATGTTGTTTCTTCCCATAAGCAACACCTTTAAGTACACCCAGATGTTTGTATTGTGAAAAACGTAACACCTACACTGTAATACATCGATGACAACGGACGATCAGTTAGTAACTTTAACATGATTGTTACAGACGACACTCTACTAGTAATCCTACGGAACCTTTCCTCGGTGAAATTGATGAATTTCTTGAAGAAGTTCTTTGCTCTCTGTTCGGAACAATGATGTGGCTTCCGGAAGATCAGACCAAAAGTGAATGTCAGAAGAAATCTTTTGGAATACATTTTAAGAAACCAACAATATGTAACTAATTTCAAATAAGCTTTGGAGCAATTTCAATTCAGATGAAATACAGTGACAACAATATAAAAACATTCTTTATACAGGTCCAACCAAATTCAAAATGGCTTTCGTTGAAATTTGTATTACAATGAAATGAAATATGTCTTTATTGAGTACAAAGAAAAACATATTAAATTGGCGAGGTGAGGACTATTAAGTCCTCTCTTACACCTAACCATAAATTTATAAACTATATTGTTAGTGTAAAACAAGAGTCACAGTATAGTCTACAATACTGTTTTACATAAAAAATGACAATCTATATTTATATAAAGTAATGAAATGAAAAGAAGATTCTTCGACCTACAATAATAATCCTCCAACAATCCACAATAATCCTTAAAAATCTATAAAAATTTCAAAACTCAAAACATATATATATGAATATTGTGTATACATTCATATATATAATTTGAAATTCTAAACATATATATTTATATATATATATATATATATATATATATATATATATATAATATATATATATGTTTAGAATTTCAAATGATAATGAAAATAAGGTTTATGTAATACGAATTATCTGTGGAAAGCAGACTTACATATACAAATTTGTACATTATAGAAAATTCATCTTCTCAATTACACACTTTATTAAACTCAGTTTTATTCCAATCTTCGTCAAAGATAAATAACTGTGTGATATTTCGACTTCTGTGGTTAATCCTTCTTCTTTTAGACATTGAAACTCTGCAAGCAAAAACAATCTCTGAATAACTAGCGAAATAAGGGTTGGACATTCGATTGGGTTGCCTCAAGATCTTTTGTAAATTACTAGGAATCGTAAACTTCATTGTGAAATTTTCCTGTGAAAAGTGGTAAAATATCGCGTAGTATAAAAGACATAAAGACTTTTAAAAAAATCTATATTTATTACACATGTGCAGGAAAGAACTCTTTACGTTTTATAGTTCAATTTTGAGGTACAAAGAAAGCTCCTAAATCTTTAATATAACGAATATCTTGATTAAATACATGAAAGAGTAATTTAAATTATCTGTAAATTCGTGGCAGAGTTTATGTGTGACAAGGGAACAAATTTGCGCTTCTTGTGAAGGCTTAGTACGGTGGACTTCAAAGGAGGTAGTTCGACAATGAAATACATATTATATATATTTTACTCTTCGTTGTATTTGGTTCCAATTTGGAGTTTAGCTTATATTTCTTGTACAACAAAATTCATCATTAACTCTTCTCACTTTCAACGATCGTAGTAATATCTTTTGTAAATGGGGAGTATTTCCATCATTTTATATTTAAAATAAGAAACTTAATTTTGTAGTAAGTTTATTACTACTAAGTAAAAATACATATATTGTATTCGGTGTAGAAAACTAATCATTGAGTTAATAGCAGTGTGGGTTTTCCTAATTCAAAAGCAGCGGATTGGCACGGGTACAACAGAAAAGTGCATCACCAGTGTATCAGGTAGTTGGAATGTATCGTTCTAAGTACAAACACCGCTAGGTTATCATTATTGTCACTTGCGGCTTATCTGAACTTTCGGCATAGAAATCCCTTAACGTTATTACGTTGGAACGTTGTTAGAACAAACTATTAGAAATATATAACTAACGATATGTTATTTTGATACAATCTTGAACATGTTTGTTTGCATTTATCAAAATTAACTCATGAGATTGTACAGTGAAATAAAACTTTTATCTAGATTCTACAATTGACACAAAAACACCTATCAATATTGTGTGTGTGTGTGTGTGTGTGTGTGTGTGTGTGTGTGTGTGTGTGTGTGTGTGTGTGTGTGTGTGTGTGTGTGTGTGTGTGTGTGTGTGTGTGTGTGTGTGTGTGTGTGTGTGTGTGTGTGTGTGTGTGTGTGTGTGTGTGTGTGTGTGTGTGTGTGTGTGTGTGTGTGTGTGTGTGTGTGTGTGTGTGTGTGTGTGTGTGTGTGTGGTGTGTGTGTGTGTGTGTGTGTGTGTGTGTGTGTGTGTGTGTGTGTGTGTGTGTGTGTGTGTGTGTGTGTGTGTGTGTGTGTGTGTGTGTGTGTGTGTGTGTGTGTGTGTGTGTGTGTGTGTGTGTGTGTGTGTGTGTGTGTGTGTGTGTGTGTGTGTGTGTGTGTGTGTGTGTGTGTGTGTGTGTGTGTGTGTGTGTGTGTGTGTGTGTGTGTGTGTGTGTGTATGATAATATATATATAGTAATAAATTTGTATAGCTACACAAAAGCAGAACTGATAAGAAACAAACATTAACATGTTTTTATCCAGTTTTGCACTATCTACGCAAATGGTGAATAAATAATAAAACATGATAGATCCTAGCTAGCAATATTCTGTTGTCATAATTCACTGATTTATGATATTTTTAGACAACAAAATACGGTCCAGTGATTTAGAACGAGAATGTTGTTCGCTTTAGATTCCCTGTTCCCAACATCTGCCAGACCGACCGTTGACGTTATAGACTAAATTGTACACTTAGTTAAACGTTCGTAAACTCTGTTAACATAAACCAATGTTCAAGTCAAATTCATCGTATCAATCAAAATCCTTGCTAGGCATAAAAGTACTGTAATAATCTAGAATTAAACAGGCATCGTTGTTGACCTGATTTTATTACTGTGTAAATCACAGTGAACTTTTTTCTTGCAGGTCTGCAGTGTCCTGAATCCAGTATGCGTTTAAGTGTGGGTTGGTTTTGCGTCAAATATGTGATATTATTGAAAGTACATATGAAAATAAACTTAGATCGTTACAAAGTTTTACTTTTTAATGAAGGTTTGTGATATTGACTTGTAGAAGCTTATGTTTCACACTAATACTCAAGGTTACAGTATGGTAATATTTGGTGGGGAAGTACGGTCAACGCGTTATTTGAGAAGTTAAGAATTTTGAAAATTTATAATTCAAATCATGCCATGAAAATAAAAATAGAAAGTTCCATCCCATTATTATAACAGCTGATCATAGTGCAACATCTTTTTTTACACAGGTTAAAGTTTATGGACGAACTGGAGGATTGCATTTCTGTTAACATTGAAGCGTACAATAATTTGTTTTCAATGTAACAATGTATGACAAATTGCCATGTAAACTTTGCCAGTAATGAGTATCATTGAGTTATCTTACTCAAGAAGCGGTAATACTGGCACTAAAAATATTTATTACTGTACCAGAAGTGTATCCAGGCTACCCCGTGTAGGAAAACTGTTTAAAAAAAAAAACAATTTTAGTATTTATGTCTAAAATGTTTAAATGAAATACCAATTAGAGACAATATTAGTTAATAACTTTTTTAACAGAGTTAAGGCGTAGCTTACCGAAAATGAAGAGATCAATATTTGAATAACGTATTAAGTTAATATTGTAGACAAATATATTGTTAGGTGATTAATTATTTTAGTTTGTAAAATAAAAAGGCCTTTTTAATTGTTCGTAAAACATTAAAGTATGAGTGTAACATACACTGTTATGTAGTATTCATATAATTTGCATACTATATTTCGAATTATGTTTTGAATCATTTTATCAATACAATTATATGTCTATATATTACTGTGTATTTGTATGGTTCCATATGATTTAATATAAATATTGCCACTGTTAATACCACTATTCAAGTTTAGTTTTTACATTACATAAATTTTATTCTTGCACCTGTTATTTTATGTTTGTATATGTAGCTGCGTTTGTTATCTTTTATCTAAGTAGTTGCTGTTGATAAACGCGTATTTCAGTCTTTTATGCGAGTGCTGGACTCAATAATGCAATAATGACAATTAGTTGCAATAATAAAAATATTAGCAACTGCACTACGTATAACAGTTATCGGGTTATTAATTATCTTAATACAAAAGTATTATTTGTTCTGTATTTCATATAGAGGAAAATAAATATATTCCCAATTATTATTGCAATATTTTCTGATAAGCGAGGTTTTGTTGCTGTAAATCTTTATGATTTACATTTTCGATGATGCATTTTCGTGCATTACTATATTTATACAAGGCCTTAAATATGAAGCACAGATTTACCTAAGTTTGCTTTACATTTTCCCTTACTTTTTCCCCTAGCGGAACATATATTCTCTTCAAGCTATGAATTACTACCAACCTTCAGAAAATATTTTGTAATAAAACAGTTTACAATAATATTATATAACTATTGCAATATAATTTGATATAACGTTCTGAGTGTACATTTAGCGGTCCATGGCACATTTAAGTTTTTTTTAATACGTTTTTTCATACTCTTAATGTTTGTATAATTTATTAATAAAACGTGTTGTGTGTTTTACAGAATAGCTGCAACAGAAATAAACGGTTTGGCTTCCTGGAGCCCTGAATTCATGGCAACGGTCAAAGGTAAGCCTGCACTCGTACATATTAAAAATATTTCTTTGAACGTCCTTAAATCTTAGTTTATAATTTGTTTCCTTAAACATATTAGCAGCTGTTTCAGGTGTTTCTTTATAGGGAACAGTTAATTATATGTTGTATGTGCTGCATGCAGTGATTCTAGTTATTAATGACGGGAATAAATTGTAAAATAAAATATTTTATCACTCGCAAATTTAGTAATTACAAAGAGGAACATAAAACGACAAATTAAATTAACAAACAAAGGCAATACAAGTTTAGAATAGTTAAACAAATAGCCAGTTAGGTAACACCGTGATGATATCAAAGAATGTTGATTCTTAAACATACGTAGTAGCATCAAATATTTGCAAAAGATAAAATACACCTGTAAGTTTTTCCATACAAAAGAAACATCTAGGCTGTATCGTTTACGGTATCACTTACTCCCTTAATTAATTTTAGCTAAAAAAGAAAGGTTTCTAAGCTGTGAAGGTAAAGATATTTTTTAAATCTTTAGTGCCTAACAGTGTCAGTTGGGCACGACAATTTGTTAAGTTTCGTAAACTGATATACGTAATAATGGTTTTCATCTGTAATTTTAATAGTAAGAGATATACAAAAAGTTCAAATACGAAAATAACTTAAACATCTTTTATTTGAAATACAATTTATAGTGCATTGCTACTTAAAAACTGTAAGTTTTAGGCTATTCCATATTCTCTCGTAAGTTATAGTATTCTTTTTATTTCAAAAATCCAATCAAAATCCCTCTACCACACTTTCACTTAAAGAACAGCTGATTAATAAGCTTAGAAAAAATGTGACGCTGTTCCATATTCAGTTAGACTAACACAGTTCGTAATTCTTATGGTGGATTTTAAAACGTACTGGTACTCCCTGTAAATGCTGTTAATGATAAGTAACTTTTGTTTACCTCAAAATGTTTACTGTAAAGTAACTTTTAAATTAATTTATCACAAAATCCGTGTTTATATTTGAAATTTCATGAAAAAGCACACCTACCTCCAAATTGAAACCTTTTGGGGCATTTTGCAAAATTGAGAGTAATTGCATTGGATTATGTGAGATTAAATTAGAGAAAATGAGAAAGAAAAAGTTTTAAAGTTAGTGTGACAGCTACACATACCACCCGGGTGATCTGCCTCGCCCTGTAAGTATATTGCTGTATAAACGAAGTATTTATAAGAATGCAGTTTTTCGTTATTTAAACACTCACTTAACATAATAAACTGAACCGACTCCTTTTGTGTGTCCGTTTATAAAATAGTATTTCTCATATATGCGGTATATTTCTTTATTAGTTTATATCAAATATCATACGTTACAAAAATTACAGAGCATTTTAAAAATATAGAATATCTATGTTTAATTTTGAAATCACTTTCATCTTTTTAGGAGAAATAACTGGACATTATGTACATAAAAACACGATGCTCTACACTATTTGTCCATCTCTGTTATATTGTAAGTCAGAAAATTAAAAATACCCTCATAATTTTATAACGTGTTGTGATAGCTGGTAATCACGACAAGCCGGTTACACTTGAGAATTATACGACGTAGTAGTATAATAGTTCTTGCCAAGGCGATTGATAGTTGCTCTGTCATGTGGTTACTTTGTGTTATGTAGTGTAATTACTGTTTGTGACACCGTAATTGCAGTAAATTTGTATTTCAATTTTTAAGACGACCAACTGGTTTAGTTTGAAATTGTAGCGCGCGAGTCCCCAGACCAGATGGTACACCGTTACTTATAGTGCCATGCTACTTGTACGTGATAATTTGGTTGTCTTCCATCTTACGACAGAATGTTAGTCAAATTTCTTTTTCATTAATATTATTACTGTCGAAAAATGAAAAGTAAATTACGTTTTATGTATTGGACTCTATCCTCTTCTTCAGAACTCTATCCTCTGGTCAGTCGTAGGTGGTTTGTAGACGAATGCAGACGTATTGTGACCTGTATTTCGTTGTTCAGTTTTAATGACTAATGTTGTGTATAGTTTTTTATTAAGTGCATGTTTTAGAGTTAGTGAAGTTGACACACAACATGGTGGTTGTGATTCCTGACTTAAGCGTGCCACAACGGTTTAGTACGATTTGTTTATTTTAACCTAGTTTGTAATTATGTGTTAGGTTAGTTATTTACCTGAAGAAGAGATCAGATTGCAGATCTCGAAACGTAGTTTTACTGATTTTTTGTTTCACTGAACGATGGCAAATGTCTGGCAAACGATTTTTCCTGTTTCCTTCCATCGTCAAAAATTAACTTCAAACAAACAGCTCTTCTTCAGGTTAAAAAAATCCATAAGAGGTTTAACATGCACAAGTAATTTAAAAATTTTCCAAATTGGGTGAATTCGCTAATATCATGGTCAAAGCCCTCTCTAACTGAAAATTTCTAGTGTTTAGTGTATGCTTAACTGTGTATCTTAAATGTTTTTTGACACCTAAACAATATACAAATGTATTAACAACTCTAAGATGAATTCCAATACTCGAAACGGAATGTCCTTTTCGCATTTATTGTGTCCGAAAACCGGTTACTCTTTCTGTAATTTAATTGGGCCCTCTTTCATTCTGTGATATTAAATGTAAGAAATTACCACGTTAGGTTGTAAAAATTATCGCAAACAAGTGAGAAATTTGCAAATTTATTTTCATTTAATTTCATTCCTATTTAAAACCCAGATCGAATTTCAACATCAATGAACTGTAAAATTAACTAATCTCTTTTCAAATTCCGGTTTGAAATGTACGCTATAGTATTTACAAATGCGTTTACGCTCAAGATAACCCTCACATGTATAAAGTTAAGCGAATTACGTAATTAATGCGTTATGTGTGTTAAAAAATCAACCCAATCCCAAAGTCTGTATCATATCCTAGGCTGTTTTATGCACTTAAAACTGCCAAATGATGTTATTATCCGGAACAAAAAATCCAAGTGAACCTCTTGATTAATAACACGACGAACGTATGACGGAATAACCCGTTACACTCAATCTATAAGAAAGATTGATAGGTGAACTTTCGACGGTAATGGCTCACTTTTAGCTTGTGTGTAGCCAAATTGAATATGCATTGGTCCTTTTATAGAAATTAATTAGTTCGTTAGGTATAAGTAAACCCGATCCTATACTACTTAGATACTGTGGTTTATGTATTTAACCTTGCTGAAAATAGAATCACCAACATCAAACTAATTACTGTCTTAAAATTAGTGACGATGACAACTGAGAATCGCGTGCGGAGCGAATCACAGAACTAATCTTCAAACAGAAGTTCATGACGAAGTTTATTTGATCTAGAAGTCGTAGTGCAGACGAGCCTCGTGGCGATAGACTGGCGGCGCGCGTATCGATTCCTAGAATCATTGATTGAGTTGGTAGCTCTGTTAAACAGTATTTTTCTAATTTGTTGTTTTTAATTGCTGAAATATTATTATGAGCAATACAAGTATATCAGTTCGTAGTAAGTTTTCGTTTTTAATGTTTCATACATAAGAAAATTAAAATCACTCAAACCATAAGGATGAGCACAGTTTATCTGGGACTTCTTACAAAGGTCGATATTCATTTCTCACAACATTGTGTAATTCTTGTAAATGCTCATCCATGTCGATAAACTATAACATTGTAACGTGGGTTAATAAATAATAACTTCTTGATTTAATATACTATTAATGTTCAAGCTAACAAAATTATGTTCAATTTTAAAGAATTTAACCAAATAATAATATTTAAATATTTATCACCTCCGTTTCCAGACTAGCAAGGTAAAGGAAAGAATGTTGGGATGTATAACGTAACTAATGATACATAAGTCCAATTAATTTACTAAGAAAATTCGTATTATCTCATTTCCCGTCTTTATTCACTACGAGTGTGTATTTATATGTTTTCACTAAAAAACTCGTAACTTATAAACTGTGAAAAACAAAATTGTTATAATTTATATTTTATGTGTCTTATTATGACCTGATTTAGTGCTTTGCGGATGTTTTAACTTTTATAAAAATAGCGGTAGATTTAATATTTTTCTGTCATTTTGTAAAACACTGAACTCTTTACCTCGGCAGTGTATAGTGAGTGTGTCACACCGCTGAGAGTAGGTACATTTAGGATTATGTATACGTGTGTGTGTGTGTGTGTGTGTGTGTGTTTTTTGTGTGTGTGTGAGTGCGTGCGTGCGTGCGTGCGTGTGCGTGTGCGCGCGCTTGTGTGTGTGTGTGTGTGTGTGTGTGTGTGTGTGTGTGTGTGTGTGTGTGTGTGTGTGTGTGTGTGTGTGTGTGTGTGTGTGTGTGTGTGTGTGTGTGTGTGTGTGTGTGTAATGTAAAGGTTTAACCAGTAATCGTCCATGGTAGTTTAAAGGGAATGCTGTAATAATAATAATATTCTTTATTGCAGGAAACAATTAACAATAATTGTATTGCAAGCGTCATATAGAAATAAAAGTCCTAATCTAATAACTAACACAATTAATTTTAATTCTGAGTAAAAAAATATTCGAGTAAATTTAAAATAAAAATTACTTTTTGGGTATGTGCCACCTGCCGCCGTTTTTCTCGATAGTGGCCAAATTTTCTTGGATATAAGAAGGGGAGTTGGATTTTTTTTTTAATGTTAGTGAAGACTATCCCAGCGACCCATCGCAAACTCGTCAACTGAGTAAAATGCTTTGGACACTAAGAAGTGTTTTAATCGAGATTTAAATTGTTTGTGGTTATTGACGCGTTTGATCTCTTCAGGGAGCCTATTGATTAGCCTCACACCAACCTGAGATGGCAAGCGTTCAAAAACAGTAGTTCTGTGCTGTGCCATACGAAAGTTGTCCCGGCCTCTAGTTCCGTATTGGTGTACGTCGCTACCCCGAAGTGAGACGCACTTGAATCGGCAGTATAGCACGACGTCGAGAATGTAGAGGCTAGGCAAAGTGAGTAATCCAAGCTCCCCGAAGGCTAATTTACACGACTCTCTCTGATTTAATTTGTAAATGATTCTGACAGCTTTCTTTTGCATTCTAAACACTCTATTAAATTTGTATCTAGAACAGCCACCCCACAATCTTAGACCATAAGCTAAATGTGGATGTATTAGGCCAAAGTAAGCTGTCTTCAGAATATCCAATGAACAGAATTTTGCCAAATTGCGTAAGACATAAATGCCAGAAGCAACCTTTGAACAGATACTCTCAATGTGAACGTCCCATGTCAGCCCTCGATCAAGGTGCATCCCAAGAAACTTGGTGGATTCTTCTTCTTCTATTATGGTTTCATCCACCATCACAATTGGTCGGATTTCGTTTTCATGTTGCCGAAAACAGAAATTAATCACCCTTGTTTTAGAAAAATTTGTTTTCAAATTGATATTGAAAAAATGATCAATGCATGAGTTGAGTTCTTCAAAGGCTTTGATTTCAAGATCTGGTTTGGTTTTTAATCTAATGCAGAGAGTCGTATCGTCAGCATACTGAATCATCTTTCCATTATGGATTGATGAACTCAATATGTTGACGTAGACGAGAAAAAGGACAGGCCCTAGAATCGATCCTTGTGGGACTCCATAGGGCATTTTAACTTTTCCTGAGAGGGTATTCGCGATCTGCACACACTGCTCTCTATCATTTAGGTATGACGAGAGCCATTTGTGAGGCAAACCACGAACACCGCTTGACCATAACTGGTGCAACAGTATTTCATGATGCACACAGTCAAAGGCCTTTGAGAGGTCGAGAAATATGCTAAGCACATGTTCCCGCCTCTCCAAACCATCGACAACAGAATCAATGAGACTCGTGACAGCATCAATAGTCGATTTGTTTTTTCTAAATCCAAATTGTTCATTACAAATAACTTCAAAGCGATTGAAGAAATCTTCTAATCGTCGAAGGAAGGCTTTTTCGAAAATTTTGCTGAGAACTGGAAGAATGGAAATTGGACGATAGTTACTTGCGACATAAGGATCGTCCTTTTTAAAAATTGGAATGACTTTTGCTGTCTTCAAAGTGGACGGGAAAACGCCTTGGGCGAACGACAGGTTAATCAATTTTGTGAGTGGTACTGAAATGTGCTTAAAGCAGCGCTTAAGTAACCACACAGACATCCCATTGATGTCACCCGACTTTTTCGGCTTCAGCTCCCGCACCACACGGACCAACTCCGCCTCGCTCACAGGAGACAGGACCATGGACGAGACCGGTCCTATAAATGAGTCCTCTCGGGTGCTGTTCCCACTAAAACATGGGTCCGGCCCAGCAACCGTGGAGAAAAAGTTATTAAATTCACTTGCCACTTCAAGCGGGTTTTTTGTTATTTTACCTTGTATTTTAAGGTTAGGTTTGAAATGTTTTAGGACTTGTGTTTGAGTTGTATTTTTAATTATATTCCACGCACTTTTTGAAAAATTTTCAGAATTCATTAGTCTATTTTCGATTGAAATCAATTGAAAAGTTAGCTTAAACAAAGAAAAGTGTGTGATTTCATTCTTTAGCGTGAATTCAGAATTATCTGAGAACATTCCGTTTTACCTGTGATTTTGTACCTATGTTCTTTTACATGGTAAAACTGCATTTATATAATTATCTCTTTCATAAAGTCCTAAGATTGAAATACCTATCAATTTAATGATTATTATTTCATCATATTTTATTTTTTATCTTTTCCCAAAATATATTATATTAAATTTAATAATGACACAAATGTTGTGGACTTGAAACATTGTAAAAATCATACTTCTGGTATTGGTTGTAGATACCTATGGCCAAGGAAAATAAGACAGGTGCAAGGAGAGTAATATTTATTCTGCTTCTACTACGTTCTGCTACATGAACCTGTTTGTTTGGTCTATCTGTGTTATGATCGTGTAATAAATTCCTGAGTGTTTGCATGATATTGGTTTGGAACAGACATGATGCGCCTGCAACATATCGATACACTAAGCAAAACTTTGGTGTATTAAATTTGCACCTCTTCCTTACCTAATCTCCAGTAATTTATTTTAGGCCAAGCTATACTGTATTTTTATGCCATTGGCGTAAGACTAGGTAACGAATATATTTACTTTATTTGTTGTTGCTAAATAATTCCAACAAAATTTGAGAATTTTAGACTAAATTAAAAATGTCTGAGTTGAAAAAGTACTTAAGATGTGGAACAGCATGTACTCTAATAATATTGTTGTTTGATGAGATAACTACTATGAGTAGAAAAGGCCTATCTGCTAAAGCCAAGTTACTTGTTCAGAAACAATCAAAGATTGATCTCATTGCCTATAACTTTGAAATACTTTCACAATTTAAGTGGCAGACTGATTACGAATTTTATATTTTAACTTACTTTATAGATCATAAATATTATCAAGTCAGGTGTAAGTATTCCATCAGACCCTACAAATGTTGATATGGCTATTTCGTTTGATTTCAATCGTTGAACGGGCCTCTTCTAAATTCACCTGATAAGATCCAATGGGTTGTAAACTGGTTATTAATGTGAGTATTATTACGGTTATCTTCAATCAAAATTGCCAAACCATCACATCAGGCCTCTTCGACATTCACCTAGTAAGATATATTACGTTCCAAATTAATTGTGAATTGAAGTACTGTATTTATTTCGGTTGTATTTAATCCAAATCGTCTAACCACTGGTCTTTTAATATTCATTCACCTGATAAGATCGAATGTATTGTAGACTGGTCTGAGTTGAAATATTTAGTTATGAGTTGCAATGGCTTACAGATTATTTGGTTCCGTCGTCTTCAATTTAAATCCCCATACGCCAGTACACTCTTCTAAATTGACTTTATGAGATCCATTACATTGTGAACTAGTAATACATTTGAGTAGTTGTTTTTCTTAGCTAAAATCCAAATTGACAAACTATTGGACGTCCACTACATTCACCTGTTTAACGTTCATTGGTTTGTAAATCTATCATGAATTGGATAGTTTAATTTGCGTTATCTCCAGTGGAAATCGCTCAAACATTGAACCATTGCGTTACTTGTTGCACCTTATGAGATTCAATGGGTTTAAGGTGTATATTGCAATATTTTTTCTGAAATTTGAAATTTCACTCGCAACGATGGTGCATTTTTTATAAATTTTTTAAGAAAACACAATTGCGAAAATCAATATTTCTATATGCTCTTTAACAGTTTTGGGTACGGAATTACTGCCCTATACAAACTTCAAGTATAAACCTCAACACTTCCAATGCTCCAAAACACGGTTTTTTTCTTGTGAGTGTTATTTTCAGAAATCATTTTTATACAACTTTCAAATTTCTTTCCAAACTTGTATGTACTTGTATACGTTCACCAATTAAATAACTTATTCAAATATTTGTTGAAGTCTTGAGTAATTTTGGAAAATACATAAAACTTTTTCAAGCAATCCTGAATCCTTACAGTCATATGATAATGTCTAGTAATAGAATAATAAGTGTACATGTTTTCTTTGTAATTTTAAAATAAGCTTTCCACCAGCACAAAAGTTAAACTGGCACGTTATATTCAAGGAAATATACGCCCTACAGGTTTAAGGGTGCCTTTTGAATCTTTATCGTGTTAGGCCTTTTCCACATAATTTCATTAATGATAACGTCGGCACGGTAAGACTATGCAACAGGTCAAAAAGAATTAATTGTGAACTATTTTTATCTCTAGTCAAATTTACTCGTTATTTACAGTTTTCGTTTAGTTTAAATGAATTTGGTATTTGGAATTCTCTAAACTATTCTGAACTATAATCTAAGTATTCTGTAAACTCAGATATCCCAATAGTTAACTAATTGGATTACATATATGTATAGTATGGTATGAGAGGCCCGACACACATAATTTTAAATTATTACCTGTGAAAATTGACACGTGTGCTGGTATTGTGTGAGCTGCCTTAGAGAAGATTCTACTTTAGTTAGAAAATATTGAATTTGGTTTCAGACAAAACATGTAGTACATATTTATAGAGAAAGTACTTCAAGAGAGAAAATTGCTTCTTAAAATGATGTTATAACATTCAGATTGTGGGATATTAGTTGCACGGTTTAGTTCAGCGCGGTTACACTTGTGACGAGTGTAATTACTAGCAAACCTAATTAGACTTAGAGGGTAAACATGTACTAGCGATCGATGAGACTTGTACTGGTGTACTGCACCTGAACATGGTACAGGATACCTGAGCACATAGTTACGCAACGCATTCAACTTATAATTGAGTCCTCCTATCTTCAGAGTCAGGGAGGATAATTCTGCACATACCAACTGGGGGGAACATACCATATCATAGTTTATATTTGTATTTTATTCTCATCGATATATTGGTTAGCTAACTTGAGGAATGCTACATACATTAGTTGTATAAATCTGTTCAGAACCAAATTTCTAACTGTGTAGCCATTAATTGTTTACACTGCTATTATATAGTGAAATTTATAACGTAACGCCCTTGATATGGCCGCAGTGAAGTATCATACCTGGCTATTCATTTTAGACCTTAGCAAATAGGAAAAGCTGCGACATTTGCTCTTAAACAAGTCAAGTTTGTGCTTTATTTTAACATTGATTAAGTAGTGTAGCACCTATAATATTAAACATGATTAAATATGACAAAAATTTCAATTCCATAAATTACATATGACTAATTAGTTACTGATGAGTAAATGGATCGTTTTTAGTCATGTAAATCTTGTTTCCAGAATAAAAAATGTGTTAGTTATAACCATGATGCTTGTTCAAAACAACAAGTAGTCTTAAAGTGTTGGTTGTCTATTTAACATTTACTGTTAGCGTGCTCTCCTCTTTTGAAAAATTAGTTCCTCAGTTTCATTTCCTGTTAAAGTTTGTTTTTTTCATTATCAAGAAATTTTTAAACTTCCGGGAGATCCTTTAGGTATCTACATGCTACTGACATAAATATTTACCTCTACAAAATGTAGAACCCCTAACATTTGATTTGTGCTTGGGCCTTAATCTAGAGCGAGCAGGGTATTGCAAACATTACAATATATTACGGGGTATCGCTTTGGTATAAAAATTGATCCCCTGTTATTGTTCAGAACAATTGCAAAATTAAAAAAAGCTAAAACTACTTTAGTAGAAGTAGGTCTTCTGGTTTATTTACTCGGTACCTCCCATGCATTCTAAATTTAAAAAGTCAGCTTTATCAAAATTTGCTCATTACATATGTAAATATAATGACCGAGTGTTTTATACTTTAATTTTGGCTTTCTAATGTTGGCTTTCTTAAACTTGGTAAATTTTGGCAAAATACTAAAAATATGTCTGCATCAATATTTATAAAATTCACTCAAATTGTATTGTATGATGTATTGTCATAACAGATATCTTTATTTCCAAATTTGATAATACTACTAGAGTTTTCACACTCAATATGTTGTAGCATCCAGGTCAGAAAAAGAGAAACTATGAGCCTAGGAATCAATTTGGTTAGCATACCTTACTGAATTGATTTTAAAATAGGTCTATATTTTTTATTCCTAGTTTAACTCTAAGTAACTTGTACACAAGTGAATAAAAAAGATATTTCCTCTACCCGAATACAACATAATATTGAATTTGGTAAACCAAAATCTGGGAGTTTCTTGTGACTTCCGATTTACAATCTATGTACAACTTATGAAAAATTAAATATTTCAGTATTTATTTAAGTGAAATAATAATTCTTTTCTTCTACTAAACACGAATGTGCCTGTTTATTGTAAAAAAGTTAAAATAATAATTACTATTTTTTTTATGAAACGTGCTTGTTTTGATACTTAAGTGGGGTATCAAGAAATATGTATTCTATTAGAGAGGACATATATGCCCTTACGGTGAAATCCAAATTGAGTGAATATATATATATATATATTGAGTGAATAGAGGTACCTTTAAAAGAAAAATTATGTAAAAGCTTTACAAAAAATTAGATAAAACGTATAGTATCGAATATAAACAATTTATTTCCTGAATGAAATGTATTACTGCATTTATAAAAGTAGAAATACAAAGTTATTATGTGTACACTTACCATACAATATAAAAGTTACTTTATCAATGTATTTAATCATGTTTTCTGCATCTACCTATTGTTTACCGTTCCAGACAACCTTGTCGAAGCTATGAACTCGTAATACAGTACAGTAGTAGCATTATTCTGTTGTATAACAACAAGTTTGTTAATCAGTATTTCATTTTCCCACTGAGGCGTACATTATTTTTACATATAAGAAACGATCCCCATCCATATGTTCTGTTTTTCTAACATCATGGAAACCAACAGTAGTGAAAGTATCTTGATTTTTAACCCACAAGAGCAACGTTTTACTTTACGCCCTTATTTATTGACGCAGAACACCGAGAGGTGCCTCATTTTTAAGATATAATTAATACGCATTATAAGGTTTTTGTATTTTCTTGTGAAATGTATACTTTGTTAGTTACCTTTTGCGTAAAAAAATGTACGAAAAGTTACATTTTATTCTTAATAACTAATAAACATTATTCGATAAATTAAAAAGCGTTTTGATGCGTAGTTTTACTCCAGTACCCAATTAAAAAATGTAAAAATTCCATACGAATTTTCACAAGAAACATTAAACAAGGAACAACTTTTCTGAATCGAGTTATATCGTTTTATCCAAAGCTCAATTCTTAACAGCGCATCCAGGAACAGCCGCCGTTAGAATCCCCCACTAGACGTTCTAGCAGAAGATCGATATCTTATACGTGTTGTGAATATTGAGTTTAGCTCCAGTACACCTTCGTCCTGTTGCAGCGTCTGGAACCTACCGCTGTCACAGACTTGACTCCTGGAATCTGGAGTCATGTTCAAGAGATAAAAAAAAACCGCGACGAAGAAGTCCAAAACGAACCCTCTTTGACGTCAGAGAGATATCTACGAGATATCTCGTACACTACAAAATATAGTGCAATCTTGGTGAATATGTAACACTGCTACAGCCACTTAGCGATATTTAAGGTTCTTAGTTGGTATTCACGGTTTTTTGTTGGGTTTTTGAAATTTTGAAATAAAATACTTGTCACAGCTCGTTAATATACTTTTCTGGTCTGGAAAAAAGACAACTAGTTTTTGGTCATTAAACGGCAATAATTATTTCAATCACTGTGTGGGGAGTATTAATCATACCCAAAAATAAACGGATAAAATTACTATTCAGATCTTATGAAAGATATATGGAGGGATCGAAACGTTGTCTATTTATAAAAAATTCGTAATGGCGGGATGAACCGGATCGATGAATTTGAGGAAAGTGCCAACAATAAAGTTGGTAAATAACCTCGTTTGTTTGGATTTTCAATCTCGGGCATCACTTATATGCTAATATACTGAAGATATACTCTCAAATTCCATGTAATCCGACGCGATGGTTCTGTGACAGCCTAAATACTCCTTAAAGTAATAGACATAACTAGTTGTATCTATTATTTAAAAATATTTTATTTGTTGTTCTCCGGTATGTTTTTTTCTCCCTTGTGTTACATTTAATGAGTTGGTTTGTAGTCATATTTATTGAAGAGGTTCTTATTGTAACAAATTTATCAAGAGAATTTTTAACAAGATGACCCAAGGAAGATAAAAATAATGAAGCGCGCTAGAATAGAAGATAAGAATTGCAACAACAGGGGCGATGACGTCAAACACAGTTCAAGAGTTCACTGATAAGTGTCCTGTCTTATCGGCAGTAGCGCGCCATAACGCAAAGTTGCTGTGTTTTCTTGAGATTTCTTTCCACGCGATCGTATTACGGCTTTTGTATGATACGGCTTGAGTTTTATTTTACTGTAGCATGTGGCTGTAGTTCCTATTTGCACTTATTGTCATGTGTGAGAATTATTGCTATAAATCTCCAATATAATATATTATTCAGAACATCCACAAGCTTCTCTGGATTTCTTTAAATACCCCACGCTTCGCCAAAAACTTATAACATATCAAGGTGGCTTCAAAAGGAAAAGCTTTAAAATATTATTAATAATAATATTAGTACTGTAATATAAAACTATTCAAATTGGATGTTTATATGGCATGTATGTCAAACGTTTTGATGAAACTCTATCAGTGAGCATGAAACATACCACATAATGCATTATAGTCACACTAGAAGATTCAACTCGAAGTTTGATGACTCGTAGAGGATTCAGTTTTCATAGTTCATTACTACCTCTCCCATAAATTTTACACAGGAGGCGTTTTTGATAGTGGGTCATCATCAGAGATGCAGCTGGATTAATTACAGTCGAGTACAGTATCTAACTAATAATATTACGTACACTAATCTAAATTCAGGATAGTGCTTCGGGTATGATTCACGACGTTCTACGACACGAGTGAGTCCGCCTATCCTGGTGAGGTCACCGACAGAATAACTCACTTAGTTAAGATTGCTGGCTTTACTAGGCACTGTATTAGGGCAACGAATGTGTGTAGGTTGTTCGTGTGATGACGTGTATTGAAAGTACAGTGTCTAAATGGCTTGCACACTAGGTATTTCTCCTTAGTTAAAGCCCGTCTACCTTTTTTATGAACCATCGGGTAACGTATTTTTGCCAGATAATGATTTTTTTGTCACTAAATACAGATTTATAAGTACTCATTTTCAGCAATCTGGTCCCCATGTGATTTTACCGACGTCCCTTCATGTTTGTCTTTTTACTACAGAACAAATTTGGCTTCTACCGATGAAAAAGGTTTGGAGTCAGTATTTTACAACATAACCATAACAAAAATATTATCAGCATAAATTAAAATATAAATTAAATTGGAGTTGTTAACATGATAGTTTTTATGTAATATGATATGTAGGGTAACTCATTAATTGTTGTATCCGATATGATTACATCGTTGTTTAACTTTTAGGATCACTGTATGGTTTAGAAGTAATAAACGTTAGTGTAGTTAGTACTGTCACGTTCAAACTATGTTTAAAGATTCAAAACTAATTTCGTACTTTTGAAATAAAAGGAATGTTTATTTAAGTGAGTGCAAGAAGTATGAAGTGATGACAAAGTTCCACTCATAATAGAAATAGAAAAAGCAAAATATCCTCACCTAGTTGATATGTTTTAAAGTGTTGTTTAGTATTAAAATGTGGATTTCATTCACAGGCCAGGCAATTCGCAAAATGATAGTACAGGAATAAGTATCAAGGTCCAAGCCATTATTCAATTAACGTATAGGTCTATTTAATTGAAAATCAGTTCATTGTTTATGGCAGAAGAGATTAATGGACAGTCATAAAACATTATTATTATTATCTTATTATGTGCAGCAATTAATAATCACAATTAAAATTTAAATCATCATTGTCTCCATATGGTTTACTTCGTGAACAAACACTCACATTCGTCTTTCCGCCATTACTACACTTACAGCATCTTAGACAGAACCAACCCTGGCTAATCGCTTAAATAGATATCTTTCAGTTTTTGCAACAAACGGAGGACGGCTCTCAATAGAAGAGATGTTGCGGAAGGCTTTGTAAATCATTGCATGAAAAGATTTATCGAATACTGCAGTCCTGTGCTCTGAGACATTCGCAAAACGAACGAGTGAGAATGGTTGCTTCTTACATCTCCATAATGCAGTAGCCTCCTTCTCAACCGACCATAATAGACAGGTTGGAAACGTAAAAGTTGGTTACACTCCAAATTGTAAAAATCAACCTCAGAAAGATGAAATAACTATTGCAGTTATTCGATTGATCATATCAAAAATGTTATTTAATTTATTATATTTATAAAGAAATTCGGTATAACAAAACGTTGTTTACTCGCGCAAATTAGATGTCATTCACTGCCCCCATTACTACAAAAAGGCAGTAAAAACACTAACATGTATGAAAACAGAGAAATGAGTGGATTTTCAACAGTCTTCAATCATATCTTCTTGGAAAGAGGCTGTTAATCAGACGAGCGGTTTATAGGGTGCCTACCACATTCAGAATTCTAAATTCCTAGTTTGAAAATACAAATTGTAATTTAAAATGGGCTAGTTTTATAATTTTAATTTATTTTTTTCTTAAAATTTTAAAATATCTAATAAAAATAGTATGTAAACATAACTCAATTAATAGTTTTTGGTGACTTGAAGCTTCTCCAATCTCTCCAACTGATTCTGTTATTTACGTTGATCACGTAGTCATACTCATGGAAGTAGAAGTACGAGGAATAGAAGAACTGTATGAAGAAATTATCTGTCCGAGTTAGAATAATGTTTTTGGCCAAACTTTAATAAAAATATAATATACCAATACAAATCAAATCATGCCATTTATTTCCTAGTCTAATTTAATGTTAGTTTATTAATAGATTTTACATTAGTTAGAATAGAACAACTACTGATTCTTTACTTGTTTTTACCATGCATGAACTTAAACTTTATCTTTAAACACTTATCTACAGTACAATCCGAATTCAGATCGTATTACAATTTCAATCAATACATAACAACATGTATTCCTTCTGAGTTTAAAAATTTTTGAAATGAATCCCTTTTAGAAAGAATTTTATGGGACATTTTCCCTTCTTTCCCGCCTCTGACAGAGAGTTCCATCATTCCATAATACCAGCTCAAATATTAATGGACAATAACGTTGTACAATCATTGGGTTCATTAATGCTTATAACAACGATGATACGTAATTTGTTTCCTAACAATTATAATGATCTCAAGAAAAGAATTGTATTACCCCACAAAGCCAAGAAAAAGTTTCATTAGAAAATGTAAAACATTTTTCTTGAATAGAGCAGCTCGATATGCTCCTATTATAAAATCGTGCAGATCTTGGAGAGAATAGAGACACGGGAAGACTCGTTAACGAATTCTTAACGACATCGAACCAATTTTAATGAAATTAACATTCTAAAACCTTCTCTTATTCATCACTTTTGTACAGTAAGTCACTTTCATGATCATGTAATGTTTAGATGGTATTGATATTAGTTAAATTCATAAATTGGAGTGACAAATTATTGTTACTTTTATTTTTTAGCCGTTTAGTCTAACAATTTGCAATGTATAAGTAGAAAATTACTTTACTTCACATAACCACGAGTAGTTAAATGAGAACACGAGAACTGAAACATGTGGCAACCTTTCGATAAGGCAAGTAGAATATTTACGAAAGGGATCACTGGGTCAGCATAAAACGTATTCTTTATTATGTACGAGACGTCATAGAAGCTTTCGTATTTCAGAACACCAGTATTGCAGAATATGGCGTTTGGCTGTCAACTCGTTTCCCTGTATCAATGGCTCAAATTAATGATAACCACTCTTGTAATCAAGTACATGATTTAAGTAGGCACTCATTGGTCTTGAGTGATACTTAAACCGCAGCTACTAAAATATTGCTCTACCTCATATGTAGATATATAGGTTAGCTGTTGAGACATTTTCCCCTACTCTAAAACTTTTAATACGCATAGTATACAGGTAAGTTTATATTGGTCCACAAGGACCTAATCTTAAGAGCTTCTTGCTCTTAAATATAAACTATTTCGATGAGTCATCAGGCTGAAAAATGTCATTTGTTTTATCTACAGAACTGGCCATCCTACTGTATTATTTTTATGTTTTGCACAATAAAGAACCTTATTGAAACTATATGTCATGTCATCACTAATACAGATTTAAGTTTCTCTACGTTTTCTGTGCGACAATACAATACCAGGCATAAAAAGTAAGATTTTTTAAAGAGCATCCTCGTCCATTTTTGTCAAACTCTTGTATTTGAAAACTCAGTAGCTTTTGGTATATTTACAGAGCAAAAAAATAAATTAACGATCGTACTTTAATGGCAGGGATTAGAAGATGCCCATAAAGCATAAGATATTTTCTTTCCAAAACCAGCATTACGTCAGTTTCAATTTTAGATTATAAGAGACCTTAAATATACACCAAAAATTATTTACAAACCCTCCTCAGCAAACGTGAATATTCGCAAAAGATATATATAGCATAATATTAATAAACTTTTATCACTTTTATACTTTTATTTTACGTACAATGTACATTTCGGAATCATTGATTCCATCTTCAGGTACAAATAAGGTTAAGTTAAAATAAATAATTAAAATCAATTTGTCATGTGTTTTTTACTACCTTGGTGGCTAAATTTGTTGTATTTAATTTTATGTGAGATCATTCATTGTATATTGTTTAAAAGTCTATCGAATAATAAATTTTTTGTTAGAAAATCTTTGTCATTTAATAATATATTATGATTAATTTTGGCACTTTTGTAAATTTCAAAATGTTCTAAAGTGGATAATATGCGACTTTTTTTGCTTGTGTGTAAAATTTCAAGATTGTTTTCGATGTTAGTGTATGTATGGCCGGTGTTGTTTAAATGGTCTGCATATTTTGAATTTGATGATGTTTTCAATGCTTTTATGTGTTCATTAAATCTAATTTTGAATGATCGGCCGGTTTGTCCAATATAGTGGGATTGACAATCGTTGCAATTTAATTTGTATACTCCACTATTGTTGAATTTTGAATTTTGATTTTGGTTTGTTGAATTGCTTTTGTTTTTGATTAAAAGTCCAAGGTTGTTCGATGTTTTGAATGCCAATTGATATCCTTGTTTATAAAATGATTTGTTAATTTTGTGGCAATGTTTACCAAGGTAGTCTGATTGAATGTATTTGATATTTCTTTCTTCTTTCTTCTTATTTTCTTTCTTTTTGTAATTCTTCAATAATATATCAATCTTGCTTGGTTTATATCCATTATTTTGGGCTATGTATTTAATAATGTTTAATTCTTTATAAAAATCTTCATTTGTCATTGGAATTTTGTGTAATCTGTCGATCATTGATTTGAATGCAGCCATTTTTTGGTGATATGGGTGATTCGATGAGGAAGGAATAACTAAATCTGTGTATGTCGGTTTTCTGTAAATTTTGAAATTGTGTTTTTTGTTGATCTTGGTTATAGTTAAATCAAGGTAGTTTATTGCATTATTTTCTTCAATTTCACTGGTAAAATTTAGATTATGATGGATTTGGTTTAAGTAGTTTTTGAATATGTCTATTTGTCTTTCATTTCCTTTGAATAGACATATTATATCATCAACGTATCTGTAATAATAAATTATCTGTGTTAGATGTTTGTTTTTATCGCTTAGTATGAATTTGTCTTCTATGTTGTCAAGGAATATATCAGCCAATAATCCGGATAGTGGTGATCCCATTGGTAATCCTTCATGTTGTATGTAGTAATTGTTGTTAAATGTAAAGTAATTTTGTCTTAGAGTTACTTTTGTGAGTTCAAGTATTTCTTCAATTTCTTGTGTATTTAGAATGTTCTGTTCTGTTAAATTATTTTTAATTATAAGCATTGTTTCTTGGATTGGAACATTTGTGTATAAATTTGTTATATCGAAGGATACAAACTTACTATTGTTTGGTATATCTATATAATTAATTTTGTTTACTAGGTCAATGCTGTTTTTCAGTCTTATGTCAGTTTTAAATTTGTAATGTTCTTTAATTTTGCTGTCCAAGTATTTTGCTAAATTATAAGAAGGAGCATTTTGAAAATTTACTAATGGTCTTATTGGGTAGTTTTCTTTGTGAATTTTTGGCAAACCTTTGAGGATTGGTGCAGAAGGTTTCATCATTTTTAATTCCTGTTTTTTGTTATTCGGAAAAATATGATTAATTTTGTTTATGCATTTCTTGATATCTTTTTGAAAGGATTCTGTAGGATCATTATTTAGTTTTGTAATATTGTTATTAGAAATAAAGTTGTCTATTTTATCTGTATAATCAGTTTTGTTTAAAATTACAATTGAGTTACCTTTGTCAGCTTTACATATAATCAAATTATATGGATATATATAGCATTTTTTTGTCGTTGTTGTATATAATACTGATAAGTACCAAAATACTTTTGCAATTCAGTATTGTTGTTAGGTCAGGATTAATGCTCAAAGAAACAATTGTTTTTTTTTATTTCTTCAGATAAGCTGGTATTTTAGTGCTGTATTAATAAGGCCTCCAAATACCCAGTCCACATTTATAAAATATCACTGTTTATCATTATTAAAAAAACATTCCGCTTGGGAATCATTTATTTATAATTCGTTCGGCCTACTTAAAGAATTTGTCAGTTTATTTCAATACAAATATGAATAATGATAGATTAAATTCACTTAGAGATATGATACACAGCAATGTGGTTACCGAGTTATCTCAAGTACAATCAAGGTAATTAGACAAAATAATGTAGTTGGATGAACTTTAATAAGTTTTCATTGAACCAATTAATTACAATAATTATGTTTCATTCCAGTTAAATGTTCTTTAGAGAGAACTTTTTCTAAAATATTGTGTGTGTGTGTGTGGGGGGGGGGGCGCACGCAGAGCTAAATAAATGAAAGTTTTTGAGAGAAAATTTAATAGGGGTGATTAAAAATTTTATATGAATAAATGAGCAAATCTAAAGTGTGGCTGTCTTTAGTAAATTTATAACATGGTGCAGTTATGTATCATAACCTCCTTGTTCATGCTGTTCTTGTATGTTACAGCGGCAGCTACTTGTGGGTGGGTTGGCAACACTACCGCCTCCACGGTGATTTCCTCAGCACCATGCCGCAGGGGTGGCCGCCATCCCAAAATTGGTGATATTCCAAAGTAAGTAAAATACGCTTTTACATCGTATTATGAACAGTATGCTATAAATTATCTCATCTCGACGAATGGTGTAAAATTAAGCTAACATAAAAATCCAATAAATTAACTCCTAGAACCAAGCGTGTTGGTTACATGTCCTCTTAAGCCACAGGTCATGTTCGACTTATTCGCGATGCAAATGCTATATATGTTTGCACCAAAAAAAAGCAGAGAATAAGATTTGAGAATAGACTACATATAATAGAAGTACATTGATATGTAAACAATAATTGTTGTTTATACTCTTAGTTGATTAAGGGCCAATATACAAAAATCGTGGGATTAAAGAAGATTTGAACATTGATCACGTTTACTTAAAAATTTGTTTAATATACTAAGTTGTATCAATTACAACGTTTAACTAATTCAAAACAGCAAAATAAACACGCGAAGAGAAAGAAACTTACAGGTTAGGTCGGGCAGACAGAAGTCATCATTCATAAAATATCCCGCATGTAGCAGCACAGGCTGATCGCACTTGTGCACAGGCTTTCTAACGCGATGAAAAATATTATATACTGATTTTGTTTTCACGTTACGTATTAACGATTTTACTGTCGTACTTTTAATATTGGAAGAATAAATGTAGTTTTTATCTAATATTTAATGAGGGAATGCCATAAAATAAAACCACAGCATTTTACAGGATACAAGTAAATAAATACACTATGTATTTACTGGTGTCGAACGCTCCACTTTCCCCTTCCTATAATTGCAATCTTTTAGTTGGAGGTCGTCAAAATTTCAGACAGAAAAATGGAGTCGTAGGTTCAAAATTCCTCCTTTATATGCCCTTCTTTGACGTTAGATTACATTTTCCATTCATCGTATCTCACCAACGTCACCTGAATGAAGTGCCTTGATATTCAGGTCTGCTGTTGATTGTAAGGAGCTAGTAGTACAAACTCTCTGCGGTTGGCACACAGGTTAGTTTACTTGTGAACAGTAGGAAAGGAATCCTTGATCATCATTTGTCTGTGATGGATGTGGAGTAATAGATGTTGCTGTTTTCACTCCTGAATACCTGTATAAAATAGAAGAAATTCAAATCCTAGAAACTTTGTGCTCTGTATTTGTAAAATTAAAATAACAAACTTCCAAAACTCTGCTTTTCTTTTAAATCTTACACCTGATAGACAATATTTCTCATTCGAACACCTTACTCATGCACTTTAGACAGCCCTGTGCTGTTTTGGTTGATTTATTTATTAATAAACTGATATGCTTTGTATACTTTTTATCAATTTGAATAGGCAACTTGTATCATGTAAATTGTCTCTTTGTAAAGTATCTATGACTATAACTATTCCCGCATTGCCTTTCCTATCTGTAATATTACACATTGTCGTATACTAATATAAAAAGTAACTAGAATAAAATATAGTTCTTAATCCACTAAATCCAATTTACCATGCATTAAGGGAGTGAGGTCTGAAATACGGTGTTCTCTGAACTAATAATTCATTTTGTGAAATCTTTGATACAGTCTTTTTTGAGTAATACTATTAACGTCTTTCATGTAACTAATACTCTTATTTCCGTATTGAAGAGCATTTAAAACGTAAAAATGTAAAAGTTATTTGTGTGCCTGATGTTTAGTTTGTGACGTAAGTGATCTATTTAAAATACTAGTTTGATCCCTAGGGGATATTATTCAATCCACACCTTACACGAATAAAGTCCTACGTGTTAATTTGTGCCCCCAAACGTGTAATTATTGTGATTCATTAATGTGTCGAATAAAAATGTTCTGCCTAATTACAAACGGTTACTCATTATTTGATTTAATTTCTAATGTATTATATCGCTGCTATAGAAGTGTGCATCCCAGAATTGTGTGGGGAATAGTGCATCTTTGAAAGGTTCTCGAATTGAAAAGTGAAATTTATATGAATACCTCTGTTTGTTGAATACAATTCACTTGAAGTAATATTAAAAAGCAAGATAATTGGAAGAGACCATTTCAATATATTTCTTCAACCAATTTATTTTATTATTTTAAATAAGAATTATATTTTTTTTTAACAATGCTCTGAATAAATAAATATAGTTTTGATTTAATGTGAATAAATATCTGAAGAATTTTAAAAATAAGGTATTTCTATATTTTATGTTATATGAAATAAATATAATCACAATTACAAATATGATGCCTAAAACGTTTATAATATCTACAGCATAAAAAAATAATATAAAACGTAAATAATTGTTTACAGCAGAGTAAAACGTTTCTAAAGTCACATTTTACTATATTACCATCACTTTTTTACGCACATATAACTCGGTGCCTAATGTATATCCGTTTGTAGCAAGGTTAATCGTACACGAAGACCCAATCTTTGGACAGTTGCAGCACTAAACTGCGAATTATTTGTTCAGGATTGTGCACCACTGCGTGAACCTTCGGCAAAACTAGGTGTGACTTTGAGAATCATTACATTTTCTGGGATATTTTAGAGCCTAGTGGACGAAAATAAAAATTTGATTTCTTTTTTAAGAATGTTCCCGGGAGTAGAATGAGCGCTGGATGTGTCAGCAGCCCTTGCAGGAGACCACATTAAAAGATTAAACTAGCGTGCAAAACTCAAAAAGCCTCCACATATCTTACAAAACTGCCAGAGTGTAATATACACGTACAAAAAGTAGGCTTGTTGACGCCTACACATGTAGAACCGGAGCGGAGCGCCAAGACAAGCAACGGTTATAGTTGTCACATGAGCTGACCAGCGGGTCAGACGATCGGTGACCAGCGCCAGCGCCCAGTCTGATCGCGGTGTCGGTAACATGTAAGCAGTGGGATCAGGTATCGTGCACAGTTCACACCAACCTATCTGCGGTTTCCTACACGTCTCGCTTCATGTCTCTTCCACACTCTCTGCGGTAGATCGGTCCATCCAGCATTTGGAATAACACTGTTCTGTACGTTCCCATGCAAACAGTTCATTGACCACAGTAATCTTTGAAGTCCAACACTTCAGAGTTACTCGTTATATTTTCAGTGAAAAATCTATTTCTTTGTTTACAGAAGTAATGAATCAAGTAACGGTCTGTAGAAGTACTCGATTCGTATAGTTTTCACTATTATGTGGCAATTTTAGACGTCTGATAAAAACGGTTTGATTTATTAAGTTAAATTTAGACTTCCCTCACTGTTAACCTCCTATTTTTTAAACTGTTTTATAGCTCTATTTATAGACAATTCAAACATTGGTATTCTCAGAGAGTTTAGTCCTAACATGTTGGCTGATAAATAAAATCATGACTAGAGTTCTAGGAAGTGGCCATAACTTTAGTGGCGGAATAAAATAGCCACTATAGCTGCTGGTGCCGCTGAACACGGGTGAATTAAACAAGGATCTGTGATGTCATATTGCTAATGCTATCATAAATTTCTTATTTTATGTTACTAACCCACATTTCTGTTTACGATGCTGTTAATTAAAACATTATTTATGTACCTGTATGTCCGGTTTCAGTAGTTTTGTTTTGTAAATACATTTTAAAATAGGATTTTTTATTTCTTTAT
Source organism: Homalodisca vitripennis (assembly GCF_021130785.1). Classification (NCBI taxonomy): domain Eukaryota; kingdom Metazoa; phylum Arthropoda; class Insecta; order Hemiptera; family Cicadellidae; genus Homalodisca; species Homalodisca vitripennis. The sequence continues at coordinate 70,695,087 of NC_060215.1, forward strand.
AAACCCATAATGCTGCATTGGCTGTAGTAAACATGAAGCTAAGATTAAATTATAGCAGAAAGTGTTTTATAAGAAACACACTTACACTTATACTAAAGTACGCACTATCTACTAAATTAGATCTCAGTACATCCAATATATGTACTTGAAGCAGCACTTCTGTGAAATTATTGTTTCTAATGGAAACAATAATTAAATAGTGTGGGTAATGGAAACGTTTCTTTTTGAAAATTAGAATCTCACTTTTGTTCTATTTATTTAACTATCAACAGCAATGTCATTACATTAAACAAACTTAGTAATAATATTGTAATTAACAAGTAATACTAAATTAGTATTGAGCACTACTAGAAATCATGACTTAAATAACAACGTAGCGTGCTTAGACCTACGTAAATGAATCAACGATAATACAGATTTGATCAAAAACAACAAGTAAACTATAGAGAAATCAACAAATTAATACATTTAACAATCTGCATATGCTACCAAAGAAAAAACATCACACGTACAAGATTCTATCGGTATGATGTCAACAATATACTTAATTCATTTAAATAGATAATAATTTACAATAATACTTAAATATTGACAATAATAACTTGACAGTCAACACTAATAGTTTCAAAAACTTAAATAACAGTAATAAAATGCAAGCACTACAACAACATAAATAGACACAAGACTTTACAATTAACAAATAGGTGCATGGTTTAGTAACAAAAAATGGGTAAATACTGCATCTGGGTTAGAATATACTTGGGTGGGAGATGAGAACAGCGGATAACAGAATGTTCTATCCGATAAAATCTCACTTACAATTCATCTTGATGACAATATTGATGTCCATGACACAAGCAATCCCAAAACAAAGCGGTTTGCGGACATACGAGTACCTATTGGATCTTTTGATCTTGATCGTTCAGTGAACTCGCAAACGATTGGCTTCCACAACAAAAACGCCAATTGACCACCAATACGTGTGATGTGGCATCTGCGGCCAATACAGAAGTTACCGATCAGTGTTGCCAGTAACGGCAAATTAATTCTTCAAAGAACATGTTAAATGGTCACGCTACAATGCCGAAGAAGAACGCAATGTACGCAATGTTCTAAGTTCTATCACTTGCTCGTTAAATATTGCCTGTGCTTGCAGCCCAATTCTGAGCAACCTCAACCAGAAAATAAACTATACCGGGTGTTTCAAAAGTCCATCCTTCCATCTGTCTCCTTTATGATATATAATAGCATCGTCTGAGGACGTTTTTGATGGGTTTAAAAACTAAACCCCCCCCCCCTTCTTTAAATAGCGGGAGGAAGAGAGTAGCTCAAAAGTTTTAAATGAGAGGATCCATTGAGTATTACCTCAATTTAAAGGTTTCAATGAGATACTATGCAAAATCACCAAGCAAACCAATTTCTGAGTAATATATCTAAAATGGGTACTCATCACAAATAATCTTTGGTAGACTTAGGTTATTTATTAGACAATCTATAATTTTTAATCCTTTTGCAACCAGCAATTCATTTTTAGGTTACACGTATCAATTGTTTAGTAGCTCTTTTCATGTTTTATGAATACACTGAACACATAGCCATGGTAAATATAACAAATACAATATAGGAATTATTCTGGTTGCGTACAATGTTTTTTAAATCAATGTATTAGTAATATAAGTATTATTGTCTTCATATAGATTCACCAAAACAATCTATAAAAAATATCAATTCTAAAATCTAACTTTTGATTGATAACGAATACGGTGAATACATATTTTATCTTTGTCCCATACGATCAAACAACTAAAACGATCATCCGACCGTTGTAAACATATCAAACGGGGCTGATCTTTATGCCAATACTGGAATTGCTGGATGGGTATGAACGGTACCCGTACTGTTGCAAATAGTTCAGATTTGTAGACCCACTCCACCCCCACACATACCCGCCTACGACGACAGACCACACTGATTAGCTCTAAGCCAAGACTACTATAGATTGCAAATAAAATACCTACTTAGCCTAATCAGAAGGGTTAAGCATGTGCGATCTGGACTGCTTCAGGTAATGTACTTAACAAAGCATTTAGTTTACTACTTATAAGTGGTTCTCGGCTTAGAACCCATATTTTATGTAAATCTGATGCTAGTAAACCTGTGACTAAAACCAGAACCGGTTACTGTGTAAGGGATAATTCACATTTAGCGTTGGTGAGAGTATTTTAGTTTAGCGACATTAAAAATACGGGAAGCGTTCACTTGCTGATTTCATTATAATAGTTTATTTTTACATGAATTGTACACAATAACACAAATAAACTAATAAATGATAAATTTTATTTTTAAATGTATTCAATACTTAAAATACAAGGTTTAATATTAAATATTCTTATTTTCAATATATTTTTCACTAACCAATACCTAACTTGCAGTTTATAAAATACTGGTTTTATCAGTTCGGATCGAACCCATAGTCCATGATTTAAACCATAGTACATTGAGGTGATTACTTCAATGCTCTCTACTAATTGACACTGCTCATGAAAATCTCTCTTTTCCATGATTATACTTATAGTGATATTTTTATATCGTATTCAACCTAGATATAAATAAGTATAAAAATGTTATTAAACATCGTCTAGAGCACGAGAGACATTAACAGGCAAAAGTTCAAGTTTACTATCTTTGTGTCTCTCAAAATATCACACAGATTAAACAGCGAAAAAGTATGTTATAACTTAGCTCATCCACGATTTTTTTATATAGCTTTTATATTTTTTTGTATGAAACTTATTTTAAATGCAAGATTTAGTTGTCCGTTTGATATTAAAATGGTTGGTTTAACCCTCCTTCAAGACGAAAACACCTGCGACACCTCTGTAGTGTGTGTTGTTTTACTTAGGACAAGGTGAGGAAACCCATTATTGCAATCAGTCCTTAAAGGATCTGGCTTCCTGGTGACAGGATATTCAGGATGAGTAAGTTTGGCGTAGGGGTCGCCGTCTGTTAAGATCCCACAAAGACGGTTCACGGTCCCTTTCTCAGTCATGCCATTTTGGAAGAAGGGGAGCAGCTCTGTGCCTACCTCTTCCAGTCAAAGGAGGCAGGGGAGACAATACTCCCTAGTGTTAGGCTTTAAAAAACCTTTGACATTAAGGAAGCACCACCCCACCCCTCCAACAGCCATCCTCCACACATACGGACCAGGGGTTTTGGCCACAATATCGTCATTTGTGGTTATTGATATGTTGCCCCTGCATCAGTTGGGCGCCCAAGTTTAAGTAACACTTCGGTTTTACTGTTTCCACTACAGGTTCAACAAGAAAGTATAAACCAGCTAGAAGTAAACTCTCGTTGTGTGAGTGTGTGCTTGTGCTTATGTGTGCAACATGATGCCGATAACATGTATTGTGAAACTCTGTACAGTGCATGTGTTGCTCAAGTGCCCGTGACCCTGACACCAATTCATGCAAATGTTGGCCTGGTAAGGCTTCCCGATGACTCCCTCTTGGAATTTCAAGCTTCCGGTCTTGGTGCGACGAGACGCGTTGTGTTGCTGGAGGGGAGTTTCTTACTCAATACTATAACTAATCTCATAGCACTGTAGAGAGAGTCTGACTACTTCTATGCGCATTGACTTCCACGTATATTACAGTGACTTTCAATGGCGTAAGGAGTTATAGACATTTTCAATGACAATCGTTAACCGCTGCGGTGTCTAGAGCCATACTTCATCTAAGGTACCGGCAATGGGTTGCAGGGTGGAGATTTTCCCATTTTTTCACAATTAACCTGAAATGTAGTATTTGGTAAGTATTTAATTAATGTATACGCATTACGGGATATATTAACGATACGATAGGATGGATACGGATAGCTATTTCTGATTTTTTGGGGCTGCTTTGATGAGAAGTAAAGGTGCCTACCCAAATAAGAGGCCATTTTGAATTCTGTTACATTTAATTCATGGAAAAACATTCTTATAATTAATTTTTGAATGAAAGAACTGCACTTTTTAAAACAGCATTTAATATGTGTAGCTTTAAGGTATCCAGGACTATTCAATTACTTTATACATCTACAGTGTGTTCCAAATTTTATGCACACTTAAGGGATCTTGGAAACTATAAGAGATACAGATTACACTGACAAAGGTGTGCGTAGTAACAAGAACAAAAAATCAAAAGGGTTAAGTTATTGGTTAAGTTATTAATAATAAGTTATTATTATTGGTTGCGTCATTCACTCGCTGAGCTCAAAAACTGTTTTTCATCAACATTTTCAAACTGTCATAGCTCTCTTATTAGTAACTATATTGGAACGTTTTTCACATAAAATCTGTATGAATTTTCTCCTAGGTTTTAAACATTGTAATGAACAATTCTTAAAGACTAGCAAACTGGACGTGTAGACTTCAAGTCAGTATTCTTTTAATGCAATGATCCATTTGTTACTGTTGTACTGATGTGTAGAATAGGATATATTTTATCCTATTGAGTTTCGTCAAATAATTAATAAAAATCCACTTTTTGTTTGGTTGTTCGAAGGTATTTTAATACTATTCAGATGGTTGGTAATCCTGACTGATATTTCACTGCACATATTGTTGGGATCAGCTATTTAGTTTAAAAAATATTATATGACAAGGTCAGTCTAAATATTATTGTTTCTGAGATTTGTTGTGACTGATTAGCACAACAGGATATTAGTTTTTAAAAAGTATAATATTTTATAGTCTTATAAAAAAGATAATAATAATCAATAAAATAGTTAAACAACCTAATTAAATTTGTAACGCTACTTATGTTGCTTTAACTGAATGTCCGCTGATCCGCACGTTCACAAGACTTACCTATTTGATTTTTTTTTTTATTTTTTATTCCCTAACAAAGTCTAACGTGCAAAGCTATACGCATTGTTGAAATATTTGCATGTGCATGATGCAGAGAAGGGACAATATTGAAAACGTTTTGTAAATTAAAAGCTATTTACATGTACATACCTGTTAAATAAAACAATTAAGTTATTTATTATATTATTTTTAGTTAGATAAACTAAGTTGCGTTAAAAAATTAATTAGGCTTAAGTATTGTTATATGATGGTTTTTATTTATTTTATAAGATTATAAAGCATGATATAACTTGAAACTAACATGCTAATCAGCCACAAAAATATCAGTAACAGTCTACTTTGGACTGACCTTGTCATATAACTTTGGTTTCACTAAACAGCTGATTTTAACACTGTGTGCAGTGAAATATCAGTCAGGTTTCCCAATCATCTAAATAGTATAGCACAATTCCCTTTAAACTACAATACAAAAAACTTGATTTTATGAATTATGTAACAAAACCCACAAGGAAAGCATAGGATAATATATAGTACAATATAAATATTGTATTTTTTCAATGTAAAAAAACGGTCGTTTATAGGTAATAATAAGAAAGCTGTGTGTTTTGAGCGCAGATAGTGAACGACGCAACCAATAATTAACGTAACTATACGAGTATTTGTTGATCTTGTTATTGCGCACAACTATATCTATTTAATCTTTGCTGTATCTCTTATAGTTTCCAAGACCCTTCAGTGTGTATCAAATTTGGAACACTCGGTATATATTCTTCAGGAAGAAAATAAGTAGATTAGTGTCAGCCAATATTTTGATACTTGCCATGTTTGCTAGCAAAACTAAAACGGAAGAAAATTAACGATAGGTGTTTTGTTTTGTTTTTTTTTTTTTTTTTTTTTTTTTTTTTTTTTTTGCATATTGTAATAAAAGAATAATAGTTGGCCACACAAACCGTTACTTAATAAATTTAATATGCCAATTAAATCACGAATAACGAAAATAAAATACATTATATATTAATGGAACCTTCTTTTGACGAGAGACCCAAGTAATTATATAAGAATTACGACTTCATATAATTACTCGTAGTTCAGAAAACTCGGTGAATCGTTTTTTGCTGTGGTACTACACAAAGCATTTGCACCCACAAAGAAGTTGTCTGATAAAGAGATGTCAGAATCTCAACGTTAATTTATAAAGCATTTGGAGATGTAGGAAGGCTAGATGTTACTGGTGAAAAGATTAAGTGGGTAATAAAAACATCTAGTTCGGTGACCCCATTCTGCCGTGTTGCGTAATGGTAGAGATACACAAATTTCCATCTTTATCCATCGCTCCCGCGCGCCAATTAGTAAAGATGACTGCGGTATTCATTGAGATAAAAGAGGCCAACTAATTACTGCCGGGCGCCAAGTCGTTTCACACTCTTGAAATGTTTAATTCAATTGTAACCAAGAGAAGCAGAAATTACATGACTATAATGTTCGAAAGATCTGTTTAATACATTTATTTGTACAGAACTTATAAATAGATGCAAATGATTATTAGATGAATGGCGTTTATGTTTTCAGTTGGTATTATTTCAAAATACTAACGAAATGCTAAGATCAAAGGATATTGTAGAATAAAATGTGTGTTATTATACAACCTGTTTTTGTAATAAGGCAATTGCCAATTATTTGTAATTTACAAAAATGCTAAGATACTATTCATCAAGGTTTAAATCCAGCCACAAAACGATTAATCCTATCTGAAATATTAAAGAACATTTGAGTTGAGTAGCGTATTACTATATACATGTCTGAAAGTATAATTTATCTCTAAATAGTCCACTTACGTACGTTATCTATACATTTTGTTGTACGTTGAAGTAGTATGAGTAGCCTGGGAATTTGCACTCTTATACCGACAGTATTTTAACTAATTTAATTAACTACACGGTGGAGAATTAACAAAATATGACATTTTAAATTCGCGTGTTCCTGCTTTGTAATGACGGGATGATTAAAGGATTACGGGACAAGGGTGTTCGAGTTTCTCTGGAATATTTCTTCTGTAGAGCTCCCCGTGAAAAGGTGCGATGTCCAATTTAACTGCTTTATTCCGTAAGCTGTACATTAATTAAAACCGGCTTTGATGGCTTCTCAGCGTCGTAATGAAGTCTCTCTTGTGATTGTAGATGCTCTCATGGATTAAATTGTGCAATTGGTTTTCGGATAGAATATATTCTTATGTTTTAAAGAAACTACTCGTCACCGCCCTTTAAGATACTATTTTTGGAGAATGGAATACAATACCAAGTGGAATTTCGATCTCAAACGCTACACTACAAATTTACATGTATATGTATGTCATAAAACTGCATCTATGAGTAACATTATATTACATATTTTATCAAAGCTTTATTCAGGCACAAACTGAGTCGGTCTCTATCCCTTTCATATGACGGAAATGAATGTCATGAAAGTGATTAAGAAAGCTCAAGTAGTGACACCACACTTGTCAACCCTCTTGTTATGCGAAGTTTAAAACCAATTGACACACTTGCAGTATTATTTCTTGTAACTGATTTTATGATAATATCTGCTGAGTTAATTTTACTGACAATCGAACAGATTTAACTTATTTTTCATCATTTGATACCATTATAAATTACTGTTACTTTCTCATATTCAAATATATTTTTCAGCTCTATTTCGTAAGACAGGTTATAAGGTCCATTACCGTAGTAAAGGTCCAATCACCTGTCCATTGTCTTTGGCCATGGCAACGTATCCTGGAATGAGAACGTTAAAGAGTATTTATGCAATGGTGACTGCTGAAGTTAATCTGAGATATCAAGTACTAAACTATATCCTGATCAAGTAACACGGCAACTACCCAATATGTTAAAAACGCGCTCTTTTTTAAGAAAATAAAACAACACATTTTTTGGCTGGCTGGTAAATATTTCAAGCATTACCTTGTAATCGAAACTATTAATTGAAAAAATAATTCTTTCGCCTTTCCCCAACGCGGGCCCCGTATCTCCTAATAGGACGGTTTTGGCTCGCAGAAGCCCAATTTATGCCATTTGCTTTGGAACACAGATTATGAGTTTCAGTTAAGTTAACATACCCTGACAATTTATTGATGGAGATGTAATAAAAAATACAGCCTTCTAATGTTTTTGGAATTATCTCAGAATGGAGTCTCTGGAGCGCTCGAGTGACTAATAACTTAGCGTTCCATTGTTGCTCAACTTTATGGCCAGTGCTGCCTAAACTATAGGCTATTTTATAAACTGTTAGGTAGATGTATATTACTCTTTACTAATTACTTTCGGTTATTTTTCGCCATAACCATTGTTAAAATTCACGCTAAAGCTATTTCTTGAAGTAATATTTCCGTTCATACGGAAAAGGCCATTTGGGCTGGAAAGGTTTCACAGTAATTGTTATTTTATTTTAAGAACATTTTCACAAGTGTCCACCAAGTAATGGTGGAAGGTTAAGTGCTATTGAACAGTCCTAACGTTCGAGAAGAGCTTTAATCTAGCGGAAATGGGCAGAGCACTAGCCACCCAATTGCTTTAACTGTGCCGTATAGAAACTCAGAGTTCTTTTACAATTATATGAAAAGTTCTTAGAGTAAAACACGTTTTAATTTACACAAATATATAAAATATTTATTATTGTTTTGAAACTATCACAGATCGGTCAGAACATGCGGTGCGTAACCCTTTGTACGCTTCATTGGCTTGGGTCCTTATTTCGTTGAAGTTGATGCTGTTACTGTAAACTGGTTACGTTCCCAAGAGGCACTATATCATTTTTTTAATAGATCCCAAGATTGTTTTGGAGCCAGAAACCTGAAATCTCGCCTCCCTGTATCCAGCCACTTAATGCCAACTGTGACGCAGTATTAGGCACTTCCTCAAAGAGTATTTCTGATTGTGTTTTTCGAAAACGCCTTATTCCCACGGATTTGTTTTGTATAGAGGTGAGTTGAATCACCACTTAAAACAAACAACAAATTCATTATTGATTGTTGATTGTTTTTGCAGATACTGTATAAACAAGTAAAACTCCGAACAACGCTATTATCCCTGCAACAAATTGTTTATGCACACTTAAATTTACAATATAAACAGCAGTTATTTACCATTTGACTTACACTTGGCATACTATTGTTAAATTATTCTTATAGGTTATATCATTTATAATGCTGCAGTGATGTTTCTTGGCATTTCTCATACTTTTAAGCTTTTAGGGTATATTTAAAATGTTTATGGGAAATAGCAGACTATTTATATTTTAGTAAAAGAAGTAGTGTTATTTATTATAAGTGTAATCAAAAGTAGCATGCAGGTTGATTGAAAAGTAAGTTGCACCCACCAATCTGGAAATATCGGAGAACTTAGAAGAGTAGGTAGAACCGCGTTTAAAACACACAATACTCTTAGACAAAAAAATGGCACATAAAATTTAAAAAACTGTGTTTTCAGTATACAATAGGGAATACATAGGCGAGACAAAAATACTACTAAACGTAAGTATAAAAGAACACGAAGAAAACGTGAGAAAGAGGCTAACAGAAAAGTATAAACTTGCACATCATTGTTGGTCCGAACACCGTCGTATGAAATGGGATCAAGCCAATATTGATCGCGGCTTCATATGTTGAATTGGCAAACCATCAGTCGAAATTAGGCGCTATGATTTCCAATTCTGAAAAATGAACTACCAAGGAAACCTAAAATATCAAACAGTTTAGAGATTTGTAATAAACCAATGCGGAATCACAGTGAGGCTTTAAGAAGTTCATCTAGAATGAACCAATAAAAAATCCTCGCTCTCTCTGTATGCAGCCATTTTGTTTATGTAATGACGATTGCCATTTACTATTGACCTCTAGTCAGTTTTAGGTGGTTGGTCGGCGAGTGCAGACCTATTTTGACCTGTATGCTGTATTTCAGTTTTAATAGTCTAGTGTTTTGTTATTAAGTGCATGTTTTATAGTTAGCGGAGTTGGCACACAACATGGTGGTTGTGATACCTTACTTATGCGTGTCACAATGCTCTGGTATGATTCGTTTATCTTAAACTATATTAGAGTTATTATTAACTAACCCATTATTCACCTGAGGGTGAGATCAGATTGCAGATCTCGAAACGTAGTGTTACTGATTTTTTTTTTATAACTGCATGATGGCAAATGCCCGGAAAATATTGTTTTCTTCACATTTCTTCCATCATCAAAAACATCTATTTGCGGCACTCATTCTGAGTATGAGGATCTACGTCTAGAAGGAGAGTTTTCAAATTTTTAGCCCCAGGGAGTTGAAGGTTTGGAACTAAAAGTTTCGAAACCATATAAGGAGATGAAATGTATTTTTGTTAACATTCAACACGAAAAAATTACACATTGACAAGTTAAATCACCTAAATGTTTGGTACCAAAGCAGCAATTGCATTTATTTATTTTAACCAAACAAGTAGTTAAATTAAGAGATAACTTTTCGTTTCGTTTTTGATTCTTCTTCAATATATTTCTGTTCGTTCTCTAAATTTACTCATCGATGGACCTAGTTTTGAACTGAACGCCACTGATTTTAGATGGCTCTCGTGAGTTTAGGCCACTCAATACTTATCTCCCACTTCAAAAATTTGGGGATTTACCGATTTAACGTAGTTCTAAAAATTTTGGCATAATGCGGAGATATCTCATATTCCTGTAAAATACTGAATTTCCTTTAAAAATTTAATTTCCATCTATCGTTACAGCTGTTTTTATTAATTTGTTAAATGTGTTTTAAACGCTGTGTGTGTTGTGTATGGCCTTCCTGGTACCAGTGAGGTTCTTTTGTGGCCAATACATACTACTGTTATATCGATTAAATTGTCCGCAATGTTGAAATGAGTCTTCGATTATATTAAAGTTATTATTAAAACGGTTAAAAAGAAGAAGCTGCCTTAATTCGAGCCTGAACTGCGATATCACAAAATTACAATCTTTTATCGGAATCATCTTCTCGCAATTCTTGTACTAGTGTGAGTTTTATAAGGAGAGAACTTGGGATAGAACACATAGATAGTTAAGTGGTAGTCACGATTATACCTAAGTTGACTATTACTGGTTGCTAGAATATTCTGTTAAAATGCTTGTTTCAGCTGCTTTACCTGCGTCGACTGTTTCTAGGCTTAAAGTACGCTGCCTTAAAGTAATAAAAAAGGAGCATTCAACAAAGAAACCATAATATTCATTGAGGAAATAGCAGTTATCTGCACTAAGGCGAATAAAGTATTGGGACTAATTGCTCGTGCATCAAGGAATGCTTTTTCACCTGGTACCATCAAGTACGTGACACTTGTGCGCCCTATATTGGAATATGGGTCTGTGATCTGGGTACCTTATCAGATTGGACATTGCTGTTCACTTGATAATGTACGGAGACGCTTTCTTCGTTTGATGGGTGTTAGGAGTGGTCTTAATTATTTTGATGTCGACGTCCATGAAATTGCTAATCAGTATAGTATTAACTCCCTCTCTTCCAGAAGAGTTGCCTTGGATCTGATTTTCCTATTCAAGGTTGTTAATGGCTTACTTGACTGCCCCGAGCTCCTTCAGCTGATCGACATCCATATTCCACAGAGAACTCGCCTGATACAGACTTTTAGCAGACATCACCATGACACTGCGTATGCCTACCACAGCTCAGTCCCTCGTCTTATGCGCTTGGGAAATGCCTCTTAACTGGAGTTCTTTGGAATGTCCCTCCAGACCTTAAGGTCCTTAAGAGACCTACACCATAAGCCCTCTCGTTTGCGTATTGAGTCCAATCAAATTTACTAAGTCGTTACATTTATTTATTTATTTATTACAATAAACGGCAATACACCTTTTTACAATATTTTGTTTCTTGATGACTACCATTTGCTCTTTACATCAATAAATTCAACAAAATTACATCCACATCATAACTATAAATTAATCAGATCAACAAAACAGCTAAAACAATAACAAATTAACAGTAAACAACAAGAGCAACAATGATCAATTAAATATATAATATTCTTAGGGAAAACGTAAGTAGACTATGTATAAATGTAACAATAATAGAAGTAACAAGAATAATTTTATTATAACAGTAACATCTGGCTATGCAACAATAAACTAATCAAGCTCATGCAGTATAGTGGCTGCCGTCCTCTTAAATGATGACAGGGGCATCCCAAAAAAAATCCAGATCTGCAGAGACTGCATTTCCAATCCTCATCAATCTTGGAATAGCGCTGTGGTAAAGGTAGTTTGTCGAGAGATGACAACTACCACATTATATTATTGCTTATAGTGTTGTAAACCTTATACTCTATATTTTGTTATTGTTATTTGATTTGTTTACCTTATATAATCTATTAATGTATTTTATTATCACGAGCTTTATGTTATGTACGAGTACGCTGACATTGTTTCATTATCATTGTTAATGTTAGCTATTGCTATTATTGTTAATACTGTTATTTTTGTTATTATTTATACTCTTTTCCTCGTATTACCACTATTTATTGAATCATTGTTTTAGTTTAATAAAGTTTGCATATTGATTTTGGCTTATTTTTGCACATGTTGGTTGGCGTGCTTGCAACATGTTATTGTTTTGTTCCTTATTGATACTCTTGTTTTGTGTTTCTATAATTTATATTGTCATTTTAGTACTATCTGTGAAATGGTGTATTACCGTTGATAAATAAATCAAATAAAAAAGGGAAACAGTGTGAGATAGTATTGGGTTTTTTCAATTCCTTCTCTATAAAACCATAATTCATATTATAAATTATTCAAATATATTTATACACTTGCTTAGACTTCAATTATTGCTGTTAATTAAACAAAATATATGTGTACCTTCTAAATACTATCACCATAAGTTTGGGATAACCTGTCTCAGAGGTCCTATTATACAATTTTTGTCTCACCAATTGTATGTTAATCACACGATTGTAAGAGCTATCTAAACAATTTTAGTGAACAGAGAGATATGCCTATTGAATACATTATATAATTCAACACACTATAATACACTATAGAATATTCAATTCACTATAAGAATATTTGAAAACGCCTTAGGTTTAAGTAGCCTCTCATATCCTGGAAGACTTCAGTAATAATAGGTTTCAAATAACTAAAATATTCAATGAGTAAAGGGGAATTTAACTCACTTTATATTCCCCTGTATATCTGAATTATCAACAACTCACATTCTCATCTATGGTGCACATTTAGTTGCTTTCAAATAAGACGTTAGATGTATTATAGGAATTGATTTAACCTATACTTCCTTTGAACATTAAATTAAAAGAATTTAAAGAATTAAAAGTGTTTTGTTTACATCTTTTGAAACCATTATCAAACAAACTGCTTTCTAATAACAGTTACGTAGATACACTATCTTACCCTTAAGTGTTCTAAAATTATTTTTAAATTAGTTTTTTTACAAGAGATGTATTTAATTATTTCATAACACTACCTCGTATATAATATTATTGCAAAATGTAGTTTTAAATCTAAATTGTATTAAGTAACCATTACAAATCTGTATTTGAATATTTGTTATAATACGAATTATTTCTGGTAATTTTTCTGTGGTAAAACTATTATTCAAACACAAGAAATTTGTCTTTTATATAAAGTCATTGTATTATAACCTCAAAAATGTAATTAATTTCAAATATTACACATGAGTTTAATAGTAATCTTTCTCTCACAGAAAGATTAAAAGCACTGCAGAAAAGTGATTTTGAATGGAAATATAAGTACTAAATTATAACGTGTGCTTTCATGGCGTTCTCGTGATATTCCCTACGATCGTAATCACGAGACTCCAGGAGAAGGTACCAACCGAGGGAATAAATAAAGACAAAAGTGTAACAAAGATATAATTGATAGATAAAGTTCTAGACACTTGATCAAATTATTTGAAACCTGATTGCACCCCTTACTGGAAAATTGTTCATACAAGATCTTTAAACAAACCACAACGCTTCCTCCAAATCAAAGGATGTGCTTCCTTATCTACACCACATTCGCCGCGCCGTTACTGAACACGTCAGAGCTTAACCCTCAATCTATTATCGGGTGCAGAGTCTTTCTCTCAACACCTTTGACTTTACAAATGCACGATTCTGATGAAGTTTATTAGCACATTTCTGCAGGTAACTTAGATAGACCGACCCCGTTCAATTTAGAAAGATGGTTTTTCACAAAACAAAAGAAGGCGCCATCGTATTGACCAATACGATAGCAATGTGTAGGCCCGCACACGATACGGCCGGTGGCTTGAAGGTGCGAGCTCGCGGCGAACGACAAACCCGGCAGGCGCAGGCGGCACGGAGCGGTGGGTGGTGTCGTATACGCAGTGAGGCGCCACCACATTCAGTAGGCGAGTGCACGCGTTCTGAGCCGGCTGCGATGCGGGCTTCGTCTTTCCTCAACTCTAAACCTCACTGCCACGACGACCTGGTTCCGAAAACCGTAAGACTTTAAAATTTTTTATATATTTATCAATAAACGGTTGCAATCGCTTAAATTGGAGCATCCAATAATCAAAACCAATATATTCATTAAATTTTGTTATTCTGTTATTCGTTTTGCATAATAATTTCGCTTTTATGAGAATACTCTTTTTCATAGTTTCCGGATAATACCTTACTGTACATTAAGTGTGTTTGGCCATTATAATATTGTTCAACTCATATTGACCATGATAATATCTTATAAAAGTACTGAACTTTTTATTACATTTAAAATGTTCATGTATTTATTTCTATTGCATTCCTTATGTTACGAATGATTTTCCTAATTAGAAACTAATAATTAAGAACAAAGTAACCATGTTTTCAGTTTTTTTTTATATTTTTTTAATTTATTTATTTATTCAGGCAATCATCATCAGTTAATAATTTTAACCGTACAATAGGGTTTTCAAAGTATCATTGCTCTATAGTACAGTATAACATTCATTATGTGCAATAGCACATACAAGTAGAAAACTATATGCTTTGTATAGGAAACAGAATGACCCAGAGCCCATACAAAGAATCATCATTTATCGACTTTTAGTGGTTGTGATAACCTTTATCTATAATGCGAAGTCTTGTCGAAGATACTGCATGCTGTTAGTAGAAAGATAGAGAGAGAGAAAGAGAGAGAGAGACAGTGAGGGGGCAGGGAGACCGGCCATGAGACGCATGTAAATGGAAATTTTAAGAGAACACGAGGTCGTTGACTCCAATGGCTGTCTAATATTCATCAGGTCACAAGCACGTCCTCTAAACTTGATCTCGCAAAAGCAATAAACTTCAGAGTTACAGATCTCGCGTCAAGATGTTGATTGTAGCGGTCCCTACCACAACCTTTAATTTCATATTTTACATCACCCCTAACGATCTGTAGTTCCAAGCATAGTCTATTAATTGTCTTTCTAAAATCGAAAATGAGAGTCTAATTACAAGGGTATTTCCAAACAAACATCTATTCACGTATCATAAATCACTACACACAAGTAAGTACAAGCGCGGATAGTTTTCTTCGGATACTTTTAAGGTATGTTCACTTTGGATTGATAACTTAAAATTCTTTGAACTGTTGCAGTAGCAACAAACACATTCACGGATTATCAATAATAATTCTTTGTATTTTATTTATTTGACAGCGTGTTTAAGGAATGTATTAAAATGTAGTACATAAATCGATTCTTTAGTGCCAATTATCATACAAACTCGTAAGAGACTCTACATTGACTTGTTTATTACGAAGAATATATTCTGTTTTCAAATGGTGACAATATTAACTTTTTCATGCCACATTTCATAGTAATAAATAATAAACTAAATCTAACGAATTGATAGTAAACATTGGAAAACAAACTGTTCTTGTTTCTGAGTATATATGTAATGTGAGAATAAAATTATTTACTGTATATATATAAATAATAATAGAAGTGAAACTGTACTGTTTGTGCGATTTGATTTCCAATCATAAGAAAGTGAGTAGCTAATAAACATTTTGTCTTTCTAGTAATGTTGTGTGTGTTTTTAATACATTTTACTATTACTGTATTTTGGGATTATTATTTGATATCATAATTAAAAAATCTATTTACTGAAATAAGTATTATTTTTAAGTATGCAATTAGCTTGCGTTATGAAAGCTTTACATTCAAAATTATAATGGTATATCTGAAATAATTTAAAGTGTTTAGTTATACAAGAAAAATACAATATACAGACACTAAACTAAATGAGATAGAATACTTTGTCAAGGAATATTGTAATTTAAGCAATATCAAGGATTGAATTTATAGGAGAATAATAAAACACCGATTTTAAACTAAGTGAGATAGCATATTGGGCAAGAAACTTTGCGACGTAAATGGATTTTACGTATTTAACTTAGAATTAAAAACTCAGACACACTCTCAAAATTAAGCGAGAGAGGATATTTGGTCAAGAAAAGTGACAGAAATATCTTTTAGGCATCTAATTTATAAATAAAAAATACGACAGGAAAGTACAACAAATTTATACAGTTTATTATACAGAATGTTTGGTTACAATTTAAAATAATTGAATGACTGGGTTACAAAAACGTTTTTAAATTCATTTTTAGAATTTTTCTTGCGTCTTATATGTACGAAAACTGCTTTTGATATGGTAAACAAATTAAAGAATGGAGTTCTTCGTCAAAAAGTACTTTCAATGTAATATAGATTACCTTGTCACAACTCATCCCGTAGCATCGTTTGATTGCATAAAGTCTTCCGCGCAGCAGGTAATACATCAAAATTTAAATTTTAAACAATTAAATTGCAATATCTTCAAATTGAGTAAGGTTCATTTCACACCTAGATATTCTACTCATATTTAGTGAAGGCAAAATAAAAACTATATGGATGTATTACATAACAATATTTGACATAAATGATTTTTTATTAGACTCCTCCAGTGAATACAAAAGTAATATCAAAAGTATGTTTTCTTGATACTTTCGAATGCCACAGAATCGAATGTCCCCATAACTCTAAAACGAACGGAATGAGATTATATTATATGACTGTACTTATATATTACGGTATTATATTACAAATTATTTTAATACAGATTGACAAGTTCTCTCGTTATCTCTTTTCGAGGAGTCATCCGCGTTTTAGATTATCTCATGGTTGTATTTACTGAATAATATATTATATCCTCAGAACGTTACAAAAAAGACGGTAAACGTTTTAGAGTGTATCTTTTAAATTATACGATTAATTTTAGTAGAATTCCAAGGATTAATTTTAGGACTTCAATCCTCCTGATATTTATCTGTGACATAATGTGCTGTATAATGTGAATTGTGTTTTGTAGCTATATGATGATTGTATTAAAATGTACATTAATAGCCGGATGTCCAAACCGTTAAACCCTGCAATCGGCTATTCAATTTTCTATGAAGTGTGACGAAATCGTTACTCATAACCTCATAAACACGGCAGAAATTACATTTATTCGTAAAACTAACCTTTTTTGTGCTTTTGGAAGCAATAAGATTAAGGGAATGTACATCGTTCGTGATGCATTACGTCATGATTAAATACCAATCTGAACACGTAAAAGATGTTGTTTTAAAAGCTTGCAGGAACTTGGATTTTGTAAAAATCGCCTTATGTCTAATGCTTTACAAGTCCATAGTAAATCGCCACTTTAAATAGGCCACCATTGTCTGGACTAGAAACCGAGGTTACACAAGTCTAGCAGCTTTCTTTGGTAGTTTAGGAGTTATCAGAGCTGCCTGTAGTACTTAACCGAAAACACTTCGCGTTTTCTCAGCTGATCATAGTATTCAAAAAGTCAACTAAGTAATTGATGTGAATAACTAGTAATATACTATTAAAATCCGATCATAATAGGACAACACTTTTAGTAATCGGCTTTCTATTTATTTATGTTATCTTTCTTTTACTGAATTTATTTTCTTCTATCAATCTATTTCACGTGACATGGTCATCTGATGTATACATACCCATGGGTGTGTATTCATATGAACCCATACATCAAAATACATAATTTATTTATTCATTAATAGTTTTGGTTATCGTCTATTGTCTGTTCAAATTCCCTATTTCTTCGTTGCTTTCATATGTACAAGTAACACAGAGCCGCTCCTGAAGCAAGTTAAACTGAACGTAGCTGTTACTGGTGTTTAATAGGCGGTTCACTACAAAGGGGTTCTCTGTACTCCCGGTGGTTGAGGTGCGTTAATAACTACCGGAATCTTACTAAGTTCTTCTAATTTACAATCCAACTATTTTGAGTCAAATCCACAGAAAGCCGAGTTTTGTTCTTTACGTGAGGGCGTGGAGGCTACCCATCAGGCGGACATCAACACAATAATTACGTTTTGTATTTTATAATTTTGTCTTCCTTCAAGGTCAGACGTTCCTTGTATTACATAATATACTATACAATAGTTGTTCTCGTATGCAAATAAAAAACAATATTTTAATATTATTTAAAGTACCGGTACCACGTAACGTTAAATTGTGTAATTTCCATCTTACTTTGGTTTTTATTTATAGGTTTTTATTTTATTTAAAGCTTGTTTACATTATACGATTAATTCACCAAAAAATCTTTTTTTTTAATTTGTTCCACTTTTATATGTCCAATTATCTCATTCCTCAACATTTAAAATGTTTCTTTATTCCGTAAATTTGAATCCGTTTTAAAACTTTTATCTATTCATATGTATACGTTTGGTTTTGTCTGAATTTTAAGATTATTTTATTATTTACACAAATGTTTTCCTGTTTTTAATAAACCACAAATTAGTGGGAGTATGTGCCACTACTATTAGTTGTTTATTGCCTTAAAATTGGTAAGGTTTGCTACAAATATAATTGCTTTATATAGTAACAGAAAATTACTACACAATACAGAAGGACGAAACAGCGCCCCACATGATACTACTCTATTGCTAGATTAGGCTGTTTCATCTATCCATTTTGTTGAAATACTGTGGGATAAGACAAGCCGACGAGTAACATCACTGTCAGTCCACCGTGACATTCAGATTTACTCGGAAGCAATATCGTGTAGCGAAGTATCTCATGAGAAGTCTCTGATGCTATATAAAAATTAAAAACTTTCCTCAGGAAAACTCCTCTTTCCTACTCTATCCTGCTAATATTAGTACGAGTATATTTGTTTCCATTGAAATTGATTATTCAGTTGCATTGATCATAGTTATGAAACTTCATATTGTTTTAACAAAATTATTTTATTAACTTCAACATTCTAAAATTGAGTTGTGTTGGAGTTTTGTATATTGATTAAGTACACCCTTGATATGAGAAGCTGAATTGAATAAACTCCAGTGAGAGATAAATAACAACATTTAGGAGAAATCTAGAAATAGATTTGATAAATATTTAAGTTTATATTTTATAATTACTGTTGTGACAATATATTAAAATGCTGGTTTATCATTAGCAGTTGACATATATTTTATGTAGAATTGAGAATACATCATTTAAAATATCACATTTCATCACAACACATATCGAAGATATTTTAAAGTTCTATTGAATAAATGGAAAGGATACCCCTTTAGTCTGTAATGTCTATGTCAACAAAGCTTTCTCAGGCAGTCAGATTTAAATGATTTGTTAATGTTGGAATGAATTTCTTTATTAGATGTTCAACTAGTAAGAAGACAACTATACTGTCATTTAATACACACATTTTATAGTATGCATTATATAATATTATATTTTAGAAATATATTGTACATTTGTTTATGAAAAGTTAACTATTGGCTTTTATTTGTAAAATGTA
The DNA here is from genome assembly GCF_021130785.1 of Homalodisca vitripennis. Lineage (NCBI taxonomy): Eukaryota > Metazoa > Arthropoda > Insecta > Hemiptera > Cicadellidae > Homalodisca > Homalodisca vitripennis. Next base: position 70,714,795 of record NC_060215.1, read on the forward strand.
CAACACAATTATTATTTGAAACGATTTGAAAATCGTAGAAGTTCTTTACATACGCATTACATACAAATTAATATTCTTTAAATAAAACCTGTTAATTTATGTTCATACTGTGGTTTTGATTAATGTTGAGTTTTATTTACTACATTCTTGAGTTTTATTTATTTTGTAAATGGGTATTTATTTGAACTGTAAATTATTATAAAACGTCTACTGCTAAAAAGTTAGCTGAAACTTTGTTCAAAATCAGTCAAATCAGTTTTTTTTTATTATATTCATGCATATATTATTATAAATAATAAAAATCGGTGTATTAGAAACCGATTTGTAGCATGTATCACTTAATATGTCTGAAAAAGGATTGGTATTAATGGTGATTACGAACACACATTATTGACTAATCTATAATGTATTTAAAGTTCATTTAACTGGGTATTTTAATACAACGCTTATTTATATTGTGTTGTTCTCCACCACATTTACTGAAATTGAATTGGCATGTGCAAAATCGTAACTCGAGAAAATCGTTTTGATGTTGTTAATGAATACTGGAGAGAAATAACTGCAAAGTGAATTCCATTGCAAGAATGTGTACACGTCTAAAAACAAATGGTTAGGCACTAATTCTGTAGCACTTGTATTGTCCCTATAACCATAAAATAATCGATTGTTTTCTCATAACTTTATCCATCCTTCTTTATTCAACATAAACTTAGATAATACCTGGTTTAGTCTATAAATATACATAATCGAATTATGCCAAATTAATTCAATTTTTATTGCCCTTTTTCAAAGTTCAAACTTTCATTTATTAATTTTAATAATAAAAAAATATTCTCAACCTCTCCAGGTAATCTTCAGTTGCCACCAAAAACAGATTGCATGATCTAAAAATGTGCAAAACAAATTATAATTATAAAAAATAACTTTTATGTTAATGGAATTCATCTAGTGTTTTTTTTTTCTTTTTTAATTTTTCAATGTTATCCCATAGTCGATTTCCGGATGTCTGTTTTAAGTGAGTGATATGGAGTATAAACAGGCCTCTCATCTTTTTGACCCTCTCTAAAAGAAAACTGTTTTCATTCCTGAGATATGCATAAAAAAGGTAGTGCATGAGAGTTTAGAGATGTAGCTCATATTCTTCGTATATGCAGCTTATTGGTTTGTACGTTTTCCGGTGGCGTTGCTCGTACTTACAGCACTTTTGTAAAGAATTTGCATTCTTCTATGACCAATTGTTAAGTGTTTATGGATCGTAATAATAGCACAACTCAGTGACTGATTAAAGATTAGATGGGTATGTGACGAAAGATTAGATACAAAGGATTTTTATCGAAGGATCTGACGTTTAGGAGCAAGTGGCTTACTAGAAAAAAATTAAGCTTTCCAGATTAAACACAAATAATTTTTAATAAATATTGAATTGGAATAACTTGCAACACTTGTGAATATTTTATTATATTTAATAATATGCTTTTATGGTCGTATATCTTACCAAATACGATGAGGATGAGAGATATCGGTAAATTACTGTAGGTGCAACTGGGTTGGTGTTGAAATACATTTAGCGAGTTTTTGTGTAACGTCATTAGTTTGTCGAATAGAGACAGGAGGATTTGAGTATCAACATTTCAGATTGATTGTGATGTTCTATCAACTACCATCCTATCCTCAGTTCGCTGTTAGTACTTTCCTGAGGATTTATAACCAATCTTATTAATTACTTAATTTGCTGAATTTAATCATAATAAAATAATAGTTATAAATAAAACAGTCCTCCTAATGGAGAAAATAAATGTTTAAGGGTCGTTAATGGAATTCAGTTGTTAAAGGAGAAGCATACTTATGTGTGCTAATTTGATTGGCATTACTTTCCAGAGCGCATATTCCATTAGTATACCAATACTGTTTCACAGACTAAAAATACATATCTAAAGTTAATATTGATTTTAACCACATTGACACATACATGTATCTAAGTAGCTTTCCATAGTTTGGTTACACAAAGTGACGTTCCTTACCACAAAAGTATCGTAGGAAAGTTATATGTAATCATGGAATGTATAATTAAATACATTGTTTATAAAATAATTAAGGCGTTCAAGTTTTTGCAGAATGTGGACAGATGTATGCAGAAAATGTCAGAATAAAACTTTCTGAAACTTAACATGATTTGTTACAAGTAAGCTCTATAAAAAATAATTGCTGTTTACAGACGGAGCAGACACAAAACACACACACACACACACACACACACACACACACACACACACACACACACACACACACACACACACACACACACACACATATATATTATATTTATTCCAATCTTGCCAGCATTAATCTTCCAGTGACTTTTATGCCGTATATAAGGAGTTTTTTTATTTTACTAAGGTTTTTGTGTATTCTGCGATTATACTTCGTTATGCTCTTTTCAATTGTTTGATATTTGTGCTGAGCAGTTAATGCTGTATATTTAATTTTTTTTCCTATTTTCGTTAAATTATACGTGAAATTTATAATTTCTTTATGGCATGCAACGCTTGACTTTATTCTCTGTTTACAATAATTAATAGATTTATGTATAATGGTAAATAGTACTAAAAAGATCTGAACTTAACATTTGTACTATACATTTATAAGCTAGAAAATGTGTAAAAGTTAACAAAATGTACAAAGGTAGTGAGTTGTTGATAGTTACCTCTTTACAGGCCATAAATTATGTGGTTACAGTTGTACAACCACTCAATCTTCACATAAGGCCGAAAGCGATATTTCATTGCATTTTACTCTCATTGTTCTATGTGACACTAAATGTGTTTTTTACTGTAAGGGATGGGTTAAAAGCCTAAAAGTTAACTTCAAAGTCACTTTACAACATTTACTTAACTATTGTAACATTTTAATTTTACTATAATAAATAAGGCACTTAAATATTGTCACGTAATGATTTGCGTATTTAAGTAGAGTGTTCAATAAACCTCGCATTCTATTATTTAAAAATACATTGTAACTCAAAAAATCTAATTATAACATTAAGTATTCTTTGAGCAGCTGAATAAGTGAACATGCAAAGAATTGAACCAGATACCTCTATACTTTATCTTTTGCATTTTACCCAATCCGATGGCATTAATCTCTAATATATATTCTTATGAGTTTTTAACGATGTGCTTTATTTTCCTGGAATTATTTAGCACATTTCAAATATTTGAGTAGCAATTAAAACATAACCATTTAAGATATTTACTTATTTAACATTTAGTCCCTACAGACCTCTAACTTGTATTAAATCATTGCTTACAAAATACTCAAAGCCTGCGTTTTCTTGTAAAGGACAAAAGCTATGTATTTATTTTAAAACATGCAACCTCTTCGGTTTTAAGTTTAAATACTTCCCATATTGAAAGTATACCATAACTATGATACTTAATGCGTAGATCATTTTTTTTGTGTCCTTATAGTTAGTAATACTTAGAGTTTCCATAATTGTATGAGTAATCCCATATTGAAGTTGCATAAAAATAAAATTATGGGTGTGCAACGTCTTAGAAAAAGAATATGGAAATAAGCATATATTTGGATAACAAATATTCTTAATGCACGTAGAAGCTTAAATTTGTTTTTAATATGTAAAGTGTTATATAAATAAAATAAAACATTTATTACAGATGTGACGCAATGTGTTATTAGGATATCAAGATACTTATATTTTTCTCATGCAATATCTATTTTAGTATGTTTTAACATATTGTTCATGAGGATATGTAATTGTAAAGATCTTGTCCACGGACAGAAATATTCCCTATGAAGTTTATGGAGCATAACGTGTAGGAGCCAGTGAGATACATAGTGTACAATAGCGATATTTATCATATTCGTATACCATACTTGGTATATGGATACCATATTCGTGTCCTAGAACACTAACTGAGCCGGCAACGGGATCTCACCGAGTGCAGTACGTGCCCTGTTACTGTACGAGCATTACCTTCAAACCTATGAACATTTTAGGATTTTATTAGGAAAAAACAAAATTAAAGATTTGAAATTTTCATATTAATAACTAAAAGTGACTGATATATTAATTTTAACATCCGTTTAATGTACCAGTTTGGATTATTTTTTAACTCATAGTAGACTAAGTTGTTTTGTAGATGCTTAACTAGAAGATAAACTAGCAATAAATCTGCTAGTATAAACTGTTAATTGCAAGGGAAACTTATATTTTTTGACCTTTCGTAGATTTCTGAGTCGTAATAATTATGAATCTTAACACTATATAAAAATTATTGTAACGAATATATAGTTCTTTAATTTAAAGTCGTAATTCAATCTAACACTTGCATATCTATGAGGGTTCACCAAAATTACGGTAACTAGGTTTTTACGATTAAAAACCTATGAACAAACGAAAAGGACAAATTTCTGTTGTTTTATGTATTTAAAAGTTACTTAAAAGGTACAGTGCTTACCGGCACACATTTCTCGCATTTTATTGTATAAGTGTCATGTGACATAAATGTGTCATTTGCAAATTAATTATTAATGATTGGAACTTTATTTAAATTTATTGCAAACTATAATGATTTTTAATTTTAGGATTTTCCATCTTTAAAATTGCTTGAATTAGTTATGATAGAGGGTTTTACAAAACAAATAAATTTTAAAATGGCAGAGTTTAGAGGAAGAACATTTTCCAGCAGACAACGGCCAAGGCTGGTAATTGCGTTGCTCTGTTAATACAATTAAAACTGGGGCTTTTCCTCCACTGGGGATGGGTAGATCACTTTCCTCTCAGTCTTCTTCAACAAGCATGTTTGTTCTTATACAATAGTTTCTGAAATATAAAACATATCCCTTTTGTATGTGACAATTTGATAGAATGAAAAGAGTTCGTTATTATTAAATCGTTATGTAATAAACGTATTGCTAGTACTATTGATTTCCGTTAGTTATATACATTACAATAAATGTTGTTGGCTACTAATATACCAAAAAAAGGCATCCATTATTTCCCATCTATTAACAAAAATATAACTTTCTTTTACTTAAACGAATTTTATATGAACCTAGAGCTTATGCCCCTTCGACCATCGCAGTCCAACGGCAAGAACCTTTAAAGTGGTGTCGGTCGATCTGTTCTCAGACATCGCTATAAAATGAGAGAAGTCAACAGAATAAGTCACCGTTTTCGCATTCCAACTTTCCCTACTTCAAATTAATCATTAAACATTAAAAACGTCTGCAGTCTGAAGATGAGTTTTGAACTAAAAACATATAAATATCATATTCATCAAATGTAAAATATGTGTTACCTGATACCTGATATCTTCTTCATTGACCAGCGTTGCTGGATTGAAAGCGTCACAATAAAATAAATAACTAACTAAATTTTACTATTTACACTATTTACAAATGCAAGTGGCGGCAAGGCTAGGCTATGTGTTGTGTGTGTGACTGTGTGTTGTGTTGTGTATGTGTGTGTGTGTTGTGTGTTGTTTACTATGGTCTTTACTGCTGTCGCATTAACTGATTAAAGTGGGGGATTTTAATTTTCCCAAACGAGGCATTTTAAATGTATGGAAACAAATGTCAAATTTTAGTTAGTAAAGCAATTTACTGATAGTGGCTGAAGCAAATTAATTGTTAAGTTTTTTTAGGACAAGGCTTCTATGACTCACCGATCCTCATACTAACCAATAAAACCTGACCAGTAGAACACTCGAAAAAATGTAGTGTCCAAAACTGCCCCGATGCCTAAGATTGCAACACTTAGATGCCTTACTTGATGTCATTTGTATGTTTCACGGAGCTTGCCAAAAGTCGTAATCAAATTAATCCAAATTATTTTATTTTTTGTGATATCAATGTATCCAAATACCGGGTCTCTGACTTAAACAAATAAATAAATAAAAATGCCTTTTATTGCAAGCGCTTCTCAGTTCAACTGTTTTCCAGACCAACTCATGTTTTTGCGATATTTCTAAATACATGTACAGTACAAAGTTTCAGGTTGAGAGATCTTCCGGAAACGGAGCATGTCGCTCAGGTACTGCTGCTCACCTTGCGCACCTTGTGGATCTTTCCATGTGTCAGGATCCTGCATACATTTTCCATTGTGTGTAAACTCAGCATTTCGGAAGAGAGACACATGATCGAAGCGCTTCATATTAGAAATGAATCTAACTGCACAGTTTTCCAGCTTTTGAATTTTATCCATATCTCCCCTAGAAATACTGTTCCGTAGGCAGGGTACCAGTATAGACACAAATAAAACAAGTGAATGCTTGAGCTGGAACTTAGCGCATCCTGGCAGCAGCCTCCTAAATCTGTACAAATTCCTCAGCTGAACAAGGGTACGCTGGATAGAATAAGTAACATGATCAGAGAAGGTGAGCTACTGAACAGAACTTCCACAGTAAAATACAAAATGTACAGCCTAGCTGAAACTCTTAGACATATACTTTAAAGTGATTCTAGAAAACATTCTACAAAGTTACGAGAGCAGGAAGTTGGAATTCCCGTCGTGCATTTACTTCAAACGTATCAGATATCTTCTGTATCGTCTACTAGAGACATTCCGTCTACACGGTCTGTTTGCTAAAGCCATGGAATTTCCATCCTTATCCCAGACAATGTTGGCGTTATCAAGATTACTTTGGAACATAAATCTGTACAGAACAAGACAATAATCTTTGTAAGAAATCTGGTCATTTACATCACAGAGTACAAGTACAGTTACTCCCAGCTTTCGGAACAATACTAAATAAAATGTGAGAAAAGATCAGTTTAAACTGAGAGAACTATTAGTTATATGAGTAAACGTAATTATCATCACTTAGTTACGGTTCAGGGTATCTGATTTATTTCAGCCTACCATTAAGCAGAACTAATGGCTGGTTGTAGCGATAAATGTTCTGTCATTCCCATGATTGGTAGAGAGCTATTAATATCTTCAGCATAAAGCTGGAAGTTCCAGTCCAGGGTATATGTTATATTACTGATAAATGAAAAAAAAACAAAGGACACAATTACATTAAATAATTTTAAATAAACAAAAAAAAAACTATACTAAATCTTACGTAAAAATATCCTTTTTACAAGGTAAGATTTTATACAGGGAATAAGTTCATGAGAGAATCAACAAACCTAAATCTGTATCATCAAGTAGTGATGAGGCTCTTATTAAACGCCTTTTATCAGTTAAAGCACAACTTGTTCTTAATGTGATCCATCAACCGCAGAACTATCCAATGCTGAAATTGATAGCAAATATGTGACCTGTTGTACAATCATTCTGGTGTACAGATAAAATAGGAAATTCACTGTAAGCATAACGTTTTTATTGATACCAACCAGGGTACGGTTATCTCCTTGTACAATCCTAATCATATTTCCTGCCTAATATGTTAACGATAACATTATTGAGATAATGATACAGATATATGGGCAATTGCCAGCCATTTTCGAATAAAGCAAGACAGATACTTACGTTTTCCCTTTTACGAGCCTTGCTATATTGGATTACTCTATCATCTCACTATAAAAGGAATCAAATATTGTATTCATTGTTTCATCTCCAATCTCCTGAAAGTCCTAAAGAAGCTCATATACTGAAATGTGTGAAAGTACTTTAACAAAAACTGCAGAACCCACAGGAAGGCCACTTGGTTTTAAGACCGATTTTGAACAATGGACTGGAGTCTCATCATTTCTTAACTTTTGACATTCATCACACTTAACTGCACTTGTAAATCATTTACTGCGCGTGCTAAGCATCGGGTTATGACCTCAACATTCACCGTTACGGAAATCGCTGTATCAGCTGTGTGCCTTGAAGCATCGTCACGGCCGTGAAACATCCACTCTTAACCTGAAATAAAAACAACCAGTAAAATTCAATAGTCAGAATTTTTAACTTCTGACCTGGAAGAAACAAAAGTAACTCAAAAAGCAGTAGCATCGAGCTATATTCCAACAATCGATCTGATACTGAACTCGTAAGTTAATTGTCAGGAGATCATAATTAAAGGTTATATCGCATTGCCAATACCGAATGCACTTTTCCTAGCATAGTACAATTCATAATCAGTGGACTAGTGAACGTAAGCATTTATTCATCTCAATTTTAATAGCAGTTAAAATACACCGGTAACCGTGTATATTTTCACACAAAAGGAAACAACCAATTAAACAGTAATTGGAATGATTTTAACCGGAAAATTATTTTGTGCCCTGTAATAGGCCTGGCCATTTGGCTCCCAGCGGCTGCGTTGCACGCCGGCACGGTAAACATTACATTAATTGTTTGTAATCTGGTACAAGCTACATTTAAATAAAGATAAGCTTGTGTCGGCAACGAAATCGATGTGCCAGCCATTAGTCCGGCCAATCAATACGTGCAACTAGCCTACTAATACACGTGAACCATTATGTCTTTATTTAAGATATTAAGATACTCATTTTACATATTTGTAACTAAAGAATATAAGGGCAAAATATGTTTCTAATTTTGTAACTTTTTGGGGATGCATATTGATGCCCTTTTATGCGTGAGTGTAAAAATAAATCTGTTTACTTAGTTGTTTTGAATTTTTTTTAGTTTTTTTAGTTCGTTGTTTGTGATCCAGTCTATACGAGGTTGTTATCGGATCTTACTGAGAAATCCTAAGGTGTTCGTGATGATCAAACTTAAGATCAACCTAATTAGCAGGTTGTAATATCAGGCCTTACCCTGAAATTCTAATGTATGCGTGGGGGTATACATGACTCTAATACAAAGCACATTCTCTAACGTAATTTAAATATAACGTTGTTCCCTCTGTAACCCTCTATTTATGAAAGGTCCATAATTCACTTTCATATAATTGATTTGTTTATTCCGGAGTTTTCAAAATTAGGAGTATAGCTTATTTCCAGATTTACTTGCTATTGCTTAGTCAAAATTAAGCCTGGTTGATACTTTTGAATGCGTACTTGTTTTCCAGAAAACTTTGTACTATATGATTTTTTTTATAATCTAGTGTCTAATGTTTTTTTAAACAATAGAGGAACACTATCAATGACTCTATGCTCCTAGTGGGTTCGGCAGTGATTTTTTATAAGCAGTATATTTCATGCCCATTTTTTTATTTTTGCAATTTATAAACTACGATCCATACTGATGTGTTAATTGGTAGGTTACAACATTTTTAGAACTTAAGTTTATCTGAAGTGATAAACAATATTTTATTTATATTAAACTCATATATTCGTCAACTTTACGAACCTACTGACCTTTAAGCATCAAATGTTGTAACTGACAAGCAAGCACTTTGCTCATGTACTTCCGATCAATATAACAAGTTAAAGATTGCTCTAAATTGCAGCTAAAAACTAATTACTTGTACTCTATTCATATGAGCGTAGTCCCTAAGGGATTACGGACTTTTCCTGACCCAAAAGCTCTCACACGCGTACTCACAACACTCACCGCCGGTCACAGCCCTTCTGATTGTGTCGTCGACTGTGTTCCAGATGTGCAATAACCCGTTTTGTTAGTTCAGATTCATTACATTTATTTAATTAAATTTTATTATATAGGTAATATTCAAACCAAATTCAATAAAATCAAAACACAATGCACTTATGAAATAGAAAAGCTTGCATTTTAATGTATATGGCTTTGTAAAAAGTCTTACTACTTTAACTTATGATTACATGTGTGATGTTTATACTCTTTTTCGTTTTTTTCCATATCATATTTCATAAAACTATTTGAATTTATTAAACAGCTTAAAAAGGATTTTCTATACGCCATAGCACCAGTTGATGATGATGATTGTGGTAGTCAGTTGTGAGAGTTTGGGTGTTTTGTAAAAGTCTAAATCCTTCAGAGGCCACGGACAGAGTTATTTACATCTCTTAAAAAATATTGGCTAATATAGTTTGTATGTACTCTGTGCAGACGATCTGCAGTAGAAGAGGAGCTGCCTGTAGTTGATCAAACCACGTATCAAAATGCAGCGGCCACGAAGAGCGCAGAGCGTCTGCTTCCAGTGGAAACTTCTGCGAGCGAAAAGGAGCAAGATTTGGTGTCCGCGGCGGCAGGCATTTCTCTGGGCCATACCCAGAGGCCTATCTACCCGAATGTGCCCTTCTCGCCCTATTCATCTCCTAGGTACATTTGCGCTTTTTATGACTAGTCTATATCAAATTTACATTTCCGCCACTATAATAATACACTACTATAATACACCATCCAATTCACTTAAAAAATAAATACGATATCTTGTTTAGATCTTTAGATTGATATATTTTATTGTTACGTCAGTGATAAAATTACGTAATAGACGTCTAAACTTATTGTCTTTAACTTAGTAAGGAACGTAAAAACAATGTTTAACAATTTAGGTTTTGAATGAGCTCTGTTGTGCGGTCTGCCATATATCCTCAATAGTGTCAAATCAGTTATTAAACCTAAATGGAATGCAGTAGTAATAACAAATATCTCCTTATACGTTATACTATGGAAGACACAACGGAACTATGAACTATACAAACCTAGCTGTTATGCCTATATTTCAGAATACACAGATAGTGAGATTTTGTAGAATAACCCTCCATAGACCGACATCAGAATTCACGGAGTTAACTCTTGGGGTTAGTTTACACGTGGCACTACCGCTGGCCCTTGATGCGCGGCCCTAGAGTTACATCGTGTCCTGCAGATATTGAGATATTGTAGAATAACCCTCCATAGACCGACATCAGTATTCACGGAGTTAACTCTTGGGGTTAGTTTACACTTGGCACTACCGCTGGCCCTTGATGCGCGGCCCTAGAGTTACATCGTGTCCTGCAGATATTGAGATATTGTGTAGAATAACCCTCCATAGACCGACATCAGTATTCACGGAGTTAACTCTTGGGGTTAGTTTACACGTGGCACTACCGCTGGCCCTTGATGCGCGGCCCTAGAGTTACATCGTGTCCTGCAGATATTGAGATATTGTAGAATAACCCTCCATAGACCGACATCAGTATTCACGGAGTTAACTCTTGGGGTTAGTTTACACTTGGCACTACCGCTGGCCCTTGATGCGCGGCCCTAGAGTTACATCGTGTCCTGCAGATAGTGAGATATTGTAGAATAACCCTCCATAGACCGACATCAGTATTCACGGAGTTAACTCTTGGAGTTAGTTTACACGTGACACTGCCGCTGGTCTTGTAATTGTGAAATAAAATAAAATGGTGTTTGAAGAAATGGTTTAGGGCTTTAAAAAGAAGTGTTGAAATTTCATGACTGGTGAGTTATTTATTTACAATGTAAAGTGAATTTTATATATTTGATCTTTCTATTTTCGTTAGAACAAACATTAATATATAATATTTTATCACTTCAACAATTGCCATAAACATAATTTTTAATGTAAAATCTTACCCAGTCAAGCTTATGCGTGATAAGAGTCACAGATAAAGATATGTCAGCTGAAAGTCCACGAATGTGTGTATTATTGAGCTTACTAAACTTAGTAAGCAGCAAGTTTTATTTTTATTGTGCAGCAAGTCATTTAATTGAAGCTTAATAGATAATGTAATAAAGTAGTTGTCCAGTTTTATATCATAAAACACCAAATTAAACGGCATATCCTGATAGTGTATTCTTACTAGTTAGAAAAGGTTCCATCAATTCTCCCTCCACGAACATTCTTTGGAACGTAGAGTAAAAGTAATATAGGTAAATGAAAATTAAAATGAAGGGCAGTGAGGAACATTATACATTACTATCAGTTACCAATTGGCTTCAAACACTATTTCCTGCAGCATAATATGGCCAAGGTCATATTCTTTGTAAGTGGCCAATAATTCCTGAGATAATTGATTCTCACTGGAATTTCTATTCCAACTTCTATTGCGGTAAAAACGCCTCTACTGTCAGCCACCCTTATTTATATCCGGTCTAATGCATATTTAAGTTGCCTTGTTTTCCCAATCAAGAAAATATATACAATCATAGGGCTGAAAAGTCTTCTTCGGTCAAAAACCTAAAAGCGTCTACTTCTATTTATAGTAATCTACTTGCGGTCTAAGGTCCTTGTTGTGCTGGTATTATTCTATTGAGAGCACAACATACATATGTATAAAATTTAAATTTTCTAGACAGCGGAAAGTTAAAAACAAAATCCAGTTCATCTAGAGGTTGCAACCTTATGGATGTTTGATCCTTACGAAAATGCTTTAGATTTTCTTTTTAAGCGATGACGCATACGTGTGCTAAAGTCAAATGTAGTGCGTGGCTTAAGATTACGTTAGAAAGCCACGATAGGCAACATGCATAACATCTACTTAGTTTTAAATATATAACATACTGACAGATAAAACCGATCGTACGTTTTCTGGAGAGAAATCGTCCAAAAAGGCAAACACTCATAAAACTCCAAAATAATTGCCCTCTTGTAAATATTTTTCTTAATTGGTTTTGGGTAACTACTCCATAATTTTTATTGGCATTTTATACATATTTTCACTGTTACTACATACTCTGTGATCTAAAATGTATTAATCTCATATTTAATCAAATCGGTTATAGACTAATAAATATATGATTCATAGTTTTTTCTTCCGCAAAATAATAAATTAACTAAAAATATTATCGGTCATACACATTTAAATATTAAATTTTTATAACGTTTAGTATTATAGTATTTATGGAATTTTAATTGTAGCTATTATTATTACACTTGTATTTAAACATATTGTTTAGTTTTCTTGTCACACAATACCATTCTGGGAAGTTGATGTGAAACTAATTGAAGAGTAAACATGCCCCTTCAATACTTATCCATATTGGATTTTATAATCAACCATTATACTGATCTCTGGTGCAGTGTATAAAAGTTATAATCTAGAAATCAAAGGTATCACGGTTTATTTGTATTACAGTATTCAGAGAACTAGTTAGTATTGGAAAGTCGCCAATAAATAAGTTCCGCAGCAGTTGGGAAAGACCGTTGACGGCCAGCTGCTGAATTTGAAATGCTTTTTTATTTAAAAGAATTATAAACATAGCAGGTAGTCTTATACGAATTAGCGTAAAAGAAGAAACAGAAAAGCTACATATTTGGGTAATAGAGGCAAAGAGGCGGTTCCCTATTGGGCGTCCGGGTGTTATAAAGATATACAGGTCGCAACCCATCTTTCCTTCTCGTGTAAAATTGAAATGTTATAGTTTGTATTAATGTAGATTGCTATTAAATAAAATGTTACGTATACTTCTAGCGATATTCTTGGTGATAATTATCTACCGGGGTAAACATTATTAAGAAAAGTAATAATTTTACAGCTGCTTAGACTATATTGAAAATTGTAGTTAAATTAATTAAACATGTGGTTATACTGTCATAAAACTATGTTTGTACAGAACAGTTGATTACAATTTTTATGGCTTTAGAAGTTAACTCAACCCTTCAACTACTAAAAAACTTAAATTAATAATAAAAAAATTGACGTTTATTAATTGAGATAAAACCTATCCTGTCTTTTACTTTAGGCAAAACAATACTTATGTACAAAAAATAATTGGTTGAAATTGGTTGAGTGATAATCGAACATCGTGATACGAGATTTTTTACCTTATACTATTATTATAACACGTGAAGTAGAGGATAGATTTCTGTCCTTGAAAAGTAGTGTCCTATTCTTAAAAAAATATGACAAATGTCCGAAATCATATTATTTTTTTAAATCTTTCATCGTCAATAATAAACTTAAAAAAGAATCTTTTTATATGTATAACTCTTGCTCACGAACAATGGAAAGAAGCATAATATAATAACTAAATTTTAATCCAGTACTTATTCGCTCTAATTGCTTATACATATTTTAATGGCTTCCCACAAATTTCCAAACGATACATATATAGTTGTAGACAAAATTAAGTTATGAGAACATGATTTCCATTATTAATACCTCAATGTAAATCTGGAGAAACTCTAAAATGTGAGTAGTGAGATGTTCTCAGAATAGGAATATGCTCACTGCCCAGCCCGTCTGTAGATGACAGTGACAGCTTCTGATTTTACTTGTCTTAAGTTGTCATTCTCAGCTTGGTACAAACATATTGTATGCATAACACAAAGGCGTTTGTATAGTGTGGAATATTAACGATGTGTTTTAACTATGCCACCGTTGAATAAACCTACGAATTATCGTGTGTAAAAAATTTCAATGTAAATTTTGATTGAAATTTTATAGATATTCAAAAATACGTATTTTAATTCAAGTATTTTCTTTTGTATTACAATACAAAAGCTCCGCCAGGGTCATTTAAAATTTCATATGTTAACTTTAAACTTAAATTGTTTTATATTATTTTTATTCGGTGCATCTACGACCACAATAAATCCTGTTCTCATGGCGACTTATAATAATAGAGACATGGACGTGTTTGACTTTTCTGTATCAGAAGCCGTTAGCAGGAAACCGATTGCCTTTTATTCCTGCAAGAGCAATGGTAGTGATAAGGAATTACTGAGACTCGGAATTAGTTCATACCATTCTCTTTTTGCTCAACCTTAAATTGTTGAGGGCATTTTGTCTAGAAATCTTAAAAAGTAGTTACACTACCTACTTGTGCATCTGGTAACCATCGTGAGATTGTAAATTAGCGACATTTTGTGATACACATGATTATGGTTAAGCTGACTGATAACCTCGTCCTAGTCATTTTTCAGTCTGTTTTGAAGCATACTGTTATCGATAACTCGGAAGGATTCTACTGCAGTAAATTTACGAGCTTGATATCCCTTAGGTGCTATTTAATGGATGCACTTAACCACATAACCTAAGTTAACCACAATACACATCGACTTTATCTAGGCGGTTAACAAAATCAGCCACTGCTGTCTCATTTCATAATTTAAGTAGCATAGGATAATCCGTCTAATGTTTCACTATCTCTCATGCTATCTCTTTTATCTAAATGTGTACGTTCGCCTCACATCTAGCCTTCTGTGTACATTCTGGTAACGTCAAAGATCACGCTTGGGGCCTTTGCTGTTCTTAATTTTTAATTTTAGTTTCAATTCACTATGATTGAGTGTTATTGTAAGTGGATTTAAATGAAGAACTAAAGTTGATTTCTTCTAATAATATAACCATTATACCACTGTACATAAATAAAGCTAATTACTTACATCAACAAATAAACATCATCTGAGGCAGTTTTCATTTGATGGTGCATGTCTATTTATAAATCTGATATTAAAATTGAACTTTCTCTATTTACTTTTACATCACCTATGTACTCTCGTTATTCTATAATTAGTGGAGGATGGTAGCCACCCTTAACTTAGCCGTAGCGTGTTTTAACTACATGATTATAGGCGATTTTGGAAACGCCCTCTTAGAGGATTTGTATCACAACAATCGGGTTCATTCAAACCTGATATCTTTCATTTTCCCATATCTCGTTAAAAATCCAGTGTCCTTCAGATGACGATGTCGCACAATGACATTCAGATAAAAAATTGTGTCTTGTGGAGCGCGCAGCTAGATGAGGTGAATGATCTGATTTTATTTTCCGATGGGAAATGAACAAGATCAATTGGACATGTAGAACCCTGAAAGTTATTTTTTATGAAAAATTAAAAGGCGATGGCTAAATATGAAGGTATTTGGTACCAAATCATCATTTTCTTGAGGTTGTTTGGTTGACCTAATCAGGAAATTTGATGGTATCGCTTTGTTGTTGGTTATGTTTATCTGATATTTGAGCTATCTGTGATTGGCTGATTTATTTTCTTAAATAAGTAATAATTTTGTATATTATGCATTAAACGTTACGCGGAAAGTGGTTGCATGACATAATGAATGCAGCGAGTTTTTTGTATTGTCTAGACAGTGTTGCGTCGGCTAAGGATTCCTTATTTTTTTGCTAATTCCTCAAAACAAATCTTCAGAATTCTGTTATTGCCCTTATTCGCTACCTTGTTTATGTTTCTAATGGCTTCCCTAAACATCTTTTGACTGTCATAATTATTTAGGATATACTTAATAAGTTTGATTCTGTTTATCCAATCGACTTTTGATCAATCTGTAACAGTTCAGTGGGAATCGGACATTTATTCAATGAAACCGTGAGTTACTTTAACATTGCTAACATTTTGACAGAGTTAGGAGCACAAAATTGGAATCTAGAGTACTCCTGCTGTACAAAAAGGCAGGTGAAAGGTCGTAAGTTTCTGTGTAAAGGGTTTGAAATGCTACGAAAATCGCCAAATATAAAGATAATCAGTCCTTGAAACTGGGCCTGTCTGCTTTCAATGTAAAACCAATAAAAATGTGATCTCGTAAAAATAATAAAAATTAAAGTGTTTATAAAAAAAATTATGAAATTATTCAAGTAATTTGTATTGTTATTAAAAATAATTTTAAAGATTTTTATTATTTAGTTTTGTATAAATTTATAATTGTATTTCAAGTTAATAATTTTGTTTTCTTCGATAAATAACTTTTTAATTATGAAATAAGACAACCAGCAGTAGGTTTGCTATATCAATTGTTTTTATGCATATATAGTAAAAATATATAAAAAATATTTATTTTAATACATTAAAAGGTTTTAACAAAAATCTTAAAATTACATTTCATACCTTATTTGCCATAGAGATAATGAACGAATTTTATATTAGTATTTATAAAATACATAAGATGACCTTTAAAGTGGATATTTCTTCTCTGTTTTATTGTGTAATCCCAAAGGTAGCATGATTAAAAAGCACTATAGAGTGTTGTGGCTTTATAACTAACTTAACTCATTAACTGGAGGTAAGCTGTATTAAACAGGTTCATTACTTTGTTTCATTTGTAGGTATGTCACATAATCGATGTGGTAACTATGTGCGAAAATAACTTGAATATCTTTACCCATTATATTACTCTAAAATAATGTTTTATTGAATTCTGTGTGTTACCAATCATAATACTTTCGAATTGGGTGTATGCTGTGGCCGGTCATATTACTCGAAATGACGATTCATCTCATTTGTGATATCGCCACCCATATTACTCAATTTAATTTATAATTTTTATAATTATAATTAGATTAGCCTACTGGTTTTTACTATTATACTATACATCCGGTATTGATATATTCTTCGAGTAGGCCTTGGAACTAGTCGACGGGGTTGTTTTTCAGAAACCTACTAGCTAATGTTGTTAGTAAGTTGCCTTGCTAACTAATATCACTCATTTCTCCTATCACATTATTTTCCCGTCGGCCTGTATAGGGCCATACCTCTTAACTGAACACCTTATTTCCATCATATAAAATTCCCTTTTCTATTAGGTGGTTATAAAATATCATAATATCTACAATTTAGATATTCCTACATCTTAGATATTCATTATACCAAAGCTGATTCTAACATCAGTATGTTTTTGGTTAAGAATGCTTGCTTTAGACTGTTAATATTGTTAATTTAAAAGTATAATACACGTCAATATAAAATACGGTGTTACAGATGTGCCCGACGTCGGACACCACTCAAGGAGAGCAGGAGAGTCAGCATCGACAAGTCCGGAAGCTTCTTACAACTCAACCAATACCGGCTTATGGATTCAATAGGACAAGTCAGTAAAACTTATTATAACATTTATCGTATTTCTTTTAGATACCATGCCCCTTTATCTTCCATAAATAACTGATCAGTGTTATTGAAACTTGTCCTAAAGGTTTCTGGTGATTTTTATGTTATTATTTGAAGTACCGTACTTCGACTTTAATTTGATTACAGTGGTAGGAATGGCTTGATCGGTTAGTACCTAAAGAACGAAGTAAAAATTTACCATTAGTTATTGTTGAGTGTTACATTTCAAATATACAATAAGTTTTACCCTAGGGATTTTACGTCTCTAATATGTAGGGGAACAATAACAGTACATCCACAACTCCGGTAAATAAATAAAAATATGATGAATGATTTGGTGACAGAAGCCGCTTCCATAACTCATTAAACCATATTTTATTCATCTCTATACGTTATGTTCCAGTACTACCAAGAAGTGCTAAGATTATTCCATTAAAAAGAAATAATCAAACTGTCAATATTATATTCGGAAATTACATAGAGTTAGGGTTTATAAATCAGAAAATTAGTAATAGGGTAAACTCTCAATCTGGGAGTAAACCTGTCGTAACCTTTAAGAGGATCAAGGAAACGCTTCTCATATTTAATACTTTGAAGATTAACGCAAGCTACTCAATGTTGAGTCTGTTTATGTATTTTTGTAATATGATTTATACGACTTCTTTTTTAACTATTTATTGCTCCAAAGGTTTTTGACCTTACTTTCAGCTAATATATGCTTTATCATACAATTTATACTTTCCGAATATTTAAATTTAAAGTCATCTGCATCAAACTAATTTTTCTGAATTTGTATGTGTGCTGAAATTTTGTTTTGTCTTAAATGCTCAAAAAACGAGTTTTGTACATAATTTGAATTATATAAATTATTGAAAATGTAGATCAGAAAGAATAGATAGAAAAACTATCTAAAACAATAAACAACGTGTAAGTCACCCAGGATTCAAACGTGAAGTATTGTTTTGACATGCAGGCAACTATGATGTTCCAATTATGTTGTTCCACAGAATTCTAGTTGTGGTTATCCTAAGTAGCTGAAAAATAAAGTATGAAAATAATAGCATCCCGCTCCTGGAGACGCACAGAATTCACTACCTCCAATTCCAAGCTATAATAGATGATAATCTCCTCTTTTGCATCAGTGAAACCTCCAACGGGTAAACCGTATCACCAATTTTTATTGTAATAACCATCGCTAGCCGATTCATTCCATCGACTTTTATTACATCTACAGGTTTGGAAATATACATTTACATAGAGTAATGTGTTCACCACTGAACATCTAGTAGTCTTCTACTTATCGTGGTTATTTTTGATACGATGTCCGTTTAAGTGTAAAACGAGTAAATACAGAATGCAATATGGATAAAAGAGTCGAAGCAATCTAAAGTTCAATCGTAGACGTTCGCTATCTCCTTAAGTTTAAAACCAGGTCAAAGTGGGGCACCTAATATAAAAAGAGTTTAATAAAATTGCCCACAACACGTTTCCATTATGCTAAAAGCTCTCCACATTCAACAGTAGTGGAATTACAATAACATAATAGTTGTTGGACGATCAACACACCCTCTTACCTACAGCACTTATCATTTATTAAAGCTATTTACGACGTTGGAACCTCCAATCACGTCGTTGTCAAGTCTAGTTGTTTCACCAAACCTGTATTTTTCTCAAAATCCCACTTTTTAGAACTGAAACATTATTTATTTTTCTAGAGATATTACATAACTTTGGGAATTTTGGCTTTATAAGCTCACATTTTAAAATATAATTAAAAGAATATTTTAAGTGTACGTTAGAAACATAAAGATTAGTTATTATGAATTCTGGATTCAACTGTAATAAATTATAAATAAAATACACTCTTTTGTTGATGAAATACTTGTGAAGACATCATTATTAATCTTTTTGTGGAAACCTGAATATTTTTACTTTCACTTTCTTACAAATAAAAATCTTGCTTGGCTTATAGTGAAGTTTTGTGAAACCATAGCCAACATATTAATATTGGATAGTTAAATGGAACTAAAGAATCGAGCCCTACAGAGTGGTCTTAATAGATCTATCTATTAAGCTCAGTTCAAAACCATGTTCGTATCTTCAGCTACTTTATACACAGACAGCTTTAGGCTGATTTTTAGCTTAAACCACGTTTTAACTAGTGATATAGTGGCTGCAGGAAATAAATAGTCCAACCAAATACAATTGTGCTATGATGTACACTCAGAGGACCTTCCGGCGTCGCTTCGCTGTTTAATCAAACCTTGCAGATAACTTATCTACTCGTATTTTAATTGTTTCCATTTCACATTGTTAAGGTATGCAAACTAGCAAAGATCACAGTCTAAGAGATGTAAGATACCTACAAATATTCCATAATACAATTTAATTCCACGTTTAATACACAACCGTACACTTACACAAATTGAAGTATAAGCTATTTTAAACTAATATATATATATATATATATATATATATATATATATATATATACATGTAACACCACGTAAATCGAAATGCATTCTTTAATTTTGGCTTTATTGTATTTTAGAAGAAGTATATGATTTTTTTTATATATCCGTATAGTATTCACGTCTTTTTACTTAACCCAGAAAACCACTAAAATATTCTTTAAATTGAAAAGACATTCACGCTTCATTTCCAATTGTGACTAAAAGTTAAACAAAAACTCTAAAATATGTTTTTAACTTAGTTACACGTACATCATCACTTACATGCATATATACAAAATATTTTACAAAAGAGTCTTTGATTAAAATTGCATTATGAAGTGCTGTACGCAAGTTCCAAGTTTTTCAAGGATTGAATAACATCATGAATTAAATTTAATGAAGATGGAGAATAAAACCAATAGTTAAACAAATCTTTTGGAAGTTTCAAATTGTATTAAGAGTCGATGGTCGACTGTCAATAGTATAAAAGACAGATTTGACAAGTTTAACAAGTTCGAGCTCGAGTAAGCCATATTCCTTAAAGTATGTAAGAATAAGAGTATAAATCGTAGTAATATAAAGTGTGGTAGCCCGGAAATGCAATAAACTCTGCATTCGACAAAACAAATGACAGAAAATTAGAGTTGAGGGTCACTATTTCTCTGGAATCCAGAACGCAAATGGGAAATCTCAGGCGTTCTTTATACTTAGATTATTACTATTACGAGTTCAGGATTTCCATAAAAGTACTTTGAGGCATATGAACTTTCAACTGCAGAAATCAAATCTATTTGCTAGACCACCTTGCACATAATGAAAGATCCGTTCTCCCTACGTAAATAAGTGAGAGCATCTGGGATTTTGGAATCCCGTCTTAGAATCATCTGAATTTTTTTAATTCACCAAACGTCAGTGTATTTGGGTAGAAATTAACACACTGGCAAAACATAATGTGCAAGGCGTTACTTTATATCGTAAGCAACGTCTAAAGATAGCTGGACGTGGTGTTATTAAGGATTTCTGTAATTCTTCTACATTAAAAAAATGCAATATCTTACTAGTAGCAACTTAATAAAATACCAAATGCATCCTTCACTAAAAGTTGTCCCTCCAACTCATATGGATGTCCTTTTCTGATAATCGATGCACAGACCAATTTTGGTTTTGTAAGTACTCTTGACAAATCGATCTCTCGAATTCAGGAACAATTCAGTACAGTTTAGGGAAACTATTTCATTAATACAAACAAACCTACACAAATAAAATTGTTTAGTTTAGGTTTTTATTTGTAGTAGTTTATGCATAATTGGCAAGTAAGTCACCATCATTAATATTCAGACAACTTTAACGTTATTCAGAAGAAGGGAGAATAGTAAGTAGTCTCTTTTAGAGTTGTGCTTGCCATCAGGAAAATATATGTACAATGAGGTTTGTACTAAATTTATTACTAATATCACTCTATCCCAAACTGCAAATAGTACTAATCTATTAATCTAAAAGTGTTTATATCCAAGAATTTTGAAAATTGTTTAATATTTTTGTAATCCAATCATATTAATAACAAATCCATTGAAGATTTATTTTAAAATAAATTACGTACCACCAAAGTTAAAAATGTTGCTGTGAAATGATAAGTTCTGTATATTAAGTAAATCTGAATCCTTGACATAATTCGCAAATACCTTAAGACGTTTAGTAAATTATTGTAACTTCCCTAACATTTTATAGCAACAAGCATTAAAAATGGCATTTATCATGGAAATAACTAAAATAAAGTTAAAGTAGTTTGCTTATAAAAGAATAATTGCCTAACATTTTACAATTAGCTGCAGTATTCAACTATGCATTCAAGTTATTTCAAATGACATACAGAGTATCAATATTCAATTGAAACAAGATAACAACAACAGAGAAAACAACACAAATGGCGTTGTTAAAGAGATTTTATTATTATAGCCAGAAAACCATAAAAGTTTTATGAATCCTTGCATATTTCTCTACAGGTCTGAACAAGTTGAAGTACAAATATTTCCACCCAAGATGAGTTATTCACAAAATTAGGAAGCAGTTAAAACTTTTCTTCTTTAGATTTAACTTATTTAAGTCAATAAAGGAAAGAAAGAACATCTTGTAATCAAAACACATTTTGAAACAAATCCGTTACAATATACTTTGTTATATCGTTTCTCCAAGAACTGTAGTTTATAAATTGAATTTATTTTGTGTGGGATGAATGAAAATAGAATGCATTTTACATGAAGACGCCACTGTAACCTGTAATCTTGAACAATGTTGTTAATAGAAACAAGGACCATGTGTTTGTTTAAATTGATCCAAGTGTAAATTTACTCAGTATAAGATCGATTATATGGTCAGAAATCTTCTGAAACGTCAAGCAAATAGAATGAATCCTAATCATGCTCGATCCAAAAAATATCAAACAAGAAGAACTCCTTCAATGAATAGTAAACAAATTTTCAAGATCCGTTATGATAGCTTCGCTTCCCTAATTCAGAGAAAAAGGAGTAGTTTGGGACACAACGGAATATTTTTAGAAGCATTAAAAAAAGATAAAAGGCAACACCAATCTTAGTATTCTTTAACAAAATACTACAAGTAGCAGATGCACTACATGAAGGATGATGTGCTATAATCTTTAACCACTATCCATAAGGTAAAGGCAAATCAGTTGCTTATTGCTCAGAAACATTAACGTCTGCACAGAGAAATTATTTCCTAGTAAGAAGATAATCGTAAGCAATTATATGTGCTTTGAAGAAGATTCAATCACATTTAATATGGATACTTAATTTCTTTATACAAACACTTCTCCTACCACCCTTATCTATTTTTACATCAATGAAACGGGGTTCTCTAATTACATCAGGTAGACTTCAAATGGAGTAGACTTCAAGTAAACTCTGTATGCAACAAACTTTACCTTCAAAATACAAAACTTATTCACAGTCACATTTCAAAATATTAATTGGCTTAATCAACTGCAGTTGAGAAATTTCTAGGATAAAGTGTTACAGTTCAGTAACAAACTGATATTTCGCAAAGTCGTATAACTTCCTTTCACTGTCGTATAAAGAAGTAAGTGAAAAAACTTAAAATATATGATTATTAGTGAACTAAATAGGTACAACTGTTGGCCAAATCCATGAAATGAAGACGTTTGCATCAAATAAAAATGACCAAACTGTATATCGATGCCGTAACGAATCTCATTCACAATATTGTCGAGAGCCTAGAGAGGCGAGAGCAGGTGCTATGCATATTCCTCGACCTCTCTAAACCTTTTGATTGTGTGCATCATGCGACACTCTTGCACCAGCTGTGGACGAGTGGTATTCGGGTTCTGCCGCACGATTTAATTTGAATTTAAATTCCATATGCTGACGATACGACTCTCCGCATCAGATCAAAATCAAAAAAACAAACTTGAAGTGGAGTCATTCATTGAATTTAATTCATGCATCGAATTTTTCTCCAGTATCAATTTGAAAACAAACAGTTAAAAATCAAATGTCATAAATTTTTGCCTTCGGCAAAAACAGGACCGAAACCTTCGACCCGTGGTGATGGTGAATGACGTCCTTCTGGGAGAAGAAGAATCCATTAAGTTCCTTGGAATTAAACCTTGATCGGGGGCTGACATGGGACGATCACATTGAAAGTGTTTGTTCTAAGGTTGCTTCGGGAATTTAAGTCCTGCGCAATCTTGCAAAATTTTGTTTGGTGGATGTATTAAAAATTACATTTTAGTCTGATACATACACATTTGACATACGGCTTCCCCACAGCTGTTCCAAATTCAGATTTTACAAAGTTTTCAGACCTTGCCATGTCTCTATATTCTCGAGGTTGTCCTGTATTGCAGTCTTAAACGCGAGTTGGTGCGGGGCAAGGATGTCCACCAATACGGGACTAGAGGCAAGGGACAACTTTAGAACACTTGCCATCGATACGTCGAGGTGCCCAGCTTATCCCTTTATGTAGTCAGATTAACATATCAATAAAACAAGAAATCAATACTCGACTAAGACATGTTCTTATGTTAAAGGCATTTTACTCGACTGATGAGTTAATGATGGGCCACTGGGATGAATTTTTTGAAATTAACAGTAACCACGAAACCCCCGGTTCTGATACATACAAGAATTCTATTTCATTGTATGTATTTCCCTTAACAAATATCATTTATCGTATGTAGTTATGTATTTTATTAGTTAAGTTGGCCCATGCCATGCATTGTTGTAATAATAAAGAATATTATTATTGTTAATATTGTTATATAAACGTTAAATAATTTGTGATGGATAAAACTAATTTCTACGCTTTTACATCAAAGAATAGTAAACACGAAAGTTTTTAAGCTCTACAGTACGTTTGGAGGCTAAACATTAACAGTCTATCGAGTATGCCAAAGGTCTATTGTAATTATGCATCTATATGCCCAGTCTGGTTTGTAATTACTACTCTTTGAAATTCCTAAACATCTCGGCAAATCTCAAATAAAGTTTATTTTTACTTGGTCGCATTGCAGTTCAAATACTAAATCTGAATAGATACGGATTTTGTTAGCCGACTTCTATATACGACCTGTGTTCTTATTATTGATTTATTGTGTACTGTGTGGATAAGAAATAAACTCAATGAACTCCATGACAGTTGTTTTAATATTATGTTTTGTTGTTTCACCTATGAAAGTAAAGTTTAAATTTGATTGTTTGGATATCGATGGCTGTCATGTTGTACATCAACAGAGTCAAAATAAATGTGTGAAGTAAAATCAATTGGTAAATGATATTTTATCAATAAAATGTTGTTTTTCCCTATATTATAGAGCCCACTCATAAAAAGAGCTTTATTTGATAACTTAAGCATTCTGTTTGAGCCTTTGTTGCTTACAAGCATTAATCTATTCTACCCGACGATCGACCGGCTTCAACACAGCTCCCTAGGCAGCAAGTGCGGACAATCAAATGTTTGTGTAAGACATTGTGGTCTGCCGTGGGACCGCAAGCTCCGGCCTAAGATTCCCTGATAATATACCTTGAAACATTGCAGAAAGCTAAATTCATTTACTTGTTTCCACATACATTTCAATTGATTCAAAAGTTTCCGGCAGCGTCAATGTTATTCATGTTAGATTATGTTATATTTATTTTATTAGTTTTGGATTTTTAACTCTTAAGATTAATTTTAAAGATTAGAAATAAATTATTTTTTAAATGTTAAATTATTAACGTTTTCTTTTTGAAATGCACTAATTTGTACATTTTATAATTAGAATATGTGAATGAGAACTTTATCGTTATTTAAGGTGATACAATGCTGGGTTCAGTCAACTTGGACTAATTGTGACAACATACTACAGCGCTCTCGGCCACGGATCTCCTTAATTGGGTAGTATAAATTATCGTGGAGGAATCTAATCAGATCATTCGTGTAAGCCGGTTTATAAGGGCCACATTTAACCGAGAACCGCTTCTTTGGCAGCGGATTAAGCTCAAATTACTAATGAGTCGGTAGTATCAGAACTGGCCTCCGCGGCGGTGCAAGCGGTTTAGTTGTCGGAGTCTCGGATGTATCCAGGGCCGCAAGCCATACTGCGCAGCGACGTCCGTCGCCTGTCACCTCGTTAAAACTTCCTACCGAGGCCTGTTACTAATAAATTATAATCCTACTGTACTCGCTCGAGGGCTCTGTGTTCCACTTTTCACACAAACTCGTCCTATCAAAATTCATGAGGCAACCGCAAAACTATTCGATACAATGATACACTCCTTAAGAGCAGGCTGCACTTGCTACAATCTTTAATTTAGCCCCATTACACCGATGTTACACTTTAAACACTCTTATGGACTTATGTTAGGCATAACATTACGGGAGATGTCTCATTTTAAAGATACAATTAATGCAATCCAAACGTATTTTATTATTTTTCTTGTATTTGTATTCGATGTTCAGAACAAAAATCTCGAACCTTCATGTACTTCATCGTTTGAACATTACAAAAGTAAACACGTTACACGAAAAACTTCACCCGTGTTTTGCAGTGCGTGCACAATGCAAAATTTTGAGATCGAATTTCCTTCTAGACGAAAGAAATGGGTAGGGACATCTGGATTTCGATCGCTATCAAATGTTACCTAATTTTAAAAGCAGTTGTAACAATTGTATAACCTTTAGAGTGCATATTTTCTGTAATAATCTGAATTGTCCACCTCTGTTTTAAACCGTCAACCCAAAGTGTAGACTGACTTGGCCCAAGCGCAACGTATTCCGTATGAATGAAGGAGTGAATGCATTTGTGTTTCAAATTAGGATATTTTCAACAACTTGTGATATATGAATCTCGCTTTTATATCGCAAACGCTTCATCTCTTTGTACGGTTGGACGGCATGTATTGGTTCTAACAAGCTCTCCCCACAAGGGGCAAGTAAGATATATTGCTTTATACTTACAAAAGCTCCATTCTAATAAAGAGATATATATCTCGAGCGCCAGTACGGTCATGTCAACAAACTTTTTCTCTTGTCATTTCAAAGTTACGCTAGAATTCTCCTCAAGAAGAAACTGTCTCAAATTTACTACGAATAAATTATTCGCTATTATTCACCTCGTAATTATTAGTATTAATAAGATACGGAGATACAATCATACGTCTAAACAACTTGAATGATACCCACGTATTACTCGTTGTGGATTTACAAGAACGGCTTGACATTAGACGTACCACAAGTGCTGTAATTTGATTGCAGTATGTCAGTTTGGAGCAAATAATTTATTTGCCACATGACAGAAATCAAAGCGTGAAGGTTGCCAACGCCTAAAAGAACGAATTTTTTAGATATGATAAAGGGTATCAAAAGAATTGCGACA
This sequence comes from Homalodisca vitripennis, assembly GCF_021130785.1. NCBI lineage: Eukaryota > Metazoa > Arthropoda > Insecta > Hemiptera > Cicadellidae > Homalodisca > Homalodisca vitripennis. Next base: position 70,741,779 of record NC_060215.1, read on the forward strand.
AGATAAGCTAGGCAATGTGTATGTAATAATGTTTTCACGAGGGGTAGTGGGATGAGTTCAAATAACTGCATCGAACACCCATAGCCAATGATCTTAAACTACTCATATGTTCCTTTAGGAGACGAAACTATTAACAAATCTTCCACTTCCAGCTTACAAGCAATCACGGTCGAGAAAGAGACCGTTATTTGTCTCAACAGACTTCAGCGACGTAAAGCAACATCCAAAAACTCATTGTCGGTATTAGGGCACTCTCTGAGCGCAAGTGCAGGGAGTGCAGGCACTCCTCTAATAACTTTACAGTCAGCGTATTGTCGGCTTATTCATACCATATCGTGATAGGCCTCTAATAATACATGATTATACTAACAATTCCTTCTCTATAGTTTAGTCGAGACCGACAAAAACCGCAGTTATGGTGCCAATGCATCATGATGCTACTAAAGGCGAGCATGTACGTACCTTTAATTGGCCTTCATGTAAGATTGTGTCTCGAACGTAAAGCAACTCATTAAAGTATGAATAATATAGAAATAATACTTGGGTAAAAACTTACCACGATATCAGCTAAATGAATCTGAACTATGTAATAGTGACAAAAATCCAAATGCAATAAAACTGACGTAAAAGACAGCGACTGTGCAAAATTAACAAACAAGCTGGAAACCAACAATTTATGCCTTTATAAAGTCCCTCATTTAATTATATACTTGAATTACATTTGGTCATGGTGGATAGTGGGTATAAAATAGCTAAATCATGGCTTATTGTTTTATACAAAGTAAGAGCCTCTATTATAGTAAACTCGAATAGAATTCGCGGTTCAAGATAAAATATCATCGTTAAAAATATATACGTGTATTATAAAGCTTAACCTTGACGCTCTGCAAGGTTTGAGATTACTATAGGGGTGTTCAATGCTGTTTGAAATTACAGTTAATAGATCATGCCTCTGTCTAGTAGGCCTTGGTATAGGGCAAGATGATCCACTCACTGCCACTAACCGTTTCTTTGTAGTTTTGGATGTTGCTTTAAGGGAATGTTCCCTTTGATTTAAAGAGATACAAATTAAATTCTTTGCGTTTTGCTGATGATCTTTCCTTGTTTATTGAGTAGAAATGGGTTCTTCAGACAATTTTGGATTGGATGGAGGTGGCATCAGCTCAGCGCTTAATGATGCAAATTGCAGTGGTTTTCCTGTTGTCTAGGTAGCAAAGTTACTAGAACAAGGTATATAACACCCATATTCATCTCGAAAAACAGATTCTCCTATTTCCCAGATGCCTACTTCTTATTTTTGACTCGAAAATGAAGAATGTGATAGAAATATTCACTTCATAAGATAACATATGCCCTCCTTTGAAACTCCAACAGCGCTTGAAAATTATGACCCAATTTCTCATTCCCTTTTTGCCACAGTTTTCCGCTTGAATCAATAGGAAGAAAGAGAGCTGTAATTATTAGGTGATTCTAACTGATTACGCTGTAATAATTAGGCGTAATTCAATTACGACAACCTTGAATAAAACTTATGACAAAATTATATTATTCATATTATATATTTATTTTTCTGATTCCTTTGGCTGCTTTGTTGAGAATTAATTCAATTTCATTAATATATACACTGACTTAATTAGTATTATTTTTCCTATGCACTAGGAATCTGCAAAGTAAGATCGAATAAAGTAATACAATTTGTTTGTACGTCCCCGCGGGAATCTCGCTACTATAAAATAAGAATAACAACAAAATAGCGTCTTTTAACTTTCCATAAGCTATAGACGACCTTGAATCAGTGATGTAGTTACTTAACTGCGAACACGGGCCCATTAGTGCTTAATGCAGTATACAGGGCTAAAACAACATCCAAACTACGGTCCTCGGAAGGGGAAACTGACGATAATGTATACTATTATTTTTTTCATTCTGTAACAAAAAATGTGCACACCAATGATCAACTCGCTGCGGCAGTTTGTGAAAGGCGCCCGGTCGTGTCACCGGACGTTCTATCCATACATTACCTTCCGGACCATTAAATCTAATAGCTTTTAACCAGCCTTGTGGAAGGGCCACAGATAAACGTGACTTTATATTTAAACGAATAACCAAAACAAAAAGTAATGTACTGAAAATAATTATAACATTTAGTGGAATGTGCATAAATACAATAAAATAATTTATTAAGAGTTTTAATTACCAGTAAAAAACCTTTCAACTGTAACGCCAACTTGTAACATTTTACATGTCATTTAAAAAATGTCTATTTAACACTGCGTCGTTATTAAATTTAGGATATTCTTACTTCTCCTCATAAAAATCTGTTGTTGGTTGAGAGGTACAATTTTTGATACGCCAAACAAAATACTGCATGGGTTGAAATAAACCTCATCATATGAACTTTAAAATACAATACAATAACAAGAACCTTTGATACTTAGGGAACGAACCCCACCAACTCCAACAGTCATCTCCCGCAGACTAGACCTATCGAATACCCTTGCACCCCAGAATCTCGACATTTGCGGTTAGTGATGTGCCAGTTCTGGACATCCATAAGGTTGCCCAGATTTAAGTTTTGATGTAAATAAGTTAACAAGTAACCAATAGAAGCTCCAGCTTCGACATCGGTTTTTGCTGTCCCCAGTAGTAGATTCAACTGGAAGGTATAAACCAGCCAGAAGTGATCCCTGCTGGGTGTCTTCTTCAAATGAAATGACCCCCTAGTGATAGTAAGCTTAATAAGACAGCTGGGTATCGTCTTATTAAGCTTACTATCACTAGGGGGTAATTTCATTTGAATTTTTTTTTATTGGTTTCGTTTTGGAGGGGAAGAGTAGGTTAACTTTGAAATCCATCACACCATCCTCAGGTGATGATTACTGTTAAGAGAGATTTTAAAATTCTGATCAGTTAAAAATGCATACATGCCATTCCACAGTGAGGAGGACTTTTGAGACTCGCCTAACGTAATGATGTATGTCAAAGCCAGTTAGTTTCGTCAAATGCCTTGTCAAGATTGCATGTTCCAGTTTCTTTTGGCTTGAGCTAGAAGAACCTCCCACCTACCGCCCATTTGTGTGATGACCTTCCCGAAAATATTAAATCCAAGTCTTTTATCACAATTGAGTATCAAAAATACTTGATACTCGTTGATATTGAGTATTTATATTAGGTTTCAAGCATAGCTTGATTTCCAGAATCGTCTGAAATATTTATATAATATCTATGACCTGCATTTTATTGTATATACTAGCTTTTTGTGTATCTTAGAGTTATTAAATATTGCCTTTTAATAAGTTTTTTTTTGTTGTTGTCTTTTTGTTAGCTATTTCGTTCGTAACTTCCATTATATAAGTCTTTCTGTAAAACCGTTTAGTTTGGGCATTTAAGAAATAAAAGGCATGAATAAATTAGAATATTTGTTGCCTCTGGAGAACCCTACGCGTTATTTTCACACAGAAATCTAAACGGGAAGCTTAAACTTATCAAGAACCACGCACATTCACACGATCAAAATTCCATGTCATCACCCACGATGAGAAGTTAATGGACTATACACTTTACTTTTGAGACAGACGGTATCAATTATCTCGATACACTGCTACGTTCATGGAATGCATGCACTGGACACGTGAGTGAGTACCTGAGTATCATAGGCACACAGTACATCGTCTCTTTTACAAACAATGCCAGGCTTACGATGACTATCATCGGTGCCGAATAACTACTCCCATACAACCAATTTAGGATTAAAGCATTAGCCAACGTGTCGCATACATCATTATGAGTTATCGCATACGGCCACCGTGAGTTATGAGACAGCTTTGGATGAAATGAGCTGCAGTTTCCGAACGGCCTGGCAACCGTCCTGCCGTTGGATATCCAAATATTATTGTCTCCTTATTGTGAGGGAAGAGTAAATCGAGCGTGAACGCCGAACACAAATCCGACCATAATGTGTTTATAGATCAGCAAAATCTCACAAAATATCACATCTTGTAACAAACGTTAGTGGATATGTACCATGAATTATTTTTATATTCAGTCACAAATACAATAATTAAAATTTTAATTAAATAATAAATTTGTTATTGTGTTACTTATCTGTTAAGTTTAGATCAAGCAGACGCATTGAAACAGTGAAAACTTGTGCATTATATATTGATTCTGGACAAATTTCTTAGTAATTGATTTTAGGGTGGTGGATTATAGCTTCGATATTTTACAAGGCAACCACATTCTGTTCGTAGTGTTAACAGTTTAAATTCACATTCATAATAAAAATCTAACCATGGGATATCCCTAAAGGTAAAACCAATTGATGTTGTATTAAATATACGGTTACGACAAAGGGTTTTAGTAAGTTATAGAAAATATTAATAAAATTAATTTTTTAAATAATGCATACAAAAATGTTATTGGTCAACGGCTTAATTATCAGTAACCCATATGCACATGCATACATTGAAGATATTTTAAATTGATCATCAGCCAATTTTACCCTTCAAATGAAAGTAACGCTGTTTAGAAATCTAAAAATTTTGGTAATCGAGAAAACCTTCCATAAATTAACAATAATATGATATGATAAAATATTCTAAATAGTACAATTACTTTGTGTAGTTTATAAGTAAAATAAAACAAACCTCCTTTAACTTAATTCTCAGATAAAAAATAAACAGAACATGTTTGGAATATTTGCGTAGACAGCTCTGCCTGTGTTGAAGATTTAATCCCTTTATTCTAAATCGAGGGATGGTGGAGGGAGGGAATCAACATTTCGAAATACAAGCCTGCAGCTTATGACTTATCAGATGAAAAAGCTTTAAACTTGAGTCCAAAGCTACTTGGATAAAACTTGTATCTTTTTCTAATAGAAATAGTGGATGAATATTTTATGTGATGTTTTTTTGGATTTTAGAATCATCTATTTTGGCAAGGGAGATCTATTTTTTAGTATTTTTTTTTAATATAACTTACAAAAAGTAACATTCTACTTAAAACATTTATAGCTTCGCCTGTTAGTATATAAACCGACATATTAAATACCAAGCATTAAATATCCTCCATGAAAGGCCATATAAAGGTTTTTAACTCACTTCGCTTTTACGTTCTTTCAGCTAATGGAATATACGATGGTGGTTCTGAGTTGAAATTTATTTCGATTATCTCCCTAATCGTCTCCTCTCTGACTAAAAAAGTGCAAAGTTGAAAATACTTATTAATGTCAATAAGCATATTGAAGTTTGATTGTTTTGTTTTTATGGTTAAAAAGCAATGATGCTATTATTTTTTAATTGCCAAATTCGTTTATGTTCTTTTAAGGAAGAACTATATATTTAAAATTATTGAGTTAAGCCCAGAGCACAAGAGTAGAAAACCAATGTATATGTACTTTCGTTTATAATTTTTGACAATGGACTTTATTATATACTAGTTAAATGTAACTTGTGTTATAAATATGTGGTAAACAAGTGCAAGCGCCATCGGATCAGTAAGAGAGACAGCACGTAATACGAATATGATGCCCAAACCACGTGACACAGGAGGCCAATTCGATATGATATCTTGTATAATTGTTGCCAATAGAATTTCTTTTATAGTTACTAAATAATAAATTTTGTCATAACTGTCCGTTCAGTAAGTTCATATCGCGCGGGCGCCGTAGTATAGTAGACAAATAGATCCATTTCATGGAAGTACATAAAGTAGAAAACGTAAACAATTCATTGCATTGGAATATTTAAATTAATTATAAATTGCAAGAGAGGGTAACTCTGTTACTAGTTAAACTGTTAAAACGCGGTCAAAATAAAACATGTATAATCATAAACAGTTATTTCGTTATTTGGATATAATATCATGTGACAGAAAAGGTTTTTCAGTTTTGTTAAATAACTTGACACACAATTCTTATAGTTTGACATACAAATATAAACCAAATCGTTAGTCTATACATTATTCTTTTACAAACATGTACAATAATTCAAATCCAATCTACAAGAACTGTAATAATATGTTAACACAATAATAAGAATAATTTCACTATTTTACATCAAAATGATGAAAGCTTTGATTTAAATACAAAAGATATGAAGACGCAACATTTGGACAATTCTGAATGTAAACGGGCAACAGAAGAATTCCCATATAATCAAAACATATTTATTTTCGCTGTAATATGTAGGTCCGAGAATTCATAGCCTACAACAGGGACGACATAGGTAACCGTAATCTGGACAGCAAGATGTACCACAATACCTCCAGAGCTAGCTCACACTGTTTCCATGTGTGTTAAAGGTATATTACACTAAACTGTAAACCATTTTACTCACCTATTCTTGGTTTAAGAGCTTTTTCTCATTTTAAAAGTATGTATATTTTGTTGTATGTATTCAACTATAAACTACAATAGAAGTGGCTGGTGACTCGTATTGTTGAATTTCATTGTATAAACATTCTAAACCCTACACAAAAGTGTATCTGTTACAAAAATGACTTCTCCACACAGTAATTCATCTGTTATAAGAAAAATGTCCTTACTAATTTATAACTGTAGTAACATTTCTAAACATTCGTTACATGTTACGTATGCCACTACGGAAAATGTTTCATCCAATGGATTGAAGCTGAGGACATTGATAAATGATTTCATACCGCTACTCTTGGTTCTTTTAGTTACAGAATATTATTATTTCAAAAATATAGAAATAAGCGTGTATGGTTCCACCGTAAACAGCCACGTGTTAATGTTTTGCTCGCATAGTAAAACTTTATTCTACTTTACATATGTGTAAACTATAACTCGTACTTCGCTCATTTAACATATTACTCTCAATCCGTACACCAGTTTTGAGTGGAAAAGGATAAAGCAAACGTTTAGCATACCTCATTCAATATAATGAAACCAAGGAATGTAATGATCTGTAGCGTTTATGGTAGATAAGCAAACATAAATGTCAAATTCAAATTCATTTTATTTTGCAATCTAAAAATAAAACATTGTTTTGCAACTTCTGGGTTTAAAATTTTAAATTCTAATCTAATATATAATATATTTTATATATATATATATATATATATATATATATATATATATATAATTCAATCTGGTAAACCAGATCCAAAATTTGGCTGATTTTAGGTCAATAACATTATCCTAGTTAATAAGTTATCCCAGCGACGCTCTTTGAACTCATCAACCGAGTAAAATTCGTCACCAGGTGGCGCTTCAATCGAGTTCAAATTGTGATTTAAATGTTCCGTTTGTTTGATGCATTCAGGGAGTTTATTAATCAGCTTAACACCAACTTCACACGACAAATTCTGCCGTTATGTGATGTACTCGCTAGTTCTCCCTGCCTCTCGTTCCATACTGGTGGGTTTCTCAGCCCTGTAAGAAAATACACTTTGGCCAGCAAACATAACCACCGCCAGCTTATAGAGGCAGGGTAAATTAAGTAAAGTATTTATAGTTCCCTGAACTCATCCCTGCACGAGTCTTGGTTTGAGCATAATGCGAATTGCCCTTTTTTGTATAAAAAAGGGTATAAAAACCCTCTTCAGTATGGATTTAACACAACCTCCCATAAACACACACCATGTGAGTAAACCAGACAAAAATAGGTCGTTTTTAAGATATCGTGCAAGCAATACTCCAAATTACACAAAGCAATAATTGCCTGAGGCAACTCTAGCGCAGACCGTGTTAATATGATCGTTCTAGGTTATCCCACAATCAATGTGTATCCCCACTTGATGAAAACTTTATGGATTCCGTTTTCCCTAAGATTACATCATCCAGAAACAAAGATACGTTCGAAACATATGGTAGGGAAAGTATAGCATCTAAAAACGTTTCAGTATGGAACTGTGTGTGTTGGACTATTGGACAACTGAAATCGCGGCGCCGTGACGATACTTGAAATAAGATGATAAGTATACAAATTAAGCATATACTATTCGTTACATTCTGTTGCAAACATATAAAATCTGCTGCTCTATAATTATGACAACCAATCATATTGTTGGGCAGTATAATTATTATTTCTTAGTGTGATTTAGAATTTTACTAAACTGAAGATACTGTTATCATTTTAGTTATGTAGGTACCTTACATTTCTGAACTTGGACTTAGTATCAGCTATAACGTCGATGCGTCACTTATCAACATATTATCATTCTACAAACATTGAAGCGGCTATTAATCAGACCAACCAAGACTCTGCCAGTACAGTGCTCTGGCTCATTCCGTGTGACGTCGGAATGTTTGGTTCAATTCAAATTTGTTCTCCTTCGAACGTAGAAAAAGTTGAAGCAGATTTTAAAAAAAATTAAAGGAAACAAAATAACTGGATGTAGCTGTACAGAGCCTAAAATTTCTGAAACGTAATATACTCAAATTTAAAACTGTTTGCTGTCTAGCTGTCTGGAGTCACTATTTTAACAAACCACTCCTCGTTTCGAACTGTGAACTGTGTAAGATTACGTCCATATTTGTAAAATTATTCCAAGCTATAATTTTTAAATATTCTTAAATTATGGTATATATAGCAACAGAATTTAAATCAGTGTTAATTTTAGTATTGTAATAGTATTATGTAATATTTATTTGCATGGAACCAAATAAATCACATGCGACTTTAAAAGTCTCATACGCGTGATGGACCAAACTGATTGTACTTGTACAAACACACAAAGCTGGATATGTTTAAACGTAAAATTTTGGAAACATCACAATGTTATATTCGGAAACAGATATAATTCATTTTCAACTTATTCTTCCTTTCTATTTAAGAAAAATATCAGGCATCAATAAAAATTTTTTGTCAAAAGATTGTATCGAACAAGATTGAACTTATTGCGAATTCAAATAACCGAAGAAGTAAGTAATTTTCATCCTAATTAAGAAAGTAATCTCAATTTATGACAAGTTTTAATTGGGATTTGGCTTCTAAGAAAAACCGTCTTGAATAATAGCAATAATGTACGCTTTTTATTACAGTAATTTAGAATACTACTTACTTTTAGGTACTGTATTTATATTGATACAACATAATAGATACAATTTTACTATATACTTCATTCATGTGTCAAATTTCATAGAAAAATTTTGGATTTACTAATAGTTCTTTTGTAATACTAGAACGCATTGAAAAGCGAATAAACGTTTCGAATTTTCACACTAATTTACAATATTTTAGTACATATGAGTGAAATAGTAACAGTGACTACAGTTCAAAGTTTTCGACCATCACAGGGTGTGATAATTGTAGGGTCAGATACGATAAAAAAACGTAAAAATATTACTTTATATTGGATTGTAATGCTTTGGAGTATTAAGCCAGAGAAACCACATGTTTGGTGGTTGAAAGTATATTCAGGCATGTAACAGTGTTCAGATATCTGGAAAGCACAGCAGTCATTGCTTAACTAATCGTCGTCAATCAACAACGAACATGGAGATCCCTCGGATGGGTGCCCGCTGAGCAACGCTGGTTCAGCAATCAATATCTGTCTAGTTGTGGTGGTTCGAAAGTGATCTTTGACCGAGCTGGTTGGTCTCCAGGTTTAGCTAGGTTCTTTGTATCATTCTTTATATAATTTGTAACATTTATAACTTACGCTTCAGGAAATAATTACGTTTTTAAATCATTTATGATTCAAGGATATTATATGTTTTGGTTTAATATTATTTAAGAAAATGGCATACGTTTTATTAACTATTTGTTAAGAAAATTAAAGTGTTTATTAATAAAGAACATACCACTCACTCAAGCCATACATCATGTACGTACTGTAAAAAGGTTAACCGAAAACAGACATCATCTTAAGGGCGAGGAACCCTTTTGATACTATCTGAAGACCAAGAACCATGCCCCATTAGCATCAGCTTATAATTAACTTCTTTTTATGCCCTCAGTTTTTTAGTCAATGAGTTTCATAAGTAAAATATAACATTCAGTTTGTGTTGCAAAATAGTTTACAAACGGATCTTTTGGTTACATTGATGTCATTCAAGTCATCGTTCTTAACAATCAGTAAAGAATTTCTGAAGTCTGTAAAAATTATTCATGTAAACGATAGTTTTTAATTGGGATTGAAGTTATTAAATCTATGTATGTGAAAAACCGAAGGCATGATATAAATCAAGGAAACTAAAGTTAAATTCGGCAATTAAACGTATACATAAAAAATATTATTGTAAAAAGCCAAATTAATAAATAGTCCCAATTTTTAACAAACTATCATTTGAGATCTTCATCCCGTGTAACTTTACGTTGTAGTAGAACCGGTAAAAAACATAGTATTATAGTGTATTAAAAGAGTTTTTCGTTTTTATTTGTAGTTTAGTACAAAATATTAAAAATGTGTAAATGTGGCTGATATGCGTTGAAAGTTTTACTTTTGTTTGCTGAGATATAAACATCTAGACTAAGGGGACTAATGAGGTCCCTATGCATTGTAGATACTGCAGCATTGTGGACAAAATGTGTTTTATAAAATTATCCTCTCTCGGATTTAAAAGTCATATAAAAGGAAAGGAGTACAAAGCGGGTTGATGCACCACAGTACTGCTGAAGCGAGCGACGCGACATGATTCAGTACTTTACTGTTTTGCAGACCTGCTGCATGGAATTGTGCACAAATCGTGTAACATTTGTCTGCAGTACTGATGGTACCAGATATATTCCAACTGCAGTTTTCAATTTAAATAGTTATCAATCAGAGATAACCTGTTATAATAAATTGTTAACGAGTTCATCAAACACGAACGTTTTAATCGATAACTGCGATATGATCCACAGTAATACCCAAGTGATGACGTGACAATATTTAATGCTTTACTGTTACGCAGACTGCTGCATGGAATTGTACATGAAACTCATCTCCATTTCTGATGGTACCAGATATACCTCCATTGTAGTTTTTAATTCAACTTGTTGTCAAACAGAGATAACGTGTTTTAATGATTAACCATTGTTTTAGCAGTGATTAAACAGTTAGTTTTGACTGCAGGAACAGTATAATTTCGGTTATTCACATTTAAAGCAACTAAATAAATATTTTTATTTTCCAACATTTACATTCATGTTTACAAATAAATGAAAAAACTTAGGAAGTCACTGACCAAAAATAAGTAGCTGGTCAGTGTAACAGATACACAATACACATATAAACAGTTTGTAGCTTGCTCTCACATAAAGAAACTAAAAGGTCAACAGACTGCTTTCCGCGACGTCTGCACAAAGACTACAGAAAACTACAACCAAAATAAATACATATAGCCGACGTTTATACAATATAGAGTGACTAGGAACCAATTAGACAATGCAAAGAATAAAAAATAAAAAACAAGCTTTGAAAAAAATACAAATATATAATCTTATGTACTAAAATCATAAATAATTTTACAAAAAATGTATAAAAAATATATTGAAATAATGGAAAATTAAATTAATGTATTACATCAAATTACATACAAATATCAGAAAAATCACATACGTACACTTACATGCATACTATAGAACATCCACACTCCAAAACATACATTCACACGTACACACTACTATGAAAACAATTATGTAATAATGATGTAAACAATGTAATAGGTGTCTCCAACAATTGTCAACTGCCTCCGAACAGGAATGAAATCACTGAAATATCCAGCTCCATTCTGGGTTTCATGTGGGAGGTTGTAGCTGCTTTCATATATTATTAAGTTTTTGTGAAATTCGTGATGGTCATACGAAGTGTCATGATGGCCTCCATGTTTTATATGGTAACACATTAAGATCTCTTTTCTGAAAAGTGTAATTTTCGGACAAGACATCTCCAAATTCTTCAAAATTTCGTGCACTTGTATTTAAACTGTTCAGATTAGATACTAGTAAGATTATTCGAGGCATCAATTTGATTTACTTTTGTGGTTAGAGCAAGATAAACTGCAGAAGCGTGCTATTCACATTTATTTGTTGCTAATGAAGTTTCTTTCGTTGCAGGGATCCTTCAGTCTCGTGAAACTTGCCTACAACGAAGAAGACGACACACATTATGTAAGTAAATTGTGTGTATAAATTAAAGACGCATTTTAGTAACAGTAAGTTTTTCGTTTTTGTAGCGCACAAAATGAGTTTTAAAGTGTACAATTTAATTTTTACCACGGTTACTGAACGTGGAGGGAGTGTCTTTATCTGAGGTAAATAGGGGCAACACGATTTATACCTCCAGTGCTAGTTGTTTATCTGGGTTTATATTTTTGGGACATACCATTTGGATGCAAATCTACCTCAACTTCTCCCTCCTCCTATACGCCCTCAATTTGTAAGGCACATTGACGTGTCGTCAGCAACACGACTTATACCTCCAGTGCTATTTGTTTATCTGGGCTAATATGTTTGGGACATACCATTTGGATGCAGATATACCTCAACTTCTCTTTCCTCCTGTACGCCCTCAATTTTTAAGTAACGAACATTGACGTGTACGAAATATTTTCTACAGTTTCATTTGGAGCAAGCTGAGGACCGTGTATAATCCCGGCGGAGCGCACAAAACACTTTACGATGAATCCAAAATTTCTGGCTAATTATATACTGTTTATAGTGAAATTTAATTTATATTTTTGGAAGGCACGTTTATTGTTTGCCCACAAGACTCTCATTGCTCTTGGTTAAACTATCACACTCTACCATAAAGTAAGAATTCATAGGTAAAGAAGAGGACAATAAGTCTTAACAGTTATGCATATAGGCAAGACATTGATTGGAATTTGACAATTTTCTGAAATAGGTAGGCTTAAGATCACTTTTTATCAATGTCCTGGTAAAATTGAGATACCCTACATTATTCATCATATAGTTATTGTTAATTCCTGTTACCTATAAACAAGAAAGTACTAGTTATTAATACACATAAGGTACAACTAAAGGATGTTACAGTAAAAGTGTAATAGGTAATTAATTACAAAGATCGGACTTTTAGTTGATCCTTAAAAAACTTATAGGTAAATAAATAGTTCATAATACGATATTTATATTATATAGCAAAAGGTAATGTAATCCATCTCTGTAAAATATAATGAAGTAGCTAAGTAAAATAAACTACACAATACATTTTTATAATGACTATAGCATAAACTAATCTCTCGTTTTAGTAGTATCATTATCAACTTACCTGCGTCATCTTATGAAATATAAATAAAAAACATTTGCGTCATCATTACCTCTGACTCTGTATCTGTACCTGAAATCTCCCGTGCGCTGCACCTGTATAATTCGTGAAACAAGAAGTACAGCCACGGTCACGGATGACGTTTCTTTCGTTGCCTCATCAAAAGAAGTAGACTTAATAATTGCTGTCATTGTTGATTGTGGCTGGCAGTCCAACAATTTTGTCCTTATTGCCATATCATTTTCATCTTTCGTTCATCTCGGGGTCCGAGCTTATGGAAATGCTTTTATGCCAAGGTAATTTGGTAGAAACACGCTAAATGGATACTGTATTTGGTGAGCATTGCATTGCATACCAACTTGTCCAATTCCAGTTGCATGTATTTTGTGAAATCGACAATTCTGATTATAAACCGAACGTTCTAAGATGAAAGTTCTCTACTTACCTAGGGTATAAATCTTACTAAATATAATTGATACAGTAATTGCGCGCAGTTGATTGCGCTATATCGTCAGCTCTCAGCCCACCTGGTGTGCTGTGTATTCAAATTGGTCACGCTTTGATTCTTACCAGACCTGAGCAGACACGGATATCTCGATGAGTCACCTAACACCACGACTGTTGCAGATACATACTTAACATTTTAATATTATGTACTAATTACTTGAACTTGTTGAAATAAATACAATCAAGAGGAATATATATATATATATATATATATATATATATATATATATATAAACCATTCGAGAGCACATATAAAATAAAATTATAAAAAGGACAATTCATATATTTGAGGGAAATTTTGACTTGTAATAAACTGATTTTGGTGGTATAATGGACTATGTTTTCCTATTGACTCTCCCACTTATTGACGTGCCAAAATGTTCAGTGATGTAGATCAGTAGAAAGTACGAGTTAAAGAGTTAATGGTACGACATGTGACTGAAGTCGTTGGTTTTTATGTATTAAAATATGCAGAATCGTTAATATTAAAATTACTATGCTGTTCTTCAGCTTGATTCCATTAATCATCCGACATAAATCAATGATACGAACCCACGTTAAGATAAACGAGCTTACTTCCTGATCTGGAATTTTAAATACGGTGTTTTTAAACCGACGACACGTAACCTACATTTGATGAAATCTTAAAACAACGAACAAAGACACACTTCCCTCTACGCTCGCAATGAAGGGGATGTTCAAGCGACTGATCGATGGTGTTTGACGCAGAGCAGGGGCCGGGCAGGCCGCAAGATGTTGCCTGGATCAAATTGTATATAGATTGCCTGATAACGACCTAATTGCATTCCTCGCTTACCTGAGCACCATCTTGCCCGTGCTCTCACGTTCACAATGCCTTTACACCATTTCCATCGTCTGTATTTTATACCTATAATGCTACAAACAAATTATGAAACAAATAATATGAGTCTATCAATTATGCTCACATGTAAATGAAGCCCCCTCCCACTAATTTCTGGGTGTGGCAAATGAATTTCAAAGTTTTAATGTATTGTTTGAAGTAGTTTTGTTTTCCCATGCATCAGTCACAAAATCTTCATGTAGAATCTTGTTTAGGACCAATCACCATCTCTCAGTAGTGTAACTAACATAATTACTATAGAATAATTAGAGAATTGTCGTAACAGCAAACACTTTTCGTGTTTTGGTTTAGTTTGCTTATCTAGAGTGCACGAAGTTTTAGTATTTATTTATTTATTTATTTATTTCAACGGTTCCACCATTTTTACAAAAGTAATTCAACAAATCAAGTACTTAGCAATCAAGATGACAAATCATAATCAATATACACAGTCTTATGTAAGCTCTAACTTGAACAACATAGGCAATAACAGAGTGATATACTATAAATATAAATAACAAAAACAACAATAAATAACAAGGAATAATAACAATACAGTAACAGCAACGATAAATAAATAGTTGACCAATAACATTAATAAAATTTAGAAACTCAACAATATACTATCAATAATTAATACAATCATAGCTGTTAGTTACTGTAAGTGGATCTGTTTAAGCATGTGTTAGGTGTTTACATTTAATAATTTGTTTTTCAGGGTGTATCTTGAATCGTGAAAAAAGTCGATGTGCGCTGCCTCGCTACCCAGTTTTAGAAGTCTGCATATTCCATGGTTTGATGCATAATATGTGGGCCTAAATCTTCTGCAGAAAAGTGTCTTAGAGCGGGTACCTCTTGGTATAGAGAAGTCTATATCCGACACTAGATGAGGGCAGTCGAGGAAGCCGTTCACCAGCCTGTACAGGAATAAAATATCAATATATTTTCTTCTTTCCTGGAGAGGTTGCAGTCCATATAGCATCTCAATCTCAGCGACGGGGGTTGCAAGATAATTATATCCCAGTTTGACTCCAAGAAGTCTTAAGCAACGCACCTGTACTCTGTTCAGCAGCACAATGTGGCCTGCTTGATATGGAGACCAAACAACGGAACAGTACTCCAACAAAGGACGCACAAGAGTCTTATAGAGGATAGCCAATGTAGAGGGGGATCTGAAGTCTTTGCAAGTTCGGGCAATAAACCCAAGCATAGAAGAGGCCTTATTTGTAACATGCATTATGTGTTCGTAAGGGCTTAGGGAGGGTGTCATAATAACTCCGAGGTCCCTGACTCTGTCTACTATCTTAAGAGGGGATCCATTTAGAGAATAGTCAAAGGGCCTGGCTGTGTTGCTCCGAGTGTAGCTGATGACAAGACACTTGGCTATATTAAGCTCCATAGCATTTACTCTGCACCAGTTACTTATCCTGTCAAGGGAATGTTGGAGTTCCTCTTGGTCATGAGGAGATGTAACCCTGCTGAAAACCTTAATATCATCAGCAAACAGAAGAAACTTCGATGATATTGCACTAGAAATATCATTGATAAACAGGTTAAAAAGCAGTGGGCCCAGATGAGATCCCTGTGGTACACCTGAGGGGACAGAGAATGGCAAGGACGTACCTCCATCGTACTTGACTATAAGAGTACGTTCCCGCAAATAGCTACTCATCCAACGAAGCAGAGGTCCCCAAATGCCATAGCCTTCAAGCTTTGATATAAGTAGACTGTGATTAATCTTATCAAATGCTTTGCTAAAATCTAGATATATGCAATCTACCTGTGAGGAATTTGCAAAAGCTGACATTATATATTCCTGAAACATCAGTAGATTGGTTGTGGTAGAGTATGTTAACCTTTTACTCTACAATCTGAGCGCTTTTATTGGTTTATATACGGTTTTCTATATTTTAGAGGAACAATCTTATTGGAGATTGTCTTATATCTGGGAATCTCTATACGGTTGTCTAAACTTTGTTTCATTAGGTAATTTTTAACAACAGTAAGCAAATCTCACTATTAATGATGGCGAGGAACACGATGTAATCGGATCAATAGTACAAAGTGTTCAATTCTTATAAAGTCAATGCCGATAAAATATTAAAAAATATAACGATAAAATATTAGGATCATTTTCACATTTACTCTTTTTATATAGCACAGTCATGAACTGATGTACTTGCATCACAGTCACGCATGATGCAAGAGAATAAGGTCTTACCAAATATGTTACTGCTCTAACGTATCCTACGATATTTTGGAATTAAATAGGTTAATATTTTGCTCCTGGATATATGATTAGATCGTTTTTGGATTTTCAGATATCGATCTTTATATTTTATTTAAATAACATGTGCTTTGTTCAAACATGAAATTACCCACAGGCTAGTGGGTGCCCTTCAACATGCAGTATGAATTATGTGGTCTGTACGCTTCTATTGAATTCCTGGAGGGTGTAATGAATGTTTTCTATCGTTTAAACGTATTAAGCTAGGAGATACGAGTGGCCTTTCCAGACGGTATGTGAACATAACCAATCTGAGATTCCGATGTACCCTCATTTTACCCGAGATTCAGCTAACACTAACCTCATAATTTGTTTGGATTCGAGGTAGAAATCTTGGTTCTGTTTATTTTTAAAATGTTATTTGACTACACAAATGCATTAAATAACGGGTTTTAAAAGTTTATAAAATACTATAGTTTGATTTGTAACACTTATGGCACTTTTATGTTTTTAGAAACCTGGAAAAGCTAAACATTTAAAAACTACATCCCTTTATTGCATTGTGCATTGTAATCAGTATAAAAAGGTGTTGCAAAAATTACATAAACCCATCAAACGACTCATTAATTTGTAATTTTCTATGCCTATTTGAAATTTATTTAAAGTATATTAGCTACAATAATTGGAAGAATGCATGACGCCGAAGTGTGATTTTAATTTTTAATTTTTCTTACATAGACTATAGGTGAATCAAACAGAAACTAGATTGAATAATAAATACTTTCTTACAGTTTTACTCTTTACGATAATAGGGTAGGAGTATGACAAAACTCATGTTACGTAGCAGGCTTCTCTGGAGTTCAATGCAAATTTGCATGTCTATATCTCATTTTATTATCGACAGATAGAATGACAGACAACCATACGGCAAAGTAATTTGTACATTCCCCGGTAAAAAAATATAAATTTTGCCAGCCTACTGAGTGATAGGCTACAATGACACTCAGCCAAATTTTATATCTGCACCATCATAGAACTCATTCTTGTCTATTTATAAATGAAGTGTCATGGAAAATTTCAAGTCCACAGATGAAATCTTTCTCAAGATATCTTGCCACTTGAAATATACGCATTTTTTCATTAAGTATTATTTTATAGCAGTAGTTACGTAATAATTGTCTGGACACAAAATCACCATAAAATAAGTTTGTACGTGTTAAGGTTGTTGTGACGCAGCCAAATCCCATTGAGTAACATGCGCCATAATTAACTCAGTATTCATCAACACCTTCATGCACAATTTTAAGACTAGGTGTCTGTTCGAGTAGTCTTCGAGTAGCGAGACAAACAGACAGACAGAAATGACATTTTCCAGCACCGCTCTTCACTAAAGCTCAATTATATTTATTGTAAATATCTATCCTTTGGTCCAGATCAATCATGTTTAAAAAACATTTTTAATAATTGATCAAAGAGTAACTAACAATGTGTTTATACTTTGGCACCGTGCATTTTTTAAATTATAGTAGTTTTAATGTTACCGTAGCAACTGTCTTCCTCAGGCAACAAAGTAACTACAACAGTCCCGTGTCAATGCGTGACAAAATAATGGGATTACTGTTCTTGAATAACTTTTTATACTTGTTTGTGATAATAGTATTTGTTTAAGATAAATTTCATTAGTTCCTGATTATAGATTTCAGATTCACTAGCAGTCTTTTAACATTAAAAGATTGTTTACTAGTTAAGTTTTTTTTAATTATTACAAAAGTAACCATACCAGTTTAACCGCAATATGTTTAATCAATTTAATTCTTATAATAATCAAAATGTATCTTTAATAGTTTTATACAAGTACACTAAATACCGTATTACAGTTGCTAATGAATATCAAATCTTAATTACTTTGAGTAAAATGTACTGTGACGTCAAAGTAGTAATCAAATTTCCTTCGATTAATTGAATTCAAAAAGTAATAATTATGACACAGTGGCATGTATTATTAATTATCTTTAACCTGTATCAAATGTTTGAGACATTATTCAAAAACAAAAATGGTTTATTTCGTTAGTGTCTTTATCTCTTGAAAATCTTTTATTATATTCTTAATGAGAAGACTTAAAAGACGTTATCATTTGCATGCTTTATCGTTTATAATATTTTTATTAATTGTTGTAAATAATAATAACATAAATCGCAATATATTATACTGACCCACAAGTGATAGGCTGAGCGTTAGCGTTAGCTTTAGCCAATTATTTCGGTGGAAAAATATAAACGAAGTATACAACAAAGAGTAACAATTTGCACGAACTAAGAGACAATAGCGCTATTGGCGGAACGCCTAAGTTACCAGTTCAATGAACAGTGTCATTAAAGGTGCACCAGTTCTTTGAACGCTCATTCTTTCATTGCAGACATGTTACTCGCCCGGTTTATTATCACCTGAATATAAATCACTACATTATGAAAGTAACTTAATTCGTGATTACCTCATAATGTAGCTCTCTCCGACTTTTTTATTTGTTACATTTATTTTAGTAACCATTTCTTCCCACACATTTATTATTTAATATCATTATTAAATTATATCATTTTTTGCTCGTATAATAAAGCAAACACACTACAACGCACCGAATAACGTTAACAAGTTTTACCAAACACACCCTTAACACCGTTTGATACACTACAGAGTTAAAATGGGTATCACAAATTTAAAACGTTCATTTTACGGTTTGCTTGTAATTTTGCTTTGCTTTTGCTTTAAAAAAGTGTTATCTTTGCACCCACAAAAATTCAATATTTATTAGATTGCAAATTTAAGGTACCTTATCTATTTTTATAAACTTCATAAGCAGTGGTTGTTAAAATATTGGTATCAGTCCATTACGTTCCAAATTTCCTTTATAAATTCCTCTTCCTCCATGTATACACAATAAGATTTAAGAGTTAGCTACTCGCACAGCAAAGCAAACTAAATTTTTAAAGAATCAACAATGGAGTTTATATTATATTTCCAGATATATAATGAAATCAATTATAATCCAAGACGCTTTATGTTTTACTGAATTTAGCAAAGACCATAATATCTAAATACAAATTTCCGTTCTTTGAAAAATATAGACAATTTCACGTTACCCTAAATCTAATTGCTTGAAATTAGTGGCTGGTGTTGTCTTCATTAAAGATATGTGAATGGAATATTTACCTTTTTCCCAAAATGAAAATCCGCTTCAATCATCGAATCAAGAAATTCCGAAGAAATCTCGTATTCCACGACCTGGCCATCCCGTGGAATAGCAATATAATGATACATTGTTTCCTGCAAGGCATATTCTGTAAATAATCATTCCCTTACGACAAAAACATTTAGTTGTTACAAAATTAAAGGTACTACTTCATTAAAACACAAACAAAATCATAATTAGCCTACGTTCGAACAAAACAACTTGATTGTTGTCCAAAACAAAACTATACCTTTATGGGCTGGGTATATGAATTCAGTAATACATTACCGTCAGAAAACCCAAGAAAAACACAATAGAGAGGGAACAACCATCTCAAAACAACATATCATTTTCTTCACAACAAACTAGCCTATAACTCCAGGATGTCACATTCTTGAAATAAATAAGTCTGTTAGCACTCCGCCTAGATCACCCATAATTTCTAGCAATGATTCGTCCACTAAAACAGCATCCAGTTTCGTTGAGGATCTTCTGCAATCTTTGACCAAATCGTAAAAGTCACACATGCGACAAGCAATGAAGAATGTGCTGCTTTAGAATATTAACAGTAAAGTCATTTGTTTAATAGTTTTCTTAATATCACCATCATTTTCTTCTATTTAGGCTGTTTTAGTCATTTTTGTTCTAACAGTGAATAATTTTAGATTTAAAAGCAATGCCAATTGAAAGTTATTGCAATAGAAACGTGTACCACCTTAATTTGCTAATTTATTTATGGGACTTGTGCAAGAAGACTTTTAATTCTTAAAACTCTTGAAGATTTTCACTCTACTTCTTTGTCGTTCGCCTAGTATATTGCCTGTAAATATATTTGGACATTTTTAAACATCTCATTTTGCAGTTAAATTCGTTCACTTTCATCGATATTAATTATTTTGTTGCATGTATGTTTTGTCGATGTAAAGAAGAAGATGTAACGCAGTATTTACATTATTAAAATTTGCCAACATTTTAATATAAATTTGCATAAAATGTAAAATTCTATTCCTAAGTTTAGTTAAAGAAAATATATAACAACATAGCTTTAAGAAATATTTTAATTTAATGCAATCATGAAAACTACACAACATTTAATTTATTTATCATCTCTGATAAGAAATTTATTTAGTAAAAAGACCCAAATTAGTACATAAAAAGCTCTAATAACAAACCTCAGCTATTGCGATGAGTCATCCCAAAACACGTTTGACCGTGAACCTTGTTGTAAACATTACTGCAAGTCTTGTAATTTAACTATAAAAATCTAATTATTTGTGAAGTAGCACAACTAAACAATATTATCGATGCGTCAAAGTGACTTGTTCCTCTAGTAACTACATTTATTAATATTGTGGAAACTGTCAATCGCATCACGTTGGTCAGGCAGTAACGCCATTTCACACTAGAATGAATAGAAATCGTCGGCATACAACATTAAAATTAAATCTGTGTCTATTTCGGCCCATGTAAGAAACGCAATATAAAATGTGTTGAATATTTCACTTTTAAAAGTACTTAAAGTAAAAAATCAACAGATGAACTCGTATAGAATAATATAAAAATCTAACATTAATAGAATCTTTTCTAAAGAGATCTTGGTGGTATAAAGTGTGGTTAGATAATGTGTGGTTTATTTTGGATTGTAATTTTTGTTGTTGTTATTTTAGACATATAAGGAGGCGCCACACCTTTTTCTAATGCAGTTTATAATTTACCCACTGTAAACAAATTGCCCGCATACCACTAATTGTCCCCTCAAACTGCTTTTTGGCATTCCACTACGCCAGCCAACTGTTACACATTGAGTAATTTGCTGGAAATGTATCTGGGATTATCTTAGTAATCTTTCAAGAGGGGACATTTTTAAGGCCTTTAGCATCATTTTTTCTGTAGGTTTGTTAGAAAAGAAAAGCTATTTAGTACCTACCACAATAATAGCTTTTAAATTTACATAGCTAAATTGAGATAAATAATATAAAATAAATAATACCACAACCATTTCACGACAAGTTTTGTGAATTATAGAAGCTTTATAACGTTAAAAAACGTTATGAAATTCTGAAAAATTTTCTAAAATAACTTGGAAATCTTTATTTCTGTTTAATATTTCTAAAATACCAGACAGAGTGTAGAAAATTCACTCGTATGTGCGTGAATATTGGGAATATCATGGAGGATTCATGAGTTGTTGCTAAAACTCTGAATGCGTTTTCATGAAATTGGCAGAAAATATAGAACCGCGAATGTTCGGTTAACATCCTTCATGGTGGGCGACATAGCACGACAATATCAATCAGAGGCCGTTAATACTTTATGGTCTCTGATCAATAATGTTGGTTTCGTGATGGGGGAGGGATGATCACAATCCAGAACAAAAATTGGAGCGTGGCTTTTTAAACAGTGTCTCCTCAAATAAAACTCATTATGAAAGCCAAACCTGACAGTCATTACGACTGTGGGAACTTGGCTGATTCCAGACAGCTTAAAAAGAACAAACAGCTTAAAAAAGTACACGACGTATTTCTAGGCGGATAGGAGTTTCGCAGTCAACGGTGTGGAGGTCACTTAATCGAAACAAATTTTATCCGTTTCATAAACAAAAGGTTCAACATCTACAGCTAGGGGATGGTCCGCTTCGCTTGGAGTTTTGCAACTTTTTGAATA
Organism: Homalodisca vitripennis; assembly: GCF_021130785.1. NCBI lineage: Eukaryota > Metazoa > Arthropoda > Insecta > Hemiptera > Cicadellidae > Homalodisca > Homalodisca vitripennis. The sequence goes on from NC_060215.1 coordinate 70,764,439, forward strand.
TTAATAATCAACTCTACAAGCGTATTTTGTTTACGGATGAGGCACAATTCACTCGGGATGGTGTCAATAACTTGCACAATGAACACTCATGGGCAGAAGAAAATCCACATGAGGTAGTGGAACAGAACTTTCAAACACCGATTTAGCGTCAATGTCTGGTGTGGCCTTTTGCACAATCGGCTGATTGGACCTTTCATATTCCCTGGACGCCTAAATGCTGAGTTCTATTTGCATTTCATTCAAGAAGAGTTGCCGCAGCTGTTAGAGAATGTTCCTTTACATCTCAGACATAATTTGTACTTCCAGCATGACGTAGCACCTCCCCACTTTTCACGTGCCGTTTCTGCTTACTTAAATCATCAATTTCCTGGACACTGGATTGGTCGTAGAGGGCCTCACCCTTGGCCACCAAGATCACCAGATCTATCTCCATTGGATTATTGCATCTGGGGATGGATGAAAGACATTGTATACAAGACAAAAGTGAATTCTCGTGATGAATTAATTGCCCGTATTATGGATTCGGCTGTGCAGATACAGGGAAGTCCTGAAAAATTAAGAAACGCAACAAAAGCAATACACAAACGTGCTGCAAAATGTATTGATAATGATGGCCTCATTTTCGAACATCTATTATAAAAAAGTGCGTACGGTTGGCCCAACCTGATTAATTTTGCTTAAAACTAGTAATGTATTATACTGAATAAAATCGATTTTTTGGTACTTATTTCTGTTTTATTTTAGACTTTGATTATATCAATTTTCTCAGAATTAAATTCTCTACAATTAATGTTTTGTTGATTTTATGTATTTATTACCAATTTAACAAAGTTATTGTACATCTAACTTAAAAAAACATTGTTTCGTGCCCCAATTTTTTGCATTTAACCCTGAATCCCTCAAAAACTACTACAGGTACAGGTACTTATTTCTGTTTTATTTTAGACTTTGATTATATCAATTTTCTCAGAATTAAATTCTCTACAATTAATGTTTGTTGATTTTATGTATTTATTACCAATTTAACAAAGTTATTGTACATCAAACTTAAAAAAAACATTGTTTCGTGCCCCAATTTTTTGCATTTAACCCTGAATCCCTCAATAACTACTACAGGTACAGTTCTGAAACCTATTTTATTAGCTTTATCAGGTAAAAATACATAAGAATCCACGATATTTCTTACTTAATTAACCTTTCCAAAAGTTCAGTATGGCTTTATTTTACTCTTTACCCAGGAATTCAGGCGAAATCTTTCGCTAGCTGTAACTCGCTAACGAAGCGTTTTTGGACCTATGTTTATATAACATTTTTTCATTATTTTTACTAGTACAATGTGCTGTAGAAGTGGGGGGAGAACTTCATGAATCACCCTGTATATATCGGTTGAAATGTTAATACCTTAGTATCATGTATGATATGGTTTGAACTATAACAATCATTTAATGTGCAACACATTTATTATTTAAATAGTAAAAATGCATTCCTATTCTTAAGTAATATACGTGTATTCAGGAAGTCCATTTATAATCTATAAATTCAGGGTAAAAATACTTGTAGTTCTTAAAATACATCTATTTACTTGACCGTGTACATTTGTATGCGTTATCGGATGGTCTCCAACAAATTTTACATTTATTAGTTATAACTGTTTATGGGACATAAAATAAGAAAAATACTCTCAGGTAGCTGCCAAACTTCCAATTTTTAATATTATAACAGACTCTCGTAGTGGTAAACCCCTCCCCCCACAAGGTCATCCTAGATACACCTATGTTATCATTCAATTTAGTTTTGACATAAGATCATTTTCTTTATTGACTGTATTTATAAGAATGTTATGAATTAGCCATTTAATCTTATTCTAAGAGTCTTCTCTATTCTGTTTCAGTTTTCTTTCGTAATGCATACATACAGCTACCATACAGTGTTAAACCGTTCGTAAATATTAGTATATACTCCTGCGTTGTTAGTATATACGTTCAATTGTTGCCTCTGTATGTATTTCCTACATTACATTTATTATACTCTTACAATCTCTGAAGCCAAATCACATATAATGTAATCGCGACAATGGAAGAGGTTTCAATTTCAATCTTTTTATTGTCGTAGACATGTATTACATGTATGACAAAAGTCAGTAGTACATTATTATTAATTAACATATAAAAATACAATATTTGTATGAAAGTCAAGCTGAGTAGGAACTAATTTTACATTAAATAATAAAAGAATACAAATGATTATTAAAATAGAGTTTAGGCTAGAAACTCCCCAACCGAATAAAAACAACCCTCTAATAGGTATTCTTTTAGTTGTTTTTTAAAAATTGTTTTTTCAGTTATATTTTTTAAATGACTAGGGAGCTTCCAAAAAAAACCTAGCCCCTGAATTTTGAGGCAGTCCACCCGCCAGAGCCGAGCGATGTTGGGTTTGTCGCAGGTCTACTCGGGCTCGCGTGTTGTGGTCATGTATAGCAGCCCCATGTACTACATTTGCACAATGAAACCTGGCATAGATAATGGTCTCGTAGATATACAAAGATGGAAAGGTCAAAATGCTGTGCTCTTTAAATGCATTTCTGCATGAACTTCTGCGAGATATGCCAGCCACAACACGCACAATTCGTTTCTGTAAAACGAAAACCCTTTTTAGTTAGTACTGAGGTGCCGAGCCCCAAACAAGAAGTCCATACCGCAACCGTGACTCTACCAAACCAAAGTATATTATTTTTAATAACTGAACATGGCGATATTTTGCAAACTGGTACGTGGTTATAAGAGTTGGCAGCCTGTAATGTACGACTCGCGCCTCCAACAGAGCTGCAATCCGAACTAGAGAACTACGATAAGGTATGGAGGTAAAGGAAACGAGACAATAGAAGAGATGCGTGGCTATAAGAGTTGACAGCGTGTAATATATGACTCGCGCCTCCAACAGAGCTGCAATTCAAACTAGAGAACTGCGATAAGGTATGGAGGTAAAGTAATCAAGACAATGGAAGAGGTACGTGTCTATAAGAGTTGGCAGCCTGTAATGTACGACTCGCGCCTCCAACAGAGCTGCAATCCGAACTAGAGAACTACGATAAGGTATGGAGGTAAAGGAAACGAGACAATAGAAGAGATACGTAGCTATAAGATTTGGCAGCCTGTAATATATGACTCGCGACTCCAACAGAGCTGCAATCCGAACTAGAGAACTACGATAAGAGAACTACGATAAGGTATGGAGGTAAAGGAATCGAACAATAGAAGAGATACGTGGCTATAAGAGTTGACAGCGTGTAGTGTACTACTCGCGCGTCCAACAGAGCTGCAACCCAAACTAGAGAACTGCGGTAAATTATGGAGGTAATGGAATCGAGACAATTTAAGACATGCGTTGCTATGAGAGTAGGTAACGTGTAATATCCAACCCGCGCCACTGACATAGCAATATCGACCGTGGCGTGTCTTTTGACTGCCCGCCCACTACACAAACACAACCCTTGACTAGAAAGCTCATGACACAATTTCCTGTCTACTTAATTTTTTTTCAATACTAAAAATACGAATTTTGAATGGGTAGATTCCGTTTATGTTGCGGATTTAATATTTCTTATTCTTTCCGAGGACTGTAAAAGTTGTCTATATGAAAATGGTAATTTGTGATTAAATGCATATTATAGGTTTTCTTTAAAGCGCTTTATTTGAAAGTTCTGATGTTGTGCATGGTTCCAAACATTTCACTATTCATCATCGATCCTACCACCTTTCAAAGCCACTTGACAAATACTTCTGTGAAAGTGCCTAATACAGTCCTCAAGCGTTCCCCAACTAGAATCTGAAACACTTGGTTAAATGTAATTGCAAATACCCAACCACTCGAGTCTTGTTTACGTACTTATGTTTGCCTCTCTCGTAGGGATTATTTTTAATACATTACGAAAGAAAATGTATAACAAATCCCACATATGACTGTTCTCTACATTGTACTTCGGATACATCACCAGCTTCAAGATTAGTTATGTTTGTTCACCTTCGCACCATGCAAACCAATAAATTCACACCACATGACTACTACCTACCATCTCAATGCCTCTTGTACACAGATGTTTTGTTTTCCATTGAGATTCCATCGCCACTCCTGACTATAGGCTAAATGCATTCTCGATCAGCATGTTGAGTCTAAATTTGTAAATAAATTTAACTTATTTTCCTTCGTAATGGTACTATGTTTCGTTTCCCACCTGGTCCCCTTTTCAGAGCCTACCGTCCCCTATATCGTGAAGGTAGATAGATCCACTTTAACCTTGGCTTGTGCGTCTCCTCACAATAATAATAAAAATGCATTTATTAAGAGTATCTTTCAGTTACAAAGACTCCTTTGCAAAATAACTCGTGTCAGTCCTCCCTATATACAAAAATTTATGTCTCTACACAATGTACGAGCATTACAGAAATAGCATAACTATTTTTAGCATAGTTTAGTCTTATTTATTATACAATGAATCTAACAGTTACTTTATGTTTTTAGCTTTTGTAACTTATTATCACATGGTAGCGTATTATTCATCTGAGGACTAAAAGAATGACATCCCAGTTTTTCTGCTTGCAGTTTGAAAATAGGCGGTTGCAGCATACTGTTCTGTCTGGTTTTGCGCTCCCAAACATCACTTCTCCTTATCAATAGTTACCCGTTCCAATAACTCTTTGAACTAGTAATAAGAATCAAACACCACACCGGACTTTGATAAAATTATTGTAACTTCCCTACAATACAATGAAACGTGGTGAAACTTGTTAATTGAATACAACTCTGAGAACAATTTTTTCCAGAAAAGACCCTGACTATTAGAATTTAATGGTAGTATTGAAAAAGGTCTAAAATGAAAGACTGAAGTTGGACTGTTTGTTTCCTGCAGTGTAAGAACAATACTCTTTTTTCACGATGCAGGAAAGGAACCAGTTGAGAACGAAACATTGATTAGCTTCGCTATCACTCCCAAACAATACCAATTCCCTCGTTGCTTAAGGGTTAATGGGTGCCCTCTTTCTTTATAACTTCCCCACTCTTTCATTTCGTCAAAGCCTCTTCATGTTTATCCTGCATGCCTCATTCTCCCATACTTAGAACTTTTCTCTCCTCCACACTGCACACACATCACTGAAATATTTAGAGCCGAATTTTAACGAAAGGCAGGAAATTAGTATTCAAATGAACGTGGACAGTTTATGGAAAGACGAAGGATGATTTATGGTGAAGGACTTAAGATAGAGTTAAATATAAAAATAATCACCTGGTATACATGGACTGATGGGTGAACAGATTAACGAAGCAATGCCGGTATATGAAGAATAAATGTTAGTGATGAAGATAGTTGTTGGAGGAGAGAAGCTTTTCTGATAGGTGGAAAAAAGGGGTAGAAAACGTTTTCCTCAATAAGGATTCGACGCGGTAGTCCTGCCGAACGGTTACGGTCTACAGCTACTTGTTGTGTAATTTGTAGTTTCTATTAATGAAAGGCTGGAAAGACTCTCGAATGCAGATAGAAACATCAATAAAATATATGATTTCAGGAGGGACGATGATCAGTGAAAGAGCAAAGGGGATGGAGAGAGTCGCTTATCTCTTACAGAAGCGATCGTCTAGGAAATAGTTCTTGGTTTCTATGTGGCTTTAATGGTAATTCTCCGAAAACTCTTTCTTTATTACCCCCTTTCTTCGCAACTGCCCCTGTCTTGTAGCCCAGATAACCCAGATAAGCCGTAACCAATATAACGTTTAATGTAGCCACCAAGATTTCTGTGGTAACATATTCATTTAGTCGTGCTCATTCTTGGTAGTATGTTGATTATAACGTGAAAGAACTAAAATAACAACCGGCCCCGAAATTTCAAGGAATGCAAAGTCCACCAATAAAATTTAGATCTTAATATTCGGACCCTTTCTAAATTGTAATCGTGCGTCAAACTGTGAATCGTTCTATCTTACCACTTCTACCATAAGTGTTTTGTGAGTAACATTCTCTATCATCCCAATTAAGGACATGCCGAGCACAAGCAATTAGCTTCTCGAACTACTAGAACACTGCTGTTATAACCGGGGATTATGGCTTAAACATGTTTTGACGTGTACCAATCATTAACCTAGGGATTTTGGAAAACAGATAGAAAACGCCCGCTCCAACGTGTGCGACAGCGTTGAAACATCTAGTGCATACATCCTTTGGCTGTTGCAACCATTACGAACTAAAGTACGTACACAGCACAGAGCGATCATGAGATTTAAACTTACTTACCTTTGCCTTGAGGAGGAAAATATTTTACTAATGTTTAAGCACCGTTGGGTTTCATAGAAGACGTAAACTGATCAAGATAGAAACGAACTCTTTATCAGTCATTGATTTTTCCCCTAACTCTAACAAAAGTTAACAGGAGTTTTAGAAACATGATCCCATATTCTCTAAAGGTGAATGTAGGAACTGTAGTTACAACTTATGGAACGGATGCGTAGCAGTGAGTTTTATCAGACACGGGTGCAATCAAAACTGAGGAAGAAATGCGTGGGAATGATTGTTGGCAGCCTGTAGTAACCGACTCGGCTCACAGTCCAAAGTGGAGAAACTGCAAGACGCTGTGAAGCGGCCTTAACACGATAGAAGAGATGCGTGGAAATTAGAGTTGGCAGCCTGTAACGTACGACACGCCTCACATACGCAGTCACAGTCCGAAGTGAAGAAACTGCAAGACGCTGTGAAGCAGCTTAACACGATAGAAGAGATGCGTGGAAATTAGAGATGGCAGCCTGCAACGTACGACACGCCTCACATACGCAGCCACAGTACGAAGTGGAGAAACTGCAAGACGCTGTGAAGCTACTATAGCACGATGGAAGAGATGCGTAGCAATTAGAGTTGGCGGCATGTAATGTATGACCTGCCTCACATACGCAGCCACAGTCCGAAGTGGAGAAACTGCAAGACGCTGTGAAGCTACTATAGCATGATGGAAGAGATGCGTGGCAATTAGAGTTGACGGCGTGTAATGTATGACCTGCCTCACATACGCAGCCACAGTCCGAAGTGGAGAAACTGCAAGACGCTGTGAAGCTACTATAGCACTATGGAAGAGATGCGTGGCAATTAGAGTTGGCGGCGTGTAATGTATGACCTGCCTCACATACGCAGCCACAGTACGAAGTGGAGAAACTGCAAGACGCTGTGAAGCTACTATAGCACTATGGAAGAGATGCGTGGCAATTAGAGTTGGCGGCGTGTAATGTATGACCTGCCTCACATACGCAGCCACAGTCCGAAATGAAGAAACTGCAAGACGCTGTGAAGCAGCCTTAACACGATAGAAGAGATGCGTGGAAATTAGAGTTGGCAGCCTGTAACGTACGACGACACGCCTCACATACGCAGTCACAGTCCGAAGTGGAGAAACTGCAGGACGTTGTGAAGCTACTATAGCACTATGGAAGAGATACGTGGCAATTAGAGTTGGCGGCGTGTAAATGTATGACCTGCCTCACATACGCAGCCACAGTACGAAGTGGAGAAACTGCAAGACGCTGTGAAGCTACTATAGCACGATGGAAGAGATGCGTAGCAATTAGAGTTGGCGGCGTGTAATGTATGACCTGCCTCACATACGCAGCCACAGTACGAAGTGGAGAAACTGCAAGACGCTGTGAAGCTACTATAGCACGATGGAAGAGATGCGTGGCAATTAGAGTTGGCGGCGTGTAATGTATGACCTGCCTCACATACGCAGCCACAGTCCGAAGTGGAGAAACTGCAAGACGCTGTGAAGCTACTATAGCACGATGGAAGAGATACGTGGCGATTAGAGTTGGCGGCGTGTAATGTATGACCTGCCTCACATACGCAGCCACAGTCCGAAGTGGAGAAACTGCAAGACGCTGTGAAGCTACTATAGCACGATGGAAGAGATGCGTGGCAATTAGAGTTGGCGGCGTGTAATAACCGACCCGCGTCACAGACATAGCAATATCGACCGTGGCGTGGCGTGTCTTTTGACTGCCCGCCCACTGCACAAACACAACGCTTGACTCGAAATCTCATGACATTTCATGTCTACTTTAATTGTTTCCACGTTTTCTTTGCATTAAAAATAAGCAATTGGAGTGCATGGAACCTATTTCTATTTTGAGAATGTCCAAGCAAAACATCCAGGAATGGCCATGCATGTTATTGAGAAGTGCGAAGATAGGAGTCCGGCATATCCAGAAAGACGGGCATATCCCCATTCAAATTCTGAACTAATATTGAGAAAGCTGTTACCGTGTTCTTCGTTGGCTACCCGTGTTTTGGAGCCTACCTGATAAAGATGAACGATCTTACACTTTGCTACGGCTATACTCGGTACGGAATGAAACCGTATATGGGCATTACGGGAGGTTGTTATAACTGAGTGCGGGAGCTATTCGGCATGGGCTGAACTGTCAGACGCTTGAGTGTGTGCTTCACTCGACAGCGGTTTGACAATTAATCACCCGATTGTAGAACATATTATCTTAGGAAACAAAGTGAAGGTACCTGGCATTGGATAAAATAGGAACCTAGGAATTTATGATAAGAGCTGATGAGAGATGTGAGCTGAATCAGAAAGTCTGTGATGAGGAATTCTGAGATAGCAACTTAACAGGTAGTCTGCAATTAGAGCAGTTAGGAAAGACCAAGGTATATTCGCATCAATCTCTATGTAAAATAACATAATAAACGTCCATGTCTAAATAACGCTATAACAGCCTAGTTCTGTGTTAGTTATGTGGCTTTTTATATTACTAAGTGGACAAATTTTACATAAAGGATCTTTAATAAAATTTTAACACGTAATTAAACGACATATTTTATTAATTACAAAATTTAAACTTAAGTCTACTATATTTTATAACACATACTCTTGTTTCAGGCAATGAAAATTCTATCCAAAAAGAAACTGTTGAAAAAAGCAGGAATTTTCGGTAAGTTGTGTATTATTATATATTAGAAATACATATATGAGTTTAAAGTGCCAGCTTTAAATTCGTTGAAAAAGATGTACTAAAGTAAAATACTCCTCGAATTATATTTTATTTTGTAAAAAATCTATAATGCTAAGTTGAATTGTAATTCATTCTGATGTAAGTTACTGCCTATTTGTATTCCTCCCATATCTTATGTATAAAAATGGAGTGTAAGGCCATGATTACGGACACTGACCATCATAATATGAGTCATCATCTTTGTGTGTTGCAATAAAAACGACGTTTCGAGAACTGGCCTCTTCTTCTGAAATCATAAAACTCGGCACAATATTGAATTAGGTGTGGACAAATTTACTATTCATATCAAACGCATAGGAAAGCTGATAACAAAAAGGTGGATGTTAAATACATGAAACCTAATAGTTTTTGTTTTTTAACTTTGATTTTGTTGTTACTTTATTGGATTCGTAACTGTATGTGAGGATTTGACACGGGAATTAAGACTGGTTGATACTAATTTAGTTGCATCAAATATTATGATGAGGTTGATTAAGCAAATAAACATACATTTACAATAGTATATTAATGAAGTTTAAACATTGCTGGGGCTTAAAATGTAGTATCAATCACAATATCTCACAATATCAGTCGCATTCGTGAATGATTAAAAATTACAGATATACAAATATTCCAGGCGGAAATTAATAAGTCAAGATTAGTAAATGTAACTAGTCAATCATTACTGTTTTCTTGTTTTTTCTTACTTATTTATTTTTATTTTGAAACATTTAAGTACATAATGACATAGGTAAATTCAAATGCGTTTCAGGTCAAACGTAATTATTTTTACTTTCCAATGTTATTCATTTAGTGAATACAGATAATAGTCGTCATTCGAGTTAAGATGGTAGCCTCCTTTTTCATGTTTATCCTTTTACGTGGATTGATTGACTATTATGTTCCTTAATTTAAATTGAAAAGTAATACAATGGCACTGACTGCCGCAATGCATCTATAAACGCAAATTATAGTAATAATTAGTATAAGTTACTGTTTTTTTCTACTACACTAGGCCCTTCCTCTCTTAGGTACTACTATGGATATTATCGAACACTATTGAACTCTTCGTTTTGAGCAAATTTTTTTAATTTTCGAGCAATATTTCAAACCACAGTAGCCAAAATTTTCGAAGATTCTTCAGTTGAAATGTGAGTAACATGAATGTTTTTCAAGATTTCTCGCGATTAGTTAGGAAGATATGCAAACATCCTCTTGATCGTTTCTATAGGGCCCTTTGTGACTTCAACGTCTTACAAATTCTGAATATGATAAAAACTATCATTAAAAGCATTGTGTTTTTTTTTCACTAACTCCCGCGCTTATGCTGCGAAATTTACAAAATGGTTTCTTAGTGAGCATCCTCTAAAGGTAATAAGAATATGTGTACAAAGTTCTATATAAATCCATGCTGTAGTGTCGGAGATTCCGTGATTAGTCATTCAGTGGTGTTCGGCTTATATGTATATGGATTTATACCGCTTTCCCTTCACCGCATAGTTATTGTTGATAAGCTTATTTATTTCGCTGTATTTGTAATACAAAACAAAATTAACACATTACACTTCAATTTATGACATTTCTTTCAAGGAAATTTAGAAATAAATCCACATCGATTAACGAGTGTATGGTTGCACAAATTTAAAATACTCAATGCCATAATCTAAAATGTAATGTATTTTGTTTCATGTGTGTAATGAGCGTATTGATCTATGTAGATTGCCTGATTAGAGGGCTAAAGAAGGCATTCCATCCAAAGGCTAGAGGCAAATATAAACAAATTGACATCCTTCTTTCACACCACCCTTGCAATTCTACCTTTAATCGAAGTGCTGAAAAGTTAAAGCGCTAGGTTTCTCCAAAGTGTACAGAAATGGCAACAATGCCGGTTACTACTTTTTAGATCGTAACTATTTGCTAGAGTGTATACATCACTATTTGCTAGTAGAGTTCTTTGTGATGTAGTATCCGTTTGAGAACTATGTGGTCTGTGGTAGGAATCCCTTTGGTGACAATTCAGCATAATTATTTTTGTGCTACCTTCAGAAATCAGGAAAACAGGTCAGAGTAAGCACAGAGCAAATGAAAGGAATCACCTTATTCCATCTTTCTCATCAAAATTACTACAGATTATACAATTTGTAAGTTATTCTTTTGTAGGGTTTTTTTCTGTATTTTAAGTATTCATTTAAATATATAGATTTTTACCATAAGATAATTTAATATTGTAAAGGTTAAGCATTTTTTATTTTTCTATTAAAAGAATAAGTTAATAATTTGCCACAATTGTAGTAAACTATTTTATATTTTCTGTATACAATATGAGGTTGAGTGGTAGAGAGGGCTTAATAGCCCTAACTCCGCCTCTTTAATAAAAGCATTTTTCATTTCATTTCAATTTTCGTAAACCAATTACTAGGTGCCCGGTTGCTTAGTTCAGAGAACGCTCGAACGTATTTTTACCCAACCTTACTTAAACTGGGGTTTACCCAAGGGATATATGGTGTTGAAGGACGTAACCCCCTGCTGTGGCATGGGACCTCACTGATTCTTGACAGGAGAGTGACAAATCCTCCGACTTCTCCACCTTTTCAACCAAAAGCCACAGCTCAAATGAATGATTCTCAATCGTAGGACAACAGTAAAAATATTAGCTGGACACAGCTGAAAAATACTACACTTTGTAGGAAATGTAGCAATTTTTTCTTCGGAATTGTTCATTCAGTGAAGAATAAAACGAGCCAGGATCCCACTGAAGGATAGGTGTGCTTGATAAATAATGTTAATGTACCGCGTAACTCACCAGGGCCCAGGTCCTGAACAAATCTACATAATATAGTACCCTCAATACCGACGACACAGTGAAGGGGGTATTCGGTAGTTTACTGTACTCTGTTCCTTTAAAAGGATTACAAAATCTTTACAATTTTCAGGTAAATTAGAACTTGTAAATGGTATATAATTAAACCTTCTGATTTAAGTTTTATTTTAACATTGTATAGGTGGCCTATACTATTTTGATTGTTTGTTTGAATACTGAATACTGGCTAAAATAATGACTACTTCCTAAATGCTCCTGATTATCAGGAATAATTTCCCTCAATTTTGCGGCAGCACATAATGAACATTGCAAGTACATTGCACCTGTAACATTGATTATTGATTATTCTCAATTATTAAAAGTAATACACTTACTGTTTCAATATTTAACCACTGCCTGGAAGACGTTTACCACCAAATCTATTAAAGCTAGTATATATTTAAGTCATAGGTTTAGTCACTCGTTTCCAAACATTTTTTATAATTTCAATGTTTAGCTCAAAAATGTCGATTTATAATATCTTTGTGTTAGTTATATTATTGACCATTTAAACCAAAAGTTTCTAAATGTTCAGTAAGCACTCATAACCATAAATTGGTGGCTAAAGTTGTAACAGATGACCTATATAGGGTTAAAAGTAGTCGAAAAACACTTTAACTTGGAAATAATTAATTGTAAAATATTTAACGGTACCGTAACACACAAAATATGACCAAGCGCACACCTCATAAACCGGCATCCCTGGACCGGCCAGGTATTTTATAGAGTTAATATGTTTGTCTTATAGTTTGTTAGTGGCCGATAGCAAAGAGGTTATATAGAAAAGAGTTAGAACACAACGCGCCGTCAAAGTTTGGTATTCTGGCCTTCTCTTACCGAACATAAAACTTTAACTCACTCTTCTGTGACGTGCTTCATCACGTATTCTCTTGTGTTTTCAAGTTATACAGTAGTTCTGTCCGGTCAGTGATATAAAGTGATAAGAAGATTACGTGATTCTGTGAGATTATGATAAAATAAAAACAACCGCAATATACATAACTATCGTCCAATGAATTATGAAATAGTATTTCATAGTAAGTTTATTATTGTTTTCAGTAAATGCACTAACGTAATTTTCCCCCACACTATCTAAAAATTTGATAAAAATAATAACATTGTTTCTGTATAACCTCAATACACCTTAGTACCATTGAAATAGCTTTTAATAATTAAATTTTAAATACATTCTATTTCTAACAAAGTACATATTCTGTCACACTTTTGGGAAAAAATCAAGTATTCTACTCATCCTTGAGTTCTACACAAACATGTAAACGCTTGGTAAGTATTTGGAACAAAACGAGTACAGTACCATTTTCATGTCCCATAAAAACTTTCCGAAAGAGTGTACATTATTCCTTTAATAACACATAGAAAACGTATAGCAAGTTATTAAAAGTTCGATTCCAAATCATCTAATTGCCGAGTCACATAGTCAAATGAATATTTCACAATCACCGCTTAGGTGTCATTACGCACACAACAAAAACTTTCCGAAGTCGTACTCGAAAGAATCTAAATTATTAAAAGTGTTTGTGATGTCAATGCATCTAATTACCGAGTCACATAGTTAAATAAATGACTCACAGTCACAGTTCATGTGACTGTTTCATTTGTCATTTCGCCCCTTATAAACACTTTCCAAAATCGTAATCGAAAGATCATAATAATGTATACTACTTCAATAACAAATTGAAATCGTAGAGCAGGGAAACTATACTCGTAAAAATATCTCTGCTTGAGTACAAGGAGTTCAAAGAGCATGATTTTGAAACTTCTTTCGAATATTTACATTAATCAGTAAAAAAACTTTACACCATCCAAAAACGAAATTTTTCTCCTATCCAACTTTGATTGTTATTTGTGTAACCACGATCCCTATTCATGACGTTGTTTGTTTACCAGATAAGGCTATTTTTTTTTAAATTTCCTTTATTCCTTTATTTTTATAGATATAAGTGGTCAGAAACCCTGTATTAGTCAAATAATAATGTATTCCTTTTACCTGTATCTGTACTATCCCATTAGAAAGTGTTTCACATATAACACATTACTCTCTAGGTTCCACATGTAACATGAACATGTTCTTCTTTAATTATTTGTTTAAGATCGCCATATAACAAATTGAGCTAATCCAGAAATAATAACTTACTCGTAACGTGCATGATACTACTGTTTTACAACCGCGTTGGTTGGTTATCAGTATTGCACATGTAGTGGAGTATATCATTGCATAATATAACCGCTACTCCGTTATTTATCATTGGACTGGGCATAAAATTATTGTGTTCATAAGGTTCTACAGAGAACTTATTTCTTCAAACCCCGTTTCTTTAAAATCAAGATCCTTATGAAACTCTGCATGTGACATTGCTTGTTTAGCTCTCACTGTCTTGAATTTATTTTTAGTCATATACGAGTATTAAATGAATCACATATGCAGATCTCTATGGTTTATTTGGCGCCAAACTAAAATTTTAGCCAGGGTCGTCCAAATTCTATTTTTCAAATATTTATTTTATAATAAGACCTTTAATAATATTAAATTATACTTAACCAATACTTTCATGTCATATATTTTTCACTCACTTATCGTGTTCGCCTTCAGAAAACATATCGTCACTGGTGCCATAAGTAATTAGTAGTTTATTCCTGTGTGATGTACGATTGAAAATAGACTAATTAGTAAAAAAAATTCAAAATAACTGATTAGTAGAAATGATGTACTAATCAATTCCAAAGTGTTTGAACACACATTTATATTAGTTTGCACTCTGTAACTTTATCTCTGAAGAATGCCAGTAACCAAGATAACTTTTTGTAATTAAATCTGTTGAACTTTGCCGATAATTTACTGTTAGTCAGAGCTTTATCAACAACGTGAATTGTTTAAGACCATTGTTTACTTCTAAACTGTCAAGTCTAGAAAGTTTGTGAAGTTATCTTCTAAGTCTCTTTATAGGGCAAAATTGTAGTATCCGATGTGGTTGGGAATGTTTAAAATGCATAAATAAACTAGACGAGTATTTACACCTACAGTATTAGAATAATAGTACTTTTACTATTTGTACATTCGTAACTGCAGTTGTAGTTGGAGGCAATAAAGATGAAAAAGGGTAATTTTAGCTAGAAATTACTTTTTATGTTGGTTTCCAAAACATTTCGAGTGCTAAGATCCGTAAATAGTGTACTGCAAAAGTCATTTATACACGCAATTTTTGTTTTAATACATTAACTTAACATTTGTCACCGACGGATTTAAGAGAATGCCTTCATTTAAAGAAGCCAAAATTATAATACAAATATAAAATGTTGTAGGAAAAACTTTTATGTTAAATTTCATTGATATATCACTTGTATTTTTCAAAATATAACTCAAACCTTTGACCCAAAGCAATGGATTGGGCACTTTGCTGCAGCGTGTTAATTTGTTGTTTTGCCTTGTTAGCGAGTTTCTGCGTCTCTGTTAGTATTTTCTCCGAGAGAATAGTTGCTCATTCTCATTCTTACATTCTCTCTTTTCCTTGCTTGTATCATTTGTATTACTGTGTGTGTGTTTGTATCCAACATACTTAGGGGAAACAAAGGCACATTGGCGCACTGTTAGGGAAGACACTGTTTTTTTTTTAATGATTGAGGCTTTTACTGTGAAGTGTTTGTTCTCAATGATGACGGTGAGATTGGAAACAAAACATTAATTCAGAACGTTTCTGATGCATTCAGTCGCCGTTTACAAATTCAGTCGTTTTAACTTCGGCCAAAATTAAACGAAATTTCATACTTGTAATTCCTTGTAGAGGGATCAAAGAAATCTCTACTTTGCCTATCTCCAGAGTCCCAGTTATCTTAAAGAGCTATACATTTAAAATTAAATAATATCTTTCCAACCAAAATTCGATAGCACACCTTAACAAATCAACTAACATACTTCCATTACCCTGAGGATGTTCTTAAAACTTTCCAAACACTTTAATTTGTGTACAAAAATGCCTCTCTCATCTTGCTCATGCAATTATGCGACACACATATGGATACACCATCTCTCCTATAGTGAAAGCAGAAATTCCTTCTCAAAATGATATGTTCTAAAAGCTCCCAGTCCAATGAGAGGCGATGTCCAATTCTAAATCCTTCAGTTTCTTTTGATCTTATACAGGAAGAATAAGATTTCTTTCTACACATCTATAGTGTTTTATATTCCTCTTACTTCCCGGGTCTTGATTTCTAGAGAAGGGTTTCTGTTAGTGATACTCTACGCACGAGTCATTGCTATTACATTGTACGCTTGCTGGCATCGTGTTCAATTATTTGATTGTAATATTAGCATACATATACCACAACAAGCAGAAATGAACGTTTTTTCCGATAGCCAACTTAGAGACTAAATTTTTCACCATTATTTTCCTTTTATAGACGTTAAAAATTAGGTATCGAAAAATAGGGTTATTGTTAAATAACATTATACCGACCTTATACAAACTAGCATATTTAGGGAGGAATACACACTTTGCACTCTAAGGTTTTAATTATATTCATTGTACGTGACCCTCTCATGCTCGAATTTGCGTCTTCTCAGAGTGATACTTCATAACATCATTTCGATCGTGCTTATCGATACAATTGTTCTGGTTCTTCTTCATCAAATCAATCGAATATTTGGATATATGATACTGCTTTATATGAGTAGAGTGATCGGCAGGGAAGTGGAGAGGATCGAGACTGCTGACCAAGGTGTGTACGTGCCCCGTAAAAGCTAAAGCTGGCCCTCGATTTTTCAGATTGTGTGTTCCAACTGCCGATTAAGTTGGTTTCATGATCTACTAATCTTACCTCTCAAACATATTTATCAAAAATATCAAACTTTTATTTGTTGTGTGTGGTAATACGAGTATACAAGCAGGACATTTCATTTCGTATATCACAAATTAGTCTTCAGATAAAAAACATAATATTAAATTTCACTTTCTCATTCCATAGCAGAGGAGCTCGAAATATAAAATTCTATATCTTCAGAATAACTAAAACCCACTCTCTTGAGAAAGAAGAAAATAAGAAATTAAGTTTAAAACTAATAATTCTTTTAAGGTTTTAAGGCGTGCCTTATGAATTTTAAATATATATATATTGATGAATCAATATTATATATATATATTCAATATATGATTCATTATATATATATATATATATATATATATATATATATGAATCAATAATACATATATTATTGATTCCTGGCTTCGATTACTACATTGTCAGATGATGGTAGGGGAACATTTTGAACACTTACTTTGATCACAGGTACTTAAAAATTGGTGTTTACTTGTAATACTTAATAATTTACATTGTTCAATTTTTTAAAAATTAAAATAGCTATAACTACTGAATGAATCCACCTTTTTAAGTCCAGTTTGCGGCATTGTACTCTGCTAAGTAAGACCTTTAATTTGATACCAAACTTGACATATGCTGCTATTTAAGAATTTTGTCTGACTCCTTGTGGACCGTCCCCCAAAGGGATTATCTGGTCGGTAATTGGGCAGATATGTGCGTTACTATCACCAGTAAGCACGTGTGAACTTTGGTATTTTTTTATATTGTGGTTTAAAAATTAAAAAAGAGGTTCCAGACTTAATTGACACCCTGTATATACATTATAAATATTAACTATAAGATATTTACATTTTTAGGGCTTTTACGAAGGTGATACCTAGTTATTCTTATGGTACAAATCTAAACCCAAAGATCTATTAGGCATTTGCAAATAAAAAAGAAACTTTACCTTTTTAAAACCTTTAGCCCTTATCGAACAACTAAGCAGGACTGTAGGGCAGGATACAGAATATACGGACCAGGAATTAATATGGCAGTGCCCCTGGGAAGACATGCCACGGTTTTCAGGCGGAGGTCATGGCATTAGACTCATGTTTCAGAAGACTCATACAAATGAGGACAAAAGGATTTAAATACTTAATAATCTCGTATAGTCAGGCTGCACTAACGGCACTTGATACCTGTTCGTTTGACTCGAAAGCAGTCTGGGAATGTAAGAATGCTCTAGCTGAGCTGGCAATGAATAACAGAGTAACACTCGGTTGGGTTCCGGGTCATGAAGGCATTCATGGAAATGAAAAAACAGACATCCTCGCCAAAAAGGGAGCGGAGTCCATGATGGTGAGGCCTGGCCAGGTTGCGGGATAGCCTTCTCCAACAGTAAAGCTCTGGTCAAAGATTGGGAAAAGAGGATAAGAAACATTAATTGGAGTAGAGTTTTAGGATTAAGACTATCCAAAATGTTTATCTCTCCTTACGTTAAAGGGTGGACAGCTCTTTTGGATCAGAATAAGGAGGATATAAGACTGATATTAGGATGTTGACAGGATATGTTCCCATAAAGAAACATCTTATGAGGGTGGGCCTTAGCCAGACTGACGAATGTAGACTATGTGGATAAGAGGAGGAATTAGCAGAGCATATTTGTTTGGATTGCCCTGCCATCTTAGAAACTCGGAAAATATTCCTCGGAGCATATCTCCTTAGCCCCAAGGATATCAGAGAACAGGAGTTCTCAAATCTGATCGGTTTTTGTAAAAGCCTTGGACTTTGAGAACACCAAATTAAAATAAGGGAGGCGCAGAGGTCCTTTTAGGACTAAGCGCGGGGACAAACTGTCCTTTTCCCTCAGGACAAAAAAAACAGAACATTTTAAAAGATTTCACTTATTAATTTGAAAGGGAATGGTTCAAATTCCCATACCATGATTGTACATATAACCGGTTCGAAATGTTATAACAAACTAAAATGTAAATACACACAATTTGACATATAAATTAAAGATTTAAATAGATTCCAGATACACCAGGTAGACAGTTTTACTTTACCTTAAACAAACCCTCTATTTATAAAATTAGTCTATTGACAGAAACTTTTCACTGGTTAGTTATATAATTAAGGCGGATATTAGAACTGGAAAACGACCGAATTCTTATATGGCTTATTTCTTGGTAATTTTGATCCTTATATGCTGTCTGGTTAAGTGAAGTACTACTCGAAGTTTAATATTTACCCTTTTATCAAACTGTGTCTATTTTGGACAGAGTGTTCAGAAATATTTTTGTCGCAGTCGTTGTTTTTGTCTCATTTTTTCAAATATTAATTTCTGATATTACTCAGAGGTTTTGAGTTAGCCATATCCAACTTAAAATCAACTCCGTCTTTCTTTTATATGAGGAGGATAATTTTGAAGCCATTGTAATCAAATCATTATAAGGTGATTGATTTTCTTACATATCTCCATATTGGCAATCTTTAAAAGTTATGATCGTTTGGAATCAAATGTACCAAAACTATATTTTTTTATTAGTGGTTAAAGCTACTGTAGTTTGAAATTTCCTTTCAAGTTTCTAAAAACGAATCAAGATATTTTTGTCTAATTTTTGTTGTGTACTAAAACCAAGTGTTTTTCAACCTGTGTTCCAAGTGTTATATTTCTGGTATTTTTATCTCAAGAGTTTTAGTGCTGCTTGTGAAGTTCTTTCAGCCGTTCTTATCCCAGAGAAGGACTCACTTTATCTCCTCGTGGTTCGGGTTAGACAACAAGAGCGACTGTTAGCATGTATCCCTTTGGTTGATAGGCTAGACCATACATTATCTCAGTACTTAACAGGTCTGGGAAGCGATACTTCCTCCATTCCTGCCTCTGCCCTAAGACTAGTTCCTGTAGTTTATCTGTAGTTTGTGATCAATTACGTTCTCATTTATATTGTGTTATTAATTAGTATTGACTCAGAATGATTCCTGCTATTCCTTTCTCCTTCCTCGGTTCACAGACGTTTATCAAGATTATAATCACACTTGGAATAAAACTTATATGAATCACATAAGAGCTATCCACTATTTAAATATGTTGTAAGGTTTAAAGATAGTAGGTTAATTTTAGAAAATACGTAGTATGTTAACAAAGTATTACAAATTTTTGAATAGTTACTCAACAAGTGAAAATCAACTTTGAAAACTATTAGTGTATGTTTAATATGGTATTTCGTGGCCACAGATGCTCATAAAATCTGCCTATCTTCCAAAAGTATATATTATTATTACGTGTGTATTTTGATCGTCTCATAAAACGTTTCCATTTTAAAGAAAGTACGTCTAAGATTTCGTCCTGCTTTTTAAATTAAATTCTCGAATCAGGTCTTCCTTTTCACTTATGTTCCTTATTATTGTAATGAATCTAATATTTTTTATAAGAGAGCAAAATTTTAACTAACCACATTATGTTGTATTTTATAAGGCACTATCTACTGATACCAAAATCTAATACAAACACTTTGGTTGTTTATTTTAACGATATTTTTTATTTTCATTTTGAAAGTTTGCACATTGTTAATAAACACGTATTGCTTACTATTTTTATAATAATTTTCTTACCAAGATTAAAACATACTTACTATTAAAAATACAAAAACTGCCAGTTTAAGCCTTAATTGATGAACATATATGGCATCAGCTTGAAGCATTTAATATCAATCGGTAATCCAGTAGCGACTATTTATATTGCTGTCTCCCAGATATTATTTTAACTATCGAAAAAAGCGGTAAGAACAAAACAATGATTAGTATTAAATAATGTTTATTCTACTTTTACTAATACGTATGGTAAGAATAAATCCCCTTTGAGGCAACTTGAAAGATAATAAGTTAAATTTTGTCACGTAGTAAAGTGTATTTTTATGATATACATTATACAAATTATTTAGAAAAAAATTATGTTTCTTATAGTAGACAAAACATTGTGCCAACACAAAGGAATCCCAGTTACAAATTAAAATAATAGAATTTGATATAATGAAAATGTGTTTCTGTTACATAAACATTTGGTTAAACTTTTTTTTTTCATTAATTTCCAGGCGATAACTGTGTCTATTAATTTGTATTTGTTCCAGGACGAAATGCTCCCAACAGGAAAGGAGCAAATCCGTTGGACCGTGTATACCGAGAAATTGCTGTACTCAAAAAGCTTGATCATCCTAATGTCGTGAAACTCATAGAAGTGCTTGATGACCCTTCGGAAGACCATCTGTACTTAGGTAAATGATTTCAGCATATAGTAAAATCTAAAATATGAACTAATAGCTTAATGTGACAGCCAGCGTTAACTCTTTGTTCAAATTATTCGCATTTATAAAACCGGCCTCAATGCTTAAATGAACATTAATTTTCTATTAACAAACTGAATCAGTGCGAGATTTCTAAGAACAGGCTAACCATACATAGATATGGTTTTATGTGTATTACCACGACATTTTAAAACTATTCTCAATACTAGAATTGGTATGAATTTCCTATCAACGAACTGAAGCAATTCCTGAGAATTTTTAGAATAGATTAAGCGTTTATATAGTATATGGCTTTATATTTTAACCTAAAATTTTCACTTTTAATTGATTCACAGAAGACATCCCTCATTCACTACGTTCTGTCACCGTGTTCTATTAGTAATATATTGTATTTTAAAAGATATTATTTCTTCAAATGGACTGTTAAAAAGGAAAATGGTAACTAAATGTTATTACTTTATCGGTTTAGTTACATCAAATTAGTTTTAAGTTAGCTGAACAGAATCGATCCAATTAAAATGTAGTTACAGAGATATTTATTTGCTATAAATCATGTAAAAACTAACATAATAAAGTAATACGCTTTGGATACCGTATTTTCTGTACGTTGGTTCTGTGAATATTTATTAAAGCAATAAATGCATTGAACTAAGCATAAACTTTAAAAAAACGTTTGTTTATCTTGTTACTTTTATAATATTATAACTTTGGTTATAAGTTATTTTCAAACAATAACTATATAACTATTTCTTAAACTTCGACTAAACACAAAATTTAACAAACTAAACCAGTCGTTATAAGTAGTTTTACATGTGGTAGTAATTGGATGCAGTTTAAAATGTACTACCTGTGGACGACAGAGATACCACACATTTTCACCCTTGTTTTAAAGGCTTCGAATTTTTTGTACTCTCATCAGTTGTACTCTGTTTTGTCAGTGACATTCAGGACAGTGTTGGACAGCTCGCGTTTTCCTTGACGGCAAGGCGGTCCAGTATGTATGATAGTAAAACAATGACTTACATAACAAACAAATATATGGCGTGATTGTCATATACAATAATGAGTTCTCGAATTTTAATTACTTTTACAATAAAAGAAAACACTCTATGGGGCTTAATTTATATTTTAGAATTTTCTTCCCCATACATGACAGTATACATTTTCTGATTGAATGTAAATGACGAGGAAATACCTCATAACACAACCACGACATGAAGAAATGAAGGAATCAAACCAACATTTTAATCTGGCAATAGATTCCAAAAACTTACGAAAGTTCTGCAAGTACGAGTATATCATTTAAATTATTATAACGCATTCACGTGATCTGACACCATATCCATATTGCATGCAGTTTGAGTAATAGAAACACCCTTTTCAAGAAAAATTTGGTAAATAATAAATAATTTTCTTTGGTATTGCTTATAGTGAAATTTAATTGGTCCAGTATAGAAATGTATTGAACTGTTTTAGATTACTGTTGGATTACATTACTGTTTCTCAAAAATGAAACTGCATACAGTTTACATTACTGTTTCTTTCAAATGGTTTTTTTCCTAAAGTAATTTTTATGGATCTAATTGTTACATTATTAATTTCATATGTAAATAAAACGTTTATACTATTACTTGTGTGTGGTATCATAAAATAATTATTTTATAGTATACACTCATATTATTATTATCGTTATTATAAAGAGGGGTCGTTATGCAAAGTTGCCCGTCCATCACTGCAACCAATAAAATACGTGGCCACAGTATTCAATGTATTTTTAGTCGTAAGTTTGGTTTTTGGATCTTAACTACTGCAATATTTTATCATATAAGTTTTCTATTGGCTATTTACATGATGAAGTTCATTTTTTGCCGTAATTATTACATAGTAGGATACTAACAAGACAATATTGTCAATACTGTGTTTGTATTCTGCAGTATAGAAAGTGAAGCTAGGTTATTATATCCTCAACGTAGCTACATTATTATTAGTTTCAAGGACTTCTCGTTGGAAGGCTCTTGAAACACACTGGATGGCGGAAATTGTTGTAATTACCATTATTTGTGACATTGATGTTTACTGCTGCAGTGTTCGAGCTGTTAGAGCGAGGCGAAGTACTCCAACTGCCCACAGAAAACCCTCTCAGTGAGCTCCAGGCTTGGGCATACTTCAGGGACACGATTCTAGGGCTTGAATATTGTAAGTGTTGTTCTTTGAGTACATACTTTAACCTTAAACAAATGTAACACTCGCAAAAAATAAAAGTATACTGATAAAGTTATGGTAGGTATCATACATGACAATTGACTTTTTGAATGAAATTTTGTCTAGGGGTCTTTTATTTTTTAAGAATTAATTGTTGTCAGAATCGTTTTGACGTTTTAATTTCTTCCTTTCATATGTAAGCGAGTGTACAAAAACCCTGGTATTTTCATTTTTGTACTTAGTACTTTGAATAAAAAATTGTTAAAATCTGGCTCATAACTGATTTAAAACTCAAATGTGTCTGTTCTTCCGCAGAACTAAAGTCGTATATTCACGGGACTGAGACATGATCTGTTGCCAATATGGGGGTCTATAAACAATTTGGGGTTTTTTATACATCCTAGAGTGCAATCACACCAACACTCATGGAAATGAATTATTTTGTTAACGTTGTTGAGGTGAATACATTTTAGTACTATTTCCAAACATTATTACTCATGAACAGTGCGTTTATTACATTTAGGAGTTTGTTGAATTCACAGATTTCAAATAAAGAAGCGAGATGTGTCTTCTTAAAACCTTTATATAAATTCTTTTGTCCTCGGCTGTATTTGGACCACCAACTATGAACATAAGAGTAGAAAGGTGACACAGAAGGATCGCTGGGGTGGGAGCCTGTGTACTCGTTATTTCTATAGCAGCTTTGTAAAGTAGTACCCTTTAATGCTCTCCATTGTTTGCGCAGTTTTAAAGGTAACACTATAACAATCAGTCTCTTGTTACTTCAGTTACATCTGTGACAATTCCCCGAAACTGTGCAGAATTCTATTGAAATGTTGTTTCCGTGGAAGCCACATTCTTGAGAGTATTTTGTTAGAAGGTACTTTAATATATATAATAACATATCACATTTGTGTTAACTCGAAGATGTTCTTGTGGTGATTAGGGGATTAATGTGATATGCCAGTATTTATTCTCATAATTTAATAAATATGAGTTAAGTATCCATTGAGCTAACAACATCATTTTAGAGCTCGGAAGTAATTACGCTAAAAGTGGTATTAGCAACAAGTGCTCAGTTTCATAAAATAATGTACTTTTATACGTTATAATATGCTATAAAGATACATAAAAAATAATGCATTCACAAGTAATGCCAATTAAAAAATAAATTTCAATGTTTCAGTGATTAACACTCGTAGGCTGCAACGTTCCCTAATCGTCTCGTTATATAATAGTTTACGCAACGTTGGTATTGTCATAGACACGATGTTTCGTATGGGTTGTTTGTTGCGGGTCGATTAATTCAAAATGGTGAGACTGTTGTGTACGATAAATGTATCTAACCCCAATATTAGGCTGTATTATCCTATTGGTCGCGTAATTGTCTATTACCGCACGAGTGACGTAATACGTCCATAATTTACTACTATGTAACTAGTACAATCATAAGTATAAAATGAGTTCAACTGTTTTTTTATATACAATTTAGCATCCGTACAGCAAATAAATGTGTATTTAGCCTTAACCCTGAACCCTAAAGAGAACAGTAAAAGAAAAAACTGTTGTACTATTACATTATTAATGATTGGAATATGACTCATATTTTCTAGGTAATACTTTAAGTCATTGGACATATACTTGTATTAATGCTAATATCTTGGTGAATACCTTACGGTTGGTAAAACTAATCCGTGAAAATGGTTCATGACAGTATGTTATGTTATTGTTAAACTATGACTTGACAGTAGGAGATAAAATAAGAATAAAATCGTTATTTCTGTTACATCGTTGTAATGCGCTATTGCGCATTCCTAATTGATGTTTCGTAATTATCAGTTTTGTTTGTTTCAGAATAGATGAATATTGTTCTTTAGGTTTCAAGTCATTTCAGTTGGTGAAAACAATTTATTATCAATCTGTAACGGACTTTGCATGTCTGAGCTTGTCTTATGTTATAATTTTCTCCCTTCATCACTCTGAGTATTTTTTTATGAGTTGTGATGACAGTTATATTGTCTTCTCGTGGCTACAGCACGCCATGTTAACTATTTATATGAACGTTCTCGATCGATCAATAAATTATACTTGCTCTGCTCAAGCACACCCCAATGAACAAGCAAACAAGGATCTAAACTGTGACGTTTCAGATGCAACTGCAATCTATATTTTACTTTTTAAACGCAACATTTTAAAACTAGTTACCTACACTACATTCAAGTTATGAGATGAAAAGGTATGCTTGTAATTGTCTCTGCCAAGACGACATCCGTCGGACATTCATATTTTAGGTTGATAGGCCATTCTACTGACAGCGCTGCTAATTATGTTATTTGAACATGCCATTGCTTAAAACATCATCACATTATTTATTGTTTTAAGTATACACTTATTGAAGTTAAGAACACATTATACGTAAGAAAGTTTTTTTTCTATTACTATGATACTACGGTTTTATTTTGGCCTTGAGTTACTTGTCAGAAGTCCGACCCGGGTAACGCCAAATACTCAATGAGCTGTAAACATCATTTCCAACATTCCAAATGTCGCAATTTCCGTGGTCAACACAGCAATCTCGGATCACTATGGCCAAGAGGCTATAATTAGTAGGAAACGTTCCGGAAGAGAGTAAAAAATCATAAAAACAATAAGAGACCTAAGGCCTGGAAACATTGTTCTTTTCAACACTTCTCTTTCTGAAGAAACACGGAATTTTCTAAATTTAACGCAGTCAAATATTACGCAGCAGTTTCAAATATTTGATTTGGTCCTAAATTTTCATCTTAATAGGTGCTGCCCTACAAACAAAATTAAATATTCTCGAAGAAGACACACAGTAATTGGATCACTAAGAAGATATTGGTTTTAGGACAAAAACCAACTTTTTGTCTGAAATCCATAAAAAACCTCGACGATGAGTTTAAATGTTGTTTCAATAAATGTAAAAGACGTATAAAAATGTTGTCTAAGCAGAGTAAGCATAACTTGTCTCAAAATTAATTTTTTCTTCAAAAACAGTATGGAGTATCATCAATAATACAAAATACAGTGTGATCATATCAAACGTAAAATTAGAGATAAATTTGTGTTTGATGCTGAGTAGGTGGTGAACGAGTTTTACAATTTTTTCGCGTCCGTAGCCGTTTTTTGCGAGCTAAACCCACAGCCTATACAGCCTCAAGTGAATCTTACGTGGAAGCACAGTCAAGTAACGTCACTGGTACTGGCACGGGTTGTTGTAGAAGAGCTCGACTGACTGAATCATGAAACGGCTCCCTGCCATAAAAATTTAATGATCTTGGATTGATGTCAATGTGGTACATAAAGAAATGCTTTAAACATATTCTGGAACCACTAACACGTTTAATTAGCTTGTCTTTCCAATAATGAGTATTTCCCTCCCCAGTTTCACAAACAACTACCAGCGTGTCTCAATTTTACCAGTTTTGAGCTAAACTTTTGAAAAACGTTTTTGTTTGAATGCAATACTTTAAAAATAAAAAGAACTGTTTTTCTGCAGACCAAGTTGGGTTCAAAAAAGGAAAATCGACTATAGACACTGTTGCAAATCTAGTCGATATGGTTGTTGAAGGATTAACAAATCGAAATGCCACCTTAGGTGTGTTTCTCGACCTATGTAATGCATGCGATTGTGATTACCACAAAAACCTGCTCTACAAATTGGAAACACACAGCATCTGAGGCGTGCTACTTTTGTGGCTTAGATCATTTTTAAGCGACAGAACTCAAGTTGTCCAAATCTCAAATCATCTTTCAAACCCAATCCAATTGAGGAATCAATTCTCAGCCCAATTCTGTTTCTGTTTTATGTCATCGACATTGGGTCATCACTACTGCACGGAAAGGTTGTGCAGTATGCTGGTGATACAACTCACTCTCTTTTTCAGAGAATAATCAAATTTTATCCTGGAAGAATGCTCTTTTGTTGAAAAAAAACAATTGCATTCAACACTTCAAAAGCCTCAATCTCTGAACGAACACATCAAAGATCAATGTCATGAACTTTACTCTTCAGCCAGTTGGACTCTCAGTGTGGTCCTGCCACCATGTTGGCAGACTTCACACTTGGAGAAGTCTACAGTTTGAAATTCCTTGGAACACACCTTGATCGAGGGTTGACATGGAATGATCACGTTGACCATGTTTGTGCCAAAATATCTTTAGGAATTTATGTTTTGAGGAATTAGCCTATCGTTATTTGAGGAATCGTTTTTGCCCTACCCTGGCACTGACGATGGTGTATTATGGCTTGATTTACCCCTACCTTATCTACGGAGTGGTACTATGGGGTGCCTGTGCAAACAAAAAGCTGATAAGAGTGTTCATATCACAAAAATAAGCGATTCGAATAATCCGTATTGTATTGCACATTTGGACTTCAAATTCGTGCAGAGTCCTTCAAAAGTTTGTAGCTGTTGACCATGCCGAGTTTCTACATTTTTGAAACAACTGTTTTGTATGTCGAAATGTGTTAAGACATACATTCATATGAGACCAGTGGCAGGGAAAACTACCGAATTGGCCAACACAGAACGGTGGTTCATGTCGTCGCAGGCAAGTGTTCCTTTTACCAACTTTTTAGCATCACAAGCATTTTATAATGTCAACGACCAGGTAATAGGGATATCACTCCAGCACCTGGAGTTAGGGAGATTGGCGAACAGAAAGAAAACGCGTGAATGAAATATTGTCTTTTTTAATGGATTTTGATGTAGATTAGATGGTAAAAAATTAATATAATTGACTCATGCTATACATGATATTCATGTCTATGCAATTAAGGGGCTGACTATATCCGTGACTATAAATTTTTTGTTCCATATAAATACAGTTACTTAAACATAAGTTTTATTCATTTTAAAATATACAACTAGAGGCCCGTTGCAGTTTCTACTGCAGGATTTGCAGGTACCTTTACGTTGAAGTCGACGTGTTCAAAAACATCGCTAAAATCTGTGGTAGTCATTAGAATAAGTCACGGTTCTCGCACCCTAACTCTTGTAGGCTCAAATATGGATATTATCAGGAACAATTACACTCATCATTATAAGCTAAAGTATTCAATTGTCAATCAATATTTCAAGGCTTGGTATCCAATATTTACGAAGAGTTTTGAGTTCATGTGACTGACGTTAGTTTGGTTATGAAAACATAAAAGCAGTTTGGTTTGAGCTTATCTATGGGGCTCATGGAGGATCCTAATTGTTATTGTAATGTTTAAACAACTCTGAATGTGATCAAAATTGTCATTTAAAGTATCGCTGTTTTCTATGATTAAGCTGCAAAAGATTCAAGACATAAGTGACACAAAGTTCTGTATAAATCTGTTCTGTAGTTTCAGAATTTCCATGATGATTCAGCCACTGTTATTTGGCTTGTATATAGATAGAAGATAGTGAAATAGGTAGTTAGATTAAATTAAATAACGTGCTAATTTTAAAACTATCAATCAATCAATCAATCATTTTTTATTCATTAGTTGTACAATACGGTACATCGAATAGTGTCATACATTACTTATATTATATATATATATATATATATATATATATATATATATATATATATAAAAGTACTAAACATACTCAAGTTCCTCTATTGAATACAAAACTAAATCAATCAAATAGTTTTTTACTACCATATTACTTAAACAGTGTTTGTTTATAATATATGTATGAACATTGCAGTACATTTCCAAAGGATCATTCATAGAGATATAAAGCCAGCCAACTTGCTGCTGGGGGAAGATGGACATGTGCAGATAGCAGACTTGGGTGTATGTAATGAGTTCTCTGGGCCAGACGCAACCCTCAGTAACACTGCTGGCACCCCTGCATTCACTGCCCCAGAGGCAATATCTGACAGCAACTTTAGTGGAAAGGTTTGTATTACCTCAAAAGTTAATATAATTGGGGTTTTTGCTTTATTTTGAGGATCAATTTTTTTTAATGATCCATTTGAAAGGTGATAGTACTAAATATTTGAGGTTAAATATAAGATAGGGCTTTGTGGTCCAAATTAAGCTTCAATAAAGAAGTATTTTCTATTCTATTCTCAACTACAAAACTACAATTCTTTATTTAAAGTTGTTATTGGCAATGGGTGATTTATCAGGATTGCAGACTTCTCCTATCATTATATGGCCATAACAATGGCAAATGTCAGCAATTCTGTTATCCTTACAAGTAACATGCTGATACTTAGTTATATCTGTAGTCTGTAAACTGTAATATTGGGTGGGATGTGCATCTGTGCATACTATTAATTTAGATTTATCTTGTCTCAGTTACCACAGTTTACAAAAGTGTCTTGGAGAATCCTCGGAAGAAATAGATATTAACGTGTAGTCACCAGATTTTTAATACACTGTCTTTTGTATTTTCTTATTTTATCATTTTAAACTCAGATTATTTTTTAACTTATTATATATGAAGGAATGATGATTTCAAAACAAATTTAAACCACATCAGTTACAAACTATAACTCAAATAAACATAGATTTAAGTTTTTATAACAATTAAATATTTTCTCACTATTCTTGTTTAATATTTGAAAATAATCTAGCAAAGTACTTCTAACCATTTAGATGTGCTTAATATCATTAAAGTATTAAAATAACATAATACGAACAACTGAAAAACAAAAATGTGATAGATTGAGGTGCTATTAAAAAATGTATGTGTATATGTAGAAACAATTGCCACAAGATAAATCGGTAATAAAAGTGCTTTAGAGAAAATTAATTACTAATGTTTAGTAGAAACAAAGATTTTTTTATCATTGTAATGCCACAAACTTTTTATGCCGATATGAAGGGTGAGAGAAGTTTACTGTTAGCAAAGTGCGTAACTTCTTGGAATGACGTGGCAGAAGCACACACCTACAACTCTCACCTCATAAACAAGTCAATTTCCCAGTTTGTAGCTCCCCATCACCCTTTCCCACTTTTGTTCTTAGTATGATTACTTATTTTACATTTCATAATATTACAATTATTATGTGTTCGTAAATAAAAATTAATGTCACATTTAATACAACACTTGTCAAGGTATTGACCCCCATACTATTCTTAATGTTCTTAATGTTTCACATATTGAAATGCATGTCTGGTGATTATTAATAATATGATTTTACTATATTTTTATTGGATTTCAGAATTACCTTTCCTCCCCTGAACGGGGGGGGGGGGGGAAGAGTATTTAAAAATGTAAATTTGTGTGATCCATTAGTACATTAGTAATTACGCTAGGTAATTAATTACACAGTGTGGTCCATCTAGGTTGATATTTCTCAAATTATTGCAGATTATAAATATTTTGACATGCAAAGCATTTTGGGTATCATTCTGTTATGCATTATAAGCCCTCTTTGTTTAATTTAATAGTAGTATAAACTGATAGATGTATACAACTGATTATACTGATACTGATACTTATACTTATACTGATAAATGTATATAACTGATAGTAGTATAAACAGAATAAAGATGTCGGGAACTCTATTTTCAAATATGCTATTGAAAGTGGCACAGCTTTTATTTTTCTGTCCATCCTATTCCATTGATTTGATGGTTTTTAATAAGAAGAGGAAATGGCCACCATTTTAAGTAGAGTGATTATCGTAGGTTTAGTTGGATTTTTTCTATTAATACCTTATACTTCAAATAGACATTTGACATTTTTTAATCCGTTTTATGATCCCAGATTTTGTACAAGACGTTCCTTTGAAATCTGCATAAACAACTTTAGATTATTCAACTGTAGACTAATTTTATTACCAATCTCCAATGGGCTTTCATGCATTAAAATGTTATGGTGAAATGCTGCATGATAAAATATTTATGTTTTCAAAAATAAATCATACTCAATAACCTTTTAAGCAAGCTATAACCACAAAGCTGTCACCGAATTTTGGTTATTTTTAGGTTTTAATCAGTTTTTTTGTTCTAGGCATCTGATATCTGGTCTCTAGGAGTCACCCTGTTCTCGTTTGTCTATGGACAAGTCCCCTTTTCCGCAGAGACTGTGCCTGCTCTCTATCACACAATACAGAATCAACCTTTAATTTTTCCACCAAAGCCTTCAGTTTCACCAGAACTTAGAGACCTTATTGTGAAAATGCTTAAAAAAGATCCACTTGAAAGAATAACATTACAGGATATTAAGGTAAACTTATTTTATTTCATCTTGGTAGTACGAGTAGTATGTATAATGGTTAGACTGATAAGTTAGCTCTTTAAAATGCTGTTCTGGGCACAAAATCAGAACAAAAGCTATGTATGCAACTACAGATGCATGAACCCTCATATAGAGGACTGTTTGTTACAAGTTTGCTCTTAAATTGACTTCCCGCTCTCTTACCAGGAACACTAGTTAGCTACCAGCCATGTATCTATAGAGGTTTTTCATAAGAAACTCTGGAATATAAATTATAAAACATTAATAACTAATACATGAATTCAGTATTTCATTACAATTAGATACTACAATTGAACTTTTATCAGTGAAATACTCATGGATTTGAGACAAATTCTTACTGAAAACACAGATTTAAACTTTATCTCCATGTTAAAAGCAAAGCCTCAGATGAGCAACCAGCAGTGCACTAGCTCCGTCTTAACTTTCAAATGTAAGGTTTTAATAAGGTAAAGCCAACTAAATAATAAACTGAGGTGCATTCATTAGATATTTAGTGTCCCAACCACTCTCCCCCACCCTCACTAACCACTTTTGGCAAAAGGTAATCGATTTAAAAACCATCCTGAAAAACTGCAATTACTTCTCTTACTATTATCGTCCTCTTCTTATGGAAGTTTTGAAATTTTGATTGGATCAAAAACTTATATGAGGGGAAATGGATTAAAAACTATCTTGGCGACTTACAAAATTTCTTTGTTCTAAGCTAATAGAAAGAATTTGTGAATGTTTCTCTGCTATCTGTTCAGTTCTGAATTTTGTTACTTTTTTATTACATGAATACATGAAGTGATAGTAAAGTGAACTTTATTATCACTGCCTGCATCTCAGTTGTAAGCTCTATTCTCAGTGAATACTGCAAATCCTCAGACGACCCCTATGTAGTCCAATTTCAGGGCTGGTTAAGTTATAGTGTTGGCTAAGACCAAAAGTGTTGGGCCAGCGCTTAATACTTATATAAAAACATAATTGTGTCCTTTTGGTATAATAAGCAATGTATTTAGTAACAAACTAATTGTTTGTTATAATATTTAAATTTATAGTAACAATTTTTAGTAATAAATTTAAACAAATATTTGTACAACATTTTTGTTTTGCTGAAGAACCAATTCGTAATGCTAAGTTTATTTACACATAATTTCCACAGTTTACTCCAAAAATTGTTATTAACACATAGTGTTAATGCTACATATTATTATAAAAAATAGCAACACAATAAAATATGTTTTTAAGTTTGTTGTTGACAATGGATAATTTGAAAGGACAGTAGGATTTTGGATATTTGCCATTGTTATATGTTACAAAAATAAAATACTACATTTCAAGGATTGAAATTTACCCTCTTCTTCAGGTGTAAAAACCCTAATACATAAAAAAACTTATAAACTAAAAACTATAGCAATGGACTGCCACCTAAAGGTTTTGTATGATCGATTTTATCTATCTTGTTTTCTGTTAGGAAAATAATTTGCTGGTTATAATTGTTCCATCTTCTTTAACGATAAAGATTAAAATTAATTTTCCAATTTTATGAAAGTATTCCTTAAAACTCCAGCACTCAAATCATCTTTATTTTTGCCAAAGATTCTTTATTATGTTTCACTACAAAATCTTTCCCTGTATTATTATAAGCATTTACAAAAATTGTTCTTTAAATAAACATATTTAAGTGAATCATCTTTTAATTTTTGAAACATTTCATAACTTAATAAAATACTCAAAATTGTAAGATAACTTAAAGTGCAAAAGTTTTGGACCTATATTAACTGGGTTTTTACAAGTTTATTATTCAAATAATTAATTCTTGAGGATTATTGAAAAACAAACTTTTGCTAAGTTTGGAAAAACACGACTCTATGAAATTTTTTATTGTTGTGTTTTATGTTCTTTGGGTAGTGTTGATACAAGTTTTAATTCTGGTAGTTTTAAATAAAATGGAATGTTTTCTACAAGAATATTAGTGTAGTCCCCTAAATTCCATTAGTAATTTGATCCTTCAACAAAAATTAGATAGACAGATTGTGTAGTATTGTTTTTTTAAAACCTTTACTGTAATTCAGCAGCATTAAATAAACTCTATTTTTGTTTATAATTAATTAATAAGTAACTCAGGCCTCTCTTCTCTAATGGGAAACATTACATAATCATTCCAAGAAACATAGTTTTGTTATATCTGTTCAAAAACAGAATTTTCCAAGATCTGAATTCAAACAATTTTTCTGGTTCGGCTAAAAGTACAATGATTGTGCAGGTTCACCCATGGGTGACTAAGCATGGTGAACATCCTCTTGCCTCAGAAGCTGACAACTGTCAACTAGTTGAGATCACAGAAGAAGATGTCCGCAAAGTTGTCACTTCCATTCCCAAGTTGGACACACTTATCCTCATCAAAACCATGCTCAAGAAACACTCATTTCAGGTAAATTTGCTGTTTCACAGTTTGGCTCGTTATCCTTGATTTTATTACATCAAATTATTAAAGGCTGTGTGGTGGTTTAATTAGCAGAATAAGTGAGAAGTTGATCACAATTATGTTGCCGACACTGCAGGTTGTAAAGAAAATAGTTTGTGGTGAAATTATCGAAGTATCATTGTATTTTGGAAATCTTATTAATTAACAAAATCAATTCAAATTTTCCAAATTTATTAATTTTATTTACCTAATAGTGAGCTAGGTTAAAATTTGAATTGTTACCATAGGTTTTTTGTAGATTTCAGGGGAAGGGATTCGTTTAAAATATGGTTAAAAGATGGATGAAAGGTTTTTATATTTTTGTCCCATTCATAGGAAAGGAATCTGGGGGACCTCTAATTCATCCATATGAGGATATCACTCAAGCCTTAGTTATTTAGCCTTAAAGCTTTGACACTCACAAAAGTTACATGGCCTCTTTGTCTAAACTCTATAACAATAATCTTATGGTTTTTTTTTATTAGTAAAATCCTTCCTACCCAGATCTTAACACACCTCTTTGGGATATAGAAGTGTTACTCCTGGACATTATTTTATTGCCGGATAAGAGTAAATAACAGCATGTTTTTGTAAATTGATTGTGGATTATCCAATCTGCAGAATTATACAGCTCTCATTTGTGCCCCTTCCACACCCAGATATTCACCTCTTGGAGTAAGGCTCCAACCTTAATAGACACCTTAGAAAAACAAGTAGCTAGATCTTAATACAATCATTCATTAAGCAAAATCAACAAAGAAAAGAATGTAATGTTTTTAACATTGGTTAATCTGTGTACATTAGTTTTAGGAACTTCTACAAGTTTGTAAGTCCAGATTGGCTCCTTTAAGATATGGCACATTTCTTCTTTACACTTTACTATAACATTGGTTAATCTGTGTACATTAGTTTTAGGAACTTCTACAAGTTTGTAAGTCCAGATTGGCTCCTTTAAGATATGGCACATTTCTTCTTTACACTTTACTATAACATTAAACAAATTTTCTTTTAATCTTGCTACTGCACAACTTTAGATATTTATGCCAGAAATAGACATTCTAAGTATACATGTTTTATTTCCTTTATTTTAACTTTTATTTTGTTGCTGATAAGAGAAGAAAAATCTGTATTGCTCTAAATGATTATCTAAGTAAAAGTCATTATCATTTTATTTTACTGACCTCAAATGATTTATTGATTAATTTCAGAATCCATTTCTTGGTGACTCGCTAGTTCGTAAGTTCCAGAAGAACGGAAGATCACATTCCGCACCTGGCTCCTATGATTGGCCAAACAATAGGTAACTACCCAAACACCACACATAATAACAGTACTGATTTTGTTGTATTTGAAATAGTACGGTTATAGGAACAAATTATATAATTAAACTACATGTACAGTATTTGAAATTTAAATGACAATAATTTAAGAATATACTTATTAAGTGATTTACGTAATAAGGCTAGTGGTTCTAAACCACATATGTTACAAATATTCAAGTATATGTTGTGTATTTTTATGATTAATTTGTTTTCATTTAACCACCTATATTCAATATTCTACTTCTATAACTTCTTAAAATGCTTAAGGCGTTCACTTAAGCCCTGCAGAATGACTCATATTGGGTCCCATTGATTAGACATGTATAATTGGTTGAGCCCTATTGATTAGATAGTGTGGCCTCCAAGAATAGTATGAAAGGAATTCCATCATGACATCAAAGACAGTTTCACTGAGGTCAATGACATAGTAAAAATTCAATTTTCTGCAATTCTTATGTTTTGACGTATACACCTCTGAAACTTGTAACTTGTTAAAATGTCTATTACAAATGTCATCAGAAGCCTTTATTGGATGCTTGATTGTCCAGAAGTTGGACCTGAACAATTATCATCTTGGCCTCCAACCACCAGATGGGGTATTTGAGAAACCTCATTTTACTACAAGGTGTTCTCCAACATACCTTATACTTATGACTTGTGTCTAATGTCATCCAGCTATTTTTATTATTTTTTTAAATTATTTTGTTAAATTCTGGCTAATAAAATAAAATCTTTCATTTACCCTATTGACATCTTAAAATAACTTCAATAAATTATACTTACAAATTTAGTATTAACGTTTTTTTAATATGTACTATTCAATACTGTTTAATTTTTTTTTTATTGAACCCATTTTAATTTCTTCTCTTCAGATTAATTTAGCTACAAATACAATGAGTTGTACATAAATATAGAGTTGAAATACAACTTTATACGGTTATAATTTGATACAATTAGAATTTTTAATACAGGAATTATTAATACTTATTTGATGAATATTACTAATTAGATACTATTTTCAAGTTAATTAAAGAAAAAAATTGATTTTTCAATAGCCAGTGGATAAAGCTTGATGATATTGTACCTTGACAAAGTACTAAATTAAACCACTAAAATTTGAGATAATTATTATAATAAGTTATTTATAGATATATGTAGATTTCTAACGTTTATTACCTCATGGGTTCAAATATGAATATTACTGAGCACCATTAAATTCATCATTGTAGGCAAACGTTTACAATTTTCAATACATTTTCAAGCATTCTGCGGTTAGACTGTGAAATTTTAAAAGCCATCTCTTAACAAGCACATAAGAGGTAAAACGATCATGTTCCCAAAGTTCCATGTGAATCTTCAGAATTCTGTATTTTCAGAGATACTCGTATAACAAATATATTCATCGCAATTTCTAGTAATGTCATATGTTTATGACAATTGAAAAATTGTACTAACCAAATAATATATTAAAATATAACAATTCATTTTTTAATTATATAAACTTGGTTTTATTATTTTTTAAGAAAAGGCTTTGATAAATTTACAATTTATTGAAATTCTAGATCAGATTTAGTTTAAATAGAATTATGATGTATTTTTATAATCAGAAAAAACCCATTTTCTTTTAATGAGAGAAAAATGAGTCATTGCATTTAAGAAAATTGACTTATTCAACAAATGTCATGCAGATTTAATACCAATTATAAAGTAAACAAATGATAAAGTTTTAGAAAATTGTAATTACAGTAGTTTTTGAGAGCTCTAAATGAATCATGTAACCAATTATCAAACCAATCATCAGACTTATACAATAAAATTGTTACTCTTATCATTCCTCTCACTATTTTGAAGTTCCGTACACAGTATACACCAACATAATTATACTGTACTATTTCTAAGGACCCAATTTATTCATGTACTGAATGTCACCTCTCCAGGAACACAAGAAATTGGAGAATTCAAGATGATTGCATGAGTTGATATAGGATGGGGTAGGTCTATCAGTTAGAGCTTTTTATTTTATATAGAAATTTAGGGATATATCATAAAACGTAACATGAATATTGAAAACATAATATGCTTTGTGTTTAAATTTATTATAATGAAACTAACTGTATCACTGGAATAAAATATTTCATTTCATCTTTCATAATTAACATTTATTTACAGTATATAATATTGTATGAAAATGTATAAATTAAGTATGCCAGCACTTGAGGGACGTGAGCGTGAGTTCTGAATGAATATCAGTGCAGTTGGAGCAGAGCACAGGCTGCTGTTACCGTCTCAGGGGAACCACATCAGCCATTGATCGTGACTGTGGTTACTGCATACATTTACAACTAGCATCCATCGAGCTTTTGAAACTAGAACCATAAAACGTACAGGTGTATATAAGTAGTTTTTCTTGTGTTTACATTTGTGTAGGATGTTACCATGCACAAATATATTTAGTTTAAAATAGGTACATCCCTTCTTTAATTGGGAAAATGGCAAATTGCATATTTTAGTGATTAGTAATTAGTAAAACCAGTGGCTTACCTATAATTTGGCTTTGGGGAAGGGGATGAATCTGATTAAAGAGCACACCATATCAGTGGCTATAGAATAAATCTCAATGGAAATAAATTAGATATGCCTAATTCAAAGTAAAAGATTTAACTACTGTATTTCAAACAAGTTTAATTGCTGTTAAACTTATAAATATATATATATATATATACAATATATATATATATATATTTCACATTTTTAGGGCTTTTGGGGCTCTATTGGGGCATCATACTCTTAGTTACGCCACTGAGTGAAACAAATCACAAGTATTCTAACTAACACATAGTTTTTCAAAAATATCAATTTTGGAAATATATCTATTAATTAGTAATATCCTTGTAAATGTTTTATATATAAAGATTTTTACTTACATAATTGAAACCACTTTTATGCTAACTTTTACAAATATTAATTTTACTTGTCAAGTATGTAGTATTGTGCTTGTGTATCAGTCTGAAAAGCCAATTTGGAATTGAAGATAGTTGTAATAAAGTTATTTTGATGACAAAACAACTCTAAAATGCATTTTTTGTACCGGTGTGTTCCAGAGCCATGTCCTCGGAGACATCTCTGTCTGCAGTAACCGAGGCCATGTCGTCTGAGGCTCATACCCCTGACAGAGCATAGTCCTCATGGATCTGCCTTTTCATCCCACCGCTCTACAATCAAAACCAAATGTCATCAAAGCTTCTAATGAATAGATTTTACCATGTCGATTGTTACTTGTTTCAAATTTCTAATCGCTTGTTTTATTGTCTGGGACCAAAATTGTATATTTCAAACAAAACTTGCGTTTCTATGTTATGAAATTAACTCTTTGCCTTACTTATAGTGTGTGTTTAATAGATATTTTGAATGTTTTGGTGTATAATGATAATTTTCATGCACTTTAACAACTCTTGAGGTTAAGTTTTAAACTTTTGGTGGTTATAGACTTAGTGGCTTCAATTGTCTGTATGTGAATTTTGGTCTGTACATTTGTGTGTTTGTGTGTGCGAGTTTTTATTGTTATGACTTTGTTTAATGTAGAGCTGACCATACAATAATTGTTACTGTGATAAACAAATATCTTTTTGTTTCATTAGTCTATGAGATTGATATGCCTTTGGTGAAGTTGCTGTGAATTGTCTGTAATAATAACAGTCCAAGAAATGTCATACTGTGTTTGAAAGCACCTTTACCTCAGAAGATTTGGAATGGTTATGAACATCAGAATCAATGCCTCCTCCAGCCACTGTTTTAACAAGGACAACTGAGTGGTTGGTAGAAAGATTGGCAAAATACTGCATTCAAGTACTGACAGCGATTTTAAGTAAAATAATAATTCATAATCGAGCTCAATATAAAGTCTTCAAAGGCTAGTTCATAGTTGATTATTCAAAGTTCTTGTAGGTTGTATTGTTCCAAGTTAGATAGTAAATACTGTATTATGTGAGAAGCTTAACTTCGTTATTATAATGTATATGTACCTGCCTGAGAAGTTACGGGGAGGAGGCTATGTGATTATTCTATTTATAACTAATTATGCCTCTAGGACTGACTAATAAAACTAATGAAATGTTATTGTACATCTCTTTTAGATTTAAACACTTTTTTCCTTCTACCCACAGTAGCTCACACTTAGTGTTTTTCTCTTAATATTTTAAACTAAACATTCAAAGATATATTTCATTACATCTACAAATGGATATGTAATCATTTATATAAAAAACAAATCAAAAGTGTAGAATAGCTACATTTAGTACAGTAAATGAAAAAAATAAAAGTTGTAAGTTTTTGTGTTGCAAATAATTAAAACTTTTCTAAAATCCATTAAGGAATCTTAACTGAGCATCTACTAATTATAAAAGTTTTATAATGGTTAAAATAATTAATTAAACAGTTAATTGTCTCGTGTATTGCTCTTTCTTTACATTTATTGAGTACTTACGTAGTTTTCTTAACTCTACTCAGGACTTTTATTGTACTTTTTATTTTTACTTGGCAATGTCTTACTTTCTTTCGTATATGTTATATAATTATATATAGAGGGAGAGAGTGTGTATGTGTGCATCTCAAAAATTGTATGCAATTTTAAATCATAGTAACTGGATACTTTTATCAGCTAATAATTCAAAACTTAGCTTTTTATAATGAATACATTATTGCCGTCGTTTCTCTCATTTGACCCTTGGTCAACTTACTGAAGTTCAGTTCTACTTTGATCAAGGAAAGCGTGTTTCAAAGCATTGCTGGGAGACTGAGAATGTTTGAGAGGTCCAAAAAGTTAGGAAATTGAATTTGGAACACAATCACCAACAAAAGTAACACTAGCAAACATTTGCAATAAGTGAAGGCCACTGCCGAACAGTGAAAATATGTAAAAGGGTGATGTGGGCAAAGAAACCCCTACAGATTAAGAAAATATGATGCAGACTTCTACCTCAAATAAATCCCTCAGAAAATGATTTCTTTCTATTTAAAAGATAGTTCTCATCTAATTTTAAAAGCTGATAAATGGAAACCATGCATACCATTTATGGCTATTGCTGCTTATGGCTTTTGAGACAGGTTTACCCATCTAGGTTCAATGGTGCATACTTTCTGAATGCAGGCACTTTATTTTTCTTGGCATTAAGTAAATGTAACAGTGTAACATACTTGAATGCTCTGACTCATTACTGAGATTTGTAGAGAAGCCAATGTATAAGTAATACAGTTGCGATACTTATTGGCCAGACCAATGAAGTTACTGGTGAAATTGTTACACACCTACTACTCTTGTTTAAGTCTTTGTATCATCAAACAATGATTATTCACTATGAACATATTTAAATAACCCCTCATTTTAGTTATTTATTTGACCTCTCAAGCGCTTGCCATATAAAAGGTTTTGACATTTCTATTTATACTTAATCTGAATGCTTCTTTTGAAAGCTCTACTATGGCTTAGTAAAGAATGGATAGCTGTATTTAAGCCTTGCTATTGTTTACTGTAGACAACAAACGAGAGAAAGACAAGGCCAACAATGCATGCACTGCATTATACTTCAAAAACAGTATGGCAAAAAAGTAATTATATGACATTAACAGATAACTTCTGTTCGAGATTCACTACCATGTGAAAAAATTGGTCAGAACAATATTTAAGTAAAGATTCTCTTCTTTGTTTCCCAACTGTAAAACTGCAGTGGGATATCTCACTAAAATAATTTTCCCATATTAATAAACCAATCATCTTTCAGTATTGAACAATCTGTTGATACCTACTTTGGAGGATCGCATTGCCAACGTTTATCAGAAAGCTAAACCTACAGCTTTTCAGTAAAAATCAACTGGTGTCTTATAGTCAGCAGTGAATATTCTATAGATTCTATTCTAGATCAACCTTCTAGTTGGGTTTAATGTACTAGTTACAGAAATAATAGATTTGTTATGTTTTAATGTTGTATATATTATGTCAAGATTTCTAGACAGTTCCAACTTGCCATTATCTTAAAGTTTTCATCCTATACTGAAATATTTATACTGATACAAAGAATGTTTGCCAATTTTAAATAAGTATGTTCTAGCTCTTGCACAAAAGTTGTTGTTTTTGTCTCTTAGATTTTAGATTTTTTAAATCTCGAATAGCACATTGTTGTGTTTTAATATTAATATAAATTTGATAAATCTGTACGGTAGATTTAGAAAATCAGTTTAATTAATTTTTCAATATCACCAATTTACATCAGTGTTGTATTTTATCATATTTTTAAAGCAATTTATTTAATGTTCATAACTGCAAGTCAAAAGTATTTTGGTGGTTGTTGAAGATTCTAAATATTTATGTGTGATTTCATTGTTTTTCTGTAAAAAATATACAAGTACATAATAAAACTGCATATGTGAGTAAGTTATTTTCCTTATACCAAAAGTAATTACGTTATCTTTAATATGATAAGGACTTTAATAATACATTTTCCATCAACACCTAACCAAGAAACTATAACTATAATTTATTTTTTTACATCTCATTGATGCTTCACAGATGTTTTTATGCTTCCAAAAAATTATAACATACAAGTAAAAGCGCTTTCGCAGGTTAGAGAATCATCAGTGAGTAAAATTAAAATATCCTTTCCAGCTCAGACAGAAGAAAGGTGGATTTCATATGACACTTTTATCTCGAAATGTCAAACTGAAGTTGCATTATTACTTTAGATGTATGATTCGTATAACACTGATGGTAAAATATCAATGTTGGCATGTTAATATAATCATAACACTTTCAAACATTTAGAAAGTCCATAATCTTGAAACTGTACTAGAAAAAATTTAAAACTATATAAATCCTTTATAAAAAACATGGACTTGATTTAATTACAAGTAATTATAAATTATGTTTGTATAAACACATTAACTTATAATGGGTCAATTGTATATGCCTATAACATTAAATGGCACCATATTCATACATGAAAAGTTATAGAAAAATAGGTATTCATAAATGTTGCTTGGAATTACTTGACAATTTAATGCAAAGTGTCAATATTAATTGATCTTGTGAAGTACTTGAGATAAAAATGTTGCCCAAATGCGAACGTTTTGTAGGTTAAGACTAGCTAATGAACTCAACAAAGCAATTACTACCTCTGTACAAAGTTAAGTCTGTATCTGTTGAGAAATACGTATACAATCTGGAAACCATACGGAATATCAATAATGGAAAAAACATTATTGTAAATGACCTGAGAATTTTAAAATAATTTTTTGTACGCATCATAACATGAATGTAACCATTCCTTTTACAAACTTTGAATGGTTGCCATGTTTAAACTCTTCATTGGTTAAGACTGGATAAAGAACTCAACTAAGCTGTGTACAGATACTGTCTACTTGCCAAGTTTAGTATGAATATATTAAGAAATACTGTAGTTATCGTGTTCACAAATATTCCTCCAGTGTTGTATACTAGTTAACACTTTGTATGCACATTATCTGGAAAGCATACGTGATATCAAAAAACAGATGTAATAAGCCTTATTGTAAATTACCTGAGAATTCTAAAATGCAGCATAACTTTAATATAAACATTACTTTTACAAACTTCGAATGGCCACCACCTTGAAACCTTATGAGATTTAAAAAACTAAAAGAATAAAAGTTTAAAAACTATATAATAGATTGTATCTGTTTTGGCCTATATTGTGAACTATTTGAGTTAAAACTTATCCTAGAATGTGAATGGCCGCCATCTTTAAAGTCTTCATTGGTTAAAACTGACTAACAAACTCATCCAAGCTATGTGCAAATACTGCTTTTGTACCAAGTTAAGTTGGATACTTTGAAAATTATCACAGTTATTTTGTTCACAAGCTTGTGTTATATTGTATAAGCCCATGCATACATACCTATTTATATAATTTCAACAAACATTGAATCAAAACAAGTGATTTTGTGATTCAACATTTATTAAAATTAAATTAGCCTATTGCCAACTATACAAGTGTAATAAATGTAAATAAAAATCATTTGACAGGTATTTGGTATTCCGATTATATGTTAGTTTGGTTATTTAAACACAAATGGGATAA
Organism: Homalodisca vitripennis; assembly: GCF_021130785.1. Lineage (NCBI taxonomy): Eukaryota > Metazoa > Arthropoda > Insecta > Hemiptera > Cicadellidae > Homalodisca > Homalodisca vitripennis. Next base: position 70,807,751 of record NC_060215.1, read on the forward strand.
AAACCGCCAGATACAAAATAACTTAATTGTAAATAGTAAGGGCTCTGTGGTATAGTCATAGGGCAGTCACCTGACAAGTGAGAGATCCGGGTTCGAGTTATGGTGGAGCAAGTACTTATTGTGAGTCAGTGTTTATTGAAATTGAATTAGCCTATTGCCAACTATACATTTTAATAAGTGTACACACACATATTTTTTTGGATTCTGGGGGTCATGAATGCAGAAAATCTAAAGGTACGTCCACACCGAACGCGCAGAGCTGCGCCGCTCTGCGCCGCGCTGCGCAAAGCATATTGCGCTGCGCGAAACTGCGCGGAACAGAGCGCCATGTTCGTAGTTGCGCGGCTGTGATCCGTGTTGCGCGGGCTACACAATCACACCGATGTAGAAAATGGACCCGGCAACAGCTGCTTCGGTTTTTATTGTTATTTATAATGATCTGTTAAAAAGAAGGAGAAAACCACGTCGTCATTGGGTGACGCCCATACTGAGACGTCGGGAATCGTATGGAGGGGAATCCATGCTTAATGATCTCCGTATTGGTGGGCAGTTCAAAAATTTTTGCCGCATGTCGTCTGAAGATTTTGAGTATCTTCTAAATTTGATTGGGCCAGAAATCACTCGACGGGATACTAATTATAGAAAAGCTATAAGTGCTAAGGACAGACTGGCGATAACTGTTCGCTTTTTAGCAACTGGAGACTCTTTCACAAGCTTGATGTACCTTTTTAAAGTGTCTAAACAGAGTATTTCATAAATTGTGATGGAAGTTTGCAGGGCTCTGAATAATGCACTGAGAGACTACATACAAGTAAGTAATACAGTTTATTAAGCAGTAAATTTAAATTTACAACACTTTTATAAAAAAACTGTACTTTGAGAACATGATTGTTTTAGAATGAACAATATTAATATGCTTGTAACAAAAATGGTTTAAAACAAACTAACGAAAGTGAATTAAACAAACTAAAAATAATCTACATAATGATTCCCCCAAAAGATAACTTGTAACAAGCCCTATTTTATAAACTATTGTTCATTGTCATTTTAAATACTAGCCATTACAGAGTAGTTAAAACTTCTGAATTGTTATCCACAAAGCCATTTATAAATGTTTGTATAGGGTTGTTGGCAGGTGGACTGTATACTTGTTGCAATGGAAGTTGAGGTGAAGGACTAGGAGTAGACATTCGGCTTGCGCTGGATTCACCGCTCTGTTGCATAGGAGAACGTGTGTAAACAGTGTCAACCTCGATTTCTGTCTCGTATATCAATGTACTAATCTTTCGGAGCTTTGTCGCAATATGCTCTCCAAATGTTGAACATTCATCACGAGTTGTTTTTGTCGCATTATCCATGATTTTGTACGCCTGAGCAAGCCGGGGGTCGTCAACGGCCGTTCTCCTTCGCTTTTTGGGTTGCGGTGGTACAAATCTGTTTTGACTTGATGTTAAAGCAGGCGATGCTGTTGCCGTGCTTTGATTCCCAGATGGTACAACAGGTTCAGATTGATTAGACTCTTCCTCCTCATCTTCATCAGGATCATTTTCAGGCTGTTCGACAAAAACCTGGGGGAAAAAGAAAATTGATCTAAAACCAATTTCGCTATAACAATTTTTTTTACTTATAACTGACTATAACACCGGCTGTTATATAGCACCTTAATGTCATTTGTTACAGCTGCCGAGCTCACAACAAGAATGGCTACAGTATGAAAAGGAGTTTGAAGAAACGTAGAATTTCCCACACTGTTTGGCAGCAGTAGATGGCAAACACATCGAAATCCAAGCACCTTGGGATACCGGAAGCGAATACTACAATTACAAGTCTTTCTTCAGTATCGTTCTGTTTGCGCTGGTGGATGCAAACTACAAATTTTATGTTTGCTGACGTCGGTGCTCAGGGACGTATATCTGATGGTGGTATATTTAAAAACTGTGCATTGTGGAAAAAGATTGAGGGGAAAACTTTGAACGCACCGCAACCAAAGACACTTCCAGGGCGTGAAAAACGTGTTCCTTACGTTTTTTTAGGAGATGAAGCGTTTGCTCTGCATGAAAAAGTTTTGAAACCCTACTCTGGGGTCTCAGAAAATGGATCCAAAGAAAGGATTTTCAACTATCGTTTATCACGAGCTCGGCGAGTCACAGAAAATAGTTTTGGGATTCTTTCAGCTGTATTCAGAGTTTTAAGAAAACCGATGCTGTTGGAGGCAGAAAAGGTTAGAGATGTGGTGCTTACAACTCTCTTTTTGCACAATTTCCTCAGGAGGAGCGAAACATCCCGGGACATCTACACTCCTCCCGGTACTTTTGACATCGAGCTACCGAATGGCACTGTCATTGAGGGGAACTGGAGAAAAGAAATCCTCGGTACAGCACTTCGTGGTATGATAAAGAAAGCCCGTAAAAGTTCTGAAGTTGCAAAGGCAGTTCGCAATGAATTTGCGGAGTACTTTGTTACAACAGGACAAGTCTCGTGGCAAGAAAGTTACGCATAAACCTAAACCAAAACCTTTCAGCCAAGGGTTGCTCTACACTATGAATCATATCGGCATTTGAAGCCGGTTATTTTTAGAGACTACAAGAAATATGTGTTAATGTTTTGTAATTGTGCATCATGTGACGTGTGTTAACAGTATGTAGCCGAACTGCCATAACAGCCCATGTTAATTTAAGCGATTTCAAGTAAATTGTGCTCGGATACCCTTTGAAATACTATTTTTGCATTTGCAGACATTTATATATGTGTTTTGATCGTGAAAAATAAAAAAAATAACATTGTTAAATCTAGAATTGAAGTTATTTTTATAATTAAGTTTCTACTTAAAGAGATTGCCAATAGGCTATTTTTAATACCTTTCCTTTCTGTCTCATTTAAAACTGTTTCATTTTGTTAAAGGTTTATACAGAGATAATTGTGTAGATATTACTCGTAATTGATGAAGTTAAAATTACATATCAACATTTGTTTACTTTTATTCTTAGATTAAATCGCCACCACCGATAGGCTATAACAGTGGAAACATCATTCTACAAATGATAATATTACTGCATTGTAAAACATGTATACATTTAGATTAATAAACATATACTTACACTTTCTGTGTCCAAAGTATTGGTTGGTGTATCCTTCTCCTTCAGAAATGCAAATAGCTTGTAGGCAAACCAAGTGTTCACATATAACTGGTCACGTCCTGGAAGTAAACGATGTCATGTCAGTACTGCGGCTATTTCCTCCATGAGTAAAAAAATAAGATAATTTTAGTAGCCTAACAAAGTATTTTTTAATTAAAAACATAGTCACAATTTCTTGCTCGCATGAAATAGTTGACAAATCAATCATAGAATTTGGTTTTTAAAGACTGCTTTCGTGCAAACTGCATGTACTCATTACAAAAAATCTGAAATTTCTAATTTAATCACGTGTTTTACATTAACAATTAAGTACAGTTAAGGATGTATAATGTGGGCCTATTCAGTTGTTAAAAGGTATAATTATTTCTTTAGAAATGTTAGTAGTACTGACTAAAAGAAAAAAATATACCTGTATCCATCGGGTTTCGACGGGGCTACAGAAAGTGTAAAATTAATTATGCACGGACTCACCTGAACCAGTGGAATTTTTTGTCTTCTTTTCCTTTGCTTTTTCTCGCCGGAAGGATGAGAGCAGGGATGACATTTTCGATTTCGCCTCTCCATGATCACAACCCACCTCACTGGCAATTTCACGCCAGGCGTCACTTTTTTATTTTTAATATGGTATTTATTGTCTTTTGGGTCCCATAACTCCGTTCGAACTCGATAAGCATTCACCAGAGTCTCGATGCATTCACGACTCCATTCAAAATCCATTTTGATCAAACACAGGTAGTGACAGTTCGAGCCGAAACGACGCGCAGCAACAACTGAGCAAATGCCCGTCCACACTGAGCGCGCAAGGGCGAACAAACTTCAAAGATGTTCGTCAAAATACCGCCATCAGTCGGATCGTGTTGGCGGATGTTCGCGAGTGCGCGAAGCTGCGCGGTTCGCCGTCCACACCAAGTGCGCCGCTCGGCGCGCACATGTTTTGCGCAGCGCGGCGCAGCTCTGCGCGTTCGGTGTGGACGTACCTTTAAAGATCTCTTTGAAATTCCGTCATGAGGGCAATTGCAATAGGCAGATCTCTACGAAATCGACCTAACACATATGCTAATTATTGTTAAAGCAGTTGTAATAAAAATTAAAACTAGTGGTATATTACAAAAAGTACTTATTACAAAAATATCAGATAGGAAGATATGGTTTACAATCCATAAATGTCTATTATATTTATTATCTTACTAATTGCACAAAAATACTGACGTTTATGGTTGAGAAATATGTCCATCTTTTATAATTGACAGACATAAACTTACAATTTTTTTTCTCTTGGTTCATAAAAATTCTTCAAAAATACATTTGATTATTTAAAATTTATCTAATGTCTCTATTTTATAGCATGTTCTACTAATTTTGATTTTTTAGGGTTTTTACTCCACCTCTTTAATAAATGTTTTTTCATTTCATTTTTCTACATTTTCTTTTATAATCATTTAAGTGTTCTTTTACTCTTGTTAATATTTGACATTTGTGCCATCCACAACATTTTGCTACATCTACAATCAATTATACATATTGCGTTGTTTATTTCTTGTTGTTTGATTTTAGGTTTTAATTTAGTTAAATAACTGTAGATTATTAGATGATTAAATAAATAGTATGATGAATTCATAGTTTGTTAAATTCATAAAAACCACATTGAAGACAGCCTTTAAAATTGGAATGATAAACCTAAAATTTTCTTAAGGTATTTTGGTGATGTCTTTTTGTAAAGGTAAATACAATTAATATTAAAAATGCAATATTATAATCTAATAATAATTTTTCTCTTGATTTGTGACTGCTAGAACAAAATTAAACTAACATTTTTTATCTTTACTGGTTTCTGAAATAAATAATAAAATCTGAGAAACACAGACAGGCAGACATTTCATACAACTTGATATTTTTTGCTTGCCTTGACCCCATGAACAAAGCTCTAAAAGATCACTGGAGAGTTCATAAAAACCCTGTATCTCAAGAAGAAGTACATGAGTTTGAATTTTGTTCCTTGCTTATTAACTTCACCTTTGGTTCCAAAATGCCACAGACTTCTTTAAAAAAATTCAAAGTAAGACTTACAACTCTAGGATACTCATAGAAACAGAATCGTGGTTCAAAAATAAATAGTTGAATAAAGTACAGGAAGTGTTTTGATTTGAAGATTTAGGAAATAAACTTCTCTTTTCTAACAACAAATTTCCTCCATTTAATGAAGAACGCTACTTTGTAAATATGTAATACTATGTATCAACTGCACTCAACCAAGAGCTAGTTTATAATGTTCTGCTTTATTGTAATTGATTTTAGTTTGATAGAGAGAGCTGTTCAACAGTCAGTTTTATTAATATAATAAGTATTATATAGAGATATAGAATTAGTTTTCAGTTTCTTTAGACCACCATTTTGCTCTCACAACCAAGATATATTTGCAATTTTCCAGTTAAGGAACATTCATTGTACCTCAGTATCAAATTAATTAAAAAATGTTGTATTTTTGATTATCAACAATACCAATAACAAATTTCACTCAATAAAAAAGTGTAAGCATACAATAAGAGGTGACGGTTGTATGGTGATTATCTTATAGCTAGGTGAATAATCTTATCATATGAAGAGAATATCCTGAATGAAGAAGAAAATTAACATGAGAAAATAATGCACATTGAATTAAATACTCAACTGTGCCTAATACAGTGTGTGGTTACAAGCTGTTTTATGTATGCCTAATGCCTTGGTCTTTGGCCTACATTCTTCTGGCGTACATGAATAATTCATTGATAACTCTGACTCAGAAAAGTATTTGTGACACATTGCCACATTTTGACTCAATCTTATAGTATATCAATATAGTTTAATCTATATCACATGCAGCAATTTTTATCCAAAACCTTGTTTTGTGCTGCCCAGTACAAATGGAAAAGTTTATAGCATTCATTAGTTAAACGCTACAATACCAACATTTTCTGTAAAATAGTCCTCAGAACTAACATATAAACTGCGATAAAAATAACTGTTGGCAGCCAAATTTACAGAAGTCATAAAATCAACAGATATTGTCTTATAATGTATTCCTGTACATCCATGTAACGCAAATCGGGCATCAGAGCCATCCTGCAAATACAGCGAATTCTCTGTTGTGCCGGATGGCAAAGTAAAAGACAGCTCTAACACTCACCTTAGGACAAGGTATATTATTCACCTGGTATCTGCTTGTAGGGAATGGTGTTACCTGGTCTTCGAGGTCGAATCAAAACCTTTATGGAGAGTACAGACATTCATTTGCATTTTCATTTGATATCGAATCTCCCTCGGAAATTACGGGCTCATATCTCACTATCTTTAATTTTGTATTTTACGAAGTAACGTTAGGCGAGTTGAGATCTCTTAAGCACTCTGTGTCTCAGGTCGGCTATGGCAACGGTTGGTTGGTAAAGTATTTGCCGATCTGCCTACGAGCTTTCTCCACTCTACCGTTCGCATCTATCTCTGGCTTTCAATATTCCTAAATTGATGCACAATGCATTATTCACAGTTTTTACAGCTGTGTGGCAATACTCGTAACGATGAAGAAAAGCTACTTCAAAATATTTACGGGAGAAGTGGCGGGCTGAGGTACTTCACAGTTCGATGAACGGTTATGACCTTAAGGAGTCTCCGAATACCACAGCCTCAACTGCCACGGAGGATTCCGCCTTACTTGGTATTTTGAGCCACAATTGTATTCAATTCGGTCACGTTCAAATTAACCGCATCCAAACAAAAATAAAGAAAATGAAAAAGGAATGAACAATTCTGAAAAGAGAAGGGTGACATTTAATCTGTTTGTGCCAATATAAATACCTACATGCTAAGTCTGCTCATAGTGCATATCTTGTATTGCATGTATCAAAACGGTTCAAAATTACATTTGTTAATGTTTTTTTTTTCATTCTTTTATTGACTGGCTGTCTTGCTTAATCCGAAAGACTCTTTTAAATGTTTGATTAATCAAGAGCCTGTTATAATACTGTCTTTTCCACAGTTGTTGTAAAAAGGAAATTAAAAGAGTCTTTAATTATAGCTGTCAACTTAACTACCTAGCTTCTTACACATCATTGTAGCAATAATAAAAGACGTGTGATTCAAGATATTTATAATTGCTGTCTCTACTTTTATATTTAATCTTATAGTCTGTATGAAATACTTCACTTTTGAATGAATAATATTGTCAATAACAGAATTCATCCACTTAAAAATAGATCTAGTCGTAAAAATTGCACAACATATTAGAAAAATAAGTTAACAATGAGGCTTATCATAGGTGTAAAGGAGGGGTTGGTACAGATTATACACACCCTATAAATGTTAGTTTAATTTAATGTGCGTCTCAATTGTTTATGGAAAAGCCATTATTTGAGGTTTTAGCAATTCGAATACTTAAGTGAGGTTTCGGGACTAACTAGCTATAACAGGATGTAAACAATTAAGATATTTGGCTTATTTTCTAATTGACACTCCGTTTAAAGAATGTTTGCAATTTCACACCTATATTAATTTATTTAATGTAATGTATTATGGTTTGGACTCGTATTGGATAAATGTATTTAAACAAAATTAGGCATAGTTCAGTATTAATTAAAGTCTCATATTTGTGAACCTGTTCGGATTCTCACCCTCACTTGAGTATCATTATTTTTAAATAGTGCAACTCAGATTGTATTACAATATCGATGTAAGCCTCAGCTCACACGAGCGAGAATCGCGCCGAATACGATCGCGACGCCTCGCATCGATTGTTCCTGGCGCAATATCGTTAAAAAATAAATATATGTTCACAAGAGAGAGATCGCGGCGAATACGATCGCGACGCCTCGCATCGATTGTTCCTGGCGCAATATCGTTAAAAAATAAATATATGTTCACAAGAGAGAGATCGCGCCGAATACGATCGCGACGCCTCACATCGATTGTTCCTGGCGCAATATCGTTAAAAAATAAATATATGTTCACAAGAGAGAGATCGCGGCGAATCGCATTATTGACACATATGCAGGCGCTAACCACAGCACGACGTTATCTCTTATTTAGGATGTAACTGGCAAGACTCGTGAAATTTACGAGTTGGTGAGCGAGGAGCCTATAATTACCACACACAACGGTCCTAAAATTAAAGGATGTGAGGCTTGGTGTTCCCATTAAGTACATACCTCGAATAAAAACTGTGCTTCCTAGATTGCAGTCAGGTTTTAGTAAAAGCCACAGTACCCGCACTGCATTGGTGAATGTGTGTGCTGGCCTGTTTGGAGCGAGGAATAAGGGCAGGTGTAGCTCAGTATCATGTCCGATTACTCCCAAGCCTTCGACTCAATCAGGCACAGTGTATTTCATGTAAAGCTAAAATATTTTGGCTTTTGTGGCAGTAGAGTTGGCTGGTTTTAGTCTTTTTCAGAATCAAGATTTCAAGTCTCAAGTCAAAACTGTACTCTGGCGTTTCTTCTCCTCTTCCAAAACCACGAAGCTTCCCACGGGGGTACCACAGGGAAGCTGTCTGGGTCTTCTGTACACAGCATACCTAACCGATTTTGTGAAGCACTGGAATTTGTACGCATATGCAGATGACTGAAAGCTTCATTTGTCGTACGAACCCAGTGCAACTGAGTTGGCCGTTACGGGAGAAAACTCTGATCTCGAGATCATAAAGATGTAGTCAGACCAGCATGGTCTCAAGCTTAATGCTGACAAATGCACAGTTCTTCACATCGTATCCCCTTACAATTGGCACAACTTGCATGTTAAGCTTGGAGACCAAGTACTTTAGGTTTCCGGTGTTGTGAAAGCGTTAGGTATACTCGACAGTGAACTCAGCTTTTCTGACCACGTCACCTATGCTGCTCAGCGTGCGCTTAGGAGGCTAAGAGGGATGTACAGGCACAGATTGGTCTTGTCAGAGATAGCAAAGATTCGTCTGATCTAATCTTTGATTTTGTCCGTATTCTTTGATTGTTATCCTGCATACTGTAACAGCATTTTGAGGGTAGATATTGACAGAACTCATAAAGTACAGAACACGGCTGTCCGTTTTATTTACAATTTACGTAAATACCACCTTTTATCTTCCCATCGAGGAGCTGCGTTTGTTGCCTATGGAAACCATATTCAGGCTACAGACCAGCTACGTAATCCACCGCGTCCTGATTTTTCAGGAACCGTGGTACTTGGTAGAGAGACCAAATATCGAACCGTAGCGATGTTTCTGATCGCAAAACCCGAGAGGACGATCAGCTTCACTTCCCTCGGGTAAGGCTCGAAATAGGATGGAGAGGCTTTCTGTACTTTGCCCTTAAACTGTACAACTCCCTCTCTTGTTCTTTGTTTGAAGGTTATTTTTGACGATGGAAGGATTGTGAAGGAAACAGGATTTTTCCGGACATTTGCCATCGTTCAGTGAAACAAGAAATCAGTAAAACTACGTTTCGAGATCTGCAATCTGATCTCTTCTTCAGGTAAAGAACTAACCTAATACATAACTACAAACTAGGTTAAAATAAACAAATCTTACCAAAGCGTTGTGGCACGCCTTAGTCAGGAATCACAACCTACATGTTGTTTGTCATATTCACTAACTCTATAAACATACACTTAATAAAAAACGATACAAAACACTAATCATTAAAACTGAACTACGGAATACAGATCACAATACGTCTTCACTCGTCTACTAACCACCTACGACTGACCAGAGGATCTAGCCAATGGTGATCGTCAGTTTTTTATTAAGTTCATGTTTATAGAGTTAGTGAATATGACAAACAACATGTAGGTTGTGATTCCTGACTAAGGCGTGCCACAACGCTTTGGTAAGATTTGTTTATTTTAACCTAGTTTGTAATTATGTATTAGGTTAGTTCTTTACCTGAAGAAGAGATCAGATTGCAGATCTCGAAACGTAGTGTTACTGATTTCTTGTTTCACTGAACGATGGCAAATGTCCGGAAAAATCTTGTTTCCCCCTCTCTTGTGATCTAAAATCACTCAATGAGGCCTTCAAAGTCAAGGTAAAAGAAATTTTGGTGATAGACAATTATTTAAAGTATTTCTATATAGTTTAAGTAGAAATGAATTAATTGATGTTACTTTTAGATGACTGGAGTTGTTCTGAAAAACTGCTTGTACAGAGAAAAGCTCGACTAATAAAGACATTTTTTGTTTTATTCGAAGACGTCATAAATATGTTCACAAGAGAGAGATTGGGGTGAATCGCATGATTAACAACATCTATCTAGGTGCTAACCTTAGTACGACATTACCCGGTATCTATTATTCAATGTGGATCTGGTAAGACGTTATAAATAAAAAAGAAACCAACAAATGTGACCATTAAAAAAATTTAAACAATTATTACAAGTGACAGATATCGAAGTGTTAAAATGGAAAACCGAACCTTGGTTCTACTTTCACTTTCACGTCTCTATTTGGTCGTTGAAATATGATACGTGTTTATCAATACGTATCCAAATGTTTTTAAACGTTTTCATATTTTTGATGGGTTTCATTACATAAAATTGTCAAACTTGCGGATTCTCAATATTCTTCTACTTTATCGTTGAAATGCTTAAAACGAATACACTTTTCAATATTATAAAGGGTTTAGATTGGTATTAATCATATTTTTAAAATAAAACATCTGCCATAATTCCACTACCCAATTCTTCTATAAGGAATTAATTACTAAGGAATTTATTAAGGATTTTTTAGGTTTAACTTTGTTCTTATATAGTGGCATTCTACAATGGGGCGATGGCTCTTGTGAACCACTTCTTATTTATGTAATACACTACCAAACCGCGCAAGAACGATCGTTGTCAAATGCATGTAAACCGAGCCTTTGGCCCCAAGAGTAACAGATGGCGCCCCTGCTGTTGAACCCGTTAAGCAAAGGACATGTCATGGACTAGTTTAAACATGTCGGTGTAAAATTGTATGGATATTCTAAAAGTTTAAGTAAAAAATCTGGTAGTCCTACATTTATTCTTAAGTTTTATAATAAATTGATTGAATTAGTATATTAATTTAAACAGTCAAATTATAGAGAATGTGTGTGTAAGAAATACAAATGAAAATGTGAGTTTTACATTTAGAATAAGCACGTATAGTTGAATTGGACTCACTAAACAGTGATATTCTTCTATTCCGAAAACCAGCGACTGTAACAAGTTGTTTTTTATGCAAAATGCTTTTCTGGAACCAGACTCAAAGTGTGTTTTATTAGGTTGCTCACCGTCATGTTTTGCATTCAACTGCAGGTTCTGTTTTTCATTCCAGGAATGTTAAGGTTGCCGTTGTGAACGGTGAGCTGTTTTACGGTGCAGAGCCGTGGATAACAACCAGTTAAAGATATGATGTATATTGAAAGGAAACCGTATTGGCATTTGTCTTGAGCGAGATATTATAAACACATAAACACTACATTTCTATGTTTACAACCTGATTTCTTCATAAGATAATAACCCACTTAATATTAAATATTTACTTAAGAAACAAAAACAAATTACGATTTGTAATGCATACATGCATACTGCAACCATGCAATTCTTGCGATACTGGTAAGCATGCATCCTTGGGCCGTTTTGTGTGTGTGTGTGTGTGTGTTTTTTTTTGTTTTTTTTTTTTTTAACATGGTACTTCTAGTTTTGCATAGTTCTAGCGATAGTTCGTTCTAACTGTTATGCACAAAAGTATGCATCGGCAGTAGTATAATTGAAAGTGAAGTTAAGTGATGAATAGAAAAGGAAAGGAATGGTAGCATGAGTCTTGGTAGCCATAGCACTGACTCCTGCACGTGTAAAGGTGGAGGGATACCTGATCCAGTACAGACTCAGCAAATGTGGCACTCTTCACGTCCTCTTGTTCATGTCCCTTAAGTTGATGCCATTGATTTTTGGGTTGGATATTTATTTAAATTCAATTTAATTTGTTTAAGTTAACCTTTGAAGATAACTTCCACAAATAAAGAAAAAGAGGAAACAAGTATTTTATCACTTTATGAGGCATTACAGGTATTTGAACTAAAAAACGTACACAATTTTGTAACCAGTCCCAATTAAAGAGGGCGGAATATAAAAATGTGAGTTACTTACAGTACGTATACGGGTTATATCCTCAGGGCAGACATGTTTATAATAATTTATGGAATAAGATAGTTCTATTTTTTATTAAGTATAATTTAATCAAACTACACGTTTTTTATAAAATATTTATTATGAAAATATTGTTTTTATAAATAAAAACATGTCATCCCTTCACTCATCTTTCATGTGCATAATGTAAACAATTCAAATCATTGTCTTATCCGTATTTCTTTGAGCCTTATTATAAGATACCCCTAAATGCAGCTGTAAATGCCTACCTCTCTTCGTGGAATCATCAAAATAATTTGTTCTATTTTGTCGTTATAAAAGGTATCTTAAGGGTTGTCACAGCCCATTAGTAAGATATATTTATTTCTCCTAGTTTCTGATTTTATGTATACGTTTCGACATTCACCTTAACAGCCGCTGTACTATTACAATAGTGGTAATACTGATGTTAGCTGCATAAAAACAATTTTACACTTGAAACACTTTTACGGCCTTATTTTTTGTCGGAACATTAGAGAAGATGTTTCACTTTAAAGTACAACTAATACACTATTTTTTACTCGTTACTAAGGAACAAAATCCTAAACTGTTCTGTATTGAATTGTTTCAACATGCGTATCAATTACGTCTTTAATGAGGCATATTCATGATTCGAGACAAAAAGTAAGAGCGCAATAGGTTTGAAGTGTTAAGATTATTCTTATGCAATGAAGATCTAAGTCGTTCCATACAACTGGCTCTTAAATCAAATATCAGATCAAAATGTGTTTTTCTCCTTGTTATAACAAGAAATATTCTATAACTATAGTAAATATCAGATATATCCTTTCATCTTCACCATCGACAAAAAAAAGCGTAAACAAATGTACTGGCATATCAAAATAAATCATATGTAATTAAATATAATGTAACACACAATTACATTCCTAACTCTAAAAGCCTCCGGTTGAATACCGGTATGTTTAATGTGCATTGCACATAAATAAACTCTACCGACAAAACAATCAATCTGTTCAACATGTACTATTTCTAAATAATAATTAGTAATGGTGTTAAATACTTTTTGGAATAGTATTTGGTTTATGTACGTTTATACCCACCACATACACCAAATTATAATCTTAATAAAGTCTCATAATACTTTTTTGTTGTTGTTTTTTTAATAAATAGTAGGAACATTACTTAGTAGAAAAGTTCCATGCCTCTCTGTTTAACCAAGGATTGCCAACTGGCTTGTTTCACCATTTAAATAATTATTTAAGATTGTAAATGTATATAACGTTTTTTAGATTGTTGTAGTATCATTATACTATTGACAATTTTGAGCTTTTGATAGGCTTTTGATAACTAATACTAGATATAAAATACTATGAGCCCTGTTAATATTACTCATTGTTTTCCTTTAGTCATATTTCAAATTCCCCATTCCAACCTTTTCAAAATATGTTTGAAGTACTGAAGTACACCTTGAGTATGGTTGTTTTACTAAAGCATGTTTGTGATGCTTATGGGTTTCATACAATAATTATTGTATCTATCTATGTTGTATACTTTGTATATTTCTCCGAAAGTTGTACAAGCATTCATATTGTTAGTTTCAATGTATTATTGTAACAAGTGTTTACAGCCTATTAAATTACCATACTAATTGAATTGAAAAAAACTGTTTTATAATAACTTTGCATAGGCTGTTAATTGTGTAGTTCATAAGTTGATAACACTTTAAACTATTGGCATATGCCAGTTTTGAAATTGACACTGACACACATTTTATGACTAATACGGTCCCAAATTAGTCTCCACAGTTTGATCAACCCCTCAAGATTTTTCTGTTGAAGTAGTTGTTTGCTCACTAGTGCTCTCAGAAACGTCCTTGTCTGACTGAGTGGGAACAGTCTTTTCAGTATCTTTCACTTCACAGACTGTTCCTTTTACGATTTCATCCACTGGGCCAGTGAAAACTCGATAGTTGATCTCCCCAAAGTCCAATTTTTTATATATGTGAGTGGGCAACTTGTCTGTCAGTAGCCAGAGATTGCTATCCCGATCAACCTTCAGGTCGTTTGGAAAAATCATAGTTTCATTGTCAGAGGCCACCAGGAAGTTGGTTTCTGGAGAAAAGTCATCTGCATGAGTAAAAGAGTTCCAGCAACCCACTCCATTTTTGTTGATCTGCGTGTAGAAGAGAACGCCAGTCTTTGGGTCCAAAAATGAGGCGGTTGCTTGGCTGTGGGGTCCTCTAGTACCAAGAACCTGGAAATAAACAATTTCTTACATTACATAATAAATTGTTGTTTTTAATGTCACTGCCCAACTCGTGCAAAATTATATTTGTATAAAGAGCTTGTTTTTATACTTTTATTCGTTATATCAAAGCCTGTAAAAAGTGGTATGACATGAATATACTCCAATTATGAAATTTTCAGATAATCATAGAACATATATCAGAACGATGTGTCTAAAATTCGGAATTTCCCTTGAAATATCGGAAATTTCCACTTTAAACAGGAATTTTCAGTAGTTTAAATTAAGCCGAAAAAGTTTTTTTATGAATAAACAAATCATTAAGGTAATTATTCGATTTGTAACAATATTTTTATAGAGACTTGTCAGATAAACTAAAAAAAACACGTGTATAAATAATTAATCTTGTGCATGTGGCACTCAGCTTGTCATTTCATTAATGTTGGTCTATTATGTTGAACAAATATTTGAAGATTTTTAGATACAAGAACAAGTTATATAACCACTTCATCAGTGCATTTGAAAATGACAACAACTTCATTCGATTTACCAGACAAGTGGAGTTATTCAAAGTGATACATAAATTATTGTTAATAGGTATTGGAACTTTCAAACTGAAAGCAGTGCACTTATCCGTATTCGGTTGTAGATCACTGCTTTCTGATCCCTTCTTAACTCTAATAATAATAATGATGATGATGATGATTATTATTATTATTATTATTATTATACATGCATACACCGATGACCAGTATTTTTAAAAGTTTTTCTTACCAGGGACCTAACAATACTACATTTTTCAAAAGAACATACTTTATATGACTGTGAAAATTATATTACGATCGGTTCTTGTTTTCTACCCCCTAAAAGGAAGCGATGTCGGCGAGAAGGAGGCCACTCTGTTCGTATCTACAATTTTTTATTAGGCTATATAAGTAGGTTTAGATTATACTATCATAAATATGTTACTAGTAGCGCCAAATTTAAAGGTAACCTTCACGAGCGCTCACGTGATCTGAGCTGGAATTTCGTAATAATGACATTTATACTTTTCACTACACAACTATCGCTAACAATTTACTAATTTGTAAAATTACAATTGAAAGTGATGCCTCAGCTTAGATTTTCACTATTCTCGCTAGTATGGAAATTGCAAAATAGTTTTCAGTATTTAAAAGAAAATGTTTCAAAGCATATTTTGGAACTTCCCAATTTGTTTATTTTAAAACCGATATTACCTAACCAGTACTGAAAAAACCCAACTGCACAACTACTGTATCAATGTTGCTACAGCTCGGCCACCACCTGTAAATTCTAACTATGAAATCCATTGTCATCTTTTTATACTCAAAATTCATAAAACATGTGATTAAATATTATTGAGAGAAATAGTGTGAAAAGTTAGAGGCTATAAATAAAATATGTACTACAATTAAGTACTACTACTAAATAGATATGTGAAAGATAAAGTTTTATGATTACCTTGTAAGCATAGTAATCGTCATTGGCGATGGTCTCATTCTGTAATATCTTTGAGTTGACAGTGAACTCCATGGTGCTTGAAAGAGGATGGAAGTAGATGGTTCTGGAGCCATCCGTTTTATTGATCGGTGAAAGGGCAAGGCTGAAGATCCCATCTGTCCACTGGAAGTTGACTCCACCCACATTGTAGTTCCCAGACAAAGGATCCATGTAGAAGAAGTGATGACGGACTCGGAAAGACTTATCAGTAAACAGATTGTAGACGATGACAGCGTAACTTCCCAGATCGGGGATGTAAGCGTATGCTTGTTCACACTTGCCAGGAGTCACGTCCACGATGATATTTGCGAAGAAGGAGTTGTCTTTTATATGAGCTTTGTCGAACAGGAATTGGTGGATCAACTAAACAGACATCAATTATTTAGATAGTTATCTGAATATTCAAAGTTTTTAACTTAAAAACGTGTTCTGTACTTATAGGTGACAGCTCGATTGGTATATACGGCTTTTCAATATAATAAGAAAGCACTGATATACTTTCCCGAATATCATAGTTTTGATTTATAATTCCCAAAGTCAAGTATGCAGTGTCCGTAAATTTATTCAAAAGTTGGTTACGTTCCACTATAGTAATTTTTATCGTAGGTGCAACAAAAATACTTTATTGCTGCCTCCCATAAATGAATATAATACAATTTCCATGCTCCACATTGCGTATCATATTTGACCTAGTAATTAAGATGTTTAAAAAAATAAATACATGTACTGTAAATTTACGTTTGTGCTTCAATAAGTAGTGCAATAAAAAGAGTAAAAATTCTGAAATAGCTCTAAAATTGTTTATATAATGTAAAAATTAGATTATTTATTCACGCAAAATATCCATTTTTGTTTGAATATATGTAAATCTTATGGTGACATTTTTCGAAGATTTTTTCCTTTGTATTTGAATCGCTTTGCATGCCGATCGTATATCACCACCCTACTAACGCACACTTTGAAACATCTTTCATCCTACGATCATCTTACAAATTACCAAAATCAATTATTTTTTTACAAAATAAATTCCACCATCGCTTAATGAACTATCATTTCCATAGCATTATTAACTTTAGGAAAAGCTTAAACAAGTCATACAGAAAAAAACACAACGATACGAAGGCCACGAAAAAAAATCCTAGCTAACAGGAAAGGACGTCATGCTAAAAAAAAGTGTGCACAAAATCAAATTTTTGGTTAATGTTGTTAAATTGGAAAAGCTTCACAAAACTATTATTCAAGAAATATGTTTCAAATTTTTAAATCCAACTATAACTCGAAGAACGTAGGATGTATTCATAGAAATTTGCTCATCAAATTTATTTTCTGAATGCAAACAATAAGTTCTTTACTCTATTTCATTTTTAATATAATTGTAGGTTCTTTTAACTTATCAAGTGCATATATTTTAGATCAATTAGACATATATATCTCACTAAAATAACTATTTGTATGATACTCATTATTTGTATTGATTATTATGATATATTATTTAATGCACCAATGGAATTGAATTTTGAATTCGAAATTGATGGGTGCTAAATTTAATGTTTAGATCTTAAACTTTACAGTTTCGATAACTAATCACTGTACAGGCTTTATTTATTTTTGGTCCGTACCGAAATCAAATCATTTCATGGCTGTATTATCACAGCACAACTCAATGTTATTTGGGTAGTTTAATTAAGGTGGTTAATCGATTTTGGTTTTTTTAATATCTCTTATGTTATATTTATAGCTATTAACTTCCCTGAATAAATAAAAAGTAGAAACCCGTTTTTGATCACTCCACGTGAAAGTACAGACATTTAAAGTGGGAAATTCAGATATTTAATCAGACCCAAATTAAAATCGCTGAAAATTAAAATTTGAAATGTATATGAGTTATAGCTTCAGAGAGTGACATGTTTTTTCTTGTTTTTTTTTCAAGAAAAAACATTGAAAGATATTTAATTTTTTGTTATATTGAACTAAAAAATATAATCTTCAGACGTTGGTAATGGGGCATGATTATAAAATATAAAACTGCCTATATTTCCTACTCTATAATTTCACGTGGAGTAAAAAAAGTTTTAATCTTTCGGTATTCATGGGAGTTATCTTAAAGAGCATTAGACTTTTAACTTAAAACATATTTTCTAAATCGAAAATTGATTGCATCACCTTGAATTTAGTATTAACTATGCAATATTTTTCAAAATCCCTGAGAGCTAACATAAGGGAGGTACAGCAAAATAGAATATACTAACGTTGTAGTATTTTGGTTTTTTAACAGAGTCCCAAAACTTCTGGGTTTATATTTACTTACCAGTCCGAACGGAATGATATGAAACTTATGTTCCTGAGGAATATAATTTTTATATGGTATAAATTAATAAATTGATAGTAGGAGGCTCCCATTGTTAAAACTATGACCTAAAGGTCGGCGCAGCTGGCTATCGTGTTCGTGGCTACTGATGGATTACGCGCGCCAAATTCAAATCTATAGTAGCACACGCCGCAAAATTACCACACTTGTGTTCATGAGGGGTACACATTCTATTCTCTTGCCATAGGATTGAACTATCGAACACTGGTTTTTATGAAAGTTCCAGGATAAAACTCTACAAGGGAGCAGGCTGGTCTGTCAGTGGTCCAGCATAATTGGATACGCCAGCTCATTTTCTGAGAAATGCAAATTCTAATACTTAGTAACAATTTAGTGAAAATTCGGTTTTACTGTGTAAGTTACGACTCTAAATTAAATAGGAGCGAGGTACAGCAATTGGATCAACCAGTAAATTATTATTTAATATCAATTTTCTCTGATGGATTGAATAATCATCGTAGTCCAGACTAACTTATGGCTAATCAGATATATTTGTTCTTCGACCCTATTCATTACAAATGAACTCATCAGTCACATTCAATGCTACAGATAATGATTTTTTTATTATTTCTATATAACATAATCTTTACATTTCACAATCAAAACTATTTTATTTCATCCTCCCTCCCCCTTCACACACCACTGCTTGTCGTTTTAGGTACACACAACAGGGGTGAACTACTCTGTTTAAAATTGCATGAGCTGATAATTGTTCATGAAGGGAAAACATTTGGATACTCTAGCTTAAATTATTACAAATTAATAATTTGAATATAAGTTTTCACTGGAATTGTCAAAAGTGCCAGGTCAGAGACATACAACTGAGACCGTACTTTAGTTGTAGTGGATGTGTACCATGAATGTGCGTAAGGGAATCACAAACATTCGCCACTCGTGTCCAAGGCTAAAGCTGACAATTCGCTGTCTCTTGATTTATGGCATATTAAATTGTGTAATTTTTCTATAATAAAATTTCATCTTACCAAATAAAAATTTTATTTTTATATATTTTGGAGGCTTGGTTCAAATTTTGATTGTGGAATAATTTTTTCATATATTAACAAAAACTGCTGATCTTAACTAGTTTCAATGTATTTAAACTAGGTTAAGTAAAAAATATAGTTGGTGTAAGCCACGTGACACGCTAAAACACTACGTTTATAAAGAACATGATATAAGTAACCAAAATTGTAATTTAAAATTAAATGTGACTGGGTGGTATTATTAATTTAGATGAATATGTTCTTTGAAACTATAATTAAATTGATAAAATAAAAAACGTTTTCTTGGTTTTAAACAGAAGTCTTACCTGTAAAATATTACTATTTTTAGAAAAGTGAATTGTGTGTGATACATCAGTGAATTACTGGAATTGAGTTTTACAACGTCAAGGCACGATCAGCTGGATAAGTTTTCATATATGCATTCTAAATTTTATATTAATTATTCACCCTAAAAGATTAGTATACCTAACACAATATAATATAAGTTTTCCAATAAGTTTAAATACACCTAACAACTAAATATTGAGCACGTATTCACACACAACATTTTAAAATCTTCGAAAAAAGATCCGGTTGCAGAACCGATTCAAATCCATTGTGTTTTGGAGGCAGACTTGTATAATACGAGCTTATTATACCTTTTCTACTCAAGACACCCTGTATTTGTAATTATTTCAACACGATTCTCAACCGCCTCCAAAGATAAGGAAGGTTGGGATTTTTTAAATCTAACTTTACTCTAAAATTATAAAATTGGCCATAACTAAGGCTCCTGTTAGGTGTTTACCAAAGAGTTGGACATATAAATTAAATGTTTTAGCTTTAATTTTATACAATAATATATTATTAAGGTAATGTACCTTTGAATCACCTCTCGGTTAGTAATAATACAATGAATCATTACCAAATCTAGATCGAAGCGCAAAAAATGTTACGAAGAAAGGTTTTAAGGAACCGTTACTAAAATCAACATATTTTAAATTTAAAAGCAAGATTTTATAAAAAGGAAATCCAAAGTTCTATTTTTGTTTTGTTTCAATGCTCGGTAGTGTCAATGTCACACTAAATATAGTAACTCCACACCCAACGTAACTCCTTTTAAATTCTCTTCATACAACAAATAGATTTTGAAACAAAAAAATATATGAACACGCTAAATGTAGGAGTTGTAGACTCAGAAAAGCTTAAGAATTAACAAAAGAAAACAAGTAAATGCATTTGAATATTGTAGCTGTACTTCAAAAGGAATCCGTTCAAGAATAAAACTTGAAAGGATAAAAGTCTTATTCTCACTCCAAGAATCTTTATTAAAGTCTTTACGTTTAAATTCGTGATACGCAAAGAAAAGTTCATTGTTAAATGAAATAATTACTTCTTCACTGTGACGAATTACTGAATTATATGTAGAATAAGTTTAAGTATAAGTAAGTTTAAATTTACATTGTACCAAATACATTAACATGTACACACAGTTATCTCCTTTAGTTCTGTCTTTAATACAAGACTAAAAAATGTGATATGAGTATTTAACACAATTTGTTAAAGTATCGCTTGTTAAATAGTCCTATTTGCATCGTTTGTGATTTAAGATATTGACAATTATTTCCTACGTCTCAGACTGAACTTTTATCGTAGGAAATCATTGCAAATTGGATAAGAATAATCCAACTTTAAATCTTGGAAAAACTGCATAAATATTTTGTGTTACATACAATTTAGATATAAAAATCTTTAAAAAACTTCAGGTGTTTATTGATCACAGCACAGAAGTTCCGTGTAAAACAAAATGTTTAATTGTAGTGTTTAAATATTTTTTTAACAACAATGTCCAAATCTGGTTTATTTTGCCCACGATCAATATTAAATGTTCTAGCAATATTTTATGGATTTTTATTTCAGAATACTTCTACCAATCCAAATTCTAAATAGAGTAATGAAAGCCATGGTTATCTTAAAAAGAGAGAATCCTTAAAAATGTATTTATAATTAATGATTTAGTATCGTTACATTCAAAGTATACTTGTGAGAATATAACTGACAAAAAACTAAAACAATTAATATTGTACATACCCATGATATACGGAATCATAATACAAGAAATAAATATTCTATTTTATGATTACAGTTAAGCACAGAATAATCAAATAAAATGTACATTACACTTCAGAACAAAACGTTTCCGTGCTCTTAGAAATTAAATCAGTCAGCGATGATAATCAGATTTTGA
The DNA here is from genome assembly GCF_021130785.1 of Homalodisca vitripennis. Lineage (NCBI taxonomy): Eukaryota > Metazoa > Arthropoda > Insecta > Hemiptera > Cicadellidae > Homalodisca > Homalodisca vitripennis. The sequence goes on from NC_060215.1 coordinate 70,829,356, forward strand.
AAACAAATTGCAACATGTCTCTTTAGAAAATGTCATTACTAAATAAAATCGAAAATTCATCATATAAGTTCTTACATTGAAATGTTTTCAAATCTGAAATGTAATCTTAATTGCTTATTTAATTATTCTTGTTTACAAATTCAACACTCGTCGTCATTTTAACGCTGTAGGTATCTCCGGGATTATTGTCTTTAGTGCCTTCATATTGTTGATATATTTAATAGTTTAACTTAGTTTTCTGCGCAATATATTAATTTTATTGTAAAATATGCAGTTCATTTTTTATTTTAAATAATCCAACGATAATTATTTAGGTTCAATAGATTTTATGTCTTTTTTTATTGGCTATAGAACTACAGATATTGAATGAAGCTGAAATTTTCACGGTTTAAACTATAGACAATAAATTAATTCTGAAAAAAATTATGGTTGCCTGTAAAGTCGGTTTTACGGGCGAAGATTTTACGTGACAACGTCTTTTTCTCGGTAGAATATTTATTGATATGAATATTATTAAATTGCACAATAGGAACAAGGAATTGAATGAAAATAAGAATTGCACAAATTTTAACTATAGAAATATATTTTGTTTACTAAAACATTGTACATAATTTGAAATTAATTAAAATTTTTTATTGTAAATGGTAAAGTTGAATAAAACATTTACTAAAATTGGAATTTGAAATTCTTGCTAAACACAGTTAAATTCTAACTCCGCGCGTGGTGATTGGTCGGTTTAGTTCGTTTGTTTGGTCGCACTGTTATGACAGGTTAGAGGTTATAATTTGTTATTTTAAATGTTTGACTAGCAATACGCGCTGTTTCTTCTCAATCGACTGAATTACGATTGATTGCAGAGTGATTTAAACTAATAATTTACTTAACACTATCAACATTTGTCAATAGTATGACATAACCTATAAACTCAGTTTCTCAACTTTTGTGTCAATCTAACAATTAATCAATCAATCATAGTTTACGATAATGAAATATCAGTGTACAATTATTTACCTTTATTGTTGTAGTTGTTGTAAATGACGAATCTAAGCACTCCACATTTTCACGAATAAACATAGTTATCTGCTTTATCCCGTGCGGCGGACCCACAGTTATCTGCTTTATCCCGTGCGGATCCCGTGCGGCGGACCCACTGGACGGGCATCGTAACGTTACCGGGCGTTACACTTTTTCATGGGTGACTCCGAGCCGCAACCTAATTTAAGACGTTGTCACGTCAAAAATCAAAACTGGTATTTACTTTTTTGTACGAGAATGGTGTACTCAAACAAGAGATGGAGCACTACTACCGTAAACTGATTTGGGTCACGAAGACCAAACAAGTAACTTGAAACAAATCCAGTTATTCAGGTTGTACGTAGTTTTAGATGAGCTAGTCGAGAATTTAGTATTAGGCTATGCTATTGGTTGAGTGTATTTTACCCTCAATACAATTTTTTTAATAACTTTTTAATAATATAGTTAAATGACACATCTTTTAATGAGTTTTGACGATCAGGTCAGATTTGAGTGCAGATTACCATTTAGTCTTATAAAATGATCAAAGCTTATTGGAATTTATCTTTAAATCCTGCTTTCAAGTTAATTTATAATACCTCTTTGGTTACAATTCTGTGCTTGATGCTATTTTTTCTATATTAGGAAGGTTTTTCTAAGAGTAATCTTCAATTTCCTCATACGCTTGATGTCTTTCTATTCCGAACACATAATTTCCACACGTCCAACAGTTCCTAAATGTTTATTCCTAGAAGAGCCTGTAGATTTTTTGAACTTTAGGGTATTTTTATTATTTACAACAAGGTTATGCTCAGCTAATCTGAAATAAAACAAGTAACAATAAAAATCACATTTTCAAATATTTGTCTTGTAGACGCTCAAAGACATTTTTAATTGTATGATTGTTTATTTCATGGTTATCTCTTAACACATGAAAATATAATTATTAATAATATGTTTCCGTTTTCTTTTCAAATTCCTGGTGTCGCATAGTTTTAAATGTCTTGCTTGTGCTTGGAAGAGATATTTACATTTAGTGTGATGTTTTTTGTATATCTATTATATGTTTTATTACATTACACATTAATACATTAAATTACTTATATACTTTAAAACTTGTGTGGGTGTTGAGATGGGTTTGGTTTTGGGACACTTGTATTAAATTTAAACCTTTTTTGTTAAATGAATTCCATATTGAAACGGTGTGTGGCTGCGGGTGTGCTATTATCACGTGTATTTCGCAGCATGCAGTCATAAGACAGCTCCCCTACGGTTTTGTGCACGTTGTTTACATTCATTTCTGTGACAAAAAAAAAATAAAGGCTGCAGATATTCACCGTCAACTATATGCAGATAGTTGCAGGTGCTTTTATGCTTATTAACATAATTCGATGTTGCGCAAAGTTTGTGACTGTAAGTGCATTACACGATGGATGATGAAAGTTCTGATAATATTAAAAATGTGTTGTTTTAAAATTGGTTTGATATATATGTAAGCGATGTTAAAGATTTACTCCATTTATTGTAATATTTTCATAGTCAACGGCAGTTACTTATTGAATGACCACTTTTTTATCAATGGATGGTTTATTGTGTTTTCCCTTAAATTTTAAAATGTAAAGTAATTAAATGTAATTTACTATTTTACTACTTTTGCAAAAATAATTTAAGCAATGTCAATATTTGGTGTAGAAAAGTCAGTAGGGGGCAACGTCCAGTGGCGGATTTTATTCATTTTTAATTATTTAATTCAATTTATATGGTCTTAAAATTTAAAAATATTCTCCTAGTATAATGGGATTTGGCCTACCTTATCGGTGATGAGGTCATAGATGAGAATCTTGGGAGGAGTAAGCTGCTCGGCCTTGCCCAGGATGTCTGCTAATCCTGTATCCAGGACCCAGAGCCTGTCGCACTCATCAACCCTTATACGGAAAGTCGATATCACTTTCGTAGTATTGTCGTTTTCGTAAATCTTATGACTCGCCCAGTCTGGGTATGGTCTCAGTGCTGGTGAATTATCCGAATCTGGATCATATTTATAACAGTGTTACCAATTTTATTATAAAAGCAATGCACAATAAATGTTATACTTGATTGCTATTTGTTTAACCATTTTGTTGAATGACTATACTACGTTACTGTTAAATAATTAGGCTGTTATACAATTGTGCAATTCATCACAAACAATAGAGCGATGATAGACGAAATGCTGAAAAATAATAGTAGCATGATATTCATCATTTAAAGTGATCTTTTAACTACTTGTAATTTTATTAGATGATGTATTGTTCATTGTTCATCTAGTCTACATGACTTGGCTGGATTTAGAGTGGTGTTTATATTAGTCAGACTTAAAACTTTGGATGAGAGAGGAAATTATTCAAATTTCCTTCATAAAAGAATGTTCAACCACATCACCACTTTAAGATGTCAAAGTTCACGTAGTAAACTCTTGGCCAATGAGAGGGATATGATGTTTTTTGTCTACTATTTGTAACTCACATGACATGTAATGGGTGTTTGTAAAACATGTACTGACACTGTTTAAAGTTTCTTCTGTCATACTTTCTATTTTGATTCATTTAACGTCTCTGTAAGAGGTTTACCGTATTTTATACTTATAGCTAAAAGAGCACATAATAGATTTGAATTTTATATAAAAGTAGGTATTGGATATTAGATTTCACAAACACTTACATAACAATAACAATGATCAAAACGCATGATTATCACCAAAAACAGGAAACTGTGTATGACTTTATTCGTTGGAACCAGATTAACTGTCTGAATGAACATTATCTCAATGAAACATAAATTGTAATAAATCTGCCTAATACCAGATACTATGTTAGTAGTCCCATAAGTTAAAGGTGTTTAAGATAGAGAATCCAAACGTGATTCTATAAACAATTACACATTCACTTTTATGTGAATGCTTTAAGGTCATAATTACTGAAAACCCATTACATTAATTCACCTAAACTCCATGATACAACAAAGTATTTGAAAAAATATTAATACAATTTTATAACGGGATTAAATTATATTAATATCAAATTTCTCTCACGTTATGTTCAATCTCGCTTCGCTAAACTCATATGTGTATATGTTTTTGTTTTAGAACCACTAAATAAAAGCTAAACTAAACTTCTACAAAATGTTAAAAAATGTATTGTAACATTTAAATTGAAAATATATTTTACCATTTTTATGCTAAATTTACAAAACCCAAAACAACACTTTATCAAAGAACCCTAATTATCCTAGAGTAAATAATAATAAATTTTGAACTTGGTTGGTTGTAAACCAGCCGAGAAAATGAAACTGGCCTGAATGTCACTACTTCTGTACAATACTTTTACGTGGTGGAATGTCGCGTCTTATGTATCAGTTTAGGCAATCATTTCAAATTTAGTCAATCAGAGTTATCGATGAACAAGTTTGTCGGGAATCGAGTTGTCAGACCAGTAGTAGGGTACAACGACCAGCTGCTTGACTACCGTGCACTACTTTCTCTCAGCAGTGGCAAACGTGAGAAGTGTGGTTCAACTTTGTATCTATCTTATTATGATATAAATAGTGTTATAGGTACACTAATAATATTATTAGAAAATTTTATATATCTGCATGACGTTTCGTTTAATACATTATTTTGTGTAGTATATCTCGTATCAGGAGACAAAGGTTACTGTGTCTTAAAGCTTACTCATGGCAGTATCCAAAAAATGAATGAAGGCTAATCAGAGCTTTATACACAAGCAATAAAAATGTGCTTCAAAGACAAGTATTAGTCCTATTAAAATTTTTTGTTTGCTACCTTTTCGGAGAGCAAAATATTAAAATGAAATGAAATTATCTTTATTTTCAGAAGGGGAATGAGGAACAATAAGCATCTCTACATATCAATATCGAAAGAAAACCAACAGTTACAAAAAATATATATTACAATTATTATATATTTATTATACGTATAAACATAAAACATAAATAAATTTAACAAAGAATTACAACATAAATTCAAAACTGAAACCGTACTGAACAAATAAATAAAATAAAATACTTGTTAATATTCTTGTTTAGAAGAAGTATTTAGAAATATTACGGTCTAAAGACCTTTTAATTTCTTTTACTTAATTCAATTTTATTTTTGAGTTCCTTTGAGATAATCTAAGGTATAAAAATCTATGTTGACTTTTTCATCCTACAATGTTGCATGATTCTCATCATAGTCTTCATTTTTTATTGGATTTTTTAAATTTTGCTTTATTTACTTCATTGTTTTTTGTTTTATGTGTCACTCACTATATGTGACACAACTTATGCTTATAGTTCAGATTTCCAGTGCACTCCCTGTGTGTGGTACATTCTCAAAGTGATTATTTCTCTCATGACATAAAAAGTATGACTGGTTTGTAGGTTCTAGACCAGTTATATTTTTTAACGAGCATTGAAGAAAATAAAAAATTCGTCCCGGAACGTTGGGATAACCCAATGTATACATTGTGTTTTTAAAGCAATATGATTGATGCATGGGGTGACAATGTCGCGTACTACAAACCCATGGTGGGGGGGAGGGTGGCTTCTTGATGTTGTCCGTGGTGTGAGAGGCGCTGATAAGATCTCACATGGCTATTGACGTTGCTCTTGAGCTCTAGTGGTTTGTTATTTGAAAGTGTGAAACATGCAATTTTTATTGACTGTTAACAAGAACCTAATTCTCTATATGACTATGGTTCAACATTCATATGTAAAATGAGTTGTGTTGATAGAATTTTCGTTGTGTCTTTGGAATAGAGTTAACTATTTTGCTAATTGGATAAATTTTACTGTAGTTTTCGATTGCCTTTTCTTTAATTTTATATTCTATAAATGTTTTGATCAATGTCTGAAAAATACGATAAATACGCACACGCACACGCACGCATCAGTGAAGAATATTGTATTACTGCATTTTTCATAATTGATTATTGTTGTATATCGAATAATAGTTTTGTTGACTGTGACTTTTGATCAGAATAACACTATTTTTAAGATTTTCTAACAATGGATAAATCAAATTATCTAACTGACTATAGTTACACACGCGCGCGCGCGCGCGCGCGTTGCTACATGTGGAATGAAGAACTAAGTATTACATATACCACAATAGCACTGGATTCTTGCACTAATATCCGAACGATCTATAAAGTGAACTTAGTATCGGTTTGCACGAGCAATTTCGTGAGAAACAGCGTTTAACGCTCAGTTTGGTGTGTTCGGTAATGTTATAAAACCATGGAAAACATTAATTACTATGAATCCCACAATAAAGAAGTACACATTATAAATTAATGGCATTCAGGGAAATCTGCAAGACAAACCTATTTATACAATATATGTATGGTATGAATATTCAAGTAATAGCTACCAGTGACATCCAAGTATGTGAGTGAGGCTGGTATGCCTGACTTCCATCTCGGGATCGTGATGAACAGTTTTTCTTTCCACACTTCCAATCCCAGAGGCAGATTGTTCTCCGGGACGAATTCCCCTGAAGAAATGGCTGCATTCCGCGAAGCTTCATCTGGATACTGGAAATCCAGCTTCCTCCAGTGGAACACCTGCTTCAGAACAGCGTCGGCGTAGCCTGCGACAGCCGCAGCCACCAGCACAGACAAAGCAGAAACGTACCTGCAATGTGCTTTGTAGTTATGATTTTTTAACGAGGGATTTTTATGACAAATTATGCGTTTCAATAAAAATATTGTTGTACGTCAAGAATTCATAATTACATTTTTAGGAAATATTTCTATATTTTAAAACTGTATTTATAAGATTAACGAATCCGGAATCTTTGGAAGAGCCCATTTAGTTTGAATTATTCTATTCAGGAACACTAGATGGGTGAACATAACAGACAATTTAGTTGCATACTGATTACTTAAGGTACATTTAATAAAAAAAAAACCGTCCGACTATTCTACTCCCTCCGTTCCAGACATTTTTTCATATACGACCACACAATAACACACAATAAAATATTATATATGCGTTTTCAGATGATATAATGTCTATTCGTGACAATTTGTAACACTGCGGCATCAAGCACGTTAGTATGTTTAAACCGCATAATACATAATACCTTTACAGTTTTTTTGTTTTTGCCAACTGGTGGATTTACCAATAGACACACTAGGCTCAGACCTAGTTCTCGGAGCAAAAGGAGCCGCAAACTAAAAAGTTTAAGCAAATTATTATTTTTGTTTAGTTTTAACGTAAATGCAGAAATGCTATGTAACACGACCTTTCACGTCATTACTCTGGGATTTCGTTAAAGAAAGTAAGAAAACGATAATCTGCAGTTACTTAAATTATTATTTTTGTTTAGTTTTAACGTACATGCAGAAATGCTATGTAACACGACCTTTCACGTCATTACTCCGGGATTTCGTTACAGAAAGTAAGGAAAGGATAATCTGCAGTTACTTAAATTATTATTTTTTTTTAGTTTTTTACGTAAATGCAGAAATGCTATGTAACACGACCTTTCACGTCATTACTCCGGGATTTCGTTAAAGAAAGTAAGAAAATGATAATCTGCAGTTACTTAAATTATTATTTTTTTTTTGTTTTTTACGTAAATGCAGAAATGCTATGTAACACGACCTTTCACGTCATTACTCCGGGATATCGTTAAAGAATGTAAGGAAAGGATAATCTGCAGTTACGTAAATTATTATTTTTGTTTAGTTTTAACGTACAGAAATGCTATGTAACACGACCTTTCACGTCATTACTCCGGGATATCGTTAAAGAATGTAAGGAAAGGATAATCTGCAGTTACTTAAATTACAATTTTTTGATACGCACTCATGACTTTCTCATCGTTTTATTATTTTCAAAAAAGATGTATTTTCTATTGAAATGTGAAAACATTTGATTGAAAAGTGTATCTTTGCGTATTTTATAGGAATTACATACAAATTTATTCTTTTTTCACCTTTTTTTTGGGGGGGGGGGTGGGGAGGTTAAACAAATGTTTAAAAAAGAAGCACAAATTCTTTTTAACCTAGGGTCCAAGAAAGTAAAATCCGCACTGTTCGTTGTGCCATCTTAGATTTAGTTATTATTTTAAAATTGTACACAACTTCTTCTATTCTTCAAGTACATATTCATACTTTAGGACCGTGTGCGTTAATACATTGTAAACTGTACTGGGTATCATTCTGCAGTATATGCGCATTTATTTTTGAGATTTACACATCATACACTTTTTACGTAAAAGTTTGAACTTCCCAAGGATAAAATAATGTTGAAAATTTCTGTTGTTATTGCATACCTGAAAAAGCTCTTTCCATAAACAAAAAGAGACAAACTGCACTAAACACAAAATCCAATACCACTTACTAAAATGTAATATAACGGTAGTAACTATACAGTATATAGATATATAGTGAAAACTAATGTTATGGTTTTCATATCAAACTTTCATGAAGGATTGTATTATATTGTACTTTTTTATTATTATATGAAAGGGACCAACAATGGCTCACGAGATAAAAGCTGTAGGTTAAAAATAAAACATATACTGCAACTTCGGCGTCTTGATTATCATTGCTTTGTTAATGTTCGTGTTTGTTTTAAATATTACAGGTAAAACAACAGGTTTTTACAGCTAAAAAGAATAGATACCAGGTCTGGAAATGTAGCATTTCAATTTTCGTCCCTTACTGTAATAACTAGTATATAAATGTAACTCTTCTTTCCTTGTTTATTGCATGTCCATTTATTAAATATAATCCAAAACAAATTAACACAAAAAAGTTTTCCCTTGATGAGTTTATTGCGTTGATTTTCAAAAATATACAACATCCACGTGCGATGAAGCTTCATGTGATTAATGTGGAAGATGAATTTGCCGTCCTTCCAAACAAATTGGGGGTACCACAACAAATTAACGGCCGATTACGAAAGTGAACATTCAGCAGCTGTCTAGCGATATTAATGATGCTGTCGTAATAGCTGGTTGGAAAGTAGCAAAGGTCAGAAAACAGTGAGGGACGGAATCACGTGCAGGTGTGTCGCTAACAAACGGATTGCGGCAGAGGTGCATGTAACGTGGCTGGCAGCCAGGAACCTGGGACGGTCGTGACCGTGGCCGCACGGGCGAGTCAGGACTTGCACAGGCGTATAACTCGAGGATATGATAAATCCAGCAATCAATTAGCATCTCAAGGTTTTAGAATGGAGTTTGCAAGGCCGTAGTCGAGCGGTGTCCTTACACAGGTGAATAGAACGTTCACGGCGAATGCGGCTACGGCAGTGTCTGTATCTGCATCTGCACCTCAGTTTCAATGTCATGTGAATTTAAATTAAGTACCTAAACATGCACAAGATAACTTCATTCTGACACGATTGTACTTAAGTACCCTCATTCTCGCTTTATCACTCTTACCGCTCAAATGTCTTACACCCTCTGTTGTGTCTTTCAAAACTTTCCAACGTTTAATGTTAGCGCCGTACATTGGAGTTGGGCTGTATCACATTACTCATATGTTAAAACGTATGCTATAATTACTCTAAACATTGTTTTTTAAAAACTGTGCATTATTTCTTTACACGATTTATGTGGAAGTATACAAGCTTCCTTTATAACCAATCTGCAACAGACAATTACAAGTGCAGTGCATGCTTTATAGATACTTTATTTCTTTGATTGACGCATGAAGAAAAGTGTATTTATTATATACTGAAAAATTAGCAGCTAAGATTTCATAATTAATTACAAAACACACACTTCTTAAATTACAGGAAAGGTCGTAATGGATAAACCCCCTACAAGATCACTAACATAATAAAAGTGGGAATATTACTGGATTAATCTTACTGGGTTTTCTATAACTGCATTATATAAATAGTACCGTCAGTTCAGGAGGAAAAAGCTGTGCCATCATTACTCAGCCGATAAAATCACATTGTGGTATCATCAATAGATAGCCCGGAGGATCAGGCTTTGACATCACTATACAGCTAGGAGGATCACACTATCTAGTAATAAAGTAAGAAACAGAACCAGACTTTGCCATCATTAACACACCAAAGGTAGTTAGTTGGCTACGTCATTATTAGACACCCAGGAGGATCAGGTATTATTATAGCTCATTACGACGAACAGGCTGTACTGACTGGGTAATCATGAGGACCAGCCTGTGATATCATTATACATTTAAAGCGAAAGGATGTAAATTAAGGAAGTAAATTGTTAGGGCAGTGGTTCTCAAACGTGTAAAACTTCAATTATTTTGCAAAGAATATGCACGTGTTGTTTTCATGCCAGTCTATTAATAGCGAGAAAAATTCATTGTAGAGAATGTAAAGACCTAATTGTAAATAAATATTGAGTTAATTTGATATTGACCACTTGTAACTAAAATCAATGGGGTAATAAAACGTCATAAATAATAATGAAATTGTTATTTTATAGATTTGCACATTATAAAGACAAAGACTAAATAATAATTTGTATCTTATTTATGTGTTATATTTTGTTAAGAATAAATAATTTGATCAAACATTTACGTTTTCTTTTACAAATATTTTTTTAAGAGATTCCTGCAAGAAGGGGTTTTTTTTAATAATAAATTATTTGATAAAACATTTAAGTTTTCTTTTACAAATATCTTTTTAAGAGATTCCTGCAAGAAGAGTAAAACTTTGATTTGGGGATTTCTTCCAATTTACACCATGGGTCAGTACCATGATTAGCGATTTAGTTTCCTGGATTCTCTCTCTTTATTGCAATGAATGAAGAACTCAATTCATAGAATGCACATACATTCGGCTGAGAAATAAATGCAATGTTATTGGACAGTCGCGCGGGAAATGCCAAGATCACGACAAACAACACATGTTACATCCTTAATATTGCATGCAATGTCTGTCTCTGAATAAGGAGTTTCCGCAGTATCTGAGCTTAGTAAACATTTATATAGGTTATAGTATTATAATTAAATATTCTCGTTATTATTTTATTTCTAAATGAATTAAAGTCAAACAATATAAGATAATAAAATAAGAAAGAACTCATATTATATTTCAGAAACTTATAAAGTCCATTTTCCGTTATGGTTTTATAGTTTCAAAGTAATGATTGGTGTGTTGTACGTAGTATGAACAACAAAGACAGACCGTTTGGTTTTTAAGCATATAAGATGCCCTCAAGGCATTGTAGAAGTTGCCCTTGTTCTCACATTCCAAAGTAATACGTCGTTAAACCGCTTGTAATTTACTCATGAATATTCTATGTTCAGGATAATTATGTAGTGGAAACTCCCAAGCATGATATGTGTTGGTTATTCTGTGGATATTTTGACCACTGACTAATCTTTACACCTACAATTCATGGGGAGGGATGTAAGTTGTCAGATCTACAAAGTTAAGCACTGTTTAAAATAAGAAATATAAACATGTTGCTATACAAAACATATCAGAAGTACAATAGCATATTTACTTACACCACAGAAAACGTCCAATCTGGTAGAAATGCAGAAAAAACGACTAACTATTAACGTAGTAATACGCTATAATGTGCTAATTTAATGATATATGAAAAATGAACAGTCATTGCTTTTCCTGAAACTTGGACTTTAAGGTAGGGTAATCTGGTTCTGACTACCTTATAATTATGATTTTTATTTCGCATTCACATTAATTCATTATTTGCATTTAAGTGTTAGTATTAATACATATATGCCTAGTTATTTTTTTAAATTTGGTAACCGGATTCAAAGAAAAAAGGGTTGAAGATTAGAATATGGATTGAAAAATAGATTTCGAATATATTTCACCTCGCAGTGAAATCACAGTTCGCATATTAGGGCGTTAGTTTGTAACCTTACTTGTTAATATACTATGTTGTTTTATCAAATATAGGGTACTAGTGATTCCTCTCATACACAATTATAGTGGTATTTATGTAGTAGTCGCATGTTTTAAATCCGTCTCGAGCCTGCTCTGGTGTAACCTATAGTTTATTCTTTTTACCTTATACTGGTTCAACATGTTTCAATTACTTTTCATGAAAGACAATCAACACTTAAAACACTTTTTATAACCACGTGTTTTATTACAAACTAAAAAATGCCTAACTATAAAATGATCACAACCTTGACTATTTGTAAACTTGACATGAAAATGTTCTGTCATTCAACTTTATTTTTGCATCAAACATCTTGTTATCAACGCACTAAAGCAAATTCATACTCATTCTTTAAAAATATATATTTCAATATGAGTGGAATCTTTCCTTTAAGATAAATAAAACGAATGTATCTGCATTAAAAACTGTTTATATACAAGATTGGAATTTCTAATCATTGCAGAACGAAATTCAAAATAAAGCCTTTCAAAATATAATACATACTTTAACAAGATTAAAAATACTTAAGTTATAATAATTTTGACGTGATAACGTCTTAAATTAGGTTGCGGCTCGGAGTCACTCATGAAAAAGTGTAACGCCCGGTAACGTTACGATGCCCGTCCAGTGGGTCCGCCGCACGGGATAAAGCAGATAACTATGTTTATTCGTGAAAATGTGGAGTGCTTAGATTCGTCATTTACAACAACTACAACAATAAAGGTAAATAATTGTACACTGATATTTCATTATCGTAAACTATGATTTATTGATTAATTGTTAGATTGACACAAAAGTTGAGAAACTGAGTTTATAGGTTATGTCATACTATTGACAAATGTTGATAGTGTTAAGTAAATTATTAGTTTAAATCACTCTGCAATCAATCGTAATTCAGTCGATTGAGAAGAAACAGCGCGTATTGCTAGTCAAACATTTAAAATAACAAATTATAACCTCTAACCTGTCATAACAGTGCGACCAAACAAACGAACTAAACCGACCAATCACCACGCGCGGAGTTAGAATTTAACTGTGTTTAGCAAGAATTTCAAATTCCAATTTTAGTAAATGTTTTATTCAACTTTACCATTTACAATAAAAATTTTAATTAATTTCAAATTATGTACAATGTTTTAGTAAACAAAATATATTTCTATAGTTAAAATTTGTGCAATTCTTATTTTCATTCAATTCCTTGTTCCTATTGTGCAATTTAATAATATTCATATCAATAAATATTCTACCGAGAAAAAGACGTTGTCACGTAAAATCTTCGCCCGTAAAACCGACTTTACAGGCAACCATAATTTTTTTTCAAGTTATGCCTCCACTATAAGTGCAAACATTAAGGGCATATTATTATATCGCATTTATGTCGTCTAGAATCTTCTGAGTGTATTCTGTAATAAGCTAGAAATGATTTTTGTATTGTTTGTTCCATGTTCATTGGTGAAATGAGGAGAAGAAAAAAAAGACCTTTTTTCCTTTTTCTCCTTTATCAAAGTATGATCTGTTTTTCATTCTTAGAAATCAAGAGAATGTTGAAATACTCTAGTGTCGACATGATTTGACTTGGCAGTCTCACCGTCTCTCACTAGTACCACGGAACCGTAACTCTATTAAGTCCTTTTTAATTTTAAAAGAAGTATAGAAAAATCATATAGCGAGTATTCAAGGATACTGCTATTTGTCTTTGTGACTGCCTTGCACAGATACATAATTTAATATGTACCGACTTGAAAAGTCGAGTGTGTAGGAGATTGCCTCTAAAATGAGTGTTATTTTTCATAGAGGTGGGAAGTTAAGTGGCGAAATCTACTCCGGTGTATTTCAGTTGGGAAATACCCAAGGGCTCTTAACCTGTGACCTTGCTGCAAACCTTCTTGCTCACTCTAAATAACAATTTTCCTGGAACATGTTTAGCCTATTCCGGGTACGTATGGAGTGAGAATATTACAACGTTACATATATTGTATTACTCCTCGGTAACCTCACTTATGTTTAACAACTGCTTTAATACTGACGTGTTCTTCAGAAACGTTTCACGTCAACAAGACTTTTTTCTTCGAACGAACTGACGAATTAGTGGAGAAACTGACATTCGAGGCTGATAATTACTCTAATTCAAATGTTCTATTTATTACTAACACAAGTAACCTTTAAAATACATCACGTTAAAATAGGATTGAATTATTTATATATTAAGGTACATTTGTATTATGGTCTCGTATTACAACTGACAAAACTTTTAAGTAACAAATGTTCTATATAGGCTAAAAATAAAATATCAATACTTATTAATTTTAAATTCACCAACCATAGACATCTTCAAACATGTAATCACGGAGACGGGTTTTAAATAGTCGCCTCTTTGTGGTGGTTTTTATTTAATCAGGCAGCTTATTGACTAGGTTGCGCCAAAATTATGTGGCAGGCAGCCGATACATTCAGTCGGCTAGGCCTAGAAAGCAGATCTTGATCTCTCGTGTTGATGACATACGTAACTGTAATAGGTGTGCAGTCCCTGGGAAACCGAGCTTAAATTATCTTTTCAAAAATATACATGGGAGACAACGTTGGGAAGAGAAATGTATTTAAAAGCCTGTCTGCAAGATTGAAATCTTGAAATTATTTTAATAGCTCTTTTTTATTTTGAAGATCTTCATCATTCACGCCTAAGCATATTCCCTCCAAACCACATATTATGTCGTTATGTTGTTATGCATATGAAGGACCATTGTATCAAACCAAGAATTCTTCGAAATCCTAATTACACAATTTTTATTTTTAAAAGGCAAGATTAATTTTTTACAATACAGACACAGCATACAACCCCTCGAAACAAGCTTCCTATCTTGAACATAAAGGTGTTATGACTAATCAAATATGTACTGATTGGAACATTGGCTAGACTTAAATAATTATGAGTTATATAATTTTTGTGGTTTCACCCTAGCGTCAATTTTTGTCAGAGAGCACGCAACACAATGGTGGTGCTGCTATTTATGTTAAAGACTCTGTTAGCTTTCGTGTAATTAATGTGAAGCAATTCTGTATTGAGAAGAATTTTGAAGTCTGTGCGATTAAACTATTGAACCATAAAATGATAATTGTATCTATCTACAAGCCAAGTGGTAGTAATGACAAAATATTCCCTTGAACAACTTGACTTGCTTCTAGATTTCTTTTGTTCATTTTGGTTGTGACCTGGTATTGACCGGCGATTTCAACATTGAAGTTCATAGTTCTGGGAACATTGCTTCTAGTTGGCACAATGTACTACGGTCTGCAGGATTATACTGCACTAATTTTAAACCTACCAGAGGCAAAGCTTGCATCGACAACATTGCTACCAACCTGGATCCTTCTTCTTACAAAGTAGAAGTTCATGACTGGTCCATATCGGATCACAGTTTTTCTGAGTATGGAGATAACTGAGGCATACTCAAAATTGAACACGGAGTCTGTTGGAAATCGGAACTCAACAAATGAAAATCGTTCCATTGAATATCGACTGACTTCCCAAACTCTGTTGGCCGATTTTTCACGCACCTTAAGTTTAATAGATTGGGACTCTGCTCTTAGTGGTTTGGAATCTGAGGCTATGTATGATAAATTTCACGATATCTTTATCTGTTGGATGAATGTCCATCTACCAGTCAAGCGAAAAACTTTTAAGCCCAGACGAAAGCGCAACTCATGGTATTCTCCTCATCTAAAACTCATGAAAGACCGTGTCATGGCACTGCTTTATCGTTTCGCGTCTATCTGGACAAAATGCCTGACATAGAAGCATATAAAGCAGCCAAGAGGACCTACAGACAAGCTTTACAAGTTGCGAGAAGGGAGTCAAATGAAGAATTCATTAATACAGCGGATAACAAGTGTAAGGCTGCTTGGACTATTGTGAATCGGGAAACCGGCAGAGATAGACCATCACATCATGTGCAACCCGATGCTGAGGACTTCAGTAAGTACTGCATCAGTGCTGTGGACGAGATTCGACAGAGCCTCTCTCTTCCCATCATCTTCTGCTGTCGATCTGCTGCAACGCAGTACCCCCGGCAGCCCATTCCCGGCTCTTCAATTGGCATCCAGTGACTGGTGGTGAAGTGAGTCGTTTGGTTTCAGGGTTTAAAATCCTCGGGAAGCTGTGACGTATATGGCATATCGTCAGTAATTGTGAAAGGTGTAATCGATGCAATAGCTCATCCACTGGCTAAATGTATAAATGCTTGTCTACTGGAGGGAAGTTTTCCCGCTAAGTTAAAAATGTCTAAGGTAGTAACCTATTTTTAAGAAAGGTAACTACGGTGAAATAAACAGCTACAGAGCGATCTCTCTGGTCCCCTGTTTTTCCAAAGTGTTCGAAAAAGTCCTGAAAACTCAATTAACTTCTTTTTTCGAAATTAACAGTCTTTTCAGTAAGAGTCAGTTCGGATTTAGGTGTGGAATGTCACGATCGACGCGGTCGAGGGACTTGTGTCCCACATACTTTCCAAGTTTGAACTAGGTTTGCCTACAGGAGCCACATTATGTGATATTTCTAGGGCGTTTGACTGCGTCGACCGGGGAATTTTGTTGAAGAAGTTGGAGTATTATGGAATAAACTGGTATTGAAAATTCCCTTTTTAATTCCTATCTCAGCAATCGTTTTCAAACAGTATTCAGCAATAATACCTACTCTAATTATGCTGAGGTTTGTCATGGGGGTACCACAGGGATCTGTTCTGGGCCCACTTTTGTTTTTAGTCTTAGTTAATGAATTTAGATGTTAATGTCAATTTCAGATCGGTTATGTTTGCTGATGACGTTACTTTTTTTACAACTCAACCTTCATTAGACTTAATTTTTAATGATTTTAAAATTATTTTAAATCAAGCCGATAACTGGTATAAAGCCAATATGTTATTTATGAACACAGAGAAGACCCAACACTTGGTATTTACTCTTAATAGAGCAATTTTGAATGAAACGACAATTGAGAGTGTAAAACTATTAGGAATTTTTCTAGATCCTACGCTGTCTTGGCACATACATGTTGGTTATGTTCATAAAAAAGTGAGCAGGGTGGTATATTTATTGCGAAAACTAAAACTTTATGTTTCCAAAGATACGCTAAGAATGGTTTACTTTGCACTGTTTCAGAGCATCATTAGTTATGGTCTGCTCTTGTGGGGCAATGCATCTGGTATTGATAAAAATTTTATTGACTCAGAAAAAAGCCATGAGAGTTATAGCGGATGCTAATTTCAAAGATCATTGTAAGCCGATTTTTAAAAAAGAAGCCATTTTGACAGTTATAAATCTTTACATTTTTTACTGCTTGATCCATGTCAAAAATAATTTTCAAAACCTGACACTGAATAAGCACATGCATATTCACAATACCCGAGGCGCTAACCTGATCAACAAACCTTTCACAAGACTTTCAAAAATTCAAACTTCATATGAGGCCGTTGGAATAGATCTATTCAATAAACTACCACTGAATGCTCAGAGTGTTACATTCAATAAATTTAAAAACTGTTATTTATAAGTGGCTGGTAGAGAGGCCGTTTTTATGACTTATCAGAGTTTTATTCATCTGACATCAGTGATATAGTTTTTTAGTGTATTGTCTGCTAAATAGTACACCTTTGTCTCACTAACATTATTGTATTAAATTAATGTAAAATCTATTGTGTCTTCTATAATGAGTGTTTAATTTAAATTGTTAATTTTACTGTTAGTATAAGTATTCTGACGTGATCTATTGCATGTATTGTCTAATGATCAATAAAAATCTTATCTTATCTTATCTTACTAGTTTGCTATTTGTGAATAAATTAAGGAAACATTTCTAGCAAGAGTATCTTGGGATATGACGTGCATTTTACCTTAAAGCCGTTGGTCTCAAGGTCAAGTGTTAGAAAGGGCTTCTTAGGCACTTACTTCGCAGAGTAACATAAGCCATTCTTTACTTTACTTAATTAAAAAAAAAAAAAACAATCAACTGTGTTTAGTAACTTAAACAATGTTGAGCGCACCCTATCTCGGAAGCGTGCCTGTCCCATGCCCATAAGGTCCGTGGATTGAATTCACTCTCCGTTACAAGCTGACACGCGTCTTGGATTTATCATTTTGTTTTATAATTTTTATTTAGTGTCACATACTAAGAAACTCTTCGCCGATCAGCACCAAATACACATATTAAAGACAACGCATTTCAAACATTTCAACGGCTAGCCTAGAATGACAGTTTAAGTTAAGCAATCAAAAGTGACTTAGCAGTAATCCCTGATCGGCTTTCAAATCGAGCAATCGGCAAGATATTGGCAAACCAGACACTGTCAAAATAGCTTCTTTTTGCCGCGAGTGTCCTAAATAAACAAGGAACTTGGACGTAACATGTTTTTAAGTTTTTAATTATGACAACTCATAACACACTCTGTCAACTTCATACCTCCCATGCAGTACCTAAAACTACTTTTTGTGTAATAAGCACCAAGCTGCACTCTATATAAGAGTGAAAGTGTCGTATAACACCTCAAACTTAATCACGGATAACGGTCAACACAATATTAAAAGTCTTATGAAATAAAAATGATAACATAAAAATTACATATGAACCAAAGTCGTCTATTAGTCAAAGCTAGTTAAAGTTAATTTTATTTAGTAGATGGGTATCGCGTTGTATACATATAACAACTAATTAAAAACACACGATCTAAATAAAGTATTGCACGACCTAACGTTGATGTATTCAAGTTGGAATCCGTGAAAGAATTCTCAGGTTTTCTAAAGATTAAATAAATACGAGAATGATACAATATGTTTTGTTAGGTTAAATCTTGTTGTAAAATATGTCTCAAAACTTCTATAAGAGTTTATTTTTAAATAACCATTCATGAATGAAACTTGTATACTCATATTATTTTATAAATTGTTTTAAATTTAACTGGCTGCCACTTTTGTTAGAATTGCTCGAACATAATTTTCTTGTAATTGCTATACTTTTTGTCTCAGCAAGATCTTTAAATTTATGGACAACTTGAACTATGATTCCATAATGGATTGTTTGACTGCCTCGTGGACCATTTCCACGAGAGGTGAAGAATCACGAATACCACAAAGAATTTGTTTTAACTACGGTTAAGTATATTATTCACTTTTACAAGTTGAATGAGGTAACATAATGTACAAATTATTTCAATTGTTTTACACTATTGCTTTTATTATGTAAACGAGTAATAATCTTGCAGATGAAAAACACACACGCGCGCGCGCTCACGCACATGTATCATTACTGTTAACATTTGACATTTTGTCACGAGCACGTTCCTGCTAGTAAACTACGGATAATAATACCGATAATAGATTCTATACATTCAAGGCCCAAGAAAGAGAGAGTGTCCGCCAAGGAGTGAAGCGAACGCAGGAAACGTCGCCTGGGGCACGAGTGAACATAACACCTGTATATGCAGATCACCGGCAGCGGGGCGAGTATAATCAAGCCAGGAAATCGAGCTTATCAAAATCAATTAATAGGACCGGTTGTGAAAGGACTGGTTTACTGGTGGTTAAGTGTTTCCCGCCTAACACTCGCACCAATTGGCGATTGATGAAATATAAGTACACGATTATGCGAAACATGCAAACCTAATGTATCGACACATTACAGATTACACCTTGGACTGTTTTTTGGCGACTTCCTTGTACTGTCTTCGCCCAGTGACTTATGTTGCTTAGTCAGGATTACGCTGATTTTCTTTTTGTTTTTCGGTTTTTATTTTGGGTCTCACGCGTTTGTTTAATAAACCTACAACATTTCCAAATTCGCCAAGAGTTGAAGACAATAAAAAATCCGGGAATCAGTGTCGCTACAACTATAACATTACATAACAGCTTGGACATCTTCTGTTATAAACGACGTCCAATCGTACAATCAAATTAATTTGTTTCCTACTCACTTATAAAAACAACAAAAGAGAAAGTAATCCAACTGTCACAGGGGAGTGACGTGAATTATATAATGTGAAAAATATATGAAACATACCAAGTAACAATTGTTCTACTCCTTCTGCAAGTGTATTCTACGGGAATGCAAGCTAATTTACTTAAATTTTTTACAACCATCAGCCCTCAACCATTCTGACTCCAGGAGATTGAAACAGGTCGCCAATCTGCAATAATCGAATTATCTGTCATACATCCCATATGATTTATGTTCTCTTGATCTTAATAGTAAATATGTTAAGGAGTAAATCAGTAATGCTATATATGACGGCCAATACACCTATGGCCATTGTTATATTCTCTCGGTGTTGGGATAAGGAGGAAGTCAGTAACGCCCTTCATGATCAAAGACTATTCAGGTCGTGCTGGTACACCACGACGGCTGTTACCTTCTCTCGGTTACGGGATAGGGAGGAAGTTAGTAACGCAATTCATGACCAAATACGATTCAGGTCTTGCCGGTACACCCAAGGCAGCTGCGATATTCTCTGGTGCCGCGATAGGGAGGAAGTTAGTCAATGCCATGCATGGTCAGAGACAATTCAGGTCGGACAGTACTCCCATGGCAGCTGCGATATTCTCTGGTGCCGCGATAATGAGGAAGTTAGTCAATGCCATGCATGTTCAGAGACAATTCAGGTCGTGACAGTACTCCCATGGCAGCTGCGATATTCTCTGGTGCCGCGATAGGGAGGAAGTTAGTCAATGCCATGCATGTTCAGAGATAATTCAGGTCGTGACAGTACTCACATGACAGCTGTAATATTCTCTCGGTGTCGGTATGGGGGAAGTGAGTCAATGCCATGCATGCCAATTGTTCAGGGACATTAAGCATAAACGCGAATATGTTTTACTGTTTCAAGTTCATGACAATACGTCACCTTCTTACTGACCTTTATATATGAGGACAACTAATGCTGAGTTTTAACATTTTAAAATACTGTAATGTCTGGCTTGGCAAATTCCGGGCTGGCCCAAAATAATAAAGGGAAGCTTAATACGTCATCTACATTGAAACTAATTCTATTATCTTGGAAATAAGCTCAAATTAATTAACATTATTGGTACGAATATAAACCAAACAATCTGTTTTGATTAGTAACAGAAGCCTTACGATACAGTAATGTAATTCACATGAGTTGAGTCGTCTAGTTATACCATACAATAACTATTTCATAATACAGGATTTTCAATACATTTTTTTTAAATCGCTGAAACAATTACTGAGATTTAAAGCTCCATCCTATGATCATCACTAGCGCCGGAGCCAATGGTAGTGTCATTGAACTGAACAAAGCTGTGGAGTGGAGAGGTACGAAGAAGTATATTCTTCGTTCGACCTTGTGTAAACTAATACTTACTGAAAAGTACAGTAGATAAATAGCAAACTGTTAATATACTTGCATATTTATTGAACTTGTTCCATTGTATGATGAACACGATAATAATAAATAATGAAAACAAAATTATCATAGTATTATTACCGATGCATGTTTAAGTATGCCAGAAAATAAAAATACAACATTATATGGAAGGAGGCATTTACAGTTTTTATGGTGGAATTAATAAAAATGAAAGTGAACAGGGATAATTATAACCCTCTCCTTCGCCAAAGGTTAAACGGAAGAGTGAATTTTAAAAACTCGCTGAGAATGCGTACATTTGTAATTACTCAAACGTAAGAGAAGAGAGAAGTGTTGGCCGGGCATAGTGATGCCGGTCCATGAATTTCGCATAGACCGAAACCTATGTTTGAAATGTAATGAAAATAATGTAATGCAATGCAAAACAATTGGAATAATGCCAATCCACAGACTTCTCCGGTGGGACTGGATTAGGTACTACTGCAGAAAGCATCAATCACAGAGCGACTATGGAAGCACACGGGGTACTTACATGGTGCGGTGCCGGTCTGGAACGTACTGCAAAGTGTCCGGTACGAGCTGGAGGTTATCTCAGACCCCCACCAGATTCGTGAACTAACAACACCCGTCGGCTACACTCTCGCGCAACCCAGCTACTATTTCCTTGCACATCTTTGTCTTATGGAGAAATAGAACTGAAAAACAAGACGTTATTGTAAATATACTGTTTAGTAGTCACATTGACAAATAGGAAGTGTTATTTCCAGTCAGAAGTTACCCAAGAATAAATCTGACGTGTAAAAGTCCCTAATAACCTGAAGTTTTCATTTATAACAAGTTCAGAAAGTACGCACGCATTTGAACCCAATCAGCCTAGACACAACACATCTGGAATGACCAGGGTTACATTCAGTAAAGCGTGGAAATTGAGAATTGCAGTTATCATTTAGCTAATACAACAAGCCGGATGTGGTTCGATATACATAAAAGACTAGGTCCCTCAGTGCCCTGATCACTGTACTATCTATAATCATTTCGGGAGACCAGTACTATACAGGGTGGTTTTTAATGGTCCACCAAGATGATCTTGGAAGATCTAAATCTGGCAGCAAACTTTAAATGGAAAACCTTTCCTTGCTTTTAGAGACATGCACCAAGAAATATGTAAGATATTATACATTTCCAGCAACATAAACTGAAAGGAAGTGGAGAAAGGATATAAATACTAAAGAAAATACAGGCTATATGCTGATAATTCACTATACTAACCTCCGTTCCATTCAACTGCCACACGTTCAGATGGATGTTAGTTTAACCTGGCAAACCTCCTGAAGCCATTCTGTTCCACTTCTGTAGTTGGAAAATAGCTGTTACGAGATATCGTAATCATGATTCTCATGAGTAACCAGTATAATAAACCCAAACCTGATAAAAGTTTGTCGACCAAATTCTGAGTTTAGCAATCGCGCACGACAAAGACAATGATATTACTGGCCTTGATGTCGTATTTTTGTGATAGAGCCAGCCTTGACGGCTGCTAATATTTAGCAACTTGTGTGTCATTCAAACTACTTAATACTGGAACCCCAATTACCCAACATACCGGGATTGAACAGTTATGAACGTATAATAAGTATAATAATTATATGTGTATAAAATTTAATTATATATATATATATATATATATATATATAGGCATATATATATATATATATATATATAGGCATATATATATATATATATAGTATAAATAGGTATATATACATATAATATAATATTAATATATATAATATATAATATATTAAACGGCTGGCATCCTGACAACGAAAAAGACCTCTAACACTCACCCTAACAGTTCCTCATACATTTTATGATGAGAAAAATTATTTTTTTATGGACGAAATTTAGTTTCTTAAGATAATAAACTAGATATTGCGACAAAGCAGATCTCGGGCTATTAATTTAACTTTGTTAGAAATAAAAGTTGAACCTTAAACCAAGATGTGTAAAATGTTATTTGGAATGTTTTTGGTAGAAACATAATATGGATTTATATTGTCAATTCATTAGTAGATAGAACAGCATGGTGCAATTTATGGGGCTATTTTTCTATGTCGAAGGTCTTCTATTTGAAGTCGCTGGGAACCCAAACAGCAGAAAATACTGATCCGGAAAAAAATATGGGGACAATACATGCTACTCTGCGTTTATCATCCTACATCAAAGGCTTTATAAATATTATAGTTGCCGTATGAAGATGATGACTAGTGGTCTCGGCGAAGCTGAAAACCGCAAAGAATTTAAAATTTGACATCCAGAAACTCTTGGCCAAGTTGATACAGCAAGTGCTGCGAATAGAGCTCAAACGCCCGAGTGACTTCGGCAGAGACACTGGAGGTATATCCAGTAGGACTGAAAAGTTATGAGCAAACGAAACCTTTCACAACCCAAAAGAACGAAAACGTAAATGGGCCCCCCTACAATGCTCTCCCCTCCCCGGGTACACAAAACGACGTACATATGTTGTTATATGTACACAAATAACAACATATACAGTGTAGCATATGGTTAAATAGTATTTTTTAAATTGTACATATAACATTTTAAGTTATACAATGTAGACTAGAAACCGTCACTGGTGGTTACTTATTTTTCTTTTAACTGGTCTTGGCAAAGTTCAAGTGAGATAAATCTTTTGACAAGTTTTGACAGGATACCAGGTTGTCTGTACTCCAAACTTCTAAAACTTTCTCTAAATTCAATATCTCTAAAAAGCATTATTCAAAAACTTTGTTTTCACTCTTACACTTTTGAAATTTATATTATATTTCCTTTGCATATAAAGGACGATGTAAAACAATTTTGAACACAACTTTTGCTATACCTGGAACTAGAGTGTGAAATGGAATAATACCAAACTAATAGTTTTAGGGAAGACTGGTGGTTAAAGGCTTATAATAAGTAGTGGTTTATTGGTGTTGTAACTGCTACAGACATTTTGGCGTTAATTCACATCATATTTATCATTAACAGCATATAAAAAGCGAAAGTAACAAAACTTTTAACAAGGGGGTTTTATAGAAGATAACACGAAAATCGGAACGAGAACTCTAGGTGTGGTCGTAGTTTTATCGTTCTTCTACCTTAGTCCCAAGAACGTACAGAACTTTAAAATTATAAAGAAAGTTCTACAGAAGACTCTATAGAAAGGATAAGGCCGAATCGGGCTCATGGTCAAAACATTCCACTGCAGATAATCGCAGATTCTCGAAGGTCACCGCTTAACTGTAGCCCCGGTCACTTTGTAGGGGAAATAATAACAAGTATATAATCTACATTTCGAGAAAAAAAATATTATTGCAATTATTGAATCTCCATTTAATTACTACTTTAAATTACATCAAATGATCTTTTGATAAGATATGAAATAACTTTAAATGATACAGATGTACAGTCTATGTGGGGAAAAGTTATTCTTCTTCGTCTTCTGTGTACTAAAGCATATATTTTTGTTTTGAGAATAAATAAGTTTTTGATTTTATTTGAATAAATTCGTTAAATAGTGACTCGGTGCTACGTTAATAATATAAGGAATAATTAAGTGAATATAAGATAAAATAAGGAAATGATTTAAAACCAAATTTATTCCCAAAAAGTAACATATTACAACTGTTCTAAAACATAGAGAAATTATACAAGCCACTCTAATAGAGCCTAGTGTTGGGTAACAATCTTCAAATCCAGTAACATTACTGCCCTAGAATTACCATATATTTCGCAATTGTCTTATACTGAACCACATGTATATGAAAGTGGCAAAAACAATGAGGTTCCGACAATCCAAATTTTTCTAGAGAGAAGCCTTTAACCCTGTTCCAGAAATAATTCAATACTTCCTACAATTTCCATTGCCAATTTCTTATTGGATTTACCCCTTTATTCCATAACAACAATATGAATTTCGGAAAAGTGTATATGGACCTTTAAAAATAATTATTAAAATAACGTTATTATATATAGTTTTAATTTGATATCAGGAATATGCTTATTAAAGCTGTCGGTAATATTTAAACACCCAATATATTGCACATTCCATTAATTAATTATATTTGCAATATAGGCTAATCCTTGCAGTCGTGAGCGCTGAAATCTCTGCGATCTGGGATTTAGAGATCCCAGTATTATTATATGCGGAAATGTCACCACCCACCACCCTTGTGCTAACGTGCAGGACATTGTTTCTCAGTTACTTTACATCAGTGATGATGTACCATTAGTAAATAATGAGATAAAAATTATGATATTTAACGAATGATTCTGATTTGTATTTAGTTATTTTATTATGAGATATGTATTAATTTTTCTTTAGTAATATTTCATCCATCGATAATTTAATTGGGAGTCTTAAATGTTAATTTTATGCAATACAATTATGTATTATATTTTTACAGTTCGTCCCAAATTTTATGCACACTGAAAGGATCTTTTAAGAAAATATAAGAGATACAGCAAAGGTTAAATGGAGTTGTGAGTAATAACAAGACCAACAAATAAATGTGGTCAGGTTGCGTCCTTCACTCGCTGCGCTCAAAAAACTGATTTTGGTCAAACATTTCAAACTGGCACAGCTATTTTATTAGTACCTATACTGGAAAGTTTTTTACATAAAATCTAAAAGTTTCTTCTAGTTTTTAAATATCGTATATTGTAGTTTCCAAGATCCCTTCAGTATGCATAAAATTTGGAACACACTGTACAGTAATGTCTTATCTGTATAGCAAACTTACCAGAGGTCAAAAGATGGTGACCAGCAAGGCAACTCTCGTTCTTCCTGCTTGTCAGCGAGATAGAATTATCACGCGAGATAGATGTATATATTACGCCCAGAAGAGGTAATTTGAGACATAATGTAAATCTCAGTTAGTTGTTATGTACATGTAGTAATATTATGTAGCTCGGCCATGTGTTCTTTGGTAGATGGGTTATAAAAATAGAATTTTAGGGTTTATTGGTCAGGATTCCTAAACTAGAGATAAATAATGAATCCAATTTTGACAATATATGGACATTAGAATTTCATTTAGAAATAAAAATAATAATATTAACATTTTATCAACGGAATGAGCTCGACAAAGTTTCTAAAAGAATGTTTAATTCAATAAATTTTTATTAATAATTACACCGTTTGATTGTATTACCGACAAAGGATGATGTATCAACTTGTTGGACTATTCAAATAGATTTAAAGTAGTTTTAAATTATTAAACGATATCTCTTACACGCTCACTATCTAAATTTGCAATTATTAAATTGCAGTGAATAGCTATAATTGTTGAGTAGTGTGAGGGTTGTGATTTGTAACACAGAAAGGTTTTTGGGGGATTGCGCCACTATAGTTTTCAGTATCTATACCCATCCACTTGGTGTGTTGGGAGAATATTCGTCAAAATACAAAAAGAAACCTGTTAACAAAGGATGAGTTATTATATGAATCAAGTACAGCAAGAAAAAACTACAGAAGAATTGTGCAGTAACGGAATTGAGAAGACGTATTTGTATAAATAACAAGGTAGAACGCTCCGTGAGCAATTTCAAATGTAATATTCATAAAAGATTAGCTAGAATTGACAAGTCTGTGTCGAATTATAGGCCAGTGCCTTGAAAATGTCAAAGAACTAAGAAAAACAGTAGGCTTATAGACATATTGAGGTTATAGTTTAATTTAGACAACTGTAAGCTGTAATGGATGACGTTAATAAAACCTAGCAATTGGTATGACTAAGGTTTTCCTAAGCAACTTCTAGGATTTGTGTCATTAATATAGGTTTGCTCTAACTAGACCTAGTTATAGCTAAATTGTTTCGGACGCCTTAGTTATTGATAGGAAACTAAATGAATAAAAATATACTTCTATCTTTGAATTTAGCAACAGCTAAGAAATAGTTAAGTCTAATCCATGGCGTGCTAGGTGGTTGTTTGTTTGTCGGTAACCTCCCGATATGGCTGCGTTTTTACAATTACGCAGTTTACCCCGGGAACTAAAGTGCAAAGGTTTATTAAGGTTTGACAGAGAAAGCCTTGAACTTTTTGTTTCAGAGTTGTTAAATGTTTCAGCGAACCCTGCAAAAAAACTGCAACTGTTGATTCTTAACTTTATTTTCCATGTCTAAAGGTTCCAGTCGAGACATACACGCGTATGAAACAAGAGGCAGAGATATTCACCGAACTGACACGCAGAATTGTGAGTTACGAACACTTAAACTCACAGGTAGGATTTCGTTTTGTGAACAAGTTGCCAGAATAAATTAAAAATGCCTCCACGCCCAAGGCGTTAAAAGAGCGCTTGATACGCCTTTTAGCGTCCCAAGCGTTTTATAGTGCTGACGAGTTTATGGCATACGACTGGGTGACTGTACAATCAATATACTGAAAACCGGCACTGGATGTGAGAAAATTCGCAAAAGTGAATGTGGTATGATTTAGAGTACTGTAAATTTGACTGGGGTTTCGATGTGGTGTTCATTTAAAAATTCAAATAGTACTTTGACGATTTTGCTATACATTTTTTATGTTCTGACAAAATAAAATATTTTATTTGATTCGGTTTTAAATACACATATTATTCCGAGGAAGAAAGTGGAAAACTTCCTAAGGTTTATTACGGCACCCGGATTTCAGCAAGGTATATAGCTACTAATCTTCTCTACAGATTCGATAAGGAAATGATTAAAATTGTCAGGAGTTAGCTCATATGACTTATTTACAGATTTCCTGGTTATGTTTAGTATTTGTATCACTGTACTCCAAGCTTATTTTGTCTTATTTTTTTATTTTTCAATAATACCACTGTTATAACTAAGTTTAGTCCTCCAAGTATCAGATATATACAATTTGTGTGTATGATTGTGTCTTTCCCTTATGGCCTCAAAGTCTACGGAGCAGCTGTTCATCAAATAATAAAGCTTGGATAGGCTTGCTTTAGATTAACAAGGCTTACATGATACCATTTACAGCATACATTTTTCCTTTTAAAAGAAACAGATTTAAGTGCAATAGAGGTATTCGGTGCCCATAAAAATAAATCCAAAAATACCTTTAATTCACTATTTATGTAACATTCAGTTCTATATACACTAATCCAGTTGATTTGATTTACAATATTAACAAAATGGACTAATCCAAAGTTATTTGCAGGTCTGTTAATACAGTATTACTATGTTTAAGACTATCATGTTCATTGTCTTATTCTAGTTTTCATTAAGGTCCTTGCTCCAGGGAGTCAGTAAACAGGATAGATAGCATTATGGTCTAATACCATGTTGTCAATGACAGTTGCATTTCACGGAACAGAATGAACCGATTTGAGAAGGTAATCGATACAGGAGCCCCTTAGGACTAGGTCGAGTGATACGATTAAACGTGATATGCAGGCCAATACTGTCAATAAGGTTACGTAGTTGAACAGTATTATTGTCAGAGTTTAAAAAGGCTACGCTACAATCAGCAGCAACAATAATGTTAAGTTTTACCCCATACACACAAGTTAAAACTGTGTAGAGTTTATCGAAGGACAGTATATTACCTGAGGGAGATCTATACAATGTCACAATAACAGTATTCAAGGTAGGCAATGCCATAACAGATACCTCACAAACAAGTTATTCCGCAACTACCACAGTTATATCATAAACCTTAAATTCTAGTTCCTCTCTAATCAAAATCAAGGACCACAATGCTTTTTTATTGTTCTAAAAAAAAGGATGCAACAGTATAGACTGTCAAATCAAAGATGCTAGTTTCATGTTCTTTCGACTTGTGTTTATTAATAAAAGTCACATCACTAAGTTGGTTTTTGTCATCATAGTAATAAAGTCAATTTAATTTGTACTGGCTGAACATTTCAGTATAGCAAGTTCAGAGGCTGTCCATATTTATTTGGAATTTCACATGTATTCAGAGAAGGCTTAGGCCTATTTATTTTAACGGCACTAGACTTCAGAGGCTTTACACTTTAGTGTTTGAAAGAAGTATGAAGTTACTCACCATTAGGTTATGTTGTATTTCCGAGCCTTTAAGTTTAAATGGTTCTTAAAGCTAAACCTATTCACATGAACACCAGTAGGCCAAAACTCAGATCTAAAAACAGTTCCCCACTTATCAGCAAGAATTATTACTTTAGAAAAGGAATATTCATATGGATATTTGCAGTCATCAACATCATCACTAGCACCACCATTACCAGTTAAGCCGCAGCTATTGCGATTCATATAAGTTTCCATTTTTCTGCTTAATGTATGCCGAGATTTTTAAATTTGAAAATGTTCAACGTTCACACAAGGTCTAGGGATAATCAGAACGCCTACTGATGTCGACGACAAAGCTTTCTGATTCGTACCTAACACGTGAAGCTCGTCAATAACAGTTAGTATGTGAAGAAAACAGCCAGGATACATCTCATCATTGTCCTTTAAATCCAAACGGAAACTTTCCAAGCACTTTGGCCCTGGCAGATTGTAGTTATTGCAAGACCATGATTCATTATTACCAATATCTAAATATTCTTGGTGTTCTTCATCACATCGATACACGTCGAATATGGAACCAACCTACACTTTCCATAGCATCGAACTGCTTTACTAACGTTGTAAAGCTAATGTATGTGTAGTAATGTTGTACTACTTTTACACACGTCAAAATTTAGATTAGAGTTCTTTTCCACCATCTCGAATAAAAAACGACTTATTTAGTACGAAGATAATTGTATTTAAAAAATCATATATTTGCTTAAAACATTACATTTATTTACAAAATTTTAACTGTAATCCTTGTCCCTGTTAATATAAATTTTCTTTATTCGTTATTTTTCAAGGGTAATTTTAAATATTAAAAAGCAATCCTGTAAATGTCCGTGTTTAACCTTATTTATATTATTTTATTAAACAAATCAGATCTTCACTGAAACTAGTACTTTTCATAACAATATGACTCTGGATTGTATATTATTGATATTATTGAATATATAAACGAGTTGAAACATGAAAGTCGGTGGAAATATATACACATTACAAATAACTGTTTAAGTTCTTATGTGGGTTAAGTATTATTTGCCATAATCGTGTTTAGATAAACAACGACAATGCTTACTGGGCATAGTCACGAAGTACTCAGTGTTCCTGATTGGGTTAACGTTTTTGTCACTTCATTATTTTTCAATTTTCTGTTTTCCGTCTTCAGCAGAAGCGGAAAGTACACTGATTACCAATCCAATTATTTCCTAAAACAATGGGGATGTTTGTGACCTGCCATAGGAATATGACCAGAACAAATTTTATAAACGCACTTCTTTGCTATGACATAAATTAGACATGTTATACTTCACAAACAATACATACATTCTTCTTCTTGGTTTATACATTTGTTCAATCAATAAGACGTTGCCCATTAATTTAGTTTTAGGTGAAACGAAAGGATTCCAGAACGTTATTGTAGAACGTTTGGGAAAATATAATATTTATGTCCAGTTATTACGTGGAAAATTAATTTATATGATCTTTAGGTATTCTTCTGTTTTGCCTTTATTACTAAATTGTCGGCTTGTATAATATATGAACAAAATAAAATTTCACTTTCAGTACATACTTTTGAATAACATGAACGACTCCTTTGAATAGTTTATGTACACGTATTTACTTTTGCTAATGTACTCTTGAATAAAAGAAAACTTCCAAAACAAACACAGCATTGTTTAAGTCAGAGTCAGACACAATATCATCTTGAAACACTTCCCCTAATGAAGATGTTTCGCTTTTAGAAGAAATATTCCATAAAATAAGAATCAGTAAATTATATCCGTTTTTTTACAGTATTGCTATTAAAAAGATTATATTATCGTATACTAGTTATAATTGTGAGACACTTGGGTTGACCAGATTGTGAACTAATTATGTATATTTAGTCTCTTCCCTTCCTTGATGATTTACGCATAACGTAATGTTTATTGTACTATTGTTGAACGCATAAATCTAAAATTTAATTTCTTATTCAGTGTAAAGAGAGTGTCTATACTTATTTTATAATTCTCTGCCAGCACAGTAGTGCCATCTGTTACAGGCAGAGCAGGATCTCATTTAATTATCGTACTATTTAAAAGGAGAGGTCGATCCCCTTCTAAGCTTTGTTCTATCCGCCCTCATGGGCCACTAGCCTGTGCGAGGATCTTATCAAACAGAATAAAGGGGAGTGTCGATACAGTACAAGGTCGATGGAACTGATAAAAAGTGCTTCGGTCACAGACAGAATTTGAACCGGGGCCTTTTCTAACTCAGACCCAAAGTTTTATGTCTTATACCGCTCGGTCATCGACACTCCCAACATCTACTCTTTCTGATGTACTCCTTCACATCTACCCGTTAGTCGAGCCAAATTATCCTTCTTCCACTCTCGCCAGTGTCTGATTTACGCCCAAGTGACTCGCAGTCAATCTTTGTTTTCTACCAATACATCCTTCTGCTGCACCTTCCTACCTTTACCAAACGGATACATCGTTGCAGTTCTTGCCTTTCCCAAAGTGCCTGTACAAGAGAGCCTAATTTTAATCGACAGTTGGGAAAGCGCCTCGGATTTCTCGAAACCTTTGCCAGCATAGTCATACTACGACTCCCCTTCGTACCCTAACTTCGTCTGGCTTACGAACTGGCGCCGCCACGTCTCACAGTGGGCCAAAGTGTGGGGAAAACTGGCCAAAAATAATATATAAACATTTGAAACTTAACCCTTTTGAGCTATTCTTAGAAGAGGTAAATTAAACTAAAAAATGTTACATTTGAATTCTTTATCAGCGGCCCAACAGGAGCCACACGATTATGGTGCCTATGCGTGTATCCCTTAAGGACTTCCTGCAGTCGATGAGTAATCGTTCGACGAAAGTTTACTACATATACATGTAATTTTATATTAATGCCGTGTAGTTGTGGGAGTAGAGTATTTACTATTTGCCTGGAAAAAGTGGGGAAAACTATAATTGTAAAACCCGTATTAGCTTAATATGAGGAACATATTCATATACTTTCCTTATTCTGTAATTAATTTAAAGTGTATAATGAAGTACACTTTTAACTATGTTTCAAAGGAACCTAAAGCAAAAATATACATGCACACTGTTCTATGAACTTTTAATGTTCTAGCTACCATATAAAAATGTACTAATTCAATCTATATAAAATTAAAAAATTTAACAGTCAATTAGTTTTTAATTAGAATTTGTAGTAATTTTGAAAGAGAAATTGGGATATTACAATTTGTAATTTCAATTGAAAAGTACGAATATATATATATATATATATATATATATATATATATATATATATATATATACATTTGAAACTCTTTATTTAGCAACAGCATAGAAAATATCAATTTGAAAATTAAACAAAATATTACGTTCAAATGCTACTTTCTGTCGGTTAAAAGTAATTAACTATAAACAATAAACTCATTTAATAACTTTGTAAGTTAAATAAATTACGAACACAATTGGCAACTCTTGTGCACATTAAAATAATGTACTACACTAAAATAAATAGTGCAAAATGTAACAAAGTAACTATCTCATGAAAACGATCGTTAAATGATTGATACTGTAAATGTATTAATCAAATGTAGTCGTAAAACAATTTAGTAGAGAATTTGATCAATATCGTTGTTTTAATCAAACCAAATTTATTTGAGTGCCTTTACAATACAAATATAATTTGGTTGACTTTCATTCAAAGTTCATAAATTACAAAAACTAACGTTGAAAAATAATTAAATGGAGCAAATATTTAAGGAAATATCTACAGGTAACATTTTTTATTGTATTTACATGAAATGAATTTTGGAAATAGCGACATTTTAATGTGCGAATACATGTTAGTTCTTTTACGCAGTAGTCTTATTTGTTATCTTTTTCAGTTACTTTTTGACAATCCAACATTTCTTCGTTATATTCCATGGTGTGGCCAATTTCGATCTCAGATAAACTGGATGAATCAAATTCTCTGTCTTCTTCAAATCGAATAATCAGAGCTTCATGCATTAGTTAAGCTAGAGCTGATAATGACATGTTACCTGATATTCCTAGATCGAATGTTAGATAAACCCATTTGTGTTTAACTCACACTTGTATGGGAAAGCCTTAATGCTGTGTGACCCTGACCTCTTAACATGATATCAATTTTGCAGATTTTTTTCGGCGGGCCTAAATCATTTGATTGCTTCATATAATGTCGCCTAACTGATGCTTTGTTCTTTATAGCTTTCAGGATGTCTTATGTAGCTTGTGTAAACTGGCGTAAAAACGTGTACCGCCAATTTAAAATGTTCTATCGTTCAATCAAGACTTTCCTCTTCTAACCACATTTCCTCCACTTTAAACCTATTTTCTTTAAAAACACGTATTAGTGTCCAGTTACTCTATGTAAACCCTACTTTTTAACGTAGTACTGGTAACAATATTTTACAAGCTGGAATAACCTTTAAGTTTTTGTAAAAATCAACTGTGACGTCTAAAATTACGTTCCTTCCAAAGATATTGGCTTGTGACTACAAGACCGCTTCTTATTTTTTCAGGGCCACGAGGTTTTTAATTTAGCGTGTTCTTTACTTGTTTCCGAATCCTTTTTACAGATTTTTCGTACTCGTTACAATACTTTGCAGCCCACACAATTTTCTTTGACATAGGACAAATCAACGATTACTCCTGCGTTTCTTTATCACAACACTGAATTACTCTTTTGGTCACATAACATACATTCTCTCTCACCAATACGCATCGTAGCACCAGTCTTTCGAACAATAGGAAACAACTGCAATATTAGCATGAAAAATCAACTACAACATTACAAAAGCAAAGGCGTCTATTAAAGCTGTTAATCTGAAAAAATAGCTTACAGGATTATCAGTGAACATTCCTACTATATACAAAAATAACCTCTTAAATCAAATTAATTTGAATTCTTACAAGTAGTTTATATCATAATCTGGATGTATATTACAGTCAGTTTAATGTTTAATGATTTATTATTCTCCAACTGAAGTAAATAATGGCGTACTAATACATTTTTGTTCTCCAGTGTTAAAATGGATAACGTAATATTGATAACAAAATAGTCTGTGCGTGTTACTGACGTAGTGCCTGCAAAATCTGATGATACCGCTACAATACACATCTGCACCGTGTGCTGGGCCAGGGCTCGTCTCGTCACTCGCCTACAATATAAATGTGGTCGATAGCGTAACTCTTATAAAAGTGTTTCAGGAAACTGAGATTTGTTATACACACGTTTTTGTTATATTTTGGATTAATGTTCGAGAGCCAGAATAACTTAGGGGAGTCGTGATACCACAAAAAATAGAGCCAGCTTTAGGGTACCGTGGATTTAAGCAATAAGAAAATACAAAATTTGTATGATACATATATAGAAAAATCCCATTACAGAAGTTGTGTCTCGCCACATAAAAAATCCTACGCATTCAAAACGATATTCTCACGGCTTTAAACCCAGAAGCATACAATAACATAGCGGTAATTTGTAATTGGGGTGCGATAGTAGCACACGCCATAGCGAGTACAGGCAGAAATTTCTCAACTAAGGCAGTACAGACGCTTACACGCTTTAACTCCTATTATATTACACTACCGGTACTACAACTGTTTCACCATACTTAATTCGTAATATTGTAATTTTGATAAACCCTTCTCATCCACTCCCCAATTTTGTCATCCAATCAGAATGGCAAAGCAAATAGGTACATGAAAAAATATAAATTACTCTTTAAGAAATAACAATAGAGTAACTTGAGCTAGAGTCAGGGTCCAGGTCCAGGTCCATGACAGGTCTCTGGGATGGCCTCGTGTGCTCTCCTCGTCCTTGGGAAGCTTCTGAGAAACAAGCTTAATGCGCAGATAGCGACTACTTCAGAGAAGAGCCGGTGAGGGCGCTGAGGATAACTTGGATACTGCGCTGGGCGGGGGCGGCCTCCGTCACTTCTGCGTCGGCAACCGAATTTTCCTTTGTTGCTGGCAGGATAGTTGGGGCATGTGCCACTCCAACTTCTGCCTTGGAATGACCAGTTGGTCCTCCGTAGATCTCGGTAAGCGAGGCAGGCGGTTTTCCGGGTTTCTCGACTTCCTGCGTCGCCTCTCATTCTCTGGAGCGGAGTCTTCGTCTGCCTCCACTGGGTTGCCGTCCCGGGCTGGTCTTTTTACTGGCTGGGCAGTGGATCCCCTTGCCGGATTGTCAGGGTTGGGCCTCCGGCCTATCCTGGCCGCTGTCCCCTTGGCGTCCTTGAAGGCTTTGCAGCCTCTGCGGTCACCGCCACAGTTGAAGCAGTGATTCTTGTCCCTTAGCCCTTTCGGGCAGTTCGTCCCCAGGTGGTTTTCACCGCAGCAGACGCATTTCCGTGGCCTTCTACAGTTGCCGGAGCCGTGGCTAAACCTTGGCACCTGTAGCATTGTGGTGGGCCGGCGGGATTCTTGTAGGGCGTGATAGAGACCCTCACAAGGAGCAGGCTTCTGACATTGTAATTGTCTCTTGCCCGCTTCGTGTCCTCAGTCCTCTGTGAGAACATCGGAGAGCTCCAGGTCATCGGTGTCTGGCAAGCCGCTCATTACAACTTTGAGCGATTTATCTCGTTCCAAGCTTTTGGGCCCACATGTAGAGCTGAACTGCCGATGTAGATAGTGTGAACGACAATACCTTATATACTCAGCGATCAGCTGATAGAGGTTTCTTACAAACCTTTATTCATGATGACCGGTGGAAAAATATGTAATGTTATCACAGAAACTTTTTAGGCTCTTTTCTATTATATTACTGCATTTCTTAAACATTTTCAATACAGATGCAATGATATGAAATTAAACGTTCTATAAAAAAAATATATGAAATTATATATAAGATAAAAAAGAACTAAGATAGATAAGATCTTTTTTTCTTCGCCTGGTAAAATAAGATATCTTTACTTTACTTTACATGTAAAACCATGATGGCAACGATAAAATAGCTGAATAAATCAACGTGTAAGCGAACTCAGTTCAATGATGTGAGATTTTAACATGTGACATATTAACACATGTAGCCAACCTATCTCCAACACATTTTGGGGTGGCTGCTTGCACGTCAAACCTATATGTCACAACTCACAATCTTTTTTGATCATCACTTTTAGTTAATGAGTAAATGATTAAATTATTTGAATTAATTACATTTAGAATTTAAAGTTCCCAATTTTGGTTACATAGATACTTGATAACAGTCGTCTCCGAGTAAGCAATTTAAATTTGATTAAATCATATAATGCAATATTGCATAAACATGGTGTACTGGTGTATGATACTGCAAATAATACACTGAAATTAAGACTACAGTGCCCAACTAACTTGATGTAATTTATATTTGTGGTGTATTAAGCATCTAACTTAATTGTTGCTTACTTAATCTATATCTGATATTTCACGTTTCCAGTCTTTTTACTTGGATATCTGGTAAAATACAGTTCTCTTAAAGCATGAATCATAAATAGAACATAAACATGATTTACATGTGACGAGATACAAAAAGTCGGTGACGAAGAAGTTTTAAAACGTGAAACAGACCTCTTTTGTAGTCTAGAAGTGTCTGATGTCAAACGATGTAGAGTTCGTTTTTAAACTTCTTACTCGCTAACTTTTTGTATCACTATAGACGTGGACTCCAGATTCCAGGACAGTATCAGATTTTCAATGCTGCACTAAGCGTATGGAGAAATGGAGCTAAACTTAACTTTTCAACCCTCCCTACCATAGCTATGTTATGTGTGGTTGCCTTTAGTTAGCACAATACTGCCGAGGTCAGAACCTATAACCTCTTCTAACCAATTCTTTTTTAACGAAGCACACACACAGCCATCTTCTCTCTTCTAAAGTGCTGTACTTTTTCGTGCGCATGCACCTGGTAACTTCCTGATCCAAACCTTGTCTTCTTTGATAATTCCGATCAGGCTGAGCTGATCTGGCGGGCTTTTTCAAACTATCCTCACTACATTCATTTTTCTTTTCTTACTACTCTCACCTGTCGAGTAAACTTCCAAAAAATCTATCTATAACTATCCTAAATCTAAATTTTTTCTGTATCCAAGCCAAGGTGTAACAGCATATACCGAGGGCTGCGTGATCAAGGGAGTGCTTTGTCGTTAATATGCGAACTCTGGATACCTGGCGACCTCCAGTTTAAACTTAGCCTTCCCCAAGTAGAGCGGGACAATGCTTGGGGTGACCTTTAGATCTCCGCTACTCGTGGGAACAAAATTAGTAAAGAAACACACAAAAATGAAAACAAACTAGAGAGCTCTTGTAGCACTCAAAAAGTGGATGAAATTTCACAAAACATAGAGGGATTTATTATGGGTTCCGACCCTAGCAATCCTGAACAAACTCAAAAAACAGGCGGACTTCCTAGTATAAGTCCTCAAACCTCCGACTCGGCTAAAGTCGATACGGATGAAGAAGACGCAATACTGGTGGGCGAACACCAAAAGGAAGAGGGAGCAAAAGCCGAAAGGCTGCTCCCAGTTCTGCCTAAACTATGTGGAG
Source organism: Homalodisca vitripennis (assembly GCF_021130785.1). NCBI lineage: Eukaryota > Metazoa > Arthropoda > Insecta > Hemiptera > Cicadellidae > Homalodisca > Homalodisca vitripennis. Next base: position 70,867,247 of record NC_060215.1, read on the forward strand.
CCGCTAGGAAACGTATGATCTGGTTTCGGAAAAGAGGATCTCCACGACTGAACAGATGGAGGACAAAGAGCTCTCTGTCGGAGAATGGAACGTGCTGCGTAGAAGTGACGAGGGAAAGTCAGTACTACTTACCCTGGCAGTCGACTGCGCCACAGCAAAAAAACTTGAGAAAGAGGGTCCATGGATCGGCTACAAGTTTGGGGAAATTCAGCTCAGACTGTAAAAGAAACACCAAGGAAACATGGAAAAACCTACAAAGTTAGAGGAGACTTCAGAGACATCTGAGACAGTCACCATGGAAAAAAGCACCGCTGAAGAGATAGATGGAAGTGGAGGAGACCACGAAGGTGTCAGAACAATCTGTACATACCTTACCTGAAAGGTGTACTCCACAAGCCAGTGCAGCGGTCGAAAGCATAAAACCAACTTGTTCCCTCTTCTTGAAGAGGGGACCCTCTCTAAAAGGACCATCCGTCTCAGTCCGAGGAAGAAAAGGGGACAGCGTCTCCAAACAATCCAAAATGAGGGACAGGGATGGACCACCAGGGGGAGGTGGAAAAAAGGCGTAAGTATGCGCTTAATACAGATAAACCTTCACCATGCTAAGGGCGCAACCGACATCTTGGGAAGAAGGTTTATCTCAACAGGCCTGGATATCGCCCTAATCCAGGAACCTTGGATCAATAGATGTTGCATCAGAGGATTGACGACTCAGGTAGGTAATCTCATATATGATCGATCAACTGAAAACTCCAGAACATGTATTCTAATTTCAAAACAAATAACAGCCTTTCCTATTACAGATCTAATAACAAGAGATCTGGTGGCGGCTATAGTGAAAGTGGCATCACTGCAAGGGGTGAGAGAGGTTACTATAGCCTCAGCCTATTTCCCCAACCCGTCAACAAGCTGCCCACCAAAAGAGATAGAAAGACTATTGCAGAGCTGCAGATATAGAGCTTCGGCCCTCATTCTCGGTTGCGACTGCAATGCTCACCATATCTACTGGGGAAGCACAAACATAAACCAAAGAGGTGAGGAACTTCTACAGTTTATGTTTAGTAATGATTTAGTTTTATAAAATAGAGGGTCAAGTCCAACCTTTATTATTAGAACTAGGAAAGAAGTCCTAGACATAACCCTATCCACAGGACTCAAAAACATAAACATTGTAAGGTGGCACGTCTCAGAGGAGGCCTCACTATCGGACCACTGTCCTATTAGGTTCGACATGGAGGAGATACGGGAGAAAACGTGACCCAAAGGGTACCTAAATCTACCAACTGGAAGGGATACCGAGTGTCCCTAGTAGAAGAGTTGGAAGAAACAGAACCCTTCCAGGAAAATGAATTTGACTTAGAAAGGTCTGAACAATTAGTAGAACAAGCTATAATAAAGGCCTACGAGAAAAACTGCCCTCCCAGGCAAAACAGGCTGAAGAAAGACGTGCCGTGGTGGACTGGGAGGTTGGAGACATTAAGAAATAAAACTAGGAAACAATTAAAATGGGCAAAAAGGACAGACAATTGGCTCCCTTATCTACACGCCCAAAAAGAATATAAGAAAGAACTTAGAATGAATACAAAAAGAACCTGAAGACATTTTTCAAAAACATCAATAGCCTACCTGAGGCTACCAGGCTTCAAAAAACTCTCCAAACTGATCACACTAGCCATATGGGGACCTTAGTAAAGGCCAACGGTGACCTAACAGTGAACAGGAAGGAGACCTTAGAACTGCTTCTGGAGACGCACTTCCCGGGGGGTCACTTGGCTCGAAATGAGGATATTTATTCTCTAATCGGGGGGGGGGGGATCCAGCCGGGAGGTTGCTAAAGCCAGACAGCGGTCTAACAGACTATTTACACATGAAAGGATTAAATGTGCTATAAGATCGTTCAAGCCATTTAAATCTCCTGGGGCAGATGGAGTTTTCCCAGCCCTTACATACTATTAAATACTCTTTGCATTCTGTTTAGAATCAGTTTCGCCTAAGGATACATACAAAAAAAACTGGAGGACAGCACTGGTGGTGTTTGTACGGAAAAAAGACAGGGATCCGATGAATCCCAACTCGTTTAGACCAATAAGCCTAACCTCCTCCATGATGAAAACTATGGAAAAAATAATAAACAGACACATAAGGGACGTAATATTACCAGATCACCCACTTAGTCCCATACAACACGCTTACATAGAAGGTAAATCAACTACCACCACTCTCCACAGCTTAGTGGGAAAGGTAGAGAACACCTTCGAAAAAAAGGAAGCCCTAGTCAGCGTCTTTATGGACATTGAAGGAGCTTTCGACCGAGTAGCATATCAATCCATGTAGACTGCGATGGAACGTTTTAGAGTTCCCCCAGATGTAGTCATATGGATAGTAGCTCTCCTAAAAAGCAGACAAGTAAAAGCAAAGTACGGAGACGAATCTGCCGCAATCACGGCCCAGAAAGGCTGCCCCCAGGGGGGAGTTTTGTCTCCTCTCCTGTGGGCGATGATGGTGGATGATCTTCTAAGCAAAGCAGAGAAGAGGGGAACTAGGCTACTATTTTATGCGGACGACCTAGTGCTTATGATCAAAGGAAAAAACAAAGGCATGCTGGAACGTCTAATAAAAAAAGAACTAAACCTCATAAGCAACTGGTGTCATGGTGAAGGTCTACGGATCAACCCGTCTAAAACAAATATGATAACCTTTACCAGGAAAAGAAAGTTCCAGCTTACACAACCTGTTCTCGAGGGAATCAGCATCAACCAAAGAAAAGAAGTGAAAGGCCCCTTGGGGCCTGTAGGAGACTTTTTGGATTTAAATGGAGACTTAAACCCAAAATGATATATCGGATTTACAAAACCATAATAAAACCAATGGTCACATATGGTGCCTTAGTGTGGTGGCCGAAAGTAGAACAAACAACAGCTGCTAAAAGGCTACAGAGTCTTCAAAGGCTAGCTTGCTTAAGCATCACAGGAGCGATGAGCTCCTGCCCAACACTAGCAATTGAAGCGATCCTAGGATACACTCCTCTGGGGCAGGAGGTGGTGAGAACAGCCGCTCTAAGTGCAATGAAGCTTCTAGGAACAAAAGTAATAAATTTAGAAGGCCACATGAAGATATTGCAAGTATTTCCTGAGGCTGAAATGTTAACCAAAGTGTCAGATGCAATGGTTAAGAAATACTCCTTTCATTTCTGAAACAAGCAATTGGAATACTCGACGTGGAGCCTCTTTGTTATCTATTCCTGTTCATAGATCCTCTATTTACAGTAAATCATTCACAGTCTCTGCTTGTCGACTCTGGAATAATCTTCCGGATCATATCAGAGGTATTCGTAGTCGGGAACGGTTTCAGGGGGTGCTTAGGGACCATCTGTTTTGGGCCTCGTCGGGTTGACGATATCGTTGCCACGATATGGCTTTGTATGAATGGTGATAGGTGAGTGTCTGTTAATTTCCTTGTAAATTTTATTCTATTTATTTATTTTTAGTTTCATAGAGAACCTTTATTTCATTTTATTACTTTATGTAAGTAGAGATTATAATTTTTGAATGTAAAATAGTAATGTAAACTGTATTGTGGCTCTTGTTTTACAGTAATAGTATAGTTTATTAATTTATGGTTAGGTGTAAGAGAGGACTTAATAGTCCTAACCTCGCCAATTGAATATGTTTTATTTTTTTTATTGTTTTTATTTTCCGTGGGGGAATGGCATCCTCATCGGCATCAGCCACTGTCCCAGATGGGATCGTGGGTGATGTACCATCCTCGTCTTGTGCTGCAACTTCTAAGGGAGTGGCAGGGCAAGGGGAGGAAGCCACCTTCCCTTGTCACTATTCCAGTGACAAGGGTAGAAAACCTTTTCCCCCTCTTGGTTTGGCCCTGAAATTGAGAGTAGCTACCTATCCCTTCCTTTCCTGATGGTATCACCCCTACTTTACCAACAACCCCAGACTAAGGTGTTATGCGACCCGTGCTGAGAGTCTCGTGGCACTGGGGGTATATTCAGTGTCTACAACGGAGCCTTCTGGGAACCAGGGGACACCCAGTCGTAATTACCCTTATCTTCCTAATCGGGTCACTGGGAAGATAGACCGCAAATACCCGGTTCTCGTGGGATCAGAATGGAGAATGAACTAAACCAAAACAAAACCAAAACTGAAACTCAACAGGTAAGCGAAACTCAACCAGAAGAGCTACCGATTGAACAACTAAGAGTGTCTGAGATGACCCCAATGGAGGAAGACAGACTTCTCTTGTCAGAAGGCGAAGTTCGGCCGGAAGAGCCATAAAAGAAGCGGCTCTCGAGAGGCGAACTACGAAAGCGGAGGATAGAAGAGGCTATCGCTAGAGGTGAGCCGATAATCCCCCGGAAAGAAAGGCAGAAGAGGTGGGAAGAGAAAAACCGAGCTCTGATGAAACCAAACAACGAAGCCGGTTCCTCAAAAGGGAACTTGGTTGTTGTTGGGGCCTCAGAGCAAGGGAAAACTCATTCCGCACCAGCCCAAAAACAACAAACCCCAAGCTATGCAGGTGTGAAGAGGCTGCGATCGCAGCTGACACCTGAAGAACAAGCAAAGGGAGGGGAGAAAAGAAGGAAGGGGCATGATGGAGGTGTCACTAAGAAGACACCCGAAACATATGCCGAAAGGATCTCTGTGGAGAAGCTGGCTATTGTCCGGCTCGAACACCCAGAAGTGAAGCTATCGACGGAAGAAGCCATCAACCTGAAGAAAGTGCTGGGCAAACGCGCCTTTAAGGGCAAAAACGTTAGGATGTCCAGCTGTCATGTTGAAGGTGGAGCGATAGTGGTCGGCTGTGTTAACACAGAAACAAAGGTGTGGCTGGAGAAACAGGTCCAGGAGCTGAGTCCTTTCGAAGGGGTTCAGCTGAAAATGGGCCCAGCTAAAAGCCTGGTAAGGATGTTTAAAGTATTCACTTTTATCCCTAAGGACATCGAGGTGGACAGCAAGCAAGAGCTGTTCGAAGCCCTCAAAAACCAGAATGACCTTGACACGGATCAATGGACTGCTGTTGGAGGGAAATCTAGTTACTTTATGTAAGTAGAGATTATAATTTTTGAATGTAAAATAGTAATGTAAACTGTATTGTGGCTCTTGTTTTACAGTAATAGTATAGTTTATTAATTTATGGTTAGGTGTAAGAGAGGAACTTAATAGTCCTAACCTCGCCAATTGAATATGTTTTACGTTATATTCAATAAAGACATTTTTCATTTCATTTAATTTTTTTCATTTACTCCTTTAACAACCCATATATGGTCTCTATCAGAAGTAGGGAGAAATGGATTAAAAAGGTGGCTTATCCTACAAAAGGAGTCCTGAAGTTTTACACAGATGGTTTACGCCTTGACTCTAGGGCAGGATACGGAATACACGGACCTGGAGTCGACATGGCTGTCCCCGTAGGAAGACATGCCACGGTTTTTCAGGCGGAGGTCATGGCAATAGACTTATGTTCCAGAACACTCATACAAATGAGGACAAAAGGATTAAAATACCTAATACTTTCTGATAGTCAGGCTGCACTGAAGGCACTTGATACCTGTTCGTTTGATTCGAAAGCGGTCTGGGAATGTAAGAATGCTCTAGCAGAGCTGGCAATGAATAACAGAGTAACACTCGGGTGGGTACCGGGTCATGAAGGCATGCATGAAAATGAAAAAGCAGACATCCTTGCCAAAAAGGGAGCGGAATCCACAATGGTAGGGCCGGAGCCAGGTTGTGGGATAGCATTCCCCAATATTAAAGCTCTGATCAAAGTTTGGGAAAAGAGGATAAGACACAATAATTGGAGTAGAGCCTCAGGATTAAGACTATCCAAATTGTTTATCTCTCCTTACGTTAAAGGGTGGACAGCTCTCTTAGACCAGAATAAGAAAGATATAAGACTAATATTGGGAATGTTGACAGGACATGGCCCTCTAAGGAAGCATCTTATGAATAACGAGTGTAGACTCTGTGGAGAGGAGGAGGAGTCAGCAGAGCACATTTGGTTAGATTGTCCTGCCATCGTAGAAACTCAAAAAAGATACCTGGGAGCATATCTCCTCAGCCCCAAGGATATCAGAGAACAGGAGCCCTCAAATCTGATTGGTTTTTGCAAAAGCCTCGGACTTTGAGGGCACAAAATTAAAGTAAGGGAGGCGCAAAGGTCCTTTTAGGACTAAGCGTGGGGACAAACTGTCCTTTTCCCTCAGGAAGGAAAAAAAAACCGATTCTTTTGATTTAGTTGGAGTATTATGTTTTGAAACTGGTTAATCAACCGTGTCTTAACCCTAAAAACACGAAAATATAGGTTAAGTATTTAATAAGAAATCAAAATCTCTATAGTAACTACTTGCGTAGATACCAGTTGTCCTATTTTTATCATGAAATGAATCATATTTAGTCGACAAATTAACGTTTTGCATAGTCTGCGTGTTGTTAGGAATCTATGTTTCTTAAAAATGCTAACCATTACTTTAAAAAGGGTAATTTCAAAGTAAGGTTTATTTATCCAAAGTGAGGTTTATCTAAATTTAAGCATTATTACCAGCTAATGAATACGTTATTTGTAGAAAAGTTACAGATAAAAGTAGTTTTAAGTATAGAATCGACTCTAAAAAGAAAATTACGATCTTTTCACTTTTATAATGACTCTCAGAATTACTTTTCCCTTTGTAATTTGCCTAATTTCCTAAAAATTCCGTGATGTCCTATAAACTGAACTCGGATGCTGTAGGATTTATTTACATAACAATTTTAAATCATGACTGTTCCTGGTTATTGCTAAGATGTCTGACTAAAAATATTAACAAACATTACACAATTTCATTATTTCTAGTATGTACATTAATTTTTCATACAGCGAATGGCACACTGTATCAGATGACTTGTGTGATAATTCGTCATTACCATGCTTTGTGCTTTGTAACTGTGACTAGTTACACTATAGATTTTGATACTTTTCTTGCACTCTCGACCAATTTAATCTATTGATTATCTTATCAGCGTAAGAGCTAAAACTTGTGCTTATATTAAAAGTATAATATTCTTTCCAACTAGCGCCCTCAATATTTTAAAAATACTCTAAAAGAAACTAAAACAGTTTACAAAATGCAAATGGATTTCAAGTTGGAATTTATACTGCGCGGCTATGGAGGACACTTCTGAAAGCCAATCCCAATCTTTGTCATAGCAAGCCAACATTCGTTCCAAAGTACCCAAAGTTGAGTTTAATCGTTGGAATATATGTTACAATACTATTTTAGCCCCATTACAATACTATTACAATGGGCTGTTGATCTGCTTAAGAAATTTGTTCTTTTTTTGTTGAGGGTATGATTTACATATGTGTCAAATTTCATCTTTTTAGGACATCAGAAAATTTAAAAACGATACATAATTCTTTTAGATTTGCAACTCTATTTCAACCCCTGAAGAGTTTGATCTCATAAAATTGCTTTTGACTTTCTATGTAAGTCTCGAAAATGTTCATTAGTGAGTACAATTGAAGTGAACTAAATTACGAAGGTCATAGATATTTACTGCTGTAAATCTAGCAGGTCCCTGAAGAAAGATTGGCCGGACACAGGGTGAGTTTGTGAGAGAGGGGGGAAACAGCAGCCTCACTGTAAGACGTACTATTCTTACTACTACAGTTCGAGGACTTTAGCTGTGCGCGTGACTTGGAGTGTGTGGTGATGGGCGGGAGGGGTGGCGGGGTAGCATTATGCGCTGCGTCCCGAAAACATTTCCTTTGACTCATGGGTAAAACCCTCCGTTCAGGAATCGTATTGGCCCAAATAACTCATCGCACTCGCCACAATCAGTCTGTTTTGTGACAGTGCTGAGTGTAGCTTGTGCTTCGCTTTTACCGATAATGTCTGTTGAGTTAAAGTCAAAAGTTAAAAGCCTATTCATAGTCAGGCTCGTGAAATTGTGAGTAATGTTTATACATTTATGAAGGAAGAGGCAGACCATCCAACTGTTAAAATTCCGTTGTCAAAGGCTCGCCAAAGAACTGCTGCAGCAACTGGAGTGTCAGAGCGAGTTGTGACTAAAATAAACAGTTAACTTAACAAGTTGAAGGTTAGTAACATAGGTGAGGCAATTTTTACTACACCAAGCAAAAACCGTCAACGACGTAGCATAGTTGACAATTTCCATGTTGAAGAACATCGAATACCGACTGCAAAACTTTTGAGGGAGGCGCTAAGGGACAAAATATATTTCCAGGGTTGTGAGAAAAGTTCTAGGTGAGTATTAAAGGACCTGGAATTTACTTGGAGAAGGACGGCAAACAATAGGAAATTATTAATTGAAAAGCCAGAAATCCGAGAGAAGAGGATAACATACTTGAGAGCGTTGAAAAATTACAGGGAGCAAGGACGCCCCATAATTTATTTAGACGAATCTTATATACTATCGTCTCACGTATCTAACCAAACTTGGTCAAATGGCTCAAATGAAGGGTTACACGTGCCGATTTCCAAGGGCGAGAGACTAATAATTTTATCCATGCGGATGGAGAGAAAGGGTTCTTCCCCAATGCTTTTACATGTTGGAAAGCAAGCAACCATAGTGGAGACTACCACGACAATGTGAATGGGAACATTTTTATGAAGTGGATAAAGGAAAAAGTGTTACCGAATTTAGAACCAAATTCAGTACTAGTATTCGATAACGCGCCCTACCATAACATACAAATTGATAAAGCTTCTACTTCAAAAAGTAGGAAGCAAGATATGAAGGTGTGGCTTTCAAAAAACGGAATACCATTCTGCGACGATATCCTTTTATCCTGAACTCTACAAACTTGTGCAGCTATATAAACCAAGGCATGTCCGGTACGCCTTGGACGAAACTGTTCAACTACAGGATCATGACATCTTACGACTTCCGCCCTACCACCCAGACCTCAATCCCATTGAGTTAATTTGGGCCGAAGTCAACATCATGTGGTTATGAGAAATACATCTTTCACTATGTATCAAGCTATAGCTCTATGCGAAGACAAGATATCAAGTATGGGCGCAGAAGAGTGGTCAGTAAAGTGCAAGCACGTAGAGAAAATCGAAAGGGACTATGCAGCCGCAAAACCCCAGATTGACAATATTATAGAATCCCTTATTATATCAGTTGGTTCGGATACAGACAGCAGTGACAGTGACCCAGAAGAGGAGGACAACTTGAGTGGAATTGAAGAACTCCAATGAAAAAACAATCATTGTAAGTAACATTTGTTATTAGAAAACTATATTCTAAGCATTAAATATTATTGAAGTGATTGTAAATTAAATAATAAGAGAATACCAAATAATAACAATAATAGGACTTATCCTTGTTTTTCAGTTGTTATATTGTTGTTTAACGTGTTTTTGAAAATAACGTATGTGTGAATAATAATCGGCAAATCGAAATCGTGAGTTTAAAGTCGTAAGAGATTCTTGCGCCTTCATCTCAGCGGCTAGCACGTAAACGCAACCCGCCACACAGATAGCGTTCGTTTTTTGAAAGGGTAGTATTAGGGCTGCACGAGCACAGCTAAATTCCTCCAACTGTACTATGATGGAATTATTTCCAGTCCTTACCCAGCACAGCACCTCCTGCACATTAGGAGTTCACTCACCAATCTAGCATAACACTCACATAATTTCTAGCTCTCACCCACTCTTTGAGTGAAGAAAAATGTGTTGGAAACATTTCCAAAATAAAAGTTATGAGTGGTTCATTACATAAGTTGTTCAAATTGATGTTTATTAACTTGTGATATGTGTTAAGAAAGAGAAGTTCATTATACTTTTAACAACCCACCCATTTACGCACATCTTTAGTTGGTATTTTTACCTATTCCACAACCTAGACCACTCCATAAATTTCTGCAAATAGGTTTTCAAAGACAATACAAGTAATATATAGAACAATAGTTTATTTTCAATATGTATACAGTTTACAAGTTTCTTTTAAATTAACTTATAGTCAACATAATGCAAAAAAATGTTTATTATGTCTCAAGAACTTCGTTATTATTTTATTACATAAGGTTTGGTAACAACATAAAAAAGGAGAACACAAAAAACGTACCAACAAGTGACATATTATGTGAGTATACTGTACTAAGAATTATGTTCGTTTCGTTAAAATTTCAATATTGAAACTGGAATGTTTTTTTATTATATCATGACTAATTGAACATGAATCATCTATAAAACTAAAATGTGAGCATAAAACAGTAAAACTGACAAGTTCAAGTAAAATTAAGATTGACTGTGGAGAATTCAGATTAATAAAAACTAGTTGGCAAATAATTCTACAAAAATACTGTTTAAACTTATTTGTTTAAAGAACGTGGTGAACTTCGTGTCTTCCCACACCAAATGCAGCATAAAGTAATATAACTGTCACAGAATAAGAAAAGTATACAGTACATTGATTTAGTATGCATACAAAACTATATGTAGAAAACTCTGAGATATGGACAAAAAGCCTGAGAATATTTCTGTAACACGGTGAATGAACTACCTCTACTACATATTATGTACTGAACTTTCTCTGAGCAAATAAAACAAAATAGGTGACAAAATCCTAAATGTATTACAAACTGCAAAATATTGATTATTTTAAGCTGACTATATTTAGCTTCCAAAGGATATATCACAGACTAGTTGCAAGATACCAATGCTGACAGTTTATTAGCCAATCAATAAATTATAGGCATTTACCAATTATTGTATAAATAAACTATTGAAAAAATCACAACATTTTATATTTTAAGAATACATTATTTTATTTATCTAACGTTAAGGTTTCCATAACAATTCCTATATAACTTTTGTAGGACTACAATAGCTTCCCAGTAAGTAATGCATCATAATGTTTCATATGTAAGATTTAGAGATTACTCAGAATGTGTGAAATTCATTATTTGATATTCTTCTAGAATTGAATATTATGAAGAATTAATGGCAATGTTTAAAACAATTGATCAAGATGTACAATATGGATGAATGTTGCCAACCTCCAGTCTTAAATAACATTGTAATGTACTTGTTGTTGATTTTATTTGACTGTTTCAAAGAAAATCCAAGTAATCAACGATATCAACTGAATAAAAAAACATGATTAAAACTAGGTAACGATAATATAAATTAAACTAATAAATATGACTGGAGGGTTTAAACACAGGAGGAAGGCTAATAAATAGATGTACCAAAGTGTAGTAGAGTTATGAACACTGAGGGATCAATGTACAGAGTTTGAGAATAAAATCAAACAGGACGGTTTTCTAACGTAGGTAGTTGGCTGATAAACACATTAACTGTAGTATGACAGCATTGTAAAACATCCATCAATGTTGAAAGGATCTTAATAAATCTTATATAGCATATAACTTGAAACAACAGATTGTGCACAACCTAAACATATATAACAACAATGTTCACTTGATTATCAAGTAAATCATCAACTAGACTGCTACTTTGGTTGAGGTCTAGGAAATTGAAGAAAATCTTTGACTGTATTACTTCTGAGAGATGTTTAAACAGGAAATAAGGAAACGTTGTATACAGGTAATAAGACCTACAGTATTTATGTTCTTATATGAAATAATTATGATTATTATTGAATTAACATTTTTTTCTTATATTGGGTGCAAAACTGGCTTATTGTTTGAAAAAATTAATTCTCAAGATAGTAATTTCAAAACACCTATCTGTAACAAGCAAAAATTCATATAAAAATAATTTAGTAAGCCCATCCTAAATAGTTTGGGTTTTTTAGGTACAATCATTAGAAGATTTTAAAATCATCTTCATCTCTACTACAAAACACACAATATCAATTATACAGTGACATGAAAAAATTATAAAGCAGAAGATTTATACAGTCAAACAAGTTCAAGGTTCATAACTTAGAATAATTAATATCAAGCAAATATTATGTATGGATGAATATTACTTATTTAACAACCACGAATTCGATGGTATCAATCATTTACTGGGTTTCATTCTGTACAGTTCTATTAATATTATGCAAATTTATTATGTTTTGTTTCTTATAAACAAAATTACTGAATTAAATCTTTTCCATAAGTCTTTCCTCAAGAATTTGTTTTGCTCGTTATTTTAAACCTGAACATACTCCAAATATCTCAAAACAAACATTGGATGCATACTTTAAAATTTAAACACTGTTTCATAAAAATGTAAGCAATTCTTTCAATTCATATTTGTAATTACCACTATAAAAATAATCTAAGCTTGTATGAACACTTGTAAGTAAGATGTCAGCTTAACCAAAAAGCCCTTTTTATGACTTCAACAAACAAACCAAACTGACAGTCTCAAATTATGTAAACACATTTTTATATAAATCTAAGTTAAGTTCAAGAAGTAAGTGAGGGCTCCTTCCTTTGAGTGGGTTCTTTTCTAGCAGGTATGTCTTTTTCTGGTTCTTTTTTTCCAGACATGATTGCTTTTATATCCTCAGCATCCAATGTTTCGTACTTCAGAAGTGCTTCAGCAAGCATTTTATGTTCTTTTTGATGAGTTTTAAGTATCGTTTTGGCCCTTTCGTAAGATTCCTGCAAAAAATATTCACAATTATAATAGTAATATACAAATATGTTTACTTTCTATTAGAGATGAGCGGGTATAAATAAAATAAAATTTTGATTTTTATACCTATACAAATATTTTGATCTTGATTCTAGATTCATAAATTGATAGCAATTCCTGTGTTATTTGTAACTACTAGGTCTATAGGCTGGTTATAAAAAGTGTGCCTAGATTATAAACTTGATTCCAAACTTTGGCCTCCTCACTATCTTTTAATATTATATCTGTTATATCTGAAACAAAAAATTCCTAATTATACGTACTATATTGTGATTTTACTACATTCCTGGTTTATTCCAATTTTCATTTGTCCGGATCACTTGCAGTTCCAATTAATCCAAATAAACAAGGTTGTACTATATTTTATTTTTTATATATGACATATAATACAGGGAAATGTTTTTAACAATCCTATTACGCATATACATTAAACTAAAACTAATGTATAACTTCAGATCTTTAATAATGGCTATTCCTTTGCTATTCCCAACTTCCACTGTATTGTTGAATTTAGGCTAATATATAAATTGTTAGCATCACCCAACTGGTACAAATAATTCTTATTGTTCAATTAAATAAGTTTTTTTTGTATGATACAGGTTTAAGCCATAAGATGACTGATCATTGTAAGATAATTGAAGTAGGCTAAAGTTTAATTTTCAGAATATTTATGACAACATCTATGATTACCTGTAATATCCTCTGAATCTCACTATCCAACACTGCAGTTGTTTGAGGACTGACTTCATTAAGTGTGATCAAGCCTTGTTTTTCTGTGTCATGGGTCCGTAGGCCTGCTTTCTCTGACATTCCCCAGTCTTTAACCATATGCGTTGCAATTGCAGTTGCTTGCTGAAAGTAAATATTTATTTAGTTTCAGTATCATTTTCTAAGAACAAATAAAACATAACGTTTTGGTGTTGAGAGTCATAACACCCAGAAAAAAAATTAGGAGTCTAGATACTTAAAAATTTGATAATTGGAATAATATTTGTCAAGTAGTTTTATAATTAATAGTACAGACACTTTATGTATTTTACGTCCTAAACCTTGTATAAGCGCTATGATTCGTGCTTGTGATGAATTAGAGTGCTGCCAAAGTGATAATTGAATGAGCACTGTAAGAGCGAAATCGTAACTGAGCTATATGCACACCCAAGACATCAAGTCAGGATGGCTGTGTGAAAGCACTACTCTTGGACGTGGGATAATAAACTTTAAAATACGCAAGAACTTTAAATCATGTGTAGTTATGGGGGTGTGTGTGAGTGCATGGTTACTTTTCATTTTAATTTGGTTTCCTATTGAGCTCCCTACTTAGGATAATAACATTTTATTGTTTTGGATTGGGTAACAAATGCAAATTTACTATCAATATCAATTAGGCAGATTTGATTTCTTTAGTGCTGTTTGAAACTACAAAAAACCCAATGTTAATTTCTTAGGTTAAACTAAATTTTTTGACATTTAATTTCTCAGCAAAATATATACAGACAATGGAATATCCGGTGATGACAGCTGAGCTCTGTTTGTTTTTCAAGCAGTCAACATTAGAAGTCACACTAAAATATTACCTTTTAATAAAGCCCACAAGATTACTTAATTATACATGATGATAATTCAGTAAAAAGCCATATGATCATGCATATGCCTTTGTAAACACAGAATATAAAATGCAATTTATCTAACCTTAAGGTCACTTGATGCTCCAGATGTGATTTTTTCTGGACCAAAGATGATCTCTTCAGCAGCCCTTCCTCCCATCATAGTGTCCATCATTGCTAGTAGTTGGGACTTGGTAACATGGTAACGTTCCTTTTCCGGGATGTAAGCAGTCTGTCCATGAAACATAATGCCATTCAATTACTGAGAGTCAAAATCGTAAGTTATTTTTAAGTAGAACCTGTCATAATATACTCCACATGATTCTATATAGGGTAAATTATAGGCTTGTTGAAACTGTAAAATGTTCAATAGATTTTTAATATATCCAGATTTTAAATATATATTACAGAAAATGTTGAATACAATTAAGATTAATAATCCTACACCTTGCCACAAGTTATTTGCTAAATGGAAAGCGCAATCCGATCAGTCAGTTATCACTCATCACTATTTGGAAGAATAGCAAAAACATAAATAAAAAGAAAGAAAACAATTTCACATTAAAAAGATATGTCCACATATTGAAAGGGATATGCTTTTGGATTATCAATGGGAATGTTAGAACCTAGTGTTGTGTCGAAACCAAATCTCAATTCTATAATCCACAGATTTGAATTCGAGAATCAAACGACAAGATTCACTGTGTCACTAATTATCGACTGATTGTCTGTGCGTAATTACCGGTGGCCAAAACATATTTTTTGTTATAGTTTGTGTTTGAAAAACCTTAGATAGATAACGTAATTACAAAATTATTATAGTTTTGTAAATAATATTTTACTTATACTTCGTATTCTTTACATTATTTATGCTTGTGCATTGCCATGCGTCTACTGCATCTACAATGTGCTGACGTCAGCTGTTCAACAGTAAACAAACAGACAATCGCTAATGTTTGTTTATCTCTCAATTTGTGTAGTATTATAAATATTTCCCAAATAAAATAGATGTATGCCTATATCTTATTTGTTATTACAGGTTTGTATAAATTTAGTTTTTTTTCACTTCCAAGATCAAACAATACTTCATAAGTAATAAAAATATATGCCCATAACATTTGCAAATATCACATATGTATTCTAGAAGACTATTTTGTAGATCTATTATCAAATGAAATTATAACGTAAAAGGTAAAATCAATTTTTTTTAGATTCAGAATCCAATTCAATATCCAAAAATGTTTTATTCAACCATCACTAGTATAGACTTTTATAAAATCCCCCACTAGATGTCTTTATTACTGCCAACCTTGAGTGTACCAGTATATTCTACCACAGTGCGGCTTCCACACTACAAGTGTAATTACATTAAGTAAGACAGAATCAGTGATTGCAGTTCAACATGTCTATGTAATTGTTTTGGTTGTTAACCAAAATATCCAACTCGCATTTCAACAGAGCTCTCCTATGTGTACATGCTGTACTTAGCGAGAACTTGCAGTGCCGCACACAACGTGTGGTGAGTATTACAGTATCCTTTTGCCCTGAGGCCATACCAATTACAACTCATACAAGCTCTTCACGCCAGTTACAAAGAGAAGCGTGTTAACTTTAGCAATGCTATTTTAGAGGATTTGGAATGATGAAACTTTTATTTCATGGCTGGTATTTAGCGATTAAGCTACGTTTCATATGAGCAGTATAATGTCACCGCCATAATGTGCTTTTATGGGACTCAAACATCCTCATGAAAACATTCAGTACAAACAAAATTCACCCAAATGAATAATTTTATGTGCAGTTTCATAATCCGAGAATTATGAGTTTATTTTTTTAAGGAGTATCATTATCTTGCAATGTTACAGAATTTGTTATCAATAGCACCTTCATCTTTACTGACTCGACAACTTCATCTTTCAGTAAGATGGAGCACCACCATACTGGCACAGCTGTGCGGCTTCCTCAATAACAACCTGCCTCAATATTGGATAGGACACACACCACACAGGACTGCATAATAAAGCTTTACACTCCTGGCCTCCTAGGCCACCTTAAAGTGACAGTTTCCTATGGGGATATGTCAAAACAATCTTTATTAATGAAATTGAACAGAAATAATTTTGAAAATGTTCAAACATTTCCAACAACAGTAACTTAATAACATGTTTATTTGGGACAAAGCTTCTTTGGATGTTCTATATAAAATATTACCTTTGAATGATTAGAATGGAAAAATATCCATTTCTGATTAACTAAGCATTACTAAACATTGTCTCGACAAGCAGCCCTAGTTGGTTCCCAATCAAAATAAATAAGGCTGTACAGTACGCGCGCTGAAGGTTCGGCTCCGAGTCAACCGAGCGGACTATGGCGGGGGACGGGTGGATTGCCCGATATAACAACTGTTCTGCAGACATCCGCCAATGTTTGGCCCGCTTCAGTCTGAATATTTATTGTCCCTGTTCTCCCTCACAGTCGAGTATTCACTGTTGTTAGAAGTGGACAAGTGGTTTAAGTGCGTTATACACAATTCATTAGTTTAGTTAGTAGTGAGGTTAGTGAATTTTGGTAGTTGTAGGGCGTAACAAATTATTTAATATTATCCTTGCTACTAAGGTTATATTACAAGTTTTAGTAGTTTTGTTTTGATCCATCATCTCAGTCGGTATAATGGCCCGATACATTTCCAAAGTGACTCGAGGAAAAACTACGAAAAGACAGGCTCGAGAAATTATATGGAGGGTTAGTGAGTTCATGGCAAATGAGTGGAAACTATCTAATGATGAACGAATCCCTATAAATAAATGTTTAGAAAAAACTGCCGGCTTGTGGTGTTTTAAAGACACTGATTAAGAAGATTCGCCGTGAAAAAAAAATTATGGATTCTTCCACTGAAGGGGAGTGTTCGTTCACTACCCCTAAAAAATACAAAAAAAAGAAAATAGTAGAACTAGACGACTTTGATAAATGTGTTGTTCGAAGAACCATCCATGAATTTTATAAAACTGATAGTTGCCTGCCAACTCTTCAATTGTTAAAAAACAAGCTGAATAAAAAAAATTAACTATGAAGGGGGTTTAACTAGCCTCAGAAAAATATTAGCATCATTAGGTTTTCGGTGGAAAACAATTGAAAATAATAGGCACATTTTGATTGAAGCTAGTGACATAAGAATGAAACGTATAAACTATTTACGAAGTATTTACAATGTATTGCTAAGGTAGTATTCGAATTTGGAATTGAATGCTACAATGTAATACGGTTTAATCCATATATAACCAATTCCTCTATGTATAGTGTATTCGTAGAAATGCTAAAAAAATCATTTATTGTCATGCCACATAATAATAATTAAGTTTTTCATAAACAGGATTCTTTATACAACAGTGTTTTGTATTTATCCATCTGTCATAAAATTAGTTTATAAACAATACACCCCAAAACACTTTCTATTCGAATATAATACAATGAAATTCAACATAATTTCATTAAAGTTGAAAACTTTTAGTTTATCACAGATCACCACTATGGCCTAAAGTGTTTTTTTTTTTTTTTTCAGAAATAAACTATTGCAAAGTGATTCAATGTTAAACTTTCAAATGGTATTGCCGTGTTGCATTTACGTGAATGGGCCATAAACTGTAGGGCAGCGGTGTCGGTGATCCATTCCACTTCAGACTAAGTTACGGCTAACCTAAACTATGTATCTGAAAAAAAGTTAAATCTAAAATTAACTTCAGTTCATTCAGAAAAACTTTCCCGCTGGTGAAAGTTTCCTGACCAAATAATAAAAAACATCCTCACATACAAACTTTTTTGTATCACAATTTTGGCACAGTTAATTTTAAAATATAGTTTATTGAAGAAAAGTAATAAGACATTGAAACTTAATACATTCATTAGCATTGGCATAAACAGGAAAATAGATCTGCGAAGTTCATAATTTTATTTGTACAGGAAGTTGGTCTAACCATAAGTTGATTGTCGAGCGAGAATTAAACATTGCCGTCCGTGACGGATCATTGGAGAGTCAATGTTTTTATTTGGTTAGTAGGGCAACGACAGGGCCGAACCTTCAGCGCGCATACTGTACTTCCTGAAGAAATTAAGGAAGTTATTCATTAACAGTGGTTTATGTTACATCAAACTTTGTGTTAATATTACTTTCACATGTATAATAGTTTTTCAGACAAATTATGTTTAATAATCACAGAAGATTATTAATCATAATTATGTTATGTTATAGTTTATGAGATAGAAAATACCACTTTTTCTTCGTCTGAGCTTTTCCATTTGAAGTAACTATATCAGAATTAACCCACTGATATTAAAAAATGATAAAATGTCCATCTCAAGATTTAAAAAACCATTCTTCAAAACCCTAGTTTCCCAAAAAAATATGTTTGAAACAAACCAGATAAGAGCTAAACATAGACCTATATGAGTTTACATTACAAGGTTCACTGTTCATACTGGTTACTTTGAGATTAGGCCACAGATATTGTAAAAAGTTATCAATAGTGACTATTACGATACTGAACTTGTGACAGATGATTTCTTTAGATCAGTAACTGCACTAAACTACTGATTGGTGTAGTGATAGACATTGTAACTAATATAGTAATTAAGCAATTATAGCATTAAAATAATCAGATTGAATGGATTATTTTGTACAAATGAAAAAACTTACATGTCCAAGAGATGGACCACGTGGAATGATGGTCACCTTGTGAAGAGGATGTGAATCCTTAGTGTAGTAGGCAACAACAGCATGTCCACCCTCATGATAGGCTGTTATCTCATTTGTCTCATCGTCTAAAATACGTGACTTCCTTTCTGGGCCTATAATATAGCAATCACATATATTAATGGCTATTAGTGTCATTTTACATTTTGTTACACATTTAATTGTAAAAGTGATACATTTACATTGCAGATTAAAACAATAAAATTAGAAGATACAGCAAAATATCACTGTGTGTGGTTAACGATTGTAGGCTGAATATTTATTTTTCTCTGCATCTTTTAAAAGGCCTGCCTAACTGTCGCAAAATAA
Source organism: Homalodisca vitripennis (assembly GCF_021130785.1). NCBI lineage: Eukaryota > Metazoa > Arthropoda > Insecta > Hemiptera > Cicadellidae > Homalodisca > Homalodisca vitripennis. The sequence continues at coordinate 70,886,523 of NC_060215.1, forward strand.
AAATATATGTTGATAATGTTTTAAGGTGCCAGGGTTGGTGTTTCAATGATCATATCTATCAATTATCTCAGTATCAGAAAATAGTGATGTAACCATTCACATTGGTAAATTCATCTCCTATTGTTCTTAAATTTATTTAAGCTAATGTCTTTATTTCCTTCCAAGGCACTAAACAAAATATTTTCTAAAGTATGAAAGAGGAGAATCTTAATAAACATGATGTTAATAGTATTTTAAAATCAAATAGTACTTACACCTTTTTTATTTTTTATTTGAATTAAAATTAGGCTAAAAACATTATTTTCAACAAAAATCCAAAGGCCAAATAATTTACCAAACAGTTATAAAACAATGAAAAAGTATATATAAAGTATGCCACTCACCCATAATAACCTTGTCTCTAGCTACTTCAAGATATTTCATTGTGACAAAGTCAGCTCCATCAATGGCTGCACGGAGGGCGGCCTGATTGATCATGTTTTCTAGATCAGCGCCTGTAAAACCAGTAGTGCCCCTGGCTAATATCTCCACATCTATATTCTTAGCTCGGATACGACCCAGATACATGGTTAAAATTTCTTTTCGCCCAGTGTAGTCTGGTGCTGGAACCTACAAATCAAGACAAGAAATATAAAAAGTGTGCATGCTATTGAAAACAAAATTCAAGTAGTCTATGGGGTAACCATACTTTGGTGTAATGATGTATAATATGTTATGATTATTCGTTAAAATTTTGATTGTAAATTTTACACAATCTTTTTACATATGATAATGTTCAGCAGTATAAAGCAAATGACCACCAGTCCATAAATGTTTCAATTACAAGATTATTAAGACTAGGGAAATCTGGATGGCCCAGTAGTAAGTAATAAACAAATAATATTTTGCTTGTAAGTAATACATATATATAAACTAATTCAGAAGTGTATATTAAAAATTACAATAATAAACTCTGTAATGACAAAAATAATGCTCGTTAAACATTTAAACCCTTTAACTGCTATTGACGTATTATCACATATCATAACTCTGAGCCCATGACACGGCTAAATCGGACAACTACAGCTCTCTTAGCATGGGGCAATGTTAATATCTACGATTTTGCCTTTCTATTTAAAAAAAATGCCTTATTCTATAATAAAAATTTTACTCAGTTCGAAACATCTCCTTTATCGTTATTAATTGAAGACTTGAAGCTATTACACCGTAAAAATGTGTCAGTTTTAGTACAAATAAATAATACAACTTCCAAGTTATCTTCAATACACTACTAGAATAAGCTTTGTATTTACATTAAAACTAAATATTGTATACTTATAATACAATTATGCTATTTGACAATATACTTTTATTTAGTTACAAAAGCATCTATCAGGCTGCAACGCACATAAAACTGGGCAATAGCACTCGGAATACACTAAACTACTACTAGAAAGCAGGAAATATCCTTTAGAATGGCAAAAATAATCAGCAGTATGTAAGCAAACATATTAAAACAAAAGTAGCAATGAGAGCACTAGGCATAGAAATATTACTTTCAAGAGCAGCACTGAGGACACCAGCTGACTGGATTGCACAGCAGTTAGAGATATCGTTAAAAGTACAAAATGTTATAACGAATCGACAGCATAGCCCATTGTTTTGCCATCATTTTGGTGTATTATTACGCTAATCAGGAAGTTATTATCCATGGTTATAGCCCCTGAGCTGGCAAGACTATATTATTTACCTACTGTTGTTCAGCTTGATTAAAATGTGTTTGCTTAGGACATGTATTAAGGTGACTGCATCATCATCAGCTTGTTTATCTGACAGAAGTTTGACCTGAAAGTTTTGTGAAGTGAAGTAATACATAACATCATAAAACGTACAACATAACCCACAATAAATAAATAGAACAATGATAAAAACAGAAATTTAATAAATAATGCCAGGCTTGTTGACACAAACAAAACAGTGTGGTGTTTAAGTGATAAATCAAATTTATCAGTAAATTTATCCAAAGTTAGGTCAAGGAAATTGAGCCAGTTATTACCTTCTACTTCTAGGGTAAATTTCAATATGAAAGCTGCTTTGTTGAGATAAATATAGAAGGGGTTTAGCTGTCTTGCATTTCAATTAAACAACACTCTTTTTATCATATATCTATCTAAGGTAGAATAAAACCTTTTTGTCTGTATTTATTATTGAACATAACGTGATTGGTTTTGTTATAGTTGGGATAAATGCGAGACAGAATTTCAGAAAAATGTGAACCATAGCTAGACCAAAAAGGTTGGTGATGAAATTCGTCAACTGTAATTTGACACTCAGAAAACAGTCTACTTTTCTCCTTTTTAAACACACCTAAGATAGACTGCCAGTATGGGGAGGAGCTGCCATAACAAACCTACGAGTACTACTGATTCATAAAAAAGCAACCGGAAACTAGCTTGACATTGGGTCTATAGACTGTTGCAGAGACACCTTCGGAACCATAGAGATACTGACTGTGAGTGGTCTGTACACCGTGGAAGAAGTAATGTATGCGGTTGGTGAGAAAAAAATTACTAATCATAACATCCACTCCTATAGTACCAAAAGTGCAGTGCTGTACACCCCCCCAGCCCATCACCTGACACTGTATGAGAAGAAATCATTGTACATTGGGTGCAAGAGTTTTAACCAACTACCAAGAGAGAGCTGCAAGTGAAGAGGGGCTGGGAACTGAGAAATGCACTGCACACATTGCTGTTGGACAGACTATTCTACTCCATTAAGAACTGACTCAATATACATCACAACAGAGTACCGAATATGACAATGTTCCATTAAATAGTAATTATTTTGACACTGTTTGTAACCTCAATGATTATAAATCAAAATTATTTTGATTCTATAATGTAAAATAGTTTTATTTCTGTCAGTTAAACCAACAATTCATAAGTTGCGGTAGGTGGTCTGAGGACTGAAGTTAATCAGATACTATTCTCAGGGTTTAGTTTACAGGTACATATTTATAGCCTACTGATACACAATATCAACATCATCATTTTAACATCAAACATCATCGGTTTAACATCAAAATTGTATTAATCATATGAGAGTTTCTGAGATTACAACTGTTTCCCAAAATGTTGTACATCTTTAATAAAGTTTAGCAATTTTATACATTGAGGCTTATGTGTAATTGATAAGTGATCTGATCGGGACTTCTTCTTATGTCATCTGAAGAAACAAGTATTTGACTTGAACTAATTAATTTTTTATTCTGAATTTGATATACAATAGAGTAGAGTTTTTGTTTAATCAGTAGGGCATTGTGGTTAATCAAAAACTTTCTTCTGACTTACAAGCTTATGATGCAGTCGAATCTAAACATGTCCTGAACAAATACATTTTTATTTGGCTAAACAACAGTATATAAGTAATCTAGTCTTATAATAACGAATATTGTGTTTAATGTGAATGTTGAGTTTAACTCTAATTCACCTTCCTCATACAAGCAGCATCTGAAATCTGATGCTGTTGCAGACTTGACTCCTGTAATCTGGAAGTATGTTCGTCTGGAGAGATCCAAAAATAGTCGGCAACGAAGAAGCTCAAAACGAATTCCCTGCATTGTTTCAACATCAGAGGCATCCCGAATACAAAAAGTAATGCAATCTAGGCGAAGAGGTATTCTTATTGTCTCATCAGAAGCACAATTGAGACCTCTTCACCTAGATTGCAATACTTTTTGTAGTCTCGGTGTCTCTGATATCAAAACAATGAGTGGGGGGGGGGTTCGTTTAGAGCTTCTTCGTTACAGACTATTTTTGGATCCCTTCAGACGAACATACATCCAGATTTCAGGAGTAAAGTCTGCAACAGTATCAGATTTCAGAGGCTGCACATATGAGGAAGATGAACTGAATCAGCCTTTTCCACCATAGCTGCGTTATTATGTTTACTTACAATAAGATGATAAAAGAACCAAACATGCTTAAACTAGAAATTAGAATTCAGAAGAGGAAATATTCAGTCAATAATTGATTAGGATTCTGATTTATTTATCAGTACATAATTTAATAATAAAAAACAAAATATTATATGCCATTAAATATAAAACTTACTATAACTTCTACATCGAATCTGCCAGGTCTCAGCAGAGCCTTGTCCAAGTCTTCCCGTCGGTTGGTAGCTCCAAGGACAATTACACCTTCATTCTGGTGAAACCTGTACAACCACGATTACCCATAACACATTTTCTTCTACAGCTACTAACATCAACAATAGTAATCAATTACTCTCGAGCTTGAAATGGTTGTATAGGGTCTATTGTCAAGTTCTTCTGAGATAATTCAATTGTTTTGCATCCTCTGTGGAAAAAATTCAAGGAGAAAAATGTCCATACCTATCCAGTGATGGGCCAAAAGCAGCTAAGTTTTACCCCATAAAAACAATGTTGAACCTCAGATACACTTTGATACCCTTATTGTTGGTCATAGAGCTATGGAAGATGCCTCATTTAAAGGATATGACTTAAAACACTACAAAACACTTTTTAGGTTTTCTAGGGAACTTTATACTTTTTAAACAGATAAACGATGAAGTACAAAATGATTGAGATATTGAATAACCAAGAAAATATAAAAAAGTCATTGAAGTTTAATATATTGTTCTTATTAAGTTAAAATCTAGATTACCGCGAGTACAGCTGATTTTTAATACCTTCACTGGTGCTCTATCCTGAGAGATCTTGACTAGTCATGACATTTTAAGAAGCACCAATACATAAAATAACTGTCTTAACTATAATACATGAAGTTAACACCTTTATTACAGTAATAATACAGTAATCTATAAGTTTAATTTTGGTTTAAACTTATCAAAGCTTAAAATAAATTTAAGAGAAGGTAGATTGAGAAGTTTCTATATAAACTTGCAGTTACCCGTGGTTTCACAAGAAACTTTTTATTGATAAACAGGAACATTATGGATATATTATTTTTAAATTACATACTATTAAGTCACTGTCGCTGAAGTCACAAGTTTGAGAAGCCTACTTTGGTCATAAAGTGTCTACTTTAGGCCATTACTAGCAGTTACCACATTATTACTAGCCATTACTTCACAAGAAATTTGTTGTAGCCAGGCTAGTGAGAAGTTACTGTCACTCCTTGTAGTTTACAATAGCAATTTAAAATATAAAACAATTGAAAACTCTGCGAATTGTGAATCGCGGCCTGTAATACGGATTTTATTCGCTAAACACAATAAACCAATTGAGATTTATCTCCAACTCTGTGAAGTTTATGGCAACAATGTGATTGTAAGTTGGAGTGTGTCAATGAAGCATTAGGTTTAAAAATGGCCGAACTAATGTGCATGACGACGAACGAAGTGGACGGCAAGTATTGTGACCAATGAAATTGTCTCTGAAGTCAATGAGAAGATTAAAGAAGACCGCCGATTCACAATAACCAAACTCTCACTTAGTTTTCCTCAAATTTCAAGGGGTTTGTTACACGAAATTGTTATGCAGAAGTTAGGTTACCATACATTTTGTGCACAAGAGGGGTACCGAAAATCTTAACACAAATGTATAAAAATCAGTGTATGGCTGCTTCATTGACATTTTTGGACACTTATGAAAAAGATGGTGACTCGCAGCTCGATAAAATCAGTACAGGAAACAAGACTTGGGTAAAACACGTGAATTGTGAAACCAAATTACAGTTTATGGAGTGGGGGCACACACACTCCCCCATAAAACAAGGAATTGCATGCAAACATTGTCGGCACAAAATATTACAGCAACCGTTTTTTGAAACAGGAAAGGAGTTTTTCTTGTAGATTTTTTAGAATGTGGCACAACATAAATTCTGCAAGGTATTGTGAAACCTCGCAAAAGTTAAGAAGAGCAATACAAAACAAGTACAGAGGAAAGTTAAGTTTGAAAATTTTGTTTTTGCACAACGCCTGACCACAAACGGCAAATCAGACTCGAGAAGTCCTGTATGCTGTAACTATCTAAAAAGTTTCATATAATAAAATGTCTCAAGTGTTACATTGTAGTAAGACAATTTAATTACAAATTTAACTATACCAAGTTTAAGAAAAATTTGGTTGATAAATAAGGGAGATAATGTACTTTTAAAAAACCAAGTAGGCCTACTAAACAATATCCACTATGATTACATGACAGCACTGTTTGTGAGCTACAACAATCAGCTGTTTTAATTTTAGCTGCTGTAATCAGCTGTTTATAACACTACATAATGGAACTGTGGTCATAATATCCTTACCAATTGCATGATTCAGGTTTCTTTTGATTAAAACATAAGAAAATAAAATTGTTTATAACCTACATAAATAATAACTTATTTACACAGAACTTCTAATGAATTTACAAGGGTTTATATTATAACAGGTACAACATCATTTTGAATTGAAAGACCAATTTCTGCTTCTGGATGAACATTTTCAGTCCAGTATTTAACAATTGGTGTTCAATATTTCTATAGCCAGTTTGATTGCACATTTTGAACCATGTTAGTAGAGTTAGCCCCACTTGTCCAAATTTTATTTTGTACTATTTAATAAAAAACCTTAGGGTGTATTGGCAGCCTTATTTAAATAAAATTGTTATTTTGTATATTATAAACATTTTTATATTCAAAATATATAAATTTTAATCAACAGAAAAGGAGAAACCGATCTCCTTTTTGCCTTATTCTGCCCGTCCTCATGGGCCACTGGCCTGTGCGAGGATCTTATCAAACAGAATAACGGGGAGAGTCGATACAGTACAAGGTCGATGGTACTGATAAAAAGTGCAACGGTCACAGACAGGATTCGAACCTGCGCTATCTCTAACTCAGACTCACAGTCCAGCGTCTTAGACGACTCGGCCATCGGCACTCCCATGGGTCAACAATGTAGTGTTATAATCAGGTGATTGGGCAGTTAAAATTAAAACAGCTGATCGTTGTGGCTTACAAATAGTGCTATCACAATAGTGGATACTTTTTAGTACCTGGTTTTTAAAAGTGCATTATTTCCCTTATTTATCAACTGATTTTCCCAAACTTGGTATCATATTTTTAATTAAATTGTCTAGCTAAAATGTTATGATTAAGACTAGCATATGGAATCTTTTAGATATGTACGTTAAAGTTTTTATGAAGTCGCTATTTTGAAAGTAAAGCTTCTACAAAAATGAAATTTATTCTTTAGTTGGGCCTTTAGGTTATAAAGCTATATACCAATTTTCAACTCATTACAACAAGCCGTTCTCAAATTTTAAATACTTTACATTATATGAAAGACCGAGAACATCCAGTGATGCCATGCTACAGGGCTTAAGTTTAAGACATAACAGTGTGGTAGGAGATGCCACATTATTATTTGTTTCTGCAGAGAGACTCATGTGAAACTTCTAAAATTTGGCATTCCTATTCTCAACTAGTTAATGATTTTAACTACCAATGTAGAGCTATTGGAAACCATTATTTGTGAAAACATTGAGACTGTGGTTAAGTTTAAAAATCATCATAAAACAGTAAACATCCAACATTTTTTAGTAAGAAGGTACCACTAAACCAGTCACGTTCCAATCAAATCTTCTGTTACATAAATGAGTCAAAATTTTGGCATTTTGTACTTTATTTTGACTATAGGTCAATATTTATATCTAAAGTAACAGCAGTAAATTCTACTGATAAACCTAAATAGATATTTTTACAAACTTTTCTTTTTGGCATCATTTACTCTTTCCTCCTCATTTCTCACAAAAAGTTATTCATATTTTTATTGTTCTAAAAAATGACCGCTTAATGGAATAACCAAATTTATAATAGGTTTATATAAAAAGCTATACAAAGTATTCAGACAACTTTGTCATAACAATGCAAATGTTAAAGATTTTGAAAGAGGAAAGGGCTTACCCATCCATTTCAGAGAGCAACTGATTGATAGTCTGGTTGGCATAAGGATGGAGGACTGCATTTGTCCTCTTAGCACCTACTGAGTCAATCTCATCGATGAATATTACACAGGGCGCACGCTCTTTAGCTGCTTCTGTAAAACAAAACTAAACTATTAGTCTACACTTAAGGTAATATTCCATGTTATATTCTCTATCTTTAAACTACACATTAGAGTTAGACAAAAAAATTTTTAAAAAGAGCAACAAAAAGTTACAAATTTCTTCATCAACGATGAATCTCCAACAAAAAGTTGATTCTTACACTCCATACCCCGAATCAATTAACAAACTGAAAAGAAGTGTCCCCTAAGATAACTAAACGTACAAACTAGCGACTAACAGTTTTCTAATAAATGTAAGAATTAAAAATATGTACATCGCTTTTAAAAGTAGGAAAGCAGGCCAAAGTATTTATTATGTGGCTAAATTTAAACTTAACGCTAAAGCTGGCAGCTGCATTACTCTCTGGCCAATTTTCAGCATTTTTTTATTGTTTTAGATCTAAATTTATGAAAAATCCAAGACATATAAAAAATTTGATTATTATCATATATTGTGATGCATACCAATTTGTTCTATGGAAAATGTATTTAACTGATAAAGTTTATTAGTAATTGATTTGTTAACACTTGGGCTTACAATTCACACAGGACGTCCATAATTTACTTTACCATTTGATTTGTCAGGTCCAAATAAGTAAGAAAAATCATATACATATCACACTAACATTTTGGGAATATGCCCCAAAACTGCATAGGCCTATTAGCAAGTGTCCTTTTTCGAGTACTAAACAAAACTATTACTAGAAGTCCAATAAAGAAAGAAAGATGTTTTAGAACCAAAAGGTGCAGAATAAATTGCCTGCCTTAAAAAAAATACAACTGACCTTTTAAAAAGTTCTAAAAATAATTACAACGTAAAAACAAAAGCTACACAAATTTTTAAATGTTTTATTTGAAATAGTTTTAATTTGAAGTAATCTAGACATTTTATTATGTATATTATTTTGTATAAGTTTACCAAATTTTAAAAAATCTATAAAAAAAGTTGTTAGCTCAGAATAACTAGGTATACACTTTATGGATCATGTAATAGTCTGAAGAAATACGAGACGTGTTCAGAGAGTAAGTACTGTTTAAAAAAAAAAAACACAAGTAAAACAATTTTTATTTTAACACAATTTTATTTCAAAATGAAAGTCCAAACCTTAAACTATTCCACCAATGTTCAAACACTTGTCCTAGCGGGTGATCAATTTGTCTATACCCTCTTCGTAGAAGGTTCCCGCCAACGAATGTAGCCAAGACTCCACGGCAGTTTTCATATACAGGAGCAAGTGGTAGTCAGACGGTGCCATGTCCGGGCTGTAGGACAGGTGATCGAACTGCTCCGAACAAAATTGTCAAACCAATGTTTGAGTGTCACCAACCAACAATTCCATTACTAAGCATTCCTCTCTGTTTGTTTTGAATTGTCTGCCTTAGTTTTCTCAAGGTTTTGCAACACCTTGCTGCATTAATGGTTTCACCCCTTGGGAGAAAATCAATCAGCAAAACACTTTTCCGATCCCAAAAAGACAGTGCACATAATTTTTTGTGCAGACACTATCGTCTTGAATTTTTGTTTCTTCGGGGATTGCATGTGTAACCACCCCATTGACTGCTGTTTGGTGTGACATGACGGACACTAGTTTCATCACCTGTCACAATTTTTTTTTTAATCCACATCATCACTGTACCGTGTGAAAAAAATCAAAACACTTTCAAGTCTCTTGGTTTTGTGCACGTCAGTTAGAAATTTTGGAACATATCGGGAACACAGCTTGCGATAACCGAAGCGGTCCATAACAATTTCAAACAAAAGAATGTGTGAAATTTAATGGAAATCGTCAAATAGCGTTGTCATAGTGAAACGTCTGTCCTCTTAGATTTTTTTTCAACTGCCCTTACCAGATCATTGGTGACGAGAGAAGGCCGACCACTCTGATTCTCATCATGCCCATTTATTCGACCGCCATTGAACATTCTAACCCACTTTCTCACCATTCCTTCACTCATCACGTCTTCCCCGTAAACAACTTGAAGTTGACGATAAATTTTAGCCAGTTTCACATTGCTTGCATTTAAAAATCTTATTACAGAACGAATCTCACAATCTGCAGGATCACTAATTGTCTTAAACATTTTAAACGTTCAGAGAAAACTGAAAACAACGTAGAACAACTAAAATGGCGTGAGTTAATAGCCAGTGAACAAGGATGACTAGTGTGCATGCGTGGAACACCAAATGCAGCGTTACGGCGGCAGTAGAATGAAACAGTACTTACTTTCTGAACACGTCTCGTATTATATGTCTTTCATTATAATTTGAAACCTGCTAAACAATAATTTTGTGAAACATGTATTTCATATCTTGGCACAATAATAAGCTAATAGCTTTTCCACTGAATTGTTTTGTACTGTAGAATAGCCTACATGAATTAGTATGAGAGATTGTATATACATATTGTTCTGTTCGTTTGCTACGGTTCATATGGTACAGAATTAAACAGATATGTAGTGCGTATATATTTTGTTATTTCAGATTGATCGAATTATGAAGTAGTAATGACATACTTTTTTCCAATTGAAGGTTACACTTATATGGTATTTATTTATATTGAAGACAGTACTATGGTCACTGTTAAAGAATATAAATACAAACCTTATCACAGAATTCTTAGTTTAAGAACTACTCTTGTTGGATTTCACATGTTATGAGAAGCAAGATTGCTTATTGTATGCGTAATTCCAGTATCACAACCAGTTTCAACATGATTTTAGTGTTGGTTAAAACATTATTGCAGCTGTTGTGTTTAAAAGGGTATCAGCCTCTCATATTATAAAAAATATATATCTGGATATTAATAGAAGACGTATGTTTTGACAGTTTGGAGTTACAAAACATTAAATATGGAAGATACTTAATAATGACATTTATTTCAACCAAAAACAAAAATGCAGTATTTACAGGTAGTAGACTCTGACCATCCTTGGAGGTTTGTGATTGGTTAAATATCCCTAACTCTTCAAGTATGTATTATATATTGAGTAATGTCATTGTACAAAATGTAAATCGTATGTGTTGAAGCAAATACTAATAAAACGATCAATAATACCTCGTAACAAAGACCTTATCACTTTTAAACACAGTCTTTTTAAACTAAATCCTGATAGATTAATCTGTGGAATCACTGTGTCAAGATCCATTTACTTACATGTATTGTAGACAGCCCATTGTATGTTACTTAGTATTAATTCTGTGTTGAGATAAAGTTAAAAATTTATGTACAACAGTACCTGTCAATCATGGACTACATACCAAATTTTTTTTAAGTACTCTTCACTAATAAAGCTTCCAAAACACTATTGCAGATAAGCGTTTTTACCTAGTGGATCTATCTCCTTGGTTCTAAATGTATTTGTTATCAATCATTGGTTAACACATAATCTATAGAATATTTATGCCAAATTTTCATATATTCTGTCTAATAATAAGGCTCCCAAATTCAGTATGTCAAGTTTCTTTACAATCGATTCAATATCAATATCCAATATATTAAACTGTAATAGTTGTTATTCTTAACATGGAGCTCTGCCCCCTTGAGTACAATTAAGTTGATCTACAAAATTAAGTTTCATATTTACACAAGAAAACACCGAGCAAAATTTACCCAAAAACAAACATTTAACAAATACTGGTAGATTTGATCTGTACTTAGTTAGGTCTTGGCAATAGAAAAGCTGCAGAGTGAAGAGTGGAGGGTGACAGGCTCTGATTTGAAAGCGGATGGCAGATAGATAAAAGCGTGCAGTAGCAGTTGTGGAACTAACTTACTCTACAGTCTACTAACTACGTCAATAGTTGCAGCACAACAATGAATTTTTGAATAGAAGTCAGAGTCCACATAGTTGTTGACATGACCACTAGTTGCGCAGGGAAACAATGCACCTCGTCCATTTACCCCTCCTTTCAAGCACAACTTTCCTATTGCCATCTGCAAAAAAACCACCCTTTAAGCTAGCTCTGGGATTAAAATAACTTGATTAAATAATGGGATTAACAAATTTTGATATGTATTTTTTTGGAATATTTGAAACATAATATGTTTAAAATGTTGAAACCCGCATACAAAGAAATATCCAAATACAAACCAACTTAGTCATAAATTTTGACAATAACAAAAATTAAAATAATAAGCTTCTCTGTTTACCTTTCTTTTTGCATTCCATGTCATTTATTGATCATAATTAGTTTAAATGGTAAATATACAAATAATATTTTAGTTTCATGCTCATATCAAGGTTTGTCTCACATTTCCACTACTATGGGTGCCAGGCTTGTTATTCTACCATTCAAAAACCAAATTAAAAAGCATAAGTCAAATAACTTGTAAAGTAGAGGTTAACTTTACTCATCATACTTACTTGTTTTATATATATATATATATATATATATATATATATATATATATATATATATACATATAAAGCCCAACAAAAGTTTGATTTACTGAAAATTAGGTAGTTGAAACACTTTAGGTTATTATAGGTAAAGTACTCGTAATATATGCTTGACACATACCTGCCTTGTAAGCAAGTTCTGAGCTTTAATCCTGAGAGTTGATCTTATTTGAGTTCAATCAGATAACTGCCTATTGGTAATAGCTGTATCTAGACTGGTTGTTGCCAAGTGCCAAGTGCAAGAGCATATCAGTAAATCTACGTCTTGATATATTAACCAGAGCTCTTGGCATTTCTCATAACATGTATTTTGTGATAAAAAACTTTATTTTACTGTTACTTTTTTCATGTTACAAATTAAAATATGCATGTCCTCTACTAAATAAACTCCTAGGTGGTGTAGTTTTGGGTGCTACAGCAGTAATTTTCCTAATAAAATCTTAACCCTTCGCGCTCGAAAGGCCAATAGCACTGGCCACACCAAGGTTGCTGGCAGCTTACGTTAGTTTAGCTGTAGTTTGTCCTCACAACTCGTATGGCCAGTGCAAATGGCCGCACTACTTTCATTGGCAGCTCGGCAGCCATATTTGTTGTTTGCCTCCCCAGATCGGAATTATTTTTTAATATCCTCCGAATGAATGAAAAAAATTTAAAATTTATTTTTAATGAGTCTTTCTAATTTAAAGATAAAAGATACGTTTGAGAAATTTAACTTTTATATGTATATTGTTAAGGGATAGGACAGGAAGTTCTTCAATGTCCTCCTCTTCACACATGTAGGCCATGTCACTGTCAGTACACAAAACAAAAAGGAAACAACAAGGTCAATAACCACGACGCGACTGGGCAACAAAGCAATGTGGACTACTGAGCAGGGATGCGCGGAGGACGGAATAGCCACTCAACACGTGGTTACATTGACCTACATTGCATTTATGAAAAAAGAAAGAGTTTCAATTTGATTTAAGTAATAAATAAATATAAAAAGGTTATAATGCAATAATACATGTAAAGTAAAACACCTAATTGCATAAAGCCTCAAATAAATGTGTTGCTTAGTAACAAAGGGAAGACGTTCAGTCAACGGAACAGCCACAGTCAAAGGAATGAACCAATGTAAAAATAGAACATCACGTTCACTCTAGCGGCAATTCTAGGAACTACGGCGAGCTAGCGCGACAAACAATGAGAAAGCATGAATCACTTATAACTGCACGTACACGCGACAGCGGTACTATTTCTGCACTTGGCTCTTGACGCGTACACGCAACAAAAACTCTTAAGGGGTTAAGAAAGATATGTAAATGAATAATACTGAGACATGAACGGAATTTTTTTTACGGAATAACACTTTTAATAATACACACCTATGTGTAGTCAAGAATAGTTAGGACACGTCTTGTAGTAAAATTGTACAGGTTTCTCTATCACTTCAGTGTATAGGCCCACTACACGTCATGTGTCTTATTTACACAGTCAATTTTTAGAAAAGAATTAAAGGCTAATTTTAAATTTACTGCTTTACCTAAAATTAATTAAAAATAAAGCTGCTTGATACGTTTCAGCACTCACTATTAATTATAAAACAAAGAGAATATTAGAAAATAACTGCTATGTTTAGCGGCCAGTAGTGCTTGCCTTACGAGCTATGGACGTATTATATCTCGGCCAGTACAGCTGGACATATGAGCTGAGATAACATTAAGGTAAAAATTAATCTGTTCTTCCGAAAAAATGGTGGCAGCCAGTAGCGCTGGCTATACAAGCTCCAAGGACAAATTATTAATACTGCCTTCAAGTGCATAGGGTTAAAGTTTTCGTATACGATCTCCAATATACAAAAAAGGTCATTGTGAAGAATACGCCTCACTGAACAATCAATCAGAAAATCCACATATGTTTACTCACTGACGCTTTGACGGGTTACTATCATAGAATATAAAAGAAAAATATATATTCGTAAAATAAAAAATGAAGAGCTACACTCCTTGAATGAAACCACCCCCGCCCCCTTTTGAAGTATACAGCCTGAATTGCATACATATTGAAGAGTTTATCAATCCTTGACAAAACACAATCAGTCTTCTCCAAAAAAATAAAGAAAAATTCTCCCTATTATAAATACACAATTACTTATAAAGGGTACACTTCAAGGAAACATAAAATGCTGACAAATCACTATGTCAATAAGAATTTAACTGATATCTTTGAATTTAAAACAGTGAATTCTTTCAAAACACCTAAAATAATTGAATGATACATTAAAACTTACATAAACTTCCTATTATGCCTAGATCTCATCAAATTCGTGTAGAGGATTGTAACCTTATTTGGGCAATTTTATATAATAATTTGTAGGAAAACTTACTCTTTCATTAAAATCCCAGAGAAGCAATGTCTGAAGATTTACATATTGAAGCAGAAAAATTTAAACCTACTTTTACATTACAGTACAATTTTACAATTCAATTTAATACTCACTAAACAAGTCTCGTACTCGCCGTGCACCCTGTCCAACTAAGATTTCATCAAACTCTGGACCTGCAGCATGGAAAAATGGCACACCTGCCTCTCCTGCAACTGCCCTAGCCAACAGGGTCTTCCCTGTGCCGGGAGGGCCTACTAGCAGCACACCTTTAACACACAAATTTTTAACATCAAATATGTTTATGTCTTATGCAAAAATTAAAAGAGTACATTGAATTAACTCCTAATTTAATTTAATCATATCAAGAGCAGAAAATAAACTATTTGAAAAATAAAGTTAATATCACATAAAAGAAAGTGAACTATATAAGGACAGAGCACACTTCCAGAGACCTTAAAAGGGTTTAGAGAGCTTTCTTTTTTTATTAAACTATGGTGCACGAGAATGCAATTTAAATATTGGTTAAAAAATACTTTGCCAAACAGTCTACAGAATAAAAATACATTATCATTAGTTTATAGTATATAAGTTAGTTACAATGGTGTTAGCTATGTCAAAGTTATAAATATATTGACAGTATAAATATGCAATCTTAAGGCTACACAACGCAAATACACGACTGATGGACTGCAATCTTGATCTCACAGTCTTTTACATGTGCCAGTTATGATCAGTCCAAGTATGCCTGCTGACTTGTGTTCATTCCTCTCTTTCTTATGTGATAACTAAGTGCTGTTTTTTAACTTACTTTTTAACAACTTTACTGAAGTTAACGCTCATGTAACTTTAGTATTGCAAACTTTGATAATGTAAAATTTATATAAAAATGCGTAAGTGAATGCTGTGTACTATATAGCACATTTTAACTTATATTTTTAATTACATTTTCAATAAATGAGAACAATCTCACTTCCAGATTGGGTAATCTGGCCATTTGTTCAAACATTTATAATTTTAATCAATGTGCTTAAAATAGTCATAGTAATAATAATAATAATCCTTTATCGCATGTAACAATTATTACAAAATTGCATTGGAAGCATCAAGTATGCTAAATATGTAAATATGAAGTCTTAATACAGACATAAAATAATGCTTTAAATAAATCACCTCTTTTAAACACATAAGTAGTCACATATTCATATTTTTACATTTTTTTAATTCACACACTCTCAGCCAAAACAGTCTTTTATATACCAAAAAAAAGAAATATTCCATGATATTTTCAAGTCAAAGTTTAATTCAAAATGTTACTAATAATAAATTACTAATATTTGTATAGCTATATAACACTAAAAAGTTTTGGATTACTTAAACCAATAATGTTTTAAATGCATATTTATAACATATAAAACATATACAAATAGTTTATATTTTTCCTAGATATGATTCAAACCACTTTATGGCTTTGTTGTTTATCCAAAACTGTATAACCTATCTAACACATTACTTTGTGATATGCTATCAAATGCCCACAAATACACCAACTGTTCTGTCACATCTGATCACGGTTTCAACAATTTAGATTACAAAATCATTAAATGCTATCATCATGGACTTTCCTGGGAGACTATGTTCTACTATATTATTATTAAGCCACTTTTTTCTTTATTTGTTTTGTTTTAAGATATAACAATCATTACATGTTTTTGTTATTTAAAATTGTAATCAAAGTTACTTTTGAAACAAACAAAATTTGGAAAAGTGAGTTTTTATATCAAACTTTCATGTATGCTTTTGTAAATTCCTGTTTTGGCAATCATTTTAATTAATCAATTTTCCAAATAAAAATCTGTAAACAATCAACATTTCCTCTTTATATTTAGAATTTCATTAGTTTTAGCATTGCCTCATTTTTCAGAGAAAGGCAAACAGAATGAAGTATTTTGTTACTAATAACCTTGATAATGTTAAATGATTTACATTAATACAAAATTGTTCTCCTTATTTTGAGTTATAAAATGTAATAAAATATAGGTGTATCCTTCTGAAACATAATATTAAACTATTGACCATACTTGTTGATTTTTTAATAGTTCTTTAGTGCTATATATTGTTTATGTTTTAATGGGATGTAGCACTATACAGACTCATTCCTTAAGTGTACGCAATGTATATGCAAGTGCGTATGGAATAAATTAAGAAAATAGTAAAAACAAATTTTTATAGTAACAAATGGTGACAAGACAATTTTGGTAATTTACCTTTAGGCAGCTTACCACCCAAAGATGAAAATTTCTCAGGGTTTTTCAGGAACTCGACAACGTCTTTCAGTTCTTGTTTGGCTTCATCAACCTAAAACAAGAGAATTTATAGTAGCTAGCTTGGAATGCAAAGTTTGGAATACCGACCTTGGAATTCCTTACAGAAGAGAAATAAAATAGGAGTGCCTTGCTTAGATAGGTTCATAATTTAGAATTGGTTTTCATGAACTAATTATACCTATTATGAAGCCAGGTTATGGTTTCCTAACAATTTTCAGCACTGTACAATAAAATAAATTAAAATAATGAATAAACAGTGGTACACTAGAATCATAACTGGAAATGACTCAATTATTAGCTCTTCTCAAGTGGAGTTCTACTGGTTGAGAAAGATTACAGTTTAATTGATAATTTTTTATTATATCTTCTTTTGGGTGCTTTTATGTTTCTTTTAAATCAGTAGCCCCAAATAGGAAGTTTTCAGAGATAAGCCTGCTGATGTTACTATCAATTAGAAATAATCCTAGCTTTTAACCCTCATAATTCAATCCTAATACTATATTTTCCATACTTTCCAGTACTTTTCACCACAATAAATGTGAAAAAATTTAAATATAATATACACTAATAAAGAAGGTAGGTATTGCCTTACATCCTGTAATGACATTAGGGAATTACAGAAGTAGTTAATTTATTAATTTGTTAAATTTTCATTTTTACGTGTTAAAATATTATACATTGTTTAATTTCACCACATTGTTTAAATGTAATTATTTCTTTAATTTTTATTCTTAAAGTAATATTTATTTAATGTTTTAAATTTTACGTTGTCACAAGTTAAATGTAAGAAAGGGCCATGTGACCCTAACTTTGCCTGTTTAAATAAAGAATTTTTCATTTCATTTTAGGGAAAGGTCTACTTTGTTTGCTATTTGTGTCATGGTGGTATCTTACAAATTAAATTCAGTCATCTTCTGAAGTACTTTACATTTAGTATATGGATAAATATGTCAAGTGTTTTTACTTTAATGTAAAAATACCACACCTCAAGAGTGGTGTGCGTGTTGTGATCAAGTGGCTGAAGAGGTGGTATCGTCTGAAATATATTGGGTCCTTTCTATAGATGACAGAGGAAACCAGCAGTTTGTTTGAGGCAATGAAAACTATCATTATAAATTATGTAATCTATAAGGTTTCTGAATCTTCAGTCCACCAGTACAGTACAGCACCTTCTACAGTTGCACCCAGAATACGAGCACAATTGATGTTATCAATTACTAGCTCCTAAATATTTTGTATCAGCCTTTAATATAATGCAAGAATGGAATCACCCCATCACGACAAAACACAATGACAAAGTAAATAAAGGTACGAAAGGCTGTGGTTCGTCACAACATGTTCATAAGACTATAGTCATGAACTACGAAACAACATGGCATAACGTTCCATACACATGTTGGAATATTTGGATTGAACAGTTCGAATCGTCCGACCGATCGTCATGTGTGCAAGGAAATCGTTCAGGTAAATAGTTGATCGGAGAACTGATGAGATTACCAGCCATCGTCCAACCAATCCTGATCTGACGACGAAACTGATGTGCGTGGTTGATTCAGTTGACTAGCTGTCTGCCTTCTATAAACTGGCGACAATATTAAGCTTAATTACACTGGGAAGTAAAATTACGAGAGAATTTGCACAACTACAATCACCTAATGTGGACAAAATAAGCAATTATACTCACGAGAACTGTAACAAGTTGTATCGCTGGTTGCTCCAGGAGTCAATAAGTCTGTTCACATATAACAGTGTTGTCTCGGCAATGTTTATAATTGAAATTTTAATAGCGGAGACTGATCTTGCAAACAACTGTCTGACACTGATTGCGGCATCGCTCGCTAGAGCTCTTGCACTTGTTGAGTCACAATTTTTACAGGTTTAGATGTGACCTTGATATCAAAACCTAACATCACTTTCTTTGTTTTAATCTATGTAATCTGATGACTAATCGGAACGTGTGCGAGGAGCAATCATTCATAGACCAACCAAGGTCTCAGCCGCGATACTAATGGTAAGCGGTGGGCGGTGAGCGCTGAATCGAGCGGTGACTTAAAGTTTAATGTTTGTGTTGTACGTATAGGGAACACTCATGACAGACGTGAGCGGCAGGGCAGTACCACACAATGCTGCTTATCCGTCACCAATTCTAGACTATAAATGTTTCTTCTGCCGCTCAGCCCTCAGCTCATTCTGTCATTGATGTGCAACATGTCGACACAAACAATCATTTCTTGGCGTTATTTGTTATAGCTCACCCACTATTTTCTTCTCCAGAAAGTATCTTATCTTAGTAGTATCTTAGTGCTGAAGTCCGGAACAGTCAGCCGATTTTAAATTGTGCAATGCACTGTTACGTTAGTGGGGGGAGGGGGATTGCCGTGGCAAAGGAGTAGAACTAACGCAGATAAACTGCACTACAGTAGTAAAGGCAACCCTCAGATGAAGCTCTCCAACGCATGTCGATCTACATTCACAATTTCACGATCCACATCACATATAACACAATGTTTCGAGATTAATAAATTCTTGATTCAGAATTTATTGATTCGGATATTCTTGGAGACGGAAAAACTGTTTTAGTAATGTTCCCGGTTCTCAGAAAAATTCACGGCTTATTCCCGGTTTCCTGGTGGGGTGGCCACCCTGTTATTTCATGTATATCCATGATTAATGTGGTTTTATCACCTGTAGAACACACTTACCGCAGTACATAATAGTATATATTGTTAAACTACAATTTCATCACCTTTTCATGCCAATACATATGCTCCTCTACTAATTTAACCTTTTTACTGTTCTGACCATGGTCTCGATCATGTAGGTGACGGATTAACAAGGTTCTACCATCATACATTAATAGTTCAAGCTATATTTTTTCCTAAAATACAATTTGCTATGATTTTAGTATGATTATTTAACAGAGTTATATTTCCTTCCTACCTATCTAACGTATTAACTATCAGACATCATGACCACTACTGTAAGTCAGATAAACAAGGCTCTACACTAAAAAAAAATTCAGTTCAAAAATGTTTAACACATTAATAATAAGGTGAGTTGTCATTCTTTACAACAAATTGTTGTTATTAATACAAACAAATTGAGACTTACCCCTTTAACATCATTGAAGGTAACATTTATTTCTTCCGGGTCTACTTCAGATTGGTTACCAAGCTGAATTCGAAACACTGATCCACTAGCACTAGCTGAAAAAAATCATATTGTTTACGGTTGTAGATGATCAAGCAATTAATTTCTCTAATAAATAAATTTCAAGTCAATAATTCAATTTTTCTATTTATTGGATTACTTGTTAAATATGAAATTACTAACACATCATTGCTTCTCTTTAGCTTTTGAATAACACTTATTAGCGTCTGAATGCACATAGAATGTATTTTTTGCGGAGTTATACAATTATGTTTCCATGTAACAACAGCAATTAAATATATTTGTTAATATACCTTTAAAGTAGACATTAATCATGATTTACAGATAATACACAACTTGCTGGTTATTTTAAAACCAGTATTGAAACTGTACTACTTCTTATTAGACCGTTGATATAAAAATAAAGATTTCTTTCAAATTTATTTTTCATTATTAATATACAAATAAATACTAAATTACATAAAAAAACAACCCATAAAGAATATAAAAATAAATAAATATATAGATAATGTCATGTTTATTTATATTCATTATTATTTATTTCACAAAATGTCTTATAAATGAATAACTTGATTCCAAGCAAAATGTCATTCACACAACAGTGGAAAATATCAGACTGTTATTTTCCATCCTAATTATAACAACAGTTCTAGATCTGATAACTCATAACTTAATGCAACATTTAAAACAACACAAACAACAACTTTCATAGGAAATTACATAGAGGACAGTCACATCTAGAGACAGTCTAATAGTAGTGATTACAAAACACTGTTAAAAATACATTATTCTTATGTATACTGCAACTTTACAATATGGGATGCACATATAAAATCTTTATTTGCATCATGCCTTGTCCTTCTGTCATTCTTGAACTTGTTTCCGTGCTACAAAATTTTGTTCAACACTTGAATAGCAATATTTGTACTTATCTATTACCAGCAGAAGTTATCGTCTTTACAATTATTAACATAGATAATTAATTCTCTGTATTGATATTATCGATTCAGAATCAAGGAAAACATTTTTCAGGTGGTTCTCAGTTCTGGTAGTTTGCCAGAGTGCTAGGGGTAGAATCAAGAACTAAGGAACTGACACATTAATAATAATTTTATGAACATTACAATTTGGTCATCAACACTATCTTTATAATATTAATTGCTACAGATAAAAGTGACGGAAACTAAAAATTCAATGGGGAGCAGTATAATATAAAGCAGCAAAATTATCTTAGCCTTATAGTATTATACAGAGAGCTTCAGATGTCAAGATATGTATAAGGTTTCCTTTAATCCTACATAATTTCTGGACTTTAGCTTTAGTAGTTCTACTGATGACTGGGAACCCACTCAATTGCCCCTTACAATACTTTCAAACATTACACATAAAGGTTACACATGAACTTACAAACTAAGTAATAAACATTTTAAACTAATGAAAATCTAAAATATACTCTTACCCATCAGTGAAATAAAGATACCAAAAAACAATATTATGGTCAAAACGTGTTGAAGTACTTTCAGCCATTTAACAGTCTTGCTAGGATTCTTGCTTCCCTGTCCTGCAACGTAACCTTCAGCAAATGCAACTTTTATCTTCTGTTGGTCTTCTAAGCTTAAACCTTCGTCAGCCATCATTGCTACAAAACACAAACAAGAATGTGTAAATGTTTAAAACCCCTCAATTAAATTATATCTCAACACCATGAACCTTCTCATTGATGGTTTCAAATTCTAAGACAATAACTCCAGACAATATCGAAATAACATTTTATACAGTGGGAGCAACAAATAAATGTAGAAACTTTATAACCTTACTGTTCCGGCAAAAATAAATAAAAAATTAATATAAATACAGGTCCGGAAACGCTTTATTAGTGATTTATGGCCTGTAAAGGGTTTTGTTTGGATTTCAACTCTTCCATGAAAAAAGTTTATAATGACATCTTGGGGTATTTTAACTGGACAAAGATAGAGGTTCTTTATGATACTTTAACTGAAAAAATCAAATAAACAGGCTCTAGAACTTTAATTTTATAGGTTTTAAGAAAATATGAATATACAGTAAACATTTTGGAGTAACAAAACTAAATTTAACAATTGGCTTACATAGCTTCGTTATTTAACAAATAGACATATAAATCTTCTTAAAACATTTCATTCCAAAGAAAATGGTATACATTACACAGAATGTTAATGAATTATGTAAACTTTTATTTAGAATAAACTAAAGCAAAATATACGCAAGTTCTTACTTCAGCAAGGTTGCCTTTTGACTGCACAAATGTGTCAATAATGTAGACAAGTAAGACTGATGGGTATTATTTTTACCTAGTAAACATTTCCCTTATTTTTCCCCATGTATAAAGTCCTAATACAGTATCTGTGTGCATTGACCCACCTACAGAGTTTCTACAGTGCTATAGGAACTCCTTAACCAATCAACAAACTTAGGAACTTAAAACTAACTTATATCATGAAACATTGCAATAGGAACAGCTTTAAGCAATTTCAGAGACTTCTTCTTAAAGAAAGTGTAGGTACATTTGACCTGTTGAATCTGTTTGAAAATAAACATCAGTTTATAATAATACAAAAGCATGCATTAATTTTTAATACAGTTAAAAGTTATATTTTATCGTTTCATTAGGATTATGGTTCATTCTTATATACAAGAAGTGTTAGGGATATTTAACCAATCACAAAACTCCAAGGATGGTCAGAGTCTCCTACATCTAAATGCTGCATTTTTGTTTTTGGTTAGGATAAATGTTGTCAATATTAAGTATCTTCCATATTTAATGTTTTGTAACTCCAAACTGTCAAAACATACGTCTTCTATTAATATCCAGATATATATTTTTTATAATATGAGAGGCTGATACCCTTTTAAACACAACAGCTGCAATAATGTTTTAACCAACACTAAAATCATGTTGAAACTGGTTGTGATACTGGAATTACGCATACAATAAGCAATCTTGCTTCTCATAACATGTGAAATCCAACAAGAGTAGTTCTTAAACTAAGAATTCTGTGATAAGGTTTGTATTTATATTCTTTAACAGTGACCATAGTACTGTCTTCAATATAAATAAATATCATATAAGTGTAGCCTTCAATTGGAAAAAAGTATGTCATTACTACTTCATAATTCGATCAATCTGAAATAACAAAATATATACGCACTACATATCTGTTTAATTCTGTACCATATGAACCGTAGCAAACGAACAGAACAATATGTATATACAATCTCTCATACTAATTCATGTAGGCTATTCTACAATGCAAAACAATTCAGTGTAAGAGCTGTTATTATTGTACCAAGATATGAAATAAATATTTCACCAAATTATGGTTAGCAGGTTTCAAATTATAACGCAAGACATAGAATATGTTAACAGAGCCTGAATAACATGAATGACTACAAAACTCATACCTAATAAAAAAAAACATAACTTTATGATAAAACACTAAAATTTACAGTTCAATTCATATTATTAGGCTTGGCTAAAATGATGAAAAAACTGTCAAATTTGTGGGTTATAAGAATATCATTTAATTTTAAAGGATTTAAAATGTGTTTTCCTTAAATATAAAAATTTTATTTTTCCACTTTATGGCCGATTTCACAAAAACAATTAACCAATCTCCTTAAAGTAATTTTTATTGGTATTTGCAATTAATAGAAGGTTTTGAGATAGTTTAAACCATATTAGAGGTTTTAAATGATATTCAAAACTTGATTTTATTAGGTTGTTGACATTAAACATTAGCATTATAATACCACATAAGTCCAGTTGGTATTTTTCATGACAAAATTTTTAACGTACATTCGTAACAAATCGTAAGATTTTATAGAAAGCTGTGATTTACTTTACATTTTATTATATTTCAAATTATGTGTCAAGATTATTAATTTGACATTATTTTTAATTATTTAACATAATTTTAAGTAACCTCAAAATTAGGATTTGACATTATTTTATTTTTATTGTACTTTTTATTTAACTTATCACAAAATTTCCATCAACATTGCATGTTGAAGCTTCAAGGTACCCTATATCAACAAGTCCTTGTTAAGAAGTAATTTAAAAAATTATGCAATATAATGATGATTGAGCATTGTGGAAACTACAAATATTTTTGCAAGATATCTTGTCACATTGGCATCTTTTACAACTTAATATTTGTAGCAGATATAAGTATTCATGTGTTTACAGAATGTTGTTTTTTTAGCTGCTTGATGAGTTACTTTAATTTGTGAGAATATTTTGTTTCAAGAGGGTTATACTACCTCACTAACTACAATGTCAATAAAAAATATCTGAAATTTTTCTATTAAGATACTTAAAATTTGGTACAGCATGCAAAGAATAAATGTTTCTCTCTCTGATTTATACTAAAGCTTAGTGTTTCATGTTTTTTAATAAGTTTTTTTGACTAATATTATTACAATTCATTCTTGTAGTAGATCTACCAACAAGTGCAGGTTTTGCTGTTGTTAATTATGCTTAACATGCCAGCATTCTTAGTTCTTGTGCTAATACTGCCGATGTAGAATCACAAAGGATATCTGGTTTTAAATTAAAACCTTTCAATGTTCAACAATTTTCCTATAGTTTAAAAATTGTCTTGAATACAAGTTCATTGAAAAAATATTGATGCCATTAAATTGATATAAAACTAAGAACCAAGTTTGTTGATGAAAACAGGTAACTTTTCACTTTACAGAGTTAGGCCAGCTTAACTTTAAAACATTTTTTCAACTAAGTGTTTATTGAAATGTGTTTAAAGCTGTATTAGTAGTACAGTACACATTTTCATTATCATAAATGGACTTTGTCAGTTAATCTTGGCTTCAGTATTTGTTTAGCAGTAAAACACAAATAAGTGTAAGCTTGCTTGTACACTGAACCAATATGAACTTAAAATTTCATTTTAAAAGAAAAATGCGAAGTGCCAGAAAAATTGCATAACGATACTCAAACATTTGTTTAAACCTTTCTTGAGGTCCTTCAAATATCTAAATTGCTCTATTGAGGTGAAATAGATTATTTTTCAATTCTATGAGCTTTTAAGCCAAGTTCTCAAAAAATCAGGAATAGGCATAACCCAAGTGGTTAGATTTGCTCATTCTATCAACAGATGACTAATAGTACAACTACATATTATGGCACAAAATCAATTAAATTTTCAGTTTCGGTGCTTGCAAATGCCATAAGATTTTTTTTTTTTTCTGGACGGAACTCATTATTCCTGAATAAATCAGTGAAGTCTTTGAAATTGGTGTTCAATTTAGTCTCCAGCAATCAGTTTAACATTCTGGTGGATACACAACCATTGTGTATGCCCGCTAATCCCATGTAAAACACACAGATTTGGTCTCAACCAGCCAAAACTGACATACTAACTTAACCGTATAGTGCTGAATTATGTTACATTACGTGTTCCAATTCAGAGTAAGGATATGTTAACCGGCAGAAGTGGTCACTGCATATGTTGAGAAACCAATGTCATTTAGTTTTATTCATAATTTATGTTGCACATGTTGTTTGCACTTTTGTATGCAAAATTGTATATGCAATGAATTGATAACATGATTGCAAAGTAATTTAAATGATGTCTAGTCAGTAAAATAACTGTACTCACCTATTATATGATCTCCATGATAAGTTCTCTTTGTGTTTCACTCATATAAATTGATATTTTGTATTTCAACATAATTCAAGTCACCAATCTAATTTACTTTAACATGTGACTAAATTTAATCAAAATACAATTTTATACGAACATGTGCATTTTGCAAAAGTTGGAATCTTTTGTTCATTGCGACCCTATAATGTACTAATGTAGCAATTTTCTAAACTATTAGAATGTTTTCTTCTAATTTGGCTAATTTGATTGAACTGTGAGAAGTTTTTAGAGTATATTTAGAAATGCACTGTAAAACACTAACAGGAAATGCACTGAAAAAATCGCTTTCTTATCAAGAAACCATACAGTCTGTGTACAGTCTGGAGGAGTACTGGACACAGCAAACACCAGTTTTGTTTTTTAATTGTTATTATTATATTATATGCATGACTATATTACTGTGCTTAATGTTCATGTAATAAAGAAATTTTGATTTGATTTGAAAACTTATAAATTCACATCTGTAAACAGGCACACACCTCTAATGAGCAAATTGTATAAAATAACAAAATAGATGTAGTACTGTACTTGCATGTAGTATCAATTTAAGACTTTCAGTTAATGTTTTGACTTCGCTGGTAGTTGTCTATTTAGTTCCAGTAAAAGGGAGATTGTCAAAATAATTAGAAATATTGTACTTTAAGAGTTCATATTAATATCTGGAAAGTGTTGAGATCGCTGCATCATGTACGTGGTAAGTATAATTGGATATGTTGCTTTGTATTCTCTGATATTTTAATGGTTATTAATTGAAACTGTAAATGAACTTGTACATAAAATACTTGTACATAATAAGAATTTCACAAAGATACAATTAAAACTACATAATCTTAATAAACAAAAACAATTTTTCATCACATCCATGGACAACAGAAAGTCCACAGACAGAACATTTTGTCGACAGACATGATTTTAAATACAGATATGAATTAATTTTCAACAATTAACATCTAGTCTTTTGACATCTAGTATTTGGAAAACGAACGTTTTAGAACGGTTTTGAATTTTAACCATCATTTAAATGATCATCCAACCAATCATTATATGTAAGGGGAGGAAGGGTCTTACACCGCTGCGTTTCATAGTGCGTGACTACAATAGCAAACAAGTTGTGACCTAAACCACAGCCATCCTCGTATTAAGTTACTTTGTTGCTGAAAGATGTAGTTATTTATCAAAATTATTTACAAAATATTTAACAACCAGTAATTGATTATGTTAATTATGTTTGCATTCTGGAGGAAACTGTGGTAGGTACTGATGCCTACATATGTTACACATCATGAATGAACCGCACTTCAATAACTTCCGTAACAGATAGCTTTCTGATGCATTCTTCGGATATCAGTCAGCAATGTATTATATTCAGATCCACAGTACTTCTGCAAGGCCATCACTAAAATAATCTTTAATTAATACATTAACTTATGGTTTATTATTAAGTTAATGCATAAACCAGTATTAATTATTAGATATTCTACTCTGACTGGCTGTTTGATAACATCAAATACTGTAAATTGGATAAAAATGTCTTATTAATTGTTTACAACTTAAACAGGAAGCGAGTAAACTTGCAAGAATGTTGTACTTAAATTCTTATAATAAAGCATGAAGATGCAGTTCCGGTTCACTCACCTTGTTGGATTTATAAATAGAATCTTCGGAAGAGTCTCTTAGCAGGTGTAATAGATAGAAATATTAATTTGTGTTGCCTTGAAAAATTAATTTCTGCTACACAAACACTATATGGAGGAATTGTCTATTCACTTTTAAAGTCAAACATTACAGTAATGAAATATTATGGTTTTGTAAGTAATGTTTTAATTGACTATTTATTTTCTATGTAAATAAAAAACCTTGAATTTAATAAAACAATATTAAACACTTTTACTCCCTATTTTTTCTCGTATAATTGTGGGGTTTCTCATTTTAAAGATACGATCAATAACATCTAAATATTTCAGTTTTTCATGTATACTTTTGGAATATTTAAACCATAAAAGAAACAATTTTTGAGACTTTTACTGAATAATTAATCAAAATATATAATAAACTAAATATCTACAAGTATATCTTTAAAATGAGACATCTCGCACAATTCTACAAAACAAAGGCATAAAAGCGTCATAAGGTTCAACATTATTCATGTTCGTATCACAGCAAATACAGCCGGCCCTTAAGTCACTTATTATCAAGATGTAATGAGGTTTAGTTTTTACCCACAACGTTTCAACGTATATGTTGAGGACATTAAGATGAACTGAAAGAGAGAAATATTTACAACCAAACAAAAAGTTCATGCTTTCAAGTACACAAATCTTGACCCAGACACTTTAAGGGTTCATTTATCAAATCTCTCTATACAAAATAAAATCCTGGATGAAATTGAGTAAGACACAACCCCTCATCTTATCAGATTTGATTCATAGACCACAGACAAGCACTAACTGAAAGGTGAAGTCCATTAAAAGGAATCAGTATCGGGTCCCTTTTTATTTATAATAGCTGTAAATGATTTTGCTGTTAACATGCCATGTAAATCAGTGTTGTACGCGGATGATACAACACTCAAAAACTGAAATTCTGAGCTGGTGCAACTTGAAACTGATGAAACCTTGGCAATGGAAGTACCCACTAAGTGGTTTGAAGATAACTATTTAGTAGTTAATAACAGTAAAACAGAATCTGTGTTACTTTCTTTAAACAATAACATATTAAGTTCTACTCATAGTTCTGTTAGACTACTTGGGATCCACTTAGACTCTAGGTTATGTTGGAGCAATCATACAGGCAATTTATTTGCTAAGTTAGCCAGACTTACTTACTTACTGTCTAAAGAAAAACATAGTGTAAGTTGTACCATATATGCCAATAGTTACAATAATACATTGTTTTATAAAAAAATGAAAAATTTAACCAAAAATTATTTATTATATGTAATAAGCTTAGCTTAATCAAAATAAAATTTGATTTATTTTGTTAAAACAAGTAATCCCTGAATAGCTTAAATTGGACAAGTTCAATTTTGTAAATATAAAACATTAGTAAACATTGTAAATAACTACTTTTTTATTAGTCCAGAGGTCTGAAACTTGTTGACAAATAGGAAACCTAGTTAGTTGTATGTGAAGTAATGCTACATCAAAACTACTGGAGAGTTTTACTTACTTTCTAGTGTAGTTAGATTTGTACGCAGAGATTTTGATCCGGATTGAACGAAGACCCCAGTTTACGGGTGTGTACATTTTATTAGAACTTTGGACCAATCAACAAATTTTTTATACTTAAATAATAATTCATATATAAATATATATCTTTAGTGTGTTCAATTTTAAATACCAATAAAATTTCACTAAAAAGTTTGTAGTAACTGAAAAGTAAATTTGTTTTAACAAAGTAATAAAATTTAAAACTATATTAAAAATCTAATAATATTTTTAATCTGTTTCTTATTAGGGTTTTCGGTGAACTGGACAAGAAACCCAATAAAAAAGTGTAAGTTGTTTTAGTTCATTTTAATAAGAAGTATTTTATTTTATTGTTGGGATATATACACCAATTCAAGCTAAATTCAGGAATTATAAAATGAATTAAGAGTTCAAAATTATACTGAAATGTGCTCTTATCAAAATTACATAAAAGTATAATAATTTAATAATTGAGTTCAGTTTGTACAAAAAAATTGTAAATTGAAGATTACCACGAGATAAATAAAAACACACACACACATAATTGTTAACCTGACAAGACTATAATTTCATTTTCCAGAACACCAACTCCATTTAAATATAATTATTTATTAATGAAGAATAATCTGGATATAATTATTTGTCATGAAGTATCTCCACCGGAGGATACAGTATATAACTAATAAATATATTTTATTAGTCCAACCATGTTACAAAGTGTGGATATGCTATTTATTGTTGGCATATAATGCCTTTTTCCACTTGCACCTTACGGAATAATGTTATGGAGCAATAGCAGTAGCTCGACGGACACATTTAGAAAACAAAAAATAGTGCTTAGTATAATAAAAAATGTACCTAAAAGGGAATCCTGTTTACCTTTGCTTGGAGAGTTAGGATTATGACAGTACCATGCTTATATATTTATACTTGTTTAATAAATGTCAAAGAAAACGCAGTGTTATAATTTTAAATACAATTTTCATAGCTATCCAACCAGAAAAAACATTTGCTTGACCCAATTTTGACTAAAAGTAGATTTTTTACTAATTTCAAAAATACCAATTATGTTATACATACCTTGTGGTTTTTATCAAATAATTTATAAAAACCCGTTTTTCTAAGATTGTGTGAAAGGAATCTTTATTATACTGTTTGGATAGTTGGAAAAGCTAACTGATATTTCACTGCACACAGTGTTGGAATCAGCTGTTTAATGAAATATAGAAAATATCTTATGTCAGTCTAAAAATTACTGTTGCTGACGTTTTTGTGACCGACTAATACAATAAAGTGATAGTTTCAAATTGTATGATAATTTATAATTTCATAAAATGAAACTAAATATCTCATACAAAAATAATTTAAAAACCAAACTAAATTTGAATACAACTTATTCTACTGTAACAAAAGTTCGTTGGCCAACACATTCACAAGACGGCACCATTAGATTATTTTTATTTGGGAATAAATTACCAACAAATTTTAAACACGCAGAGTAACAAGCAGTGTTGATGTTGTTGTGGGATGTGTGTGATGCAAATGCGTTATTGAACACATTGTTAAATTAAAAGCTATTTCAATAATTGAGTATTTACGTTTACATTCCTATTAAGTTACATAAAACAATTGAGTTATGTATAACATTCTTTTTTAGTTAGAATAAACATAGTTGCGTTAAAATTTAAATAGGTTATTTCATTATTTTTATATGATGGTATTTACTACAAATATAAGGTATATCCTACCGTCAATCCAATCCAATTTAATGAGATCTTTTGGTGACATGTTTCGAAGGTACAACACAATACACATATAAATAAATAAATATCACTTGCACAAAACATCAAACATGATCACCTGCTATGTTAAATGCGCTTCAGCCTGTATAATTTTAATTGTATGACAAAACCATACACCACCTCAGCTACTAAGGTCTGATGATAAATGTTAACCTTCAAAACATGTCTCCATAAGACCACATTAAATTGGATTGGATTGATGATAGGACATAAAACCTATTATTTTAGTCAATATAATCGATCCTAGTCTGTCACAATGAATTATAATAAGAATGATATTTAGTTTTTATAAAATTATAAAATATGATAAAACTTTGAAGTTTGTATCAAACATACCAACTGACAGGAAAAACGGTTCAGTAACTCACAGAACATGTTAAATACACAACACTTGTAACTCCTCACTGAATACCATGAGTGATAGTGACAGGAGATACTTAGGAATTGAATAGAACAACAAACACTTAATTGCTGCATGAGTTAATACAGTGTTTCTGTTACTATGCATGGAGAACGCACAATGTAGTCAGCCTTAAATCGATAGTATAATTTTGTTGTGTTTCTCTTGCTTTATCTTACCATAGCATACAAGTTTCTTGTCAAATAACACTAAAGATTTATTGCATCACAATACAGTATCCTGGTCTTTTATAAAATCTATTGTCGTTCCGAGCAAATTAAGAAAAAATATAATTTTACTCACTTTTCATTTTGTCCAGTTCTGTATTGCTAATAATTAACTTGTCATCTCTTATGATAGATGTCGGATTTTCTTCTAATCCCAGTAAGGTCCGCATTCTTGATACAAGACTTGGGTTGCGCAGCGATTCAGCGTGAATGCTTCTGTCGGTCTTAAAATGCCTTATTTGGAATACTGTAAAAGAAAATGGAACTTTAAAACTGAAGTGTTCAAATTCAGGGAGTTGTATTAATAATATTCAAAATGCTGAATTTTTATAATGCTCTAGAAGTAAATTCAAACCTCCTTTAGCCACACATCTATTTCATAGTCTTGGTTTGACTAATGTCTAGATTTTGGAAGCCATTAACACATTCAATACTGAGGTCTGTATACGTGCGGTGCTAGATCCACTATAACAAGCCTATTAGATAAAAACACAACACTAAATACAGACTAGGAGGGGAATAAATGGTGTAACATTCACCAAAGACCATGAAAATAATGTTATTCTGTTACATTAACCCTTTGAGCACCAACATCCTAAAGATAAATAAATATTCATTATTTATTAATAACATAACATTATTATTTATTTATAACAACTTAATTATTTATAATATTCATTGATCAGCTATATTTAGAATGCTGTGTTCATAGTCACAGTTTATTAGATGACATCTAAGTTATGAGAGTTACTACTACAAATTATTCTATATGTAGTGCTGCTAGTATCAGCCAAAAAGAAAGAAGGAAAAAACTATTTTTATTTCTAAAATTGTGCAATAATGGTGTACACCCTCTATGTTTACTTAATAGCACTGTCACTACTGTATAATAAAGGTTTTAAAGTTAAAGATTTCTCCTTTATTTACTACAAATAAAGTTACATCTGTTTAGTAATTTTAGTTCTCTTAATTTGTTTTAGAATTAACATCTAATGTCTTAGTGAGTTGTAAAAAAATCACTAATTGCAAATTGAAGAATTGCTGTTCATAAAATGAACAAATAAATAAGAAATAATTAAGTTTTGAAAATAACTGTTTACAACTTTATTGTTTGCCGTGTTTTAAATTTTGTACAGAGGTTAATAAATTAGGTATAGATTGAAATAATATTTGTTCCCTTATATAAAATATTTTTAATGTGTCAATACCTCAAGTTTTAATATTAAAATACTTGTTAAAATTTGTTGAAAATTTAGAATATTACTAATTATTTACCATATGTATTAGTTATATATTGTTGTAGCACAGTTAATTTACTATAAAACTAATAAATATTATAAATTGATCTCAACAAATGAAGGTACTTTTCACTGAGCGATTTTCGGTATGCTGTGAGAAAACATGACTGGTGCTTAAAAGGTAAACATACACCTTAATAGCCTCTAACATATGCATCAATATATATTTATTTCTTTTTGTTATGTTCTGAGGTTTTTTTGAAGGTGCTGCATTTTTGCGTCAATTGTTCAGTAACATTAAAAAATTAATACTGTTGCTGCATACCAAATTGAGCACATTAAAGATTTTTATTTATAGTATCATCAATGTCTGCTTCACGTCAACAGGTAAAGATAGTAGTAGCCTATGCCTCTATAATAGAAGTATAGAGTTTTATAGTTTTATCGACTATGATATGACAACGAATCGTCAGATCCACAGACCAAGTGACCCACAAGTGTGGCAGACATTCCCTTAGACTACTGAAGAATGTTCCAATGTTTAAAAAAAAACAGTAGCAGTCGTGGGACTGCCGATAGAAGTGAAAACGGAACTATTAAGTTGAGAGTAATTAAAAGTATATGCAAAAATTATATGAAATTTTTTATGTTTTATTTATTAGTTACATATGATGGGTTAAACAAATCATGAACAAAATATAAATACAAAGTGGTTGAAAAAATAATTAATATACAATTATCTTAACAATATCTTAATAAAAACAATAAATGAACATATTTCATAAAATCTAAAATTATTATAACATTTTTTTAATTTTCCAATTTTAAAATCCACGAAAAAATATTATCAAATAACTAGAAATCTATTTTACCACGCTAGTAAGATAAATCTTATACCGTAATAATACTCATTTCATGATGAAGAGGTTAAATATTAAAAACATAATTAAAATGAATAATGCTAAATTTTAAATACAAATATTCGTACAAATATTAAAAATGTTTAAAAATATATTCGTTGTTTTCATTATTCATTTATCTGTATAACTACGGATAAAGTATATAATTGCAATAACAATTAAACCCACAATATTTTTAAGACTAATAAATTAGTTAAATTAACTTGGTTCTTTCGTAAAGGTATTTTTATTGCACAATAAACTAATTTATTGAGTTAATACGGTATCAGTGAGCCAATGCGCCAACTACAGTTCCGGCAGAAACGTTCACTCATCACTTCATACGCTACTACAGGCTAAACTAAACTTCCAATAAAAAAAATGATAAATTACAAAAAAAATATTCATCTATTTTCACACAACTTTCTCGCTGACAAATTTTGTCTGACCAAAAAATAAAAAAAATCCTCGCTTACTACTTTTTTCTTGTCATTGTAAACGCTATGTAAAATGTAAACAATAATCAAAATTATTTCGAAATTTTTTTAATATTTAAAAATGTAACCAATAGATTGCCAATATTAAGAGCTTTAATTTGACGCATCTTACAGAATTGTACGACATTGGCTTCACTTTTAAATCGCGAGAGGAAGCCGTAAAGGTCACTGATTTTCGCAGTCTGTTTTCATACTCCGCCGGGACAGTTTTAACACAGCGAGACTGACTTTTTCATGCAGGTTAGTAGTCCGCGGCCAAGTCTACTATTATTATTAGCATGTCGGTGACGCGAACCGAGGATTTTACCCTCTACCAAAACGCTCAACGTGCCTAAAGAAGTTTTCACTTCAACAAGTTTTTATTTTAAATCATGATATTGAATAAAAAGAGAACAATGCCGCAAGTTTGTTTCAGCACTCTATATTAATGAGACTGTGTGCCACAAATGTGTGACAACAGTGTAAATATAAAATTCAGTTACTGCACATTTACGGAGACTAGTCTATCATTTATAAAATTTTTGACATGACAGTAATGAACATGTTAATCAATATGTTTTGTGATAATATATTTAGACAGGTCCTAACCCACAACCTATAGCACATTTAATACTTTGAATCCCAAGCCTGAATTCTGACAGGGCAGTTTGTGGCAACTGGTAATTCCTAATACTGACTTTTTTCAATATTGAGTTGTGTTTAGCAAGTCTTATGTGACTAAGAGTACTTTTTGGTCTTTCCTTAAGAGAAAACAAAAAAATAATTATAAAAAAATTGTGACAGCTGATTCAACAAAGTTGTCTGCAAGTTACTTAGCGTCTGCATTCTTTATATTCGCTTACTTTGTGTTATACAGTAAAACAAAAGTTATTGACTGAGCTTTAGTGAAGCTTATCATTTCTGAGGCTGGAAATTTTCATTTGTCTGTCTGTCTACATATCTGTGTGCACAATATCTAGAAGTCGAAATTACCTATAAACTTCAAATTTTGCATGAAGTTTCTTTTCTATATGAGTTAGATTATAGTGCATGTCACTCCATGGGATTTTGCTGAGCGTTAATGAATATTTTCACGTTGGTCTTATTGAGAACCATGACTTTAATGAGAAAAATATAAGGATAAATAAACTTGTAAACAAAGTGAGTACAATCATATGAGATTAATATATGTGACAGTTTAATTCATAGAGTGCAACGATCAAATAATAGAGTGAAAAGTCAATGTTAACAGTTGGTGACAAGATTTGAT
The DNA here is from genome assembly GCF_021130785.1 of Homalodisca vitripennis. Classification (NCBI taxonomy): domain Eukaryota; kingdom Metazoa; phylum Arthropoda; class Insecta; order Hemiptera; family Cicadellidae; genus Homalodisca; species Homalodisca vitripennis. The sequence continues at coordinate 70,922,038 of NC_060215.1, forward strand.
TTCAGCACACTCTTGCATTTAACACTGCTATGCTAAATTAATTAATATAAATATGAGTGTACCATGTGCCACGATATCCTGAGAAATATTTCAGCCGTAGTTTTCAAATTTAAGATGAACCTTCATTCCTACATAAACAAGAATGTGTTATACAATAGTTCATGTCCAACTATGGAATTTGGCTAAGTGTAATTTTGGTGTCAATTTAATTTCTATATGGTTGTATGTATACCCGCATGACTTCTCAAGAATAACATGAGTAAATAATCTGAAATTTTGCATGCGACCTCAGCAAAACCTGTTACGTGACACGTGTTGTGACATACTCCTACCTTGTTTTAGTAATAACATTTTACAAAATCAGTATTTGGTATGAACAGTTATAGTGTTTATTATGTTATTTATACCTTACACACGTAAAATGAGTGAATGTTTAGACTCAAGAATAAGAAAACTTATTGTTGATACATTGTATGATACAGATTCTGATGATAACAATTCAGATTTCTTTGATAATTTTAACTATTGGTGGGCCAAAGGATAATAGAACAGTGGTTTTTGAAAATATAAGTGAGTTTATTGACGATTTTGGTTCTGGAGGGGAGTTTGTGGATGACAAAGATACCGATTCTGATTTTGAGGTAACTTGTACTATATAAGCTATGATTCTAATTCTCATAATTTATACTTTTATCCATCAACCCCTTGTACTAGTAGCTACACATCAAAGCACAAACAGGCCTAAGGGATATATGAAAAGAAAGAGGATTTTTACTGTTAAGGCTGAAACTATGCCTAGGCCTAATGAATCAGTGGAAACTGATAGTAGACTTAATAATTTCATGAAAATTAACAGTGTAGGCTTAGTGATAATTGTCAGGTGGTACATAACATTAGTGTAGCATATAGGTATAAGCCTCAACCAAATAAAAGGAAATAAAAACCTACTGATAAAGAACTTGGTTGGAAATCGGATGATAAAGAAACGAGCCTTTCTTTGTTCAATGAATTCAGTGGTATAATCGGTGCTTTCAATGAAAATGTAAGTTCATTTGATGTTTGTTTTTTTCATGTTTCACCTGAAAGCTTCATAAATCTGTTTAAATCTGAGACCAATAAATATGCTAAAAGTATTTTTTTAAAGCTGTGAAGAGTCAATAGAGTAAGAATGAACAGTATTTGGGTAATACCACAAGGTTTATTTATTTTTTTCAAAAATCTGCAGATGTGGCTTGTCAAAATTCCAAGACTGGGAAATTATTGGACCAATAACAGTTTCATAAAAACATAATTTACTGCTTCAGTGATGCCTAGAAATACGTTTTGTGCTTTACTGTCAAATTTCCATTGTCCACGATCTATGTCATAATCTCACAGCCTTCACTGGCCACTTAATAAATCAATTTCGGAAGTACTACATACAGAGTGTCCCAGAACTCTCTACCAATATTTTCAGGTATTATTTCTTGACCAAACGCAAACCAAAATTTCATGTTCAAACTTTTTAAAAGTCAATAACTACCCGAATCGCCATTTATGTTTTTTCATTTGAATATTTTTAATTTAAGAACGGCTTGTTGCAATGAGTTGAAATTTGGTAAATAGCTTTATAACCTAAAAGCCTAATAATAGAAAATTTCAATATCTTAAAAACTTTATTTTCAAAATGGCCGCTTCCTAAAACCTTCAAGTGAAAATATCTTAAAAATTGCATTTATTAAAAAAGTAAAAATTATATTTTAATTAGACAATTTTATTAAAAATCAAACAATGCTAAGTTTAAGAAAGGCAGTTAATTGTAAGGGAGTTAATTATTATGTGCTTTTAATAACCCCAGTACTAAACAATATCTACTCTGGTTATGTGCCACAATAGTCAGCTGTTTAAATTTTAGCTCTTATAATCTTATAATAATAAATAATTGTGATATTTTCTTTAATATTAACAAAATGTGTCTGTTAAAAATATTTAAAGTCAAATAAACAAAAAATTTGTATAGCTATAAAAAATATACTAGACACCAACAATTTGAGCAATTTCATTATAATTCCAACGGTACTTGTTTCAATGAAATCCATCAATGCATAAGCGAGTATGGCCACCTTAAAGGTATACTTGCACAAGCCAGGAGCAGCAAACATTTTGTCTTTTGTTAGGCATCAGCTGTTTAACATAGGTTATAAAAAGTTTACAAGATAACCAACTATTTTGAAATTTTGTATAACAACTCCTACGGTACTTTTTCAAGAAAATCCGTTAACACATAAGTGGTCATGACCACTTTAAAGATACACTTGTAAAGTTGGGAGTGCCAAAAATGTCCCAGTTGAAAGGAATCAGTTGTTTGTAGCTCCTGGTTTGTGCAAACGTATCTTGTAAGTTTTTTATAATTGATGTAATACAGTTGATGCCTATCAAAATACAAAATGTTTACTGCTCCCGGTTTGTGCAAGCCTATCTTTAAAGCGGTCATGCTTGCTTTGGTATTGACAGATTTCATTAAAACAAGCACTGTTGTACAATTTATAATTGAATTGTAAAAATAGATATGAATTTATTGTTTATAACTATATTGGAGTTTTTGTTATTTGAATTCAAAATTTTTTTAAAGACGCTATTTAATTAATACTAAAGAAAAAAACACAATAATTGTTTTTAATTGTCCTGTTATTTATTCACAACTATGTGCTAAATTTGGTTTCTTTAGCTTAGCCAGTTTTAAATTAAAAATTTTTTTCTGCATTAAACACAGTAAAAGTAAATAATATTTGTTATTCTTTGTTAGAGCTTTTTCTACATTTTAACCCTTTTGGGACTCATTAAAATATGCTCATTTCTCTATCTGGTTGTATTTAAATGTTCAGTTAAAGTATATTGTTGTACTTTTCTAAATTAACACTTTATTTTGAAAAAATGGAGTAATACTTGATTTTTTATTAAGTTTTAAAAATAGAGTAACACAAGGTATAAAACAATTGGTTTTGTTGCACCATTTTATTTTTTACTTTATAATTTAATACTTAAAGCAAATATTTTGTTGTTATTTTTAAACCAAAACCCAAGTTTAATGTATATTTTAAAGCTGTTGGTGCATCAAATTATATTTGTTTTACTGAATATGTGTATCAACTCATTTATTTTCTTTTGTAATATTATTTCTACTGCAAAAAATCAAATTTATATTAATTGCTATTATTAGGGCTATTTAGGCCTACAGGGTCTGTATAATAAGTAACCGGACTGACTTCAGGAAATTTTTTATTGGCAAAATATGGACAATTTTTCTTTAGAAATCTTCAAAGTAGTCCCCATTGGAGTTGATAACACGCTGATACCGTATTTTCCAATCCCTGAACGCTCCCTGGAAGTCGGCAACCTCGATGTTGTCTAGAGCCCTCGTCGTAACACGTTGAACGTTTTCCAGAGTCCCGAACCGCGTCCCCTTAAGGTGTCTCTTGATCTTGGGGAACAGAAAGAAGTCCGGTGGTGCCATATCCGGATATCCGGGCTGTAAGGAGGCTGTGGCAACGTTGCCCTCGACTGTTTTGCCAACTGTTCGGTAACGAGCAGGCAGGTGTGCGACGGTGCATTGTCGTGATGGAGAATCCACGAATCGGCAATCTCCGGACGGACTCGGTGAACCCGGGCGGTTAGTCGACGGAGCACCTCTCTGTAGTACTGGCCGTTTACAGTTTGACCGGGTGGCACAAACCCTTTGTGAACAATGCCTTTCACGTCAAAGAAAGCAATGAGCATCGACTTCACCTTCGATTTGCTCATGCGCGCTTTTTTCGGTCGTGGTGACGCCGGTGTGTGCCACTCCGAACTCTGCCGCTTCATCTCAGGATCGTATTCAAAAACCCACGTCTCGTCTCCTGTAATAACGTGGTTGAAAAACTCTGGTTCGGTTTGTAGTCGATCAAGGATTTCCGAAGCGACAGCAACACGACGCTTCTTTTGCTCATCAGTCAGGTGTTTGGGTACCAGCTTCGCGCAGATCTTCCTCATGCCCAGATCGTTCTTAATAATGTTTTGAACGGTCATCTTATCAATTCCGACCTCATCTGCGATAGCCCGAATGCTCAGACGACGATCACTGTTCAACACATCACGCACTTTTTGCACATTTGTGTCCGTGTGACTCGTTGATGGAGGACCGACGCGCTGTTTGTCATGGACGTCATCGCGGCCCTCCCGGAAATTTTTGTGCCACTGAAACACCTGAGTTCTGGACAGAGCATCCTCACCGTAAGCCTCTTGAATCATTTGAAGAGTTTCCGTGGCCGTTTTCTTGAGTTTGACACAAAATTTAGTGCTAAAACGTTGCTCGATCTTACTCTCCATTTTCACTCCGACGGGGTAACTGATCATGCACTCCGCTCTCGCTCGATACTAACTCTCCAAGCGCTTGGAGGCAACTGCTGCAGCCCGGTTCCCTTTCACTAGACCTCCCACCACCACTACAGCACCAGATACCGGTTAGCAGACGCTTTGACGGAGCGGGGCAGGCTCAGTCCGGTTACTTATTATACAGACCCTGTACATCAGGTGGAGTAGGCAAATCAGTCTCTTTATCATTGGATGTTAAACTTTATCTAGTATATCACTAATGTAATTAATTTGTAATCCACTTGTACTTGCATCCATTAGAAAAATAAATAGTACTAAATGAATAATTCAGGCATTGTTTCAACACTATAACATAGCAACTCAATCCAAAGTAATAAAAGTTAAGTATTTTCAAAATAAAATGAGGTCTAAAACTGATTACACTATTTAACCCTTCGCGCGCTGTTGACAAATATAACCGCCAATATTTACTTTGCTCAAAACGCTGTTGACAAATATATTCGCTTTTAAACATTGAGGTTATTATTGGGAGTAAGTAGTTCCCAGTTTTGCCGGTGGAGTGCAGCAACTGCTGGAGTATTTATCCCTCAATAGAAAAGCACAGTAATAGTTGTCCCCGCCTCCCGGTTTTTCTCCAAGCTGCAAAATGGCAGCGCACTACCCATGCCACTGCCTGTTTTGCCAGACACAAGCGCTACTGACGAACTAACTCGCCGGTTTAGTTCGTTCGCGGACTGCGAGTGGAACTGTTGTGTTTACGTTGTCAAATTGGTTTTTGACATATTGGGAAGATGTGTTGTGTGTACACGCAACGGTTTACGCAAGGAGACCATTTACGTGTGCGAGACATGCACCGCCCGGCCGAACCTGCACCCGGATACGTGTTTCAAGACGTACCACACGTTGACGTTATCTTGAACACCGTGATGGCTAATTTTAGATCTTTTTATACCCATTAATGTTTTATTTTAATTGTATAATATACATACTATACATATAATATACTATAGTATAATATTATACACGATAGTAAAATTTCGTTCAACATTTCGTTAAATTTGGTGTATTTATATTTTTTTATAATTTAAATAAACGTATTAAAAAAATTATACTTTTTTTGTTCTCAAAAGTCTTTTTATATGGTAACAAACTCAAATACAACATTAGCGTTGACTTTATGGAAAAAACAATTTTGAGGTATATGTAGCGTTTGGGTATGGTGCGTCCCAAATTGCCGTAGCGCGGGAAGGGTTAATTGCACTTTACCATCATATTTGCAATAGATTAAAAACTAAAACTGCGACGAAAACAACAAAAAAGTACAAAGAACCTTATTTACAGTGGCTCGACTAGTTTCTTTACATCGGAAGACGATTCACTCAGCTGGAACTTTTCCTCGTTACTCGTCAAGAAACCAGTAAATGTACTGGAAAAAAGGCTACAATGCTGTTTCAAATAGTTCAAACTAGCAGCACAATGCAGAGCCAGTAGAACCTACTAAACTAATCTCATACGTCAGTGAAATGAGACATAGTATGCCAGCTGTGCAGTGTCTGTGATTTGTCCAAAACAACAATAAAAGTACAAAGAACCTGATTTACATTGGCTCGACTAGTTTCTTTACATCGGAAGACAATTCACTCAGCTAGAACTTTTGCTCGTCAAGAAACCAGTAAATGTACTGGAAAAAAGGCTATAATGCTGTTTCAAATAGTTCAAACTAGCAGCACAATGCAGAGCCAGTAGAACCTACTAAACTAATCTCATACGTCAGTGAAATGAGACATAGTATGCCAGCTGTGCAGTGTCTGTGATTTGTCCTGAAAGGGTTAATATTGGTTGCTAAGAAACAATAACTTACACTTTTCAGAAATTAAATAAAAAACCTTTAAAATGGTTGGGACGGACAGCATACATAAACAATATTAAGAGCTTGGGATTCAAAGTGTTATCTTCCTTGAATTGTTTTTACTGTATAAAGACTTCTGAATCATTAACATTTCTGGCAAAATGCATAAACAGATACTAAAACATACACAGATATAATCATTAAAAAAATAATTCATTCAGGTTACCTTAAAATACATATTTTTACAAAAAACATAATTGAAAATCCAAGGGTGATGACAATAATAAAACAATTATCACATAAGTTATTGGTGGAAAACATGAATTCTAATTACCGTAACTGTGATAATTTAAGACACATTTTAATATGGGAAATATGCTCTTAGTAAACATTTAGAATATAATGTGAAATATACGTAATAAAATATTAACATAGGCTCACCAATATTAGTTGGAGTGGCTGAGAACATAATATTGTCAACAAGCGATTTAGCCAACTTAGAAGATACCTTCAACTTGTTTTTTCCAAAAAGTTCCCCCACAATTCCATGATGAGTCGAGTTTTGTTCAATGACCAAATTAAGAACTCCTTTCACTAAACTGGATATGTTTTGAGATTTTGCCATTTTGGGTTGTTGAATCTTTTTATTTAAGTAAACAGATTTCAGTTCTTGAAGTGGAATATCCTTCCCAGAAAACTCAGTACAATTTTTCACTGCCTAAAATCAAAAATGATCATTAATAAAACAAATGTTGTATAAAATGTAGATACATAACATGTTTCTGCTACTATTTTACCAATCCAAACTTTACTGACCAATTAATAAACCAATCTGTTGGACAAATTATGATTATATACAGGGTATAAATTAAGTCTTGATACACCTGGATATATTCCAAACGGACTGAGATATTGATGTACAATTTTCACCATACATATTACAGTAGAATACATTTTTGGAATTTTGAAGGATAACAAATGTTATCCCCCTTTTTAAGGGGGAGGGGGGTAGAAGGGGTAACTTTAAATTTTAAAATTGTCGCCAAGCCAGTCACAACAATTAGTTTGTCTAGATCTCGTTTATGTGAGTTTGTACTATTTTTAGCCTGTAGAACTTTGATATTTTACTGATGGATACTAACTCAAGAGATGCTTTTCTTTCGTCACCATGGAAATAGTTCATTTAAAGAAAGGAAACTGCTTAAAAAGTGAATAGGCTAAAACAATAACATAAAACAATTAAGTTTTGGAAAAGACAAGAAATCTTTAAATCTTGTAAAATGAACTGTTAGTTGAATAGGGAAGAGAATTTATCCAGCCATGGCCATGAATGAACAACATCCCTTTAGACAGTACCTAATAGTAAAATATCAAACTTCAAGAAGCAACTGATCATGAACATGAATGCTTGAGAGCTAAAAAATAACGCGTAGATACACACATTACCATTATATTGTACGTATTAACAAAGCCATTGTGCAATCTTCAAATACATGAGAGAACACTAATGTTTTACAATAATAGTTAGTTATTCTTTTGTTTACTTTGTGTTCCTGACTTTTTTATTTGACCTATAATTTAATATCGTACATTGACCAGAAACATGTCTCAAAGTAAATAACATTAGAGTGACGAATGAATTGTACATGGCTCACTGTGAAAGTTTTGAGATTCCTGCATGAAGAGTTTTTGTTTTAGACTTTCCAAGCATTAGGCTTGGTCAAAATAATCCTCTACAATGTCAATGCACTTTTGAAGTCAGATTTTCCATTCGTTGTAAACACCCGACCACTGAATGTTTTAAATAGAGTCAAAATAATTACGAATCTTCAACATCAATTTGGTATTCCGAAGAAAAGTGATGACCTTGCAAATGTTTCCTCAGATTGAAGTATAACCAGATCACATAGTGAGATTGGGTATATCAGAGGAAGTATTCCATCATTTTGACTTCGGTCAAAAACCCACAAGTGTTTGTAGCAGGTCAGGTGGGAAGAGGCATTAATATGATGCAAAATTAAACCCTTAATGTTCAAGTCATGAGGAACTTCTGGCAACCACTGTTAAGTATACTGCCTTGCTGTATCAGTCCTTTGACCCTCCAGCTTAAAAGCATTCACCAGTCCCATATTCCTGAAGAAAACAACATACATTACTTTCTTCATCAATGTTTCTTGACCATTGTGGTGAATGGTTTGTCTTGTACCTATACACGACTCTCTCCTCGCATTGGAACGTTATAAAATGGCATGTACTAGTCAGCAGTGACTATTTTTGAAATAATCTCATGTTCACCATCATTATTCTATTGGAAGGTCTGTTAACTTTTTCACTCTTTCAGCTATGACATTGTGAGAGGCACCCATCCACAAATAATTATCATGATTTTAAAAAATCATGCAAATCTCAATCATAAAATAAGTGCAGTGTCTGTTGTCTTGGATTATAGCTTACACTTGATGAACATTCTCTTGATGATAGGCGGAATACAGACTTCCTGAAAGTTCATCATCTTGACGAGAATTACGGCCTTAAGAAATTCTAAATACCACCTAAAACAGTAGCACGAGATGGTGCTTCAGAAGCAAAGGCAATTTTGAGATGTTTTATGTACTCCCCCTGAGACTAACTAACTTTAAAATCATACAAAAATTATTTCTTGAGAGCTCTATTAATAATGAAATTGAATCTTTCAAAACGCACAACATACATAAAAATTGCTGTCAGATCTGATTAGCACTTGGACAATCAGATAATATGATTATTGCACTATCCACTGTTTTCCGGCATTTAAAAACTTTCAGAGTGACTCCCGTACACCATTAACTTATTTTCATTGATTAACATTCATATTACTCATAAAAAATAGCTCCCAAGTTCAAGTTTAAATAAAAAACAAGGTTTATTTCCTAGAAACACGTAACATAATACATATTCCATGAGTTTAATTCATACTGAATATTATCTACAATAATAAATAGTTAATAAAACACATATTTGGCATGCAATTTATGCTATGCAGGTAGTGTATAATATTCCTTTATAAAAACTAATATAATTTTAAAAGGTTCTTAAATAGCTTTTCACAAAATTATAACAAATAAAAAAGAAACCAACTAAGTTAAACAACATGGGTATGCAATACAAAAATAAAATATAATACATAACAGTTATTAGCCTCACAAAAATGTAAATAAATATATGCCAATGAACAAATAAATAAATATAAATAACCATAAAAAGAACTAGGTGATGGAAACTTCCTCACATTCAAAAAGTCTTATTTTGATCTCTAGAACAGTGGTCTCCAAACTACAGCCTGTGGCCAGTGATCAACAATTCATTTCCATCAATAACAAAGTGACAATAGATTTCAGTCCTGTGAGTGAGACATTCGTGCCAGCTACGCTAACTTAACTATTATTTAGAGCTTATTCTTTAAATAATGTCTTATATATGTTATACATTTTTTAAGCATTAAAGTAAATTGCACTGAAAAATTGGCCATGACTCAAACTTTGCAAATGTAAGCCTTTTTTGTGATTCAGTTTTTACACTATTTTTAACTAGCAATATTGGTTCACCACAATGTAGTCACCATATTATATATTATTGTCTATAAGAGCGGTCAGATAAGTGACGAATTGCTGCTTCCGCATTTGCCTGACGTTCCCTGTACAGATTGAACCAAGCAGTTTAAAACCTTGTGAAGGGATGGAGACAAGACTGCAAAGCAGTTCCCACCTCACCACAAAATACCCTTCCCCTCCCAAGGCTCAACCAAGTACAGACCACTCCACAGGGGAACAATAATACAATGCTCTTCATTTGAAGAAGCGGCTGGTAGTGGCAACAAAAATTTTGGCATGGACACTATACAACATGTACCTATTAAATAACGAGACTGAAACTGCTGCGGATCAAGGAGGCATGTGTCAACCGCCATTAAAATGTTTAGTGTAAACCTTTCTCTTTAGTATGCAGCTAATCTCACTTCTGTAAACAACACCATTTAGTCAGAGCCTACCTTTGTGTTATTTTTTTTTCCGGATAACTGGTTAGTGCAATAGTAGAGCAATGAATTATTTCAACTGAAATTTCACTTTAAACTTGGAAAAACTGCTACTGAAACTTATAATTTACTGAAAGACCTGTATGGCAGTAAATGTTTATTGTGGCACGTGTTTTTTAATGGTTTAAGCATTTTAAAGATGACAGAGAAGGCGTTGAAGATGGATTCATGGCCAGGTCACCCTTCAATGTCAAAAACGGATGAAAATGTAAATAAAAGACGGTAGTTTAATTCGGTCTGACCATCAATTTAGTATTCATGCAATTAGTGAAACTGTAGGTATTGATAAAGAATGTGTACGACAAATTTTACATGACAATTTCAACAAGCGAAAAGTGTGTGCTAAAATGGTGCCTAAAATTCGTTTTAATAACAAGCAAAAATGCTTTTAGTGACACTTTGTAAATGACTGAAAATGACCCAAATTGTTTGGAAACGATAATAACATGTGATGAAACGTGGTTTTTTTTTACTTATGATCCGAAAACAACGTGCCAGTCCGTGCACTGGAAGAGCCCAACTTCTCAGAGAGCCAAAAAAGCCTGAATGAGCAATTTAAAATTTAAAGCAATAATGATTGTTTTTCTTTATATATATTATATATATATATATATATATATATATATATATATATCCATAGGATTGTATTACCTTCACTGGGTTCCTGAAGCTCAAACAATTAATCAATATTACTACCTTGAGGTACTTTTTAAGGTAAAATAAAGAAAAAATGCCCCGAAATGTAGAAAGTAAAACCATGGGTTCTCTACCCAGACAATGCACCAGCTCATTTCACGTTATCTGTCAAGAGGTTCCCAGCCAAGCAGAGCATCACAGTATCCTGGGATCATCCACCTTATTCACAAGATCTTGTACCATGTTACTTCTACCTGTTCCCTAAAGTGAAATCTCCATTAAAAGAGACAAGATTGTGGAACAAGGGACAAGGTCTGTGGAAGCTGTAAGAGAAAGCAGCACGTCCTGAAGGAGCTAACAGTAGATGACTTCCAGCACTGTTTCCAACAATGGAAAATTAGCATGGAGCGTTGTAGGGATATAGAAGGAGTGTATATTGAAGGTGACAATAAGTGATTATGTATAAAATAAAAATAACATTTTTTTTTGTCAGTCTCGTTATTAAATAGCCTTACTTTGTATGTGCTTTCATATGAAGTAGAGACAAAAGGATGAATCATACACATTCACTAGCCACGGTTTAAGCTACATGCCTTGGTCTGTAGCACAAGTCAGTTAATAGTACCAACAAATGACAAATCATAGCCTAGGTTTCTTTTCTCTCTCTTATTATTGAATGCCTTACAGATGTTGATGGTAACTAAATGCTGCTTTCCCAATATTCCACATGTGGTTTGTTTGTGTTTGTAACACTTACTTGAATTATGACATTGTCCAAAAAAAGAAATGTTGATAGTGAGTGCCATGTGTTTAATGATAAGTGGGATATTTTGTTTCATTTATAAATAAAAATATCTGTATTGGAATAAATTGTACAATATTCATAAATATTGTAAAACATAAGATTGTAAAAGAAAATATCCTCAAATTAGAGATCAGTCTGGAGGATAAAGTTTAATCTTTCAAAAATCTATGCCATCTTAACTTTTAAGAGTAAATATTAGTTTGAGGCTGCTGTTTGAGCAAGTTTCAAAATATGTCTCACTTTGTAAATTCCTGCAGGAAAGTTTCAATCGTTTTGAATGAGTCAACAAATGTGTCAGAATCAGCTTGAGTGCTTATTTTTAAGAGAGGTGTAAAAAATGATGTATTAGAAATTATCAAAGGATTTGCTGATGTTTATTCTATGAAAATTAATGAACATTACTTGTGCAGATATTTTTTGAAAAAAGAACTATTTATAAACTCCAACTTGATCTTTTTGGTAACTTTAATTTGTGGAAATGTTTGAAATTCAGTTCAAAGGGTTAAAGGTGAGAAATCCATAGAATTCTACTCTATTATTCACTAATAAACCTTATGAAGAAAAAATTAGGTTATAAAAGAAATGTTATGACAATGAATAGGTCTCGCACTCTGAAACACTACCAGTTTTAAACTTTTTTCTCAGAAATCAAGTGCAAATATCCAGACGATGCCTATCGTTGTGGTTTATATCGTCTAAACAGAGGAAAGTACTTTGGAGACTTTTTGAACAATGTCAAACAATTGACATGTTCATGATTTAACAAGCCATAGCTGTAGAAGAGCTTTGAGATAATCACTGGCTTTGGATGCTTACATTTGCAGTGGATCTCATCACTAACCTAATTCTTTAAACTTGAAACTTTAAAGAGAAAAACTGGTAATAAAAGGTTTTTTTCCGACATGTTAAAGTTTTTAGAACAAAAAAATTAATTGGGAAAAACAATTTTGGATTACTCTGAAACTTGTTACTGAAAATCTTGTGCCTTATTCGTCACATTATATAGTTGATACCATTATAAAACTATGGAAAGAATTTCTAACTCGCTTTGGTGAATTCGATGATGCATCAACAACTGAACAGATAAAGCTATTCAATAATCTTAAAAGTTTAATTGATAATCAACCCTCATAACTTCAACTTGAACTTGCTTCAAATGAGAACTTGAAAGAGTATTGCAAGGAATATTACAAGAATTGCAGATTTTCTCCCAATTTACAGGTAGGCTTTTAACTGTATTTCATAGCCTAGGTTTATTAATTAATTACGATGACCAATAATCTATTATTAGTCAATCAGCAAATTGTTGTACATCTACGTTTTTACATTGTAGGTCTTTCAGTGACAACTTCAAAAGATTTAAACACTGTAAGTACAGTAGGAAGTTTTCAGTTTTTTATCAATATATCTGTGAACAAAGTTCTCAAAAATTATTTTTGTTACATCCAATTATAAAGAGAACTTTTATGATGAACACCTAAATATATTTTGGTGATAGGGATGTAAACGTTTGAACCAAGATATTAGTTAAAAGCCAACTGCAGGAATATCTCACATGCACAAGAAAGACAAGGGATGGTCCAATATAAAATGTAACTAATGTTTTGTCAACATCGGTAAAGAATATTAGTTTCATTAAATAAATGAATGTATTTTTTATAAAAAAGTGTGATAATCTTCCTTAGTAACCTACTGCATTGACTAAAGTATTGTTGTGGTTATCTAACCTTACTGTCTTTCAATAAAATACAATGAAGGTACTTGGCCCATCACCCTCCTAAAATCTTTCAGTTTGACCCTCGAACGAAAAAGTTTGGAAACCCCTGCTACACCATCTCTACATTCTATTTCAAATTATAAAAAATTAAGTAAAATATAGATTTATTATGTAAAATAAAACATAATTTTGTTCAGTAATTAACCATTTGAGTGCCACAGCGTTTTGCTATATGGTATACATAAAATGCAGAGTGAAAATGCCTGATTCTGCAAGGGTCTGGTTAAAAATTCATAACAAATTTATTTATTGGTATAATGTCTTGGGTTTTTTTTAGATAAATATATTTTCTTTATACATATAATACATTGATCACTTATTTAACGTTTTTATACAAATAAAAAATATCATTAACAAAAACTTTATGAACAAAAACATTTTGTTTTTAATTTTGACACAACTTAGTATTATTGAAATATTTTATTATTTCACTTTTAGTTATTCTATCTTATACTCCATTTAATTCTTTACAAAAAGACATAATTTTTTTTTATTCTTATAAATAAAGTTTGGAAAATAAATATGAAAATATGAACTACTACAAAACTAGAAATTTTCTAACCTAACCTAACACTCTGTGTATTGTATATGTATGACTCATTGTTTATAAATATCACTGAAAAAACACAACAAACATAAAAACTATACAAACGTATTTAGTAAAGTAATAGATGCTTGCGATCGCCGTTACTCACGGTGAAGTCATTGTTCTACTTACACACAGACTAGAACAACATACACAAACGAAATAATTTGACGATACTAACACTACAAACCCATTTACACTTAAAAACTTTCAATATCATTTGTGAAATAAACAGCAGTGCAAACAAAACATGTGACGACTTGTCCGCGTAGCGGTCGATTCTTAACTCGACACTTTACAACCGCTGTAAAAATCAGAATCTAACCAGAATGCAACAAAACCTACATCAAAAGTTACGTTGAAGCCTTTGGAATGCGTATGTATAGTCATTGAGCCGTCATATTAGCGTTACTGCAGAAGTCGCTAACAGCGATTCTGGCATTTCTTGCATATAATGCGGGATCGCTGACAGCGACGCTCCGGCACTCAAGGGGTTAACAATATTAAAAGTTAAAGTTAAAGAACGTCTCGTTTTAACATGCAAAGTTAGGGTTATGAATCCCTCTCTTAACCTGGAGACCAACAGCTTAAAGGTAACTTCCGAACCACTACCAATGGCCAATGGCTGGGCAGGCGGGCTGCTTGCAAGGATAGGCTCGCTCAGTGGTCACCCATCCAAACAACAGCTACACTCAATGGCAAATGGCACAATGTACCACTGGCAATATTAATGGTGTACTTGCACTGTTGTAGATGAAAATTTCCTTTACTATAAATTATCCAAACCTTGAGACTTGATGCAAATAAGAACTTCTAAAAATCCCTATTAAACACATCATCACACATTAACATAAAAATGTAGATTTACCTCTTGAAAACTTTTGTCTAGGTTATCTTCTTTCAAATTCAATCTTCGAAGTGTAAGACAGCAACTCCTAGGATTAACAGCATTCAGTACAAACACCTAAAAAAGCAACATACATGTTTTAGTGACGGTTTTTTTCATTCCAATGTTCTTAATGGTAAAATAAAGTGGAAAAAATAATGATATTAAAATCTGCCCTAACAACATTTAACAGCCTCGTAACCTAAGTTTCATGATTGCTTTTCTTTATTGAAGATAACCCTTATATACAGAGTGTAACAAATAAGTTGGGTTGTCTATGTATTTTCAAATTCTGTGTGTGATTCTAAGCTAAAAATGAAGAATAACATTTTTCAATTTCCACATTGTTTAGCTGCTAGCCGCCATTTTGTATTCTTTATTAACAAATTATTATCTCTAAAACTAGTAAAGCTAAAAGCTTGTTACACCTTGCACATACATCCGCAAATGTAACTCACCGACTGGTAGAGTATACAAAATTCAAATGAACTTTTATAAATTCTGAAAACTGGAAAGTTTGCACGCAGTTAGCTTTTACCTTCAAACTGATGGGAAAAGTCTGAAAATTTTAATTTTAAACTCACAAATTGAATCTTTGAATTTAACTAATCACCAAATCCACCTAATCCCCGAATTTGCTAACAACCCATTTAGACGCCCAGCGAGCCAAAGGTGAGTCAGCAATTATAGGCTGTTAATAACTGGTAAAAAATTATTGAGCCAACACTAAAATTCTTTAAAAGTTTTTAGATCTCACATTGAGGTACAAATCCACCTTAAACACAAAATTAAATTTAAATAAAGAATTTCAAATCTAATATTTTATGCTATTTTAAAAGGCAATTATTTGAATAACTAGTCCAATTAACTAATGATTAGGAAGCCAGGCATAACCTGATAAACAAGTCTATGCAGAACTTTCAACACCTACTAGTACTAGGATATTAAATCCCCAACTTGTAAACAATTTGCCATTTGAGATTAATAAAATTATACAATAAAAAGGGGACAGTTAATGTAGGTAAACATAGCAATTGAACGCTAATAGATATAATAATAAATCTCACAAAAGCTTTACCACAGACAAGCGATTCATATAAGTGTACACCAGACCACAAAACTTCCTTATATCAAATACAGGAATCGTAATGGTGACTCCAAGGCCAACTCCCATGTCCCTGAACAGCACTTTAGACCACATTGCCATCCTGACTTGATTTCTTGAATGTGCAGATAGCTAACGATTTCACTCCAGCAGTGCTCTTTAGCAGCATGCTATGCATCCCGATCATATACTTCTCGTAGCGCTTATAGGGCTAAGCATGTAGAATGTCATATCAGGTAGAATAAAAAGTAGGAAACACCAAGAAAACCAAAACTATCATTAATATTCTAAAGTAATTAATATTCTTCTAACATGTAATTAAAGAGTTCACAATGTGAGTGTTACTAGTAAACAAAATGGCTAGATGTGAGTTCGAATTATTCTTTAGCTCTGAAGCATTCAGGTTTGTTACCCACCCCTTTAAAATTTGTACACTTTACTAATAGGTACAATATAAATGAATTTTTCATTTTTTAGTCACCATCAGCGTGGGCTGCTGAATAAAGCTGTTGCAGCCTTTGCTGATGGCCAGAGGCATTACCATTAGTCTATTACTAACTAACTAAAATAATTCTTTTGTTTTATGTTAGCCTATTCATTTTCTTTGTAAGCAATTTTCCTTTACTGCAAGAAACTATTAGCTGTATGGGCTATGGTAAGTTAATGTCTCCAGCCACAAGCGCGGGCGTAACAGCATCTGCCACTAGTAACTGTGGCATTTCTGATTTAGTACTTTCCCAACCTCAGATCACGCCCCAGATCATCCAACTTTTCCGGCTCCAGATCACATTTAAGTTTGGTAACTAGTACAGTGTATATGAGAACCTAATCTAAACCTACTTATATAGTGTGATAACAAGGAATAGGTAGGGACAGAATGGTCTCAGGATAATACCAAAGAACTAATTATTTCCTAATATTTATACTGCTCATTTATTTTGGATTACCACACTTAAACAAGTAGGCTACATTTTCTAATCTAAAAGATGATATTAGAGTTAAACGCCACGGTAGTTGAGTAATGGATACCATGGCTATCCACTACGCAGTGAAGGCACTACTACACGGCACGACTGTTGATACTGTACTACTTAAGCTGTTTTAAACCACAGAACACTTAAATAAGACATCTGACACAGATAATGCTGAAAAAACTTAGATAACTAGAAGCACATTACCCAAAACGACGTTTTCATTTTAAATATTAAGTTATGGTATCAATTTACAATAACGTGACCATGGAAAGGTATGTTCATTTTTTTTTCCTGAAAACTACAATTTTTCCTGAAAACAATAGTGAAGAAAAAATTCATCGGCAACGAAAATCAAAGGAGTTATGATTTTTTGAAATCCTCTGAAAACTCTGTTTTTGACAGTACCTCTGGCAACACTATCCATATTTGACAGTTTGGTATTACTCCGCGCTCTCTCAAATAAAGAAGGGACGCCATTTTGAACTATTTTGTTCCTCCGTGTCTATTTTTAACCTCCTAGTTCAGTAGTGGTAATGGCACACCTTTGTGTTGGATGTTCGTTATCTTATGTGGAAGCAATTCGTAAAGACGAGTATGGAGTTTTACAATTTTACGTAAACCACGGGGCTTATAACCGGACTAGGCGTTGTGGTAATAGAAAGTGTGGCAACGAACTCGTTGTAAACGAATTTGGGGACTTCCATTTTCGGTGAGGAAAGTACTATACGCCTGCACCGAAACGAAAGAAAATCAAGTGTCGGTTTACTACCAGTGCGAAAAAGGGGACTTTCTTTGAAAACGCCCATTTACCATTGACGGACATTTTTTATGTTGTTGCGTCATTATTGTGTTGAGTGCCGCCGCGACAAGATTACCTGGAAAAGAAATTTAATATTAGTTCTAAAACAGCTGTTGACTGGTATTCGTTTTGTCGGGAAGTATTTGTTGACCATGTGGCCAATAATGATGTAACTTTAGGTGGAGTTGGCCACATTGTGGAAATTGACGAGGCCAAATTTGGTAAACGGAAATATAATAGAGGACGACTTATTGAAGGGCAGTGGGTGTTTGGTGGTATAGACCGCACCACACACGAAACATTTTTAGTGCCGGTAGATAAAAGGGACAAGGAAACTCTCTTAAAGATCGTAAAACAAAAAAATTACCGGGAAGTACAATTATTAGTGATTGTTGGCGTGCGTACGACTGCTTAGAGGACGAGGGGTTTGTGCATGAGACAGTCAATCACTCAAAGGAGTTTGTGGACCCACGCCCACACAAATACCATCGAGCGGACGTGGAGAAGTGTTAAAGATAAAATTCGGCGTTACGGCAGGATAAAAAACTCATTTTGTGGGGTATTGGGTGAATACCTTTTTAAGGCGAAATACTCAAACCTCAATGAGCGGATCCACCATTTCTGGGTTGTAGCTGCAAAACTGTACCCACCTGAACATTAAGGTGAGTGATAAGTTACTGAAATGATGCTGACTAGTACGTTAATTCTGTCGACAATGCCTGCCTGCTGCGCAGTGCTGCGCACTGCTTGCTCTTTTAGAAAAAAAATTAACTCGAGCTTGCAAAAATCCCAGATCACGTGATGCCCCTGCTCCTTAACGCAATAATGCCCGAAAGGCATCAATATAATACAATAATATACTTTCCCCAGTTTATATGCACCTGTGATAATAATACTTGGCTATAAATGCCCAACCCATGAAAAAAAAGTCCATTTTCCATGGTCACGCTATTGTAAATAAATACCTAAGTTATTTATTTGCAATTTCCACTCCCTAAAACCATATATAGTTTTGTTCAGGAGGACGCATACAATACGATAAAAACATTGAAAATATGATTGTAAATTTCCACTGTTACCTTGGCACTGTCACCTTTACCATGTTTCCACACAAGGGTTTATATTTGAGGAACAGTCAGGTCACTGTTGCCAACTGGCATTGCAGGAGCTTCTGTCAAGTTAAATTCGGATTAGTTAATGTGAAAATCAGAGAAAGTATGACCATGCCTTCGCGAAGCTGATGAAGGCAATCAAAGTACAAAAGTTTTATTCATTACTAATTTTTAGCAAATCTAGTCAGGGTACACAAGTTTAGCATGGTTTACCCCTAATTTTGATCCAAACAGCCCACAGGTTAATGAAAAATCTATTTAGATCGATAATGGTCCATAAAATCACTATAAAAACTCTAGTATAAACATCACCTACTGTATCATTAACATTGGAGGCCTAATAGTATTCACCTTCTAAATTGAGACTAGTTTAGTACTATGGCTAATATCACACTATGTGTATAAACTTATATTATGACATAAATTTAAAAATAACATGATTAATAAAAGGCTACCGACTTTTCAAACCAATAGAATTATAACAACCTTGACAAGAAAATGCAATGATATGTAGAGAACTACATACCTGATTATGGGCTTGTAAAGAAAACATCCTAAAAGTAGAATATGTTCTGATTCACAGATTTTGCTTTAAATTATTTCTTGACTATATACTTTTAATTAAGTGAAATTTAAATGATTATGTCAAACCATGGTTAGGCGAAATAAACTGTACGTACGTAGTTGTAATTTGTAATGTTGTAATTGTAATTTTTTTACTTTGATGCTGGGTATTGGTAGCACACTGCTGCCAGTTGAAATGCCTCATAATGCCCACTGCCTAGAACCAAAATCATTTCTGTTACTCCTTCATATATTTGTAAATCCCCGCATAAACACCGTATTCATTAGAACTTACTCGAGTGTGTACGAATCTTAGATAACGCGACAGGCATATACGTTGAATCAGAATCATATTGTATGTCTTTCAACAAGTAATATTAAATATCATTACCGAAGAAGTAAAATACGCAGCAAACCAGTTAATTTTGAGTAAACGTAGAATCATACTTTAACTCTTAAATTATTCCACAAATAGCATAGATTATAATACTCACAACTGTTGGGTAACCATATTAATAAAGGGTAAGTTTTGTAGAAAAGAAAGCTCTGATATTTTATTAATTCAACAATCAAAGACATTTTATTCGCCAACTTCCAAAGGAGCATAACACTATGAAAATAGTGATCATCAGTGGAGTTCAAATTCACGCGTTCCTACATTCTAGAATCAGGAATCTCCCTATAGGTTCAAAGAGAACGCGGAAATAGGCAAATTGTTTTTACTTCGGAACTGTATGACAATTTTGTGAATTTTTTTGATACTGTGGTAAGATTGAGTCAGTAAATATTTCAACGCTATACAATACATAAAGATTACCACACTGTCGAATCATACTTTTACGGTTCATAAATAATATTATTAACGAAAGCAAAACATTACTAAAGGCATATTATTAAGTGAGCGATGGCTCAGCTTAAGAATGCAGTGCGATTACTGTTGTATCGATATGCACAACTATAGTTATACAGTGGGTATTCAGATGTTAGTTTGAGGATGGATCACAGTAACTAATTTGAGAACAGACACTCTCACAGAATTAAAAAAAAATAAAAGTTTATTTATAGTTTCTGTGTTATATTAGCAGGATATTTATCACAAATTTGTATAATAAACCACTAATATTATTTACCGCTGTTTTGCTCAATTCATGTTGTATCATTAAGTTTTGATTACTTCTTTATCACACAATGCATAAATATAACTTTGGTGCAAAATTAATGTATTACAAACACATAAACCAACGTGTGTGTGTGTGTGTGTGTGTGTGTGTGTGTGTGTGTGTGTGTGTGTGTGTGTGTTGTTGTTGTTGTTGCTGTTGTTTTTGTTGTTTTTCTTAACTTAAAACAACGAGAAATTTCAAATTTTTCTTTCTTACTTTTATTTTTAACATATTTCTTACTTAGATTTTAGTCCGATACAGTGGTTTGTTTATACAATTATAGCAAGATTAATGATGTCCCAAGTAGTAGGAATACCCTGTTAGTTATTTCAATTATATTCTTAACAGTAAAAACTGGAAAGAAATTATATAAAACGTATCTGATATCACTAAATTTAATGTAGTATTTAGTGATTATATGCGAGTTTTATAAGTCAAATTATACTCTACATATTTTTACTGTATACTTAAGCATAAATTTGCCGCTGTTTTCTGTCGCCGAATAATTTTTATTCCAAACAATGTAAGCCAATACATTATTACAACGTATACAAATAATATATTTAAAATTACCTGTACCTTTAAAAACTTACGGCCTCCATGCCTATGCATACTACTCATGGCGTTTCTTCCAGGGGGGAATGGTTTCCTGACGATTTAAAGAGTTGAGATTAATTATAATACATTCCTTCTAATATAAGGAGTTAATTTTAAAACCATATTTTACTATTTTTCTACATTAGGTTTTCAGATATCAATACTGAACCATTGAGCGTTACATGTGCTATTTGAATAAGCAAAATGTGAGTATATGTGAGCATAAAGAACAATTTTAACATGGATCCTTATAGGAAAATGTAAGTCTCTTACAACAATCGACGCCTTGCCACAATATTAGCCTTTATCACAACACTTCCTGTTTTGACACAAGACTACGACATTTATTTCGGCTCGAGCTTTCTACAATAAGCTGGGTCCTTAGCAATATACGTCTAAATTAAACTTTTTTAGTAACAATGACGGAAATAGTTCCCATCTTCAGCCTACTTCTCCATGAAGTTTGTTCTACGCACCTGATTGTGGCGTAGAACATTACAAGTAGGGTCCTTTTAATTAGAAATCATACTTGTTTTTAGTCACCTGTAGACAGAATGC
Organism: Homalodisca vitripennis; assembly: GCF_021130785.1. Taxonomy (NCBI): domain Eukaryota; kingdom Metazoa; phylum Arthropoda; class Insecta; order Hemiptera; family Cicadellidae; genus Homalodisca; species Homalodisca vitripennis. The sequence goes on from NC_060215.1 coordinate 70,943,868, forward strand.
CTTGAGTTCTGATCACCCAATGTCTGACAAGGAATTTTAAATCACTTGGAAGGTTCGCATTCCTTACACATGTACACGAACTGTCGCCAAACATTTTTCGCGAAGCCCATAGTAGGCATATCAGTGTTGATCTATTACCGAGTAAAATCCATATCTGCATCTTAAGGAACATAATGATTAAAACTAATTGAATATGTTCCACACGCGCATGTCTACTCAGCCATAGTGCTCACACACATTTCTTACGCCGCAATTCACCAAACTAGATGCATACTCGAAATGTTCATTGGCTTTTTATTATACAGCCTTTCCACAAAACTTTTAATTTCCCTACATTCTCCAAACTAAGCTTATACGGCCTTTAACCGTATATACGTATTTGCCGAGTGTTTCAAACACTAAACATATACGTTCCACATTTACTTATTACACGCGAGTTTCTTCTCCTGGCATAACACACACTCTCTCATTTTTTATATATGTAATGAGTTGTACATAATTCCGGTTTACAAGTAGCTCAGATTCCTTGATAATCAAAATTTAGTAAAACTTATTCTGTAGTTTACAACAGCCCATCCTTCCCCGTTACACAGTGTCTCTCAGTTACGATTATACCACTGCCATATTTCTGAAGTTCATCCTTGGTCGACACTATGATCTCTCAATTACACGTAAGCTAACACCTGATTCCTGAATAAACGTTTGCGTTTCCGTTTACTCGGTAACACTTAACACAAGAGGTATTTGACAACCAATATTTTCGTAATACATATATCCGAATATCTAAATATCCATAACTGCTGAATACCTCAAACCCACGGATCTCATAACCAGGCGCAACAACCATACTCGGCTATTTTACCTACCACCTTCTATTTACTGGGCATACATACCATATCTAAACTTCCGATCATATAACTTTTACAATCAGCTTCTATTTATTGGCCAGACCCTCTCTAAACTTCTGACCACATAAGGTTTTTTTTTATCTCTTTTTAAGCCTCAGCTTTCAAGCTATGCTGGCTTCGATGTACACTGATTTATTACACTGGTACTTATTTTTGCAAAGTACTCTAATTTATTATTACACTGGTATTTTTTATTTAGAAAGTACCCTATCATTCGTGTCTTTGCCTGATTGGACCTCCCCGGGATTCGAACACGTGATCTCTCAGTTAGAAGGCCGAGACTATATCCATTAGTCTACGGAGGAGAACTACATAAAGTTACAATCAGGGACCACGCAGTATATGTGTGAAGTGTATATGAAGCCATGCTTTTCAAGTAGTACATATAGCCGTACTATCTAAAAGCCCATACCTAGGGAGTATCTCCCGCACACGGATCCTTTAGTCATACGTAGTACTAACATGGCGGCCCGTGTAACGAACACATATCAACACTCTGACCACATACTTTTCATTGACATAAATCTATAAATGCTTCATTTTCCAAATACTAAAGGGACCACACAGGGATGTCTCTGGTCGTCCATCCATTTATTTTAAATAGGCCGAGTGTGCACTTGCCCACGTGCGTCATAGTTTTGGTTAGTTAGGAGGGTTTAAGAGAGGACAGGGGTAATAAAATTAAATCCTACGCTGACATAAGTAAAATGTATTAATTTGGAGGTTTTGTGGTCTCTTGATCAATGCAAAAGTGATGTAGTTGATGTTGATACTCAGTTAATCAACAACCCAAACACTTTAATCGTTAACCAAGTCTTGATCTTGAGATCAGTGCTATATGTTCAGCCTAAAGCTCAGCTGTATTTAAGCATGGCCGCATCAGTTGAGCGCTGGCTGTGGCAGGGTTGGGAATGACAAAACACGCGACGCAAATATAATGACCGAAACTACAGTCCAGCCTTGGTCTCGGTGAGTGTCTGTGGCATTGTTGTGTACTATATGTATTATTTTCTGGTCTAATCACTTCTACCTTACCATACCACTCCATCATCCCTCATCCTCTAAATACGACACGGCGTTGGCGTTCATCCTTCTTACTGATATGCTTTGTACGTTGCACTCGTTTCATCACAGTGTCTTGTTTAGTGGAACATTACGCATATAACAATTTTCCTTTACCAGATGCCAGTCACATTGTAATAGTACAGTAAGAATTAAGTAAAATTTAAATATGAGTGAGAAAAAATATCTAGCGTTATAGAATAAAACTTAATTCAATAATGTTGACACTTTTTACTACGCTTTAAATTATGACGTTATGTATAAAAACTCAGTTACAACATTTTTAATTTTTGGCCAGATAACATTAATCAGCTAGAAAGATGTAAATATGTAACAAACCAAATTTTGTCATTTATTTTAAGACTTCTCGCGTCGTTTTTTGTAATATTGATCTAAGATAGCGGCAAAACCGTCTAAATGCTTGTGTATAAAACCAGGCGCAGCGGTCGTCACGGCACTGAAAGTTCGCGCTTCATGTTTTCTGTTACTTGATTAGTGCATTTAATGTTGTACGTGTTAAGATATATATATATATCACGATATTTTAGTCAGTGGTGGTTAATATGAACCTTTATTTTTTTCAAAAGAACACGCGTCGAGACATATGGTCAGCTAATTGTGGATGGCTTGTGACGGCGCTGCGACATCTATCTCAGGCTCATTAAATCAAATACGGTACAACATTAAACTAACAAGCTGATGTGTTAAGGCTGCGCTCTACCACTCTGGTGAACGCTGATGCAAGGGTTTTGAATCTGCCTCATTGTAGGCTTATTTTTTTAGCTATTACAAACATATTGATGTCATTTAAGTAACTAAATATTTGTATACGTGCATTAGTTTTTGAAATTTCAATTTCGATTCAACTTAAGCTGCACATCAGGTGGAAGGTTTTTAAAAAAGGGTATTTTCAACGTTTCATAAAATTAAAACGTGAATTTTTATTAAAGAATAAAATACAGACATTCGTAGATTGGAATATAGTAAGAGTAAAACTTCAAACGGTTTATTAAAATGTTCTGAAGTTAAGGTACAATAAGGCAGACATGAAAGGTCTGCAAGCGCTATTCAACGCTCTGTCAGGTGGCGCGCGTTGCGGTTACAGCCGGAAACGGTGGGCAACTCTCCCACCACTACCTGCTGGATATTTCCCCTCACCCGCTTTCGCTAGGTTATAACGTGTGGCCTTTCAGTGTTGGTGTTCCTTCAATTTGTTGATTTATAATATATCTATTCATACATTAATAATCAAGTTCCTACCTTGCACAAATGAAAAATTGTAGTCAATATTTTGTTTTTAAATAATAATGTATTATGAACAAGTATGCATAAAGTATGAACTACAATATTTTTATTTATCCGTCATCCGATCAGTGTGAAAGGATATGATCGCATAGGATCACAGGCGCCACTGAGCTCACGGGTGGCGGTGTCAAAGGACCGCGCCGCGCCGGGTCTTTCCAACGGCCATGGACGAAACACTACTTACGCGCCCATGCTATGAATGATCGTGTCGTGTGGAAACTCTCATATACATCTTCATATCACCGAAATAGTGTTGGCGAACTCTTTCCGTAACAATAAATTCGTAACGTGTAACAACTACCTCTACCTCCTGGGGAACAATAAATTATTGATTAATATCAATATTTTCAAAATATGAGTGACATACCTCATTATGAGGTATTTTGTTTAGTGCAATATTATAGTCTAACTATAATAGGTTTTATTTGACTTAATGTATGATTGCTTCATTTGATTGTTAAACAAATCTCATTACATGAGCAGCTATTACCCATTACAAAATAAAGGAATTAACATTTTAACATTTTAAATTAAAATTCCACTTTTTACTTTTTACTACAAATGCATATTGCCAGAACTAGTTGACCCAAGATACCCTCGAGGGCTTCCTGTGAGAGACAGACTAGATGTTTTATAACTACAATTTTATGTTAGTATAATGCAATACACGTGACAAGAGCAGCTGATATAGTAATTCATTTAATTCACATGTATACCTATATTATCCCTTACAGTCATGGAGACTAGTGGTACCTGTTAAAAAACTAACTACACAATTAAATATGACAGATAGGTCCGTATGTGTTATTAGTTTCAATGCAACATTAATATTTTTGTGTAATGAGGGTAATAGAAATTGTATTTTTATAACTAAAATGAGTTGTTTCTAAAATTTGAAGAAAGATGTTAGAGACATTTAATTCATTTTGCATCTAATCCAGTATACAGGGTGAGTGGCTCTTGGTGTGACAAAATGTTTTGGGTTATAATGCAATGTAAATGTGATACAATGGTGGTTATAAAAAGTCTAACTCCAAAAATTAGGTCTGAAATGAATTATTTTCAGTTTTTCTAAAAAAACCCGTGTTTTTGTACGTAAATCTGATATTTCTCAGCAAAGTATGTGAGCAAACTACATCATTTTTAGATTCTCTGTTAAATTTTCAATTTGAAAAAGTTATCGGTTCAAACGGTAAGAAAAGAATATTAAGCTTCAGGTCGATTCAAATGGCAAAGTTGCTAAGTTTAAGAAAAACTGAAATATCATTGAACCCCATCTTTTTACCACTCCCTGTACACAAGAATGTGTCAAGTCATATTAAAAACTTTGCCATTTAATAAGCTTTAAAATGGTATGCCATATGACCATAGCTAAGTATTCTGTTATCTACTTTTATCGGTTTTAATATTAAAAACACGCAAGCTACAAAAAGATTAAAACAATTTAATAACAACTGTACTTAATTTTTATGTTTTATAGAATGCCTCATAAGACAAGGAATTGAAGATTACAAAAAAGTAAAGCAGTTTAAAATAATTTTGTGGATGCTAGTTACGGATTAATGGTCACATCCTTTATCAATGTTTTAATTCCTTATCTTATCACTTTCACAAGTATTGTACATTCATTCCTTATCTAGTTTTGTAAGACCAGTGTCCACATGAATTACTTCTACCTCCAATAAACTATTTTTCTGCTCAATTTAGTCAAGTGTAGGCTGCCATGGAGTTCACTACTGGAGAATACGCTGATATGCACTTTACGGGTATTGTTATGGAAATGCGCATTGAACTCCATGACAGATTTACGTACAAAAACACGGGTTTTTTAGAAAAAACTGAAAATAATTCATTTTAGACCTAATTTTTGGAGTTAGACTTTTTTATAACCACCATTGTATCACATTTACATTGCATTATAACCCAAAAACTTTTGTTACACCAAGAGCCACTCATCCTGTATATACTCAGGTAAAGTTTTATCCTATACAATTTGCTAAATAAAAACTGTAATTTCTCTCATGTTGGTCTTGTGATATTTTGCTTGATTGTAATTTTAATGTCTTGTTGTGACTTTGTTTTTTGTTGCTGAATTTTGTTATGTTACTATTGTTCAATTCTGTAAAGTTTATTGTTGTTACAAAGTTATAATTACATTCTAATTTGGCAGACGCCCAAAGAGTGACATGTAGCTGTGTGTATTAAGTCGTAAATATATGAACTGAGCTCATAATATATGTAATTTTTTAATATACTGTTGCTTGTAGCGTGGTCTTAAAAATCTTATGTGATCTGATAATTCTAAAAAAATGAAAGAATTATTATATTTACAAGAAAATGTGTGGGTTTACACTATGTATCATAGAATTAATAATATTATGTTAGTTTTGTTGATCACATTAAAATTATTTAAACTTTCTATGGTTTTCATAACAATTCCTGCCTTGCCCAGGTTTTCCACGTATTCCAGATCGGTAGACACTCTGACCTGACAATATCACTGGAATGATTACGTTTCTGTTCGTTTTCAAATATTTCAGTAGAACGAATTTAAATTAACAAAAATAAAATATATTTTACTAAAACGTTGTATTGCATAATAATAAAAGTATGTTGTACCAACGAGTAACGGTAGGAAAAGTACCGGTTACAGTTTCATACTGATTTAGCTGATCTCCACACTACGTGGCGCGAGTGCGTTGATACGAGCCGAACGCATTTTCTTTCGGCAAATAACTGAGATGCTCCGTAGTCCCGATACTGCGATCTCTGGCCTGTGGTACATCGCAGTCTTAACAAATCTAAAACATGTACTGTAATAAAAGTGAAAGTGTCATGTAATGTTATTCACGTGTAATATTTGAAGGAAGCCACTCCCAGTCTGATTTTTTCTATAATATTTTACGTATCATGTTTTGCCTAAATTATATTACAATATTTTATATTTGTTTAGCGATAGTTGTCATGTGTATCTTTGTGTCCACTTACTGTCAGTACATAGGGGCAGACTAATGTGAATAAAGCATAGTCTGCTTTATTCGCATGTGGCGTGGGTAAAGTGGCTGAAGAGTGAAAGGCCTACTAGCCCATCCCTGTTCAAAACGAAGCTGTGCGCTCTTTCGCGTGTGTGAGTCGGACGTCGAGCACCTGGCTCGGGTCCCCCGCTCGGCAAATGTCGGAGGCGCTCGGTAAGTTCCGATCCCTTCCACAGCAACTACTCATTGCCCTCCCTACAACCGATTTTGCCAGCGCTCCAAGCGGATTTTTGAAACATCGTACTGCGATTTCTGGCCTGTAGTAGAGCGCACCCTTAATCGGTTACGATAATAACATCGATAATTACCAATTAATTACTTGAACCTTATCAAAGAACCCCCTTATTAAGGGGAAGGAATCCCTATTTGAGTTGCCTCGTTTGACACCTAGAAGCATCGGTCCACCCGATGACATATATATATAAAATTAAATTATAATAATTAAATTTTTACAATACTTAAGGTATAACAACTTTTAAACACAATCTTCGGTTAAAAACTGATTCACCGATTAGTCTTCTACGTAATTTGAATCCACCTAGCATATGCAACGGCACACGTTAGGAAATCTAAAGGATCACCAGAAATACATAATAATGCGTAATTTTTACATGATATTAATCGATAATAACCCACTAATATTAACATCATGTAATCCATTAAATTCAAATACAATAAATAATAAGTAATATCAAAATTTTTTATTGCTTAGAATTAAATTTTATCAATCAGTTAAGTAAAAAGATTGATTCTTACTCTAAACAATAATGTTATTCTAAGTTATATATAATAATTAAACTGGCTACTTTGTGTACAATATTTGTAGTTAATTTTTATCATTTTAGTCTCTCGCTAATATAAATTAGATGGTTTACCAACAAGTAAGAATGCAACATATAATTGGCTATGAGAGAAACACAGATGTTCAAAATCTAACCCGCAAACGTACATTGTCCGGCTTGGAGATTAGTTAATGGTCATCACAAATGCTTTATTGATTACATAATCGTTGACAATTTGCAATAGCAGTTATCCAAGTCCTTTCGCAACTATACTCGCTAGTGTAAACATAGCTTTTTTAATTCACCATCACGCAAAGGACTTACTTGACTGTTTCCGACATTCCAGTATTAACACGTAAACTTTAAACCATCTTATCACTATACAGCGTTATCAACGGCTTTCCGGCACTTACTTTGGCTGCAATATGATAGCGGCCAACACTTGAATATTCATGATTATTAAATCAACTATTTATTAGAACGATTGAAATGCTGTCAGATATGGTTACCCTGTACAATAATTATAAGTACTAGGCTGCTCAAACTTAGCATAAATATAGTTGTATTATTTTTTTATAAGCTAAAATGCATATATTTACTTGTAATGTATAAAATTATAGCTTCACTATAATACACTCTAAAAGGTCTATAACGAAAATCAGTTTGAAATTATTGTTCCAAACTCGTTCAAAGTTAAATCACGTGTATGGATTTGAGTAATGCCCACTAGAGGTGAGAAATAACGTTATTTGTCAATAACCTATAACGAAATAACGTGTTGAGGTATTACGTTTTAGTAACTTGTTTCCGTGGTAACATGTTACCAGCCGTTCCAATCTCGGTATCAGCATCACGATTTTATTGAAATGGCATTACTAAATTAAAAGTAAACTGAGACTAAATCTACATGGGTTTATTTACACATAGTATTTTACCTAACTTACTACAATGCAATATTCAAACTGATAGACTAATAACATTATACACTGGTTATTTCAAATTTTCACTACACAATAAAATTATTGGGTACAACTCAGGCCCTATCTACTATATGTTGATAGGTTATACATACTTATGATTATAAATATAAAAAATTATAGTCAACATTTTTGAGCGGTCAAACATGATCTGAGCTTGAATTTAGAGACTATCCTGAGGGATGATTTTTTTGCCAGATGCGCGGGGTGGTACCAAAGGTCAAAGACGCCACCGAAGACCACACTGATAGCCAGGAGCATTTCCAATCAGTACTTTCCCGACCTCTGATCACATAACAGATCGTCCAACGTGATTTGACGTGGAGAACCCTGCACTTTTGGAAAAGAAACATAGCTCGAGATAGTACCCAAATTCAAGCTCATATCACGTGAGCACTAGTAATGGTTATCTTTAACTTTAATACTACTAATAATATATCTATGACAACCTAATCTAAACCTATTTATATCGAGTAATAATATTCCATAGCATAATATTTCCATTCCCAACATGCACTAGTTACCACTGAATAACCTGTTACTGAGACTAATACTGCCCATGCGGGTACATTGGTATTATCCGGAGGCCACGTTTTTAAGAGCTTTTTTTCTTACTGGAGACCTAAAAAATCAATTTTGAGACAGAACAGACTTTATTTGACTTACTGTTAAAATTACAAGTCATTATGACAATCGGTTCTTGCTTTTTACATCTCAAATGGAAGCGATGTCGGCGAGAACAAGGAGACTGTCACTATTTAATATTATTAGGTTATAAAAATAGGTAAATACCATGTATGTATTATAAACATAAAAAGTTAAAGAGTACTTACGAGCTTGAATGTAGGTACTATCTCGAGAGACTTGGAGAAGTCCAATGTGATCTGACGACCGAAGAGTTGGACGATCTAAGGTCGGGAAAGTACTGATGCCCCTGGGAATCAGTGTGGGCTTTGATAAAAAAAATTAAAAAAACATCCCTCGCGATTGTGCCCAAATTGAAGCTCAAATCACGAGAGCACTCATAAAGTTTATCTTCAACTTTAGTACTACTAGTAACATATTTATCATAAACTAACCTATTTATATTACCACACACATAGTAGATAGGGACAGAGTGGCCTCTTTTTCATAAACATAGCTTCCTTTTGGGAGGCAGAAAACGTGTTTCTTACTTCTAAAGACTACCTGATTGTCATACTAAAATATAAAAGATATTTAAGTTCGCCCAGTAATTTGTTTAGAGTTACCAAAGCCCCAACTTTCCTACCTCTTTCATCATATACATTCACTTAGACCACAACACATAAAAAAGGCAATTCTAAAAAGTAACATGTTGAGTTTTTATTAATACAAATAAAATTCAAATATACAGGGTGAGTCAGAAATATGGTAAAATATTTTAAGATGTGATTGTAGAGCTAAAAATAAGAAAACATGTTACATAAAGGTAGGTCCGGAAACGCTCCATTAGTGAGTAATGGATGGCGAAAGATCCTGCTTTGTTTTCAGTTCAGAATTAGAAGGGTTGGTTCTTAATTAAATTTCTGATTATCCTAAAAAGAGCATTAGAGAATTGTCACTACAGTCCAATGTCAGCCAATCTAGTATTCAGAGAATACTAAACGAGTACCAGTAATACCCATACCACTTCCAGCATGTCCAAACTTTTTTGCCACAAGACTACGCTTCCCGTGTTGCTTTTTGTCGATGGCTTCTGGGAAAATGTGCTGATCCAAACTTTTTAAATACAATTTTTTTTACCGATGAGGCTCACTTTACAAGAACAGCCGTCATTAACTTCCATAACAACCACACGTGGGCAGACAGAAATACTCATGCTATCAAACATAATAGCCCACAAGATCAGTTTTCAGTATATGTTTGGGCTGGAATCTTAGCAGATCATTTAGTCGTATTCATGCTTCCTCCCAGGGTTAATGGCGTGGTGTACTTGAACTTTTTAAGAGACGAGCTACCTAACCTGTTTGATGATGTACCTCTGCATTTGCGCCAAAACATGTGATTTATGCATGACGGGGCACTTGCGCACTACTCTCTGGCTGTTAGTGGACACCTAAAAGAGATTCACACATCAATGGATAGACAGAGGTGGACCTGTTTCATGACCAGCAAGATCACCGGACTTAAATCCTTTGGACTTTTACCATTGGAGACATTTCAAAATATTACTTTACTCTTCCCCAATAGATACCATTGAAGAACTCCGATTAAACATTTCTAATGGAATAGAAACCATTAAGCAGACACATGGAGTTTTTGAACGGTTCCGAAACTCGATGAGAAGACGTCTGAACGCGTGCATTTTGAACAACGGAGGTCATTTTGAGCATCATCTTTAATCTTCCGGTGAGGCTTAAAGCGATTGTAAATATGTTTACTGTATTTAAAAATAAAATTTTGAACTAAAAATATGTTTGTTTTTCACCAGCTGTTACTAATCAGATACTCATTATTAAAAAACTTATTATAAAACAGCAAGAGTTTGCTGTGTAGTGAGGAGTCAATTTCATAATTTTTTAACACACTTATTAATTTTTCTTATTATGGTTGTTTTCAGAATTAAATTCTCTACGAAGTTATTCTGAAAGTTCTCTTGATACAGACGTCTTTCTGCAGTACTATTGCAGCGTCCCAAACCATACATTAAATGCATGTCTGCTAATTCAGTGTTTGAGTACACATGAATATTACCTTCCATTTTTAATAAATGAAACACACATCACAAAATCATTAATAAAATAGATGAAAATAACTGGTTAAAATGCTTAACACACGGTATCTTTATAGTTTGTTGTTTTGTTAAAAAATGAGGTGACATATATCATCTAATAATAAATGCCCAGCTGATTATTTATTGTTTGAAAATGTTTAAACAGTTTTTATTTAAATGATTAATTATTACCAGCTGTTACCAATCAGACACTCATTCCTTATTACAAAACAGCAAAAGTTTGCTGTGTAGTTAATACGTGAGGATTCGATTTCATAACTTTTTTACACATTTAGTTAACTTTGCTTATTATGGTTGTTTAAATTCTCTACTATCTGTATCAGGAAAAACAATTTGTTTACTGGTCATTTAACAATGTTATTGGACATCAAACATTTAAGACGGTATATTTGTTATTAGATTTTTGGCAAATTTCGTACTTTTTCTCAAAAACTGTTCACACTACAACCTCTAGAGTGGTTTTTATTTGATTTTTCAGGTGATTTCCCTTATAAATCCACCTTGAGTGAAAAAGTAAGAACGAAACATTTCACAATCACTTAATTTCATCAGGTGAACTGAAAACAAAGCAACATCGTTCGCCAGCCATTACTCACTTATGGAGCGTTGCCGGACCTACCTTTATAAAACATCTTTTTCTTATTGTTAGCTCTACAATCACGTCTTAAAATATTTTACTAGGGCTGTTTTTTTTTCAACTTCCGATGTGGTATAAAAATAAAACTAGGGAGAGTAATTAAATAAATTTATTATCATAAGTTAGGTACATTATTAGTTAAGTTACTTTTCAACATAATCGCCATTTAAATTGAATCATTTTTCATACCTGGGTACAAGCTTCTTAATACCTTCTTCATAGAAGTTTGCTGCCAGTGATTTGAGATGGGTTTTCACGGCGTCTCGCAGCACGTCGTCTGTTTGGAAGCTCTGCCCTCCTAGCATCTTATTCGGTTCCGGGAAAAGGTGATAGTCACTCGGCGCTAAGTCAGGACTATACGCCGGATGGTCAAAAACATCCCATTTAAAACCGTCAAGAAGACGCTTTGTCAAAGCAGCACTGTGAGGACGGGCGTTGTCATGAATGAGCACTACTCCCGATGTGAGCATTCCTCTCTCTTTGTTCTGGATAGCTCTCCGCAAACGTTGTAACGTACCGCAGTATCCTTCCGCATTGATTGTGGTACCTGGCTCTAAAAACACAACAAGCAATACACCTTTTTGATCCCAAAACACGGTGGCCATAATCTTTTTGTTGTTGAAAGTTTTTTTGAATTCTTTTGATTTGTTTGGAGAGTTTGAATGCATCCATTGTTGGGACTGCTGTTTCGTTTCTGGGGTGTCGTACAGAACCCATGTCTCATCTCCTGTCACGATTTTGATCAAAAAATCTTCGCCATCAGCTTCATAACGGTTCAGAAAAGACGTTGCTGACGCCATTCGCTGAGCTTTGTGGTCATCAGACAACATCTTCGGCACCCATCGCGCACAAAGTTTTTTGTAGCCTAACTTGTCAGTTACAATAGAGTATAGGGCTGACCTTGAAATCTCAGGAAACTGATTGGATAGCTCCGTAATCGTAAACCTTCGATTGCTTCTTACACTTTGGTCAACTCGATCAACGAGGTCTTCGTTTGCGACCGACTTTCGTCCTTAGCCCCCTTCATCATGAATGTCAACTCGTCCATCTTTAAATTTCCTACACCAATCACGCACTGCACTGTCACTCATAAAGCTTTCACCGTATACTCGTTCCATTCTACGGTGAATTTCTGCTGCAGATAACCCTTCAGCTTGCAAGAAACGAATGACACTTCTCAACTCACACTTGGTGGGAGATTCTATCATGGTAGCCATGTTTATGTGTCGCTAGATAAATTGGAAATGGTGTCGGCCGTCCGAAAATGAGTGAGGTTGTAGTGGGAGAGGTGCGCAGTCGACTGCCGCGCATTGCTGGCCGATACCGCTCGCTCAGCCATCTAGCTAAAACCTTTGACCTTCAGCCAAGCTTTGTATATGTATGTTTTCAGGACACATGTATGAAATTGTGTGTGATTTACATGTCTTGAAGCAAGTTTAAAGTCTGAGTATTAAAAATCCTAATATTTGTTAACAGCCATATGAACGTTTAATACTCGAATACAATTTGTTTCTACATAAGGTGTTAGTTTTTTGACATATTCATTGTTTTCGTAGATGTTATTTCGTTATTAATTATGAATGGAGATGAGAAGTAGAGTTTTGATACTTGTACACTAGTGTTGAATCAAAAAAAAAAATGAAAAAGTTGCAACGTGAGTTTTTTTAAAAAAAAGATCAACACATGGCGCTTTCAGCATGTTAATAAAATAACTAACTTTGGAAAATAGTTAAGGATTCTAAACCTACCGCCGAGAATCCCCCACACAGAATTTGAGTGCATTTAGAAAAAAATTGTGTCGTTAATTACTAAGAAAGAAACTCGTTTCAGAGAAGCAATACTAGCAGATGATAAACGTGCTATAACATTGGCTATTGGAGATTATTTTATTACTTTAGTATATTTGCACAGAATGCCAAGAAGTGCAATATGTAACCCTATCAATACAATAACTGCAGCGTTAGTAAACGCGCTAGCAGAAGTCAAGGAAAATAATGTAAACTATAAAACCATAGATAAGTGTTTATATCTTAAAAAGGTATATTTACATGTTTGTATTAAATTGATGGACACGCAAATATTAATACAAGGTTATTTTCAATAAAAAAAATCTTTTACCCCGTTATGTGTAAATTGTTTCGAAGCTAAGCAAGAAACTTTAGACTATTTAATAAGGGAAAGCCCACACTGTTCATATCATAAACATACATGTTTAACAAACTTAAAATCATTTACAAAAATAAAGTATTAGTGGAAATTTTTTCTTAGAACAAAATTGAATTTTTAAAGAAATAAATACATTTTTTTAATTCAATAAGAAATCACTGTGAAAAAATATTGGAAAACATATCCTAGATAGTGGGTCTATTATTTATCCAGTTTTGCAGTAAGATGTCTACTTGATGGATCCCTGGCAGTGAAGATGTATTAAACCTAACCCTTCTTATACATCCTTCAAATTTTATTGAGTCCCATTTTTTAAATAAACACTGTTAGGTACTTATGCATAGAAAAAAAAAACAGTTTTATGTATCTAACAGGTAAATAGTTGGGTTTATATGTTTTTGAATGCATGTATAAATAATATGTTTAATGTATTAATTATACCTAACTATATGTTCTTGTAATATAACTGTACAACTTTTAAATTTAGAAAAGGCAAACATGAAAACAAAGTGAACAACGCGGTTGCATGTTTTTATTCAATTAGCCGGTCATAACGACAAACCAGAAAAAAATTACTTAAAACATTCTCGTTTCTATAATGTTGAAATACATTTAGTTTGAACTTACCGGCCATAATATTGTAAGTGGCTAAATCATTGTGTATTATTGTAGAAATTAACAAACATCTGCATTTAATGATATGCTTGACTGTCATTAGTTTGTAACCACAGTATAAGCGAAAAAAGCATTGTTTTAATGCTTGAAGTTATACAGATTAGATGGTCTGAAGTAGAATGCACAGGTTGTTCACTGTGAGCTTTTTATAGGTAAAGTACCAATCTGAACCTCTGTTATTATACTATCCAACTTGAGAATCTTCATTCTTGCAGTAAACTTTTAAGTAGAATTGGCTTTAGCATATGTTGTCAGGTAATTTAATTTAACATCCAATTTGAGGTATTTATTGTTTTTTAGACATCACTGATAATGATAGAATAGCACCTATAAATATTTCTGACCATGTTAACTGACATTAGCTACCTCGTTTTATTGTGAAAACTAATTAAAACTAGGCTTTTTAATTGTGAGGTTAATGGCTGGAGTGGTAATTATCATATTAATGGCCGGTGCGGAAAAATACGAGTTTTGCGTTATTAACTTATTGGAATCGTCCTATAGAACAAAAAAAATATTAGGTTTGATAGGGTGGAAATGAGAAATAACGAATTTCTAGAACATTAAAAATGGAACAACTGTTCACACACGCAGAGTAATATTTCCTGTTGTACATCCACGTCTAGCGTCACGTGACCATGATTCAACCTCATTATGCGTCGCCATCTTTGCAAACGTAAATGAAAAATAATACTGAAATAAGCAGAATTTAGATAGAAATGAACGTTTTTCTTAATTTCGAGCTACAAATTAATTACTTGTTATCGAAATGAGACGAGTGCCTCCGGCCATCAGCGCGGGCTTCAGTGCTGCCCTGCGCTGCTGTCAATGAAAGAAAAACATCCCTCGAGATAGTACCTATCAGTAAAATATCAAATTCTAGAGGGCTGATCAGAAATATAAATTGAAATGTAATGCAAAGGCAATTATGTAAAGTGAAAAAACGTAATAAATCGAAAAACTGATATAAATATATAGATGAATATTAACAGAGGACACTTACCATTAGTGTGTTGGCGGATATAGCTGAGCAGCAGCAACAAAAAAGTGGATTTTTTAAAATTGCAACATTTAAAACTTTTTTGTACTACTTTTTTAAATTTTCCTATCGCAACGAAAAAACTAAGTCTCCCGGTTTAAAAACAACACGTGACCGCACGACGAACAAAAATACAGTCATTATTAACCCTTTGAGTGCCACGCGAAGTGGTGGAGGTCATGTAGCCAGTGCCAGTCATTTGTGACAGGCCATTCCCCTCAGTGCCAAGCTTTATTTTTATTCTTTGTTTGAAGGTTATTTTTGACGATGGAAGGATTGTGAAGGAAACAGGATTTTTCCGGACATTTGCCATCGTTAAGTGAAACAAGAAAACAGTAACACTACGTTTCGAGATCTGCAATCTGATCTCTTCTTCAGGTAAAGAACTAACCTAATACATAATTACAAACTAGGTTAAAATAAACAAATCTTACTAAAGCGTTGTGGCACGCCTGAGTCAGGAATCACAACCTACATGTTGTATGTCAACTTCACTAACACTAAAGACATGCACTTAATAAAAAAACTATAAAAAAACACCAATCATTAAACTAAACTACGGAATACAGGTCACAATATGTCTTCACTCGTCTACTAACCATTTACGACTGACCAGAGGGGGTAGCCAATGGTAATCGTGACGGCCGGCTAAAACAAGATGGCGGAAATACAAGGGAAGGGGAACAGGAATGGGCCCTTTCGTTATTATTGGTTCATGCGAGATGAACTTCTTAAAACCATATTGTGACTCCGCATTGGTTTATTGCAAATATCCGATCCGTTTGATCTCGAAACGTAGTGTTACTGTTTTCTTGTTTCACTTAACGATGGCAAATGTCCGGAAAAATCCTGTTTCCTTTATTTTTATGTTACTACAGTATTTTACTAAAAAATTAACACCTTCCTTAAATATTAACATAATGGGACACTTTTTGCTTTATTATTTAGGGCAAGATACAGGCTACAAATTGGTATATATACATTTTGACCATAAATTAAAAAAAAATATTTATATATGTGTAAGCAAAAATAAAAAAACAAAAAAAACATTTTTTTGTTTAAGATACAAGTATTTATTTATTTTTGTTTTATGAGTTTTATGTGCCAATTTTATGTTCCCCATGTTAGTTGGAATATATGTACCAAGTTTCATAAAAATGCATTTATATATAACTGAGTTTTGAATTTTTTTTTATATATTGCTGCAAAATGCTGAAAACCTGCCCCAACATGCACGCTTACTCTTGTTCATGTAAAATATATTTTACTAGTTTTAAGAAATTAAATCAAGGTAAATTATACAACTGTTATTTTTTTATTATGGACAGACTTAAATTAATTACTTTGGGCTTATTTCATTAGGCCTATTATACTAAACCCTTCAGATGAAATAACTGAATGAGTGTTTTTATCATAAGAATAAATTAATGTATTTTCACGGTCAGATTCCGTTATATGCCCCCAACGCTTAAATTTTTTTCAATGAACTTAGAACGTTATAAAACTATGTAGTTGAGTAACAGAACTAACATTCCACCAATCAACAAGCATTTCCAGGTATTGCGATCGGTATTGTTGTCGCTGTTATCTTATCTTTCTCAAGAATCCCGATTACGGCAGGCCGCGCGGCATCACATGATTATTTAAGTTTAGGTTAGTTTAGTTAAATTAGCGTTGGGAGCATAATGTTAGTTTTGTTACTCAACTACATTGTGATATAATGTTATAAGTTCATTGAAAAGAGTTTAAGCGTTGGGGGCATATAACGGAATCTGACCTATTTTCGCTTAAGGGCGATCTGTTCCTTTTACTCATTTCGGCAAACTATACCTTATTCAATAATGAAATTGAACTGAAGTAATTAAAGTAGGAAACTTTTAAAACATTAATCAAAATGTCAACACAGCCACAATAGACAGCTAGCAAAAACAACTGAACGTAAACAAAACGACTGCAGCGTGACAACAGGCGGTTCGCGCCACAGTCTTCTAGATATCAGCTACATAAAAATATTTTATACTATATATACAAACTATCACTACGTGAATTATGTCGTACATTTCTTGGGCTTTAATTTGATACGTTTTACGATATTATACATCAATATTTAGCAACAGGATGACCAATATTGAAAAGGCCGATCTAGTCGGCCCTTGGCACTCAAAGGGTTAAAAATTCCATGTTCAATTAAAAAAGAAATAATTTCGTTTCAGTTAAAACGTAAACTCTTTACGTGCCCTACTAAACACTCCAACACACACAATTCACTAGGGTTGGTCGAACTAGTGGATGGTTGATTCATAATTATAATGCAATCACTCAATCCAACCTACTGAACACGATATCTTGTGAGGCACTGACTCATGCCCCGGAGAACTCAGATAACAGATATGCTATCAGGCTGCTATCAGTCCCGGCCGCAGATAATATTCAAGTAAACAGATTATCCAGATACAGCACACAAACTGAACATTAAAACATTAGAAACTTAACTACTTACGAATATACCCCCTAAAATCATGTTATTTGTCATTTGCACCCCCTAATACTATATATATATTTTTTGTTCAGGAGGGTGAGCAGAATACGTTGATAACATCAAATTCGTGATTTGCTGCCTCAGCCTTTAATCTTACGAGGGGGTACCCAAAAGTAACCGGAATTGTATTGCTGGCAGCCGGCAGCGTGTAGTACACATTCCTGCCGCTAGGCGTTTGTCGCGCAACCCATTGCGAGCTCAGTGACCCCAGTTCCGTTGTCCTAGTGCATTCTGTTCATTCGTAGTGACTGTTTTCGCTAACCCTGTTTTGTTCTTGTTTCGTTTTTTGTCATGGCAAGTTTAAGTGAACAACGTGCAGCTGTGAAATTTTGTTTTTTACTTGGTAAAAATGCTGCAGAAACTATTTTAATGTTGAATACAGCTTACAAAGATGATGCTATGGGGAAAACTCAGGTCTACGAGTGGTTCGCTCGATTTAAAAATGGCGACATGTCGATTGAAGACAAACCTCGTTCTGGACGTCCATCAACCTCTCGAACAGACGAAAATGTTGAGAAAATTCGTGAACTTGTGCTCACCGACCGTCGACAGACAATTGAGGAACTATCAGAGAGTAGTGGGTTAACTTGGAGCTCGGTTCAGCGAATTTTAACAGGAGATTTAGGACTGAAAAGGGTTGCTGCCAAATTTGTTCCTCGACTTCTGACTGACCATCAAAAGGCACATCGAGTTGAAACTTGCCGCCTTCTGAAAGAACATCTCGAAAATGATCCTGATTTTCTGGAAAAGGTAATTACTGGTGATGAGTCATGGTGCTATGGTTATGACCCAGAAACGAAGCAACAGTCAAGCCAATGGAAGTCGCCATCTTCACCTCGTCCAAAAAAATGTCGGCAAGTCAAATCAAACATCAAAACCATGTTGATTTGCTTTTTTGATGCTAAAGGCATTGTTCATTCTGAGTTTGTTCCTCCAGGTCAGACCGTCAACCAAACATTTTATTTGGAGATTTTAAGAAGATTGCGCAACAGTGTTCGCCAGAAAAGACCCGATTTGTGGCAGACTGGAGACTGGTTCTTCCACCACGACAACGCACTGGCACACACAGCCATCTCAGTTAGGCAGTGGTTCCGCTGCCCCACGCACCTTACTCGCCTGACCTCGCTCTACGCGACTTTTTTTTATTTCCACACATGAAAAGAGGCTTGAAAGGTCAACGATTTGTCAGCGTTGAAGAGGTTAAGAAAAAAACTAAGCTCGAGCTTGCAGCCATTTCTAAAGATGACTTCAAAAAATGTTTTGATCAATGGAAATACCGTTGGGACAAGTGTATTAGTTGTAATGGAGATTATTTTGAAGGAGATAAGGTCATATTGTAAAAAATTTGATAATATATAATTTTTATAAAATAATTCCGGTTTTTTTTGGGTACCCCCTCGTATAATATCCGACAAGTTTAGGGCTGTCACATGTTCATCTCATGATCATGAGTCAACCTTATAGTCAATAAAATTTTTTTTATATTTTAATTTTTTTAATCGCCCGGGCAGGTTACTTTTTTTAAAGAATGCGCATAGACATATTTTGGTTTGGTGACCACGTTGCATTTAAAGCCACAATGCTATATTTCGTTCAAGTTTAGCGTTTTTGGTCATTCTGTGGTGGAATAGGCTAGTATTTTTTCTGCCACGAAGTGTATTTCCATCACATTACAACGACGTCGAAAAAAATTGGCTGTATATTTTTACCTCAAAAAATCTTTTGTCATATGGGTTCAAAATTACCCCAATTGGCAATGGGCATTTTTGGGTTAAATGAGTTTAGTATTTTGGGTGGCAGCATCATTCATTCCTATCAATACTCTCATCTCCTATTGTCATCTTTCTGTGTATTTTGGTACAAGAAAGAATCTGTTGTGTTATTTTAGGTTCATTTTATATTGGAGAAACCTTTATTCCTCCTACAGGTAGTTAAGATGTGACTTGAAGGCTATTTAATTCCAAAAAATGTTAGGTTGAAAATAGTGACAGATAATATGAGAGTAAGTCAAATACAGATGATCATTTTTTTACCTTTGTTTAAAAACCTTATACATCACCTATTATTCTCTTAAAATTTTCAATATACTCTCCTGTGTGATCTGCATACTTTTGCCACCGATTTGAAAGTTTCAGTATTCCCTGGTCCTAGAAAGTTTGATTGTGAGTTGTAAGGCAAATTGTGCATGTGCTCCTCAACTTTTCATTGCTCTCAAATTGTTTTCCTCCCAGTGATTCTTTTATAGATGTGAACAAAAAAATAGTCACAGGGGGACAAGTCAGGGCTATTAAAGAGGGTGCTCAAGGGTTTTCCAGTCTATTTCTTCCAATGTTTCCCTTATCAAAGCTGCGGTGAGAGGCCTTGTGTAGTCTTGGAGGAGAATAACATCTCTGATGGGCATGTCTCTTTTTTTTATTTCGATAGGTGGCTTTCACCAACTTTAAGAACTGGCTGTAATGGTTTCAAAACTGTAGTACAAAAATAGATTTTTTAATAATTTTACTCATTGTATTTATTATAAAAGTCAGTGCAATGTGCAAGTAAAAAAAAAGTTCCAACAGTAAACTAGTCTCTTATGTTTATGATTGAAAAAAAAATACTGTACCCAATTTTTAAGTCTTTTAAAATTTAAAAAGGTATTGGAACACTGTAAACTACAATGTCTTACGATAAGTGCTGAGTTCTCTCATGAAACAGGAAAATTACCCAGTTATTAAATTAGTACATTTTGAATTATAAAAAGTTTTACACTTAAATTACACAAAATGTATAGTTGTTATTTAATCATTGATGTGAGTGCCATGGAAAGAAGGAGTATCCTGTCATTATTAAAAAAGATAAACACTTTCAAACTGGTTTTGAAAACAAATCTACCATGTTACAGCAGCATCATGGTAAATTATCAATATGACAATTATCAAACTAAAACCAACAATAACCTAGTAACTGACCTCATGAAGAGTTAAAACCGGTGCTCAAACTGCAACCCATTGTTTTCCAGACAGAGTTCAATCCTTGAGGTGAAGCTATCTACAGCTCTCATTATCTCTTATCTACTGATCGTATTTATAACCTCCCTTATCCGGTGCATCATGTCCTCTGTAGTTGTTGGTCTTGATTTATACACTAGGTCTTTTAGTCTACCCCACAAGTAAAAGTCCATATACGTTAAATCAGGAGATCTCGCTGGGTAGTTCACAGGGCCTGCCTCTTCCAATCCATCTGTCAAGGTATTGCTCGTTTTGAATTAATCGAGAATCTTCTGCGTAGAGTGCTAGTGCCCCATCGTGCATAAACCACATGCGTTGTAAGACTTCCTCAGGGATTTCGATCGATAAATTAGGCAAGTGACCAATGAGAAAGTTGATTTAAACTACTCGGTCTAGGCGATGGTCAAAGAAGAATGGCCCTACAATTTTGTCACCGATAATACCGCAAGTTGTCCTTTGGTTGTCCACTTCTCGCATCCAGTGTGGGTTTTCAAATGCCCAGTATCTCATATTGTGACGGTTCACTTCTCCATTACTCCTAAACGTAGCCTCGTCAAACCACAACATGTTACGGTGAAAGTTTTGATTTTGTTGTAGTTTTTCTCGAGCCCACAAACAAAAGTTTATTCTATGAAGGTAGTCATCTCCATGGAGTTCTTGATGTACTGACATCCTATATGGGTGTATTTTATGAATGTGAACTATTCTTAAAAGAGATCCTTACACATACCATAATCAAGAGCTACTCTTCGTGTAGAATCATGCGGATTCAGTTCAAAGTCTGCCAAAACTTTGGGTGCCCTATCACTTCTCACGGGTCTAGCGAGTTCCTTTCCTTTGTTGTGGTCAGGTTGAACATGACCTGTTTCACGAACTCGACTGGCAAGTCTTTGAAAAACGTTCCTGGAGTGATGTTCGCGGTCTGGGTAACGTTGGGCATAAAGAAGAGCGGCAGCTAAGTAATTTTGGAAACATTCCCCTAACACCATAAGCATCTGGAATGCCTCCTCTTTTGAGAACAGCATTTTAGAACAAACAAAACTTACACTACGTACTTTAAAAAAAATTTAAATTAATATCTACCTCATACAACGTGGTCACAAGAACTGAATAGAGAGATGATAATAATAGAGATTAGATAAGAGACTAAGGAATTGGTTCCAAAGTTCTTCCAGGGGCAACTCGTGTATTTGGGATTGTTAAAACATGAACACTACGGTTAGATTGCTTTTGAAACATGTTACACTGATAGAAATCCTGATGTGTTTTATACTACATTATTTAAAAACAAATTAAACTTAAAAGTCCAACTTGTTTTTCATTTGTTTCATTGGGTTTTGATATTAATACAAACTAACTTAGTAAAATTATTAAAAAATCTATTTTTGTACTACAGTTTTGAAACCATTGGAGATAGAGACAAACTTTAATTGTAGAAAATGTTTATTTTTTAAAGACCTTTCTAATTATGTACAACACAACCTAGGTTGCTATTTGTTTTTTTTTAGATTGGGGCTGTTAAGTATTTAAAAATTCTATGTATTTTTAAAATGTGTAAATTTTGGGGTAGGGTGGCATTTGATGATATTTTTCGATAAGCCGTCTCATCATTAGTTTTGAATAAAAATATCGTCTCTCTACATTTGTGCAGGTAGTTGCAATAAATTTACCCACAAACCCCTGATTTTTTAACGTGTTGGTGTACCCTGTACATAAGCGGCAAGATAGGCTCAAACTTTTTGCATCAAAATAATCAGTGAAGATATACCTTTAAAATGAGGTATAACTCAACATACCTTTACATTTGAACATGTTTCAAAAACCATCCCTACCCCCAAAAACTACCCTTTTGGGGTGTTTTAGAGATTTCAAAATAATTTCTCCAAATTCTTTGGGGTGGAAATAGGGGAGTTTAAGTTGTTACGAATAATCTACCTCGTTTGGTTTGGCCGCTATACGTACCATACGGGTGGTCTGCCTCGCCCTGTATAAATAACTCTTGTACTTTTGTTAATGTAATATTGTAAATTTGAACTATAGAGCATGTTTATAACAAGGGAAAAAATTTTTGAACAAAGTACGCATACGGACGGGACACAGAGGATAATATAATTAAAACACATAAAGGTATAATTAATGTTGTTTTAAATTATCAAACTAAAGTATACGATACTTATAGTATTGTAACATAATTAGTTAAAGTCTCTCTAAGCATATATATTTTTATATAAGAAATCTTCTTAAATTATAAAATCACAATTTAATTGACTTCAAATTTATAAAATATTTGATTTTTTATTCTTTTATTTCTGGAGACTTGAATAGTCCACTTATTTCTGTAAACGCAACAATGTAAGGGTTTGGCTTGTCGATTTTAAATAACTGTTCTTCGTTTTTTCTACTTACAATAGTCATGTACACAACTTTAATATTGTTATCTGTATCAACAGGTTTGTGTAATTCCCACAAGCTTTTGTTTTCTCTTTCTCACTAACAAATTGTTTGAGAAAAAAGTCCTACCCTAATTTCATTTTTTGACACAGGTCTAGCCAAGAGTTTTAATTGGTCTTCTTTAGAATCTGAGTACCGTAACCATTTCTGTTGAACCATACAGTTTGACTGAGGAAATGTGTCATTCATATTCATCAAGTCCATTTGGCTGGTTTGTGGCTGTTTTCTGTTTCTGCCTATATTTTCTTTTTCTTTCGGTTTCCTTTAAGCGCTTTAATTGTATCTCAATCTTATCTGATTTTGTTGATCTACCTGCCATTAATAATTGTTATTTGCTGTTAGCTCTTTGTTGTTTCTTTCTCTCTGTATCTGTTTTCAAGCTATTATTCCATGCTTAGTGATAAAGTTTCAATCTATCGCTGCATTTCTGAACACATTGATTGAATTTTTCTTTTTTTATTGCATGTTTCTCTATATTTAAAGTCATGTCTGAAAAAAACAAATTTGTTATGGTTATATGGAAATATACAATTTATACACATTTTTCTCTGATAGAGGGAGGCCTAGACCTATATAAAATGTTGGTTGAAGTAACCAAGCCATAATAATGAAAAAGCGTTACTGATGGGACAAATTTTAAAATTGAATATGATTGCAAAGTAAGAAAAAAATTAAACACTTTCGGGTTTGACTAAGAATACATTGTTAACACAAAATTCATTGTTTAGTTAAGTATTTCATTTAATTGTTATGGGCAGGACTTTTAGGGAGTCTTTACAACATTGTATACGTCCAATTTTCTGATCATCAACTTGATCAAAACTAGTATGTCAGTGTAAAGTCCAGTTAATAAGGGTTTTCCTCCAAATGTTAGCAAACAGCTGATCAAGGTGTTCTTATATATTTTTGTTAAATCACCTATAATTTCGCATCTGAAAAGGCTAACAGGAACATGTTAATTAAGAGTGCAAAAATTTGTAAAACCAACAATACTTATAAAAATAGTTATTGATTCTGCCAGCTCCGATTTTTCTCTTAATAATAATACTAAAACTGAAAGTATAAAAATATATTTAAAATTTTATATCTAGGATTACTTTTCCATGAAATGGCTGATTTAGTGAAGTTATTGAGACATTATGTTTTTGTTCTTTTAGGGGTTAAGATTGTTCAACGGATTTGAAAATACTCATAAAAATGTCAGGACATATAATTCGCCAACTTGAAGAACGACATGTTGCCATCAAAGTTGATTTGATGGTATGGTCTAACAAGATGGACCTTCTAGCTCTTTCCAACAGTAAAGGTAAACCTTTTCTGTTTTACAGATTCTATATATTTTTACTCTTTGGTTGTCTGTAATTCCTTAACCCTCCAGGTGATATATATTTTCACCCATGGTGATGGGCCAGTTTGACTTAATTGTGAAAATTCTCATGTAAAAATTAGTTTTATTCAGCCAATAAAGGTTTCATAATATATTTTGTTATATATAATTTAATATGTATATTCTAAAGAATCAGAAAATAATAATATAATTAAACTTACCCTAATCTGATGAGCCTTTGTATTTTGTTGAATTTGAAAGTTTACTTTTGCGAAAAAAGATTTTTAAATTCTCACAACTGCTGTTTTACTATGCATCACTAAGTTTTTTAATCAATATTTTTAAAGATTTTTATAACTTTTTATATAAACAGTAATTTAAAAATATAACAATGTGTACTGGGCATAACATGAGTAAGAACCTGATGAACAGATGAGCAAAGTTCATCTTGCTCAGACAGTAATGTATATTAGCAGCTACTCTCTATCTAGTCTCAGGGTACTCTCGGTTGCTTCTATGTCTTATTTTAAATTTTGTGTAGAATATTCTTACCCATTAAGAATACATTGACTTGAAATTTCAGCTTACTTGGTCACTATCCTCTGCAACAACTAAGATCACCAAGTTTAAAAATGTGTGTATTTTTAGCCAAAATAAAATATTATAGATACACCAGATAATAATTTGTGATGGTGAAATTTTGCAAATGAAATTCTCTCATGCAGGGACCAATTTTTATTATTGATATACTTTATTAATGCCACTTATACATAGTTTGAAGTCAACTCATTTGAAGCCATTATTTCTGGGTTTAAAGAGTAAATCTTTATGAGTCCTAGTTCTAACAGTAAATGTTATCCAATAGACTGAATTTTGCAGTTAAGATACCCACATAGTGAATGTTTTGTAACAGAAGACAAAATTCCTTAAGTAAAACCATTTAAGTATTTTTGTTTGATCTTCTCCTGAACCTATTTAATGGAGCTGATGCACCACTAGCGAAACCAAATCATTGAACTGCTCAAGCAAAAATCATTTAGCTTTGGTATTTATTAAGTAATGTAAGTTTTCAGTTAAAATTACAATTTTTAATTCCATTTTGAAGGCAAGAAATGTGTCATACAGATAAAATATAATTTAGCACTCTGTGTTAAGATATTGATAGGCAGGTATTAAACAAAGTTATTAGGACTTATGACATATGCAATATTTTTTTAAGTGTGCAAGAAAGCTAAAACAGTACCTGATAGCTAATTCTCCTACTGCTTTGAGGAATGAATGTTAATGCTTAGGTAATGAGTTTAACATTTTTAACACTATTCACCTGTAAACTTTGCACATTAAAAATAAAAATATTTTCTATTAAATTGGATATTTATATAATGTTTACTTATCTGTTAGCCTTACACTGTACAAAATAGATTAGACACTATGTTCTTATTTTGATAATTGTATTTTATCAGGCATTTGTTATTTCCTGATATCCTTTTATAGCCCCTTAAGCCTATTAGCTTACTACGACTACTAGCTGCTATATTGTGTGAACAATGTTATCATTTTGTTACTTGATTTTACCTTGTATTGAAATTACTCTTTATATTTAAAAATCAAAATGTGAATCTTTTGCAGGAGAAATAGCTCTTCACCGATTGACATGGCAGAGGGTTTGGCTACTGCCTCCTCCTACACCAGATATGGTTGTACGCAAACTGGCTTGGAGACCAGATGGCCGAGTAATCGCAGTTGCATATGTACCCAGTAAGTAGATAACAGGCCTAAGTATTTGGTTAAAAAAGGCTTAATTACTAGATTTATTTTAGCTTGTAATATTGTTTAACCCATTTTACTCCAACTATTTGATATCAGATTTCCCTAATCATGTAATTTAAAAATAAATGTACTATACTCTGAAAAAATATTTATTTTGTTTTTAGAAGTCTCTTTATATTTTGTTCTTGCATAGGTAAATAAGGTGATACTGAAAAGTAAAACATTTGTATTTCAAATTATATTTTTTTGGTATTTTTATTTGCTCTTCTCTGGCAATAGTTAAGATCTATAACAGGCTACATTCTAAGTTTTATATATAGACCACCATTAGCCACACTAGTTAATATATAAATTAAAATTAAAGTTTTTTTTCCTTTCATAACCTTAACAAAAACAATGATAAATTTGAATGCCTGTGCCTGATAAGTGTATTAAACTCATAGTGAATTGTATTCCTGAGTGGCAAATTTTATGAATTAAAAATAAAATTGTGTTAATAATATACTCAATATTTCAATAGTTTTTCAGGTGTCCACATCTAGTTCTTATCCTCCAAAATCTTCCAAAATTCCCATATCCACAAATTAATTGACATATTTGATACTTCAAATGAATGTAAATTTTTTGTCATTATTTATTATAACAAGTGCTATTCAGAAAGTAAGGACCGTTTTTTAATTTTAAAAAACCAAGTACAAAAAAATATTTTATTATATGCATGGGAATGAGGAACTAAAATACTACTTTTCTACATAACTATACAAATTCAGACACTTATCATAGTAGTGGACAAGCTTTGAAACTGTCATAGAATTCTGCCACCTGTGATCTCAGCCACTCACTGACGTGTACCTGGAGATCCTCATCGTTGTCAAAATGCTGTATTGTTAGCCAGGTCTTCATTTTCGGAAACAGGTAAAAATCAGTCAGAGCATGATCGGGACTGTAGGGAGATGAGAAAAAACTTCCCAGTAAAGAGTTCTTACATATGGTTTGTCGTGTAAAGTCGGGCATCATCTTGCTTAACACATTAGCTGCCACGCTGAATTTAGGTGGTTTTCTGTGATTGCCAATTTTTTAAACTGTTTTAATCTAATAGATCATATTCATTTAGCGATTATTACATATCACTGACACCTAATATACCCTAATAACGTGTTTATATATTCAAAGAAAAAAAGTCAGATATGGCCGGCCAATTTTATTTTGTTTTTATTTTCCACTGAAAATGTTCTTGCCGGTCAGATATGGTCGGCAGGGTTAGACTGTCGAAATTCATCTACTCTGCGAGGTTGGCACTAACCGACGGCCGCCCCACTACTCTGACTAACGTTCCCGCCAATTTGACGTGTTTTCTGTTTACTTGTCTGTTACTGATCATTATACAGACAACATCATTGCAGGTAGTTTCCAGATGGAAAGATAAACGAGACGTACGCATGCTTTCTACTCTGCATGGCGTTGATTTTATTGATACAGGTAAAAAGGACAAACAACATAGGTCTATTCTGAAACCACAGGTTGTAAATGATTACAATACTGCTGTACGAAAATCCATGAATTGGTACCACAAGGTGGCTGAGGAGCTTCTACTCGGTACAGCAATGGTTAACTCCTGGTTAGCATATACAGACAAAGTCAAGGCAAGACCAACAGCTAGTGGACGACTTAAAAAGTACAGTATTTCTATAACTGCTTTCAAGGAGAAGGTAGCTATTACCTTGATGGGTCTAAAAGAAGATGAAGTTGTTTCATCTGTAAGTGTTATGGGACGTCATTACTTGACCGTCTCAGAAACCTTTGTCGGCGAGGGAAAAACCAGACGCAGAGTGAGGAAAAATTGTAAAATATGTTACAAGAAAACAGTAACAGAGTTTGGGCGCAAGGGGGCAAAGAACTTAAAAAAAGTTAACACTTTCTGCGACCAATGTTAGGACAAACCATACTTGTGTAAAATCTGTTTCAAAGAAGTACATAAATAATGAAGTAACTGACTTCTGTGAAAGCACATGGCTATAAAATAACGTTATTGATCGTTCATTTTGCTAAATAATAAGTAAATTTAGCTAAGTACTATTTGGATATACTTGTAAAATAAAATTTAAAACAACTTCATAATAATCAATTTTACCCACAATTTTTATACTACCTAGGATACAGGTTATGGTACGTATAGATTTATTTATAGCTTATTTCTTATAAAACAATTTAATTTTATAATACCAGTTGTATAGTTCTATATAAACAGTTTTCTGTAATATTTTAAAATACACATTGAGGGTAAAAATAATTGCTGGCTATATCTGGTCGGCAGAAATACGCAAACATTGTTGAATTTCAAGCCAGCACTGTTTTATATTCACAAAGCACTAGAATAAAACATCATGGTTCTCTGTATAGCCTATCCCTAACAGACTACTGTCAATTTAGTTTGGGATCAATAGATCGCAAACTAGTAGCCAGTTCTAGTATGTCGAACATAACCTTGCATTCCACCACTGTCGGCCAGATATGGTCGGCACAATTCTGTTACTAACATCATTGTGTCGGCCAAATCTAGTCGGCGGGGCTGCTAACGTGTTAAGGAAAATTTTGGTTGACAATTTTCCTCTGCGCTTGTTTTGGACAGTCATCTAAGGTTTTGCAATGTTTGGCAGTACCGCTCAGAGTTTATTGTTGCACCATGCTCGAGAAAATCAATAAGAACGCCTTGCCTGTCCCAGAAGACTGTTGCCATGGTCTTCCTTTCCTTCTGTTTGCAGACATTTCCTGGGGTATTTAGGAGAACGTTTGTGCCCACTCCATGGTAGTTTGTCTCACAATATCTCATGTTTCACCCAGGTTTCATATCCTGTTACGGTTTGGTCCAATACTACATCACCATGAATGTGGTAGGCCTTTAAAAACATCAAAGCTGTCTGCATTCATTGTTCTTTAAGGACATCTGTTAACAGTTTTGGAACCCATCTTACACAAAATTTGTGGTAGCCTAGCTTCTGTAAAACAATTTCAAACAATTAAGTTCATAAAACTTGTGGGAAGTATAGGGAAAGCTCAGTTATTGTGAAACAGTCAAATTGTTTTAATACCCAGGCTAAATATTTGCATTTATATATATATATATATATATATATATATAAATAAATGTGTGTCCACGCCTCGTGTGCAATAAATTCTAAATCTCTAAATTGCAAACTAGTCATTTGTTCTATATAAAAATCTTTTGACATTTTATTTCAAACTATGTACATGTTCATTACATCATACATTGTTGTCTATGATTAATCCCAAGTTTGTGCTATCAACATTCTGCAATTTTATTGCTCAATGAACATTTTTTGTTTGTCCCTCCAAACTTATTTCATTGTAACATATACAATTTGGATTTACTTAAATTTAAAAAAAGATTTGTACTTTTTCAAAAACTCTTTAATTGCTGAGAAGCATATAAAATCTGATAACACAATACTATCTGAAGTTTTACCTGAAATTACCTAATTTTCTGCCATCAGCATATAAATAGACATCTTAGTGCTGTTTCATTCACTACTACATGCTGATTTATATAACAAAGAAAAAGAAGGGGTATAGTGTTGATCCTTTTGGAACTTCATGATTACTGTTCTTAAATTTGAGTGGAATTTTTTCTAATAATATTTAGAATTTTATGTCGAAATTTGCTCAATTTTTACAAATTGCTTTGAATGAACCATATGAGTTCTTTAGGAGTTATATCAAAAGTTTCAAGATTTATGTCTTGTCTATAATGTGACTCACTGCCAAATGCTATTTTCAATACCAAAAACATCCAAACAACATGTTCACCCTTATCTACTGAATTAACTATTTATTTAATAAATTATTTTGATATCAGAGAAGAGTTGATCAAATGTGTTAAAGGTTTTTCTATTAATAATTGGGCTTGATTAATTTAGGGTCATAATTGAAATTTCGTTAAGCACTGACGGATATTAATTTTCAATTGTTAAAATAATTTCAGTTGTTTTAAAATTGAGGCTACAGTAAAAACTGTAATGGTCATATCCCTGGGAAATATCGCACCTCCGATATCTGGTCTAGTAACAAAATGTTTTGTAACTAAAAACTGTACTAACAGGAAATGCTGTACAGGCAAGCTTGATCACGGTCTCTCACATGTAGCTAAAGGGGTGGGGACTAGAAAGGGATAAGAGAGGCTGGGGGCTTTGTTACTTTTTCAGAAACCTCACCGAAAATATTTTTAGAAACAATAATCTTGGCGAAACCTTTTGCTGTTTGTGTTGTGTGTAAGTTGTTTTGTGTTTTGCTTTTGCTCAAGTTCTGAATTCAAAAATATTACATCAATGAATCTTCTACTTGTTGGTCCAAAATAAAATTGTAGTATAAAAATTAAATGAAATGAAACGAAAAGGTTTTTATTTTCAAACAGAGTTAAGGCTATTGTAGTCTTCTCTTTCACTCAACATTTAGTTATTATGCACTCTTGAATAAACAATTCTAATAACATTTACTTACAAACTAAAGAACGTAATAAACAAATAGAAAACACCCCCCTTTTTATGTTATACCCTTTTGAATAGTATTTTACTGTACATCAGTAACTGTAACCACAAAATTTCTTAACGAAAGTAATATTCAGTAGTTTTAGCATTAGGACATGCAAGTGTTGTTACTTGTTCCTTGTGGGTGACAGTAAAATATAATGTACCTTGACACATGAGTAATGTCCGGTCAGTAGCCATTTGCATTGAGGATCCGTCATAGAAGTGCAACTATAACAGAAATTGTAACTTACTATTGTAGATTATATAGTTGCACACACCCTGACGTCATTGATGTCCATTTGGTTTGTCATCACGATATCCATCTTTCAATAGTTGTTATGAATCATCTATTTTTAAATTCTGTAATTATTATCTTTAAGTATAAGATTTATCTCTGATAAGTCTTATACTTGCCAAGCTCATGATAATAAAAACCTTGTTAACAAGTTCAACAACATTCTAAATTTACTGCTGTGTAGAAAATCTGTCCTAGATCTATTTACAATTGCCTTTTGGTAAGCATTGTAAATTTCATCATGGAGCAGCTGTTTTAAATCTACAAAAAAGTCCAGAGAGAGCCTCAATTGAGATTTCACAATCCTTTAGTTTGGACCTTTAATGATTAATAATTCTTAGAATCAAAATAATGGTTATTCAGATTTCATGCAGAGTATTATCATATTGATCAGCGCCCTGTATAATTGTATTTTTTAAAGAAATTGAACTTAGCTTTACATTTATATATATATATATATATATATATGTTACGTTTATATATAATATTGTGTATGCCTGGTGGCAACCAATTAAAATATCTCAATTCCTCATGAGGATTTCATGTGTATGGTCAACTTATATTTTACAGATAACAGTAATGGACAGGTAAGTATTATACTTGCTAGTATACCATCATTTTTAACCATAAATTCATTTCATGTTATTTGTTACTATATGCTATTATATACTATATTTGTTACTATATGCTACTATATACTATATTTGTTACAGCATCTGTTACTATATGGATCTACCTAAAAAAAAAAGTATCTGCCTAATGTACCGAGTGTTACTCACGGTGTATGTAAAGAAATCGCCAACGATTTCAACATGTTTTTTGCTAGTGTTGGACATAACTTGGCAAGTTCAATTAACACCGGGGGTGCATTAATCATCGATGATGCAGATTACCGGTGGGACTCACTGTTCACACTTAGGACTGTCACTGAACTGGA
The DNA here is from genome assembly GCF_021130785.1 of Homalodisca vitripennis. NCBI lineage: Eukaryota > Metazoa > Arthropoda > Insecta > Hemiptera > Cicadellidae > Homalodisca > Homalodisca vitripennis. The sequence continues at coordinate 70,976,062 of NC_060215.1, forward strand.
CGTTATCAGACACATTACTGCACTACGTGGCGGGTCCGCTCCTGGTTATGACGGTGTCCCAGCTTCTGCACTCAAAGACAATATTCATATTTTCTCCAAACTTTTTCTACATATTTTAAATCTTAGCTTGGCATACGGTATATTTCCTGATAGTTTTAAGTTAGCTAAAGTAATCTCACTTCACAAGGCTAGCACATTTACAGAGAAAAATAACTATCGTCCCATTTCATTGGTGTGTGTTCTCTATGGTGCTGGAGAGAATCGTCAAAGAGCAGTTTGTAAATTACCTTCAACACAACCATATTTTAGCGGAGTGTCAATACGGGTTTAGGGCTGATAAAACCATTTCAGACATTCTCTTTGATGTAAACAAAGAAATTTATCATACTTTATCAGATGGTATGAGGACCTTTTTAATTTTCCTTGACCTAAAGAAAGCATTTGATAGTGTAAATAGAAATAAATTAATTTACAAATTATCAGCTATAGGCGTAACGGATAATGCTCTCGCATGGTTTAGGAGCTACCTTGCGGACAGACGGCAGTTTGTGTCTGTTTGCGGTGTGAATAGTGATGAGCTTCCTGTGGATTATGGTGTAGTTCAAGGAAGCACTCTGGGCCCTATATTATTTTTTATATACATTAACAACATTTCAAAACTGCAGTTTCAGGGTAAACTTTCTTTTTGCTGACGACACGCTAATTATTATCAAAGGTAAATCTTGGCAGGATGTTCAAAATAAATCTTTTATTGACCTCATGATAATTAAAAAATGGATGGACCAAAATGTTTTATCACTTAACGTTTCAAAAACTAAATTTATGCCCCTTTCTCTTACATCAAATTCAGATTACAACTTACACGATTTAATTATTCATAATTGTAATAATCACTATAACAATGCCTGTGCCTGTAATAAAATCAAGAAAGTGTCGTCATACAAATATTCGGGTGTGTTGTTTGATTCTCGAATGAAATGGATAGATCACATTAATTTTTTTTAATAAAGCAAGAAAGTATATATTTGCTTTAGGCAGTTAAATGGCATTTTGAGTTTTGATGAAACAAATAGTTTATTTTGCTTATGTGCAATCCCTTTTTTCTTATGACATTCTAGCTTGGGGGTTGCTTTTCCTTCAGATATTAACAATTTAGATATAGTTCAGAAATCTGTTCTGAAAGCCAGTTTTGCGTAGTGTAGACAATATCCCTCTGATTTATTGTTTCAAGAAACAGGAATTCTGCCAATTAAAATCATTTTTATTAAAGTCTTATTTATTCATATTTACAAACATTTCGGCTCAATTTTTTCTACAATCCCACATTTTTATAACACAAAATATGCAAATATAGTCGGAATTAACACTATTCACCAACGCAAATCATTTGCGACAATAAACAGTTTTTATCTAGCACACATTTTATATCGAAATTATTCTAATAGTTTTAGGAATTTCAAGCTGTTCGATTCTCCCTCTCTTGAGGTTTTTAAGAAAAATGTCAAGGAGTTTTTGATTCTCATAAGCAGTGAGAGGGCCCAGTTACTTATCTTTGTTGACTACAGACAGACCTAGACTATCTGTCAACTGACTGACGGGATTGTCCCCTCTCCTCTCCTCTCCAAACTATAGATAGAACAATCCATTTACTTAAGTAATTATTCTATTTTTATTAATTTTTGTTCACTCAATATTTTTGTCTACTTTCTCTACAATATTGCTAATTATCAGAATTCCTGAAGTCATATCCATAAGTTATTCTGCTTCAGATGATTTCTTTCAATTAAAAAATGTATAAAATTAATCTACACACTGCTCAAGATAAAATTCCAATCGTAACAATTTCAACTTGAGTCTACGGACAGGCCTTCAAGGCCCATGTAGGCTCTTTTCCTATATTATTTTAAGCCGCATTTACACCGGAATTGGCAACCAAAAATCGCCAACTCCGATTGCCGATGCTAGTTGCCGGTGGAAGTTTGCAATTTGTATCTGCAACCATGAACACAGTTTGCTTAATTTTTACTGCAACTTGCAACAAAAAAATTAGACAGTATATAGAATGTCGAGTGCAGAAGAGGTTGTACTTGCTGCGGCAGCGTGTGTTGTTCTAGGTAAATTGAGAAGACTGAGAAGATTCTGGGTTCGACCTTCATTGCAGGCAAGAGCAAGGCATAGTGGCAGCAATCTATTGAATGACTTAAATAGAGATGATACAGTTCCTTTGACGGGAGAATTGAGATGCGATGGCAGTATAAAAACTTTTAACATGTTTAATTGTTGGTATTGGACACATAATTAGCAAAAAGGATACTAACTACAGGAAAGCAATTCCAGTGCATGAAAGGTTAACTATAACTTTACGAGTTTTGGTAACTGGCGACTCTTATACAAGCATCAGTTATTTGTTTAAAGTTTCAAAAAGTGCGATATCTCTCTTTGTGCCAGATGTTTATGAGGCTTTGATATGTTTCCTGAAGGATAACATACAGGTGAGTAAATGTTAAAATACCTATCGACCACGTGGAGCCGATAGGTGGGAGGGGTAGCGGGGTTAGTTGCAGACTCAAGTCGCCGCTCAATTTGGCACTGCAATTCGTATTGCCGACCGAGGTTGGCAACCGCCTTTGATCTTTACCGACTTCAGTCGGAAAACCAAATTTTGGTTGCCAACTCGTAAAATTGGTCTGCAACTACAGTTGGCAATGCGAGTTGCAGTTGTTTTAAGGCGTTCGACTAAAAATTGCCGATAAAAGTCTGCAATCATTGGTTGCCAACTCCGGTGTAAACGCGGCTTTAAACTATTCAGAAATTATGTAGCAAATTTAATGCTGTTTTTACTAGGTATGCATGCATGTATGTGGATTTTTATGTATATATATATATATATATATATATATATTTAAATTTATCTCTTTATTCATTACATTGATTTATTTATGATGACATAAGTCTTTTTTATATTATTTTAGCGTTAATTAATTAATGTTAATTATTTTGAAGTGTGTTACTAGAATACTTTTGTATATTTTATATTAATTACATATCCAAATGCTACATTTGTTATCATTTTCAATATAAAGATTAACTTTTGTCTTTCATTTTTTGTGTGGATAATAAATTTGATTTGATTTTGATTTCTATATATCACACACAGTTGATCAAGTTATCTTCTTGTACAGAAGTGATGGTGGTCGGAGAACAAGTGAAAGGAGAAGTAATGCTGATTGATGTTGAGAACAAAGATGTATTGCATTCAATCACTGTGTCAGATGATGTATCTTGCTTGGTCTGGTTACAAGAGAAGCAGTTTCACAACTACCATCTTTTGACTGCTTCCACTCACAGTCAGGTAAGTAATGATGTACATATCATATTTGATTGGATAGACAATAGACAATATCCTTTATTACAATTTCTTCAAGAAATGTTACAGCATCAAATTTAAGTCAAATTAAGTATAATAGATAAGCTTCTTCAGTGTTATGTGGGGTCTCCCCAAGTAAAGAATTCATTTAGGGTGTAGAAAGCCTTGTCTAGCAGCCATCTCTGTAGCTTCCTCTTCATCAGCACAGGGCCTCCAGCTTTCAAGTGGTCTGGTATCTTGTTTAGCATCTTCACTCCTGCATACAATGGTTTCCTTTCATACATGGCTGTTCTGTGACCTGGCAGCACATAGTTTCCTGCATATCTGGTGTTGTATTCATGCACGTCACTTTGTTTAGGAGGTTCTTTGGTCACACAGTAAAGGACAGTATCTAGGATGTAGATGGAAGTGACCGTCAGGATGTTCAGGTTCTTGAAAACATCTCTACAGCTTTGTCTTGGACTTAAGCCTGCTATTACTCTGATTGCCCTTTTCTGCATACCCAGGACGCGGTTGAGATTGCCCATAGTGGATCCACCCCAGACAGTAATACCATAGCGTAAATGGCTTTCAAACAATGCATAGTATGCAGTCCTTGTTGCCTCAGGGGTACTAGTTGCCTTGATTCGTTTTATGGCATAGAGAGCTGACCCGAGTTTTAGGCAAAGATTGTCCACTTGATTATTCCAGGATAAATTTTCATCAAGTATGACACCTAGATGTTTGATTTTGTCAGCTGCTGTCAGGTTGGGCATTTCAGATACTGTAGACTTTTTATTCCCAAATGACATTTGCTTGGTCTTACTTTCATTGAGAACTAAGTCATTTTTCATACAGTAGTCTTGTGTCATATTGAAGGCAATAAAAGTGTTCACTTGATGTGTTAGATTTTAAAAAATAAAGGTGAAAAACATGGATGAAAAACATAAAGGTGTGCAAAGTAACGTTTTGCACTTATATTAAACCACCATAATACGCCCATTGATAATCTGTCCATTGTTGGTGATATTATTGCACATGCTGATAAATCCCTTAATTTCCATAATCAAGTTATCTAAATGAAGAACATTAAACATTCTATTAATTTAATACTAATGTAGACACCTGGTGCCATAGTGAAAATTCAAAATAGGCATGCTTTTTTGAGTAAATTGCAAATACTTTATTGTCAAAAATCTATGTCTTGCCCAAATTATGATTTTTATTGTGATCGATTTCTTGTTATAAAGGAAATGTTGATTACAGTAGTAATGTAGGAAATGAAGAGATAATGGATTTAGTTTTAAAGTTGTGCATTAAATTGATAAATTCACCCATCTCTTAAGAGTGATAGTATATTTTTTTAAATCTAACACATACAATTTTATAAGCAACAAAAGTATGTACTTAATTATACAATAATCATATTTAATTAGGATATGTATTTTCAGTGAAAGTTGCCAAGTAGATTTTCTCTATTGATATTTCTGAATCAGGAGTGGTGAGTGCATATATAACATTTGTAGGCTTGGAACTGCACACACTCACTCTTTCTGATTCAGAAGCATTTATGTGATATTTTTGCTCCTTGTCATAAATTATCACATTTATATGAGGGCCATTTTCTTTTTCAACTTCGGATTTCAGGCAATGATGGCCAGACAAGTCGCAGGTCAGCAGTTACTGCAGTAGTTGATTGCACATCTTCCCTGCTACAACATCTGTCACTGCTTAGTCAGGAATCACAACCACTATGTTGTGTGTCAACTTCACTAACTATAAAACATGCACTATACAACATCTGTCACTGTTGAGTTCAAGTAGCCAGTTTGCGCCGAGTTGGAGTCGCATAAAAATGGCTGCCTCTATTGATTCTCCCTGACAAATGTAAATTAAGGAGTGTTATTCTTTTTCTGCAAGCAGAAGGGAATAGTAATAGTGAAGCAAAATTCATTGGAGATTGTGCTATGTTTACTTAACAACAACGACACTCATAAGGTTTTCTATGTAAACACAGCTCATTCTGTGATTGATTTTTGCCACAGCAGTGATAAATGTAGTGGGGAAGATGCGCAATAAACTACTTTATTAACTAAAAAATTTCATAGGTTTTCCACCTGTATAAACATTTATGGTTCGAGTGAATTATATCTCTGACGCCAATGTTGAGTTTGCTTTATTGCCACAATCAAGAAAATATTTTTAAAGTATATATTTATGGCCATTGTAATTTACTCCAGTCCTAATATCTTTTGTTACATTGTTTATTTTGCCTTTTTCCCGATCAAGGATATATATATACATGTACAAAGCTCTAAAAAGCCTACTTCTGTCAAAAGAGGACTAAAATAGTTTTCACAGCAGTCTTTTAATGTGTAGTGTAATAAAAATTAGGCTACTTTGTCTTCTATATCTGTAATACTAGTATATTTCATCAGTCTGAATCAAACCTAATGTAACCAGATGTTTTTAATGTGGTTCATGTCCTATTATCTTTGCAAGTACTAGTCGTATATCCATCTTGCTTATGTCTAGTAGCCTAATCCATCCTTTAGCATAAGGAGAGAGAAATATTTTTTATTGCCTGGAGGATATTCCGCTCACACACCAAGCCCTGGATCTGTGCCTTTACAGAACTAAATCTTTTCATTGGAGATATTTACACTGTTTGGAAAATAGGTGGTCACAATCTTTTATAAAGAATTTCTCACACACACAACCCAAAAACTTGCTCCCTCCCATGAATTGAGGCATTGCTGTTTCCCTCCTAGCACAATGAGTTGTCTCTTGATTTTCACAGGTGATAATCAAATCACCGTCTCCTGTTGATACCGTGAAAGCTAGGAAAGACTGGTCCCCCTTCATCTCCCACAATTTCTGCCAGGATTGCATTCTGAATTGCTTTCATCTGTTCAGAGCTAAGGAGAATTTCCAGAAAATCTAAATCCAGTATAGTCATATTTGATACAAAAAATTAGTAACACTACATTTTGAGATCTGCAATCTGATCTCTTCTTCAGGTAAATAACTAACGTAATACGTAATTAAAAACTAGGTTAAAATAAACAAATTATACCAGAGCGTTGTGACACACATTAGTCAGGAATCACAACCACTATGTTGTGTGTCAACTTCACTAACTATAAAACATGCACTATACAACATCTGTCACTGTTGAGTTCAAGTAGCGGGTTTGCGCTGAGTTGCAGTCGCATAAACATGGCTGCCTCTATTGATTCTCCTGACAAATGTAAATTAAGGAGTGTTATTGTTTTTCTGCAAGCAGTAGGGAATAGTGCAGCAAAATTCATTGGAGAATATGCCATGTTTACTTAGCAAAAACAACACTCATAAGGTTATCTACATAAACACAGCACATTCTTTGATTGATTTTTGCCTCAGCATTGATAAATAAAGTGGGGAAGATGTGCAATAAACTACTTTGTTAACTACTGACCTGCGACTTGTCTGGGTGTCTTGCCATGAGATCAGAAGTTAAAAAACGGCCCTTGTATGATTAAAATATTGTTACAATATATTTTTCATAGACTCAACAAAATGTATTAAGGGCAAATAACAGTAGTGTTAGGACAGAGTTATAAATTCAAGTTTTTAGCTGTCTTGCTGTAGATGGAGCTTATATTGGTTACTGTTAACTTACATTAAAAACATAAAACCAATATTTAAGACTTATTGTTTTGTGAGGCCTTTCAATAGCGAGGCTATCTTCTTCAGACACATCACAAAAAAGTTTTTAGCTGTCTGTTCGATACTATTAGTTTTTTATATTATTGATAACCCAAAAGGAAATCCAATTATTGATTATGTTTACATTAGTTTTGATCACACTCTGAGAGAGCAACTGTAGTAGGCACCAGTACATGCATATCCCACAGAATGGAAAATTATCATTGATGCCAACCACCATGTTGTGTGTCAACTTCACTAACTCTAAAACATGCACGTACTAAAAATCTAAACACAACACAACACTGAAGTATAGAATACAGGCCACAATTGTCTGCAATCATCGACTAACCATCTACGACTGACTATGAATTCACGCTCTGCTGTGTTAACCAACATTTTTCTGACTTTCATCCACATTTTGAGGGTGCTAAACAGTACACACTTTAAACAGTACTTCGCTCTATTTAGAGAAAGCTACTTTAAACTGGAAGTTGCCTCATATCTATAGTTTGCATATTTGCAATGAAGATTAGGATGTTATTGGTAATTGAGTCACTTTTTTGTTTTTTGTTTTTGGCAGTAAAGTATCTTTTACTGTTATGCGTCATTTAAATATGAGACTACTTACTGTTCAGATACAGGACAAATTACCATCAAAATACAAAAAGAATGACTCTTTCTAATTTTAAATAATAATTCTAGAAGTCTTAAACCTTTCATGATGTTTAGCAACATCAAATCTGCTACATAGTTCAGGTGAGAATGGGAAAACATCTCTCTCGATAGGTTTCAGGTAATACATCAAAATTCTAGAAGTTTCATCAGTCAGGAATGATTAATGTATTTAAATTTGTACATTCAAAGGTAAAAGTTTAAAAAATCCTATCCCCCATATTTTGACGATAATTTTCTCACATTTAAGTAATGAATAACACTAAAGAATACATATCTGTAAAGAATACATAATTATTAAACAAATTCTACTTTTTAGATGGCTGGGTTGAGATTAGAAAAGTGGTTGAGTGGCTGTCTTCACAATGAATTACTGACTCGCCTGCCAACTGGGTCTGCAACTTGATTTGCCCAATCATTTACACCAGTCGAGTTGCTGGTTGTGTATTAAATTTTTACTCACCCTTCTACTCGAGTAATCTAAATCGAGCTTAACCATAAGTACTAAACTACCATCTGCCCCACATCTAATGGCAGCACAATATTGAAGTTGTTTGTTCTCTTTAGTTTTTTCCAAGGTGGATACATGTATTTCCTAAATATCACAGGAGGAAGAGTGTTAATTATACACAATTTGAAAATTGTTCTGAATGGCCAGCCTTTCCATAGATCTGGTAAAATAATTGTTTACATTATGATATCTTAATATATCAGTAATGGCTTTTTATGGATTAGTATCCTTTTTTGGTTTCCAAGCAAATTTAAAATACTATAAACTGCCTGCCTATCTCATTGCCATCCATTTTCTCATCAAGAGTATTAAGCTATCCATAATTATCTGTGTTAAAACTATAAGACTGTACCTACAGACCAAAAACATTAATCGTTCATTTTAATGTACTGATTTTGTTTATAGTTATTTTTTATCTTTAAACTTATTCAGATTTTTGTTGTTATAATAATATATCACGATTATTTTGTATGTATCAAAGTGTTTACCTATGTTAACAATATCATTAATTACAAATTTTTTATTTCAGGATGGGTCAAGTGATTTCTTGCCAAAACTTCCGTCTTTATCAAGAACGTTTGGCTCATTGCCTGATAACATAGAAGAGAACCTAGAAGATGCCAAAAGAATTAAGGACCAAATGCAATTAAATTTTTTACTGATCGGAACTTGTGATGGCAGTTTACATTTGAGTGTATTTGGACTTTTCTCTTGTGGTGTGATGAATATAAACAAGTATATGACAGATAATGAAAAAGATAAGCATACCTCAGTATTGAATGCAGAAATGAGTTCTGATATGAAATCATTGCACTTATTAGTTGCAGTTGATAAAAGTAAATTTTATGCAGAAACTGTTAAGGAGGATAGTGTGGTCCCAAAAACAGATGTTGATGTTTCAAATCAAACGGAAAATTTAGGTGTTGAAACAAAAGTTAATGAAGATAATACTACATCAAATGATTTGAAAGCAGAAGACAGTAAGGGGAAGGAAAATTCTAACAAAACATCTGGTGACGAATGTGAACAGGTTATTGAAAGGGAATTTAAAATAGTTATACTAGATACAAGAGTTTTATCATCCAGATCTCGTGAGCTTCATGCCCTCTCTTTGAAACATGGACATATAATATCTCTACTAGATTACTTATCCCAAACAATGCGTTCTATAATTGAAGCGTGGGAAAACATATATATCTTAGAGATTGAATCAAAACTTTCAAAACATGCAGCATCACTTCCAGAAGGTTCTGTGTCAGCCGATTTCTTAGAATTGTTATTGTTTGGTATGCCTTCAGAATCCCTAGAAAACTTTTTAATGAAAGATTTAAATGATAAAGGCATTAAAAAGCTTGGCCATTCCATTGAACTAAGCCATTCTAATATACAAAAGTTAATATTGAAACATCTTTTATCTGTTGGACAAAGTCTTGCATATCACCTAGCAGAGATGAAGGGAATGGCAAAACTGACAGATCGTTTCAAAGTTTTGGGATTGGAAGAAGAAACTGTAGCAGAAGCTTTTAGTGCAGCTGGAGCTTTTCTGATAAAAGCCACTGAAGTCCAACTTGTCATAGATGAGAGTATGAAGAGGTACAAGGCATTTTTCCGGTGGCTTTATGCTATAATTTTAAGAATAACAGATGATCGAATTCCAGACCTTACAATGTCAGATTTAAACCAACAGGATTTAGAGTTTATTGCAGAATACTTATACAAATTGGATGTTAAAATTGACCAGGATGGAGTGACAAAAAGACACTGTTATTTGGATCATTTGGGCCAATATTTGGTGAACAGTGATCTAACCGTCCCTAGCAATGAAGAGAACGACAACCTATGGCAACGGCTGCTGCAACAGAATCCTTGTCTTCAAGAACACTTTTGTGTTATTAAAAGGTGTAAAAATACATCTCTGCTTCAACAACACGACAGGCTAAAAGAGGCCACAACTAATGTTTTTAAAACTCCAGAATATGCAATAGGAAACATGTTCCAATTGAAAGAAATTGTTGACATAGGTAAAATTGCTTGTAAGAGGTTATCTATGTGTTTAGTTGATGACAATATGGTTCTTTTAAGTATCATTGAATCAAATTCACCAGACAGCTTTCAGTTGATTCAAATTCCAACAAATGGAAACAAATCAGATGTTAGAATAAAAACTGTGTTATTTAAAACGGAAGATGAAGTTGTAATGAAGTGTTTGGATGTTCAGTTTTATCTTCCTGAAGTCCTATCAGTCCTTTTAGAAGAGAAAGATGAAAATAGAAATGCTGTCATTGTTCAGATGAAGTCCAAGACTATTTATGAGAACACAGAAGACATAATTAATGGCAATTCATTGACAGGTTCTATAGTAACACGTCAAATTCCAGATTTAGTAGCTTCAATTTTTGCTGTTAGTGGAACTCGTAAAGTAGCAATTGTTTTGTCTAAAAGCCGAAGGAAAGTTAGGCTTTTTGAAATGGAAGCTGAAGATGATGATGAAGAAGAAGAAATGGTTCTACTAGAACCTCCAGCAAATTTTGCAGAAGCCCAAAAAGGGTACTACAAACCAATAACTGAAGAAGTAGTTGTTGATGATGAGGAAAACAGCTCCAATTTAGACGATTCCTACAAGTTAGTGTTAGATACCAGCAAAACCTCTTCAGAATGTAATAGCAGTGTAAAATCTTATCTAGAGGAAAGAGGAGAAAACAACTGACATTTTTATTCCTGAGGTTAGTTGTAGATTAATATTAATATACTACATTTGAATTAGGTTGTACGATTTTTAAATGTATCTTCAAAATTAGACTATCCACACTATTGTGGTTTATCTTAAATTAAAATACAGTCTTTCATAATAAGATCAGAGTATTAAGAGGCATGCAGTTTAGTCAATTAGTTTACTGCTAGTGTTATACTTATTTTACACTATAACTTACTTTGAATCTTAAACCTTATTCTTTGCCATAAATTGAAAGAGAGATAATGTGGCATCGTTGTTGTAACAAAATCATTATGAACAAATTGAAGAATAAGTCCTATTAAAACTTAATATGGAATGAGATCTTAAGAGGAAGTGATACCAGAATTGGTAGGGTTTTTTAGTGGGTGAGATTTCCACTAACCAAGTGCTCTATAGTGAGTGCTAAAAATGTATTAGCAGTTTCACACCAATAAAATAGGTAGGTGAATGTGGTAAGTAGTACTAGAATGGAATTTAGGTTGTAGTTATTATTTGTATATTTGACCTAATTAGACATTGTGTCAGTATTTTTAGAAAATAGAAAAAGGACAATGTAATGATGAAACAGTCTATATAACTGTGACGATTCTGATGGATTTCTTGGAAGCAACGTGTCACCGTGCAGGACTAGGCTTGCACCCGCCTGCACGATGAAGACCGTGGAGCGACCATAATCCTAATTACACTATATTCTCCTGCCAGCTTTGATAAGAATTTTAAGTTATAATTTAAGCACAAAACAGTAAAAGTAAATCGTAAAACAATTTAATAACGCCAAAGATAATTTACACTTACCGACACCAATTTACACATACCGACACGCCGACCTCCCATCACGACCAAACCCGTCCCAACATACTAACAATTTATAATTTACAATGACCCCCCTATAATTTTCCGGCACCTAACCCCCCCAGATTATTAAATCAATCCATAGTGTGACACACAATTCTTAAAGTAAATAATAAAAATAAGACTTGCGACAGGTAATATTTCCGTCACCGCCACTCGCCGATCAGACGTCCTCACTGGTCCCTGACTCAATCTAGACTCCTGGTTATCAGACCACCGGTCCTCCATCCGCACGCGGCTTATCAGAAAGACCGGTTCTAATCGTTGATTCGGCGGTCTGATAAATGTGGTGGGCAGTCACCACAATCTCCCCCCCTAAAGGAAAAAAATGGAGAGGAAGTGGGAAGGAAGAAACATATAGTTAATAAAAATTTCAATTTGGAATATCCAAAAATTTTGGGTGCTCTCCACCAATCGAAGAGCGGGTGACGACAGGAGGACCAATTACATATTGATAATAATGGTGGAACAAAATCCAACTGTTGGTCTACTCTTGTACTAGTCACCCTTCAAGTAATGACCGAATAGGCGATCGCACCTACCGTTAATATTTTGTATATATTCTAAAACAACGGGAAAATGTCACACACCCACCCCCCGAACAGGAAAGAGTTCGATACAATCAGAAAGTTGTTATGTGATGTGTAGTGTATGTGAGGGATTAGGATTGAATTCTGGTCATCCTGAAAATAAAATTGCATGTGGATTCCGTGCGGAGAGAGTGGTTTACGCGCCTGGTTTTTGGCGACCTTATAGGTTGTCTTTGTTCTGCTTGCAGTCGATGTGCGTATACAGTCCTGTGGGTTTTAGCGATACTTCTAGTGAAGATAGTGTCTTCTTCCAGAGACGAGAGTTTTTTGAGGTAATGTGTTTTGGTGCTTACACTGTGGGTACGTCTCTTCTTTAGATGTTGCCGTTCTTGATCCGATAACTTCATTTGCAATTGCAGTGACAACACTGTTTCTTCACATGGTATGTATAGCTTTCAGTTATCCAATGGCCATTGTCAGGGTGGAGAATTTGGTAAGGATTAATTTATGTGGAAAGTGCTCGGAATACACATGCGCGTATTTACAAATATTCACATATTCTTAAATTAGGAATTAATTGGAATATGATAGGATTTTGACGTGTCGTGTGGCGAAGTATTGTAGTATTTTTAGTAATGAGGTAGTATATTTTAAATTAGTGTGTGACATTGCCCATGTTCCCGCAAAGCTAAGGTGCGTAATATACGGCGAATAATTTTGGGGATGGTCGTCCGGCTGGATCATAACTTGCTTATGCGATATCCAAAAATAGCTCCGTTATATAAAAAAAATAGATCCACTTTACGATTAAAGGTCGGATACACGAATATATAAATAAGCACACAAATAACAAAGGTATCCCTAACAAGGAAAACATACATTAAGGTATAATAGTGAAATGACAAGGAAAGGTATTTTTAAATATTCCCATTTACAATCAACACCTAACTCATATATTCGCTTGCACAAAATTCACGTAGAATGTAGACGGTGTATATATATCTAGCAATAAATAACATTTAATTATTTAGAAAAACATAGATATTGCAACTTAATGTTCGTTTGATCACATTAAATTTGCAAAATTCACACACAACACACATACGAGCAGCATACGATGCTACGAGTAATAACGATTATTGTATTTCATACGATTAATGCGTTTATCATGTTTATATTCGTAACTCGTCTGAATAGTTTAAGACAGGATAAACCTATCTGTTCAACATAACTAAATCAAATCCTAAACACAACATATATTACAACATAAATTACACAAAATAGCACAAAATTATTTTTAGTTTTTGTACAATATGACTCCTACAGATTTCCCTACATTTTGGTAAGACGTTAGTTGTTAGTAAAAGTAAAGGATAGAATAGAGATGTGTAGATTTTCTTCTTGTCTGATTGTGTATATCTATGGAGAAGAAAAAATTAATTTGACCATGTGATCAACATGTTCAAAAGAATCTATGCATTTCCTGGTTGATAAGCAATCCGGTAAAAGGATGCGCACTAAAAATATAATAAAAAAAATGCATCTTTACCATAGATTATTTTACCCAAAAGCTACGTAAAATTGCAATATAGAAAGAATTTATGAAAAAAATTACAATATACAAAGAACCCACCAACCGAGGAAACTCAGACTTCATCTCCATAGTGTGTTCAAAGTGTATATTTAGATACTCCACCAACGATCAACCACAGACCACTGTAGGGAAGCCCTCATAGAAAACTCCCTCAGACTCAGCAGCCGTGCAAGCAGCCGCTAACAGAGGACCCAAAAGTGTAATAATGTGTAAGAAGAATGTTAGAGTGTGAAAGAAGAGGAAAAGAAACATTGAACTAATATCACCTAGGTAGAATTGTGTAGGAATATGGTCGCTTACCACGGACTTAATATTTAGGCATGAAAAACTTCTTTAATTGAGATATATGAGCCTTTCTTATAAACTTCCCATTTGTAGGATTGACGAGTCTAGCTGTGACAGGTGATGTAAAGCATTCCACCACACAAGGTTTGGACCACAGGGGGAGCAGTTTACTGTTGATGTTCTCAGCAGCTTTACTAATTGGATTATTTCGAAACATAACCCAGTCACCCTGTGAGATGTGGGTAGTTGTCCTACCAGCGTTGTATAAGCGTTCCCTAATTGACCTAGCTTTTTTTAAGTTTGAGAGTGCATTGTCCCAACGCTGTTGCATTGTTTGTAGCGGTTCTTGCGCCAGTAATGAATCGAGATTCCATGCCAATTCGAGTGGATGCTGTATTTCCCGGCCTAGAAATACGCTAGCTGGAGTTGCTTTAGTGCTTTCATGTGATGCTGAGTTAAAAGCTACCTGCAGCCAGTGAATGTTCTCATCCCAAGTCTTGTGGTTATGTCCGTGAAAAATTCGTAGTGCCACCTTAAGATTTTTATTAACCCGCTCAGCATGACTAGGATTCGGGTAGTAAGCAGAAGTGTAAATATGTTGGATACTGTAAGTCATACACATGTCTGCCATATGTCTAGATTTAAACTGGGATACGTTATCTGAAACTACAAATTTTGGGAACCCAAAAAGAGAAAAAACGTTTTTAGACAAAATATCCACTGTAGTTTTGGCTGTAGCATTTCTAGCTGGTAACAGAATAACAAACTTGGAGAACGCATCAACTACCGTCAACAGATATTGGTTGCCTTTGTTTGATCTAGGAAGTTTACCAATGTGATCTATGAATATCTTTTCAAAAGGTCTTGTAACTACTTCCGATGCAAGTTTACCCACTCTAGAGTTTTGAGCCTGCTTGGAACGTTGACAAATTTGACATGATCTTACTCGGTCTGCTATTATTGTATCAAGTTTTTGGGCCCAAAATATTTTAAGAATACGCTTTTGTGTCTTTTTAATGCCCAAGTGAGCTGCAGTTGGGGACTCATGATAATATTTAATAACCATATCGATGAGTTTGTAAGGTAATACCACTCTAGGTGTATGTCTGTCCGATATTTTGTACATCAACACTCCCTGACTAAGTTGATAGTTAGTGGGCCTATTACTCGACTTTATAATCTTTAAGAGATCAGGGTCTTCACGTTGATGAGTACCAATATCTTTAAACATTTCTGGGAATCCTGCCAAGAGTGCCACTTGTGGTAAGGTGGATGGCTTTTCCGATGAATTATTTGCGTGCACTTCAGTTGGTTCACTGTTTGTTGGCGTGTCGGTATGTGTAAATTGGTGTTGGTAAGTGTAAATTATCTTTGGCGTTATTAAATTGTTTTACGATTTACTTTTACTGTTTTGTGCTTAAATTATAACTTAAAATTCTTATCAAAGCTGGCAGGAGAATATAGTGTAATTAGGATTATGGTCGCTCCACGGTCTTCATCGTGCAGGCGGGTGCAAGCCTAGTCCTGCACGGTGACACGTTGCTTCCAAGAAATCCATCAGAATCGTCACAATTGGTAGCAGAGCGAAAACTATAAATTTTATTGAATCAAATTATTTTACATCTGTTTTCAAAATCCTTGGTTAACTAAATTCTTAGTACTTCATTTCCAAATCTTAAATAAATTTTTTTAATAGAACCTAAAACAAAGCATTCGACATTATATAACTTTTCTAAATTGAATATGTTCTACACCTATTACTAAACAAGGTAATATCAATCTATTTATTTTAAAGAATATTTTATTATCAACAGATTATTATTATCGCGAAGCATTAATTAGTTTGCCTTTTAAATTGCCGTGTTGTTAGTGTTTAACAATTATCTCCTGCCAGCAATTAAATTATTTAGCCATACTTACGATCTTTATGTATTTCATTACCTTGATTATAATACAATAATCGATATAATTAGTTTCCAACGCTGCCGACACCACGCCGACAATGGAGAATTGGCTTACATTTCAAAATTATTTTGTTGAAATTAATATTAAAAAACCTTTCATTTTGCATTACAAACATATTAATTATGAATGATTTATTTTGGAAAGTTTTCGGCCATATTGTAATAGACATATATACGAGTATATAACTAATAAAAATGGGGAATTGGCATCATAACAAAAGTAATTACATTTCAAAATTTATTTTGTTTACATTGGTACTAATATACTTTTATTTTGCAAACATATGAAATATTAAATATCAACACTTAAATTCGTTTATATTTGGTAATACTTCTAATAGTCACATATGTAATTAATGTAAAACAATTGTTCAAATGGCATATTTTCAAATTAAATCAAAATTTCAATTTCAACAGCTATGCTTGAATAAGTACATATACAGACAGTACTGCTAGTCTATAAGAATACAGAGTTGCGATTGTTGTGAAAGTTTGCATAGAGCTATATAAACGAATACAACTGGATTGAGCTAAATTTATTTCAAGTACCCAAAAAAAAACCTATAAAAATACAAAAAAATGCATAAAATTACATAAAATGTACAAAAAAATAAGTAAATGTCAGGATACTTTCAAACCAGTAAATGCTCACTTTCACAAATTTATTTCTTTCCCATATCCACTACACGGTGTGTTTTATTCAAGCAAGCTTTGAAAAACACTAAATTTTATATAATTTAATCTTATTACAACAGTAATCATCATCTTATTATAATAGATATTGGATACTAGATGGCTGGTTTTCTAGTTTTACTAATTAATTAGTGATACATTTATTACTATTTATTAATTTATACATTGATGATACGTTTATTACATTAGCAGTCAATAAGGTCTCTTTAATTCAAACCATACTAGATTATTTTAGAGTTTCCGTGTTTACAAAATCGATCTTTATTGATTATAACAGTTAATACCATTTACAGGAGTAATTTCACATATAAATTGGGAGGTATGTTTTAACGGCAATATCAAGCCACAATATTGTATTTTCATACTATTCTGTTGATTGAAAACATTCAAAATTATAGCTCTCATTGAAGTATATTTAATCGTATCTATTAGGCCAATAAAACTTTATTTTAGATTAATATTGATCAAAATTATAACTTTTATTCATTCGATATAATTTTAAAACCACTAGCAAAATCAGTTCATATTATATTTTGGTTCCAGGATGGGGTGTAGTCAGTTAAAGTTTGGGTATATTATACTGGTAAATACCATATATTTTTGTCCGTTATCCCTATGTTTCATAAATGTCTGCAATTCAGTATGTTATTTTCAGAGCTACAACATGCTACAATATTAGTAAGTACAAGTTATATATTACTTCTCTCTATAATAGCAATAAAGCTTACATTAGTTATATCCTCTTAACCAAGATTTAAAAAGGTAAGTTAACTGATGGTGCGGTAGTATAGTTGCTGGAAATAAATATAATCTTATCGCTTTATTATCAGTACCGGAAGTTGGCCCTATTGTTTGCCTTCTGCTGGGATTTTACAACATGCTTTGAGTTTACTTAATTTATTTAGTACACTCATTTCAAACTTTGGTCTTTCATATTATCGTGAGAAAATCTCGGACAGGAAACACTTGAGAAAGTGGAAGTTATGTTTGAGAGTTATTTAAAGTATTGAAATCAATTGAATTATTGAATTTAAATTGTAACATGTTAATTAGTACATACTTAAATAATTATTGTTCTTATTTATTGTAATCTGTAGATATTGAAACTTTGGATATTTTTTTCACTGGGTTAAAAAAAGTAATTAACTTATACGATAAGTCGAGTAAAGTTATGATACAACAGTTAATGAAAATTAAAAATTAAACATTATAGATTTTCCTGTTTATTTGCGTGTTTGAAATATCTCTTATATATATGCATACTGTTGGTAATGAATGGTTTGATTTAAACAATGGCTTATTCGCACCCGTTATAGAGATTTGTCTTTAACTAAAATTAATATATTTTAGACTCGGTATAACTCATGCAATTTAATATATTTCTTGCCTCCTATTTTTAGAAAGCCCTACGCCTCGCTCTTACATAAATTAAATGAATAATTCTCACGTAATTCAATTAATGGGTGACTCACTAGCCCGACGTTATTTTTTCTATTTAAGTAAGTTCAAAAGTTCACAATTAAAGGTTGAGACAAATTTTAGTTTTTCCGGACTTAAAGTATGTGATTTAAAAGATAAAATCAAATCACAGCGACCTTTTTTAAATTCTGATTACCCTCTATTCCTGCTGATCGGCACAAATGATATTCTGAACGCCACGCCTGTTGACATTTTAAAGCAACAATTTGTAGCTCTATTGAAATGCATTCAACGGCTATGTCCAAATTTACACATTCTAATCTCTCAGCTTCCGGTTTATCCTCGTATTCAACGGTGCAATCACACAGTTAATAAATTAAATGCCTTCAACCAGTTTTTATCTTCATTGAAGTCGGTAAACAACATTATTGTTCCTACTCCCACGGTCATTTATAATCGAAAGTTATTCCATAAATTTTACCCACATTCGGACAGACTAGACAGCGTACATTTTAACAATGAAGGGTTTCTACTTTTAACAATGTTATTGAAAGATATATTAAAAAAAAAAAAACTCTTAAAACCAGTTATTAAAACCAGCTAAAATAGAATATAGACTTGTTATTTTAAAACTGAATTAAATGCTTCATAGGTTTAATATACAGACTGTTGTTATGTTTTCTGTAAAAAAATACTTTAATGCCAGTAAGTAATAAAAGGGTATCCATAAGATAAAATATGATGCATATATAAGCCTTAAGTAATAATATTACTAAATATAATAATTTTTTATCTATCCAATTGAATATTACGCTTAAAATAATTGGCCACTATAATAAAATTGAACTATCAAATGAAGCACTCAATTATTGCAGTAATTAATTAATAACAAATATATAGTAAAAGTGAAACATACAACAATATTAATTGGTAAACCCCCTTATGGTTACAATGGTACTGAATACCCCTCCATCTTTACATAATAAATAGTATTGTGATATTAGTATTGATATAATTTAGCAATTGATATAATTTATTTATATTGAGTCAAGCATAAATAAGATGTTAGAGTGCGAAGATATCCTCAAAGAAGACGTTAGTGTCACTGATCCACCGTATGAATGGGAAAAACGCCCTAAAGGACTGGCTTGGGTAAATCTATTAAATGCATCTCAGGCCAAAGAACAGTGCTTATGTTGGGGAATAACTCCAGCACCTAAATTTGAGAACAATCGTGTTCTACTAAAAGAGCGTATCAGTGGAGCCAATTGTCAGGCAACTGTTCTTAATCCAACAGAGTCGTCTACTAGCCATACAACCACAGACATTCAGTGTCCCGTAACCGATTGGATGCAAATAGTCCACACAACGGCAACCGCTGTGGGAAACCAAATTGCGTCAGCCTTGTCGCAGATGCAGGGGACTTCACTATCACCCTCGACATCACGCGCAATGTTGCCCTCTGTGTTAACTGATTTAATTACAGCTTTACCATCGCTTGATGGAATAGTTATTAGAAAACTACTCGATTTTGTTATAAAATTTAGGGAAATTTTGATGCTAAATTTAGCTAATCCAGACAGCGTCATATTAGCAATTTTACCTAAAACTACAGGTCAATTAAGAAATATCTGGCTACAAGCTATTTCATCAAAACAGAATCCGGAAAGTCTAATTACCACCGTACTCGATACTTTTCTGCCTACTAGAGCTCGTCAACAGGCCACGGTCGAACTTATATATAGAACCCAGAAACCAAATGAAACACTGGTTAGTTTTATCAATGATATCAGACCGTTAGCAGAATTGCTTATACCGGCTATTTCACCCCAGGAGATGCTTGAAATTGTCATTACAGGAATTAACCCTCAAACCAGAGCTCGATTAGCGGGTTTTCCAGCTCCAGCCACCATTTCTGAATTGTTGAGCTTAGCCCCCCGATTACAAGTAATTCAAAATACGGAAAACCGGTTCACACAAGATTTAAATTCACCGGAGTATTATCAACAAACTGGACCACAGGTCCATGGTGGACGTCAACTAAACCAATCTTATAGACAAATAGGGAGAGGCAATGTAACTTATAATCGATATCCTATACAAGATCAGCAAAATAGTTTTCATAACCGCCGCAGTCAATCGGGACAATTTACTCAACATAGACCTCCTTTTCAGAATATGAATACAAACAATAGGAATCAACTACATCATCAATTCTCCAGAAATCAATCTCAACGTGGGTTTTTAAACTACAAAAGAGGGTTCTAATGGGCGGAGACTCCCCTCTTCTAACTTTAACCGCCCGTTTTGATAAAATCAAGCCAGCAGTGAAGACACCTTTCACCAAGTCGGCTCAAGCTCCTTCTTTCCCGGGAGTTCAGTTTTGTACAGTTCCTTTGACCTTTCGCAAGTTAATCATTAATTCTTTGGTAGATTCGGGTTCTTCATTCTCCATTATATCGAATGCCTGTTTTCAGAATTTAAAGAATATACCAAGGGTGATAAAATCTGTTTCAACCATACATGAGTCAGCCATTTCAGCCTCGGGACAAAATATAATATTTAATTTAAAGGTTATATTACACTTCAAAATTTCAAACTTGTCTTGGGATTTTCCTTTTCTTGTCGCCTCAGAATTACCAATGCCAATTATTCTGGGCTGTGACTTTCTAACTAAAACTAGGGTGGTCATTAATATGGCAAATAAAACATTAACTTTTCCATATGGCACTCCTTCGGTCATGTATCTCGCTCAATCAGCTGAATTACCAAGTACAACAATATGTCCAATTAAGTTAGGGGAAAACCTCTCATCTGATCAAGCGGACCAACTGTGAAGACTAGTAAATGAATTTCCAGAAACAATTACTACTAAATTAGGCCGTACAAATTTGGTCGAATATCAAATCAAATTAAATTCTGATACAATCGTTAGAAATAGGCCCTATCAGTTTGCTCCACCTAAAATGGAGGCAATCAAGGAACATGTGGATCATTTATTGGCCAACGGAGTGATTAGACCATCAATGTCTCCCTATGCGTCGCCAGCATTTTTAGTACCAAAGAAAGGCGGAAAAACGCGCATGGTAATTAACTATAGACAGCTTAACTCATTAATAGATCTTGAGGCAACTCCCATGCCAACTATAGAATCTGCTTTCCAGCACTTAGGGCAAGCTACTTTCTTTAGATTGGTGGATTTAAATCAGGCATATTTACAGGTACCTTTGCAAGAGAACTCAAAGAAATATACAGCTTTTGTTCTACCTTTCGGGCAATTTGAGTACAATTTTCTGCCTTTCGGTCTTGCAACCGGCTCTCAAGTCCTAACACGTTTAATTGATCAAATTTTTGGAGATATAAAATACAAATATGTGTTCAATTTTTTCGATGATTTGTGCATATACACAAACGGTACTTTTGATCAGCACTTGTGCCATCTCCGAGAAGTTATAAATCGGCTAAAGCAGGCAGGATTAACCATCAATCCAGATAAAATGACCCTGGCAGCAAATCACATCCAATTTTTAGGTCACACATTTGCCAATCATACCGTGACGATTCACACGGATAGGTGCAAGCCAATAGTTGAGTTCCCCGCTCCTAAAAACTTGAAACAGCTAAATAGATTCTTGGGTATGACAGCCTTTTATTCTAAATTCATTAAATCATTTGCAAAAATAGCGCAACCACTTAATAGTCTAAAGAAGAAAGGCGTAAAATTTACCTGGGGGCTTGAACAACAATCCGCATTCGAAACTTTAAAAACAGCCTTGACATCAAATGCAGTTTTGAAAATGCCGGATTTTAATCGATCTTTTGTTTTACAAACCGATGCATCAACCTCCGCCTTAGGTGCTTCACTCAGCCAAGAATATAATGGCAACTTGATGCCAGTGGCATTTGCTTCGCGACCACTAAACAAGCATGAGCAAAATTATGACACTCTTCAACTTGAATGCCTGGCTGTTGTCTTTGCCTTTTCCAAATTCCAACAGTATCTTGAACATAGGGAATTCCTTTTGCAGACGGATTGCTCGGCATTATCCTGGCTTTTAAACCACCCACGGCAAGTTGGAAAAATTTCTCGCTGGATTACATTTATAAATTCGTTTAAATTTCAAGTACAACATATCAAAGGATCGGATAATGTAGTTGCTGATTGTTTATCGCGCCTGGTCTGATAAATGTGGTGGGCAGTCACCACATAACAAGTAATTATATATTGTTTAGATTTAAACAAAATAAAAGTGTTATAAAATTGGAGTCTAATCTTCAGTTATTTTGCTTTCGGAAATGTGGAACATTGTGTAACCATTTTCCTTTATTTCTGCGGTTGTGACTTATTCAATAATTGTTTTCTTCAAAATTCTTTAGTGAATCAATTAATCATAATAAAGACACATATAATCTTCAAATCTATATTTACTCAGATTTACAGATTCTCGTAAGAAACTATAAATAAAAAAAAAACTTATCAAAATATTCGTCAGACCAAATAAAATGCCTCCCTAATAAATAGAAATTTAACACTATTAACTTTTGTGTTTCTGAATGTAGTAAAATGTTATTAATAAGTCTTAAGTGTAATCATTATTAGCATACATAATAAACTATTAAAAGAATGTCTTCAAACTCACTGCATTTGGCACATTAGAATTGGAATGTTTTATATGTGGGACAAATAGTTACAATTTTGTATAATAAGAATACTGAGATAGAAGGTTACAATACAGTCTATTTACACAATTATAGTTAAACTTACATTTACTCTTATAATTATAATTCCACTTACCTAATTTTAGGTAAGTGATTCAGACAGTGATTCAGTCTATTATCCTATCTTATACCAATAGAATAGATAAAACATCTACAGAAATACAGCAACAACACGTTTCAAAGTAATGAGGACATACCTGTAGTGTGTCAGGTATAGCATGACTGATGGAATACATGGAGGGACACCATCTGTCAAAGAGAGTATGCAACACTACTACAGCAGCTGAGAATTCTTAGCTCGTGGCTTATAGTGTATTGGTCACCTTGTACTGTAGTTTTATTCATATCAGTGTGAATATAATATATAATAATAAAATAAAATAACTTTAAAAATTTAGTACGGACCAATATAGATTCGTGAATCCTCATTTTATGGAAACAGAGACACAAGTTGGTTTAATAGAATAAAATTATACAATTAATTGTATAAATTAATTTAAAATGTTATAAATTAATCGACAGCTTTAGTTTACTGTGACACTCATTAGGTGCATAGTTAAAGTTTTTATTTTATTTTCAACTAATATCTTTAAATTTCTTGTAAGTTTTAATACGAATATCACTTAAAAACTCTTAAATGATAATGCAATTTAACTATCGCAATCTTCTTATTGTAAATTTACCATTCACAAAAAATACTGATTTACAGGATTTAGTAACAATCAAGGGCATAATCCCTGTTAAATAATCTCCACTCCTCATTGTGGGAGTCCTAATTAGTCTCACAACAGTTTGTGAGATTTTAACAATTTTTTAGGCAAAAAGTAAAAAAAAATTATTTAAATTATATTTTGAAATAATTACATAAAATAGTGGTACATTCTGTATTTACTTTTTTAGTTTCCACGGTAAAATTAACTACATGCCAAAATTAATTGACATACTTATCTGTTTAATGCATGCGTTAATATATAACAGTAGTATATCTTTTTAAGTTAATTCTTTTATTTTTTTTAGGAGGATTGACTGTGATACTGGTTGATGCTGAGCTGAACTGCTGATTATACATTAAAGGTTTGAAGTGCAATGAAAAAAATATCAGTAAAATGAAGAACTTAATATACTCAAATCTAATTCAGTTGAAAGATTTTTCGTTGCTCAAATTGCTTAAAGATGCACCTGTACAAATATGGTTCTTTAGTTATGTCTTCTCTAATGTTGTGCCACTGCATCGAACTGCCCAGTGTTTGTATTAAGTTTACTTCTGTGTTGAACTGGACTCTTTTATGTAAGTTGGATATATTTTTGTCTATACAGTTAACAAATTATATATATTATTTCATGAATTTTTGTAATATTTCATTTTAAACTCACTAGCACTTCACTATTTTGCAAAACAGCTGAATTCATCATAAATTTACATCAATGACCGCATTGGTGATATAAAACAATTTGTTTCATCACAATTAATTATGATCTGTTGTCCTGAGTTTTCTTTGTGAAAAATGATATAGTTATATTTCATTGCCATTAGGTGTTTGTGTGGATAAAGGCTATCACTTTCTATTTTATAGTACTTGATATTTTTAATTGGTTTGATATTCTGTGTAACTTATTTGTATGACAAATATAGTGACGTAGTTATCTGTCTTGTCAGTTCGTCTCATGAGTAGCATTGTATCGTTTTGTTATTGAACATGTCTTTTGCACCACTTTTGCTTTTCATGGTAGTAGTTTTTAACATCTTTTTAATAAGAAATTTTTTAATTTTCAGCTAAATAAATCACGTATACAATGGGTAAGGGTGTCCCTTTGTTCTCTCAAAACTTCAGTATTTAAGCTAGATTAATACTTAGAAAGTATCTTTACTATATCCTGGATGTATGTCAAATCTAATATTCTATGCTATTTTATTACATGGTCTCATCATACTTTTGGTTTGGTTAAAACATCCAAACTACTTACAGGATGAATTTTGTTATTTTCAAAGCAATGTTCTATAAATTCATATGTCTATAAGGGTTAATATTTACTTAGAAAATAATGTGTTACCTACAGTGAAGAGTTGAAGAAATATGTAGAAACTTGTATAAACCAAATAAACAAAGATTATTTCATTTTTTGTTTTCTTACTGTGTCCTATCTGTATCATGTACATTATTTTTATAAGAATTAGTGCTGGTTTGTAACCCTAAAGTAAACTAGCATTTTATCATGATAATGAAGCATAAAATGAAACGTAATTAATTAGTTCATAACAAATATACACTAAATACCATTACAAGACAGGGCGTTATCATTAATATAAGACATTCCATTAAAAATGTTGTTGCACTAAAAGGCTGTATTATTGCGTGAATTATATGAACTTAGATTTTCTTGTGACGTAGTTTTTTGAAAAGCTGAAAATTTGTGATTAAGTACTTTAACTACCTAATTGACTGTGTACATTTAACATTTAAACAAAAGTACTAGTGCTTATTGTGCATATAAGATCTTTCTATAAGGTGGTAAGATAAATTGTTGGGGTGAAGATTTCCATAAATTCCTTCAGTGGTGCTTTAGTAAGTTTACTTTTCATGATATGGTTCCAGTTGATTTCTATGTCAGAGGCCATGTGGAATTTGTCATAGAACTATGAGACATAATGTGGCACAAAGATTGAATGTCACCAATGTGCGATAAATATCATCCAACTATGACGTAGTTTTTTGAAAAGCTGAAAATTTGTGATTAAGTACTTTAACTACCTAATTGACTGTGTACATTTAACATTTACAGGGATGCTACAGGTCAGGGAAATCAGGGAAGTCAGGGAAAAAAACAGGACTGGAAATCAGTGAAAAGTCAGGGAATCCGGTCTCAAGTCAGGGAATTTCGACGTTGGTCAGGGAAAAATATAAAATCCCTTTACACAAATAAACTTACTGCCGCCGCGACGAGTCCAAGCCTGCAGACGACGCAGCGCATATTTTACTTCTGTGTTGTAAAAGATCATTTAAGTCAATCTTTTTGTAAGTATTTAACTGTGTTCACTTTATTTTTTGCTTTTTTTATATTTGCCACCTTGTTAGCCTCAACACTGCTTTTTTCCACCCGTTAATTGCCAAAACCCCTGGGGATTGCGTCGAAATAGTCAGGGAAAAATGAAAAATTTGGTCTGGAAATCAGGGAAAAGTCAGGGAATTTCATTATTGGACTCCTGTAGCAACCCTGATTTAAAACTAGTGCTTATTGTGCATATAAGATCTTTCTATAAGGTGGTAAGATAAATTGTTGGGGTGAAGATTTCCATAAATTCCTTCAGTGGTGCTTTAGTAAGTTTACTTTTCATGATATGGTTCCAGTTGATTTCTATGTCAGAGGCCATGTGG
The DNA here is from genome assembly GCF_021130785.1 of Homalodisca vitripennis. Lineage (NCBI taxonomy): Eukaryota > Metazoa > Arthropoda > Insecta > Hemiptera > Cicadellidae > Homalodisca > Homalodisca vitripennis. Next base: position 71,002,445 of record NC_060215.1, read on the forward strand.
AATTTGTCATAGAACTATGAGACATAATGTGGCACAAAGATTGAATGTCACCAATGTGCGATAAATATCATCCAACTATGTTCTGTTGAAAAAGACAGCGGAACATTATATTTTCCATTTTTGTATTTTGTTACAAAATTAGCAAATTAGTACAAACATTTATGTTTCATCTTATGCCTTGCAAACTTGGTGAATGTCTTTATGAGTTTTGTTCTGATCACTCTGATTTTCTTCTACTACATAATGAAAATAAACAAGAGTGATAATTATGGTTACAGTGTAGTGTTTGATGAATAAACCGATTTAAAAAATGTGAAATAATTTAATTGTATTTTTATTACAATTAAGAAATACATATGTTCTTTATGTTTAATCTTAAAAATATATTTTCACACAGCAACAATATTTTTAATTTTCATTCTTTTATGAATCAAACTTACAAATTAATCATAATAAAAGATATTAAAAGGCAATAAAATATGTTTAATTGAATTCCTAATGAGTAAAAATATTTATCAGAATTTTTTATTACAGTTATTATAAATTAAATCATTGTATTAAAAAAAATTCAACAATGCAAATCATATGAAAGGCTATTGATCATTTGAGAAGTGCAATAATTGAAAACGATATTAATTTTTGGTGCGGTATAAACAGCTAATGTCAAAGAAACATGATTAACACTCATAAAACAAATTTATAAACAAGAATTATTATAATTATATATGTTTATTAAAATTCATGAAACCACACAACCAATTTTGTTTCGGAATAATACAATTAAATATATAACAATGTATATTGATTTTTAACTACCTTCGTATTGATTTTGAATCATTAAGCTTAATTTTCTAAAATTTGGTTGCTTTAAAATTTTATTATAAAATTAAGTAGTAAAAGAAAAGTAGTTGTTGTATTGAAAACATTTCTGTTCAAAGTAAAAACCCGGACAAAGTTAAAACAGCGAACATTGAAAGAGATATAACGGATCATTATGGAATTTATATTGAACTTGATTTCCAAACAAGTCCATTAAAAAATCTAATCTTCCCTCGAAATATATTGACAATAAACTGCTTAGTAATTATATTATGAACTGTAGATCTTTATTATAAGGTTAAGTTTTTTTCACTATATAAACACTTGCTTGGAAAAGTCAAAGAAAACTTCAATTTTGTCTCCTCGAGTGAAACCTTTGAAGCCGTGGATACAGTTGACCTAGTACGATCTGTAAGGAAGAAGGATAAGCTCCATAAACTTCTAAAAAAACAACTATTTGATGTACAATTAAACCATTTTTACAGAAGATATAGAAACATACATAACAGGGTAATAAAAAATTGTAAATTACAGTACTTCAAAAATGAATTTTAAAAACCCAAAAATTAACAAACTGGCAAGAGAGCAATAAAAAAAAGCTTTTCCACTTGAAAAATTTCTTGCAAACCGAAATAGATGGCCGGCAGTGATCTGAGATTGAAAGTGGTGGACGAATTTAACAAATGCTTTGTAAATGTAGGAAAGGCAAATGCTCTATACTTGAGTGGTTCACATGTCCTTGTAAAAACTCAATTTCATTGGAATAAAAAAACGACACCTTAAAGTGGTTTGAATCATACTTAGCCAATTGTAAACAATACCTCACCATCAATAATGCCAACAGCAAGCAAGCATCTGTTGATTTTGGAGTAGTGCAGGGAAACATTCTAGGGCCTTTGCTATTTTTAATAAATGTGAATAATTAACCAAAAATTAATACATCAGGAAAATGATATCTTTTTACTGACAATGCAGCAATTGTTTTTGAAGGCAAGATTTGGGATAAAGTAAGGAAAGAGGCAATTCAAGATCTAATCATAATAAATAAATGGTTTGATCAAAACATGTTGACGTTAAATGTTTCTAGAAATAAATTTGTGCCTGTCTCATTGCAAGAGAGTGGTAGAAACACTCAGTAAGGGGTTAAAATTACATTCATGTGGGGATTTCGAAAATTTGAATTGTAGTTATAAAAAAATGGAATAATTAAATTATTATTAATATATAGAGGTGACTTTTGATAGTAAATTAATATGGACTGCACATATAGATCATGTAAAAAAGAAACTAAGGAAAATGATATTTGCATATTACTAATTAGGCCAAATTTTAAATATTTCAGAGTGAAAGGATTTTATATTGTGCTTATCTGCAGTCAGTCTTGGAGAGTAGAATTATTGGGTACGGTGGTGTGTATAAAATAACGCTGCAACCTTTGGTAGTAACACAAAAAGCTATTATTAAGGATTCACTTGGTAAGAGTTGATTGTTCTCATCAGATGCGGTGTTCAACAATCTAAACGTTTTTTATGTTCAGCAATTGTATGTTAGAAACTTGACCTATATCTTTAAACATTCAGAAGAACTTTTCGATCAAGTGACACATACTAACCAAAGAGTGCAGTTAACGTTGGGATTCGTTTTCCAAGACTTCATAAAACCTATTCCACTAGTAATCCCTTCTTAATTGCGCACTACTTATACAGAAATATACCAGAGCCACTTAGGATATTTGAAGAGTACACGCCTAATTTCAAATTTACAGTAAATAAGTGTTTGCTGAGTATAGGAAGGATGAATACAGAGTTGTTGGCAACTTACAGTATAGATTGATTAGTTTGATATAAGTATAAGTAATAGCTGCTATGAATGTTACATATGTTATAATTTGTGAAATAAACCATTTAAATTTCAAGAACACTTAAATTTAATGTTAAAATTCTTTTACCCTAACGTGAATATTATGTATCTAGACAAAAGTTCAAATACAAAAGTGTGGTTTACTAAATTATGTACATATTCACTGTATGTTGGCATTTTGTTGATATAATTATCTTGTGACATACCAGAATGACCTTGAGTTTAATGTGAAAGTAAATATGAAAAGTAAATATCTCTATATTAATTCTCAGGCGCACGTACCAATTTTCAGCACAACACCACACACGTAGGGTGGATTAAACCTCATTTTATTTGGCTCATAAAATACCTAATTTTTTGTTTTTCAGAAAATATGAATGGCTAATATGTTAAAATTCATTCTTTTGATTAAGCCATGTATATTAATAAAATGTATCCAATATTTAAATTTATTTGTTTTATATATGCTAAGTGTTTTCTTAGTAATAACGTTCTTATTACAATTTTCTGTTTGAATTGAATGAAACACTTATATTTTTATGTTGATTGATTGTTTATTTGTTAGATTACCTTATGACAAATAAAAACCAAACAAAATAATCATGTTTGTACAACATTTTAAAATACAGGGTGTATCAAAAAGAAGCATCCGATTTAATACAATCATAACTATTCTGTTTGTTGAGCTAAATGCGCTAACAACGTACTGTTGAAAAAAATATCTTTTAAAGTTTTACATAGTTCCCGCTAGGTAGCAGCAGCGCGCTTGAGTGAACGCCTACTTCATTTCTAGTGAAAATGGCGTCTGCACCACAAAAAGCATTTTGTGTTCTACGTTTTTCGCAGTGTCAGTCTGTAATGACTGTTCAGCGTGACCTTAATAAGTATGGTGTTGATCCTCCTACATCACAGAGCATTAGACGATGGTATGCACAATTTCAAGAAAAAGGTTGTCTGTGTAAAGGCAAGTCCCAGAGTGTCCGATGAAGACGTGGAGCGTGTCCGCCTTTCGATATGCTTGAGAATTATCTTTTCCCCCAATTGGAAACTGATTCGAACGACTTCATATACCAACAGGACGGGACAACGCCACATTGGCATCTGGCAGTCCGGCAATTTTTAAATCGAAGAATTCGTGACCGGTGGATGGGCCGCACTGGACAAAATGACGCATCCTTACATTCCTGGCCTTCAAGGTCACCGGACCTTACTGTATGTGATTTTTTCTTGTGGGATTTCATCAAAGACTCTGTATATATGCCTCCGCTACCAATAACAATGGATGAGCTGAGGGATCGCATTACAACAGCAGTGGAATCAGTAACTCAGGACATGCTCGCTGCAGTGTGGGATGAATTTGAATACCGCATAGACATATACCGTGTATCTAAAGGTGGACATATTGAACACCTTTGAGAAGGTATGAAAAAAACTTTTTGAGTTTCCCTTTCAGCCAAAAAAATTAGGAATTGTATATGTTTACTACTGTTTGAAATATAGACATGCCAAACCGAATGATTCTTTTTGATACACTCTATATGTTTCTGTTCAAAAAGTTGTGAATTCTTTTAGGTAAAATAATATAAGCAACAATTACAAACAGAAAGTGCCTCCCATTTTACAAGCCTAATGGCAAATATTATGAATATAATTATTTATAGTTTTAAAAATGTAGTAAGTTAATAACTGACGCTCAGAGCTGCAATATAGGATGAGAACTTGGCGTCCGTTACTTTGGCGGACGCTCGCTGAAGTACATGTTGCTGTGTTCCTCATACATAAGTTTATTGTAGTTGCAGCACGATGTCTTGGTCTTTCTGTCCTTACCACGGAGACAATCCCTACATTGTATTCTTCTCTGGGGTTCCTCTTGAATGCCACTGAATCTCCAAGAAGTTAAGCATTGCAGAGAACATCTTGATAGCAAGTGCGGCTTTCTTAGTTCTAATGCTAGATGCTTTAGAAATACTCTTCTCATAATTGGAGTATCATTTGACATGTTATGCTTAAAGATTATTAGTGCTTTGATGTCAGAAACTATCAAACAGATGTTGTAGACTCTCTTTTTCTAAAATTAACCATGTTTGCACCAAAACAAACACTTTATGTAATAAAATGAACATTAAAACTTACTCACAGGTATAAATAAAAAGTAAATGGAAGTAAGAAAAAGTATAAAATAAATTAGGGCTATATTTGTATAAAATTTGTCTGCTGGATGTAATAACACGTGCGTAGTTGAACGCATTCAAGACAATAAACAAACGCTTTTTGTTGCAACTTAAGGGGGATCGGGAGGGAAAAAATAAAAAAATACTTTTTTAAATTTTGATTGCATATTAATATAAATTTCATTACCTTTAATTTAAGACCAAATTTATGCAATTCTGAAGAGTAGTTATTTTTTTATTAATTATTTTGTGAAGTACTGCAACCACAATCCAGACCATTTTTTAAGTTGCATTCTTCAACGTTGCAACTTTATATAGTACTCATTTTAAATAGTACAAAATTAATATTCTGGTTTGATTGGTTGGTATACCTGTTTGCCATGTGTTATTGCTTTCAGCTTCTCATTATTGTTTACACGTGTTACTGTTTTCTCCTCTTGTTTACAGTGTGTTGATATTGAAGTGAAAACAGGTTATGTACCGGTATAAACTTTGACTATTGATAACTTTGATAAATATGCCTAGATTTGTGAATAGAGTGTTAAAGAAACGTAAAAATGTGGGGAAACCCAAAATAGTTATAGTTCAACATGATGAAGCTGGTGATAGGGGTCCTAGGCCTACTCCTGGAACTAGTTACACTCCCAAGGAAAGTACATCGAGTAAGATAATAAGTGAGAACCTGTCAGAATACACATCATATAAGTGTGATTCTAAATGTTTCAATATTGTACAGTTGCAAACAACTGAAAATTTAATCAATAAAGTTTGTGTTTGTGCACAGTGCGGTAAATCAATGTCTCTTGTTGCTGGGAAACTCTTAGGCCTGAGTGTAAACATTGAACTTACATGTAGTGTTTGTGGTGTATAAGTGTATGTGACACTAACAGTAAAATACTTGAAACAAGTAAGGCTGAGATAAATGTAAGACTGACATATTCATTTCGCTGCATTGGCCTTGGAGAGCAAGCTGCAATATTATTTTGAGAAATGACGAACTTGCCTTGCCCTACTGAATTCAAGCCATTCAATAAAATGCTATTTAATGTAATCAAAGAGGTAAGTTTAGCTAGCATGAAAAAAGCTGCTAATGATGCTATAGATTAAAAAAAAACCAAGAAAATGAATCTCCAGAACCTGTTGAGCGCAATCTGAGTGTCGCGTTTGATGGATCTTGGCAAAAGCGTGGCCACACTTCGCAGAATGGTGTGGTCACAGGCATAAGCATCACTACAGGGAAAGTTATTGACGTTGAAGTTCTGAGCAAGTCCTATAGATGCAAAAAAGATTAGAAAATCAACATGACCAAAATTGTACTGCAAATTATTCAGGCTCGAGTGGGGGCATGGAGGTGGCTGGCGTGTGAAATATTTTCTTGCGCTCTGAACAAATGCATAACATACGCTACAATGAATACCTTGGAGATGGCGATACAGCAGCTTTTGCCACTATTGCACAGCTGAAACCTTATGGCCTAGACTACCAAATTGAAAAACTAGAATGTGTGGGTCATGTCCAGAAACGAATGGGAACTCGCCACAGAACAATGAAATCAAAAAAAGGAAAGGAGAAGCTTTCTGACGGTAAAAGAATTGGAGGACGTGGAAGGCTCAGTGACTCAGCAATTCAACAAATAACTACATATTATGGGCTTGCTATTATACGAAATGCCAGTAGTTTGGTTAGTATGAAACCGGCAATGTGGGCGTTGTATTTCCATTTAGTTTCAACGGATGAACAACCAGCGCATGGACTATGCCCTAAAGGACTGGAGACCTGGTGCAAATTCCAAATGGCACAGGTGAAAAATGAAAGGTACTGTCATAATGACCACTTTCATCTACCTCATGTTCTTATGGAGGTAATCAAACCTATTTTCAAGGACCTCTCTAACCCTGATCTGTTGAGGCGATGCTTACATGGGGGTACTCAAAACCCAAGCGAGTCTCTCAACAATATGATATGGGCTCGGGTACCAAAACGTACATATGTCATGCTCTCTAATTTGGAACTTGGAGTTCATGAAGCAGTAGCATGCTTCAATGAGGGTAATATTGTAAGGTGTGAAGTGTTTGACAAACTAGGGATTGTTCCTGGAGATAATTGTGTAAAAACCCTTCAAGATTTAGACAATATGCGGATCAAGAAAGGTAATAAAGCTGTTGATGAAATAGAGAAAAAGTGCATGAAGAAGCTAGCTCTGGCTAAAAGGAGATTAGAAGAGTAATATGAGGCTGCAGAAGACCCTGACAATCCATCTTATGGGACTGGAATGCACTAAAAGGTAGGATGATTGTAAGTGTAACCTTTATCTTTGATTTCCCGAAAGTTAGTTTTTTTCCCACTAAAGGAGCATTTTCTCAGTACCTGTAAAAGATAAATTGATGATATTTTTTTATTTTGTAGGTGGTGATAATGTTCGAGACTTATCACAGGCTTTTGAAGATATTTAATTTTAAGATTTTTATTTTTTGATTAATGTTAAAAAATGGATTTTAGGGTTTTTTTTAATTGTAAAAATATTATTTTTTAATAATTTAAAAATCGTTGTGTCAAAAGTTGTAAAATGGTATACAAAATAATATAAAAAAGAATTACCATGTTATCTGTAATATTATAAAAATAAATGTTCCTTGAAAATCAGCAAATTAACACTGCTAAGATACGGCTTCCCGACCCCCCTTAAGTGGGTAAAAATTGGTTGACTTTGACCATTCAGTAGGGGGTATGTTGACTGAAAGTTATACAGATTTTTAAATTAGATAGTGTTTAATTTCACGTTCTACAGGTAACAAAGGAGTGCCTGGGGTGGAATCTACCCCAGCGCATATGCCTGAGGGTTAACAACTGTACTTATTGTGTAGTATATAAATTCTTACAATTCACAGTTTTTTTTTACTACCATTTTAAAGTAATACATTTTGTTTTCATCAAAGTGTTTAATTCACAATGACCTTTAAAATTGTATAAGCATTACATTTGAGAAACTTAAAAAATCGAACCGCAGAATGGTGATTTTAACATGTGTCAGTTAAACATTCATGAATACATATTTAAACTGGAGTCAAGGATTAATTTAATGATGAACCATTTACTTCACTATTCTATGATAATCCATTCTCTTACAATTAGTTTGAGACATCTCAGATGGAACAACTAAATATAATTATTAATGGTTGGATTTACCCAAGGACGATATCTTTGGCAATAAAAGTCCTTGAGAAATAAAATTAATGATGTAATGAATAATTTGCATAATTTCTTACTAAAATGCCAAACTTCAATAAGAAAGAGGCCATGCCTTGATATTGTAATCTGTTTCCAACTATTCTATTAAAAGTGTCATTAGGGATTTTTTTACAATTTTCTGTGAATATCATCCATTCATTTGTTTTTTTTTTGTAATTTCAAAAGCTACTTTCATTTTTAGTTATGCTATATCTTTATATAATATTTCATTCTTTTTTAAAATGATCATTATGATGAATTTTAATAATACACATTTTTCTAAATCTTATTAGGTTATTTAATGCTATTCTCTAGATCTCAAAGTCAAATCATCTTTATTTACATATACATAGAGTACAGTATTGCGTCAAGATGCAATAAAATAAATGAATATATACAATAAAAAGCATTTAGCAAATGACAAAGGTTGTTATTTCTTCTAAGTCCTCCAGTTTAGAAATTCTTGCAGGGTGTAGAAGGGTCTGTCCAGCAGCCACTGCGTCAGTGATGTCTTCAGGTTTCTCATTGGTAGCTTGTTCAATTCTTCAGGCACACAGTTGTAGAAGACAGCGCCTCAGTAGGACGGCTTTTTTCGAAGACGCTGAGGTGGTATATGTTAAGTGTGAAGTTGTGCCTGTGTCTTGTGTTGTAGTTGTGCTGGTCTCCCAATCTGGCTTGGCCGAACTTCACGTCGTAGAGGATAGTTTCAAGGATGTAGAGTGATGATGCAATGAGTATTTTTAGTTCCTTGAAGGCGTCTCTGCAAGTATCCCGTACACCCAGGCCCTTAAGTGTCCTAACAGCCCTTTTTTGAATTATCAAGATTTTTTTGAAGGAGTGTGACACTAGTTCATCCCCAGGCTATCAGCCCATACCTCAGGTGTGATTTGAAAAGTGAATAGTATGCTGTCATGGCTGTTTTATGTTGCTTATCTGTTTAATTCTTCGCATAAAAAAGCCCGAGTTAAGTTTCTTGCAGAGCTGTTCTAGATGAGGTTCCCATGTCAGGTTACTATCAATTATTATGCCTAAATATTTACTAGATTTGACTGTAGTAATTTCTGGGAGCCCTTGGTGGTGGTTTGGATTTGGTGTTGGTAACTTTTGCTTTCGTTTAGGACTAGATCATTTTGATAGCAGTATTGTCTGGCCATATTGAAGGCTATAAAAGTATCTACTTCCAGTTCTTTATTTTTATTTGCAACAATCAGTGCAGTATCATCAGTAAACATCACTGCTTCACAGAGGTTCTATAGGTAATTTGGAAAGTCGTTTGTCCAGAGAATGTATAGGACAGGGCCAAGGACTGATCACTGGGGCACTCCTCTACTGATTGGTAGAATGTCTGATTTTCCTTTTTTTACTATTTGGTTGTCTTTATATGTGATCACTAACAGTTGTTTTCTGTTGCTGATGTAACTGTCAAACCACTGATGTTCTTTTCCATTAATACCAAGATTTTGTAGCTTTTTGATGATAATTTTGTGATCAAGGCAGTCGAATGCTTTGCTGAAATCCAGCAGTATCGTTGTTGCTATAAAGCCTAGTTGGAGATGTTCAAGGAGCCTATTTAGGGCAACTTTTTCCAGAATTTTTGAGAAATTTGAAATGAGGGATATGGGTGAAATTTTTCTGCTTCTATGTGTTGGCCGCTCTTGAATTTAGGGTAGACTTTCACTGTTTTCAGACTACTCGGGAAAATGCCTTCGTTAAAAGATTTATTAAGTCCTTGAGTGGAACAGTTAGTTCGTCCTTACAACATTTAATTAATTTGGAAGGAATTTCATCTACACCGGATAATGTTTTGGGTTTCATTGAGCCGATGACTTTTTTTTATTTCTTCTTCTGTCGATAGAGCTGTAGGTTAGGAATAGGGAAGTGTTGAGGAGACCTTTGAGTTGTGTCAGCTGTTGGACTTTGGTTAGATAATTTATTTTGTTCCAGTGTCCTCTCTGGGATTGTAGCAAAGAATTTGTTAAAAAGGTTGGCAATGTTTTCAGGTGAGTTATGAATCTCTCCATTAGCATTCAAGTTGTTTATGTAGGTAGCAGTGTTTTTCACCTTTCTCTCAGAATTTATAACCTTCCACAAAGCCTTGGATTTGTTTTCAGCCTGTTCTATAAACTCAACATTTTGCTTTTCCCTCAGGTCTTTAAGGTCATAATTTTTCTTAATGAGTGCCGTATTTCTTTTATTGTTGGCATTTCCTGTGAAGATTTCTCTGTTTAGTGCCTCCAGGTAGGATATTTTAAGTTATTCACTTTCTGTATCCCATAGTCCTTTTTTGATTCTTTGTTTCTCATTTTTATCACTTTGTTTGGGCATGCAGTATCCATTACAAATCGCATAGCACCTTCAAAAGCACTGAAAGCACCATCAGTATTTTCTCTAGCTGTGACATTGGTCCAGTCTTGAGCTGCTAGGAGTCTTGTAGCTTCTTCCAATGTGTGCTTATTGATGATCCTTCGCTTGGTCACATTGAAGGTGGTATTTTGCACCTCTGCTGTAATACTACAAACTTGTGCAGTATAGTCAGAGAGTCCCGTTGTAGTTATGTTGTACGCTATGTGATCTTCGTTAAGGTTCGTACAGATGAAGTCAATAGAGGTCGAGATATGATGAGTGACTCTTGTAGGTGGCAGTTCCAGTCTTCTCAGATTGCACCCTTCTAGAGCTTCTGCTAAAATTTGTTTCTCTTTGTTGTTTGTTAGATTATCTACATTTATGTCTCCCATTATAACTATTGGGTTGTTTAGGTTTATGAGTTTATCTAGTTCCGTTGAGATTACGTCTGTTAAATCATCTAGATTGGTTTGAGGTGGTCTGTAGATTCCCATTAGGAAAAGGTTGATTTTTTAAAACTAATTTTCAGTAGGATGGACTCACAGACTGCTTCTGATGTTTCATCGGATATTGAGACAATTGTGACTTCGTTTTTTTAGTTTCAGGCTGGCAAAAGCAGCGACTCCTCCTTTACGGTGTTCTGTCCTAGAAAAACCTCCTATAAGTTTATAGTATGGGATTTGTATATTTTCGAGATTTTAACCTTTTTAGTCCATGTTCTGTTAGAATGACGATGTGGGGGTCAATACTGTGCAGGAAGTGTGTAAGCCTCTCTATTTTATTTTTTATTCCATCTATGTTTTGGTTTAATACTACAAGTTTCTTATCTTCATTTCTTATCATCAATACAACTAAATTAGAAATGTTGCAGTCTAAAAGACCTGCACCTACTAGTGGGTTGATTGAGCATGAATTTCTCTTACTTACTCACATACTTTAATCTTTAATTTAATTCTTTTTGTAATTAATAATTTTTAATTTCGGTTTAAAAAAAATTTTTATTAGATTTGAATAAAGCACTTTTTTGTTAATTCTTTATAATTTGTACCAATTATAACAGTAGAGTAAATAGTGGGGGCATATTTTGTTATTTTTTTACTGCAATTACCCGTGGAAAACAGGCTCCGTGAGATAATGTACAAAATTTGTTAATTTTGTATTCGCTCACCGTCGGTGCTCTCGAATCACGTAACCGCGGCGATTGGCTTGAGGGAGACCGAGGGTGACGTCTTGGTTTTGTCAGTTAAATCAAACATTACTACATACGTAACCTGTTTGTCGGGTTTCTGCTTGCTCGGTAAATTAGCAGACTATGACTAGCGACCAGTTCAGAGTTAACCTACAAACCGAAGACTTGTGCCCTATACGACTACACTCACGTATCTTGACTGTACTAAAGCTTACCGAGTACTTTCAAGAAACCTTTTGTTGTAGGAGTATAATGTTAAAATATACTCAATAAAGTAAATTGAGAACGAATCGATATATGGTAATATACAAATATATCGAAGCACCAAACAAGTAAGTGAGGAGAGCAGAAATTTATTAGAAATATCTAAATTTGAGTGAATGGATATATACAGTATCTTTTAGTTTATTTGAATTTAATAAATCTTTTTGAAAAGATCTTTTAATTTCATTTTGATTTTGATCATTAAAAAACTTGGAAGTGTTAAATTTTTAGTTACATGTTTATTATAATAAAAACCTTTTATTTCCAGAAGAAGTTTTGTTTTCTTTCTTTTAGCAAGTAAAAGTCCACCACGTAATTCGTTTCATACCGACCTTTCGGTAAATGATTTGTCGATCTTTATTTACATTTTGTGTACAATTATGGCTGTGTATTAATTCATTTTCTTTTTTCTGTAATTTAGTTTTATAAGAAAATCCTAGTCATGATACTGCAAAATAAGCTATCAGTTTAAAACTGTTGACTGAAGATGGTTTCCCATAGCAAGGCCAAAATATTTCAAGAATTTAACTATGTTACGTTTTGATGAATGGAAAACTTAACGATTATAAATATAACTAAGAACTAAAATGTAGCCTTTATATACTATTTACTAGTTTGAAGTCTACTTTCTGAGATATAATATACATACACATATAATATCATACTCATGGCCTCTTTTTAGTGGCACCTCCGCCGCTTAAAAAATTATAAAACTTCAGTGCATTTAGATATGTATAAAAAACTAAAAACAAGAAAATATGAATTTGAGGCTGTTTAAGTGTTTTTTTAGAAAGAATATATATAATACTAGTTAGTATATTATGCATGTTCTATATTTAATTATAAGTGCACACTCAAACATTGAAGCACATACCTTGAAAAACATAGATAATAAAACGATTTTCTCAAAATTATGCAAAATTAGTATAAATGAATGTGATATTCAACAGTAAGTTGGTATTTGACATGCAAAAACGTTTATTTACTCTTGGTATGTTTCTCAGTGATTGAAACAGTTTCTAAAAATAGTACCAAAAGCAAGTTCCACTACGAAGGTAATTTATTTACAATATATACATTTTAAAAATAATAATATATATATATATATATATATATATATATTACATATATTTTAGGTATAATAAAATAATGAATAAATACAAGCGAAAACATGAACAAAATCAATCATTCTGTAGGAAAATAAAATACAACAAATAGCTTTTTAAAAAAGATTGCAAATGACAAGCAAACGCTGAAAAAATTGTAGAAGAAACCCGCCAAGTGAACGTCGTGATAACACTCCATACATTATCAATTATTTTCTATCTCTATGTTAACTAATTCAGTATACAAGATTTTATTGTACTTGGCCGAAGATTATAATCACGCAATAAGAAAAACCAGATGTTCTCCTGGAGCCTACGTTGGCACGGTGTAACTCACGGCGCACGTCAGCATTTTTTTGAAACAGTGACGTGCTGTTTATTTAAATTTATTTTCTGTTTTTAGGAAAAAAGAAAAACAAGCAAAGAAATATAAAAAAATCTATTGATACTGGTGACAGCCATAGATCATGTGATCACTTAAACACATGTGCGTCACTTAAACAAGTGAAATACTGCTCTTTAATTTAAATGGATGCTACAATATTTAAAATTATAAGTTAGTAGAGAACTAATTGGGGCAACAAAGATTAAAAGGAATATCTTAAGCTTCAGTATGATTCACTAGACTCACCAAAATACAGTATAGCCTCATTAATCCGACCTAAGTTGAAAGTCATGACATTGGATAATTGAATTATGCCAGATAATAGGAGATATAATCAAAATCACGATAAAAACATAAAAAATTATTTATTTCACAAATAACATAAATACATTACCTTAAAACTGATAATATGAATGTAAGAGTGTTCTTTGTTAAATACTGTACAAGTAAAATCATCATTTTACAAATTGTTTTTGTTTTGAGTGGGATTTAAAAAACACAGCAATGTGGAACAACTGTTACAATACTTTGTACTGTTAGTGTAAGGTACTTCAGAAAAACATTAAATTTATCTTATTGAAAGGTACAAATAACAACATTAAAGGCAAAAAATAAAACTATATCATAATCACTACACAGTACAAGTGACTGGACTGACTACTATGGTAACCGAAATAGCGTTATGGAAGAAAATTACCTTAGCATAAACAAAATAGCTTTGAAAAACAAAGGAGCATACCAGTAAGCACCAAGTACAGTCCTGCACATACAATCATGTTGAGGACTACCTTTCTTATGCTACTATATCGTATTATGTTTATATATTTTGCGCACATTTATAATGGTATATGGTATTGAGAAACTCCAAATAAGCTACTAATAATTTCAAACTCCATTTATTTTGGTGAAATAGCAATAATATCAAATTTTAATCATAACTGTCATTAATGATAATCATTCTTAACTGAGTCTTGATGGGGTCTTTCAGTTACTTTGAAAGTAGAATTATTAGAGCTAGAACCCATTTGAGATCTATATAAGCAACAATGGAGCCTAAGGGACAGTGTAGGGGGAAGGGGTCTGAACCTCCCAACCAATGCAGTAGAAATAAAGTGTTTAGATCCGTTAGACCAGAGAAGACCTGGATAGTTTCATTACCTTGTGGTTGGTCGTGAGTGCAGACCTATTGTGGCCTGTACTCTGTAGTTCATTTGTAATTTTAGTGTTGTTTTTTCTTTTTATTAATTGCATGTTTTAGAGTTAGTGTGCAAGAAGTTGACACACAACATAGTTCTGATTCACGACTTATGCATGTCAACGCTAGTGTTACTGATTTTTTTTGTCAAAACAAGCCGTTGTCAAATTGAAAGTTATTATGTTAAAAAACAAAATGGCGGCTATTCCGTTAGTTATTGAGTTTTCGAACATTTTAATATGATAATTTTTTTTGGTCCAAGAGTAATTATTAAAATATCGCCAAACATTTCTGTAACAATCCGTATAATTAAAAATTTATCATAACTAAATTATACATCAATGTCTCCCTGGTGTCGGGTTCTATATCCATGCCTTAAACTTCGGATTAGGAAATGCCTGAAGGGCCCACTGGTGAGAACACATTCCGTAACACCCAATCCATTAACCAGTGGAATTCTAACAAATCCCTCTTAACCAAACAAAATTCAAACAGTGTACTAATTAAATACTATCGTACTAACAATAAATCAACACAGAATCCTTCAAGTGCGATACAGATCACATATGTCAAAAGAATTTGTTGCTACGTCTGGTGTACCTCAGGGGTCTCACCTAGGCCCTTCATTATTTAACCTGTACATAAATGATGTCACATCTCGTCTTCGCTGCAAACACCTTCTCTTTACAGACGATTTAAAGCTTTACACAAATATTTGCACCGCTGAAGATGCTGCGCTCCTTCAGAATGATCTCACACAAGTAGATGTATGGTCTCAAGCTAACTCAACAACTCTCAACCTCTACAAGTCCAGCTGCATCACTTTCCACCGCAACAAGTCTCCAGTCTTCCACGCCTACTCAATCAGAGGTCATGCACTTCATAGAAACTCATCTGTCAAAGATCTTTGTGTGACTTTATCATCTAATCTATCTTGGGAACTTCACATCAGGAATATATGCAAAAAGGCTGCTCACAACTTCCGCTTGATACTGAGACTCACCAAGCCCTTTAACGACATTCACTCATTGAAAATTTTGTACTATGCACATGTCAGACCCCATCTCGAGTACTGCAGCGTCGTTTGTTCACCGCACCAGCACTACCTTGTGGATGATATTGAGAAGATACGGAGACGATTCTTGCGACTTGTTGGGGTTCGTCTTGGTTATAGATACAAAGAGGTCCCCATATAAGATATTGCTACTTTCCTGAACATACCATCACTCAGTTCTAGACGCTGTATTCAGGATGTGATGTTTCTATACAGTTTGATCAAAGCTGAGTTGGACTGCCCTGACCTTCTAGAAAAATTAACTTCAAGGCATCGTTTGGAACCAGAGCCATGAATTCTTTCACTAAGGTCGCAGCTTTCTCCTCTTATGCAGCAAATGGCCCAATGCTGAGGATTCAGCGGCTTGGGAACAATATTCCATCCACCCTCGACATTTTTATCGCATCCACATCTGCAATCAAAAGCCGGCTTGCATCACTGTAGCTGTTATTATTATTAACTCGTCTCTTCACCTGCCCTGCCTGTGGTGTGACTCAGTGTTTCATTGTGGCGCCTTTAAAGGGCCACAGCAAGTTTTTGAGTGGTGCCACATGATTTGATGGTTCTTAAATTTTACCTAGTTGCTTGTTTTTCTTGTTGTCATTTAATTAATCTTGCCATGTAATATTAGTGTAATTTATCTCACATTAGGATGTTGATACAATTAGTTTTTATAGCTTTTTTAGTTATTTATTTTACCAACAGTTTTTTTTCTTTTTTTATGCATTGTTTTTGTCTTGTTAAGCAGTATTAATTATTATTTACTTTCTCACAGTTGCCCTTTATATTAGTTAAATTGATACTTCATAGTTTATCTCTTGTTATGCATTGACCTTGGTGTCATTATTTCTTGTTGAGTCTTTTATTATATTATCACAGTTAACTTATTTGTCAAAACTATTACCTACGTCATAGTTCATTTCTTGTTTTGCATCGTTCATGTTAAGCATATTTCTTTGTTATTGTTATATATTTATCTATTTACTGTTACACATTACTTGTTATCTATTTATACTTTCTTGTTATGCATCTTACAATTCATATCTATTTGTTTCATATTATGTATTTATAATATGATTGTACAATAATATTGTTTACTCGTTGCAAATTTTTGTGTGTTTGTTTTAGTCTACTAATTAATTTCTTTGGTCACTTGTTATGCATGTAGATAAAATTGAAATGTATTTGTTGAAATGGTGATGGCGTTGAAATAATAAAAATAAAAATTAAATAAAATAAATAAATAAACCTTAAAAAGTGTTATACAATTATTTATTAAGAAGCTTAATCGAAAGAGGACTTCGAGGCTGCATGGAATCTCTCCCAAGCCAATAGTCGTTTTATGGCAAATTTAAATTACTGTACGCACTCTTCGTTCGGACTTTGGTGTAGAAGCGTCACTTATTATGGTTGTATTTTTCTGTGTTTTATAGAACTTTGTAATATAAAATGTTGTTTCAACTAAACTGTTTAAGTGGCTAAAGTAAGGTGTAATAATCTTCCCGTGTCTGTTCCTATTCTAAGGTAGCAAAAATAAGTTTTATTTCCTTTTAGTTTTATTTTATAACAATACAAATAACCAATAAATAGTCTTCAACATAAACCTGTTCAGGCCGGGCCCGACATGTTGGAGGGTCTAGCCAGCGATGCCCCTGTTGGCAGAATATGACATAGAAGCACAGAAAGCCGAAGAAACCATTTTCGACCTTGGTTATAGTACTAACTCAAACACTGAAATAAACGAAAACGAGTTACAGATCACATACACCTTAATGAGTATGACAACGAATATCACAATCCACCTGAAATGAAAAGAATTTTTATTAAAAGATACTACAAACATTATAACAAAGGCCCCTTTGAAATTATTATACAGGACAAACAGAAACGTAAATTAAATCCCTTTTGTATAGGTAAAATAATTAGGACTCATTACTCTGACATTAAATATATTGATCGGGCTTGTAAAGATCTATCAGTTAAATGTAAAACATATGAGGCCGCAAATAATCTAGTCGACTTCCAGTATTTGTCACAATACAATTTGTTTGTACCATATGTAAGAATTTACTCTGTAGGTGTAATATTTGTAGAACGTGAAGTATCTGATGAAGAAATACTTCTTGCAAAATTGAAAGCCCAAGTATAATTAGTCAAGCCCAAAGAATTAAAAGGTGAGTGAATAATGAACTTACACCCCACAATTCGTAAAACTATCATTTGACTCAGATAGGCTGCCTAAATATGTGAAATTTGATTAAGTTCGAATCCAAAGTAGATACATTCATAATACCTCTAAAACAATGCTTTCGCTGTTTTGTATATGGTGATGTAGCAAGTACACCTTGTAACAACAATAGGTTATGTAGAACCTGTGGTGAAGTTTATCACTCGGAAGAATGTAATATGCCAGCAAAGTGTATTCATTGCTCAGGAACACACAAATAGTTAGTTACTCCAGAACATGCCCAGAATATACCCGCCAAAGGAATAGGACAGGATGAGTAACAAAGAGGGAAGATTATTTTACAGCCAGTAAATATTTTCACATGACCTATAAAAAGACTAAAGGTTGCAATTTAAATTATTACTCTTATTCAGGTGCTACTATAAATGGCGCATATGATTCAAACTTCCCTGAACTTTCCTCTTAATAGAATAGATTAAGTGACCTAGAATTAAGCAACAGGTTTTCAACTCTAAGTGATGAATACTACCCAGAGCAAAATAGACAAGGTAGTGAAAGTAATTTTAGTACAAATAATATTTCATCCAACTAGATCGGCTTAAAAAGGACTAATTCTCATAATACAAATAAAAATAATACATATAGGTACCCCAGTATAAAAACTAAAAATAATAGACCTACTAAAATTGTAGCTTCTACGCAAAACACAACAGTCGTCAAACCTCTTCAATGTCAGGATTATAGGTACGCACACAACTTACTGTACAGGATAAAGAACATTTACAGTATTTATTATAGAAGAAAATTGAGTAAGTAAGATCCAAAGTGCAAACTATTTCTCAATTTTCAGGTATACAAAAAACAGATGGATCAATTTTTAACATCATGTATGTTTGGTGTTGGTGCCACGAAAACAAATATTGGCCCAAAAATACATAAATTAAAACCAAATTAAAACAGAAGTACAGGTACAACAAACATTGGCACCAGATAAAAATGTTGTAAGAACTTAAACTGTTGCAGTGCAATGTTAGATTAAATAATGATGTGTATCAATTTAAAAAATATAATACATACACTAGAAATACATATACTATTAATTATTAGTGTATATTATTAATCTAATAATAAAAACTGCATATACTATAATAGCACGAATAACTAACATTTCTTTCTGAATAATAGGTCACTAAAGCCAAAATGGTCCAAATTATTAGTATAAATAAAATACATATAAGTAGAATTCAAGAAATATGGTTAACAAAAACCGATTAATTTCAAGATAAAAATTATAAAATCTTCCGATTAGATAGAGAGGATGGTTTTGGAGATGTAGCCTTTATTGTAAAGAAAATACATAACCTGTAAAATTATAAAGGAACTGAACTCAAATACATTACAATTACTGGCAATATAAATAAACAATCTCGAAATGCCCAAAACTATTTTTAGTAAATACTCAACAACCAATAAAATCAATAAATAATTTAGGACTGAACAACTATTCATTAAGAACCTTAATACCTTCTTCTTGATCTAATACCAGCATAGTTGGGATGGCTGCGTCAATCAAGTTTCAAATTTAAAACTCACAACACAAAACTATAAACAAATTATTTACAAACTACTAAATGGCGGTAGACAGGTTGTTAACTCTTCCTCAAAGAACTCATTGATGGAGTACAAGGGTAGCGCATTTAAAAAGTCTTTCATCACCGACTCGAATTTTGTCGCATCCAGGACTTTGATATTGGCCGGTGGCCTATTAAAAAGTTTGATGGCCAGGTTGGGGAAACTGTCCCTTACTAGACTCAGTCGAGTGAAGGGAATGTTGATTTCTTCATGTTGACTGGTCCTGTAGAGGTGGTGTTGTCCCCTGGTCTCAAAACGCGATAGGTTACATTTAACATATAGGACACTGTTTAGGATGTATTGGCTATAAATCCAAAGGCGCTGAAACAAGGGCCTGCAGTGGTCCAATCTTCTGCTTCTCGCGATAGCACGGACTGCACTCTTCTGGAGCTTGAAGACCTCAGAGCACGCAGATGAATGGCAATCTGCGCAGCAGGTAAACCAAACGTGTTAACTTAGTGCAGATGAACTCAGCATGCTTTTATTTACGAAAGTCGGGGATCGAAGACAAACACTAACAGCTTGACACTGTGGCTATTCCCTTCCACTTGTGGACCCAATGAGCAGATCATGCGCTGGATTTTCTCCTCATTAAGCTTAAGCTTGTTGCTTTTGTAAAGCTTAGCTCTGCTGAGTAGGCCATCCGTCTCCCTGATCACTCCGGCTAGCGGCGTCCCTCTGTGGCAGATGGTAGTATCGTCAGCGAAGAGGAATACCTTTCCATCCAAACTGAGATCGTTGACAGCAATAAGGAACAGGACTGGTCCAAGCACAGAGCCCTTGGAACTCCATGCCGAACATTGCAGGGTTTAGATGTAGTACCATGGACGGAGAGAACCTGCTGCTTTCCACTGAAGTAGGATTTGAAGGTGTCAATGACCACATCACTAGCTCCATATTGCTCCAGTTTGTTTAGGAGAATTTTGTGTCGTATGCAATCAAAAGCCTTGCTAAGGTCGCAGAGGGCCAATAACGCAAAGTTCCGATCTTCAAAGGCTGTTTTGATCTTATCTACCAAGTCCATTACAGCAGTAGTTGTTGATCTTCCACGGCGGAACCCATGCTGCAGATTTGAGAGGATTGATTTTTTTCCAGATTGTGTTAGCTGGCGTTCTAAAACTGTTTTCAGGAAAATGGAATTATGGATATCGGCCTATATATATCCATGTGTTTAGGGTCGCCCATCTTGAAGACTGGAACAGTGCGTGATATGCACAGGAAGTCAGGAAAATAGCCAAATCTCAGACAGTTGTTGATTGCCGTGGAGACTGGAGCCGCTATGATGTCTATGACTTCACGAAGCACAGCCAAAGACACCATAAACATCTTAGCTATGAAAGCTCCGAAACCTACTTACAAATTTCACAACCTCTTGAGGTGTCACAAAGTGCCAACGAGTCAGACCAACTTCGGACGTCCTGACTCCTGACAACGGATCCAAGTCAACTGCAGGGATACTGTCAACAACAGCATCAATGGAGCCTAACAGGTACCTATTAAAAGTGTCAGGACTTTCGGTACATTTTTATGTAGGTTTAGATGAATCCCTGTAGCCATTTATGAGCTTCCAGGCTGTCTGGCATGGATTTGAGGCATTCTCAATAAGCTGAAAATTAGCGAGCCTTTTGGCTGAGTCTATTCTGAGCCTATATATTTGTTTATCTCACTGTGGGAGTTTGTAAAACTTATTCCTATCTACAAGAGTGCCAGACGATCTATAATTATCTTTCAGTAGAAGTACCAGGTTCCTCAACTTGGACAGCTCTGGTGTAAACCAAGAGTGCTCCTCCGCTTTTGGCAGAATGAGTTGGGGCGTCTACTTTTCTCAGGGAAATGTGAATTAAAATCGTTGTAAAACAAATAAAAAAATTCTTGAAAAGGCATGGACTAGATCCAGAATCCGCCATTTGGCTCCGGTTCAGGTTTCCTAATGCTAACTTAAATGGTTTTAAAAATTCATCCTTGTTTTATCTGTAAGTAAAGTTGAAATTTTCCCCTCCATGGAAGTGAAACAGTGTATTAGGTTTACTCACCTCCTCCAGGTTGGTCATTAAAATAACGGCGCTATGGTCGGCAATGCAAGGTTCTGTAACCCTGACACTGTAGTTCCAGGAATCCAGATTGGTGACGATACTGTCCAGACATAGGTCTCCTCGAGTTGGTTCTGAGGTGGTAACAAACATACCATGGGTACGAATAAGATTTTTAAAGCTTGCAGCGTGGGGGTCACTGTCAATGTTCAAAGGAACGTTGAAATTGCCACATATTAAGATGGATTTATTAGGAGGTAACCTACAAAGGCAACCATCAAGCCTATTTAAAATTTCATGAAAATCGTCATTTGGTGATCGGAAAATACACACAATTATTGTCGAGATTTGATCAATTCAATACCTATGAGTTCACAGTCTACCTATTGGTTAAACTCAGACAAATCTAAGACTCGTGCTTCGATATCACTGTCTAGGAAAATGGCAACTCCCCCACACTTAAAATTCAGCCTACAACAGAGGAAATACAATTATATTCGGGTTATGAATGCTGATCATATATTATGGGATTATAATAAGAATGACAGCAGGGTTAATGATATTGTCAGGTATTATACTCATTCCAATTTCATACTATTAAACAACAATTGTTTGACTAGTGTACCTAATTTATACCACCAACAGTCAGTAATCGATTTAACAATTGCAATCTTAAATATTTTCAACTGAATTTTAAAATTGGAAGTAGGGATGGGTCCGATAGGAAATGACCACTTTCCAATAATAATAATAATAACAACAACGGTAGAAATTACATCTAACTACAATAGTAGTAACAATTACATTAAGACAAACAAAAGAAATTTTTAAAATGCAAATTGGTCACTGTACTGAGATAATAAATAATCAGATAGATAATATTAAAAACCTGCCAATCAATAAAGCAATCGATAAGCTCTTTGGAAGTATGACTAATGCGCCTGATCAAGCTATTCCAAAAATTAAAATATGTAAAAGTAATAGATTTCAATCTAAATATTATGGTGGACAAATGCACTACTTAAACCTGATAAAAATAGATATAATAAACAGTCTTGTAGGGCAATCTTATTAATACTATGTATGATTAAGTCACGAGCAAACAAAGAATAGAATGGTTAATAAATAAATTACACATCATGCCGGATAATCAATATGGTTAAAAAATGAGGTGCTGAAACCACAAAAACGAAACAAATTTTTCGCTTGCAAAAAAAATCAATAGGCTGATTTTTTTTATGAAAACATATTATTCCTGTAGACGTGTTTAACGAATCATAATATTTTGACAATTTTTAATATCTACATTCTTAACACCCTAACTCTTTACATAAAACATAAGAACTTATTTCAACCTACTAATACTAACATATACAATCTTCGAAACTCGAGTTCTTTAGTTATACCTAAGCGCAACAATACAATTTTTGAAAGGCATTCAAATTCAAATTCAAATTCAAATTCTTTATTCAGCATGTAGACAGAGTTAACAATGTATATGCTAAGTCAACAAATCATAACAAAATATAATAATGTCTCTCAATAAAATAATTTTACTTTTTCAAGTTTACACTATCTTATCAGCTAAAAAGTCCTTAACAGAATAGTAAGCCTTCTCGATCAACAACCATTTCAATTTTTTTCTAAAAACTGTGTAATCTTGGACTAATCTTAAGCTTAATGGAAGACTGTTAAAAAGAATTACTGCTGAATATTTTAAATGATTTTCAAAAAATGAGGTGGAGTGTGGCGGGATATTCATAATGCATCTGGGTTTACTTCTTGTTCCATACATGTGAGTCGGAAAAAATCTATTAAAAAGGTGAAAGTTTTTATGAAGAAATGATAAGGTTTCCAGAATATAAATGGAAGGAAAAGTTAAAAGTTTGTTGGAGGAAAAAAGGTTAGCACATGAGGTTCTGGATGGGACATGACAAATTATTCTTAAAGCTTTCTTTTGAAGCCTAAACACAGACTTAGTTTTGGTGCTTTCAGAACCCCAAATGGAAACCCCGTAAGATATGAATGGATAGATGATGCCATAATAAGTAGCAGTAAGAATTTCAGTTGATGCGAAACGAGCCAGATTTCTGAGCACAAAAATACCCTGACTCAGCTTCCTACATACATGCTCTATGTGGAGATGGAAAGACAAATTGCAGTCAATAATAAGGCCAAGAAATTTTACGGAGCATTCTGAGAAAACAGCTTCATCACCCAAATGAATACTGAGCAAACTTTTGCTTGAATGGCTGTTAATTGAAAATTCAATGAGTGTAGTTTTTGAGACATTTACCTGAAGACTGTTTTGCTCAAGCCAATTAACAAGTGCATTCCCTTCTAAGAATGTGTCGAGTTCCAGGTGATCTCTGGAGGAATTAGAAAACGTTAGTGACGTGTCATCTGCATATAGGCACAAGTTTGGCACAGTTAAGCCCTTACAAAGATCGCATACTTTTTACTCTGGAATTAAATCATTTAACCATTTTTAAATAAGCACCAAATTAAAAAAGTAAACGACAATTACATGGAATTATTTCTGGAAGCGTATAAAGCCAATTGGTATAAAACACTTCAAATGGGATACCTAGACAATCCATGGTTAAAAAATGTAAAATTAAACAGAGATGAAATTTTATGTATTTATATGTTTAAACTGTTTCGAAGCTAAGCAAGAAACATTAGACCATTTAATAAGGGAATGCCCACACTATTCATATAATAGGCATACATTTTTAACAAATTTAAAAACATTTACAAAAATAAAACATTAGTGGAAGTTTTTTCTGAAAACAAAATTGAATTCTATAAAAAAATTAATAGGTTTTTAAATTTAATAAGAAACCGTTATGAGAAAAAATATCAGAAAACATGTTTTAAATAGTGGGTCTGTTATCCAGTTTCGCAGTAGGATGTCTGCTTGATGGATCCCTGGCAGTGAAGATGTATTACATCTAACCCCTCTTATACATCCTTCAACCTTATTGAGTCCCATATTTTAATTAAACACTGTTAGGTAATTATGGATAGAAAAAAGCAGGTATTTACGTATCTAACAAGTAAATAGTTGGGTTTATATGTTTTTTTATGCATGTATAAATACTATATTTAATTTGTTAACCATACCTAACTATATGTTCTTGTAATGTAATTGTACAACTTTTAAATTTAGAAAAGGCATGCATGAAAACAAAGTGAACTACGCGGTTGCATGTTTTTATTTCATTTAGCCGGTCTTAACGACAAACCCGAAAAAAAGACTAAACTATTTCGTTCCTGTAACAGTGTAACGTCGAAATACATTGAGTTTGAACTTACCGGCCATAATATTGTAAGTTGCTAAAATCCTTCATTATTATTGTAGAAGTTAACAAATATCTGCATTTAATGATATGCTTGATTGTCAACAGTTTAAGCGAAAAAACTAATGAATTGTTTTAATGTTTAAAGTTATGCTGATCAGAATGTCTGAAGTAGAATACAGTGGTTGTTCACTGTGAGCTTTCTATAGATAAAGTACCCAATCTGAACCTCTCTTAGTATACTATCCAACTTTAGAATCCTCATTCATGCAGTGAATTTTAACTTTATTCTCATTAAGTAAAATTAGCTGTAGCATATGTTGTCAGGCAATTTTATTTAATTTGAGGTATTTATTGTGTTTTAGGCATTACTGAATGATCGGAATAGCACTTTTAAATATTTCTGACAATGTTAACTGACATTAGCTTCACTAGTTTTACTGGGTAATTCTGAGCAATTACTTGGTCAACCCCAAACTTTTTCATATTTTACTACGATAATCTAGAGATGTAGCCTATGTGAAATAAAAAAAAAACAATTTAGGCCCCGGAGAGTTAACGTAAATGAAAAATAATACTGAAATAAGCAGAATTTTGATCCAAATGAACAATTTTTTTTCATAAATGTTGAGCTACAAATTAATTAGTTGTTATCGAGTTGAGACAAGTGCCTCCGGCCATCAGCTACCGAAGCCCGTGCTGATGTCAACACAAGAAAAACATCCCTCGAGATAGTACCTATCAGTAAAATATCAAATTCTAGAGGGCAAACTTTGGTGCATTGCAAAACGCTGTGTTCATACAAAAAACGTTTTAACTTTTCCTGATCTTTACTTGAAACCGTGAAACTAAGAAATGTGTTCTCACACCCGTCACATAAAAAAGGATTATCGGAGGAACCACTAGCCATAACGGTACTGTCACAACTGGCCTTCCGCGCGTCTCCTGCAAGCCACTGTTATCGCGTGGACTTTGAACCTTCTTATCGCTCGGCAACCTGTAGGACGGCCTTGCGGGGCTTGAATTATATGTTTCTTTATTTCTGAGAACATCCTTATGACCGTAGTAAAATATGAAAAAGTTTGGGGTTGACCAAGTAATTGCTCAGAATTACCTTTTACTGTAAATACTAATTAAAATTAGGCTTGTTAATTGTGAGGTTAATGGCTGTCACATGGTCATTTATGATCATGAGTCAACCTTATAGTTATGTCGGCCATTACGCCACCATTGGATACGTAAAATAACAATAATGGTGAAATCAGGGGAATTCGTATTAGCCTGAAACAAGTACCTTCGGCCATCAGCACCTCGCGCTGTTAGTATCATACGTAAAACATTCGGTGTCTATGAGGGTAAAGGCTGACCTGGCAAATCACGAATTTGACGTTATCAACGTATTCTGCTCATCCTCCTGAACAAAAATATATATGGTTTTAGGGGGT
Source organism: Homalodisca vitripennis (assembly GCF_021130785.1). Taxonomy (NCBI): domain Eukaryota; kingdom Metazoa; phylum Arthropoda; class Insecta; order Hemiptera; family Cicadellidae; genus Homalodisca; species Homalodisca vitripennis. The sequence continues at coordinate 71,028,656 of NC_060215.1, forward strand.
GCAAATAACAAATAACATTGTTTTAGGGGATATATTCTCAAATAGTTCAATTTTTAATGTTCCGTTTGTGTTATATCTGGATATCTATTTACTTCAATGTTATATGTGGCCAGGACTGATAGCATATCTGTTACCTGAGCGCTCCGGGGCTGTAGTCTCAGTGCTTCACAAGATGTGTACTGTAGTTCGGATTGAGTGAGTGTGTGTCAGTCATAATAGATAAACCAAACACATAGTGAATTGTGTATATGTCTTAGTGTTTTGTCACCCTGCTTGACGTTATTAAAGAATGGGTTCTGCCAGGTACTTCAATTGTTGGTGACTGTTGGAAGGCCTACAACTGTCTCGGTGACAAGGGATTTTTGGCACATCCCCGTTAACCATTTAATAATTTTCGTTGACCCAGATAGCGGTGCACATACTAAAACCATTGAGACACTGGTGTAAAGTTAAGGTGAATATCCCTCGTTATGGTGTCTGAGATACCTGGCAAATCCCTTTTCAAGACCAAATACTTCTACCCACATACCAGCCTCCAACACTTTTTTGTTGCTGCAGCTCAGTACTATCCACCTACACACTAATGGTAATTGTTGTCTATTACTGTCCATTTATTTATTAATTTTGCGATTTTTACTTGATTTATTACCTTTTTACACTTGAGATAAATTATTTTTCAATTTATATTTCTGATTAGCTGCTCTAGAATTTGATATTTTACAGGCCAACAAAGTAGAAGAAATTTTTAGAGGCATGACCATTTTTGGAACAGTTTCTACCTCTATGTTGATGTTTGTTCATCTCTCCTCTCTTTTGTTCCTGCTTCTAGACATTTTTGCAATATTTTCTACCATTGCGTATCTGTCTTTCGCATCTCGTTATTAAATCATTATTTTTTGGCTATTTCTTAATTGGTCGGATTGTTGTGCATTGTACTTTCTAAAATAAAGATGTGCTTTGTAAAAGAGATTTGATTAGGCTACTTTGATTCTTATGTTGGCTGGTTGGCCTCCGGGTAGGCCACTTTTCTAACGTTAGTTAGATTATGATTTTAAGGAATGTTGGGTATGGCGGAAAGGGGCATTTATGTGATCTGAGCTTGAATTTAGGTTTTATCTTGAGGATGTTTTCCTTTTTCTCTGCCAGCATTGTGGAGTTGGGTCGACCGAAGCCTGCACTGATAGCTAGGGGCGTTTCGGATGTAATTTACTAATATATCTATTTTACTAATATCGTAAATTTATTTTCTTAATTAAGTAGAAATTTTGACAAATATTGTGAAGTGGCTAAAGTAAATAATTGCCAAACCATAGTTATTTGTGATTTGCACCCCTAAAACCATATATATTTTTGTTCAGTACGAGCTGAATACATTAATAATATTGAAATTTGTAAAATTTTTGGTGATCTTCCGCCAGGTTCCAACTTTGGAAATTCTTTACTTGGATAATTGTAATCCGATTAAGACAAAATGTTTATGTAGGCCTATATAGGCACAAATATACCATTCTTGAGTATGAAATGTTGAGTTTTAGAGTTATATGAAAATGTCATTAAATTACCATCTTAACTTTTATTCTTGACCCGGCATGGCTGAAAACATTCTGCATTGTTCTCTGTATGGAGCTCTTCAGTCATTATCTTAGGGTAACACAGAGTTATTTCATACTTGAGCAGGTTTTGAGGCTGGTGCCTGCCCATTTTTAACTGCCATACTGCCTGAGGCAACACCACCCTGTTGTAGCTCTATTAGTTGGTTTGTGGTTAACTTTCAAACTCGGGCATCTATACAATTTGGTTCAAGAGTAGGTTCCCCCTAGTCCAAGGAATAGCTCTATTGTTTCAGAATGAAATTGGAAAAGGGCAGTCTTGTCTGTATTTGATAGCCTACTCGTTTTATGATTTATTTGTTCAAACTGTGGAGGTCACATTTATGAAGAAATTGATTTTTGACAAATTTTTATTGAGCAAAAAGTCTTATTTTTACTTCAAAAAACCTTTTGTCATATGGGTTCATAATTACCCCTTGTGGCAATGGGAGTTTTTGGGTTAAATGGGTTTAGTATTGTGGGTGGCAGCACCATTCATTCCTATCAACACTCTCCTCTGCTATTGTCATCTTTTGTCCAGAGTTTTGTGTTTATTGGTAGAAAAAAGAATCTGTTGTATTATTTTAGGTTCATTTTATATTGGAGAAATCTTTATTCCTCCTACAGGTAGTTAAGATGTTACTTGAAGGCTATTTAATTCCAAAAAATGTTAGTTTGAAAATAGTGACAAATATGAGGGTAAGTTATATATAAACAGTAATTTTTTACCTTTGTTTAAAAACCTTATACATCACTTATTATTCTCTTAAAATTTTCAATATACTCTCCTGTGTGATCTACATACTTTTGCCACCGATTTGAAAGTTTCAGTATTTCCTGGTCCTAGAAAGTTTGATTGTGAGTTGTAAGGCAAATTGTGCATGTGCTCCTCAACTCTCAAATTGTTTTCCTCCCAGTGATTTTTTTGTAGATGTGGACAAAAAATAGTCACAGGGGGATGTGTAAGGGCTATTAAAGTAAAGTAAAAGTAAAGAATGTCTTATTTTACCAGGCGAAGTTAGGGCTAAGAAGCCCTCTCTAACACTTAACCTGGTGACTTAAAGGTCACGGCTCTAACGGCTTAAAGGTGACTTCCGTACCACCACCAATGGCCGGGCAGGTGGGCCGCTTGCAAGGACAGGATCGCTCAGCGGTCAACTATCCAAGCAGCGGCCACGCTCGACGTTGCTTGATCTGGTTATCTTGCGATAACCGCCGTACCCGCTACACTGTGCCCTAAAGAGGGTGCTCAAGGGTTTTCCAGCCCATTTCTTTCAGGGTTTCCCTTATAAAAGCTGTGGTGAGAGGCCTTGTGTTATCATGGAGGAGATTTACATTTCTGAAGTCTTTTTTTTGTTTCAATAGGTGACTTTCACCAACTATTAGAACTGACTGGAGTAAGCTGCTTTCACTTTATGTTGATCATGCAGAAAATCAATAAAAAAAGTAAGGGCTTGGCGTGTCGATTTTAAATAACTGTTCTTGGTTTTTTCCACTGAAAATAGTCATGTACACAACTTTAATATTGTTATCTGTATCAATAGGTTTGTGTAATTCCCACAAGCTTTTGTTTTCTCTTTCTCAGTAACAAATTGTTTAAGAAAAAAATGTCCTACCCTAATTTCATTTTTTGACACAGGTCTAGCAAAGAGTTTTAATTGGTCTTCTTTAGAATCTGTGTACATTTCTGAGTACCGTAACCATTTCTGTTGAACCATACAGTTGGACTGAGTAAAGGTGTCATTCATTTTCATCAAGTCCATTTGGCTGGTTTGTGTCTGTCTTCTGTTTCTGCCTATATTTTCTTTTACTTTCGGTTTCCTTTAAGCGCTTTAATTTTATCTCAATATTATCTGATTTCGTTGGTCTACCTGCCATTAATTGTTATTTACTGTTAGCCCTTTGTCGTTTTTTTGTCTCTGTATCTGTTTTCAAGTTATTATTCCATGCTTAGTGATAAAGTTTCAATCTATCGCTGCATTTCTGAACACACAGATTGACTTTTTCTTTTTCCATTGCATGTTTCTCTATATTTAAAGTCATGTCTGAAAATAAAACAAATTTGTTAGGGTTATATGGAAATATTTATACACATTTTTCTCTGATAGAGGGAGGCCTAGACCTATATGAAATGAAATGAAATGAATGAAATATGCCATTATTTAAGAGGCGGAGTTAGGGCTATTTAGCCCTCTCTACCACTCAACCTCACATAATATACAGATATATGTACAGTGAATGATCTTAACTAATAACAAATTTCAAATTGAAATAAATGCTTAAAAATAAAATTTATCAGCTTAATATGTAGAAAAATTCAAACAAAGTTAAATTAAAACTTAAATTAGATTAATAACAGATTTACTTTTTAAAGAATTTCTTGTTATTACTACATTCATTCTCACAAACACACAGCCTGACCACAAGCACACCACGAGCACCGCCACCCGTCATCCCTACAGACCGGCCAGCAACAAGTCCTTGACCTTTGCCCCAAAACGAGCTCGACCTTCTATAATACTTATATCATCAGGAAGAGAGTTCCAGAGGCGACATGCCTGAACAGTGAACGACTTACTGAAAAAGTTCGATCGATGAACAGGAATTGACAGTAAGGTGGATCCCCTTCTCGTAGGTCGCTCACTTATATCGAAATGTTCGGACAGGTAAACAGGTGACTTGTTTTTGATAACTGAATATAGAGTTGAAAGAATGTGAAGTTGGCGAAGTTGTTGAAGTTTCAGAAGCGATAGCTGCTTGAAAAATGGAGTCACATGCTCATAACGTCTGAGATTGAAAATAAATCTGATACAATAGTTTTAAGCACGTTGAAGCCTGTCCGAAAACTCAACAGTCATGTCATTGATCACAGCGTCACAGTAGTTGAAGTGTGGCAGTATGAGAGTTTTAACCAGCATAACCTTTACACTGAACGGTAGATATAAAGCAAAACGCTTTAAACTGTGAATGCCAGCAAATATTCTATTACACGTTACCGTAACCTGGTCATTCCACTTAAGACTTGAGCTCATAGTAAGAGCAAGGTTTTTCAGTTTGTTTTTAAAATTTAGTACGTGGTTATTGAGTTTAAGTTTTGGTGCAACGTTGAAGTCCAAATGGTCGATCAGTCTTGGGTTTCCCAATACCATTGCCTGCGTTTTGTCTTCATTTAATTTCAGCCCATGTTTATTTGCCCAACAAGCAATTGATTCAATGTCGTGATTGAGTAGAACTATAAACGTGTTCAGTTCATCAGGCGAACAGTGTACGTAAATTTGTAAATCTTCGGCATAAAGATGAAACTTAGAGTGCCTTATAATAGATGTGACGTCATTAATGTAAAGTGAGAACAATAGGGGCCCAAGAACAGAGCCCTGTGGAACACCCCGTGTTACGGTTTTCCATTCCGATATTGTTTCCCCTTCTTTGACACATTGCTGTCGCCCAGTGAGATACGATTTGACCCAGTTAACACACCCATCGGAGAAACCATACTTCTTCAATTTGATGAGGAGAAGGGGGTAATAAACACAGTCGAAGGCTTTGGAAAAGTCAAAAGCAGTAAAATGGTGATTAGTCTCTTGTCCATTGCCAATCTGATATCATCAGTAATTTTAATTAGGGTTGTGGTGGTGCTGTGATTAGGCTTGAATCCAGACTGCCATTTAGATAAGATGTTATAGGTATTCAGATAAGATGAAATTTGTTGATGTACCACTCTTTCAAGGCATTTGGAGAGACAAGGGAGAATACTGATTGGACGTAGGTCAGAAGGGGATTGCGGATTAGACACTTTTCTCAACGGACGAACTAAAGCATGCTTCTAGGTTAAGGGAAAGACAGATGAATTTAAAGAATAATTGAAAATGACTACTAAAACAGGAAGGGTGATTGGCAATGTATCTTTTAGAAAGGACTATATAAGATACAACTCATTATATAAAATGTTGGTTAAAATAAAACAGTTTATCATAAAGTTAAATACTTTGAAAGCTTAACCAAGCCATAATAATGAAAAAGCGTTATAGACGGGACAAATTTTAAAATTGAGTATGAATGCAAAGTAAGAAAAAAATGAACACTTTCGGGTTAGACTAAGAATACATTGTTAACACAAAATTCATTGTTTAGTTAAATATTTCATTTAGTATTGCTCAAGTTTCTTACCTTTCTTGTTATGGACAGGACTTCTGGGAAGCCTTTACAACATTGTAAACTTCCAATTTTCTGATCATCAACTTGATCAAAACTAGTATATCAGTGTAAAGTCCAGTTAATAAGGGTTTTCCTCCAAATGTTAGCAAACAGCTGATCAAGGTGTTCTTATATATTTTTGTTAAATCACCTATAATTTCGCATCTGAAAAGGCTAACAGGAACATGTTAATTAAGAGTGCAAAAATTTGTAAAACCAACAATACTTATAAAAATAGTTATTGATTCTGCCAGCTCCGATTTTTCTCTTAATAATAATAATACTAAAACTGAAAGTATAAAAATATATTTAAAATTTTATATCTAGGATTACTTTTCCATGAAATGGCTGATTTAGTGAAGTTATTGAGACATTATGTTTTTGTTCTTTTAGGGGTTAAGATTGTTCAACGGATTTGAAAATACTCATAAAAATGTCAGGACATATAATTCGCCAACTTGAAGAACGACATGTTGCCATCAAAGTTGATTTGATGGTATGGTCTAACAAGATGGACCTTCTAGCTCTTTCCAACAGTAAAGGTAAGCCTTTTCTGTTTTACAGATTCTATATATTTTTACTCTTTGGTTGTCTGTAATTCCTTAACCCTCCAGGTGATATATATTTTCACCCATGGTGATGGGCCAGTTTGACTTAATTGTGAAAATTCTCATGTTAAAATTAGTTTTATTCAGCCAATAAAGGTTTCATAATATATTTTGTTATATATAATTTAATATGTATATTCTAAAGAATCAGAAAATAATAATATAATTAAACTTACCCTAATCTGATGAGCCTTTGTATTTTGTTGAATTTGAAAGTTTACTTTTGCGAAAAAAGATTTTTAAATTCTCACAACTGCTGCTTTACTATGCATCACTAAGTTTTTTAATCAATATTTTTAAAGATTTTTATAACTTTTTATATAAACAGTAATTTAAAAATATAACAATGTGTACTGGGCATAACATGAGTAAGAACCTGATGGACAGATGAGCAAAGTTCATCTTGCTCAGACAGTAATGTATATTAGCAGCTACTCTCTATCTTGTCTCAGGGTACTCTCGGTTGCTTCTATGTCTTATTTTAAATTTGGTGTAGAATATTCTTACCCATTAAGAATACATTGACTTGAAATTTCAGCTTACTTGGTCACTATCCTCTGCAACAACTAAGATCACCAAGTTTAAAAATGTGTGTATTTTTAGCCAAAATAAAATATTATAGATACACCAGATAATAATTTGTGATGGTGAAATTTTGCAAATGAAATTCTCTCATGGAGGGACCAATTTTTATTATTGATATACTTTATTAATGCCACTTATACATAGTTTGAAGTCAACTCATTTGAAGCCATTATTTCTGGGTTTAAAGAGTAAATCTTTATGAGTCCTAGTTCTAACAGTAAATGTTATCCAATAGACTGAATTTTGCAGTTAAGATACCCACATAGTGAATGTTTTGTAACAGAAGACAAAATTCCTTAAGTAAAACCATTTAAGTATTTTTGTTTGATCTTCTCCTGAACCTATTTAATGGAGCTGATGCACCACTAGCGAAACCAAATCATTGAACTGCTCAAGCAAAAATAATTTAGCTTTGGTATTTATTAAGTAATGTAAGTTTTCAGTTAAAATTAAAATTTTTAATTCCATTTTGAAGGCAAGAAATGTGTCATACAGATAAAATATAATTTAGCACTCTGTGGTATTGTTAGGCAGGTACTAAACAAAGTTATTAGGATTTATGACATATACAAGATATTTCAAGTTTACAAGAAAGCTAAAATAATACTTAATAGCTCATTCTCTCTACTTTTAGGAGATATGAATGTTAATGCTTAGGTATTGAGTTTTAAATTAGTTAGTTAATTTTTTGGTAATTTTTCCCAGTTTGTGAAAACATTTTTAACACTATTCACCTGTAAACTTAGCACATTAAAAATGAAAATATGTTCTATTAAATGGGATATTTATATAATGTTTACTTATATGTTCAAAATAGATTAGACACTATGCTCTTATTTTGATAATTGTATTTTATCAGGCATTTGTTGTTTCCTGATATCCTTTTATAGAAGCCCCTTCAGCCTATTAGCTTACTACTACTACTAGCTGCTATATTATGTAAACAATGTTATCATTTTGTTACTTGATTTTACCTTGTATTGAAATTACTCTTTATATTTAAAGATCAAAATGTAAATCTTTTGCAGGAGAAATAGCTCTTCACCGATTGACATGGCAGAGGGTTTGGCTACTGCCTCCTCCTACACCAGATATGGTTGTACGCAAACTGGCTTGGAGACCAGATGGCCGAGTAATCGCAGTTGCATATGTACCCAGTAAGTAGATAACAGGCCTAAGTATTTGGTTAAAAAAGGCTTAATTACTAGTTTTATTTTAGCTTGTAACATTGTTTAACCCCTTTCACTCCAACTATGTGATGTCATATTTCCCTATTCATGTAATTTAAAAATAAAATTACTATACAGTCGACTCTCGATAACTCGAACCTCAATAAGTCGAATTCTTTGATAACTCGAATTTTTTTTCCGTTCCCTTGAGAAAACGTGCCTAATTCGAAAAAAAAACCATGCGTAACTCGAATTAATTTTGTACCCGAATTTTACCTCAATAACTCGAAGTAACAGAAAAATTACCTCTATAACTCGAAGTTCAGTAGATAAGTCGAAGTCTTTAAATACATTACCTCTGCAACTCGAAATTTCAGATCAACCCTCTCTAACACGAAGCTGTGCTGTGTTTACAGCGAACCTGTGTTAGGTCATAGACCTAGCCGAACAGGTCTGGACATGTCGCTGAATTGTCCGACTGTCTACAAAAGGCCGCAGTGAACACTTTACGTAGCTACTTAGAACAATCAAGTGACGTACCAGACAACGTGTTCTCTGCTGTTGTTGTTATTGAGAACATTATAGACTTAAATTCTGAAAAAAGCCTTAGGCAGAAGAAGATTACGGATTATTTTCAAATTTGAATTGTATGTACGTATGAATTGTAGGCATAGATTGCAGTGTGACAGTAAGTACAAATGCTGTATGTAGTTACAGTACATACATTAGTTTTGTAAAGGATGCAGGTAATAAAAAACATAGTTTATTTGTACCTCTATAACTCGAATTTTATTTTGTTTACCTCTGTAAGTCGAATTTAGTGAAATATTACCTCTATAACTCGAACTATTCTTAAGTCGAACTATACGAAACTCGAAGAAAGCAGCCGTTCCCTTGAAATTCGAGTTATCAAGAGTCGACTGTACTCTGAAAAAATATTTATTTTGTTTTTAGAAGTCTCTTTATATTTTACTCTTGCATAGATAAATAAGGTGATAGTGAAAAATAAAACATTTGTATTTCAAATTATATTTTTTAGCATTTTTGTTTGCTCTTCTCTGGCAATAATTATTATCAGGCTACATTCTAAGTTATATATATATATATATATATATATATATATATATATATATATATATGAAGCGGTGAGATTAAAAAGGAAAACATTCCAGTATTTTGACAAATTGAGTTGAAATAGCCATTTTGTTTTTCAGACCTAAATGCTTCTAATGAGATAAATAAAGAAAACATTCCTTTATATTTAGTAGCCATGGCAACCCATTTGATTCTAGACTGAGATTAAGAAAGAAAACATTCCAGGAATGTTTTCCTTTTTAACCTCAGTGAGGAGTAGTTCGTTGTTTGGCCAGTAGAGTGCATTGTGTGTAATATTGGTTTATTATTGCTAATACACTAACCTGTAAGTAGTTAAAGTTGTAAGGTTATGAGAGTATTTAACACTATTTATTTTCAGTAATTGTGCTATTACCCCTGTAAGTTAAGTGAGTTCTAATCATTTTGATGATCAAAAACTATGTCTGAAGCATCAGAAAATGAAGAAAGCCCTGCTAAGAAAAGGAGAGGCGTAGGAAATGCTGTAAGTAAAATGAAAGTTGCTAGGCTGAAAGGAGAAGAGTTTGTAACAACTTCTGGAGTATTAGTTGAACAAAAGACTACAGGTCCTGAATGTGACTGTAGGAAGAAATGTACCTCTAATTTTACTGAGGAACAAAAACTTAAAATAGTTTGTACGGTTTACAGTGGTAGGCCTAAGAATGAACGGGACACTTATTTGATAGGTTTGATTGACCGCTGTGATGTTCAAAGGCACAGATCTATTAGTCCACATTCAAAACAGCTTTCCTCATCTTTTAAATATAACACCGTAGTTGATGGTAAAAAGTTTGAAGTGTGCCGTAAGGCTTACTTAAGCTTACATGCAGTAACTAGCAAGGTTGTTTTTCGTTTGACATCTATTTTAACCAAAGGAGAGGAGCCTATTGATATGAGAGGTAGACATGGTAATCATTCAAAAATTCCAAATGAAGTTTTAATTAAGTTGAATGAGCATATCGAATCATATCCAAAAAAAACCTCTCATTACTCATCCATCGAAGTAACTTACCTAGAGGCTGGCCTTACATGCAAAATTATGCATGATATGTTCATTGAAAAACATCCTGATCTTAGCAAAAACAATTAAATATGAATACTTCCTTAATTACTACAAAGAAAAATATGGATACCGATTCGGTAGGCCACAAGTTGATGTGTGTTCTACATGCGAAAATCTTAATACTAAAATTAAATCTACAAATCTGACTGATAGTGCAAAGAAAACATCTGCAGTGGAGTTAATGATCCATAAAAGGAGAGCATGTAAATTTTACAAAAAGATTGAAGAGATCACTGAAATTTGCAAAAATAGGGATGATGTTCATGCAGTGTGTTTTGATTTTATGCAAAACCTCCCTTTACCTTGCATGCCTGTGCAGGAGATGTTTTATCTCCGAAAATTATGGCATTATGTGTTTTGTGTCCACAGCTTAAGTGATGACAAGACTACAATGTATACATACCATGAAGGAGTTGCAAAAAAAGGTGCTAACGATGTGTGTTCCTTATTGAATGACTACATCAAAAACAGTGATAATGAACAAGTAAAAACTCTTTATGTTTTTAGTGATGCATGCCCAGGGCAAAATCGTAACCAAACAATGGTTAGGTATTTTTTATCATTAACTCTTATGAAGCGGTTTCATGAAATTCAAGTTTTTTTCCCAACTAGAGGGCACAGTTTTTTACCTTGTGACCGGGACTTTGGGGTCATCAAGAGGGTAATTCGTCGCCATGACAGAGTTTATTCCCCTGAGCAATACAACAAAATGATACAAAGTGCAAAAAAACTGGAGCCTAAGTTCATAGTAAAAAGTGTTAAAAATCATGACATACTTGATTTTAACCAGTGGTGGCCTGAATATTTCAAAAAAACCTGTCAAAGTGTAAGAACTAAGGAACCTTTCAAAGTCAGTACATACAGCCATCTTACTTTTTCTGCAGCAAAAAGGGGATACGTGACTGCACGTCGATTCATTGATGGATTGAACAGTGATAGTATTTTCAAACTTTACAAAGGTGGTGAAGTTATCCTTCCAAGTGAAAGAGCCTATAATGGAAAAGTTCCAATTAAGGTAGCTAAACTTAATGATGTATCTAAAATAATACATTATGTGCCAGATCAATATAGACTTTTTTATGAGAACATATTGGAGTGGCCTTCAACTACTGATAACCAAGAAGACGGTGATGACTAAAAATACCTACTGAAAATCCAAGCTAAAAGCAACATTTTACATTGTAACTCCTTTGTTTCTAAGTAATTATTGCAATTTCATATTTTGAGACAATTAAAACTATTTGATTTGATAAAAGCTGAGGGTTTTAATAGTTTTTCCACCTTCTTCCTGTGTTGAGATAAAAAAGGAAAATATTCCATAAGTTTTATTTGTCTCTCAGGATAAAACTATTGGTTATATTAAAAAAGTATTTACACAAAAATATTACCTTAAATGTAATAAACAAATTTGTAATTGTTCATTTTACTCTTAATGCTAAGCTAAGGTTGTTATGGAGTTTTTATTGTTTCCTGTAAAATTAGGGTTACTGGAATGTTTTCCTTTTTAATCTCACCGCTTCATATATATATATATATATATATATATATATATATATATATATATATATAAAAAAAACATAATAAACATAACATAAATAATAACAATAAGCAAATAACATAAATTAGTGCTGTGATGAAAATAACAAATAAAAGTATACTTACTTTACGTCTTATTATTTAAAGCTAATTATGAAAATTAATCAGAGATACATAAATACAAGCAACATATAAAATATACAATTTTACACAAACACATAATATTCACTTCCTTATACTTCTCGTAAACATCTATGTACTATAATAAATTATACATTAAAATGCAAAAGGTTGCAATGAACCTTTCTTTTCCGTTTATTAACTATTTATTTTAGAAATTAAAAGTTAAATTCGTACATTAAACCCCAACGGTACGCCTACGTATCCTTCATATAATTACCCAAATTGGGCCAATCCCTTCCATTGAGGTAAGATTCAAATTCGTTCCTATTTAAGGAGGTTTTACCGAGCCATTTTTTTCTGTAGTAAGCAAAAATAGGGCAAGAAGCCATGTAATGGAACACGTCTTTGTTTTCGTTTTTATAACATAATGAGTATAAATAATTTTTTCCGGTTATCCAGGGTTTGTAATTTAAATCGACAAGCTCTGCTCTGACCTTAATGGCCCAAGACATAACTGAAACTTTCAAATTTTCAGTGTGAAAGGTTCTGTTGCCCAGGTCAAGGTCAAGTGTCAAGTATTGTTTGTGATAAACAGACGTCTTGGCTCTGCTGACTGTATAAGCCCGCCAAACTGCCCGCTCTGCCTCCACCACTTCCGACAGTTGTGATTGCAAATCACAATCAATGTCAAAATTTAATGTTTTCCCCACATTCCTTGCTAAAACTTTCCAATCTTTACACCAAAAAATATTTGTTTCTACAATTTGTCGAGCAAGAATTTTTGGTAGCCACTCCTCAGGCAGACTCTTAATAAATACTTAATATTTAGAGATAAAGTAAACATATGCAACTTTTCAATTCCCGTTTCAAGATAAATCACATAGATTGGTGTGTTTTTCGGAAGTCGAAATAATTTTTTAATAAAGTTTTTCTGCACTTATTCTACGTATTCATTTTCGGAGAATCCCCAGACCTGAGCCCCGTAGCAAAGTATCGACTTCACCACCGAGCTGAATAATGTAAACTTAGCGCTTACTGGGACATCGATGTTATTTATCAGTCAATTCCAAACAGAATTAATTGCAATATTTGAAGCCCTGGCTTTATCTTTGAAGTGTTCAGACCAAGAAAGAGACAATGTAAGAGTAATTCCTAAGTACTTGTAACTGTTCACAACTTCTATTCGTTCCCCGTTAAACCACCATTTATCATTACCACTCAATTTACCCCCCTTTCTAAAAACTATAATCTTGGATTTATTCAAATTAACCTTCAGATTCCATGTAGTACAATATATTTCTAGCTTTTTAATCATGTGTTGCATACTGGTGCTTGTTGGAGCTAATAATACCAAGTCATCTGTATACAGCAGAATATTGACGCGGTGGGTGTCAAAACTGCATTCTCCACCCAGCACTTCCGGAAGCTGATTAATAAATAGGCAATAGACAATAGACTCTACTTTCATATTCATCAAGAACAGAGACAGCGTCAAATCTTACAAAGTATAAGTTAAAACATTTTTGTTAACTTTTATTAGTAGGTGTTGATGGTCATAAATTCTTCTAGGCTGTATACAGTCTTTTCCACTAGCCACTTGAACATTTTCCTCTTCAAAACTTGTGGGCCAAGGTTCTTAAGTTCTCCTGGTAGCATGTTGTATAACCTGGCACCTGCGTAGGTTGGCTTCTTGGCGAATAGAGCTGATCTGTGGGCTGGCAGATTGAAGTCATTGCCATGTCTTGTTTGGCGTTCATGGATATCACGGTTCCTCAAGCAGTTTTGTCTGATAGCCAGTAATATTACCTCCGTAATGTAAATAGACACCACTGTGAGTATGCCCAAGTTCATAAAAGCATCTCTACAGCTTTCTTGAGGATTTAAATCAGCCATGATTCGCACTGCACGCTTCTGCATAACTAGGACTCGCTGAAGGTTGGTGATAGAAGAGCCCCCCCAAAGCACTATTCCATAGCGAACATGTGTCTCGAAAAGCGCAAAGTAAGCGATTCTAGTAGCTTCTGGTGTGCTAATGTGTTTAACTCTCTTTAAAACAAAAAGAGCTGTGCTGAGTTTTGAACACATTATGTCTACATGTTGATTCCATGAGAGACGATTGTCAATTGTGACACCCAAATGCTTTGCAGAGAGCACTTGTTCTAGGTCCAGTGGCAAAGATACATAATCTTTATGTCTTCCCCATAAGATGCATTTGGTTTTGGATGCATTGAAAATCAGATTGTTGTTCAGGCAGTAGTGCTTAGCTCTAGTTATAGATGTGTAGGTGTCAATTTCCAGTGCCTGCACCGACTTGTTGTTTGTGACGAGGACAGTGTCATCCGCGTATGACACTGGATAGCAACCCTCCCCCAAGTGCTCTTGAAGGTCTCCAATGAAAAGCACAAACAGTACAGGCCCCAAGACAGATCCTTCAGGAACACCTCTTTTAATTTCCATCGGTTCGGATGTTTCAACTCTGATATTTCCCTCAAGAACCTCTTAAATAATGAGAACCACAATGGACTGAGAATGCAGCCCTGCCTTAACCCCATTCCTGTGTCAAAACTCCTTGTTTCACCCTCTTGGGTCCAGACACTCGCAGATGTGCCGCCATATAAATCTTTTAATACTGCCACCATATGTGACGAAATACCAAAATTTAACAATTTAAAAAATAGTGCTTTTCTATCAATTCTGTCGAAAGCGGCGGAAAAGTCCACAAAAAAAAACAGTATAATTTTCCTTTTTCCATAGCCAATCTTAAATGAATCATACTAGTTAAACTAAAAATATTATCTATAGTTGAATAATTTTTTCTGAAACCAGCCTGGAACTCTGTGATTATTTGTTGTGTGTTCGCCCACTTGACTAAGCGATTGTTTAATAAACTTGTAAATATTTTGGCTACGCAATCAATGAAACTCAATCCCCTGTAATTGTCTACACATTCTAAATCACCTTTCTTGTGTAATGGGAAAATAATAGATCTTTTAAAACTTGGCGGTACTGCTGCCTCTCTAAATATCTTATTAAATACTTTGAAAATGTTTTTTAAAAAGGAATTAGGGGCATTTTTATAGAACTCGTATGGGACTCTGTCTAAACCTGGAGATTTATTTCTTTTCAACTTAAATAATACTTCGTTAAATTCGCTCATACTAAACTCTGAATCTAGACAGTCATTAGTAATTAGAGGTTCTGCATAATGTAAAGATCCCGCTAATAAAGTAGAATTCAATAAGTTTTTAAAATGTCTGTTTCATTCATCAACGCTAATATTATTATATATCTTTCTATTTTTATTTCTAAAGTTGTTTATAGCCAACCAAAACGATTTTGAATCAGGGGATTTTTGTAAATTATCTATGGTATTGCAATAAAAAGCTCTTTTACTATTTTTACATGTACTTTTAAACACCTTTTCTGCCTCAATGTATTCTAATCTGTTGTTTACTGAACCTGATTTTCTAAATTTATTTAAACAGTTTAAAAACCCTTTTTCGAGCTGCCAGACACCTATAATCAAACCACGGTTGTTTGTTAAAATTACGGTGTTTAGGAGATTGGTTTGTTACGTTATCCGCACACTCATTAATGTATTTTATAATTTGATAAATATTTTTCTGGTTGTCATTTTCAATTGTAAAGTGCGAAGCAGTCTGACCTAGCCTATGCTGATAAGCCACACATCTGCTATCATTCCATCTCGCTCTGGGCAATAGCGGGACCGGTTTCTCCTCCTCCCTTGTCTGAGGTGTACCATCTTTTAAACACAATTCTATTGGAAAATGATCTGATCCTGGAAACCCTATTATTCTAAAGTCGTGTACCAAATGCAAACAAGCCGAGGACACCGCCGCTAAATCTATAATCGAGCTTCCCATAGCATAATTTTAACCATAAATTCATTTCATTTCATTTTATATAAGGCCTAGTGGTCAGTTTCTACCTTCTACTTGTGCATCTGTTAATATGTGGATCTATATATCACACACAGTTGATCAAGTTATCTTCTTGTACAGAAGTGATGGTGGTCGGAGAACAAGTGAAAGGAGAAGTAATGCTGATTGATGTTGAGAACAAAGATGTATTGCATTCAATCACTGTGTCAGATGATGTATCTTGCTTGGTCTGGTTACAAGAGAAGCAGTTTCACAACTACCATCTTTTGACTGCTTCCACTCACAGTCAGGTAAGTAATGCTGTACATATCAACATTGATAATCTGTCCATTGTTGGTGATATTGCACATGCTGATAAATCCCTTACTACTACTAGTTGCCTTGATTCGTTTTATGGCATAGAGAGCTGACCCGAGTTTTAGGCAAAGATTGTCCACTTGATTATTCCAGGATAAATTTTCATCAAGTATGACACCTAGATGTTTGATTTTGTCAGCTGCTGTCAGGTTGGGCATTTCAGATACTGTAGACTTTTTATTCCCAAATGACATTTGCTTGGTCTTACTTTCATTGAGAACTAAGTCATTTTTCATACAGTAGTCTTGTGTCATATTGAAGGCAATAAAAGTGTTCACTTGATGTGTTAGATTTTAAAAAATAAAGGTGAAAAACATAAAGGTGTGCAAAGTAACGTTTTGCACTTATATTAAACCACCATAGTACGCCCATTGATAATCTGTCCATTGTTGGTGATATTATTGCACATGCTGATAAATCCCTTAATTTCCATAATCGAGTTATCTAAATAAAGAACATTAAACATTCTATTAATTTAATATTAATGTAGACACCTGGTGCCATAGTAAAAATTTAAAATAATCATGCTTTTTTTAGCAAATTGCAAATATTTTTTTTGTCAAAAATGTATGTCTTGCTCAAAATATGATTTTTATTGTAATCAATTTCTTGTTATAAAGGAAATGTTGATTACAGTAGTAATGTAGGAAATGAAGAGATAATGAATTTAGTTTTAAAGTTGTGCATTAAATTGATACATTCACCCATATCCTAAGAGTGATAGTATATTTTTTTCAATCTAACACATACAATTTTATAAGCAACAAAAGTATGTACTTAATTATACAATTAAGTACATACTTACATGACCTGCGACTTGTCTGGGTGTCATGCCATGAGATCAGAGGTTAAAAAACGGCCCTTGTATGATTAAAATATTGTTACAATATATTTTTCATAGACTCAACAAAATGTATTAAGGGCAAATAACAGTAGTGTTAGGACAGAGTTATAAATTCAAGTTTTTAGCTGTCTTGCTGTAGATGGAGCTTATATTGGTTACTGTGAACTTACATTAAAAACATAAAACCAATATTTAAGACTTATTGTTTTGTGAGGCCTTTCGATAGCGAGGCTATCTTCTTCAGACACATCACAAAAAAGTTTTTAGCTGTCTGTTCGATACTACTAATTTTTTATATTATTGATAACCCAAAAGGAAATCCAATTATTGATTATGTTTACATTAGTTTTGATCACACTCTGAGAGAGCAACTGTAGTAGGCACCAGTACATGCATATCCCACAGAATGGAAAATTATCATTGATGCCAACCACCATGTTGTGTGTCAACTTCACTAACTCTAAAACATGCACGTACTAAAAATCTAAACACAACACAACACTGAAGTATAGAATACAGGCCACAATATGTCTGCAATCATCGACTAACCATCTACGACTGACTATGAATTCACGCTCTGCTGTGTTAACTAACATTTTTCTGACTATCATCCACATTTTGAGGGTGCTAAACAGTACACACTGTAAACAATACTTCGCTCTATTTAGAGAAAGCTACTTTAAACTGGAAGTTGCCTCATATCTATAGTTTGCATATTTGCAATGAAGATTAGGATGTTATTGGTAATTGAGTCACTTTTTTGTTTTTTGTTTTTGGCAGTAAAGTATCTTTTACTGTTATGCGTTGTGCGTCATGTAAATGTGAGACTAATTACTGTTCAGATACAGGACAAATTACCATCAAAATACAAGAAGAATGGCTCTTTCTAATTTTAAATAATAATTCTAGAAGTCTTAAACCTTTCATGATGTTTAGCAAAATCAAATCTGCTACATAGTTCAGGTGAGAATGGGAAAACATCTCTCTCGATAGGTTTCAGGTAATACATCAAAATTCTAGAAGTTTCATCAGTCAGGAATGATTAATGTATTTAAATTTGTACATTCAAAGGTAAAAGTTTAAAAAATCCTTTCCCCCATATTTTGACGATAATTTTCTCACATTTAAGTAATGAATAACACTAAAGAATACATATCTGTAAAGAATACATAATTATTAAACAAATTCTACTTTTTAGATGGCTGGGTTGAGATTAGAAAAGTGGTTGAGTGGCTGTCTTCACAATGAATTACTGACTCGCCTGACAACTGGGTCTGCAACTTGATATGCCCAATCATTTACACCAGTCGAGTTGCTGGTTGTGTATTAAATTTTTACTCACCCTTCTACTCGAGTAATCTAAATCGAGCTTAACCATCAATGCTGAACTACCATCTGCCCCACATCTAATGGCTGCACAATATTGAAGTTGTTTGTCCTCTTTAGTTTTTTCCAAGGTTTGTCCACCAAAAAACTATAGATCCTGCCTTTCTATAGATCCTTCGTCCTGGGTATGACGTTAAACTGCCCACTCCCACCAAACCATTCCCCCAATTCCTACCCAATCCCTTAAACTGCCTACCCTGTGTCCCTTCTCTTCGCACCAGGGTCTATTGTATGGTCTGCATTTCTTCTTTCTTTGTGCAGCCCTCGTTTTATCTTACTTCTTTCCTATCCATGTTCTATCTTCTTTTTCCATTTTTCTCCGTAGGTGAGCGGCCTGCTCGGACGCTTTAAGGTTGGCGACCTTTCGTACCCCTGAGCTGGTGCCAGACTATTGTCCGAACCTGGCACCTCACCCTATCTAACCGAAAACTCCTAATCCTGCCCCGACTGGGTCGTGTTGTTGTTTGCTGGGAGTGCCGGAACTGCTACACAGATCCTCGAGCACGCCCGTGTTCGGGGCTGTGTGGTAGCAGAAGGCTGATGTGAGCTAGCTCTGCCGAGGCATAACAATATACATGAACCCTGGTGCCAGCCACTTCGGTCCCTGGTCAGGAAGTGAGTAATGGACAGATATGTCGGAGATTTCTGTTGCCACGTGCGAGTTAAACGAGATAACACCGGGCCCCGGGGAACTGGGGTAGGGCTGCCTGCCAAGCTACGGCTGACAGGTACCCTAGGGTATACCCGTTCCCGGTGTCTCGGCCTGCACCTTTACTCGCGATGCGCTGGTAAACTACTAATTATGGATGTGGGCAATGAACCCCTACCCTACGGGCAAAACACACACTGAGTAGTAACAAGAGAATCGATTAATGACTTAGATAAAAAACGTCCCCACTCTTCAGAATCCGAAGATGGGGAAGAAATAAGTAAACAGATAAGACTAAGTAATACAAGTAACTCAAACAAACAGTATCTTCCTACGCCACTATTCCTTGTGTTTAAACACAAAAACGAGAGCGACAATCTGTCCAAAGTGAGTCCTTTTGTGATCAACAAGGCATTAGTCGGAGCAGGCGGTTCGCCGTCATCGGTCAGGAAACTTCGTAACGGAACTATCCTGGTTGAGGCGGTGAACGCTCTACAAGCTCAGAAGTTCCTCTCCATGAAGACCTTTTATGATCAGGTAGAAATCACTGTACAGCCTCATGAATCCCTAAATTGCAGTAAGGGAATAGTTTTCAGTCGCGAGATGCTGTGTTGCTCAGAAGCGGAACTGAAGGAAGAGTTAAAGGATTTTCTCGTCACTGATGTGGTGAGAATAACGAGGGTCGAGAATGGTGTACCAACACCCACACCAGGTCACATTTTGACCTTCGCCCTCCCTCACCCACCAGCCACGATTAGAGCAGGATACCTTTCTCTTCAAGTTAAACCTTACTTCAGAAATCCCCAAAGATGTTTCAGATGCCAGCGTTTCGGACATTCGAGCAAAACATGCACCGGCTTAGAGACATGTAGCAGATGTGGTCAAAGTGGCCACAATGACTAAGATTGCACAAGTGGAGAAGACCACTGTGTGAACTGTAAGGGCAAGCACTCTTCAAGCTCTCGCAGTTGCAAGATTTATTTGGAGGAGAAAGAGATATTGAAGTTGGTTACAATAGAAAAACTGTCTTTTGGCGATGCCTGTTGGGAGTATAGGAGACGACTTGGACAAACTCCAAGAAAAGACATCTCCTACTCTCAGGCCGCTTCTGCTCCTCCAGCCCAGCCCGCACAGTGCTCCTCCTGCTCCGCTCTGGAGGGCATGGTGCGAGAACTCACTAAACAGGTCGCTGCCTTGGTGCAGCAGCTAAATGCCAAGGCCTTGCCGCAAACCCAAGCGAGTAGTCATACGACTTCTGCCCCCGTAGCAAAGGGACCCCCGAAACAAACAGGAGCCATTCCCAGGCCAGTTTCTGTGTCCGTGGCACCCGCTAAAGGAAAAGAACGGCCATCTAACCATTCCAAAACGGCGGAGAAAAGGAAGTCTCTCCAAGAGAGACTTAAAACCCAAATCCGATCGAAAGCTCAGGCGAGAACAAAGGGAAGCACTGTTTCACCCCCCACTCCCTCCTCCTCTCAACTTTCCATAGTTGATGAGGATGAAATGGGAGATGACCTTCAACTTCGATCGGAATTTCAAACTACTCAAGGTATATTTAAACTTAATAAAAATAAAAACAGACAGAAAATTACATACAGTTAAATAAAACATGAACGAATTTAAAATGATCCAATGGAATATTAATGGTTATCGCGGACATTTGGAAGATGTAAAACATCTTTTACAAACCAAAACACCTCATGTAATTAGCATCCAAGAGACTAAACTCCACCCGGGATGCCAAACCCCCTTGAGGGGATTTGACATCTTTCGTGAAGATTTCCCTCACGACGGGCATGCCTGTGGTGGTGTTGCTCTATTCGTGGATGAATCCCTAGGTGCCTCTGAGGTGCCCCTCCAATCCAATCTCCAATGTGTTTGTGTGTCAATCCAAGTCCCGTTTAAACTGTATATATGTACCGTCTACTTTCCACCAATCCCAGTCACCCTCTGTCAAGGTGATCTCGAGGCACTGATCGGCCAGTTACCGAAGCCTTTTCTTCTAGGCGACTTCAATGCCCACCACAACATTGGGGGGTCAGACCATTCCACACCAAGAGGAAACTTGGTCGCAAGAGTCCTCGGAGATCAAAACATCTTTGTCCTTAATGACGGATCCCCAACTTACCTGTGTCCAAGAACGGGAGGTCGGTCTGCTATAGATTTATCTATATGCAGTCCAGAACTTGCTCATAGATTCGATTGGGAGGTCCTCTCCGACACATTCGGGAGTGATCACTTCCCAATTCAGATCAAAATACCTGATTCTTCGTTGAATATCACTAGAAGACCAAAATGGATCCTCGATAAATACCAAAAACAATTTACATTACTTGATATAAATACTCCATTGGACATAAATACTGTAGTAGAACTTTTTACAAACTCTATAATAACAGCAGCTCAGGATAGCATTCCGAAGACATCACCCGAACTAAGACGAAAAAATGTTCATTGGTGGACAGAGGAGTGTTCGAGAGCATTGCGAGAGCGAAGACGCGCCCTGCGAAGATTCAACAAACGCCCAACCCAAGAAAATCTTGAAACCTACCGCTTCCATAGGGCAAAAACGCGATGAGTCTTCAGAAATTCCCGAAGAACCTCATGGCAAAATTTCGTGGCCACAATATCTCGAACAACTCCAAAAGCCGAAGTATGGAGAAGATTAAGGTCTGTGCGGCAAATCCCAACCTTTGCCAATTTTGGGACTCAAGTCGGGCGGAGACATTGTGACTGATCCCCGGGATGTTGCCGACCTGTTGGCCTCCTCCATATCGGAGGTTTCAAAAAGTTCGTCTTACTGTCCTGAGTTTTTTATATATAAGCAATATTCTGAACAAACAGACATACTACTCAACAATCCAAATCCATGTCCCTTAAATATAAGTTTTTCTATGTAGGAGTTGGACTCCGCACTGTCATGTACTTCCAACTCTGCTCCTGGTCCGGATGACGTGCACTATGCCATGCTTAGACATTTACCCTCAGAGGGTAAGGAGGCCCTCTTAGCGCTCTACAATAGAGTGTTTGAGGAACAAACTTTCCCACTAGCATGGCGTAAATCCCACGTCATCCCATTATACAAACCGGGACAGGACAAACTATCTCTGTCTAGTTACCGGCCCATCTCGCTTACCAGCTGCCTTTCTAAGGTGTTGGAGCGGATGGTAAACCGTAGGCTAATCTGGTTCCTCGAAAAGAACAATCTCCTTTCGAGAGAGCAATGCGGCTTTCGCCAAGGACGATCGACGTTGGACCTCATGGTTTCCCTTGAGACAACCATACGTGACGCATTCCTTGAGGGAAAGCAAGTAGTCGCTGTATTTTTTTACCTGAAAAAGGCATATGACACAACGTGGCGGAGAGGCATCATTAACACTTTCCAGGCATGGGGAGTGAGTGGTAATATGCTGGCTTTCATTCAGGGGTTCATGTCTGACCGTACATTTCAGGTTAGACTAGGGACAAACCTATCCAGCACAACCAATCTGGAGAACGGGGTACCACAGGGAAGCGTTTTGAGCTGCACGTTATTCGCCGTCGCCATAAATGGCATAACGGCTTGTGTCCGCCATCCTGTACGCTGTTCTTTGTTTGTGGACAACTTCGCCGTTTACGTCTCTGCAAGAAGACTTGCTACGGCGGAGCGTTCCCTGCAGCTAACCATAAAGCGACTGGAGGAATGGAGTAGGCGGACGGGATTTTCGTTCTCTACTTCCAAAACCCAATGTATAACATTCTCCAGACTAAGAAACTATTTAGAACCGTCACTTACCTTGAACAGATCCCGAATAACATCAAGTCGGAATGTGAGATTCTTGGGTCTTACATTTGATTCCCGACTTACATGGATCCCTCACTTAAAATCCCTTAAGGCAAAATGTCTACAAAGGCTAAATATGCTTCGAGTTCTTACTGGGACCAAGTGGGGCGCGGACAGGACATGTATGCTACGTTTCTACAAAGCTTTTGTCCGTTCATGCCTTGACTATGGTTCTCAGGTTTATTCTTCTGCCCGGCCAAACGCGTTAGGAATGCTTGACTCGATTCACCACTCTGCGATCAGGTTGGCTACTGGAGCTTTTCATTCAAGCCCTACACCTAGCTTATTAGCGGAGGCTAGTGAACCAATGCTGGATATGAGACGCAAGCAACTTGCCATAAATTATTTTCACTCCCTTAAAGCCAAGCCCGAAAATCCGGCATATGAACACGTATTTGAAAATGACTTGCTCGAAGTCTATGCTAATCGCCTTAACATCTCAGTACAAGAACGAAAACACTTCTAATTTAGTGTTCACGCAGGCTTTCTGGGAACTCTTGAGTGCTCGGGCACCTTGCGACATAATTTACACTGATGGATCTAGGTCTGAGAATGGCACCGGATGTGCGTTCATAACGGCGAGTCGTGAGTATAGATTCTGTCTGCCCTCTGTAGCGTCAGTCTACACGGCAGAACTGACCGCTATTTTTAAAGCATTGAACATCGTCTGCCCCAGGACCAGAAGGCTGGTCATCTGCTCCGACTCGCTTAGTAGTCTGCAAGCAATCAAGGACATGTATCCAAAACATGTCCTTGTGCGTGACATCCGTTGTGCCATTCACAGACTTCAAGTCCAAAATATACAGGTTGTTCTGTTGTGGGTGCCCGGTCACGCGGGAATTCCCGGAAATGAGCTTGCCGACAGGGCTGCTGGGAGTGCTCATGAGCTTCCTCCTTTTACTGCTATGGTGACAGGGTCAGACCTAAAGCCAATGGTGAAGGAGAAGTTAAGACAAGTTTGGGGTGACTCTTGGTCTCGGACGGTGTGCAACAAGCTAAGAGCCATAAAACACACAGTAGCTCCCTGGGGGACAGCCATCCGCGAGAACCGCAGAGAGGAAGTAGTGTTGTGTCGGTTGCGAATCGGTCACGCGCTGCTGACTCACGGGTACCTCATGAGCCGCGGGGATCCCCCGGAGTGTGCGTGTTGTGGAGTGGCTCTGAGTGTTGAGCATATTTTGGTCGAATGCCGTGATTATGCAATGCTAAGACGATCTTGTCAGCTCCCAGCAAGTCTATTCGATCTGTTGGGGGATGATGAGTCAGTCATTGTAAAGCTTTTTGAATTCTTAAGAAGAACGAGTCTTATCTCAAAGATTTGATCTGAGCGAGTACCTGTTAAGTTATATAAACTTTGTCCTTCTATTTATTGTTATTTGTTATTAGTGAGGGTGGGTCCCTTTACAACCTTACCTTCACTAAGTACTTACCTGGTTTTAGCATTAGATTGTTGTTATATTTATTATCGTTATTATTTATCTGACATATGTTAACTATTGGGCCCCTTTACAGCCTCTCGGCTATTTTTGTTATTTAGTTTTAGTTTTCTGTTCACTGCTGTTGTTTTTCTTATTGTCTTAATGTGATAATCTTCTTTGACACAGCGATCCGCTGTCCATTCTCTATACTGATAACGTGACACCATATTTTAAAGTGTAGGTGTCCGTTAACCCTACGGGCATTGATAACCTCCGTGTTTTATGCCCTTATAAATAATAATAATATTTAAAAAAAAAATGTATAGATCCTGTAATACACTAATAAAATAATTGTTTACATTATGATATCTTAATATATCAGTAATAGCTTTTTATGGGTTAGTATCCCTTTTTTTCCAAGCACATTTAAAATGCTATAAACTGCCTGCCTACCTCTTTGCCATCCATTTTCTCATCAAGAGTATTAAGCTATCCATATTTATTTGTGTAGCTGTGTTAAAACTATAAGACTGTACCTACAGACCAAACACATTAATCGTTCATTTTAATGTACTGATTTTTTTTATAGTTATTTTTTATCTTTAAACTTATTCAGATTTTTGTTGTTGTAATAATATATCACGATTATTTTGTATGTATCAAAGTGTTTACCTATGTTAACAATATCATTAATTACACATTTTTTATTTCAGGATGGGTCAAGTGATTTCTTGCCAAAACTTCCGTCTTTATCAAGAACGTTTGGCTCATTGCCTGATAACATAGAAGAGAACCTAGAAGATGCCAAAAGAATTAAGGACCAAATGCAATTAAATTTTTTGCTGATCGGAACTTGTGATGGCAGTTTACATTTGAGTGTATTTGGACTTTTCTCTTGTGGTGTGATGAATATAAACAAGTATATGACAGATAATGAAAAAGATAAGCATACCTCAGTATTGAATGCAGAAATGAGTTCTGATATGAAATCATTGCACTTATTAGTTGCAGTTGATAAAAATAAATTTTATGCAGAAACTGTTAAGGAGGATAGTGTGGTCCCAAAAACAGATGTTGATGTTTCAAATCAAAAGGAAAATTTAGG
Source organism: Homalodisca vitripennis (assembly GCF_021130785.1). Taxonomy (NCBI): domain Eukaryota; kingdom Metazoa; phylum Arthropoda; class Insecta; order Hemiptera; family Cicadellidae; genus Homalodisca; species Homalodisca vitripennis. The sequence goes on from NC_060215.1 coordinate 71,054,120, forward strand.
TGTTGAAACAAAAGTTAATGAAGATAATACTACATCAAATGATTTGAAAGCAGAAGACAGTAAGGGGAAGGAAAATTCTAACAAAACATCTGGTGACGAATGTGAACAGGTTATTGAAAGGGAATTTAAAATAGTTATACTAGATACAAGAGTTTTATCATCCAGATCTCGTGAGCTTCATGCCCTCTCTTTGAAACATGGACATATAATATCTCTACTAGATTACTTATCCCAAACAATGCGTTCTATAATTGAAGCGTGGGAAAACATATATATCTTAGAGATTGAATCAAAACTTTCCAAACATGCAGCATCACTTCCAGAAGGTTCTGTGTCAGCCGATTTCCTAGAATTGTTATTGTTTGGTATGCCTTCAGAATCCCTAGGAAATTTTTTAATGAAAGATTTAAATGATAAAGGCATTAAAAAGCTTGGCCATTCCATTGAACTAAGCCATTCTAATATACAAAAGTTAATATTGAAACATCTTTTATCTGTTGGACAAAGTCTTGCATATCACCTAGCAGAGATGAAGGGAATGGCAAAACTGACAGATCGTTTCAAAGTTTTGGGATTGGAAGAAGAAACTGTAGCAGAAGCTTTTAGTGCAGCTGGAGCTTTTCTGATAAAAGCCACTGAAGTCCAACTTGTCATAGATGAGAGTATGAAGAGGTACAAGGCATTTTTCCGGTGGCTTTATGCTATAATTTTAAGAATAACAGATGATCGAATTCCAGACCTTACAATGTCAGATTTAAACCAACAGGATTTAGAGTTTATTGCAGAATACTTATACAAATTGGATGTTAAAATTGACCAGGATGGAGTGACAAAAAGACACTGTTATTTGGATCATTTGGGCCAATATTTGGTGAACAGTGATCTAACCGTCCCTAGCAATGAAGAGAACGACAACTTATGGCAACGGCTGCTGCAACAGAATCCTTGTCTTCAAGAACACTTTTGTGTTATTAAAAGGTGTAAAAATACATCTCTGCTTCAACAACACGACAGGCTAAAAGAGGCCACAACTAATGTTTTTAAAACTCCGGAATATGCAATAGGAAACATGTTCCAATTGAAAGAAATTGTTGACATAGGTAAAATTGCTTGTAAGAGGTTATCTATGTGTTTAGTTGATGACAATATGGTTCTTTTAAGTATCATTGAATCAAATTCACCAGACAGCTTTCAGTTGATTCAAATTCCAACAAATGGAAACAAATCAGATGTTAGAATAAAAACTGTGTTATTTAAAACGGAAGATGAAGTTGTAATGAAGTGTTTGGATGTTCAGTTTTATCTTCCTGAAGTCCTATCAGTCCTTTTAGAAGAGAAAGATGAAAATAGAAATGCTGTCATTGTTCAGATGAAGTCCAAGACTATTTATGAGAACACAGAAGACATAATTAATGGCAATTCATTGACAGGTTCTATAGTAACACGTCAAATTCCAGATTTAGTAGCTTCAATTTTTGCTGTTAGTGGAACTCGTAAAGTAGCAATTGTTTTGTCTAAAAGCCGAAGGAAAGTTAGGCTTTTTGAAATGGAAGCTGAAGATGATGATGAAGAAGAAGAAATGGTTCTACTAGAACCTCCAGCAAATTTTGCAGAAGCCCAAAAAGGGTACTACAAACCAATAACTGAAGAAGTAGTTGTTGATGATGAGGAAAACAGCTCCAATTTAGACGATTCCTACAAGTTAGTGTTAGATACCAGCAAAACCTCTTCAGAATGTAATAGCAGTGTAAAATCTTATCTAGAGGAAAGAGGAGAAAACAACTGACATTTTTATTCCTGAGGTTAGTTGTAGATTAATATTAATATACTACATTTGAATTAGGTTGTACGATTTTTAAATGTACGAGGGTCGTCCACAAAGTAACCTCCGTTTTGAAATAAAAAATAAATCAGTTGAGATACAAAAAGTTTATTATATAAATGTTAAAACTACAGCTTTTCTCTACTTTTCTACATATTTACCAAACTAATTCAAGCACTTATCATATCTTTTAACAGTTTTTGAAATTCCGTCTTTAAAAAAATCTGCCGCCTGAGAACGTAGCCAACCTGTCACAGCGTTTTGAAGCTCTTCATCACTCGCAAACCTCTGAGATGCAAGCCACCGCTTCATGTACGGGAAATGATAGAAATCACTGGGAGCCAGATCCGGGCTGTAGGGGGGGGGGGGGTCAAAAACGTCCCATTTGAACTTTTCCAAAAGTTCTGTTGTTCTTTGAGCTGTATGAAGACGGGCGTTGTCATGGACAAACACAACACCAAATGTCAGAAGACCATGACGCTTGTTTTGAATCGCTCGTCGTAGCCATTTTAAGGTTTCACAGTAAAAGGTTTCAGGAAAATGATCCGAAAGTTCCGAGATTGTGAAGCGACGGTTCTTGCGAATTTTCTCATCCACTTTGTTCACCAAATCATCACTGACGAGAGATGGCCTACCACTCCGGTCTTCATCGTGAACGTTCGTTCTTCCATTTAAAAAAAACGAACCCATTGACGGACTACACCTTCCCTCATAATGTTGGGCCATACACCGCACTCAATTCACGATGAATTTCAGCTGCTGTGTAACTTTTCGACCACAGAAATCTTATTACACCACGTACTTCACACTTGGCGGGATTTTCTATCATGGCGCTCATGTTTTTACGTTGTAACAAAAGAACGTGCGATCGCACAATGCTCTCCCTTGCACAGCTAGAAGCGTACTGAACGGTTGCGCACACCGATGTGAGAATGGCGGCGCTACCCCCACTACTTATCGCGCCACGCCCAAACGGCGGTTACTTTATGGACGGCCCTCGTATCTTCAAAATTAGACTATCCACACTATTGTGGTTTATCTTAAATTAAAATACAGTCTTTCATAATAAGATGAGAGTATTAAGAGGCATGCAGTTTAGTCAATTAGTTTACTGCTAGTGTTATACTTATTTTACACTATAACTTACTTTGAATCTTAAACCTTATTCTTTGCCATAAATTGAAAGAGAGATAATGTGGCATCGTTGTTGTAACAAAATCATTATGAACAAATTGAAGAAGAAGTCCTATTAAAACTTAATATGGAATGAGATCTTAAGAGGAAGTGATACCAGAATTGGTAGGGTTTTTTAGTGGGTGAGATTTCCACTAACCAAGTGCTCTATAGTGGGTGCTAAAAATGTATTAGCAGTTTCACACCAATAAAATAGGTAGGTGAATGTGGTAAGTAGTACTAGAATGGAATTTAGGTTGTAGTTATTATTTGTATATTTGACCTAATTAGACATTGTGTCAGTATTTTTAGAAAATAGAAAAAGGACAATGTAATGATGAAACAGTCTATATAACAAGTAATTATATATTGTTTAGATTTAAACAAAATAAAAGTGTTATAAAATTGGAGTCTAATCTTCAGTTATTTTGCTTTCGGAAATGTGGAACATTGTGTAACCATTTTCCTTTATTTCTGCGGTTGTGACTTATTCAATAATTGTTTTCTTCAAAATTCTTTAGTGAATCAATTAATCATAATAAAGACACATATAATCTTCAAATCTATATTTACTCAGATTTACAGATTCTCGTAAGAAACTATAAATAAAAAAAAAAACTTATCAAAATATTCGTCAGACCAAATAAAATGCCTCCCTAATAAATAGAAATTTAACACTATTAACTTTTGTGTTTCTGAATGTAGTAAAATGTTATTAATAAGTCTTAAGTGTAATCATTATTAGCATACATAATAAACTATTAAAAGAATGTCTTCAAACTCACTGCATTTGGCACATTAGAATTGGAATGTTTTATATGTGGGACAAATAGTTACAATTTTGTATAATAAGAATACTGAGATAGAAGGTTACAATACAGTCTATTTATACAATTATAGTTAAACTTACATTTACTCTTATAATTATAATTCCACTTACCTAATTTTAGGTAAGTGATTCAGACAGTGATTCAGTCTATTATCCTATCTTATACCAATAGAATAGATAAAACATCTACAGAAATACAGCAACAACACGTTTCAAAGTAATGAGGACATACCTGTAGTGTGTCAGGTATAGCATGACTGATGGAATACATGGAGGGACACCATCTGTCAAAGAGAGTATGCAACACTACTACCGCAGCTGAGAATTCTTAGCTCGTGGCTTATAGTGTATTGGTCACCTTGTACTGTAGTTTTATTCATATCAGTGTGAATATAATATATAATAATAAAATAAAATAACTTTAAAAATTTAGTACGGACCAATATAGATTCGTGAATCCTCATTTTATGGAAACAGAGACACAAGTTGGTTTAATAGAATAAAATTATACAATTAATTGTATAAATTAATTTAAAATGTTATAAATTAATCGACAGCTTTAGTTTACTGTGACACTCATTAGGTGCATAGTTAAAGTTTTTATTTTATTTTCAACTAATATCTTTAAATTTCTTGTAAGTTTTAATACGAATATCACTTAAAAACTCTTAAATGATAATGCAATTTAACTATCTCAATTTCTTATGTTGTAAATTTACCATTCACAAAAAATACTGATTTACAGGATTTAGTAACAATCAAGGGCATAATCCCTGTTAAATAATCTCCACTCCTCATTGTGGGAGTCCTAATTAGTCTCACAACAGTTTGTGAAATTTTAACAATTTTTTAGGCAAAAAGTAAAACAAAATGATTTAAATTATAATTTGAAAGAATTACATAAAATAGTGGTACATTCTGTATTTACTTTTTTAGTTTCCACGGTAAAATTAACTACATGCCAAAATTAATTGACATACTTATCTGTTTAATGCATGCGTTAATATATAACAGTAGTATATCTTTTTAAGTTAATTCTTTTATTTTTTTTAGGAGGATTGACTGTGATACTGGTTGATGCTGAGCTGAACTGCTGATTATACATTAAAGGTTTGAAGTGCAATGAAAAAAATATCAGTAAAATTAAGAACTTAATATACTCAAATCTAATTCAGTTGAAAGATTTTTCGTTGCTCAAATTGCTTAAAGGTGCACTGTACAAATATGGTTCTTTAGTTATGTCTTCTCTAATGTTGTGCCACTGCATCTAACTGCCCAGTGTTTGTATTAAGTTTACTTCTGTGTTGAACTGGACTCTTTTATGTAAGTTGGATATATTTTTGTCTATACAGTTAACAAATGATATATATTATTTCATGAATTTTTGTAATATTTCATTTTAAATTCACTAGCACTTCACTATTTTGCAAAACAGCTGAATTTATCATAAATTTACATCATTGACCGCATTGGTGATATAAAACAATTTGTTTCATCACAATTAATTATGATCTGTTGTCCTGAGTTTTCTTTGTGAAAAATTATATAGTTATATTTCATTGCCATTAGCTGTTTGTGTGTATAAATGCTATCACTTTCTATTTTAAAGTACTTGATATTTTTAATTGGTTTGATATTCTGTGTAACTTATTTGTATGACAAATATAGTGACATAGTTATCTGTCTTGCCAGTTCGTCTCATGAGTAGCATTGTATCGTTTTGTTATTGAACATGTCTTTTGCACCACTTTTGCTTTTCATGGTAGTAGTTTTTAACATCTTTTTAATAAGAAATTTTTTAATTTTCAGCTAAATAAATCACGTATACAATGGGTAAGGGTGTCCCTTTGTTCTCTCAAAACTTCAGTATTTAAGCTAGATTAATACTTAGAAAGTATCTTTACTATATCCTGGATGTATGTCAAATCTAATATTCTATGCTATTTTATTACATGGTCTCATCATACTTTTGGTTTGGTTAAAACATCCAAACTACTTAAAGGATGAATTTTGTTATTTTCAAAGCAATGTTCTATAAATTTATATGTCTATAAGGGTTAATATTTACTTAGAAAATAATGTGTTACCTACAGTGAAGAGTTGAAAAAATATGTAGAAACTTGTATAAACCAAATAAACAAAGATTATTTCATTTTTTGTTTTCTTACTGTGTCCTATCTGTATCATGTACATTATTTTTATAAGAATTAGTGCTGGTTTGTAACCCTAAAGTAAACTAGCATTTTATCATGATAATGAATCATAAAATGAAACGTAATTAATTAGTTCATAACAAATATACACTAAACACCATTACAAGACAGGGCATTATCATTAATATAAGACATTCCATTAAAAATGTTGTTGCACTAAAAGGCTGTATTATTGCGTGAATTATATGAACTTAGATTTTCTTGTGACGTAGTTTTTTGAAAAGCTGAAAATTTGTGATTAAGTACTTTAACTACCTAATTGACTGTGTACATTTAACATTTAAACAAAAGTACTAGTGCTTATTGTGCATATAAGATCTTTCTATAAGGTGGTAAGATAAATTCTTGGGGTGAAGATTTCCATAAATTCCTTCAGTGGTGCTTTAGTAAGTTTACTTTTCATGATATGGTTCCAGTTGATTTCTATGTCAGAGGCCATGTGGAATTTGTCATAGAACTATGAGACATAATGTGGCACAAGATTGAATGTCACCAATGTGCGATAAATATCATCCAACTATGTTCTGTTGAAAAAGACAGCGGAACATTATATTTTCCATTTTTGTATTTTGTTACAAAATTAGCAAATTAGTACAAACATTTGTGTTTCATCTTATGCCTTGGAAACTTGTGAATGTCTTTATGAGTTTTGTTCTGATCACTCTGATTTTCTTCTACTACATAATGAAAATAAACAAGAGTGATAATTATGGTTACAGTGTAGTGTTTGATGAATAAACCGATTTAAAAAATGTGAAATAATTTAATTGTATTTTTATTACAATTAAGAAATACATATGTTCTTTACGTTTAATCTTAAAAATTTATTTTCACACAGTAACAATATTTTTAGTTTTCATTCTTTTATGAATCAAACTTACAAATTAATCATAATAAAAGATATTAAAAGGCAATAAAATTTGTTTAATTGAATTCCTAATGAGTAAAAATATTTATCAGAATTTTTTATTACAGTTTTTATAAATTAAATCATTGTATTAAAAAAAAATTCAACAATGCAAATCATATGAAAGGCTATTGATCATTTGAGAAGTGCAATAATTGAAAACGATATTAATTTTTGGTGCGGTATAAACAGCTAGTGTCAAAGAAACATGATTAACACTCATAAAACAAATTTATAAACAAGAATTATTATAATTATATATGTTTATTAAAATTCATGAAACCACACAACCAATTTTGTTTCGGAATAATACAATTAAATATATAACAATGTATATTGATTTTTAACTACCTTCGTATTGATTTTGAATCATTAAGCTTAATTTTCTAAAATTTGGTTGCTTTAAAATTTTATCATATAATTAAGTAGTAAAAGAAAAGTAGTTGTTGTATTGAAAACATTTCTGTTCAAAGTAAAAACCCGGACAAAGTTAAAACAGCGAACATTGAAAGAGATATAACGGATCATTATGGAATTTATATTGAACTTGATTTCCAAACAAGTCCATTAAAAAATCTAATCTTCCCTCGAAATATATTGACAATAAACTGCTTAGTAATTATATTATGAACTGTAGATCTTTATTATAAGGTTAAGTTTTTTTCACTATATAAACTCTTGCTCGGAAAAGTCAAAGAAAACTTCAATTTTGTCTCCTCGAGTGAAACCTTTGAAGCCATGGATTACAGTTGACCTAGTACGATCTGTAAGGAAGAAGGATAAGCTCCATAAACTTCTAAAAAAACAACTATTTGATGTACAATTAAACTATTTTTACAGAAGATATAGAAACATACATAACAGGGTAATAAAAAATTGTAAATTACAGTACTTCAAAAATGAATTTTAAAAATCCAAAAATTAACAAACTGGCAGGAGAGCAATAAAAAAAAGCTTTTCCACTTGAAAAATTTCTTGCAAACCGAAATAGATGGCCGGCAGTGATCTGAGATTGAAAGTGGTGGACGAATTTAACAAACGCTTTGTAAATGTAGGAAAGGCAAATACTCTATACTCGAGCGGTTTACATGTCCTTGTAAAAACTCAGTTTCATTGGAATAAAAAAATGACACCTTAAAGTGGTTTGAATCATACTTAGCCAATTGTAAACAATACCTCACCATCAATAATGCCAACAGCAAGCAAGCATCTGTTGATTTTGGAGTAGTGCAGGGAAACATTCTAGGGCCTTTGCTATTTTTAATAAATGTGAGTAATTAACCAAAAATTAATACATCGGGAAAATGATATCTTTTTACTGACAATGCAGCAATTGTTTTTGAAGGCAAGATTTGGGATAAAGTAAGGAAAGAGGCAATTCAAGATCTAATCATAATAAATAAATGGTTTGATCAAAACATGTTGATGTTAAATGTTTCTATAAATAAATTTGTGCCTGTCTCATTGCACGAGAGTGGTAGAAACACTCAGTAAGGGGTTAAAATTACATTCATGTGGGGATTTCGAAAATTTGAATTGTAGTTATAACAAAATTGAAAAATTAAATTCTTATTAATATCTAGAGGTGACATTTGATAGTAAATTAATATGGACTGCACATATAGATCATGTAAATAAGAAACTAAGGAAAATGATATTTGCATATTACTAATTAGGCCAAATTTTAAATATTTCAGAGTGAAAGGATTTTATATTGTGCTTATCTGCAGTCAGTCTTGGAGAGTAGAATTATTGGGTACGGTGGTGTGTATAAAATAACGCTGCAACCTTTGGTAGTAACACAAAAAGCTATCATTAAGGATTCACTTGGTAAGAGTTGATTGTTCTCATCAGATGCGGTGTTCAACAATCTAAACGTTTTTGATGTTCAGCAATTGTATGTTAGAAACTTGACCTATATCTTTAAACATTCAGAAGAACTTTTCGATCAAGTGACACATACTAACCAAAGAGTGCAGTTAACGTTGGGATTCATTTTCCAAGACTTCATAAAACCTATTCCACTACTGATCCCTTCTTAATTGCGCACTACTTATACAGAAATATACCAGAGCCACTTAGGATATTTGAAGAGTACACGTCCAATTTCAAATTTACAGTAAATAAGTGTTTGCTGAGTATAGAAAGGATGAATACAGAGTTGATGGTAACTCACAGTATAGATTGATTAGTTTGATATAAGTATAAGTAATAGCTGCCATGAATGTTACATATGTTATAATTTGTGAAATAAACCATTTAAATTTTAAGAACACTTAAATTTAATGCTAAAATTCTTTTACCCTAACGTGAATATTATGTATCTAGACAAAATTTCAAATACAAAAGTGTGGTTTACTAAATTATGTACATATTCACTGTATGTTGGCATTTTGTTGATATAATTATCTTGTGACATACCAGAATGACCTTGAGTTTAATGTGAAAGTAAATATGAAAAGGAAATATCTCAATATTAACCCTCAGGCGCACGTGCCAATTTTCAGCACAACACCACACACGTAGGGTGGATTAAACCCCATTTTATTTGGCTCATAAAATACCTAATTTTTTGTTTTTCAGAAAATATGAATGGCTAATATGTTAAAATTCATTCTTTTGATTAAGCCATGTATATTAATAAAATGTATCCAATATTTAAATTTATTTGTTTTATATATGCTAATTGTTTTCTTAGTAATAACGTTCTTATTACAATTTTCTGTTTGAATTGAATGAAACACTTGTATTTTTATGGTGATTGTTTTTTTTTTTTTGTTAGAATACCTTATGACAAATAAAAACCAAACAAAATAATCATGTTTGTACAACATTTTAAAATACAGGGTGTATCAAAAAGAATCATCCGATTTAATACAATCATAACTATTCTGTTTGTTGAGCTAAATGCGCTAACAACGTACTGTTGAAAAAATTATCTTTTAAAGTTTTACATGGTTCCCGCTAGGTAGCAGCAGCGCGCTTGAGTGAACGCCTACTTCATTTCTAGTGAAAATGGCGTCTGCACCACAAAAAGCATTTTGTGTTCTACGTTTTTCGCAGTGTCAGTCTGAAATGACTGTTCAGCGTGACCTTAATAAGTATGGTGTTGATCCTCCTACATCACAGAGCATTAGACGATGGTATGTACAATTTCAAGAAAAAGGTTGTCTGTGTAAAGGCAAGTCCCAGAGTGTCCGATGAAGACGTGGAGCGTGTCCGCCATTTCGATATGCTTGAGAATTATCTTTTCCCCCAATTGGAAACTGATTCGAACGACTTCATATACCAACAGGACGGGACACTGCCACATTGGCATCTGGCAGTCCGGCAATTTTTAAATCGAAGAATTCGTGATCGGTGGATGGGCCGCACTGGACAAAATGACGCATCCTTACATTTCTGGCCTTCAAGGTCACCGGACCTTACTGTATGTGATTTTTTCTTGTGGGGTTTTATCAAAGACTCTGTATATGTGCCTCCGCTACCAATAACAATGGATGAGCTGAGGAATCGCATTACAACAGCAGTGGAATCAGTAACTCAGGACATGCTTGCTGCAGTGTGGGATAAATTTGAATACCGCATAGACATATACCGTGTATCTAAAGGTGGACATATTGAACACCTTTGAGAAGGTATGAAAAAAACATTTTGAGTTTCCCTTTCAGCCAAAAAAATTAGGAATTGTATATGTTTACTACTGTTTGAAATATAGACATGCCAAACCGAATGATTCTTTTTGATACACTCTATATGTTTCTGTTCAAAAAGTTGTGAATTCTTTTAGGTAAAATAATATAAGCAACAATTACAAACAGAAAGTGCCTCCCATTTTACAAGCCTAATGGCAAATATTATGAATATAATTATTTATAGTTTTAAAAATGTAGTAAGTTAATAACTGACGCTCAGAGCTGCAATATAGGATGAGAACTTGGCGTCCGTTACTTTGGCGGACGCTCGCTGAAGTACATGTTGCTGTGTTCCTCATACATAAGTTTATTGCAGTTGCAGCACGATGTCTTGGTCTTTCTGTCCTTACCACGGAGACAATCCCTACATTGTATTCTTCTCTGGGGTTCCTCTTGAATGCCACTGAATCTCCAGGAAGTTAAGCGTTGCAGAGAACATCTTGATAGCAAGTGCGGCTTTCTTAGTTCTAATGCTAGCTGCCATCAGTATTTTCTCTAGCTGTGACATTGGTCCAGTCTTGAGCTGCTAGGAGTCTTGTAGCTTCTTCCATTGTGTGCTTATTGATGATCCTTCGCTTGGTCACATTGAATGTGGTATTTTGCACCTCTGCTGTAATACTACAAACTTGTGCAGTATAGTCAGAGAGTCCCGTTGTAGTTATGTTGTACGCTATGTGATCTTCGTTAAGGTTCGTACAGATGAAGTCAATAGAGGTCGAGATATGATGAGTGACTCTTGTAGGTGGCAGTTCCAGTCTTCTCAGATTGCACCCTTCTAGAGCTTCTGCTAAAATTTGTTTCTCTTTGTTGTTTGTTAGATTATCTACATTTATGTCTCCCATTATAACTATTGGGTTGTTTAGGTTTATGAGTTTATCTACTTCCGTTGAGATTACGTCTGTTAAATCATCTAGATTGGTTTGAGGTGGTCTGTAGATTCCCATTAGGAAAAGGTTGATTTTTTAAAACTAATTTTCAGTAGGATGGACTCACAGACTGCTTCTGATGTTTCATCGGATATTGAGACAATTGTGACTTCGTTTTTTAGTTTCAGGCTGGCAAAAGCAGCGACTCCTCCTTTACGGCGTTCTGTCCTAGAAAAACCTCCTATAAGTTTATAGTATGGGATTTGTATATTTTCGAGATTTTAACTTTTTAGTCCATGTTCTGTTAGAATGACGATGTGGGGGTCAATACTGTGCAGGAAGTGTGTAAGCCTCTCTATTTTATTTTTTATTCCATCTATGTTTTGGTTAACTACTACAAGTTTCTTATCTTCCTTTCCGTTAAGTTTAGTTTTCTGTGTCTAAAGTGTTATTCCTTCAGTGCTAGGTTGAGTTTCAGCTGTGATATGGTTAGGCTTGTCCACTTTGTTTCCAAGTCCTCTTATAATTTGATTTTGAATTTTGTATGCTTGTGGTGGTGGTGTCCTAAAAAATGTTGGTGAGAGCATGCGGTAGTTGGTGTTAAATTATTATCCTTTCTCAATGGTTGTGGAGAAGGATCGCAGTTTTTTGGACAGGGTTTGTCTGATTCCCTCGATGTTGATGGTTGTTGAAGTGCATTATAGTCCGATGTCAAAGGTTTTGAAAGTGTGTAGAGCAGTTTTTTGTACTGGGTTTCTCTGATTCCCTTGATGTTAATGGTTGTAGAAGTAAGTGTATTACAGTCTGGTGTCAAAGGTTTTGAAAGTGAGGGGAATTTTTTGGATTGGGTTTGTTTGATTCCCTTAGAACATTTAACTCAGGTTTCTTATAATGGTTTAAAAGATCTGAGTTGGACTACTGCTGACTATATCGGATCCATTTTGTGAGTAAGTCTTCTTGAGATGGAGCAATATACGTAAAGAACTTGGTATGTCGTGAAATTGCGACAAGGCAGTGTGAGAGTGAGTTGTAGATCTCTTCATTGCAAGTTGATAACCTTACAACTACAACATGAGGTGCTTGTTTACCCTGGCATTCATGTATAGTTGACACATCATGGCCCAATTTGGCAAGTTTTGGCTTTTCGGCTTGTTTGAAAACCAACAACAACAAGTTTTATGTCATTCTTCTGAGTAGACAAACGATCGATGCTATCAAGGGAGAGCTTAACAAGTTCTCTCATTACATGATTGCTTATCGTGATCCCTTTGGTGTAGTATTTAGATAGAATGCAGGCAGTGCTCAGTGAACACCTAAATGAGTGGTTTAATTGTTGAGACATTTTTGATATTTTGGTGATGTCCTTGAATTTTGTTTTGTCCTGGAATTCGATTTATGCAACCAATCAACAAGACTTCTTTAGCCATTGAAAGTTTAACAGCAAACCTCTTTATCTATATAACTGATTTCTAGCAACTTATTTTTATTACACATGCTTATTTCAAACGTATTTTTGTAAAGTATTCTTATAGTTCTTGCCTAAAAATATCATTTACAAAGTTTAAAAGTATTAAAATTAAAAAAATTGCAAAAAAGATGGCAACATGTAGTAATTATGGAATTTTATTAAATATTAAATAAATAATGTTTGTTAAAATAAAATATTATAGTTATGTTAAAATAGCTAGAGAAAACAAAAAAAATTATAATATTGTTTAAATTAATACAATAGTAATAAATATAAATTAGAGTTATTATAACCAATTATCAATTTCTTTGTGTACTGAGCTCAGTTCAAATGAGGTTATATCGAATATATATTTGTTATATTGAATACCATTATCCACTTATCACTTTGTGCCTTTTCATTTATACAGTATAGTATACATAGGTTTTGAGTGCTCTCTGTATATGTAGGCAAACGTCCAAGTCATTCCTCACTCATTGTTCAAATTTAAATTCATTATTTAAACTTAAAAATAAATTACAACAAAATATAGTAATTTTTTAAGGAATAAGAGCAATGGAAAGTCTGCTGCTCACTTAGACATGAGTGGGCACAAATGGTGGGAAAGACCGCTCTCTTATTTCTGCAAAAAGACAAAAAAACCAAACTACATCTGGGACACCCCTAACCTTACACCATTGTTTCATAAACTCACCCGAACAAGTATATATAAGAAGAAAGTAAAAGGCCATCACGCAAAATCAATACAACTAAATTAGAAATTTTGCAGTCTAAAAGACCTGCACCTACTAGTGGGTTGATTGAGCATGAATTTCTCTTACTTACTCACATACTTTAATCTTTAATTTAATTCTTTTTGTAATTAATAATTTTTAATTTCGGTTAAAAAAAATTTTTATTAGATTTGAATAAAGCACTTTTTTGTTAATTCTTTATAATTTGTACCAATTATAACAGTAGAGTAAATAGTGGGGGCATATTTTGTTATTTTTTTACTGCAATTACCCGTGGAAAACAGGCTCCGTGAGATAATGTACAAAATTAGTTAATTTTGTATTCGCTCACCGTCGGTGCTCTCGAATCACGTAACCGCGGCGATTGGCTTGAGGGAGACCGAGGGTGACGTCTTGGTTTTGTCAGTTAAATCAAACATTACTACATACGTAACCTGTTTGTCGGGTTTCTGCTTGCTCGGTAAATTAGCAGACTATGACTAGCGACCAGTTCAGAGTTAACCTACAAACCGAAGACTTGTGCCCTATACGACTACACTCACGTATCTTGACTGTACTAAAGCTTACCGAGTACTTTCAAGAAACCTTTTGTTGTAGGAGTATAATGTTAAAATATACTCAATAAAGTAAATTGAGAACGAATCGATATATGGTAATATACAAATATATCGAAGCACCAAACAAGTAAGTGAGGAGAGCAGAAATTTATTAGAAATATCTAAATTTGAGTGAATGGATATATACAGTATCGTTTAGTTTATTTGAATTTAATAAATCTTTTTGAAAAGATCTTTTAATTTCATTTTGATTTTGATCATTAAAAAACTTGGAAGTGTTAAATTTTTAGTTACATTTTTATTATAATAAAAACCTTTTATTTCCAGAAGAAGTTTTGTTTTCTTTCTTTTAGCAAGTAAAAGTCCACCACGTAATTCGTTTCATACCGACCTTTCGGTAAATGATTTGTCGATCTTTATTTACATTTTGTGTACAATTATGGCTGTGTATTAATTCATTTTCTTTTTTCTGTAATTTAGTTTTATAAGAAAATCCTAGTCATGATACTGCAAAATAAGCTATCAGTTTAAAACTGTTGACTGAAGATGGTTTCCCATAGCAAGGCCAAAATATTTCAAGAATTTAACTTTGTTAACGTTTTGATGAATGGAAAACTTAACGATTATAAATATAACTAAGAACTAAAATGTAGCCTTTATATACTATTTACTAGTTTGAAGTCTACTTTCTGAGATATAATATACATACACATATAATATCATACTCATGGCCTCTTTTTAGTGGCACCTCCGCCGCTTAAAAAATTATAAAACTTCAGTGCATTTAGATATGTATAAAAAACTAAAAACAAGAAAATATGAATTTGAGGCTGTTTAAGTGTTTTTTTAGAAAGAATATATATAATACTAGTTAGTATATTATGCATGTTCTATATTTAATTATAAGTGCACACTCAAACATTGAAGCACATACCTTGAAAAACATAGATAATAAAACGATTTCTCAAAATTATGCAAAATTGGTATAAATGAATGTGATATTCAACAGTAAGTTGGTATTTGACATGCAAAAACGTTTATTTACTCTTGGTATGTTTCTCAGTGATTGAAACAGTTTCTAAAAATAGTACCAAAAGCAAGTTCCACTACGAAGGTAATTTATTTACAATATATACATTTTTAAAATAATATATATATATATATATATATTACATATATTTTAGGTATAATAAAATAATGAATAAATACAAGCGAAAACATGAACAAAATCAATCATTCTGTAGGAAAATAAAATACAACAAATAGCTTTTTAAAAAAGATTGCAAATGACAAGCAAACGCTGAAAAAATTGTAGAAGAAACCCGCCAAGTGAACGTCGTGATAACACTCCATACATTATCAATTATTTTCTATCTCTATGTTAACTAATTCAGTATACAAGATTTTATTGTACTTGGCCGAAGATTATAATCATGCAATAAGAAAAACCAGATGTTCTCCTGGAGCCTACGTTGGCACGGTGTAACTCATGGCGCACGTCAGCATTTTTTTGATACAGTGACGTGCTGTTTATTTAAATTTATTTTCTGTTTTTAGGAAAAAACAAAAACAAGCAAAGAAATATTTTAAAAAAGATCTATTGATACTGGTGACAGCTATACCATAGTATTTAAACAAGTGAAATACTACTCTTTAATTTAAATGGATGCTACAATATTTAAAATTATAAGTTAGTAGAGAACTAATTTGAGCAACAAAGAATAAAAGGAATATCTTAAGCTTCAGTATGATTCACTAGACTCACCAAAATACAGTATAGCCTCATTAATCCGACCTAAGTTGAAAGTCATGACATTGGATAATTGAATTATGCCAGATAATAGGAGATATAATCAAAATCACGATAAAAACATAAAAAATTATTTATTTCACCCACTGTGATGCATACTACCCAGAGCAAAATAGCCAAGGTAGTGAAAGTAATTATTTTAGTACAAATAATATTTCATCCAACTAGATCGGCTTAAATAGGACTAATTCTCATAATACAAATAAAAATAATACATATAGGTACCCCAGTATAAAAACTAAAAATAATAGGCCTACTAAAATTGTAGCTTCTACGCAAAACACAACAGTCGTCAAACCTCTTCAATGTCAGGATTATAGGTACGCACACAACTTACTGTACAGGATAAAGAACATTTACAGTATTTATTATAGAAGAAAATTGAGTAAGTAAGATCCAAAGTGCAAACTATTTCTCAATTTTCAGGTATACAAAAAAACAGATGGATCAATTTTTAACATCATGTATGTTTGGTGTTCGTGCCACGAAAACAAATATTGGCCCAAAAATACATAATTTAAAACCAAATTAAAACAAAAGTACAGGTACAACAAACATTGGCACCAGATAAAAATGTTGCAAGAACTTAAACTGTTGCAGTGCAATGAAATAGCTATAATAATGGCTATAAATAATGATGTGTATCAATTTAAAAAATATAATACATACACTAGAAATACATATATTATTAATTATTAGTGTATATTATTAATCCAATAATAAAAAACTGCATATACTATAATAGCACGAATAACTAACATTTCTTTCTGAATAATAGGTCACTAAAGCCAAAATGGTCCAAATTATTAGTATAAATAAAATACATATAAGTAGAATTCAAGAAACATGGTTAACAAAAACCGATTAATTTCAAGATAAAAATTATAAAATCTTCCGATTAGATAGAGAGGATGGTTTTGGAGATGTAGCCTTTATTGTAAAGAAAATACATAACCTGTAAAATTATAAAGGAACTGTACTAAAATACATTACAATTACTGGCAATATAAATAAACAATCTCGAAATGCCCAAAACTATTTTTAGTAAATACTCAACAACCAATAAAATCAATAAATAATTTAGGACTGAACAACTATTCATTAAGAACCTTAATACCTTCTTCTTGATCTAATACCAGCATAGTTGGGATGGCTGCGTCAATCAAGTTTCAAATTTAAAACTCACAACACAAAACTATAAACAAATTATTTACAAACTACTAAATGGCGGTAGACAGGTTGTTAACTCTTCCTCAAAGAACTCATTGATGGAGTACAAGGGTAGCGCATTTAAAAAGAGCCCTTGGAACTCCATGCCGAACATTGAAGGGTTTAGATGTAGTACCATGGACGGAGAGAACCTGCTGCTTTCCACTGAAGTAGGATTTGAAGGTGTCAATGACCACATCACTAGCTCCATATTGCTCCAGTTTGTTTAGGAGAATTTTGTGTCGTATGCAATCAAAAGCCTTGCTAAGGTCGCAGAGGGCCAATAACGCAAAGTTCCGATCTTCAAAGGCTGTTTTGATCTTATCTACCAAGTCCATTACAGCAGTAGTTGTTGATCTTCTACGGCGGAACCCATGCTGCAGATTTGAGAGGATTGATTTTTTCCAGATTGAGTTAGCTGGCGTTTTAAAACTGTTTTCAGGAAAATGGAATTATGGATATCGGCCTATATATATCCATGTGTTTAGGGTCGCCCATCTTGAAGACTGGAACAGTGCGTGATATGCACAGGAAGTCAGGAAAATAGCCAAATCTCAGACAGTTGTTGATTGCCGTGGAGACTGGAGCCGCTATGATGTCTATGATTTCACGAATCACAGCCAAAGACACCATAAACATCTTAGCTATGAAAGCTCCGAAACCTACTCACAAATTTCACAACCTCTTGAGGTGTCACAAAGTGCCAACGAGTCAGACCAAATTCGGACGTCCTGACTCCTGACAACGGATCCAAGTCAACTGCAGGGATACTGTCAACAACAGCATCAATGGAGCCTAACAGTGCCAGACGATCTATAATTATCTTTCAGTAGAAGTACCAGGTTCCTCAACTTGGACAGCTCTGGTGTAAACCAAGAGTGCTCCTCCGCTTTTGGCAGAATGAGTTGGGGCGTCTACTTTTCTCAGGGAAATGTGAATTAAAATCGTTGTAAAACAAATAAAAAAATTCTTGAAAAGGCATGGACTGGATCCAGAATCCGCCATTTGGCTCCGGTTCAGTTTTCCTAATGCTAACTTAAATGGTTTTAAAAATTCATCCTTGTTTTATCTGTAAGTAAAGTTGAAATTTGCACTCCATGGAAGTGAAACAGTGTATTAGGTTTACTCACCTCCTCCAGGTTGGTCATTAAAATAACGGCGCTATGGTCGGCAATGCAAGGTTCTGTAACCCTGACACTGTAGTTCCAGGAATCCAGATTGGTGACGATACTGTCCAGACATCGGTCTCCTCGAGTTGGTTCTGAGGTGGTAACAAACATACCATGGGTACGAACAAGATTTTTAAAGCTTACAGTGTGGGGGTCACTGTCAATGTTCAAAGGAACGTTGAAATTGCCTCATATTAAGATGGATTTATTAGGAGGTAACATAGAAAGGCAATCATCAAGCCTATTTAAAATTTCAAGAAAGTCGTCATTTGGTGATCGGAAAATACACACAATTATTGTCGAGATTTGATCAATTCAATACCTATGAGTTCACAGTCTACCTATTGGTTAAACTCAGACAAATCTAAGACTCGTGCTTCGATATCACTGTCTAGGAAAATGGCAACTCCCCCACACTTAAAATTCAGCCTACAACAGAGGAAATACAATTATATTCGGGATATGAGTGCTGATCATATATTATGGAATTATAATAAGAATGACAGCAGGGTTCATGATATTGTCAGGTATTATACTCATTCCAATTTCATACTATTAAACAACAATTGTTTGACTAGTGTACCTAATTTATACCACCAACAGTCAGTAATCGATTTAACAATTGCAATCTTAAATATTTTCAACTGAATTTTAAAATTGGAAGTAGGGATGGGTCCGATAGGAAATGACCACTTTCCAATAATAATAATAATAACAACAACGGTAGAAATTACATCTAACTACAATAGTAGTAACAATTACATTAAGACAAACAAAAGAAATTTTTAAAAGGCAAATTGGTCACTGTACTGAGATAATAAATAATCAGATAGATAATATTAAAAACCTGCCAATCAATAAAGCAGTCGATAAGCTCTTTAGAAGTATGACTAATGCGCCTGATCAAGCTATTCCAAAAATTAAAATATGTAAAAATAATAGATTTCAATCTAAATATTATGGTGGACAAATGCACTACTTAAACCTGATGAAAATACTCGTAGATATAAGAAACAGTCTTGTAGGGCAATCTTATTAATACTATGTATGATTAAGTCACTGTAATGTATTGAATTACAATAATAATTATAATAATAATTATTATACATATTATAAATTGTTACTGGCAAGTTAAAGCCACAGCCAAAGACCAACTGTATGATCGTATGATGCTGTGACGTCATATGGGGTGATCAGTTTGAATAAATGCCATTGGCTGTTCTCATCACGCCACCAGATCATACCACCACTACCACTTCCAGTGTCCTGCCCTTGTCTCTCTCTCAGTTACCCTCCAACCTTAACCGAGCACAGTCGATGATGTAAACTAATTCAGTCTTTTATTCCGATTCCCCGTAACACGTACACAACAATTGGCGACGAGGTATTAATGCGATCCCGCGAGTGCAATGCAACCTGTTCGATTGTGCGTAAATAATTTCTCCGAAAATTATAGTGTGAGGAAGTGTGTCTGTAGTTTGGCGTCACGTGGACTCAAAATCGGTACATTTTGATGTTGGAAGACAAGGTCGTAAATTGGAACATTTCGTCTTTATTTAGTGAAACAGTAAAAATGGCGGGAATTATTGGCGGAATCGGTGACTTCGACAACAGTGCAGAAACTTGGAATTCGTATGTTGAACGATTTGAATTATTCGTTGACTGTAACAGTATTAGTGACGACAAAAAGGTTAGTACGTTACTAACAGTCGTGGGTGTGAAAACGTACAGTTTGTTACGAGATTTATGTACGCCGGAAAAACCTTCAGTGAAAAAGTTCGATGAATTAGTGAAGTTAATTCAGGACCATTTGTACCCGAAGCCATCATTCATAGCTGAAAGGTACAAGTTTAGCAAAAGGAATCAGCAGGAAGGAGAATCAGTCGCAGAGTACATCGCCAGCCTCAAGAAGTTGTCTGCATACTGCGAGTTTGGCGCATCCCTCAACGACTATCTCAGAGACAGACTGGTGAGCGGCATCAGGAGTGAGTCGACCAAGCAGAGGCTGTTGGGAGAGACCACCCTAACCTTCGACCAGGCTGTGAAAATCGTCTGCTCAGTGGAAGCGGCGGCATTGACAGTGAACGGCGGCAGCCGGGTCCAGCGGATGGCAGCGCATCACCACCCACATGTGAGAGTCGGCGGCAGCGGTGGCAGCGCGAGCTACAACGCAAGGCACGAAGTCAAGGTGCAGTGTACGTGCTGTGGGCAGTGTGGTCACTATAGGGAGCAGTGCAAATTGTTTGGTGTTGTGTGTCACAAATGTGGTAAAAGAAATCACATATCTAAGGTGTGTCGATCTACTGAAATTAGTAAGTTACCAGACAATCAGCTTTCGAAAGTTAAGAAAGGTATATCTTATCAGTCTAATTTTCAAAACAAGAAAAACAAAGATTATAAGAAACATAATTTTGTAAATGATAGTTCAGAACTCTCAGATTCAAATAATTCTAAGAATTATGTTCAGAGTGGTGAAAATCTTAAGAGTTATGTCGAGGACATACAGAATTTATTTAAAGTAAATGAAACTCACGGTGAAAGAATTAGAGTTGACCCAATTAAGATTAAAGTCCTAGTGCAAGGTCGAGAAACCATATTTGAAGTTGATACTGGAGCTAGTGTCACAGTGTGTAGTGAGGATTTTTATGAAAATAATTTTAGTTCTTGTAAATTGTTAGAAAACGACCTAACTTTGAGTTCGTACACTAATGAACCTATTATACCTGTGGGCAAAGTTAATGTTGATGTTTGCTATGAGAAAATACATAAATGCTTAGATTTGTATGTGATTAGAGGAGGTTCACATCCTTTAATGGGTCGTGATTGGCTTAAAGTACTGGGAGTTGACATTTCGTTTAAAAATAACTTGTGTGTTATAAACAGACCTATAGATAACAAGACTAATTTCGAGACAATGACGTCCGAGCTAACTAATCAATTTCCAGAAGTGTTCACTGAGAAACTAGGTCAGTATACAGGCGAACCAGTAAAACTAAATCTAAAAGAAAATGCTAGACCTAGGTATTTTAAGCCAAGACCGATACCATTCTCATTGAAAAGTAAGGTAGAAAAAGAACTACAACGCTTAGTTGACGAACAAGTGTTAATTCCAGTAAGCAGCTCGGAATGGGGAACGCCCATTGTACCAGTATTAAAAAAGAACGGTGAAATTAGGCTATGTGGAGACTTTAAAGTTACTCTAAATCAGTATCTAGAAGTAGACAAGTACCCTATACCTAGGATAGAAGATTTATTTGCAAATTTACAGCATGGAGAACGTTTCTCTAAAATAGATCTTAGTCAAGCCTATATGCAATTAAAGTTAGACAGTGAGTCACAAAAATTATGTACAATTAGCACGCATAAGGGTCTTTTCTCATATTGTAGAATGCCTTATGGAATCTCATCAGCCCCAGGCATATTTCAAAGAGTTATTGAACAATCTTTGCATAATTTAGAAGGCATATCAGTGTTCATGGATGATATTCTTATCACCTCACCTAATAACGAAACTCATGTAAGTAGGTTGCAAGAGGTTTGTAAACGCCTGAGTGAAAAAGGATTTACCGTAAAGAAAGATAAATGTACGTTCTTTGTAGACAAAATCGAGTATCTTGGTTTTAGTATCGATAAAGATGGACTGCATACCTCTGAATCTAAAATTAAAGCTATAAATCAAGCACCTGTACCTAAATCTGTCACTCAAGTCAAAGCTTTTATTGGCTTGGTAAATTATTATGGAAAGTTTATCAATAATTTGTCAACAATCTTGAGTCCGTTGTACAACTTGTTAAAAAAGGACGTGCTATTTGATTTTGATGAAAAATGTCTCAAATCATTTAGCCATGTCAAGGATGTTTTGACTAAAGCACCAGTTTTGGCGCATTATGATTCAAAGTTGCCTGTAAAACTAGCAGTAGACGCAAGCTCGACAGGGCTGGGCTGCGTACTTAGTATCATAACCCCTGAAGGCGTTGAGAAACCTATTGCATACCACTCTCGTACTTTATCACCGGCAGAATGTCAATATTCACAAATAGATAAAGAAGCTTTAGCAGTAGTATATGGAGTAAGGAAATTTCATCAATATTTGTATGGCCGAAAATTCACATTGTGTACTGATCACAAACCTTTAATTAGCATATTTGGACCGAAAAAGGGTTTACCTGTTTTCGCAGCAAGCCGATTACAAAGATACGCATTATTTTTAAGTTGATACAATTTTGATGTACAGTATGTAAGGTCAGAAAAGCATGGTAACGCAGACGCATTATCACGCTTACCATTAAGCACTAAACACGTTGTAAATAATAACAATGAACCAAGGTGGAAAGGTACCTATTTACACTGTATCGCTGAAAGTTCAGTACCTTTAACTTTTGAAGATGTAAAAGCTGAAACCCAAAATGATCCTATTATAAAACAAATACATAACTATGTGATGTACGGATGGCCAAGTTTTTTGTCAGGAGAGAATAGGGAATTGTTACCTTATTTCCAAAGGAAGGACGAGCTAACAGTTGAGCATGGCATTGTTATGTGGGGATATAAAATTGTTGTTCCTAACAAGTTGCGTAGCTACGTATTAAATGAGTTACACGCGAGTCACTTGGGAATTGTAAAAATGAAGTCAGTAGCAAGATCCTATATTTGGTGGCCAAATATAGATGAAAACATTGAAAGCCTAGCGAACAATTGCTCTTCCTGTCTTATGGAACGTTCTAGTCCTAGTAAGAGTAATCTACATGTTTGGCACTATCCATCTATGCCATGGGAAAGATTGCATATTGATTACTTGGGTCCTTTCAAAGATAAGACCTACTTGGTAGTAATTGATGCTTACACTAAGTGGTTGGAAGTATTTGAAGTAGGCTCTACTTCAGCTAAGCTAGCTATAGAAAAGTTAAGAGAACTATTTTCTAGATTTGGATTACCTGTCACTATCCATAGTGATAATGGACCACCATTTACCTCAGTTGAATTTAAAAATTTCATGCAACTTAATGGTATAAGACATACATTTTCACCAGCTTATCATCCTCAGTCTAATGGTCAGGCTGAGAACTCAGTTAAGTATGCTAAACGTAAAATAAGATTGGCTTTTCAAGAAAATATTGATACTAAAGTAGCCTTGAATAGGATGTTATTTGATTACAGAAACTCCGTTCATAGTACTACTAACGAGACACCTGCCAAATTAATGTTCAATAGACCACTAAGATGCAGGCTAGATTTACTCAGACCTAATGTAGCCAGAACTGTGCAATTAAAACAGGACAAACAAAAAGAATATTTTGGCGGTAGAAAAACGAGAATTCTATTTCCTAATCAATCTGTATTAGTGAGAGATTATCGCTCTAAAGACAAATGGATAGAGGGCATTGTAATAAAACAGTTAAATAATGTGATGTATTCTGTTATGACAAAAACTGGTTTAATTTGGAGTAGACATATTGATCAGCTGATAGGACTACACAGTAGTATTGTTGACAGTGACAGTCAAATTCCACCATCTCAGGACCGTACAGTTGCGGAGCGTGAGACAGGCGCTCAGTGTCCGCCAACTCCAAGCCCAGTCAGAATTAGTAACACTGACCTCACTAGATCAGCTGGTCTCTCCCCCTCCTCACCGCATCATACCTCTCCATGTCACATCACTACCCCTCATTCTAGACCACGTCTTTCTCTACCCTCATCTGTTCCTTCTCCTGTCACTAGAACAGCTGATCATACAAACAGATACCCAACTCGTATTAGGAAACCTGTAGAGAAATTAAACCTGTAAATAACTTACAGTATTTAAGGATGACATTTAATAATGATATGTGTTATTTATATTTAAATGTGTTTATTATATATTTATTATTACACTTGTATTGTTTAATTTATCTATGACTTGTGTGAATTCAATTTATTTTGAAATTTGGAAGGGAGGAAATGTAATGTATTGAATTACAATAATAATTATTATACATATTATAAATTGTTACTGGCAAGTTAAAGCCACAGCCAAAGACCAACTGTATGATCGTATGATGCTGTGACGTCATATGGGGTGATCAGTTTGAATAAATGCCATTGGCTGTTCTCATCACGCCACCAGATCATACCACCACTACCACTTCCAGTGTCCTGCCCTTGTCTCTCTCTCAGTTACCCTCCAACCTTAACCGAGCACAGTCGAAGATGTAAACTAATTCAGTCTTTTATTCCGATTCCCCGTAACACGTACACAACAGTCACGAGCAAACAAAGAATAGAATGGTTAATAAATAAATTACACATCATGCCGGATAATCAATATGGTTAAAAAATGAGGTGCTGAAACCACAAAAACGAAACGAATTTTTCGCTTGCAAAAAAATCAATAGGCTGATTTTTTTAAAAAGAAAACATATTATTCCTGTAGACGTGTTTAACGAATCATAATATTTTGACAATTTTTAATATCTACATTCTTAACACCCTAACTCTTTACATAAAACATAAGAACTTATTTCAACCTACTAATACTAACATATACAATCTTCGAAACTCGAGTTCTTTAGTTATACCTAAGCGCAACACTAAAATTTTTTAAGGGAAACTTTTTACTCTGGAATTAAATAATTTAACCATTTTTAAATAAGAACCAAATTAAAAAAGTAAACGACAATTCCAAAACAAAATTGAATTCTATAAAAAATTAATAGGTTTTTAAATTTAATAAGAAACCGTTATGAGAAAAAATATCAGAAAACATGTTTTAAATAGTGGGTCTGTTATCCAGTTTCGCAGTAGGATGTCTGCTTGATGGATCCCTGGCAGTGAAGATGTATTACATCTAACCCCTCTTATACATCCTTCAACCTTATTGAGTCCCATATTTTAATTAAACACTGTTAGGTAATTATGGATAGAAAAAAAGCAGGTATTTACGTATCTAACAAGTAAATAGTTGGATTTATATGTTTTTTTTATGCATGTATAAATACTATATTTAATTTGTTAACCATACCTAACTATATGTTCTTGTAATGTAATTGTACAACTTTTAAATTTAGAAAAGGCATGCATAAAAAAAAAGTGAACTACGCGGTTGCATGTTTTTATTTCATTTAGCCGGTCTTAACGACAGACCCGAAAAAAAGACTAAACTATTCCTTCCTGTAACAGTGTAACGTCGAAATACATTGAGTTTGAACGTACCGGCCATAATATTGTAAGTTGCTAAAATCCTTCATTATTATTGTAGAAGTTAACAAATATCTGCATTTAATGATATGCTTGATTGTCAACAGTATAAGCGAAAAAACTAATGAATTGTTTTAATGTTTAAAGTTATGCTGATCAGAATGTCTGAAGTAGAATACAATGGTTGTTCACTGTGAGCTTTTTATAGATAAAGTACCCAATCTAAACCTCCCTTAGTATACTATCCAACTTTAGAATCCTCATTCATGCAGTGAATTTTAACTTTATTATCATTAAGTAAAATTGGCTGTAGCATATGTTGTCAGGCAATTTTATTTAATTTGAGGTATTTTTTGTGTCGTAGGCATTACTGAATGATCACTGAATGATCGGAATAGCACTTTTAAATATTTCTGACAATGTTAACTGACATTAGCTTCACTAGTTTACTGAGTAATTCTGAGCAATTACTTGGTCAACCCCAAACTTTTTCATATTTTACTACGATAATCTAGAGATGTAGCCTATGTGAAATAAAAAAAAAACAATTTAGGCCCCGGAGAGTTAACGTAAATGAAAAATAATACTGAAATAAGCAGAATTTTGATCCAAATGAACAATTTTTTTCATAAATGTTGAGCTACAAATTAATTAGTTGTTATCGAGTTGAGACAAGTGCCTCCGGCCATCAGCTACCGAAGCCCGTGCTGATGTCAACGCAAGAAAAACATCCCTCGAGATAGTACCTATCAGTAAAATATCAAATTCTAGAGGGCAAACTGGTGCATTGCAAAACGCTGTGTTCATACAAAAAACGTTTTAACTTTCCTGATCTTTACTTGAAACCGTGAAAGTAACAAATGTGTTCTCACACCCGTCACATAAAAAAGGATTATCGGAGGAACCACTAGCCATAACGGTACTGTCACAACTGGCCTTCCGCGCGTCTCCTGCAAGCCACTGTTATCGCGTGGACTTTGAACCTTCTTATCGCTCGGCAACCTGTAGGACGGCCCTGCGGGGCTTGAATTATATGTTTCTTTATTTCTGAGAACATCCTTATGACCGTAGTAAAATATGAAAAAGTTTGGGGTTGACCAAGTAATTGCTCAGAATTACCTTTTACTGTAAATACTAATTAAAATTAGGCTTGTTAATTGTGAGGTTAATGGCTGTCACATGGTCATTTATGATCATGAGTCAACCTTATAGTTATGTCGGCCATTACGCCACCATTGGATACGTAAAATAACAATAATGGTGAAATCAGGGGAATTCGTATTAGCCTGAAACAAGTACCTTCGGCCATCAGCACCTCGCGCTGTTAGTATCATACGTAAAACATTCGGTGTCTATGAGGGTAAAGGCTGACCTGGCAAATCACGAATTTGACGTTATCAACGTATTCTGCTCATCCTCCTGAAAAATATATATATGGTTTTAGGGGATGCAAATAACAAATAACATTGTTTTAGGGGATATATTCTCAAATAGTTCAATCTTTAATGTTCCGTTTGTGTTATATCTGGATATCTATTTACTTCAATGTTATATGTGGCCAGGACTGATAGCGTATCTGTTAACTGAGCGCTCCGGGGCTGTAGTCAGTGCTTCACGAGATGTGTACTATATTTCGGATCGAGTGAGTGTCTGTCAGTCATGGATAAACCATACACATAGTGAATTGTGTGTATGTCTTAGTGTTTTGTCAGGCACGTTAGGAGTTTATTTTTTGACCGAAACGAGATTATTTTCTTTTTAATACAACATACAATTTTTAATAATGAGTGTATTTGTTCGTCGCGTGGTCACATATTGTTTTTAAACCGGGAGACTTTGATGTTTCGTTGCTACAAAATAATTCGTAAAAGTAGTAACAAAAAATTATTTTAATATTGTAATTTTTTTTTAAATCGGCCTGGGCAGGTTCCTTTATTTAAAGAATGCGCTTAGACATAAAGACATATTTTTGTTTGGTGACCACGTTGTTGCATTTGAAGCCACAATGCTATATTTTGTTTGAGTTTGGCGTTTCTGCTCATTCTGTGGTGGAATAGTATTTTTTTCTGCCGCGAAGTGTATTTCCATCACATTTCAACAACATTGAAGAAAATTGGCGGTCCTCTGTCAGTCGTTGAAATTGATGAGCCCGAATTTGGAAGGAGAAAATACGATTGCGGCAGAAGAATTCAGAGCCAGTGGGTTTTTGGGGAAATCGAAATGTAGAGCAGAGATTCCTTCCTTGTTCCTGTCGAAAAACGTGACAGAGACACCCTGCTTGACGTTATTAAAGAATGGGTTCTGCCAGGTACTTCAATTGTTGGTGACTGTTGGAAGGCCTACAACTGTCTCGGTGACAAGGGATTTTTGGCACATCCCCGTTAACCATTCAATAATTTTCGTTGACCCAGATAGCGGTGCACATACTAAAACCATTGAAAGACACTGGTGTAAAGTTAAGGCGAATATCCCTCGTTATGGTGTCTGAGATACCTGGCAAATCCCTTTTCAAGACCAAATACTTCTACCCACATACCAGCCTCCAACAATTTTTTGTTGCTGCAGCTCAGTTCTGTCCACCTACACACTAATGGTAATTGTTGTCTATTACTGTCCATTTATTTATTAATTTTGCGATTTTTACATGATTTATTACCTTTTTACACTCGAGATAAATTATTTTTCAATTTATATTTCTGATTAGCTGTTCTAGAATTTGATATTTTACAGGCCAACAAAGTAGAAGAAATTTTTAGAGGTATGACCATTTTTGGAACAGTTTCTACCTCTATGTTGATGTTTGTTCATCTCTCCTCTCTTTTGTTCCTGCTTCTAGACATTTTTGCAATATTTTCTACCATTGCGTATCTGTCTTTCGCATCTCGTTATTAAATCATTATTTTTTGGCTATTTCATAATTGGTCGGATTGTTGTGCATTGTACTTTCAAAAATAAAGATGTGCTTTGTAAAAGAGATTTGATTAGGCTACTTTGATTCTTATGTTGGCTGGTTGGCCTCCGGGTAGGCCACTCTTCTAACGTTAGATTATGATTTTAAGGAATGTTGGGTATGGCGGAAAGGGGTATTTATGTGATCTGAGCTTGAATTTAGGTTTTATCTTGAGGATGTTTTCCTTTTTCTCTGCCAGCATTGTGGAGTTGGGTCGACCGAAGCCTGCACTGATAGCTAGGGGCGTTTCGGATGTAATTTACTAATATAGCTATTTTACTAATATCTTATTTTCTTAATTAATTAGAAATTTTGACAAATATTGTGAAGTGGCTAAAGTAAATAATTGCCAAACCATAGTTATTTGTGATTTGCACCCCTAAAACCATATATATTTTTGTTCAGTACGAGCTGAATACATTAATAATATTGAAATTTGTAATATTTTTGGTGATCTTCCGCCAGGTTCCAACTTTGGAAATTCTTTACTTGGATAATTGTAATCCGATTAAGACAAAATGTTTATGTAGGCCTATATAGGCACAAATATACCATTCTTGAGTATGAAATGTTGAGTTTTAGAATTATATGGAAATGTCATTTAAATTACCATCTTAATTTTTATTATTGACCGGGCATGGTTCAAAACATTTTGCATTGTTCTCTGTATGGAGCTCTTCAGTCATTATCTTAGGGTAACACAGAGTTATTTCATACTTGAGCAGGTTTTGAGGCTGGTGCCTGCCCATTTTTAACTGCCATACTGCCTGAGGCAACACCACCCTGTTGTAGCTCTATTAGTTGGTTTGTGGTTAACTTTCAAACTCGGGCATCTATACAATTTGGTTCAAGAGTAGGTTCCCCCTGGTCCAAGGAATAGCTCTATTGTTTCAGAATGAAATTGGAAAAGGGCAGTCTTGTCTGTATTTGATAGCCTACTCGTTTTATGATTTATTTGTTCAAACTGTGGAGGTCACGTTTATGAAGAAATTGGTTTTTGACAAATTTTTATAGAGAAAAAAGTCTTATTTTTACTTTAAAAAACCTTTTGTCATATGGGTTCATAATTACCCCTTGTGGCAATGGGAGTTTTTGGGTTAAACGGGTTTAGTATTGTGGGTGGCAGCATCATTCATTCCTATCAACACTCTCCTCTGCTATTGTCATCTTTTGTCCAGAGTTTTGTGTATATTGGTAGAAAAAAGAATCTGTTGTATTATTTTAGGTTCATTTTATATTGGAGAAATCTTTATTCCTCCTACAGGTAGTTAAGATGTTACTTGAAGGCTATTTAATTCCAAAAAATGTTAGTTTGAAAATAGTGACAAATATGAGGGTAAGTTAAATATAAACAGTAATTTTTTACCTTTGTTTAAAAACCTTATACATCACTTATTATTCTCTTAAAATTTTCAATATACTCTCCTGTGTGATCTGCATACTTTTGCCACCGATTTGAAAGTTTCAGTATTCCCTGGTCCTAGAAAGTTTGATTGTGAGTTGTAAGGCAAATTGTGCATGTGCTCCTCAACTCTCAAATTGTTTTCCTCCCAGTGATTTTTTTGTAGATGTGGACAAAAAATAGTCACAGGGGGATGTGTAAGGGCTATTAAAGTAAAGTAAAAGTAAAGAATGTCTTATTCTACCAGGCGAAGTTAGGGCTAAGAAGCCCTCTCTAACACTTAACCTGGTGACTTAAAGGTCACGGCTCTAACGGCTTAAAGGTGACTTCCGAACCACCACCAATGGCCGGGCAGGCGGGCCGCTTGCAAGGACAGGATCGCTCAGCGGTCAACTATCCAAGCAGCGGCCACGCTCGACGTTGCTTGATCTGGTTATCTTGCGATAACCGCCGTACCCGCTACACTGCGCCCTAAAGAGGGTGCTCAAGGGTTTTCCAGCCCATTTCTTTCAGGGTTTCCCTTATAAAAGCTGTGGTGAGAGGCCTTGTGTTGTCATGGAGGAGATTTACATTTCTGACGTCTTTTTTTTTTGTTTCAATAGGTGACTTTCACCAACTATTAGAACTGACTGGAGTAAGCTGCTTTCACTGTATGTTGATCATGCAGAAAATCAATAAAAAAAGTAAGGGCTTGGCTTGTCGATTTTAAATAACTGTTCTTGGTTTTTTCCACTGAAAATAGTCCTGTACACAACTTTAATATTGTTATCTGTATCAATAGGTTTGTGTAATTCCCACAAGCTTTTGTTTTCTCTTTCTCACTAACAAATTGTTTAAGAAAAAAATGTCCTACCCTAATTTCATTTTTTGACACAGGTCTAGCCAAGAGTTTTAATTGGTCTTCTTTAGAATCTGTGTACATTTCTGAGTACTGTAACCATTTCTGTTGAACCATACAGTTGGACTGAGTAAAGGTGTCATTCATTTTCATCAAGTCCATTTGGCTGGTTTGTGTCTGTCTTCTGTTTCTGCCTATATTTTCTTTTACTTTCGGTTTCCTTTAAGCGCTTTAATTTTATCTCAATATTATCTGATTTCGTTGGTCTACCTGCCATTAATTGTTATTTGCTGTTAGCCCTTTGTTGTTTTTTTGTCTCTGTATCTGTTTTCAAGTTATTATTCCATGCTTAGTGATAAAGTTTCAATCTATCGCTGCATTTCTGAACACACAGATTGACTTTTTCTTTTTCCATTGCATGTTTCTCTATATTTAAAGTCATGTCTGAAAATGAAACAAATTTGTTAGGGTTATATGGAAATATTTATATACATTTTTCTCTGATAGAGGGAGGCCTAGACCTATATGAAATGAAATGAAATGAATGAAATATGCCTTTATTTAAGAGGCGGAGTTAGGGCTATTTAGCCCTCTCTACCACTCAACCTCACATAATATACAGATATATGTACAGTGAATGATCTTAACTAATAACAAATTTTAAATTAAAATAAATGCTTAAAAATAAAATTTATCAGCTTAATATGTAGAAAAATTCAAACAAAGTTAAATTAAAACTTAAATTAGATTAATAACAGATTACTTTTTAAAGAATTTCTCGTTATTACTACATTCATTCTCACAAACACACAGCCTGACCACAAGCACGCCACGAGCACCGCCACCCGTCACCCCTACAGACCGGCCAGCAACAAGTCCTTGACCTTTGCCCCAAAACGAGCTCGACCTTCTATAATACGTATATCATCAGGAAGAGAGTTCCAGAGGCGACATGCCTGAACAGTGAACGACTTACTGAAGAAGTTCGATCGATGAACAGGAATTGACAGTAAGGTGGATCCCCTTCTCGTAGGTCGCTCACTTATATCGAAATGTTCGGACAGGTAAACAGGTGACTTGTTTTTGATAACTGAATATAGAGTTGAAAGAATGTGAAGTTGGCGAAGTTGTTGAAGTTTCAGAAGCGATAGCTGTTTGAAAAATGGAGTCACATGCTCATAACGTCTGAGATTGAAATTAAATCTGATACGGTAGTTTTGAGCACGTTGAAGCCTGTCTGAAAGCTCAACAGTCATGTCATTGATCACAGCGTCACAGTAGTTGAAGTGTGGCAGTATGAGAGTTTAACCAGCATAACCTTTACACTGAACGGTAGATATAAAGCAAAACGCTTTAAACTGTGAATGCCAGCAAATATTCTGTTACACGTTACTGTAACCTGGTCATTCCACTTAAGACTTGCGCTCATAGTAGACCAAGGTTTTTCAGTTTGTTTTGAAAATTTAGTACGTGGTTATTGAGTTTAAGTTTTGGTGCAACGTTGAAGTCCAAATGGTTGATCAGTCTTGGGTTTCCCAATACCATTGCCTGCGTTTTGTCTTCATTTAATTTCAGCCCATGTTTATTTGCCCAACAAGCAATTGATTCAATGTCGTGATTGAGTAGAACTATAAACGTGTTCAGTTCATCAGGCGAACAGTGTACATAAATTTGTAAATCATCGGCATAAAGATGAAACTTAGAGTGCCTTATAATAGATGTGACGTCATTAATGTAAAGTGAGAACAATAGGGGCCCAAGAACAGAGCCCTGTGGAACACCCCGTGTTACGGTTTTCCATTCCGATATTGTTTCCCCTTCTTTGACATATTGCTGTCGCCCAGTAAGATACGATTTGACCCAGTTAACACACCCATCGGAGAAACCATACTTCTTCAATTTGATGAGAAGAAGGGGGTAATAAACACAGTCGAAGGCTTTGGAAAAGTCAAAAAGCAGTAAAATGGTGATTAGTCTCTTGTCCATTGCCAATCTGATATCATCAGTAATTTTTAATTAGGGTTGTGGTGGTGCTGTGATTAGGCCTGAATCCAGACTGCCATTTAGATAAGATGTTATAGGTATTCAGATAAGATGAAATTTGTTGATGTACCACTCTTTCAAGGCATTTGGAGAGCAAGGGAGAATACTGATTGGACGTAGGTCAGAAGGGGATTGTGGATTAGACACTTTTCTCAACGGACGAACAAAAGCATGCTTCCAGGTTAAGGGAAAGACAGATGAATTTAAAGAATAATTGAAAATGACTACTAAAACAGGAAGGGTGATTGGCAATGTATCTTTTAGAAAGGACTATATAAGATACAACTCATTATATAAAATGTTGGTTAAAATAAAACAGTTTATCATAAAGTTAAATACTTTGAAAGCTTAACCAAGCCATAATAATGAAAAAGCGTTATAGACGGGACAAATTTTAAAATTGAGTATGAATGCAAAGTAAGAAAAAAATGAACACTTTCGGGTTAGACTAAGAATACATTGTTAACACAAAATTCATTGTTTAGTTAAATATTTCATTTAGTATTGCTCAAGTTTCTTACCTTTCTTGTTATGGACAGGACTTCTGGGAAGACTTTACAACATTGTAAACTTCCAATTTTCTGATCATCAACTTGATCAAAACTAGTATGTCAGTGTAAAGTCCAGTTAATAAGGGTTTTCCTCCAAATGTTAGCAAACAGCTGATCAAGGTGTTCTTATATATTTTTGTTAAATCACCTATAATTTCGCATCTGAAAAGGCTAACAGGAACATGTTAATTAAGAGTGCAAAAATTTGTAAAACCAACAATACTTATAAAAATAGTTATTGATTCTGCCAGCTCCGATTTTTCTCTTAATAATAATACTAAAACTGAAAGTATAAAAATATATTTAAAATTTTATATCTAGGATTACTTTTCCATGAAATGGCTGATTTAGTGAAGTTATTGAGACATTATGTTTTTGTTCTTTTAGGGGTTAAGATTTTTCAACGGATTTGAAAATACTCATAAAAATGTCAGGACATATAATTCGCCAACTTGAAGAACGACATGTTGCCATCAAAGTTGATTTGATGGTATGGTCTAACAAGATGGACCTTCTAGCTCTTTCCAACAGTAAAGGTAAGCCTTTTCTGTTTTACAGATTCTATATATTTTTACTCTTTGGTTGTCTGTAATTCCTTAACCCTCCAGGTGATATATATTTTCACCCAAGGTGATGGGCCAGTTTGACTTAATTGTGAAAATTCTCATGTAAAAATTAGTTTTATTCAGCCAATAAAGGTTTCATAATATATTTTGTTATATATAATTTAATATGTATATTCTAAAGAATCAGAAAATAATAATATAATTAAACTTACCCTAATCTGATGAGCCTTTGTATTTTGTTGAATTTGAAAGTTTACTTTTGCGAAAAAAGATTTTTAAATTCTCACAACTGCTGTTTTACTATGCATCACTAAGTTTTTTAATCAATATTTTTAAAGATTTTTATAACTTTTTATATAAACAGTAATTTAAAAATATAACAATGTGTACTGGGCATAACATGAGTAAGAATCTGATGGACAGATGAGCAAAGTTCATCTTGCTCAGACAGTAATGTATATTAGCAGCTACTCTCTATCTAGTCTCAGGGTACTCTCGGTTGCTTCTATGTCTTATTTTAAATTTGGTGTAGAATATTCTTACCCATTAAGAATACATTGACTTGAAATTTCAGCTTACTTGGTCACTATCCTCTGCAACAACTAAGATCACCAAGTTTAAAAATGTGTGTATTTTTAGCCAAAATAAAATATTATAGATACACCAGATAATAATTTGTGATGGTAAAATTTTGCAAATGAAATTCTCTCATGGAGGGACCAATTTTTATTATTGATATACTTTATTAATGCCACTTGTACATAGTTTGAAGTCAACTCATTTGAAGCCATTATTTCTGGGTTTAAAGAGTAAATCTTTATGAGTCCTAGTTCTAACAGTAAATGTTATCCAATAGACTGAATTTTGCAGTTAAGATACCCACATAGTGAATGTTTTGTAACAGAAGACAAAATTCCTTAAGTAAAACCATTTAAGTATTTTTGTTTGATCTTCTCCTGAACCTATTTAATGGAGCTGATGCACCACTAGCGAAACCAAATCATTGAACTGCTCAAGCAAAAATAATTTAGCTTTGGTATTTATTAAGTAATGTAAGTTTTCAGTTAAAATTAAAATTTTTAATTCCATTTTGAAGGCAAGAAATGTGTCATACAGATAAAATATAATTTAGCACTCTGTGGTATTGTTAGGCAGGTACTAAACAAAGTTATTAGGATTTATGACATATGCAAGATATTTCAAGTTTACAAGAAAGCTAAAATAATACTTAATAGCTCATTCTCTCTACTTTTAGGAGATATGAATGTTAATGCTTAGGTATTGAGTTTTAAATTAGTTAGTTAATTTTTTGGTAATTTTTCCCAGTTTGTGAAAACATTTTTAACACTATTCACCTGTAAACTTAGCACATTAAAAATGAAAATATGTTCTATTAAATGGGATATTTATATAATGTTTACTTATATGTTCAAAATAGATTAGACACTATGCTCTTATTTTGATAATTGTATTTTATCAGGCATTTGTTGTTTCCTGATATCCTTTTATAGAAGCCCCTTCAGCCTATTAGCTTACTACTACTACTAGCTGCTATATTATGTAAACAATGTTATCATTTTGTTACTTGATTTTACCTTGTATTGAAATTACTCTTTATATTTAAAGATCAAAATGTAAATCTTTTGCAGGAGAAATAGCTCTTCACCGATTGACATGGCAGAGGGTTTGGCTACTGCCTCCTCCTACACCAGATATGGTTGTACGCAAACTGGCTTGGAGACCAGATGGCCGAGTAATCGCAGTTGCATATGTACCCAGTAAGTAGATAACAGGCCTAAGTATTTGGTTAAAAAAGGCTTAATTACTAGATTTATTTTAGCTTATAACATTGTTTAACCCCTTTCACTCCAACTATGTGATGTCATATTTCCCTATTCATGTAATTTAAAAATAAAATTACTATACAGTCGACTCTCGATAACTCGAACCTCAATAAGTCGATTTCTTTGATAACTCGAATTTTGTTCCGTTCCCATGAGAAAACGTGCCTAATTCGAAAAAAAACCATGCGTAACTCGAATTAATTTTGTACCCGAATTTTACCTCAATAACTCGAAGTAACAGAAAAATTACCTCTATAACTCGAAGTTCAGTAGATAAGTCGAAGTCTTTAAATACATTACCTCTGCAACTCGAAATTTCAGATCAACCCTCTCTAACACGAAGCTGTGCTGTGTTTACAGTGAACCTGTGTTAGGTCATAGACCTAGCCGAACAGGTCTGGACATGTCGCTGAATTGTCCGACTGTCTACAAAAGGCCGCAGTGAACACTTTACGTAGCTACTTAGAACAATCAAGTGACGTACCAGACAACGTGTTCTCTGCTGTTGTTGTTATTGAGAACATTATAGACTTAAATTCTGAAAAAAGCCTTAGGCAGAAGAAGATTACGGATTATTTTCAAATTTGAATTGTATGTACGTATGAATTGTAGGTATACATTGCAGTGTGACAGTAAGTACAAATGCTGTATGTAGGGCAGTACATACATTAGTTTTGTAAAGGATGCAGGTAATAAGAAACATAGTTTATTTGTACCTCTATAACTCAAATTTTATTTTGTTTACCTCTGTAAGTCGAATTTAGTGAAATATTACCTCTATAACTCGAACTATTCTTAAGTCGAACTATACGAAACTCGAAGAAAGCAGCCGTTCCCTTGAAATTCGAGTTTTTAAGAGTCGACTGTACTCTGAAAAAATATTTATTTTGTTTTTAGAAGTCTCTTTATATTTTACTCTTGCATAGATAAATAAGGTGATAGTGAAAAATAAAACATTTGTATTTCAAATTATATTTTTTAGCATTTTTATTTGCTCTTCTCTGGCAATAATTATTATCTATAACAGGCTACATTCTAAGTTTTATATATATATATATATATATATATATATATATATATATAGACCACCATTAGTCACATTAGTTAATATATAAATAAACATTATAAAGTTTTTTGTCCTTTTATAACCTTAACAAAAACAATGATAAATTTGAATGTCTGTGCCTGATAAGTGTATTGAAGTCGTTGTGAATTGTATTCCTGAGTGGCAAATTTAATAAATTAAAAATAAAAGTGTGTTAATAATATATTTAGTATTTCAATAGTTTTCTCAGGTATCCACATATTTAGTTTTTATCCTCCAAAAGTCCAATGCCCACAAATTAATTGACATATTCGATGCTTCAAATGAATGTACATTTTTTATCATTATTTATTATTACAAGGGCTATTCAGAAAGTAAGGACCTTTTTTGAATTGATCCATTGTGTTAAAGGTCTTTTCTATTATTGATTTGGCTTGATTAGAATAGAATAGAAAAGTGCTTTATTAAACCATTTGTTATCTTTGGAACATTGTAAACATATTTACAAATATGAACTTAAATACTTAAATTAAACACAGAAAATGTCTCTTGTTCCACATTGAGGTGCCGCACATAAGCCATGGTCAATGACCGTCGGCTGGTTGGCTTAGGAAACAATACCATGAATTATATACAATAAACTTAAAATCTATATCTATAAAATAATATATATATATAAAACATAATAAACATAACATAAATAATAACAATAAGCAAATAACATAAATTAGTGCTGTGATGAAAATAACAAATAAAAGTATACTTACTTTACGTCTTATTATTTAAAGCTAATTATGAAAATTAATCAGAGATACATAAATACAAGCAACATATAAAATATACAATTTTACACAAACATAATATTCACTTCCTTATACTTCTCGTAAACATCTATGTACTATAATAAATTATACAATAAAATGCAAAAGGTTGCAATGAACCTTTCTTTTCCGTTTATTAACTATTTATTTTAGAAATTAAAAGTTAAATTCGTACATTAAACCCCAACGGTACGCCTACGTATCCTTCATATAATTACCCAAATTGGGCCAATCCCTTCCATTGAGGTAAGATTCAAATTCGTTCCTATTTAGGAGGTTTTACCGAGCCATTTTTTTCTGTAGTAAGCAAAAATAGGGCAAGAAGCCATGTAATGGAATACGTCTTCGTTTTCGTTTTTATAACATAATGAGTATAAATAATTTTTTCCGGTTATCCAGGGTTTGTAATTTAAATCGACAAGCTCTGCTCTGACCTTAATGGCCCAAGACATAACTGAAACTTTCAAATTTTCAGTGTGAAAGGTTCTGTTGCCCAGGTCAAGGTCAAGTGTCAAGTATTGTTTGTGATAAACAGACGTCTTGGCTCTGCTGACTGTATAAGCCCGCCAAACTGCCCGCTCTGCCTCCACCACTTCCGACAGTTGTGATTGCAAATCACAATCAATGTCAAAATTTAATGTTTTCCCCACATTCCTTGCTAAAACTTTCCAATCTTTACACCAAAAAATATTTGTTTCTACAATTTGTCGAGCAAGAATTTTTGGTAGCCACTCCTCAGGCAGACTCTTAATAAATACTTAATATTTAGAGATAAAGTAAACATATGCAACTTTTCAATTCCCGTTTCAAGATAAATCACATAGTTTGGTGTGTTTTTCGGAAGTCGAAATAATTTTTTAATAAAGTTTTTCTGCACTTATTCTACGTATTCATTTTCGGAGAATCCCCAGACCTGAGCCCCGTAGCAAAGTATCGACTTCACCACCGAGCTGAATAATGTAAACTTAGCGCTTACTGGAACATCGATGTTATTTATCAGTCGATTCCAAACAGAATTAATTGCAATATTTGAAGCCCTGGCTTTATCTTTGAAGTGTTCAGACCAAGAAAGAGACAATGTAAGAGTAATTCCTAAGTACTTGTAACTGTTCACAACTTCTATTCGTTCCCCGTTAAACCACCATTTATCATTACCACTCAATTTACCCCCCTTTCTAAAAACTATAATCTTGGATTTATTCAAATTAACCTTCAGATTCCATGTAGTACAATATATTTCTAGCTTTTTAATCATGTGTTGCATACTGGTGCTTGTTGGAGCTAATAATACCAAGTCATCTGTATACAGCAGAATATTGACGCGGTGGGTGTCAAAACTGCATTCTCCACCCAGCACTTCCGGAAGCTGATTAATAAATAATGAGAACCACAATGGACTGAGAATGCAGCCCTGCCTTAACCCCATTCCTGTGTCAAAACTCCTTGTTTCACCCTCTTGGGTCCAGACACTCGCTGATGTGCCGCCATATAAATCTTTTAATACTGCCACCATATGTGACGAAATACCAAAATTTAACAATTTAAAAAATAGTGCTTTTCTATCAATTCTGTCGAAAGCGGCGGAAAAGTCCACAAAAAAAACAGTATAATTTTCCTTTTTCCATAGCCAATCTTAAATGAATCATACTAGTTAAACTAAAAATATTATCTATAGTTGAATAATTTTTTCTGAAACCAGCCTGGAACTCTGTGATTATTTGTTGTGTGTTCGCCCACTTGACTAAGCGATTGTTTAATAAACTTGTAAATATTTTGGCTACGCAATCAATGAAACTCAATCCCCTGTAATTGTCTACACATTCTAAATCACCTTTCTTTTGTAATGGGAAAATAATAGATCTTTTAAAACTTGGCGGTACTGCTGCCTCTGTAAATATCTTATTAAATACTTTGAAAATGTTTTTTAAAAAGGAATTAGGGGCATTTTTATAGAACTCGTATGGGACTCTGTCTAAACCTGGAGATTTATTTCTTTTCAACTTAAATAATACTTCGTTAAATTCGCTCATACTAAACTCTGAATCTAGACAGTCATTAGTAATTAGAGGTTCTGCATAATGTAAAGATCCCGCTAATAAAGTAGAATTCAATAAGTTTTTAAAATGTCTGTTTCATTCATCAACGCTAATATTATTATATCTTTCTATTTTTATTTCTAAAGTTGTTTATAGCCAACCAAAACGATTTTGAATCAGGGGATTTTTGTAAATTATCTATGGTATTGCAATAAAAAGCTCTTTTACTATTTTTACATGTACTTTTAAACACCTTTTCTGCCTCAATGTATTCTAATCTGTTGTTTACTGAACCCGATTTTCTAAATTTATTTAACAGTTTAAAAACCCTTTTTCGAGCTGCCAGACACCTATAATCAAACCACGGTTGTTTGTTAAAATTACGGTGTTTAGGAGATTGGTTTGTTACGTTATCCGCACACTCATTTTATAATTTTGTAATTTGTAATTTTATAATTTTATAATAGTATTTTATAATTTGATAAATATTTTTCTGGTTGTCATTTTCAATTGTAAAGTGCGAAGCAGTCTGACCTAGCCTATGCTGATAAGCCACACATCTGCTATCATTCCATCTCGCTCTGGGCAATAGCGGGACCGGTTTCTCCTCCTCCCTTATCTGAGGTGTACCATCTTTTAAACACAATTCTATTGGAAAATGATCTGATCCTGGAAACCCTATTATTCTAAAGTCGTGTACCAAATGCAAACAAGCCGAGGACACCGCCGCTAAATCTATAATCGAGCTTCCCATAGCATCTACAAAAGTATACTGTCTTTCTTTGTCACCTTTAGATCTACCGTTTAAAATAATAAACCCCTGATTGTCCAATATGTCTAGCAGCCTTCGGCCTTTAGCATTTGAAGTCAAGTCTTTCGAACATCTATATTCTATATTTTTCAAATCTATTAACATTTCTTCTGGTAAATTTTGTTCGATTCTCACTCGACCATTAAATGATGATTTGGCTTGATTAATTTACGGTCATAAGTGAAATCTCGTGAAGCTCTAATTGATATTAATTTTCAAGTGGTGAAATAATTTAAGTTATTTCAATGTCACTACATAAACATTAATGTAGTGAAGTCATATCCCTGGGAAATATCACTCCTCCGATATCTGGTCTAGTAACGAAATGTTTTGTAACTAAAAACTGTACTAACAGGAAATGCTGCACAGGCAAGCTTGATCACTGTCTCTCACATGTAGCTGAAGGGGTGGGGACCAGAGAGGGGTAAGAGAGGGTGGGGGCTTTATTACTTTTTCAAAAACCTCACTGAAAATATTATGAGAAACAACAATCTTGGCGAAACCGTGACGTAAGTGCTAATTCTAATAACATTTACTTACAAACTAAAGAACATAATAAACAAATAGAAAACACCCCCCTTTTTATGTTATACCCTTTTAAATAGTATTTTACTGTACATCAGTAACTGTAATGACAACATTTCTTAAAAAGTAATATTCAGTAGTTTTAGCATTACGACACGCAAGTGTTGTTACTTGTTCCTTGCGGGTTACAGTAAAATTTAATGTACCTTGACGCATGAGTAATGTCCGGTCAGAAGCCATTTGCATTGAGGATCCGTCATAGAAGTGCAACTATAACAGAAATTGTAGCTTACTATTGTAGATTATATAGTTGCACACACCCTGACGTCATTGATGTCCATTTGGCTTGTCATAAAGATATCAGTATTTGAATAGTTGTTATGAACCATCTATTTTTAAAGTCTGTAATTATTATCGTTAAGCGGTTAATTGCAACAAAGACTGTCCAACTATTTTGCATGGCATCTCTGATAAGTCTTATACTTGCCCAGCTCATGATAATAAATGCCTTGTTAACAAGTTCAACAACATTCTACATTTAATGTTGAGTAGAAAATCTGTTCTAGATAGATCTATTTACAATTGCCTTTTGGTGAGCATTCCATCATGGAGCAGCTGTTTTCAATCTACTCACTCAGAAATCTGTTCCGAAAAAGTGCAGAGAGAGCCTCAATTGAGATTTCACAATCCTTTAGTTTGGACCTTTAATGATTAATAATTCTTAGAATCAAAATAATGGTTATTCATCATATTTCATGCAGAGTATTATCATATTGATCAGCGTGA
Source organism: Homalodisca vitripennis (assembly GCF_021130785.1). Taxonomy (NCBI): domain Eukaryota; kingdom Metazoa; phylum Arthropoda; class Insecta; order Hemiptera; family Cicadellidae; genus Homalodisca; species Homalodisca vitripennis. Next base: position 71,095,963 of record NC_060215.1, read on the forward strand.
TAAGCTTACTACATTTACAGAGGCATTTAAAAGTAACATTTTCATATTCATCAGTGCTAGCCTGTATAATTGTATTTTTTAAAGAAATTGAACTTAGCTTTACATTTATATATACAGGGTGAGGCAGACCACCTGTGCAGTACGTATAGCGGCCAAACCAAACGAGGTAGATTATTCGTAACAACTTAAACCCCCCCTATTTCCACCCCAAAGAATTTAGAGAAATTATTTTTAAATCTCTAAAACTCCCCAAAAGGGTAGTTTTTGGGGGGTAGGTGTGGTTTTTGGAAAATTTTCAAATGTAAAGGTATGTTGAGTTATACCTTATTTTAAAGGTATTTCTTCGCTGATTATTTTGATGCAAAAGGTTTGAACCTATCTTGCTGCTTATGTACAGGGTACACCAAAACGTTAAAATATCAGGGGTTTGTGGGTAAATTTATTGCAACTACCTGCACATATGTAGAGAGACGATATATTTATTCAAAACTAATGATGAGACGGCTTATCGAAAAATATCATCAAATGCCACCCTACCCCAAAATTTACACATTTTAAAAAATACATAGAATTATGAAATACTTAACAGCCCCAATCTAAAAAAATCAAATAGCAACCTAGGTTGTGTTGCACATAATTAGAAAGGTCTTTAAAAAATAAACATTTACTACATTTAAAGTTTTTCTCTATCTCCAATGGTTTCAAAACTGTAGTACAAAAATAGATTTTTTAGTAATTTTACTCAATGTATTTATTATAAAAGTCAGTGCAATGTGCAAGTAAAAAAAGTTCCAACAGCAAACTCGTCTGTTATGTTTATGATTGAAAAAAATAATGAAGCCAATTTTTAAAAGAGCCTTTTAAAATTTAAAAAGGTATTGGAACACTATAAACTACAAAGTCTTACGATAAGTGCTGAGTTCTCTCATGAAACAGGAAAATTACCCAGTTATTAAATTAGTATATTTTGAATTATAAAAAGCTTTACACTTAAATAACACAAAATGTATAGGAGAAAACCTGTTGTTATTTAATCACTGATGTGAGTGCCATGGAAGGAAGGAGTATCCTGTCATTATTAAAAAAAGATAAACACTTGAAATTGGGTTTGAAAACAAATCTACCATGTTTCAGCAGCATCATGGTAAATTATTAATATGAAAATTATCAATTATCAAACTAAAACCAACAATAACCTAGTAACTGACCTCATGAAGAGTTAAAACCAGTGCTCAAACTGCAACCCATTGTTTTCCAGACAGAGTTCAATCCTTGAGGTGAAGCTATCTACAGCTCTCATTATCTCTTCTCTACTGATCGTATTTATAACCTCCCTTATCCGCTGCATCATGTCCTTTCTAGTTGTTGATCTTGATTTACACACTAGTTCTTTTAGTCTACCCCACAAGTAAAAGTCCATACACGTTAAATCAGGAGACCTCGCTGGGTAGTTAACAGGGCCGCCTCTTCCAATCCATCTGTCAGGGTATTGCTCGTTTAGAATTAATCTAAAATCTTCGGCGTAGTGTGCTGGTGCCCCCATCGTGCATAAACCACATACGTTGTAAGACTTCCTCAGGGATTTCGATCAATAAATTAGGCAAGTTACCAATGAGAAAGTTTATATAAACTACTCGGTCTAGGCGATCGTCAAAGAATAATGGCCCTACAATTTTGTCACCGATAATATCGCACCAGGTATTTAGGGTCCAGTAACTTTTGTTGTCCACTTCTCGCATCCAGTGTGGGTTTTCAAACGCCCAATATCTCATATTGTTACGGTTCACTTCTCCATTACTCCTAAACGTAGCCTCGTCACACCACAGAGTGTTTCGGTGAAAGTTTTGATTTTGTTGTAGTTTTTCTCGAGCCCACAAACAAAAGTTCATTCTATGAAGGTAGTCATCTCCATGGAATTCTTGATGTAATGACATCCTATATGGGTGCATTTTATGATCTTGAACGATTTTTAAAACAGATCTTTGACTCATACCAGAATCAACAGCTACTCTTCGTGTAGAATCATGCGGATTCAGTCAAAGGCTCCCAAAACTTCGGGTGCTCTACCACTTCTCACGGGTCTAGCGAGTTCTTCCTTTGTTGTGGTCAGGTTGAACATGACCTGTTTCACGAACTCGACTAGCAAGTCTTTGAAAAACGTTCCTGGAGTGATTTTCGCTGTCTGGGTAACGTTGGGCATAAAGAAGAGCGGCAGCTGAGTAATTTTGGAAACATTCCCCTAACAAGCATCTGAAATGCCTCCTCATTTGAGAACGGCATTTTAGAACAAACAAAACTAACACTACGTACTTTAAAAAAATTAAATTAATATCTATCTCACACCACGTGGTTACAAGAACAACTGAATAGGTAGACTATAATAACAGAGATTTGATAAGAGACTAAGGAATTGGTTCCAAAGTTCTTCCAGGGGCAACTCGTGTATTTGGGATTGTTAAAACATGAACACCACGGTTAGATTGCTTTTGAAACATGTTACACTGATAGAAATCCTGATGTGTTTTTTTACTACATTATTTAAAAAAATATTAAACTTCAAAGTCCAACTTGTTTTCCATTTGTTTCATTGGGTTTTGATATTAATACAAACTAACTTAGTAAAATTATTAAAAAATCTATTTTTGTACTACTGGGTAATTTTCCTGTTTCACAAGAGAACTCAGCACTTATCGTAAGAATTGTAGTTTATAGTGTTCCAATACCTTTTTAAATTTTAAAAGACTTAAAAATTGAGTACATTATTTTTTTCAATCATAAACATAAAGAGACGAGTTTACTGTTGGAACTTTTTTTACATGCACATTTCACTGACTTTTATAATAAATACATTGAGTAAAATTACTAAAAAATCTATTTTTGTACTACAGTTTTGAAACCATTGGAGATAGAGAAAAACTTTAAATGTAGAAAATGTTTATTTTTTAAAGACCTTTCTAATTATGTGCAACACAACCTAGGTTGCTATTTGATTTTTTTTAGATTGGGGCTGTTAAGTATTTCATAATTCTATGTATTTTTTAAATGTGTAAATTTTGGGGTAGGGTGGCATTTGATTATATTTTTCGATAAGCCATCTCATCATTAGTTATGAATACAAATATCGTGTTTCTACATATGTGCAGGTAGTTGCAATAAATTTACCCACAAACCCCTGATTTTTTAACGTTTTGGTGTACCCTGTACATAAGCGGCAAGATAGGTTCAAACTTTTTGCATCAAAATAATCAGTGAAGAAATATTTTTAAAATAAGGTATAACTCAACATACCTTTACATTTGAAAATTTTCCAAAAAACCACACCTACCCCCCAAAAACTACCCTTTTGGGGAGTTTTAGAGATTTAAAAATAATTTCTCTAAATTCTTTGGGATGGAAATAAGGGGGTTTAAGTTGTTACGAATAATCTACCTCGTTTGGTTTGGCCGCTATACGTACTGCACGGGTGGTCTGCCTCACCCTGTGTATAACGTTTATATATAATATTGTGTATGCCTGGTGGCAACCAATTAAAATATCTCAATTCCTCATGAGGATTTCATGTGTATGGTCAACTTATATTTTACAGATAATGGGCAGGTAAGTATTATACTTGCTAGTTTTACATAATTTTAACCATAAATTCATTTCATTTCATTTTATATAAGGCCTAGTGGTCAGTTTCTACCTTCTACTTGTGTATCTGTTAATATGTGGATCTATATCACACACAGTTGATCAAGTTATCTTCTTGTACAGAAGTGATGGTGGTCGGAGAACAAGTGAAAGGAGAAGTAATGCTGATTGATGTTGAGAACAAAGATGTATTGCATTCAATCACTGTGTCAGATGATGTATCTTGCTTGGTCTGGTTACAAGAGAAGCAGTTTCACAACTACCATCTTTTGACTGCTTCCACTCACAGTCAGGTAAGTAATGCTGTACATATCAACATTGATAATCTGTCCATTGTTGGTGATATTGCACATGCTGATAAATCCCTTACTACTACTAGTTGCCTTGATTCGTTTTATGGCATAGAGAGCTGACCCGAGTTTTAGGCAAAGATTGTCCACTTGATTATTCCAGGATAAATTTTCATCAAGTATGACACCTAGATGTTTGATTTTGTCAGCTGCTGTCAGGTTGGGCATTTCAGATACTGTAGACTTTTTATTCCCAAATGACATTTGCTTGGTCTTACTTTCATTGAGAACTAAGTCATTTTTCATACAGTAGTCTTGTGTCATATTGAAGGCAATAAAAGTGTTCACTTGATGTGTTAGATTTTAAAAAATAAAGGTGAAAAACATAAAGGTGTGCAAAGTAACGTTTTGCACTTATATTAAACCACCATAGTACGCCCATTGATAATCTGTCCATTGTTGGTGATATTATTGCACATGCTGATAAATCCCTTAATTTCCATAATCAATTTATCTAAATGAAGAACATTAAACATTCTATTAATTTAATATTAATGTAGACACCTGGTGCCATAGTAAAAATTTAAAATAATCATGCTTTTTTGAGCAAATTGCAAATATTTTTTTTGTCAAAAATGTATGTCTTGCTCAAAATATGATTTTTATTGTAATCAATTTCTTGTTATAAAGGAAATGTTGATTACAGTAGTAATGTAGGAAATGAAGAGATAATGAATTTAGTTTTAAAGTTGTGCATTAAATTGACACATTCACCCATATCCTAAGAGTGATAGTATATTTTTTTCAATCTAACACATACAATTTTATAAGCAACAAAAGTATGTACTTAATTATACAATGATCATATTTACTTAGGATATGTATTTTCAGTGAAAGTTGCCAAGTAGATTTTCTCTATTGATATTTCTGAATCAGGAGTGGTGAGTGCATATATAACATTTGCAGGCTTGGAACTGCACACACTCACTCTTTCTGATTCAGAAGCATTTATGTGATATTTCTGCTCCTTGTCAGAAATTATCACATTTATAGGAGGGCCATTTTCTTTTTCAACTTCGGATTTTAGGCAATGATGGCCAGACAAGTCGCAGGTCAGCAGTTACTGCAGTAGTTGATTGCACATCTTCCCTGCTACAACATCTGTCACTGCTGAGTTCAAGTAGCGGGTTTGCGCTGAGTTGCAGTCGCATAAACATGGCTGCCTCTATTGATTCTCCTGACAAATGTAAATTAAGGAGTGTTATTGTTTTTCTGCAAGCAGAAGGGAATAGTTCAGCAAAATTCATTGGAGAATGTGCCATGTTTACTTAGCAAAAACAACACTCATAAGGTTATCTACATAAACACAGCACATTCTTTGATTGATTTTTGCCTCAGCATTGATAAATAAAGTGGGGAAGATGTGCAATAAACTACTTTGTTAACTACTGACCTGCGACTTGTCTGGGTGTCTTGCCATGAGATCAGAGGTTAAAAAACGGCCCTTGTATGATTAAAATATTGTTACAATATATTTTTCATAGACTCAACAAAATGTATTAAGGGCAAATAACAGTAGTGTTAGGACAGAGTTATAAATTCAAGTTTTTAGCTGTCTTGCTGTAGATGGAGCTTATATTGGTTACTGTTAACTTACATTAAAAACATAAAACCAATATTTAAGACTTATTGTTTTGTGAGGCCTTTCGATAGCGAGGCTATCTTCTTCAGACACATCACAAAAAAGTTTTTAGCTGTCTGTTCGATACTATTAGTTTTTTATATTATTGATAACCCAAAAGGAAATCCAATTATTGATTATGTTTACATTAGTTTTGATCACACTCTGAGAGAGCAACTGTAGTAGGCACCAGTACATGCATATCCCACAGAATGGAAAATTATCATTGATGCCAACCACCATGTTGTGTGTCAACTTCACTAACTCTAAAACATGCACGTACTAAAAATCTAAACACAACACAAAATTGAAGTACAGAATACAGGTCACAATATGTCTGCAATCATCGACTAACCATCTACGACTGACTATGAATTCACGCTCTGCTGTGTTAACCAACATTTTTCTGACTTTCATCCACATTTTGAGGGTGCTAAACAGTACACACTTTAAACAGTACTTCGCTCTATTTAGAGAAAGCTACTTTAAACTGGAAGTTGCCTCATATCTATAGTTTGCATATTTGCAATGAAGATTAGGATGTTATTGGTAATTGAGTCACTTTTTTGTTTTTGGCAGTAAAGTATCTTTTACTGTTGTGCGTTGTGCATCATGTAAATGTGAGACTAATTACTGTTCAGATACAGGACAAATTACCATCAAAATACAAGAAGAATGGCTCTTTCTAATTTTAAATAATAATTCTAGAAGTCTTAAACCTTTCATGATGTTTAGCAAAATCAAATCTGCTACATAGTTCAGGTGAGAATGGGAAAACATCTCTCTCGATAGGTTTCAGGTAATACATCAAAATTCTAGAAGTTTCATCAGTCAGGAATGATTAATGTATTTAAATTTGTACATTCAAAGGTAAAAGTTTAAAAAATCCTTTCCCCCCATATTTTGACGATAATTTTCTCACATTTAAGTAATGAATAACACTAAAGAATACATATCTGTAAAGAATACATAATTATTAAACAAATTCTACTTTTTAGATGGCTGGGTTGAGATTAGAAAAGTGGTTGAGTGGCTGTCTTCACAATGAATTACTGACTCGCCTGCCAACTGGGTCTGCAACTTGATTTGCCCAATCATTTACACCAGTCGAGTTGCTGGTTGTGTATTAAATTTTTACTCACCCTTCTACTCGAGTAATCTAAATCGAGCTTAACCATCAATGCTGAACTACCATCTGCCCCACATCTAATGGCTGCACAATATTGAAGTTGTTTGTCCTCTTTAGTTTTTTCCAAGGTCTGTCCACCAAAAAACTATAGATCCTGCCTTTCTATAGATCCTTCGTCCTGGGTATGACGTTAAACTGCCCACTCCCACCAAACCATTCCCCCAATTCCTACCCAATCCCTTAAACTGCCTACCCTGTGTCCCTTCTCTTCGCACCAGGGTCTATTCTATGGTCTGCATTTCTTCTTTCTTTGTGCAGCCCTCGTTTTATCTTACTTCTTTCCTATCCATGTTCTATCTTCTTTTTCCATTTTTCTCCGTAGGGGAGCGGCCTGCCCGGACGCTTTAAGGTTGGCGACCTTTCGTACCCCTGAGCTGGTGCCAGACTATTGTCCGAACCTGGCACCTCACCCTATCTAACCGAAAACTCCTAATCCTGCCCCGACTGGGTCGTGTTGTTGTTTGCTGGGAGTGCCGGAACTGCTACACAGATCCTCGAGCACGCCCGTGTTCGGGGCTGTGTGGTAGCAGAAGGCTGATGTGAGCTAGCTCTGCCGAGGCATAACAATATACATGAACCCTGGTGCCAGCCACTTCGGTCCCTGGTCAGGAAGTGAGTAATGGACAGATATGTCGGAGATTTATGTTGCCACGTGCGAGTTAAACGAGATAACACCGGGCCCCGGGGAACTGGGGTAGGGCTGCCTGCCAAGCTATGGCTGACAGGTACCCTAGGGTATACCCGTTCCCGGTGTCTCGGCCTGCACCTTTACTCACGATGCGCTGGTAAACTACTAATTATGGATGTGGGCAATGAACCCCTACCCTACGGGCAAAACACACACTGAGTAGTAACAAGAGAATCGATTAATGATTTAGATAAAAAATCTAAATCATTAATCGATCAAATCAAAAATCTAAACTCTTCAGAATCCGAAGATGGGGAAGAAATAAGTAAACAGATAAGACTAAGTAATACAAGTAATTCAAACAAACAGTATCTTCCTACGCCACTATTCCTTGTGTTTAAACACAAAAACGAGAGCGACAATCTGTCCGAAGTGAGTCCTTTTGTGATCAACAAGGCATTAGTCGGAGCAGGCGGTTCACCGTCATCGGTCAGGAAACTTCGTAACGGAACTATCCTGGTTGAGGCGGTGAACGCTCTACAAGCTCAGAAGTTCCTCTCCATGAAGACCTTTTATGATCAGATAGAAATCACTGTACAGCCTCATGAATCCCTAAATTGCAGTAAGGGAATAGTTTTCAGTCGCGAGATGCTGTGTTGCTCAGAAGCGGAACTGAAGGAAGAGTTAAAGGATTCTCTCGTCACTGATGTGGTGAGAATAACGAGGGTCGAGAATGGTGTACCAACACCCACACGAGGTCACATTTTGACCTTCGCCCTCCCTCACCCACCAGCCACGATTAGAGCAGGATACCTTTCTCTTCAAGTTAAACCTTACTTCAGAAATCCCCAAAGATGTTTCAGATGCCAGCGTTTCGGACATTCGAGCAAAACATGCACCGGCTTAGAGACATGTAGCAGATGTGGTCAAAGTGGTCACAATGACAAAGATTGCACAAGTGGAGAAGAGCACTGTGTGAACTGTAAGGGCAAGCACTCTTCAAGCTCTCGTAGTTGCAAGATTTATTTGGAGGAGAAAGAGATATTGAAGTTGGTTACAATAGAAAAAATGTCTTTTGGCGATGCCCGTAGGGAGTATAGGAGACGACTTGGACAAACTCCAAGAAAAGACATCTCCTACTCTCAGGCCGCTTCTGCTCCTCCAGCCCAGCCCGCACAGTGCTCCTCCTGCTCCGCTCTGGAGGGCATGGTGCGAGAACTCACTAAACAGGTCGCTGCCTTGGTGCAGCAGCTAAATGCCAAGGCCTTGCCGCAAACCCAAGCGAGTAGTCATACGACTTCTGCCCCCGTAGCAAAGGGACCCCGAAACAAACAGGAGCCATTCCCAGGCCAGTTTCTGTGTCCAAGGCACCCGCTAAAGGAAAAGAACGGCCATCTAACCATTCCAAAACGGCGGAGGAAAGGAAGTCTCTCCAAGAGAGACTTAAAACCCAAATCCGATCGAAAGCTCAGGCGAGAACAAAGGGAAGCACTGTTTCACCCCCCACTCCCTCCTCCTCTCAACTTTCCATAGTTGATGAGGATGAAATGGGAGATGACCTTCAACTTCGATCGGAATTTCAAACTACTCAAGGTATATTTAAACTTAATAAAAATAAAAACAGACAGAAAATTACATACAGTTAAATAAAACATGAACGAATTTAAAATTATCCAATGAAATATTAATGGTTATCGCGGACATTTGGAAGATGTAAAACATCTTTTACAAACCAAAACACCTCATGTAATTAGCATCCAAGAGACTAAACTCCACCCGGGATGCCAAACCCCCTTGAGGGGATTTGACATCTTTCGTGAAGATTTCCCTCACGACGGGCATGCCTGTGGTGGTGTTGCTCTATTCGTGGATGAATCCCTAGGTGCCTCTGAGGTGCCCCTCCAATCCAATCTCCAATGTGTTTGTGTGTCAATCCAAGTCCCGTTTAAACTGTATATATGTACCGTCTACTTTCCACCAATCCCAGTCACCCTCTGTCAAGGTGATCTCGAGGCACTGATCGGCCAGTTACCGAAGCCTTTTCTTCTAGGCGACTTCAATGCCCACCACAACATTTGGGGGTCAGACCATTCCACACCAAGAGGAAACTTGGTCGCAAGAGTCCTCGGAGATCAAAACATCTTTGTCCTTAATGACGGATCCCCAACTTACCTGTGTCCAAGGACGGGAGGTCGGTCTGCTATAGATTTATCTATATGCAGTCCAGAACTTGCTCATAGATTCGATTGGGAGGTCCTCTCCGACACATTCGGGAGTGATCACTTCCCAATTCAGATCAAAATACCTGATTCTTCGTTGAATATCACTAGAAGACCAAAATGGATCCTCGATAAAGGTGACTGGGATAAATACCAAAAACAATTTACATTACTTGATATAAATACTCCATTGGACATAAATACTGTAGTAGAACTTTTTACAAACTCTATAATAACAGCAGCTCAGGATAGCATTCCGAAGACATCACCCGAATCAAGACGAAAAAATGTTCCTTGGTGGACAGAGGAGTGTTCGAGAGCATTGCGAGAGCGAAGACGCGCCCTGCGAAGATTCAACAAACGCCCAACCCAAGAAAATCTTGAAACCTACCGGTTCCATAGGGCAAAAACGCGATGAGTCTTCAGAAATTCCCGAAGAACCTCATGGCAAAATTTCTTGGCCACAATATCTCGAACAACTCCAAAGACCGAAGTATGGAGAAGATTAAGGTCTGTGTGCGGCAAATCCCAACCTTTGCCAATTTTGGGACTCAAGTCGGGCGGAGACATTGTGACTGATCCCCGGGATGTTGCCGACCTGTTGGCCTCCTCCATATCGGAGGTTTCAAAAAGTTCGTCTTACTGTCCTGAGTTTTTTATATATAAGCAATATTCTGAACAAACAGACATACTACTCAACAATCCAAATCCATGTCCCTTAAATATAAGTTTTTCTATGTAGGAGTTGGACTCCGCACTGTCATGTACTTCCAACTCTGCTCCTGGTCCGGATGACGTGCACTATGCCATGCTTAGACATTTACCCTCAGAGGGTAAGGAGGCCCACTTAGCGCTCTAAAATAGAGTGTTTGAGGAACAAACTTTCCCACTAGCATGGCGTAAATCCCACGTCATCCCATTATACAAACCGGGACAGGACAAACTATCTCCGTCTAGTTACCGGCCCATCTCGCTTACCAGCTGCCTTTCTAAGGTGTTGGAGCGGATGGTAAACCGTAGGCTAATCTGGTTCCTCGAAAAGAACAATCTCCTTTTGAGAGAGCAATGCGGCTTTCGCCCAGGACGATCGACGTTGGACCTCATGGTTTCCCTTGAGACAACCATACGTGACGCATTCCTTGAGGGAAAGCAAGTAGTCGCTGTATTTTTTGACCTGAAAAAGGCATATGACACAGCGTGGCGGAGAGGCATCATTAACACTTTCCAGGCATGGGGAGTGAGTGGTAATATGCTGGCTTTCATTCAGGGGTTCATGTCTGACCGTACATTTCAGGTTAGACTAGGGACAAACCTATCCAGCACAACCAATCTGGAGAACGGGGTACCACAGGGAAGCGTTTTGAGCTGCACGTTATTCGCCGTCGCCATAAATGGCATAACGGCTTGTGTCCGCCATCCTGTACACTGTTCTTTGTTTGTGGACGACTTCGCTGTTTACGTCTCTGCAAGAAGACTTGCTACGGCGGAGCGTTCCCTGCAGCTAACCATAAAGCGACTGGAGGAATGGAGTAGGCGGACGGGATTTTCGTTCTCTACTTCCAAAACCCAATGTATAACATTCTCCAGACTAAGAAACTATTTAGAACCGTCACTTACCTTGAACAGATCCCGAATAACATCAAGTCGGAATGTGAGATTCTTGGGTCTTACATTTGATTCCCGACTTACATGGATCCCTCACTTAAAATCCCTTAAGGCAAAATGTCTACAAAGGCTAAATATGCTTCGAGTTCTTACTGGGACCAAGTGGGGCGCGGACAGGACATGTATGCTACGTTTCTACAAAGCTTTTGTCCGTTCGTGCCTTGACTATGGTTCTCAGGTTTATTCTTCTGCCCGGCCAAACGCGTTAGGAATGCTTGACTCGATTCACCACTCTGCGATCAGGTTGGCTACTGGAGCTTTTCGTTCAAGCCCTACACCTAGCTTATTAGCGGAGGCTAGTGAACCAATGCTGGATATGAGACGCAAGCAACTTGCCATAAATTATTTTCACTCCCTTAAAGCCAAGCCCGAAAATCCGGCATATGAACACGTATTTGAAAATGACTTGCTCGAAGTCTATGCTAATCGCCTTAACATCTCAGTACAAGAACGAAAACACTTCTAATTTAGTGTTCACGCAGGCTTTCTGGGAACTCTTGAGTGCTCGGGCACCTTGCGACATAATTTACACTGATGGATCTAGGTCTGAGAATGGCACCGGATGTGCGTTCATAACGGCGAGTCGTGAGTATAGATTCTGTCGCCCTCTGTAGCGTCAGTCTACACGGCAGAACTGACCGCTATTTTTAAAGCATTGAACATCGTCTGCCCCAGGACCAGAAGGCTGGTCATCTGCTCCGACTCGCTTAGTAGTCTGCAAGCAATCAAGGACATGTATCCAAAACATGTCCTTGTGTGCGACATCCGTTGTGCCATTCACAGACTTCAAGTCCAAAATATACAGGTTGTTCTGGTGTGGGTGCCCGGTCACGCGGGAATTCCCGGAAATGAGCTTGCCGACAGGGCTGCTGGGAGTGCTCATGAGCTTCCTCCTTTTACTGCTATGGTGACAGGGTCAGACCTAAAGCCAATGGTGAAGGAGAAGTTAAGACAAGTTTGGGGTGACTCTTGGTCTCGGACGGTGTGCAACAAGCTAAGAGCCATAAAACACACAGTAGCTCCCTGGGGGACAGCCATCCGCGAGAACCGCAGAGAGGAAGTAGTGTTGTGTCGGTTGCGAATCGGTCACGCGCTGCTGACTCACGGGTACCTCATGAGCCGCGGGGATCCCCCGGAGTGTGCGTGTTGTGGAGTGGCTCTGAATGTTGAGCATATTTTGGTCGAATGCCGTGATTATGCAATGCTAAGACGATCTTGTCAGCTCCCAGCAAGTCTATTCGATCTGTTGGGGGATGATGAGTCAGTCATTGTAAAGCTTTTTGAATTCTTAAGAAGAACGAGTCTTATCTCAAAGATTTGATCTGAGCGAGTACCTGTTAAGTTATATAAACTTTGTCCTTCTATTTATTGTTATTTGTTATTAGTGAGGGTGGGTCCCTTTACAACCTTACCTTCACTAACTTACCTGGTTTTAGCATTAGATTGTTGTTATATTTATTATCGTTATTATTTATCTGACATATGTTAACTATTGGGCCCCTTTACAGCCTCTCGGCTATTTTTGTTATTTAGTTTTAGTTTTCTGTTCACTGCTGTTGTTTTTCTTATTGTCTTAATGTGATAATCTTCTTTGACACAGCGATCCGCTGTCCATTCTCTATACTGATAACGTGACACCATATTTTAAAGTGTAGGTGTCCGTTAACCCTACGGGCATTGATAACCTCCGTGTTTTATGCCCTTATAAATAATAATAATATTTAAAAAAAAAATGTATAGATCCTGTAATACACTAATAAAATAATTGTTTACATTATGATATCTTAATATATCAGTAATAGCTTTTTATGGGTTAGTATCCCTTTTTTTCCAAGCACATTTAAAATACTATAAACTGCTTGCCTACCTCTTTGCCATCCATTTTCTCATCAAGAGTATTAAGCTATCCATATTTATTTGTGTAGCTGTGTTAAAACTATAAGACTGTACCTACAGACCAAACACATTAATCGTTCATTTTAATGTACTGATTTTTTTTATAGTTATTTTATATCTTTAAACTTATTCAGATTTTTGTTGTTGTAATAATATATCACGATTATTTTGTATGTATCAAAGTGTTTACCTATGTTAACAATATCATTAATTACACATTTTTTTATTTCAGGATGGGTCAAGTGATTTCTTGCCAAAACTTCCGTCTTTATCAAGAACGTTTGGCTCATTGCCTGATAACATAGAAGAGAACCTAGAAGATGCCAAAAGAATTAAGGACCAAATGCAATTAAATTTTTTGCTGATCGGAACTTGTGATGGCAGTTTACATTTGAGTGTATTTGGACTTTTCTCTTGTGGTGTGATGAATATAAACAAGTATATGACAGATAATGAAAAAGATAAGCATACCTCAGTATTGAATGCAGAAATGAGTTGTGATATGAAATCATTGCACTTATTAGTTGCAGTTGATAAAAATAAATTTTATGCAGAAACTGTTAAGGAGGATAGTGTGGTCCCAAAAACAGATGTTGATGTTTCAAATCAAAAGGAAAATTTAGGTGTTGAAACAAAAGTTAATGAAGATAATACTACATCAAATGATTTGAAAGCAGAAGACAGTAAGGGGAAGGAAAATTCTAACAAAACATCTGGTGACGAATGTGAACAGGTTATTGAAAGGGAATTTAAAATAGTTATACTAGATACAAGAGTTTTATCATCCAGATCTCGTGAGCTTCATGCCCTCTCTTTGAAACATGGACATATAATATCTCTACTAGATTACTTATCCCAAACAATGCGTTCTATAATTGAAGCGTGGGAAAACATATATATCTTAGAGATTGAATCAAAACTTTCCAAACATGCAGCATCACTTCCAGAAGGTTCTGTGTCAGCCGATTTCCTAGAATTGTTATTGTTTGGTATGCCTTCAGAATCCCTAGAAAACTTTTTAATGAAAGATTTAAATGATAAAGGCATTAAAAAGCTTGGCCATTCCATTGAACTAAGCCATTCTAATATACAAAAGTTAATATTGAAACATCTTTTATCTGTTGGACAAAGTCTTGCATATCACCTAGCAGAGATGAAGGGAATGGCAAAACTGACAGATCGTTTCAAAGTTTTGGGATTGGAAGAAGAAACTGTAGCAGAAGCTTTTAGTGCAGCTGGAGCTTTTCTGATAAAAGCCACTGAAGTCCAACTTGTCATAGATGAGAGTATGAAGAGGTACAAGGCATTTTTCCGGTGGCTTTATGCTATAATTTTAAGAATAACAGATGATCGAATTCCAGACCTTACAATGTCAGATTTAAACCAACAGGATTTAGAGTTTATTGCAGAATACTTATACAAATTGGATGTTAAAATTGACCAGGATGGAGTGACAAAAAGACACTGTTATTTGGATCATTTGGGCCAATATTTGGTGAACAGTGATCTAACCGTCCCTAGCAATGAAGAGAACGACAACTTATGGCAACGGCTGCTGCAACAGAATCCTTGTCTTCAAGAACACTTTTGTGTTATTAAAAGGTGTAAAAATACATCTCTGCTTCAACAACACGACAGGCTAAAAGAGGCCACAACTAATGTTTTTTAAAACTCCGGAATATGCAATAGGAAACATGTTCCAATTGAAAGAAATTGTTGACATAGGTAAAATTGCTTGTAAGAGGTTATCTATGTGTTTAGTTGATGACAATATGGTTCTTTTAAGTATCATTGAATCAAATTCACCAGACAGCTTTCAGTTGATTCAAATTCCAACAAATGGAAACAAATCAGATGTTAGAATAAAAACTGTGTTATTTAAAACGGAAGATGAAGTTGTAATGAAGTGTTTGGATGTTCAGTTTTATCTTCCTGAAGTCCTATCAGTCCTTTTAGAAGAGAAAGATGAAAATAGAAATGCTGTCATTGTTCAGATGAAGTCCAAGACTATTTATGAGAACACAGAAGACATAATTAATGGCAATTCATTGACAGGTTCTATAGTAACACGTCAAATTCCAGATTTAGTAGCTTCAATTTTTGCTGTTAGTGGAACTCGTAAAGTAGCAATTGTTTTGTCTAAAAGCCGAAGGAAAGTTAGGCTTTTTGAAATGGAAGCTGAAGATGATGATGAAGAAGAAGAAATGGTTCTACTAGAACCTCCAGCAAATTTTGCAGAAGCCCAAAAAGGGTACTACAAACCAATAACTGAAGAAGTAGTTGTTGATGATGAGGAAAACAGCTCCAATTTAGACGATTCCTACAAGTTAGTGTTAGATACCAGCAAAACCTCTTCAGAATGTAATAGCAGTGTAAAATCTTATCTAGAGGAAAGAGGAGAAAACAACTGACATTTTTATTCCTGAGGTTAGTTGTAGATTAATATTAATATACTACATTTGAATTAGGTTGTACGATTTTTAAATGTATCTTCAAAATTAGACTATCCACACTATTGTGGTTTATCTTAAATTAAAATACAGTCTTTCATAATAAGATGAGAGTATTAAGAGGCATGCAGTTTAGTCAATTAGTTTACTGCTAGTGTTATACTTATTTTACACTATAACTTACTTTGAATCTTAAACCTTATTCTTTGCCATAAATTGAAAGAGAGATAATGTGGCATCGTTGTTGTAACAAAATCATTATGAACAAATTGAAGAAGAAGTCCTATTAAAACTTAATATGGAATGAGATCTTAAGAGGAAGTGATACCAGAATTGGT
Organism: Homalodisca vitripennis; assembly: GCF_021130785.1. Taxonomy (NCBI): domain Eukaryota; kingdom Metazoa; phylum Arthropoda; class Insecta; order Hemiptera; family Cicadellidae; genus Homalodisca; species Homalodisca vitripennis. The sequence goes on from NC_060215.1 coordinate 71,111,952, forward strand.
AGGGTTTTTTAGTGGGTGAGATTTCCACTAACCAAGTGCTCTATAGTGAGTGCTAAAAATGTATTAGCAGTTTCACACCAATAAAATAGGTAGGTGAATGTGGTAAGTAGTACTAGAATGGAATTTAGGTTGTAGTTATTATTTGTATATTTGACCTAATTAGACATTGTGTCAGTATTTTTAGAAAATAGAAAAAGGACAATGTAATGATGAAACAGTCTATATAACAAGTATTTATATATTGTTTAGATTTAAACAAAATAAAAGTGTTATAAAATTGGAGTCTAATCTTCAGTTATTTTGTTTTCGGAAATGTGGAACATTGTGTAACCATTTTCCTTTATTTCTGCGGTTGTGACTTATTCAATAATTGTTTTCTTCAAAATTCTTTAGTGAATCAATTAATCATAATAAAGACACATATAATCTTCAAATCTATATTTACTCAGATTTACAGATTCTCGTAAGAAACTATAAATAAAAAAAAAACTTATCAAAATATTCGTCAGACCAAATAAAATGCCTCCCTAATAAATAGAAATTTAACACTATTAACTTTTGTGTTTCTGAATGTAGTAAAATGTTATTAATAAGTCTTAAGTGTAATCATTATTAGCATACATAATAAACTATTAAAAGAATGTCTTCAAACTCACTGCATTTGGCACATTAGAATTGGAATGTTTTATATGTGGGACAAATAGTTACAATTTTGTATAATAAGAATACTGAGATAGAAGGTTACAATACAGTCTATTTATACAATTATAGTTAAACTTACATTTACTCTTATAATTATAATTCCACTTACCTAATTTTAGGTAAGTGATTCAGACAGTGATTCAGTCTATTATCCTATCTTATACCAATAGAATAGATAAAACATCTACAGAAATACAGCAACAACACGTTTCAAAGTAATGAGGACATACCTGTAGTGTGTCAGGTATAGCATGACTGATGGAATACATGGAGGGACACCATCTGTCAAAGAGAGTATGCAACACTACTACCGCAGCTGAGAATTCTTAGCTCGTGGCTTATAGTGTATTGGTCACCTTGTACTGTAGTTTTATTCATATCAGTGTGAATATAATATATAATAATAAAATAAAATAACTTTAAAAATTTAGTACGGACCAATATAGATTCGTGAATCCTCATTTTATGGAAACAGAGACACAAGTTGGTTTAATAGAATAAAATTATACAATTAATTGTATAAATTAATTTAAAATGTTATAAATTAATCGACAGCTTTAGTTTACTGTGACACTCATTAGGTGCATAGTTAAAGTTTTTATTTTATTTTCAACTAATATCTTTAAATTTCTTGTAAGTTTTAATACGAATATCACTTAAAAACTCTTAAATGATAATGCAATTTAACTATCTCAATTTCTTATGTTGTAAATTTACCATTCACAAAAAATACTGATTTACAGGATTTAGTAACAATCAAGGGCATAATCCCTGTTAAATAATCTCCACTCCTCATTGTGGGAGTCCTAATTAGTCTCACAACAGTTTGTGAAATTTTAACAATTTTTTAGGCAAAAAGTAAAACAAAATGATTTAAATTATAATTTGAAAGAATTACATAAAATAGTGGTACATTCTGTATTTACTTTTTTAGTTTCCACGGTAAAATTAACTACATGCCAAAATTAATTGACATACTTATCTGTTTAATGCATGCGTTAATATATAACAGTAGTATATCTTTTTAAGTTAATTCTTTTATTTTTTTTAGGAGGATTGACTGTGATACTGGTTGATGCTGAGCTGAACTGCTGATTATACATTAAAGGTTTGAAGTGCAATGAAAAAAATATCAGTAAAATTAAGAACTTAATATACTCAAATCTAATTCAGTTGAAAGATTTTTCGTTGCTCAAATTGCTTAAAGGTGCACTGTACAAATATGGTTCTTTAGTTATGTCTTCTCTAATGTTGTGCCACTGCATCTAACTGCCCAGTGTTTGTATTAAGTTTACTTCTGTGTTGAACTGGACTCTTTTATGTAAGTTGGATATATTTTTGTCTATACAGTTAACAAATGATATATATTATTTCATGAATTTTTGTAATATTTCATTTTAAATTCACTAGCACTTCACTATTTTGCAAAACAGCTGAATTTATCATAAATTTACATCATTGACCGCATTGGTGATATAAAACAATTTGTTTCATCACAATTAATTATGATCTGTTGTCCTGAGTTTTCTTTGTGAAAAATGATATAGTTATATTTCATTGCCATTAGCTGTTTGTGTGTATAAATGCTATCACTTTCTATTTTAAAGTACTTGATATTTTTAATTGGTTTGATATTCTGTGTAACTTATTTGTATGACAAATATAGTGACGTAGTTATCTGTCTTGTCAGTTCGTCTCATGAGTAGCATTGTATCGTTTTGTTATTGAACATGTCTTTTGCACCACTTTTGCTTTTCATGGTAGTAGTTTTTAACATCTTTTTAATAAGAAATTTTTTAATTTTCAGCTAAATAAATCACGTATACAATGGGTAAGGGTGTCCCTTTGTTCTCTCAAAACTTCAGTATTTAAGCTAGATTAATACTTAGAAAGTATCTATGGTCTCATCATACTTTTGGTTTGGTTAAAACATCCAAACTACTTACAGGATGAATTTTGTTATTTTCAAAGCAATGTTCTATAAATTCATATTTCTATAAGGGTTAATATTTACTTAGAAAATAATGTGTTACCTACAGTGAAGAGTTGAAGAAATATGTAGAAACTTGTATAAACCAAATAAACAAAGATTATTTCATTTTTTGTTTTCTTACTGTGTCCTATCTGTATCATGTACATTATTTTTATAAGAATTAGTGCTGGTTTGTAACCCTAAAGTAAACTAGCATTTTATCATGATAATGAATCATAAAATGAAACGTAATTAATTAGTTCATAACAAATATACACTAAACACCATTACAAGACAGGGCATTATCATTAATATAAGACATTCCATTAAAAATGTTGTTGCACTAAAAGGCTGTATTATTGCGTGAATTATATGAACTTAGATTTTCTTGTGACGTAGTTTTTTGAAAAGCTGAAAATTTGTGATTAAGTACTTTAACTACCTAATTGACTGTGTACATTTAACATTTAAACAAAAGTACTAGTGCTTATTGTGCATATAAGATCTTTCTATAAGGTGGTAGGATAAATTGTTGGGGTGAAGATTTCCATAAATTCCTTCAGTGGTGCTTTAGTAAGTTTACTTTTCATGATATGGTTCCAGTTGATTTCTATGTCAGAGGCCATGTGGAATTTGTCATAGAACTATGAGACATAGATTGAATGTCACCAATGTGCGATAAATATCATCCAACTATGTTCTGTTGAAAAAGACAGCGGAACATTATATTTTCCATTTTTGTATTTTGTTACAAAATTAAGCAAATTAGTACAAACATTTATGTTTCATCTTATGCCTTGGAAACTTGGTGAATGTCTTTATGAGTTTTGTTCTGATCACTCTGATTTTCTTCTACTACATAATGAAAATAAACAAGAGTGATAATTATGGTTACAGTGTAGTGTTTGATAAATAAACCGATTTAAAAAATGTGAAATAATTTAATTGTATTTTTATTACAATTAAGAAATATGTATGTTCTTTATGTTTAATCTTAAAAATTTATTTTCACACAGTAACAATATTTTTAGTTTTCATTCTTTTATGAATCAAACTTACAAATTAATCATAATAAAAGATATTAAAAGGCAATAAAATATGTTTAATTGAATTCCTAATGAGTAAAAATATTTATCAGAATTTTTTATTACAGTTTTTATAAATTAAATCATTGTATTAAAAAAAAATTCAGCAATGCAAATCATATGAAAGGCTATTGATCATTTGAGAAGTGCAATAATTGAAAACGATATTAATTTTTGGTGCGGTATAAACAGCTAGTGTCAAAGAAACATGATTAACACTCATAAAACAAATTTATAAACAAGAATTATTATAATTATATATGTTTATTAAAATTCATGAAACCACACAACCAATTTTGTTTCGGAATAATACAATTAAATATATAACAATGTATATTGATTTTTAACTACCTTCGTATTGATTTTGAATCATTAAGCTTAATTTTCTAAAATTTGGTTGCTTTAAAATTTTATCATAAAATTAAGTAGTAAAAGAAAAGTAGTTGTTGTATTGAAAACATGTCTGTTCAAAGTAAAAACCCGGACAAAGTTAAAACAGCGAACATTGAAAGAGATATAACAAATCATTATGGAATTTATATTGAACTTGATTTCCAAACAAGTCCATTAAAAAATCTAATCTTCCCTCGAAATATATTGACAATAAACTGCTTAGTAATTATATTATGAACTGTAGATCTTTATTATAAGGTTAAGTTTTTTTCACTATATAAACTCTTGCTTGGAAAAGTCAAAGAAAACTTCAATTTTGTCTCCTCGAGTGAAACCTTTGAAGCCATGGATTACAGTTGACCTAGTACGATCTGTAAGGAAGAAGGATAAGCTCCATAAACTTCTAAAAAAACAACTATTTGATGTACAATTAAACTATGTTTACAGAAGATATAGAAACATACATAACAGGGTAATAAAAAATTGTAAATTACAGTACTTCAAAAATGAATTTTAAAAATCCAAAAATTAACAAACTGGCAGGAGAGCAATAAAAAAAAAGCTTTTCCACTTGAAAAATTTCTTGCAAACCGAAATAGATGGCCGGCAGTGATCTGAGATTGAAAGTGGTGGACGAATTTAACAAACGCTTTGTAAATGTAGGAAAGGCAAATACTCTATACTCGAGCGGTTCACATGTCCTTGTAAAAACTCAGTTTCATTGGAATAAAAAAATGACACCTTAAAGTGGTTTGAATCATACTTAGCCAATTGTAAACAATACCTCACCATCAATAATGCCAACAGCAAGCAAGCATCTGTTGATTTTGGAGTAGTGCAGGGAAACATTCTAGGGCCTTTGCTATTTTTAATAAATGTGAATAATTAACCAAAAATTAATACATCGGGAAAATGATATCTTTTTACTGACAATGCAGCAATTGTTTTTGAAGGCAAGATTTGGGATAAAGTAAGGAAAGAGGCAATTCAAGATCTAATCATAATAAATAAATGGTTTGATCAAAACATGTTGACGTTAAATGTTTCTATAAATAAATTTGTGCCTGTCTCATTTCACGAGAGTGGTAGAAACACTCAGTAAGGGGTTAAAATTACATTCATGTGGGGATTTCGAAAATTTGAATTGTAGTTATAACAAAATTGAAAAATTAAATTCTTATTAATATCTAGAGGTGACATTTGATAGTAAATTAATATGGACTGCACATATAGATCATGTAAATAAGAAACTAAAGAAAATGATATTTGCATATTACTAATTAGGCCAAATTTTAAATATTTCAGAGTGAAAGGATTTTATATTGTGCTTATCTGCAGTCAGTCTTGGAGAGTAGAATTATTGGGTACGGTGGTGGTGTGTATAAAAACGCTGCAACCTTTGGTAGTAACACAAAAAGCTATCATTAAGGATTCACTTGGTAAGAGTTGATTGTTCTCATCAGATGCGGTGTTCAACAATCTAAACGTTTTTGATGTTCAGCAATTGTATGTTAGAAACTTGACCTATATCTTTAAACATTCAGAAGAACTTTTCGATCAAGTGACACATACTAACCAAAGAGTGCAGTTAACGTTGGGATTCATTTTCCAAGACTTCATAAAACCTATTCCACTACTGATCCCTTCTTAATTGCGCACTACTTATACAGAAATATACCAGAGCCACTTAGGATATTTGAAGAGTACACGTCCAATTTCAAATTTACAGTAAATAAGTGTTTGCTGAGTATAGGAAGGATGAATACAGAGTTGATGGTAACTCACAGTATAGATTGATTAGTTTGATATAAGTATAAGTAATAGCTGCCATGAATGTTACATATGTTATAATTTGTGAAATAAACCATTTAGATTTTAAGAACATATAAATTTAATGCTAAAATTCTTTTACCCTAATGTGAATATTATGTATCTAGACAAAAGTGTGGTTTACTAAATTATGTACATATTCACTGTATGTTGGCATTTTGTTGATATAATTATCTTGTGACATACCAGAATGACCTTGAGTTTAATGTGAAAGTAAATATGAAAAGGAAATATCTCAATATTAACCCTCAGGCGCACGTGCCAATTTTCAGCACAACACCACACACGTAGGGTGGATTAAACCCCATTTTATTTGGCTCATAAAATACCTAATTTTTTGTTTTTCAGAAAATATGAATGGCTAATATGTTAAAATTCATTCTTTTGATTAAGCCATGTATATTAATACTCGTAAAATGTATCCAATATTTAAATTTATTTGTTTTATATATGCTAAGTGTTTTCTTAGTAATAACGTTCTTATTACAATTTTCTGTTTGAATTGAATGAAACACTTGTATTTTTTATGTTGATTGTTTTTTTTTTTTTTTTTGTTAGAATACCTTATGACAAATAAAAACCAAACAAAATAATCATGTTTGTACAACATTTTAAAATACAGGGTGTATCAAAAAGAATCATCCGATTTAATACAATCATAACTATTCTGTTTGTTGAACTAAATGCGCTAACAACGTACTGTTGAAAAAATTATCTTTTAAAGTTTTACATGGTTCCCGCTAGGTAGCAGCAGCGCGCTTGAGTGAACGCCTACTTCATTTCTAGTGAAAATGGCGTCTGCACCACAAAAAGCATTTTGTGTTCTACGTTTTTCGCAGTGTCAGTCTGAAATGACTGTTCAGCGTGACCTTAATAAGTATGGTGTTGATCCTCCTACATCACAGAGCATTAGACGATGGTATGCACAATTTCAAGAAAAAGGTTGTCTGTGTAAAGGCAAGTCCCAGAGTGTCCGATGAAGACGTGGAGCGTGTCCGCCATTTCGATATGCTTGAGAATTATCTTTTCCCCCAATTGGAAACTGATTCGAACGACTTCATATACCAACAGGACGGGACACCGCCACATTGGCATCTGGCAGTCCGGCAATTTTTAAATCGAAGAATTCGTGGTCGGTGGATCGGCCGCACTGGACAAAATGACGCATCCTTACATTTCTGGCCTTCAAGGTCACCGGACTTTACTGTATGTGATTTTTTCTTGTGGGATTTCATCAAAGACTCTGTATATGTGCCTCCGCTACCAATAACAATGGATGAGCTGAGGAATCGCATTACAACAGCAGTGGAATCAGTAACTCAGGACATGCTTGCTGCAGTGTGGGATGAATTTGAATACCGCATAGACATATACCGTGTATCTAAAGGTGGACATATTGAACACCTTTGAGAAGGTATGAAAAAAACATTTTGAGTTTCCCTTTCAGCCAAAAAAATTAGGAATTGTATATGTTTACTACTGTTTGAAATATAGACATGCCAAACCGAATGATTCTTTTTGATACACTCTGTATGTTTCTGTTCAAAAAGTTGTGAATTCTTTTAGGTAAAATAATATAAGCAACAATTACAAACAGAAAGTGCCTCCCATTTTACAAGCCTAATGGCAAATATTATGAATATAATTATTTATAGTTTTAAAAATGTAGTAAGTTAATAACTGACGCTCAGAGCTGCAATATAGGATGAGAACTTGGCGTCCGTTACTTTGGCTGAAGTACATGTTGCTGTGTTCCTCATACATAAGTTTATTGTAGTTGCAGCACGATGTCTTGGTCTTTCTGTCCTTACCACGGAAACAATCCCTACATTGTATTCTTCTCTGGGGTTCCTCTTGAATGCCACTGAATCTCCAGGAAGTTAAGCGTTGCAGAGAACATCTTGATAGCAAGTGCGGCTTTCTTAGTTCTAATGCTAGCTGCCATCAGTATTTTCTCTAGCTGTGACATTGGTCCAGTCTTGAGCTGCTAGGAGTCTTGTAGCTTCTTCCATTGTGTGCCTATTGATGATCCTTCGCTTGGTCACATTGAATGTGGTATTTTGCACCTCTGCTGTAATACTACAAACTTGTGCAGTATAGTCAGAGAGTCCCGTTGTAGTTATGTTGTACGCTATGTGATCTTCGTTAAGGTTCGTACAGATGAAGTCAAAAGAGGTCGAGATATGATGAGTGACTCTTGTAGGTGGCAGTTCCAGTCTTCTCAGATTGCACCCTTCTAGAGCTTCTGCTAAAATTTGTTTCTCTTTGTTGTTTGTTAGATTATCTACATTTATGTCTCCCATTATAACTATTGGGTTGTTTAGGTTTATGAGTTTATCTAGTTCCGTTGAGATTACGTCTGTTAAATCATCTAGATTGGTTTGAGGTGGTCTGTAGATTCCCATTAGGAAAAGGTTGATTTTTTAAAACTAATTTTCAGTAGGATGGACTCACAGACTGCTTCTGATGTTTCATCGGATATTGAGACAATTGTGACTTCGTTTTTTAGTTTCAGGCTGGCAAAAGCAGCGACTCCTCCTTTACGGTGTTCTGTCCTAGAAAAACCTCCTATAAGTTTATAGTATGGGATTTGTATATTTTCGAGATTTTAACTTTTTAGTCCATGTTCTGTTAGAATGACGATGTGGGGGTCAATACTGTGCAGGAAGTGTGTAAGCCTCTCTATTTTATTTTTTATTCCATCTATGTTTTGGTTAACTACTACAAGTTTCTTATCTTCCTTTCCGTTAAGTTTAGTTTTCTGTGTCTAAAGTGTTATTCCTTCAGTGCTAGGTTGAGTTTCAGCTGTGATATGGTTAGGCTTGTCCACTTTGTTTCCAAGTCCTCTTATAATTTGGTTTTGAATTTTGTATGCTTGTGGTGGTGGTGTCCTAAAAAATGTTGGTGAGAGCATGCGGTAGTTGGTGTTAAGTTATTATCCTGTCTCAATGGTTGTGGAGAAGGATCGCAGTTTTTTGGACAGGGTTTGTCTGATTCCCTCGATGTTGATGGTTGTTGAAGTGCATTATAGTCCGATGTCAAAGGTTTTGAAAGTGTAGAGCAGTTTTTTGTACTGGGTTTCTCTGATTCCCTTGATGTTAATGGTTGTAGAAGTGTATTACAGTTTGGTGTCAAAGGTTTTGAAAGTGAGGGGAATTTTTTGGATTGGGTTTGTTTGATTCCCTTAGAACATTTAACTCAGGTTTCTTATAATGGTTTAAAAGATCTGAGTTGGAATACTGCTGACTATATCGGATCCATTTTGTGAGTAAGTCTTCTTGAGATGGAGCAATATACGTAAAGAACTTGGTATGTCGTGAAATTGCGACAAGGCAGTGTGAGAGTGAGTTGTAGATATCTTCATTGCAAGTTGAACCTTACAACTACAACATGAGGTGCTTGTTTACCCTGGCATTCATGTATAGTTGACACATCATGGCCCAATTTGGCAAGTTTTGGCTTTTCGGTTTGTTTGAAAACCAACAACAACAAGTTTTATGTCATTCTTCTGAGTAGACAAACGATCGATGCTATCAAGGGAGAGCTTAACAAGTTCTCTCATTACATGATTGCTTATCGTGATCCCTTTGGTGTAGTATTTAGATAGAATGCAGGCAGTGCTCAGTAAACACCTAAATGAGTGGTTTAATTGTTGAGACATTTTTGATATTTTGGTGATGTCCTTGAATTTTGATTGTCCTGGAATTCGATTTATGCAACCAATCAACAAGACTTCTTTAGCCATTGAAAGTTTAACAGCAAACCTCTTTATCTATATAACTGATTTCTAGCAACTTATTTTTATTACACATGCTTATTTCAAACGTATTTTTGTAAAGTATTCTTATAGTTCTTGCCTAAAAATATCATTTACAAAGTTTAAAAGTATTAAAATTAAAAAAATTGCAAAAAAGATGGCAACATGTAGTAATTATGGAATTTTATTAAATATTAAATAAATAATGTTTGTTAAAATAAAATATTATAGTTATGTTAAAATAGCTAGAGAAAACAAAAAAAATTATAATATTGTTTAAATTAATACAATAGTAATAAATATAAATTAGAGTTATTATAACCAATTATCAATTTCTTTGTGTACTGAGCTCAGTTCAAATGAGGTTATATCGAATATATATTTGTTATATTGAATACCATTATCCACTTATCACTTTGTGCCTTTTCATTTATACAGTATAGTATACATAGGTTTTGAGTGCTCTCTGTATATGTAGGCAAACGTCCAAGTCATTCCTCACTCATTGTTCAAATTTAAATTCATTATTTAAACTTAAAAATAAATTACAACAAAATATAGTAATTTTTTAAGGAATAAGAGCAATGGAAAGTCTGCTGCTCACTTAGACATGAGTGGGCACAAATGGTGGGAAAGACCGCTCTCTTATTTCTGCAAAAAGACAAAAAAACCAAACTACATCTGGGACACCCCTAACCTTACACCATTGTTTCATAAACTCACCCGAACAAGTATATATAAGAAGAAAGTAAAAGGCCATCACGCAAAATCAATACAACTAAATTAGAAATTTTGCAGTCTAAAAGACCTGCACCTACTAGTGGGTTGATTGAGCATGAATTTCTCTTACTTACTCACATACTTTAATCTTTAATTTAATTCTTTTTGTAATTAATAATTTTTAATTTCGGTTAAAAAAAAATTTTATTAGATTTGAATAAAGCACTTTTTTGTTAATTCTTTATAATTTGTACCAATTATAACAGTAGAGTAAATAGTGGGGGCATATTTTGTTATTTTTTTACTGCAATTACCCGTGGAAAACAGGCTCCGTGAGATAATGTACAAAATTAGTTAATTTTGTATTCGCTCACCGTCGGTGCTCTCGAATCACGTAACCGCGGCGATTGGCTTGAGGGAGACCGAGGGTGACGTCTTGGTTTTGTCAGTTAAATCAAACATTACTACATACGTAACCTGTTTGTCGGGTTTCTGCTTGCTCGGTAAATTAGCAGACTATGACTAGCGACCAGTTCAGAGTTAACCTACAAACCGAAGACTTGTGCCCTATACGACTACACTCACGTATCTTGACTGTACTAAAGCTTACCGAGTTCTTTCAAGAAACCTTTTGTTGTAGGAGTATAATGTTAAAATATACTCAATAAAGTAAATTGAGAACGAATCGATATATGGTAATATACAAATATATCGAAGCACCAAACAAGTAAGTGAGGAGAGCAGAAATTTATTAGAAATATCTAAATTTGAGTGAATGGATATATACAGTATCTTTTAGTTTATTTGAATTTAATAAATCTTTTTGAAAAGATCTTTTAATTTCATTTTTATTTTGATCATTAAAAAACTTGGAAGTGTTAAATTTTTAGTTACATTTTTATTATAATAAAACCTTTTATTTCCAGAAGAAGTTTTGTTTTCTTTCTTTTAGCAAGTAAAAGTCCACCACGTAATTCGTTTTATACCGACCTTTCGGTAAATGATTTGTCGATCTTTATTTACATTTTGTGTACAATTATGGCTGTGTATTAATTCATTTTCTTTTTTCTGTAATTTAGTTTTATAAGAAAATCCTAGTCATGATACTGCAAAATAAGTTATCAGTTTAAAACTGTTGACTGAAGATGGTTTCCCATAGCAAGGCCAAAATATTTCAAGAATTTAACTATGTTACGTTTTGATGAATGGAAAACTTAACGATTATAAATATAACTAAGAACTAAAATGTAGCCTTTATATACTATTTACTAGTTTGAAGTCTACTTTCTGAGATATAATATACATACACATATAATATCATACTCATGACCTCTTTTTAGTGGCACCTCCGCCGCTTAAAATATTATAAAACTTCAGTGCATTTAGATATGTATAAAAAACTAAAAACAAGAAAATATGAATTTGAGGCTGTTTAAGTGTTTTTTTTTAGAAAGAATATATATAATACTAGTATATTATGCATGTTCTATATTTAATTATAAGTGCACACTCAAACATTGAAGCACATACCTTGAAAAACATAGATAATAAAACGATTTTCTCAAAATGATGCAAAATTGGTATAAATGAATGTGATATTCAACAGTAAGTTGGTATTTGACATGCAAAAACGTTTATTTACTCTTGGTATGTTTCTCAGTGATTGAAACAGTTTCTAAAAATAGTACCAAAAGCAAGTTCCACTACGAAGGTAATTTATTTACAATATATACATTTTTAAAATAATAATATATATATATATATATATATATATATATATATATATATATTACATATATTTTAGGTATAATAAAATAATGAATAAATACAAGCAAAAACATGAACAAAATCAATCATTCTGTAGGAAAATAAAATACAACAAATAGCTTTTTAAAAAAGATTGCAAATGACAAGCAAACTCTGAAAAAATTGTAGAAGAAACCCGCCAAGTGAACGTCGTGATAACACTCCATACATTATCAATTATTTTCTATCTCTATGTTAACTAATTCAGTATACAAGATTTTATTGTACTTGGCCGAAGATTATAATCACGCAATAAGAAAAACCAGATGTTCTCCTGGAGCCTACGTTGGCACGGTGTAACTCATGGCGCACGTCAGCATTTTTTTGATACAGTGACGTGCTGTTTATTTAAATTTATTTTCTGTTTTTAGGAAAAAACAAAAACAAGCAAAGAAATATTAAAAAAAGATCTATTGATACTGGTGACAGCTATACCATAGTATTTAAACAAGTGAAATACTACTCTTTAATTTAAATGGATGCTACAATATTTAAAATTATAATTTAGTAGAGAACTAATTTGAGCAACAAAGAATAAAAGGAATATCTTAAGCTTCAGTATGATTCACTAGACTCACCAAAATACAGTATAGCCTCATTAATCCGACCTAAGTTGAAAGTCATGACATTGGATAATTGAATTATGTCAGATAATAGGAGATATAATCAAAATCACGATAAAAACAGAAAAAATTATTTATTTCACAAATAACATAAATATATTACATTACCTTAAAACTGATAATATGAATGTAAGAGTGTTCATTGTTAAATACTGTACAAGTAAAAACATCATTTTACAAATTGTTTTTGTTTTGAGAGGGATTTAAAAAAAAAAACACAGCAAAGTGAAACAACTGTTACAATACTTTGTACTGTTAGTGTAAGGTACTTCAGAAAAACATTAAATTTATCTTATTGAAAGGTACAAATAACAACATTAAAGGCAAAAATTAAACCTATATCATAATCACTACACAGTACAAGTGACTGGACTGACTACTATGGTAACCGAAATAGCGTTATGGAAGAAAATGACCTTAGCATAAACAAAATAGCTTTGAAAAACAATGGAGCATACCAGTAAGCACCAAGTACAGTCCTGCACATACAATCATGTTGAGGACTACCTCTCTTATGCTACTATATCTTATTATGTTTATATTTGCGCACATTTATAATGGTATATGGTATTGAGAAACTCCAAATAAGCTACTAATATTTTCAAACTCCATTTATTTTGGTGAAATAGCAATAATATCAAATTTTAATCATAACTGTCATTAATGATAATCATTCTTAACTGAGTCTTGATAGGGTCTTTCAGTTACTTTGAAAGTAGAATTATTAGAACTAGAACCCATTTGAGATCTATATAAGCAACAATGGAGCCTAAGGGACAGTGTAGGGGGAAGGGGTCTGAACCTCCCAACCAATGCAGTAGAAATAAAGTGTTTAGATCAGTTAGACCAGAGAAGACCTGGATAGTTTCATTACCTTATGGTTGGTCGTGAGTGCAGACCTATTGTGGCCTGTACTCTGTAGTTCATTTGTAATTTTAGTGTTGTGTTTTCTTTTTATTAATTGCATGTTTTAGAGTTAGTGTGCATGAAGTTGACACACAACATAGTTCTGATTCCCGACTTATGCATGTCAACGCTAGTGTTACTGATTTTTTGTGTCAAAACAAGCCGTTGTCAAATTGAAAATTATTATGTTAAAAACAAAATGGCGGCTATTCCGTTAGTTATTGAGTTTTCGAACATTTTAATATGATAATTTTTTTGTTTTTGGTCCAAGAGTAATTATTAAAATATTGCCAAACATTTCTGTAACAATCCGTATAATTAAAAATTTATCACCACTAAATTATACATCAATGTCTCCCTGGTGTCGGGTTCTATATCCATGCCTTAAACTTCGGATTAGGAAATGCCTGAAGGGCCCACTGGTGAGAACACATTCCGTAACACCCAATCCATTAACCAGTGGAATTCTAACAAATCCCTCTTAACCAAACAAAATTCAAACAGTGTACTAATTAAATACTATCGTACTAACAATAAATCAACACAGAATCCTTCAAGTGCGATACAGATCACATATCTCAAAAGAATTTGTTGCTACGTCTGGTGTACCTCAGAGGTCTCACATAGGCCCTTCATTATTTAACCTGTACATAAATGATGTCACATCTCGTCTTCGCTGCAAACACCTTCTCTTTACAGACGATTTAAAGCTTTACACAAATATTTGCACCGCTGAAGATGCTGCGCTCCTTCAGAATGATCTCACACAAGTAGATGTATGGTCTCAAACTAACGCAATAACTCTCAACCTCTACAAGTCCAGCTGCATCACTTTCCACCGCAACAAGTCTCCAGTCTTCCACACCTACTCAATCAGAGGTCATGCACTTCATAGAAGCTCATCTGTCAAAGATCTTTGTGTGACTTTATCATCTAATCTATCTTGGGAACTTCACATCAGGAATATATGCAAAAAGGCTGCTCACAACTTCCGCTTGATACTGAGACTCACCAAGCCCTTTAACGACATTCACTCATTGAAAATTTTGTACTATGCACATGTCAGACCCCATCTCGAGTACTGCAGCTTCGTTTGTTCACCGCACCAGCACTACCTTGTGGATGATATTGAGAAGATACGGAGACGATTCTTGCGACTTGTTGGGGTTCATCTTGGTTATAGATACAAAGAGGTCCCCATATAAGATATTGCTACTTTCCTGAACATACCATCACTCAGTTCTAGACGCTGTATTCAGGATGTGATGTTTCTATACAGTTTGATCAAAACTGAGTTGGACTGCCCTGACCTTCTAGAAAAATTAACTTCAAGGCATCGTTTGGAACCAGAGCCATGAATTCTTTCACTAAGGTCGCAGCTTTCTCCTCTTATGCAGCAAATGGCCCAATGCTGAGGATTCAGCGGCTTGGGAACAATATTCCATCCACCCTCGACATTTTTATCGCATCCACATCTGCAATCAAAAGCCGGCTTGCATCACTGTAGCTGTTATTATTATTGGCTGCCCTGCCTGTGGTGTGACTCAGTGTTTCATTGTGGCGCCTTTCAAGAGCAACAGAAAGTTTTTGAGTGGTGCCACGTGATTTGATGGTTCTTAAATTTTACCTAGTTGCTTGTTTTTCTTGTTGTCATTTAATTAATCTTGCCATGTAATATTAGTGTAATTTATCTCACATTAGGATGTTGATACAATTAGTTTTTATAGCTTTTTTAGTTATTTATTTTACCAACAGTTTTTTTATGCATTGTTTTTTGTCTTGTTAAGCAGTATTAATTATTATTTACTTTCTCACAGTTGCCCTTTATATTAGTTAAATTGATACTTCATAGTTTATCTCTTGTTATGCATTGACCTTGGTGTCATTATTTCTTGTTGAGTCTTTTATTCTATTATCACAGTTAACTTATTTGTCAAAACTATTACCTACGTCATAGTTCATTTCTTGTTTTGCATCGTTCATGTTAAGCATATTTCTTTGTTATTGTTATATATTTATCTATTTACTGTTACACATTACTTGTTATCTATTTATACTTTCTTGTTATGCATCTTACAATTCATATCTATTTGTTTCATATTATGTATTTATCATATGATTGTACAATAATATTGTTTACTCGTTGCAAATGTTGTGTGTTTGTTTTAGTCTACTAATTAATTTCTTTGGTCACTTGTTATGCATGTAGATAAAATTGAAATTTACTTGTTAAAATGGTGATGCCGTTGAAATAATAAAAATAAAAATAAAATAAAATAAATAAATAAACCTTAAAAAGTGTTATACAATTATTTATTAAGAAGCTTAATCGAAAGAGGACTTCGAGGCTGCATGGAATCTCTCCCAAGCCAATAGTCGTTTTATGGCAAATTTAAATTACTGTACGCACTCTTCGTTCGGAATTTGGTGTAGAAGCGTCACTTATTTTGGTTGAATTTTTCTGTGTTTTATAGAACTTTGTAATATAAAATGTTGTTTCAACTAAACTGTTTGAGTGGCTAAAGTAAGGTGTAATAATCTTCCCGTGTCTGTTCCTATTCTAAGGTAGCAAAAATAAGTTTTATTTCCTTTTAGTTTTATTTTTTAACAATACAAATAACCAATAAGTAGTCTTCAACATGAACCTGTTCAGGCCGGGCCCGACATGTTGGAGGGTCTAGCCAGCGATGCCCCTGTTGGCAGAATATGACATAGAAGCACAGAAAGCCGAAGAAACCATTTTCGACCTTGGTTATAGTACTAACTCAAACACTGAAATAAATTGAAAATAAACGAAATCGAGTTACAGATCACATACACCTTAATGAGAATGACAACAAATATCACAATCCACCTGAAATGAAAAGAATTTTTATTAAAAGGTACTACAAACATTGTAACAAAGGCCCCTTTGAAATTATTATACAGGACAAACAGAAACGTAAATTAAATCCCTTTTGTATAGGTAAAATAATTAGGACTCATTACTCTGACATTAAATATATTGATCGGGCTTGTAAAAATCTATCAGTTAAATGTAAAACATATGAGGCCGCAAATAATCTAGTCGACTTCCAGTATTTGTCACAATACAATTTGTTTGTACCATATGTAAGAATTTACTCTGTAGGTGTAATATTTGTAGAACGTGAAGTATCTGACAACCAATAAAATCAATAAATAATTTAGGACTGAACAACTATTCATTAAGAACCTTAATACCTTCTTCTTGATCTAATACCAGCATAGTTGGAATGGCTGCGTCAATCAAGTTTCAAATTTAAAACTCACAACACAAAACTATAAACAAATTATTTACAAACTACTAAATGGCGGTAGACAGGTTGTTAACTCTTCCTCAAAGAACTCATTGATGGAGTACAAGGGTAGCGCATTTAAAAAGTCTTTCATCACCGACTCGAATTTTGTCGCATCCATGACTTTGATATTGGCCGGTGGCCTATTAAAAAGTTTGATGGCCAGGTTGGGGAAACTGTCCCTTACTAGACTCAGTCGAGTGAAGGGAATGTTGATTTCTTCATGTTGACTGGTCCTGTAGAGGTCGTATTGTCCCCTGGTCTCAAAACGCGATAGGTTACATTTAACATATATGACACTGTTTAGGATGTATTGGCTATAAATCCAAAGGCGCTGAAACAAGGGCCTGCAGTGGTCCAATCTTCTGCTTCTCGCGATAGCACGGACTGCACTCTTCTGGAGCTTGAAGACCTCAGAGCACGCAGATGAATGGCAATCTGCGCAGCAGTTAAACCAAACGTGTTAACTTAGTGCAGATGAACTCAGCATGCTTTTATTTACGAAAGTCGGGAATCAAAGACAAACACTAACAGCTTGACACTGTGGCTATTCCCTTCCACTTGTGGACCCAATGAACAGATCATGCGCTGGATTTTCTCCTCATTAAGCTTAAGCTTGTTGCTTTTGTAAAGCTTAGCTCTGCTGAGTAGGCCATCCGTCTCCCCGATCACTCCGGCTAGCGGCGTCCCTCTGTGGCAGATGGTAGTATTGTCAGCGAAGAGGAATACTTTTCCATCCAAACTGAGATCGTTGACAGCAGTAAGGAACAGGACTGGTCCAAGCACAGAGCCCTTGGAACTCCATGCCGAACATTGCAGGGTTTAGATGTAGTACCATGGACGGAGAGAACCTGCTGCTTTCCACTGAAGTAGGATTTGAAGGTGTCAATGACCACATCACCAGCTCCATATTGCTCCAGTTTGTTTAGAAGAATTTTGTGTCGTATGCAATCAAAAGCCTTGCTAAGGTCGCAGAGGGCCAATAACGCAAAGTTCCGATCTTCAAAGGCTGTTTTGATCTTATCTACCAAGTCCATTACAGCAGTAGTTGTTGATCTTCCACGGCGGAACCCATGCTGCAGATTTGAGAGGATTGATTTTTTTCCAGATTGTGTTAGCTGGCGTTCTAAAACTGTTTTCAGGAAAATGGAATTATGGATATCGGCCTATATATCCATGTGTTTAGGGTCGCCCATCTTGAAGACTGGAACAGTGCGTGATATGCACAGGAAGTCAGGAAAATAGCCAAATCTCAGACAGTTGTTGATTGCCGTGGAGACTGGAGCCGCTATGATGTCTATGACTTCACGAAGCACAGCCAAAGACACCATAAACATCTTAGCTATGAAAGCTCTGAAACCTACTTACAAATTTCACAACCTCTTGAGGTGTCACAAAGTGCCAACGAGTCAGACCAACTTCGGACGTCCTCACTCCTGACAACGGATCCAAGTCAACTGCAGGGATACTGTCAACAACAGCATCAATGGAGCCTAACAGGTACCTATTAAAAGTGTCATGACTTTCGGAACATTTTTATGTAGGTTTAGATGAATCCCTGTAGCCATTTATGAGCTTCCAGGCTGTCTGGCATGGATTTGAGGCATTCTCAATAAGCTGAAAATTAGCGAGCCTTTTGGCCGAGTCTATTCTGAGCCTATAGATTTGTTTAGTCTCACAGTGGGAGTTTGTAAAACTTATTCCTATCTACAAGAGTGCCAGGCGATCTATAATTATCTTTCAGTAGAAGTACCAGGTTCCTCAACTTGGACAGCTCTGGTGTAAACCAAGAGTGCTCCTCCGCTTTTGGCAGAATGAGTTGGGGCGTCTAATTTTCTCAGGGAAATGTGAATTAAAATCGTTGTAAAACAAATAAAAAAATTCTTGAAAAGGCATGGACTGGATCCAGAATCCGCCATTTGGCTCCGGTTCAGTTTTCCTAATGCTAACTTAAATGGTTTTAAAAATTCATCCTTGTTTTATCTGTAAGTGAAGTTGAAATTTGCACTCCATGGAAGTGAAACATTGTATTAGGTTTACTCACCTCCTCCAGGTTGGTCATTAAAATAACGGCGCTATGGTCGGCAATGCAAGGTTCTGTAACCCTGACACTGTAGTTCCAGGAATCCAGATTGGTGACGATACTGTCCAGACATCGGTCTCCTCGAGTTGGTTCTGAGGTGGTAACAAACATACCATGGGTACGAACAAGATTTTTAAAGCTTACAGTGTGGGGGTCACTGTCAATGTTCAAAGGAACGTTGAAATTGCCTCATATTAAGATGGATTTATTAGGAGGTAACATAGAAAGGCAATCATCAAGCCTATTTAAAATTTCAAGAAAGTCGTCATTTGGTGATCGGAAAATACACACAATTATTGTCGAGATTTGATCAATTCAATACCTATGAGTTCACAGTCTACCTATTGGTTAAACTCAGACAAATCTAAGACTCGTGCTTCGATATCACTGTCTAGGAAAATGGCAACTCCCCCACACTTAAAATTCAGCCTACAACAGAGGAAATACAATTATATTCGGGATATGAGTGCTGATCATATATTATGGAATTATAATAAGAATGACAGCAGGGTTAATGATATTGTCAGGTATTATACTCATTCCAATTTCATACTATTAAACAACAATTGTTTGACTAGTGTACCTAATTTATACCACCAACAGTCAGTAATCGATTTAACAATTGCAATCTTAAATATTTTCAACTAAATTTTAAAATTGGAAGTAGGGATGGGTCCGATAGGAAATGACCACTTTCCAATAATAATAATAATAATAATAACAACAACGGTAGAAATTACATCTAACTACAATAGTAGTAACAATTACATTAAGACAAACAAAAGAAATTTTTAAAAGGCAAATTGGTCACTGTACTGAGATAATAAATAATCAGATAGATAATATTAAAAACCTGCCAATCAATAAAGCAATCGATAAGCTCTTTGGAAGTATGACTAATGCGCCTGATCAAGCTATTCCAAAAATTAAAATATGTAAAAATAATAGATTTCAATCTCAATATTATGGTGGACAAATGCACTACTTAAACCTGATAAAAATAGACATAAGAAACAGTCTTGTAGGGCAATTTTATTAATACTATGTATGATTAAGTCACGAGCAAACAAAGAATAGAATGGTTAATAAATAAATTACACATCATGCCGGATAATCAATATGGTTAAAAAATGAGGTGCTGAAACCACAAAAACGAAACGAATATTTCGCTTAAAGAAAACATATTATTCCTGTAGACGTGTTTAACGAATCATAATATTTTGACAATTTTTAATATCTACATTCTTAACACCCTAACTCTTTACATAAAACATAAGAACTTATTTCAACCTACTAATACTAACATATACAATCTTCGAAACTCGAGTTCTTTAGTTATACCTAAGCGCAACACTAAAATTTTTTAAGGGAAACTTTTTACTCTGGAATTAAATAATTTAACCATTTTTAAATAAGAACCAAATTAAAAAAGTAAACGACAATTACAAAACAAAATTGAATTCTATAAAAAATTAATAGGTTTTTAAATTTAATAAGAAACCGTTATGAGAAAAAATATCAGAAAACATGTTTTAAATAGTGGGTCTGTTATCCAGTTTCGCAGTAGGATGTCTGCTTGATGGATCCCTGGCAGTGAAGATGTATTACATCTAACCCCTCTTATACATCCTTCAACCTTATTGAGTCCCATATTTTAATTAAACACTGTTAGGTAATTATGGATAGAAAAAAAGCAGGTATTTACGTATCTAACAAGTAAATAGTTGGGTTTATATGTTTTTTTTATGCATGTATAAATACTATATTTAATTTGTTAACCATACCTAACTATATGTTCTTGTAATGTAATTGTACAACTTTTAAATTTAGAAAAGGCATGCATAAAAAAAAAGTGAACTACGCGGTTGCATGTTTTTATTTCATTTAGCCGGTCTTAACGACAGACCCGAAAAAAAGACTAAACTATTCGTTCCTGTAACAGTGTAACGTCGAAATACATTGAGTTTGAACGTACCGGCCATAATATTGTAAGTTGCTAAAATCCTTCATTATTATTGTAGAAGTTAACAAATATCTGCATTTAATGATATGCTTGATTGTAACAGTATAAGCGAAAAAACTAATGAATTGTTTTAATGTTTAAAGTTATGCTGATCAGAATGTCTGAAGTAGAATACAATGGTTGTTCACTGTGAGCTTTTTATAGATAAAGTACCCAATCTGAACCTCCCTTAGTATACTATCCAACTTTAGAATCCTCATTCATGCAGTGAATTTTAACTTTATTCTCATTAAGTAAAATTGGTTGTAGCATATGTTGTCAGGCAATTTTATTTAATTTGAGGTATTTATTGTGTTTTAGGCATTACTGAATGATCGGAATAGCACTTTTAAATATTTCTGACAATGTTAACTGACATTAGCTTCACTAGTTTACTGAGTAATTCTGAGCAATTACTTGGTCAACCCCAAACTTTTTCATATTTTACTACGATAATCTAGAGATGTAGCCTATGTGAAATAAAAAAAAAACAATTTAGGCCCCGGAGAGTTAACGTAAATGAAAAATAATACTGAAATAAGCAGAATTTTGATCCAAATGAACAATTTTTTTTCATAAATGTTGAGCTACAAATTAATTAGTTGTTATCGAGTTGAGACAAGTGCCTCCGGCCATCAGCTACCGAAGCCCGTGCTGATGTCAACGCAAGAAAAACATCCCTCGAGATAGTACCTATCAGTAAAATATCAAATTCTAGAGGGCAAACTTTGGTGCATTGCAAAACGCTGTGTTCATACAAAAAACGTTTTAACTTTTCCTGATCTTTACTTGAAACCGTGAAACTAAGAAATGTGTTCTCACACCCGTCACATAAAAAAGGATTATCGGAGGAACCACTAGCCATAACGGTACTGTCACAACTGGCCTTCCGCGCGTCTCCTGCAAGCCACTGTTATCGCGTGGACTTTGAACCTTCTTATCGCTCGGCAACCTGTAGGACGGCCTTGCGGGGCTTGAATTATATGTTTCTTTATTTCTGAGAACATCCTTATGACCGTAGTAAAATATGAAAAAGTTTGGGGTTGACCAAGTAATTGCTCAGAATTACCTTTTACTGTAAATACTAATTAAAATTAGGCTTGTTAATTGTGAGGTTAATGGCTGTCACATGGTCATTTATGATCATGAGTCAACCTTATAGTTATATCGGCCATTACGCCACCATTGGATACGTAAAATAACAATAATGGTGAAATCAGGGGAATTCGTATTAGCCTGAAACAAGTACCTTCGGCCATCAGCACCTCGCGGTGTTAGTATCATACGTAAAACATTCGGTGTCTATGAGGGTAAAGGCTGACCTGGCAAATCACGAATTTGACGTTATCAACGTATTCTGCTCATCCTCCTGAAAAAAAATATATATGGTTTTAGGGGGTGCAAATAACCAATAACATTGTTTTAGGGGATATATTCTCAAATAGTTCAATCTTTAATGTTCCGTTTGTGTTATATCTGGATATCTATTTACTTCAATGTTATATGTGGCCAGGACTGATAGCGTATCTGTTATCTGAGCGCTCCGGGGCTGTAGTCAGTGCTTCACAAGATGTGTACTATATTTCGGATCGAGTGAGTGTGTGTCAGTCATGGATAAACCATACACATAGTGAATTGTGTGTATGTCTTAGTGTTTTGTCAGGCACGTTAGGAGTTTATTTTTTGACCGAAACGAGATTATTTTCTTTTTAATACAACATACAATTTTTAATAATGAGTGTATTTGTTCGTCGCGTGGTCACATATTGTTTTTAAACCGGGAGACTTTGATGTTTCGTTGCTACAAAATAATTCGTAAAAGTAGTAAAAAAAAATTATTTTAATATTGTAATTTTTTTTTTAATCGGCCTAGGCAGGTTCCTTTATTTAAAGAATGCGCTTAGACATAAGGATATATTTTGGTTTGGTGACCAAGTTGTTGCATTTGAAGCCACAATGCTATATTTTGTTTGAGTTTGGAGTTTCTGCTCATTCTGTGGTGGAATAGTATTTTTTTCTGCCGCGAAGTGTATTTCCATTACATTTCAACAACATCGAAGAAAATTGGCGGTCCTCTGTCAGTCGTTGAAATTGATGAGCCCGAATTTGGAAGGAGAAAATACGATTGCGGCAGAAGAATTCAGGGCCAGTGGGTTTTTGGGGAAATCGAAATGTAGAGCAGAGATTCCTTACTTGTTCCTGTCGAAAAACGTGACAGAGACACCCTGCTTGACGTTATTAAAGAATGGGTTCTGCCAGGTACTTCAATTGTTGGTGACTGTTGGAAGGCCTACAACTGTCTTTGTGACAAGGGATTTTTGGCACATCCCCGTTAACCATTCAATAATTTTCGTTGACCCAGATAGCGGTGCACATACTAAAACCATTGAAAGACACTGGTGTAAAGTTAAGGCGAATATCCCTCGTTATGGTGTCTGAGATACCTGGCAAATCCCTTTTCAAGACCAAATACTTCTACCCACATACCAGCCAACAACACTTTTTTGTTGCTGCAGCTCAGTTCTTTCCACTTACACACTAATGGTAATTGTTGTCTATTACTGTCCATTTATTTATTAATTTTGCGATTTTTACATGATTTATTACCTTTTTACACTCGAGATAAATTATTTTTCAATTTATATTTCTGATTAGCTGCTCTAGAATTTGATATTTTGCAGGCCAACAAAGTAGAAGAAATTTTTAGAGGTATGACCATTTTTGGAACAGTTTCTACCTCTATGTTGATGTTTGTTCATCTCTCCTCTCTTTTGTTCCTGCTTCTAGACATATTTGCAATATTTTCTACCATTGCGTATCTGTCTTTCGCATCTCGTTATTAAATCATTATTTTTTGGCTATTTCATAATTGGTCGGATTGTTGTGCATTGTACTTTCAAAAATAAAGATATGCTTTGTAAAAGAGATTTGATTAGGCTACTTTGATTCTTATGTTGGCTGGTTGGCCTCCGGGTAGGCCACTCTTCTAACGTTAGATTATGATTTTAAGGAATGTTGGGTATGGCGGAAAGGGGTATTTATGTGATCTGAGCTTGAATTTAGGTTTTATCTTGAGGATGTTTTCCTTTTTCTCTGCCAGCATTGTGGAGTTGGGTCGACCGAAGCCTGCACTGATAGCAGGGGCGTTTCGGATGTAATTTACTAATATAGCTATTTTACTAATATCCTAAATTTATTTTCTTAATTAATTAGAAATTTTGACAAATATTGTGAAGTGGCTAAAGTAAATAATTGCCAAACCATAGTTATTTGTGATTTGCACCCCTAAAACCATATATATTTTTGTTCAGTACGAGCTGAATACATTAATAATATTGAAATTTGTAAAATTTTTGGTGATCTTCCGCCAGGTTCCAACTTTGGAAATTCTTTACTTGGATAATTGTAATCCGATTAAGACAAAATGTTTATGTAGGCCTATATAGGCACAAATATACCATTCTTGAGTATGAAATGTTGAGTTTTAGAATTATATGGAAATGTCATTAAATTACCATCTTAATTTTTATTCTTGACCGGGCATGGTTCAAAACATTTTGCATTGTTCTCTGTATGGAGCTCTTCAGTCATTATCTTAGGGTAACACAGAGTTATTTCATACTTGAGCAGGTTTTGAGGCTGGTGCCTGCTCATTTTTAACTGCCATACTGCCTGAGGCAAGACCACCCTGTTTAAGTAGCTCTACTAGTTGGTTTGTGGTTAACTTTCAAACTCGGGCATCTATACAATTTGGTTCAAGAGTAGGTTCCCCCTGGTCCAAGGAATAGCTCTATTGTTTCAGAATGAAATTGGAAAAGGGCAGTCTTGTCTGTATTTGATAGCCTACTCGTTTTATGATTTATTTGTTCAAACTGTGGAGGTCACATTTATGAAGAAATTGATTTTTGACAAATTTTTATAGAGCAAAAAGTCTTATTTTTACTTCAAAAAACCTTTTGTCATATGGGTTCATAATTACCCCTTGTGGCAATGGGAGTTTTTGGGTTAAACGGGTTTAGTATTGTGGGTGGCAGCATCATTCATTCCTATCAACACTCTCCTCTGCTATTGTCATCTTTTGTCCAGAGTTTTGTGTATATTGGTAGAAAAAAGAATTTGTTGTATTATTTTAGGTTCATTTTATATTGGAGAAATCTTTATTCCTCCTACAGGTAGTTAAGATGTTACTTGAAGGCTATTTAATTCCAAAAAATGTTAGTTTGAAAATAGTGACAAATATGAGGGTAAGTTAAATATAAACAGTAATTTTTTACCTTTGTTTAAAAACCTTATACATCACTTATTATTCTCTTAAAATTTTCAATATACTCTCCTGTGTGATCTGCATACTTTTGCCACCGATTTGAAAGTTTCAGTATTCCCTGGTCCTAGAAAGTTTGATTGTGAGTTGTAAGGCAAATTGTGCATGTGCTCCTCAACTCTCAAATTGTTTTCCTCCCAGTGATTTTTTTGTAGATGTGGACAAAAAATAGTCACAGGGGGATGTGTAAGGGCTATTAAAGTAAAGTAAAAGTAAAGAATGTCTTATTTTACCAGGCGAAGTTAGGGCTAAGAAGCCCTCTCTAACACTTAACCTGGTGACTTAAAGGTCACGGCTCTAACTGCTTATAGGTGACTTCCGAACCACCACCAATGGCCGGGCAGGCGGGCCGCTTGCAAGGACAGGATCGCTCAGCGGTCAACTATCCAAGCAGCGGCCACGCTCGACGTTGCTTGATCTGGTTATCTTGCGATAACCGCCGTACCCGCTACACTGCGCCCTAAAGAGGGTGCTCAAGGGTTTTCCAACCCATTTCTTTCAGGGTTTCCCTTATAAAAGCTGTGGTGAGAGGCCTTGTGTTGTCATGGAGGAGATTTACATTTCTGACGTCTTTTTTTTTTTTGTTTCAATAGGTGACTTTCACCAACTATTAGAACTGACTGGAGTAAGCTGCTTTCACTGTATGTTGATCATGCAGAAAATCAATAAAAAAAGTAAGGGCTTGGCTTGTCGATTTTAAATAACTGTTCTTGGTTTTTTCCACTGAAAATAGTCCTGTACACAACTTTAATATTGTTATCTGTATCAATAGGTTTGTGTAATTCCCACAAGATTTTGTTTTCTCTTTCTCACTAACAAATTGTTTAAGAAAAAAATGTCCTACCCTAATTTCATTTTTTGACACAGGTCTAGCCAAGAGTTTTAATTGGTCTTCTTTAGAATCTGTGTACATTTCTGAGTACCGTAACCATTTATGTTGAACCATACAGTTGGACTGAGTAAAGGTGTCATTCATTTTCATCAAGTCCATTTGGCTGGTTTGTGTCTGTCTTCTGTTTCTGCCTATATTTTCTTTTACTTTCGGTTTCCTTTAAGCGCTTTAATTTTATCTCAATATTATCTGATTTCGTTGGTCTACCTGCCATTAATTGTTATTTGCTGTTAGCCCTTTGTTGTTTTTTTGTCTCTGTATCTGTTTTCAAGTTATTATTCCATGCTTAGTGATAAAGTTTCAATCTATCGCTGCATTTCTGAACACACAGATTGACTTTTTCTTTTTCCATTGCATGTTTCTCTATATTTAAAGTCATGTCTGAAAATAAAACAAATTTGTTAGGGTTATATGGAAATATTTATACACATTTTTCTCTGATAGAGGGAGGCCTAGACCTATATGAAATGAAATGAAATGAATGAAATATGCCTTTATTTAAGAGGCGGAGTTAGGGCTATTTAGCCCTCTCTACCACTCAACCTCACATAATATACAGATATACTATGTACAGTGAATGATCTTAACTAATAACAAATTTTAAATTAAAATAAATGCTTAAAAATAAAATTTATCAGCTTAATATGTAGAAAAATTCAAACAAAGTTAAATTAAAACTTAAATTAGATTAATAACAGATTACTTTTTAAAGAATTTCTCGTTATTACTACATTCATTCTCACAAACACACAGCCTGACCACAAGCACGCCACGAGCACCGCCACCCGTCACTCCTACAGACCGGCCAGCAACTAGTCCTTGACCTTTGCCCCAAAACGAGCTCGACCTTCTATAATACGTATATCATCAGGAAGAGAGTTCCAGAGGCAACATGCCTGAACAGGAATTGACAGTAAGGTGGATCCCCTTCTCGTAGGTCGCTCACTTATATCGAAATGTTCGGACAGGTAAACAGGTGACTTGTTTTTGATAACTGAATATAGAGTTGAAAGAATGTGAAGTTGGCGAAGTTGTTGAAGTTTCAGAAGCGATAGCTGTTTGAAAAATGGAGTCACATGCTCATAACGTCTGAGATTGAAATTAAATCTGATACGGTAGTTTTGAGCACGTTGAAGCCTGTCTGAAAGCTCAACAGTCATGTCATTGATCACAGCGTCACAGTAGTTGAAGTGTGGCAGTATGAGAGTTTAACCAGCATAACCTTTACACTGAACGGTAGATATAAAGCAAAACGCTTTAAACTGTGAATGCCAGCAAATATTCTGTTACACGTTACTGTAACCTGGTCATTCCACTTAAGACTTGCGCTCATAGTAGACCAAGGTTTTTCAGTTTGTTTTGAAAATTTAGTACGTGGTTATTGAGTTTAAGTTTTGGTGCAACGTTGAAGTCCAAATGGTTGATCAGTCTTGGGTTTCCCAATACCATTGCCTGCGTTTTGTCTTCATTTAATTTCAGCCCATGTTTATTTGCCCAACAAGCAATTGATTCAATGTCGTGATTGAGTAGAACTATAAACGTGTTCAGTTCATCAGGCGAACAGTTTACGTAAATTTGTAAATCATCGGCATAAAGATGAAACTTAGAGTGCCTTATAATAGATGTGACGTCATTAATGTAAAGTGAGAACAATAGGGGCCCAAGAACAGAGCCCTGTGGAACACCCCGTGTTACGGTTTTCCATTCCGATATTGTTTCCCCTTCTTTGACACATTGCTGTCGCCCAGTACGATACGATTTGGCCCAGTTAACACACCCATCGGAGAAACCATACTTCTTCAATTTGATGAGAAGAAGGGGGTAATAAACACAGTCGAAGGCTTTGGAAAAGTCAAAAAGCAGTAAAATGGTGATTAGTCTCTTGTCCATTGCCAATCTGATATCATCAGTAATTTTAATTAGGGTTGTGGTGGTGCTGTGATTAGGCCTGAATCCAGACTGCTATTTAGATAAGATGTTATAGGTTTTCAGATAAGATGAAATTTGTTGATGTACCACTCTTTCAAGGCATTTGGAGAGCAAGGGAGAATACTGATTGGACGTAGGTCAGAAGGGGATTGTGGATTAGACACTTTTCTCAACGGACGAACTAAAGCATGCTTCCAGGTTAAGGGAAAGACAGATGAATTTAAAGAATAATTGAAAATGACTACTAAAACAGGAAGGGTGATTGGCAATGTATCTTTTAGAAAGGACTATATAAGATACAACTCATTATATAAAATGTTGGTTAAAATAAAACAATTTATCATAAAGTTAAATACTTTGAAAGCTTAACCAAGCCATAATAATGAAAAAGCGTTATAGACGGGACAAATTTTAAAATTGAGTATGAATGCAAAGTAAGAAAAAAATGAACACTTTGGGTTAGACTAAGAATACATTGTTAACACAAAATGCATTGTTTAGTTAAATATTTCATTTAGTATTGCTCAAGTTTCTTACCTTTCTTGTTATGGACAGGACTTTTGGGAAGCCTTTACAACATTGTAAACTTCCAATTTTCTGATCATCAACTTGATCAAAACTAGTATGTCAGTGTAAAGGGTTAATAAGGGTTTTCCTCCAAATGTTAGCAAACAGCTGATCAAGGTGTTCTTATATATTTTTGTTAAATCACCTATAATTTCGCATCTGAAAAGGCTAACAGGAACATGTTAATTAAGAGTGCAAAAATTTGTAAAACCAACAATACTTATAAAAATAGTTATTGATTCTGCCAGCTCCGATTTTTCTCTTAATAATAATACTAAAACTGAAAGTATAAAAATATATTTAAAATTTTATATCTAGGATTACTTTTCCATGAAATGGCTGATTTAGTGAAGTTATTGAGACATTATGTTTTTGTTCTTTTAGGGGTTAAGATTGTTCAACGGATTTGAAAATACTCATAAAAATGTCAGGACATATAATTCGCCAACTTGAAGAACGACATGTTGCCATCAAAGTTGATTTGATGGTATGGTCTAACAAGATGGACCTTCTAGCTCTTTCCAACAGTAAAGGTAAGCCTTTTCTGTTTTACAGATTCTATATATTTTTACTCTTTGGTTGTCTGTAATACCTTAACCCTCCAGGATATATATTTTCACCCATGGTGATGGGCCAGTTTGACTTAATTGTGAAAATTCTCATGTAAAAATTAGTTTTATTCAGCCAATAAAGGTTTCATAATATATTTTGTTATATATAATTTAATATGTATATTCTAAAGAATCAGAAAATAATAATATAATTAAACTTACCCTAATCTGATGAGCCTTTGTATTTTGTTGAATTTGAAAGTTTACTTTTGCGAAAAAAGATTTTTAAATTCTCACAACTGCTGTTTTACTATGCATCACTAAGTTTTTTAATCAATATTTTTAAAGATTTTTATAACTTTTTATATAAACAGTAATTTAAAAATATAACAATGTGTACTGGGCATAACATGAGTAAGAACCTGATGGACAGATGAGCAAAGTTCATCTTGCTCAGACAGTAATGTATATTAGCAGCTACTCTCTATCTTGTCTCAGGGTACTCTCGGTTGCTTCTATGTCTTATTTTAAATTTGGTGTAGAATATTCTTACCCATTAAGAATACATTGACTTGAAATTTCAGCTTACTTGGTCACTATCCTCTGCAACAACTAAGATCACCAAGTTTAAAAATGTGTGTATTTTTAGCCAAAATAAAATATTATAGATACACCAGATAATAATTTGTGATGGTGAAATTTTGCAAATGAAATTCTCTCATGGAGGGACCAATTTTTATTATTGATATACTTTATTAATGCCACTTATACATAGTTTGAAGTCAACTCATTTGAAGCCATTATTTCTGGGTTTAAAGAGTAAATCTTTATGAGTCCTAGTTCTAACAGTAAATGTTATCCAATAGACTGAATTTTGCAGTTAAGATACCCACATAGTGAATGTTTTGTAACAGAAGACAAAATTCCTTAAGTAAAACCATTTAAGTATTTTTGTTTGATCTTCTCCTGAACCTATTTAATGGAGCTGATGCACCACTAGCGAAACCAAATCATTGAACTGCTCAAGCAAAAATAATTTAGCTTTGGTATTTATTAAGTAATGTAAGTTTTCAGTTAAAATTAAAATTTTTAATTCCATTTTGAAGGCAAGAAATGTGTCATACAGATAAAATATAATTTAGCACTCTGTGGTATTGTTAGGCAGGCACTAAACAAAGTTATTAGGATTTATGACATGCAAGATATTTCAAGTTTACAAGAAAGCTAAAATAATACTTAATAGCTAATTCTCTCTACTTTTAGGAGATATGAATGTTAATGCTTAGGTATTGAGTTTTAAATTAGTTAGTTAATTTTTTGGTAATTTTTCCCAGTTTGTGAAAACATTTTTAACACTATTCACCTGTAAACTTAGCACATTAAAAATGAAAATATGTTCTATTAAATGGGATATTTATATAATGTTTACTTATATGTTCAAAATAGATTAGACACTATGCTCTTATTTTGATAATTGTATTTTATCAGGCATTTGTTGTTTCCTGATATCCTTTTATAGAAGCCCCTTCAGCCTATTAGCTTACTACTACTACTAGCTGCTATATTATGTAAACAATGTTATCATTTTGTTACTTGATTTTACCTTGTATTGAAATTACTCTTTATATTTAAAGATCAAAATGTAAATCTTTTGCAGGAGAAATAGCTCTTCACCGATTGACATGGCAGAGGGTTTGGCTACTGCCTCCTCCTACACCAGATATGGTTGTACGCAAACTGGCTTGGAGACCAGATGGCCGAGTAATCGCAGTTGCATATGTACCCAGTAAGTAGATAACAGGCCTAAGTATTTGGTTAAACAAGGCTTAATTACTAGATTTATTATTTTAGCTTGTAACATTGTTTAACCCCTTTCACTCCAACTATGTGATGTCATATTTCCCTATTCATGTAATTTAAAAATAAAATTACTATACAGTCGACTCTCGATAACTCGAACCTCAATAAGTCGAATTCTTTGATAACTCGAATTTTTTTCCGTTCCCTTGAGAAAACGTGCCTAATTCGAAAAAAAAAACCATGTGTAACTCGAATTAATTTTGTACCCGAATTTTACCTCAATAACTCGAAGTAACAGAAAAATTACCTCTATAACTCGAAGTTCAGTAGATAAGTCGAAGTCTTTAAATACGTTACCTCTACAACTCGAAATTTCAGATCAACCCTCTCTAACACGAAGCTGTGCTGTGTTTACAGCGAACCTGTGTTAGGTCATAGACCTAGCCGAACAGGTCTGGACATGTCGCTGAATTGTCCGACTGTCTACAAAAGGCCGCAGTGAACACTTTACGTAGCTACTTAGAACAATCAAGTGACGTACCAGACAACGTGATCTCTGCTGTTGTTGTTATTGAGAACATTATAGACTTAAATTCTGAAAAAAGCCTTAGGCAGAAGAAGATTACGGATTATTTTCAAATTTGAATTGTATGTACGTATGAATTGTAGGCATACATTGCAGTGTGACAGTAAGTACAAATGCTGTATGTAGTTACAGTACATACATTAGTTTTGTAAAGGATGCAGGTAATAAAAAACATAGTTTATTTGTACCTCTATAACTCGAATTTTATTTTGTTTACCTCTGTAAGTCGAATTTAGTGAAATATTACCTCTATAACTCGAACTATTCTTAAGTCGAACTATACGTAACTCGAAGAAAGCAGCCGTTCCCTTGAAATTCTTGTTATCAAGAGTCGACTGTACTCTGAAAAAATATTTATTTTGTTTTTAGAAGTCTCTTTATATTTTACTCTTGCATAGATAAATAAGGTGATAATGAAAAATAAAACATTTGTATTTCTAATTATATTTTTTAGCATTTTTATTTGCTCTTCTCTGGCAATAATTATGATCTATAACAGGCTACATTCTAAGTTTTATATATATATATATATATATATATATATATATATATATATATATATATATATATAGACCACCATTAGTCACACTAGTTAATATATAAATAAACATTATAAAGTTTTTTGTCCTTTTATAACCTTAACAAAAACAATGATAAATTTGAATGTCTGTGCCTGATAAGTATTGAAGTCGTTGTGAATTGTATTCCTGAGTGGCAAATTTAATAAATTAAAAATAAAAGTGTGTTAATAATATATTTAGTATTTCAATAGTTTTCTCAGGTATCCACATATTTAGTTTTTATCCTCCAAAAGTCCAATGCCCACAAATTAATTGACATATTCGATGCTTCAAATGAATGTACATTTTTTATCATTATTTATTATTACAAGGGCTATTCAGAAAGTAAGGACCTTTTTTGAATTGATCCATTGTGTTAAAGGTCTTTTCTATTATTGATTTGGCTTGATTAGAATAGAATAGAAAAGTGCTTTATTAAACCATTTGTTATCTTTGGAACATTGTAAACATATTTACAAATATGAACTTAAATACTTAAATTAAACACAGAAAATGTCTCTTGTTCCACATTGAGGTGCCGCACATAAGCCATGGTCAATGACCGTCGGCTGGTTGGCTTAGGAAACAATACCATGAATTATATACAATAAACTTAAAATCTATATCTATAAAATAATATATATATATATATATATATATATATATATATAAAACATAATAAACATAACATAAATAATAACAATAAGCAAATAACATAAATTAGTGCCGTGATGAAAATAACAAATAAAAGTATACTTTACGTCTTATTATTTATAGCTAATTATGAAAATTAATCAGAGATACATAAATCCAAGCAACATATAAAATATACAATTTTACACAAACACATAATATTCACTTGCTTATACTTCTCGTAAACATCTATATACTATAATAAATTATGCAATAAAATGCAAAAGGTTGCAATGAACCTTTCTTTTCCGTTTATTAACTATTTATTTTTGAAATTAAAAGTTAAATTCGTACATTAAACCCCAACGGTACGCCTACGTATCCTTCATATAATTACCCAAATTGGGCCAATCCCTTCCATTGAGGTAAGATTCAAATTCGTTCCTATTTAGGAGGTTTTACCGAGCCATTTTTTCTGTAGTAAGCAAAAATAGGGCAAGAAGCCATGTAATGGAATACGTCTTCGTTTTCGTTTTTATTACATAATGAGTATAAATAATTTTTTCTGGTTATCCAGGGTTTGTAATTTAAATCGACAAGCTCTGCTCTGACCTTAATGGCCCAAGACATAACTGAAACTTTCAAATTTTCAGTGTGAAAGGTTCTGTTACCCAGGTCAAGGTCAAGTGTCAAGTATTGTTTGTGATAAACAGACGTCTTGGCTCTGCTGACTGTATAAGCCCACCAAACTCCCGCTCTGCCTCCACCACTTCTGACAGTTGTGATTGCAAATCACAATCAATGTCAAAATTTAATGTTTTCCCCACATTCCTTGCTAAAATTTTCCAATCTTTACATAAAAAAATATTTGTTTCTACAATTTGTCGAGCAAGAATTTTTGGTAGCCACTCCTCAGGCAGACTCTTAATAAATACTTAATATTTAGAGATAAAGTAAACATATGAAACTTTTCAATTCCCGTTTCAAGATAAATCACATAGTTTGGTGTGTTTTTCGGAAGTCGAAATAATTTTTTATTAAAGTTTTTCTGCACTGATTCTACGTATTCATTTTCGGAGAATCCCCAGACCTGAGCCCCGTAGCAAAGTATCGACTTCACCACCGAGCTGAATAATGTAAACTTAGCGCTTACTGGAACATCGATGTTATTTATCAGTCGATTCCAAACAGAATTAATTGCAATATTTGAAGCCCTGGCTTTATCTTTGAAGTGTTCAGACCAAGAAAGAGACAATGTAAGAGTAATTCCTAAGTACTTGTAACTGTTCACAACTTCTATTCGTTCCCCGTTAAACCACCATTTATCATTACCACTCAATTTACCCCCCTTTCTAAAAACTATAATCTTGGATTTATTCAAATTAACCTTCAGATTCCATGTAGTACAATATATTTCTAGCTTTTTAATCATGTGTTGCATACTGGTGCTTGTTGGAGCTAATAATACCAAGTCATCTGTATACAGCAGAATATTGACGCGGTGGGTGTCAAAACTGCATTCTCCACCCAGCACTTCCGGAAGCTGATTAATAAATAATGAGAACCACAATGGACTGAGAATGCAGCCCTGCCTTAACCCCATTCCTGTGTCAAAACTCCTTGTTTCACCCTCTTGGGTCCAGACACTCGCTGATGTGCCGCCATATAAATCTTTTAATACTGCCACCATATGTGACGAAATACCAAAATTTAACAATTTAAAAAATAGTGCTTTTCTATCAATTCTGTCGAAAGCGGCGGAAAAGTCCACAAAAAAACAGTATAATTTTCCTTTTTCCATAGCCAATCTTAAATGAATCATACTAGTTAAACTAAAAATATTATCTATAGTTGAATAATTTTTTCTGAAACCAGCCTGGAACTCTGTGATTATTTGTTGTGTGTTCGCCCACTTGACTAAGCGATTGTTTAATAAACTTGTAAATATTTTGGCTACGCAATCAATGAAACTCAATCCCCTGTAATTGTCTACACATTCTAAATCACCTTTCTTGTGTAATGGGAAAATAATAGATCTTTTAAAACTTGGCGGTACTGCTGCCTCTGTAAATATCTTATTAAATACTTTGAAAATGTTTTTTAAAAAGGAATTAGGGGCATTTTTATAGAACTCGTATGGGACTCTGTCTGGAGATTTATTTCTTTTCAACTTAAATAATACTTCGTTAAATTCGCTCATACTAAACTCTGAATCTAGACAGTCATTAGTAATTAGAGGTTCTGCATAATGTAAAGATCCCACTAATAAAGTAGAATTCAATAAGTTTTTAAAATGTCTGTTTCATTCATCAACGCTAATATTATTATATATCTTTCTATTTTTATTTCTAAAGTTGTTTATAGCCAACCAAAACGATTTTGAATCAGGGGATTTTTGTAAATTATCTATGGTATTGCAATAAAAAGCTCTTTTACTATTTTTACATGTACTTTTAAACACCTTTTCTGCCTCAATGTATTCTAATCTGTTGTTTACTGAACCCGATTTTCTAAATTTATTTAACAGTTTAAAAACCCTTTTTCGAGCTGCCAGACACCTATAACCAAACCACGGTTGTTTGTTAAAATTACGGTGTTTAGGAGATTGGTTTGTTACGTTATCCGCACACTCATTAATGTATTTTATAATTTGATAAATATTTTTCTGGTTGTCATTTTCAATTGTAAAGTGCGAAGCAGTCTGACCTAGCCTACGCTGATAAGCCACACATCTGCTATCATTCCATCTCGCTCTGGGCAATAGCGGGACCGGTTTCTCCTCCTCCCTTATCTGAGGTGTACCATCTTTTAAACACAATTCTATTGGAAAATGATCTGATCCTGGAAACCCTATTATTCTAAAGTCGTGTACCAAATGCAAACAAGCCGAGGACACCGCCGCTAAATCTATAATCGAGCTTCCCATAGCATCTACAAAAGTATACTGTCTTTCTTTGTCACCTTTATATCTACCGTTTAAAATAATAAACCCCTGATTGTCCAATATGTCTAGCAGCCTTCGGCCTTTAGCATTTGAAGTCAAGTCTTTCGAACATCTATATTCTATATTTTTCAAATCTATTAACATTTCTTCTGGTAAATTTTGTTCGATTCCCACTCGACCATTAAATGATGATTTGGCTTGATTAATTTACGGTCATAAGTGAAATCTCGTGAAGCTCTAATTGATATTAATTTTCAAGTGGTGAAATAATTTAAGTTTTCAATGTCACTACATAAACATAAATGTAGTGAAGTCATATCCCTGGGAAATATCACTCCTCCGATATCTGGTCTAGTAACAAAATGTTTTGTAACTAAAAACTGTACTAACAGGAAATGCTGCTCAGGCAAGCTTGATCACTGTCTCTCACATGTAGCTGAAGGGGTGGGGACCAGAGAGGGGTAAGAGAGGGTGGGGGCTTTGTTACTTTTTCAAAAACCTCACCGAAAATATTATGAGAAACAACAATCTTGGCGAAACCGTGACGTAAGTGCTAATTCTAATAACATTTACTTACAAACTAAAGAACATAATAAACAAATAGAAAACACCCCCCTTTTTATGTTATACCCTTTTAAATAGTATTTTACTGTACATCAGTAACTGTAATGACAACATTTCTTAAAAAGTAATATTCAGTAGTTTTAGCATTACGACACGCAAGTGTTGTTACTTGTTCCTTGCGGGTTACAGTAAAATTTAATGTACCTTGACGCATGAGTAATGTCCGGTCAGTAGCCATTTGCATTGAGGATCCGTCATAGAAGTGCAACTATAACAGAAATTGTAGCTTACTATTGTACAGTAGATTATATAGTTGCACACACCCTGACGTCATTGATGTCCATTTGGCTTGTCATAAAGATATCAGTATTTGAATAGTTGTTATGAACCATCTATTTTTAAAGTCTGTAATTATTATCGTTAAGCGGTTAATTGCAACAAAGACTGTCCAACTATTTTGCATGGCATCTCTGATAAGTCTTATACTTGCCCAGCTCATGATAATAAATGCCTTGTTAACAAGTTCAACAACATTCTACATTTAATGTTGAGTAGAAAATCTGTTCTAGATCTGTTTACAATTGCCTTTTGGTGAGCATTCCATCATGGAGCAGCTGTTTTCAATCTGTACTCTCTCAGAAATCTGTTCCGAAAAAGTGCAGAGAGAGCCTCAATTGAGATTTCACAATCCTTTAGTTTGGACTTTTAATGATTAATAATTCTTAGAATCAAAATAATGGTTATTCATCATATTTCATGCAGAGTATTATCATATTGATCAGCGTGATAAGCTTACTACATTTACAGAGGCATTTAAAAGTAACATTTTCATATTCATCAGTGCTAGCCTGTATAATTGTATTTTTTAAAGAAATTGAACTTAGCTTTACATTTATATATACAGGGTGAGGCAGACCACCTGTGCAGTACGTATAGCGGCCAAACCAAACGAGGTAGATTATTCGTAACACTTAAACCCCCTATTTCCACCCCAAAGAATTTAGAGAAATTATTTTTAAATCTCTAAAACTCCCCAAAAGGGTAGTTTTGGGGGGGTAGGTGTGGTTTTTGGAAAATTTTCAAATGTAAAGGTATGTTGAGTTATAATATATATTTTAAAGGTATTTCTTCGCTGATTATTTTGATGCATAAAGTTTGAACCTATCTTGCTGCTTATGTACAGGGTTCACCAAAACGTTAAAATATCAGGGGTTTGTGGGTAAATTTATTGCAACTACCTGCACATATGTAGAGAGATGATATTTTTATTCAAAACTAATGATGAGACGGCTTATCGAAAAATATCATCAAATGCCACCCTACCCCAAAATTTACACATTTTAAAAATACATAGAATTATGAAATACTTAACAGCCCCAATCTAAAAAAAATCAAATAGCAACCTAGGTTGTGTTGCACATAATTAGAAAGGTCTTTAAAAAATAAACATTTACTACATTTAAAGTTTTTCTCTATCTCCAATGGTTTCAAAACTGTAGTACAAAAATAGATTTTTTAGTAATTTTACTCAATGTATTTATTATAAAAGTCAGTGCAATGTGCAAGTAAAAAAAGTTCCAACAGCAAACTCGTCTGTTATGTTTATGATTGAAAAAAATAATGTAGCCAATTTTTAAAAGTCTTTTAAAATTTAAAAAGGTATTGGAACACTATAAACTACAAAGTCTTACGATAAGTGCTGAGTTCTCTCATGAAACAAGAAAATTACCCAGTTATTAAATTAGTATATTTTGAATTATAAAAAGCTTTACACTTAAATTACACAAAATGTATAGGAGAAAACCTGTTATTTAATCACTGATGTGAGTGCCATGGAAGGAAGGAGTATCCTGTCATTATTAAAAAAAGATAAACACTTGAAATTGGGTTTGAAAACAAATCTACCATGTTTCGGCAGCATCATGGTAAATTATTAATATGAAAATTATCAATTATCAAACTAAAACCAACAATAACCTAGTAACTGACCTCATGAAGAGTTAAAACCGGTGCTCAAACTGCAACCCATTGTTTTCCAGACAGAGTTCAATCCTTGAGGTGAAGCTATCTACAGCTCTCATTATCTCTTCTCTACTGATCGTATTTATAACCTCCCTTATCCGCTGCATCATGTCCTTTCTAGTTGTTGATCTTGATTTACACACTAGTTTTTTTAGTCTACCCCACAAGTAAAAGTCCATACACGTTAAATCAGGAGACCTCGCTGGGTAGTTAACAGGGCCGCCTCTTCCAATCCATCTGTCAGGGTATTGCTCGTTTAGAATTAATCTAAAATCTTCGGCGTAGTGTGCTAGTGCCCCATCGTGCATAAACCACATGCGTTGTAAGACTTCCTCAGGGATTTCGATCAATAAATTAGGCAAGTTACCAATGAGAAAGTTTATATAAACTACTCGGTCTAGGCGATCGTCAAAGAATAATGGCCCTACAATTTTGTCACCGATAATATCGCACCAGGTATTTAGGGTCCAGTAACTTTTGTTGTCCACTTCTCGCATCCAGTGTGGGTTTTCAAACGCCCAATATCTCATATTGTTACGGTTCACTTCTCCATTACTCCTAAACGTAGCCTCGTCACACCACAGAGTGTTTCGGTGAAAGTTTTGATTTTGTTGTAGTTTTCTCGAGCCCACAAACAAAAGTTCATTCTATGAAGGTAGTCATCTCCATGGAGTTCTTGATGTAATGACATCCTATATGGGTGCATTTTATGATCTTGAACGATTTTTAAAACAGATCTTTGACTCATACCAGAATCAACAGCTACTCTTCGTGTAGAATCATGCGGATTCAGTTCAAAGGCTGCCAAAACTTCGAGTGCCCTACCACTTCTCACGGGTCTAGCAAGTTCTTCCTTTGTTGTGGTCAGGTTGAACATGACCTGTTTCACGAACTCGACTAGCAAGTCTTTGAAAAACGTTCCTGGAGTGATTTTCGCTGTCTGGGTAACGTTGGGCATAAAGAAGAGCGGCAGCTGAGTAATTTTGGAAACACTCCCCTAACAAGCATCTGAAATGCCTTCTCATTTGAGAACGGCATTTTAGAACAAACAAAACTAACACTACGTACTTTAAAAAAATTAAATTAACATCTATCTCACACCACGTGGTCACAAGAACAACTGAATAGGTAGACTATAATAACAGAGATTAGATAAGAGACTAAGGAATTGGTTCTAAAGTTCTTCCAGGGGCAACTCGTGTATTTGGGATTGTTTAAAACAAGAACACCACGGTTAGATTGCTTTTGAAACATGTTACACTGATAGAAATCCTGATGTGTTTTTTACTACATTATTTAAAAAAATATTAAACTTCAAAGTCCAACTTGTTGTTTTCCATTTGTTTTATTGGGTTTTGATATTAATACAAACTAACTTAGTAAAATTATTAAAAAATGTATTTTTGTTTTTTTAAAGACCTTTCTAATTATGTGCAACACAACCTAGGTTGCTATTTGATTTTTTTTAGATTGGGGTTGTTAAGTATTTCATAATTCTATGTATTTTTAAAATGTGTAAATTTTGGGGTGGCATTTGATGATATTTTTCGATAAGCCGTCTCATCATTAGTTATGAATAAAAATAATCGTCTCTCTACATATGTGCAGGTAGTTGCAATAAATTTACCCACAAACCCCTGATTTTTTAACGTTTTGGTGTACCCTGTACATAAGCGGCAAGATAGGTTCAAATTTTTTGCATCAAAATAATCAGTGAAGAAATACCTTTAAAATAAGGTATAACTCAACATACCTTTACATTTGAAAATTTTCCAAAAACCACACCTACCCCCCAAAAACTACCCTTTTGGGGAGTTTTAGAGATTTAAAAATAATTTCTCTAAATTCTTTGGGATGGAAATAAGGGGGTTTAAGTTGTTACAAATAATCTACCTCGTTTGGTTTGGCCGCTATACGTACTGCACGGGTGGTCTGCCTCACCCTGTGTATAACGTTTATATATAATATTGTGTATGCCTGGTGGCAACCAATTAAAATATCTCAATTCCTCATGAGGATTTCATGTGTATGGTCAACTTATATTTTACAGATAATGGGCAGGTAAGTATTATACTTGCTAGTTTTACATAATTTTAACCATAAATTCATTTCATTTCATTTTATATAAGGCCTAGTGGTCAGTTTCTACCTTCTACTTGTGCATCTGTTAATATGTGGATCTATATATCACACACAGTTGATCAAGTTATCTTCTTGTACAGAAGTGATGGTGGTCGGAGAACAAGTGAAAGGAGAAGTAATGCTGATTGATGTTGAGAACAAAGATGTATTGCATTCAATCACTGTGTCAGATGATGTATCTTGCTTGGTCTGGTTACAAGAGAAGCAGTTTCACAACTACCATCTTTTGACTGCTTCCACTCACAGTCAGGTAAGTAATGCTGTACATATCAACATTGATAATCTGTCTATTGTTGGTGATATTGCACATGCTGATAAATCCCTTACTACTACTAGTTGCCTTGATTCGTTTTATGGCATAGAGAGCTGACCCGAGTTTTAGGCAAAGATTGTCCACTTGATTATTCCAGGATAAATTTTCATCAAGTATGACACCTAGATGTTTGATTTTGTCAGCTGCTGTCAGGTTGAGCATTTCAGATACTGTAGACTTTTTTTTATTCCCAAATGACATTTGCTTGGTCTTACTTTCATTGAGAACTAAGTCATTTTTCATACAGTACTCTTGTGTCATATTGAAGGCAATAAAAGTGTTCACTTGATGTGTTAGATTTTTAAAAATAAAGGTGAAAAACATGGATGAAAAACATAAAGGTGTGCAAAGTAACGTTTTGCACTTATATTAAACCACCATAGTACGCCCCTTGATAATCTGTCCATTGTTGGTGATATTATTGCACATGCTGATAAATCCCTTAATTTCCATAATCAAGTTATCTAAATGAAGAACATTAAACATTCTATTAATTTAATATTAATGTAGACACCTGGTGCCATAGTAAAAATTTAAAATAATCATGCTTTTTTGAGCAAATTGCAAATATTTTTTTTGTCAAAAATGTATGTCTTGCTCAAAATATGATTTTTATTGTAATCAATTTCTTGTTATAAAGGAAATGTTGATTACAGTAGTAATGTAGGAAATGAAGAGATAATGAATTTAGTTTTAAAGTTGTGCATTAAATTGATACATTCACCCATATCCTAAGAGTAATAGTATATTTTTTTCAATCTAACACATACAATTTTATAAGCAACAAAAGTATGTACTTAATTATACAATGATCATATTTACTTAGGATATGTATTTTCAGTGAAAGTTGCCAAGTAGATTTTCTCTATTGATATTTCTGAATCAGGAGTGGTGAGTGCATATATAACATTTGCAGGCTTGGAACTGCACACACTCACTCTTTCTGATTCAGAAGCATTTATGTGATATTTCTGCTCCTTGTCAGAAATTATCACATTTATAGGAGGGCCATTTTCTTTTTCAACTTCGGATTTTAGGCAATGATGGCCAGACAAGTCGCAGGTCAGCAGTTACTGCAGTAGTTGATTGCACATCTTCCCTGCTACAACATCTGTCACTGCTGAGTTCAAGTAGCGGGTTTGCGCTGAGTTGCAGTCGCATAAACATGGCTGCCTCTATTGATTCTCCTGACAAATGTAAATTAAGGAGTCTTATTGTTTTTCTGCAAGCAGAAGGGAATAGTTCAGCAAAATTCATTGGAGAATGTGCCATGTTTACTTAGCAAAAACAACACTCATAAGGTTATCTACATAAACACAGCACATTCTTTGATTGATTTTTGCCTCAGCATTGATAAATAAAGTGGGGAAGATGTGCAATAAACTACTTTGTTAACTACTGACCTGCGACTTGTCTGGGTGTCATGCCATGAGATCAGAGGTTAAAAAACGGCCCTTGTATGATTAAAATATTGTTACAATATATTTTTCATAGACTCAACAAAATGTATTAAGGGCAAATAACAGTAGTGTTAGGACAGAGTTATAAATTCAAGTTTTTAGCTGTCTTGCTGTAGATGGAGCTTATATTGGTTACTGTTAACTTACATTAAAAACATAAAACCAATATTTAAGACTTATTGTTTTGTGAGGCCTTTCGATAGCGAGGCTATCTTCTTCAGACACATCATAAAAAAGTTTTTAGCTGTCTGTTCGATACTATTAGTTTTTTATATTATTGATAACCCAAAAGGAAATCCAATTATTGATTATGTTTACATTAGTTTTGATCACACTCTGAGAGAGCAACTGTAGTAGGCACCAGTACATGCATATCCCACAGAATGGAAAATTATCATTGATGCCAACCACCATGTTGTGTGTCAACTTCACTAACTCTAAAACATGCACGTACTAAAAATCTAAACACAACACAACACTGAAGTATAGAATACAGGCCACAATATGTCTGCAATCATCGACTAACCATCTACGACTGACTATGAATTCACGCTCTGCTGTGTTAACTAACATTTTTCTGACTATCATCCACATTTTGAGGGTGCTAAACAGTACACACTGTAAACAATACTTCGCTCTATTTAGAGAAAGCTACTTTAAACTGGAAGTTGCCTCATATCTATAGTTTGCATATTTGCAATGAAGATTAGGATGTTATTGGTAATTGAGTCACTTTTTTGTTTTTGGCAGTAAAGTATCTTTTACTGTTGTGCGTTGTGCGTCATGTAAATTTGAGACTAATTACTGTTCAGATACAGGACAAATTACCATCAAAATACAAGAAGAATGGCTCTTTCTAATTTTAAATAATAATTCTAGAAGTCTTAAACCTTTCATGATGTTTAGCAAAATCAAATCTGCTACATAGTTCAGGTGAGAATGGGAAAACATCTCTCTCGATAGGTTTCAGGTAATACATCAAAATTCTAGAAGTTTCATCAGTCAGGAATGATTAATGTATTTAAATTTGTACATTCAAAGGTAAAAGTTTAAAAAATCCTATCCCCCATATTTTGACGATAATTTTCTCACATTTAAGTAATGAATATCACTAAAGAATACATATCTGTAAAGAATACATAATTATTAAACAAATTCTACTTTTTAGATGGCTGGGTTGAGATTAGAAAAGTGGTTGAGTGGCTGTCTTCACAATGAATTACTGACTCGCCTGCCAACTGGGTCTGCAACTTGATTTGCCCAATCATTTACACCAGTCGAGTTGCTGGTTGTGTATTAAATTTTTACTCACCCTTCTACTCGAGTAATCTAAATCGAGCTTAACCATCAATGCTGAACTACCATCTGCCCCACATCTAATGGCTGCACAATATTGAAGTTGTTTGTCCTCTTTAGTTTTTTCCAAGGTTTGTCCACCAAAAAACTATAGATCCTGCCTTTCTATAGATCCTGTAATACACTAATAAAATAATTGTTTACATTATGATATCTTAA
The DNA here is from genome assembly GCF_021130785.1 of Homalodisca vitripennis. Classification (NCBI taxonomy): domain Eukaryota; kingdom Metazoa; phylum Arthropoda; class Insecta; order Hemiptera; family Cicadellidae; genus Homalodisca; species Homalodisca vitripennis. The sequence continues at coordinate 71,155,947 of NC_060215.1, forward strand.
TATATCAGTAATAGCTTTTTATGGGTTAGTATCCCTTTTTTTTCCAAGCACATTTAAAATACTATAAACTGCCTGCCTACCTCTTTGCCATCCATTTTCTCATCAAGAGTATTAAGCTATCCATAATTATTTGTGTAGCTGTGTTAAAACTATAAGACTGTACCTACAGACCAAACACATTAATCGTTCATTTTAATGTACTGATTTTTTTATAGTTATTTTTTATCTTTAAACTTATTCAGATTTTTGTTGTTATAATAATATATCACAATTATTTTGTATGTATCAAAGTGTTTACCTATGTTAACAATATCATTAATTACACATTTTTTTATTTCAGGATGGGTCAAGTGATTTCTTGCCAAAACTTCCGTCTTTATCAAGAACGTTTGGCTCATTGCCTGATAACATAGAAGAGAACCTAGAAGATGCCAAAAGAATTAAGGACCAAATGCAATTAAATTTTTTGCTGATCGGAACTTGTGATGGCAGTTTACATTTGAGTGTATTTGGACTTTTCTCTTGTGGTGTGATGAATATAAACAAGTATATGACAGATAATGAAAAAGATAAGCATACCTCAGTATTGAATGCAGAAATGAGTTCTGATATGAAATCATTGCACTTATTAGTTGCAGTTGATAAAAATAAATTTTATGCAGAAACTGTTAAGGAGGATAGTGTGGTCCCAAAAACAGATGTTGATGTTTCAAATCAAAAGGAAAATTTAGGTGTTGAAACAAAAGTTAATGAAGATAATACTACATCAAATGATTTGAAAGCAGAAGACAGTAAGGGGAAGGAAAATTCTAACAAAACATCTGGTGACGAATGTGAACAGGTTATTGAAAGGGAATTTAAAATAGTTATACTAGATACAAGAGTTTTATCATCCAGATCTCGTGAGCTTCATGCCCTCTCTTTGAAACATGGACATATAATATCTCTACTAGATTACTTATCCCAAACAATGCGTTCTATAATTGAAGCGTGGGAAAACATATATATCTTAGAGATTGAATCAAAACTTTCCAAACATGCAGCATCACTTCCAGAAGGTTCTGTGTCAGCCGATTTCCTAGAATTGTTATTGTTTGGTATGCCTTCAGAATCCCTAGAAAACTTTTTAATGAAAGATTTAAATGATAAAGGCATTAAAAAGCTTGGCCATTCCATTGAACTAAGCCATTCTAATATACAAAAGTTAATATTGAAACATCTTTTATCTGTTGGACAAAGTCTTGCATATCACCTAGCAGAGATGAAGGGAATGGCAAAACTGACAGATCGTTTCAAAGTTTTGGGATTGGAAGAAGAAACTGTAGCAGAAGCTTTTAGTGCAGCTGGAGCTTTTCTGATAAAAGCCACTGAAGTCCAACTTGTCATAGATGAGAGTATGAAGAGGTACAAGGCATTTTTCCGGTGGCTTTATGCTATAATTTTAAGAATAACAGATGATCGAATTCCAGACCTTACAATGTCAGATTTAAACCAACAGGATTTAGAGTTTATTGCAGAATACTTATACAAATTGGATGTTAAAATTGACCAGGATGGAGTGACAAAAAGACACTGTTATTTGGATCATTTGGGCCAATATTTGGTGAACAGTGATCTAACCGTCCCTAGCAATGAAGAGAACGACAACTTATGGCAACGGCTGCTGCAACAGAATCCTTGTCTTCAAGAACACTTTTGTGTTATTAAAAGGTGTAAAAATACATCTCTGCTTCAACAACACGACAGGCTGAAAGAGGCCACAACTAATGTTTTTAAAACTCCAGAATATGCAATAGGAAACATGTTCCAATTGAAAGAAATTGTTGACATAGGTAAAATTGCTTGTAAGAGGTTATCTATGTGTTTAGTTGATGACAATATGGTTCTTTTAAGTATCATTGAATCAAATTCACCAGACAGCTTTCAGTTGATTCAAATTCCAACAAATGGAAACAAATCAGATGTTAGAATAAAAACTGTGTTATTTAAAACGGAAGATGAAGTTGTAATGAAGTGTTTGGATGTTCAGTTTTATCTTCCTGAAGTCCTATCAGTCCTTTTAGAAGAGAAAGATGAAAATAGAAATGCTGTCATTGTTCAGATGAAGTCCAAGACTATTTATGAGAACACAGAAGACATAATTAATGGCAATTCATTGACAGGTTCTATAGTAACACGTCAAATTCCAGATTTAGTAGCTTCAATTTTTGCTGTTAGTGGAACTCGTAAAGTAGCAATTGTTTTGTCTAAAAGCCGAAGGAAAGTTAGGCTTTTTGAAATGGAAGCTGAAGATGATGATGAAGAAGAAGAAATGGTTCTACTAGAACCTCCAGTAAATTTTGCAGAAGCCCAAAAAGGGTACTACAAACCAATAACTGAAGAAGTAGTTGTTGATGATGAGGAAAACAGCTCCAATTTAGACGATTCCTACAAGTTAGTGTTAGATACCAGCAAAACCTCTTCAGAATGTAATAGCAGTGTAAAATCTTATCTAGAGGAAAGAGGAGAAAACAACTGACATTTTTATTCCTGAGGTTAGTTGTAGATTAATATTAATATACTACATTTGAATTAGGTTGTACGATTTTTAAATGTATCTTCAAAATTAGACTATCCACACTATTGTGGTTTATCTTAAATTAAAATACAGTCTTTCATAATAAGATGAGAGTATTAAGAGGCATGCAGTTTAGTCAATTAGTTTACTGCTAGTGTTATACTTATTTTACACTATAACTTACTTTGAATCTTAAACCTTATTCTTTGCCATAAATTGAAAGAGAGATAATGTGGCATCGTTGTTGTAACAAAATCATTATGAACAAATTGAAGAAGAAGTCCTATTAAAACTTAATATGGAATGAGATCTTAAGAGGAAGTGATACCAGAATTGGTAGGGTTTTTTAGTGGGTGAGATTTCCACTAACCAAGTGCTCTATAGTGAGTGCTAAAAATGTATTAGCAGTTTCACACCAATAAAATAGGTAGGTGAATGTGGTAAGTAGTACTAGAATGGAATTTAGGTTGTAGTTATTATTTGTATATTTTGACCTAATTAGACATTGTGTCAGTATTTTTAGAAAATAGAAAAAGGACAATGTAATGATGAAACAGTCTATATAACAAGTAATTATATATTGTTTAGATTTAAACAAAATAAAAGTGTTATAAAATTGGAGTCTAATCTTCAGTTATTTTGCTTTCGGAAATGTGGAACATTGTGTAACCATTTTCCTTTATTTCTGCGGTTGTGACTTATTCAATAATTGTTTTCTTCAAAATTCTTTAGTGAATCAATTAATCATAATAAAGACACATATAATCTTCAAATCTATATTTACTCAGATTTACAGATTCTCGTAAGAAACTATAAATAAAAAAAAAAACTTATCAAAATATTCGTCAGACCAAATAAAATGCCTCCCTAATAAATAGAAATTTAACACTATTAACTTTTATGTTTCTGAATGTAGTAAAATGTTATTAATAAGTCTTAAGTGTAATCATTATTAGCATACATAATAAACTATTAAAAGAATGTCTTCAAACTCACTGCATTTGGCACATTAGAATTGGAATGTTTTATATGTGGGACAAATAGTTACAATTTTGTATAATAAGAATACTGAGATAGAAGGTTACAATACAGTCTATTTACACAATTATAGTTAAACTTACATTTACTCTTATATTTATAATTCCACTTACCTAATTTTAGGTAAGTGATTCAGACAGTGATTCAGTCTATTATCCTATCTTATACCAATAGAATAGATAAAACATCTACAGAAATACAGCAACAACACGTTTCAAAGTAATGAGGACATACCTGTAGTGTGTCAGGTATAGCATGACTGATGGAATACATGGAGGGACACCATCTGTCAAAGAGAGTATGCAACACTACTACCGCAGCTGAGAATTCTTAGCTCGTGGCTTATAATGTATTGGTCACCTTGTACTGTAGTTTTATTCATATCAGTGTGAATATAATATATAATAATAAAATAAAATAACTTTAAAAATTTAGTACGGACCAATATAGATTTGTGAATCCTCATTTTATGGAAACAGAGACACAAGTTGGTTTAATAGAATAAAATTATACAATTAATTGTATAAATTAATTTAAAATGTTATAAATTAATCGACAGCTTTAGTTTACTGTAACACTCATTAGGTGCATAGTTAAAGTTTTCATTTTATTTTCAACTAATATCTTTAAATTTCTTGTAAGTTTTAATACGAATATCACTTAAAAACTCTTAAATGATAATGCAATTTAACTATCGCAATCTTCTTATGTTGTAAATTTACCATTCACAAAAAATACTAATTTACAGGATTTAGTAACAATCAAGGGCATAATCCCTGTTAAATAATCTCCACTCCTCATTGTGGGAGTCCTAATTAGTCTCACAACAGTTTGTGAAATTTTAACAATTTTTTAGGCAAAAAGTAAAACAAAATTATTTAAATTATAATTTGAAAGAATTACATAAAATAGTGGTACATTCTGTATTTAATTTTTGTAGTTTCCACGGTAAAATTAACTACATGCCAAAATTAATTGACATACTTATCTGTTTAATGCATGCGTTAATATATAACAGTAGTATATCTTTTTAAGTTAATTCTTTTATTTTTTTTTAGGAGGATTGACTGTGATACGGTTGATGCTGAGCTGAACTGCTGATTATACATTAAAGGTTTGAAGTGCAATGAAAAAAATATCAGTAAAATTAAGAACTTAATATACTCAAATCTAATTCAGTTGAAAGATTTTTCGTTGCTCAAATTGCTTAAAGGTGCACCTGTACAAATATGGTTCTTTAGTTATGTCTTCTCTAATGTTGTGCCACTGCATCTAACTGCCCAGTGTTTGTATTAAGTTTACTTCTGTGTTGAACTGGACTCTTTTATGTAAGTTGGATATATTTTTGTCTATACAGTTAACAAATGATATATATTATTTCATGAATTTTTGTAATATTTCATTTTAAATTCACTAGCACTTCACTATTTTGCAAAACAGCTGAATTTATCATAAATTTACATCATTGACCGCATTGGTGATATAAAACAATTTGTTTCATCACAATTAATTATGATCTGTTGTCCTGAGTTTTCTTTGTGAAAAATGATATAGTTATATTTCATTGCCATTAGCTGTTTGTGTGTATAAATGCTATCACTTTCTATTTTAAAGTACTTGATATTTTTAATTGGTTTGATATTCTGTGTAACTTATTTGTATGACAAATATAGTGACGTAGTTATCTGTCTTGTCAGTTCGTCTCATGAGTAGCATTGTATCGTTTTGTTATTGAACATGTCTTTTGCACCACTTTTGCTTTTCATGGTAGTAGTTTTTAACATCTTTTTAATAAGAAATTTTTTAATTTTCAGCTAAATAAATCACGTATACAATGGGTAAGGGTGTCCCTTTGTTCTCTCAAAACTTCAGTATTTAAGCTAGATTAATACTTAGAAAGTATCTATGGTCTCATCATACTTTTGGTTTGGTTAAAACATCCAAACTACTTACAGGATGAATTTTGTTATTTTCAAAGCAATGTTCTATAAATTCATATGTCTATAAGGGTTAATATTTACTTAGAAAATAATGTGTTACCTACAGTGAAGAGTTGAAGAAATATGTAGAAACTTGTATAAACCAAATAAACAAAGATTATTTCATTTTTTGTTTTCTTACTGTGTCCTATCTGTATCATGTACATTATTTTTATAAGAATTAGTGCTGGTTTGTAACCCTAAAGTAAACTAGCATTTTATCATGATAATGAAGCATAAAATGAAACGTAATTAATTAGTTCATAACAAATATACACTAAACACCATTACAAGACAGGGCATTATCATTAATATAAGACATTCCATTAAAAATGTTGTTGCACTAAAAGGCTGTATTATTGCGTGAATTATATGAACATAGATTTTCTTGTGACATAGTTTCTTAAGAAGCTGAAAATTTGTGATTAAGCACTTTAACTACCTAATTGACTGTGTACATTTAACATTTAAACAAAAGTAGTAGTCCTTATTGTGCATATAAGATCTTTCTATAAGTTGGTAAGATAAATTGTTGGGGTGAAGATTTCCATAAATTCCTTCAGTGGTGCTGTAGTAAGTTTACTTTTCATGATATGGTTCCAGTTGATTTCTATGTCAGAGGCCATGTGGAATTTGTCATAGAACTATGAGACATAATGTGGCACAAAGATTGAATGTCACCAATGTGCGATAAATATCATCCAACTCTGTTCTGTTGAAAAAGACAGATGAACATTATATTGTCATTTTTGTGTTTTGTTACAAAATTAGCAAATTGGTACAAACATTTTCATGTTATGCCTTGGAGACGTGGTTGAACGTCTTTATGAGTTTTGTTCTGATCACTCTGACTTTCTTCTACTACATAATGAAAATAAACAAGAGTGATAATTATGGTTACAGTGTAGTGTTTGATGAATAAACCGATTTAAAAAATGTGAAATAATTTAATTGTATTTTTTTATTTCATTTAAATACAGGTATACTTATCTTCTTTATATTAAATCTTAAAAATATATCTTCTCACAGTAACAATATTTTTAGTTTTCATCCTTATATGAATCAAACTTACAAATTACTCATAATAAAAAATATTAAAAGACAATAAAATATTTTTAAATTGAATTCCTAATGAGAAAAAATATTTATCAAAATTTTTGATCACAGTTCTTATACATTATCATCATTGTATTAACAAACAAATTCAACAATGCAAATCATTTGAAAGCCTGTTAATCATTTGAGAAGTGTAATAATTAAAAACAATATTAATTTTTGGTGTGGTATAAACAGTTAATGTCAAATAAACATGATTACTACTCATAAAACAGATTTATAAACAAGAATTATAATTATACATGTTTATTAAAATTCATGAAACCACACAACCAATTTTGTTTTGGAATAATATAATTTACCATATAACAATTTATATTGATTTTTAACTACCTTCATTTTGATTTTGAATCATTAAGCTTAATTTTCTAAAATTTGGTTGCTTTAAAATTTTATCATAAAATTAAGTTGTAAAAGAACAGTAGTAGTTGTATTGAAAACATTTCTGTTCAAAGTAAAAATCCGGACAAAGTTAAAACAGCGATCATAGAAACAGATATAACGGATCATTACGGAATTTATATTGAACTTGATTTCCAAATAAGTCCATTAAAAATTCTAATCTTCCCTTGAAATATATTGACAATAAACTTCCTAGTAATTATATTATGAACTGTAGATCTTTATGATAAGGTTAGAGTTTTTTTCATTATATAAACTCTTGCATGGAAAATTGAAAGAAAACTTCAGTTTTGTCTCCTCAAGTTACCTTTGAAGCCGTGGATTACAGTTGGCCTAGTACAATCTGTAAGGAAGAGGGATAAGCTCCATAAACTTCTAAAAGGCAACCATTTGATGTACAATTGAACCATTTTTACAGAAGATATAGAAACATACATAACAGGGTAATAAAAAGTTGTAAATTACAGTACTTCAAAAATGAAAAAAATCCAAAAATTAACAAACTGGCAGGGAAGCATGCACAAAAAAGCTTTTCCTCTTTAAAAATTTCTTGCAAACCAATATAGATGGCCGGCAGTGATCTGGGTTGAAAGTGGCGGACGAGTTTAACAAATACTTCGCAAATGTAGGAAAGGCAAATGCTCTTTACTTGAGCGGTACATCTGTCGTTGAAGATGCAAACCATACCGGTATTCTTAAATACAAATTCATCTTACGGACAGTCACTGAAGACGAGTTACTGCAATACATTGGCAAACTGAGTGGTGGCTCAGCTCTTGTGTATGACTGTATATCAGTGTCATTCCCGAAGGAATACTTTTGTATTTTGAGTAAGCCATTGCTTAGCATTGTTAATGAAAATATCCGCTCTGGTAGGTTTCCTGATGCTTTCAAAGTGGCTAAGGTTGTCCCTATTAATAAATGCAACGAAATTACAAATATATCACATTATAGGCCTATCTCCTCGAGTGTGTTCTCATAAGTATTGGAAAAAATAGTAAAGGATCTATTACAAGCATACTTGATAGATAATCAAATACTCACTAACTGCCAATTTGGATTACAAAAATCTAAAGACATTTCAGATGTCCTATTTAGTTTTAACAAAGATATTCATATTGGCTTAAATGAAGCAAAACAGATGCACACTGGTATTTCTTGACCTTGCGAAATTATTCAATTCTGTTAACAGATGAAAATTGATACAAAAGTTCAATTTCATTGGAATAAAAAAATAACACCTTAAAGTGGTTTGAATCATACTTAGCCAATTGTAAACAATACCTCACCATCAATAATGCCAACAGCAAGTAAGCATCTGTTGATTTTGGAGTAGTGCAGGGAAACATTCTAGGGCCTTTGCTATTTTTAATATATGTGAACCAAAAATTAATATATCGGGAAAATTATATCTTTTTACTGACAATACAGCAATTGTTTTTGAATGCAAGATTTGGGATAAAGTAAGGAAAGAGGCAATTAAAGATCTATCCATATTAAATAAATGGCTTGATCAAAATATGTTGACGTTAAATGTTTCTATAAATAAATTTGTGCCTTGTCTCATTGCACGAGAGTGGTAGAAACACTCAGTAAGGGGTTAAAATTACATTCATGTGGGGATTTCAAAAATTTGAATTGAGGACATTGCCGAGAGAAGGGCACATAGCTTAAATATGTGTTTTCGGTAAACAGCAAATGAAAATTACTTTTTATTATAGTTTTGTTCGTATTAGCAATATTCAGTTGGTTTTTTTTCTACTTTAAGAACATGTAATCCTGATTTAGTAACCATAGTAACATCACACTATCAAAGATCTTTTTTGGAATGAAAATTTAAATAAAAGTGTGTTATGTGCCCTTTTTCCGGCAATCGACTTACTAATGTATGTAGGATTTACTATAACAACACTTTGATTACAAAACTGGTTTACTTTGAAGAATATAGCATATGAATAACATAAACAATAAAAGAAAAAAAATATGTTAGGTATACAATGACCAAAAATAATCAATTTGCTTCGTCAAACAGGACTTCAAGCCAGTCTCTACCATCTAGAGGGAGATGCTTCATCAGACCTCTGACATCTGCAAGTTTAGTTTCAGAAACTTTGGGAAATGGCACCATTTTCGGCTTAAGGTGCATCAGTAGTGCCTTTTCAGTATTTAATAAAAACTTCAATGGTTTGTAGTACGGTAAAAATGAGCTGGAGCACAAAACACTTCCACAAGTTTTGTATTTGATCATGACGTATTTCATTATAGTGAACTGCAACTTCTTAGCAGATTTTGAAATATCAACAAAATATGGAGAGAGACATTCATCCCATTGCTTGATAAGGTCACGATCCATTATAACTTGAAATGGACTGGGGTTTTCACGAGCTTCAACGATCGCTTGCAACCATGGTTTTGCTGTACCTATTACTTCTTGCTTCTTTATTTTTGCTCTTACGAGGCCAAAGTTTCTATCACATTGAGTAAATGAGTGTCATCTAACTGGAAACAGTGGAGGACTTCAACATCAAACACCTTGCTAAACCATGAACAAAATTTTACCATAGTAGAGTTACGGTTTTGTCCTCCAGCAGAATCTGACAGTAACACTACGGTTTTCACTTGTTTAAAGATTTGAAGATTTTTTTTCAGACATTCATACAAAAACAATGCAACAGAATTGGAATTTTTGTCGCCTTGTGTCTCCATAAAACAATAAAAGTAGGACTCATCATTATTAAATATATGAATATTAAAAGCGTAGAGCCATAAAAGTCTTTTATAAAATTGAGAATTCACGTTAAGTCGGGGCACAGGATAATTTTGTGTGTAGTCGAACTCATAAACCAAATATGATGGATCCGTTTTAGCTTTCTCAATGAAATGTTTTCTTAACTCTTGTCTTTTTTTATACTTGCGTTGATGAAGTTGATAGGGTACTTTGCAATCATCATTAGGGTTCAAAGCAAGTTTTTGCTTACACTCTGAGCAAAAATCACATACGTCAGTCTTAGGTGCTCTCATTCCATAATTAAAATTACTTTTAAAAAGTTTGAAGTAATGAGGATAGCCCATTTTCAAATTCTCACCAGTTTGAGATTTGTAAAACTCCTGGAACAGGGTGAAGAGGGTTTTAATATTCAAATCAGGATTATCGAAGTACAGCAGAGATGTTTTATTTGCACAGTAGTGGCTTTCACTATGTGGAATGGTATCCAGATGAATTTTCATTAATTCCAAAATGTTACTTTTAAGTTTGTGTGGTCTGTTTTCATGGACTCCTCTTCGTTCAGTTAAATCTTTATTGTTAATAGTTTTGGTTTGAATGACTGATTCTTTTTATTGAAACTTGAAATAGGTTTCTAATAAAGATTTGACATACCTTTGATTGTGCTGCATCAATACTGAGGTTATAAACCCAAGTAAGAGTACGGGGTTTCTTTGCTTGCAAGGATGCAGTTTTTTGCTGAAGTTTTACCATGGTCTTGGAAAGAAAGGAGTCTTGGTAACATTTGTCTCGACTATTGTAAAAACTTAGAACTGTTCTTCTTGGCACTTTCTTGAAAATTTATTCCAGCAATTCTTGCAACACTGCTTTACATACGTAAATTGTTTAGCGTTTACTTCTTTACCCGAACAAGTAACATAACCTTCACCACTGACTCTTTTTTTCTTAGCATTTTCACGTACTAAATTAACATTATTACTGTAAACTTTACGTATTTTCTTTTTAACTATGTCCTCATTTAATGGTGATGTCATTTCTAGAAAATTATTACACTTACTGAACAGATATTAAATAACTAAACTGTTTAAACTAAACCTGCTGTTCTGTAAAAACTAGCAGACAGCTGATATTTCCAGTTCTAGCTCGTGACTTACTTCAAAAAAAGTATCACCAAAGACTAACGAATCAAGATATTGACTTGAAATTTTCAGAGCATGAATAAAACAACACGGCGGACCGAAAACAGCGATTGCCGGAAAAAGGGCACATAGCACTATGTGCCCTTCTTCTGGCAATGTCATCAATTGTAGTTATAACAAAATTGAAAAATTAAATTCTTATTAATATCTAGAGGTGACATTTGATAGTAAATTAATATGGACTGCACATATAGATCATCTAAATAAGAAACTAAGGAAAATGATATTTGCATATTACCAATTAGGCCAAATTTTTTGAAATATTTCAGAGTGAAAGATTTGTATACTGTGCTTATCTGCAGTCAGTCTTGGAGAGTGGAAATATTGGGTACGGTGGTGCGTAAAAAACAACAATGCAACCTTTGGTAGTAACACAAAAAGCATCATTAAGGCTTCACTTGGTAAGATTCGATTGTTCTCATCAGATGCGGTGTTCAACAATCTAAAAGTTTTTGATATTCGGCAATTGTATGTTAGAAACTTTACCTATATCTTTAAACATTCAGAAGAACTTTTCGATCAAGTGACACATCAATACAGTACTAACCAAGGAAAGCAGTTAACATAGGGAATTGTTTTCCAAGACTTCATAAAAACCTATTCCACTACTAATCCCTTCTTAATTGCACACTACTTATACAGAAATATACCAGAGCCACTTAGGATATTTGAAGAGTACACGTCCAATTTCAAATGTACAGTAAATAAGTGTTTGCTGAGTATAGAAAGGATGAATACAGAGTTGATGGTAACTCACAGTATAGATTGATTAGTTTGATATAAGTATAAGTAATAGCTGCTATGAATGTTACATATGTTATAATTTGTGAAATAAACCATTTAGATTTTAAGAACATATAAATTTAATGCTAAAATTCTTTTACCCTAATGTGAATATTATGGATCTAGACAAAAGTTCAAATACAAAAGTTGTGCGGTTTACATAAACTAACAAAATTATGTACATATTCACTGTATGTTGGCATTTAAAAATTTTGATTTTTCAAACTTTGAGCTTGAACAGCAAGAATTCTTTGAGATAATTATCTTGTGGCATACCAAAATGACCTTGAGTTTAATGTGAAAGTAAATATGAAAAGGAAATATCTCAATATTAACCCTCAGGCGCATGTGGCAATTTTCAGCACAACACCACACACGTAGGGTGGATTAAACCCCATTTTATTTGGCTCATAAAATACCTAATTGTTTTGTTTTTTGAAAATATGAATGGCTAATATGTTAAAAACACTTTCATTCTTTCGATTAAGCCATGTATATTAATAAAATGTATCCAATATTTAAATTTATTTGTTTTATATATGCTAAGTTTTTTGTTAGTAATAACATTCTTATTACAACTTTCTCTTTGAATTGAATGTAACACTTATTTGTTTATGCTGATTGATTGTTTTTTTGTTTGTTAGAGTACCTTATGACAAATAAAAACCAAACAAAATAATCATGTTTGTTTGACATTTTAAAATATTTTTCTGTTCAAAAAGTTGTGAATTCTTTTAGGTGAAATAATAAAAACAACGATTACAAACAGAAAGTGACTCTCATTTTACAAGCCTAAAGCCAAATATTATGAATATAATTATTTATAGTTTTAAAAATGTAGTAAGTTAATTACCGACACTCAGAGCTGCAATATAGGATGAGAACTTGGTGCACGCTCGCTGAAGTACATGTTGCTGTGTTCCTCATACATAAGTTTATTGTAGTTGCAGCACGATATCTTGGTCTTTCTGTGCTTACCACGGAAACAATCCCTACATTTTATTCTTTTCTGGGGTTCCTCTTAAATGCCACTGAATCTCCAGGCAGTTAAGCATTGAAGAGAACATCTTGATAGCAAGTGCGGCTTTCTTAGCTCTAATGCTAGCTGCTTTACTCTTCTCATTATTGGAGTGTCATTTGACACGTTTTGCCTATAGATTATTAGTGCTTTGATGGCAGCAACTATCAAACAGATGTTGTAGTCTCTCTTCTAAAATTAACCATGTTTGCACCAAAACAAACACTTAATGTATTGAATAAAACATTAAAACTTACTCACAGGTATAAATAAAAAGTAAATGGAAGTAAGAAAAAATATAAAATAAATGAGGGCTATATTTGTACAAAATTTGTCTGCTAGACGTAATAATAAACAAACGCTTCTTGATGGCAACTTAAGTAGGTAAATATTGGTTGATCTTGACCATTCAGTAGGAGGGATATTGACTGAAAGGTATACAGATTTTTAAATTAGATAGTATTTAATTTCACGTTCTACAGGTAACAAAGGAGTGCCTGGGGTGGAATCCACCCAAGCGCCTATGCCTGAGGGTTAACAACTGTACTTATTGTGTAGTATATAAATTCTTACATTTCACAGTTTGTTTTACTGCCATTTTAAAGTAATACAATTTGTTTTCATCAAAGTGTTTAATTCACAATGAGCTTTAAAATTATATAAGCATTACATTAGAGAAACTTGAAAATCGAACCGTAGAATGGTTGATTCTAACATGTGTCAGTTTAAACATTCATGAATACATATTTAAACTGGAGTCAAGGATTAATTTAAAGATGAACCATTTACTTCACTATACTATGATAATCCAATCTCTTACAATCAGTTTGAGACATATAAATTTTAATAGTACACATTTTTCAAAATCTTATTAAATTATTTAATGCTATTCTCTAGATCTTTATCTATATGTGACTGATTTCGAGCAATTTATTTTTATTACACATGTTTATTTCTTCAAACATATTTTTTTAGATGTATTCTTATAGTTCTTGCCAAAAAATATCATTTACACAGTTTAAAAGTATTACAATTAAATATTGTAAATAAACAAAAATCAAAGATGGCAAACAAAATGTAGTAATTATGGAATTTTATAAAATGTTAAAATAAAATATTATAGTTATGTTAAAATAGCTAGAGAAAACAAAAAATTATAATACTGTTTAAATTAAAACAATAGTAATAAATATAAATTAGTTATTATAACCAATTATCAATTTTTATGTGTACTGAGCTCAGTTCAAATGAGGTTATATTGATTATGTATTTGTTATATTGAATACCATTATCCACTTATCACTTTGTGCCTTTTCATTTATACAGTATAGTATACATAGGTTTTGAGTGCTCTCTGTATATGTAGGCAAACGTCCAAGTCATTCCTCACTCATTGTTCAAATTTAAATTCATTATTTAAACTTAAAAATAATTGCAACTAAATATAGTAATTTTTTTAAGGAATAAGAGCAATGGAAAGTCTGCTGCTCACTTAGACATGAGTGGGCACAAATGGTGGGAAAGACAGCTCTCCTACTTCTGCAAAAAGACAAAAAAACCAGACTACATCTGGGACATCCCCAACCCTACACCATTGTTTCATAAACTCACCCGAACAAGTATATATAAGGAGAAAGTAAAAGGCCAACATGCAAAATCAATAGTCCAAAAGACCTGCACCTACTAGTGGGTTGATTGAGCATGAATTTCTCTTACTTACTCACATACTTTAATCTTTAATTTAATTCTTTTTGTAATTATTAGTTTTTAATTTAGGTTTTTATAATTTTTTTAGTAGATTTGAATAAAGCACTGTTTTATTAATTCTTTATAATTCATTCTGTTTTTAAATCATTTGTCAATCTTTATTTACATTTTGTGTACATTTATGGCAGTGTATTAATTTATTTTATTTTTTCTGTAATTTAGTTTTATAAGAAAATCCTAGTCACAACACTGCAAAATAAGTTATCTTATTCAAAACTTTCAGTTTAAATCTGTTGAGTGAAGATGGTTCCCCATAGCAAGGCCAAAATATTTCAAGAATTTAACTATTTTAATGTTTTGATGAATGGAAAACCTAACCATTATAAATATAAATAAGAACTAAAATTGAGCCTTTATATATTATTTACTAGTTTGAAGTTTACTTTCTGACACTACATATAATATCATTCTCAGTTGCACCTCCGCCACTTCAAAAATTCTAAAACATGATAGATTTATATGCTATGATTATTTACAAATCTTTGAAATTTATTATATATATATATATATATATACATATATATATATATACATATATATATATATATATATACATATATATATATATATAAAATGCATGTAGGTTTTAGTATGTATTAAAAAATTATGTTTTAAGTATACATGCAAACTATCGAAAAATACTCTCCCTTTCAAATAAATGCAACTGTACAGTAATGTCTTTACTGAATTTTTTTATGAATTAAGCATACAAAATTGGAACAAATAATCAATATAGCGCGATGGACACACTAAAGTCATAGTTAACATTAGAAGCGTTGTGAACGCAATGTTGGTATGCCTGAGACCAACATTAACCGTTAAAGTGTAGAAAATTTATGTATAAAAAAAACTAAAAACAAAAAAAATTAATCTGAGGCTGTTTAAGTGCTTTTTAGAAAGAATACATAAAATACTAGGATATTATGCCTGTTCTATATTTAATTATAAGTGCACACACAACAATTGAAGCACCTACCTTGAAAAACATAGAACATCAAAATCATGCAAAATTGGTATAAATGAATGTGATATTCAACAGTAAGTTGGTATTTGAAATGCAGAAACGTTTATTTACTCTTGGTATGTTTCCCAGTGATTGAAACAGTTTCTAAAAACAATACCAAAAGCAATTCACACTACAAAAGTAATTTATTTACAATATATACATTTTTTAAATAATAAAATATGTATTACATATATTTTAAATATAAGAAAATAATGAATAAATACAAGTGAAAACATGAACAAAATCAATAATTCTGTAGGAAAATAAAATACAACAATAGCTTGTAAAAAAAGATTGCAAATGACAATCAAACTCTGAAAAAATTATAGAAGAAACCCGCCAAGTGAACGTCGTGATAACAATCCATACAGTATCAATTATTTTCTATCTCTATGTTACCTAATTCAATATACAAGATCTTATTGTATTTGGCCGAAAATTGTAATCATGCAATAAGAAAAACCAGATGTTCTCCTGGAGCCTACGTTGGCATGGTGTAACTCACGGCGCACGTCAGCATTTTTTGAATAAACAGTGAAGTGCTGTTTATTTAAATTTATTTTCTGTTTTTAGGAAAAAACAAAAACAAGCAAAGAAATATTAAAAAAAGATCTATTGATACTGGTGACAGCTATACCATAGTATTTAAACAAGTGAAATACTACTCTTTAATTTAAATGGATGCTACAATATTTAAAATTATAAGTTAGCAGAGAACTAATTTGAGCAACAAAGAATAAAAGGAATATCTTAAGCTTCATTATGATTCACTAGACTCACCAAAATACAGTATAGCCTCATTAATCCGACCTAAGTTGAAAGTCATGACATTGGATAATTGAATTATGTCAGATAATAGGAGATATAATCAAAATCACGATAAAAACATAAAAAATTATTTATTTCACAAATAACATAAATATATTACATTACCTTAAAACTGATAATATGAATGTAAGAGTGTTCATTGTTAAATACTGTACAAGTAAAAACATCATTTTACAAATTGTTTTTGTTTTGAGAGGGATTTAAAAAAAACACAGCAAAGTGAAACAACTGTTACAAAACTTTGTACTGTTAATGTAAGGTACTTCAGAAAAACATTAAATTTATCTTATTGATAGGTACAAATAACAACACTAAAGGCCAAAAAATAAAACTATATCATAATCACCACACAGTACAAGTGACTGGACTGACTACTATGGTAACCGAAATAGCGTTATGGAAGAAAATGACCTTAGCATGAACAAAATAGCTTTGAAAAACAAAGGAGCATACCAGGAAGCACCAAGTACAAGTAAAAGTATATGGTATTGAGAAACATACAGATCAACGAACATAAATCAATCCATTTTGATTTTGTTGTCATTATTATAAGTTAAAGAGATCAGTATTTTCACGTTACCACATGTTTGATAAAACCGAATGTCAGATAAGGAAAGGTCAGATGAGTGTGTGACTCTATTGTTGATCAACGCATAATGACAATAAACAAAAGAACTCAGTAAAATTGTGCCACTAATAATTTCCAACTCCATTTATATTGGTGAAATAGCAATAATATTAAATGTTCATTTAAATTATAACTGTCATTAACGATAAACATTATTAACTGAGTCTTGATGGTGTCTTTCAGTTAGTTTGAAAATAGAATTATTGGAGCTAGAACCCATTTGAGATCTATAAAAGCAAAAATGGAGCCTAAGGGACAGTGTAGGGGAAAGGGGTCTGAACCTCCCAACCAATGCAGTAGAAATAAAGTGTTTAGATCAGTTAAACCAGAGAAGACCTGGATAGTTTCATTACCTTATGGTTGGTCGTGAGTGTAGACCTATTGTGACCTGTACTCTGTAGTTCATTTGCAATAATTAGTGTTGTGTTTTCTTTTCATTAATTGCATGTTTTAGAGTTAGTGTGCATGAAGTTGACACACAACATGGTTCTGATTTCTGACTTATGCATGTTAACGCTCTGGTATGATTTTTTTATTTTAACCTAGATTATAGTTATGTTAGGTTACTTATTCACCTGAGGAAGAGATCGGATTGCAGATCTCGAAATTTAGTGTTACTGATTTTTTGTGTCACTGAACGATGGTAAATGTCCAGAAAAATCCTGTTTTCTTCACAATCCTTCAGTCGTCAAAAACAAACTTCAAATAAGGTAACTGAAGAGGGTATCCAATTGATTTAACCTTTTGAAGTTTCATTACAAATGTTATTACTGTCACAGTCATATTTATTTATTTAAGATATTTTACAATTCATTAAAAATTATTATCGTCTTGTTGGAATTCCCGCAAAAAATGACAGTCAATGAATTAGCGACAACGATCTTTCATAAAATACTGTGCTCTACAATTGCTCGACCAAAGATATCTATCCAGATAAGAATTTGCCAAACCAAAAACTACGATTTTTATGAAAAATTATTGACTTTCACAGCCTTAATACCTGTTGTATACGTTATCACCATAGTTTTGTTTTTCACTACAGAATTTTAAATTTTGCACTGTCAAATATTAACATATAAAACTAAAACTTATGCCCTCCTCTGTTTGTATGCCCTCCTTTGTTTGGATCATTTGCTTATAACAATGAGTGAATCCTGATAGAAAAACAGTCTACAGGAAAAAGAAATAAAATATAAGTTTATATGCTGTGTTACTTGAATAAATAACAATATTTACAAAACTGCTATTCAATTTGTAGGCAATACTTATAGACTATTTAACATTAAAATATAAAAAATAATACATTACATTACAACACAATATTTTATACATCAACAGGTCTAACTTGATTCAGGTCACTATCGGTAAGATCTTTAGAGGTGAAACACCGACAACTACTGTCTGAATGAAAACATTCATTTTTTTCACTAGATTCTAGAGAATTTACAAAATTAGAATTTGTGAACTTTCCTCTGTCCATCACTTTCGGTGCACTCGTTAGAGCTTCATGGCTTTCCGTCATTTTTTGAGAATTAAGTATTTCAGTCTTTTCTTTATACACAAGATCATAACTGTCATGGTTAGTTCTATCACAACATACATTATGGTTTTCATTTATAGAATAATATCCTCCTACATTCGGTTCTGGGTGCACGTGATCACAGAGCGGTGAGAACTCACTGCGTCGACGCTCATTGTAACTTGGTATTGAGTGATTGCTACACATTTGTTCTCGCCTGTTTTTGTAGTTTGATTTAGGAGAGTTTAAAATGTCAGCTAGACAATGTTCATTAGACCTTAAATTCTTCTGTACTGAGTCTTTGGCTCCATCACTATTTTTTTGAGAGTTAATATTATGTCCACCACATTTTAACCTATCAGCAAAATCTTGATTATCACAGCAGAGTGAGCTGTTTACTGACCAGTTCTCCTCAATAACTTGTGGGTAGTGTCTTTTTTTAGAAAATAAATATAACTTGAGCCTATCACGATTTCCACTGACATCGTTCGGATTACCATTAAGGTCTTCAGAAGCTGCTAGTCTGTGCTCAGGGATTACTTCATACTGAGCATCTGGAGCAAGCAGACCTGGGGAATAACCACTCCAAACAGAATCTGAAGACCCATTGTCAGAGTTAACAATTTCAGTATAGAATCCACCAGTGCCCTTGCTGACAGTCGACGGTGAGGATAGGGACATTGGCGATGGAAATTCATTTTGACCTTTATGAATGGTCTCCTCAAGGTCTTGTTCAGGTTCATTTTTTATTTTATTTGTAAAATCACTTTTATAATGAGGTAGTCTTCTTTTTAATGATGCCTGTCGGCTAAAATTAACCAATTCTGGATCATCTTCAGACACTTCTAATGACATTCCTGTGTAAGAAAATTCACCTCCAGAAGGCACTTTCTGAAAGTTATTTATCTCTTTCGGTGATAAAACATTGTTTTGCCTTTGACCTTCCTGGTTCCGCATGATTTGAAAGCATAAGCCCTTCTTGTCCATAGTAGGAGAAGAATGGGATTGTTTCTTAGATGATTCTTCATTTTGCATTTCTTGAGATTCATCACACACTGTGGGCATTCTCTCTCCTTGCTTTGCTTCTAGAGCTTCTCCATAAAGGGACATGGAATCATTCCTAACAGAAACATTGCAACTGGAAACATCTGCAAAATAAACTTCTGATTCTGATGGTTCTTGAGTACGTTTTCTAGTTGTGTTTACAGAGGCATTCTGTAATTTGTTGTGTAAATATTTGATTCTGGGTGATACTCCACAATCTGCTCGTTGAGGTTTAGCATGCTGGTCTGATGGTGGTAGTGGTAGGTCTGAACGGCGGCGAAGTGGTGGCACTCGTGCAGATTCATTGTCATCAACATCACCACCACTGGTGTTAACATAGTTGCGCTGACAGTGGTGATGGTGCGGTCCTGGTGGACACAACACTGGCCGACTAGGGCTGTTGGGGTTTGAGTACGGTGGTGGAGGACCCCAATGGTACACCTGACATCCTGATGTAGGCTCTATCACTGTGTATGATGCCCCTGATGACACTGTTGCTACTCGCCCCTGCTCCGAACTGAAGCCGTATTGACTGTCGGGACTACTGCAGTTAAGAGGTTGCTGATAACTATTGCAGCTCCTGCAACCAGTGTTGTTACTGATTATGCAACAGTATATGACAGAAACACAAATATTTACATCTCTAGCCTTTAAAAACTCTTAACCTAATCTTCTTGTGTGACAGTTTCTAATCTTACCAAAAATAACTACATTCTCGAGTAACTAGTATCTGAACAACATTAATTGAAACATCATGAAAAATGTGAAAATTATAAGGAATTCCCACTAAAGAATATTGTTCACTAAAGTTGGATATAAAAATGTTGACATATAGCTTGGTGAGAATTCTTTCAATCCCAGCTACTTTGGAAAAATATCTACCTAGTAAGAATTTTATTAGTTGATAGGAGAATCAGCAGACTCACTTTGAAAACTATCTTCTACGGTCCACTGATTGAAAGAACACATAAAAGCCCCCTTTTTTTCGATAATTAGAAACTTTTGATTGCAATGCGATCTTTCTCAACTGGAAGAGAGCATTCTAGTTGTCTGTTCACTTTGGGTTGCAGTCACTATGGGAAGCAGGGATGCCAATTAACTTAATTGCTTTTTTCTAGCCACTTATCACTGTATAACTGTAGACAATGTGTGAGTAGTGTATTATGTACCATGGAGACTCATGAATAACAAAATCAAGTAATCCTCTGAACCTAAATTTGAGATAAGTTCCTCCCTTCACTTCCTTCAGCAAGCTAAATGTCTCTTTAGATACATATATAATACTCACACATTGTCAACAGTTACAAGTGTCTAGAAAAAAGTGAATAAGTGAATTGGCATTCCTGCTTCCCACAGTGACTCTGCAAACCAAAGAGAACAGACAAGTACAATGCTCTCTACTGGTTGAGAACGATTGCAATGCAATACAAAATTTCTAATTATGTATAAAACATTTGTACTTTTATGTGTTCTTTCAATCAGTGAACCCTAGAAGATAGTTTTCAAGGTAAGACTGCTGATTTTCCTATCAAATAATAAAAATCACTGGCTTTCAGCCCTATTAATTCATACCTAACTGCAATTTTAATTGGAATCATGTCCAAAAGAAGTATATACACGTTCAGAAAGAAGGAGATTGGAATGCATCTGGATACAAGTGGGGAATTTGCATCAATTATCAGTTTGATAAGAAGACAATCTTGAATATTATTGCCACAGACATAAACATTCCAACCCCTTCAGAACAACCTATTCTGGTCAAGAGCTTTAAATTAGACACTTTTACCAGGAGAGTTTGAAGAGTAATTCAATGGTGGCACAAATCTTGTATACAAAGAACCAAGACTCTGATTTTTGGGTGGTTCTGAGTGAGGTGTTGGGATCACTGAAATAAGATTAGTTGTTAATTTATTTGGATCCCTACTTGAAGATGTTCCCAGCAGTGTTTATAAACAACATTCCATGATCATAAATATGTAACAGTTCAATCCGTATATTCTAAGGTTATGCTGACAGGTATTTTAATCACATGTATTAAGTGAATTATTTATAATTAATTCTCAGTATTTGGTTCAGTGTCAGTTTATATTTCTCAATTTTCATCTACATGATGAATGCTTCAAGCACATTGTATAATTTTATCAACGTATTAACACTTTGACACGGTTGTTATAGCGTACACTATGACCACTACAGCAGGACTTTTCTGAACAAAGCTAGTATAAATACAAACAGGTTTAGTAAAGCTTATCTTAGTTAATTTTGGTCACATTTTCATGATTTTTCACTTACTGTCTCATCACAAAACTCTTTATAATAATAAATCTAATATAATAATTGCTTAAGCTTTAGCGAAGCCTATCACTTGTGAGGCTGGAAAAATTTAATTTCTGTCTAACTGTCTTACTATCTGCCTGTCTGTCTGTATGATATCTAGAAAACGAACTAACCAATAAACTTAAAATTGTGCTTGAAACTTCATTTCTATATGAGGAACACTGAGTTCAATGGTGGTGAGTGTCTCTCCATGGAATTTGGCTGAATGTTAGCTAAATTTTAAATTGGTCTTATAGATCTTTATTGATATCAACAAGGAAATAGCAGAATAAATACATTTGTAAACAAACTTAGTATACTTGTGAGAGTTTTGACACGTGACATAAAAACACATGTAGCCTAACTATCCCCACATATCAAACATAATTTTACACTAACTTGATGAGTAGACTTTTATAATTTAAACACTGATTTGAAACCTAATTTAATGAACAAAAATCTTAATGTATCATGTGGCAATATATGTCAAAAATGATTTCATATCTAGACTTTAAATTTTGCAATTTGTAATTATGTATGCAACTTCAACGAAGCCTGTTATGACACTAGAATTACCTGCAAGATAGAACCACATGATGGGCTGTCACAGCACATATGTAAGTCACACCACATAAATTTCTTGTAAATTGGCGTGTCCATATAACGTCAAACCACGTTAAGGGGTTAACGAAATAATATAAAGTTACAGCCTGAAGTTGCCAATAAGGGTGAAATCGATCTCACAATATAATTGGATTGGCAAGGTAAGCCATAATACATATTAATGTGTATAGTCTTGCAAAAACAAGTGCCTATCTTGTTAGATATACAGCTAAATCACACAGCATGGGACATCTCCACAAGGTAAGTGAGCTCGACAAGAAAACCTGCTCTGCAGGCAATATTATCTGAAGACACTAGATAACGCTTTCTATTCTACTATTTTATGTTTGACATTAAATACTTTGTTATATATAGTACAAAGGTAAACTTTGTTATATATGGTACAAAGGCAAGTTTTTTCATTAGGACCTAGTATTTTCAACAGTTTGTGGGACTGCTGGATCTATGAACTAGGAGAAGTCTCATTCCTTATCTTTGAATACACAATTAGCCTTGTATATTGAGCACTTGGACGATTGAGTAGACCATAGAAGGGCCACCTAAATCTTTGCAAGTTCAAATTATAGAGTAGAATTTGGTTGGATTAAAGTCCTTCATGCTTCATTACCCCACCCTTCAAACAAAACAAAACTGACTTTGTACATGAACATTAAAGATAGAAAAGGTTTCAAATTTAAATTACATATTGCTGAGTCAAATTTTTCCAATTTAAAATTGTTCAACGAGTTGCAGTTTTATTATTTAAGCCTGCCATTATTTTAGGCTGTACTGCATGGGGTTTTGCTTACCACAAAATAAATTTCACATATAAATAGCGCTGAGACATTTATACAAGAAACAGAATTGAGATGCAATAATTTTATTTTCAGTCAATGTTAGTTCAGAAAATGCAACATTGTTATAATTTTAGCTTTCCATAATGGTTATTATTTATTATGAAGTTCTAACCACTATTGGAGAAAAACTCTCATGTGTTTCCCCCATGTAATCTCTTAGGGTACTTAAACTTAAACAGAATTAATACCTGTGGCTGTTGACAGATGGTGGAGGAAGTGTGGCTGATGGCTGTCGGTTCCAAGGCAGTCTGCGCCAACTCCATCCTGATGTTGCAGGTTCAGTCACACAATCCTCTCCCACTGGGTTGGGAGAGTATAGATTACCCACTTGACCTCCACTCCAAAACCTGCCACACAGTCCATATTTCTTAAAATAAATATCAATTGCTACAGCAGACGGTAAACTCAACATTGAAAGTAATATGGTTGGCAGTCATCATGCCAAGGCAACACAACTAAAGTCAAGAGTATTTATGATGAGTATTTAACAGCATTTCTGCAGACTGCTATCAAGTTAAAGATGAGTCTTACTTATTGGATATTACTCCAAATTTTAACATGGTAAATTTTAAGGTATAGACCACACTACGTGTCACGTAGCAAGCTTCACTGAGGTTCAATACAGCATTTCAAGTCCATAGCTCATTTCATTATTGATAGATAGAACAACAAACAATCATGCAGAAAAGAACTTTTTACATCCAACGGCAAACAAAGAGAAATTGTGTTACCACACTGAGTGATATGTTTCAACAGTGCTCAGCCAAGAATACATTTACTTTAAAAAAATTAAATTGAGTTTCATAGCCGTGTATAATAAGTCTATACATCTAGTCACCATAAAATAATGTTGGATGTGTTAGGATATTTAAGCTACATATGTTAATATTTCACATGTCAAAATCTCTCACGAGTATATTGAGTCTGTTTACAAATTTATTTATTCTACTCTTTACTTGTTGCCATCAATGGTTACCCATAAGACCAATGTAAAAAAATATTCACTAACGTTCAGCCAAATCCCATAGAGATACATGCACCACAATCTAACTCAGTATTCCTTATATAAAAATGAAGCAAAATTTCAAGTCTATAGGTAAGTTTGTTTTCAAGATATCTTGTGGAGAGACAGACAGACAAAAATTAAGTTTTTCAGCCTCACAAGTGAGTGATAGATACGCTTCTTAATTTTTGTTGCCATTAACTGTACCACTTTGTTACAGTTTGTTACTGTACTTATAATATATTTTCAATACTAATTTGCACTAAAATAATTAGGTTTAACTATTAATAATAATCATACACAATAAAAACTTAAATTATTTAACTGGTAGATCCTTTTATTGAATTAAATATGAATTTTTATTTATTAATCTGTAATTATTAATATTAATTAATTGTACGATAAGTGTACAAGGCATATCCAGAAATTTGTGTACTAAGGCTCTCACGGCTGAGGATTTTTTTTCAATATGTTGCCTACACTGCCATGTAGCCTAATTCCTCTCCTCAACAACGAAACAAGTTCAAGGTCAGTATATTGAAAACTGTCAATACGATAATACCTTTTGTATAAAATGTCAAGCCAATCTCCCACCAATTGTGAAATACGCACCGTCATTCGTTACTTAATTTTAAAAACAAAAACTCCAGTTGAGGATTATAATGAGGTAAAAACAGCATAATTCTAATTGATGGAGCGGAGAAACTTATCTGATGAAGTTTATAGCGTCTCAAAACTTTAGCCCAGCCCCCAATTGATTCAACTTGTAATGATTGGTCTGTCAACTGTTTTGGGATCCACTTCGCGGACAGTTTATGATATTTGAGTGTTTCTGTAGTAAAGATCTGGAGATTTGCAGAAAAATCACAAAAATGCATCCACATTCACTCTGCAATAGTTAGAGAGTGCATTTAAAATTTGTATCCAGAATTTCATTCACAATTGAAGGTTTTCCACTCCTCTGATCGTCATGTACAGATATTTTAAACTTGCAACACCACTTAAACACATTTGTACGATTCATAGCTTTATCACCATATGCAATTTTCACCTCATTATAAACCTCAAGCAGAGTTTTTCCCTTCCAAACACGATAACAGATGACACTGTTTATTTCACACTTGATGGGAGATTGGAGGACTGACATTTTTCATGAAACGTATTTTCACATTGACAATTCTCAATGCACTGACCTTGAACTGGTCTCGTTGCAGAGGGGAGGAATCAAACTACACAGAAGTGTAGCCAACACTTTAAAAAAAAATCCCTCTGGCCGTGAGAGCCTCAGTACACTAACAGGTATTATTGTTAGTCCACATTTTTGTACATCCAATTTCACAGTCACCTGCTCATATTGTAAGTACAAGACTCTCCTACAGTTTTATTTCCATATTATGTAAATTTAATACATTAAAGTTAAGTTAAAATGTCATACATTAAAATTACAGGGTGGTATCAGAAAATTCCCGGACTGTACTCGCCATTTTCTTGGACCCAACTGTACAAGCCGTCGCACCAGTTGCCTATGGTGCAATAGCCGCTGAGTCATTGTGCCGAGTTTCGTTGTTGTGAGTGGTTAGGTTATGGTACAAGTTGTGTTTTGTTGTTGTGTGTTATCATTATGTAGCGATTTTTGTGATGGCTTATAAAATTGAGCAACAGGCTTATATCAAGTTATACTTTAAACTATAATTATAAAAATATAACACTCTATTGATTACTTCAATGTTCTACAAAATATAATTTACAGTACTGTAAACCATTGTAACTGTGCATAAATAAAAACAAAATAGGATACCATAGTAAAAGACAAGAAGAAGTCCCCACCTGCTCCTTCTCTGCAAAACTGTTTCAAAGCCAATGTCATTTCACCCCGAAGTCATTCGAGTCACTTGTATTGCTCACATGTAGTGTTCAGATTTTTGAAAAGTGTATTTATTTAAATAAATCCATTTAATGTTTGCTCCCAAAACACAAACAACCTCACTCTACCACCTACTAGTGTGTGACTTGGGAGGCAAAGTGTTTATAAAATATACACTATTATAGCCAAAGTAGTGTTTTTTTGTAACACATTCACTCTCAGAGCATACATAAGCTTACTCTACTGTACCACTCAACACTAAACACGTTGCCAATTGTGATCAATTTCTAGAATATTAATATCTGATTTTCAAATTTCAGCTTTCTTCAATCATTCAAATTAATTATTTTGAGATATTTCCATGTTTGCAAATTTCTCTCTCTTTGAAACAATTTCCGGTTACTATACAAGAAGTGTCTTGCAATGTTTTAACTAACTATGTTTCACTATGCAATAATCTTAACTTGCAGAAAGTAACAGTTGATTGACAAAAATGTATACTTCCATATCAAACACTTTTTTAAGAGCACTGTTTTTAAATTAATTGATTTTTTATAGTAAGGAGATTTGAAATTTCAATGTTTTTTATGTATTAACAACAGAAGAAAGTCATATGTATAAATAGGAATGTAAATAATGTTTATTTAAATAGATGTACTTAAAATAATAGTGTTTATATACAAATTTTTATTTGTATTACGAAGCCTATGTAGAAAGTAGATTACGTTTTGATATAAACAAAAAACATAGTATTAACAAAAATTGTATTATATACATATTTTGAAAGTGACATTAATATACTATTTTTCAACATAGTCCCCATTCAAATTTAGACACATCATAGAGGTGAACTAGTTTTAAAATTTCACGTTATAAAATTCTGCCACCTGAGACTTCAATCAGTCAGTCACACCCTCCCCCAGTTCCATGTCATCATCAAAGTGCTGCATTGCAAGCCAGGTCTTCATTGCTAGAAACAGATGGCAGTCACTGGGTGCAAGGTCCAGACTGTAAGGCGGATTTGTAAACACCTCCCACTTAAAAGCATATAGTAGTTCTCGAGTCCTATTTGCAGAATTGCAAACACAAAATTTTCGAACTTAACTTTCCTCTGCACTTGTTTTGTATTACTCTTCTTAACTTTTGCAAGGTTTCACAATACCTCGCAGAATGGTTGTGCCACGTTCAAAGAAATCAACAAGAAGAATACCTTTTCCTGTCCCAAAAAACAGTTGCCATAATCTTTCGTGCTGACAATGTTTGCATGCATTTCTTTGGTTTTTTTGGAGAAGTGTGTGTGTCTCCATTCCATAGACTGTAGTTTTGTTCTAGAATTTACATGTTTAACCCTTTTAACCCCGACGTCCGTACTATACGGACGTCGTAAAAATGGCGTCAACTCCCGACGTCCGTATAGTGCGGACGTGCACTTTTTATTACTTTACTGGCCACCTATTTCACCAAATGCTTTGAAATTTCACAGACTTATGCACAAAGATATTTTGCATCGAAATATATTAGTTTTTAATGGTTTGACTTCGTATTTTGTCAGTCTGTGACTGAGCAATTGCAGTTCGTCTCGACTGACTGCTCACGCTTGTTGCAGACAGCTGTATATCACGTGGTTGTGAATATTCCGTTTTCTTCACAGTTTTAGGTTAAAGCAGTGTAAAGTACGGCAGTTAAAGTTTAGTTTATTATTTGTTTGATTTCAAAATGAGTAAAAGACATGTTCAAAGTCTCCCGCAAGTGAAAATACACTAATTAGTAACCTAGTTGCAAATGGTGTGGATGTGATTAGTGACGACAATTTGAGTGATAGATATCTTGAAAACATATTGTTTTGTCTTGAAAATATTGTTTTAAAACTTTTTTTTAAATTTAGATTATGAACAGTTTTAGTTATTTTGTCAGAAATAACTTTGTGAGAGAACTAAGTGTCAGAAAACTAAGTGAGAGTACCTGCTTGTACTTTTATGTTTATTTTAAGTACTGTGAATTTCAAAGGTCTTGTTACATTGCCTTGCCCAGAAATGGCAAAAAGAAAAATTTACACGGCTTTACAAAAAATGATGTTACTCCACTTGTAAATAAGGTAGGCCTATAATTTTTGTTTCCTTTTATTAAGGATTAAATATACCATAAAGTAAATGGGTATTTTTGTGTCAAATATTTTTTTATCTATATGGTTTCCATGATCAAACTTGAAATGTTTTCATTTTTATTTATTTTTTATATATGTATATGTATGTAAAAAAAATTACTTTCATAATAATAATTTTATTTGTATATTTCTGTTAGCTACATGTATAAAGAAGTAAAACAAAAAAAGAATTACCTAAATATCTTAAAAAATAACTGAGTTATGAATTTTTTACAAAACCCTTACATTTTGTCTGAAAATGGCTTGGGATTTCTGGCACATCACTTGATGTAATGGCCGGGGTTAAAGGGGTTAACTAAGTCTTGTCTCCTATAATGATTCGATCTAGCAGTGAGTCACCACCTTTTTTGTAAGTGTCCAAAAACAGTGAAGCAGCCATACGATGATGTTTATGGGTTTCCGTTAAAATGTTTGGTACCTATCTTGCACAAACTTTATGGTAACCTAACTTCTGCGTAACAATTTTGTGTAACAAACTCCTTGAAATTTGAGGAAAACTAAGTGAGAGTTCTGTTATTGTGAATCGGCGATCTTCTTTAATGTCCTTTTTGACTTTAGAGACAATTTCATAGGTCAAAAAGTTTGGCCGTCCACTTCTTTTGTCATCATGCACGTTAGTTCAGATATTTTTAAACTTAATACACCACTGACACACTCCACCTTCAGAAATCACATTGTTCCCATAAACTTCACAGAGTTGACGATAAATCTCAATTGGTTTATTGTCCTTAGCCAACAAAAACCGTTGTACCGATCGCACTTCACAACTCGAGGGATTTTCAATTGCGTCACACATTTTAAACTGCTATTGTAAAACAACAAGGAACGGCATAACTTTTCACTAGCATGGCTAGCCACTGAATGGAGAAATGCCCTGACATCAAAATGGCCCCTATCAGCTACAAAGTTAAACGTAATCTACTTTCTGGACAGCCCTCATAGTTAATGCATATTTGAGATACGGCAAACCCTTTTGTTCAACTTTACTTATTTATTTTTTACTTATAATACAATTTATTTATAAACCATAAAGTTTCAACATTAAAAAATGAAACCAAGAAAGTAATTCTTACAAATTCATGATATCTCCTTGACAAGTTTTATTTATTAAAATATGAAAATGTATGATCATTATCAGTATCATGGACATAAATAATATTAGCTGAATTTTTCCTTAACACTAAAAAACATTCAACAAATATTCAACAAAATATTTCCTTTCTATCACCTTTTGTAATAAGCTGGGAATACAGTAGGCTATTATGGTCTCAATCACCACCAACTGTGATGCTTGTACCTGTTATCAGAAGGCTCCCAGGTGAGGACATCCTGTTGGTAGCGAAACTGCTGGCAGCAAGCACAGTGCTGTGTGCTGACAGGTTGAGCACCAGCCAGACCAGGGTTGCGGCCAAGGTTTGAAGCCTGACCATACAAGTAGCGGCAGCGAAGCTCCAATTGTTCCCAGTACATTTTCTTACGCTCATGACTGTAAAAAACATACATGTGTATGTTAAATTACATTATTAAGTGAATGTACTTAATACTTCAAATTTTAACTGGCATAAGACTATTAGATTTATTTTAGAGTTGTCTATTCAAATTACTATAGCCATATTACTTCCATGTGGTAAAATTTATTTTGGTCCAGACTATACATAGCAGGTGTCTTTATTTTCAGTAAATAATGAAATATATGTGTGTGTGTGTGTGTGTGTGTGTGTGTGTATGTGCGTGCACGTGTGTGTGTGTGTGTGTGTGTGTGTGTGTGTGTGTGTGTGTGTGTGTGTGAGGTTTTAAATATTTTTTTACCTACTATATAACAATAAACAGATTAATTACAATTACAAAAATGCTTCTTAGTTTTATTATTTTTGAAATGTTAATGACAGTTTTAATGTGTAACTTTCTGGAGGCATAAAGAAAACATCAGTTTGTCCCAGGTGGTGCACTAGGTCTAGTCACTACAATATAATTAAGTTACGACTTGCTACCCTCGACTAAGAAGAACATTTTATATAAAATTATCCCTATAGCGGCAATCTACAAAATTTGCCAGTTGAAAACGTTTTGTACAATGACAACTGACAAAAACTGTTGGTTGATGCAATATAAGTATATCGTTCTTTTAACGATTGTATGTTCAATAGAATTTCAAACCAATGTAAACAGTATACTATTGGTGTTTATATCTATGAATTTTATACATAAAGCTTATGCTGTCAGCTGATAAAATAAATGGTCATAATTTAGCTCACAAATCAAATACTGTAAATAATGTGGGTTATTGAATTTTTATTTGCACTTCCTAAAAGCTTAAGGGTTTGGTTTTGAAGGATTTCAACTGTGTAGTAATCCTCTATGTTCAGATATTCATTTTTAGCAGCTGATGTTTGCCCATTTTATAATTTTGAGATTCCTGCATCATGTTACTTTAGTGTGTTTGTTGGAATCTGTTTTAAATGAATAATTGCTTTCTAATAAGTAATTTACAGCCATGTACATATTTTTATTGTTTCTTTGTAATTTAATTAGCTGTAAATTAACCCTTAAAGCACCATAAAGTTGCTGCCTAACTTTCGATTAGCGCTCATTACTTATACAAAAATTAAAACAATGTTTTCTCAACACTTATTTGATTTTATTTTTTTGTTTGTAACAAACAAAAAATAAACTGTACATAAATATTTATTTTGTCCAAAGATCTATCTATAGCATGGCAGTAATGTACACATATATGCACTTGTGACGTTGAGCGGTACTACCAAACTGCTGCCTGTGAGACAAAAACTGGTCTAGCATCAATCAAGGTGGTTACGTGGTATGCAGCGCATCTCTAAAACTACTGAAACATACTTCCCACACGCTCTAGTGGACTAACTCACTACCATTACAAAACAAGGCATACTATTGTTTTATGTGTATACGCGCTTACAACATTTTGTGCATGGTCAGCCCTCACAGTTATATAAGCTTACAGTGCTGCAAGGGTTAATAATGGCTTACATAATATTAACTCTCAAATTTATTTTTTGCAATTCCGGAAATTAATTTTAAATTCAATTTAATTTTTTTTTATATTAAAAAAAGTAATAACAAATAACATTTTAGAACATTCACATTTTAGATTTTTCAATGTTGTTTGCTGGTATTGGAAAATTAACCCTACTTCTTTTATAATTTAAATTTAATCATAAAAAAAAGTAAATGTGACAATATTTTTTTCATTTTCTAAAAATTAATATCTTTAAAATTTGATGTGGGGGTGATTGATTTTTAATTATCATTTGAACTTACAACTTTTTATAAACATCTTTTGCAACTGTTGTAAAATACATTTTTAGTTTGATAAAATTTTTTTCCAGGCTTTAAAAAAATAACAAATTAAAAACAATCATAATTTTTATTTTGCTTTCAACTTTATAAAAATTAATTTTATTGTATTTTATGCTATTTATTTTTACTCCTTAGATATTAGATCTTAGATATTATAAACAATCTAATTTTAGGAAACAAGACAATTGCTTCAAATTCTCATAAAACATATTAACATTTCAAAAATCTAAGAGTTTTATAAAGAATGGCAAATTTAGTTCTTTGTACATCTTGGACCTTTACAAAAATATCTTTTTACAGACATCTACTTTTGAATTTTATAAAACGTAAAACTAACAAAGGGAATAAACCATCATAATCTTATTTATTTATTTCTAAAATTGTTTCTTTTATTATAATCTTATAGTATAACTAACTCTGATTAGGACACAACAATATATAACACAATGGGGGTTTGGGATTAATATGTGTATTCTATAACAGAATTGGTGAACGTCTGCAAGAAGACCAAAATCAGCCAGCCGTTTGGTGAGTATTTAACTGTTGCTAATAGGGTTAATGACGGAATGATTTCACTAACCAAACCAACAGAATTTAAAATAATTTATTTGATTTCCTCTATTGTCATAACTCCTAAACAAAACCTAAATTAATTAACAACACGACATTAGGTACTTTTGCAAACTTATTTTGTACTTTCTGCTAATTTTATAATTACTGCAATCCCATCACATACACATCTAAACCCTAAGAATATAATCTAGCAATTCATAATGTAAAAGTCAATAACGTCGCAGGTAGTTAACTGCCAGTAACTTGACCTGATCCCTTCTATTGGTATTCATTAGAACTATCTTACTAGCTGTTTAGTTAAAGCTATTGTTTGAGTTGCAGTCTCCTCCTGAAAAAAGAGAAATATTTGGTTCAGAGAGAGTGTTAGTAATTAAACTCTGAACTGAAGTGGCAGGGTATTAATGGTTATTCTGTCACTGTTTCTAAAAGCCTAAGTAAGAAACGAATTACTTTATGTATAAAGAGTGGCCATCCATGTGTCTCCCATCAACTCATTGCAACTGTTGGCAGGTTAAGACACTTACCACATGACCCAATAACTGACGAAACATTATTGGTATCGTTATACAGTGGGTGTCAGGAATATCATACTAAATCAAACAGTGGTAATTTTTAGAATTGTATTGTGCAATTATGTACTTTTAAAACTGTAACTAAAATTCATAATGGAAAGAAATGTTTGTTGCATAAACGAATCATAATAACTTTTAAATCACAAAGGTATTTTTAGGAACCTTACTTAAGAAGCCCTTAACTTCATAGGCAGCAGGACTCAAAGGGAAGGTCTTGGATACAAAACAATAGTGCCAGTATAAATATTTGAAATAAGTTTCAGTATCTGGACTAGTTGTAGAAAACATACTTTGCAATGCGCTTGACATAGAGCCTTTAATAACCAAAGCTAAAGATCCTAGGAGCTGCCAATAGGCTATTTGGGCCTAACTGAGCCTGTTGGCATTGCAAACCTTGTATTTGTTGAATAAAGGTTATAAGGGCAGTATACAAGACCTTTTTAGCTTGAGTGCTGCAGTTTTAAACCCACCCTTAAAAAAGTGAATAAATAAAACAGCCTGTGGCTCTGCTGTGTATTTTAAAATTATGGTGTGATAACATCATATAGCATATCTGGCAGTAGTTTTAAGCTTTTTTAGAGCAAACAATTGGTAATTAGGCTGAATGCATATTGCTAGACCAACTTGCTTGAACAACTTCCATTATTGTCTTAAATATTAAGGAAATAAAACATAAATACTATTTAAAATGAGTAAACAACATAATAATATAACAGCTGTACCCTCCAGATCACAGAGGCATTTAAGAACAGTAGCTGTAGATATGTACCTGAGCAGCTGATAGACGAGCATGCAGCAGAAGATGCAGACCAGAATGCCTATCACAGACAGACCAAATAAGGCGCGCAGACATAAGTACAGAGGTCCATGAATAGCCTCACAGTCTGGAGTGGCATTGAACACATATCTTGAACCTGAAGCAATTCAAAATTGTATGAATATTAAATTATATTTCTTGGATAATAATATCATCCAAATTTAGTAATACCACATTTAGTTTATTACTGTTGTTAATTATATTACTATTTATCTGCTAACAGTAAAAATAAGCATCCGAAATGATAAACTTTATTGTTTTTACTACCTTATCTGCATAAGTTATTTAAATGAAAATCAGTATTCCCATTTGTTAACAGTATGTAAATTACTAACAGTTACAGAGTGAATGTATAACCCATACTCAGGTAAATAAATAATTCACACATTATTAAATATATTAGGATTAATATTCTATTATTCTAAAGATTACAGTTCATGTAAAGTATTAGATACAACTCGATTATGAGGCCTAGCATATATAAGCTATACTTTATTACTGTACTGTCACTATGAATCTTCTTGGTATTTGGTCAAATTGTTTTAATTCTGTTTCTTTCAGCTCAGAATTTATGTGTTCTAACAACTGAGTTTTTTACACTGTTTCCATTTCAGAGTAAGATATGCTAAGCTTCCTTGTGGTTTGGACTGGGCAGTTTATTATTGGCAAGAAAATAATTTTTATTGTTGTGAGACAAAGTTGACACGTATCATGCACCAGAAATGTATAACATTAATATTCATTAAGTTTATTGTTAAAGCATTATTAAAATATTGTAGCAAACATTATTCTAATATAAAAAAGTTACTGTAGCTAGAAAATCATTATTGAATACAAAATTCCCTCAACAAGATCATAATTTAGTTTTTTAAATACTACTGAATTTTTTAAATAGTTGGTGAGTTCTTATCAAAATATGTCTCCAGACTTTTAAGAAAGACTAGCTGCTAGTGCTTAGTCATACTGAGATTGCCACAGATTCAAACAGGCCCTCACATTGTTCTCACATTATTTAGAACAAATAATTGTCTCATAAACTTACATGGTATGCTCATTTTGTGCTCACTAAAAGTATGCCTACAAGAGATTCTTCAACTTACACTTACTAAAACACACAAACAGTACTTTTGTTTAATGACAACCCTTCTTAACAAGTACTGAACGCCAACCACAATGTGCATATTTCATATTACCTAAAAGACTGAAATGATAGTTTAGATTGGCTATATAACATTTAAAGAACTCAGTTAACCTAAACATAAAAAATTCATTTGGGTGTAAATAGTCATAGAAAATCTTAAGGGAGAGTCAGCTGATACATGACATGGAAAATGTACTCAGTCGCAAATAGTAAATACACTTTAGAAGTCAGTGAGATAATTAACTTAAATAATTATTTTATTAGCAAGCCAGTGAATAACTGTCTGAATATAATAGATTTATGGGTATTATTTAATTGAATATTTTTTTAATAATAATAAAAAGTAAAAAAGTAAAGTAAGGAATGTCTTATTTTACCAGGTCAAGTTGGGGTTAAGAAGCCCTCTCTAAGACTTAAACTGGAAAAACTACTGTACTGTCAAACTAAATACTATATTAATACAAAACTGCAGTACTTGTATTTTATTAGCAAGCTGGTTAATAATTATCTGAATAATATAGATTTCTAGGCCTTATTTAATTATTTTATTAATAAAACTACTGTAATAATACAAAACTGCAGTAATTGTAAAAATATTAAAAGGGCATAATTCAGTCAAGTAGCAAGAGTAATGAATATTTACTATCATCATTATGACCCGAATGGAGGATTTTCAAACACTTTACGCCCCTGTAAATTATTTCGTCAGTGTTTAAACATCCTCATATAAAGGACAAGGGTTAACTTTTAAATATTATATATTAAATACATTTTATTGTGATGATGGTTGAAATTCTATATTGTTTTATAAACTTTAGAATACTAAAGAAAAGTTATGAAACAAAATAAATTAGTTCAGAAGAAAATAAATTACAACAAATGTAACAATCAACTAGAATTAAGATTCGTTGCTGCAAAAAAAGTGATAAATGATTCAACAAATAGTTATTGCTACATTTGATTCAGAACTTTACACAATAAAAATTTGACTGTGGAAGGGAGTCAATATTTATTGCAATCAAATTAATGAACATTAATTCATATTAATCTGTTGAATTAAATGTATAATTTACTCTAGTCAAAACGAATACCAACAATCAATATCAAAGTATATTAAAATCTTTATGTTATATGTGTAAAAATTTGTCACACGTGCTTACTGCACTTGACAATATGAATTTTGTTGTAGTATATTGTACAAATAAAGATTTTTGAACTGTGAACTGTGAATACCTGAAATGAGAATACCTGAAATGAGATATGCAATAATAATAACTTGAAAAAGGCTAATATGTTCGGTAACTCAAATTACGAGAGCAAATATAGAACTAAAAGTATGCAAATCCATACAACTTCAGAAATTAGATCTACTTATGATTTGACAAATAATAAATGACAAAAGTAACAAAAGATAAAAGGCTTTTTAATTATAAAAGAATATACAACAATTATTTAATTAGAACTAGATTTGTAGCACACATGAAAACCAGCACAGTATTCTACAAATGTTGAAAATGACCTGACATTGAAACCAAACAACAAATTAATAAGTTTTAGGAGTATTTTATAAATTTTCTGATTAATAAACATTATTCACACCACATTATTGATAACACAATCAAGATCTTGAGATATTTCCATTTCGCTTTACATAATAATTTTCAGTCAAAAGAAGTTACAGTGTGAACAGAAAAACTTATAGTCTAGGAATTAGAAGCCAGTTTACATTGTATAATGCATAATCAATAGGGAATTTTCCATAAGAAAAATCAATCGTCAGCCATGCAAGTTTTGGTGAAAGAAGAAATGGGAGTGAATTGAAAGGGTTAAATACTTTTTTGTTATGTCACTTTTTTATGTGTACATACACATAACCAACTAGCAGACACCTAAATACAGTTATATTAGCACCAACAAACAACATAAAAATATGAAAAATTGCCTGAAAGGTACCATTTTCAAACTTCTAATCTCGTTAGCCAACACTGATTTAATTTCTACTTGTGTCTGACAGTCGATTTTGAGTCTATCAAGATACTAATATATTACCTATAAACAAAATACTGTTTAATATTTATAAACATTTTGATACAGCCCCATATTTTGACTCTAACTAAAATTACCGCAGCTGACAACCAATTTCTTTCTTAGAGAAAATGTCTCTATCTATTTCATGAAAGGTTAAGTTGTGTGCTTGTACAATGCATATTGGCTCTCAACTTGAAGACTATTTCAAGATGGTCATGATAATGGAACTAAGATTCTGGAAGAACTCCTCTGTTCCTGCTTCTAATATTGATAACAAGGTTGTCACTGACACTCAACATTTTGAGAGTACTCCTCTTCAGTATATAAATCATTTGATGAAGAGCAGTTGTGCAGGAAACCTGAGATGGGGGAGATAAGAGTTTACCAAACATCTTATATTAACATTCATTTCTCTGTATCAGTTTCCTGTATCACAACTTAACTCTTAAGGCAGATTCTTTTTTTTTGGAGATGGTGTGTGAAAATCTTTTAATGGATGGTCAGCGCTAAGAACGCCAAAGCATTTTTCAGCCTTAAAACATAGATTTAGTTAAAAACCATAAACTTTTTATATTTTATCAGAAATTAACGTACGTATTTCACATCTACTGTTTTATTAAGAAGTATGCTTTGAAGTAAGAAAAATTATTTTTTTAACTGCTAATGCTTTTAGAAAATTAAAAATAGTGAGTGTAAAAACCTTTTTTATTATTCAAAATTAAGTCTATTATAATAAATATTGAGCATTTTTTATAGCATTTTAACATGCATAGTTATAAACTAAATTTATATATTAGCAAAATGAAACAATTTATAGAAGTAAAGTACTGACAGTTTATGTAAAAGTTACATCCTCATGGGTTATTAATAGTTTGCTTATTAGCTATTAGCAATTACATAATATGTTTACTTTTCATTAGAAATGAAAATACCTATCATCTACTAGTCCTCGTTTCTCCTACATATATTTAATATTAATCATTATCAATTGGATTTGCTTACCTTCATCTGACCTTTCCGATGCAGATTCCAAAAGGACTGAGTAGCAGGTGCAAGTCTGTGTCTTGAGTGTGTAGACACACTCTCTGAGGCTCTGTAGTCTGCTCATATGCACCACTGTCGTAGTAACTGTTACTAGTACGCATGTGCCGACGCACATCAAGCAACACAACCCACATAGTTTGATCTGAACAAAAATGCAACTTGTCTTTATTCAAAATAACCATAAAGAACTAACTATAAAAGACTCCATGTTTTGAAAACCAAAGTCTAGAGTGTTTATTTACCTATTGACTACAATAACAAGCTATTGTTAGTTTTTTTGTTATAAATAAAAAACCTCGTATATACAAATATACATAAATTAATTTTAATTCTGTGCTTTTGATAATTTGTGATAACACTTCCAGTAAAAAGTAACACTTTGGAAACACCACTTCAAAACATAAAAAACATTGTATCAGTATTGCACATAAACAAAAATACAGTGTTGGGTTAAAATGGGAAATGGAAGGCTGGATTAAAACATTATGAGGGAGAGAAACTGCTACAAGACAATTAACAATATTCATAATCTAAAAGTTATTGTAAACTTTCCACTTAAACACCCATTACTTTTCTGAAATGTTGGGATCTTAACTTTGAATTTGGACATAATTTGTAAAAAAAAGTCTACTCCCAAAATTACC
Source organism: Homalodisca vitripennis (assembly GCF_021130785.1). NCBI lineage: Eukaryota > Metazoa > Arthropoda > Insecta > Hemiptera > Cicadellidae > Homalodisca > Homalodisca vitripennis. The sequence continues at coordinate 71,194,515 of NC_060215.1, forward strand.
TTAACATGTTTGAAGACACATTAAATTGATATTTTACTCACAGTACACAGATAATTTCCTATGGTATTACATACAGGGTGTTAACAAAATACAACATTTTTCTTATTATCGGTTTTCATTAAATTTTGCTTTCAAATTTAAAAAAGGCGTTGCATTTTGAAAATATTTATGATGGACTTTTTTGTGCAGAAAGACGTATATGACATAAATACGCAAAATGCACTGCCCAGTGAAACTATTTCTGGGTAAGTTGTGGTTTTTAAATTTTATTTTCATTTTGGACTGATGCTAAACGAAGTAAAAGAAACTACAGGTTAGAGGAACTTTTTTTGTTTGTTTGCATCTATTTATCCATATCCCAGAAAACTCTGTATATTTCATTACTGAGTATGACAAAATGATAGTATGTTTCTGTTTTAATCTAGAAAATCTCTTAAGTCCTTTACATAAACAAAAGGAGCAATACTTACAAGGAAAATATATCTATTTCGCCTTCGAGCTAAACACATAACAGCTAGCCCAGTCACCATCAACTGAAAAAATATTAAAATATATTATCATACTAGAATTGATATACTGTACAATGTTCCGAGGTGTTAATAATTATTTTAAAAGAGTATTTAATCGTAACTGAGAATATAAATTAAACAGTACTGTACTCGGGAAAAAACACAAAATAATAAACAATTTCAAGAATAATTACTTGGAATAGTACACATATAATTTAACAACACCTCATATAACTAAAAATTATAAAACAATAATCATTTAAAATTAACATTAATTTTGTTAAAGAAAACATGGTTCCAGTTCCAAAAGGTAGCAACAAGAAGTCCTATGTAAATTCTTATCGTCCAATATCCATTACACCAAATTTTTTAAACATATTTAAAAAATGTTGTTAATAATTTAATAACTTATTTTCAAAAATTTAACCTTCCTCATCAAACCAATTTGGTTTTAGACCTTGCTTGAGAACAAACGATGGAGATAGCAAATGTTCTCAAAGACAGTCTGTTTGCCTTTGAGTTCAATCAATGCTCTCTAGGTTTATTTTGTGATCAAGTAAAGCCTTTGATGTTGTTAATCACAACATTTTAATAAATAAACTTGAAAATAATGTCATCCAGGCACTATGATGGAGTGGTTCGAGTCTTATTTAATAGTAGTGGTAAATCGCCTAAAATATGTTCAGCTTAACCATAAAAGCAAACTCTTCAGGTCCGATTGCTTACCAGTGCGAACTGTTGCTCCTCAAGATTCCGTTCTTGAATCATTGTTTATTATTTATATCAATGATTTGCCTAAATATCTGGATTCCACTCTTGATTTGCGTAATCTAATTGTTACTTTATATTATGCTGACGACACCAGTATTATTTATCGTAGTGTTAATAATTAAAAGTGTTTCTTGAAACTCACGAGATGGTTTCATGCCAATCAGAAGTTTTTTAAAAGTTTCTAAAACAAACATTATTCCAATCAATTTAAAAAATAGTAAAAATTATGTAAATTCTTTGAATTTACTTTTCACAATTCAAAAATAAAACATACTTTGCGTAAATTCAAATTTTTAAGACTTTATTTAGTTGGAGCAAGGTCTGAAATGTGATATACATATTGATCTCTCATTTAAGAATTTGAACTCTCCAATATTCACACTAGTGTTCATCCTATTCTACTTACAGGCAAGTTCTATCGTTGGCATAGGAATCCTTGCTCATACTTAGCATAATTTTTATGGGGGTTTTGTAGTCTTCAAGCCTTCAACAGGGTTTTCGTTCTGCAGAAAAGAGCCCTTTGGGTCATTTGGGGACTGTCCAGAAGGGAGAGTTGTGGGGAGCATTTTCAATCAGATGATATCCTGACTCTGCCTTCACTTTTAATCTTCCACACTGATTCATGTATTCAAAAACAAAATTTCTTTTTCACTCTTGACCATAGTTATAATACAAGATGCAAGAAAAATCTTGTAATTGAGAATTTCAAGCTAAATGTTTTTTTAGTCTCTTTACTTTTATGATCTGAAACTATTTTATTCCATTTCTGATGACATAAAAATTGTGATACATTAACCCATTTATAAAAAACTATTGAGACATCATCTGGTAAGGAAGGCTTACTATATCCTTGAAGAGGCTTTTCAGCTTTAGATGGTAGTTGGATCATATTACCACATTTTTACGAAAGTGTAATAAAATTGTTAAAGTATATTGAACAATTAACTGTTTTAAAAACATATTGTATACTATAAGATGTAACAGATTAATTTATTAATATAATGTAAAATAAATCTTTGTTCTGCATTTACATGCATAGAAAACATATCATATGTTTAAATTTGCAAATAAAGACTGATTGATAACCGTAAGCAATGATACTATTTTGTAAACAAACTGACAGTAGTGTAATAATGAACTGATGTGGTTTTTAATAAGTAACTTACCATAGCTGCAGGTATGTAAGTTGGAATGGTCTCAAAGTAGTCCAAAGAAGAGGTGTATGTGCGCAAGATTAGGTAGACTGCCAGAAACAATGTACCAAGTAAAGAAGCCAGGCCACCACAAACACTGCATAGAAACACGTACTTCTTAACACCTGCAAAAACAATTCCTCCACTGATTATTTAATATATATTAATATTTATTTATGACGTAATAAAACATATTAAAATTATCATGTCACATAAATGTCACATAACGGTCTTTAAGTGCTGTCAAGTATAGAATTTAATTTTCAAGAAAGAAATAACTTTTATTTGCAAAAATATCAGCAATATCGCACCAGATTTAAAAATTCCTGTCCTGAATAACTAACTGTCTTCACGTGAACCACCCAGAGTGGTCACAAACATTGTATAACAGGCTTTGTAACGTTTTAGACTACAATGGGGAGCTGTCCGTACTTTCCTCACTCAAAGTAATGACGCACTGTGAAATACAAGCAAAGAGAGAATGTAACCTCCTCAGGACTGCAACTAAAACAAAAACGTCATATGTGAGCCTCACCATCATTTTCCTTTCTCAACCATAACCCACCACCTTTATTCAAAGTTAAACGTTCTTGGGCTAAGGACTCCTGTCTGCTGAGGGTGAAATTCTCACTACATTCCAAAGCCAGTAAGTTTGCGTGCAAAAGCATTGTGGAGAAGACCCCATTGTTGAACTGCCAGTATTCTTGAATCATACTTCTTAAATATATTGAGATGCCCATACCACAGGTTTTTTAGAGAGCATTGGCGATGTACCACATGTCCATGAGTGGTCTTTGTTTAGTCCTGAAGGTAGAATCTTTGCTATTTTAATATACAACTCAAAATCAGTAGCGTTGCCAGAAATTTCGTTAGGAGGGGGTCCGAAACCGGGGGATCCGGGGGACGTTTTGTGTGTTATTTGCCAATGAGTTCACTGGTAAAAGGTAAATACCAAAAATATGGAGCTTTAGTAACTACGCCTTATAGAAAATGGAAAGATGTAATAGGCAAATTCAACTCTCACAGCAACTCTAGTACCACAAATTTTCTTGTATAGCTACAGAAACTTTACGAAGTTAGATTCTGGCGAGTAGAAGGCACCAAAGTGATGTTGGATTCACTGGATAAGAAAGAAAAAGAACAAAACAGAGCTTTACTCAAGCGTATAATTGACACAACTATATTCTGTGGAGAAAATGAAATACCCCAGTGGGACATTGGGCCACACAGATTAGAAGTTTAGAAGTTCGGCTACTTTGGATTTCACTGATTGAGGTATTTATGAATGAGTTATAATGACGATTGTTTGTATCATTACACTGTAGACGAGTATATAGGCCTAATTATCGGAAAAAAATATAAAAAATCACTTTCAGTCGGAAATTAAATACACCTGAAAAACTGAAAACACACTGAATACACTGAAAACGATTAGAACTTCTACTACTTCGGAATTCAGTTATTGAGGTAAACATGGTATTTTTGATTGGGTTAGGACGACGATTTTTTATTATCATTAAACTGTACTCGACTACCTATATAATTATCGAGAAAAAAACCACTTCCGGTCAATAAATACCGAAGAAAGCTCTCTACAGATTCTAGTTTTGATGATTGACAAAGTGGTACTTATAATTATGTTAGGACGTTTATTTTAGGTATTAATTCAACGCCGACTAATGCCTATATAATTATCGCGAAAAATACAAAAATAGGCCTAATCACTTCCGATCGGAATATACTAAGGAAAATGAAATAATACCACAGTCAGTGAAATCCAAAGTAGTCGGAACTTCTTATCAGCAGAGTTTTTCTGGTGTATTATCCGACCGGATGTGATTTTTTCAATTTTTCTTTGATAATTATATAGGTATTAGTCGGCGTTCAATTGATACCTAAAATCAATGTTCTAACATAATTCTAAATACCACTTTTATCTCAACGACTCAACCAGTGAAATCCAAAATCGTCAAAATCTCAATCAGTAGAGCTTTTCTTTGGTATTTTCCGACCGGGTGTTTTATTGTTTTTTTTTGTCGATAATTATATATGTCCTATTAGTCGCCGTTGAATTAATATCTAAAATCAAAGTCCTAACATAATTCTCTAATAAGTACCACTTTTACCTCAACCACTCAACCAGTGAAATCCAAAATCGTCAAAACTTGAATCTGTAGAGAGGTTTTCTTCGGTATTTACCGACCGGAAGTGATTTTTTTCTCGATAATTATATAGGTACAGTGTACAGTTTAATGATAACAAAAATCGTCGTCCTAACTCAATCGAAAACACCACTTTTACCTCAATCACTGAAGTCCAAATCAGTCGAAGTTCTAATCAGTAGAGTTTTTCAAATGTATTTTCCGACCGAAAGTGATTTTTTATAATTTTTCGATAATTATATACACGTCTACAGTTTAATTACACCTAAAATCAACGTCTTAACTTATGACGTTGCAGTCATTAGCTTAATTCTAAGCAGTCATTATACGTCCCCATGACGAATTTGAACGAATTGGTCGCTAATTTAAACTGTTCGCCGTGTTACGGTTAAGGTTACTTTGCGACGTCACTATAGAAATACCGCCCTATAGAAATACCATGATTACACTACACTATCCGAAAGGCCGAGCCCTAAAGTATCGTTTGATACTTTATGATTTAAACGAAAGGACAATTATATGTTTAACAACGGTCACTTTAATCAATTAAATCAATCAATTTAATGTTTGTAGACCAGAGTAATGATAACTCTCCCTGTTTCTCCTGCTCCATGCTTTATATTTTAATATGTCTTAAAATTTCGGGGGGGGTCCGGACCCCCTGGACCCTCCCCTTCGCTACGCCACTGCTCAAAATGTGCCCAAATTAGGTGATATCACTCTCTAAGCTCAACTACTTAAAACCACTCTCTTTAACTGGATAAATTCCAAACTGACCAGCAACCTGAGGCAGTTTTTAGTTTCGAATCGAGCATGAATGTCGTATTGAAATCTGAAATGACGGAAACCATTTAACCTAAAAAACCACAAGAGGTTAATTTATCACGAACACTATCGACACAAGAACACCACTTTGGTAAACACGAATTTCAAACGCCAACCAGTGATCGGCAGTATGGTTGTTTACTGGCATATACAGGTATTGTCAAGTCAACACTTGTCGACTGAACAACACACAGTAGAACACAGTAGAAATGCCTACTTTAGAAAAAAAAATGCCAAGGTTAAATGTGCCAAAGAGTAGGTCCATTTCTCGAATTAACCAAGAAATGTTCCCTATCTGAATGAATCGTGACAACAAAGCCAAAGGTAGTTATGGATGTAGGAAAAGGTGAGGAGATGAGTAGAGTTTTCCAGAAGTACAGCTTCCTCGGGTGGTACACCTGAGAGTTGGAGATGTCTGCCGTAATTCGTCCCCCTGATGTGTATGGGATGTGTATTAATCCCCCTGACGTTGAGATGTCATCGCAATTATATATAACTAACCTTATGATATGTTGGATTGTATGAATCGCAAAACAAAAAAAACCAGATCCTAAAAACCGTACATGGTGCTAAAACTAGTATGGTGCTTTCGGACACATATGTTCGTAGATTATGCCGTGCCGTGAGCATTCGTGTAAACATCTCAGCCCACATGTGGAGTTGTTTAATTCTTTCCACTTTGCATATTGATGTTCATTATGTAAAATCACAATCTATGTTGTAATGACATTTGTAAAATTCTTAATTTTGGAATTTATTAATTAACTAGCTGTTACCCGCGGTTCATACGCACATTTCAAAACCAAAGTCCTTAGTCAGCTTAGTAAGTTAAGATACATTACATACTTAGAGCTGGGAAACATATTACTGTAAAAAGCAATTACTTCCGTTATGGGTGAAAATCCTTGTTAAGTTCATGCAACATTTCAAAATAATCGGTTAGGAGGTTTTACGGTATAGAAGTCTTGTTGCTTTTTGGACTATAGTCTGGAAAGGAGGCAGAGTTGAAGCATGTTATAGTTTGTCAGCTGCCTCAAGAGCCCCAGAGGAAGGCGACCCTCGCGCCCCAACGCGCACACACCGTCACACGCGCAGCCCGGCCTACACGCCGGTACTGTGCCAAAGACTCAAATAGTAGGCCTTAGTCTGTAAAACTGCAATTTTTAATCATTTTTATGTACTTATTTAAATCTGCATTTTATTTCATTAAAATAAAGTCCAAACACAACATAACTACGACATTCTTGATGTGTCTTAGAAATAAAGGGGTCAATGATCAACTCAACTTTGTAATAAGAGTTACTTAGACTTTATTTAAATAAGCACTGATTAATCAAATGTATTAACAGAATATAAATTACAAAATTGCAAAACGTTAAAGAACTTAATGGTCAATCTAACAACGAAAATTATAAAATTAAAAATTTATTGTTATTTATATTTATCATTAACAATATGGTAATTTTCTAATATATATATATATATATATATATATATATATATATATATATATATATATAATGTATTTGCTTTATTATCAGGTGTTTATTAAAATATTAAAAAGTAACGTATATCACAAAGTTGAGTTAATCATTGACCCCTTTATTTCTAAGATACGTCAGGAATGTCGTAGGCATTTCGTGTTTGGACACTATTTTCATGAAATAAAATACAGAATTACAAAATTACAAGAACATTAACATAACATAAAATATAAAAGTGAGCAGTTGTAGACTAGTCCAGTATGTGCGTCATCGAAACAAAAGTGAAGGCGGATAGACCGGGCTGTGCTTGTGAGGGTGCGTGCGCGTCGAGGGCCGAGGGTCGCCTGATCCTCTGGGGCTCTTGGGGATAATAATAATAATTTTATTGCTTTCGAATGTTTGGATTGGACAACTACAGTATTCATTCTTCTGTTTTTCCTTAAACCACTGTTAAATTGCACTATCACAATGTCAAGGAAGCCAACTAGTTTCTAGTATATTATCTGATAACATTCACGGATTTGTTTCTAATGCATTAGTTGTCTTAAATTCGTCACTGGCGCAATCTGGAGTAAAAGTTGGATATTAACTTTGTCTTTGCGGTCTCCACTACACTAATGATCAAGCACTTCTAACATTTAAATGTAAACTAATGTTTCAGCCTCTGACGAACTTCAGCTGAAGTGTTGTCAGCTGTTTAGAGTATCAGTTAAATTTGGATTATGAGACATAATTATTACCATTATTTCCGAATTCTAAAATATTCCGAGACAGTTTTCCGATTTGTTTTTTCATATAATCCTTCCTTGGATTTCAACTAAATTGGTCCAGCCGTTCTGGAGATTAGCGCTTAGCAACACATTTTACGATTTATTTATAATTATAAGATTAGGAATAGCTATATAAACTAAACAATTTCACTTTACAAATGTTAACGTCCCGGGACTTATTTTTTTTTAAGTAGGTACATGATCAAATCTGACCTATAAGCATTTTTAACGCTAAAATATCAATATTGAGAACAAACATGAGTAAATCTCAACAATTAGGAGATTTGGATTAAACATTTACATTTTGTAATAGCATTTCCGTACTGCGCAACGTCTCGACGCTTTTATGACTAACTTCGTAAAGGTTTTGGTAACTAATAACAATGGATAATAGGATGTATTTATTACATCTTTCATTTAATGAACTAACACTGTATGGCTAGTATAAAATTTAGACTCAAATCGTGTTCTTTAAACAAATATAAATAAACCTCATGCATTGAGTTTCAAATAAATAGTTTCAGAGAAATGGTTTGTAAAACGTCAATAATAAAAAAAGTTAATTTATTGGTTGACTACTACTGTATTTTATATATAATAATTATATGTATAGTATAAGAATACGTTTTGAAATCGTAGACGGACTGCAACGGTTGTTGTTATTGAAACATTCTAGATTTAGTTTTTTTCCACCGTTCATGGAAGAATCTATCAGAAGATATTTTATATTTTGTTCAATTATTTTTTTATAATATAAATAAAGCATTAAACATTTCAACCGTAACGCGAATTCCTGCTTAATGAGTGATATAATGCAGCTCGGTAAGTGGGGGCTATCACACCGCTGAGTTCTTGTAATAGGCGAACCTCGTTTTCAAGAAGTGCACCAGTGGTTTTAGAGTCCCTTCCTATTACATATATATTACGCCGATAGTCACTTTTCTAGCCTAACTTTCTTTTAACCCGAACTTCGTATCCCATGGAGAACCTAAGGTGTTGTGTTTCTTTATGAATCATTCACATCAAATGCATGCACTAGAAATGTATAAATCAAAATATATAAATATATGTATTTATAAAAGAAATAAAGGAAAATAAATAGTTATGACATTTGATTTCAATTTTGTTATACACTAACAATCATGCATACACAGTTAGTACTTGTAAATATTGGCTTTGCAAACAATTATTATTTACACACGCACGCACACACACTCATATTACTCTTATCATTGCCAGTATTGGCAGGTGTTATTACTATATATAGCCTATATATATATATATATATATATATATATATATATATATATATATATATATATTCCGTGTGTGCGTGCGCGTGCGTGTGTGTGTTTCAAGTTCAAATTGTTTACATTCAATTTTCCATTTATTGTGAAACCGTTCAGTTTGATGGAACCTCTACACAGTAATATAGTAATTTTAGTAACTACTACAAAATAAAGTTAGATAAAAAGTTTTTTTTTATCCTAAACATTATTGTAATGATGATAGATGCTTAAAACTGGTAGTTAATTTGGGAAGTATCATTCGTTGCGAGGTCAAACACAAGTTAACTTGTTTATCCTGCTCTAACTTAACCAAAACTGATCTAAAACTGTCTATCGAGTTCTCATCTTCTCAACTCTAAATAAGTTCAAATTTACACAGCTTTTATCACACCAAATAATTGAGATGGGTAAACGGAATTGATATACTAAATAGAAAGTATTACAATATAAAGCAATAACCAATGGAATAATTATGGTTCCAGCACGAATAGTCAATTTGTACTACACATTTAAAATAAATTTCGATTACATATGAATTTCGTTCCTATTTTGCGAACCTTATTTCAGAGTTAGTACACATTCTGTTCGCTTTTACTACAAGCAGCAACAAGCCTTTGATTTATACTCAAATGGTATGTCACTTAAAACCAACAGCTTGGCGAAACAGTTCAAATCATACAGTAGTTGCTAAGAGCTGGATGGTTAACCCAGGCGAGCCGCACCGTCTCAGAGAGGGGCAGATTTACCCTCAGAAACACTAAAAACTTGCCATAGGGGCACTTTTATATGTAGGTTGGAATGGCCATAAACCTACCCTAATAAAATTCGGACCATCGGCGCAAATGGTATACGCCCTTTCAAATCATGAACAGATTCATACATTCTTCCATTATATCTAAACATTCTTTACATTATAACAGTTTCCAAACAGGAATACATATTTCTGTATATGTTTTCATATTATTTACTACTATTCTGATTTAGTTTTTATGATTCTTACTTGCGCGAAAGAGGACTTTTTATGGTTTCATAGTTGTATAAACATTTATTTATTGATTTAGAGAGGAACGTTGAAAGTACTAACCGTTATTTGTTTATTGTTTTCCATTTTTCTCCTGAGATTCAGACAGTGATTTAAATACAACTTTGTACTGTTTATAAATAACAAATTCAAGAAGTCTCATAAAGGTTTTGAACCCAGAAGCACCCCTTTGTGTTGATTTTTAACGAACTAGTTTGTGTACTTAGAAAGCAGCACTAGGCCTTAATACACAAACACTTTATTTTTAGTTATGACATAAATATAATTTACAGTGAAAAGGAGAAGTGATATACCTGAGTTCTACATTACAATTATACTCATCTAATTCTAAGAACACGTGGAAAGTTGCCTATTATGTTGGAAAATCAACACAAGACATCGGCTGAATTAACTTGGAAGTAGTAGAGAAATTTACTACCATTAATTATATCCAATACAGAAGTGTTTTATTCATCTACGTGTAACTGGAAGTGGTGTGAATATACACTTCTACACAATCACTACTTAAGTAGATATTCGATTGGATGAATTCCCTCTCTAGTGTAATGACGCGCACATTAATGTCAATTAATGCCAACTTTTACAAAATACATTCCATTTCAACTAACGTTTTTAGGATCTCACATTTGCCTCTTTATTCGGCAAGAATTAAAGCGTTATTTAGAATAGACCCCCGTCGCTGACGCTGATGTATTTAAAGTCCGATGGTTCGCTTGACGTGAGTTAAGCTAAATAAATCTTTGTAAAAATGCAATAATTAGGTATTTTTAAAGCTTTCACTGCCCTCCACTTCGACCCTCACAATAATTAATACCTTCTGCTTGACTCGCAGGGGTATTTTACAGCGGCGGCACGAACGCTAAACTACAGCACTCTCAGCTAATTTATTTAATTGGCTGAATGGCTCACGTGAACAAATTATATCCCTTTACAGATGTACTGGCGTCTGACATATGGTGTAGTTTAACCGATGGGAAATCCTCAAAACTTGGAATTTTAAATTTTTCAATCCAAAAACGAACGAGTATTTCACCCCATTCACCTTCCTGTTGCTTGTGGCTTAGCATTTGATCCAAGAGCTAAATTGACGGCACCATTTGTACTCGATTTGAAACAATATACAATTTAGTCCTCGAGACTTTTGCTGCCTGTGTTACGGACAACCCTTGTGAGTTTGAATGAGTACAAATGATTACAATAGGGTTAATTTAAATGAGAAATATGACGCAGCAATGTAATGTACAAATGTTTAAGTTGCAATAAATAATTATTAGTCTATTATTACTTACACACAACATAATCACAATGCGTTAACTAGCATAGCTTACAATAACAGGATTTTTATTATACCTCCCAACATGTTAGCAACTGCACAGTTTGGCGTCAGTTTAAAACAATGCAAATATCCTTCCTAGAATTAACAGTCTTTTCCCTTAGACAATAACTTTGCTGAAATACCTCGACTGTTGAACTTGTATGTATCACTCAAGTGACACGGCTTCTTTGATAAAATACAAAATTTCTTGATATACAGTACTGATATCTCATAGACGTGTACTTCAATCAAATCTATCTCACTTTTTCTATCCTCACCCTACCGTGCAATCCTTACCATAAACAGAACCACTGTTTGTGTTTACATTAAATTTGATCTTGCTGTTTAGTAATGTTTAGCAGCAGTATTAATATTATGTGTTAATCAATATATATATATATATATATATATATATATATATATATATATGTATATGTATATAAAGACAAAGCCATCACTCCCTCACTCGTCAGTAATTCTCCAACATCCCGATATCCCAGAAAGTAGAAATTTAGTACACGTTTGCCTCAAGACTTAATACAAAAATTGAAGTATTTCCACAAACAGGCTTAGGGGCTGAAATAGGGTTGCAACTATATTTTGGTTTTCAACCTCCCGCTGACCTAGAAAGGTGAAGTTTCGCACATGCATATTATTCCCTAAACAGACCTTCGGCACCAGAAATACTTTATACAGGAAAGTAGATAATGGCCGGATGTAGTTTTTTAAGTAGAATTAAGATCAGCATACGTATATACTTTCTTGGGCGGAATAATAAGGTCACTTTTTGACCGAAGTAAGCTTTTCAGACCAACTTTCTTGATCGGGACAAGGCAAACACTACTATGGCGCCGGAAATACCCGAGATGAGAAGTAGATTATTTGGAATGTAAGTATACGCTTTTTGGTCGAAGATTTTTCAGACCTATCACACACACAAAACACACACATACATAGGCACACATACACACTACGCCCCGAAAATACCCTAGACCGGAAGTAAATTATAATGTCGGGCAGTATATGTTTTTTAAGAGGCCATTTTTGAACAACGTATTATATATTTTCTTGAACCGAGGCAACAATGCAAACGATATAACGCATATAAATTACGCTAGCAGAAAGTAGACGATTTAAAGTAAACACAATCTTTAGACCAACATAGGCCTATGTATACTTTTTGGATTGTGGTAACAATGCAAACGATATAACGCATATAAATTACGCTAGCAGAAAGTAGACGATTTTAAAGTAAACACAATCTTTAGACCAACATAGGCCTATGTATACTTTTTGGATTGTGGTAACAATGCAAACGATATAACGCATATAAATTACGCTAGCAGAAAGTAGACGATTTTAAAGTAAACACAATCTTTAGACCAATATAGGCCTATGTATAATTTTTGGATTGTGGTAACAATGCAAAAGAAAGTAGACCATTTTAGACTGAAGTAGGTTTTTAAATTGAGTATTTGTACGTTATTTAATTGTGGCAACAAGGCAATCTCTACTACGACATGTGAAATATAATTTATTCGAACCAAAAGGCTTCTTCACACGTTAAACCTCAAATACGAGCCAGTGGCAATTTTGTTTAGCTATTTGAACCTCTTAACAATGAACACAAACAATACATACCATAAACATGTCTACTGCCAAATCAAAATTATCATATTACATCATAAGTGCGTTTACTAAGATACACTAATCCACTCTGTCATACAATATTTCCAGTAAATATACAAGATTTACTGTAATCGTTAAAGCTAATCGTTCAATAATATTAGAGAATGCTGCTGAACAATTTGTGTATTTCATTGGTTCTCATAAAAATAACCGTTTCCTACTCCGACTGCAGGACCCAAAAAAGCGATTTAAACTTCTAATTATCCTGAAGTGGAAAAGAAAACTGGAATATTTTTCAGTAACCATCACTTGTTCTCAGAAATGTGTAGTATGCCATTTAAAAAGAACATGCCTGGTTATGACGTACTTGTTATGCAATAGGAAATCGCGTGCAAATCAGCAGGCAACTGCTAGGGGTTCATAAACATAAACCTTTAGTTGCGCATTAATGATACCAATAGAAAGCAACGTTGAGTGTAAATGATAATAATTCAAAAAATCTAATTTATTGAATGAAGCAATGTCAAAGCGTAACGTCTTATCTACCACTTAACTTATAAAACACTACAAAAATCAATTTGTCACGGTAATTTCAAAATTTAATTTCCCTCTAAAAATATAAATCTCATAGACACTATGAGCGATATTTTGTTTTTTAGTAACAAGAAAACTGAAAACAGGGGAGCAATTTGAAATTTTGCTTCAGAAATGGTAACTTTGTAACAAGAGATTAACTATATTCAATATATTATATTTTATTGGGTTTTAATGCTTCAAAATCGATCTCTTTTAACATTATGATAAATATGGTTAGGGGCGGCCTCCTACACAATGTAAAACAATCGATGCATAATAGCGTCTTTTACGGTCTTCAAAATCATTTTTAAGAACATATAATTTAATTTCTACTCAGTGAGATATGACTGTGTAAACCCATATTTCATCATTACAAAATAGTGTTAACCTTTAATAGATTCCAAGATAATTATAAAACTTAATTTTTAAATTTTTGGAAAAAATACAAAGCTTATTTTTGGAAACAATTGGAAAACGTAGAGTATAGGTACATCCAGGTTTGCAGTGCCGCATGGGTCTGGTGCGTGACGTTGGTTTTCTATTATCTGAATCAGAGAGGAAGGAGATCCATTGCCTTTCTCTGTGGCTGAATTCAATGCTGTGTGTGAAATGGCAGGCGAGAGGTCGCAGATTTATCGTAAAGCACGGCGACCCATTGTCAGCTCATCGATTTTATAATCACTCGTGGTTGGTGATGTTTTTTGCCTCACAGCGGGTGTTGTTTTTGACGGTCGTATCCTGAAGTGCTGGAATTAAAATTGAGTCAGCAAACCAATAATTTGGCTATAGGTGGCGGTATTCCCTTGTTTGCTGAGCCGAAGTGTTCCTGGATTGGGTGGATCAGGTGAAGTGCAAAGCTTATTGTCTTGTCCAGGCCGGCACAGTAAAGGAGTCAAGGTAGTTGCAGCTCCCACATTACACCTCCTACACAGCTCCCACACTTTGGAAAAAGGTGCGTTTAGACCCCAGATGTATATTTTTTATGAACGGCATTGTCTCGATGTGGTCTTCAAGGTCGATTCCAGTATTTTGTAACAAGTTAAAGTATTGAAGAGCTAGTTCATAAACTGAATCAATACGAATTTATTTCTAAATCCTGGCAGATAAATATTGTATTTTATTATAAATATTTGTGGTGGTCACTGACCAAATGTAGAGTCTAAGACAAATCAAAACTGTATATATCTTGGCTACACAATCAATATATTATTCATTAGAGGAATAAGATTTAATTGAATTTGTCATTATAATCATAGCATTATAATTAGATAGATACATGGAATATTTAGAAGTATGGACAAAGTGTACCACAAAAAGCTTGTGGTATCTATTTAATCAACTTTATCATTTCAATTTCGTCTTCGAAGAAAATGAGTACGGCCTTGGAGGAATTCAAATAGACTTATTTTGAAAAATAAATATAGCTAATGTAATAATTAAGTAATAATATCAGTTTCCAAATAATGTAATAAGATTTTTTTAGTGTAATAATCTACTATGACTCGCTTTGATAACATTAAAACAAAACAACAAAATGTTCAGACACATATTGTGATTAACATCGGTACAAACGCTGGTGATTGAAATGAAATTGAGTGCTCGGTCTTTTTTAAGCCTCAAAGCTTAGGTCGAGGACTTGGTGATTCGACCTGATTCTACATCCGAATGTACCAAAAATTAATATCACACAAAACGAGAAAGATGTCCGTACAAGAAGGACTTTGTTTACTTTATTTGAAGGCAATATATGCGAGTACACTGTACTACAACGCTGTACGGTCTGGCAAGGCTTTAGATATAGTTGAAACGTTAAGTAGAATAGCGATTATCCCAGTTTCCACATGAGCTTACCTCAGTCGTAAGCTTTGTTTGATCACACGACTAAACGTTCGATAGACGTTAAGCATATATGATTGCTTTGTTGATTCTTAAATTAAGTAGGTTGTATTTAAACATAATCAGAGCGGGAGATCAGAGGTGGATCTAATCATTCATTCTACAAGTTCATTGGACTTTTAGGTTTCCTGCGTGTTTATTTGTTGCTCCTTTGCTATTACTTGGCGATTTTATTGTAAATCCTCTACCATTGTCTACAAGATATTTACGGTCAATACACATTTCATTTGAAAAGGGATAGATGGGTGTTTCTTTGGGATACGATATTGGAATAAAGAAGGACATAATTAGTTCAAGAGGAAATGTTTTTAATGTTCGTTGGCAAGGATACCAGAATATCTTCTAGATTTTGTTTTACCATATTTGATGGCAAAGTTTGTAACTCTTTAACATACCTCCCCTCATCCCGTAAGCGTGCATAGACAAATTAAGGAGTCGCAGAGCGATCGGTTATTTCAGATATGGTTCAAGACAGTATTTATAGAGGGACTGGGCAGCACGAAACTACACTACCCCACCTCTCTAAAGCAGGACAATAATAGTCCTATTCCTAAAGGTTAGAAAAATCATAATCTGAACACGTTTATTCTAGACTTTGAATTGACAAATTCGCGATTAATATTACTGTTAATCGATTAATATTAATAGTATTGATTTAATTTTATAATAAATCATTGAACTAATATGTTTTGTTATATATGAACTTAAAATTATAGAACACACATATCAATATTTATTTAAAACTTTTATTGTAACTTAAATGGATTTTGTTGTTATATGCGATTTATGTCAACTACATTTCTTATACAAAAATATCCGGTTTACTTTAATTTAATATTTAGTACATGTCATAACACAATCTTTGGTTTCCCCAAGATTGACGACAACATTTTATTGTGCGATTAGATCGTTAAAGTTTTTCATGAGATACTTTAAGTAGAAATAAATAACAACGTATCAGCGAAAAATAATTAAACCATTTTTATTGAATATGCTCTTAAAGGTTTATTTATTTTCCATTTTTTTAATGCTGTACCTGACACGTATTATGAAGCTGGTATTTTCTGGATGCAAACTAATAAACGAAAAAAATTTGAATAAAAAATAAATATATGGGAGCTACAACGTAGATAACAAACACCAAGGTTCAGTTTTTAACTAGAAATACAAGGTTTCCTTCACAGACAGTGTAGTTAGTTGGTTAACGTCACTGGGTTTTAATAATCGTAAACAATACGCACTCAGTAGAACTTATTGAAGCTTAAAATTAGACAGTGGTTTTGGAAAAAAATGCATTCTGATCAACAAAGCTACTACTGCCTTAGAGGTTGAATACCGACTTACCGGAATGTAGGGGTAATCTCTGGGGCGGTCGGGGCATTCGGTACTCGACCACTTGCATAACGGGATAACCTTCCATCCTTAACACAACACTTATACAACAACAATTGGGTCTACGGGTGGTCAACAATTTGTGATTGTGGTCAAATATAGACCCGAGTCTCGAGACAGCCTACCAATATCACGTGACTGGGTAGATCAATACTGGCGCTTGTGCGCGGCTGTCGCTGTGACCGAGCTGGTGTGTTTATAACGACTGCTGATGCCGGTGCTGTAAACATTATAAAAAGTTTCATAAACATTGTACGGTCACCTGTCAAGTATTCATTAGTCACGCATTTGAAGGAACGTGTATCGATCAATAAAACTACTTTGTTAGTGGCTCGCTAAGTAGCTACTAGTCCTGACGGTCCTTCCGGCGGCCAGTCCAAATATAGGATAAATTATATCCCGAAATATCCTTATATAGGGATATGTGGAGTGGTACGACGGTATCAACTCGGGTCTTTTTCGTTTAAGGGCCAGCACCTTACAAACATACTATACCTGACTGACAGTGCATTTAATCGTTTAAGACCCCAGGTAGTTATATTCAAGTTGTAAAAGCAGAGGACACTCTTGCTTATTTATTTGCTTTTTCTATTGTTTGAATTAAAATTGCCATAGTTATGAACTGAATTCTATGAATCTGCTGGTTGAAAAAGTATGTAGGCCTACCGCAAAGCCCCATCACAAGTATTTGTATTACATTCAGAAGGCACCTCTCTGAGTCATAATTAAATAACCATTCTTAATATTGGGGTCTTTTTCGTTTAAGGGCCAGCACAAAATACCCTAGCTTGCCTATTCAAAACTCAGATCACGCAATGTTTGCCCGCTGCGCAGCGCTTTGCGCTGCTTGCTCTTTAACAAAAAATAATAATAACTCGAGCTTGCAAAGTCCATGCCCAGATCAACTCACCACGCTTTATTGAACAAGAAAAACTAAGTATAACTCACTCATGAGAAAATGGTTTCATTACAGGCAAAAGATAAGCGGCGCGCGTTTATCACTGATAAGATAAGACGAGTTTATACTAGAAGTAGTCTGGACTACTGCCCTACGAACTAATAACACCAAAAAAACGATATATATGCACTGTCAGTCAGGTATAGTATGTTTGTAAGGTGCTGGCCCTTAACGAAAAAGACCCATCATCTCTCTGGCGCTACTATATCCGGCCAGCTTTGGCCTCTAAAAGAATTTAAACCCTTGTGGACGCGCTCGCAACTCTAGTTCATTTACTTAATTTTATTACATATGTAATCTGTACGAAGAAATATAGAAAAATTGTCCAAATTAATACGATATATATATATATATATATATATATATATATATATATATATATATGAAGTACTTAAGGTAACGTATAAGTATGTGTAAAATCTTCGTTCTACCACTTTGATATGCTATATTTTATGAATGATTTCAATAAAGTAACAAATTAAATATTAAATTGTGTACGCCATGTTCCCAGTTGGTGACACAAGAGCGTCCAGGTTGTTGGGTTGCGGCGGTCAGCTGTGTTAGAGTGCGTGTATGTGTGTAGTGGCGAGGGTCTTTAATCCTTCAGGAGCCAAGTTTCTACTGACAGAATACATAATCAGCTATCGGGAAAAGGTAAGCGCAGTTGTCTTATATTGTCGACATAATATGTTGGAAATAAAACGTTTATTAGTAATAACAGGCCAAAGACTGACGTTTCTCACACTCTTCGTTGTCATTGCAAAAATTAAGATTTTTTAATAACACAAAGTATAATGATAAAACATTTCCCAAAACCTGTTATCCTTTCGAGAGCTTTTTGTCGATGACACTTCTCTCGCCGCAACTACGCGTAATCGCCTTGAAGAAGCCATACCTTTATTACGAAGGTCCGAAGCATTGGTTCTTAATTGACGAAGACACAAACAGTTGACGATTCGGAATATCTTGAACTTTTACGGGTGTAACGAAATTTGGTCTGCTGTCGTCAGAAATAAAACTCCTTCAAGTGAATTTCGACGGAAATTTAAAATCCGTCCGCATAAGAGTAGGTTCCGTAACGTGGTAGTTTTAATCTCGTGTTTTGCAATTGTTACGTTACTTTCGAAATTTGTTGGGCCAAAAGCCATACTTAAAACTTAACATGGCATAATTTATTCTCTCCAGTATTTAAAACACATTATTGACGACGGATAACATGAAAGGATACATGATCGGTTATTTTTCATCATAAATGATAAAATTTGTAGTAAACGCGAGCAGGATTTGTACTGTAAATTTGAAGTTAGTTCAAATTTACTTTAATAATTACAGTATAAATACTTTTTTGTAGGCTAAACGTGTCTATTGACGCTGCAACTATAACTAATCAATTCACTTTAGTTTTGTATTGTAATTAAAATGAATAAGAAACTTCCTTGCCAACTTGTATTTTGTCCGACTTGGTGTCGCGCCTGAAAACCGAGCATCATGAGGCGGAACGTGCCGACATGGAACTGTCTGCTGTTGCTATTCACACCATCTACCTGTTGTGCTACATATCATGTCATATATAATATTAGCACGTATCACGTGAGTCTGTGTCGTGCAGTGATGTTTTATTAGTTAATTTAATGGTTTTATACAACACAATGGTCATGCTATAAATTTATAGTTTCCTTTCTGTTTCATACTTGTATTGATATCTTGATGCAGCTTTGCTATAATTAATAAAAATGATATGTTCTAGCTTATGATTAATTGATAAAAGATTAAAAAAGGATTAATTTTAAATTTGTATGGACATTAAGAAATACAAACCACGTTTGTATAGTTTTAAAATCCCTTTGAATTGCTGATTGGACAGAGCTGAACAAAAATATTGTATCAACCAATTCCGGAAAGTGATCTATGAATTAGAACAGTAAGGATTTTAAGCCATAATGTTATTATAATTTTTAGTCATGGAGCCAAATGAATAAAATCTGGAATGGAACCACAATCAAACGAATATATCATATTGCTTCTGTATACAATATGGTATTTGAAAATCTTCTGAGTTTAGAGGTTGATAATTGTGAAGGAACGCAAGGAAAAACGTTTGGAATAAAAAGCTTTTTCTGGTTGTCTATTACTTGTGACAGTTTCACATTTCTTATACACCTGCATAAGAAGTGAACAGTGACAAGTGTTTCTTATACACCTCTTTAATGGCCAACATATTTTTAGGCTTTGCTCTATCTAGATATGTAGAGCTTTATGCAATAACCATAAGTGTGAGGTAATAAGATCCGTGTGAATACTAATATATGTCTAGTAGTCCAATAAATGCAAGGGATAAATTTTTGGATACAAAAGTCAACTGAACGGACTTCTGGCAGGTGTTGAAACAGGTCTACCAATACGTTTTGTGTCGACTTAATATAAATTAATTCCAATAAAAAACGTACGTGTTCTCTTGAGGTGAGCATCGATGCTGGAGGCGGAGTTGACGGCGTTTCGTGGTCGAGGCGGTGGCCGTGGAGGCAGAGCGGGCGGACAGGTGCCTCCTGGCCCGCCTCCGTCCCCACCATCCTCGTCCAGCTTGGCCGACAAGCGAGATCCTGCAGTCGGTATAATGATGTTCCCGGCAGAACACGACAGGATATCCGACATGTCCGTGGATTTCCTGAAACAAACTGCAGAAGTTGTAATTCTAAATATTTTCGTATTGGGTAAAGAAGAGGCGGAGAAATTATTCTGAGAATCCAAATACTATTGAGGATTGAGGCACTGCCACTCACTGCACTGTAACTGTACCTCAAAGATCCTGATGGTTAGGGCCAGACATGTATGGACAAGTAACGAGAGCAACATTTTATGGCTAAGGTAATATGGGGTACTAAACAGCTGGTCTCAGTAATCTGAATCGCGGCACACTGCCGCTGCCGTGCTGTCGTCTGTCTAGCTCCTCGAATTACCTAGGACTCGAACAATCTGTAGATACTCGAGTGCACTCGAAAAATTAAGTGTTAGAAGAAAAGTTTCCGTGACAGCTTTTATTTAGCTTATCCAGTCCAACATAGTTAATCGTACTATCCCACCAGTCACCAAAATACACTATATAATATAGTGTAATCTAGGTGAAGTGGCAGTCCCGTTAGATATCGTGTCAGAAACATAGTAGTGCATTCAATTGTGAACCTGAGGATACAAGGATTCCATCTAGATTACAGTATATTATTGTATCTTAGAGTCTAGGTGTCTCTAATGTCGAAACGATGTAAAGGTTAGTTTTTAGCTTCTTCGTCACTACTTTCTTTGGGTCTCTTCAGACAAACATGGCTCCAGATTCCAGGAATCAATTCTGAGACAGCTAATAGACGCTACAATAAAAGGAAGGTGAACTGGAGCTAAATTCAACATTCAAATACTCTAGTTATATCTGTACTATACAGGTTGTTTCAATAGTTTAATCTGTTATATCTGCATAAATATCTTAATGCAATACATTTACTTGTTTCAACTATCTATAACAACACACAATGGTACGTAACTGTACTATGACTTTCCACCTAAAACTTACTTGCTACAATCGTGTCGTCTGTCTGTCCGTAGGTGCGATAACTTTTAATAGGTGGTTCATAGAGACTTGGCACAAAGCTTCCTATTGGTTTAAGGAAGAATTACATAGATTTTGGAATAAAAAAGTCTGACAGCAAAGTAGCATTCCCGAGCAAGTCACTAATCCGGGTAAAAGTTACAGTCAGTTCGGTAAAGAATTTCGGGTACTTTGGTGTTATCCGGAGGTCACCATTTTTGGAAGAGTTTTTCTTACCGGGGACCTAAAGAATACATTATTGAAAGAACATACTCTATTTTACTTACTGTAAAAATTACATGTAATTATTACGATCCGGTTTTTGTTTTTTGCCTCTCAAAAGGAAGCGATGTTGTCGATAAGAAGCCACTCTCTTTTATCTACTACTATTATTAGGCGATATAATTAGTTTTAGATTAGATTGTCATAATTATGTTACAAATAGTACTAAAGTTAAAGATAGCCTTTACGAGCGCTCACGTGATCTGAGCTTAACTTTGGGTACTATCTCGAAGGATGTTTTTCTTTTCTCGCCAGAAGTGTGGGGTCCGCCCACTGAAGCCCGCACTGATAGTTAGGGGCATTTCCGATCGGTACTTTCTCAACCTCAGATCACGTCTCAGATCACCCAACTTTACCGACGTCAGATCACGTTGGTCGATCTTGTACGTGATCTGAGGTCGGGAAAGTACCGATCGAAAATGCCCCTGGACATCAGTGCGGGCTTCGATGACATCCCTCAAGATACTACCTAAATTTAAGCTCAGATCACGTGAGCGCTAGTTAACTTTTTATAATGTTTTATAGTTTATATATTCTAATAATTAATAGTAGATGGGGACATAGTGGCCTCCTTATCGCGGACATTGCTTACTTTTGGGGGGCAGAAACAAGAACCTATAGTCATAATTCCTATAATTTAAAACTCAGTAGGTAAAATGAAGTCTGTATTTTCTAATAATATATTGTTATGCCCCCGATAAGACAAACTCTTCGAACATTAGTAGCCTCCGGATAACACCAAGGTAACGTTATTATTACTCCGTTGTGTCGGTTTATTGGAAATTTGTTTTAACGAACTTGCAGTTATAGTTTAAAATAATACTGCAAAAATCGGGTCTTTTTCGTTTAAGGGCCAGCACAAAAGACCATAGCTTGCCTATTCAAAACTCAGATCACGCGATGCTTGCCCGCTGTGCAGCGCTTTGCGCTGCTTGCTCTTTTAGAAAAAAATTAACTCGAGCTTGCAAAGTCCAAGCCCAGATCAACTCACCACGCTTTATTGAACAAGAAAAACTACGTATAACTCATAACGCCGGTTTCATTACAGGCAAAAGATAAGCGGCGCGCGTTTATCACTGATAAGATAAGACGAGTTTATACTAGAAGTAGTACCTGGACTACTGCCCTACAAACTAATAACACCAAAAAACGATTATTTGCACTGTCAGTCAGGTATAGTATGTTTGTAAGGTGCTGGCCCTTAAACGAAAAAGACCCCAAAAATCATTTGACTGAATAATTTCCTGTGTGACAATAAAAGAGTTAAAACATTTTAGTTAGTGCTACATAATGTGGCATACATACCCCAAAGTGCTAGCCCGATTCTCCCAAAACGCAGTAAATTGGGAAACAAGTCACAAAAATATTAATATGAAGGGTATTTTATTTTGTTTTGTTCAGCATAGAATGGGATACTAAAATGTAAAAACTATATGACGAAAAACTTTTGTCAGTCCATATAAATTTTTGAGTTTAATTAACATTACATATTTATATAGAAATGTGTTATAACTATTTGCCTAGTGTCATCGCAACAACAACGAAAATCGACAATTTGTAACTCGAAAAACAACCAAGAAACGAAATAAAGTAGAACCTATGGCCATGGCGGCGTTCCTCTCACTACCATGCTCGTGCTGAATAGCCAAATCGCTTACAAAGACGCTATACCACTAAAAGAATCAATCAAGTATTTCATAGCATCAAAGACTGTTCCTCTTATAACAAGAGAAAGTTTGTTGATTAAGTTCAATCCTGAATACGACAGACTTCTTGTGGGAACGGTGTTGTACATATATAACAAGTTAGTAGTGAGGATACAGTGCTCTTTGAATAAAATCTGTCCTTGCGTGACGTTGAATAGCGGTAAATACGAGTATAATGATTATTATTAATATATTTTGGGCATTTTGGAATTGGTTACGCTATGAGGCAGAACTTCAGATGGATATGTCGTGCCACATGAGAAATAGTAACCCCGAAACACATCCAACGTAATGTTGTACAGTAGTATGGCTTTAGTAACGAAATGGCCAATGTACACTAATTTCAGTTTTCAGAAAATTTTCAATATGAAATTCTCATTAAGGGTTTGATAAAAATTACTCCAAAAACACAATCTTTAAATAAAGTTAAAGAGAAAACACTCTGTAATTGATATATTTAAGCTCCGCATATACCGTAAGGTTTTCGTGAAAATTAATTGCTCAATTGCACCTTTCTACAAACAGAAAATCATGTTTAAGTGTAATAAAAGTCTATTTTCTCGAAACCAGTTTAGAATTGTGATCACTGTCAGTGTAACACAATAACATGGCTTTGTAATTAAGACTGAGACGTCATCGCAAACATGTTGGTGCATGTTTGTTTAGCAACTTCATATGCTATTGATGTAAAGCAAGAAACAAAAAAAGACAATGAAGCCCCTTTTTTGAGGATTTTTATAAAAAAAACTGTTTCCTGCCAGTCAATAAAGGCGTAAACAATGTCTAGTAGTGCATTTTAATTTGACAGTGGCAGAATTTTGACGAGTGTCGTGTGAATACTACGAAATGCTGTAGCTCAAATCACAGAATGGTCTGTGACTCATTTAAAGGCTTTATTAGCAATCTGAGGCCTCAAACAGAACTGGAATGATACAATGTTCTTTTTAAAAGCTACCTTGATGTTTAGTGTTAATGTTGTACATCTAAGGTTAACGGACAATCTCGACAGAACTATTCATGGAACAACCTTTGACACTGTTGAAATTTAGGAAATTGAGCGAATACGGGACTTTCTTTTATAGGGTTGGGTTTTAAGATATGTATTACATTGTAGCTCCGATAACAATTTTTATGTTAAATCGACTGGTTAGTAAAAAGCCAGTGGATAAGGTAGTTACTTCATTGTTACATAAGTTTGCACCATTTGAAGGAATTTCATGCTACATGCTCCGTCAGCACACGTATTTGTTCTGTATATACAGGGTGTTTGAAAAGTATGGGTACGGCTTAATATTTTAAAAACCATAGGAGATAACAGCCATAGACTTTGCACAGTGTCATATGGCTATGTAAACTATGTTTCCTTGCTATTACCATGACATGCCAACCATGGGGGGACGGCCCACAGAGGAAAACATGGAAATCTTAAATTGAAGCATGGGTCGAGTGATACCTTATTTGAAAGAGCTCACTTAGTACAGTTGAATGCCGCAAACCGCATCTCAAAAGGTTTATCCAATCAGAAATGGCGGGTTGTTTTAGGTACACATTGTGAAGTACATTATGCCCTGCCATTTCTGACTGGATCGTCGTATTCTGATGCGGTTGGTGGCGTTTCACTCTACTAACCAATGTGTTTTCACTGACTTTTTTTAATTAGCAAATTATGTCATAAATTTATAACACAATAAATAAAACAATAAATACCGATGTTTTTTAGTTGTAAATATATCGGTAAAACACAATAAATACCATTTGAAAACACATTGGTTAGTAGAGTGAAACGCCACCAACCGCATCAGAATACGACGATCCAGTCAGAAATGGCAGGGCATAATGTACTTCACAATGTGTACCTAAAACAACCCGCCATTTCTGATTGGATAAACCTTTTGAGATGCGGTTTGCGGCATTCAACTGTACTAAGTGAGCTCTTTCAAATAAGGTATCACTCGACCCATGCTTCAATTTAAGATTTCCATGTTTTCCTCTGTGGGCCGTCCCCCCATGGTTTGCATGTCATGGTAATAGCAAGGAAAAATAGTTTACATAGCCATATGACACTGTGCAAAGTTTATAGATGTTATATGCTATGGTTTTTAAAATATTAAGCCGTACCCATACTTTTCAAACACCCTGTATAGGAACTATTGGAACACGTGGAACAACGCAAGACACCAAGCCGTTGCTTGTGTTTCAGCGCACAGTACCAGAGACAATATATAGCACATATTATATATATATATATATTTGTAGCAAGTACTTGTACAAGGCTTAAGAGTAAATACAAATTTAAGTACCGATTTAATGAGTTTACTTCGTCATTATCTATATTCGATTGTCACAGAAATTGGCGGTAACTCGTACTTTGGGTACGTGACAAACCGCTTACTCCTTGGCATTCCCGTTTGTCAAGAAGCCGTAAACGATGTATTACTAATTGGCCGTTAATTACTTAAGGAACAAAGTAAATGTTTTTATAACTGGCAAATGAAAGCAAATTTTTTGTAAATCTGCACTGGTTGGCGATTGACATCAAACATGTTACTGGATACCTTCTAAAAAGCAGTGTAAGTCTAGGGAAGGAGCTTGGGTATCAAGGGCCTATGCCGCACTCGGGAAGTATTAAAGCCTGGACATTTACAGTTTCATCAGTCCTACAAACCACTCAAAATAACAGATTGTGTCTTCCTGAGGAAACTTAACAATCTTGCCCAAACTGAGAAGATAAAACGCACAGGGCAATCAAAAGGAAAGTACACCGTAGATTCGTCTTGTTCATTGCCTAACCAACAAAATTGATTATGCCTAGAGACACCCCATTATCTGAGAAGATAAACACTTGCACTTTACAAAGGACCATTTTTGTTCTTGAAAATCTCGTCCTAAATACGCTCTCCAGTGTTCTATGGAACGATTAATAGCAATTATTAATTTGATAATTTTAAACCACATATTTGTGAGTTAGAAATTAATTTTAAATAATAACATTAATAACAAGAGACGTTGAAACCTATGCAGTAGTTTTTAAATTATTATTTATTAATCATATATTTTAATTAATTAAAACGCGCTGAGATATTAAAAACACATGGTCTGTCATCAGTCTCAGGAATATTCCTCCAATCCTGTATGTTAATTTGTTGTACACCTGACTCAATGTAATCATTCAGTATATTTTTATCCTTTCCTTGTACCCTTAAAGAATGGAAACCGTAGGTTATTTTGAATTGGGCTATATTAGAAAATAGCCCCAAAATCTCAATTTTCCAACTACCGCATGGAAATGCATAGAATTTTTCCCCACATATCAGAAACAACCATGATTGTTATTTTTACTGCCCACATCCCTCTCAATCTGCTTCCAAACATAAATACTAAATGTGTCAGGCATTATTCTTCACAAGATGGTCCATTCGCCAAAACTACATGAAGTGGAACATTGAATTTTTTATTGAATACTCTTATCATTCTTGCAGTTTTGTGCCTGATTTAAATTTTTTAAATTTCTTCTTTATGGGAAAGAAGAAACGGATTAAAGTGTATAAACAGCCCACGTTAAATCTGGTTGCATAAGGAAATATTACCACAATTAATTAACATTATAAATATACAAAATCGTTAAAATTTTCCAGAATTATTTAATTATGCAAAATAAACCTCAATTATTAGTTTTTACCACCCAACAAACCCTCTCCCTAAATACACAAAACACAAAACTTTTATTTATTATCGGACACAAAGATAGTAAATTTGTAGCTACTAAAATTGTAACCGAATTTCCTCAAGTTTGTAACTGTACTGCTAATTCAAAGTTATGAATAATCTTGTGCTATTTCTTGTATGAGGGTAGATAAAAGCCCTTAAGAGCTAATTAAATTGGTTTAAGTTAGACAGCTAAAACAAAGTTATGAATATCTCTTGTTTCCCTAGTCTGAGAGAAGAGCTTTTAAGAGCTCCTAATTGAGTTAAGTTAGCCAGATTTGTTAGAAAATAGCACAAATATTTACATTCGTAGGGTTTAAATCCTTAAACAGGATCCTTTATCCTTTACCACACTACGAGCTTTATCTCCTTCCTTTAACTGAAAAGTGTAAAAATGTATTGTTGCCAGAACTATATAGTTTAGAGAAATGGCATTTTATGGGTACAATAATGTTTAAAATTATTACATTTATTTCTCTAAGAGCTCTTTCTCTCCCCCAACTGTAAACGAGATTGACTAATTTCATAATTGCCCTGAATTGTATATTAATCGAAAATATTAAAAATTGCATTAACCAGAAACCCCTTTAGGTGGAATTACTGTCATTTCAAGTACTACAAAATTGCTCCTCACCATTTAAGAATTATAATAATCTAAGTTTTAACAATACTACCACCAACTGAGTGGTATTGTATTTGTTAAAAAAAAAGAAAAATCTGTAAAGAAAATATGCATGAAGGCGCGCTGACTGCTGCAGTGGATACTATTACTGTAGTCATGTTTAAGAATGATGTTTCGAACCTTTTGCCTATTATTTTAAGATTTTTACCTAATATTTATAGTTTAATAATTTATTTATTTATTACATCGTACTAGTGAGTGAATATTTTTAGAATGTGTTGTGGAATAGCCAAATAGTTGGAATTATGGTAACTCATTGGCAATGAAACAATAAGGTTGCATTGTTGCAGGTACTAGTCAGCTAAACATTTTTTAGGATAGGTAATGTTATTGAAAAATAGAATGAATAATGAAAAATCATTGGGAATGAAAAGCGATAGGTAATTTCTATTATGTTTATCTAATTTTTGCCCACTGCGCGCCGCCGCATCACTAAAGAATCTGCGTAGAAGCGTTGCGCATCCACCCACCACTAGTGCCTGAGATATATATACCATATAGTAGAGTAAAGATGCATTGTTGTATATAGGTTTAAAGCATTTAAAGTGTTGGTCGAGAATAGTTTTCTATTTTTTTATTGATACAAGAATTACATTCTTAAAGCCCAAAACGTGTTCGTACCATTAAAAAATATTAATTACTTTATGGGAGAACCATAAAGTTTATTTTTTGTTAGTCTATGAAAAACATTGATTACAGTACACTGAATTATATTATCTTCAATCTGAAGCCCCTATGAATTTATGATATTTCGATTCGAAGATATAAAAGCAAAAGTATTTTTATAAACTTTTGAGTAGGAGTCTGGAGGAAAAACGCCAGGAAGATTTTTGGAAATACAACGATCCAAGAGTGGAGTTGATATCGCTTCCAATACTTGTGAGAGTTTCAGATTTTCATTGTTACTTGTAATATTGGGTGTTTTATGCATCTAGTGCCTGTGTTGTTTGTAGTCTTCTAAGATATTTTCAGGTCAGCCCCTCTGCCAATCGCTTTATGTTTATAGTACTCACTGTGAGCAAAAAGTCACAAAATGGGGTGAAACTCCTCAAAACGGTGCAAACTTATGTAACAATGAACTAACTACTTATCCACTGGCCTTTTATTAACCAGTCGCTTTAACATAAAAATTTATTTTTCTTGCTTTTTCTTAGTTGCGTAGTTTATCTAAATGTTTCATTTTAAATATATAACCGAGATATATGCTTTAAATTGCCTCTGAAGTGCTTCTAATTTTTTAGTTTTCAAAAATGAGCGTTTTATTTCCTTAACACTTTTTGTGTAGTAATTGAAAAAACTAAAAAATATTTAGATGCATATCAGCTACATCTTCAAAATGAGACATATTCATACATAGTTGTGAAACTGTACAACCACTTGAGAATAACGGTTTGAAATGATTTATGGTTGAACATTGTTCATATATAATATAAATCAAGAAGATTTCTATTACAGATGCATCATGATAGTCCATTTGTTCATAAAGTAAACTTACATATAAATTTGTTACTGAATCAAAATTTAAACAATACACTTTATTAAACATAATCCTGTAGTTTCTCTTGTGCAGAAAGTAAGAATGAGTAGATAGTACTTCCTTAAAAATATCCACAACACAATAAAAAACTGAAAGGTTTCGGAATCTTCACATTCTTAAATTAGTTTTCAACTTGCCTCAGTGAATGGTACATAATAGTCAAGTGTGAGCATAATATATCCTGACATTTCCTGTCTTATCAGGAATGCTCCAAGGTTCACACTAAGGTTCTCTGTTGTTTTGTTGGTTTATTAATTACATATGCAGAATTATATACTGATTATTTAATGTTTGCTAATGATATTAAGGTCTTGAATTCAGAAGTTTCCTCTATCATGATCACTATTGTTTTTGGTTTCCCTTGGACAACATTGCTGCTTGGTGCAAGGTGATTAGTATGGATCTTAATTTGGTAAAAGTTTATGTTGTTACACAATTCAGAATTTTATGGTTGACTCCTAAATCTACCACCTGAAAGACATTCAGTTTAAGAGGGTTTATAGAGTTAATAATTTGGAAGTTATTGTGACTCCTACTTGTTGCTCTCTCTATCACATAACCTATCATGCTGTGCGACTAGCAGATCTTTTCTAGGTTTCTTACTAAGGACTTTCAATCTCTTTAAAATCCTGTCATCTGTTTGTACAGGACTCTTGTTTGTCCATACTTGGTTATGGATCTGTTATTTGGTCATCCTAGCAGACATGCCTTATTGATATCCTGCACACTATTCAATTTCGACTGATCAGACTTATTAGCGTAAATCTTGAGTACCCTTATTATCGAAGTCTCACCTTAACTCTCGAGTTCGGGTTACAACCTTTTCTATTTAGATGTAACCAACTCAACCTAATGTTCCTCTATAGACTGGTGAA
Source organism: Homalodisca vitripennis (assembly GCF_021130785.1). Classification (NCBI taxonomy): domain Eukaryota; kingdom Metazoa; phylum Arthropoda; class Insecta; order Hemiptera; family Cicadellidae; genus Homalodisca; species Homalodisca vitripennis. The sequence goes on from NC_060215.1 coordinate 71,224,690, forward strand.
CAGTCATATTGACAGTCCATCATTTCCTTTTTTGTAATTCCGAGAGGAACTCGATCCAGAACAGTCTCCAAGAGGACATATAGGTTACAAATATAACTTACCAGACAATATATTATTCTTACAACAGAAGCATACTGAGACTCCTACGTATTGGTGTGTGAATGCTCATGTCAATTTTTTTGAGACCACTTCATCTAAATTTAGAAGAGACGTTACAAAATTATAGCCTATAATTATTTTCTACGATGTTTTGTATGGTTATCAATTGTCATATTTTGTTTGTATGGTTATTTCTGTTTAATTTTGTTATTATATTGATTTGTTTGATAGATGTAAATTACTTTTACATTGCTGGAAACTTGCTGGGTTTGTTAGTTATTTTTAATTTTCTTCTGTTATTGTGTTGCTACGATTAATTTAATATTATATTAAATATAATATAATATAAATATTATTTTTACTATTTATCTGTTATGCTAGTCACCAATAGGCCTATATATTTTTCCTTTTAGGTCTATTATTATTACTTCAATCTGTTTTCTCTTGTGTATTTACATAGGTTTCGTATAAATAAATTCACATTTCATTGTTGTTTCCTTGCCTATGAAGTCTATAAACAGTACTTAATGAGATAATGTGACGGTTAATCAAAATGATCGGATCCTATATGAGCTTGCACATGTGCTGGCAACATAGTACTAGTCTCGGCCCTTGTATTGTTTATAAAAGTCAATACCAAAATTAAGTTTTGAGTATTTGGAAAGTAAACTTAAACATTCCTTCAATGATGTAAACAGTATGTGTAAAACTTACCACAATGGTTGGATCATTTTTATGTTACGCTAGGTTCAACTCTAATAAAAATTTTAATTCCTGCATATCGGTATATTATGGCCTTTAAATTTACAGGTATGCCTACTATTAATTATACTACAAGTAACTCTTGGATTTGGTGGAAAATACTAGATATACAAGTAGGTCAAGATGCATAGAAAGTCTATATTAATGTTACACAAGGAGAAGTGAGCGAGAAAAAGTACCTAAGCACCGGTCCAGCACGATGATCAGTCGAGCATTCTTTGGCTGTCAGACTGATATTCTAACTTATCAGACAAAGTTTGTATATTTGACCATACTATCCTAGCATAAGATACTATAGCAATAATGTACCTAAATTTTGCAGGTATAGGTTAACTGAGACCTTTTCATTTTACCCAAATCTTGACTTTATATTTTACTTTTCCAATCTTGAAACTATACCTTTAGTTGAAAATTAAATTATGTGAAAAATCATTAAAATGTCAATTAGTTTTAGGCCGCTTGAATATTGTAATTACACTGCTATAAAGCAAAGATAAAATAAACATCAAAATGAACATTCACATACCTGAACAGAAGCCTAACAAAGAGTCACATTCACATGACACTTTAACTTTAGTTTAGTTAAATAGTTTCACATCACATACTGTAACATCAAAATACTACACTAGTAACTCCGATGTAAACTGATGTTCAAGAGAAATTGTTAAAACAGGCTTTGTACACACACAAAAGACTTCATGAACTCATTAAGCATACAGTAATTATCTTAGTCCATTTATACATCAACGCCTTTATAAACGACTAATAAATACAAATTTTCAAATTATATTATAAACTATCACATAAACTTTCTGTCATCACTTTAGTAAAATCTTGACCATTGCGCAGATTGTAATTTGAAAACAGGAGTGTAGTCACTGCGCAATCGCGTCCATTGGCAACGGCAAAGGAATGTAGAATAGAAGTAGAACGTCACGTAGGACCAGAACCATTTACTACTTTACAGTTTCTAGCGATAGGTGTTATTTTGATGGAGCAGGATAATTAACACCGTTACTGGGATCCAACCTGTTACGGAGATAGCTGTTACCAATAACACTCTGTTACTTTTGGACTATTGATACGTATAGCCTGTAATTCTTTAAATGCTAAATAGGATATCAAAAGGTTCAAACACAAGTTTAGAATAGGATAATGGATTCATATTCTTAACCCTCCATTATTCTCCTAATAAATTTTACATTAACACGTATTCTTTGGGAAATGAACCATTAGGGTTTTCCAAGCTAAAGAATTTGGACGAAATATTTGTATCTGTTATTTTATACTAAATTATATTGACGATCAATATCGTATATGACTACATTTCTAGAGAGCTTACTCCACAGGAAAATATGAGTACTCCCAATGTTAATGAGCTACCTAATTTTAAAAATATATCACAAAAGTCAACTTTTGGACATATGTTATATAAAAATACTGATTTCATTAAAACATAGTGACTCATACATTTGAAGATTACAACTAAAACAGAGCAATCAAGGCAACTCTACCATATAATAATACCCTTAGACGAGGGGCTGAAATATTGATGGAGATAATGACTGTAAAATAAATGTTTAGGATATCTTTGGGCAAACGTAATCATTCCATTTCAATGTGTTTACTACATAAATAAAACACAACCTTAAATGGCGTTCTACAATTATTTGGCAGAGTATAGTATCTCATAAGCTATGTTAATCAAACTGATGTGTTTAACCAACTATATAACAAGTTTGTTCCTTGCCGATTTTGTATTTTGGAGAATTTCACATGAACTAATGCTAACTAAGTAAATCCTGCTGGTAGCTAGAATACAATAAAAACTTATGTATTTTTCTGTCAAATTGTAACGAATAATTATTAAAAAGTTGCATGACAAAATAAATAATTTATTTGCTTCCAAGCCCTCAAGACAAACTTGTCAGTAAACTGTACAAAATAGTCAGCACAATTGTAAGAAAGTAGTTTTACTAGATCTGTATCAACTGTTTGGTTCCAACAGATGCTGTCAAGTGGATAGTAACCCTCTATTAAGGGGCATCACGCCTTACTTAAGATAAAAATAAGAATAATTACCTTCACCAGAAAAAGGAAATTCCAACTTGCTCAACCTGTTCTAGAAAGTACTATAATCAAATATTCCGATATATTTGAATATTTCAACAAAGGCTTTTGGGGTCTGGAAAAGACTAGTTGGGTATAAATGGGGACTAAAACCAAAAATGATACAATGAATCTATGAAGCCATAATAAAACCAATGGTCACATATGCAGCTCTTTTGTGATGACTGAAAGTAGAACAAAACAGCAGCCAAGAGGCTAGAGAATCTTCAAAGGTTAGCTTGTGTAAGCATTAATCAGGGCAATGTGCTCCTGTCTAACTTTAGCACTTGAAGCGGTACTGGGATACACTTCTCTGGGACAGGAGGTGAAGAAGACAGTCGCATTAGGGGAATAAAGCTTCTGAGTAAAAAGGTGATCAAGCCTACTTCCTTAGAAGTACACATGGTAATAACACAAACATTTTCTGAAGCAGAAATGATAACCTACATATCTGAAACTCTGATTAAGAAATACTCATTTGAAAAACCATATATCGTCCCTATTGAAAATAGAGATACATGGAGTAAAAAGAAGGCCTACCCTAAAGGTGTTCTGAAGTATAACACAGATGGATCACGCTTAGACTGTAGGGCAGGGTTTGGAGTATATGGGCCAGGAGCAAAATTAGCAGTGCCTCTGGGAATTCACGCCACAGCCTTCCAAGCAGAAGTCATGGTAATAGAATCATACGTTTCTGGCTCATACAACTGAAGCCAAAAAGGAGCAGACATTTTTATACTTTCAGATATGAAGGCAGCATTAAAGGCACTCGTCACTTGTTCCTTTGACTCAAAAGCAGTATGAGAATGTAAGAACGTACTAGTAGTAAAACTGGTAAGGAGGAGCAAAGTTACCCTTAGCTGGATACTAGGCCATGAAGGCATTCAGGGTTATAAAAAAGCAGACACCCTTGCCAAGAAAGGCACAGAAAGTCTTTTGGTGGGGCCAGAGCCCGGCTGTGGAGTACTCTTCTCCTACAGCAAAGGTCTAGTAAAAGATTGGGAAAAGAGGACTATACCCTTAACCTGGAGAAAGGCCTCAGGACTTAGGTAATCTAAAATATTTATCTCTACTTATGCAAAAGGATGGTCAGCACTCCTTCAACAAAGTAAGGAGGATATACGACTAGCATTAGGGATGTTGACAGGACATGGCCCTCTTAGAAAATATCTGATGAAGACCAGAAAATATCTGTGGGTCTAAGCAGATACTGCAGAGAAGCAGAAGAATCAGCGGAACATATATGGCAGAGATCAGTAGCCCTCAATTCTTACAGGCCTCAGATTCTGAGGGCTTAAATATAAAGAAAGGGAAGCACAAAAGCTTCTTTCAGGACTACATGTAGAGATTTTTTTCTTCCCTCTATAGAAATAAATACGAGTTACCTGGCCATCATCAATGGAAGATTATGGCTAGTGATATTCCATGTATAATACTTTTGTAATCCAGAATGGAATAAATCATTGTTTCAAATTTACTGTCTAGCTATAAATAATACATATAAGTAACACATTTACTGTGGCTATATATTGAGTATTCTTAATGTGATTCTGGCCATAATGTGTGTGCCACAGTTAACATGTTAATTTACTGTACAATTATTGTCTAGCTATAATACAGGTGGTTAACACCTTCACTGCTACTCTATACCGACGATCTTGAGTACTCTTAATGTGATTCTAGCCACAACGTATATGCTGCAGTCAACATGTTAAACTGCTGTACAATAACTGTCTAGTTATAATACATGTAGTTAACAACTTCACTGCTGCTCTATACTAAGTGATCTTGAGTACTCTTAATCTGATTCTAGCCACAACGTATATGCTGCAGTCAACATGTTAAACTGCTGTACAATAACTGTCTAGTTATAATACATGTAGTTAACAACTTCACTGCTGCTCTATACTAAGTGATCTTGAGTACTCTTAATGTGATTCTAGCCACAACGTATATGCTGCAGTCAACATGTTTAACTGCTGTACAATAACTGTCTAGTTATAATACATGTACAGGCCGTGTCACCGTGCTCGGCGCGTAGGGGAGGGTGGCCTGAGAGACAACGCCAATGCTCCCACTCCACCTCCCCTACTTTTACTCGGTACAGTCAACTCTAGCAGGTCCCTCTGGCCCTCGTGTCTTCCACAACAAATTAAAATATCTTCGTTATTTTATCAATGGAGGAAACACATTTATACTAAACAGTATGAACCAAAATATTTCTTTAAATTTATTTCATAGAAATGTTTAAATAATATTTCTTTAAATCCATGACATAATTATTGTGATAAGGTATTTCCCTCTGATGGTTACAAATAACTTTCTCTCTGCGTTCAGAGTTTCAATACTCGATTGCAGGCTTGAGACTGCTGGAGGCCGCATTAAAAGTTATTTACATATTTTACATACTCACAAAACAATATTTATTATATACAATAATTACAACATTGTGGGATTAAAGATTCCAAAGTGATATATTGTCCTCCTCGTTGTCCATAAACAATAATGGGTGTACATTGGAAATAAATATTTAAATCAACTCTTCGATCCCTGACAAATTCCCGTCTTCAAAGTCATCTTCCGAAAAGTCACTGTTGTCCTCTTCACTGGACTCTGCACCAAGATTGATAACAAAAGATTCAATGGTATCTTCCAGTTGACTTTGAACTCCTATGAACTTCTCTTCCATTTTCTTGACATTTTCACATATTTTTTTCCAGTCCGTTTCAGTTATGGTTTCAAACTTCTGGTTTACAAGGCGCTCAACATCATGTATGTTAAAAGTCACATTGTGAGCTGCAACCCAGTTTTTTACATCAGCCCAGATTAGCTCTATGGCATTGAGTTCGGGATGATATGGAGGGAGCCTAAGGATGTCGTGTCCATGTTCTCTCATAATCTCGTCAATTTGATAGCGAATGTGCGCCGGTTTGTGTTGCCTAATCAACTCGTAGAGCTCCACCTTGAGTGATGACGATGAGAATGCAATATTCTTCTGTATCAGCCAATCTTGCATTTCTGATTTAGTGTTCTTCGAAGTTGGGCACTTATCTACTTGGACATTGTGATAAGATGCATTGTCAATAACCACAACAGTCCGAGGAGGTAAATTTGGAATTAATTTTTCCGTCAGCCATTTAAAATACATCTTGCCGTTCACATTGTCGTGATAATCTCCTGTTTTTATGTTGGCTCTCCACATTGTCAAACAGTTTTTCACGAAGCCCATTTCTCCTCCTACGTGTAGAAAAATAAGTCGCTCGCCTTTGGACAATGGGGCCGCCACTCCTGCATTTGAGTCATCGGACCAACCTTTTCCGGAAACATGAGCTGAATCGATGTAAGATTCGTCCGTAAAAACTATGGAGCGTTTCTCCTTCCGGTATTCTTGAATTTTTCTCAAATATACAAATCGTTTGTAAGCAACATCCTGGGTTTCCATAAGAATATGTTTGTTTGATTTGGTCTTTCTCCATCTGTAGCCCATTTCCCTAACAATTCTTCTCAAACTCGAGATAGACCCGGTAAAATATATTTCACTTTCGAGTTTTGGACAAATTTTCTTCAGTGTTGGTAGACATTTCTCGGTCAAATAAAAATTGTTGATTGTCCGTCTTATAACACCAAGATCAAAATCATCGAGTCCAGTCATCTTTTTTGGCACCTTTCTCACTTTGTTTGGAGTTTCAAAGGAAGTCGTTGTTTCAGCTAATTTTCTTTTTTTGGCACTTATACGGGTTAGAGTTCGCCGCGAAACACCGACAGCTGTTGCCACTCTTTCTCTCACTTTCTTAGGGTCAATAACAAATGTTCCCTCTTTACCCTCTCTACTCATAAAATCCATCATATTAGAAATAACTTCACGTGTCTGACTTTTCAGAACCTTGCCATCCAGCTTCGACTTAAATACAGTCGGTGTTGCCATGCCAGCAGCTCCAAAACTTCCACAAGTATCACAACATTCACAACACAAACACAGGATGTTGACCGCACACAGGGAGCAAGAAAACAATAATGAGCGTTGTGAGCCTAGTTGGAGTGGTCGCTTTCCAGTGAGACTGTACCGTGACTGCTAGTGGGGGAAGGACAGTAGTGCGCATGCTCAAACGAGGCGCCGAGCACGGTGACACGGCCTGTAGTTAACAACTTCACTGCTGCTCTATACTAAGTGATCTTGAGTACTCTTAATCTGATTCTAGCCACAACGTATATGCTGCAGTCAACATGTTAAACTGCTGTACAATAACTGTCTAGTTATAATACATGTAGTTAACAACTTCACTGCTGCTCTATACTAAGTGATCTTGAGTACTCTTAATCTGATTCTGGCCATAATGTGTCTGCTGCAGTCAACATGTTAATTTCATTTATAAAGTTTTACTGGAAAGATATACCATCTCAATATTTTTATTATTATATAAAAAAACAGTTTGTTTAGTTAAAAATGCCTTTGTTCTTAGGGCACCAACAATATGATGAAAATCTATAGAGTTCAATCTGAGTAGAGGGCTATGAGTATCTCACAAAATGTGCAGGGGTGACCCCTATCTCATTATAAACGCTTATATACACAATGAAATGGTGAGCTTATAAGGAAATAAACTATAAGTAAGGTCCTTTTCATAGTGAAAGTCTTTTATTGGTTTTTATAGTTAACTATACAATATTGGTATTTTTATTTTGTATAGAAAGCTTGATAGTCTAAAAACAGTGTTGGAACATACAAAAGCACTTACTGTTATAATACCAAGTGGAAGCTTAGAAGTATGATTTTATTTTTATGGATCTCATTATACTATATCAATGACAAGCTTCTGCAATGTAATATTTATTTAAGGTGAGCTCCTTTTATAAAAAAGACCGCTATGAACCTGAAGCCAACCTAAGTTATTCTTATTAAAACAATATAAATTAAAAGTTATTGTATTTTTATATTTTTAGTTCATTTATATGGAAGTGTTATTTATTTTGTTTTAGAGGATAAGAAGAAATACTAGTCTACCAAGTACAGGAATCAATGACTTTGAATTATTACTGTTATTACTGTCTCACTCAATATTAATATGGTTAATTAATTTGATTAATTGATACGTACTACAATCAACTATCTAATGAAATTTATCGTGCTTTCTTCAAAGGTTCCACTGGTATGTAAGTACTTTATCATTATATTGTTTGTACATTCAGGAAATACAAACAACTTATAACATATTACACATAAGTGTCTACTGTACTTGTGAACATCTAACACAAATTGAATGCAACTTCTTTTCAATTTATTGAGATGGATCTAATTAACCACATCTCTAGGACATGACATTCAGTACAACTTGAATAAGTCAACAACATTTCTCAAGAAAATGTGAATGTACCTAGAACTAAAATTACGTTAAAGCAATTTGTGCCTCTTGATAGCTGTGAATTTTACACCAACATTGCACAAATAAACATGATTTTTAGGACTACATAGTGAACTTGAAGAATGTTTGTACTTCCAATTGATCATGCGATATAATAAGAGGGTTATCCAAAAAGTAAGTTTTCCTGATTCTTACACCCCAAGCTCTGAGTATTTTATTAAGAGTGTTGGTATCAGAGTGTGGCCTTGAACTGGCGGATTCATCCTATATAACAGTAACAATGGGGACTTCTCATGTTGCCATCAGTAGTGAAATTTACAGAGTTCTTCATATTTTTATTTAAAAAATAAAACCATGGTAAATAATTATGTAGTAAATGTAGTTTTATGACAATAGAATAATGCCAATTCAAATAGTTCATTGATTTTCATAATGGTGAGTGTAGTGGTATAGCAATGATCTCTTATTATGAGGACATTGTCAGTGCTGTTCAGAACACAAGTACATATAAACAGCTGACAATAGATGACATCCTTGCTGAACAGCTAGATAATACTGAAATCAGCCTTACTTTACTTCATAATATCCCTAAAGCCAAGTAAGAATATAATTAAGGAATCAGGTTCGATTATATTCTTTGCTATGAAGGTCTTGATTTGTCAAAAATTTGTCCAAAGTGGTTACCAAAAATAAAAAGCAATGCATAGAGTCTGCAACACTGTTCCTGGTTCCAACTGATTTCCACCTTTTCCCATCGGTCAAATGTCATCTTGGCTGATAACACTTTATGAGTGATGATGAATTGCAATGCACAGTGGATAGTTACGGAATCATTTCGTAATCAGTGCACAAGATGGTATCGACAACATTTTTTGATTGAGATAAAAACTAAGTAAAAATAAGGACATTATAAAAGATGTAAAAATATCATTCTAAAATTTGTTCACATCAGTTTTTACAATTCACGGAAACTTACTTTTTGGATGCCCAGTTACTTTTGATTATCACAAGAACACAACAACATTGAATGAGTTGTTTGCACATGGATTTTTGAAAAGTATGACAACATTGGAGCTTTGTTTTCATTTTAAAATATTAAAAGATAACAATGATGATATGACTCCTAGTAACCTCTTGAAAATAATGAAAAGCCTAATAGAGTATGGCTTCTATTTGTTGGAGGTATTTCATAATTTATATGAATCAGAAGTAGCACATTTGTTATGAACTTATTTAATTATTGACATAGTTTTATTTCTAGAATAAGTAAATATTACTTATCTAGTTTTCTTATGGATTTAAAAGGCAATAATGTAAGCTCAAAGTTGTAATAATTACAACTGTTGATAAATAATCACATAATTGAAATTAAACTTGACTGATTGTCTTAATAGTGTCACTGCATCTGCAATATATTACTTGTGGATAGTTTTGCCAAGTATATCTTCTTTATAAAACTCTATTATTTATAGAACGGTCTTATTCTAAAACGGATTAATATTTAATGCAACTCTCCAGAATTTGCCATGCATATACTGGAAATCATATAGTCACTGTGTCACATTTAACACTATTTGGTATATGTAAAAGTATGAAAATCCTTAGCAAGTATAATGCAGGGAGCCATATAAGCTACAATTCCTCAATTTTGTCAAATAAGTTATAATTTTGGGTAGTTTGTCCATTTTAACTTTTAACGTTTTGTTGGAGGTAACAAAATAATTTTTATAATTCCTTCTTATTCAATAAAGCAATAAATTTTGTTTAACAAAAAACGTGATTTTATACCAGTAATTGTAGACAGCTTAGACACGACACAATAAATGCTGTTGTTTTATTTAGTTCCAGGTATAAATGTAATTGTACAGAGAGCGAGAGCCTAGAGAGGCGGAGCGGACATCATGACTGGAGCCACGGATGCGCAAGACACTGCGCTGCGCTCCATCTTCTGTCCGGGTCGAACTCCAGCATCGGGGTCAGGAACTCTGAGAATGCACGGGCGGTACTCGCTGGCCACTCATATTTCTCTATCAATACCTCGCTCATGCTCCATGGCTTTAGTTTTGATATGTTTTTAAGCTCACCTGAAAATAAAGTTTCAAGCATTAGAAAGTGTATCCATAATTACACATACATAATACATACATATTGTACATATTTTGACACTTAAAATACACATATGTTCTATACCTTCTCCATTGAAAAAATATATGAAATTAATTATTTTAGCTGTACTATACATATGACTCTAGATCTGGCCATCGACTAAGTTCTAGTCAATTGTGGTCAATTCAAATAATGATCTCAATAAGTGTGTCATCAACGTGTTCCTAGTGAACTGAACGATCAAAAAGAGGTACTTTGAATTTAAAAACAGTTGATGGTGACTGTAATAAAGCATAAAAGTTAGTGTATACTTATATAATGCTGACTACCATGTTGATACTTTACTATTTTAACCTTGATACATATGAAAATACAAGGACTCAACAAGTGCTGCACACAAAATGTGCTGCATTAATCTGCAACTGGCCAAGGTAGGATTTGGGCTAAGCCATCTCTACCCTAAACTCAAAATCCCACATTTTACACTATATGACCACAGACAACCTCCCTTCCCAACTCATCTGATCACTATTTTAAATCTTTGAATAAATCCAAATTTTTGTAACCCCAAAGTAAATTTTAACCACTTTTCATTCATTTTTATTCTACTATACATCATTAATTACTTTGTTCTGATACCTAAAATAATAATAGCAATCAAAAACACTAGTGGCAAAATAAAAAATATTATAAGGTATACATTGAGATCGAGCTCTTAATGATTGATTTTGTATGATTCACAAAATCATATCATGAAATGCAGTTGATTAAACAATATAAAAATCATACGTTTGGTTGGTTTTCCAAGCTGGGACATATAATTGACAGTCAACTAAAAACAATGAAAACTGAACCCTTCTTCTTTACATTGCTGTAGACAATATTTGTTATGAAAAGGACTCTTGCTGTGTTTCATCTTATTACAATAATATGAATTAGCTTTAAGATAAGTTATTTAGTATATATGTGAACCATTAACAATTAAGTAGTTATTGTTTACTGCTGTACCTGGTGTGGACTAACGGAGTAAAAAATGTACATAATACATATTAAAAGTGTCAAAGGTGTTTTATTTTTATTAATTTTATCAAACACTTTTGTAGGCTAGGTATTACTGATGAAGGGTTGCTCACTCTATAAAGAATATGTTTATTATAGTTTCATAATTTGTGGAATTGAATTGTTGTGAGTAAAATAATGATTACGATTAAATTTATTTAATTAGTTTTATCTACTGAGATTATGGTTAAGTGGTGAGAAGTAATTTGTAGCCCATACAAGAGAACCAGCAAAAAGTATGTTTACAAGAAGCAGATCATACCAATCAGACTGTTGTCTGTTATATTTACCTATCCCTTTTGAACATTTATCTGCTTACGATAAGGACTAGCAATGCAAATCAATACACTTATTGATAAAGATATTTGTACTTCAAGGTAAAGTGAATTATAACACTATATTCGTGAATTTTTAGTACAGAATATGCATCATATAATAATTACAAATTAAGAAGTCAATACTTTCCAGTTTATTTAAAAGAATTAGTTAGTTTATAGTGATTTTATGTTCAAATATATAGTAACTGATGGGTGAAATTTGGAACATCTTTTAGTGTGTTGGATGTCATATTTGTACAACTTCTTAGGATTTGACTTCATGATGATTTCAGTACTTTTTGTTCATTAATTTAAATTTGTAACTGTTATTATTCTGTAAAATGTACCAGCAGGTGTAAAATAGTCTTTGGAGTTTTTGCCCTGTTTGATTATGTGGGTAGGAATAGGGCCCAACAGCTCCACGATATGGGCTAAATGGTCCTCGTCCCGATTATAGCCATTGCCTGAATGTGGCTCAAACAGGAAATCCCCAGTTGCTAACTCAAATGCCTGAAACATAAAAAAAACAATAATTAAATTAATGTTATCCATTATTATTTATTGTAAATACCAAGACTTCTAACAGTTATAACAACATTTGTACTTAATTCAATTGAAAATAGCAATTTTATTAAATAATACAGAAAGTGCTCTAAAAATAAAAATGTTTTTACAGCTTATTTAAATGAATGAAACCAATAGAGGAAATAAAGTTAAAAATTGATAATCACACGGCTGTCTATTTTCTTTATTCAACTCATAGAGTGTCAACTGACAATCTATTCTGATTGATACTACTGAGTAACTTATGATACTTTCATGTATGTGAGTCAACTTATGTAGAATTAAGTCATGCTTGACTTGGAATATACAAAACTTTAATTCTGCTGCAGCCAGTTTCAATTTTATAGACCTATTCCTGTATGCTGTACTTGCTTATTATTCAGCTTCAGGAAATATGTATTAGGGCTTAATAATGTTACATAAGGAGGTTCCATATTGTGGTGTATTCAATAGTAGAAATTCAATTGACATACACTTTAATTTGATACCCCATCTCAAGTGTGCTGTGGGGTATTAATCATATTTATTATTGAAAACCAAAGTTACATTTGGAATCCCAATGAAAATACCTTTTTATATCATTTTATTAGATACCTTATTCTAGTAAGGTTTGAAACACAAAACTTTCTCCAAACTGTTTGCATGATTTCTTCTGTTTGGGCCTCAGTGTTCATATTTTCAAATGTTTAATTTTTAGTGCTGAGAATTTATATTCTGTATAGGTAATAGGTAAGTATATAGCACAAATGAAAAGAATGGAACACACTTGGCTCTTTGAATAAACATGTAAACTCTTAAAATAAATTTATGTACGTTATGCTAGTCTTGTCTGTTCGACTAGAGCCAAATAGCAGAGGAGAAGGCTTAACAGCAGTCCTAGTGACAGTTCCGTGTTGTGTCTTTAAATTCTGTATTGTGAAAGCTTAGACTACATTATTGCTTCCATGATCATCTTTATAAATCTGGTAAATGGCCAGGAAAAAGGAAATCAAACCTCTCCCCCCCCAAGAGAACACCTTGAGGTACTTAACCATGTTTTTGCTATGCATATATTCTATGTCAGTGTTACTTCTTATCCAGATGTATTGATTTAATGCTTGGACCAATTGCCAATGTTATAGGGGTGTTGTTGAAAACATTGAAACTGGAGAGCCAATAAAAGCATGACTCAGGGAGGGTGCCTGAAGGTTATTAGGGTAACTTGAAATAGCTGCGAGAGAAAGTAGACAATGGAGAGTCCGAGTTGATTATATAGAAGTCAAGGAGACACTTCAATAAACAGTCTTGGTCTGAATTTCCTTGATGATATTTTATTTAATATTAAATTAAAATAAATGGTTACAACAGATTATTGAATGACCCAACAGTACGCCACTAAAGAGTTAGCGCACAGACAGGCAGACAGATGGATGGACTTTCTTAACAATCAATAGAGCTCTTTCTTGGACCAAGAGGATCATATGTACCGAACTTAACATCTCTAGGACTTTTCTATAAGTTATTGTACCTTAATAAATAGTTGAACAATACAGGTGAAGGTATTCAATCTTCATGTGGACTTGATACCTTACAAGAATGAATGAACTCTTTATTTTACCTGGAGAAGCTAGAATTACATAGCCCTTTCTCACACTTAACCTGAACTACCTGGAGAAGCTAAAATTACATAGCCCTTTCTCACACTTAACCTGAACTACCTGGAGAAGCTAGAATTACATAGCCCTTTCTCACACTTAACCTGAACATGGTACTGACTACTGCTATCCTAATCCCAAAAACGTACCATGCAGGCAGTGCTCCAGATATCAGCTGGAGGGCCATAGCCACTGCCTAGAAGCACCTCCAAGCTCCGGTATTGCCGAGTTTGAATGTCCTCCGTAAAGTGATGACTCTAAGTGCATAAAACATCATTGTTAATTACTAATAGTTGTTATTCCTCCAAACACATTTTGATCAAAAGACTTATTATTAATAATAGATAGTTTAATAAATGTCCTAGAGAAAGACTTTAATTTATGAGTATTAAATATAAAATCTTATTCAAATTGTATTATGACAAGTTCAATGATTTAAAAATTTACAGATTTTATTGTGCAAGCTTGCTTGAAAAACTTTAATTTTAATATTGTCATGACAACCTCAGAACATTAATAGTGAATTACTAGATAAATTATTTATATTTTACATCTGATAATAATCAAGTAAAACTCATTTACGGAATGAGTAAAATTCCAGTTATCAAAAACTCCAATAACTTTTATTGCTAATAATGGGATTACCTTGAAGGAAAAATCAGGTCTTAAAATATACTATTATCTCGAACAATGAATATCCAGTACCTAGTTGTTTACCACGCTGTATCCTTTATATGCCAAACTAGCTAGTATATACTTACTTGGACTGTATTTTGTTAATGGTGTTTGGTACTTATATCTGAATATTTATGTTCATAAGTACATGAAATCAAGTTGATTCATCTTCTCTTTTGAAATCAGCATGATAGGGTTGCCGACAAAGCCAGCCTAACCAGATTTGAAGAAACAAAACTTGAAGAAATGTGAAATGAACCAAATTCATCAATATAACATAAAGTATGTATCTGCATGGGTGAGTTTTACGATACTGAGATAAGGAGAGAGGCTGGCACCCAAATTATCAGTGGGGAATGGCAAAACGATCTTGTTCAGAGTAGAGGCATTACCTCACATGGCAGACAGTAACGCAACTCATAACCAGCACGTGCAACAACAAACCATTTATAAAAACAGTCACTCATTGAAAAGAATAAGGATAAATAAGTGGCATATTCACTCAAAGAGGAAATAGGTAATGAAACTGATAATAAGCTTCTTCTTCACCTCCTTACTGAAATTGAACTGAAATTTTTTAACAATGATAAAGGAACATATACAGTGTTTTGTTCTTTAAAGATGTACTGCTTTGATATAAGTTGTAGCTTACCACCCAACAAGCATTGCCAAGGTCTGCTATTTTCACACTGATATTGCAAACTTGATGCACAGGGTCTTGATTCTCATTTCGAAGTTCTTGATGATCAGGACATGACTGTACTCTGCGAAACTTTCCTGTAAAAATGTATTAACTCATTAAAGTTGGATATGTTTCAAATTTTCATTTTATATACACATATTTTGTAGAGGTATAGAAAAAGGTGGAGAGAAATAACCTACAATATTATTGGAGTAGTGCAGTAAACAAAATAGTCTTACAACTTTTACTATGACATTAGCAGAATTACTTATCGTACTTTGGTTGTGAGTACACAAATGATAAAATATAGTCAGCTAGTGACAACAGGCATTTATAATGTCTATAAAAATACAAAGAAGCTGAAATATCAAAAGGAAGCTGTCTAAACTGCTGAAACGATTAGTCTTTTCTTGGGTGACAATCATTCTGAGACTAAAATATTGAAAATAAGCAAAAAGCTGATTTTCAAAATGTCTGTTGATTACTGCACATACAGTACAAAAAATTCTGACTACTTTAATGCAGAAATTGCTACTTTGAGGGCCATTAATGATCATACAAATTACAATGTAACACAGTTTAATCACATTAGATTCTAAGGTTTTATTTTGTAATTTTTATTACTAAGACTACTTTATCATAAAATGTTAAAAATTATCACACTGAATCAATATTGTTCATACACATAGTTAAGAGCAAGGGACAAAGTTATGGACACTATTACATATATACATATATATATATATAATGCCTAATCAAAATATGTTAATTTATGGATTGCCACCCCTAAACATTTCCATGCCCTGCCTAGTTGGTGACCCAACCCTATGATATTGCACTCTGAGTTAAATGTTTTTGCTTGAAAATAGTAAAGCATGCATCTTTAAAAACTGTTGAAAAGTATATCCAAATAACGCAAATAATAAAAAAGTCTTAGAATTGCATGATAAACCTGAATGTCAGAAAAATAGGGATTTCCATAAGAAATTTCAAATTTGATCGCCATATTGGAAAATAGAGACCTAATTTAAAAATTTTAACTACGTTATTGTAATGATCATAAAAATAAGGTAGTTTCCAATTGGCTGTAAAATTAATATTTTCTGAGATCCCAATTGTGGCCACCTTGAGTTAATCACCCTGTATACAGATACTTTTCAATTCAATTCAATTCAATTCAAAAAACTTGATTCAACAAAAATTTTTTAACTCGAACGTGCGGGGTTATTATAATTTAATTGTTATACACTGTATTTTATATGGCTATATATGCAGTCCTTGTTGTACCACCATTTCCCTGTATTTAATGAGCAATATAATTTGATAACAACAAAATATACATATATAATAACATACAAGAAGGAATAACAATAAATTAACAATATAACTAACATAACAATAACAATTTAATCCATAACAAATAAACTTATTTATAACTCAACTGTCATAGAACTGAATTTGATACATTCTAATAAATATTTAACATGTTATTGCAATCTTTCAATAAATAAGCATTAATAAACAAACAAACCATGGTCTTATATATATATATACACACACACATATATATTTTCAATAAATATTGAATCGCAAAAAGTACTTGCTCCGCTGGGACTCGAACCCGAATCTCTCACTTGCCAGGTGAATGTGCTATCATTACACCATAAAGCCCTTACCTTTTATGATTAAATTATTTTGTATTTGGCCATATCTGTCACATATGCATTTGAATAACCAAACTAACATATGATCAGAAGACCAAATACCTGTCAAACGACTTTCGTTTACATTCATTAAATTTGTATAAATGGCAATAGCCGAATTTAATTTCAATAAACATTGAATCACAAAAAGTACGAGTTCGAGTCCCGGCGGAGCAAGTACTTTTTGTGATTCAATGTGTATTGAAATTAAATTCGGCTCTTGCCATTTATACAAATTTAATATATATATATATATATATATATATATATATATATATATATATATATATATATACGTACATACATAACTAACATAACAATAACAATTAATACATAAAAAATAAACTTAAATATGTTAACAATCATAGAATTTAATTTAATAACGTTATAATAAATATTTATTACATTTCACCGCGACTGTAAATAAATAAACAATGGTTACCAAACAAGCAATGGGCATAGTTAAATAACAACAGAATAATCATTGTGCATTGCAAATCATGGCTTTGATCATCCTCTTCAGAATTGGAAAGGTCTGAAGAGCCCATACTCATATTATACATTTTGTTATTTGTCAAACACATCAACTCTTGAGGTGCTAAGTATTTTTTAATTACTATATAATAAAAACTGAATGGCCATAACTTGTGTATTATACTAGTCATATAACTGTACCTGGGAGGTAAAGGGCACTATGTCACAAAACTGTTACTTTTCAGGAGAACAGTTTGAAAAAAATGTTTCAATATAAAATGTTATACCTTATCATTTATATTCATTACTAAATTGATTTTTTTATATTGGATATTTTAACTTATTTTCTATTTAAACTAACTGTTTTAAAACAAACAAAAAACGGTCATTTACCTACTTAAAAATATTTTATTAAAAAACTTGTTGGACTTGGTGCTTTTTACCTCTGAGAAAGTAGCGGGTTGTTAGAAATGAAAAGGACATAGAGTTTTAATTCTGTGAATTTTTTCCACTTTTAATATTTTATAGTACTTAACTGGTTACCATAGCAACTCAAAATTAAATAAACACTGTATTTCCAAAATAGTGCCAACTAATCAGAGTCTTCTTCGGGGTCATCTTCTGGGTACATGGAGGCGTTGTTGCTTCTCGGCAGATGTTTGAAGTAGTCATGGCACACAGATGGGAGTAATGGCAGTAGTGCTATCAGATCATTGTATTTTGCTACATTTATTGGTAGTCTCTGGTGTGATACTAATAGAAGAGTTTCCGGGAACGGTAGTTTTTGTCTTCTACGGGATCGCACATAACACATTTCTGAAAAATCTCCGACAAATGAAGTTTTGAAGAAGAGATGACCCATGTTTTCTTGTCTGGCTTGTATGTGTACAAAATTTGACATGAGAACAGTGTTTTTGTCAATATCATACTTCCTGGACACAAACGGAGAATCTTTGCCTTTTAGCAAGGATTCAAAGTTTTTAAAATCCTCTAATTCCATGTTAAATACAGAGTATTTTGAAGAAGTTTGCCGCACTAATTGTTGCCAGTCCCAAGGTGTCAATATGCTCATACTGTTAGCTTTCTTTCTTTTTCTCTCTATGAGAGCGTGAACAGTATCAGCCTCCATATGCGTATGTCCTTTGAGCAAAAACTTTTGATTAATGGTTTTTATTTGTGGATATTTTTCCAATATCCAGAAGAAACACATAATCATAGATTTGTTTTTGTTTTCACCATAACAGTTGTCAGTCCATAAAGTGATATATTTAAGAGCTGAATCTGGAATCACATTGTCAGCCCACTTCATGATAGCTGAAGCAATTTCATTCCCTCCTCTTGCTCCTTTTGTTTCGTCCCACATCAAGCAGTGAACTGTTGAGTCACAGGCATCATGTATAGTAAAGGCAAGAGTCCACAGTTTTCTTTTGTAGAAGCTCAGCCCACTTGTAATTAAAGGTGTCGGTAAACAATTCTGTAAATCACCAGTCAAAACTTTATAAGAAGGATCCTCCTTGGCAATTTTTGAGTCTGCGGCTTTCAAATCGTAACGCTTCTTTGATTCATCTATGTGATTCTTGTACTTGGCTTGTATTGCCTCTCTTTCTAACTGACTCAAATTACCTTTAAGTTTAGCTTGGTAGGAATCGCATGTGTCAACTTCAGGTGGTTTGAAGGAAAGATTGAACCTTTTGTTAAACACGTCACGTTACACCCAGTTTTAGCAATATTTTCTTCAGGGATGTTATTCGATTTACAGAACTCAAGGTATATCTCATACATTTTTTAATTAAAATAATGCAAATCATGAAATTGAGGTTATGTTCAGTAAACATCTCAGTGGCACCATGTCAAAAACACATGGTACCTAATACCAGGTCTTTTCTAGAAGTTAAAAGTAAACAGCACTATGTCCAAATGGTGCCTTTTTCCTCTATGGATTTACATTTTAATAAGAAGTATAAAGCACTATAACTAGTTGGTGCTTTTTACCTCTCAACTACTCAGTGACATAATGCCCTTTAACACTGGCTATCTCCCTTATTAATAAACATTGGACTTAAAGCTTTCTACCCCAAAAAGAAACATACAATTAGAACAACTTGGTGCTGATATCCCGATTTTGAAAAAAATGGACATAGTGCCCTTTACCTCCCAGGTACATGTGAATACCCTTTTAATTTAATTAAAAAGGTATTCACTTTTGCTACATCTAAGTTTTGAAATGAATAATCTCACCCTTGGTATCAGAGGTTATAGAGGAGGCCTCTGTAGAGTAAGTGGAGGATGCACTGGAGGAGATGGCAGCTGCAGCCTCTGCTCCCAGTTCACTATTTCCACTGCTGTTACTGTTGCCATTCCCATTCCCATTGCTAGTACTGTTACCATTGCTGGCTGCAGCGGTATGGTTCACAGCACTGTTCTCATCACTTTCCGTTCCACAACTTCCTACTTCCATTTCTGTAAAATTCTTGTAATTTTTCAGCTCTGTAAAAAAGTTAAATTAACAAAAATTATTGAAGGAAATACAAACTAAATAGAAATAAAAAAATAACCTTTTAACTATTCTTGGGCTTTTTGAATAATAATTAATAAAAACTTATGCTGTATTTCCTGAATTTTAACAACATACCACTAGATATGATTTGTATTTGATCTTTTACTTAATATTAAGTTTTAGGTACTACACCAGAGGAAGGAATTAAAGTGTTAGTTCTTAAAAATAGTGTTAATTTCTATAAGTCAATAAAGAATTTATTATAGATACCTGAAGGCATTATACCCTGCAGACGACCAAACCTTTTCCAACAATTGGCTGCTTCCCAGGCTATCCTGTAAACATAGCTGTCATCCACACATAACAGAATATTTTCAGGTTTGATATCCGTATGGATGATGTCGCATTTAGTATGTAAATATAGCAGACCCTCCAACACCTGCCAACATGACATAAAGCATTATACAGGGGCCCTGAACACATTTTTAGGCATGGGGTTTATTGTATTAATACACAATAGTCAAATTATCAATTACCCTGGAATAAGCTATATTTATCAACCCAAATATTTATATTGCATGTCAAAATTGTAAACTAAAGTAGATGACATACTCAATCAAACTTACTTCACTTCAGTATATAAAATTGATTAAATAACTACACTGTTTATATAAAAATACAGGTTTCCATATACAAAATGATGGATTTCTGTATATAATTGCAAAGAAATATTCCTACTCCACTCCACTCTTTACTTTTTAAATGTCTCCTTAAAATATAAGTTTTAGAGATTCTTAATTCTTTAATCATTATTCTTCTTCCTTCATTATTTCTTTACTTTTTAATAATTAAAACTAAAACTAGTACATAATTATTATTAGTTACTTCTTTTAAAATGATTCATTGTACTTCACATTACCAATTCATTAGCCAGGTTATATATTTTTAATACAAAGTGAGTGTTTAGGGCAGGTTACTGAGCACTGTCACAAGTTGTAGTCTTGCCCTCAAAATCAGCTGATTAGGTGATTAGTCTGTTTGCTATCAAACACGACTGGCTATAATTCATTTCTGATACAGTGTAGCTGATTCATTCAGGAGGAGATAAAAACAATCCTTAGAGGGTTAGTACCACTAGTAGTAAATGTCTCAAGAAATTACTAGTGTGATAAAATTGTACTAAATACAATACACAATGTTACCTTTTACAGTGTCGATATCATGTCCTGTTACTCTCAAGTGATTGCTATAATAATCCTTCTTTTCTATTTTTTGTCTCACCTTCAAGCTACAATGGCTTCAAAGTACACTGGGTTTTGTTTTAACTTGTACTTCAACGGGTATCAAACCCGAGTACTTTCAGTTAAAAAGCTATGACAAAATCATTATCTTATAAAGAAGGACTATATGAATCGTACTTTTAACAAACATGGTATTAAATACCACACTAGATATTAACCCTTATGTTTATTATAAAACCATGGTACACAACTTTAATCCTCCAATAAACTGTTCTATTCTTCTTTGAATGTTAAAATCTTTTACTACTGTTACCAAAAGAGGCAATGTACATTGTAACACATCACTAAATATACAGTAGTACACAGTGTAATCCTTACATTGCAATGTCCTGTGCTTCTCTCCTGAAATTGTTATAACAGTTTACTACTACTAAACTTGAAACTGACCATCGCAACACCTCACTAGACATACAGTATACAATGTTAATGTTCACAGTGCCATACG
Organism: Homalodisca vitripennis; assembly: GCF_021130785.1. Taxonomy (NCBI): domain Eukaryota; kingdom Metazoa; phylum Arthropoda; class Insecta; order Hemiptera; family Cicadellidae; genus Homalodisca; species Homalodisca vitripennis. The sequence continues at coordinate 71,246,477 of NC_060215.1, forward strand.
CTTGAATATACACCCAACAGTTCTTGTTTCTTAGTCCTAGGATCTAGAATACATTTTCGGATAAGGACTCCTAACACATAGTTCTAACAAAACATAGTAATTTACTACAGTTACATTTAACCTAATTTATTGAAAGATATTCAAGCAAAACACTCAGTGCTGCTTGCATTAGGGATCAATATCATTTTTATAAATTAGTTAAATAAAGCTTTTTGAGAATCCTGGTTATTTGAGATGGGTAAGAATTAGAGATTTCTGAGCTTTATTTGTACAAGGGTAAATAAGAAAATAAATGGTAATTTTGCTATTGTTCTTAGAATGCATGTTCTAACTAGATATTGCTGTGTGGAGTAGATTTTGATTAATGAGGAGGGGAAACCGATCTGGCTAGTGTTCAGTTTGGCATTACCGTCAGTACAGCCATAAGCAAGAAGTGCCCTCGTCTGTAGCACAACAGATTATCATAGTTTTTAACCAATGAAGGTATTAAACAGTCTGATTTTAACAAAAATCATGATCGACTCTTAAGGATAAGCTTTGTAGATGATAATATTTGTGCCATTCTTGAGTTTATTAAATGTGATCACTGGTTAATTGTGGATGAAATTTCATCAGAAGTGTGTATCAGCTATCGAAGTGTTCAATCCATAATCACTGATGAGCTCGGTTTCAGAAAAATTAGTGCTCAATGGGTTCCGAGGTTGTTGACTGAAAACCAAAAACAGGTTAGATTGGAGATTGCTGGAAAGCTTCTGGATCATTTTCATCAAGAATGGGAGGAATTTTTAAAGCACATTGTTACATGCGATGAGACGTGGGTACACCACTACACCACCGATCCAAAAATGGCAAGGCAGTGGCCAGTGGCGTAAAAGGATGAAGGTTGCCCTGTAAAAGCCAAAACTTGTCTCTCTGCTGGAAAAGTCATTGCAACGATTTTTTTGGACTATAGGAGAATTTTATTTGTCGATTTTCTGCATGATCAATGTACAGTGAATGCGGCTTACTATTTTCAGTTGTTACAGTCAGCGAAAGCCGCCTATCAAAACAAAAAAGAGACATGACTTCAGAGAAGTCATTCTCCTCCATGACAACACAAGGCTTCATACCATAGCTTTGACAAGGGAAACACTGGAAGAAATGGGCTGGAAACCCCTTGAGCACCCTCCTTATAGCCCTGACTTCCTTGTCCCCCTGTGACTATTTTTTGTTTGGGCCTATGAAGGAATCACTGGGAGGAAAACGAGAGCAATGAAGAAGTCGAGGAGCACGTGCGCAATTGGCTTACAACTCGCCCTCAAACTTTCTATGACCAGGGAACACTGAAATTTCAAAATCGATGGCAAAAGTGTATGCACAACGTACGAGAGTATATTGGAAAATGTTAAAAGAATAACAAGTGTAAAGGGTTCTCAGATAAAGGTAATAAAATATATTACAATTTGTATTTGATTTACCCTCGTATCATAGAGTCATTTATGACATTTATGGCTGAAACACTCCTTGGGAGTTGAAGCCATATGGCATCATGATATATTGTATTTAATTATGGTTAGTTGCTCTCTAGTTACATGTCATGATTATTTAGTTTATTTTTAATAAACATTAGAAATGTATGGGGACAAAACAGACAAAAAAAGATAATTATAATGAATTAATGCTGCTTTCAATGATAGTTAATTTTCAAGCGTTGTTTAGGAAGAAAGAATATGAACACAAGAGAGTTCTTAAACTAGAGAATATTAGAATGTGTTGTGGAGTAACAAATTAAAATTCAAGTGCAAGATTGTGTTACTCAGATCTGGAAAATGCTAGAGCATGAGGATATGTAATGAGCACCTAAGGTATAAGAGAAATTGAATGACTGATTTTATTAGGACTCACAGATCTGGAGATTATTAATGAGTAAGCGAGTCAATGAGATATGATAGAAGCAAGCGAAGAGTTTGCACTGACTCAAAATTTGTATACATGCTTCTTAGTATTTTGTATATATATATATATATACACATATATTTTTTTATAAAATAATTTGAGTACATATAGAACAGTAGATAACATTCTCACTCCTAGTCCACTTTTGGAGCCTTTCAAAATTCAAGTATAAATAATGTCCTAAATACCATAAACAGGTGTATAAAATCATATGGTAAATGTTCCTACAGCTTTTTAGGAGCCATAAAAAATAAATGAAGTGTCTATGTCAAAAATCCGTGTATATATATATATATATATATATATATATATATAATGTACCAAAAATGTATATTAAAAATCATATAGTAAACATTTGAGAACCATTAAAAAATCTATAAAATTTATTGTATAAAAGAGTTACAGAAAATCTCTTCTTACATTTTTCTTAAAATGAAAGGATGTATAATAAAATGCAAAGAAACTTTATAAGTTATTTAAAAAAAGTCATCTCTAAACAATTTTTTTTCCTTCCAAATCACATGGGGTCATAGGCGTACATAGGATGACCTGGTAGGGGGGGGGGATTTTCTATACCTCTCAATTAAGCTGCGGCTTGAGGACACTCATCTTAAATATAATTAAATGCTATAATATTTAATATTGCAAGTTTGGCAGTGTTCTGTGAGCATTATTCTAATTTTATGCCTCACAAAGCGAATATAAAATTATTGACCACTCGAATACACATAAAAATAAGAATAAACGAACGCTCATCACGAAAAACACAAACCATCAATCTATTTTGTTTGATTTTAATGTTATGTTATTTCTTCATAACAAAAACTAAAACCATATTACGAGTAGATATTCTTTTTGGTTATAGTTTAAGAAAATTATCACAGGCATCAACCGGAGATCTGACAAAGGAGGCATGGTATTGATAACATCTTTCACATAACAAATTTATAAACTCTCCAATCTCACTTGTCTGACTATGAATGCTTTTTATTTATCAGCTTCTCAGTAGCAAATATGCTGAATCGAAAAAATAAAAATAAAAATTTGTATCAAGAAAACCAAATAAAACTTTTGGAAAATATTGCAAATAAAATATTGGAATAGCGTTTTCAATAAAACAGACGTTGAAAAACTTTTTAACAAAGCGTTCCCTTTAACTTACAAAACAATAATTAATTAAAAATTCAGTTTACAACAAGCAAAAATTGTCAAATCATAAAATGAGAAATAATAGACAATATCATCAAGAGTCTTACTTTTTATAGATTAATGGCCCACAAGAATTGAATAATTATTATGAATTAAAGAATTTTAAATATAAAAACGTATTACTAGAGTAAAGTCCAACCATGCGAGGGAGTCGATTGATTGGTCCTGAATTTAATTTCCTTCACAAAATCACAACAGACTTGAAGATCATTAAAGCTATCCCTAGTCTAAAAACATAAAAATTTTAATATTTATAGTTTTAGACTAATATCAATAACTCAAAATTTTGAGAAAGTTGCATATTTATGCATAACGTAAAATCTAATGTGCATTATTGTAATGCAGTATACTAATTTAGTTCATTACTGTAGTGTACTTTTTTCTTTAAACCCGGAATATAATATGTTAATATTAATATGGTTTTCATAATAATCTGTACAAAATTTCTGCTGTGTCTTTATTTCTTTGAAAAGCTGTGGCTTCCATTAAATTCAAATGAGTAAAATCAACTCTCTTTTCTGAGGTAATTAAGCCTTTTGAGGTTGTTGACCACTAACTGGCAGGGTTTTTTAATAGTACCTGTATATTTGAGTCAAGGCTGAGGTATTGAATAGTTTTCTGGGGATTTTTTCATTGGAAATAAAAAAAAATATATATAGAGCATGGTCTTCTGGGGTCTCGGGGCGTGAGAGAGTTGTAGAGGATGGTTTTCGGCCAGATAGTTTCTTAACAACCTCCTCTTTATCAATTAAACATTTTATTATTTTTATTTTTAATAACGAAAATGTTTTTAAAATTCCAGGTCATAGTTAGAAAAAAAGAAACAAAAATCAAAACATTTATAAAAATTAATTTTTCTACTTTGGTCCAAAATAATTTTACTCTGTGTCTTGGAATAATAACAACTTGAAGTCTGATAAGTATTTACAATATTGCATGAAATTCTAGAGATTATTTGAATATGAGCTTAGCATTAATGGCTAATAAAGTGGTTACTATTATTATTTAATTATTGTATTCTTGTACTTTATATTAAAAAAAATCATAATGTTCTCTTGTGTAGAATAAAAAAGTTTAAGCAATACGAATCTCAAGTCAAATATTATTAAGAAACCATGCTATTTCCTTACTTTGGTTGTGTACATACAGGTTTTTTGAACATTTTATTATTAAAATATGTTATTATAACATCAATTAAACATACCATTGCATAACTTTAGCATATCAGCAGTAATTTTATTTCTATAGGTTCGTCAACACGTTTTTATAAACTTCTAATTTTCTATATATCTTATTCTTAGATTTGTGGTAAAATTGTCTACCATAGTAGATAGTTTTGGTAGGAACATACCAAGAATTGTAACAGTAACAGAGAATAGTACAATCGGCAAACTTAAGGTACTTGTTCTTTTATTTTTTCGTTACTACTATCTATCAGCTTTTACAGATAAAATATTAAAACGAAACCGAACTATGAGCATGGTTGGACTAAGCATATAATTTCAGTTTTACACAAGTTAAAATTTACCTCAGATATTTTTTATCAATGGAAGGAGGGTTACAACCCTCAAAACCCCCCCTGGATACGTGTATGCATGGAATATAATATATACCAATCGGATTTTAATATTTCACCATAATCGAAAAGTAAGATGTGTTTGTGATTGTTAGTGAATTTTGTTGATTTTGTTGTTTTGTTGAATCTTAATATTTACAAAGAGTCTTAAGTAGTTTATAAGGTGTGATAAATTTGATTCTTTGAAAGTCCTTACTATACAACACCCTATAATGAAAGGCATGATATTGAGTATAAAACTTAAAAAATAATTGGTAAAAATGTATGATTGCTGTTTGTTTTTTTTTAATATGCTTACAATATATTTCTCATAAAATTTATATATGCCTCCTACAATTTATGTGCTACAGTCATTTGATGATTTAAAACAATGAAAGAATCATTTTTCATTTAAGGCAGATAACGATGAATTAACAAGTTTTGGAAGTTTATTAAATTCATTATAATGTTTTTTTTTCTATAAGGCTTTTAAGCATAAGAATTACACACATATACAGATCTTGCATCATTTATATAGAACGAATTTAATTATTTAATAAAATAATTTCTTACTTACGTATTGTTTGTTTATACAATATTGATAAATATTTCAAGATTGGTAAGCTATTTGACAGAATTTTGTTGATTTGAATAATTTTTTGATAATTTCAAAATTGACTATAAATTTTGTTATACATTCTTTCATTTTAAGAAAAAATGAAGATGATATTAATTTTCTATAAATCTTTAAACAATACTTTTATAAATTTTTGGTTCTGAAACCTTTACTGTTTGATTCTTAATATTATTTTTTAGTACATTATACATAGATTTTCATTAATTGTTTTATGGATCTTAAAAAGTCATAGGTAGATTTACTATACAATTTTATATATCTGTTCATAGTATTTTACACAGTATTTTTATTTTATTTTTGAATTGCTCTGAGAATGGACTAGGAGTGACAATATATTATCTTCTTAGAACCACTATATATTATTTAACGGCATCATTTATCTATCAGTGAATGGAAAAATGAAGAGATCACGTTAGAAAATAAAAACATTTTATTACTAAACACTCTTATAACAATTTTGAGTTGTATTGTTTGTTCAGGAATTTTGTCCAACTATTAATAGTGCAATAGCCTAACAATTGATGATAAGTAATAGTAAAGGCTTACCTGCTTTACAATAATCTTGACGTTTTCGAGAGGAATACCCTGGTAGTTACTGCGGATAATCAGTTTCAGTAAGTTGTGTCCAAGTACCTCAAATACCATACACACGTGTGTTCCATTTTGACCCGTCATCTTGAAGTCGTTCAAAAGTCTCACTACTCGTTTTCTGTTCGGGTCATTCATATCAGCCTCTCGTACCTGGTCACATTACAGTAGGACATAACCAAATGGTATCATATGAAGTACAGACAAAACATATACTGTGAAACCTTTGTTTCCAAAAACGAAAATAGTCTCAGTACATAATTATAGTATATATATTAATGATTAAATGAAAAGGCCTGAAGCCCATTTAGGAAAGGGTGACCAAATAAGCACACAAACGTTGCCTCGACATCTGGAATCCCAACTATAGCGAGAGGATATGATACTTGTGGGAGCTTTAATTTCTTATACCATCCCATTAGGAATTTGTACTACTAGCAGATATCATTTATGAATGCCGTATGTGTATGTACTGATATTGTCAAGAACAGTAAATGTTGTCTAACAACAGTGGGCTAAGTGTTTAAATATTAATTGAATTTCATGGAACTCCAACTTTTCCCCATAGAATACATGTATGCAGATGAGTTTTTATTTTCCAGATTTTTTTCTATTACTGCCAAAGGAGCTGCCGTCTCTCGCACTGATAACTAGAAAAATCCACATTATTGTTATGGTAAAGAATGTCTTATTTTACCAGTTAGGACAGTCTCTGACACTTAACCTGGCTTAAAGATTACTTCTGAACCATCACTGTTCAGAAACTAAAAATACTACAATCATAAAAACTATTTTTTCAGTTGCATTACTATTTCAGAAAGTTTAAATCGTTATCTGTCTATAGAAGTTTAAGAAGTAGAAGAAAAGTTTAAGGTCTGGGAGTATAATTGAATTTAAACTTAATTTTTATAGGGAGTATTTTTGGGGCAGGATGAGAGCAAAATACCTTGCGAAAGTATATTTTCGGAAGTATATTCGGTTTCATGTGTGATCCCTAATAAGCAATGCGCTAAAGTAAACCATTCAAGACATGACAATAATATGGCTTACTTTATTTTAAAACAATTTTATGTGAAGTAATTTAATATGTTGGTCATAATGATTGTAATCACAAAATCAAATTAAAATCTAATGAGAGTAAATTAAATTATTAGTGGAATGACAACTTTGACACAGACAATTATTGCAGGTCTCTGCTCGCACGCACTTCGGTTCGCGGAATTATAATTTCAACTCCAGCTCACTCTAACAATCAAACCTATATTAGGGTCCTACAGTAAACTTTAATCACAAATATGAACGCTGTTATCATACTTTATTTTGACGAACATATCAGATCTAAACATAAAGAGGTTCATCGCTAACTATAAATTAAATATCGGTCTTTAAAATAACAATAAGTCCTATAGTATAGGTTGTAAAAATAAATAAAAAACAGTGTATTTTTCAAAAGCCGTAATGTTGATTAACATGCAGAAAATGTTATATGATTATGAGTAGCCTACTAACAACTACATAATTTAATTTAAATAAAGATTGATTAATTAAAAGTACGTATGCAAATTTTATGAGTACTGAAAGTAGTTTGATAGGTATTTAGTCTTACAATTGCATGTTGGTTTCATCATTGAAACATGTGTGGTAGAAACGGCCAAAAACAAAATAATTGAATGCTCCGCCGGGACTGGAACTCGGATATACATATAATATTATAAATCAACATAATTAAATAATCGAATTACACAGTTGTAGTATAGGGATTGAAGAGATTGAAGAGATTGCGGAGCAGGGCCGGGCTCGTCGTCCTCAACCAGGGCGACACGCCTACTTTCAGGCGCCCCGGGCAGAGAGGCACGATTCCTGACGTAACCTTCGCGTCTGAGTCTCTTCTTTCGAGGATCTCTGGCTGGAGGGTGGTAGAGGATTACACGGGTAGTGACCACCAGTACATTGTTTTTGATCTGCATGATTTAAACCGTAGAGTTTCCGCATCCCGGGATGGGCCACGCCGATGGAACACCAATAAACTGGACGTGGTCAAGTTCACCGAGGTTATATCTCGGGGAGCGCAGGCGAATCCTGGTGAGGCTGGCGCCGAGGCTTTAGTAACATCCACGATGGAACTTTTTGTCTCGGCCTGTGACCGGTCTATGCCGCGAAAGAAACTCCGCCGTGGCAAGCAACCCGTCTACTGGTGGACTGAAGAGATTGCGGAGCTCAGAAGAACATGCCTTAGAGCAAAACGTGCCGCCACTAGAGCGAGAATTCCTGCAGATAGAGTTCGTAAGTCGGATGTCTACAAAACTGCGAGAAAGTCTCTCCGCCGAGCTATCAACAGGAGCAAGGCGAATAGCTGGAGGAAACTTCGGGACGACGTCGATTCCGATCCTTGGGGTTTGGGTTACAAAGTTGTGACCCAGAAACTCGGCGCCCGCTCTCCACCCTCCATCATGGAGGGCGCCACCATGGAGAGGATCGTCACTGCCCTGTTCCCTGTACATCCACAGCGACCACTAGTTGACTTCGAACGGGTGGAGAGCGTTCCGCTTTTTACTATTGAGGAGTTGGAAACCTCCGTTCTCACCCTGAAAAGCAACAAGGCTCCCGGCCCGGACGGGATTCCCAGCGAGGCTCTGAAGAAGATTTTCACCATCAATCCCGGGTTGTTGCTGAGAATGTACAATGCCTGCTTGGTTGAAGGAGTGTTTCCATCTCCCTGGAAAACCGCCAGGCTGGTGCTTATTAGCAAGGGAAAAGGTGATCCAGAGCTGCCGTCGTACTACAGACCTCTCTGCATGCTGGACACGGCTGGAAAACTTTTTGAAAAATTAATCCGTTCCCGCCTGATTTCTGCCGTGGTAGCTGTCGGGGACCTATGCCCTCGTCAGTACGGTTTCAGAAAGGGACGATCAACAATCGACGCGATTACGGAAGTACATAAAGCAGTTGAAAGAGCCGAGAGCCACAACCATTTCTCCCGCCGAGTAGTGCTTCTTGTTACGCTTGATGTCAAGAATGCCTTCAACTCGGCGAGATGGGTCGATATTTTGGATGCACTTCGTGACACCTTCCGAATTCCAACGTATCTGTTGCGGCTCATCGAGGACTACCTCCGTTCTAGGCGTCTGATATATGACACTCGAGACGGAGCGCGGACGGTGGAAGTCACCTCTGGTGCCGCGCAGGGTTCAATACTCGGCCCGGATCTCTGGAATATCGCTTATGACAGCCTCCTGAGATCCGAGATGCCAGAGGAAACCGTCTTGGTTGGGTACGCCGATGACGTTGCGGCTCTCATCGCCGCACGCAACGTTGAGCTGGCCCAGCTAAAGTTGAACCAGGTCATGCGAGTGGTCAACGCCTGGATGTCCGATCACGGTCTTTCGCTTGCTCTGAGCAAGACGGAGATCGTGATTCTCACAAAGAAAAGAATTGACACCGTCGTCCCGCTGCGAGTGGGAAGGGAAGTGGTCCAGTCAACGCGTGCCGCCAAGTACCTCGGAGTCATGGTGGACAATAAGTTTAGCTGGAGAGACCAGATCTTCCGTTCGGCGGACAAGGCTGCTAAGGTGGTCTCTTATCTTAGTAAGCTGATGGCCAATGTTGGGGGTCCTCGGTCCAGCAAAAGACGGTTATTGATGTCCGCAGTCCAGTCCGTACTCCTTTATGGGGCAGAGGTGTGGGCAGACGCTCTTACCAAGGAATGTTATAGGTTGCGACTCGCCCGGGTTCAGCGTCAAGCTGCGCTCCGGGTGTGTTCCGCCTATCGGACAGTATCCGAGCCTGCCGTCCTGGTGGTTGCCGGAGTCATCCCTGTCAAGCTCTTGGCAGGGGAGAGGAAGGCGATTTATCAGAGACAAGGCGAGATCGGCAAGGACGCAGCAAGATCCGAAGAGCGTGCCCGAACCTTCCAGCAGTGGCAACACAGCTGGGAGCACGAAACCCGAGGACGATGGACTGCGCGACTCATCGAGCAGGTTCAACCATGGGTCGAAAGGCGGCATGGCGAGGTGGATTACTACCTCACGCAGTTCCTGACAGGTCACGGCTATTTCAAGTCGTACCTGAACCGGATGGGCAAGACCGATTCACCGGATTGCATCTACTGCCCGGGCGTTCCCGACGACGCGGAACACACCTTCTTCAGCTGTCCGCGTTGGGAAAGGCCCCGCCTGGAGGCCACAAGAAAACTCGGGGTTTTTTCGGTGGATACGGTCTGCGAAAAGATAATGGAGGATGAGGGGAACTGGGATTGTTTGTCACAGTTCGTCCGGGGCATCCTCCTGGAAAAGAGACCCGATCTGGACCGCGAAGTGGCCCAGATCCCTTGACCGAGCGGCTGGATAAGGAGCGAGCCCCACGGGCTTAAGCCAAATTTAGGCCTAGCCTGAAGTAATGTGATAAACAATCCCAGGTTAGAATCCTAAAGAGTAGAGGAGGTTTTTTAGTGGGTAAACCCGTTTTTAGGGGAGTCCCACACTACAGGCTGGCCACCTGTGTGCGTAATTGCATTTTTCCTGCCTCTCCCTCAAAAAAAAAAAAAAAAAAAAAAAAAAAAAAAGTTGTAGTATAGGGATAGAAAAACTGAATTTGATACACAATTATGATTATAAAAATTAATTTTCTAGATTATAACAGAAAATTACAATTTTTGAATAATCTTTTAAATAAATAAATTTGTACGGTACTATAAACAATGTTACATGGGTTTATTCATTTTATGAACTAGAAATATCAAGAAGAAGCGTACAAAGAATGTTAAAGCAATTAAAATTTAAGCCATATCGTCTATCTTTACTCCAAGCGCTTCACGAGGATGATTCCGATAGGCGATTGGAATTCTGTGAAACAATAATTATCCGTTCAGAGGCTAATCCAAAAATCTTAACATCAATTTTGAGGCATGTTTGTAACTAAATGGACGCGTTAATCGGCATAACTGCGGGTACAGATCGGTTGTAAATCCTTAAAACGTAATCCAAGCAGAACTCATGTGCCTAGTGTTATGGTATGGGGAGGTATTTCGAGTACTGCACTGATTGGTCCTTATTTTCTTCAAGGAAATGTTAACTCAGAAAGTTACTTACGGTTGCTGCAAGAAGTAGTAGTTCCCGAGCTCAGAAAAATCCTGTTTTCAATATTCATTCGCTCATCTGGTAACAAGATGGTGCCCCAGCACATTTCGGTATTCAAGTTCGAGATTTTTTAAATAACACATTTAATGAATGAATTGGTCGCCGTTCTACAATCGATTAACCTGCGCGCTCGCCAGACCTGACCCCATGTGATTTTTCACTGCGGGGTATTATAAAGGAGACTGTGTATGCTTCAAAACCGCAAAATATTGATGAACAAAAACCTAATTAGTAATGCATTTGAATTTGTTAATAACGATAAAACCTTTATTGATACAATTTTTGTAATTCTGTTCTCAGTTGTATGAAGTGTATATAAAATCAAGGCGGACATTTCGAACAACTGCTATAACATTGTATGTAAATACGTTAGTAATTTCATATAATAAATTTGTATTATTGCCTAAGAGTGTTTTATTCAATTGAGCTATAACGCCTTTAGATTTCTCTTCTGGGGGAACATATCCGCCACCCTGTATAATAATACATGTAGAGCAAACAATAACTAATTATCCCATCATTAATAAAGAAAAATGTTCTTTAAATTTTACTTCCATACAAATGGAGTTTATAGAAGAGATAAATTAAGATAAATAAATAAAAATAACGAATTTGTATAAAGTCAAAACATTAAACGAATTGCTAAAAAAATATAACAATTCCGGTTGACAGGAATTTTGAGAAAAGTAAGAAGTAATAGTTATTTTTGGGGATTTTGAAAACTGTTTTACAAAAGAAAACCCTTTTATATGACTATCTATCTGATAGCTGCCATTTGAATTATTATTTTGAATTTGGTGCTGGTACATAGTTTACGTACCGTATAAAATTAACACGTACCGCCAACCAGTAAATGAAGCATATATTACAATTATTTCACATATATATGTGTATATATAAGGAGATATATATATATATAGTCCCGGCGGAGCAAGTACTTTTTGCGATTCAATGTTTATTTAACTTAAATAAAGCTATTGCCATTTATACAAATTTAATGTAAATAAAAGTCATTTGACAGGTATTTGGTCTTCCGATCATATGTTAGTTTGGTTATTTAAATGAAATTAAAAATTCTTTATATATGCAGGCAAAGTTAGGGGCGCATAAACGCAAAGTTATTTAAACGCATATGTGACAGATACGGCCAAGTACAAAATAATTGAATCGTAAAAGGTAAGGGCTCTGTGGTGTAATGGTAGCACATTCACCCAGCAAGTGAGAGATCCGGGTTCGAGTCCCGGCGGAGCAAGTACTTTTTGAGATTCAATGTTTATTGAAATTAAATAAGGCTATTGCCATTTATAAAAAGTATATATATATATATATATATATATATATATATATATATATATATATACTTATATTAAATAACATGAAACGTATTTGAGAGTGCAATGAGACATTTCCATTCGAAATTACAAAAACATATTATTACCTTTATTTATCTTAATCGATAAACAAAATTTTGTCTACAAATATTCATAAAGTTCTGGATTTTATTAATGTGTTTTAATCTGCATTACACATGGAACTTGCATGATAATGAGTCACTTTATAAAATACTTGTATTTAAAATAAGATAAGTATAAATATAGGAGAGTATTTCAAATTGTTTAAATTAAAATAGTTGTTACGCAATAAAAAATCTTGATTTTGTTAGTTTATTATAAAATTTAAATTTAGTATATTATGAATAAACACGTCTAACAATAAAACGTTTACAATCCGATAATCAATTAGGAATTTTTCTATATAAAGTGACCTTCTGAATCGCTGATAAAATTTGATCCTCCACTTATATGTGTCAGGTTCACAATGGAGTGGGGGCATTGAGAAGTTATTGCCCCCCCTTCAAGCTTCTTCAACAAGAATGTTAAGAATTCAATACCCTCTCCATCCTTCAGAATGGGGTTGACTCCTCCCCCGCCGACCCCATCAGGACCTCACACTTAACCTCACATGCTCTAAACAATCCCTTAATATTGTAGAGGTCAGAATATGTTTTATTATGCTATACTTATTATCATTAAAAACTGAACCTCAATTGCGGAGAGGTCAGAATATGTTTTATTATGCTATACTTATTATCATTAAAAACTGAACCTCAATTGCATTAGGCTACTCATAATTTGTAGTTTAATAAAATGTGGAGAAATGAAATAAGTCTGAATTAACTTGACACTATAGTTTGTAATTGAATGCTGAAAGTATATTTCTAACTCAAAGGTTTACTATTATAAATAGTATGATACTATAGTAGACACTTACTCGTTTGAGCAGTTTAATTTCGTCAAGGGCAGTCTCCGTGTAGTGCGGTGCGCTCTTCACTACCTTAAGTGCTACGAATTCTTTTTGTCTACAACATAAATAACAATTATTATTATTAATAATAGTAAAACACAAACAAATAAGACTGCTGACTCTGTATAGTACATCAAATCAGTCAAAGAACAATAAAATATTTTAACACACAAAAACGTGGTAGTATAATTATAATGAAATACGTGTGGTAACCTGAACACCATATAGGGTGCCTATGGATGGAAATGCTCCCTATGTAAGGAAATTTAATCGTCTCGGAAATGTTTTGGAATTACGGTGCAAATGTAGTGCTTTTCTGGTTTGTGCTGATGTTACGATTCAGCATTTTTTGAAAACCATGTCTCCAAATTCTAGTTGAATACTACACCATTCAGTACTACCTCACCGCTGAGTTTTAAAACAAGTATCTGAGACACTTATTGCTCAATGAATGAACCCAAACTAGTTTTCTCAATATTGGCGAATCACTCACGTTCCACTATATTTGTACAAGTGTTTAGAAATCAAGATATTTAGAAATCGTAAATAAGCAAGCAAATAAGCAAAATATTTATAAAATAAAAAGTATTTAAAATTAACTAACACTTTGCAAAATATATATAATTTATTTTATAAATAATTGTCACCATAGCTCTTAATATTGGTTTATATTCACATGGCATCGCAGAAGGCTGATCACGGTCATGATGGAGTGCTTTCTTAAAATCTCATACTCTGTATTTCATGTGAACCACGACTCACGGAGTTTCTTGTTCTTACGCAAAATCCTTCTCTGCTCCAGAGGCAATTTCCGTTGTTTTCTCACTTATTCATTGTAGAGTTCTGTAAGTGCACAACCGGACAAGTGAATGAACGAATCACATGTTTTTACAGTGATTACCACAAAAATAAATCTAAACCCGAAATCATACTTAGAATGATGCGCGTTGACAAATAAATATTATACTGTGTACAGCAATTCTAAAAAAATCGAAAACAAGTGTACTATTTCAGATACGTTTTTGAGCTTGAGAAAACAAAGAGATAGGAATTGTCCTTTAGAATAAGAGATTTCAAAATAAATCACACTGTGGAAGCTATTTAAATACCGTTTACAGTCTGTTAAAGAATCTGTTGTCTACTCCTTATTTGACAGAGCAATGAGTTTGTGATGAGATAAACGTGGATTAAAAGAGAAAGTTAAGAAAGTAGTACAATCGGACTTGGTCAGAGTACATCAGTTAGTTACACACAAGTAAAACCGAAGCAAAATAACGGTCCCTGAGTTAGAAAGTGAATATAGATATAAATTTGCATTTATAAAATTCCCTCATGTGAGAGACTATCGTAGAAAATTAGAAGAGTAGGTGGAAAGTACAACATTAGAACTCCGTTTAAAAAACACATCACTAAGTATCGTAAAAATCAAACGAATACATACATGGCACACAGGATTACAAAAAATACGTTTACAGTATAAATTGAATTTGTAACAGGAAATATACAGGGTGATTCGGGTAGTGTTACTGGCACTTTATGAGCTTATTGTACTATAAAAAATAATGAAAAAGTTTATATAAACATAGGTTGGGAAATGCTTTGTTACTGAATAACGGCCAACCAAAGATTTCACCCACAATTTAGTACCCGAGGTTAAATGATTATTTACTGGGAGTCAGATGCTGCGTCAAAATTCTAAGAAGTTCATCTACAATTAACTAAAAACAGGCTGTTCCCTGATTTGCCGTTATCTTCTTCCTGCCGTGTCGATCGGCATTTACTATTGCTCACTAGTCAATCGTTAGAGATTGGTTATTACTAGAAGAGTGTCACCTCTATAATTTAGTTTAGTTTATAACATCTAACGTCAGATTTATCAAATGCATGTTTCAGAATTAGCGTACAAATAGTTGACACACAAAATGTTTGTTATGACTCCATACATATGTGTGTCACAATGCTTTGGTATGATTTGTTTATTCTAACCTAGAATGTATTTATATGTTAGTTTAGTTATCGACGTGAGAAAGAAATCAGATAGATCTCGAAACGTAGGAATACTATTTTTTTTAATAACTGAATGATGACGACCAATGGCATCAGTTAAAAAAAGAATCTAAAAAAATATGTCGGCGTACATATTTCTCTAAGCAACGGGAACGGCGTGAAACATACTGGCATGTGAAAAAGTCATGGGAATATTTTAAGGAATAAAGTAAATGACTAACAAAATCTAAAAAAGGTTATGTCCTTAGTCTTGAGTCATGTGGTTCGTCAGTGAAAAGGCGATTTTATGACTAACCTTCAAGATGTACGGCATATTTTATTGATAATTAAAACGTATTATTGTTAACAATAATTACAAAACTTGTTTTTATTACTACAGACAACATAAACAGTTACAATTACTAACATAAATTAGGTATAGTTCAAGCTAACAATGTCTTGGTATTGCCATATAGTAGTTTAATTACAATTGATAATGTTTTAGACATTTTGACTATTTGATTCTATTGGCTAACTATAGCTGGAAGACGAAACCTATAAATCTGTGGCAATCCGTATATGTAAGATATTTTAAATGTTTAATGAACATCAAATGTATGAATATTAATACATTCATACGAATACAAAAGTTTACCGGCTAATTGTTGGTTGTTATTTTCAAGTTCTTACAAGAGGATTTGTTAATGATTGCGTACTACTTATGTCCTCGTGATTAGGCTGAATTGAGATTTCAACAGGCAAATCTCCTCTCTCTAAGACTGCAATTAGCCGAGGACAATTAGTGGTACAATTTCAATACTTTAAGTGCTTCATTACAATCTTAAGCAGCCCATTAACATAAAAATTCATAAGCATCGCAGAAGTTTCCTTGATCGGCATTGCACAAGTTTCCTTGATCGACATTTCCTTATTAGCGGGACTTAGCTTTTTAATGCACCGCTTGAAAAGGATGAAAGTGCCGTAAAATATTACGTCTATCAAGTATATAACGTGAGTTTTACCTACAAAGAGTAGAACAGCATGGGTAGTAGTCTTTATTAGAATGTAATACGTGGATTATATTGAATCAAGTCCCAGTATATTATATTGATAAGCTGTAGTAATATATCGCTAACTATAGATTGGTTGTAAGTCCAGGACGAAACAAAACGTAGGGACCTCTGAAAGACCAAACAGTTAATATTATTAAGCCTGTTCTAATTCTCGCAGACAATGATTAGTGCAGAGGAAACCGATCAAGTTTTCCTACGTGCTCAATTGTAGCGTGGGATTAATGCGTAGGTAACTGCGAATGAGGGAGTTTATTTTCTCGATTCCGAGAATCACGCTAATACTCAGCTAAACAGGAAACCTATTATGAGCACAAAAATAATGGTTTGAGTTTGATCACGTTTTGAGGTTTAAGCTTTTGTTGTCCAAGGTGTATGTTTTTTTAACACTGTTGTATAACAACACACGAACATTCTTGTTGTTATAACATTTGTACACGAAGGCTCAAGTTGACTGAAAAAAACTTTAGAACCAGAGTTTTTGATTGGTTGATGACGATTGGCGTGATATGACAAGGAACGAATCTTTTATTTATTATAAATTACTGTGATACCGTTTCCAGAATACACAAGAATTACTTTACTTAGATATTTCACTGTCTACTTACTTCAGTATTTAGTTATCCCCTCTCTAGCCGACATGGCGGCTTATATTATTCCTTATATTTAGAGTAGTTTGTGGGGGTTATACTACTGTAACTAATAAAATCTATATTAACAAGCTCAAATTTGAAAATTCGAACCACAGCAATTTTGTATAAAGTGAACCGATAACGGAGACTACAGATTTTAAAATATGTACTAGGTGAAAAAAACACCTTTTTATTGACTGTATTTTATTTAAAGGCAAACTACATACAATGTACAAACGTGACATACTTAATCAACCTGTTAGAAAATAAAATTATTTTGGTCAGTTATTGCCTTATTCCTAAGTGATAATGTACTATTATTTTTTTTAAATAGTTGAGTCACTGTTTTAATAAAAAATAACTCGTGGCTTCCAGTGAATTCGTCACCCGGGATAGGTAGCGTCGTTAGGTTGCGCCTAACAAAAACGTTTGTTATATAGAATTTTTTTTAAATTTTAGACTCAAACTTTTCAAACTCCAGCTATTCTCAAATGAGTATTTGAGTCCACGTTTTTGAAGTTGTTATGCGATGATTCACGCACACGTGGTCTGTGAGAGGAAGGGGGAAGTGCGCCCCGCCGGCTTTGTTAGTCTGCGCCTCGCCACGATACCGACCGCGTCGCTGGCAGTGTTAGGTGCGCTATAACCTCGATACCTTTGGCGTTATTGTTTTGTTCATTTTACGCTGTTGTGATGTTCTATTGATAAGTGTTACAGTGACGTTTATAATGGCTTACAGACCTAGTGATTCTGTTCTTTTGAGTTGGATAGAAGAAGAGAACGATGTCGCTACTAATGGAAACTTTTGCTTCTGACTGTGAAAGTGACGCTACTACTGAAAATTCTCCACATCATACTGATACGGAGCAATCCAATGATTCTGCTAGTGATGAAAGAGCCAATCTCCCAATTTCTGAACCACCTAACCCTCCAATTCTTCAGTGTATACCTTCCAGAACCACATTGCAGCCCTCAAGTCAGCATAGAAGCCAGAAACGTCCACCTGCAACAGCTACAATGCAGCCGTCTGGAATCCAATATACTGGAAAGGACGAGCATACTAATTGGCAAGCACATAAACAACAAAATAAGAAAAGAAAAACTATTAAGAATAATATTATTACTAAACTGCCCGGCGTAAAAGGTGAAGCGAAAAACCGGAAAAAGCGCTGTAGATTGTTGGAAATTGTTTATTTCTGATGAAACTAACAATGATATTGTATATTTTACAAATGCAAAGCTATCTAAAATGGCCAATTCGTATCAAAAGAAGGAAAAAGACTGCCCCCCAAAACTAACTTTGATGAACTATTAGCCTTTTTTGGTGTTCTATACATGTTGGGTGTTAAAGAAAAGCAACCATTTGAACACATCAGAAAATGTGGGAAACTAATGGTACAGCTCCAGAGTTTTTCAGAGCAATAATGTGTGAAAGACGTTTTCACCAGTTGTATAGGGCTAATTCGGTTCGATGACAAGGGAACTCGAAATGCTCGTAAAAAAATTGACATCCTGGCTCCAATCAGAAAAGGTTTTTGAGAGTTTCGTCAGTAGTTGTAATTCAAGTTATACACCTGGGGAATACCTAACAATAGATGAGATGTTAGAGGGTTTTCGCGGAAGATGTATGTTCCGCCAGTATATCAGCAGTAAACCTGACAAATATGGAATTAAAATATTATGCGATGCCAGAACCTTTTTTACAGTTAATATGGAAATTTATCCTGGTAAACAACCAGCCGGATGTCCTTACCCTACAGGACAATTCTGCAGCCGCAGTCGTAAAGAGAATATTCCGACCCATTGACAAATCTGGCAGGAACATTACTATGGATAATTATTTTACTTCAGTTCCACTTGCCAATGATCTGTATGCTAACTATAGGACAACAATAGTAGGCACAATCAGAAAAAACAAGCCTCAATTACCACCAGAATTTTTGAATGTCAAGGAAAGACCAGTTGGAAGCAGTATGTTTGGATTCGGCAAAGAATCTAATAATACTTTTGTTAGTTTCATATGTGCCCAAGAAAAATAAATAAAAATGTTCTTATGCTTTCCACTCTACATGATGATGATACAATCGACCCTGAAACCGGAGATGACAACAAACCCAGAAGTCAATTACTTTTTTATAATTTAACTAAAGGAGGTGTTGATGTTGTTGATAGGAAGAAAAAAAGACTATAGTGTCAAAAGAGTCAACAACAGATGGCCTCTAGTAATCTTCTGTGGTCTTCTTGATCTGGCTACTGTCAATGCCCAGATCATTTATTTCTCAAATACGGGAGATACAATTCCAAGAAGAAAATTCATCACCAATCTTGCAATGGACCTGGTCAAACCACATCTTTTGAGACGTGCCTCAGTCGATGTGCTATCAATTGGACTCAGACAGTCAATCAAAAACGTTCTTGGCCAAGACCTTCATGTCAGGAAATGAGAGACAAGGTAATTATTGCTCAATATACTCGTACTTTATGTTTCCAAAGAAAATTAAATTGAACAACAAATAGTATTGATATAAATGTAAACTATAATCATTAATAGTACATAAACATAATTATAATAACTATGGTATGTGTCTTTATCTTTGCAGAAACATTCGGGCGGAAACCAAGGTGTGCCTACTGCCCCGTACGAAAGAACCGATTTACCTCAGTCTGCTGTGGTAATTGCAGAAAATCTATTTGCCAAAGAGCATACTGGACAAACAAAAATAGTATGCAGTGAATGTGTTTCCCAAGAAGTCCAAACAACTGACTGAAGAGAACATTTTAGGGGAAAACATTTGTCATTGACGATTTGTTTGAGCTATTTTTATTGAAATTGTATTGGACTGACATGAATTTTAGATGAACAATTCTGATTAAACTTTCACTTAGCAATGTAATACTTGTGTTACTTTCATCCCTCTCTTGATATTTACCGTAATAATTAAACACATTCTAATAAGTTAAACTAGTTTCCGATCATGTCACAATGTAATACCAGATAGAAATGTAGGTATTTACATTATGTATATATATATATATATATATATATATATATATATATATATATAAAATGGATGTAATATATGTTAAAATTTATAAGAATACTATAAATGTTATAAAATTTATTCAAACTGCCAAAACAAGTCTGTATAAGCACACTAAACTGATGTTAGGGAGCGCCTATACGCGCTACCTCTCGTGTTCCTTACGATAACGCTACCGATCCCGGGTTAGGATCAAATTCAAAGCAGTTAGCATTCTCAGAAGCTCATATACTATTTCGGAACATCAGTTGTCTTACTGCTCAAGTGAACTGCTTAGTATTTGTATTATTATTGTTTACACCTCTACTTCATGCAGAAAGTACTTAATACTTTCACATTATTAAACTTACACATTATTATATTATATTATTTATTATTATATTATTATTATTATATTATATAACATTACATTATTATACTTAACACAAGAGAAAAATAATTCTAAATTGTCTTGATTAAACTTATAGGCTAACAAATAGTTAAAATGATCTAAAAACTAACAACCTGTCTCCGTAAATACAAATACTCTTGATATTACTTAAAACCCATAAAGCAAACGTTTTCTTGCTTGGTCCAACACTGATAGTTCTCCAATTTTAAGTTTGGACAAATAGTTTTGTACTATATTTAACATTTGACCATCTTTTTCCTTGTTTTCTAATTTTATGGGACCCTTATAGCGTCTTCAGAATGGATCCCTACTGTTGAAATAACCAAAAAGATGATCAATTATTCTTACCTTACGAATTGAACTGTTGGTAAACAGTTTATGAACTGTGGATGTTGTTTTACATACAAATATTCTAAAGCGTCCGCTACGATGTAGCTTAGTCTGTGCTGCAAAAGTCACATTTATTTTCGGTTTTTGTAGAAAACATATTTGTGTGATAGTTTCTTACACATTTTTAAACCCTGTTTTTCTGTAAGTTGTTAAGTTCTTCTATATATTAAAAAAATCATACCTGACTCAGATTCCACAGTTTTCATGTCCGCTAGAGCATTTACAAAGCATTACAAAAGTTTCAACATTTGTAGAGGATCCAAAATAGCACAAATATCATAATTAATTGTATCAAGTCAAAAAATTACCTTTCATGGAATTTATAACCTAAATGTTTTAAAGCACTGAGATTAGTGCTTCTACCGTCAAAGGTCACGCTAAACATTCACGCCCACTTCACTTAGTTTTAGTATAGCCACTTCAATCAGCTGCGACTAAAGTAAAATTGATGAAGTTTTATTTCAAAAAAAGTATCCTATAACACCTTTAAAATGGCCTCTCAATAAAACAATTTGAAAATTAAAGCTTCTGTTGCAATTTCCTCTTTATTATCTACTTTAAATCCTCCAAGATCTACATATCCTACATTTTTTCCCAACTCCTCATCATATACTATCTGTTTCCAGGCGTCACTCATCGCATCGAATACTAAACTTACACGTCTTAAGTGATTATGTTCTTTTGCATTACGATTCAAATATATAAATACTTCTTCAATAAACCCTGGGCCATTACATTTTGAGATCCATTTTCTTAGTGTAGCAGGGTTTGGTAACAATAAGTGTGAAACTCTCATATATCTATAAGCTTTTGGTGAATTAAAGTAGAGTGTTAGAGCAAACTCTTTATTTTTGTCTGAAAACGTATGTTTATTTTTACTTTTATGTTTGTTTTTTAGATTACTTACCAGTAACTCGAAGGGAAACCCTGTAAATTATTTTCCTAAATATCAATCAATGTATCTGGGGCGAAATTTATTTCGCAAACACTGAAATTAAACCTTTCATTGACCTTATTTTATAGTCACTTCTGTTTATTCTTTGCTGCAAAATTTAACTTTCCGAAGTAAGTGCACTTTGCTGGGGGATGGCAATCCGGATCGAATCGCACAACGCGTTCCAGTAGTATAGTCCGTTGGTTCTCACATCAATGGTACAACTCGTTGTCCATGGCTAATAACGGCCTGACTTTCCGAAAAGGAATAAACCACAATGTTTAACAAATTCACCGGTCGATGAGCATGTAGAAACATGCATCACCTTCCATAAACATCTATGTCTATACGCGTCTATTTTCAAGACTCAGAAAAGTAGAGGATAGTTGCTTCGTGTGCAATTATTAATAAATGATCGGCAGCCTCATTAGGGAATTAATGTCTGATTCTAACTCAATATAACTTTTTAGTTATCGGAACGTAACTGGTACAATTTCCAATTACTTTAACTGTTTGTGTGAACATTACTGGATCATTTGTTGTATCTAACTGGCAGTGCCAATTATTGGATTTATTGAGAAGGCAATTATATATATTTTTAACTTTATGTAGGTCGTAACTGCGATCAATATCTTAATCAAATCAGTATTATAATGAGCATTATAAACTATTTATTTGGGTAATAAGGAAAGTTACTATCCAGTGTTTTAGGAACAATTTTGTTGCGAGATTCTCATGGTGGTTGTAAACCAAAAGAGAATTTTGGGTTTATTCCCTTGAATCTATGCTAGTGAGGAGGAGTATTTATTAGTAATGAGATTAAAGGAACACACACACACACACACACACACACACACACACACACACACACACACACACACACACACACACACACACACACACACACACACACACACACACACGCACGCACGCACGCACGCACGCACGCACACGCACGCACGCACACACGCACACGCACGCACGCACACGCGCACGCACACACGCACACACACACACACACACACACACACATTCTATATATATATTCTGTTAAACACTAAGCATTTTTGGGAGATCGTCTATGGAAAGGAACATCTTTCTCTCTCACTCCTTGAAGAACATTTTTAACGTACAAATCACCACCCGGGGAGGGGAGGAAGAATATTCATGAATTCACTTGTTTCTTTCAACATAGCCTTAAACTCCACTAATAAAAATGTAATTAAATTATAAACTATACTCTTTCCTGAGTGGTGCACGACAAAATTTCATACAAATGGATTCCCCAAAGTAATGATCCGTTTAATTCGATAAATGTTATCTGGGTTTATATTTCGAGAAACGGCTAAATATACTTCATCAATTATTGTTACAGTAAAGTAACATTAATCATACTGATACGCTGGCTATTATAACATACGGCTCTAAATAAACTGGCAGTATAAGTCTTGACCCTTCATATAATGAACTGTTGGTCAAAACTCCAACGAGAGTGACGGCTACAACACAGTCGGCTATTGATAACATCTCATCACAAACGTTGAAAATGTCACAGTGTCGGTGGTCAACACAGCTATCTCGGACCGCTATGGCCAAGAGGCTATCATTAGTGGAAAACAAATCGCGAATGAACCAAGAATTACCAAAACAATAAGAGACACGAGGCCAGAAAATATTGCTCTCCTCAACTCTTCCCTTTCAAAAGAAAAGTGGAATTTTTTAAATTCTTCACACCCAGTAGAGCAGCAGTTTCAAATGTTCAATGAATGTTTGAATTTCCATCTAAACACCTGCTGCCCCCTACAAAAATGATCAAAACCTCGTCCTAAGAAGGTAAATAATACTTGGATCACTAAAGGCATTTTGGTTTCGAGAGAGAAACTCAAGTTTTTAATCCGAAATAAACAGAAAAAAACGTCCAAATGAACAGTTCAAAAATTTTTTTTCGAAATTATAAAAAAAATTATAGAAAGGTGATCCAAGCTGCAAAAGCGTATGATGTCTCAAAATCAATTATTTTATTCCAAAAAACGTTTCTAAAAACTGTATGGGGCATCATTAACAATAAACATCACGAATCCAAGCAAATCACAGTCAAAATTGGGGACACCCCTAGTGAGTGATGCTTCTAGGGTTGCCGACGAGTTTAACGGATTTTTTGCGTCCGTTGCTTGTGGACGGGGCCCCTCGTCCATCGCTGCCACAGGGGAATCCCACGCGCAGACAGAGTCCAACAGCCTCAATGGCTCTCACTCCTGTAGTTGAGGAAGAGCTCGATAAAATCATTCAACAATTACCAGCAAAAAAATCAAATGATCTAGAATCGAGATCCATGTGGTTAGTAAAGCAATGCTCAAGGCATATCGTGAAACCACTGACTCAATTGGTCAATTTGTCTTTTAAACTCAGGAGTTTTTCCCTCTCTCCTAAAAATTGCAAAAGTGCATCCAATTTTCAAGAAAGAAAAACCCCTGTTCAATAAATAACTATCGGCCCGTCTCAATTTTGCCTGTATTGAGCAAAATATTTGAAAAACTTTTTCTAACGAGAATGCTTTATTTCTTAAATAAAAACAACCAGCTTTCTGAACACCAATTTGGATTCAGGAAAAATAAATCTACGATAGACGCAGTGGTGAGTCTGGTTGATATGGTTGTAGAGGGACTAGAACGTCAGGATCACACACATTAAGTGTGTTCCTAGACCTGTCTAAAGCGTTCGACTGCGTTGACCATGAAATACTGCTTGACACACACTACATTCTCATGGCATCCGAGGTGTGCCGCTCTTATGGCTTAAATCATTTTTAAGTCAGAGAACCTCAAGTGGTCCAGATATCAAACCAACTTTCTAAACCAATCCAACTGAGTTATGGAGTCCCTCAGGGCTCTATACTTAGCCCAATCCTTTTCCTGTTGTACGTCAATGACGTACATTCATCGCTGCTGCATGGCAAAATTGTGCAGTATGCTGATGACACGACTCTCTGTTTCAGAGATAACACACAAGAAGGTTTGGAGCTACAAACCTTTGTCGATATCAACAATTGTGTGCAATATTTCAATAGCCTCAACCTTCAAACGAATTCTTCGAAATCCAACGTGCTAAATTTCGCACTGCGTCCAATGGACTCCCAATGTGGGTCAGCCGTCATGTTGGCAGATTCCATATTGGAAGAAGTCTATTCCGCAAAATTCCTTGGAATACTCCTCGACCGAGGGTTGACATGGAATAATCACATTGACCATGTGTGTGCCAAACTGTCCTCAGGAATATATGTTTTGAGGTCCTTGGCCCGGTACTGCCCCAGTCAGGTATTGATTGCGGCATATTATGGGCTAATTCACTCTCACCTTTCCTATGGAGTGGTGTTGTGGGGGGCCTGTACAGGCAATAATTTCCTGAGGGTGTTCAAATTGCAAAAAAAAAAGCAATTCGTATCATCGCAAGGTTGAATTTCAGAGAGTCGTGCAGGACAGCATTCAAAACTTTGCAACTGTTGACTCTGCCCAGTCTCTACATTTTAGAAACATCTTTGTTCTGTTTGTCTAAATGTGCCCTAACCAGGGGACGTGACATACACACGGGTAATGAGACTAGAGGCAGAGATAACTACCGTACTGGAAGACACAGAACGGTGGTTTATGAGCACTTGCCTTCGCAGGCAGGTGTTCATTTTATCAACAGTTTGCCAAATTCTATTACAAACGCCCAAACGCCCAAGGCGTCAAAAGCTCGTCTTAAGCGCTTCCTCGTGTCCAAATGCATTTTACAGCGTTGACGAGTTTCTGGCGTTTAACTGGGAGACCGCCCAATTCGATGACTGACTCCAGCGCTGGAAGTGGGGTTGAGATTGGCGATGGATGAATGAGACTGGAATGCATGAACATTATGTAAGTTTGGACGTGGTGGTAATGTGGAATGCGAGTCTTAAATTTATAATTAATTCTGACGTTTGCCATACAATGTGTAATTGTGACGAGCAATTAAAGATTTGATAATAACCAAGGGTACAAGTCCCTTGCGTGAAAAGTCAACTGCATCAACTGAAACATTACTTTATTATTGCTTGTTTAAGTTGAACGTGGGAGACTGGACATTGATAAGAAATTATACTTTCATTCACT
This sequence comes from Homalodisca vitripennis, assembly GCF_021130785.1. Classification (NCBI taxonomy): domain Eukaryota; kingdom Metazoa; phylum Arthropoda; class Insecta; order Hemiptera; family Cicadellidae; genus Homalodisca; species Homalodisca vitripennis. The sequence continues at coordinate 71,272,411 of NC_060215.1, forward strand.
TAATAACGATGATGTCATTAGGTTTTTTTATTACAATGCATTCTTAAAATGTAGGGAATTGTGTATAATTTCTGTATCTTAATTTACAAGTAAGCGCTTACATTTTATAGTACTCTGATATCATTTCAGAAATCACTCACAAGTTATTTTTCTATATTTTTGATCAACAGAAATTCACCAAAACCAGTGTTAACATATATTCTAACCAAAACATTTTCTAGTCTGTATATTTGCCACTTTGTATCCTTATACAAAAATGAAAAAAATGTCTAAATGTGTTACGTGTATCAACGAAAGGTAATCATCTGCATACAACTTAAAAGCTAACGATTTCTAGAGTTTGATCATAAATTAAACTAATTAATATTGTCAAACTAAGCGGTTTTCATGAGCCCAGCCGAGAAAGGCAGATGAGCTTACTTGATCCGCATTTTCCCGTTTGTGGAACGTTGTGTAACTTGAAAGTTGTTCCATGTTTAATGCAGTCAGTAGCTTCATCTGGGAAGGTTGCATACGGTTACAATAAATCTTTATGTGATAGCGTTTCAATTGTTACAATCATTTTGATAAGGTGGATGTATTTGTAAAACGCGCTTGAATAAATGGCACTGATTAACTGTTGTGATGTTAAAAACATCACCGAAAGGGTATTGGAACAGTACATCAATGCAATGTTTGAACAGTACATCAGTACAGTGTTACAATAGTATATCAGTATAGTGTTAGGACGGTAATACTTCAGTACAGTGTTAGGACGGTGATACTTCAGTACAGTGTTAGGACGGTGATACTCTAGGGAAGTTATAGCATGACCGGTGGGATGCGCGTGAGGAGTGGATGAGTTGAGCGCGTGGGGGCACAATCTAAAGTAGGGGAGTGAGTACGGTGCTACTAACCCTACTGAGAGTTTTTGGCTCCCGGCTCATAGTGGTGGCGGGAGCCGAATATTGTAGTGTTTGCCAATATTTCTAGACCCTTATGTTCTTACCACGGTGGTCTTTTATGATGAGCAATTTAATATAGGTGACCTTGAGAATATTTGAACATTTCTAGACTCTTTTGAAGTTACGGCGACGGACTTTTATGATGGGGAATTCAATACAGGAAATCTTGGAAATATTGGGACCGGATGTACGTGATCTTAACAATGACTATGTTCTGCCGAAATTGTGTTCATAGCTCACCCTTCTTAATGAGTTCGCAGTAGAGGTACCTGGTGGTAAGAAAGGGTTCTCATAAATTGGGAAAGGGTAGGAATTTATATTATTCTTGATCTCCAACGACGACAACAGTTCAGAATTGTAATTGTTACGCTTTGTTAGCCATTAAAATTCAATTTATCATATACTAACCGTGTAAGCTTCAGGATTTACGATAGTAAATACAATTATACACTACAAAATTTTCAACTGACATAGCCTAGCTGCTAAATTAAAAATTAATATAAAACTGGTTAAACTAATTTGTCAATATACACAGTAGAATAAGAAAAAACTCAGTTTTATCTACTAACTTGCATCAAGTTAATTTAATGATGTATACTTAAAATAACAATAACGCCAACGATCCACACGCAATAGTTAACATAACAAAACCCCGTTGTCGATGAAAATTATTTATTGTTCTTCGAACTACACCCAAATCAAGATTGTCCAGATTAAGTTTAGTATGTTTGCGTTTTCTTACTTTGTTGGGCGTACTAAAAGAATTGCCAATTGGACTTATTTTTTTCCTCCTTCAAAATTCGTCTCAGCGTACTTTTAGAAATTCCAGTTGCCTCTACGACACGCTGTTGAACTTTCTTCAAATTTAGAAGTGTGTTGGTTTCTGCTTCCCGTTTCATAAAATGGGAAGCACTTCTATTGCTTGGCCGTGTATAACCTTTCTACCTCCAATTTTACTTTTTACATTATGATCCATCTCAAACTCTTTACTTAAAACGTTATGAGCACAACGCAATTAATTCACAAATTGTATTACAACTCGTGAATTGGCACAAGCGAATGTTTTTTGGGCGGCATGTATAGAAGACTGGAGACCGAAGTTCACAAGGCTAAATACGGCAAGAGACTGAGCCGCTCCACCCCCCACCACTTTAGTTCCGTCTTTGCCTACGGCGCATCTCGAAGTCACCGGTCATGCTATAAATTCTCTACTATACTTCAGTACAGCGTTAGGACGGTGATACTTCAGTACAGTGTTAGGACAGTACGTCTAGACAATGTCACAAAACCAAACACATAATATATCCACGTAGTAAGTTCTATTGTAAGTCTTATTGTAAGTTCTAGTCAAAATATTTGTTATTAAATATATTTGTACTCTAATTTTTATTATTTATTAGTTTATAAATTATTCTTGTCATAGAGTCTATAACTATATCTTTTAGCTTTCCTTTTTGTTATTGATGGTTTAACGAACGGTTACTGAATGTAAATCAGGAATTCAAAAAACAATCCAACATTTCCAGGAAACAGGCAGCGTTAAAGACCACCCTAAACCTGGACGGCCAAAAACTGCTACAGCATTGTCATGAAGCATGACGATTTACATCAAGAAAATCGATCTCACCTCTTCTTGTAGATCTTGTTATAATAGTGACTAAAAAGGTCTCTTCTATTTCCTAGAAAGGTGCGAGTTCCATCTCTCCATCTTTATCCATATAAAATTAAACAGAGTATATCCCTACTTTTAACTCACACAGTATATGTTTGTGTGGAAAAGTTGGTTATATTCATTTCACAAAAAAGTTATTGCAAGTTATTAGTGTGATGTAATAACAGATGGAATACTATTACATTTCAAAAAATTACCCCAGATTTGGTGTGTTTTGTCAGATACAATACTTTGCAAATTAAGATACAGACAATTTCATCACACTTTCGGTTCCTATTTTAGTTAAATTTAAACGAGTTCTCGCCTGTTTTTGAATTCCATAACAGTGGTTAATTACAACAAGACAAAAACACAATTCAAACACATGGGCACTCAACACAAAAACATATTACAGAAAAATATTAAATAAAGAATTTATGAATATGGCACTGTTACTGCAGTTAAACATTAAAAAGCAGGAAAAATGGGACAGTAAAACGTATATACATTCACTTTGATTTGACAAATTGTATTACATAACAGTGAATTTAAGTTGATTCTGTACACTACAATAGTTGTAATTTTGAGCTGTTGATTCGCATTATAAAATAAAGTTTCAACGTTAAACAAAATTTGGCTGAGAGATTCGTAAAATAAATATATTCAATTTATTAATTTATAAAAATTAAATTGTAAGTTAAAAATATATTAAAACGCAATTTATTAAAAGAAAATATTGCTGCAGTCCTGTTTGTTTTGAATTTGGTTTTCCGCTAAGCTTTATAGATCACAGCAAACAATATAACAAATTGTATAGTGTTCTTGTGAGATAATGTTTTGATATTGTATTGGAAATTTTCTAAAAAATAAAACTTTGATTTGATTTTGTTAGGACAGTACAGCATAATAACAGTACTTTAGGATACTGTTAGGACAGTACGTCAGTACAGTCTTAAAACAGTTCATCCGTAGCGTGTTAAAGCAGTATGTTATCTGTTCATTTGTAAAGTCTTCTTTTCATGGAACTAGTGTGATTGTAGAAAAGCTCACATGTAATGAAACTACTGTTGATTTCAACAGAGGAGATGAAAATACAATAACCCTGTCTACTGTATTACATCGTCCTCTTATTCCGAAAAGAAAGCCATTGTCCTTAAACCTAGCGTACAAAGCCTATTTTTACCTTACCTACACGAATACTTACGTAGTGTCCCACAACATAGATAAAACATGATAAAGTTGTTATGAGTGAACATTGCCTCTCGATGCCATGAGGCAACATCATATCAATAATAGTTCGAGATTTTTTAATCACTGACAATGTAAGTAAGTCTCAGCCAGGAGTGATGGCGTTACAGTTTGTCAATGACAGTTACCTTTAAGGGGATTCCCTTCTGAAAATAGTAATTGTGTTTAAAACATTTTAAATAATTATAACATAAATTGTTTGGGTTCATTTAATCTTATAATAATGTATGGACTTGTTTTACATTTTTTTAGAGTACATGAAAAGTACTAGCAGTTTGTGTATGCTCCAGTATATTTCTCAAGTAGTTTAAAAGTTATGGTTATACAAAAAATGTTTTGAAATTACTTTTTAATTTGATTTTTTTTTTAACTTTCAGGTAATATCCATGTAAAATGTCGCACTATATTATAAATATTGAGTGGTGTAATTTTGATTGCTGTAACTATAATAGTTAAAAATGTATAAGCACTTTCGTGTTGGAAATACTAAAATTTAAAAGTTGTGGGAATCAGAGTTTGAAATTTATAAACGAAACCAGGAAAAACATACCATGTATGCACTTGTAGTCAGTGAGTGGTTTATTTATGTATTGAAAACCTGTGTGGGCTTGGTAAACCACTAACAGGAAACAACAGTACCAGGTAAACGAGGAAAACAAGGTACAGGAAACAGGTACACAGGTAAAACAGCTCCTTTCACGAAAAAACACATCTGCATCACTAATTTACATAATATTCTGTGATGGTGAGTCGAAATGCCCGTAAATAGTTCATCAAGTAAGGTTCATAAATATTATAACATAAATGTTATAACGATAGTGGCAGCACTATAATAACCAAAAGTGTTTAAAAGTAAGAAATGTATATATGATATGTATTTCTCTATAATTTTTTAATTTGTTGTGTATTGTTATGCATTATTTAAGAACTACTTACTGTATGATCTTTGCGGCCTGTTTTCATGGTGGAGGGATGCACAGAAACTGAACTTATTGAAAGGATACTACGATATCGGACATTTGCGATCGTTATATGTTATAAACATTAAAAAATTGTGAACCTATTCATCAGATATTTACCCCTCCCCTTCCCGACCACTGCCTTCCTGTTCTCTTTCAAATTACGCAACGCGATATCACAGGAAGTGCCTACATTGAATGTCTTCCCAGTGTTTCGCCTTCCCTGGTAAGTCGACACGTGTTGTGTGCAGTGACGTCTCTTGGGTTCATTATCACGAGTCTAGACTTAATGTTATACTAGTTAGGTGTTGTGTTTTATTTAGAGCCTCTTATGATGTCAAATTTCGGTGAGTGAAACCCGACGATATATTCTCTGTTTCTTAGAAAAATGTAGTAGCATGTTGTTTTCATAAGATGATAGCTGAATGATTACTTTTCTTCGCCTCTTTATGGAAAGGAGAAAGGGTAAAAATTAGGAACTACATTTGGGAATGATTTCTGATTATGAAGGCTCATCCAATCACTAAATTTTGATGCTGGAGTTTTGTTCAGTAAATAACTCTCTTACTTTATGCAATTTAATATATCGACATTAAATAACGAGAAATCGAAGTTTTTTACTTTACTTGTGAGGTGCAAACACATTTATAGTTTGTGTTCAGGACCAAAAACATACGAATCTACAATCCTGAAATGCTGTTCTAGCTTCTAACTTTTCTTTTCATTTCAAACTTAACCATTGCAGTATTAGATCACAGTAAAGGTTACATAAATACTTCATACCAAACATTGCAAACCTTTACACATTTTTGTCCCTAGTTGGAATTTTAAGATAGAGAATATACAGTTTCATCTTTTAATGTATCTAAATACTAACTTCAACCAATACATTGTTCATTTACCTCTTTCTTTTATAGTTATCTTTTTTAATTGCCAATCATTTAACTCAACATTATGTGAACAAAAATTTCCCTTCAAACATAAAATCTTTATTTTATTAATGAGAGAACTATTAAAGGAAATCTCGTATAAGGTTTAAATACAACTTGAACCTTAAATTAAGTATGACGTCAATGTTATTTGACTAACTTTTTAATTCAATAGATAGTTGAAATAAAAAAACAATCCACTGATACGTTAATAGTATAGTTGCTCAATAAATTAGTTAAATAAAACATAGGGAACGATAAGCAAACAATTAATAAGGGCAATTTGAATAAGTGAAGATCACGCGTGATGTGGAAAATTCTACCACCCGCATTCTTAACAATAAATTCGTATGAACTAAGTCGCCCCGCCGAACAAACAATGGAGTAGACAAATAAACAATGGAGTAGACAGACACTATTTCAAATGGACGCTCCAAGTTTGTAAAGAAGGGAAGATGAAGCTTTTAGTAATAATTGTTACGAAAACAACTACAAAACTTTTATTTTAAACTCATTTCATGAAGACCCTTCACTTTCTATATTTCGGAGAAACCCAATTAAAATAAAGAGACTAGTCTGATATTTTCCAGCTTACTATGGCAATTTAATACAGGTTATCGTCTCTCAACATGAAAAATTGCAGATATTTCTTAAGAACAAAGACGAAAGGGAATCCTCACATTTGAAGTACTCTCAATGTAAGTAAACTATACTTCGGAATGACACAAAACCGTTGTTAATATGAATATTAAATATGTAGCTAATATCATTGTCCATCCTTTAACGCTCATTAACACTAATCATCAATTCTATAACTTAGCGTCTGAATTTATTGGAACCTGAGTATTTTTTTCGTAGCAGGATAAGGTATATCCGGCGACGCGACGACCCAAGAAGATATTCGATTATTTTAAACTGATACAAATATAGCTTATATGGGGAATTTCAGTTCAATAATATTAGCCTGAAATTCCTTGACTCACTTTTTTGAAGAGATAAAATTTCTTAAATCCCTTCTTGATGAGTTAAATTGAGAAAACTATTCATTGACTGTTTATGATATGGCATTTGGACTGTTGTAATATAATGTTCTTCGGGAAAATTTGTATAGCAAATAGTTATAAGAAATTAAATTGGTTCTATAATTAATTTATATGCTATACTTAATTTATACTAGTGTTTGGCAAAGAATTATATCCTTGCCAGCGCATTCCAATTTAACAGGTACGTAAATGATAATAACTGGATCACAATGATAATACTAAGTAAATTGTGTACCCATGATCATAGATAATTAAAATAGAATTTACTTATGATTATCAATTGGTTAGTTCTGTAAGTGATGCAATAATTCGGATGTACAAATAGTCAATTTCATATCCTAAGAAACTAAACTAATTAGTAGATTCTCTAATGACAAATTAGCGGACACGCATCCAATTACACGAATGAATAAAAAGAAGATGTCTTCCACTGATTTTAAAGACGTTTGTGACTGTGTATACTACACAGTTGTGTGTCACTTTTAAACAAGAATTCTTCAACTCATTTTACAAAACGGTAAAATGTTAGAAGTTTTAAAACAAATTGTTTTTTAACTTTTAATATTTTTAAACAAAAAGGTGTTTTTTTTTAAAGGGAACCTTTACAAAGTAAGAGTAAACATTTGTTGAAAAATTTTCACAAATTTTAATGTTAAAAGTGTTGCAGTTGGTGGCATATGAGTGCTGCACGTTTGTCCCAAACACTCCAAATGTGTTCAACCTTCACACATACTTTCCCTTAAATCTCACAAAAGGTCGTCGTCATATGTCAGTAGTAAGGTATAATACAAACTGCTTTTGAGCCTCACCGTTTCTATATGAAAGGTGTCTTACTGTGCCATTATTGGAATCTATAAATCTATAAGGTATATAAATATCCAATTTTATAATGGAGAACTTCACGTCACTGAATTAAACAATATGTAATTTAAAACGAAATATTCTATTTAAATTTTCAAATAGGGTCCAGCGGGTAACTTGAAAGTCACTGTCACATACGGGCAAAGTCAAAACAGCATTTTAAAGTAAAAAAATATAATTTAAAATTTTCAAATGGTCTGAACCATTGCTTATTTACCATTACTATCTGGTGTGCGTTTACGATGCAAGTAAACAATATAATTGATTAAAATAGATTGGTTAATTTTCTAACTGTCAAAAATTAAGGCACAGTTCGCAATTTCAGTAACTTATATCTCTCATAGTCAATAAGATAGCTCAGAATTGTATATATATAGCGATAGTACGATTTCAAATAAAAATTTAAAGAAAATGGCGAAAAATGTTTTTGTATATCAAATATTCATCGTAAGTGCCATGTGCATGTAAAATTATGGTTTAGTATTATATTTGGATTTAACTTAAAGCATAAGAAGTATCATGAAACGAGAGTTAGTATGTCGCTCCAGAATAAACCTATAAGTAATAATAACGAGGTATTAAACTGTTTACTTAATATAGCTCCACATTGGTTTAAGTATGATTATTAATACTAAAAAAGGTATTTGCTCAAGGATATGGCTCAAATATAACGTAAACATGTAAAATTAACGTGAATGAAATGAATAACACTCACAGGAGGTCCCAACAAAGCCAAACTGTAGAAAAATGGCCCCAGCCCAACTTGCGGACCACCTCATAACGGCAGTGGAATAAGTCTCCGACGTTGACTGGGTGATATCCACCACGGCAGTACTCCCGGGGGTCCTCCTGCTCCTCATCGTCCTCCGAGTTGAGCAGCTCCTCCTCTTGTGCTTCAACCGGGTCGTTCGTCTGGAAGTCTCTTGGCTCAGATCTGTCGGCACACACAACTGGTCAAGAATAGGTTTAAAATCATAACTGATTGTATATAAAAACTAACTTAAGAATGTCTGTTTTTATCTTACTGTAAAAATGACAGCTGTTTTTGATAGTTGACCCATAAAGTGATTGCTTTTCCGTTACCTTATAACAAAGATCTCAAAAATAAATTGGCGCACAATTCAATCACAATCTTTCCTATTGTTTCAGTAGAAGTAAATAAAAAAAGACAACTGTTTTGCATATGTGAACTTGACGATATTACCATGTAGAGTTATTATGTAATAAAATTAAATAAGTTTTAAATTTGTTTCCCGTATGATAAAAACCGTTGTTCAGCACACGGATACAAGACTGTCTTTAGGGGCTTCAACGAATTTCTGACCTCGTTTTCACCTCGTTGATAAAAGACGATTGCGCACCGAAACGACAAATTTTGCTCTTAGTGATGAAAACTGCTATTTTGAATTCTTGTAAAATACTGAACAATGTATTACTAAATCATTAAGCTTGATTTTAGCGTTTAATTGGTCATTTTATTTTTAACGCAAGTTTAAATGTACACTTCGGCTAGTACCAACTATGATCAGGTCATAAACATCGTAATCACGATTATGTAATGGGAGGATAAATATAATATTGTCCTGCGAGTTATCGAAATCCCTGTGGGAAACTGGAGTTCCAACAACCCGGAGAAATGCTTTGAGCTAATATGAATTTTTAAAACTTTTTTATTAATGTTTTAAGGGAACGGTGGTACAAAATATTTCAATCGCCAGTATAAAACTATGATTTCCATATCTAGTTTAACTAATCTCTTTTAACAATTTTTATCAATAGAAGGAAGGTTCAGAATTTTTAAACATTTCTTGACACGCAAATGAACTCTAAATATAAACTAGAATAAGGCATAAGTCTTATTCGATTTATTCTTTCGAGGTAATAGTGAATGAAAGGGGCCAGGGCCTTTGTATTTTTATATTAACTACCATGGAATCTATAAGCGAAATATCCTAAGAGGACAAAGGAGTCTCAAATATGGATTTTATCGGATGAAAAACATCAACTTTCAAATAAAAAGTATAACTTATTTAAAATACTCGTATTACATTAAAATGTCGGGAGGGGGAATGCATCCATAACCTCGCTGACAAACTCAATTTATTGATAAGAATCAAGGGAGATTAATATGAAAGTTTTACAGCGATAGTTGGTACGTGTCGTGCACATTGGAATTATAACTAAATCTACTCTAATAGAACTGTTAAACTACGGAATTGGTCGAGTACTTCTGTGGGGTATGAAACAAACAATAGTACTGAGATCATCGATTACTAAAGGTAAATACACTTTAACAACGTATTATGGAGGTCAACCCTTTCACGTTCATCAGTTTTCGGTTCAAAAAGGATCGGTTAAAGCACTTTTAAAAGGCAATGTTTAGACAGTCCGAATGGTCTGAATCCAAGTGAGTAAACCGTGTTCAAGGTAAAAAGCAGTTTAGTACAACAATAGAGGGTATATATCAATCCCAACAGTTAATTTACATTTATTTGATCAGTGAGAATACGATTACAGTTCCATTGAATATTGAAATTGTATGGGTTTATCGAATTTATTTAAAAAAACAAACCGATAAATCATCGCGACCCTATTAATATAACTTACAGTATCGTAATAGATGTTGAAGTTTCAGATATATTCATTAACGCGATGTAAAGGTTTTTAGCCTATTGATTAACGTATAAATAAAAGCCAAACCATTAATCATTTTTTATGAACTCGATTTTCTTAATCTCCTTGTTCATACAATTTCTTTAATTTTGTTGTCATTATAAATATCAATATTCACGGATTTGCCGACACTAATAAATTTTTTTAATCGGAGTTTCGATTAATTCAATATGAATTATTGATCCATGAATTCGCCAGAGAAATTCCGTTTGAAACAACCCTCTACAACTTCATGACTAACATCCGAAATGCCACAATCTCTGTTATAAACACACGACTACTCAGTACAGGAGTATGTCTTGCAGAAGCAGAAACTCACGATACATGAAATAACGCAACAAAATTTAACTGAAATGGAGTTTGTTATTTGAATTCTAAAAAGAATATTTTAATCATTAGTTGAACATATCTCGCAATTTCAACAGGCAATATAAGGGCATACAGAAAGCGATAAAAAAATCTACAGGTTTATTACACGTGGTATTCTTATTTTCGGAAAATTTTACAATATTAGTTTTTAATAACTAGATATGAACAATTCATATTCTTGTAAATGCATGTAAAACATTTTCTGAATAACCGCATGTGCTGCAAAAGTTACTAATAAACCAATAATAAAATCGTGTGGCACTTTTAACAAAAACTTCGAGGAATGTTATCATGTTACTGAATGTGGAGAAAACTCATAACAAGGTCAGTAAAACTTAATGCAGACCAATTATAACTGGCAAGGGATTTTATTACATTTTTTGCATCTATAAATCTGAGAAATCCGACATTTATGGACCCTGCCTTTTATGAGGGATTCAGAAACTACAAAAAACACTGCAACATTGACGACTTGCACTAAATTCGTGTCACAAGAATGTTTGACACCACTCATAAAATTGATAAATTCTTCATTTTCAAAATGAAATGTTACGATATTATTGAAACACCTAAGATAATTCTAACACTCAAGAAGGTGACCCGACCCAAACTGGTAATTAACATTCTAGTTCAATTTGCCTGTTTGAGAAATATATCTCTAGGTATTGATAGACTGTAAGGAGAGACCCGAAATCCTTTACCGGCAGCAGTATGAATAGACAAAAACAGAATTAATGCAGTTTCAATTCTGTCAGCCACAGATATTTTGCTAGTTTCCGTCTTGTTTTAATACTGCATACGCTTACTTTACACTGCTTTTGTATGGAAACGCCCCCCCCCCCTTTTGAAGTACCTACGTTATGTTGAAAACTGGTATTATGAATAAGTTCATCGAAGAAAATTGCTAGAACTTTTCAGACTCTGAATATTTAGATAATTATTGTCTAAAAGCTTGAAACATATTATTGTAACACGTTTACAATCACATTTCTAATATGTTGCCTATGTATATTCTTATTTCATATATCTTGAAATTTCATATATCTCATTTAATATACAACGAAATGTTAGTTATGTTATTAAACGTGTGATGTTATTGAAGTTTATTTTTGTAAATACATGCTAATTGAGATGTGTATATATATACATCTTTATTAGCAATATATATATATATATATACAATATATATATTATATCTCATATGATCGGAAGACCAAATACCTGTCAAATGACTTTTTATTTATATTCATTAAATTTATATAAGCGGCAATAGCCTAATTTAATTTCAATAAACATTTAATTACAAAAAGAAATTGCTCCGCCGGGACTCGAACCCGGATCTTTCACTTGTCGGGTGAATGTGCTACCATTATACCATAGAGAGCCCTTACTTTTTACGATTCTATTATTTTATATTTGGCTTTTTCTTTCACATATGTGTTTAAATAACCAAACTGACATATGATCGGAGGACCAAATACCTGTCAAATGACTTTTTATTTATATTCATCAAATTTATATAAGTGGCAATAGCCTAATTTAATTTTAATAAACATTTAATCACAAAAAGTACTTGCTCCGCCGGGACTCGAACTCGGATCTTTCACATGTCGGGTGAATGTGCTACCATTACACCACAAAGCCCTTACTTTTTACGATTCAATTATTTGGTATATGGCTTCTTCTTTCACATATGTCCTTAAATAACCAAACTAACATGTGATCGGAAGACCAAATACCTGTCAAATCACAGGTATATATATATATATATATATATATATATATATATATATATATATATATATATATACACCTGTGAGATATATATACACCTCGTAATAAGGAGCCCAATCGCACTCCTTAATTATATAATATAATTTCATTGATAATAGCCACCAACCAACCAGGCTTCTAACAACTGGTATAAGTAAGTGGCTTCCAAATATTTTAACTAAATCGTGGACGCTGTTTTCTTGAGTATACTGTACACTGAATGAATTAATATAAAGAAAACACAAGACGGCATTATAAATTAATTACCAACAGATGATATTGTGTTTTTAATACAGCCTAACCTAATATATAGTTGTACAACATTATTTTCTGCTAAATGTAGCAGAAAAAAATATTGATAATTTGTCAAATATAACTAATTTTACCTGAAACGTAACAAATGTAACATAATGTTTGAGAATACGACTCCAGCGGCAATAAATGGAACTACAACACCTAGTGGCCGTTGACAAAACTAACGTTCCTGTAAAGTCACGGGCAGAACCATTTCAAATACTACAAGATTGTTGCAAATTTAACGATTCCTTTAGTGACTTTAGTGGATTGTTAACGAAATACACACTACACGTTAATGACCTTCACCTTCAGTTTTTTATATGTGTAGTGGAACACTTACTAGTGCAGTTGCAAACAAAACTGTAGGGTTTAAATAAAATTTAAAATAACATTTTTTTAGGGAAAAAATAAAATTTATTAAAATCTCAAAATTGAAAATGGTAATTAAGATGTTAATTATATATTATTGACAACACTTTTTATAATCAAAGCCACTCACTCACTCCATTTTAAAATGTACTATTTTTAAATAACCAAGCCTTTTGTTTTTTTTCTTTTTTTTTAATTAATCTTTTTAGTATTAAACAATGGAAATAAGTAAAAATGAAATATTATTCACTTTATATAAGTTTGAATTTTTTACTTGTTCAAACTTGTAATCTACATTACTTTCAAATTTAATTACGCTTAAATTAATTTAATTTATATTACGTTGTTAATGTTACTTGGAGCATGAACTAATGCAGCGTGTCCACAAAATCATGTCACACTTTTAAATAACTTTATTTACAAAATTATACACAGCACAAGAATGTGATTAACATAGGATTGAAGAGTACTTTAAACAGTTTTACGTCAGTGTATCTGAGCTCGACATGGGCACCATGAATCTCTCTCTAGGCGTCCGAGCGAACGTAAATCTCCTCCCATACTTTGATCAGGATTTCTGATTAGATAGCAGCTCTTATTCGTTGCTTGTTCAATTCAATTGTTCAATGTACGAACTGTATGACGATGCACATTTCCACAAAAGTAAAAAGCCTCATTACTAAAAACCATACGGTTTATAAAATTTTGATCCACTCCGTTTCATAAAGAATAATTACACCAAATAATACGTCTTTAATTTGTCATCAGGCTTCAAACCATGCAATATTGAAGGTCTATAACTATTAAATGTAAGTCTTTTCTTAAACACTTTGCGAACTGTAGACTTGGCGACATTCAACACACGACCACGTTTCCTCACAGACTTTTTGGGCTTATTACAAAACTATTTTGGATGTTGTCGACGGTTTCATCTCCTATTTTTGTCTAATTATCCGCGTTGTGTCCAATAAGCTGGCTGTTTCTTTAAACTTCTTATAGTATCGACCGATGCTGCGTCTGTCAGAGGGATTTTCATGAAACACTCGACGATACTCCCGTTGCATTGAAATCACAAAATTAAACTTTGTTAGCCACAAAATACACTGAAGTTTTATTTAGAAAGTTGCTACGATGATTACTTTTGAAAAACGATTGCCACATAATACTAGGTAACAACAATGGGTAAATCAACTAATGAAAACAAAACTTTAGAAACATTTGTTTTGAATTTACCTATGTTTCATACACCAGCGATCAATAATATAGTAGCTGTAAGCAATTAAAAGTGTGACATAACATAACGGCGTATTTAGAACTAGGTTTCCTACATTTACATTTCTTACCTCTTGACAGTTACCTCAGCAAGGCAGAACATACATAATACACGGTGACCAGCCGTGTTCCGCACTGGCCCTTCCACCATCAATACTCCTTGACTTCTGTAATCTGTGCGGCATATTTAGTACTGAGTTTCCTACATTTACATTTCTTACCTCTTGACAGTTACCTCAGCATGGCAGAACATACATAATACATAGTGACCAGCCGTGTTCTGTACTGGCCCTTCCACTATCAATACTCCTTGACTTCTGTAATCTGTGCGGCATATATAGTACTGAGTTTCCTACATTTACATTTCTTACCTCTTGACAGTTACCTCAGCAAGGCAGAACATACATAATACACGGTGACCAGCCGTGTTCCGCACTGGCCCTTCCACTATCAATACTCCTTGACTTCTGTAATCTGTGCGGCATATTTAGTACTGAGTTTCCTACATTTACATTTCTTACCTCTTGACAGTTACCTCAGCAAGGCAGAACATACATAATACACAGTGACCAGCCGTGTTCGGCACTGGCCCTTCCACTATCAATACTCCTTGACTTCTGTAATCTGTGCGGCATATTTAGTACTGAGTTTCCTACATTTACATTTCTTACCTCTTGACAGTTACCTCAGCAAGGCAGAACATACATAATACACAGTGACCAGCCGTGTTCTGCACTGGCCCTTCCACTATCAATACTCCTTGACTTCTGTAATCTGTGCGGCATATTTAGTACTGAGTTTCCTACATTTACATTTCTTACCTCTTGACAGTTACCTCACCAAGGCAGAACATACATAATACACAGTGACCAGCCGTGTTCTGCACTGGCCCTTCCACCATCAATACTCCTTGACTTCTGTAATCTGTGCGGCATATATAGTACTGAGTTTCCTACATTTACATTTCTTACCTCTTGACAGTTACCTCACCAAGGCAGAACATACATAATACACAGTGACCAGCCGTGTTCCGCACTGGCCCTTCCACTATCAATACTCCTTGACTTCTGTAATCTGTGCGGCATATTTAGTACTGAGTTTCCTACATTTACATTTCTTACCTCTTGACAGTTACCTCAGCAAGGCAGAACATACATAATACACGGTGACCAGCCGTGTTCTTTACTGGCCCTTCCACTATCAATACTCCTTGACTTCTGTAATCTGTGCGGCATATATAGTACTGAGTTTCCTACATTTACATTTCTTACCTCTTGACAGTTACCTCAGCATGGCAGAACATACATAATACACAGTAACCAGCCGTGTTCCGCACTGGCCCTTCCACTATCAATACTCCTTGACTTCTGTAATCTGTGCGGCATATTTAGTACTGAGTTTCCTACATTTACATTTCTTACCTCTTGACAGTTACCTCAGCATGGCAGAACATACATAATACACAGTGACCAGCCGTGTTCTGCACTGGCCCTTCCACCATCAATACTCCTTGACTTCTGTAATCTGTGCGGCATATATAGTACTGAGTTTTCCTACATTTACATTTCTTACCTCTTGACAGTTACCTCAGCAAGGCAGAACATACATAATACACGGTGACCAGCCGTGTTCTGTACTGGCCCTTCCACTATCAATACTCCTTGACTTCTGTAATCTGTGCGGCATATATAGTACTGAGTTTCCTACATTTACATTTCTTACCTCTTGACAGTTACCTCAGCATGGCAGAACATACATAATACACAGTAACCAGCCGTGTTCTGTACTGGCCCTTCCACTATCAATACTCCTTGACGTCTGTAATCTGTGCGGCATATTTAGTACTGAGTTTCCTACATTTACATTTGTTACCTCTTGACAGTTACCTCAGCATGGCAGAACATACATAATACACAGTAACCAGCCGTGTTCCGCACTGGCCCTTCCACCATCAATACTCCTTGACTTCTGTAATCTGTGCGGCATATATAGTACTGAGTTTCCTACATTTACATTTCTTACCTCTTGACAGTTACCTCAGCAAGGCAGAACATACATAATACACAGTGACCAGCCGTGTTCCGTACTGGTATATAATATATCAAATACATAATATATGTATATATATATATATATATATATATATATATATATATATAATATATAATAGATATATCAAAGAAAAAAATTAATATTACGTAACATTTTCTATAATTTTTCTCCGTATCCAAACAATGGATGCGCCACCAATATTCCTGTACGTAACTCTACTAATACTCTCAGACTACATTAAAACCTAAATTTTATTAAACAGCACAAGAATGGCGCAATTAACGCAATTGTTATGCAATCTTGATTCAGGAAATATATTTAATCAGTTTTGGGTTTGCATTAGGGAGGTGAAAACCTTAACATTACGTTTACGATAAACATAAGCATCATACAAACTGACGCTGACTCAAGAGAGCCAATGAATGAGACTTGTGGGTAAAAGTTATCACCTTTACTACACGATTTAGTTTCTACATCTACGGACATCCAACAACGTAATGCCAATCAACTGACTCATTTATAAACATTTATAAATTGAAACTGTGACTTAGTTAATCTAATCTGTTTATGTGCTGATGATGAGAGCTAGGATTTGGGACGGTTAATTAATTGAATAGCGAGCACGAAAACAGACATGTTTGATGCCACACAGAGCCCTTACTTTTTACGATCCAATTATTTTATATTCGACGGTTTCTGTCTCATTTGGGTTTAAATAACTAAACCATCATATGATCGGAAGACCAAATATATATCTTTCAACGACTTTTTGTATTTATAAAATTGTTATTAATAGCCAGATTTAATTCCGATCATATCAAATACCTGTTAATTGACATGTTGGTTATTTAAACAGATATGTGTCCTATTTTCATATTATTACTTTGTTAAAGTTACTCCATGTACAGTAGTGCGTACAAATATAAGTTTTATAGGTGGTAAATTAGTAATAATATTAAATGTTAATACTTTAGTTAACATTTCCTGAATATTTCACTTATAAAATTGGAACATTCACATGGAATTTATGGGTCAATTTTCTGAGGCAAGAGGACAAACTGAATACATTTAAAAAATAAAAATTACAAATCTAAATAGTGACTGAACACCCTTTAGTAAGTCAGCCAAGTTTAAAACGTATCAATATTTCACTAAGGTGTGCACTGGAAAGTAATAATACATTCATTAATTTTTTGTTGACGTCGAAACTTGTAATGCCTTTCAATTAAATGTACCTAAAGTAGCCAAATCGTGTCAACAAATTTTAAGGAAACATTCAAAATGTTACGAAAGCATATTATGTAGCGGTAAAAGAAACACGAAGCGCATAAAAAACAGAAATATGGAATATGAATGTGTAAACAAACAATAAATTAATACAATGGCATCGAAGAACCCGACAGAACTTAACAAAAGAGTTATCGAAGACAGGCATACAGATCCTAAAATAAACAGAGCTCGTCATTCGACCAAGAGAAAGTCTCTAGGACTAGCAGTCTGTACTAAGTGTCTCTAGTCTTCAAGATCTTTCTATCAAGAGTTACCGTGCAGACGGGCAGACGTGTACACAGATAAACGGACGCACGGACAATAAGAAGCCACTACCAGATATTTAATTAAGACCGAATTTAAACCATTAGAAACCCACAACGTTGCATTTTGTCTGTGTCACATACACCAGAACTATTACAGAGGTACAGAAGTTTCAAAACTATACCATGTCTAACTCTATAATTCAACGACAATAACTACCAATGGTTTTTTATTAGAGAGACAAACATTTACTCTACGCTTGAGTACATAACAACACAAAAATTACTTTACTACGCACTAATTGGTTATTTGATTATAACAAACAAGTTTGTTGAAAAAAGGTTTGTGTAATACAGTTTACTTTTTAAACTGAACTAAAGCTAATATCATGTAACAAATAGATTAAATTAATCAAGAGAAGGAGAAGAAATAATCTCGTTAAGCCGGTGTTTAAAATGTCTCATTCAGAAGAATGTATCAATTGATCAAATACGAGTAGCTGCATAAACTTTGTGTACTTCTCGGAAACATTATTTGTGATTTTAGAAACTTTCAAGCTCGAAACTTTTTATCGTCTAACCAATTATTATTTTGTTTGCTTCTTTTTGATGGCTCTTACACGTATAAATGTTACCACCGTAAAGTAGTGAATAATTAAAAACTAATCAATGTGTGGTGATGAATTGCCAATCTCAAAGTTGACAACATGACATATTTTACGTAAAAACCTAAGCATATACACAACACTCCAAACTATTAACAGTATACTAGGCGCACTAAACAACACACGCCAACACACATCAGAGATGGCGAGAGAAAAACTAATCTTCATTGGTGTACATCGTGTTCTGTTGACGTTTGACAAACCTTTGTTTGTAGTGTTAAACTTTATTCAATACATGAGAATTTATAATTTTATCTTTTAGTTTGCAGCTTTTTTTATAGTCACGCGATAATATTGCTAAGGATCGCTACTTTTTCAGAAATATAGCTCAGATCAAATCCCATTCGTCTTAAATTTCTTCCCAATCGGATTAGTATTTCGGATTGAAACTGCTGGAAGATATACAGTATAATATGCACAAATTAAAATAGTAAAATCAACTGTAATTAGCACGAACCATACGTTTTTGTCCTGATAAAAAAGAGGTAGAAGAGGTCACTTTAAATTTTCAAATTGCAACCCCTATCTTGTGACATGTCATTTTCAAAGGTCCATTCAATGGAAACACAATGATATGAACGAAACATATCTACAACGATCCTAGCAAAAGTTAAGGGCAAATAATCCCTTACATTTTAATGCCACCTAGAAAAAGACACCTCTTTACAAAACTATGCACACCAGAAACATTACATATATACTACGCAAGAGAAGAAACATTACATAAAGGGATAAGCTGGGCCCCTCAAAGTCTTACTAAAAATATCACGCATGCATTGTGTTCATATGCGCTAAAGATTGGTATTGTACCTACAGATTAATATTCTTTTTCGTTATTTGCCCATAACGTCTGCTAGGTAATCTCTCAACGTCATTGTGTTTTTATTGAATTAATAAAAACCTTTAATATGACATATCTCAAGATGGGGATTGTAGTTTGAAAATTTAAAGTTACCACCTTCTACCCCCCTTTGATTCGTTTTATTCTCAAAATATAAAAAAAAAATATTTAATAAGCATGGCGAAGGTTGTACATTGATATCTAAATCCGTTTGGAATATATCCAAACGTATCATGACTTAATTTACACCCTTGGATGTATGAATGAATGAATGAAAAATTCCTTTATTAAAGAGGCGGAGTCAGGGCTATCAAGCCCTCTCTACCACTCAACCTCAAAATGTAAGGAGTTGTTTGCCTATAACTTTTGCTACGATCGTCGCAGATATGTTTCGATCATTTCATTGTATTTCTTTTGAATTTACCTTTCAAATGACATGTCACAAAAAATTTTACATCGATATCTCAATTTGTTTGGAATATATCTAGGCATATCAGGACTTAATTTACACCCTTTATACTTAATTTAAATATCATATATAAATAATTTATTACATTTGTTCACATACGCATAACCGTAATAATACCTAGTCACAATTAAGAATTATAATTAGTTTGATTCAAGTAACAAAAAAGTGATTGGTTATGCTCTAATTTCGCACCCTTAAAATTGAAGCATTTGTTTGCTGATAGGCGTAGAAATAACTTTATATTTGTATTGGAAATGGAATGGCAATAATTTTGGAGCTATTTTGAAAGTGCGACGACGTTTGGTAATGTTTTGAATTTGTTTACTTTACTGTGATTTTTCTAGTAAACAAAATTGATTTATTGCCATAAATTTGCCTATGATCAGCGATTTGACACACGGAATAAATAAAATCCAGTATAAAACAATACCAGTACTTTTGAAATGTTCATCAATCGGCAGATACTATTGAAGGCATCCAAAGACTGATTACAATTCTTTATTAAATTAATAATTAATTTAATAATTCTTGAATAAAGCCTCTTTACCGCAATTTATTTTTCTATATTGATATAATAGACGTATAACCAAGCTTTTTAAGAATAGCAGAATATTAAATCTTGGTCTCTAATATCTGTTTACAAACTCAGGTTCCTTTGCACAATTTAGTTGTAACTATTTTAGTAATAAATTTAAGAAAATTTTCTTTCTCAAAGATAAATGATTTGCACGTAATGTATGTCAATAGCTAATGCTTTCACAACAATACAAGTATGTGTTTATAAACGCTGCCTGTCATAATAGGAATCATGTATGACCATTAGTTGTTTTGAAATTACTGAGACTGTAACAATTGGCAATAATTCATTTAACAAAATTTCAAACTAAGTTGATGCATTTAAATGGTAAGGTATATTTAGCTTAATCCGTGAATTGCTAGCCGAGTAGTATTTAAATGACTTTGAAATTAACTGGAACTTAATTCACTTTCCACTGATATATTTCTCGGAAACATTCCGTCCCTGTGTATGTTTATTTGCAAATATGACTGCCCTTTGGAACTTGTGAACTACAGTTTTATTTAAAAAATTACGATTTCTTGTAAAATATTTATAGTTTTCTTACTAAAAACAACTCAATAAATTAAATAGATATGGATGTAGAGGGAAATTGCAAATCCGCTCCTGCCCCCCTCCCTGGATCAGCCAATGCCTTGCGTGATACTGGAGTACACGTCTTTCTGTGGTTTTCTCCATCCCTTTTTTATGTTTGGCACACTGCAAACCTTGTAAAAGTTGTCATTCCTGCTCGTAACCACAAATTAACGGACTTAAATGTCCTTACTCTAGACGGTGGAAACGGACTATTAAAAGTACCTGTGGTAAAACTAAAGGTGACCCCAGATGCCACTGTCTCAATAACTCCAGTGGTACCAGCTTTCGATAACATTTCAGAATAGTGATTGTGTCATTTATGCACGCATAAAAAGTGCAGTCATCTTTAAGTCTCCAGTGCCGGGCTGTTTTCCATGCAACAGAGACTACCGATAGCGCTACAGAACTCATGTGTTAGTTGGCGTATGTAACACTGGGGCTGCGGCTCTATCCCGTACTGATAATGGCATACTACCAGTTGTTGGACACTGATGAGGAAGACTTGAGACCTATGTGTTCTTTAGAATATGATTACCGATGCGGAACATCACGGAGCAGAATAACATTCTGGAGGATCTGCTCACAAATGACTGACAGAGCTATCAAATATTATAAACCATACATGCATTTCTATAAAAAAGTTAGAATTACAAAGCTAGGTTGACCAGCTGCAACGTAGTTATCTTTATAGCGATAATACGTTTTACCCGGGTAGTTTCACTGATAGTGCCGTAAAACTTCATAGTAGTCTTTACTATGTACAATAAACCGATACTACGGTGTATCTAAGAATCTAACAGATCTTAACGGTCTTATCACACAGGCAGACAAAAAGACAGACGGACTGCGATTTTTCTTGTTGACTCCTTCCTTGGACCAAGAAGAAGCTATATAAAACACGTTTTAAGTCTGTAGGGCCTTCCTTAAAAGAGCTATCGCACATGTGGCCAGACGGACAACCATGCATACAGACTAACGATTCTTTGAACTTTTGAATCAATAATGAATAGCGATCTTCTTTGGACCAAGAGTAACCTATGTACCAAGTCTCAACCATGTAGGATCTTTATGTTGAGAGTTATAGCACAGTCGGGTGTACAACAATACGCTTTCAATCAAATGTAAGGTTCTGTTGGATCCTTAATAATATATGAAATTGTTTTAGTGTCAACTATCCGTGTAGATCAAATCGAACGACTTAAAAATAGCGGATGGCAAATAATTGAGAGTAAAATAATACGGTGTAAATATACAGTATCATCTTCACGTCTAACATAATTACTACGCGTGGTATCTGAACGATGAATTTGGACCTGACATCTTGACTGCATGTATAGGATCTTGACTACTTGGTAGTTATGAATAGGATTTTCCGAGGTAGCCAAATAAACTTCGAAGATCGTATAAGATGCTCACCAGAGCTGCAGAATTCGCAAGGGAGTGAGTTCGATCCATTCTATCATTAATTTCCTCTTATACTTTTATGGTTTCCCGTCACCGTTTCTGACTCTGTAGCTGACAACGTAAAACTTACATACATAATTAACGAACAAAATAATTTAAAAAATATTAACTAATAGTTTTGTATGCTATACAAATAGCTAGTAATGAGTTTCTTGTCTACACTGTTTTTACAGTTCATATACAATTCTAAATTATAGTTTAAATTTATGTTTTTATAATTTTCTAGTTATTCAATACAATGTGTTTGTGAATAAAGCAATTAAATTGAAAATTATCGGGCATACAAAATTAAATGTAATAAGAAATTATTTATTTTAATACAAAATTAGGTCTAACTCGGTCCTTTAAAGTATCAATTAGGAAATATTGTTAGTCATATGCCGTACTTTATGTTTTCTTTTTACAGGGGGATCATTTGGATTTTCAAGGTTTTAAAACATATATTTCAAACGTTGCCGTAGTTATCACGCTCTTTCTTTCTTTCAAGATTCTTTTTTTAATACAAACCAGAGTTAGAAGTTTCAATCGCACTTCTTAATATTTACATTACGAATATAATATTAGTACAAACTCACACCCTTATACATTTAGTCGAGTTTTTCAATGTTAACATGAACACAGTTGATGGGTATGCGATAATTTTATTTGTATCATGGTTATGATAAACAAAGCATTGTAAGTAGACACTCAGCATTTTATTCTCTCTATGCACGCAGTCCTACCTCGTTTTAAGAAACGGTCTGGTGAAGCAGCTCTGTAGGACAGCCGCGGCCGACAGACTTCTCCTGGAAACTGACAAGAGCTCAGAGGCACTGGTCCTCTTGGGCACTTCGTGGCAAGTCTGGACGGATAGGCCTGGAACAGGGAACGTGACGGGGCGAGCTGTCTGAACTCCCAGACCCTTGAGCAACAACAGGATGAGGGCTGCAAACGCGAACACCTGCACCAAACACCGACTGCAGTGCCCGGAGATGTCCATTTCCTGTGACGAGAATTCACCGTCGGACAGCTTCTTCGGCATCTCGCACACGGCGCGACTGTCCCCCTCGGTCCATTCTATTCTCACGGAGTTGTTCACGTAAGTGCGTCCGTCCAGTCCCAACCATTCCATCTGCAGCGAGTACACCAGCGCTTCAGGGCCGGCATCGCAAACGTCTTCCTCTGAGTTCATCCCATCCGCTCCTGCTACCGCTCAACCGAGACACCCCATACAGCGCCCCCGTTCCCTCTCACGGCCACGCTCCACACAGCTGCACCATCACCTACATAACCTTGCTTCTCTATCTATAATCATCATTATTTTACTTGCCGGTGTACAAGTTTCAATTACGTTCAGTTAGTATGCATCGGTCAAAATAAATGAACCACATGACTATAAACACGGCAAACACAATTTTATTCTTACTTTTAAGCTCGTTCTCACCCCTTTTTCAGTCATATTATATAGTATATCTATGGAATATGGAGTATATGAAAAATCCTTATACAGACCTAACAGTATATGTTAATATTTTATATGTATCCACGCATAAAAGTTTCTTTCAGTTGGATAGTTTGAAATTTCATAAAAATTTGATCTATTATATAATCGCATTTTTAAAATATGGTTATAACAATTTCGCGAGTCTAGTCCTGTTAAAAACCCCTAAATTTGGATAAAGTCGTTATCAGTATGTGAATGTTGAGTTTACCTCGAGCTCACCTTCCACTTAGTTCTCTGTCTGGAATCTGACACTGTCAGAGACTTAACTACTGCAATCTGGAGTAAAGTCCGTCTGAAGAGACCCAACAAAATGTCGGCGACGAAGGAGCTCAAAATGAACTCTTTTCGACATCAGAAATGCATAGACTACAAAATATAGTATATTCTAGATGAAGAGGTATTTTCATTGAGCACTACGATGTACTAAGTACGGTGGAACAACCTATGAGGAAGGGGAACTGGAGCTAGACTGAGCGTTCACATTGTATCAACCCTTCCCACCATAGCTACATTATGTGTAGAGAGCTCGGTTGCTTCTGCGTGAAATACGTTTATAAAAACAGTGTACCTTAAAATAAATAATATCACCACATAACTGAAAATCTGCGTAACACGATCACAGTTATTTCTTTCCTTATGTGAATATGGAATTTATATTCATTGTATTCGGACAAAACACATATTTGTATCATCTATACATTTTGAAAATCGACTAATGGCTAGATGCTTGGGTTGAGATTAAGTAAAGAATTGTGCATTTCAGATTTCAAGACGAAATTGTAAACAAATACCTACCTCACATAGGAAAAATTCACTTGTATCACTTGTAAATCAGCACCACTTGCAATTTTGTGCGCGCGCGCTTGTGTGTGTGTGTGTGTGTGTGTGTGTGTGTGTGTGTGTGTGTGTGTGTGTGTGTGTGTGTGTGTGTGTGTGTGTGTAAAAGATTAGGCCATTCAGTTCATGAATAATACAAATAAAATCAACAACTTAGGGAGATTTTTCAACAACTCTCAGCTAGCTTTTTACGTATCTGTTAGAAGGGAGAATATATATAAAATTTAACTCAACACAGCTTACGAAAAACATTTATATAGTTCCATTATAAAATCGCTTCTGTTTAAAATTTGAAACTTTATATTTTGGTTCTAAATATATAATTCTTTTGAAAACCATGCCTGTTGAGATTTTATTGAATGTGCATTATAATAATGCAATTCTTAATTAAATACTAATACAAGGTTTTTTTACAAAATAAAAGGGAGTTATTTTTAAACCAAATAAAAATGTAAAACTTTATATCATCCACAATTTTGGTTGGGGCAACACAAAATAAGAGGTTGTTATTTCAATACATTCTATACATCCATTGAGCAAAAAGGGACTACATGACGAAAATTTCAAAACTAATTTCAAATATTCTCTTTGGCATCACCTACAAATCTTATTTTCATTGTGCAAGAAGATACGAAGGTTCTTTATAAAGGTAAATTTTCTGACTATTTTATTTAACAAACACACATTTGTAAATAGTGATCCGATCAATAATCTCCCTAACACTAGCCAAACATCTATAAAGTTTCTGCTTTGTCATTGTAAGTGTACATGAGCGTTTTAAAATTGATCGAAAGTTTGCACAGCTAGATCTTATTATGTCGCTTGCCTTATCATTTGAATCATTACTTCTCCTTTATTTATGCATTTATTCATGTTTTTCTATCTGTGAGCCTATTAGGGCGCCAAAAAGGCTATTCCCATAATATTACATATAAAGAATTTTATATACTAACTCATAACTAATATTAAAGATAATTACTCTGATCTTTACTTATTTTAGAGCAAAAAAGATTGGTCTGTTCTATATCGAGGTCTAGGCTGCAAATTGGCGATCTGAAACCTTTTCCTCTATAACACGTTCAGGTTATCCGCTATTATACACGAAGGGATCAGATGGGTTTTAAACACACTCTCTTACTTATTTCAGGAATAAATAGGTTTTAGGATGTATTCCATTGAAAATGTTAATTTACCATCTTCCAATTGGGGCTAGAAGGAATTCCTGGACTACAATATTTTGCCCTGGTATTACGGAAATATTTTTAGAAATTACGATTCCTGTGATTTCCGCGATATATTGACCAGATATTAACGGAAATACTAATATTATTAGTAATAAGATACCAGATTACTGATCCTGTAAACTTAATTGATTTATATTTTACAGTAGACAGCACAACAAGCTGTAATTGAAATTAGTTATAGATTGGTGAACGACGGGAAATCGAGCTGGGTCATTAGTGACATTACAGAGGAAGCGCGGTACTGTTCTACACTGCCCGCAGCTATGCCTGCTTCTGCGATATAGGTACCTGCAGTGCTGTATAGAGACCTAGCTATCCTTACATACTTATATAATCCACTATACATTAGCTTTTTCTTTTTTTAATACGGAGTACCAATCGTTATTTTCCTAACGTAAACTGAGTAAGCAATACATATTACCATTCTGCTACGCTCAGGTTTTCAACACGACAAAGAAATTAATAAGAAAAATAAACTGAATACATAAATAAAATATAAGAATATTTAATACAAGGCAAATTTCATACTTTAAGACCCTGTATATGAGAAGATAATAAAGAACAAATACAAGCATGCTTAGTTCATGTACATGTTTTACTAAGCTTGCAATGCATGTTTATTTTTTATTTGGAAATTGAAGTATTATGCGTGGCGAATAATATAATTATTAAACGTTATTGCAATACAAACTCACATTTTTTGGGCAGATAACAATATAGGTTTGTATATTATACAAAACAAATAAAGCCAAATTTGAAAAATGCTAAGCTTTAAAAGATTATTCGAAATTATAGATCTATATAACTTATGTGTACTATAACTTGACGTCCCTGTATAAGTAATACATTTTACACTAATAAAGAAGAGGCTTGGTTATAACATTTCTAAGTCGCAACACTTACCTTCAATTAGAAGTCTACAAAATAGGGGACACTCCTGCCTACTTCACAAGTCAAACCTGACTCACTGAGCTTTTTTGAAATTTCGCGTTTAAAAGAGAAACTTCAGCCTAGGTTCCAAAAACATGCCTATATAAGCATTATGTATCATCATTATGTAATCATGTGTTGATCTCCCCCAGTTCTCTGAATTGGCTTGTTCTTGTGCATTACGCCTCAGATTGTAAGTGAATTTAAGCCCTGCAATGGCTTTTACATTCTGCGGGTATTTAAACACCTACAAGTAAATTCTGTTCTCCAAGTACGCTCGAACTCACAAAGAAAGTTGGAATATAAGATTCCCCACTTAATTACTATACTTTGTAACTATTAAACATTATAATTCTTCTAATTGTTTTAATTTTTAAGAAAGAATCTTATAATTTATGACTATGACGCTCAAACTGAGCAAACATTTAGGTCAGGTAATGAGTTTTTTCTGCCTCGGTGTTGAATTTTGTGTACTTTAAGAATATTGCCTTCTACTTTGGTTGATTGTCTTTTATTCACACAGAAAATATATTTGTTGTATCACCATTCTAAAAATATTAGTGTTTTACTAAGATGGTAACGTCCCGATACGCCAATACGCATACACCACAATTGATTA
This sequence comes from Homalodisca vitripennis, assembly GCF_021130785.1. Lineage (NCBI taxonomy): Eukaryota > Metazoa > Arthropoda > Insecta > Hemiptera > Cicadellidae > Homalodisca > Homalodisca vitripennis. The sequence goes on from NC_060215.1 coordinate 71,300,088, forward strand.
ATTGTGATGAGTGTTCAAGGATTTAACTGAAATTTAAGCGTATTGCCACGTATCTCTTGGCTTATTTTCTTCATTTATATATAACCATACTTTTTAAACTCAATTTAGGAGCCCTCCTAAACGATAGTATATGTACGTTATTTGGTATTACAACTATAGTTATAATTTTTTTAATGAAATATTTAAAAACGGCTGTATCAATACGATGTATCAAAATGAAATTAATTTCATAGCCATTCCGATTACAAATTTTAGTTTCAACATATCCAATACTTAAAGCCGAAAATTTCCAAATTCAAACTTTTAAAATCTCAAAACTATTTTACTCATAAACACTGTTGTGATGGGTATGACGTTAAATTGTAATTTTCGAATCGAATATTAAATTAACACCACATCATAAAAAGCCTTGGTTAATTGAATATTTAAAAACTAATATATAAACCAAAATATTTATCTGACACCATCAGGCTAAAACATACTACGTATTATATGTGTCCGGATGTCAAAGAATTTGCAAGCACACTGAGAAGAAATAGGCCCACAAGAGAATCACTATTTTGTCTGCCCCACCCTTGGAAGTATATTGTATTTTAGGACATGATGACTATTAGGCCAAGAAAGCAAATGTTGTCTTACGCAACATTGAGGCATGTAAATTCCAAAAATAAATAACGAATTCCTAAACAGTTTTTAGATTTATTTTGGAGTGGAGGAGTTTAAAAATAAAATTGTTCGGTAACAAAACCATATTTTTCATAAAATAATTACAACATCGATGAGGAAATTTACACAATTAAAGAAGGCACTATCTTAAATTACAGTATTGAGAATCGCCTACTCCTAAATTTATCTCTGAAATTACATTTAAAAATTATAAATTGACGCCATCTTAGTAAATTTTTACTTATACTGTACCTTTTATACGTTGGCAAACATATGTCAGAAATTCGACAACATTGTACAGTAATAAACCAATCCCAAAAGGGAACGCTTTAATTTTGTATTTCACAGTAAAGCAGTAAGCCACGGTACCAAAAAAAGGTTGTTAAATATTAAACCAGAGTAAACTAGTTGAATATCGATTTAAAGTTACTCATCTTGTACCTAAATGTACCCTTGAATCTTTTAAAAAGCCAACATTATGAGCACTGGGTCCCAAGAAAATAACTGATATCAAATAATATTTTACACCAAAAGGATGTCGTTACAGATTTAGAACAATGTTTTTCATTTAACACTAAAATTGTGTTACCCTCTAGCTAAAAATAACTTAAATATATCCGAAATCTTCGGTAATTCTTAATTTCATCCCAAATATGACATCGTTTTTAACATGCTGTTTTTAAATATATGGTTCACCATGTCCCGAAAGCAAAAACACTAATCCAATATTATGACAAGTTTAATATTTAAATAAATATTTGTATAAAATATCACATTAAAGGCGTTGTATCCTTGAATTCGTGGATAGAATAATATTTTAAAATACTTAAACGTCGTATTCCTGAAATCACGGGTACAAAATTTCATACTGGTGCCGAATGTATGAAAATCAACAGTCTCAGTTACTCAGGAAACTTGCAGTAATTCGGTGTCAGTTTTACTAAATATTTGTTCTGAAAAACGAGGCTAAAGGGTGGGAAACGAGCGAGCGATGGACCCATGAAACAGACAGGAGTATCTCTTAGTTTAGTACCAAACACTAAGTCAATGTGAGTATATAAATTGTTACTATTAAAACGTAAATATTGAGCTTTACGCTGAAAAAGAGGTGATCTAGTGGATCTCAAACTTTAGATCAGAGGTTTAATGGTTCCGATTATTTAAAATTTTCAGGGGGAATATCTCCTGATCCCGATATGTCATGTATGTCCATAAAATTATAAATCCTGATTGTCACTGTATTTTCCATAAATTATGTAAAAAACGAATGACGATGTAATAACTTACACCACACCAGTTCAAATGTGGCATACCTTAAGGACACAGACTAGGGCTTTCACTAATCAAAAACCTTGGTTTCTAAACTTCCGTCAAAATCCTTCTGACATTATTCAACTAATACGAATTGGCTAGGAACTTCCAGATTGCACTTAACTGCATTTTTGAATGTTTTCCTCATCTCTATTGTTCAGTTACATTTCCCTGATCGCGATTCAAGTTAAGAGTTTTATCACTTTAAACTAATACAACTGTGATTTACATTAGTCTAACACAACTGTATGGAAATCTAAACAGAAAAACACAAAATCGGAAATTCAAAACATACCATAACTTTTCTCTCATTTCACGAGAGTTAAATCATTAAACATGATTTTATGAAGGTCATACATTTGTTTAATATGCGCTTCAAGACTTTTGGAGTCCAACATGGATAAACAAAACATTTTACATGAGTTTTATACCTTTTCAACGATGTATCGATGTATTTTTAACATTTTGAGTAAGGTACACCCTGTCAATTTGTTGATAAACTAAACACTTAATATTCCCCTATTTGTTTATCCACAACAATCATAAGGGTTGGTTGAGGGAACAGACTTCATGTACAGTATCATGTATTTGTTATGCATTTATTTTGGATTGTTTATGTGACTCCTATGTATAGGAACGATAGCTTTTTCAATGAAAAAAAAATCTGTTTTGATCTATAATGTACATCGTGGATTTTCATATACTAAATGTTTTGATTGTGTGTATTAAACTAAACCATATAAAACAATCAAACACTTCCAAACCACTCTATACACATAATCTGAGAATGTAATATGTGTTGTTATATTATTTTAATTCTATCGATCAACAATTATTTTGAATACAAAACGCCTTATACGAAAAGGCTAAGCTCGCAACTCCCAGTTAGCTATGCACAGTTTTTGATGTTTGTAAAGAAAACGTAGAATGGATTATTTTTGGACGAGTTGGTTCGGCAAACATTCAAGTGTGCAGAATACGCTTACCTGTTAGCTGCCGAGTTAATTTTGGAATCCATTCAATCTATTACTGTTTTCTGACTTTTAATGTTTACTTCATGACAATATGCAAAGGCTCCCACGAATTAGACAGTTAAAACTATTATTATTATCGACTTTTTGTGTAAACCAAGTGTTGTAGTAAAATTGTTTGTTAAAATATCGAGTTTTAGGAGACAAAATGACGCTGAATGATTGATCTTAGGCTTAAAATATGACATTTAAATTCATCCTGTGTTTGTACTTATCAAGTTGAAGTATAAATACTGACTCCTAAATAAATTATCTAATGCAATCACATGTGAAGTTTTGGATTCATGGATGATATTAAAACATAATCTCCAATCTAAACTTATCATGATTTGCCGTTTTATTCCACTTCTATAAATTTCTCGGTTATTGGTTCAAACGAGATAATTAATTAAACCATAAATGATATTGGATTGTCACTTTACATATACCAGTGAATAAATAATAGACACGTGTGCAAATATTCCCAGGACCCTGTAATTGACTAACAAGTTGATTTGATCCCTCGTTTATCATTGGCGATTCACATAGTTGGATAAGAGGAAGGCGCACCATGAAATGAATTATTAAAATATGCTTAGCTGGCTTCCTCTGAAATCCAAAAACTTTCTCTAATATTATTACAAGCTTTTATACTGGAATGTTTAATTAAGTATAAGGTAAATGTCTTTATACATAACATCTAGTTTATTTAAAGGGACTTAGCTTGCTTCAATGTATTATTGTTTCCATATAGAGTATTAATATTATTGGCATTACTTTTGCAAATTTTACGTATTTATGGAATACGTGGCTAAATCGATAAATGTTTTTAAGTGAACAATTCATGTCACATATATGATTTAATACGTTTTAAGTAAGTAACAAAAAAGTGGTGACGAAAAGGCACTCATCATTTCTAAAAATTTACATTTGACACTGAATTACTTCATTTGTTTATTTTAAAGATGAAAGTTCAGTAAGTCACTTTAGAGATGATGCGTAAATATCATGGCCGAGCACAACACAGATCGGTGCCAAGGTCATTCTCAACGTAAATAAATACCTTAAGTTCCATATCACAATAATTGATTTTGTAAAAAAACTGCTACTAATTTTATATCTTACGTTCTGTCAATATTTATATAACTTTATTTTTTTAAGAAAGCTTTATCTTTGACCGATTTATGAAATAACAATCTGCTTATAACGTGTATAGTAATCTACTGCTCTACGATTATTTTAACAGTTCCAAAATAAGACTCGATGAGCAAAAATTTTACCTCGGACACTATATAAACACTAGTTGGCAAAGAACCCACAATTCACTACCAATACGCACTACCGCACACTTGCAGGCATGTATGCAATACGGACGGGACTGCGGCCTAGATTTTGGCAATGTCGGGACGCGACGCGGCTCGGCTCTTCTTCGTCATCCGGCATCCCGCCAAGTTCGCCCAAAACAGACGATGAGCGCGCTCAACAAACGGTCATCATGATCGGCGCCACTCACTTTTTTTCAAAGGTAAATGCCAATGCAGTGCCTATGTAGCGAGCAAACTGTGCACACTTGATACATAACACCGCATCGTCGCGGTCGTAAGAGAGCTCCATACCACCGTTCTGTCCTAGAGGTACACTCGTATAGTTGTGTTGTTTAAAGGTCTAACATACAACTCATCTTGAAACCATCTCGTAGAAAGAGTTATAATTTTTAAAATGCTTAACAAGTTTTTAATTTGTTTAAACTCTGATGACTAAAAGTCAAAGCAATTTTATGTCCTAGCATTTAATTTTCGAAAACGTACAAAATACACATGAGTACAACGGAAATCAAATATACGCTATCGCCAGTTCTATCTTTCCATTCATGTCCAGACATGGGGTCACTGTAGTTGTATAGAGTCTATTCCCTATTCGAACGCGATTTCTCACTACTTCCTTCAGCGTGTACTACTATATGAACATCCTACACGGGCTACCAATCTGAGAAGGGATCTATCTGTAAATACGATTTCGAGCAATATATACAGTAGCGACAGAGCAATAACCAATCTCAAACCTCTACTGTCATCAGTGCGTCAATACATCTATAGTTGCTACTACAGTCGCAGCTACATATTTTTTCCAGAGGAGGCAAGTCCTAAAATTGCCACTCTTTCCCTCCAATAACCAAAGTTAATTTTAATTTTTACTTTTATTCTGCTTCTAAATTAGCTTGCAAATAATCAAGAAGCTATTAATAATTATTACTCGTATTATAGTCGCGGTATTTTGTAGCAATGATAGAACTGAAGTTTATAGCTTGTTTAATAGAAAGGACAAACCAAAACAATTACATATATGAAACTTTTTATATGTGCAGTTTTTTAAAAATTACAACATGTTAACATTGCCATGATTATTCAGGATGATTCATAAAGATGAAGAAACTGATGGAGCTCATTCTACATGCAACAATATTAAAATAACGTTTATGTAAACATGGGTTCGGATAACGCCCCTTAATCTACATTAACATAATTTCAGGAAGACCTCGTTTTACACGGTGAGCTGAAATTCAGGCGAAGTCTTTAGCTAGCCGTAACTCGCTAACGAAGCATTTCCCGACCTATGTTCATATAAACTTTTTTAAATTATTTTTGCATGTAGAATGAGCTTCCACAGTTTCCACATATCTTCGTGAACCAACCTGTAAATTAGGACATTAATATTACTTACTACTTAATATTCACTTACACCTTCACAATAGCACAATCAAAAGAACTAATATCTGATATTCTTTCAAGCTAAGAAAATCCACTAGCTGTTTTTATAAACGAAACAAAGTTTCCACAAGAATTTTGTTGAAAGCACACATACTTACAAAGACGCTTTGTAATAAACTGCCAAGCGATACAAAAATGATTAATATTATTTTTAACTTAATACAACTTAACGTTTTAAGATTTTTGGCTTTAAATACATTTTTAGATCGGGTAACCGTCTAAGTGTTGCTTATAAATAATAATTTTAAAAGTCGGTTCAGGTTTTTAAAACATTACCTAAATATCTATCCATTTCGAGGCCATGCCATTTAAAACCTTTTACATTGACCAATTCCTCTTTGTTTAAATCTTTTAGACAACTGCCAGCCAATCTTTTCTTCTGATTTGTTAGCCCGTTATGTCGATTTAATTTATTTGAGATTTGCGACGTAGCTAAACAAAACGTCGAGCGGGGCGTGATTACGGGCAAAATGAAGTTGGATATCCCTTAGGCTGGACACCCACTAAAGGAATAAGTCGTGGGAGACAAGTATCGAATCATTTGTCGGAAAAATTTTGTCATTTTGCTCCTTCAATGAGTAATAGCTTGTGACTAAGACCCATTTTGAATCGAGATGTCAAAATAAAGCTAGTTGCTGTTAAACCAGCGTAAATTAAGAAAAAGAATTTCATGTTGCAGAGTGCTTACCTCAGTTTGTCCAAATGTTTGGTACGTTTCATCCTGGTTGAGATGATCTTTACTAGTAATATCGTACAGCACTAGCTTCGCCTCTGACATTACCAACAGTTTGTCCCCATATACCAATTCGTCAATCACTTCTTCTGACATTTTGAAATGAACAAGTGACACAAAACAACACAAACAAACATACGATGTATGCAACTAAAGTAAGGCTAGGTCAATTTGCCGCTGTACTCGTATGTGCATGGACGGACCTTTCGCTTCCGACGGTTGTCGTGAGACAAAATTTGAGTTAGGTGTCCTACATCAAGTGGCTCACAGCGTCCGGAGACAAGCGCTCACATGGTCGATACAAACCGAGTACAGTGACCCATTCGAATGCATGGAGATGTAGGTGTCCGACAAAAACAATTTTGAGGAGAAGATTGATTCGAAACACTTGCTTCCGACAGTTTACAATACCAATATGCGCCCAGTCCTAGTGTTAAAGGCAGCCTAGCTTGAACATAAGACTTGCTACCTCTGTGCTTGCTACCTTGCTGACTTGCTACCACTTTCACTGAAGAGGCGCAGAGCTGGCCTCCCCTTATTTCAAGGTGATGTGACTATGACCATATAAAATATAGCGCCCGCTATCCCTCCTCATGGTTCTCTATCCTCAACCGTACCCATCCTGAATATCCTGTCACTTCGGAAGCAAGCGCAAAGGTTCTTTTTGGACTAAGTGCAAATGAGAACTTCTTGTCATAAGAGAGCAGAAACGTAACAATACATGGTAATGTTTTGTCAAATTTTAAATATTTCACCCATATTTATAGTTAGGGTTAAAGATTTCAAGAAACGTAAAGAACTATATCTAAACTATTTTTAAAACTTTACTCTTTTCATATAAACGAGTATCAAGTATTTTAAATTCATTGAAACATCAACATGTTGATATTTACAATTAAAATTAATAGCAACAATTTGCCACTATGAATTTGAAGACGGAAGTATAGCACGTGTACTTGTCTTATGGCTGAGGACGGAAAGATATATTGAGATTCAAGCAGCGATAAGATATTCATCGTACACGTTCCGCCACTCTTCGTTCTTGTCCAACCTAAGGATATGTTGAGGCGCACACGTGATCTAATCTTAATTTTTACATACTGAATCGAGGGATGTTTTTTAGTTTCTTATCAGGAGGGCGCGGAGGTGTCACTGAAGCCCGCAATTACGACCAGAGGTATTTCTGATTTGTACTTTTTTACAACGTACGATTTGGAACGGGAAAGTACTGATCATAAATGCCCATAGCCGAAAAAGCGTCCTTCGAGATCGAAAACCTCGATGGGTGTTATATCGATTAATTACCTAAGATAAGATTATGTTCACACTTTCATCTATCAAATCACATAATACAAATAGCGGACATGGAGAAAGGACGGGATTGTTAGCTTTACTCGATGTTTGTTAATTACTGTTATTGTTTATTTAGTCTTTCCGATACCTGTTAATCGTTTCACATGTTTACAAGAAAGTTGACTGTATAATACACTTATATAATAAAAATGAAGTTAATTCAACAATAGTAGTGATTTCCATGGTCTAAAAACTGGGGGAGTTTCGGGTTTTCTTCATTTATTCTCCAAATAAAGAAAATTGTTATTAGTCCAAAAGACCATTTTAGCGAAGGTCGGCAGCGAAATTACTGTAATTTCGAGTGTTTGGGGAGCATAAAGATTTTTTTTAATATCTGGAATTAGCCCTTCTAACACAAACATTTACTTGAAAAAAATAAATAAATAAAAATATGGGTTCTAGACGCACCTAAAATGTAGATTGTGTACACGATACATGCATAAATGAAGGATATATTTTAAACTTAATTATTACAACAAATACTTTCAACGTCATATAAAAAATTAGTTACAGTAAGTAATCAACTTATTTTAAAAAGAAAAAAATCGTTAGGTTAGAAGTACCCTTAAGCAAATGTGAACTGTGAATTTTCAGCCAGTAACAAATTATGGTACAAGTTAAGGGTGTGTGTAGTTGCTCATACGCGCGCCAAAATCATTCACTCATTGGTTTGCAGATTCACAGATACAAATATATAGCATATTAAAGTTTAATTTTTATCTATTGCTTAACAATTACTCAGAATCGAACAACGAATTTAGTACAGAAGAAATATTTAGTAAAGAACGACTGTTTCTCTGACACTACAGCGGCTCTAGTTAACTTTTACGGCTTCTTTCTCTTGCAGTAAGTATTTCTCGAGAACTTAAACCATTTATTTTTCCTCTCTTAAACAGCAATAGTATACTGGAACAAAAATTCTTAAATATATATATATATATATATATATATATATAATACGCGTACGTGCGTGCGTGCGTGCGTGTGTGTGTGTGTGTGTGTGTGTGTGTGTGTGTAATTTCATTAAACATTAAATCATAAAAAGTACTTGCTCCGCGATTTAATCTTCATTGATATTTAATTAGGATATTGCCATTTATACAAATTTAATAAATGTATATATCACACCACATAAGACTTGTTTTGTTTATGAATATGGTGGTTCTAGTGCACTTTTGGAGACAAAAGTAAATGAACGTAAATTTCTGTCTAATTTACAATATATCAATTTAAAATTTAAAACAGAAAATCTCTTGTCAAAGGTTGTTAGCTTCTATGGAGTTTTATGAATTAAATCAATTTAAATTCTTTATCTGTAATTGTCTTTTTCCAGTGACTAAGTGTAAGTTAACTATTTTAATCATTTCTGTATTCTTTTTTCATCTATGGCAAATGTACTTCGAATTATTCTAACTCTGTAATTAATGTAATCCCAAATTTATCTTTAATTCGCTCTAAGATTACAATGTCAGACTTCTTTTTTATTCTAATTCATTTAATTTATTATATTATTTACATCTTAACTCAACTACTTTATTTAAATTTTCTAAGTCCATTTAGTAAGACTATTATTTATACTACGAAATATTTTTAGAAAAAATACCGGAATCTTTTTTACAATTGGAGCAGATTTTCTAACTTAAGGTATAACATTTCTTTCAATTAAAAGGTCTTCACCAGAATTAAACAAATTGTTCAATCATCTACTATTACTTAAGTTCTTTCAACTGATTATAAGGAAATTAAATGATTACTTTATTATTGTTTTGTGATTTTGAAGTTTGTAGTATTGTATTATCTTAAAACATCTCACCATTACCATTTTATATTGATCTACATTAAATTAAATTTTAACAGGAATTTTATTTTTAAAGGTAGATTTAATGTTATTTATTTCATTTTTGCTGAAATTTACGTTCACAGATGTTTTCTTCATTTATTAAGCGAAAATTTCAAATTTTCTTCCATTCTCATTCCAAATTTTCTCTTTTAAAACAGTGCTCCAGTTGGTGGAAGTGCAATAATTATTTCACCTACAATAGCATCTTTTTTATAAAAATCTAACTATTGCTTGATTTTGTAAAATGTTATCTGTATGTCTAGAATTCGTTTCTCTATGTAAGCATAACAAATGTGTTCAGTTGCAGCTTTGTCTAATTTACTTATACCAGGATCTCCTCTTTTGAATTATTTTTCAAGCTTTTTTCCAGACCCTAGATACAAATAGCCTAGATTGTACAATTCAAATGGTAAATTGCTAATGAAATCCTTTAAAAGGCCACTACCTTCGTTCGATTGGTGGTAAGTTGATAAATTTATTGCTGGACAATCTTTCTTTAAATAATTAATTCCGTCTGGGGTTTCAATCAATTCATCAAGTTTGTTCTAAATAAATTGTTTTCTTATCGTTCAAACATATTTTCTTTTCGTTGTTTCATATTTTTCTTGAGCATAAATGTAGTCAATAATACCACCAAGTTTTGTTACATTATCGATATATCTGTATTCAATTTTATCATTAGAATATATTCGTATTCCATATCCTTCGATTTGATCTTTGTTTTCTAAATTTTTTGATTATATTCAAAATTCTTTTTCCTCTACTTGGTTTTGCTATTTTAGCTGAAGGGTCATTATTTTTATAGATTGAGTCAGATTTACATAATATCTCAGTATAATTTGTATAATTTTTTTGAAAATATAAATAATCTTCGGGTACATTGTTATTTGTTAATAATCTCCATTAACCTTGAGTTCCTTCATATTTTAAATCATCAATTTCGTGAATGCAATTACGTTTAAGATTCACTGGTAAATTTCCAATCATAAAACTTTTCTTTTTTCTATCCCAATAGAAATCCAATTTGTCATCGTTTGCTCTAGGAAGAAATTGTTTACCAATTTTACCAATTATTACATATGTTGTTCCAGGACTTATTGGCTCAATTACTAGAGATTCGTCAACAGTTATAGGTCTAAACTGCGCTGAAGATGGTGGTTTTAGTAATTCAAACTCTTCTTCAGATTCTGGTATTAGGATATTTGCAATTTGTCACACACCAGGAACCATATATTTATGTGAAATGGATTTTGTATCAATTAAATACTTTATATGGCACATTATATGAAGGGATTCTAAAACATTCTAAAAAAGGGATTTCTTTTTGTGAATAAAATAATAGTAAATAATAAGATAGTTTCTAAGATGATAATAAAAAAAAGGAAAATGCAGTTGTATTGTAACAATGTAGTGTTTGTTTTTATATAGTTGTTTAACTTTAAATCACCTATTACCTAAACATAAATTTTCTTAAAATTTCCAAAAATTATTCAATTAATTCAATAATTTATACAATATTTGAGCTGACCACTAAATGTGTGAATACAAATCATCACTTAAAGAAATATAAAGACATAGAATTTTTTATATACCTAATTTTATCATATTATGAGGATTTATAGACATTTAAAGTGGGTATTTTGGACAATGTTTTAATCAAGCCGAACCAAAAACATACTGCAGAATTTTTACATTATGTACACGAATTACGACTTTAGTGTATTTTAGTGATTTATGTTTTAAGAAAACAATTTGTTGTAATAAAACGTAATTTTAAATTTTAAAATTATAAAAATATATTCATTAGGGAAATTACATTTTATCTCTAACATTTATGTTATTGCATTATTACAAAATACACTTGTCTTTTGATAAGGTAATTTTAAGGAGCTGTGACTGAATCTACAGGACTGAATCAGAACATGAGCCTGATTAGGCCAACAATACTGTTTTACTGGCAGACATACAGGGCCGAATCAGAACATGAGCTTGATTAGGTCAACAATACTGTTTTACAGGAAGACCTACATGACTGAATCAGAATGTGAGCCTAATTAGGCCAACAATACTGTTTTACAGGTAGACCTACAGGACTGAATCAGAACATGAGCCAGATTAGGCCAACAATACTGTTTTACAGGAAGACCTACATGACTGAATCAGAATGTGAGCCTAATTAGGCCAACAATACTGTTTTACAGGTAGACCTACAGGACTGAATCAGAACATGAGCCAGATTAGGCCAACAATACTGTTTTACAGGAAGACCTACATGACTGAATCAGAATGTGAGCCTAATTAGGCCAACAATACTGTTTTACAGGTAGACCTACATGACTGAATCAGAACATGAGCCAGATTAGGCCAACAATACTGTTTTATGGGCAGACCTTGTACCGTTATTTAGTTTTATTTTATACAGTACATATTTTAGCAACTCTGTTTCTCGTTACTGGTATATAAGCTACATACGATGTTCTTGGAACTAAATTCTTGGCGGATTATAAACTAATTGGCACGCGTAGTAATTGTTCTCTCGTGAACTTTGTAGCTGCCGATCCTGCTGCCGGGCAACACCTCGCGCGCCTTGTCCTTAAGTAAATTTTTAATTTCGTATTATAAATTAGCCTTTTCTTTCGAGACATCTAATTTTGAATATAATATAAAGTAAAATTATAAATAGTAAAGTAACTTACCTTGGTTGATGTCTTATTTGGCAGATTAATATGGATAATAGTGTGGTGAGGTCCTTCTGACGACACCACGTTGTTATGAATCTTTAGTTGTCTCGATAAATGGCTAATAACGTCGTAATTTTGTTTTAAACGAGTTTAACTTCGAGTCTCTGAGTTTGATCTTAACTATGAATACAACTTCGAGTACTTCCAGCATTCATGTTTTAGACTTCTAGTCTACATATCTTCACTTTTTTCCGACTACAGTTGCAATGTCGAGCCAAGATGCTGACGCCCGCGCTTGTGAGTCGACATCAACGTGAAGGTAAGTCAATTTTAAAGTTTTAATAATTATTAAGTTCGTATGTAAAATGAGCGTAGAACACTGAAACCATTAGGCCTACTCCATGATATCATTTAGTTCATTATCACTCTATTTGGCAGCAACGTGGCAATACATTATTTTATTTTAAACATCTAGAACCGGTGCTTTTATGTTTATTTGCCACAATTAAACATACAAGTAAACTTTGCAAATCTAGTATTCATTACTACAACCTCAGGGGTATCCAACCCCATGTGTTTCGTCCATTCGGTACAACCTGCAAGACCGAATCAGAACATGAGTCTGATTAGGCCAACAATACTGTCTGCCGTTGCTTACATCATGTCCAAAGGCTATTTGAACCAACATTCGAACAAAAGGCTATTACATATTCACCAGTGTTTGATTGTACAGGATAAGGAGGATTTGTATTTTCGAGAAGAAAGATGATGCAAAGATTCTATTTTGTCACTTACCTAATGTTGAAATAGATATAGACGTTCATGTAACATTGACATAGGGGAAGTAAACGTGCGAGAGTTTTTGGGCTTCATGGATCTATATACAAAGAATATAAAAGAGTGGAATCTTTACAAATAGTCAAAAATAACGTTTTAACGAATCAATATGTAATGCACGTGTTCCAAAGTGTTCACACCTGTTTGTATGATATCAAGATTAACGATATTTCACAAATCTTGACACAATTGTTATTTGACGAGCAGGTACCATTTGTAAGTGTTATTCTGTATTGTTTTAGTTGAGGGCTCTCTTTTAAGTTTTGTATGGTAAATAATTATTTTTTTATTGAGCTATAGAAAGCCTTTGGTGCGTATCACGGATCAAAGTATCTACTTTAAGGTATATAATGTATTTTTAGATTTATGAAATGATACAAATTAAGTTCATATTATCATTTGTAGTAAAACTCATACGATAACTTTCATATGGGCAAAACGATTTAATAAAATGTAAAAGAGATATTTTAAAGAGATGCTATTAAAAAAAATCTTGTTCTCATTCAATTATCTTCACTTTAGTAATAAAAACATTAAAAATATATTAATTTAAAATTTGTACTTTACAGGTGACATGTTTAGAAAACAAAATTAAAGTATCTTAATAACAAAATTAAGTCGTTGGTTTTGTCGGTGGAGAGGGCACCGACACCAACATGGAGGAGACTGGGTATGAAGCCCTCAATCATCCTGCTCTAGTGCGCCCAAGAGTACGAACTAATAGAATACATCAACATATACATTACCCTAAGTTATTTTTAATATATAAAAGTAATTTAAAATAACCCAAACAAAATACATGATCAATATGTTCGTATGTAAACATTTTAAAAGTATGTAATATACCGTAACAACATTTAAATTTATCTTCTATCGGTTCCTAATGTATAGTAAATGCTTAAGAAATTGCCTAAAATCATAACATTCTGAAAATACCTAATAAAACGTTCGTTAGAAGGTAAATTTTTAACTTATTAAAGTTTATGTATGGACCAAAGAAACTATTCTAATTTAATAAGTCTTTATATCTTATGCCTCGTATTTTCTTAAAAAATTACAGAGAAATAGGAAATGTACAATTTACTTATCATAACGTTTTTGTATCTTTTTAGAACAGAATGATTTATTCACGCTACGAATGGAATGATGCTACGAGATTTAAAGTACATACATTTACGTCGTCACGGAGAATCTTGAGTAGATGAACTTTTAAATACTTAATTGTGTTGAATTAAATTTACTGTAATATCAAAATCCATAATTAAAAGTAAATGAAATTTTCATTCGGGTTAAGTATGGATTTAGTAGTGTGTCATTAGGGAATTACAGAATTACCGTGTTATTACACGGTTTGAAGAATATCGCTTGAGTCCAGGGGAAATGGGCGCTTGGGTTTCAGAGAAAGGGGAACGCTTGGGACAATGGAACGAAAGGTTTAGTTAGCTTATAAACCGTTAAGCTGAGTTAGTAATGAAAATATTTAGTTTTTTATTTCAGGATGGGATTTTGTAAAAGATTGTTTGATTTCATACTTGCTCCATCTTTTTATAACGAGAGTATTAATTAATGAACGTTGCCAACATACTCTGGAAACTAGTAAAGCGAAATTCAAAATTCTACGTTTAATTTTACTTACTTTTAATAAAAATAAAAATTATGAATTCAAATTTTTAAGGAATGGTAATCAAAGTACGGAACATTATACCCTAAGGTGTGTAGTATGGAATGAGAAGGGAATGTAGAGCAGCAGACTTGGGTGGAGTATTGAGCCAAGTAGTTACCTTCGTTCACGAATCCGTTAAATTTAAACCTTTGAATACCAAAAGTACTTTAATTGGCCAAGATTCTCACTCCGCCTTGCTTTTCTAGTTTGGAGACAATATTTTTGTACAGATTGCCTAGAGTGACTTCAGTCACTAGAGTGAGATCAATGTTATAGAATTTATTTTGCTAGTAAAATTTTGTATGTAATGAAAGGTCTATTTCAATATTTTTTTAAATAAATAATAAAACATTTTAGAACTAATAATTAAAAAAAATATAATACAGTAATCAATTATTTTGTTTTATACTAGTTAATGGCGGAGAGCCAATTTAATTGTACCATAACATATATTTGGGTTATGGTTTAAGGTTTGGTGAATAGGTATCACTTTAACACCTTCCTCTTTAAATACACTCAGATATAATACGTAACAAATTACGTAACGTTTTTATTAAGGAAGGTAATGCCTCAGTTAATTACAGATTTATTATTATAAAAGTGAAACTTCCTTAAAATGGTTGAACTTCCAAAAACCTAAAATATTTAAATTGGTTGGTAATGACCAAGTATAGTGAACTGAACAATCGGAAGACTTTATACTCATATTACACAGTAACATTATATTCGAGTATAGTACTGCGTTGTATTTTTTATGGTTAATATTAATAAAATGTTTCAAATGTTTAGGTTAGATGTTAATTGAACTGAGTTAGCAATATTATTTTTAGTGAATGTAGTAATATAAATGTCGCTGATGTACTGATTAATATATCCACTCATATTCTTTGGTCCCGAAACGACCTTTGAAGTTTACACCGAGGTAACGCTATCTCACATAAGTAGACATCCCAACATACACAGAACACACACAAACGTACATTAGTATTAGGGATTTCAACATTAGTGAAGTGGACCCTTTAAAAGTCGTTGGGCAGAGCTTTAAAGGACTTCGACCTCGAGTGGACAATCAGGTCTTTAACGAGAGTATCAAGATGGCGATCGATGGCGCAGTCACATTGCTGAAGTTGACGTCTGTGGTTAACAAAACAGCCTCGAACTACTGTGTCCAACAAGCCACTGTCAGTGATTGCGCGGAATCACAAAAAAATAATAAAGAGAAACACAAGGCCAACTTAGCTTAGCTCTGTTGTACACTAGAAAAATATGAGATTTTCGAAGTGTTTAACATGCTGTCAATGTTTTAAATTACATTTGAATATAATGTGTCCGCTAAAAACCTTGCCCTGTAACAAATGAAAAGTAACTGCTCTTGGATCACTAATTGCATTTTTATTTCGGGAAAATAACCATAATTATTTTCTCCGAAATATTAAAGTACTTAATCAATCAGGGATTAAAACTATTTTTATAAAGAACACCGACTTGTAATGGCATATGGCCGAAATCCTGTGATCCTTTTAAGTAATCTATAATGAATAATAACCTTTAAACGAAGAAAGCAATTATCTCAGAGACATAGCTTAAATTTTTAAAAAATTGGATGAGTTTGGCAGAGTGTAGAATAGCTATTTTACGGACCTCCACGTAGATGATTATTTAGTCCCACTCTATTCATAATTTACTATGTTATCTCATCCAAACACGGAATTATCATTATTATATTGAATACACCACATTCTGTTCCATCGCCCATTTAAGCATATAACTGGAGAAGCTGATATCTATAGAGCTCAACATATATTCTGCATCTTTGGAATGTCAAAGACACAGATGTAACACCGATACACATGATGTGAGCTGATACCAAAATGAAAGATGCATTCTGGATAATATTTCATGGAAAATACTTCCATTATATTGATTTCGTGACATTTTTGTTACTGTTACTGGTATACTATGGTTTAAGTCTTCCCCATCTCACCTATGGTTTGGTACTACAGAGAATATGCTCTCGCATAACACTACAGATTTCAAAAGAGAGCAATTACCTACATTTATTTCTAAACTGCATCTTAGAGAATCGTACAAGGCAGCATTTAATTTCTTTAAAATATTTATTCCTGCCTATATCTTCATTTTGGAAATTATTGTTTACACTGGTTAACTGTACGTTCCAAGATCAGAAATTGGACGTACTGGTAAGAGGTTGTAAATTACGGCAATGAATGTGTAATTGGAGTTAATGTGTAATTGTATTTTTTTGTGGCAGCATGTCGCAGTGAATAGTAAATGTTAATGTAGAACTATTGACTACTGATCTACGATGTTAACTGTCAAAACGCAATAAACTTTGATTTGATTGCTCGTTGATTATTCTATGATTAGTACTTGTGACTACCCCTCATTACATGAGGGGACTTCCTCATATAACTAGACAAGCCTGAAGAGAGGTGAATGAGAAAAAAGAGTCCAGCACTCCAGGAATGCACAAATGCTCAAACCTGGAAATATTACTAAACGTCTATTTCTAGTTTCATGATCTGGATAGCATTTGTATATATTTTCATGTTTGTATAAGTACAAAAACAGCCAACAAAACTTTCTGGTGCCGAAGCCACACAGTCTAAGAAGCCGCCGAAGCTTGACTCTTGGGTAGAACGCCATTTACATGTTGCGTTCACTTAGGACAAGAAGATGAGGAACCCCCTAAATTGCACTTAGTCATAAAAGGACCTTGCGCTGCTTCCAGAGTGACAGGAAACACATGAGGATATAGTTTTAGGTAGAGGCCGCCCCCTACCGAGATCCCATGAGCAGTGGTATTGGGCACTATCTCAGTCATATTATTTTGGAAGAAGGTTAGGCTAACTCCATTCCAGCATCCTCATATGAAGGCCGGCAGGGAAAACAATGTTCCCTCATGTTTAGACCTGAAAAAGGAACTTTAGAGATCCATATCTACTCCAACATTTTCCTCCACAGCCGGTTTTTCTGCATTTATTTAATGATGTGCAGCTCCTGAACATCCATTAGGTTGACATTTAAGCGACACGTCGGCTTAGGCTGTACCCAGTATATATTCTACTGGAAGGTATAAACCAGCCAGAAGTGAAACCTACTGGGGTTAGAGACAGCAAAGTACAAATCCTGTCTTGATAACATTTGATCAGTAACGTCATCTTTCAAAATAAGAACTCCTTTCCTCTCAACCATTGCTGGAAGACAGGAGCAGTAAAAGTAATCAGTATTGTGGGTACCAGCGTAATTCGTATCATACCTTTCTTCTCCCATTATTATCCCTTATATTAGTTTCACATATACAAGGTAGAAAACTGACAAGATAGAACAAAAGGGTAGAGACATTACAGCCACTACTACGCCTAATTTTTCCATCTGTGAGCTGAAAAACCCACCCTTTCAGGGGAATGTGCAATAAGGATGCTGCTCTGTTTGAAGTGTACAGTTTCTTTAGTATAACGACAAGGTTTCTTCTAGTACATCCATTTTAATTTTCAAGGATCTCCTACAAACACTTGCCTTATCACCTGCGACCACATTTTGGATTTCCAGGTATCCTGTTCGTGAAAGCATTTTCTAAATAGCTCCAACTCCTTCCTCTGATATAGATCGAAACGTCAAAGCTCTTCGAACACTGTTAAAACACTGTTATTATTAACAGTCGCAGAAGTGGAATTATGTGTACCATTGGTTCTCATCCAGGTATTGGAAATCTGTATTTACTACTTTCATCTTGGTAAGACTGTTTACTGATAGGTGCCACCTACTGAGTCAACTTCACTGAATCAGGTGCTAAATCTTAGTTTCGAAATTCACCTGCAAGGTAACATCCCTTGCTGTACTCGAACTGACGGCCTTACCCGTGGACGAAGCATAGTGTGCCCTTTACTTGATTAATTAATTTTAGCCACCTTCAAACAGGTGCAGATGACGAGATAGAATTGTCCACAGCTTATGTTTGAAGTGTTTTAAGTGGGGTAAAGACGGTGTGGTTGGATAAATATTCTGCAAGGGAACCTCCACCGAAGTAGCGTTCCGAAAAACTTCCCATCCCGTCATCCGATATACGAAGAGTACTGTAACAAGGACGGATAGACCAGTTGGATATGCTTTAAAGATACCGAGGCCATTCGAATGCCGAACTCAATATGTGCTAATCAAAAGTCTCGGTATCACCAGAGGCTTCGTTTGGGTGCGCTACACCCAGGCAACCTTCGTAAGTTATTATTTTACGTCTAACAAAAGCATGGTTGATTTCCAGTATAAGTTGGATCAGAGACAAGTATACGCTCGACCTTGAGCAAGGGAAAATCTGAAAGGCTTTCTGGGCTCTTTTGGAATAGAACTAATATCCTCGAAGGAGATTGCCACGAAGTGGGCTCAGCCGTTGGAGATACCTTCAACGGTGGCCGGGGTGTCCCTGTAATGAAGGCGACATAGTCGAGGTAGAGACGATGCAACGATATTATGTTGACCTACAAGGCAACGGTGTCAAAGATAAAGTTTTCATGACACAATCCAGCTCAGATCTACTGGTAATCGGAGGGAATTTGATTGCTCCATTGGAAAGTCTTCGACCTCAGTCTTAAGTTTTGTCAGTGGAGAGGGCAGCGACACCATCATGGAGGAGACTGGGTTTGAAGCTCTCAATCATCCGGCTCTAGTGCGCTCAGTGCTAGGAATTAATAGAATACATCCATAATTAACTCTAAATTCTAGATTCAAGAGTTGACTTGAGTTTCCTTCGCACCTAGTCGACTGAGCCAAACAGGAATTTCCGTCTAACGAGTTGCATAGTGAGTTTTTGTCCGCAGATAGTGAATGATGTGTTTGGCCAAGCTAATTACGAGAAATCCAATTATCACTGTTTTCATAATCTAAGTTCACGTTAACTTTAAAAATACAAATTGTTAACTTTTTATGCACGTGGAATGCCAAATTACAGACGTTTTACTTGTTTTACGGTGCATCAACGTTGTCCAATGTTAATACAAGATTGTTATCAATAAAGTATTTCAATATAACTTTTTCTGCGTTATT
The DNA here is from genome assembly GCF_021130785.1 of Homalodisca vitripennis. Classification (NCBI taxonomy): domain Eukaryota; kingdom Metazoa; phylum Arthropoda; class Insecta; order Hemiptera; family Cicadellidae; genus Homalodisca; species Homalodisca vitripennis. The sequence goes on from NC_060215.1 coordinate 71,320,011, forward strand.
TTACAGTTACGTTTCTTCATTTTTTAAATGTTAACGAAACAAATTTAACTAAAATTATTTAAATCTGTACTAGTTTCATGCAGTGTGAGAGCTTCACTCTCTCTGGCAGTAAAATCTTAAAGAATTTTTTTAAGAACCAGTTGTGTATAAAGATAACTCCTTTACTTGAACGGTGTGTCTTTCTGGTCTGCTAAAGATGCATCAGAAAAAAAAACTGTTTCTGAATGCGAGTTTAAATACCAGATGTCTTTTCAACGAAAATCGGAAGATAGGGCGATAAGCGGTATCCAGTGCATAAATCACTTAACGATTGTTTACGTATTCTAAATCAGTGAAAAATGCACCCAAAATGCAAAAATAATACAATCTTGCAAATGGTGATAAAGACGACGCAAAACGAAAATAACACTTATCTATAGATAAAGTAGAAAAACAGGAATAAGACCCGATTACGGGCATCAAAATAATCAAATTCTAATTTGATGCACGGTAAAAACGTGTACAATATCCGTACTTTATCATTCTAACTAGTAAAGCGATATAAATTATTCAAAATTAAAATAATATTTATAAACTTATGTAAACTACCGTGGAATTAGAGAAAAAAGTAATATGATTAGATTTTATACTACTATTGCTTTGCCAAAAACATTATTCAAACTCGGTGTACATAACTTATGCTCCGACAGTAGCTGTGATTATTAGCACCTGTAGACCCCCGACGACACAGTGGTTTCTATAGTGGACATGAAGAGAATGTTGCTATATCGGGTCATGAAGAGAATTTTGGCCTGGCTCTAGCAATCGATCTTCTCGGGAAGACCACGAACGGTTTTCTTGCTAAACGGAGGCTCTACACCGTTATCGGATTTCGAATAGACCGGGAAGACATCAAAAGCCCAAGGGTTCAAATTCAATTTTTGTATTCCCACAATGAAACGTTACTGAATATTATGTCATGCTGTTAATATTATATTACAAACATTGTAGTATTAAAAAAGTACGCCTATTTTGAATATTAGATAAAAAACGTTATAATTATGCGTTACCGTATTTTATCTACGTAATCTTATACGTATGTGAGATTGGTTGGGCATTATGCGGCAAGAACACTGCAGGTAAAAGGTGCCTGCGGTGTATACGTAGGGTCTCCGGATAGAGAGTGCATACCACTCAGTATCCGACTAACAGTGAAGTCGTCGAGGTTGTGGGGGTCATTCTTATCGATTTTCTCGCATTTCCCTTTTGAAGTAACGCGAGAAGCCGCCGCGAGAAGGAGCGATGCTTTGTTTTGCTAGTGGGTGAGATTCACATTCACCAGCTCTCCTGTGAGAGCTGACGGTGCATTAGTAATTTCCCCATTGTAAAAAGATCTTCAAGGCGTAGGGAGCCTTTCTGCAATTTTTGATGTGATAGGCTATGAAAGTGTTACGCCTAAAAGGTGTGTGACTAACGGTGTATTGTTTTAAAACCCCTCCTGTATATTTATTCTAAGAGGTTTTGTGTCTGTTTTAAAAGTTTGTTCGAAGGTAACAGTAAACCACTCGAGATATAAGGAAATAGACGACATGAAGACAAGTGATGTCTTTGCGGAGTATAAGGTCTCAGCCGTTCCATAATACCTTATACTAGGCTGGATTAGGTTAGTTGAGCCGAGATTACGTTTTCATTACTCATCTAAACCCAACTGAAGAGTGTGGAATCTATAAAATACACAATAACCTAAGTAATAACACGCAACCAAAATAAAAAAAACTTTTGTACATAACACGTAAAAAAATTGTAAATACAGCTAGAATCATGAAATATTTGGCCTCGTCGTGGCCAGTTATCTTCAGTCAAAAAGTACTAAAATAATGCAACAGATAATTAAAACGTAAGAAGACAATTATAACATTAGCCACGTAAGTCTACCAACTAATTATCATTAAACATCTACATCTAACACTACTCTCCAAATATTTAATTAAACAAGAGTCAGCGAACCAATCTGTTCATAATGATAACAAATGTCCTTGACATTCATGTTACCCTTTCAAATAGTGTACTGTCAATAAAGAAAACACAGTAACTATCGTTGGTTACAAAGATTTATAAAACTCTTTGCTGTACAAAAACTTGCATAGAATGTTTCGTTTAAAATTTAAAGTAAATTTCAGACGATATAGGTCACGGTTAAATGCAAATTGTATTACCTATTAGGAGAGTATAGTACACATGACTACAGAGTAGAACTATTTATGCTAGGGTTACATCCTAATTTTGTTATTAGTATCTTGTATTAGTACATCAGAGTTCCGCTTACTTCACAGATTGTTTAGAAAAAAAATCTGCAACAACGCTTAGAAACCATGAAATTTTTACTTTAAAAAATTTTATCTTACACAAAATTGTGTGAGTATTTTTTAACGCTTAGTGTGCGTTTGTGTGACACTATAAAACTTCTGTTTAAGAAAGTCCGTAACATATTTTAATGTGCTTTCAGCTCATTTTGAAGCAAAGTATCGGGCCAGGTCTTGTGGTCAGTTTTCAGGTTTATAGTCACGCTTGAATTAGATCTTGAGATAATACGATATGAGGGAGGCTGTAAGAGCAGGAGGCAACACAGAGGTTCATGAGAATCAATTTGGTTTGTGGTCTTCAGCTGCTTTGTGAGTCTAGCGGGCGTTGTTCTTAGAGATACTCGTACATAGAGGATCTTCATGTGTTGATTTTAGGCTCTATATTTAATGTTATCAGACCTTTAGAGAGAAAGTAATGACGAAGGTTTTGAATCCAGATTAATGTAAAACAACTAAAATAATATCATTTTTTCCTTGAACTCATTTAAAGGTAAAATATTTACGTTGAGTCGGAGTGTATAAAAAGCATTTTCAGTTTTTCCCAAATTTTGAAGAAATATAACGCCAAAAACATAATGCCTACATCAACGTAGTAAAACAGTGAATAGAAATGTTAAAAGTTACGCTTCAAAAATTGTAATTCAGGAACTGACTGGATTAAAGTGGTTTTCATGTAGAATTTAACAATCAAAATTAAAGCCTAAAAAGATATATCCATCGAAATACGGATTTAGTTCAAACTAATTAAGCAGTTTCTTGCAATTTTACTTTTTAAAATATATCAATTTAATAGTGAAGATTTGGAATTGGCATTATAAAATTTGGCACTATACCTGAAGTGTGAAACGGCCTTTGGCAATGGGATGGTTGCAAAACCAAGCCAATGCTAAATTGAGTTTGTAAGCTCTTCAGAAATTAATGAAAAATACGTTATCTATAGGTATAATCTATAATATATAGTGAATATTAGAGACTAACCTAATAATTAGAAAATATAACCATAATTACTTCTCGCGTAATTACTAATCTAACATTACGCTTTATCTGACCGCCTTACAACGTAAATGTAATCAAGTATGGCCGAAGAAATTTTAATATTTGACGAAGACATAACAACTTTTTTCGTATGATACTCTGGATGGTCCCAGCAGTTTTATAAGAGAGGGAATATATCAAGCTTATCCAAACACCAACAATCCAAATCCAACGTAACTTCAGTCTTTTTTTACTCTTTATATAAAAAGAAAGGCACGATTGAATCGCCAAAAACGCTGTATATAATAAGTACTATTTTTAAATTTTAGTCCTGTTTTGTTTAAAGTAATTTGACAGCTGACGGTTGATTGAGTTTTAAGTTTTATTTAAGCTAGGGCGAGATCGACTTAAGTTGACGGCGTTTTTCAACACGCTTTCTGTTCATATGATATTTAACTTAAATAGAACAGTGTATACAATTCGGAGTATACACACTAATGGCGTTATTTGGAAAACAAATCAAGTTAATATACATTAGTATAGTGCTTATTTTTTAACACCTGTGCTAAGATCTTATCAAACAGAACAAAAATAAGTAAATAAAATTCGCTTTAAACCATCATTTTGTTCATAGTGAACAGACGAAAAACTGAAAAGATTTCATCTTCAGAGATTGTATGATAACTAAAACTTAAAGTCTTAACATCGGAGAATGTCCATCATAAGATTCAGCTCATAATATAGTAGATTCCAATATGTTGATTCTTCAGACGCCTTACGTATCACAAAATATCATCATAGTTGTATCTAGCAAATAGACATGAGTGGAATGTACAATCCTGGATTATTAAATTTTTCATGCGATTCTCCAAGGCATTCTTTCTGAAAGCTTGTAGCTATGCCACGAAGTATTCTACTTATTAATACGATTACTAACACCATCATATGTCTGATCATGTATTAACCTCAACGCAGATAGCATTTAATAACATCATTTTGTCTCGTAGTATTGGTATCTGTAATCTATTCTGTAAACAAAACGTATAAGCCTTTATATGATTTCTCCTGACAACACGAGAGTGGCGTAACAAATGCACAGTTGTTCACGACAGGATATTGTCTGTTGTTTCATCGCTAGTTATTGAATTGGCCAAATCATCTCGACATATACGACATCTTGAAATCTACAATTCTCTATGCATAAAAGTTACCTTGTACTGAACCTTTGTACTTTCGTGGGAATGAGCATTTCCTCGGAAGTACCATGTCATTGATTTCTTATATATTTCATTCTAAACTAAATTTTTTTAATCGCCGTTAAATTATAGGCACTAAACAATTTCAAATTTTCAGGGGTGTATTTCGGAATTTTATTTTTTTCAAACCCATAAGTGAATAAAAATGAGGAAAGTTTTCCGGAGATGATTTGCCATATCTCAAGCCAAGTTTAAAAATGTCTAAAGCCGGAATTTCAGACTTCAAATTTCAAAAGTGTTCGGGGGAGGGCAATGGACCTGTCTCTCTCCTGGTGGGTATTTATTATCATCCGTACCACCTGGGAGTCTTTAACCCCCCCCCCATACTATTAGGCCTATGTTGTCGGCGGAGGGCAGGTACGAAACAAGTTATTAACGACCAGCCAATTTAACACGCTTTGTTTATTACGGTCTGACTAACGTGACATTATGAAGTGTAATGGTGAAGTGTGCGTAGGATTAACAATCTTCGTTGAATCAAATATTCATAAACCAGTTTAACCTCTCCATTAGTCTCAAACACAAGTAAATTTTATAATGGTTTTAAATAAAGTAAATAAATTGAGTGTCACTTGAGTTAAATGTTAAACCCCGACGAAAAAAGGTAAAGAATTTAAATACATTTAGGAGTTTTCCTATTTAAATAGTCTTATTAGCATTTTGTTAAGCGCTTGGAAATTTTAACAAGCGTATGCTAGTACACAAATATACATACTTACAATATAATATAATATACAATTACATACATACAAATATAAATACTGCATACTTATTACCACTGGCGATCTTATGCAAAGTAGTTAGCGTATTTCTGTTCAAAAAATGTTGCAGGCATTAAATAGACTAAGATAGTATTTCGGTTACTATTTTGAAAATTTGTATCGTATTGGAAAATTTGTTTCGGATATAATGTGGATATGTTAATGTTCAAAAAGGGTTAATAATGTTGGTGGTTTTATGGATCGCGCACAAGAAGGATGCAAATTGTTAATTAAATTGCTTGAAGGGTCAAGGGTATACAAAACATATTCTTGTGTTTTAAAATTTATTTATTTTATTCAAATGTTATTTATGAGTGAACTTAGAATGTTGTTTTACTGCTTAATTGAGTAAGTATGAAGCCCACGAAACGTAGTGCGTGGGACTGCTAAAAAGTCGTTGTGTGAAGTGCACGAGGGGAGGGGTAGCGAATCTTTGTCGCCTCCCATGAGAGCCAGGGGTATGGGACTACTTCTTCTCAAGGATGTCTTTTGTATAATTTAGACACAGGAATCTTTCTCTGAGAAATCTCATAAACATACTTGTTAAGACAGGGAGCGTATTTTTATCAATTATTGATTTTCTTCTAGCTAGACAGTAAGTGTATAAAAAATAATTTTATTTATAACGTTTTTAAAAGAGACAAAATTAACTCAAACAAATTAACTATAACACTTTTTATGAATGTATAGTTCTCTCAAATATTTCACCAAACTCAACAGAACTTATTTGAGTCATACTGTTCAAAATTGAACCTAGCATATAAACGGCAATGTCTCTGAATAACGAACTGTGTAAACCCTTTATACTTCGGCAACTTGTGAATGAATGGACGCGTTTAAGCTGTTAAACTAATCCTAGAATTAAGGAGTAAGGGGAGTAATTCAATTCATGAAAGGACGTTTTGGTATATGATAAATTGGATATAAAGAATAAACGTTTAACATTTGTTTTGTTACAAACATAAGCCAAATATAAGACCTAAAATGATACATGTTACACACAAAATCTTTGAAGCTTGCCTTTCTTTATAGGAAATGTAGCTTAGATCACGAATCCAAGTATTGAAACATTAGATGCACAAAATCTTGAAATATTAAGAACTGTTTTTGAAAAAATGTTAAATAACAATAATAATAATTTTCCTGGAGATTTTTCTAGAATCTCCGGGAAAATTCGTCTAAATGGATAATCCGTTACGATTTAAAATACTCAACCGTATTTTTACACAGTGTGAATTAAATTCATGTTGATTTAACGTTCCTCCTACCATTCATTATACACATTATTTGGCATTTGAATGAATATATTGTGGTCAACTGAAAGTTTTCATCTCTAACTACCAGATCTAAAGCATCCATTGCTCTACACTTCCATTTAATAAGCATTATATTTAATTTTAAATTAATATTACAATTTATTTAAAATAAATGGAAATGTCAAAATACATGCATTTACTCATTCTGTAGTGATACCAATACTTAATTTTAACGAAGAAGTTTATTTTGAATTTTTAATCTGGTTGGAAGGATCAGAAAATTTAATTATTTGTATGATTTACGAATTTCTAGAAAATATTTTCAATACCTTGTTATAAGACTTTTTATGTAACTTAAACATCGTTATTTTACTTTTCTTAATTTTCTAAAATGTCCAGTATTTTTGTAGTAGGCAACTCTGGCATTAACTCATATTTGAGACACAATTATAGCGAATAATATCTGAACCGAAAAGTATTGTGTTAATTGGACGTTGGAGTTGGAAAATCAGTATACAGTGTAATATAATATTTAAGAAGCACATCTTCGGCATTACATCTCAAATAAATTTCTTGATGAAGCAATAATATGACAAAACGTAACGATAGAGTTGACGGTGTGACTGTCCTTTTGCCTTTTGACTTCAAAACCAATAAGATCAAGAGGAACACATGTCCCAAAGGACGGACAATATGATTTCAAGAACGCCTGTCAAACCATTATTATCAATAGAATTAAATTATTTTCTGCAGTGAAAAGTTTTATTCGCAGTTAAATAATTTATAAGTTATATTATACATATGTTTTTTATGTTTCTATGTGTTTTCTAGTTTCCATATTTTTAATCACTGTATGTATTAGTAATCAATCAACGTATGAAGAGATCAAATTTTGTAATAAAGTGTAATATCATATCCTTCTCTAAAACTCAACTACAGTTGTTTTGTTTGGAAAATATTCGTATTGGCATTATAATGGACCTTTTAGGTTTTATGAGTTTTTAAAATTTTTAACATAATAAATACAATAAATAATAAATACGGTAATAAAAATATTACTGATTGTCATGCAATCAATAATTGTAAATACAATAATTGATTTTAGCACTTTGTATGTGACTTATGATGCATTTCAATCGGATTTATATATAAGGAGGCATTTCTTATACTAAAATTATCTTCAACCGAGGCGTCGATATATAATTATTTATGTATGTCGTATGTATATAAGTGTGAATGAAAAGTGAATACTTAACGTGTATTTAGTGAATGTGCTAAGTGTAATCGGAACTTTGTTTAAAATTTATTACTGGCGATGGATGATTTAAAAGGATAGCAGGATTTTGGATATAACCATCATTATACGAGTAGTACTTTTCGAGGATTAGAATCTAACTTCTCTTCAGGTGTCACGCCTTAAAGTATCTTGACACCGGAAGAGGATGGATTACAATCCTCGACATGTAGTGTTCTATTCTTCTAACATAACGATGAAAAATCTTGTTATCAAACATGAACTACTAACGACTATCTTTGTGTTCACGATTCAAGCAAGGGTCAACTCCGCTGTTCATCAGGGATCTATTTTGGGACCTTTCCACTTCCTAATTTCCTGTTATCATTTCCCAGAACTCACACCCTAAATAAAAAATTCTTGTGTACACTGACGATACTTCCTTAGTGGCTTCTGCAAAAAAATAAAATAACTCTTTCGCAAACATTATTTCAAAGTACGCAAGAACTAAACTCCTAGTTTGACGCAAACAGCTGAAAATTAATCCCTCGTAAGAACAAGTTCATAAATGTTCATTTAAACCATTGCTATATTTCTAAGGTAGACTCATCATTTATTCTACCTCATTTCAATTTTGTAAGTTACTCGAATTTTTTTTGATTGATTATCGATTATACTCTTTTGCAGGAAAGGGTAGTCAAGATTTTGCCTGGAGCAGATTTTAGAGAACCTTGCAGGCAAATCTTTCGATCTATAAAAATTGTACAACTTCAATATTTTCATCTTGTAATGTGTAATTTTTGTGATATGTAACTTTGACCTATTCTACAGTAGGAATCATGGGCATTCCTATTTTACTAGAAACTCTTTCCTACTACAATACACAATTCACAAAACTAGCTTCTTTTGAAAAACACCTTATTACAACTGCATCACCATATATAACCATTTCCCTGCAACAATATAACAATCGCTGAATATGAACAAACAATTAAAGAATGTTTGACATTCGTTTCGCGGTTTTTAGATCTTTAAGCATAATACATTTTAAACTGCTATCGTTTTCTTAACTATAACAAATTTATAAATTGTTTAGCCTTTTAAATTTATTAAAGTCTGTGATAGTTCCGTATATAATTGATCTACTTATTTATTAATCATCTTGAATTTTATTTTATTGTTAGGCTAATATCAATAGATGTGTCGTATGCCTCAGTCTCCACTGTCAATAATGAGGAATTCATCAAAAGGGTTAAAAGATCAAATGAAAATATGTTTTCATACGAAGTTTTTCTTAGCTAGAAAATTTTAAACCCAACTGTCAGAAACGTAATAGTTGTACTAACTTAAGTAAGCCAATCATAAAAAGACTTAAAGTGGCTATTTTAAGCCGAACGGTGGGTATTTACCTCGTTGTATGATGCTAATTTAACATATATTTCCATGTCTGAAGGTCGCTTTAACTGTGTTACGTAAAAAAATGTTACCTCCAAAAAAAAATATTGTTTAATATTTTGAACTCTTTCAATTCCTACCCATTGCGATTCCTACCCAAGGGAAAGAAAAGTCTTTCTATCGATTTCAAGAAAAACTATTTTCTTTGCTTATATAACGCAGTTTGATGGCTGCCTGACTACTACCTCTAGAATATTAAGAAATAAATACAAATCATGTACAAGTTATGTTTGATGCGTTGTTATCCGTGTATTAGATTAAAAATGCAGTGGAGCATATAGTCTTTCAATGTAGCTGACAGATTGAGCGGGGACGAAAGCAATATGACTGAGTGCTGGCAATAAAATCACACAAGGCACAAAGCTTTATACTGCAAAATGCCGTACTTGACTGTATTGAGTTTGCATTTTCACAGATGTTTTACCCCGCGAGTAAAGAAATAAAGTTTTACTGTCACAATGGAATAAATGTGCGTCTTTGACAAGTCGTTTATTCATCGTCAACTTCATTCAGTTCAGTAAACCCCAGGATGAATTTTAAAAATTTACCCACACATGTTTATTGTAATTGATGAATAATTTGTTTGTTTCGTTCTTTTCCTTGGTGATTGAATACTTCCTTGTTAGAATCGGGATTCGAACCCGGGTCCCTGGTCTTATAAACTGTCACGCTAACTACTTAAAGACCAGGAACGACATTAGTGTAGCATAGTAGGGTTAAGAACATTCTTTTGGCTATATTTATACTTTCGCATATTATTTATATGTTTCGTTTTTGTTAACATCTCCGTTATTTGCATTATTTCTTTATGATAGCTTAACCATATATATTTTCTAGACCCACGAGTTTATTATATTCTTGAGTAACCTTATTAGCAATCATATTTCTATTTGTGCTGATAATATGCCTATTTATCAGCAATATCTTAAAACCACTACTGCAGCTCATACAAAATGCTGCAAACTATTTTAAAAACGGAGATTGTCTGAGCGGTAATTCATTAATTAAGGTCACAATACAAATATGCAACCATAATATTACACGTATCATTTTGTTAGTAAATTGCTTACTGAACGCAAGAAAACTATGCACACTGTTTTAACCATGCACAGTACCGTATTGTTACGGATTGGGACTTTTATTTAAATATAGGTTAGCATGACAATCCATAGACTTACAAAAAAACTATCTTCAATGCGATACGTATAAGATGAGAACCACTCATGTAATCGATTAGAACATTCACCCCAAACAAAGAGGCCCTCTGGAAACGAAGATTTGAAAATAATTGCAGAGATACCGAAAGGTTAAGAAAGTCTGATTGTTATCAGCCTATTATAAATAGTTTTCAGAATTACTTTTGTACCGTTTATGATTTCTTTAACGATGTTCATATTTTTATCACTATATATGGTAATGGGTTACTTTCCAATACAGCTGAGATCTGCGAAGATGATCGTACTCCTTGTAGCTATGTCAGCTGTTTTTTATTCTCCCGAACATTACTTTTCGTATGTAAACAATTCTTTCTATACGTACAAATTTCTTTCTCTGTATATACAATTAAAACTCCAAGTTTGTCCAACAGAAGCACTAATAATTTTTGTGGTAAAATTATGAGGAAAATATTTAATAGTTAAAACAACCATCAATCAATCAATCAAAATCATTTATTTCTCATTAACATGTATCGAGAATTGTCAATATGTATAAAATAACTAAATACTAAAAATATTGCTATATCTGGTAAAACTACAAATTAAAAATATATTGAAAAACAGTACTAATGATAGTTTTACTTGTAAGGTTGGGTGGGGCACAAAAATTCAGAGAGTGAGTAAAAACAGTTTTTCACAAGAAAGTCTTTTAGTTTGTTTTTAAAAGATGCAAGTGAAGTGCTGGCTTTTAAATAATCTGGCAATCTGTTATAAATTGTAGGTCCTAAATATTCTATTGATTTGCGGAACATATTGTTACTATGGTGGGGTACTGTTAAACTATTTTTATTTCTGGTGGGACAGACTGATTTGAATATTATTTACATACCCTGTAAATACATACGATGCAATGCCACTATAATCACTCATATTGACAGGAAGAAACTAGCGATTGTATTTCCTTTCTAGAAAAAGTTCCTACGCTTTTATATCGGTATCTAGGAACTGTATACAGTTAATCTTCGTATTCTTTTTATATTTATACTTACTCGTGATTTTGCTGGTCTTCTAATGAGGCTAAATTCAGGAAGATGTCTTATAACACAGGCTTGCTTGAGGATGGAAATTATTATTCCAGGTTGGGTAAATCTCATGAAATTGTAAGTTTGACCCGATAATTAAGTTGTGTAAATACGCTACCCAATTCCAAGATCTTCTTTTGCGATTATGCACATTGGAAGCTTTTTATGGAACGCTTTTTACAAGTGTTTTTGCATGAACCGTACTAAATGTAAACATCTTTCTTCTGAGTTACTTATTAAAATTGCAGTATGAATAGATAACTTTACTGATCTAGATTATGTTTGACCAGCCATGGCCTCTCCAGCATGCTTGTGAAGGATAAAACAGCTGAGTTAGGTATAAACTTGTTCACCTAAGACGGGGATCAGCAAAACACGACGGGTCCTTGATGGAGCAATGAGATTTTAGTTTTTTAATATGTTCATTCCTTACTGCTCAGCTCCGGTGGTCCTGTAGTTCTTGAATTATTGATCGATCGATATATCCTCGATGTTATGGGAAAATGTTACTCACTCAATTACCATGACAACGAACCTGATGATGACTAGCTGCTAAACAAAGTTGTTCGTTTTCCAAGAAGTTCCATACCACCTCAGCAGTGAATATCTAGGTTTTTTAATTGATAACCAACAGATTGCCGTTGTAAAAATGCAATAGTTTTAGAAAAACTTCTTACATTTATATTTTCCTTAATTGTCAAACAAGATTTTAACATCGAAAACCTACTAAACCTAGTAGATGTTTTCAGTTATGATGATTTGTCTCACAAATAAACTAGTAAAACTTCATCATTTACTTGGTTTGTTTTAATACTTTCAACTTTACCAGTCCACAAACGTACTGTATTCCTCCTCGTACATATTACGTTATTTATCTAGAAGTAGGTTTTCTCACATTTCGAAAGCCTTTTGCAGTATTTATTTTCGGTATGTCGGATATTTTTAAATGTGCAAAACTCAGTGTGATTGTGTAACTTGTTTTGACAATGCTATGTTCAAAAAGCTGATTTTAGTACCAAAACGAATTATAAATAGTGTTTTTTCCTTATTGAATAATAATTACTAGACTATGAAATGCTGGTTAATCTTTTAAAAGCTTTCGTGTGCTTCATTTGCATCGTGATGAAAAGTATCATCCAATACTCGTCACGAAAATTCTATGCGATGCGGTGTCTTATATTGTTAAGACCTTGACAATGGCCTTATTTATTTGTATAGTTATTGTTTAGTTTGCCCACAATGACACTCTGCCCTCCAGAGCTGTCTAAGGAATTCAAAATTTTTTCAGTTGATCACTTTGATGTATAAATTAATATTGCAAATCATCAGTCTGCCCACGTTGATGTCCGCCAGATGTTCAGGACCATTATACCAAGTAATAAGAGAATAATATCGGTCCTCTCTGAAAGCTTTGAAAGCATAGTTTCTATATGTTCTTAAGATGAAGTCGGAATGTTGGATGAGGATAACTGCAATGTAAATTACCAAATAACTTATTAAGAGGGTGCCACAAAACATCGAAAGTTTCACGAGTAGAAGGAACCTCTTTCTAAAGATAAATTGATGTTTTTAGGTTTCTTGAAATCTGCTTAGGATTTCAAACATTTTGAAAGTTTGTGTCTGAAACTTCATAAAAGGAACTGAAACTTGTAGTACCGATGAGCACTTACTTGTTCGTTGGAGACCATCGGGTAAAGCGGAAGGAGAGCTAAATGATAAAGCTTGCTAAGTAATGTGTTTTGTGATGTAGCCAGCCAAGTTCAGGTGGTGGATATTGAGGTTGACACTGCAAGGATCACTTAATGACAACTTTGCACAAAGACAATGGTAATTGAGTGAGTAACATTTTCCCATAACATCGAGGATATATCGATCGATCAATAATTCAAGAACTACAGGACCACCGGAGCTGAGCAGTAAGGAATGAACATATTAAAAAACTAAAATCTCATTGCTCCATCAAGGACCCGTCGTGTTTTGCTGATCCCCGTCTTAGGTGAACAAGTTTATACCTAACTTAGCTGTTTTATCCTTCACAAGCATGCTGGAGAGGCCATGGCTGGTCAAACATAATCTAGATCAGTAAAGTTATCTATTCATACTGCAATTTTAATAAGTAACTCAGAAGAAAGATGTTTACATTTAGTACGGTTCATGCAAAAACACTTGTAAAAAGCGTTCCATAAAAAGCTTCCAATGTGCATAATCGCAAAAGAAGATCTTGGAATTGGGTAGCGTATTTACACAACTTAATTATCGGGTCAAACTTACAATTTCACGAGATTTACCCAACCTGGAATAATAATTTCCATCCTCAAGCAAGCCTGTGTTATAAGACATCTTCCTGAATTTAGCCTCATTAGAAGACCAGCAAAATCACGAGTAAGTATAAATATAAAAAGAATACGAAGATTAACTGTATACAGTTCCTAGATACCGATATAAAAGCGTAGGAACTTTTTCTAGAAAGGAAATACAATCGCTAGTTTCTTCCTGTCAATATGAGTGATTATAGTGGCATTGCATCGTATGTATTTACAGGGTATGTAAATAATATTCAAATCAGTCCGTTTTAAACAAAAGACACTACAAACTATGAGCAAAAAATGTTTTCCTACTTATTCTGCTGTTTGTATGTGAAGTAGTTTTCGTATTAACAAATTATTATTATTGTGTTAAATATTTGTAAATGCATTACGAAACAATCTTCAACGATCGAAAATATTATAGATTACCTAGGTTGAACTCCTTAAATAGACGTTAGATTTAGCTATATTTTTGGTCTTGTATTTTCTATTTGTATCTGCATAATTACGGGGTGCCAGAACTCTCTGCAACTTTATAGCTAAAATTTTTTATGGGATAAATAAAAACTTATGTCATAATAGAAATGTAAGTGTTCTGTACTGTTTGTACTATATTACATTTGTCTGTATATGTATGTCGTTAGAATTCGTAACTTGTGAACAGTTCAGGTTATAGCAATGCTAAACATGGATTATTTACGTCTAACTCAGTATTAAAAACATTTTATCTTGATTGGTTTCAAAATGGCGAGAGTGCAAACATTGTAATGTCAACATTCGTAACGTGAAAAATGTTTTAAAAAAAGAATTGATTCAAAAAAGTCATTCCCACTAATATTTTTAGGATTACATGACAAAAATTGATCATCATAACCATGGAGTTTTAGTATTATTTTACATGTAAGTCAATTTTATAAGACTTTGTTAAGGTTGTTCCAAGTAAAGCATGTATCCACTTATACGTTATTCATTTAAATCGCCCCGTTTCAAACCCTCCATCAATTTGAGAAGGGTATTTTTATGTTTACTAAAATTTTAGTACTTAATGTCGAGTTGTAATGAGTAACTTTTTTGCATTATACTTTTCGGTTTGGTGAATTGTGAAAAATAAGAAAATTAAAATTCGTATTATCTTAAAAGCCCTCAAGTTTTTCGCAACTGAGGGCAGCAATCGGAACGAATGTAAAGTGTTAAATAATAAAACAAATGTGTAAAAAGTTGGTTTTAAGTGTAAAATACGCTGTATTACACGTGAAAAATTATAATTACACGTATTAAAGTAGATAGGGTCAACAGTTTACTACAGAGTGGTTCAACAAAAACGCACGATGTTAATTGTAAATCAATCAAAAGGTTTTCAGAGAATTGTTAACATTTGTTGTTATAATAGAAGGATCTATGAAAATTATGTGTGAAACAATGTATCGACCAAATGCTTTACACGGCTTTAGTGGCGTACCTCTATCCGATGGTCGATATTTTCAATGACTGAGACATAATGGAGGTTCAATGTCGTTAATGTGCCGAACTGTCTCATCCTTTAGCTCTTGGATTGTGCTTGGCTTATTGTACACTTTTTCTTTTAAATGTCCGCAAAGAAAGAAGTACAACGGTGTAAATCACATGATTATGGTGGCCAATTAACCACGACGTGAGATAACACGGTCATTGAATTTTTCGCGCAAATGTGCCATTGTTTCGCTGGCAGTGTGTTAACTGCAACAAACATTCACTCTTTGTGAATGCATCGGTGTTTCAACAATCACTTGTGGATTCTCATTTTCCCAAAGGCGGTAATTCTGCTTGTTAACGAATCCACTGAGGTGGAAGTGTGCCTCGTCGCTGAAGATGAATTTTTTTGTAAATTCACTTATGTCTGTTCAACGGAACATTCGACGTACTGACGACGCTTGAAATGGTCAGTAGGCTTCAGCTCTTAAGTCAATTGAACCGTGTAAGCATTTAAATTCAAATCTGTATTCAAAATTTACATCAGTGGTGTTCGTGAGATGTGCAATTGTTGTGCACGACGACGAGTCGAGATGGCGGCACTTCTGCCACACTATCGCGAACAACAGCAATGCTTTCCGCAGAAAGAACTGGGCGGGCAGGCACAGTTGATTCCACATTTCTTAAAGATCAGGTCTACTGAAATTTATGCACAATTCTCCCGATTGTGGACACAGTTGGCCGATTATGTTTATCAAAAAATCTCGAAGTGCACGAAATGCATTTTGATTTGAACGCCCATTTTTTTAAAAAGCTTCAACAATCTTCACACGCTGCTCAATTGTGTACCTTAACATGGTTGAATTTGTCAAACACTGAAACAACAAAATGTAAAATTAAGTTGGGTAAAAATCTTGACGTTAATGTGCGACTCCCAATTAACATCGTCCATTATAGTTGGACCACCCAACAATCTAAATAAAATAAATTTATGAATTAACTGTGCAAGTGTCCTTACTTTTTTGTATTTGTTATACTTGTCATCCATATTGATGCAGCGAGACAGGATGCACTTTATAAAAAGGGAATTTTCCAAATGGCCTTTACTGACGGCATTTTGCCGTTCAAGTAAAGGGTTCTCAATGGAGTGTTGTATGTGAGGTA
This sequence comes from Homalodisca vitripennis, assembly GCF_021130785.1. Classification (NCBI taxonomy): domain Eukaryota; kingdom Metazoa; phylum Arthropoda; class Insecta; order Hemiptera; family Cicadellidae; genus Homalodisca; species Homalodisca vitripennis. Next base: position 71,336,448 of record NC_060215.1, read on the forward strand.
TTCTTTCAGTGACCATCTCTGACTGAAGTTCAGGAATAAGTCTAGGGATCGTGTAGGGATTTTCGATAAACCATTTTTTGGACAACACGAAGTTTTGAACCTGGAGTAGCAAACGAGATTGGGCGGAGTTATGGCGATTGAACTAAATTATCATCGCTGACTTTACCATGAAGTTATAATGATGTCCAGGTTGGCGGCTTGTTGACGCCTTTGTACAAGGATTACCGACCTGATGCAGCCAGGCGGGATGGCGTATGGAGATAAGATTTCATTTATCGACATTTTAAGAGAAGCTTCGAAATAGCTAACCGTCTGATAAAAGGCTTTCTGATAAAATTCCAGTCGGATGTCTTGTGTTGGAAATGAAAGTGATTATATGTAAAATATAAATATTCAGTAACTAATGGATGGCTATGTGCATGTTAAACTGCACATGGTTATATGTAAAGTATGAATATACAGTAACTACTGAGTTGCTATGTCAAATAGTATAAGTCTACATAGTACGACCCGGTCTTGCTCTACACGTTGGTGTATTTGGGGTGATAAATATTTATGATTTCAAAATTGTGTATTCTTTCGCGGGACACATGATAGGTTATCTATTGCTTCTCAATTCAATGGGATGGACAAAAATAAATCATGCTATAACATGGAATTAGTTACCATGCAACAACTCTTCATTTTTTAATCTATATTATATATTAGTGACGTCAAGATATTCAAAAATGCTTCATAGATCCACTGAAATATTATAATATTACTTGGTTACTAAATGGTTATTACAAAATACTCAGCTGATTATCTAATATTAGTTTATAATCAAAGTAATTATAAAAAACGTACCACTTAACAAATATTTAGCGTTACAAATTCACAAAAAAGAGTTATACGAGAACACGAGTAGTTTACAATTTAAGTATATGTATTTACTTACAAAATACACTGAACGAGTATTTACAGTAGTACTCCTGCGTGGAACCAGAAACATTTAGTAGTAACAAATAAAGTAAGTACCGTAAACAATTGGCGTTGTGAGCATCAGGGGGATAATATGAATTATTTACATTGATGGATTTCTAAAACGAGTAACTTGTATGTAACACTGAAAAGATTCGTTTTAGTTATAAAGTAAAGATAAACTATCACCCACTTGAATACGTATATTAGGTTGGATGTAAAATACTAACAAGTTTGTACGAGTTAGGCCGAAAATGAAATAGAAGAGCATGAGCGTATTTAAGGGGAGTGGCTCAAGCCTCAATTTTGATAAACATGCATTAAAATTGCGCCCAGTACTTTGGGGTTAATGGCTTAGCCCCAGAAAGCTCGAAGGATGAGCTTTACATTAAAAAGGTGCGCAACATCATTGCTTACCCTAAATGAAAAGACACTTATAACTCACTAGAAATGTCTAACTTAAAGCGTATGGGCAAAAAAAATAACCCCTTTACGGCCCATTCAGCATTATTGATACTAGATATATGTCAACATTCAACAACAACGATATTCTTTCAATCCCTTATATAAAGTTCTGCATGAGATTAAATATGTATTTCATTCCAAGTGTGTGTGTGTGTGTGTGTGTATATATATATATATATATATATATATATATATATATATATATATATATATATATAAAAAGACAGTTTTTACAAATTACACTTTTTTGTTAGAACCATATACTTATTTAAACGAAGTGCTACGTTTCCTTTTATGCTTGCCTGTTGCATAGATACATTATTTCAATTTCATAATGAAATTACTGTTCTTTTTATGCTTATCTGAATTTCAAACTTAAATTTTTACTGCGTACTATGTCAATTGGAATAATAAAATTGTCAAATAGGCTTGATTTTTTAAATGGGCCTACTGTAACCTAACGAATATTTTTGTTAATGTCAAAAGGTTTTGATCGTGATTGTAGTGTTTATTTGTTTGAAAATGGGGGATTTGATATGAAAAAAGGATTTTACGCATGTTTTTAATCAATAAAGTGTAAAAAGACATTAAAGTGTAAAGTGACGTAAGGATGGGAAATGTACCTAACAATTGCGTTAGATTTGAAATATTATAAGCTATATATTTAGTTAATACTTCCAAGAAGGGAACTTCTCTATCTCCATATAATGGTGATAAACGGATAAAATATTTAAAACGATGGTTTTGTTTTCAAACTAAATTTCCCGTATTTTAGGAAATTATGGCATAGTACATCAATACTTATATTGACATAACGTAGTTAACTTGGATAATTAACCAACCGTGGTTTAAACAGAAATGTAGGCAATAAAGATTTCTCTCAAAATAGAACTTGCCTTGAATCAAGATATCAATAGGTTATAACATAATATATAATTCAATTTAACTTATATCATTGCTAGAGAACAACCAAAGAGCTAAATTAATAATAATATTTTACCCATACTAATTAAAAATAATAGTACATTCGATACTCATATTGTAAAACTGTAGTTTTAACGCACATTTAAAACACATTTTGTACAATTTTATTTTATTATGTTCGTAAATAATTTGAATACTGACGTTTGATTTAAGAAAATGTATTATTGCATTTTCAGTGGATTTAAGAGTCGATACTGGATCTTTAACAATAGAAATTTAGTACAGTTTCCTTGACTATCTGGCAATTAAATAAATATTTTGACAATACGAGATCTAGGTTTATGATTAATAATAGGTTATCCATAGATGAATAACGGCATAAAGGTAACACTAGAATACTTTTATGTCAAAGGGGTCTGATTACTGCAAACGTGGGAACTAAAACTTCAATAGGCAGTTACTAATCCACTTTAGTTGGGTTGTTAAGACTTGAAGAGAGACGAAAGAGTCGAACAATCCAGGTTATGTGTGTAAGCTTAGAGTATTAAACTGCGACGGGTTGACCTACTAATGCTTCTTTTTGTCGATGTATACGTGAAGGGAGGGGGCGTGACCTCGAATTGAAAGAGACAAATATATTTAAATATACAGTTTTTGATGGACAGTTATGATTTTAAATTAAATTACCATAGCACACGATGCAAGTAAAGAAGTTGTACGCTAAAGAGATCGTTATGACTATTATATAACATTGTTACCGATTGTTAATAATAGTACACAAAAAATAACAGTTCAGATTCAAAGGGACTGTTTGTTGGAAAATAATGTACCCAAACAACATATTCAGATCAAGAACAGAAATTACACTTGTGCCCTAAACATTGGAGATGACAAATAACTTATGTTTCTATCTTACAACTACACTCGACATTTACACACTGAACGTTGAAACATTATCTCGGATCTTTAAACTACACAAACACAACACTTCAACTAAAAGCAACATAGGGCAATTAAATACAGAAAAATAAAAGATAGAGAGTGAAGAATAACAAAATTACTAAAAATAAAATAATAATGAAAGAGAGAGAGGAACTTACACTGAATTTGTGAATAACACTTCCACATTTCCCATTGCACATTGCACACTGAACGGGCACGTGAAGTACTTACAGGCTGAGATAAGCTCCTCTGTAGGCAGGCATTCCTTGCCGACGCTGCAGGGGTGGGGAGAGAGATAAAGACAGGGAGAGGGTCGACGAGGGGAGGCTCGAGTTCAAGGTAGCCACTACTCTTCGGAGGCACTTAACTTCACCATAACCTTCGGCGAGGACGGAGGAACGTGGAAGTCTGCCGTTGGAACTGCCGCCGCCACTGCATCTGCCCTCTGTGATCTGAGCGTGTGATGGTAGAAGTCGGCCACCACTAGACGACACGAGGTAGGGAGTAGGGTGTAGGGTGGGCGGCGATGGGTGGTCGAGGGTAGCGGGCGCACGCGCCAATCAACCTAGTGATATCGAATTGTTGAAACCACTGCTTACACACGCATACTGTAGTTGCGAATTCACAAGACCGAGACGAAATGGAATCGTTATTTGCTCTTACAGAAACTGTATACTATTATGCGTCTTAATATTGGAATTCCAATGTTAAGATAAGAAGATCTACGATTAAGTATGACATAACTCATGTTGCAGCTTCATAATTACGACTCACAATATAGTAAAATACACACGTTTATTCCGTTTGGACAAATAAAATACATCCTGCAAACGTGCTGCTGAAATGTTAGTAAAACTACTAGTAATAGATCAAACACTGGCCCTTAGTACTGTGGCGAAACAATGGATAACAATGTTGTAACGTAGCAAAGTTAAATAAAAGTGATTTCTAACTATCCGTATTTGTCACTTGTTAAAGTGTCCAGAAGCCCCAGGCTCTGATGGACAGTACATAGTAATTTGTGTTACACGTTCATTTGGCATCATCCATAGTCCACTTCCTTTTTCAGCGTAGTACTCCAAAAGAGTCAAAGCCCGTTGTTAGCTGCTCCCTGATTTTACACTTTTTCTGTCACCAATTTAACGCTAAAACAATTTTATAGATTATTCTATGTTGTTAAAGAGTACTAGAATCAAATTTACCACGATATCAGCGAAATTATCCGAATCAAACATCTGTCTTATCACTATAAAGATATCGTAATGTAATATAAGGTAACTTGTCAGCCTACAACTCCAACTTGTTCTATAGAAATACATCTATGCAAATATGATATTCCTCTCGGACATTTGTGGTAACACACTCTAGAAATGTATTTTGTTACCTGATAGGCAATATCTCGAGGGATCTTTTGTTCGTCGCTTTCAAAACCGTTCGGTAACTATAAATACTTTCTAATATTGTGCAAGAATCATAAAGATTTTTTTCTTGGTTTGCTTTACTATTTCTGTAGAGTAACAAAGTTATAGAACTGGAGGCGCATGACAGAATTTGTCCGATTATCTTTGTACCCAAACATCTAGATCAGAGGGGTCACATAACAAAAGGTCTAGGCGGGCCTATTATTAAGCCAATTAGAAACGATTCCCCGAGAAGACCAAGCTGTGCGCCGAATGATGTATCTTTTATGAATTGTAAATAGACGTGTATTATAATCTAGGAAGAAGTAAGCGTTAACAGTTACAATGAAAGTTCCAAGTGAGGGCCTACAACTGACTTAGAGGCAATGCTCAGGAGGGGCGACTTGGGCTAATCGGGTGGTTAATGTTTAAACTCTGAACAAGTTTAAAATAAATGCTTTGTAAATTGTGATCTATACGTGGTTTTGAGTTCAAAGTTTTGCTTTTCATAGTGAAAATTATTGGAAGTTAATACCTAAAGTAGCATAGCAAGCGTATCTATTTAGCTTTGAAATATTTTGGTTTACCTGATAATTAATTAAATTGTTAATAGAACGGACAATTTTACATTATATTGGCTCTAATTCGCTATTTTTATAAACAGTGACTGCTAATATGTTGTTTTGAATAACGCAGACAGTTTAACGCCTAATATTTTTTTCGCAGTCACCAATCATACTTCTTTTTATTACACCTTGTAGGCTACATCGATTCAAAATGTTACTATATAAATAAATAATCAAAGTGTTGTGTTAGTTAGTTCGTTTAATAACAGGAACACGATAAAAAGTGACACATTATTGGTATCACCTACTTAGGGCTTAACATTATCTTCAGGCGGTGCAGTCGGTCGTCGATTTTGTTACGAGTAATATTTTAAATTTGATAGTTACAGCCCTTTCAGGTATTTTGTTCGAAGTCTGAGAAAATATCTTATCATTCAATAAGGCATTGTAAATGTTTAAAGTAGCCATTTTGGCATTTCTGCAATTGGGCCATGTTGCAATTAGGCCCACCAAGAAAGAAAAATCTGACTTTTTTTACAGTGAGTATATGAAAAAGGAATCGAGGAACCCATATGCTTTAAAAAAAAACCCTGTTAACATTGACTTAAGGCATATTACATTGCAAAACGTGTAATTTCTTGAGTCCTATTTCCTTTAAAAATGTACATCTCTGAAGTTATATTGCATATAGATAATGTAAAAATAATCATATACTTATCTTCAGCCTTTTTAAACACTGACCTAAATAACAACTTAAAATTCCTATAATTCTTCCACTCAATATAAAACACTTACACTTAATATACTTAAATCTGTATTAATCAGCAGACCAATTAACTCGTAACAGCCTAGTGTAACTCAGGATTACGTACATTTTTACACATATACGAGATGGTGATCTCACTTAAAAATCAGAGCTATTAAGGGTTATTTTCGAAATATTAAAACCAGAGATAGTGCGTTATTGTTTGTCTGCACTTGAGAGGAGGAAAAGAACTATGGACGGCTAGCTATATTAAGGTCCACCTTTACTTTTAGTATTTGTTTACCCTGACATCGAAATAAGTTTATAAACTGCAACAATCACAATGTCTAATGTATTCGAATTATGTTTCTCGAACAATCACCAATAAATGTGTTTAATGTACAAGTCAATACGCACTTTTTATCCTCACAACTGTACTGATCAAGGCGTAAGGTCCTACATTTTAAATGTGTATAACATTATATATGTTTAAATTTGAACAGTCGAGAATCGAATCCCGGATCTACGGATTTTGGATCTCCCTGTACTTAAAAATCCATGAAAATAAATACTATCAAGGATTGATTTAGTAAAGAAACAGTTTGGTTTAATATTTTACGACAACCCATTCCCTCGGAATCTATTTCAGACAACTTTTATGAAACGCCATTTATTTTGTATATGATTTTGTATGTGCGTCTTAATTTAGATAAGACACATTCTGTAATTTTTTACACAACTCATTTATTTTTTAGAAATTAGATACATGGGACATCTAACTTCACTCTTCCGTTTACTGTCAAGGCACAGGCTGATAAATAGTGTTAATATGGAATGTTCGTATATTCTGCAATGTTTCTACTCTCGTTGGATGCTGCTTTTGTTGATATCTTTTGTTCGAAGACTATTTCTTATTCTTTTCCCGGGTAATTACCATTTGAACTGCTGCCATTTCCGACTCGGATGTCCGTTTAGGTCGGGTTTGCGGCATTGTACTCTACTAATAAAAAGACCTTTAATATGCTTACCTATCAACCTATGCTTACATTTAAGCTTTTCTTCTTATCCTTGTGGGCCGTCCTCCTAAGGAATTAGCGGGTCACTGAATATGTGGTAAATTATACTTTTATGTCCAGTTACATTGTATCAACATTTGGTACAACTAAAATATTGGTTACAAATAGCGTATGTAATTTTTTATATATTTATTTATTTACAGGTTTCAATCTTCGTTGCATAAAACAGGATTCTTTCAAATATTTCATTGCAGCATAATAAGAGCTGGCTGTGATTAAACGACCATGACTTTTTCCTCTAAGAACAATGTGCAAGGACCTCAAGCACTTTCACGCTTTTATTGTTTGGTCGTAGCGTTGTGGTAATTAGTTCTTTTTGTAAAATAGATACTTCTTTAACATTTCAATGATGAAATACAAAAATGTTTGAGATTTTTCTGAATAACCTATAAAATATCGAAAAAATTAAAAGGCATTTGGATGCGTATTAATGATATCTTTAAAACTAGACACGTCCCATTATTCTACAACTAAAATTAAGGTCACAAAAGTACATGAGGTTTAACATTGTTCTTAAGAGGCTACAGTCAAGATAACCGCCATTACATTGGGCCACAGATGGTTTAGACAGTTGTCAATGGGGAAAATGCTAAAACACCGTCAGCGCTCACTGCAGAGCGTTGGTGGATGAGAATCTCGCTCAATATTAAAGCCCACCACTCTAGGCATATCTCCACCAAGAGACCGCAGAGGACCTATACTGTGATGTAATGATAACACTCAACGGAGAGTCACAGATCCAAGCTTGTCAACCAGAGGCCATTTTTAAAACAATACTCCGACAAGAATCAGCCATCTCGAGTCCCCTACCCACCTGCACGAACATATTTGGTTGAAGTCTCATGCTCCGATACCCTGCACTGTGAGTTCCCGAATTCACCCCTCTTGATAGGTTTACTGGAAATTGTCCTGGCAAGTGAATAACTCACGTCAAGTAAACATTCACTTATCTGTGCTCAATCCACCTCCGAAAGAAGAATCATATGTTTATATCCACGTATAGTTTTGCACTTTAAAACAATCACGAGATATAAATTTTGCAATGTTTCAATAATAAGATTTGTAGGCTAATCTTGATGCCACATGCATCAGAAAGGAGTACTTGCTGAGGGGGCTTAGATTTACAGAAATATATCCTAAATATTTATGGTGGAAATCTAATAGCAAAATTTGTGGTAGTTTTTAAAAGCTAAGATGATGATTAATAATGTTCGGATTTTGGTGTCTGATTCATTCACCTAAATGATTTCGTTGCACAAATTTCGCGTTGATCAATGATTTAATGTCTTGAATAACTAAAAAAATGTCAGCTCAATACTCAAGCATATAAAAAATTCTGAAATATTAGTCCATCAGCATATTTTTGGGAGAGAATAGCAAAAAAAGAAATATAAGATATCTTTACAACAAATAAATTACAGGATGATATTATAATAGGCTTACACCTGCGAACTTTGGGAATGTCGGTCTATAACAACTTACTCTGTTTTTGTACAATATTGTTTAGTTTACAAATAAAAAGTTAAACTCCCATAAATAATGTTTGACATATACAATGGCTCTGAATAATTAACATTTTAACGTGCGTAAATATAAGGTTCCTACGCAATTTATTTGTAAAAATAATAATTGTTATTATTATCATGAATATTTAAATCGTATGTCATTGAAACCAGCTGTTTACAATTTGCAACAATGTACATTTCTTGTAAGACTGATGACTATTTGAATAAAATTTCTAGAATAATCAAAAAGAAGTGATTTTTGCGGATTTATGACTGCTGATATTAATAGAAATGTCATTACTATTCCTAAAACAGATGTATTCAAACTAATTATGATAATTAGTATCTGTTTATTCATAGTGACAAATCATACAACCAATTTTATATTGGAATAATAATATCATATAATATCAAATGATAACAATAGCCGCATACAATGTTAATATTTATTTCATATAACCTTTATGATGATTTTTATTCATTTTGGCTTCATTTAGTAAATATTTATCATCGTAAATTTTATTATAAAATTAAAAACGTGTTGGAATTATGCTGAAAACAAAAATTTTTGTTCCAACGTAAATACTATTAGAGTTAAACAAAAATTTTGTTTGGATTATAGAGACGAAAACAAATTGCGTAAAGGCCTAATATGCATTGTGTTTTCATACAATTTTTGAAATAAGATAATTTTCTTAATTTTGGGCTCGGACTTCAAATATAATTAGGTATTTGAAAAATTATCGCATTGCGTACCAAAATAACTCTTGATGTATTGTGAAAGATTCACTTTTACAAATTGACAATAATTTGTTATCTTCACAACTCCATCTATTATGACATAACCTTAAGTCATATATTTCATAGTTTTACAACCGCCATTTTAAAATATATAAAATAGTGAATACTAGTTTTCACCAGTGTTTCAGTATAGAGGCCTTTACCTACAGCATTTCGCCTGTTTACGTCTTAAAAACTCGAGAATCGAACTCCAGACCTACAGATTTTGATACACTCTGTACTTAAAAGTCCATGAAAATATTTCCAAACTGTTCTCTAGGGTTGATTTTTGTGGGAAACCAGTTTTGTTTACGGTTCTACGCTAATCCGTTGTCTCGCAATCGATTTGACACCCTTATATGACAAACCCTCTTTAAAGAGAATATTTATAGTATAACAAATTTAGAAACTATAAGATTAATAATTAATATGTGGGTTGAAAAGTAAGGACTGAATCCGCAGCTATTTGAGTGTCCCGTCAACGTCGAAAATCGTACGAGCTCCGACTCCCGGCATGGACAATAAACGACGATACTTGCGTTGTCACTATAGTTAGTTCAAAATGTTTAAAATAATCTATCAGTCCACTAACTGTGAAACAAGTTCGGTGAATCCGTTTTTGATAGCAAGGGACATTTCACAGATAAGTTAAGTGTGTGGCCCCAATAGAATTAGTGACAGAAAAGTGCACGTGGATGAGAGCTCCATAGCTGAGAGCTTTTTATTATTAATTTGATCATTAATGAGGTAAAAACAATCTGTGACGACTCGCAAATTCACAATTTGTAGCATTCGAATTTCTGTTTTTTTGTGTCATGCCAATTTTACTTTGGCAGCACTGTTCTTTTATGCAAGATAAACAGCTGATATTTTATAATCAGACATTATTGTTTAATGACATTTCATGTTATGGAGTGTGATTCGATTGAAGAACGTGTTTTAATTGTTAAAACCGTTTTCAAAAGTGGGGAAAACTACTAACACGATTCGAGCACTGAGAAATGATTTTGGTAAACATAACCGTCCATTACCTGCGGCGATTACAAAACTGATTGATAACTAATATAACAGATGTTGGGTTCAGTGTTAGATGTGCAAAGACCAGTACGTCCTCAGAGTGGCAAATATCGCCGTAACAAACGCATGTGTTCGAGAAAATGCGTTAACCTCAATTTCGCCCAGCAATTAGGCCTTTCCTCCGGTACAACACAGCGCGTTTTGACTTAATATCTGCATTTGCATCCATACAAGATCCAATTATCTCAAGAATTGAAACTGGAAGATCTCAACAGGCGTAAATTGTTAACTGGGTGTTGGGAGAATAATCAGAACGATGACAATTTTGTGAACAAAATCAACTTTTCTGATGAAGCTCATTTTCATCTCAATGGCTATGAAAATAAGCAAAACTGCGGCATTTACTCACAAGATCATGGGACATCATACTCCTGGATTATTTCCTTTGGGGTTACTTGAAGCAGAAGGTTTACCCAAACAGGTTCAACTTGCTTCTGGAGCTGAAGCATGAGATTGGCAGAGTTATCTATCAAATTCCACATTTGAACGAGAAAGTGATGAAAGATTTCATCAAAAGGGTTGAAGTCTGTACGGCTGCACGTCTCTAACAAATGTATCTAAATAAAATATACCAAGTTAAGTATACTACAATGCATATGATTTAATTTTAAAATCGTAACCTCTAACTGAATCACCAATACAATAATAAAGGCAGCCAATGATGAAACGTAAATACAGATTAAGAAGTGTTGCCTTCACTCTAGAATTTATTAATTGCCAATGCCAATGCTAGATCTCAATTTGACATTCAAACACAAATTCTAAATAGATCTTTTGGAGTAGATTGACCATTCAGCACACAGTTCAGGCTCGATGGTGCTATGTAAAGAAGCGCTTCACTACAAATGATGATAAACAAGCAGTTGAAGATGGATAGCAGATTTCTCTGACTTGAGCATACAAAAGATTGGAGAACATTATGATGAATGCCAAATAAAATGTAGATGTAAAGAAGTAAATAATAAAACTGTTTTGAAAAATCTCTAATAATGTTTTTTGTTATAAGAAAACTCACCTTTTTTTAATAAACCTCATATATAAAAAATTATTAGTAGTCAATACCCAGAATACACATTAATGTTTGTAAATGTTGCCTGCAGTAATACCTATAATTAACCCTTGTCTTTTTATATTTAATGATAATTTACAGTACCGTAATAATTAGTAAATCTATGTAACAATGTTCAAAATCAAGTCTATTTTGTAAGTTGGTTTGCTTCATTGATTTTATTAAGTGCTCGATTAACTGTAAATCAGCAAGTTAATAAAATTTACAAATGACAACACATTGTCAATTAAAAAAAGAGTGAAAAGGAATTTGGTGGAGTGGTCCAAGAAATTAGATATCTGCCGAATTACCATACCTTAGCTTAATGCCCCTTTTAATGCTTTTATTTTAAATATTTCTTGAAATTCATTTGTATGTGCTGTACATGTTTATTTGACTACACCTATAGAATGTAGTGGCTTGGGTTGACATTTTAGTAAAAATTCAGTTTTATAATAATTTTTGGTAAAAACAGACACAATAATAAACTGATACAATGGACTACTGAAGAACCTGACAATGTATCGAAAGAGTTATTGAATGGACGGGTGGAGTGCCCTTTGACATTTACATCCCAAAATCAATAGAGTTCTTTCTTTCGATCAAGTTTCAAGTCTCTAGAACCTTTTTATCAAGACAACACCCACACGATTTTAAGAAGCTGTCGGGTCCTTAATAATGAGTAAAACTTCCATTTTACAATTTTAAACTTGTGATGCAAAAGTGTTCAAATTTTTTTTCACAAACTATATAACACAGTGTTATAATTTTCATTAAAAACTGTGATTTTCTGACTGTCAATAGAAATACTTTTTTTTCTTAATGTATTCGTGATCAAGGCTGCGTTATTTGTCTAGTCAGTCAAAGGGTCAGTCTTCTTCCAAATTATGTAGGAAGAAAGGTTACATTGTGGTAGACTTAAACCTGTCAAGTGAGAATGGGTACCATCTTGATACCAGATGATTTCAATAATTCTGTTTTCAATGTACTCAAATCTCATATTTTCATTTCTGAGGACTACCTGTTAGTGAATGACATATTTGGGTCCAGTGATTACTATTTTATATATAACAGGAGCAATACTAGCACTCTATATATTGTAAATGATTCTCCGTATGATTAACATTTTTTTCAATGTTACATCTTTTGACTTTTATCCACAAAATTTCACAATACTCAGTTTTCTGTTGTATTCATCTTCATTTAATTCATGGATAAGCTTTAATTTGTACAGATAAATTTTTTTGCTTTTAGTATTGTTTGAATAGACAATTTACGTACCGAGGGTGCCAAAAATCACAACTTTGCACCTTTTGAAAAGTTGCTATATTTTCAAATCCCCTTTAAAAATATGTTATAACATCACCTGAGGATATTTTAGAAAGATTACAAAATTACCCACGTCTTCCTTAAAATGAGGGGTGGAGGGTAACTTCAAAATTTTAAATGGGATTACCTAACAAGTGATATCTCAAATTAAAGGTTTTAGTGAGAAAAATCTAATGACACCAAGAATTTTGACCACACTGGCCAAAAACTGTCATCATTTGAACGTAGGAGAATAATTTTATTTTCAGTTGGACACTATAAAGGATAGAGTTAACTCGAGACCTCATATTATCACAATTCTTCTTCTTTTATCAAATCATTTGGAATGAATTATCACATGATGGATTTACTGTTAAGATGTTTTACTTATTCCTACAAACTTAATTTTTTTGAAAAAGGTAAAGGATTTAACAGCAACTGAATTTTGTAACACTTAATTTCATAAGTCTTGAGAGTGGTGAAAAGTAGAAGTCTCTAAATTGATTCCATGTTGGATGGACCCAATTGAAACACCCAATTGAAGTTAGAATTATACCTTTGCTCAAATGGTAGGTACACATTCTGGACATAGTAGTGAGAAATTAGTTTTCTTTCGTCATTGGATTTGTTTCATCAAGATCTATAATTTGAAGTATTATTCGACAGATCACTCTATTTTAAGTTTTTTAGTAGCCCCAGCTCAGCCTCTCTTTGGTGAAGATGTGGACTTATTTTTAAAATTTATAAAAAATGTTCTCAGTTAATGTAATAGCATATTTATAAATGAGGAGTTTAAAATTCTCAACTTTTCAAAAGGTAATGAGGGAGGGGGTGTGCTTTACGAATGCCCAATATGTCATGATCTACTGATAATTTTCTCAAAAAGATGTATGTATTTTTATCCTGTTGAAAGCAAAAGAAAGTATAGAACTATTCAACTGTGGATCTAGAACTGACTTTCATTAGGGGCAACCTTGGTTTTATTTACAATTTATTAACAGTAACAGTAGGTTTTGAATTTTGATATAACAAAAAATAAAATATCTCGAAACAAAAATATAGGCCTTATTCACATTTAAAGTGTATACGAGTAGTTCACTAGACTAAGTTAGTTTTTATGGTTACAACACAAGAGAGATTTTGGAGGGGCTCATGACCCCAATGGAATTAATATGGTTTACAGGTTGAACAGCAGATTTAAATTTACTGAACTCAGCTATGTAAGGCAAATAAAATATTCTTTCTAGACCTAAAACACTGGCCTTTATTAACCAAGCAGCAAATCTGATTTTAAATAAGATTTCACCTAGTAAAACTAGTGGAACAAGTACTGGGACCTTATCCCTTCTAAAGCTCTTTATTTGAAGCATCTTTCCTCACAAATGCCTACAATTTTGACCCTATGTTGAAAAAAGCCCACATCACAAAATTCCTATTCCAATCCACTAAAGGATCACTTATAACACAGTTTATTTGCCATTTATACTATTTAGCCCATGTCTATGTAGTTCACAAATTTGCTGCTAGATTGTGCTGACATTTACTTATTTTGAATTGCTATGAATACCAATATTTTCTCAGCCATTTTTGTTTACCTTGTGATTGTTTACATACACTGATATGGCATCAAGCTCCCATGAGAGTGATGATACACAGCACTGACAGTGGTATTTTTAGTGATGGAGAAAAGTTTGAGCCTTTAAATCATACCGGAGGTAGTAAGAATAGTAAAGAAAATGAAAATGGCGAAGGGGAAGATACTGAGGTTATCTTATTTTTTCATCCAAAAATACAGATCAAGGTTACTTTGGGTCTAATAATAGAAAACTCAGGATTTCCTAACAAGGTATTGCACAAGAAATAATGTTCCCAAACATCAACTGCCCTTAAAGGAAAATAGCTTCTGACAAATGGATGAAAAACTCAAAAGGATGATTTAGAAAGTAATTTAATTGAAGCCCAAAACTAGACGTTGATACACGAAATCCATGTTACCAGAAAGAAACTGTGCAAACACACAACCTATTACATAATGTGTAACACAAGAACCTGATATTATTCATAATTTTATTTTGTGACAATTTTTTAATTGAGTTTCCAAAATTTTAGGACATAACATTTAATTAGTGAGATAGACTATTTAAAAAGGACATCTGAACCCAGCAGTATCAATTCTATATGTGGAATACACAACTTCAAAGGTCAATACAACAGAGCATCAATAATTGGGCCTGGCAAACACCCGTAAAATCACCTTGTACTAAAACCATTTTTTAAACCAAAAAGTTATTTATTTCCACATTGTATTTCTTAGCTATGGAATAAATACGTTGCAACCTTAGTTTGACATAAACTTTTTTGAACAAAAGCAGTAAAAATCAAGCCATCAACATTTGGATTAAATTGCAAATCCTTGTCTGCAAAATACTGAATCACTACAATGGGTGAGCTGGCCTGAATGAATATGAGTACCGTCTCAATTATCGTGTTTTTCCAGTGCCCACTCTGTTTCAGTTGAATAAAACGCACAGGCTCGCCTCCAACTATGAGTGAGCTGTCATGTTGTGAGTTTGTGAGTGCTTACTCCAGTTTCTAGGTGAATACAGTTGAGAGTCACAATACACAATGGAGAGATACACAATGGAGAGCATACTCACTGATTAGCGAGTTAGCACCCTGTACCAGACTCACCACAGTCGAGAGTGTTCTCGCTTTAGTTGTAATAGATTTTAGTTGCACGATTTATACTTAGTGCATTGGCGCAAATTTAACAAAGTAAGCAGAAATGCACAAAAAGAGGATTACCGAGATTGCCTCCATTTGGAAGTCAAATTGCAGCCTTTGGAAATCAACCTAAATGGAGTAAACTATCTCAAGACCTTTTAATTTTGTTTTTATAAAGATACAATAAAAGATATTATTTCATATTTCTTGAAAAGCTCCATAGTTTTATAGTTTTTATAATAAAACAAGAAATGTAATGTGGTTTTTAGATGAAAAGTTTCTGTAAATATTTAAGTATCCAAGTAATTAAGAAATGATCAGATAAAATTTACAGAATATGATATCACATTTTAAATGGAAGTATTTAATGGAAACGTCAACATAATATTTGTGTGACACCTACCTTTAACATGTTCAGGACAACGGGTAATTTCCGGAAATTTTTATATGCTGTTGAATTTTCAATAATAATGGCAAAAACCGTAATATTTTCATGTTAATCAACCAAGTATAACAAAATCAAAATTATGTAAGCTTTGCAATTTTGCATAAAAAGATTATTTGGAAAATGTTTTTGCAATGTTTCTCCATGTACCCCAAGGTATACCTAAAAAATATATTAATCCAATCGAGAAAGTGTTGTGCTGGTGGTGCATTAGGTGACAGTCCGCTGGGGCTCCTTTTCAGACCTGAATGCTCCTTGGATTGTGAGAACACACTTGCATTTTGTAATTTTACATGAATGGGCACTCACCTTCTAAACCAAAACTTTATTCAACCGAAATTAAGATCTGACTCAGCTTTATTCAACTCACCTAATGACAACGTGATGTACGGTTGCCTGACTAGTTCGTGAGGGAAGGGGTTCTTTATGTCCTAGTCCTACCTACTACCATCTGGTAAACACTCATAAAGGGGATATAAACTGTTACAATGTGATAACTGTTACACGTTCTGTTTGTTCTATTCTTCATTTATGATGGAAATTGGATAATTAATAACTTTGTTCAACCATCTTTTGTACTGTAATAAAATTCTCCTGTTCTTTACTGCAGAAACACTTTACTGCTGTTCTTTAGTGGAGAAAAACTTAAAATAGTATTGTTTTAAGTTTGCTGTCGAGTAATTTAAATCAGCCCACATTTATTAGTGATAGTGTGAAGAAAACCTGATATTTATATCTGTAATAATGGTTTGTTAATTACACTGGTTGTTTATTGATTTAATGCTTTTTCATCTCAATGTATTAAACTTGAAATTTATATTTTTATGATGGCATTCCGGATTTTCAACAAATCTAATGATTGACATATGGACAATTGACATACTAAATACTGTACTATCATTGTACTAATATCCCAAATTTATGTCACTATTCTATAAATTCAGTTTCAAGTTATAACTTGTTGGAGAACAGTTGCAGTCAACTATTAGGTAAAGTGGTTTCACTACATACCACTTGAACTGAACTTGGTTAGCGATATTGTGGTGTGACTTGCTAATCTTGTTATAAAAGCAATAATAATAACAACCCAAATTTTTTCTCAAACAATATAATCAAAATCTGGCAAAATTGATTAATCAAACACCTTTGCATCGATTTTTTTCACAAAAGTATTGGTGGTAAATACTCAACCATGATATGAGTGGTTGGATATGGATGGTTGGATATGAGTGGTACATTTCCGTCAAAGTAACAGGCCGGAAGTGCGATGATGCGACTGAGTGGTAGTGGCCATGATGCAAGCTGTGTTTTTGAGTGTAAATTTCATTCAGTCACTGACATGGAGGTCCAGACGAATTTTGAAAAGACATGTGTTAGGTAGGTTCCACATGCCTAAAATGTATGGTGTTCATCGTATAAACAGGCTTTGAGTTTGGTTTGGTACATTTTATCATTTGTTTGCTGGTTTGAGAAGTAATGCAATCTGGTTTTTGAGTACACCAGGATGTTAATTGAAATTTTTTACCAGACCTGATAAGGAACCTTTTGGAGAGTTAAAGAGTGGGTTTATGGCAGTAAGTGCACCCTAGGAGGGCTAGGTGAATGCACAGAAATAACAAAATAAACAGAGTACTGAATGGCAGGAGATAATTTTAATGTTTGGAGTTGGTGGCACAATTTAGTACTGTCCTGTCACTCACGTCTGCATGCTGTCACGTTTGCCAGTGTCGCATATTCTGTGTATCGACAATACAAACATTAAAGCGTCGTCACTCAGG
Organism: Homalodisca vitripennis; assembly: GCF_021130785.1. Classification (NCBI taxonomy): domain Eukaryota; kingdom Metazoa; phylum Arthropoda; class Insecta; order Hemiptera; family Cicadellidae; genus Homalodisca; species Homalodisca vitripennis. The sequence continues at coordinate 71,354,191 of NC_060215.1, forward strand.
CGCACTATCACTCACCACTTGTATCACGGCCAAGACCTAATAAATTGGTGTAGCACTGTTATAAATATTACAAAACATTTATCAACCATAGTGGAAAAAAAAAATAACTAAAGACAACCTAAAAAAACCTACAGTTGATTATATAGATAAAAATAGTTAACATTCATGTGAAAGCTTTTTTGCTTATGCTTTGCAATCATTGCCACTGCAGGGGCATAGCTAAGTGGTATATTGAGATGCATTCACGTTTTTTAGTTAAATAGTCAAAACCTATGTTAACAATTGATACCTCTGGATCCCTTTATACAGTAAAGAGTGCTCGGTAATTTAGGGATTTCCCAATATTTTCCCCAATGTAGTACAAAAAGTTAGTATACCAACCAGAAAATATTTTTCTGGGTATGCCAATGATGATAACTACATATACATTTCATGTTTGCAGCCAAACGTACTAAACTGTTCCAACCCAGTTGTCCAATAACGGTTAAAAATTGCTGTATTTATCAAAATGTTTCAGTTGCAACTATTAAAGGAAAGCAAGTGTTACAATACGATTCAATACAGAGGGTTGAAGTCCAAGAGAAAACTCCCTCACCATGACAGTAAGGATCTGTTGTGACATAACCATGAAAGGATAGTAGCATTTAGGGCATTTACACAATCATTACAAAAACGATGGCAAGTGTCAGAAATTCTAATATCTTTTCAAATCATCCATTGTCAATAACATATTTCAAACAAAGCATAACCCTGAAATATAGGCAGCCCAAGTCATCTTAAGGCTTTTAATAATCCCCAAGAAGTTCTAGGGAGCTAAAAATTCCACTTCAGCAGGTTTACAGAATGGCTTGTAAAGGTGTTTCCTTCTATTCAGAGTGATAGCTTCACCAATGATATGTGTGTCAGTCACCTTGAACTCCATACTTAATTAAAAATGTCAGATTCAGAGATATCCATCTTACATATGTGGTATATATTGGTGAGCAATATCTAGTCAATAAATCAGAGACTACAATCATTTAGTCCAAGAATTGCTTTCCTGTCAGTCGATTAAGGGTATATGACAGTTTTCACCAGTCTCAGACCTGGGAGGTTATTCCAGTAGAGAGAAAAGTAATGGTAGATAGTCCCAAACCAATTTAGACATCAAGGTACAGATGCTGAGAGATTTCAAAGCAACTTGCCTGTTGTTAGGATGTAGATCTTAACCCATGTCAGTTACCTTGATAAATTGACTCTTACATAAAGATCACCAAATGAAGTGTCCCATAATTTCATTGATTACAGGTAGGATATAACTTTTTAAATTGTTCAGTACTCATTGTATTTGTTTTTTTATCATCTAATATACTTATACAATAACTGCATTTAAGAAACTTGGATGAGAAATTACAGAGGAATTAATCATCAACTTATAAAAATTATTCAAATTGTGTCCACTATATAACTCACACTTAATACTATTGTGAAACTTGAAAATTAAATAATAATAGTGGATTAAAGGCTAACTTGAAAAACTCATATTTGAAAGTTTTTTTGCAATAAAGAGTTTGACTAGATCGTCGGACAATGAAATTAAAAGTTTGGCTTCACCAACTAGATCTTCTTTACATGGCTTCTTGGTGTTTCTGAATCACATTTCATTCCAATAAATAACTATAAGGTTGGAGGAAGATTTTTACTTGAGAATTGTTTGAGAAAATCACACTTAAAAACCTTAATCGTATGAAATGCTTGAGTTTCAAATTTAAGATTTTAAAAATTAATCACTCTAGTGGTATATGAATAAAAAAAAATATTTGTTGCTTTAATATACGAACAGTATATAAGAAATATTGGATAGTTTAAAATCATTTTACAGGTCAGTAATGGGTGCTACGAATAACATTAGCCACTGTGAGTCTCAAATCTGAATTTTTATTTGATACAAAAGTACAAAAAATATGTAGTAAGTGCAATCCAATGGCTGATATAGTGAGTATTACTCCATTTCTGGAAAGCCTGGGGGAAAGGAGCAGGAGTGGAGCTGGTGGTGTCAACAATACAGCCGAGGTAGGCCAAATGAAAGACTGCTAGTGCAGACCATAACCAGTTAACCATAGCGACTGGGAGCAGACTAGAAGAGTGTTTGTGGCGCATACAGTGTGCAGGGCAAGGACGTGCAGTCACACACGCATCAAGCAACACTGACAGCTTGTATCGAACACTGTACTCGACATAGGTGTATACACCTAGGGACATGAGGATGGCTGCCAATGGGTAATTGAGGCCGTGGAGCAGAGAACTGACTGTGTATGTTGCTAGCACTGCTACCAATCCCCCATACTTGCTACTTGTACGGAACACATCTGAAAATATTTGCAATGTTGTTTCAAATGCAAAAATACACAAACAAATCTAGAATTATGATTATATTTTTTCATTTAACCTGTAAGTTAGTGAATACTTTTGGAATACATACAGGGTTTTCCCATAACGTGTAAAGTAATGAGACTTTATTGATCAAAATTTTTAGGGAACACTTTGTCCTAAAAGAACCTTTGCACCTTCCTTAGTTGTATTTACCCCTCAAATCAGAGGTTTCTGATAAAACCAATAAGTTTTGTGAGCTTCAGTTCTTTAATACCATTTGGGCTCAAGAGATGAGTCCCTAGTAACAGTTCAGCCATCGATCTATTGATACAATTGGTACATATTGTTTCCAAATCTTGAGCATTGATGTGATTCCGTTGCTGCAAAGGCTCCCTAGAAGTCAGCTTCCATAACTGCTTTCAGAGACTCTGTGATGGTCCATCACCATTAGGTGGTGGTAACATCTTGTAATTTTGTAATGTGACCTTTAAAACTTATTTTGAGCTTCGTTGAAAGTCTGCCAGGGTCACATCACAGCTTTTCAGTAGATGAAAAGCTACAAGTATGATGATTTAAGTTGCAACTCCTGTCCAGGTCAGGTGGTCCACATTGAAGGTGGTGTATATTGAGGCATTGTCTTCCAGCTGTGGCTCTGAGCAGATGTGGAAGGACATCTTTGTAGAAAATGGCATTGATTGTTCGTTCCGAAGATATAACTTCTTTATGGACCACTCACGCTTGCCAAACATGACAGAACAAACTGGAACACTTACACTTCATCACATGTTATTACATTAGTCTGATTCACTTTCTAATTGCTCCATCAGCTCACGGGAAACATCAACTCATGTTCTTTTGCTAAGCGTAGCCCAGGTATGTTGCTTAGCTCAGAAAACCCACCACAAATCACCTTGCAAGGAAGCACGCTGTTAGTGAATGAAGTTGTACGTGGTAAGGTGGTACAATCAATTTTGGGCTTGGAAAACTTGTTTATGTTAAATTCATAGTCCATTAAGAAATGTTTCCTGAACACGGAAAAGTACACATTTTTTTTGTATCACACCATGTCTAATTAACTGCTGGTATTGTTTAAAGTAGGCCCTTTTGTAATCAGACCCAATTAAAAACAGGTGAAGATAAATATTTGAAATTTGTTAAGTATTTACATGAGTTATAACTTCAAAGAGTGACACATTTTTTTATTCATTTATGGCTTAATTAAATTTATGTAATTCAAAATAATTTAAAAAAAGTTGTTAGATATTATTTAACACAGTTACATATTTTTATGAATAAAAAAGTCACTCCCTAACACTACAACTCATGTACATGTTTTAAACCTCACATTTTAATCTTCAGTCGTTTATATTTGGACTTAATCACAAAATACTTAAATTTCATATTTAAATGCCAGTAATTCCTCGTGGAGTGATCATAAAAATGTTCTACTCTTTCTGAATTCAAGGAAGTTATCTTAAATAGATATAACTTTAAGATAAACAAATATTTTACAAACCCAAAATCGACAGCACCACCTCAATGTATGAACAAATCCTGAGTATACATGTATTCTAAAGTTCGTTAACTGATTTTGGAGTTAAATTGTATATTGTTGAAATCATCTTATGCTTCAACAATACTTAGCATTTTAGTTAACCCTTGCAGTACCTTAAGCATGAGGGGTGACCATGCTTTAAACGTTGTAAGCACATATAAGTGCAAACGATTGTTTGCCTTGTTTTGTGATGGTAGTTCTGAGTTAGTTAACTAGAGTGTGCGGGAAGTATGTTTCAGTAGTGAAGAGATGCTGCATATCATGTGACCGCCTCTATGCTTATTAATGCTAGACCGGTTTTTGTCTCACATGTGGTAATTTGTTAGTACCCCCTCAACGCTGCAAGCTACTGCCGTGCCGAGAATTAAAGATTTGTGGGCAAATGAAAAAATTACATGCAGTTTCTTTTTCTTTTTGTTACATAGTAAAACAAAATAAATCAAATAGGCACTGAGAAAATATAATTTTCATTTTTGATAAATAATGGGTGTTTATCCAAAGTTTGGTAGCAACTATACCTGTATAGTGCCTTAAGGGTTAAACTGATGTTAAATTTATTAACAATGTTTGTGTATCACAAAAACAAACACAAATTGAATGATCTTTTGAACTCAATAATCTTTTTTTACATATATTAACCCTTAGGGATCAGCATTAAATTCATATGATTGGTCACTCATATCGCCTGGCCACAATGGTGGCCATGGCTGTTCTCTGCCTCAGGTCGGTCAGGTCGTTGATTTATGACCACGTCCTGTCCCTCAGCTCAGTGGGCCACAGCGTGACCCTCACTGTTTTGCCGTTCGGCTCGTCAGGCCACTAAGTGTGGTCCACAATATTGTTCAGTTATAAAATTCAATCCTTATCCAGTTGTGGTTGGAAAGTGCTGTAGTCTCTTGGCCAAATAAGTAAATAAATCATATTTCTCTATTTGCAGCAAATAACATGGTAAACATTGTTCAGAATTATTTTTTATCTGACTGTCAGGGAAACTAGTTTATATTCTGTTGATACTAGAGACTTTATTGAGACAGACTGTATTTTTTCTTCTGCAAATAAAAAGCAGATCAACATGTAACTTAAATTACATATTACTTGGTTCGTTAATATATTATTATTAACTTTATCGATGAGTTATTTATTATAATAACTCATCGATAAAGTTTTAATTTTAAAGCTAATACACTTTGTAAATTATTTGAGAATTCCATTTAAGTATCAGTCATTTAAAGAGCCAAAGGTCAAATACTGCCAATTAAATCCAAGTAAAAGTTACGTAAATCGCCGGGCATTATGTGTGGCCCGGTGAGCTGAGAGGACCACAACCTGATACTAAATCCAAACTAAGTAAGAGATAAGTTTTGGCTACATTTGATCACAAAGGGTTAAGACATTTCAATATGAGTGACAGTGGACATTAACGCAAATGTAAATGTCCTGTGATGTTTTTTGTTACTTGTTCTGGATCATCATAGTTTTCAATTCTACACTTTCATTTTTTAGTAATGTTTATACTGTCATTTTAAACTGGTCTCAGAAACTAGATTCATACCACAAATTTAGACTTTTTTTTTGCTGTATGTATAAGTTACTGACTGGGTTTAAACAAGGTATATTACATAGTAAGCACTCTGTTTATACATGAAACAATAAATAATAAATATTGGAATAAGATCATACTGAAAGAAAACTCTGGAGTGTTGTGAAAATATTACCCGAGATAAATATTGTACTACGGCCGAGCAATTAGAGAAATTAGTTTGCAGTTATAATTATATTATACCATTCAATAATTTTCTAATTACTGTGTGGTATATTGGAACATTTCCTTTTTAGGTATTAATACAAGACCATCATTTGTTTTTAAAGATTTATTGATTTGAACTAAAAAATAATCCACTGACTTGGCTTGATGGTAGTCCAATTTTTACAAACATTGTAAAGTCTTCACCCAGCCCAACAGCGCTCTGTTAGGTGGCGATTTCGATAACCAATACATTTTGTGGTTCAGCCAATTTATATAAAACCATGCAGTTAATTTTTTTCAAATCAGGTTTAAATTACTTCTTTTTATACTTCAACTTTGTAACGGCACTGTTGTTATCAAATTTAACAAACTAAGTTAACACGCCATTACAAGTCATCTTCTATGTGCATGAGAAATGATCGTCTGCCTACGTAAGTTGGGGCTTGCTGACGTACCTGTGGAGGACTTACTGAGAGATTTACAGGACAATCCACTGTGAGGTTTGAAGTTGAAATTAAACTATAAAAATACCTTTTCACACTTATAAGCAACCATCATATGCCTAAATATTAACATCAATATTCAAGGTAAAGAACAATATTCAGCCAATTATTCCTATTGGCTATTGCCGATTTAACTTTTATTTATGTGACTGACAGTTAATTTTTAATAATTTGAAACAATGCCTCATTTAAAATTAGATACCCTTTTACCTTTTAGATATCCCCTAATTTTTGAACCCCACCAAAACTAGCGTGACTAACGATTTCAAGTAAAACTGGGTTGTGTGCAATACAATTCAAATCGGCTCTCCACTTCTTATTTTCCCCACCAGCTGCAGAGTAAGGTATTTCTGTATTTTATGACCATATGAAAGAAAAATGGAGAGTTCAACAGAACAAAGAATAGTTATGAAAGACTATAGTCCCTTATAGGTTGTGGATGCGTTGTTGGAAAGTTGTTTTGTGATCTTGTGCAAATTAAAATGGATTGTTCAGCAGAATCAAGGATGGCTCTGAAAGACTAGTCGAAGGTTGGTTGCAGATCTATTGTAAGAAAGTAAGAAAGTTGTTTTGTAACCTTGTGCAAGTCAACATGGAAGTGTTCAGCAGAACACAGGATGGCTATGAAAGACTATAGTCTCCAATGGGTAACGGATATGTTGTTCAGTACGTTTGTTCTATAGGATGCAAGGTTCGTACTTGCTCCAGTTATCCTAGACCCTCAGGTAATGCTTGAGTCTTTTTATGTACTACTTGGTTTACTAGTAACCATGACTTTTACGAGTTCAGTTAGTTTTTAATTTTTGTGCATGTTTAACTTTATGCTTTGAGGTTTTTTGACAACTAAAGATGAGGACAGATTCAAATCCTTGAACTATGAATCCTATTATTGTAACATTAACAATTGCAAATGTTTGAAAACCTGTTATTCTTTCAAATTATTCATTGTCAATAGTAAACTTTAAACAAATAACTAAATTACAATTTAAATGTGTAAAAACAAAATATAGTATAAGCACGCAATAGAAATGTAGCGTAAACTACCGCTTTACACTGATGACTGAGACTGACTACAGCTATAAGAAGCAGTTTGTATCAGGCCACAAAGACATGTTTCCTCCCCTTCCCGAAGATAATAAAGGACTCTCCTTGCCCATGTATAATACAGAATTGTGATCTGATCAGCAAACCTTGCTTCACATAGCTTTACTTGATGCGCACTACACTGTAACTTAACACACGTTCTTTAAAATCTGCTGAAGTGTGAGATTATTTATATTTAATAAGTAATTTTTCTAGGATGTTCAATGGTCTTGTGCTCTTATGGACAGGAGCCACTATTGGTTATTTTAAATGGGAGTAAAAAACTAAAATGTGGTCTATATTACAGTTTTAAAGGCTCCACTGAAAAAAAAACAAGTACATAAGTTCTTAAAAAAAAAGATAAAATTCGTAAACTTACAAAGTTTGAGCCACTTGTGCATGTATTTGTTCCAGTAGATGACCACTTGAACGAGAGAGTGTGGCAGTTCAATGTGTTGAGGCTCTGAGACATTAAGGTGCCACTGTCCGTTAGACTGGGCACCGAATCCGCTCAGAACAGCTGCAGTTTCCGAGAGATAAGAGACGAAATAGTGGCTCGTTCTGAACTGCAGTGCATCTCGGTACATTCCCCACCACCTGTCAAGTTCAGAATACATTATACTCCACCTCAGAAAAACATTAATTAACGCATATTCACCAAAAAGGAGAACTACATATCAGAAATTTTATATGAGTGTCATTTGGAAAGCAAAACCTTTCAACCTGAAGAGTCACATACTGCTCATCGTTATCAGTCAATGACTGTAATGCTTTTCCAATTTAGCTTGATGCTAACATTGATCTGCTAAAAATGTTTACAAATTCATTTACATTTCTGTTGTGGGGCATTAAAATGTCCAAAATAATAACGTTATATATCATACACAGTGTCAATGATTTTTATTATAATAAATGTCCAGATTTACAGGAAGATAGCCAAGATTTACAGTTATGTCTACATTTTAGTTTGAAATTCATGCAGTATTTTCAATGGAGGATGAACATCATAGACAAATGTAAAAAAGAAAACAAAAACTTTGAGAAAATCAACATTTTATATGCTAGATAGTTTGTATTCATTCATCCTTAAATTTCACATAATTCAAATTCAAATTCAAATGACTTTATTTGTATTATATATACAAAAGGGCGAATTTAGGGCCATAAGGCCCTGTCTTACAATTAACCCTAATATAATAATATAGAACTTAAGTCAAATACAACTACTACTGTACATTTAAAATAAAACAAAATTATATAATAAAGGTATCTTTAAGAATTTAGTATAAATACATTCATACAAAAAATTCATACACACATTCACTAGCACCCTATCCGTCCTCCAAAACCTACCCCAACTAACCCGTCGCTGACATCGTTTCTAGCAATTTAGCTTTCAGTAAGGCTGCAAACCGATTTCGACTCCCTACTGACTTAATATGGTTAGGAAGGGAATTCCAAGCTCGACAAGCAGTAACGACAAATGATTTGTTGTTTGTTGTTTGTGTGTTGTGTGTTGTGATTTGTGATAATGTTCTTATTGAAATAATTATTGTGGCCAAAAAGAGGTTTTCTTCAATATTCTTCAAATTCTAACGAATAAAGCTGCACTGACTTTTTTCATTTGCTACATATAAGATGGTACAATCAGTGTTCATTTGGGTTAACATGTTTTAATTTTTTGTTCATTTACAACATGTTAATTAACAGGTTGTTTTGTATTTAACCTGATTCCTCTCCTGGAAAAATACAAAATATTTTCATAATTCAACACGTAATTGTAGGTACTGCATTTCAAGTACCATTTGTGGAAATTAAAAACAGCCCATCCAAAAACTGATTGCATCAAATTTAATGGTGAAGAGGTTTCATGAACCACATGTTTACTGGCAATAAAGCATGGGTCTTAGAAACTTCCCAAAATATCTTTAACGAATAGAAAGGCATCATCTCATATTCAGAAAGTAGATTTCACCACTACACACCTCACAATATATCATACACGGCCAACTGAACAAAATGGTATATACATCTTCCTCAAATGTTGTTGATAGTCTGAAACAGTCCTAACACAATTGATAGTCTGAAATTTCCTGCATTATATGCACTTTTGCAGAGCCAACACTTGTGAGTAACAAACGACAATGAACTGATACTTGACGATGAAAAAAGTAAAAATAGTAATTTAGTGGCCTAGCAAACCTATTTTTTAAATACAGGAATTTAGTTAGAGTGTTTGGTGTTTTTTGTTTTATTTTATTTTCATGCCCCAATACAGTGTTAACCAGTTACATTAAAGCAGTTAATAATTACATAAAAATGTCCAAAATGGAAAAATGTTCACTTCTAAATTGATTTTCATTAGTAAAAATGCTAATAGGTAGAAATAACAGCAATGTCAATTATTAAGAGCACAAAATACATTCAAAGAGTACTTTACATCTAAACAATAAACACAAAATGGAACTAGTTTCAATTGTATAAAGGCAATAAGATACGAAAGTATTGTATTAATAATATTTGACAAAAAATTAATGGAAAGAAGGAACTATGTGAACTATACTGAATCTATGATAGCAATTAATAACTATATACTATCACAATAAACAAATATTAAATTATAAACAACAATATAATACCACAATAAATAAAAAATTTCAATGCATGACCCACTATTGACTAATAAGTTGTAACATCTCATCACTTGACAGAGGCGAGGAGGCGTGAGCAGCTCTAGAGGAATAGGGGAGAGAGAAGCCAGGAGAGCTTGTTCCTGCTGTTAAAATTAGGTATACGAGATGTTAAGATGGCCAGAATAACAGAATCAACCACCAGACCATGCAGCTTATATAAAAATGTTGCATTCATAATTGTTTTCATCTTGTCAAGCCTTAAGTCGGGGCGCACGTTGAGCTGTGCGACACAGGTGTGTAGGGCAGAACAGGGCAGGGCAGAAACGTGTCGCACAGTTTAATAACGCATATTGGGAGACAGTCTCGTTCTGCAGTTCGACGCAGGTGGACGTACTTTGGTGTTTTGTGTTTGTGACAATGTTTTCAAGATTCCTTGATTTAAGCTCAGAATCAGATTCTGATAATGAGTTTGATTCATTTTTACTGCTGCTGTACATTAGGTCGAGGAGGACAAAGGGAGTGAAAAGTGCTTACTTGAAAAAAAGGAACACACATGGAGCATTTGCAATGACAAAATAACTATTATACCAGAACAGTTTAAAAACTTTTGTCGTCTTAGCAGAGAAGAGTTTGAAGAAGTACATCGGTTGATTAGGTCGTTAATAGCCTCAGACGGATGTAACGCCCAAAAGCCCGTGGGAACTGGAGAAAAACTCACAGTTTTTTTAAGGTATGTTTAAAGTTTATTAATACAATTTTTCAACAGAACAATCTGAAATAACCAACTTAAAAAGACTTATTTAACATGACATTTTTTATGGTTAGTAAATGACGTGTAATACTGACAAAATTTTGAAGTAAAAACAAAACTTGCTCTTTACATAGAATTTAAATTACACTAAAGTTAACCTTATTACTGTAATTAGTTGAAACTGGTAGTTTCCATTGATGAGTTAGAGGTGGTACTTGGAGACGTAGCTTGTGACCACCACCAGTTGAGCTGTTGGTCATTTCCTGGCTGAGGCTGACTATTGTGTCCACTAAGAATATAAGACTGTTGTTGGGGCGCTGGTGGAGCAATCGGGTTTGACTGGATGTTGAGTAAACGTGCTTCTTGAGAAACCGCAGAAAAAACGTTACTTCTTACGATGTGTTGTGAAGAAGGAGGCATTTTTTTTTGTCAACTCATACATTGACATAAAAAACAAGTAAAGATCATCGTTTGGCAGAGCGATTTTTGCTGCCATTGCTTTCCTTTCCTGATCCCGTTGTCTTTGTTCACGCAGTTCAAACGCCATAACAATTAAACTGTCGATTTCTCCTTTTTTCATTCTCCTGGGTTTCTTTGCCGATGGTGGTTTTTCCGATGGCGCGTTTGTAGGCTTATTGGTTGAAGATGGTGGTTTTACCAATGGCACGTTTGTAGGCTCATTAGTTATAGTAGCTTCTCCCACATCAGCTTTGTTTTGTCTTAGGAGACCATCAAATTCGCCAACAACCTGTTCATCGGGGTTGTCTACAGCCTCCTCATCCAGTAGTTGTTCTGTCAATTCCTCAACCTCAGCATTGTTGTCGTCGCTGGTGAAATTTGTTCCACGATTTTCATTTACCATGTACTGCAATAACAATTCCATTTGGGCTTCGAACTTCCATGGTTTGATGTCTGTTGCTGCTGCACCACTTTTATTCATATGCTTATGGCGTCGCAGAGCATCTCTGTGGTTGTTTCTCAGCTTCTTCCAGGCAGATTTGGCGTCTTCTCCGGAATCTGAAAATAAACGATAGCTTCAGTTGGTACAGGGGTTGATCAATACAAATGAAATAAAGTAGTACAACTCAATATATTTAATTTTAATTTAGAACACAAGCATTGTTTCCTATAAAAAATAAACAATTTTGTAACTTCTATGATTTTCTTACATAATTATAAAAATATATTCAGTTATGGGATAGTGGTAATTTATTAATTTAATTGGTGAAACTAAAACATAAGTTATCTTCACTAATATGCATTATTTTATTGTTGCCTAAGTAGTTTTAAAAATGCTACACACTTATTTCGATGTTATATTGTTTAATTCAAATAAAAAAACTTTAAACAATTTTAAATACGAAGTTTAATTGTTTTAAAATTGACATAAAATGGGATTTTTTGTTTGTTTTAGGTATCTGGTCTCTGGGGATAGTTATAAAAAATTGGGCTACTCTTTTCGCATGGGAGACAGAACAGTAGCTAAGATTGTGAGTGAGGTTTCGGTCGCAATATAGAAAGCTATGCAGCAGATTTATTTACCACAGCCAACAGAAGACATGTGGAAGTCGATCTCAAATGACTTTGATTCAAGGTGGAATTTTCCACATTGTGTAGGAGCAATAGATGGCAAGCATGTCGGTATTAAGAAGCCTAATCAATCTGGATCATCATACTTCAACTACAAACACGACTTCTCCATTGTATTATTGTCAGCTGTAGATGCAAACAAAAAGTTTACTTTCATTGATGTAGGATCCATGGGAAGATTTAGCGATGGAAGTATTTTTTCAAGTTGTGAATTGGAAAAGAAAATGGTTATGGGGAATCTAAAACTCCCCTCCCCTTCTCAGCTACCTTCTTTTCAACATACATTGCCCTACGTATTTGTAGGGGATGAGGCATTCCCACTGATGGTCAACTTGATGAGACCGTACCCGAGAAAAAATGTCACAACCAATCATGAAAATAAAGTTTTTAATTATAGGCTCTCACGAGCAAGACAAACTGTAGAATGTGCATTTGGCATCCTAGCCTCACGCTTCCGTGTGGTCTCAAGACCATTTGAGATTAAAGTTACAACCGTTGTTGATGTCGTTAAAGCAGCTTGCGTTATGCACAACTACTTGCGCAGAAATGCTTCAGTAAACTGCGAAAATGAAGAGGATGAGGATATTGAGAGTTTGCCAACAGAACAACTGATTCCAGTTAGAAGGAACCAAACAAGGTGTGTACAAGCAGCTTTTGCAATCAGAAAGAAATTTACTCAATACTTTAACTCGGGTGGAAGCGTGTCTTGGCAAGAAGAAAGGGTTTCCCAAGGACAATTCTGATTTTGCTGTATAACTAGTGCAAAATAAAATAAGTTATTAATAAACAAGATGGTTTTAAATTTGTAACTTACCATCCACTAATTTGAGCTCCCTTCCGATTTTCTTCCATATTCCTTGCTTGTACTTTGTCTTCATGTAATTAAGATTACTGGTATCATACAACACTGGATAATTACGCACTAACTCGATCAATTTTTTTTCCATATCGACAAATAGTAGTACACTAACCAAATAACTCAAGTCAGGAGTGCTCCAGCTACACAGTTTCTGTGTCACAGCCACAAGTGTTGGGCAGACCACGTGCAACACTGTACTGCTCTGCCCTGCCCTGTGCGGCAACATGCGCATTCTCTACCAAACACATGTTTCACAAAAACTGCGCCGCTCTGCTCTGCCCCGCCTAAGAATCCGAACAGCTCAAGCAACTCCTTCGCGTATGTGTAAACACAGGAGATATATCCTGTTAAATTAAGTAAATGTATACAGATAGATCTTCTGGGTACAAACCCATAATGGGCGGACACATGTACTCTTTAAAATGATTACATACAAATGTTTGAAATATTATCTAAAAATATTGGGTTGGTACAGATAAAACCACCACTGGCCTCTAATGTGTTCCTTTATACCACTCTTATATATTAGTTACTTTAGTGATTTTATATTATTCAGGAAAAATAAATTTTAAGTCTAAGTAGTTAAACTTAGATTGAATAAAAACTTTAATAGTTTAGTTAGTTATTTTCAAACAATTCCTTATCTTTAATGTACCAGATAAGGGATAAAATGAATAAAACCAGTCAGTAGTGATTAGCATCTAACACTTGATTATAGCTATTGCTCACTAAGTGAATGAGCGAGTAAAAAACAGGGGAGAATCGGATGTGTCTAAAAAAACTTAAGTAAGAGCTATGTGTAGCAGTCGTTAGGTTTATCTGCGGCTATATGCATGTTGTGACTTATTCCTACAATCATCAATTTCACAAGTGTGTGTACCATATAGGTCAGCATCATATCATTAAGCGAAGATGATGCCATCAGTGTAGACTAAAGTTTACCTATCTAAACATTATTAGTTTATACTATTTTTAGAGGAGTAGTATATACATTATAACTACAAAGAGGAGTAGTTGTAACAATTGTTGCAACAAATGCAATTACCAAAAATGTAAATTGAGCGAGAAACAAAAAAAAAAAACAAAATTTAAGCCAAATTTTTTATGATTTGGGTACACATAATGATCCGTTAGACTGGCAATATTGATCTGGCTGACATACAACCGATTATCAAGCCAGCCACTTTCATGTTATAATTAATTAATAATAGTCACTGTTAATTATAAATGTGTTAGTGTTTATTTATAAGATTTGTGTGTACATGTTTTACTGCAGTTTATAATTTTGACAAAGACCTTCATATTTAAGTTTTACAGCCTGAAAACGGGATTTGAACTACTAAAACAGTCGCTACAACATAAATCGAACTGAAGATCGATATTAGGTGCGTAACTTTCTTTTACAAATCAAAAAATACTAATTTTACAGATGACCATTGTAATAGTTTATAAAATTGTAACATCATAGAATTAACCAAGTTAATACAAAAGTGATACTTCATTAAAAGTAAGAAAGCTTATTTGAATTGTTATTACTCAGAAAACTCACTCAGATGACTCAGGTGGTATGAACCACTCCACAAAACAGACACTCAGTGTGAAAGACAGCAACCCAAGTAGTAGACTCTGCACTGCCTTTATCACCCATTTAATGTTCTGAAACAATATAAAGTTTATGTTCCCACCTCAGTTGTACAGTATTAGGAAACCTTCTTAGGATTATGAATTTTTCCTTCAGCAATTAGCAATAGTATAAACTTTTATAAATATAATTTATATTGCTCATTTTAATTAGCTTTGTTATACATCCAGATTAATTGGGACCAGCCCTTTCCAGATTATTGAATCATTTAGATCTCCACAGTAATCTATGTCAGTAGATATAATCAATGTAAAAAAAAACTCACTAAGCTCAGTCATAATTCTCTTTCATGGTTAAGGAAATAGAGTGAATAAATAAAACCAGTATTGTAGTTTTAATATTAAACCAACCCTGATCAATGCTAAAGGTCAATGGCCAAGTAAAAGGAGTGTGTGTACCACAGGGTTGTGAGTGTACATGTGACTGTGTGATCTTGATAAACACCCTTTATCACTTCCCTCATTCCCCTATACAACATACAATTCATATGTAACATACGTACATCTTTAGTGCATGGTGAGTTGTACTGTTGTATGAACACTTTAAATTAATATTCACATCATGCTTTTAACATTATATGACTTTTTTGCAAGAACTGATTCTGGATTGATTATTAACAGTTCTGATTTTTTTACTCCCAAATTATTGATAGGTACCCTAATGTACGTTTAAAACTTAACTCCAAACTATTGCTTGACTAAACAATTTACATCGCCCATGCAATAATACTTCAGAGCTTGCACTCATTAATAAGAAGCATGAAATATACTAGAAAAAAGTAGGTAACTTCTACAGCATAACTGGATATCGAAGAGAATAATATTGTGAACTAGTGATACAAAATTATTTAAATAAATCAATACAAACAAATATAAAAGTCATATAACAATGTGAAATATTGTCCTTGGACAATTGTCTTTATACCTAGAACTCTTATTCCACTTCAGATGTACAACACTATTATAAGGCTCATTTTCATAAAATTAGATATATATATATATATATATATATATATATATATATATACAGGGTGTCCCATGAAGAAACGGAGAAACTGTCATGACTTGTTCTTACGGTGAAAATAATGAAAAAAGTTCATATACACATAGGTCCAGAAACGCTTAGTTAGCGAGCTATACAGGGTGAAAGATTTCGCCCAGATTTCAGTGCCACCGTTAAAAGGGAGCCCTATTAAATTATTTTGGGCGTTACCCAGGACTTAAAATTTAATGTATATTATGCAAATTGAACTGAAAAATTCAATAAAATTGGTACCAGACCTCTAGCTGCAGTAATTTTTAAGATATCTGAAGAAATACGCAAAATTCGGTGTCCAAAAACAAGTTTCATTTAGGTTTCAAGTAGATTAACTTTGTTAAATGTGTAACAAACACGTAAAATTCTTTAACAAAACTTGTAAAGAATGATAATGATGTAAAATAAGCCAATACAAATTATACGTAAACTTTAAGAAAATAAATTTTTAATTAAATAAATAACGTAAGAAGAATAGACAAAATCGGTTACACTTTTTTTCTTACTGAATGTACATCCTAATATTTGGAGATAACATGTTAATTATTGAAAATAGTATTGAAAATAATTATGTATAGATTTTATTTATAGAAACATTCTTCTATTTTTTCTAATGAATTACATACTAGTAAAAAAACTTTAGTGTCATAAAATCTGAAACTTAACAATAATTGCGAATTAATTTACGTTATTCTACAACTTTTGTAACAAAAATATTATTTTCATAGGTTGGCAGTACTAACAGCTGTTCAACAATCACAATTACGAACTTTTTTTGAATATTTTATATTGAAGTGTCATACAGATAAGTTAAGTGTAAATATTAAAAAAGTAAAAAAAGTAAAAGTAAAGTAAATATTGATACAGTATAAAAGTTAATATGCCGTTTCAATTTTCTAATGAAGAATATGCCGTTTCAATTTTCTAATGAAGAATATGCCGACATAATGTTCTGTTACGGATATGCTAATGGAAATGCGGAAGCTGCTCGACGTGAATATCAGGAAAGATTTCCTGCAAGGCGGATTCCGAATGCGAAAACCTTTTCTTCAGTGTTTCAGTTTTTAAGAACGAATGGATCATTTCCAACAATTTCGTTTTCGGTTGAACGGCAGGCACATCATTGCGTTAACGATGAACTTCAAGTGATGAACTTCGGGTACTAGTACGAGGCGAATTGCGTATCGCACTGGTTTATTGAGAAACAAAGTGTGGCGCATCTTGCGTAAAGAGAGACTTCATCCTTTTCACCTGCAAAAGGTACAACATTTGCTGCCGACAGATTACCCTTTACGGTTAAACTTTTCTCATTGGCTTCTAGACAATGCTGATAGGGTGAATTCAATTTTATTTACTGATGAAGCAACTTTCACGAGAAACGAGTCCTTCAATTGTAGAAATAGTAATTTATGGAGCGAAGAAAATCCACATGGTACCGTAGAAACCTTTTTCCAACACAGATTTCACATTAATGTTTGGTGTGTCGTTATTGATGACAAAATTCTAGGACCATTCGTTTTCGAAGGAAACCTTACAGGAAATATGTACGAACAATTTCTGAAAAATGATTTACCGGCTCTTTTGGAAGATATCCCTTTACAAAAAAGATTAAAAATGATTTTCCAACACGATGGTGCAACTCCTCATTTTTCTTTAGTAGCTAGAAATCATTTGAATGCTAATTTCTTGAACTGGATTGGGCGTGGTGGACCAATCAACTGGCCACCACGATCGCCTGACTTATCGCCTCTTGACTACTTCTTATGGGGACATATTAAAGCTATGGTGTATAAACGTAAAGTTGATACCAAAGAATAATTACTCGTTAGAATTTGCAACGCATTTGACAGTATAAGAAACAATCTAGACATAATTCGCAGAGCCACCACAAATATTTTACGTCAAGCAGAGTGCTGTGTGCATTGTGAAGGAGGGAATTTCGAACAGTTACTAAACTAAGGTTAGTTATTTTGTTAGCATTTATTTTTTTTGCAATAGTAAGTGAAAATAAAAGTTTATAAAAACATGTACGTTCAGCAAGAAAAAAAGTGTAACCGATTTTGTCTATTCTTCTTACGTTATTTATTTAATTAAAAATTGATTTTCTTAAAGTTTACGTATAATTTTTATTGGCTTATTTTACATCATTATCTTAAGAAATTAATTCTTTACATGTTTTGTTAAAGAATTTTACATGTTTGTTACACATTTAACAAAGTTAATCTACTTGAAACCTAAATGAAACTTGTTTTTGGACACCGAATTTTGCGTATTTCTTCAGATATCTTAAAAATTACTGCAGCTAGAGGTCTGGTACCAATTTTATTAAATTTTTCAGTTCAATTTGCATAATATACATTAAATTTTACGTCCTGGGTTACGCCCAAAATAATTTAATAGGGCTCCCTTTTAACGGTGGCACTGAAATCTGGGCGAAATCTTTCACCCTGTATAGCTCGCTAACTAAGCGTTTCTGGACCTATGTGTATATGAACTTTTTTCATTATTTTCACCGTAAGAACAAGTCCTGACAGTTTCTCCGTTTCTTCATGGGACACCCTGTATATTATATAAAGGCTATCCAGAAAGTAACCAGATGTTTGGAATAAGAAATTAAGAACTTATCGTAGCGTGAAACAAGTGTTTTTATTCAAACTTTGAAAAATCTGCCGCCTGAGATGTTATCCACTGGTGTATGAAATTGTTACTGAGAAACTTAGGTGTAGTAAATTTTGTGGGTACCAAACTCTTGACTGATGAATTCAGAACAAAGAAATGGAAAAACTTATCAAATTTCTTATCCGGGACCATGAAGATGAAGAATTTTTCTAAACCACTCAGTTACTGGTAATGAAATTGACTTTCTTATCTCAGTGTGGAACAAATAAGAAAATGGTTTGGAGTAACTTCTTGTCACCACGAAAACTGCTGCATCAGTTACGTACAAAAGGGCAGAATTGTATTCAATCATTATTGAAAAGCTTGTAACTAGATACGATAAGAGCTTAAATGCACATATTATATATGTTAAAAATAGTTTAGAGACATAACTTTCAAATGGACATAATAAAAAATGCTGTAAACATTACATGTAGTTTTTTATTTGTTAAAGCAATTTACTTTCCGAATAACTCTTGTATTTTGTCAGAATTGCCATTACTTTTTCAATATTCACTATCACATTTAAAGTGGTGTTTATTGATAGTTTATTTTACTATGATGTAGCTTTCTACATACATCTTATATTTCTTGATGATTGTAACAGTATTTGATTAATTCAAATGATAAAAGTTTGTTCTTAAAATCAATTATGTTAGGTACACTTACCCAGATAGGATTAATATATATATTTAGGTAGTCTTGAAAAGAACACCAAGCACCAAACACTGATGTGCCCACACAAAGCACATATCCACTATATTCCCAGAGATTTGGCAATCGTTTAATAACCCCTGAGTCCAAGTCGAATGCAATTGAAATCACTTTCATAACAGCCAGCATCTCTGGACCTCTGATCTTCTGCCATGATTCTGGTTCCAGGAGAAACTCACTGTAATAGAAAAGATGAAATGATAACTCTTCTGAGTGAATACATATGACTGAAGTATTTTGTGATAAAAGTGGCAACCTCTTATTCGCCTTCTATAGTATTTTGAGACATGTTGTTAAGTTAGTTCCAAGTTATTTTATTAAAACCAGGTTAACATTTAAAAGCACTTGATTGCACTGGTATTATGAAAAAAATAAGCAATATACACTGTAATTAATATATTTTCCAGTTACACAAAGGTTAAGTCATTTCTAATTTTCTTTAAAATATTTTGGCAAGTGAGCAGAAAGATGTTGGATAGGATGAGAGCTCAGTTACTCTCTTAAAAATTGCAGTTATTATTATTTCTAAACTGCTTTGCATGATTATATCAGTCTTTCTAAACTGACCATTTCTCCTACTAACTGAAATATGGAGAAATACAAAAATTTTAAAACGGGCAAGAATGCTATAACTACAAATACATCCTGTATAAATCTTGCTTGCAACTTCTAAAATGATTTAAAGTCCTCACAGTGTTTTTTTTTTTTTTATAAAGTTCTCAAATCAATGTAGATTTATAACAAACAAGAGTACTATGCAGCAACATCGGCTCTCAAACCATAATGCAATCCTTGGAAGATTCACTCTTCTACAATTCATCCAAGTCTTTCGACTGCTTTGTTCAAATTAATCTATTAGTTAAATTTAATTTCTAGAGCTTAACACCTGTTTGTGGACAAAATACAATGTAAGAAGAACAAAGATCTCAACTAAACCAAAAGAACTAATGATTTACAGTTATAGTACTATAGGTATGTGAATGTTGAGTTTAGCTCCAGTTCACCTTTCGCTTAGTGCAACATCTGGAATCTGACGCAACCAATAAGACGCATTGAATCAACCATTCCCATCATAGTTATTACAGGTAAATCCTTCCAAAGCAGAAAATTTTCCAGTAAACTAAAACTCTCTAAGGTTATTTCCGTTTTTAAGCATGGTGATCAAATTGATGAAACTACCAGCCATTTTCTCTGATTTCAAATTTTTCCAAAATATTTTAAAAAATTGTACTTTCTCATTTTCTTGACTTACTTACATATAATAATCTTCTAACTGGCCAACAACATGGATTAACTGAGAACAAATCAACATAGGCTGCTCTGGTTAGCTTCATCGAACGCATCATTGACCAACTAGAAAGAAAAAATACAACCACAGAAATACTATTGGACTTAGGCAAAGCCTTTTGACCATGAACAACTCTTGACAAAGCTATCCTCCTTGGGCGTGCAAGACACTGCAGCAGAATAGTCTAATAGCTACTTGACATACAATTATGTTGGAAAATGGTCAAAAGTTAAATCAATGTCTGTGGTGTTGAGAATATTAACCCAAATCTCGTTTGCTAAAATATTTTTTTAAATATTGTTACTGTCATTGCTAAACTTTATTTTTTGCGGTACAAAGTTGTGCAGTATGGTCAGAAATTTTGACATCCAGAATATTTACTGAAACTTTATTCTCTGCTAGTTTTTTACAAACACAGTCCATGGGTGATTTGGACTGAGGAGTTATTCTAGTAGGAAGGAAAAGAATTATGTTCATGTTGTAGCTGTGAAGTGTCTCACTGAGGAAGATTTGGTTACATTCCAGTTTAAAGTAAGTTATGTTGTTGTGACCAATCAACAAGACTGGACATTTATCAATGTGTCCTTAAGTTGGTAGATGCCAATTATGTATGTATATTGATTGCTGGTCTTCATTCACACCATAGCTACTTCACATACAAGCTCTATGCTATGTTGTACAGGTATAGCTTCCACGTGGTCTTATGGATTCCTTACAATAAATTATATTCAGTTACAAGGCACTAGTTGTCAAAATGAGGGTCAATGATTTTCAGTAGATGGTTTAGATATCAATTTTATTTCGGATTCTGTCAACATTTTGGTGGAAGACTGTTAACAGCTCGGAAATAGTCTGCAGAATAATGAGTTATTTTCTTTATTTGTCTTGGTTTGTTTCCTTTTAGCTGTTTGCCACATTGTTGTAGCTTAAAAAACCAATGACAATGTACGTCAGATTGTTCTGCATTTCGTTCTGATATAAAGGAAGCTGATTGCAACAGCAAAGAAACATAATTGGTGGCCCTGAAATGTACGAACACAGGGGTACACATCCATAACAGTGTTTTCTGTTCTACACACACTGAAACAAATGCAATAGTTTCTGCTTTTTCTGATCAAATTTCTGTTAGTGGAAACACTACTATTCTCTCACTTCAGCTACTACAACAAAGTACTCAATGACATGACTGTGAAGTGCAGCCTTCACATTAAGCTGCAGAATTGTAGAAAAAACATTATTATGATCAGAGATTTAAAAGAATACTGCTGTCTTTAATGAAATATTTTCCAATATACTCCTAATTTATACATATTCATGTATCAAGATAGTTATAATATTTATAAGTTTAATTTTTATATGTTGTAAGTTAATTTTTATTTATTTACTTGTATATGCTATTTAGTATGAATTGTTTTTTAGTCAAAAAATAATTTTGTATTATATTTAAGAGACCGGTAAAGCGTAAAGAGGACCTAATAGTCCAAACTTTCCCAGTCAAAATAAAGAGCTTATTAATCATGCATTCATTCAATTTATAAGACTACCATATTAAAAACAGTGTAGTTTTTAAAATATATTGGTAGTGTTAAAAGATTTTGAAAAACTACTACAACCTAAATCTACTACCAATAGATAAAAGACAATAATTCTTTATTCACATGAACATCAAGAACAACGTGCGTGTCATTAATCTATATTACATAATAAAACAATTAACAATTACTTAACAATGGAAGTATTAAAATTAATAAAAAATATGTACTTTTAATTAGCAAATCTACATAGATTATTTATTTTTTAATGGATAATAGAATAAAAAGCAAGAGTTTTAGATCAAAATATAAAAGAAACAGAACATAATTATTGAAAAACTTGTCTCCAACTTTCAAATTCTTCAATTGTGTAGCATGGTCGGTCTTGTAGCCACTTCACAATGTTATTTTTTTCATCTTCTGAGTGCAGTTGGTATTCTTCACTTCTTTAGGAAGGATGTTTAGAAATTTAGCTCCAAAATAAGATAGCTGGTTTTCATAAAGTGAAAGATGGTGGATTGGGAGACTTGGGAGATGATGTTATTGGCTCTTCTTGTATTGTAGTTGTATCAGTTCCTCTCTGCAGGTTCTATCCTTCTGCATGTCAGGCTGTCTCTAAGACAAAAAGGCACACCACAGTCAGCACCTTGAATTGTCTGAAGGATTCACGACATGAGTCTCTCGGTCCAAGCCTAGCCATTATGCGTATTGCCCTCTTCTGCAGTACTAGTACTTTTGTGTATTTCTTTTGGACGAGTTTCCCCAGACAGGTGTGCATCAAAGAGAGCAAAGTATACCGGTTTTTGTGGTTTCATCACTAGATATTTGTTTAAGCCTCCGGAGCACAAACACAGTTAAACTGAGTTTAGTGCATAACTTGTCAAGATTGTCAGACCAAGTAAGTTTGTCATCTATTATTACTCCCAAATATACACCCTCCAAAACCTCTAACACATCTGGTAATCCTCTTGTCTCCATTTTCTTTTTCCCAATGATGAACTGTTAGCTTTTCTTTTCATTTAATACCAGACTGTTTGCTTGACAATACTGCTGGGCTATGCCTAGAGCGATAAAGGTTTGTATTTCTAGGTCAGGTGTGTTTTTGTTTCTGAGCAACAGAACAGTATCATCTGCGTACATCAGTGTACTGCAGTATTCAGCAAGGTAGTTCGGAAAGTCACTTGTGAAGAATGTGTAAAGGATAGCTCCACGTACAGAGTCTTGTGGAACCCCAGAAATTAATGGGAGATCAGATGTTGTCTCAAGAGCACATGTAATATAGTTTAATTCCACTGCTTGAAATCTGTCTTTTAAGTAACTTTCACACCATTTCCATGCAACACCCTTTATTCCACAAGTTTTCTAGTCTTTTCAGCAGCAATCATGTAGGGATGACTCACCAGTCCTTGCCTGCCCTGTTTTTATTGTAAAGAGGATTGTCTCTTGAATTTAGAGCCCTACAACAGTCAGGATTCTCAGTTCCTTGAAGGCTGCTCGGTATGTATACATTTGCCTTAGTCTTTTTAGAGCCATAATTGTCCTATTTTGTATAACAAGCATCCTTTGAAGATTTGAGATTATTGTCTCTCCCCAGACTATTAAGCCATATCTTAAGTGGGAGTCACACAAAGAGTAGTATGCTATCATGGATACGTCAGTGCTGCTAATTTATGTCATTCTTTTTACTGCAAAAGGCTGTTATTTATCTTTTTAAAAGTTTTTAAATGATAATATTAACCATATTTTTCATTTTTTATAAAATAAACTGTTTAGTGACCGTAATCCAGTTTCAGAAAAGGAAATCTACCACCCCTACAATAAACCACATTGCAGATACTGTTTAAACAAACATTGACTGAGTGGATGCTTGAATGTGTTTTTCATCAAAGTTTAGGATACATTAAAGTACTAGTGTCTAGGTTCTGAGCTATTATCTTTCATTTTATCATATATTATTCACAAAATATGCAGTAATATCAAATGATCATTGCCATCTAAATTCTTGGAGGAAATACAAGCTAGAGTTCCCCTAGCGACCTGTTTTGTTCAATATTTTGTATTAAAAAAATAAACCTTTGAGAGCCAAGCTCTGTGTAGATGCAACTACTACATTATCTGTCAATACAAATATTGTATTTATTTTCTTCAAGGGCAATCCATTTATAAATTAACTAAATTAGTGGTTTAACTCTAGTGGAATATAGCTCAATGAGGACAAAACAAAATTAATGCTTATTTTCTTGAGACCCAAACAATTAAATTTTGCTATGAACTATATTCTATGTTAACTAATGTTGAACTGGTTTGATGACATTGAAAGTCTTTGCACTGAATTACAATCAATGATATTTGCCTTCTGATGTATGTGGTGAGTATAGACACAATTATGAAGGTATGCTTATTTTTTCATATAAATTTACAATATAGTATTGCTTTACTGTTTGAAATATTCTACTGAAACATAAAGAGGTTTTTAAGATCTACATAGACCTTGTTCTCTACAATGGTTTAATTTGTGTTCACTGAAAGAATCACTATAAATAAATGTTCAAACAATTGAAAATGTTAAAAGTTTATAGTTTATGCATATATATATATATATTTATGAAGTTATGTCTTACCTCAAAAATAATCCATTTCATTTTGAAGAAAATCTCTCATCGATTTCTACAGTACCAGGCATAGTAATAATTTAGTCCATCCTAATCATCTGCTGTCACTTTTTGAGAAGACTTCTCATTATGCTGAACTGCGCCTGTTTAATTAATTGCCTCAATGTAATTACATTAAACTGTGTAAGTACTATATTTTGGTGTATTTACAGGAGGTTCATGAAAATATGATGAACATTCTTACTTGGCAACTCAATATTACAAGGTTTTATTTATTCACTTGTATAAATGAAAAATGTATATCTCTGCTAACTTTTGAAATAGGAAATGCAAATACATTCACTTAAACCTCTAAACCGATGTAGTTCTAAAAAATAACAAAATGGATTGTGAACGAAATAACGTTGTATAAATGTTTATAATCTTAAAAGTTTTTCTTTTCTGTATGGTTTTTGTAATTATTTTATTTTACTACAATTTACCAAATGAACATTTTATTCTGTGGTCAAATGAGAAAAAACAATAGCAGATGTTTTTAAACAAAGAAAGCAAATGTAGACAATAGTATATTACATGAGTGATTCAGACTTAATAATAAATCACATACGGTACAGTTTATTGTGTAACAAAAAAATAAAAACTGCTTTCAGTGTAGTTGTTACTAAAACTTAAATTTAAATTTTATGGTGATCTCGGAGAACAAATCAATCATTAGGTTAGAGAAAATCAAAGGTTCACAATCACAGATTTTACAAAGCATTTTCCACAGATATAAAAAAAAAACTAGTACATGAAATTATGAATGCAAATTGAATATTGTAAATTTTGTGCTAGATGGGTATCCAAACTGAAGACTGATCAACTCGAAACAAAGAAAAAGGACCAGCTCTCAAGTTTCATATCGGCCACATAGTCACTGGTGATAAAACATTCTTTGTATCAATGTCGAAAAAAAAATTCAATCAATGGAGTGGGCTACACCTTGTTACCACGATCTTGTTACTTGTTACTGTAATAGGTGGCACAATTTTATTCAATAGGTATTAAAAAGCTTGTACCTAGATATGATAACTACTTAAATTTAAACGTTGACTACATTAAAAGTTTAACAGTTGTTCTTTCACATGTATATGATAAACAAGCTATAACAGTGATGTATAGTTTGTTATTTATTAAATCAACTTACTTTCAAAAAGTACCCTCGTAGTTTTTGTGTTAGTGATGAAGGATTGGTGTATTATTGCTCATGGATTAGTACAGAGGTAAACATCAGTAGAGGTTCAGTTTATTCTATTGTAACGTTTAATAGAAGATTTGGCCATGTGCAGAGATGCTCCAAAATTTATTCTAAAGATCTGTATGCAGAGCAAATCAGTTGTGTGGCTTGAAATTACACAACATATATTAGAATGCATACATAATCGCTCTAATTTTCTCATAACAGTCAGTGAATCATGTATCTATAGATAAGATCCAGAAACAAAAATGTAGTCTTGCAAGAGGAAAAATACAACATTGTCTATAAAAACCTTGTCAAGTTTGAAGCAAAATCAAGGGCATACTGACAGGGCCAAAGAGTAGTTCATCATGAATATACACCTGATGATCAGACTATAACTTTTACATCACCTTTGTGATGCAGTGTGGCGTAAATGTCCTAAATTGTGGACCCCAACATCTTGGCAGCTTCATTAAGACAATGTTCCAATACATTATTTCCACCTTGTTCAAAACATCTTGGCAAAACACAGCATCTCCATGTTATATCAGGCTCTCTACTCCCCTGATATGACAACGTGTGGTTTCTGTTTATTCCCTAATTTGAAGATGCTTGTTAAAGCGTCTCGATTCAAAATCAGGAATGATATAATGCGAAATACGACAGCTCAACTAAAGTCCGTTCTGAAAAAAGGCCTTCAAGACTAGCTTCCAAAAGTACAGAGCACTGGAATAATTGTTTGGAGTCTCAAGGGGACTACATTGAACGTGATAACTTGAACAAGTTGATGAATAAATAAACCTTCATCCAGATTAAGGTAGGATACTTCCCATATCTATTTTTTTCAATTATTTAATAAAGTTGAAAAAGGATGAGATTGCTTTAATTCCATCCTGTATATGATTCAACCTTGTATGTGTGATGCTTCTACAATTTTGTATTTTTAAGATCCCAATAAATGTGTGTAATGTAGGCCATATTTACTGTAAAATATTAATAATCCCAAAGCATATTACTACAACGTCCTAAAAAGCATTTTACTGTTTTCAACACAAACTGAAACGTGTACTTTTGTTCATTTATAAACTGATATATTAGGTGTTTTAAATACATTAAATTATTAATTCATAAGTAAAATGTATGGACTTACTTCCCCACAAGATATCCAAATGATAGTAGGGTAATAATAGGTCCATGGTTCACTTCAAGAGCATTAAGTATGGAAAGTATAACATATGCCACCACAACAAGGATCAAGAGATCTATAACCAAACCCTTGAAGAAGTATATCAGTGCATATAAGCCTATTACTGAAGAAATCATATGCCGGATCGCCATTGGAACATTTGCTGAAAAAAACAAACTACTTTAAAATTAGATAATGACATTGATGACAATAACTGATTTTATAACCAATAACTTTCAAAGATACCAAAAATAAATAAATTAAGTTTAAAAAAATAATTGTATTATTTGACACAAGTCTTAGTATTAAATATTTACATTTAAGTTCATGAAACAATGGATAACTCAATACAGTACAATTCAATACAATTTATAAACAAATTCTTCGTCTAAAATTAAATGATGGACGTATCATCAGTCCATTCACATGCATATCAAGCACTAGGTAATTTTCTGAATTATTTGGAGGACTATACAATTCAAAACAATTAACAAAAAGATATGAGTGACCATAGCCTGCAACAGATATATATGGAAGACACAATGATGTTGTGTTAAACTGACACCTGTCTGCTCAACTCCTTTAACACTTTTCTAATAAAATGCTCAAACCATATGTTTTATGTAACAGGTTAAAGAGGATAAATAACCACATTATTGGAAAATATTAAAAATGGCGACACAGTAGAATTTAAATTTCACTAATTTAAACATTTCTCTGTTTGAAGTTTGCTTTTGTTGATGAAAGGATTGTGAAGTCCACTTTAGCATGCATGCATAAACCTCTTGCAGAACATCATGTCAGCTGTAGACAGCTGAATAAACATTGTACAGAGTGATTGTTACATTTTTGTTTTATGTAATACGACTAACAGCAATACTGCATCAAATTTTACAAAAAAGGTGATTTGATTGAAATAATTCAAGAAATTCAACAGATCCTTGGATAGGACACATTATATACATTACACAGAAGACTGGTGCAATAGGTTTAAACATAGCTGCACTGACAGTGACCCTCAGTGTGGCAGACTAACAAGAAATCAAAACAATAAATTATGAATCAATTCTACATTTTTTTATATGATAGGTTCATGTATTATATCATCCATGAACTACAGGGGTCAGAATATATTACTGGAGGTAATATTATAATACTAAAGAAGGATTTTCCTTTCTAGAGTTGCTACATATTCCTTCCTTGACCAAGTGGCTTATGGCTATTTGAAGATGCTGCTTAAGAGTTCATTAATGAAAATGCAATAGTTTAATTTATATATATTCCGAGAGAGATCTTCCAGGAAAAATTACCTAAAGTTAAAAAAATGAAAAGTTTATGAAGAAATTTTGACTTAGGAAAAATATATGTTAAGAATAATTATAACCAACTAATTGTTCTAGAACAGAGAATCAGGTAATTTGAATTTTTAGGTGAGTGCCACATAAAAATTAAAGTCTAAAATTCTAAATGGTATATACAATTTGCTACTGCAAGTAACCAATGACTTGACATGTAAGAGATACCTGATGCCGATTATATAAAGAGATAATTGGAGTTAGATTTGAAAATTACTGTTAGTATAATTTCAAATCTAGTTATTTCAAAAGAGATCATATAAGCAGGAATGAAAATAAAAGGTAATCAAAAGTTGTAACAAAGTAAGAGAAGGCCTAAATACGTTTAAGGATTTATCAGACACGTTAACAAACAAAGAAGAATTTCAGAATAATCTACAAAGAACTAATTCTGAACCTGTTAGGTTAATATTCTTTTCTCTTACTAAGAATTATATGTAATTTAAGCTATGGGTTTACCTAATTTAAAAGTATTTGTATTTGCTACATAAAAATATAATTAGTTACAAGACTCTAATACCAACTGAGTATAAATTTATTTCAATATCTTTATGTTTGGCTCCACTAAATGCACTATTGTATCAATAAACTTATATGACAGCACTATAGAAGCACATTGGCTTGGACACTGGGATAAAAAAGACTCTAAATAATGTTTTCTATGGTATGTCTGTCTGCTATAAACAGTGAAATATTAATTTAGTTCCTTATTTGGTCCAGAGATTATAGCTCTTTTCAACCATTACTCGATAAGGATTGAATTATGTAACTGCATAATAATTTAGGCCACATGGCCTGCCGAGCTGAACTAGGAAATTACGGAGGGCCAATCAATGTGGTCCGCAGAGCTGTGGGACAGTACATGATCAAAATCCTTAATTCTAACATTCAAACAAAAAACTATGTCATTCACCCATTATGCCCCCCCCACAGGTTAATATCTAAGATTAAAGCTGTATTAACTTTCACTTTTCAAAATTTCATAATATTAAAACAAACTTTAATGAATATTACAAGAATAAGGAAAAGGTAATATGACTTGAGTAATTTGTTTTCTATTTAAATCAATTACTTCCTGACTAAATATCAATAATGTTCTAGTTAAAACTATAAAAGTAAATTTTAATACAACCAATTTATTGCTTTTTAGGTACAATGTGTATCATGTGAATGTCATATCAAATTTCTATAATATTAACTTTAACTACATTCCTTGTTAGAAAGTACTGTATATAGACAATGCTAAATTCATACACTAGTAAACAAATACAACCAATACAAAACGGTCACGTTATATAGAATACAAAATCTCTTGAATATTTGAATTTTTATTTGATCCCTATGGGTTTAGATGGATTTGAGAGTTATGTATATCAATGAACATTACCTTTCAATGCAAATAGTTTATTAAACCATGCCAATGAAAATTGTGGAGTTTGAAATGACGAAATAATATCAGCCACTGAAGTTTATGACACCCTTTTGTAAACACCCTGTATAAAAGATGATGGTACAAATCTGGATACAGTTCAAATGATTAAAGAATATCTCAGTTCTTTCTACAGTTCAAATTAATTCTCAAGAAGTAGCAGAATTTGGCGGAAATATGGATTTAATCAACTTATTACTTTTTTGACAGCAATTTCTATCAGCAAACTGACAAAGAGATTATCATTGTTACCTGTAGCAGTAAACTGATATAATATGGAAAACACAATATCAAAACTATACTCAAGCCGACCCAAACATCAAAGAACTGTTTGAAACCAGTAAAGGACCCAATTCCACTGCGTGTGCCTGGAGTCTATGAAATTCCATGTTGCTGTGGCTCAGACTACAATAGGAAAACAGAATATTTAATATCTACATCAGTTTGTGAACTCATTAGTATGAAATGTCAGGTATGTTATAATCATTTATAGTGGACACACAAAACCAGACATTTAACAGAATGCGATAAAGCAAAGGTACTTGAACAAATTCCCAACTATTACCCAAGGAATATACGAGAAACCTTAGGGTTGAAATACACAGACAGCGATGCAACGTGATGCGATGTGATGCGAAACTTTCAGATGTTAACATATGGAATAAAACACACAGATCAAGTCATATCGTGCTCTGTGTATTTTATTCCATATGTTCACTGTATTCGATATTTTCACATCACATCGTAGTCTTTTCATATCCTTAGATATAGCAAAGAAAGAAAATAACTTCTACAAAGAAATAGAGATAGTATCAAATTGTCAAAATGCTGGCAGCCTGTAATAAAGGAGCCATATTCTGTTGGTCATATTGGTCATTGGTTAATTAAGTTCCAGTCAATCAAGATACAGTTATATCCCTTCAACTCATCTGTACAACAGATGTATATTATCAGCAGTTTCAATTTACATTTTTTTGTTAAAGATAGCTATCTACAAGCAGGCTGAAACATTTCAAGAGTTTAATTGTGTAAGCGATATTTCAATGCACTGTGAACTGCATAGCTTGGATGTAAGTTAAGAATCCAGCCACTTAAGCCTAACAACTAAGATTCCAAACATTCTTTAATACCTCATTTCTTTGAAAACAAGCTCATTTAAATTCTTTAGGCTTTAATTTGTATTACCGAAATGTTTGATAAGCAATAGGAATGATATCTATAAAATAATTTTTAAACTATGAGGTTATTTGGGTTGTTTATAAATCAACCTAAAATAGTGTAGTTTAAATAAAGCACTCTGCAAAATTAGAAAAAATTTATAAAATGAAGTATGTTTTTAAATTTAGTGTTTGAGCCTTTCTCACTACAGAATAAAACTAAATCTGAATGTAAACCTAAGCAAACAAATTGGTGATGCTAACCCAGTTGAGTGGTACACCTATAAAGCAGGCAGCAGGTGAGCAGAAGCAGTAGTTGAGAACTAACTGACCGCAGTGTGGGAATCAAGCAGTGCTCTGCTAGTGACACAATACCCAGATTCATTTCTTCTTCAACCATTTCCTGTGAATATGATGCATCAAATTCTTCATAATCTTCATCTTCATACATTCTTCCACACTATCTGTACCTGCACAGTGAACAAAAACATTGTAAACAGAATTTAAACTTTAATTGTACTATAAAATCTACTCTTCTCTAAAGTATTAATAAAATCTATTCCTCCTAATTCCCATAAAAACATTAATATTAAAAAAACACACACAAATTTGATTTTCAATTTGGAAAGAACATCCAAGTAATGTCAAATTAAAAAAGAAAAAACATTTAAAGATATTTTTAAAGGACTCTTGTACGGCCTTCCAACTAAAACTTTTATTCTGTATATTTTAATTTATATGACACCAGACTCAAATATTGTATATCTTCATTTAATTTGTCTAAATTGTGATTAATTATTATCTAATTTTTAAATCTTCTGATATCAATATGAGACCGCTCCCCCTTCTTGATATTTGTTTAATGTTCTATTTGCTACTTTAAAACCCATAATTTTATCCTGATCCATTTCAACCCTGTTTGGTTCTGTGCAGTTCGGATGACAATATCTGTTGTAAGATCTTGGATAGTTTCCGTCAACAGATCAATTCTAATAGCTAACGCTGTATATTTTGACAGTTACAGAAGATTGCTTACGTTTCATTTTACATTAAATTTACTTAGATTTATGTTTCACCTAAAAAACTGCCATTCAACACTATATATTCATCTTCACTAGGGAACACTTTATTAGAGCAATAGACAACAAAAACTACATGTTCAGTGGTCTCTGATACTTGTTATTTCAGTTATTAAAATAGTTCTTGTGTTGTGCTGCTTGTGAATTGTGTGGGAATAACTCCCTTAATTTGTGTTTATTTATTTATTAAAAATCAATACTCTAGTTCTTTTTAAAACATTAAAATTATTGTTTTATTTTTAACACTGTAGGTCACGGGTCTGTAAGATACTTTTGCTAAAAATAGCAAAAATAGGATAAATTTTTTTATTATTAGACAAAGAGTTTAGGATATTTAAAGTTTTATTTTAGGAACATCATTTAATCAGGTCTTAAGAAAAATACTGAAGATAAGGATATGAAAGTTTACCCTATATATTAAAAAATTATTGGAATGACATTTTTATTTATAAAAAAATAATTTGCTTAAGTAATATATTATTAAAATCATGTACTTTTCTTATATTACATTTCATTTAAAAAATATAATATTTTGAAATCATCATCAACAAATTTAAAATAATTAAAAACATCATTCTTGGAAATAATAAAATTCATGTACTTAGTATAAAAAATACATTTTGTACTGTGAGCCTTTTTATGTGAACCTAGTTAAAAAAAAAATTGACCAAAATTCCTACTTTTAATGCCTATGTATCCTTCTAAAGTGATCAACAAATTTATATTTTATATTGATGATAGTGTTTTAATTGAAACTCCTGAGTTTTATTCAAAGTTTATAGGGTAAAACCGCTCAAAACTGCCCCCTCAGAATCAATAGGCTAAAGAAAGATGTGTCTTGGTAGACAAGGAGGATAGAAACACTTAAAAACAAAATTAGATAAAAAAAACAAAACTCCTCAAATGGGAAAAACAAACAGATGAATGGTTCCTATATCACAATGCCCTAAATTAATAAAAGAAAGAAATCAGAAAAACAAAAGAAGAAACTTCTGTAAAAACAATAATTATCTACCCAAGAGGCTTCTAGGCTTAAAAAAAACTCTCCAAAACTGACCCCCCAAACTCTCTGAGGCCTTTACTGAAGGCTAATGGGAGTCTAACACTGAGTAAGGAGACATTGGAACTGTTGCTGGAGACGCACTTTCCGGGTGGACTCGACACAAGATAAAATTTCTATTCTCTGGTGACGGAAAAGTTCAGTTGACAGGTTGCAAAGTCCAGACA
The DNA here is from genome assembly GCF_021130785.1 of Homalodisca vitripennis. Taxonomy (NCBI): domain Eukaryota; kingdom Metazoa; phylum Arthropoda; class Insecta; order Hemiptera; family Cicadellidae; genus Homalodisca; species Homalodisca vitripennis. Next base: position 71,387,397 of record NC_060215.1, read on the forward strand.
ACGATAAAAAAGAATATTTACAGCAGAAAGGATAATAAAATCCTTCAAGCTCTTTAAGTCATCAGGGGCAAATACTACCGCTCTCCACAGTTTAGTGGAGGTGGTGGAAGAAACCTTAAAAGAAAAAGAAGCTCTAGTCAGTAGCTTTATGGACATTGAAGGAGCTTTTGACCGAGTAACATACGAATCCATGGAGGCAGCACTGAAAAGGTTTAATGTTCCAACAGATGCTGTCAAGTAGATAGTAGCCCTTCTATAACATCGACAAGTAAGTGCAAAGTTAGGATATGGATCAGCTACAATCACAGCTCGGAAAGATGCCCCCAAGGAGGGGTACTATCTCCCCTTTTGTGGGCGATGATGGTTGACGATATCTTGATAAATGCAGAAGAAAGGGGAATAAATCTACAACGTTATGCTGACGACCTAGTGCTTATGGTCAGGGGAAGAAATAAAAACACCTTGGAACTCATGAGGACTACCTTCATACAAAATTTAATCAAATTGTGAGGTGTTCAGGTAAATCTTTTTAGTTTATTGTGTTCATTTCATATAAAATAACCCTTGAGCAAAGTAAGGAGGATATATGATTGGTATTAGGGATGTTGATAGGCCATGGCCCTCTTAGGAAACATCTCTTGAAGGTAGGTCTATGCCAGAATGCACACTCTGTGGAGAAGCAGAAGAAGCAGTGGAACATATATGGCTAGACTGTTCTGCCATATGCAAAATCAGGATAAAATATCTAGTCTCAGATTCTGATGGCCTAAACATTAAGTAAGGGAGGTGCAAAGGTCCTTTAAGGACTACGTGCAGGGACTCTTGTCTCTTTCCCTCTAAGAATGAAAGCAAAACGTTCCAACTCATGTTTCGTTCACCCGAAATCATCACCAAGAACTCCCAGGTATAACAACTGTTAGTTCAAATAAATACCTGGACATAATTTTACGCAATAACTCATTCAATAAACTCATTAACTATTTCATCAAAGCATTACACCTCAATAATTATTAGTATATCTGTTGTTTGGACAGGATAAATAGAACATAAGCAGTACTGCTTTTATCCTTCTACAATCTTTTTAATAAAAATGTTAGTTCAAATAAATACCTGGGTATAATTTTACACAATAACTCATTTAATAAACTCATTAACTATTTCATCCAAGCATTACATTTCAATAATTATTACTATATCTGTTGTTTGGGCAGGATAAATAGAACATAAGCATTATTGCTTTTATCCTTTTACAATCTTTTTAATAACACAAATTAATAAAGAAGTAAAATGGTCATTAATTGTCACACAAAAAATAAATTTTTATTCCACAACAGGCTATAAAACATTTACACCAAAACATAGAATAACCGATTTTTTATTAGATAAAATATCTTACCAACAAAATAAACTGGTTCTACTACTATACTGATTACCACATATAAAACAGAAATGAACACAAGTTTTGGTTAAATAAGCATAACAAGTAGGTTGAATCAAAACCATTACAGTAAATAATGACATCATCTTATCTTATCAATCATCTCAGATGATTTAATAGTTGGAAGTTAATTTACTTAATTTTAAAATGATGAAAGTTTATACTTTTCTCTCATGCTAGATATTATACAAGATAATTTGACTGTTAACATTTTGAACTCCATTTATTTTATCACAGCATGCACTTCCATAAATATCTAATACATAACTATTGTGCATATGTTTTTATTATATACATATAGTAAAGTGTATGCAAAATATAAATATATTAAATGGATGAATATGTTGAATAAGTGTTACACAAATTGTCCAGAATTTTTTATACCTTTTTATAATTTAAACTATTTAAAATTGATTTAAAAAAATTGTATTACAATTTTTAATATGTTAAGATATGAAATACATTTTTTTTATGATTGGGTAAAGACAAAGAAATAAGCAATCAATTTTGAACAATAAACACCCATTGGTTATGATTATCCAGAACGTTTTATATTTCTATATTGTATTTTACAAAACTTTACTAAGCGTTTTTGCTCACCAAATTAGTAGACCATACTGCTAAGTTTACATAAGATATAATATAAATATACACTGTATTTATACTCAACATCAAAGAAAAACAAATAATCTCATATGATGAGCAAAAGAAAAGATTATTAACAAAAAACAAAATTTTATTTGCCTAAAACACAACGAGCATACACAATAATGAGTTAAGTACACTAATAACTGACATCCTATTAGCAAAGTGAATTTTATCTGTTTTGAACAAAAATATTACACATTAAAAACTATTCTAAAGTTTCCATAGAAAAAAAGGATAAATAGTCATAGTCATAGTCATAGATCTTTATTCAAAGCTGTAATATTATAAATACAGTCAGAATAGTGTCACAAATACAGATAGACTAATATCATCACAGATACAGGTTAACCTATCTAAAATCTTATGTTAACTTAACATAAACATTGTTAATTTAAACAACTAAAATTAACTCAATTTTTATTTATATTTAATGGCCCAAGCCCTCAAAAAATTCTTCAAAAGAATAAAATGATCGTGATATGAGATAATTTTTTAATTTATTTCTAAACGGATTGATTCCTTCAATTTTTTTTACGTCAATAGGAATGTATTGAATAAATCGTGTACCAGCGTATTCAGTTTTCTTTTTAAACAGCTCTAATTTATGATTTTCCAAAATTATACCACTCCTAGTATTATATCTATGAGTGGTATAGTTAGGTATATTTTTAAATTTTGTGTAAGTTATTGTATCGTATATGTATTGACTGTAAACAGTTAAAATTCTTAATTGTGCAAATAAATGTTTAACGGTTGCTTGCCATGGTAAATTTAGAATTAACCGTATTGATTTTTTTTGTAGTATAAGAATTTTTTCAAGGTTTTTATTTGAAGTAGCTCCATATACACTGATCCCGTAGCTTATATGGGAATGTATTAAAGAAAAATAAATTTGTTTTAAAGTATCCTGGTTACAAAGGTTTGCCATTTGCCTAAGGGCGTACAGGCCAGATGATGCTTTTTTTATTACGGTTTGTACATGTTGATTCCAGCTTAAATTTTGATCTATTATTAGACCTAGGAAACAAGTTTCCTCTACCTCCATTATATTTTGGTTATTTATCTTAATGTCATATTGAAAATTAAACTTCGATTGGTGTGTTTTAAAGAGTATAAAATGTGTTTTGCCGGGGTTAAGTAACAAATTTTTTTTAGTTAAAAAAGAGTTAATTTTATTCAAACAATTAAGAGATGATGTTTCAATTACCTTGGGATCCTTTCCTTTGACAATTACGCTTGCATCATCAGCGTATAAACACATTTTGTTTTCCTCTGCTACTGTAGAAAGTCCTGTTATATAGCAAATAAATAGTAAGGGACCCAAAATTGAACCTTGTGGTACGCCATACTTTATGAGTTTTTTTTCGGATACAAAATTAATTTTGTCTTTATTTATTAAGTATGATAATTCAACGTATTGATTACGGTTACTGATGTAAGAGTGAAACCAATTTATTTCTTTATTTTTTAAGCCTAAATCTTCCAGAACATTTATAAGTTCGTCATGAATTACGCTGTCAAACGCTCTTGTCAAATCCATAAAAATTCCTAAAGGTCTATTACCTTTATCTAATTCCTCTATTAAATTTTGCACAAATTCTACTGATGCAGTAATTGTTGACCTGCCTGGACGAAAACCATGTTGTTGATTATCAAGAAAATCATTTTCCGACAGATAGTTTAACAGTTGTTCATTAACAACTTTCTCAAATATTTTAGAAAACGTCGATAATAATGATACTGGCCTGTAGCTCTCCGGCACCTGAGGATCTCCTTTTTTGTAAATAGGAATTACTTTAGCCGTTTTCAGTTCATCTGGGAATTTACCAGATATTAGAGAAGAGTTTATAGTGTGTGTTAACGGTCTTAATAAATGCCTTATTGCTTTTTTTATTATTACAATTGGTACTTCATCAAAACCAGTAGAATATTTATTATTAAATGAACTGACAATTTTTTTAACTTGCTGTTGTGTAACTTGACTGAATCGAAATACTTTTAAATTTGGATTCCAATCTCTATTACAATAATTTGAGGATTTAGGCACATCTTCATCACCATGGGATATCTGCTGATCCACAACATTGATGAAGAAGTTATTAAAAACATTGCAAACTCTACCTGGATCCAACAACAGTTTTTCTTTATTAAGCAACATAATGTTTTCTTTTAAATTCTTATTTTTACCAGTTTGCATGTTAATTAACTTCCAGGTTGTTTTGTTAACGTTACTTGAACATTTTATTTTTTTATCAAAAAATCTTTTTTTAGCTTGAATAATTTTTAGTTTAAGATCACGTTTTTTAATTTTTAGCTGTTTTAAGTTATTATTTTGTTTGTTCTTCCTATATATCTTTTCTTGCTCAATTAAATCTGTTCTTTCGTTTTTAATCTCTTCTGTCACCCAATTGTTTTTGGATATGCAATTAGGTCTTAGACTAGATACTTTAGGGAAACAAATGTTAAAATAATGCAAAAAAATAGAATGGAAAGTATGAAACTTGTCATTGACACCAGACATATAAACATCTATCCAACTTTCTGATCCTAAAAGTTTTAAGAAAGTTTTAATATTACTTTCGCTAAATTTTCTTGTTAATTCTCTATATTTATTATGTTTATTGCTATCTGTATCATAAAAATTACCAACTTCCATCAATTGCCCGTCATGATCAGATACTGCTGTGATAATCCCCTCCACTTTTATATATTTTTTATCAATATTGGTTATAAAGTTGTCAATTGATGTTGCAGTTTCTTTACTAAATCTAGTAGGAAAATTAACTGCATAATACACTCCATGTTCAGTTAATATATTTCTAAAACTTTTTAAAGTCAGATTATTATTTAAAATATTTATATTGATGTCCCCAGCGATAATAATGTTACCAAAGTTATTGCAGAGAACATTCAGCAGTTGGTCCAGTTTTTCAAAAAAGTTATTGATTAGACTATTATTTGGAGATCTGTATAGGCAAACAATTACAACAACAACATTTGCAATGGTAATTTCTGAAACACAACATTCAAATTCCTTTTCAGTTATTAATTTGTCAATTGAAAATTTACTTATATTTTTACTTTTGATCCCATTTTTAGTTAACACCATAACCCCTCCTCGTGTAGTTTTAGAACGGCAAAAAAAAGAACTTACTGAGTAATTACATACATTAAGCCGAGAAATTTCATTTTCGTTCAAACTGTGCTCACTAAGAGCTACAACATCGGGATTCAATTCCTCAAGAGCAATTTCTAAAAGGTCAATTCTCGTAGGTAGGTATTGTACATTTTGATGGAAGATGGTAATTTTTTTACATTTTTCTAATTTACCAAGTTTTAACCTACATTGTTTTTGTTTAACTCCTTTTCTAAAAAATTTGTCCGATGTACACTTGACATCGCTGCTTCAGGTGTAGAAGAGCCAAGTAAAGGGTCAATATCACTCAATTCACCAACCTCACTTGAAATATTGAGCACTGACTTCCTGAAACCAACAACACTTTCACTTGACTCTTGAGGCATATTCAGGGCATCCTCCTCCATATTCAAGCTGTCACCAGTTTCCACATCCATAACTTGCTGGTCACTGCTGAGGTTTACAGCGGCAGATGCATGCAGTGGTGGAAAAGACCTCATCTCCATCATGTCAGGAACATCTGTCGGGCCATCTTTCCTCTCATTAAAAGACGTTGAAGTTTGTGAGAGAGACAAACAGCTGTTTAGGTCAGGCGTTGACGGTGGAGGTTTTAGCTCTTGACTTAAAGAAGATAAAATTAGCTGGCGTAAACAACTCACAAACTTCTCATGTGATAGTCCGTTTCGCAGCACCCCATATGGTTGTTCATTATGAGTGATAACAAAAACTTGTGCATTGGTTGTCAGACGAAATTCAATAAGCTTGTGAATAAAAAGATCAGGAGGCAGGCAGTCCCTAACACAACCCAAAGGCGAGCATATAAGTCTCTTAAGTCCTCTCTCTTTGAAGTCTTTGGTCATTTGGTTAAATGCGGAGATGTAGTCAGCTGCTGTAGGCTTTTTGTGATATATAGCTTTAGTTACAAGTCCGTACACAACAGCTCCATCATCACTCTTTTGTAGAGTGAGCCGACTGTCGACCAGATTTGATGTTTCAGGCTTTCCAAACTTGTTTTTGAAAACAACTGCAACGCCTGCACCCAAATGAAAATCTGCCGAGATGCAGTGGGCAAAACCTACTGTGTTGTCTTTTTGGTTTTCGTCGATGGCAAGACTCATATGTTTTTCTTGTACTACTATAGTACCTTCTTCTTGTTGGTTGTTGGTAAAATAAGGTGTTGATGAAAGCAAAGAATTTAGAGTACTGTTTGGAGTGGTTGTGTGAGTTAAATCAATTTTTGGTTCATTCTCGATTACTTGAGGTGGATTATTAAATTTTGGTTCATTTTCAATTACTTGAGGTGGATTTGAAGTGGTTGCGGCTGAACAGAAATCATTTTTAATGTTTATAAGTAATTTGTGAACCATGTCAGATACGCTAACTTTTCCCTTTTTATTTAAATGTAGGCCATGAGCAGTGAAATAGTGGCGTGGAAGATCATCGAGGGGCAAAAGCTGCACGTTAGTGGAGGAATTCTTTACTAGGTTTCTTATTTCCAAGTTTATTTGTGAAACTTTTAGGTCTAAGCTCGGCTTGTCATGTCTCATGGGCAAACTACCCAGTACCAAGTTCGTGTGGCTAAAGGAGTTGGTGACAGTTTTAAGTTCTTCTACAATACGCTTTTCACCCATTACTTCTACATTGTTTGCTCCACCAATTACTAGGACACAATCTTTTTTTGTAAAGTTTTTACACATTGAATTTGCTTCCTCAACAACTCTATTGAGTCTTGCACCTGGGCGAACACAGGCAGAAACACTAACTGAAGTCTTTGCCTGTATGAGATGACTGAGCCCTTTTCCATGGCTATCCGCAAATATTAGAAGTTGACCTTTTTCAGTTTGGGGTACCAGTACAGCTGTTGGGTTTGGTTTTAATTTGTATTTTTTTCCAATTTCATTTTCGGTTTTATTTTTGTTTGACAAAGATGGAAAACAGGTTAAACATTGGTTCTTGCTTTGTTTTTCAACGTCAAGTAATAAGTTTTTGTTGTCAGACTGAAGCAAATCAACTGTAGTTTTTAAGTTCAATATTTCACATTTTGCGGATTTTAGTTCTTGTCTGAGTATTTTTGTGTGGAAGTCCTCATTTTCAGCCATTTTAGTAAGTAATTGCTTTTCTCTCAGTTTTTCTGTTGTTTGTTTTTCTTCTGACAATTCCTTTTCTAACTGTATACATTTATCCGTCAGTGCATTTAGTTGAAAATGTGGCACTTATGGACCATAGAAACAATGTCAGGAATGAATTGAAATGGAAATACGAAATCAGTAACGTACATCAGACTGAGTTCACCCGTGGAGTAGAATGCCAATTTAGCAATGCCATATACAGTTTGCCTATGGAGCACTAAAGGTTAAAATACAATATATAATAATAAAATATAGTACGAAATTACCTAAATGAGTTTCAAAGAAAGAACCAGGTTAGTCGCTGGATGTTCATCACTCCTGATATTTCAAGTCAGTTATATTAATTTATATGAATTCAAACAGTTTAGCTACATTTTGTTAAATTCCACAGCAAACAACAGCTCTGTGAAGATTCTCTAACACTTGTACACAATTTTCACTTGCACAAAACTTCAGTCTATAGTAAAAATACACTCTCCTTCGAGTGCATGAGAGTAAATTGGTTTGAATGTGGTGATGAGCCAAGGTAAAATTTCATATACAGAGACACCTTGTACATAGACTATGCTATCTCGTTAAGAAATCAAACCACAGATTTTACTTTAATGTGCCAATTCAAGTAGTCTCAATTTTGTTTTGCCAAAAAACACTTGGGTTTCAACACCCTTTGTAAGACTGACACCTACTCGTTTCTCTCTTTCTTTTTTTTTATGTTTTTATACCAAATTGGCTGTAAAGAGACTAACAATATAAATAACAACCGATTATAATCAAAATTAAACTTCAAACTATATAACAATATTTAAATAAACTCTAACTCAACTATTTTTCTAATCATTTGATAAAATGGCTGTAAAGGGGCCAACTCGCTAAAAAATAACAATCAATAATAGAAAACTACAACTTAGATAACGAATGTGAACATTTAACAACATATAAATTAATTTAAATTAAAAAATAACACGGTAATAAATTAAATAATATTTACTAGAGAGGTCTCTTTAAGGAAAGAAAAGAGCATCTCTATCATAGATTCATCGTCAGACATGATCTTTCAACAAAGCTGGCAGATTCACCTTGAGTCTGTGCTGTGAGTAGCGAGAACAGTTGACAAGGATATACTGCACTGTAATAGCAGTGTCACAGATCAGCTGAACGTGTCGGTTCATGAGGTAGCTGAGAGGCAGCAGCATGTGTCCTAGTCAAAAACGACCTGCGACGTCAAGCACTACCTCCTCATAACGACTCCACCGGGAAGCTGAGTCTGTGGTATAACTCTGTCTTAGATTGATATTGTTAACTGCCCTCCATTTGTAACTCCACCTTGCTTTTAATTTTGACCTCACCACAAGAACAATGTCTGATATGCCACCATCCGTACAGAGAAAGGCTAGAGTAGAAGTTCTTCTTTAGCTCCTTCATCTGCCAGCTCGCTTCCAGATGTTCCAACATGATATGGCATTCAAACAAAGGTTACAATACGACCGCCAGGAGAAAGAAGGTGGCAGGAATGCAGTGGAGGGTCTGCGGGGGTAGGTTTATATGACATGTTGGATTGTCCGTGGACTGAACCTATTTGGCTAATGCTGTTCTACTACCCTCTGCTATATGTGTAAACATCAACTTGCACCATCTATAATGAATAAATGTAGGAAAAAGCATAAGGAATTCAACTGTTAATTTAATTTAATTCAAATTTAATTAAAGTATGTTTACTAATAAATTTTGCCCAAATATATTAATTTTATATGTTTAATACTAAACAGTAGACAATAGACAATAGACAATATCCTTTATTACAATTTCTTCAAGAAATGTTACAGCGTCAAATTTAAGTCAAATTAGTATAATAGATAAGCTTCTTCAGTGTTATGTGGGGTCTCCCCAAGTAAAGAATTCATTTAGGGTGTAGAAAGCCTTGTCTAGCAGCCATCTCTGTAGCTTCCTCTTCATCAGCACAGGGCCTCCAGCTTTCAAGTGGTCTGGTATCTTGTTTAGCATCTTCACTCCTGCATACAACGGTTTCCTTTCATACATGGCTGTTCTGTGACCTGGCAGCACATAGTTTCCTGCATATCTGGTGTTGTATTCATGCACGTCACTTTGTTTAGGGGGCTCTTTGGTCACACAGTAAAGGACAGTATCTAGGATGTAGATGGAAGTGACCGTCAGGATGTTCAGGTTCTTGAAAATATCTCTACAGCTTTGTCTTGGACTTAAGCCTGCTATTACTCTGATTGCCCTTTTCTGCATACCCAGGACGCGGTTGAGATTGCCCATAGTGGATCCACCCCAGACAGTAATACCATAGCGTAAATGGCTTTCAAACAATGCATAGTATGCAGTCCTTGTTGCCTCAGGGGTACTAGTTGCCTTGATTTGTTTTATGGCATAGAGAGCTGACCCGAGTTTTAGGCAAAGATTGTCCACTTGATTATTCCAGGATAAATTTTCATCAAGTATGACACCTAGATGTTTGATTTTGTCAGCTGCTGTCAGGTTGGGCATTTCAGATACTGTAGACTTTTTATTCCCAAATGACATTTGCTTGGTCTTACTTTCATTGAGAACTAAGTCATTTTTCATACAGTAGTCTTGTGTCATATTGAAGGCAATGAAAGTGTTCACTTCTAGTTGATCTACGTTTCTGTTTGCAGTAAGCAGCACAGTGTCGTCCGCATACATGACCATGTTACTGTATTCCTCTAGATGTCCTGGAAAATCATTGATAAACAGCACAAACAGAATTGGCCCTAGGACAGAGCCCTGGGGAACTCCTCTGTTAGTCGGTACCAATTCAGATCTGACAGTACTTGTAAATCCTCTTGTTGTGTGTTTTAGTTCTACCATTTGGCTTCGTCCTTTTAGATAACTTGCAAACCATTTTAGTGCTGTTCGTTGGATTCCTAAATTTTGTAGTTTAGCTAGAATAAGATCATGTCCCAGGCAGTCAAAAGCCTTGCTTAGGTCAAGATACAGGCTGGTGATAGTGTTGCCATTTTCTATGTTCTCAATTATATACTCAGCAAGGTCTATCAGTGCAGTTGTGGTTGATTTTCCAGTAACGAACCCATGTTGGCTGTCTGTCAATGATTGGTTTTGACTAAGATGTTCCTGGAGTCTTACTTTAACAATCTTCTCAATAAGTTTGGAGACAGATGATAGCAGTGAGATAGGTCGGTAGTTAGAAATGTTTTGTAGGTCCCCTTGCTTGTGTTTTGGAAATACCTTGGCTATCTTCAACTTGGATGGAAAAGTGCCCTCTGCCATGGACATGTTGACGATCTTCACTAGAGGCGATATTAGCTCATCTGCACATGTTTTTAGGATTTTTGAAGATATTTTATTGATGCCTGAGTATGTGGAGTTCTTTAATGATTGAATGGTTCTGCCTATCTCGTCAGGTGTTGTTGGACGTAAAGAAGTAAGAGTATTGTCTGTGGTAGCTGGAAGATTTTGAATTATTGGTGGTGTGTTATATATTTTGTTCTGTTTTAGTGTTTCCTCAGCTATGTTTCCAAAATAATAATTAAAGCGATTTGCTACATCTGTAGGGTCAGTAAATTTTATTCCATTGTCATTTAGTTCTATTGTAGGATTGTTGTCAAGTTCTTTCCTCCCTTTCCTCTCACTATTGATGGTGTCCCATATGGCTTTGGCTTTGTTTTCTGCTTGTTCAATGTATGCAGCACATGTTTCCTGCCTTGCCTTCTTTAATTTTTGGTCGTAGGATTTCTTTTTATCTGTGGCTGTCTTCCTGTCATCGGGATGACCAGTTAGGAGAAATCTGTCTTGCGCTTTTAAAAACTCCTTTTTAAGTGTCATAATTTCTTCATCATACCTCAGTCGTTTACCCCTTTTTTGTGTAGTTCGAGATCTTTTTTTTGGACATGCATCGTCAAGTGCAAGCTGGAGCGTTTGGTTGAAATTAAAGTACGCCTCTTCCACATCATTTGCTGTCAAAACAGAATCCCAGGTAACAAGGGAGAGTTCATTTTTTAAAAACAGCAGATTGTTGTAGTTAAAATTCCGTCTTGAAGTGTATGTCATTTCTGCTTTCATTTTTGGAAAGTCCAGTGTGCAGTATTGTCCTGTGTGGTCTGATAGACCTGTGTGAGAGACCACTACTTTAATCCTGTCATGAATGTTTGAACACACCATATCAATTGAGGACACTGAGGTCTCTGAGATTCTTGTGGCTGGGAGATCAAGTCTTCTTATGTTGTAACCAGCCAGTAGCGCATTTAGTGCAACGGATTCTCTAGAGGCCTCGTCTAAACTGTTAATGTTAATATCCCCCATGATAAGTGTGTCATTTCTTTGAGTAGGAAGGCTGTCGAGGGCATCTGCCAGAAATTGTAGTGATGTATCAAGGTCAGCACAAGGTGGTTGATACACTCCAAGCAGGAACAAGCTCTTCTTCTTGTTTATGTGTATTTTTACTGCTGTTACCTCACATAACATTTCTAAGCTGTACTCTTCAATCTCTAAATTTTTCAGTTTTGTTGGCTATATTGTTATGCCTATAAATAACAACCCCTCCTTTGATATGTTCTTTCCTTCCATATGCACTGATAAGTGTGTAATCAGCCAACTTGGCATGGTTTATTACATTGCTTTTCAGTCCATGTTCTGTAAGAATTACAAAGTCTGGGTTAGTGCTATGCAAAAGGTGTTCCAGTCTTTCAATTTTGTTTGTCATCCTGTCCATATTTTGGTGGAAGAAGTTAAGCTGATTTGGAAGTTTACTTCTTGAATTTATTTGAACTTGTTTTGTGTGTAGATTAGACTGTTTGCTGGGTGGGCCGAGTTTACAAATATCCTGGTTTTGAATTTGCTCGTTTTTCTTGGGTAAAGGTCTAAAAAATTATTATTTTGATGTGTTTGGGCATCCCTCCATTGTTTTGGTGGCGAATAGTTGTTTGGGAAATCAACCTGTGCTTGTGTTATTATGTATTGATTATTGTGCGCAGGGGTGAGTGGTGAAGAAAGTTGGTCAGATGGATTTATGTAGTAGTCTTGTGAGTTGGTCAGTTTTTTGGTTTGGCTGGCTCCCACACTCTTCTGTGTGTTCTTCGGTTTCAGTAGAGAGACCCTGTGTCACTGGAAGATCGTTCAGTTTTTGTGACGAGGTTTGTCTGGATCCCCCACTCTTCTGTAAAATCTGGTCAGTTGTCGGAGGATGACTCTGAGTCATAGGAGAATCATTCAGATGAAGTAGTGAAGTTTGGCAAGCTTCTTCACTTACCATGGCCGGCTTGTTAGCAGAGTCTACTGTTGCTTTGGAATCTTTCAATTTTTGAACTTGCAGTGAAACACTGAAAAAGTTCCGAGGTGATTGAACTTGTTTTTGTGTAAGATTTTTATTTAGTTTTGGGGATGATTTGGCACTAGAGTTTAAAGATTTGTGTAGCTTCATTTGGGTATGGGCTACCTTATAATCTAGTTTTGTCTTGCCTCTTCTTGACGTCAGGTTCAAGAACTGTTGTAGATGGGCTGTTCATTTTTTTTTCTCAGTTCTATTATTGACTGTTCCATCAGGTCCTGCTTCTTTCTGATGCAAGCAATATCTAATAGAAGCGTAGAGTCAAAGTGTATGTTTTTGCTAAGCATAGGGTATGTGCCAGTTGTTTGTGTTGTCATGGGTGTGGGAGGCCTCTGCTACCCTTTTTAATTTTAAAATGATTTTTACCTGTTCATTTATTTTACTAGAGTAATTATTAAGTATTTCGGTTTGTTTTAGGTCATATTCCTCAAAAATAGTTTGCTGTTCAATTTTATCTTTTTTACATTTTTCGAGTTGCTGTTCTAGGTCCTCTAGTTTGTTGAGGAGAGTTTCAATTTTCTGAACATGTTTGGATTCCAATTCTGTGAGTTCCTTGATTTTTGCCTCCAAGCCTAGTGTTTTAATTTCAAGTACAGATATCTGGCTATTACAATTTTGGACGTTGTTCTTTAGTTCTATATTCTCCTGCAACAAAATAGTTCCAGCTTCAGCGGCCAATGTTAAAGACGTTTCCAAGTCTTGATCTCCTAGCATCCCGTGGTCCCTAACTTTTGTATTTACTTCTTCTAATTTTGAGTCGATTTGGAAGGAGTTTGAGTTTTCTAAATTTTTATTTTGGTCAGAACGTTTACCAAAAGTAGTGGGAAAAATGCTTGGATTTTTAGTTGGGCTTGGATCACTGTTTATTTTGTCTAGCTTTGGATATTGGCTTTCCTTGCATTTGAGGCACTGCCATTCTGCAATTTCATGAGCAGTCCATTTTTTCAGGGTTTTCTCCAAAATATTTTGGCATCCAGCATGGTACCATCTTTTACATGAGCCTGTGCATTGTACTCCTGAAAACCTTACTCCTATGTCACAATTGCCACATGGATATTTAGAAGGCATGCTGAGTTCTAATAACTAGGGGAGTAAGGATTGTCAATAGATATGTTAGTCAATGCAAATTTCATTCATTGGAAATAACAGTGATCATGCCAAAGTTGGACAACAGGAGTTTGTCTGATTCCTATTGTCAAAGTGTTAAAATGGAAAATACAGTTTTTTTAGCTGGGTTTGTCTGATTCCTATTGTCAAAGTGTTAAAATGGAAAATACAGTTTTATTAGCTGGGTTTGTCTGATTCCTATTGTCAATTTGTTAAAGTGCAAGATACAGTTTTTTCAGCCAGGTTTGCCTGATTCCTATTGTTAAATTTTATTTTTGGCAACAGTTTTTTAAAGCTAGGTTTGGCTGATTCCTATTGTCATAAAATAAGTCCTATTGTTTGAGATAGACTCATTTAATATGAAAAAATATGGATTGTCAATAAAATGGCCTGTCAATATGGCTCTAATGGTCGATATTAAGAAGGGTATAATTTTGTTTGATTTTAAGGGTTAATCAAATTCCATGTCAAATAAGAGGAGCACTTTCCTGGTTATTCTTGAGTGTCCGCCATCTTGGAACTGGTATACAGTTTTTTCAGCTAGGTTTGTCTGATTCCTATTGTTTCAATGTAAAAAGATGAGGCGTTTTAAAAGAAATTGTCAAATGAAGTAGAAAGAATTTTTTTTTTTAAGCAGCAGGGTGCTTGGTCAACTAGATACAGCACTGGCAGTTGGTGGGACAGGTGTGGAAGGTCAGTTGTCAGCAGTAAAATACAAAAGTCAGTTTTGATAAATACAACAAGACATTTAACAATAATGAAAAATTATTTACTTAGATTTATATTGAATTATCTAATTTTTATTTATTAAGTACTTATGAAAACGTCTGCCATCCATACAATAATTTTTGGTAAAGTAAAACCATCAATTTATGTAACCTTACCTTATACAATGTAATAATAATACCTCCTCTATGAATATTTCTATTTTTTATCATAGCATGATTGAAATTAGTCTTGAAAGAATATGATGGTTGCGAATTATTTTAACTGTATGCACATATTATTTTATGAACACATATGTACACTTCTAATTTTATAAATACTTCTTAAGGATTTAGATGTTCACAAAGCAGCACAATCAGTATCTTTCTTTAAAGGAAACATTAAATTATTGCTTTTTTTATTCTTCATCACATTTATAACACTGGCAATAACATTACAAGCTTCACTGTGCATTGTTTTCCCCTCTTGCAATTACTCGTGGTATTAATCGTTTATACACTCAAATGGACAGTAAAATGACATAAGCACGTGACTAATTTTTTTAGCAAGATTGCTAAAGGAAGTGCAAGGAGGGTGGGAAGGAGAAGGGGTGAAGGGGGAGGAAAACGGCCAGACACGATTCTTGGAAATACCTTCCCGCACCTCTCAAACGTTGCTATCTTCCTCCTGGTGGCCAGACTGTACAACTACCCCTTCAGACTGAAGGGAGTGGAGGGAGCTCCAAATGTCCCGAACAAGAATACTCTTTTGAAAGATGTTACAGATACCCTGTAGGGCACTAAAGGATTATGTTTAGACCACCAACCTCCCATTCCTAGACCATACTATGCTTAAGGCCTTCTTTATGGCTGTGAGTCCTGCCTTATAGATGGATGAGTCATTTGGAAGTCAGAAGCCATACCAACTATCCGCAGTAAAAAAAGCGCACCCTGTGCTCAAATTTTCTATATAAAATGCAAGGTGCAAGATTATTTATTATTAGACAGAATTCTAGCTGGTAGACAGCTTCTATGTAGACACCTTCTTAAAATTAGCCAGACCAAGATTGATAGAAGGTTGTGAAACGCTTCAGGGTGGGTCATCACACTGGTGCATAATTCTAAGTTCATATTTGTCAAGGCCTAGGTCAGCATAGAATCTAGCCCTGACTCCGAGGGATGACTGACGTCTTGGTCTTGCTTGGAACAACAATGAAGTTGGTTGTGAACAATTACTTCAAAGGCAGTGTTATCTGGTTTAGCTGATATTGAGTAAAAATAATCTATGGACAGTTGCATTTCTTTATTGGTAAGAAATAGTTCATCCATTTCTGCAAGAAGGCTGGCAATAGGAGTTGAGCGAAAAGCTCCGGTGACCAGCCTTAAGGTAGTATTGTAGATTATCTCTAACATCATTTTAAGAGCACTATGGCTTGCTGAACCATAAGCTTGGCACTCATAATCTAGACAGGAACATATGGTGACAATAGAATCTGGGCATGCAAATCTGGTTTACACCCTATTTTGTTCCACTAAGAGCTTTAAGAATATTGAGTTGCTACAAACTTTTTTGTCTTAGATTTCTTAGATATGATACCCTAGTTAAATGAATATGAAAGGTAAGAGACCCAAAAAGTTAATATCTCGAAAGTAGCAATTCTGTGTCCCATCAGTTTGAGTGTCTCTCGACATTATGAATTCGAGAGAAAACTATGCTCTTTGCCTGTGATGGTGAAAAGAGTAACTTTACCTACTTGACGCCAATTATGTAATTCTATGTGCATGAATAAAAACTATCTATTGACTATTGTCTATTGTCTAAAAAGAAAAACTTGTGTCCTGCTCCACTGCTCAAGTCTATTGATAGTAAGCTGAAGTGCTTGTTCTGTGATAACCAGCTTCTTTGCCAAGATGAAAATGCCAAGATATCTACAAATAGAGAACATTGTGCTGGAGGAATAACGCACTTCGTAAACTCGTTTATTACTATTGAAAACAGAGTACAGCTTAAACACTGCCTTGTGAGAAACTATTTTCTAAGATTCGACATTTTAATGCTGAGTCTTATCTGAATAGTTCTTTCAGACAAGAACCTATTTATATAAGCTAACATATATACCTTTTATGTTTACTATATCCCTTTTTCAGCCTGTCGTACGCTTTCGTTAGATAAAAGAAAACCAGGTCCAAATGTTTCTTAATGACATATTGATAGGAAAAAGTATAATGAATCAACCCTAGATTGTCAGCTGTAGATTAAGACAGAGAAATAAATAAAAGTGGAGTTAATATCCATGTTAGTTCTTACAAGAGAAGGCTTTTGGAAATTGGTCAAAAAGCTTACCACATCAGCCATCATCACCCTTGTTGAGTTTCTCATCTTTTTGAGACCAATTTGCATTTTTTTTTAATGGCACTTTGTAATAGTCACAACTGAATTGGTTACAATCAAGTTGAATAATAATTATAAAGCAATTAAACACATCTCTAGATATTGATCAAATTACATGCTGTGATTAAAACATTACCAAATCATTATCCAATTTATCAATACCACAGTAAGGTATTTCAATTATATTTGTACGCAGAATTTAACATCAATCTTAAAAAACTTTCAATTGTAATTTTTTCTATCTTGCTTAATGTTTAACCTGACAACTTTTTATAACTTGTGAAAGGCGTTTTGGAAGATTACACATGATCTATTTTTGAGCCAGGTTCTGACTTTTATTTTATCTTAACATTATTCAACAAATGGGTCAAATCATATAGTTTTCAGAAAAAGCCAATTTAGAGCATACAACATTGTACTTTGGTGGAATTTATTCAGAAAGGATTGTTTATAATTCAGCAGTTCTTTTTGTTTTCCCTCAAGATAATAAAGACTGACATGTCAACAGGTGCAACTGCTTCAGAATGTATAATTTCATTTGTATTAATTCATAATCCATCTGTAAATATAATTTTTATTAGTACATAAAAATAAAGTGTTTTTTATTAATTTTTTCCTCCCGGCTCAATTTTGTGACATTTACTTTTCTAGTTGTTTATCAATGTTATGACAAATACCCTGAACTGTTATGTACAGCTTTAGTCTGATAATAGTGATATCTCTATTGGTCATCAAAGTTGCACAACATATCTAAAGTTCTATATTTAGCCATTAATTCTGCTGTAGTGTTGGGCTGTATCAACAATACTTGAACCTCAGCTAAATGATTGTAATTAACTTAACTCATTGTTATGGATTTGGGTGCATTAGGATCAAAAGAAAGTACAATATGTAATATATTGTAGTGTTCTCATAGATTCCAAGCCAAACCTTTCTTCAAAACACACAAGAGTTGTTCCTAAAGCTTTGAAGAACTTGTCCTTCGATATGAGAATCACAACTTTTTTTAATACAAATATTCTTCTTATATGATGCTTAATAGATAATGCCTCAGAACCAATCAAATCCTGAAATGTTTTGTGAAAAAGCTATTAAAACTGAACAGACCAACCTTGGACAGAACATTTCACAAACTCCATCTCATCGCGTTACCATAGTTAGTGACAGCCTTAGTAAGTATCTGGCAGAAAAAATTCAAGATAATCTGGGAATAAACTCTAAAGTAATGAAGTTAGTAAAACCTGGAGCTAAATTCATGGACATAATGGATAATACGAGAATACGAATTTGGACCAGAAGAGTTTGTGGTTATTATGGGAGGAGTAAATGATGCTTACAGTGAACGCACTCAAGCTATTTAAGCAAATTTTAAATCAATATGCTCTCTTTCAAGCATTGTAAAGCGATATTGTGTGGTGCGCTCTTTCGACGAGATCTACCTCTATCCCATAGAATAAAAGAGGAAATCATTAGTTTGAATTTGCACTATTTTGAACAATCCAGAATAATGTAAAATGTTTCATTTCTGGACATGACAGCTTTATCTAACAATTGTTTTAATAGAGACAGTATCCACTTAAACTTCTTAGGAAAGCAATTGATAGCTAACAGAATATGTAAAGAAATAAAGTTGTATGACATTCCCAAACAAACTAGTTTTCAAAACTGGTGACAATTACTTGCAGTATAAAGTTAACAATTTAAATTAAGTTAACAATACAAATATCAGAGGAGGAAAAACCTTTTCAAATAATTGAAGCAAATATGTAAGAAATTATTATAAAGCATCAAGAGGACCCAACGGTGGCTTTTGCTCACTCCATCTTAGTAGAATTCAATCATTACAGCCACATGACAGCAGGGGCGGCAGTGATATTCAAACAAGAGTGTTGAAAGCCTTCTGATAAAAACTCTGTCGGTTCAAATATAACATACCAGAAATAAAAACATGGTGCCGGAGTTTACAGCCTCATCGCTAAACCTAAGAAAATTGATTAAGACTCAGCATTTCATCAGCTGACTTTGGATTTTGAGAGTAGGGGATTTAAGCACCTCGTTTGTTCCCCAATAGGAGCTCTTTGAGATGAGAACAATTAAACACTTGGTTTCCAATCTTTCATAGTTTCAATTGGCTACTGGATTTGCGGTTACCATAGTAAAAATTTGCGGTCATATGAGAAAAAATCTCAGAGAAGGCTCAGGAGAGGACTGTCAACATGGAGAATTTCTGAAGTGGTTTCAGGGTGCTATGAACTGTCTGCATTAAGCTTTATCACACCTTTTGCCCAAAACTACAAGTTGTAAGGTGGAAACAAGCTCCCAGGATCCACTCTCCCCGATGTGGAGAGGTTGGTCGACTCCGCAGGCCTCCAGGAGTGGACTTGTAATCTTCTCGCATACTTCAACCCAAGATGTAACTTCTAGCAACACTCAAAGCAAGTTTGTGTGAGTGGTAAAAGTGAAATGGTCAATTTTGAGATAACTGAGGGGGTGAATGGGGAGTTGACTCCTGGATGTCAAGATCCTTTACTTGATAAATCTTCCCAACCTAAAAGGTCTCCAAAATTATCATTAGCACAATCATGTACTCCACAACAGCAAAACCACATACTCCACTCTATTAATAATGTGTGCCGGGAATATTCCCAGCAGGAGAGAACTTTTGAAATAGGAATATTGCCGGGAAAATTTCTTTGGACTAGGAAGATTCCCAGAAATAGGGAATTTATGAGATTTTAATGTTTTAATATTTTAACACTTAGTAACAGTTAACCTTAAAACTAGGTTAACTAAGTAAATTCATACATCTTAATCCAAGAATTATTATTCCATGCATTAATTTCATGTGTAAACAATAGCGTGGGAATTTATGGATATTATCCATAAAAATTACATCAATGGATTTCGATTCCTAAACAATTATTAAAAACTTAGGGATTAAAAACCAAGCATTTTTTAACAAGTAATATCTCTTTGGAAATCATGCTGAAACATACTAAGTCTAAAATATTCAAAACTGTCTATTTTTATAAACTAAATAATTTCTTTGAAAATGCACAAAGAAATACCTTACAGCAGTAGAAATTAAAGATAGTATGATAAAACCTCTAAACATAAATGAAAAGAGGAAATTGAATCCTTAAAAGCAGTCATAAGGATGAAAGAAGAGGAACCGGCGAGGGAATTAATTAGTTTTCAACAAGAGAAGGATGATTTGCAAAGTCTAAATGCTGCAGTAACCCACTCAACAAAATTCACACAAGAAACAAAAATAGGAAAGTTGCAACATGAGATAGAAACCCTACAAAGGAAAATTAATATGGAGAAAAATAATACAAGAGCAAATGAAAATATGGGAGCTACTTTAGCTCCACTAGATAAAAGTGATT
Source organism: Homalodisca vitripennis (assembly GCF_021130785.1). Lineage (NCBI taxonomy): Eukaryota > Metazoa > Arthropoda > Insecta > Hemiptera > Cicadellidae > Homalodisca > Homalodisca vitripennis. The sequence goes on from NC_060215.1 coordinate 71,407,666, forward strand.
GGGTTTTAGATGACTCATTTAAATGTTTATTTTGATTTTTTAATTCAGAGCGAATTGACATCTAACACATATTTTTACACCAGCAGTCAGTCAGGCAATTGAATATTTGGATGTTGTTGATTTTAATACAATCCTGAAACTGCTGAATTTAAGAAATCCTATATTTTTATTTCAATAAATAATGCAGAACCAGCCATGGAGACAAGTGGGGCCCACTGGAGCTTACTGTTCTACAGCAAACCTGACAAAACTTTTTTACTATTTGGACTTGAACGGGAACAGCACCTTTCAAATGCTAGAACAATTTCCTCAAAATTAAAAGACTACTTACCGAAGGCACAATTTCAATATGGAGTGTCCTCAAAATAGGAATGGTTTTGACTGTGGAATCTATCTTCTTATTTTAGTTGGAAACACCTTTAGAAGACATAAGAAGGACTTATCAGCAAGATTTCAAATCATGCCTTAATCCAAAAATGTGACTACTTAGCATTTATAACTTATAACAACCAGATCATGAAAATTGAAATCAACACTGTTAAAGACCTCTTTTATTCAATATTAAAGAAAAAAAGAAAGTCCCCAAAACTATAATGCATACAAAAGATAATAAAACTTAAATAATAGTTGTGAAATCACCAGAAATTACAGCAGAGATTCTTGGACTAAAATTAAGTGTAATAAAAATAAAAACGGGCAAAGTACCAAAGATTTGCATGATGTTCTTAGTGTTCTAGATGAAGGAACTAACCAACCCACTTCAACTGGTTTTCTTAGTGTCTGTGTGCACAAAAACACATAATTCTCATAGGACTTGTAAGAAGAATCATCAAACAACTCAGGTATTTTCCTATCCAAAAGTAAAAATCTCCCTCTGCTCTGATAGTCAGGGCAGTTATGTGCAGAGTAAAATAGAACTAAGCTGTGGTCAAGTCAATGCTTATGGTTATGTTCAGCCCAACACTACACTAATTCAAGTTGCTGATTCTGCGATGCTAGAGGGTGATACACAAGTTGTGTTGCTGGGAGGCACTAACATCTAACCGATAGAAAACAGTTTATAGAAATTATGCACATAAACAATCATAACCAATTAATCTCCATAAAGTCACAGTTGAGAACAATTAAACATGGTGTACCTCACTCATAGTTTAATTTTGGGTCCTCTGTTATTTTTTTGTTACATAAAAGGATTACCTAGTGTTATTTCTGACGAAACAAAAACACCATTTGTCTATATGCCGATGATGCCAATAGCTATAGCTATATAGCCAAAGCTATTTTAGTACATCTTTCATCTTCTTCTAAAATTATTTTTCCAAAAGTTGAAGGGTTTAGAATATTCGTATGGATAATCAAAACCCCAGGGATGTAGCATTTAACCCTGTAATTGTCATAGAGCTACTCCCTTACTTTACTATAAAATTACCATTTCTGTACGTTCAACAGCTGTTGAACAATCAAAATTGCTGATAGTGTAAGCGTTTTTTCAAATCAACATTTGATTATGATATTCAGCACTAAAATTAAATCAATGCACACCATTCAAAAGAAGAAGACATTTACTTGATGGTTAATGTTAATATACTTCTTAGACTCGTTAAGTTTTAAATGTTAGCCCTTAGTGTATTATTGCTTACTTAACACAATAACCTTTTACAGTATTTTAGTACTTGAGAAATACATTACCAATAATAATTATAATAATAATAAATAATTATTCTTTGTCACTTAAATCCGTCAAAATTATAGGGAAGATTAGAGCAAAGTGGATAACAAAAGGGTTACAAATTTCAAGTAGAAATAAGAGAAGACTCCACAAACAACCACAAATTTCAAATGATGAAGAAATTAAAACCCATTATAAAATATATAATACAATTTTTAAAAAGGTTGTTAGAGAAGCTAAGCGAAGAGCTAATGATTTATACATAGAACAATCTAAGTGCAATGGTAAAGCAGCCTGGCAAATTATAAAACAGGAAATTGGTATAAACACAGAAAATCACGATGGAGTAAGAGAAATAGTGGTTATTGGGAAAGTAATTAGAGAACATAGTGAGATGGTTAATCATTTTAATGAATCTTATTTAAAGACTGTAGAACAATTGAATATAAAAAGCTCTCTGGTAAGAGCAGTGGGAAAATTACAAAAAGTTAACAATACGTCTTTTCGTTTTAAACCTATTCAAGCGAAAGAAATTCATAAATTAATATCAACATTGCCTAACAAGTGGTCTACTGGCTGGGACAAAATTCCCTCAATAATTGTTAAAGACTGTAAGGAATATCTTGTGAAGCCAATAACAAATTTGATTAATCAATCAATCAATTGAAACCCATTTACAAAAAAGGTGAGAAAACTCAAGTCAAAAACTATCGTCCGGTTTCATTGTTACCAGTGTTTTCCAAGCTATATGAGAAAGTAGTAAACCATCAATTATACAAATACCTAGAAAAAAATAGTCTGATTACTGGATGTCAACATTGCTTTAGAAAAAATGACTCAAATTTCACTGCACTTACCAACCTTGCAGAGGAAGTTTACAAAGCTTTGGATGGATCACAGTCTACAGTGGCAGTGTGCTGTGATTTATCAAAGGCATTTGATTGTGTATATCATGATATCTTAATGAAGAAATTAGAATTATATGGAGTGGAGGGCACATCTTTAAATTGGTTTAAGTCATATATTACAGGGAGAAAACAAAAAAAACAACTTTAGTATCAGACTATAAAAAGTATCATTCAGAGTATGAAAATATAGTGTCAGGAGTTCTGCAAGGATCGATTTTAGGACCATTACTATTTACATTGTATACAAATGATCTACCACAAGACATAGACACAAAATTAGTCTTATATGCTTAAGATACCACAGCTATAATCAAGGAGAAAAACTTACATGTAATGAAATTATTAGTAGAACAAACTATAGTTAAATTAGAAGAGTGGTTTAAAGTTAATGGAATGATTCTGAATACTACAAAAACAAATATTATTCACTTCAAAATAGACAGCAAAGAGAAGAAACGTTTACAGTCACAATAGATAAAGAATAAATAAATAGCTGCAAAAACATAAAACTATTGTGAGTTTGTTGTGATGAACATATGACATGGACAGGACAAATACAAAACTTATGTAAAAAACTCAATTCTATCTGTTTCAATATGAGCTGTGTTACACACATCACAAGTTTAAAAACAAAGATGACCCTATACTATGGCTATTTTTACTCAATTATGAAGTTTGGAATTACATTGTGGGGCTCAGTAGAAATAGCAGAAAAAGTGTAAAAAATCCAAAAAAATGTTATAAGAATAATGACATTCTCATCCAGAAGAAGTTCTTGTAAAGACAAATTTAAGAAACTGAAGATTCTTACTGTCCCTTGTGTGTACATGTATGAAGTACTGAGTCAAGTTCATCAAAATTTGAACTGGTTTTCTAAAGAAAAAACTATTCATCAACACAATACTAGAAATACCAATTTGTTAGTATATCCTGAACACACCACAGCCATATTTGAAAAAAGTTTGTATTGCATGGGTATTAAACTTTACAACAAATTGCCTAACAATTTCAAACAAATGCCACAGGTTGAATTCTTAGATAGAATAAAAAGTACATTTGTCGAAAAGGCCTACTAAAAGATTTCCGAATTTCTAAATGACAAAAACATAATAACCTAGTTATGAAGATTAAGTGTTTTCTCATAGGAAACTTAATTTAATATAATAAAAAACTCAATAATTAATCTCCATTTTGTTATTTAAATATGTTATATTGTTACCAATTTTATTGTTTTATTTGTTAATTGTTTTACTAATTTTATTGTTTTATTTGTTAATTGTTTTACTAATTTTATTGCTTTATTTGTTAATTAGTTTAATGAGTGATTGTTATTACATTATGGTGTACTACAATTTGAATGTTATCTGACTCAGGAATGTTTTACAAAATAAATGTTTGACATAGGTTTTAACACTGTTAATTAGTTTATAGTTAATTTATTCATAGATGAAAATTTTTATACTGTTATTAATATTAGAGCTTATTTATTTGTTAGCAAATCTTTTTAGCTGGAATCTTGTTCTTGTTAAATCTATTACTACTAACGATGGGAGACCGAAAAAAGGGAAATTTCTGATTATGTCATCTGTTATACCAGCATAGCTGGATCTTGTAAGATGTAATATGACAATAAACATTCATTCATTCATTCATTACTGTGTAAGTTTATAAATTTACAAAAAAAATTTGAAAATGAATAATTGTATTTATGAGGTAATTGTTTATATTTTTAAATTTTGTTATCTATTAATTTCATACATACCTCCAATAGTTTAGTACACAATGACTTACCATATATAGTGATTTGAACCTACATATACATTTCTTAACATGATGAAACGATGAAACTTATGAACAGAGGCATTTGTGATTTGGTACATTCCTATCATCACGTTGAATGATTATTTAGTAAGTACTGATCACAACTGTCCATAGCTTTTAAATTCAAGTTCAGATCACGATAGTGAACTTCAACCTCAATGAGTGGATTAAATAAGGTAGCCGGTTAAAATTATCTATCTGTATGTATAATATAGATACCTTGTCCTGTAAGCATTTAATATGCTGTAATACAAATAGTAATTACGGATAGAGACTTTGGTTCATTCAATAGTTTTGAATTAGTATTTTTAGTTTAACTCGTCTTTTCGACACATGTTTCAATCATTTTATATGTTCTTTATTCACACTTTGTAAAATATTTTAATAGTAAACTATTCAAGTTATCCAGAATGGCTCAGAATTACCACATATAATAACAAAAATCATTTTTCCTAAGCACTTAATTTTGAATTGATATTTTTTAATAAAATGCACAATTTTCCTTTATATAACTTTTTATATAAACAAATAATGTATTATGTTTCAAACACTTACAATCTGCACTTTGCGCTGATAAAAATTATATAACACATGTAGGCTTATATAGTAAAATAAAAAATAATATACAAATAAAATAAAATCGAAATATAAAACATATGGTTTGCAAAATGCTCAAAAATTTTTGACCACAATACACATAAATAATCCGTGTAACTTTTTAGTATTCATATATTTGTATTTTTCATCAACCACTAAGGAGGAACACCAATGGTTCCATCTCTTGAGACCTAGGGAAAACTGCCCCATCTAAACATATATTTTTGTGGGATTAGTGGATTCTAGATAACACCCTACGTACATTGAAATAAATGTGTGACTGATATACAGGTAAATATGTAATAGTAGGAATTATATCTTCTACTTATGGTCCTAACAACATGTACTAACTTCCTGTGATCAAATATTGAGTTCATTCATTTAATTAGGGGAACTTTTTGATGAGAAACCCAAATAGGCTAAGCAATTCTCGTGTAATTACTAACAATAAATTCACTCACCTTCTACTGACGAAACAATTAACTTGAAATTCTTCATAGATTTAAGGTTCTTTTATTTATTATTAAGTAACAAAACAGTTACAATAGACAGTTGAAGTACAATAAAAATTCTAGGCAGAGTACAAAAAACCTTACACAACACAAGTGTATAAACTGAATTACTATAGGAGAAATATCATTATATTGAAAGTGTATTGTATTATGTTAAACTTCATAACCATTGCCGAATCCGGTGACTATAATTTAATTGAAATTCTGATGACAAGTTTTATAAAATAGCAGCACAAATAGCCTATGTATATCCATAGTTTGAGGGTTATGATCATATTCTAATGTTGATACAAACATGAACTGTACTAAAGAATTATAAACATGTACATTTTGCTAGTTAATCAAATTAAACAAATATTTACATACTATTAGACCAGCCAATTAGTCTCTACTGTTTGGCACTAACAGACACCCATGACACTCTGATATGATTTGTTTATTTTAACCTAGTTTGTAATTATATCTTAAGTTGGCTATTTACCTGAAGAAGAGATCAGATTGCAGGTCTCGAAACGTAGTGTTACTGATTTTTTGTATCACTGAACAATGACAAATGTCCGGAAAAATCCTGTTTGTTCACAATCCTTCCTGTCATCAAAAACAAACTTCAGAATACTGCAAAATATCTAGAAAAATATTAATTCTCGTTAAAACATCTTACTTTTAATCAACCAGTCATCATTCCAATAACTAACCTCAGAATAATTTTAACTTTCAAAATTTAAAATAGTGTAAAAATGTAAACAAAAGAAATTTTCCCATTGGGCAAGGTTAGACCAACCAATTTTCAAACAAAGGCCTCCCAATATTACAATTTTTTTTCTCTCCCAGCCTCAGCGTTAGCTGTGCCGGCTTCGATGTACACTGTTGTTTTTATTATTAACCCTTTCAGGGCCAGGACCAAATATGAGATGTTGCAAAATTTTTTCACATATCTATCCCCTTGTGACTAGTCAAAAGTGCCAGGCTAAAATTGGCGATTTTGCAGTCTCTTAGATTAAAATTTATAACTTTTCATAAACATTAGAGAATGACCTAAAAGTTGCACCAAATTACTCGTATAGATATATACTATCAACAAAAAAATATAAAGATGTATTTTTAAGTAATTTAAAATTTAAAAAAAATAATGTTTTAATGGATTACATAAAAAAATTTTTATTTTTTTATTTTTTTCGTAAATAACTAAAAAAGGGAAAATAATTTTACTGTAGAAAGCTATGTTATTATATTGTACATTTATGAAGGAACAACCATACAAAATGTTGTGTTATTTCTCTCATAAATAAATTTTTTATGACACATTTTGTATAAATACGCATGATTGTACTTCGCAACAAGTGATAAAGCAACTGACTCTTAACTGCAAGAAACTTAAAATAAATATTCACATTACGGATGTACCGGTAAACAGATGATTGTAGGATCCATAAGCAGTTTCAATACAGTTAAAAAGACTATTTACCAAGAAATATTTACACAATTTTATTTGAAATTTATTTACACTTTTTCTATTTACAAATATGCTACTTACAATTTCACTCCCGTGAGATCGCAAATTGTCAGTCATTGTAACTACTACACACAATAGCTAAGCAGGTAACACTACTAATATTTACAACCACAAAATAAAATAATGAAGAAGAATCCAGCATATAATAGTACGATTGCACTAAAGCATAAAGAATTAACAACAATAGATCGAGTCACCTGATAATGTCACGTGACAATTACGAAATAAAAATGCATAGACCTCCAAAATAAAAATTATATTCATATTAAATATCTACAAATATACCAGGGAATAAAAAAACATAAAACTTTAATCATTTGATGTCGTATTTTTTAAAGAAAATTACGAATATCAAGGCAATATATTGCCGCCTGGCGCTTTTCGCGTATGTCACCGACGGCAATATATTGCCGCCTGGCACTTTTCAGACACGATCTATGGCGGCAATATATTGCCGCCTGGCCCGGAAAAGGGTTAATCTTCACTGTATTGTATTATTTCTACACACGATTGGCTCTCTTCGGTATTTGAACCCATGATCTCTCAGTTAGAGAGCTGAGATTATAACCATTAGTCTAGGGAGGAGTAAAAAATGATACAATAAACACATTCACAAAACATACATATTCAGAACACCCAATACAGGTTATATTGATTTTATTTTCTATTTTAAATTTATGTAATATAAATAGGAGTGTTAGGAATACATTACATATATATTTATATAATGTGTAGTATATGTATGCACATATACAGCGGTGCGGACTGATAACACACAGGACCATATATTTGCAAAATTAGTATTTCAGGACTCGCAAAATATCCGCTCGTTGTGCAAGATAGCAATATCAAAATAAAACAGGTCTCTATAGCTCGAAAAATGAACTCTCTGGTTCAATTTGGCTTAGCTGTGATTCTCTCCTCTCACTCAACTCCCTTCAAACCAACTTAACGTCCTCAGACACTCAACATCTCTCAATTACTCTCTATCGTTCCCTCACGTGCAGGAGGGCCGTGAACTCCTATCTCATATATGAACTCTAAATGTAGCCTAAGCTTGTGGCTACTTAAATGTGAATTTGGCTTCATTAAGAACAACTGCCTGTGAGCAGCCACTCCAGAATGAAAGCAATGACCCTTATTTGTCGAAATCTGGCTGAAGAACCATGTATATATTTACAGTACCGTGGTTGAGCTAGAATGGTTTAGGGTTGTTGTCCGGAAGGTTCGAATTTCGAATCAAGGGAAGGCACCGGGACATGAGCGATTGGCTATAAGCTCCTATAAACCAGAGTACTAGAACCCCTAAATGGTAAATTAGTTTTTCGGGTTTTAGCAAGACGAAGTATAAAATTAGTTGGTTAGTTTATTAGCAGTTTTGGTTATAGTTCTGGGTAGATCGCCAAAGGACATTTTTAAGTCAAGGATTTGAAAAATACATAACAATGAAAAAGAACATCAACAGTTAATATTGAAGAGTCCGATCATGCTAGAACTCGATAGACACCAGTGGTAATTCAATCAGGACCATCCATGGTTCTAGACCCACGTTATCTAGTTTAAGTTTTCTCGTTATCTAGTAGAGTAGCCTTGAGCTGGGGTTCACTGGTAAAATGATTGAGGATCCTTTATTAATTAGAAATATTTTAATCGATCATTTTATAAATGCTGATGGCAAATTAATTCTATTTGATTTCAGTCTAACATCAAATAAAAGAAACTCCTGTCTTCCCAAAATTTCTATTCAAGTGGATGAAATCGATTTTGCTTTCGATATATTGAAATGAATGAGATTTTAAATGCAATTAATTTAATAAAAATAGAAAATCAACTGATTTATAATAGTACTGAGTATTGTAATTTTTCAAAGGTTTAGTGTTATAGCCTTCACCCATTTTAAAAATTCTCTCATGACTCAAGATTATCCTAAAATGTCCATATATTCTTATTCCTAAGACATAAAGTTTGTGATTTATCAGATTTTTAGACCAATTAAAATAGCCCCCATTTTCTCTAAGATATCCAAATAATCGTGCACTACCGATATTGAACAGCTTTTTAGAATAAAAGGAAACTTTTACTCCTTCTCAGTTAGACTTCAGATTCGATTAATTCATAAAATTACGTCCAATACATCCTTTCGTAGAACACTTTTAACTTTCACTGAATCTGGTAGACCACAGTAGAGGCCTCTTGTGTGATTCAACAAAGACTTTTGATGTTGTTGATCACAACATTTTACTGTACAGACTTCATCATTAAAGCATCCACAGAATTATATTAAATTGGTTTCAATTATACTTAATAAATCGAATCTAAATTATCTAAATTATCCAAAATGGTCAAATCTATAGATCGCCATTTTCAACAGATACGTTGAAGTAATTATTTGTACATTTAAAATAGTCATAAACGAATGTTGAAATACACTTTATCATCAGTGTTATTTTTATACCTAACAGTATCTTTATCAAAATTATACCGAAATGTCAGATTTATCACATAATCACGTAAGGGGATCAGTGACAACATAATTAAAGCAAAATTTATAGGTACCAAGGATTTGTGCCTTTCTCTCCACCACTTGTTATTTCTGAAATCTGCCTCTTATTGTAACAGTTACTGCAATCTGTGAACGTAATCTTCAGACCTATCTATGACTGAAGAGCCTAAACGAAGTGGAAATATGTTACCTATTTGAGCAATCATAGTCACTCTGTGCAAGTATATGGCTTTAAACGTTAAAAATATGTTGTCACATCAATTGGAACTTATTTTTGTGTTTGTTGAAATGTTGCGTAGTAGTGTAGCCTATCTCTAGAAAGGTTGGAAAAATTTCATCTACTAGTCTTTTTGTCTGCGTAAGAAATTAAGTATGTGTTGTTAAAACAACTACTGGATCCATATCTTTATTGTCAAGATATGTTCGTCTTATTTATACAGACATGTGTTCGTGTTCAAGAAACTCCAGTCTTAAGAAGTAATTACCTACGCTACCTTAATTCGTACATACAGAGTTTAGAGATTCAATGTAATGTCTTTTTATTGCCATAAAAATATTTTATAAATATGAATATGAAATAATGCATTAGGAATTTAAAATTTAATTTTACATTACATTGAAATAAAATTAAAACAAAGGCAAAAGACAAACCCCCAAATATGCATAATTCTAGTACCCTGTACCTATAGTACAAACATTTATTTAAGAAGTATCCCTTTGTCAAGTTTAACCCCTCAGTAGTATGTTCATTTTCCGGAGTTATCATTCTTCTCCTTTTTAATTTCTGAAATAATTTCCACCTGAAGTATTTAGAAACACAGCCTTTCATTTTTAAACCTCACTTAAATAGATATATCACAAAATTATTCAAGAAAAAAGTTGTGTTTCATTGCGTGTTTGACAGAAGTAATTTATTAAACTGATTTGGAATAGTGAGAATTTCCAGATTCAGCTGCAATTGAGTACATTTTATATATCTGGTTTTGATTATATATCGTGCCCCCGTTGGGGTTGGAGTTGGAGCGTTGGTTGCACTGCAAATAGAACGTAAAGCTGTCATTTTTTGTAAGATCTGTATTTTCATGTGTCTTTTGTTTATAAATATTTGGGAAAGAATATCTGTAATTACGCCTTTCTTTAAATGCTTTAAATTGTCCTAGTCTTAGGTTGATTGGAATTATAGCAAATGAGAGCAGATTTTAACGTTAAGATTTTGTTCGAACTACAGTAACAGAATAATACTTCAGCTATATACACGTACATCTTTTGCCCATTAGGGCCTCGGGACTTAAATTACCCTTATATTGGAAATTAAATGCAGCTTTTATGAAGTCTGTGTTTATTCACGATATCATGATACACAACACGCGACACAAAATAGAGGTAATGTAACATTTTCAGTGAATTTTATGTCAGTGACTTTTCTTTGTGATGGTTTAGTAGAAAACAGCTGATTTGATTGTCAAGGTTAAATTTTCTGTCTTGACACATAGGCCATCATATTTACCTTTTATTTTTCTGTAGTTAACTACTGTTATTCACTATGCTTCCAGACAATTTGTTTATGAAAGTATGTGCAGTGTAGATAAAATTGTTAAAGATAGGACTAATAAGGTCAGTAAATATAGGGGTCCATCTCAATATTCAAGCAATTAGAAACAGTAAAATATTTATTTGTTATAATTAACACATTTAAAGTTGTGAACCTTGATTTAGTGGCTTAAAAATTATGTAAATGTAACATGGGTTAGTCAGAAATATTAAGTGCTATATTTTCATATTGGCTTATCTTATGTGGGCTTTTTGTATTCTTATTGTATGTAGGTGCCTTTTAAGTAAGCACTATTTTCCCTTTTCTTTGAGTTGTTTTAATAAATTTAGATTGGAAATTACATCTTAGATGACTAACTCATTACAGTATGAGTTTGAAGTAATTCAGATAATCCATGTTCTATTATTTACATTTTGATTCCATTTATTTACCCTTTGTTTTTGTGTTATGTAATCTCACAATTTGATTCAAGGGCAAAGAATGTAAGCAGAGATAAACCAGCAATAAATTATCTTTCTTTTCTTTCTAGGGCATTTAGTTTTAAACAGTTTAAAATTAATTAGACTATATGTTGAACATGCAATGTTTCAATTACTTATTGTATTTTTTTCTCAGTATTTACAAAGAAAAACTACTTTTACTTTATCACATGTCTAAATCAGACGTAAATCTTATAAACTTACATTTTGTCAATATAAGTTGAGTAATGTTTAAATAGGTTTATGGGATCACAAATAACTATGTTGTAATGACAAGCAAAGAGTTTATTGGAGCATCTATTCATAGGAAAAATTGTTAAATTGGAATGAGTGCCATGATTAATTTAATATGCAATGAAGATTTAGTTTTTAACTGCTGTCTATGTAAGAATTGCTAGAGTAAAAATATATCATGAAAATGTATCATTGCTATCAATTTCAAAGAAAGTTGTACACATATATTATTTATAACCAATGTTTGTAATTTTTAAGATTGTCCAATACAAACTGAAAAATATTAATGCTATGATGTGCAGTTGAAATTTACGAATAAGTTTCAATAATTTTTCTTAACCTTTTAGGACCTGTTTTCAGACTTTCCATGCAAAAAAGAGTAATGACTTTCCATGCAAGTTTTACGAATTGATTGTAATGTTTAATGAGAAATTTTTATCTTGTACAACAATAAAGATATACAAATAATCTAAGTGAATAATCAGCCATTCCATTGTTACGGACAGGACATCCTGTAGGATAAATTGAATTAAATAATTAAGAAATCCTACATGTACACAGAAATAAAACTGTGCTGTAAGCTGTCAGTTAGATCTGCCAACTTCTGATTGCAATTTGTGTGCCACATAAAATTATTCAAACCAGCTTTTAACAATTAAAGGTCTGTTATGGACAGGACGAAAAAGAGACAGGGGAAAAAGAACCTCAACTTCATGTAAAATTTTCTGTAAAATATATTTTTGCTCAATTTCAGAGAGTAAGTGTTAGATAACTCTTGTAGTTAATTGATAACGCAGTAGTGTCAATTTAAACTATATAGCAGAATAATAAGGGAAAAAACATGTGTAAAACAAAGTACGTGTTGTGGACAGGACATTGAGAATAATGTAAATAAAACACATGATAAAATATAATAAATGTTATTTTTAATTACCAAACTAAAGTATAGAATACTTTACTGTATATAACTTAATTAAAGTCTCTCTAAGCATATTTGATATAGGGAGTCTTCTTACATTAAATAAGTTTTAATTCAATTGACTTTTCAAATTTATAAAATATTTGATTTTCTGATTCTTTTATTTCTGGAGACTTGAATAGTCCACATATTTCTGTAAATGCAACAATGTAAGACTTTGAGTTGTCGATTTAAAATAACTGTTCTTTTTTTTTTTCGACTAACCATATTCATGTACACAACTTCAATATTGTCATCCTTATCGACACAGGTTTGTGGAATCCCCACATACTTTTCTTCTCTTTTTCTCACTAACAAATTCAATAACAAAAAACTGTCCTACCTTCATTATATTTTTGGACACAGGTCTAGCCAATAGTTTTAATCGGTCTTCTTCTTGTTCTTGTTCTTCAGAATCTGTATACATTTCTAAGCACCGTAACCGTTTCTGTTGAATCATACAACTGGACTGAGGAAATGTGTCATATTCATCAAGTTCATTGGATTGGTTTGTCTCTGTATTGTGTTTCTACCTATATTTTATTTTTCTTTCGGTTTTCTTTAAACGCTTCAATTGTATCTCAATCTTACTTAATTTTGTTGATCTACCTGCAATTAATTCTTTTTTCTCGCTAGTCTTTTGTTGTCTTCAAGTGATTATTCTAGCTTACTGATCAAGTTTCAATCTATCCCTGCATTTCTGAACAAACAGTCTGACTTTATTTTTCCATAGCATGTTTCTCTATATTTGAATTCATGTCTGAAAACAAACAAATTTTTTAGGTTTATGTGGAAATATAATACAATTTATACAGATTGTTCTCTGTTAGTGGTAAGCCTATATACCTATACAAAAGGTTTGTTGCAGTACAACAGTTTATTGTAAAGATAAATACTTTGAAAGTTTTACCAAACCATATTAATGAAAGAGCGTTACTCACGATACAAATTTTCAAATTTAATATAAATGCAAAGAGAAGTAAGAAAAATTTAATTAAATCTTTAGCTCAAAATTCATTGTTTAATTAAATGTTTCATTTAATATTACTTAAATAAAAAAAATTTTCTTACCTTTCCTGATATGGATGGATATTCCGGGGAGCCTGTACAACAAGGTAAACTTCCAAGTTTCTGATCATCAACTTGATCAAAGTCAAGTCACTGAAAAGCACAGTTAACAAGGGTTTCCTTCCAAATGTTAGCAAACAGATGATCAAGTTGTTCTTCTTGTTATATTTTTTCAATATCACCTATAACTTCAAATCTGAAGGGGCTAACAGGAACATGTTAATTAACAGTGCAAAAATATGTAAAAACAAAACAATTATAAAAATAGTTATTGATTCTGCTAGCTTAGATTTCTCTTACACACTATAACTGCTAGTGTACAAAAATGTTTTAGATGTTACATCTAGGATTATTTTTCTATGGAATGGCTGTAATATTTATTTTACCCACATTATGTATAATAATCTAAAACCAATTTTAAATATTTCTTATTGTAGTATAAGTTTATTGTAATTTCCACAACAAATTGTTGACGTTTTGTCTCACAACTTTCCAAACACCATATGGATATAACCGTACAGGGCACCCACATATAAGGTGTGTGTACGCGTTAAAACGGTAGAACTTTTAAACAAATTTGTTTGTTTGTTATTTCTTCTTCAAAGAATAGAAAATATATTTAATTTTGGAAAAAACAGAATTAAAAAAAATCTTTAAATATACACTAAATGAACTGAGGCAAAATTTTCTTCGGCACTTTAAGGGTTAAGAAAACCAAATAGTAGTCAGTAATATTCAAAATAAGAGGTCTTCCAGCAAATCAGTCGTCAATTGTAGGTGGTTGGTCAGTGAATGCAGATCTATTTTCTGTAGTTCAGTTTGAATAATCAGTGTTGTGTTTAATTTTTATTAAGTGCATGTTTTAGAGTTAGTGAAGTTGACACACAACATGGTGGTTGTGATTCCTGATTTACGCTTGTCACAATGCTCTGGTATGATATGTTTATTTTAATCTAGTTTTTAATTATGTGTTAGGTTAGTTATTCACCTGAAGAAGAGACAGATTGCAGATCTCGAAACTTAGTGTTACTGATTTTTTTGTATCACTGAACAATAGCAAATGTCCGTAATAATCCTGTTTCCTTCATAATCCTTCCATCATCAAAAACAAACTTCAAAAAACTTAAAAAATTTACCATTTGTTGTGTGAGCTGGTTGCTGTATAGGTCCAGATGTTGGACTTTTAGTTTGAATTAATGATGATGCAGGTTAAAATCTTATCTAGTGCACTTTTTATCTTTACTGCCCACCTATTATTGTACTGAGTCTCCCCCTTACTCTGATGTTAATTTATTCGAAAGATCTTCAATTATACAAAATCCCATTACTTAGTGTTTTCTTAATATATTGTAAATTTAACACCAAACACTACAGTACTGTTTGAACCGATTTTCAATAAGGATTTTTGTAACTTGGTCACTTTTGCTATCAATGCTTAAACAGATTAGAGGCTTTATTCTCTTGAGTCGGTGTGACAGAGTGGAGTGTAGCGCCATTGCTGGTCTGAGTGAGTTGGGAAGCTGAGGACCAAATAGGAGATGGAGGGGAATAATAGGACCTGAGTGTCCCCTAATCTTAGCCCTATTGTTTTTGTCGATCCTCTGCAGCAATTACAGTCTGTTTATTGTATAGCCACTCTTTTTTAAGAATAATCAAAAAGCAAAACTTCATTGGTGCAGTAAATTATTAACTTAACATTGTTTGTCAGCTGTCTTGTTATGAATGATCAATGGTGTAGTTGCAATATTATTTGTCATAAAGTAACAATATTTTCCATTATAAATTAGTTTCTATATTTTTATTATGTGAAAATAAGTTGTAAAACAGACATTGATAACAAACTGTACCACTCGTTTGACATAGAATGTATAATTTTCACAAGGTTGTTCTTGATGAAGAAAATGTATGTATTTATGTTAGAACTCATTCTTATGTAATTAGTCAAAAGCACAAGAATCAGTAAGTAATATGTATTTTTATTAGCAAACTGAACAAATTTAATGGGATTAATAAGAATTATTTATTTTTGAAATTTATATACAATGTAAAACTAAAAGTTGCAATATTAAAACATCACTAACATTTCATACAACAAAATACGATAACCTCACACTTTTCCTTATAAGTCTATATCAAGACTGGTGTAATGCCTCAAGTCTATATCAAGTCTGGTGTAAAGCCTCAAGCTTTCCCCTATAAGCATATTTCAAGACTAGTGTAAGTCCCATCTCTTTTTTAATAATTATAATAATTAATAAGAATTAGAAGTAAAAAGTTCATGCAGAGGCTAAATTGTGGCTTTTATACAGTTCTTAATTAGACCCTTCAGTTATAACATTGAAAACCAATATCTGTACCATTGACTATGTCTAGAAGCAACGTATCAATCCTAATTTCATCGTTGACAAAGTTGGAGGATTTAGAGCACTGTAGAATTTTGCTTCGTTTACCAATCCAATATGCTTCACAATCCAAAATGTTTCACAATCAAATATGCTCCATAATGTAATATGACATGTTCTGACGCTTCTTCTGTTTGGTACAGTCGCTGCAGGATTTCCATTAAAAAGATACACTCTGTGCAAATGTTTCCAGAGATAGCCATGACCAAAACAAATTCAATTGCACTCTTCACTTGCTCCCTGCTTTTTGAATTGTAGGGGTAGCGCTTTCGATAAAAGGCTTTCCAAAACATTGACTGAGACTAAGTTTGCAGTGTTCTGCCTTGGCAAGATCTGTGGATCTTATTGTTGAATAACATATGTTACATGATTCTTGTGGGATTAGGGTGTATTTGAGCTGTCTTCTTGGCCGGTGTGTCTTGTTTCTTTATTTTCTAAGATTCCTTGATGGCTTGGGACCCTTCTGACTTTTATGATATTGCCAAATATAGCATAAAATGACACAATAAAGAAATCAAATGTAAAATCATATGTAAAACCTCTTGGAGTCTGTTTAAGGTTAAATTAAGTAAAAAAATCGGATTTCTTTGATATTCTAGTAAAACATCTCATACTAATGGGTATGATGTTGCAAAACGTTTAAGAAGAAATGTATAAATATGTCTGTGGAAATAGTAGTCCAATTCTCAGCTGAAAATTCTAAAAGGTTATTTGTACAACAACCTGTGGATGCTACCCTTTCTTCCCAAAACTGTAAATGCGGAGATCACGGAAAAAACTTTTTCACTTAAAACAAAAAAAGAGCTATGGGGTAGAGGGTTGTATACTTAAAAATGATAGGAGATTTGAAAGGGTGATTCACTCATTTGCCAGATTTTAAAATTAGGCAATTATTATTTTATCCAATCTAAAATGTTATCTATCTACATTTTTTCATACAGAAAGTAAGCAATGTGTTAGCAGTCAGTAATTTGCAGAAACTGTATCCATATATCTCATACTTACTTCATCTCTTCAAGATGTTATTTTTCCTCATCAATAAAAATATGCTAAAATTAAATTTTTTTCATGGAAACAAAACATCCAAATAATTATCACGAATAATCAGTGTTGCCTGTTTGATCTAAAATTGGTGATAGGTTAGTAAATAATCAAAGACGTTTAACTGTTTTGTATATGATATTATACTTGAAAAATAGAAGTATAATTTTCTAACATTGCTATGGAATGAATTTTATGATGTCTCAATTTTAATAAACAAAGAATAATAGTAGTAAAAAATTTTTTAAATCTGTTCCTGAATGAGAAGAAATCTAGATCAGTGTGTTCCAAAATTGTATTCTGTTCCCACTTCTCTTTTTAGTGTGTATAAATAACATCAAATATGACACTCAGTGTCAGTAAACTAAATATTGTGATGATAAAAACATGATTCTAACAGACCTTTGTTCCGTTTAATTAAAAGCTGAAACATGACTTAAGAGAACAATCATTATAATGTTAGATAACAAATATAGTATATAGTTACATGTATTTTATATTTTTTGTGTGGAAAATATAAAAATGTAATATTTGTAGGTGATGTAAATATTTATGTTCTTATAAATTCACCTAGCACTAACTGATATGCTCGGAGTGTTTATTTGAATTATTTGGTTGATTTTCGTACACGTTTTTCATCAATCTCTGCTTTAGACAATATGTTTACTAATATAGATAAAAGATATTTGAATATTTCTGCCTTAAATACTTTGATTTCTGGTAATGATGGATTGTTCCTGGAGCTTTTAGATTTTTATGTAAATGACAATAAAACTAATAATACTAGCCTATACTTAATGAATGTAGAAATTTTACAATAAATAGCACTGACATGTTTAAAAAGCTTTTAGGCAAAGGAAACTGGCTTGATGTATATACTGCATATGTTAACTGTAAATACAATGTATTTATCAAGTTTTTAAATACTATTATAATTTATGTTTACCAAAATTGAAGAAAAGGTCCAGACAACATAATAAAAGCTGGTACACAGATGAATTAAAAGAAGGAAAGCAGCATATAATGGAACTAAGAAAACTAGCAAGATCTACTAAGAATCAATATACTGAAAACCAAGTATATATATAATATATAATAAGTATATATAATAAGTATTTTAAAAAGAAAATTATCACAGCAAAAAGACAACACTTTGACAATGTATTTAATACCTCAAATAATGTTCGTAAAGCATTTTGGAATCTTATAAATCAGGAAACAAGCAATGGTAAAACATTTATAACTAGTAATAGAAATTCTTATAGATGGTAAATTATTTTCAAATCTAAAAAAGATAAGTATTGTTTTTAACAACTTTGAATTATTATGTAAATGAGTCAATTATACCCAAATCAGCACAAAAAATGATGACGCTAATTTCACGAAATAAAAAAAATCAATTCCAAATTTATATGCAAACATGTCACAAAAGAGGAAATGTTAAAAATAATTGATTCTTTAAAAAAATAAGTGGTCATCAGTTTTTAATAAGATACCTATGATAGATATTAAAATTATTACTAAAATTATAGCTTAACCTTTGACTCATCTGATCAATTCATCTTTTGTAAGTGGCCATTTTCCTGAAAAGTTAAAAATAGCTAAAGTAATACCACTTTGCAAAAATTCTGATTATAAAGAATTGCAAAGTTATCTACCTTTATGAATATTACCGTCATTTTCTAAAATGTTTGAGAAAGCTATGTATACTCAACTGGTTAATTAATTAAAAGAGAATAATTTACATGATTCTGATCACCATGGATTCAGACCAAAACGATTAGTAATTACAGCCGGAATTGATTTTATTGAATCTATTATTAAGTCAGTTGATAAAGGAGAAAAGACCGATGTGTTTTTGGATCTAAGTAGAGCCTTTGATAGTGTATCACATGCTTTGCTTTTGAAAAAATTACAAACTCTCGGTATAAGTACAAATATTTTGGCATGGTTTGTCCTACCTGACCAACAAGAAGTAGTTTGTTGAAATTAAACAACAAATTAACAAATTGCTTTTCTACTTTGGTAGAGATCCAACATGACGTTCCTCAGCAGTCTATTTTGTTCTTATGCTACATAAGGGGGATTACCTAGTTTGCCGAATGGGAGTCCTCATAATAAAATATGTATATTTGTTGATGATGCAAGTGTCAAGATAAGTGAATCTCATCTATTAGCTTATAATTAAAGACTTCTTCTTAAACAATAATAAATTATTAGCAAATCAAACTAAAACCAATTTTGTAGTATTTTCAACAAATTATTGTAAGTCAAGTGCTAGAACCTTGTATAATATTTAAAGACAAATTATTAAAACAAGTAGATCCAACAAAAATTTTAGGATTAACACTATAAACATTTATCTTGGGATCTACATGTTGACCAAGTTGTTAAAAAGATCTCATTTGAATCGTTTGTAATTTATAAAATGTTTAAACTCTGCTTCGTTCATAGTCTTAAGATTCTTGACTTTGCATATATTGACTCCGTAATTTCTTTTGGACTATGCATCTATGGAGCTACTTCAAAATTCTATCTAAATAGAATACTTTTATTACAAAAACATGCTGTAAGTCAAATTTTAGGGCTCAATTGGAATGAGTTAGTGAGGGATTAGTGAATATTGACATTGTACATTCTGTATATTTATCAAGCTATCCATTTCACAAAACAGTTAATAGTTCAAATAAATTGCCTATATTGGGTGCTAACCACAGGTATTTGACTTGCCATAAAGACAACATAGCCATTCAGGCCCTCAAATTGGAATTCTTTAAGAAAAAGACAATCTATTTGGGAGCAAAATCTCCATCAAACTACCATCTGTAAATAAAATTTAAGAATTTTTTTAAAAAACATTTCAAAGGCACTTTAAAGAATATTTTTTTGCTAAACCTTTGTATGAGTTTTCAGAATTTATTGAGTAATAGGAAATATTAGATTTAGAAAGAAATATAAGTTAATTAGGTGCAATTTATGTTTATTAATAAGTGTTATGTTATTATAGGTATAAAATACACATTTTATCGATATGACATAATTAAATTTACTATGTACTTTTATGAATAAAGTGGTTTTCAATTCAGTTCAATGCAATTTAAAAGAATTATTTTGAAAGCTGTAATATATCAAATGGAGCTATGTCAGTTTAGATTATGATTGCATTAGATTCACTAAACAGTGAAATTCTTTCAACTATCACTGGCCTAGAAAATCAGCATGCAGAAGTTGAATTTTGGAACATAAAGGACATCTCCAGCACAGACTTATAGCCTTCATTTTCCAGAGGCTGTTTGTTGTTAGGTTTTGGTCTTTAACTAGCAGGCTCCCAACTGGAATTGAATTTAGACATTCAAAGATAAGGAGGCGGTTTTAGAAATTGGAATTTGTTCCACACACAATAGTTTACGTATCTCTAGAATGCTTGAGATTACTGTTTAAAAAAAAAGGTGGCTCATTGTTACACCATTGAGAAATGTGCGAGAAGCCATATGTAACACAGTTGATATAAAAATATGTCATAAATGTTAAGAGTTCATCTAAAAGACTTATTTTGACCTTATTATAATTCCAAAGAACTCTTTGTCAGTGGCATGTGCCAAGGGCACTCAATTCTTCAAGAAAATATGTAGGCAATCAGTTAATTTGTAGTTGTACTTGTTCTATTATTTAAAGTATTAAAACAAATAACCAATTAAATTAATAATTAATTTATTTTTAATATATATAAAAAAATTTGTGTTTAATATGATTGTTGTGCCAACAACCAATAGAAAATTAACTTGCACTTTTTGTTTTTACTGTTATGTGTTACATGATATGTTATGTAATGGTGCAAATTATAGGTAACTAAGTGTTTTACTACACGGACACATATTTTTTTGTAGGGAACGTATTGGACTTTTTGTAGGGAACTTATTGGACGGGTAGAAAGGAAAAGGTCTCACAAGACTTAATTTCCGATGTTAGTTTTTGAATGAAAATACTTTTGAAAGGACATTTAATGCAAATTTTTCTGTATTTCCCTTAGTATTTGAGATACATATACAACACTCGGTATATACCTAACCTCCATCGATACAAACACTGACTCATCTTAACATATAAATCTTCTTTCGATTTGTGACATGGATGAAGGAGGAAAAATAGCCTTTGGCTAAGTAACTGTCTTATGCTAATAATTAATAAAATAACTCATTATTGGTTGTTAAATTAATAAGTTGACATATTTTTCTGTGTTTGTTTCTGGATGGAGTTGTTTTAATCACATTTTGATGATGTGCTTAAAATTGGCCAGCAGTCACTTTTGTTGAAAGCCAATAGGTAATAAAAAAGCCTGAAACCTTGTTTTAGGGGAATTTCTTTATTTTTATGGCTTTCTTGTATTTTATGATAAAAATTTTTCCCGAGTTAGCTGAAACTTTATTTTCATCAAACTTGATTGCATGTTTTGTTTCAGTTGAGATAAGTGCTGCAATACTTTTCAATTATTGGCCTATTGCATTAGTGTCAGGTCCAGATTTCCCACTAGGCACATGCTGAGGGGTGGTAGCTCAAGGAGGTAGCCCCACAAGGTGATTTTATTTTTTTTTTGGGGTAAAGAAATTTAATGGTTTTATTTAGTACTTGTTGGAGATAAAAACAAATTTTGATGAGAACGTTGGATTTGATACTGCAAATGAGTATACTACTAGAATTAATCAAGTAAAAGTTGAAATGTGTTCTGCTGCCTGGCTCATGTGATATGACTGCCTTAGATTACTTTTGGAAGATGAGTCGCTGTACATTCTAAGTCGTCGGACATTGGATCAGACTTAGACATAGCACAGCTTCAGGTGACCGTAGTACGTGTTATCAGTAATTTTGACCTTATATTGTGCCGATTCTTCCCCTTATTCTGTTTTAAGGATAAGATCCTTGAACAGGCCAATGGCTCAAAAAGGCAATGAGCAGGATAATGGGGGCTAGTCTACCTTCAAATTTAAGTTTTACCTGCCTCTCTACATAAAAATAATACTATTTAATACAATATTAATTGTAGTATGTGAGGTGAATAAAAACTATTATTTTCTTAAACTAACTTAATCTAAATTAAGAATATCCTAGGATGAATGAATTTATTAAAGTTACAATATTCTAAAAATGTTGGTATTTTCCAAGGTATTGGGGTGAATAGACATTAGTTTATACTTGATAGGGTTAGATTACTCTTACTTTTATAAAGTCAGGGATGGATCATAGCTAGCTTCTAGATCATTTGCTATCATGATGATGATTTTGCAAGTATGTTAGAAAGATTTATCATGAGTGTAGAGCAATAGGTAATTCCAAACTTTTTTCAGCATCTGAATTTATTTAACTGAGCATTAGGTGGCTGGAGGAGTAGCATTGTAAGTCTTGACAGCTAATGAAAATCATGACTTCATTATGACTTACCATTACAAACTTTTTTTCTCGACCAAAAGTTTTTTTGGGTTTTAAAATATGCTTACCTTATTGAAGAATATATTTTAGTTAACAATAAATTGAGAAAGTTTCAATGAATTCTGTATAGGGAAACGTAACCGTAGTTGATGCAAGTTGTAATTTTTTAATAAAGTTAGCGAACTCCTCATAGTAGAATTTAGAAGAAATGTTAGGGATGTATCGATGATTAATATATAATAACCCAGATTGATGAAGTTATTAATTTGCAATACAGCTTTCAGAGAGGAGTGGCTAATGACGTAGGAGTCATTGTATCACTGTGACCAAAACAATCCATTATGTATAAATAAGATCATTGATTAGTCGAAAAATTTATCATTTTATTTAGGTTTTTGTGTTTCTTAACAATAATTGTGATTAAATATTCGTTTTGTTTCCCTTTATGTATATTTCTGTTTCTTATCATACTTTTCATTTTTTTGTTTGGTCACTCGTACTGGGTATTGTTTGTAATTTATCTCTATTTGCAATTTAATGCATTGATCAATTTCCCTAGAAGGAAATGAAAGAAACACTCTTTTATGGTAAATCTGATTTACAGATATACCGTGTTTACATATTTGTGCACTGTATAAACAGCTCAGGTTATCCAAGCATAAATCAACAAATAACCTATAATGTTATCTGATTAAAATCACAATTATCGTAAAAGAGTGGTGAGGTAGTGGTTGAGAAACCAGATTCTGGAGAAGAGGAGAAATCAGAAGTATAATTGCATATAACAGTGTTATTTGTAGGCTACACAATTTCTTCCTAGGTAATAACTCCTTATCAGCCATAAAAAAAATGAGGGCCTTCATTTGCTCAGGAGGAAGAGAAATCATTCAAAGAATATTTAAAAAAACTTAAAAAATTATTAATTGCCTATTTTGTTTGCATTTCAGTATAAGATGCTCCAGAGTGTGTTGCTTCTTTTCAGCACTAGTTCTTTTTCAAGCAATCTTTTATAGTTGTTTCAGCTCTGTGAGGACAGCTTACGTGTTTTCTATACAATAATTCTGGTTTAGTATTTGTTTTGTTTCCCTTTATTTATTTTTCTGTATCTCATCATATTTTTCACTTTTTCACTTTCTGTTTGGTCATTCGTACTGATTGTGGTTTATCTATTAGGATACTATTTTACGCCTATTGATATAAGTGCAAAAGATAGTTACTTTACTAAATAAATACAGGATTTACTTTGTTACTAATAACATCCATAAATTTCTTCTTCTCCCAATTTTTCATTCTGTTGAAACAGTTATGATATTATCATCATTATCACAGGTTATTTGTGAATTTAAGCTTGGGTCTTTTTTTGTTAATCTACATATCTTCAAACATGGTACACTTGAATTTCAACTCTAGGACAGTCTAAGACGTATGAAATTGAGTTTGCGATAAAAAGTGACGTTCATTTCCTCCACCTTTAAATGACCCATTTTTTCATTTAGCTGTGATCTTATCCATCCCAGCACGAATGCATATGTCATTAGTTTTTATTGTTTTATACAGTATTAATTGTTGATCCTTAAAAATGATCAGAAATTCCACTATCAACAACTTCAAGTTGGTTGCAATTTGTATTGTAAAGCTGAACTCGCCATTAAATTACATAGTTTATCCCTTTCTCAGATCTCATTACAGCTTTCTGAAATAATTGTCTAAAAGTATTCTTCAATAAGGTAATACAATTTTAAAAGTTATGTAGGTATATTAAAAAAAGTTTGTGAAATAAATTTTCCTGGATCAGCCAAGTGATGCAGTATTATTTCCATTAATTGTCAGGGTGACAATGTTCCACCATGTGTTTCCTCATGCTCATGCTCATGTAAAAACTTGGATGTCAAAAATCTATGTTTTGGTCTTTAAATATTTGTAATTGTTTAGAATTACCTATTCTCTATGATCATGATAAGTCTTTCTAGAACACATTTGTGTATAAACATTGCCATGATTGCAATTGATCTGAAAAATAGCATGCTCCAATCCTGGCTTGATAAAGCTAAGAATAATCTAACCCTATCAGGCATAAACCAATGTTTATCACACCAATAGCTTAGAAAGTACCAAATGTAGGGTTGTTTTTAGAATATTCTAAATGTTAATGAATTTATAAACTTTTTCATGTATAACCTAAAATGTTGTTAAATACCAGTTAGTTTAACCAAATAATTCACCTCACCTGATGCGTATTAATGGTCATGACAGTATGCTACGGTCTGTTTACATATCAACATGTCATCCATCAAGATTTCACTGTACTTTGTGTTCACATTGAAATATTCTTATAGGTAACATGTTATGTGCAAGGAAATTTATTTTACTCAACACTTGATAGTTTGGAGCAGAATTTTAAATATTTTGGAAAAGGCTATAATGAGTACAAGTGGTTTTGGATAACCTGGTCACTATCCCTAATTTGGTTGGAACAATTTAATACGAGTCTAATCACACAATAAACTGTATAATGGTGTGTTTGTACCATAAACTTGTGAGTACAAAACTTAAAAAAGAATGTTGCTTTTAACTAATAACCAGGTAGTAATATTCCACACCAGGTGTGCGTAACAGGTCTCACTGAGGCTGCTTGCAAGCTTTCAAGTCTTAACTCATTTCATTCTTGAAATATCCTGCAGACATACAGAGAGTCATACAGAAAAGAAATTTTTCATCCCCCCTGGCAGACAAAAGACTAATTCTACCAGCAGAATTTATTCAAGATATCTGGTGGATATTTAGGCTACACATATTTATGTCACATGTTAAAATGTCATTCAATGGTACCCCTTTTATTTATTTATTCAAAAATTTTCTCAGCATCATGGTATATATTTTCTTGGCAACCTTAAAACCAATGTAAACAAATTCACTACCACTTGGCCAAATCCTATATTGCCATGCATTGTCATCGAAGTTAATGTTGCTTATATACAGTGTGAGTTAAAAGTATGGATACACTCTGTTTAGTTTTTGATGGATAAAGATGGAGGGATGGAACTCGGGACACTTTTCTAGGAAATAGAAGTGAACTTTTTAGTCACTATACAACTTTGCCCAATGGGTCTTTACATTTAAAATTTTTAGCTGTCCCCCCAAAATCCCATTTTGGGGAGATGGGCAAAGTTGTAGCAGTTACTAAAAAGTTCCCTTCTATTTCCTAGAAAGGTTTCCTGAGTTCCATTTCTCCATCTTTATCCATCAAAAGCTAAACAGAGTGTATCCATACTTTTAACTCACACTGTAGAAATGAAACTTTATGAATACAAAATTCCAAGACAATAAGTTGATTTGTTCTCGAGATATCATAAGGATAAACAGAGAGACAGAAAACAATAAATGTTTCCAGCCCCTCTAGTGATAGGCTTTGCTCTAATGCTCAGGCAATTATGTTTTTCAAAGCTATAAAAGAAGAATTGATGATGAAGATCAAATGACAGTACTTTGTTGAATGGTTGAAAGTTTATGATTAATAGTGGATGAATTGTTTGTAAGGATAACTGATATTTTTCAATGTTAATGTTACAAAAATAACACATTTCATGGATAGGTTCTAACTTTTTCTTCAGGTGTTAAAAATCATATTGAGTGAATGAACAAATATTTATTTCCTAATAATACAAATTAAAATACACATGTATCTTATATAACGCTTTTATTTTAAAACCTAAATGAAGCTAGTAATTGTGTATGAAAATAAAAAGAATAAATATAAAACTGTTATTGGATACAGTTTTATTAGGGGAAATAGGGTCTACATAGGCAAGTAAGCCTGTGTGTAGACCTGAACCATTATGGTACGATAACTGTAATAGATTTTAGAAAAAAAAATTTGTTGTAATAGATTATAATTTATAAATTATTAGAAACAAGTAAATACCAAAAATCAAAAAGAAAAGCAAAAAAGGTGTAATGTTAATAGGTTTAGTGGATGAACTTTCTGTTAATGATGGATGACAAACAACCTCTTTAAGCTAAAAAAACAATGAAAATAAATAATATATTAAGGTCAATAATTAAAAAGCTTTATCAGTTAGATAAAGTTATTATCATCCAGGGATGGCCAGATGTAACAATGCATGATGCAATGACAGGGGTGAGGGGAGCAAGGTTAGGTCCGCCTGTCTTACCTGGTCATAACACTTCCGGCCTCCACTTCTTCTTCACTGAAACTGATAAGCCGTTCTGATACTTTCCTGTTAAAAGTTGACAACACTGGTGCTTGGAAAAGTTATACATCTTCATATGTCATGCATATTCTGTAGAGCAGTTGAGAAATGTAATAACAATTAGTTTTTGAAAACGATTTAATAAGATTTGAGGTAGTATTATTATGTTTCTAGAGTATCTAGTGCTGTAATTATGAGTAATTGGAGTAAATATTTCAGTAAAATTATTGTACTTTACTATTAATAAAGTTTTAATGAAAATTTGCGGGACAGTGAAAATTCTTGTCTCTTGCACAATAATAACCAACATTTAACATAACAATAACATTTTAACCATGCCATGGTCGAGTTTATTGCCATGTGGTTTTTAATTTTTGTATATGCTTAACATTATGCACGGAGTCCTTAATATTCTAAGAACTAAAGTTTGATATAATTTTTGTATTTCAGTTAACAAGGGTATTTCTGGAAGATGAAGCTCAGATAAATAAAAAACTACCTAAAGAATTGCTTCTAAGGTGAGTAAATTAAGTTTTAATGTATAAATCTTGTTTTAATTGACTTCTTTGTTTAATTTTAACCTTAGAATTTTAGCATAGTCATTATTGTTCATAATTGTACATAGTCTTGAGGTTTATTCAAATATGGAGCTAGAATGATATACTTAAGTGCTTGTAGAATATAAAATTTAAATAGTTCATTGCAATTTATTGCTATGTAAAACATCTGAATCAAAGACTAAATAAAGAAATAGATTGGGTATTCTCATATGAGGGCCATTAGAGAAGTTGGAGCTGAACCATGCCACCTAATGATGAAACCATTGAACCAATGCCCAAAACTGGTGCTCAGTCTTTATTTGCTGTATTGTATTAACACTGCTGTAAAGCATAGTTACAGATGTAATACAATTTTGAAATTTCACACTCATCGACAAATAAATTGGCGGATGATAAGCATTTTAGAACTTAACTAAAAAACAACAAAATCTTCTATTGTTAAAATATATCTATATCTCTTATATCCCTATAAGAGATTATGTTACATACATACATACACATCTGTTCTAGGTTACTTAGCCATCTTGATCCTTTTGATATTGATCCTCTTGAAATTTTTAAGAACATTTAACTTTACATTTTAATTTAAAAATTAGTACAAAATTAAATTAAAATGTTATAAGCGAGAAACTATAGACAAACTCTGGTTTTCAACGATATTTGCTCAGACTGCTAACTTAGAAGAGAATCCCGAATATCGTTCCAATCTGTATAAGTAGAGAAGTTAACGCCAAACCTGTAGTTAAATATCATGGTGTAATGATAGACTTCAAGATATCAATTTTAGAATAGATACAGTAATCAATGGACAATTGTGTCATTTATCTGAGCCGGCTGATGACCAACAAATGTTGGAAGACTGTCTTCAAGAAAACATTCTCTGTTGACGACTGCAGTCCAGTTGGTTCTTCAAATGGTGCTGAAGTTTTGGTGGATGTCCTTAAAGGCTACAATCACAAATAGCTTGCACAAGTTTTATCATGGGAAAAATCCATGTTGATCTCTGTCCAGAAACCGTTGTAGCAGCATTGCAAGGTAAAGGATACAAGGTCGTGAGTGACACAATATATTTGAGCAATATTGTTAGATAAAAACCAGTCGTAAGACTCCACAAAGTCCCCAGATAAGGCATTTTTAAACAGTTTTTTATGGATTATGTTAGAATTTGTGAAATTCTTAGTGTAACTCAGGGAAGTTTGATATTACATTTATTTTGTAGTTCGAGGAAATTTAAAAACACTGCAATGAACTCTTATTAAGTAATTAGTGTTTAGAACTCAGAAATAATAATTCAAATATACATATTTAGTTTCGTACCATTTTAGACAGAAAAAAATTACCTATCTTTTAAAAGAGTGTGAAATTATGCTAAATAAATTATGGGGACTTGAACGGCCCATAAAAGCCCATTTAAAATATACAAAGTTTATGACCTTATTTCAGGAAATATTATAGGTCATATCACTTTAAAATTTCTACAGGTTTTATAATACTATGTTATGTGTACACTGAACTAGGATTATGCTTGTATCTGCATAAACAAGCATATGTGTTAATATGTCTAAACAAATTATAAGTGTTTTGATTATTTTATTTTATTTCAGGTGCATTTATGGTTATATTGCTCATATCATAGTTCCACATGTTTATAACCCTGTTTTATACATTGTGTAAAAATTTAATATTTGTAGTTCTTATAGTTTTTGAGAAAATTAGTCTTTTATATCCAAAATAGTAAAATTTTGTAAAAACATAAAAAAACAAACAGAAGACATATTTAATATGGAAAATGAACCAGTATAATGTACATGAGCTAAAAGCCTCCTGGGTATTAGTCATCATCATTTAGTTCTTCCTCTTCTTACTGTCCTTTTTTCACCCTGGCTTCCTTGTTCATCTCTTTCAAAGTTCTATCCGCTAAGTCTAACCTCATCAAAATTTTGAAGAGCTAAAGTTTTATTTTTGCCCTAATCTTGTACACCTGTTTCATCTAAAACTCTTATTCTCTCAAAATTTCCATCATTAACAGATATTATTGCATCTAAAACTCCTAACTCTAGAGTTTTTATGCCTACAAATTTGTTTTTTTGGGATTGTGGTCCAAACAATGTTATTGAACAATTCATTGAGGTTTTGAGTACATCCATGCAAACATTTTTCAGCAAATCCTTTCTACTTTGTATACATGTTTTATTTCACACATTACAGGTTCTGGAATTGACTTCTTATGTTAGTAGGCTTCTGGGTCCTTTCATGATATTTATGGGTTATTTGAACCATATTTCTGGGTGTGGTGGGCAAAGTTGATGAGTTGGTTTTGCATCTGTAGAGAGACGGTGAAAATATGTAGCCCATACTGCTCTGTGCATGTGATCTGAATTGCCTCCATTATCACATATGGCCTTACCATAGTATCTTTGCAACTTATCAATAACCTTGTCAGTAAGTCTTCCTTTAACCTTTAGTGGTTTTCCATCTGAAAGCTGTTTCCCACCACACATGGCCTTCAACTCTCTGAGTCTGGTCCCTAATCGTTTTTTGACATGGCCGATGCATTCTAGTTTTCTCACTTCTACATTGTCACATGGTTTGCTGCCTTTAATAGGCCTTGGGATCTCCATCCCATAACATTTAAACATAGCCCACTTGTCTTTTTAGTTCAGAGCACTGGAAGATTGTAACTGCAGCCTGCACGGCCATGGCTCCGTTAGCACCTTCAAAGTTTTTTACACGTTTTGGCTCTTGGTTTCTTCTTTGCGTTTCATTTTTAGCTCTAGAACAACCACTACAAAATTAAGTTAAAGTTTCTACATCTAAAACTTTATCCGTATCTGTGCTTGTCACAATTGCAACAGCGTTTTTCGATTTGAAACCACGGCTCTGCCAAGTTCCGTCATAGGCTATACTAATATGAAGTTTAAAGTCAATATCAAAAATTTTAAATCACTCGATGATATTTTTGTCTCACATAACTTTGAATACTTAATACATTTTCCAACTGGAATAACTTAAAATACTGAGAGTGCTATTGACAATGTTTTTATTAAGTTATATCCTAATGAAGTACATATAATTGGCTTAAACCCACAAATCTTTGATCACGATGCTCAGTTATTAACTTTTAAAATGCCCAGTAAAAGGATGAACAATAACCCATTAACCAAAACAAAACAAAAAATTCTCCATCCAAAACTTCAAAACATTTTCAAATATGCTGAGCCAAGAGAGTTGGGAGGAAGTATATTTTGCACCAGTAGACTAAATTTAATATTTGTAATAAAAGTTGTATTTACTACTTTAATGTGTGTTTCCCAGTGATAAAATGTAGAGGCATTGATCAATATGTTTCTTGGAATGATTTTGAATTAGAATCAGAGAGAGAGAGAAAAAATAGAATTAAGCACATGTGGGAATAAAAAAAATGTAGACAAAATAAATTTAGCTAAAGAAATGAATAAAGCACTAAAGGAAAATATTTTAAAAACAAAATAAGGTTATATGGATAATACACTTTTAAGCACCAGAAATGTTTGTCAGACAACGTGGAATTTGATTAATACAAATACGAGTATAAAAAACAAATCAAATGTTGTCAAGAGTATACATGAGACAGAAATAAATAAAAAATATGTTCAGAGCCTATAGTTATAATCAAAACTTTTTAATGATTTTTATATCAATGTAGTTGATTCCGAAGTTGTTCCAAAAATTAAAACACCTCACTTATCTCCCAATTTTATAAGGAATAACCAACAGTTAAAATTTCAATGTAACTAACCAGTGAGACAGATATTAGCAAAATAATTTTCAAATTTGAGAACAAACTCTCAACTGGCTTTGATGATATTCCCATAACTGTTATAAAGTACCGCTTGCGCACTTAATAAATTCATCTATCATATCCGGCATATTCCCAGACAAATTCAAAATGTCAAAAAAAACCTCTGCACAAAAAAGGAAACCAATTAGATGTATCTAACTATTGCCCGGTAGCTTTGTGACCTGTTATGTCAAAAATATATGAATAAGTAATGTATATTCAACTTAGTAAGTATTAAGAAAATAATAATGTACTTGATAAAGAGCAACCTGGCTTCAGATCAAACCGCGCTGTAATATTGGTAGCTGCAACATATATCGAGTCCATAATTAATTCTGTTGACAGGGGTAATAAAGTAATTGGAATATTTATGGACCTGAGCATATCAATGCAATGTATCCCACATAAGTTATTAGAGAAACTCGAAGGACCAGGGATTATCAGAACTTCACTCAAGTGGCTTAAATCATATCTAACCGATAGAAAACAGTTTGTAGAATTTATGCATATAAACAATCATAACCAACTAATCTCCATAGTCATGGTGTACCTCAAGGTTCAATTTCGGGCTCTCTATTATTTTTTTGTTACATAAAAGGATTACCTAGTGTTATTTCTGGCATAACAAAAAGCACAATTTGTCTATATGCCGATGATGCCAATCTTTTTGTTAGCAGAAAAGCTAAAATGAAATTGAAACATCCGCCATCAATAACATGACACGCATCAGGGAATCTTTCTTAGATCGTCAACTACTCTTAAATCTATCTAAAACCAATTTTACTTGCTTCAATATAAAACCTAATTCCAACTTGATTTTACCAAAATTACAATTAGGTGGCAAAGATATAGAAATTGTTGAGAACACCAAATTTCTTGGATTGTACATAGATAATAAATTAAGTTTGAATTATCATATCTATCATGTGGCAAACAAAATCTCATCAGGTTTACTCACACTTTATTGGTTATCAACACTTTGTAAACTTCAGTCATTAAAACTAGTTTACTTTGCCCACATTCATTCACATTTATCTTTCGGATTAAATATATATGGAGGAACCTCATAAACTAACATGGTTAGACTTTTATACTGCAGAAACATGCCATCCGCATTATGTTGAAATTGAATTGGCATCAATCCGCAAAGGATGAATTTAAAGAACTAGGCATAATGACTGTTTACATTAATAATATTTATCAATGCATTTTGAAAAACTGTTCAAACACCAAACACTGTCTCACTGGAAGGGAATTTTCACCAATATTTCACAAGAAATAGAAATAACTATTTAATACCGTCTTATAGGTTAAAGTTCTTTCTTAAAAACCCCAACTTACATTGGTATAAAATACAATGCTCTTTCAACAATTTTAAAAGATTATATTTAAAAATAATCCTTTATATTCAATTGGTGAATTTTTCCACCAAGATTGTACTTAAAACAGTAACCTTGTCTAATGATCATTTTAATTTTATGACAAGGATTACATTCTTGTAATAGAATAGATGTTCTATCAGTTGACGCCATTTTTTGTACATGAATGTAAATTATGAATAAAGATTATTTTAAGTTCATGATTCCTATCATTATGTTCTACAGCTTCTTGAGTTGCTTTGTTCATTGAATCTTCATCAACTATTTTTCAAACATTCTGACATTATTTGTATACTTATATCTAGCTAAGGTAGGTGGAGGGAGGTTCAACATCGCCCAAAACATTTTTCCTGCCTCCATGCCCTTGCCTATACATCTAAGTCCATAAAAAACCTAATGTTTGTTTGAAATATCTTAGGTCTACACTCTTCATTTGGCTTAAATTCATTGGAAGTCCAGAAATAGTGTTCATCACCATATTCCTTGCAGTTGATCCACAACTTACTTATAAAACCATTCCGTGATGAAAAATCTTCTGATATTTCCAATGATCCACCACATTTGCATGTTACTACATTAAAAATTGATCTTAGTATATATTGATACAATGCTATTGCTGGTATTAGATGGGAAGTTATTATTATATTGCTCATAAGAGGATAACTTTTTTCTCAACGAGGATACCAGAGGAGTTTTATGACTAAGGCCTAGGAGTATCAGAAGGTTGGAGTAGTTATAACTGGTCGTCTGGGATAATCATGGTCTTATGTCTATTTCCATGAAATAGCCGTGCGTCTTTGAATACAAACTTTGGCTTTATTATTTTATTTTATAAAAATAATGTATTTACAACATTAATAAAGTCACAATCACTGTAAGAACAAATCTCACTTGCTTTCTCGGTTATGTTTACCTTCTTAGTAAGTGTAATTGGAACAGTACAAAACAATAGTCATCTGTACTTGGAATCACATAGAGGAATACAACTAATTCATTTAGCTATACTTACTAGATTATATATAAATAAAAGAACCAGAAGATTATTACAAAAGCTTGAACAATCATAAAATAGTTACAAAAAGTGTTTGAAAACAAATTTTCAAAAAAGGTTTAAAATATTTCTAATTAGATTTATAGCATGTATTATATATTTTCTTTTGCAGAAAATTATATAAAAACATAAATTCAAGTTTTTAAAAATTGATTAAAAAACTGTTTTGCTCTCCTTAACAACCTAATACAAAAAACAATAAGAGTAATATGGAATAAAGGGATATCGAACAATATATTGCAAACATCACTTTTTGGTAAAACCTGTATTCAGTTTCTCTGTTTTGTTCTGTGGTTATTGTTTTCCAAACTTATATTTAGCAATATTTTTTCAGGATTTTTTCATACTTGGATGTTGTGTCGTTATGCCGCTGTGCCCAAGTATCTCGTGCCTGGAATATCCTTGCTCTTGATGGCAGCAACTGGCAGCGAATTGATCTATTTGACTTTCAGACTGATGTTGAAGTAAGTGCTTGAATTTAACAAATCCTAATCCTTCTGAAAGAAATAATATCTCGCACATGAATTCAGGGTTTTACCCAAGAGGAGGAGTGGTATAGAGCTTCCCCTCAATAACAAAAAAAGTAATTAATAATAAATGTGTAGTTAATAAAAATTAGAATAATAGAGTAAGATAATAGAACACTTCTTTATTGTAAGATAATTTGGAAGACCACCTTACAGGTTTTCTGTTAAGCTTGACAATCCCTTGATATGTCTATTGACAAAATTACAGAATGTTAAATGCTAAATGTTTTCAGCCTTCTTGAGGTTCCACAATTCTTTGACTTCCTTGCCCAATATTCTTTATAGATTTATTCAGGCGAAAGAGATGGATCTACAGATAATAATTTGTATTTGTCTGTGTTCACTCAGTCTGTTATAGGGGAAATAAGCATACTCCTAGTAAAAAGTTTATTGTAGGAAAAGTATTATAGGATTAACACAACAGAATAATAGAAGTAAATTATTATAAAAAAATGCATGTTTAACAGGGATCAGTAATAGAGAACATTTCTCGACGATGTGGAGGCTTCCTGCGAAAACTGTCACTGCATGGGTGTCAGTCGATTGCAGATGGCTCTATGAGACTACTGGCTCAGCTTTGTCCCAATGTAGAAGATCTCAACTTGAACCAGTGCAAAAACCTGACCGATAAGTAAGTTTTCTTTGTAATGATTTGATTGTTGATCATTTAACACAAATATTTCAAGAGGAGGATGCTGAGAGTTTGGTCTGTTGTAGCACTTGCCTATCGCTGAGCAAGCACTGCTCCAAGCTACAGAGGCTGGACCTTGGTTCGTGCTGTGCCATTACCGACATCTCACTGAAGGCCCTTGCAGATGGCTGCCCGCAACTTACTCACATAAATATCTCTTGGTGTGAAAACATCACAGAAAGTGGTTAGTCTTTTCTGTGCTTTCATTAAGTTCTCCACCTCTCTCCCATTCTTTTGACGTATTTCTGTATGGATCGAAGTATCAAATGCGAAATTTGGTAAATATTATTTTTAGTACAATACCTGTCCTAAGGTAGAAAAAATCATGCTCATCCCTATTGTGATTTTGGGTGGGTGGTAAATAACAGTTTATCAGTTTAGTGGTGGATGAATCCATGTTTTATCACACAGTACAATTCTTTTCAAAATTTTCTCCTTAAGTCTGATATCGATTTTTTAACTGTTGACTGATTTCAAGCCAGGTTTCATTGTGAGGGTCTGTGAGTTGTCAGAGCACCCACTCGCACAGGTTTTCTTGAACTAAAGTTTGTTGTGAATAGTTTTATGGACAGTTCCAACACTTGCATTTATTTTTACATTTATCACGTACACTTATAACATTCTTTTGTGGATTTCACAATCTTTCTCACCTTCCGGGACTAAAATTGTGATGACAGCACTTTTGTTCTTCCACGGTGCAATTCTTGTGCGGACTTGCCATTCTTAACTGAAAAAATTTGAGGCTATGTTTCCAAAATATTATTGAACAACTCATCAAAAGGTTGTCAACTTTATGTCCTAAAAGTTTCATATGGATAATTCAGCCATTTTTGA
This sequence comes from Homalodisca vitripennis, assembly GCF_021130785.1. Lineage (NCBI taxonomy): Eukaryota > Metazoa > Arthropoda > Insecta > Hemiptera > Cicadellidae > Homalodisca > Homalodisca vitripennis. Next base: position 71,443,420 of record NC_060215.1, read on the forward strand.
GCAGTAGTAATTTATCTCGTTACTTATTGAATGACGTCGTATATTGAAATTATAGACACTGGATATTTACTTCATAGGTATTTGTTGATGAAAAAATAGAATGACCTTTTTATGTGAGTAAGTACAGGGAAAACCTCAAATTAATAAGCATTTTTGTATGAGTTCTCTTTCTCAAGGCTAATAAATGCATTTTATCAATTTAGTTATCATCATAGCTAATACAATATCTGTATGCAGGTGTTGAAGCACTGGCCAATGGATGCGAAAAGCTGAAATCTTTCAACTCAAGTGGTTGCGTTCAACTCACTGACAAGGCCATAAGCTGCCTTGCACAGCATTGTCAAGTTCTACAAGTAGTAAATCTCAAAGGATGTATTGTATGTATTATTTTAATGTAATGTGTGTGAGTGTTAATAAATATTTTGTTAGTGCATTAAAATATGGAGAAGTAAGTCAAATCAAATCTAAATGCCTTTATTTGCTTGCATTTATGTGATAAATCATATATTGTGAGTAGAGCCATTGCGAAGCTTATACATTTTGGGGCTAAAGTTCAAAAAACCTCTTTGATTCCAATTCTAAATTTTCTTTAAGAAAGTGAAATCGCCCAACATTGTAATTTCTCTTTGAGATGCCTTGGCATGGAAACAGAACCTCTTGTTAAGGTAGTTAGACTCACAGAGCATCAAAACCCTATGTGTCATGCAGTAATTCAATGTCCTGCATAGAGCCGCCATAGATAGCATATTAACTGTTTACCAGTATGTGGATACATGGTCGAACCTTTTCAAACCAAAAATAAAACGAATGGCTGTGGTTTAAGGCTTTAAGGCTGCTGGATAAGACCTGTGTCCTTCCTAGAACTGCTTTTACCATAAGTAGGGAAGCAATAGTATAATACAAAAAGTAAAATTGTTTTTATTAATTAAAGTTTAGCGTACTCGGGAAATAGATTTCTAACCCTACAAACACCTCTCAATCTCCCAAAGCACTCTGGGAGTCATCTGTAGCATCATGTTTAGAGTTTACAATCAATCACGACGTTGAGAGGATTAACCTTGTCACACACAGCTAGAGTCCGGCTGTGAATTAAGACACTCATCCCACTTGACTTGTCTGAGTTGGTGTTTCAGGTTATTAATTACTGACCATTCTGAGATGCTCTCATGCTCAGAATTGATTTGACTAACATCTGTCATGAGACCTGGCTTAAATGACAAGTGCAAATAAAAATCATTTGCTTACAAAAGGGCTGTTCAGCCTTACACAGATTTAGGGATGTCAGCAGTGTATAGCATATACAGGACTGGTCCCAGGTAGGTGCCCTGAGAAATGCCACACATCTTCGCAGAGGTTTCGATACCTCAGTTAAAATCTGGTAATCTGCGCTTATCTCTTAGGTATGATCTTATTCAAGCAGTTAGATCATCACTAAATCCATAATAATGCATCCTTGAGATCAGCTTATTGTGATTCTTAGAGTCAAAAGCTTTAGAATGGTCTAGCATTTTAAGGGAGTTATATTTTCCACAACCCTTAGCATCAGTCATATTACTAAATAAATTTTTGAAGGCCATACATGTACTATGGTTCTTTGTAATGCCCAACTCTAATTTTAGAAGTAATTTATGTTTATTCATGTGCTCTGTTTTTTGTCGAATTACTGTTTTCTCAAGAATCTTAAACATTACTGCAAATATGGACATGGATCTCACTGGTGCAAGCTAGTTGGGGTGGCTACTTTTGGTATAGGACAAACAATTCTTTTCTTTCATGATTGTGGAAGTACCACAGTAGTTTGTGAATCATTTATCAGATAGATAATAGCCTCAGTGGCAAATGGACTCACACTGTACTTAGTTTCTGTTGATATTTGGTCACTTCCTATAGTTTTAGACTTAATACTATGTATTATTTTATTTACAGTTTCTTCGGTGACTCCAGTATTAACGCTGAAATAACTGTTATTCTCATTTGTTTATTTGTCATAAAATACCTCATGATGGTTTACTTCACTTCCCATTTCTTCAAAGTATCTATTGATATCATCAGTATTAACCTACTACGGCTGAAGCAACATGTGCGTGTTGTTTTGGCCTATTCGCTAATAAGAGTTATCGCAATATTTTTATTAGAGGAGATTGCAATCTTTAATTATGAGTAAACTTTATTCTCTTTTGCGTAAGAGTGAATGTGGCAAATAAAATGCACATTGCAACTATTTGTTTCTTTTAAATTACATCATGAAAAAGTAAAAAATAACAAGTATTTCATAATTTAGTTTAGTGACCTCTAACGTCTGATAGAAAAGCAAATACCATAGTTGAAAAGAAAACTTCTTTGTATTACTGCATATGAAATGCAGATTGCACAAACAATATATTTTGTATAAATATTCTTGTAAACTCTTGCAAATGCGTAATTCATAAGTGCTATTTTTACATTTCAACATACTAATGATAACAAATTATTATCTCTAGAGATACACACTCAATGAAGATGTTCCTCAAATATCCACGCTCTTTTATAAGGACAACCATCCTAGTTGGATTCCTTAAAGAGGCTCTATGTTGGAAACATTTTTTATCAAATGAAGGAGTTAATAATGAAATTGCAATAGTGGCTTCAGGATCAATAAAAAATTAAATAAACTATGGGTGAAATATATAAATATTACTATTAATTTAACGTTTATATCGCTTATTGTTGTTTGGTGCAGTAGGCCATGCAAAGAGCGAGGGAAATCTGCAGAACCCTTGTTTTTTGGCCTAGCCAAGGACTCCATTAATCAATGATCTTAAATTAGGACAACTCATTGACAATCCAATCATTTAAAAACGATAGACCAACAAGAAAAGACCATTCGTATGTTGCAAAAGAAACTTGAAAGAAAAGAAGTCACATATAAAACTCACAAGGACTCTTATACACAAACTGACTCTTCAGCATCTGAAACTTCTAAACAGTCACAAAGCTCACCCCCTATAGTGATTGAATTAACCAAGATAAAAACAAAACTTGACCAGGTGGAGTTAGCAATCAAATCCTTTGCAATCAAATCAAGAACGGAATCTACACTTCCCCCTCAAGTGGCACAGAATAGGTCAAGGCAGCACAGCTTACCTCTTAGGAGAAATGCAAGTACTGGGACAAAAAGTAATGTTTTCAGTGTCTCACTCCAAGCAGCTAAATACAAAATACAGACCATCCTCAGACAAGAATGCACAGTGCTGGCTAGAGAGAGTCAAGGGCAGCTACGGGCATCTCAAACTTGCCAAGATAGGGAATACCAGAGAGAAACCATGACCACAGTTACTTTCAATAGGCAACCTCCTTGTACAGCCCACAAACTAGAAGAAGATGAGATATTGGAAGAATTTTTTACAAAAAACATTGTCAACTGTGAAAAAATTCAGAAACACACAAAAGAACATCCCAAAACATTCACACAGAGGTAGGACAAATCAGTACAGAGACATTAGAAATAGATTCAAGCTCCAATAATCAACAAACCACGAACGAACCCACAAGTCCCTCCACTGCTTTCTTCTCTCATAGTTTTTTTAGAGCAGACTTGGTACAAGAAACAGCGCTACAGAACCAAAAAAAAGTAATAAAAATCCTTCATCAAAATGTTCAGGAAATACAGAACAAAACGGACAGGATAATTCATTTCCTTGAAGCCACACAGCCGGATATACTTATTTTTACTGAACATAGACAGAAGGATGACTTGCACAGGAAAGGGGGGGGGGGTGGCCATTTACGTAGCGGAGGAATGTGAAGGAAGTGCTATGCCAGTAAATATTACACACTACTGCGCAGAATTGACCTGTGAAATGGCTATGGTAAAAATCTCTCAAGGAAAGGAACATCTCTTTGTTGTAGATATCTACAGGCCACCCAATGGAAAACTTGAAGAAGCTCTTGATGTAATTTCCAATGTTTTAGAAGAAACAAGGGCAGAAAACTATTCCTTGATCATGATGGGTGATAAAATGTAGACAGCTTAAAGCCACACAGCCTTTATTAAACTTTATTAAACTTTATTTTAAATGAGAGACTAAACAGACACAATCTATCTAGACTTTTGCTTCCTGCCATAAGAATAACTCCTCAATCCTCGACCTCTATTGACTGTGTATGCACGAACCTCAAACATGACAAATTGAAAACAGCAGTTATTGAAGCGGGTATATCTGACTATACAACCCAGGTAACCACGGCACAGTTTAAAAGATGTACCACTTCCTCCAACAGCATTATGCAGAGACATTTCAAAGAAGAAAACATCAGTGTATTAAGAGCTCTGCTGGAAAATGAAGACTGGAATGGAATGTACAATGCTTCAAATACTGATGTGTACAACAGCTTCTCGGCAATGCTTACAATGGCTTTGGATGCTACTTGTCCGCTGGTAAGAATTAAGCTCAAGAAAACCTCAAAACACAAGACATTTTCACATAAAGAAGCCATTAATCTCAAGACGGAATACCTTAAATCTCTCAGTAAACATTAGCTCACAGGTAATGACCAAGATAAGACAGCAGCAGCTAAAGTTAAGAAAAATTATGACCTCCGACTGAAAATGCTAAGGCAACAAACATCAGCAGAGTATGTAAATAAATCAGAAAACAAATCTAAAGCTGTATGGGAGATAATAAATTCCCAAAGAAGTGATGATAATCAGAAGAAATCGGAACTGAAACTAGAAATCAATGGTAAAGAAACAAGCAACCCAAACATAATTGCAAAACATTTGAATAAATTCTTTATCAACATAGCAGACAATACACTTGACATTAATAGACAGCATGGCAATAATAAAAATACATTTCAAGCACCTCTTGTAAACTGCCATCTCACACACCTCCTGGACACAAATACAAAAGAAATTCAAAGCATAATCAAGAGCTTCAAACCCAAAACATCAGCAGGAGTAGATTGCCAAGCTATTAAATCAATGCAGTAATATACTTACACTACCTCTGGCTTTTATAACCAATATGTCCTTAACATCAGGGATATTCCCATCAGCCTTAAAATTAGCCAAGGTGTATCCTAAGTTAAAAAATGGAAGTCCAACGCAAGCAAGTAACTTCAGGCCTATCTTGCTACTTTCAACTTTTTCAAAAGTGATTGAACGGGTTGTGCTAAAAAGACTGATGGAGTACTGTGAACAACATAAGCTACTAACAGCAAGTTAATATGGCTTCTTAAAAGGGCAATCTACTATTACTACAATCATTGAGCTAACAGAGTTTATAATTGACCATCTAGAGACAGAAAAGCTACTTACAGGCATTATGCTCAATTTCAGTTAGACGTTTGATTGCCTTGGCCACTCTCTCATTTTGAACAAACTTGAGAATCTGGGCATTAGAGGTACTGCCCTTAACTGGTTTAAGAGATACCTGGAACAACTCAGCCAACTGGTCGAAGTTAGACACACGGAAAGAGGACAGATCCATACTGTAAGATCGAAACCACTCCTTATAAATAGAGGTGTACCACAAGGATCTGTCCTTGGCCCTGTATTGTTTATATTATTTGCAAATGACATGCCTCAATATTTGGACAGTCTCTGTCATACGCTCATACTGTCATATGCAGATGATACAACCCTTCTCTCTTCAGAAAACTCTACTGAACAGCTGGCGGTACGCTCATAGCCACTACAACGATTTGGTAGTTAATATGTCTAAGACTAACCAGCTAGCATTTGGTAGAAAGCGAAACCAGGTACCAGCCCTACCAGATGTTGATGTAAAGCCACACACCAAATTTCTGGGAGTGATAATCGATGAAAAAATGTCATGGACACAACATAGTGACAAGCTATGTAAGGAATTAAATACCAGTCTTTATATCTTAAAGCAAATAAAAACAATTAGTAACACCCCAACTGCAGAGACTACTTACTTTGCAATATTTGAAACCCATATTCGATACGGGATAGCCGCCTAGGGAGGAACAACTCAAGAGAACCTACAACGACTACTGCGGCTCAGGAAAAAGCTATAAGGATTCTTAACTGCCTGGGCCCCAGAGACACCTGTAAAGAAGCCTTTAAGAACCTAAAAATCATGACAGTGATTGCCCTCTATATTTGGGAGCTTATACTGTATGTTGATGGGAAGAACCTACCTCGAGCTGCTGACCACCACGACTACTACACCCGACATCCTGCAAACTACCCACTACCAGCCCACCATCTTATACTTTATGAAAGAAAACCGTCATATGCTGGCAAGAAGCTGTACAGCATACTACCACAAGAACTAAAAGCTCTTAAAGGAATGAAGCTGAAGGCATCGCTGAATGACTGGCTGATATTAAGACCTTTCTGCACCCTAGATGAATATGTGCACTGGAAAGACATTCAAGAGTGACATTATTTTTGTATACAATTTGAATTGTATCCACTGTAAACTGACGCTATACATTTCTCTAAGAAATTTTGTAGTAAAGAGTTACTGATTTCTGACTGTTTTGTCATCTTTGACACTTTGCACAAGATGGCAAGGTTCTTTAGGAAGATTTGGTCAATCGTTTTCAAATGTTTATATGATTGCTGAAGCTGTAAACTGCTACAACTTAATTTCATCCTTCCGGAGTACATAATAGGTCTTTGAAGTCAAAATCGTTGGTAAACGGAAAGAATCCGTGATCTAATTTCATCCGTATCTTGGAATAAGAGGAAGAGGTCCAAACAAATGGAAGTCTGATGGAGATGAGGTCAAAGCTGTAGGGGAAGTGGGATTATATCCCACTCCAGTTCTTGAAGTTATTCTTGAGTGTTGTGCTGTGTTTGGTCAACATTCTCAGGAAGCAAAATCACATGATTGGTCAAGATACCACAATGTTTCATTTGAATGGAAGGTCTTGTTTTGTTTATGAGCTTATCACTGTAATACTAGCTGTAACATGGTACATTGATCTTTGAAATAGTCACAAAAGTTACTGATGCTAATTTCATAATTCTGTAAGCATGATTTCACCAGCAGACAGTTTTGTTTTGAATTTCATTTGATTAAGGGAATACATAATTATGCTTTCACGTATACACATGTATAATACTTAATACCTGTATATAATAGATGATAGTATGCGCTATATTTGAATGTTTTTAACATCCTTTTATCCCCCTCCTCCCAAAATTAATTTTTATACCATTTTAGTTTAAAGCTACTATCTTTTGTGCAGAATATAGAGGACAAATCGGTGACATGCCTGGCTGAAAGTTGTCCACAGCTGCATTATGTGTGTCTGTCTGGCTGCTCACACTTGACTGACACGTCACTCATAGTTCTGGCTCAGTACAGTCACCAGCTCAGTACGCTTGAGGTGGCCGGCTGCTCGCAATTCACCGACACAGGCTTCCAAGCTCTTGCTCGTGTAAGCTAAACTAATATATCTTGATCAACTAAACTGACCAAGTCACAATGTCAAAGAGGAGAGCAGTTTGAACGTCTTTACGAAAATAGAACTTTCTAAAGCATGGGTCAACAATTTTTTATCAACTCTTCCTTCTGAAAACCTCAAAATTATGTCAACGAATTATGAATTAATACAAATAAAATTAGTAATATTAATTTCTTTATAACTAATGGAAAAACGTCTGATTCATAGCAATAGATTTTCTAAATATATATAAGCTAATTTAATAACATATATTAAGCACATAATATACAATCAACCAATACCTACTTTATAGGATTATTTAAAATCTTAAGGTAAATGTACTGTTTTGTAATTTGAGATAGTATAATGAAGATTTAAACCTTTTGGAAGTTGACACCGATAGAAGCGGATCTGACATATGTTTGATATGTGATAGCATACGCTATAACTGTTGTGTAGTTCAATACTGAAATAGCAAAGTATGTTCAATTTGAATGTGTGGGCTAAAAACACTTTTTATTATAGTTGTTAATGCATATAACAAACAACAGATAGTCTCATAAGAATGGCCACAAGCTGCCCACCAAAAGAGATATACACTATCACAGACTATTGCAGAGATAGAGGTTCGGCCCTCATTCTCAGTTGCGACTGCAATGCTCACCATACATATTGGGGAAGCACAAACATAAACCAAAGAGGTGAGGAACTTCTACAGTTTATGTTTAGTAATGATTTAGTATTAGAAAATAGAGGGTCAAGTCGAACCTTTATAACTAGAATTAGGAAAGAAGTCCTAGACATAACCCTATCCACAGGACTCAAAAACATAAACATTGTAAGGTGGCATGTCTCAGAGGAGGCCTCACTATCGGACCACTGCCCTATTAGGTTCGACATGGAGGAGATAGGGGAAAAAACGTGACCCACAGGGTTCCTAAATCTACCAAATGGAAGGGATACCGAGTGTCCCTAGTAGAAGAGTTGGAAGAATTAGAACCCTTCTAGAAAAATGAATTTGACTTAGAAAGGTCTGCACAAATAGTAGAACAAGCAACAATAAAGGCCTACGAGAAAAACTGCCCTCCCAGGCAAAACAGGCTGAAGAAAGACGTGCCGTGGTGGACTGGGAGGTTGGAGACATTAAGAAATAAAACTAGGAAACTATTAAAATGGGCAAAAAGGACAGACGATTGGCTCCCTTATCTACACGCCCAAAATGAATATAAAAAAGAACTTAGAATGAATAAAAGAAGAACCTGGAGAAATTTTTGTCAAAACATTAACAGCCTTCCTGAGGTAACCAGGCTTCAAAAAACTCTCCAAACTGAGCGCACTAACCCTATGGGGACCCTAGTAAAGGACAATGGTGACCTAACAGTGAACAGGAAGAAGACCTTAGAACTGCTTCTGGAGACGCACTCCCCGGAACTCGAAATGAGGATACTTATTCTCTAATCGTTGGGGGGGGGGGGGGGGATCCAGCCGGGAGGTTGCTAAAGCCAGACAGCGGTCTAACAGACTATTTACACATGAAAGAATTAAATGGGCTATAAGATCGTTTAAGCCATTTAAATCTCCTGGGACAGATGGAGTTTTCCCAGCCCTTCTTCAAGAGGGGCTGGACATACTTTTAAATACTCTTTGCATTCTGTTTAGAAGTAGTTTCGCCTTAGGATACATACCAAAGAACTGGAGGACAGCACTAGTGGTATTTGTACGAAAAAACGACATGGATTCGACTAAACCCAACTCGTACAGACCCATAAGCCTAACCTCCTTCATGGTGAAAACTATGGAAAAAATAATAAACAGACACATAAGGGACGTAATATTACCAGATCACCCACTAAGTCCCACACAACACGCTTACATAGAAGGTAAATCAACCACCACCGCTCTCCACAGCTTAGTGGGAGAGGTGGAGAACACCTTCGAAAAAAAGGAAGCCCTAGTCAGCGTCTTTATGGACATTGAAGGAGCTTTCGACCGAGTAGCATATCAATCCATGGAGACTGCGATGGAACGTTTTGGAGTTTCCCCAGATGTAGTCAAATGGATAGTAGTCCTCCTAAAAAGCAGACAAGTAAAAGCAAAGTACGGAGACGAATCTGCCGCAATCACGGCCCAGAAAGGCTGCCCCCAGGGGGGGAGTTATGTCTCCTCTCCTGTGGGCGATGGTGGTGGATGATCTTCTTAGCAAAGCAGAGAAGAGGGGAACAAGGCTACTATATTATGCAGACGACCTAGTGCTTATGGTCAAAGGAAAAAACAAAGGTATGCTGGAACGCCTAATACAAAAAGAACTAAACCTCATAAGCAACTGGTGTCATGGGGAAGGTCTATGGATCAACCCATCTAAAACAAATATGATAACCTTTAACAGGAAGAGAAAGTTCCAGCTTACTCAACCTGTCCTGGAAAGGATTGGCATAAACCAAACAAAAGAAGTGAAATACGTGGGATTAATCCTGGATGAGAAGCTCACTTGGAACTCCCATATTGAAAACAGAATATCCAAAGTGACAATCGCTCTTGGAACCTGTGAGAGACTTTTTGGATTTAAATGGGGACTGAAAACCAGAATGATATATTGGATTTACGAAACCATAATAAAACGAAACCAATGGTCACATATGCTGCCTTAGTGTGGTGGCCGAAAGTAGAACAAACAACAGCTCTTAAAATGCTACAGAGTCTTTAAAGGCTAGCTTGCTTATCCTTTCCAGCGTTATAGACGCGGATCCGCGTTTTTGCATTCTTTATTTTCTTACTGCTATGTTAGTTGAATATTTTGCCGCTAGATGGTTCTAGTAGTCATGCGACATACAGACGGGTTGCCCTGCCTCGAATTCTATTACAATGGGAGTGGCAGTGGCTTCTAATTAGCCAAACACTGTTTAGCGGGCGTGACCCCGCGCCATTCACAAAGTCATTGATGGGAGCTCCCATCAAGGCATCTAGCCAGTTAGTGAGAAGCGTCCGGTACACGCACATGTATTTCGGTTATCGCTAATTTTACTGTTGTGTCCTATTCTTTTTAAAGTAAATTATTAATATTATATACAGCAGTGTCCAGTGTTTATTAGGTGTTTTTTACCATTATTCGTGTGCAATTGTGAATCCAGACGATTCGGAATTTGAAGATTTGGTAATTCTGAGCAATTACTTGGTCAACCCCAAACTCTTTCATGTTTTATTACGGTCATAAGGATGTTCTCAGAAAGCAAGAAACATATAATTCAAGCCCCGCAAGGCCGTCCTGCAGGTTGCAGAGCGATAAGAAGGTTCAAAGTTCATTCGATAACAGTGGCTTGCGGGAGACGCGCGGAATGCCAGTTGTGACTGCCTGCCACCAAATAAACATTCTTTGTCTACTTTTGTATTTTTCTAATTTTATTAGTTTGTAATATAGTGTATGTTTATCTGTAAAACTGTGTTTCATTCCCCTACTTACTGAATAAATGATAAAGAAATTAGTGACAACTATACTGCTATTCTACGATATTCTCAAAAGTTAAAAATTAGCCTAGCAAATCCAAAAAGGGCTAAACAAATTTTATTTACCGTTAAATAACTCTATTTTGACATACAGAAACAAAAATAAATTTAACTTTACACATTGGAAATTTAAAACTTAATCAAAGATCAGGTCCAATTTTTCATGACGCTTAAAGGGTTAAGCATCACGGGAGCGATGAGCTCCTGCCCAACACTAGCAATTGAAGCGGTCCTGGGATACACTCCTCTGGGGCAGGAGGTGGTGAGAACAGCCGCTATAAGTGCAATGAAGCTTCTAGGAACAAAGGTAATAAATGCTACCTCCTTAGAAGGCCACATGAAAATATTGCAAAAATTTCCTGAGGCTGAAATGCTAACCAAAGTGTCAGACGCAATGGTTAAGAAATACTCCTTTGACAAACCATATATGGTCTCTATCGGAAGTAGGGAGAAATGGATTAAAAAGGAGGCCTACCCTACAAAAGGAGTCCCAAGGACATTAGAGAACATGAGCCCTTAAATCTGATTGGTTTTTGCAAAAGCCTCGGACTTTGAAGGCACAAAATTAAAGTAAGGGAGGCGCAAAGGTCCTTTTAGGACTAAGCGCGGGGACAAACTGTCCTTTTCCCTCGGAAAAAAAAAGAATGGCCACCAGTTCTCGTGTTGCCTGTGATGTGGAAGACGCATATAAATATGTCACGTTTATCAGTTGCTTAATCGCCTCGTATGTTTGTGAGTCGTTTGTCTGCCACCAAGCAAATGATACGTTATTCTAATTGTTTTTATAGTTTCAATTCATTAATTATAATACCAAGGTACAAGAATTTTAAATTCTTAATATCTAATTCTCTAGGAGTATCTTCGATTCTCTCGATTCTCGCGCACAGGTTACGACCCATGCGAGGATCTCATTTCTATACATAGTTACTATGGATGTTCAATGTATTGCTTATGGCTGGAAATAAATGTATTTCTTTCTTTCTTTCTTTCTTCTATGACTAAATTTGTATTGAATTTCACATATTTTAAAAAGCATTCTTTTAGAATAATGATTATTTATTTTCATATTGCATAAGCTTACAAAATATTTACATCAGAACATTTTTATGTTTTTCATATTAATACCCCCCAAGGAATCAAAAATAAAACTGACAGTATGAAAATCTTTTGAAATATTTCTGGAATATGGTGGCATTTGGCTATGTTTTTGAAGTTGGTGAGTAAGGGTTAAGCATCTCGTAATTATTTAAGTAATCTAAAAGTTAGTATATTAGCATAAAAGCAAAACAAAAATGATCAAGCATATTTTGTTATTTTAAAAACTCATTACAGTAGGATGGAATATTTACCAGGTTCAACTGTAAGGTAATTAAAATGTAATCGGGTGATAATAGTATGTCTGATGATTAGTTCTTAGTGTTTTGAACTAATAAAATACAACATTTAAAAAAGTATTATTTGCTGGTTTAATTGCTACTACACTCTGACAGTCAACTAAGGAACTATCACAAAAGCACATGGTGATGTTTTACGTGGACATTAAAAATAGAATGTTATTGTTTTTTAGTTTTTTCCAGTTGCTACTGTATGTTTGTTTCATTTTATATTTTGATTGTAGTTCCCTCGGTATGGCAGGAATTAGTTGTAATAATGATAAAGACATTTTATCAGTTTTAGATTTGTCCGCATACATCGTTTTGAATTAGGCATTCAGCAGTGTAACTTGAGAATGATGGCAATGCGAATTCAATTTATCAACCATGACCTGACGTAATGAATCTGACGGCAATTTCATAAATGAAGATATCTTTAAAGTTGACCATGTTGGGCAAGAAACAAGCTAAATTTGCACTGGCTGTGGAGCAGCTCTGTGCATGGCAAATAAGCTTGGTAGTAGCCTTTAACAACACCTTTGAAAACTCAGCATTTAAAGGGTTAATTGTTTTATTTCTGCTGCTTAAATGTAAGAAACCATGTGGTCCTAACCTTGTCTGTGTAAATAAAGAAGTTTTCTTTTCATTTTTATCCATAATATTGGTACCATTTAGCAATAAAGTTTAGTATAATTAGTAGTATTTTACAATATTTGTACTAAACAACTGCAAAACCTCTACTTTACAATAGCCATAACAGCAGTTTTATATGAAAGGGTTTATCTTGTTGAAACAAAACATTTAAAAATGCATTGTTACAATATTGTAGGATGTGGTATATCTTTATGAAATATTGACAAGTAGAGGTTTGTGTCCTGTTTCTCATTCCTGATTTATTACTTGTGATTTGATTAGCTATATTTGTAAGCACTGGTACAAATGAGAATGATGTCTCCTTACAGAACTGTAGGCTGCTGGAGAAGATGGACCTGGAGGAATGTGTACTGATTACAGACACCACACTCATACACCTGGCCATGGGATGTCCTCGTTTGGAGAAGCTGGTATGTTTATTTATTCTTTTGGAGAGCTGACAATATATTATGTAACAGTATGTTTAATTTAGTTATTATCTATGCCATGTAAATTGTACTAATATGTGGACTTTCAAGGTAAGTTCATTTATAAATTTAGGGTACCCATTCTTTTTAACTTTGAAGTCCATGTATTCCTGTGTTTTCTGACTGAACAGTATTCTTAGTAGCTGATCCATTATACAGAATGTTAAGTACAGCGTGTGCCAATATCTGAAAGATCTGAGATTCGATTCTTGAGTTTTCATGTATGTGTGGTTTTTTGTGTTCGATATGTAATGTTATACGTTATTTTAATAATCCTTGTAAGCTAAACAACGTGAATATGGAACTTAACTATCCTTTTTCATTATAAAAAGGGGATGAAAAACTGTCAAATGTAAGACTGTACATATTACACCATACTTCTTTTCTCAAAATATTCTCATGTATCCAAGCCCAAATTTATAAAAATTCAAAATTTCACATCTCAAGATTTTAATTTTTAAGAATAAAAATATATTTATCTTTAAGTTTTAACAAAATATACTGAAATGATTTTTACATGTTTGTAAGGATTATTGTATATAGTTCTAACCTGCCAGGGCTGACTTAAAAAAATTACACAAAAAATACAGGAGACATTCAAGTATATAAGATGCTTGGCATCTAATTTTTTCATCTTTATAAACCAAACAAGTTTTTCATTAAAAATTTGTTCATGCTTTGATAGTGTTTACGTAAAAATGTATTTTTAACATCACATCAACACGTTTTTAATTTCATAGAAGAATGTTATGACAGTTGAATGAATGCGAGTGTGTGTCTTGCGATATTATTGTAAATTTGTATATAGTTACATTCAATTCAATTCAATTCTCAATTCTTTATTCAGTTTGTACATACATACAAGAATAGTGTCATATATGTAGAATAGTACATAAATTATGTATTTAACCTAAACTACAATTTAGTTAGCCTATTTTAAATCAAATAAATAAAAAATGACATTTCTGAGTTAAGATTATACTAAGTCCTATTATTTTACCAAAAAGCATCTCAAATATAAATATTTTATTGGGATTTAGGAAAAAAAACTCTTCCAATGAGTAGCAGGGGCGTTGCAGCAAATATTTCTTTAAAAAACACCGGAAGCCCTTTTCATAGATTTTGCTCTTTATATTTGTCGGCAGGTGATTTAAAAATTTAATGCCCATATAAGTGGCTTTCTTTTTGTAGAAACTAAGTTTGTGTTGGGGTAAATCTAGGTTGTTTCGGTGTCTAGTGTGATAAGAATGAATATTACTACGCGTATCTAGTTTGTCAAGATTACTTCCTACACACATAATGCACTCTAAAATGTATTGATCATATATTGTTGGGATTTCTAAAGTGGAAAATTTTTCTTTTACCGAGATTCTCTCTTCTAAATTTAGAATTGTTCTTAGTGCTTTTTTTTGAAGTATCAAAATTGTGTCTAGATTTTTTTTAGATGTTCCACCATAAATGGCCAACCCGTAAGCTAAATGAGAATGCACGTGTGCATAGTAGATTGACTTTAATGTCTCAGTGCTACACAGTAAAGACATGCGCCTCAAGATGTAGAGCCCTGATGAAATTTTGCTCGCTAAATATTTTATGTGACCATCCCAGCTAAGATTATTGTCCACATTAAGTCCTAAGAATTTGATACTATTAATTTTTTTCAATTTTAGTTTGTTTAACTGAAATTGGTATTTCTAAAATATCTTTACTTTGTACAGTGGAAAATATCATTTGATTAGTCTTGCAGCCATTTAAAAATAGACTATTTCTTTGAAAATAAGTTTGAATGGTTTTTAATTGTTCTTTACAGGCTATTTCCAGATTTTCATAAGTTTTAGCAGTCACAATTAAGTTAGAATCATCAGCATATAAGATCAAATTACTTTTTGTACCATTAATGTTGTTTAAGATTGAGGGCATTCCTTGGATGTAGCATAAAAACAGCAATGGTCCCAAAATAGAACCCTGAGGTACTCCATGCTTGATTTTTAGTGTGCTAGATTTATGTTTTACTACTAGAGTATTTTGTTTTGACGTAATCTCAACATACTGGGATCTGTCCGAGAGGTATGATCTAAACCAGTTTAGAGAAAGGTTTGATAAACCCATGACTTTAAGTTTGTCAAGAAGGACTTGGTGAGAAATACTGTCAAATGCTTTTGACAGGTCCATGAAAACCCCTATGGACTTGTCCCCCCCTTGTCTATAGAATCTATTATAGTTTCCGTAAATTCTAGCAGAGCTGAAGTAATGGATTTACCTTTACGGAATCCATGCTGCTGCCTATCAAATAAATCATTGTTTTTTAGATGATCTACTAATCGACTGTACATAACTCGCTCATAAATTTTTGACAAAGAAGGTAAAACCGATACCGGACGATAATTATTCATTTTAAATTTTTCTCCCTTCTTAAAAATTGGTATTACTCTAGACACTTTTAAAACTTCAGGGAAATTTCCAGTTATAAGCGACGAGTTAATTAAATGAACTAAAGGCTTCAACAAGGACTTACCAACATACTTAATTATTGATGATTGTTTTGATTTTAAGATTCATTTAATATGTAATATAAATAAATAGACTAAGTTTTAGTTATAAATGTATACATATATATGTTAGTTTAATTTTTATGAGGTTAAGTGATAGAGAGGACTTTATAGTCCTAACTTCGTCTCTAATAAAGTCATTTTTCATTTTTTTTTTAGCTGTAGTAAATTAAGCCTAAATGTTTCAAAGTTAACACAAAGGTTATTTGTAATAAATATTATGTGTTTATATGGTTAATTGTATCATTCCAATAAAAAATTATGACTTTACCACTATTAATAAATAAATAATTACCTTAATTTGTTTTTATATCTATTTTTACAATAGTAATTATCTGTCATTACAATCAGCTGTTCATAATACTGTAACACTGGACATTATTTTAAAGACTGATAACTATTTGAATACAATTTCTAGAATGATTATCAAAGAATGTTAAATGTTACTGTTTTTGATTTCAAATGTTAATAAACGGTATCAGGATGAATAAATTTAAGAAAGTAGGAATTCAATTTGAATGCTGACTTTAATTTATTGTCATAACATTGGCAGTTTTTATTCAGTTTTAAGGAACATAGTCCCTTTTACCATTTTCAAGTAGAATGGGTTGGAAATATTTTTGAAAGCTTAAAAAATTAATGAAATTTTTTATGTGAGTGAAGATTCTTTGATTTAATAAAGCATAATATATTTGGATTCAAGAAGAGAATACATTTAGTGTAATAACCACGTTGACTGCGGTAGACGCCTTATGGTTGGTCTCACTACACCAGCAGTGAAGGTGTTAAGTGTGTTTTATAATTTTTAATGAAACATTCACTATGCTAACTTCATATGTAATGTAATTTAAAAACTTATAAATATTTTAAATATAACAAACATAAATATGTACTATCCCATCTTAATATAAAGGTGATAACTCCCACCTGATTTTTAATTTTTTCAACTTAAAAGAGTTTTATTTTCCGGAATGTGGCATTAGGTTTTAGAGACCATTCCAATACCAATATATCGGAGATATGAGAAAATTATTAAGTTTTTCCTTGTCATTCCTTGGGATGTATTATTTAAAACAGCAAATTTGCCAGAATACGCTTTTTAGGCTACAAAATATTTTAATTCTGTTGGGGTTTTAATACTAAGGCTCTTCTATATGATTTAAGTTTACTGTTCTGGGATATTTGCATTTGTTGTGAAATTGTTTGCAAAGTAAACATTTATCAATGATTCACCATTGTAGCTCTAGACTATAGGGATACAAATTGTGCTTCAGCAATGTGGTTCAGTTAAAAGCAAATAAATTTATAACATTATAAAGAAATAACAAATTATATGTGTACATACATTTATTATTATAGAGGTTTACCAGCATCTTTGGTATACAGTATGCTGGTAAAGATAAATAAAAAAACTTATTATTAATTATATGTTTCTTAGCTGTTTTTCTCAACTGTTTGAACTTAAAATCCCCAACCATAAACCAATAACTTAACAGATCCCTGAAATACGGAAAATGTGTTGGTCGAGTTCAGAGTCATCATGTAATAAGTAATTCTAAACAGCTCTTATGTTTAATTCCTTTAAAATATCTTAAAAGTTCATATTAAATATGACCTGTGAGTTTAAAAGTTTGGAAATAATACGAATACATGTGAATTTTGTTATTTTTAGTCATTGTCTCATTGCGAACTGATTACGGACGAAGGCATCCGTCACCTGGGTACCTCGCCCTGTGCTGCAGAACACCTGACAGTCCTGGAACTGGATAACTGTCCTCTAATCACTGATGCTTCCCTCGAGCATCTCATCTCCTGCCACAACTTGCAGCGTATTGAGCTCTATGATTGTCAGCTCATAACACGAGTTGGCATCAGAAGGCTTAGAGTGAGTTTCAGCTTATATTTATTATATATATAATTGCCATTAATATTGGCCAAAATAAAAGGCTTGGCTTGCCTGATGGTCCATAAGAAATTTGAATAAAATTGATTTCCTGGCACTTCTCTGTTCTATACAGTAGTAGTGGTCGGATCGATAATATTTTAATCTAATCCAATTCTGAATCTTAAAATAAAATTCCTAAATCTCAAGTTTAAAATTTTAATAATTTTCTTTTGCTAAGTTTGATTTAATTAAATCATATCAATTTCTGCCTTTCTTAAACCTTTGAAGGTTTAAACCAATATTGCAAAAAGTAATCTATATCCAAGAACACAACTATTTTAAAGGGATTTGCAGAGGTTCAGTGAGATAGCTATATTTTAAAAAACTAAGTCATGTCCTTTACCTTCTAAAGAGAAAATGTACAACTACACAAATTTCGTAGGAAACCAAAATTAGTGATCGTCTATTGTTTGCCACTGAGCTGCTGACATCCGCGCATAAATGCAGTAAATGTGCGGCATTGCAGGATTATAAATATAGAAAATAAAAAGAGCAAGCAAAATATTACTATCAAAACTACGAGTATTTGTTAACTTAGTTACCTATCTATGCTTTTTCCTGCATAAACTCCAACAAAAACAAGTTTAACGATCGAAAATGTAAATACTGTGTTTAGCTGTCGTCAACGAATAGACATGATGGTTTGCGGCGATGCATGAACATAATTAAAGAAAATATGAATTGTAATCAATTATAATAATTTGTTAGTTAAGTTGTATATTTACAGTTTTTCATAAACAATGTATGTCAATAAACACGAATACATGCTGCAGTGTTGTAATGAAGCAAATCAATTAAATTAAATTAAATCAAACTCTTTATTGAACAATATACAGTGTGAGTTAAAAGTATGGATATACTCTGTTTAGTTTTTGATGGATAAAGATGGAGGGATGGAACTCGGGACACCTTTCTAGGAAATAGAAGTGCACATTTAGTCACTGTTACAACTTTGCCCATTTCCTCAAAACTGGATTTTAGGGGGGGGGGGGAGGGGGCTCAATATTTGTAAATGTAAATACCTATTTAAAAGGTCTTGATAAAACTGGAAAAGTAGAGCTTTCTATATCAACCCAGTACAAAATGGCAGCTCATTGAAATTAATTACAAATTAATTGAGGCAAAACATAAACATCCACATTCAGAAAGTAAATAACTTCAATAGACAACCACTTTCTTATAAACTCAAACCTGTTTTACAGTTATTACCTGCTGTAGTGCAGGCCTCCCTTATCTTATCTGTTTTGAGGAAATCCCATATCATGTTCAGTTTCTGGTTGGAATTAATAAAGTTAAGATGTGTTTTTGTGATACTTTACATTGAAATGGATTGTTTAAGTGAACAAGAGCGTATTATGACCCTGATGATGCAAGGCTATCGAAACCGGGTGAGATCTTATGATGAGCTAAGGAATTTATTTAATGACACATCCCAATCGAAATTCTGTATCTAAATCAGGAGTTCAAGAAACAATCCAAAATGTTTTCAGGAAACAGGCAGTGTTAAAAGACTGGTTCAAACCTGAATGACCAAACCGGCTACAAAATAAGCATAGTCACTTGACGTTTTACATTCTGTTGTAGAAGATCCTCATGACTACAAGAAACGTTTCTCAAATATTAGTTATATCTCAAACATCAGTTTGTAAAGTTTTACATGACAGTGGTTATAAAGCGTACAAAATTCGTTTAGTTCATGAGCTAAGTGAGGACAATTTAGATTGTCGAGTAGAATTTTGGGAAATAATGATGCAAAACATTGATTAAAATAAAATTAGATTAAGCAACATTGCTTTCTCAGACGAAGCAACTTTCACATTAAACGGTAACTTTAACAGACACAATGTTTGTTGTTGGGCTGATGTTAACCCTCATTGGATGAGAGAGCAACATACCTAGCTCCCCGAAAAGTTAAATGTTTGGCTTGGCATTGTGAAGAATCAGTTTGTTGGGCCCTTTTTTATTGATGGAAACCGTAATGCCGAGGTATACCAGGACATGTTACAAAATCAGGTTTATCCAGCTATCCAAGTAGCAACCAACAACTGTAATGAAGTTTGGTTCCAGCAGGATGGAGCAACTCCACACTATGGCCAGCAAGTTGTTTAAATATGAGTATTTAATAATATTTTTTCCAATTCCCTGGATAGGCAGAAGAGGTAATATCGAGTGGCCACCAAGATCGCCAGATCTATCTCCACTTGACTACTTTGTGTGGGGTCATATTAAAGACAATGTCTATAAAACAAAACCCCAGTGCATTAATGATCTTAGGGACAGAATAGTAGCAGAGATTTAAAAAATCCCGTGTGAATCCACACAGCGTGCCATTTAAAGTTTCTACAACAGGTACTGGCACAGCAGTTTGAAGGTCTGATGTAAAAAACACAGGTTAGTAAATTTTAGCTGTTTTATTGCTTAATGTAATTGTAATTACTAGTGCTACTGTAACTTTATATTACAGGTCCCCCAAAAAGTCCACTTTGGGGAAATGGTTTGCTTTTGTTTTCACTGTTCTTCTTTTATCTAGACCTTTCAAATGAGGTGTCAATAAATGGGTCTTTACATTGAAACATTTTGAGCCGCCCCCAAAATCCCATTTTGGGAAATGGACAAAGTTGTAACAGTGACTAAAAAGTTGACTTCTATTTCCTAGAAAGGTGTTCTGAGTTCAATCTTTCTATCTTTATCCATCAAAAACTAAACAGAATGTATCCATACTTTTAACTCAGACTGTATAAACAAGGTGTACAGAAAAGGATGGCACAAACTGTATGTTATACCTATTTTAGATATGATAAAAAAAAAAACTAAATCCTACAAAAGGATAAGGATATTATGATCACAACACAACAATGTAATGTTATAATGAGGCAATTAAAGCAGCTAAAATTAAAACAGCAGATATTTGTGGCTGAAATTTTTGTATTTTATGTTATAGAACCTCCTCTACTGATTGGTATAGAAGTAAGAGCCCTTTCCATTCAGTAAATTGGTATTGTTATGAAAAATCTTCTATCCATTGTAAACATTGACACTGAGTGTCATGATGACATATCTAGGGGTTGATTTAGGCATCTAAAATATTTAAAATCATATAAGGTGGTTATGGTATTTCATAATTTTCCATTAAAGCGTACTGCCATTATTATGAAGTACAATCATCTGTTGAATAAAATATTATAGTTTTATTAGTTTTGAAATGTTAATAAACTTTTTATTCTAATAAATAAACTGTATTATATTTGTGACAAATTTGTAATATTTACGTATCAGATAAATATGACTTGTCTGCTTTTATCATACTTACTTACTTGATACTTGATACTTGATGTCTTCGTCTTTGACTGATAAAACCAGATAGACTGTGTCAATTTTGTTTAAAAACTGTTTGCAATTTGTTCAGAACAATTTTGTCAAGTATTTAAAACTATATACACTATTTACAAAGGTTTATGGTGGCAGGACTAGAACAGTGGGTCATCTTCAAGTTCCTTGAGTGCATAGATAGGCCTACTTGTAAGTCTGGACCATATGGCTTCCTTGAACTTAATAGTGTTCATATTTCTGATGCTTTCCGGTAGGCTGTTGTATAGTTTGACCGCTGCTATTGGAAAACTGTTCAACGATTTTGAAAGTCTACATTTTAGGGTGTTTAGGTCTTTTGCATGGCGGGTGTTGTAGCCATGGACATCTTGTCTTCTCCCAAACAGAGATTCATTCTCCTTTACGTATATAAGCGAGTTCATTACATATTGGCCTTGAACCGTTAATACCCTGAGGCGTTTGAAAATAGGCCTACAATGCTCCAGATGGTCTGAAGATGTAATGATGCGTAGCGCCTTCTTTTGGAGAACAAGTATTCTGCTGCATGCTGATGCATGGCCCCAGAGCAGAATACCATAGGCTAGGTGGCTGTGAAAAAGTGCGTGGTACACCGTTACCAGGCACCGCTCTGGTACCACGTTTCTCAGTTTTCTCAGCAAGAAGATAACCCTGGAGAGTTTTGTGCAGACTTTGTCTATGTGGCAATTCCAATTTAACTTCGGGTCCAGCCAGAAACCGAGTAATTTAACGGCCTCATCACAGTCCTCTATGACATCTCCATTTTTTAGAGTACAGAATATCAGTTGTGTTTTTTCTTCGTTTAATTTTAGTTTGTTTGTGGTGAACCACCTCTTGGCATCTGCTAACAAGTCCTCGGCTTCCTGAAGCACGGAGTGTATCAGCTTTCCTCTGGACAGGAGCGTAGTGTCATCTGCAAACAGCACTGCCCTGCCTCCCAGTCTTAAATCATTCACAAGAATTAAGAAGAGCAAAGGTCCCAGGATGGAACCTTGTGGCACTCCATGCATGACTTCTCTACTTCCTGAAGTAGCCCCACCAAGCGATACCCTCTGTTGTCTATTTTCGAGATAGCTGGAAATAGTTTTGTGAACTGTTCCTTCGATCCCATAGGAATTTAGCTTGCTAAGTAGTATCTTATGCGGCACACAATCGAATGCTCGGCTCAGATCACAGAGCGCAAGAGCCATTGATTCGCCAGCCTCGAAAGCTTCCATTATCTTTGATGCTATGGATAATAAGGCAGTGGTTGTAGAACGTCCACTTCTGAAGCCATGTTGGGTGTTGCTGAGCAGATTGTTGGACTCAAAAAAATCAACCAACTGTTTTTTCATTATTGACTCCATGACCTTAGACACCACTGGCAGAACTGAAACTGGCCTGTAATTCGCCAGTTCCTCAGGATTTCCTTTCTTGTAGATGGGGACTGTGCGTGCAATCTTCAAAGCATCTGGAAAGATACCTCGACTAAGACACTTGTTTATTACTACTGATAGAGGGTTTGCTACTTCATGGATCACCGCTTTCAAAACAAAGCAAGGAACACCATAGATATCCGGGCTTCTAGAGTTCTTTAGCCTATTTACTATTTTTATAATATCTAGTGGTCGCACCTCTAACCAATGGTCTAATATAGGCTTGCATAGACAAACAAGATTCACTGCACAATATGTTATACAGTGTAGCTGAACTGAAAATAATTTTAATAGATTTATATAATATAAGAATATCAGTATGAACAAAATTTAAATTTGGAATGATAAAATAAGAAGTAATATTGGACTGAGTTCATCATGGAGTAGAAGGGCAGTTTTAGAATGTTAGACTGTGTTTGCTTTTAGAGTACAAAAATGTAAACAAAATTGTTGTCTACTTATTCAAGAATATATATTTATCTGTTATGTGTGCTTATAGAGGATGAATAAAATGTGATATTATCCCTTAACCCATTGAGGTAGACACATGCACTGATTACGTGGTGCTCAGCCGGGACTGAACTCCCGAGGCATGTGCTGGTTACATGGTCGGCATTTGAAATTACACTGTTCATGATATTTCTGCTAGATATCGTGGGTATGTCTTACAAGTTTTTAGATGTCACAATCAAATAAATAATTTCATTTTCATACTGTACCTTACCTGATTTTTAAAATATTTTGTGTCTGTTTTGTTACTGATTGCTCATCTTGTACACTATGTTCTCTGACTGTTTGTTTACATTATGTGTAATGCTTGAGCGTCAAAACTTTTGTCATTCTGAAGTTGATAAATTGTTGTACAGTTATTATGAGTATAATTCAAGTGACAGTCATGTTGATGAAAGCTTTGAAGATTGCATTATACCCCGATCTAGAAACCATTTCACTAATTTAGTTGTAGACGATTTGGACCCTGAGGATGGAGGTTATCTAATATTTCCCGGCCAGGACAACTCAGATGATATTATCCTTCCTTCAGATCATGAGGATGAGCATCAGGAAGGTACATTTGACTTGAACTATGATTCTTACCACAGAACAACGTAGTTACCATAGCTACAGACTTTTGTGTGGAACAATAAAAAATACGGTGGTGAGTATTTAATTTTGTTTGTTTGTTTTAAGTTCGAATTTTATATATATATATATGTGGTTAATTAACTTTTCCTGTTTAATAAAGTTATGGACTAATGAACAAATGCTAAATACACAGTTTGAAATCTTTCACTTTAAAAACAGTCTGTTGTTTTTTTATTTTTATTTATTTTTTGAAAATTTTTCTGTAACTAAAAGTTTTTAAATAAAGCATTTTGTTTCTTTAAATTTTATAGAACAATGCAGAGGAATAATTGTTTTAAACAATGTTTCAAATTTCATTGCTAAATCATAATATAAAAAAGTTATTACGGTATATTCACACGCTTACATTTTCATCTAAATTAATTGCTGCTATCTGGCCTACAGAGGATCATATAACTACTACCTCAATGGGTTAAAGTTAAAAAGGAAATAGGGTTTCTCTAAGAACTATGTTATTTAAACAACATAGATCTCACAAAGGATTTTTATAACAGTAATAAATTAGGCTACATCCTCCACTTTCTTTTTGTGGTTCTCGACAATGTTATTGTTTCTAACCGACAGTAAACGTTGGTTCTTCCACTTGTTTCACTCTGTGAGATAAATGTTAACAGTAAACGTCAATGTGTGTTTCAGAATCATTTGCCTAACATCAAAGTGCACGCTTACTTTGCACCAGTTACTCCTCCGCCTTCTACTGGTGGTTCTCGGCAACGCTACTGCCGCTGTTGTGTCATTTTGTGAGACGCTAACAGCTCATTTATTCTTAATATGTGATACATTTCTTAAGCAGATTGTTACGAACATAATCCTACCCTAATTTAATGTTTTAATAATGTTTAGAGTATAAACATGTACATTTAAACGCTTTCAAAGGAATCTTGTCGTACATGACGATATATATGTAATATATATTGTCTTTTATTTCTTAGAAGACGGGTATCGGGAATTATCATTTTATTTCTTTAATTTTGTATGCAAAGTATAACAAAAACTTAAATAATGAATCTGTGGTCAGAGATGGAGGCGCACTATCCAGCACCCTCATTCACCTTGCGCTGTAGTGCCTTTATATTATATGCCTTGACCTGAGTGAACGTATTGACAAATTCCCGATTCCCTTCTTTCTACTGTTGGCGTTTACTTTCCGTAACAGATATTTTATACATAATATCTTATTGTTAAGTATTAATGTGTTATCGGGTTATTTTTATATGTTTATAGTTAGAGGGAGATAAAAGGAGACCATTGTTTGACATAATGTGGGAAATTAAGTACTTATACATATTAAGTAATGTAATAATATAAGTTTTTATTGATATTTATGTTGTCAGTTTTATGGTATGCATATAAACATATATGATTTAGATGAGAAATATAAATTCGAAGACTTGGTGTTAGTAGGTTTTAACATCCTTTAAAAAGAAAATAATTTAGCATGTGCAGTTTGTGAAATTCAATGATAAACATTTATTTTAATACGAGAAAAAGTAATCAAAATTATGGATATGAAATTTACTGAATATTTTATTGTCACCTCATGAATACTGTCTAATCAAGGATGTACACATATTCTCTGAAAGTTATAAAAGCGGTAAAGGCTTGTCGTATAAAATTAGCATACTCTGGAGTTGTAGTTGGTAGTTAAAAAATGAGAAATCAAATGGCACACTGGCTCTTCCACTCATTTTCATGTTGTGCTGTCAGCCACTGCAGGTTGGGCAAGTAACAGTATCAGTCTTTTTAGAGTATTTTTTATTATTATTTTGCTCAACCATACAATGTTAGCCAATAAGGGCTAATTGGATGAGGAAAAGTATGTAAGTAATGGCCTAGTGATACCAAACTGGCGCCAAGCCCTCTCGTTATGAGCCAACACACTAAACGTTCTAAACACTAAAAAGTCGGGAAATTTGCAAAGTAAGATTATATTATTAAATTGAACGATAATTCATTCTATCAACTGATGTTCAGCCTTATTCACAGTGTCTAGAGGTCACAAGGTTATGTTGGTTACTTGAATATCAGATTAAGCACTGTTTCATTCTTTTGCACATTTCATAGTTTTCAAGAAAATTATTACACTTAAGAATAATTATTCCTTGAAATCTTCACTTTTAAAGAATAGGCTCCTTCACACTACCAAAATACAGGGATGAGCAGTCATGTCAAAGGCCATACATAACATTCTGAGTTAATAAACAATCAGGCATAAAGAGGGATAAGATGGTACTCTCACAGGGTGCTACTTCTAACCTCCCCTGTATATAACAGTTGCATAATACCTTAACCCTTTTCACTTGGATTCAAATTTATGTGATTGTCCTCTCAGCTCGTGGGGCCACTATGGGTGGCCACAGATGTTCTCTCTGTCAGGTTGAAGGTTTATGAACACAACCTGTCCCTCGGCTCACCAGGAGATTAGTATGTGTCACACTTAATGGCTTTCCGAGTGCAATGGGTTAATAATTGGCACTAGTAGAATAAAATATGTTATATCTGGATCAAAGTGGGGTAAATAAGTCTAGGCATGTATTAAACAACTCAGAATACCAAGTAACATAGTAATTACACCGCAAAATATAACTTTTATAGATGATGCGATACAAAACCATATTTTAATTTCTGTATGAAACAATCAATACAGTCTTTTCTTTGTACTTTATTATCTTGTCAAAGAAAACCTATGGAATTTATTAATTGTATAATTTGTATCACAGTGTAGTAAATATCTTTAATATTTCACCAGTTTAGAAATTCTAGTAGTTTTAAACAAGGAACTTAACCCTTTGTGGATTGGTGCTGATATATCCCCTAATGACTATTTATAGCGGGCAGTAAGTGGTTATACTGTATGCACCAAATGTTTAAGCTTTCACCGATAGTTTGGGAATATATCAGCAAAATTATTTTATGATAAGTAAGAGTGAGCTAGGTGATATTAATTTTTAATTAAATAATTGATTCTGAAATCTGTATTATATTGTTACGATTTTTGGTGTTGGATTTTGAATTACATGCTAATACACGACTTAAATCTAAAAATATGTAATGCCTTCTCTATAAAACAATGAATTAAAGATCAGATCCTACTCCAGATGTGAAAGGTTTAGATATGACATGTTCTATAAAACTATACATTTTTTAACTTAAAACTGTTTTACAAACACTTAGTTTGATTAAACCATAAATTGTCAGGTTTACCAATAAACAATAAAATTCACAGAGAAATAGTAGGTTGGAAATGTAACACCTGTTTATTCACTCACAGCTACAGTAAGTTTAGGTAGTTTAAAAATATGAGACAACTCGATAAATAATTACAAGGAAAAAATCCCAATTCTGTGGTTTTAAACTAGTTTATCGTAAGTTTGTAGGTTATGAACAATGTATTCAAGAAAAATATTCAACAACAAACAAAGAAACAAGTGTATGTGCGAGCACTAAATACAGTCCTAATGATGCAGCTACAGTAAATACACTCCTAATGATGCGGTATCTGACACACTCATGGTACTCTACAAACATAATAAATATACTAATTCATGTTTTTTTTTAGTTACTTTTAGTTTTTATGAATATATTTAAACTAATGAAGAGGGTTTTATCAGAAAATCATTCAGAAATCCGTTTACTTTTGTATTGAGAACAATTATTTTTATACATTATTTATTTTATGTTATTTTATTCTTTAGCTATATTATTAACTGTATAGTTTTGTATTTTTTGTTATATTAAGAACATGTTACATAATGTATTTTATTTCTTTGGTAAAATAATAGTCCATACTTTATTTAATAAAATAAATGCAATTACTTGTAGCACCAATAAACCTACAGATTTACCCCAAATATTTGTTTGCATGAATGATTATGGGTATAAGTATAACTATTTTTAATTAACTGGTTTTGTTTGAATTATTAAGTCTTTAGTAAACAACTCTAGATTAGTCATGATGATATTTTCACTAGCATAATGTAGTTTTTTAAATATATTTTCTCTAATTAATTTCATATTTTACAATTTTAATGGTAATAAAATATTCAGTGCACCTTAATCACATTGGGTTTGTGCATGATAACTGAATTTTTAGGAGACTAATGTTAATATACTCTGATTTAAATTAACATAGATTATGTTTGTGTTGATTTTTGTTCTTATTACAAAATATATTGTGTTCCCAATTAGAATTCAATTGTTAATCAAATTATCAGTACTGGTGAAAAGATATTTGCAAGTGCTAATTATTTACATCTAACTGCCATCAAAACAAATTGCAGTTTACCTTTATTCTGTTTGTTTTAACATACGTATATCCACAATCAAATAGTTGGTCACCTCTTATTGCCTTTAGCTTCTTTCTTATTGATTATTGAATTTCAAACTTGAAACTATCAAGCCTACAGTAAACCAAGACTTGTAAGAACAGGACTAGTACAGTTGTTCTGTAACAGGAGAGAATTATTAACAGTTGTGTTTATATTAATATTATTTGAATATCAATAAATTTTCACAAAAAAGTTTAACCACTGAAAATTTTCATGTCATATGTTTTATTTTTGTAATACATTGATAAAAAGTATATTTTCTTTATTCAGTGAATGAATTTCACAATAGAGTTAATTATTGAACTGGATTTAAAGCTATTGTTTGTACATCAAAATTGGAGCTGTAAATAAAGCCTTTTTTGTATGTTTTTCCAAACATTATTTCAGTCCAATACATCAGAATTAAAACTTTTTCTTTTAAGCCAATAATTTACCTTATATTACATAAATGTTTTCAAAATTTCTATGAAGGGTATCACAAGAAAGATAAAAAGGAGTGCCTTAGATTTGCTCTCAAAGCAAAAATCATTATAGTGAAAGAAGTAGTTTGAACATTACTTTTGGTCTTTAGTTTAAACTGTCCAAAAATGTAAAGAACTTCATAAATAGGATAGTTTTGTTGTATTCATTAAGTTGAACGACAATTTTTTAATTTAAAATGTATATTTATTGTAATGTAAACTATACCATTTTATTTATGTATTTTAAAATTCATTTCAAATATTTTAAACAAATTTTATAAAACTGTATTTTTGTGTAGTACTAATTACAGTTACAGATGGTACTAGTGATGTGAGCCAAGTTTGACCATAACTCCTAAGCCAGATACAACATTAAAATAATTAAAGGCTAAATCATGCTTCTTAATCAGAGATAGAGATTCTAGTTTTATGATTTTGTTGGCACATTTTACAAATAATATCATTGTTCTCTTTAACGAACAGCTCCTCAAACTTGGTGGTAGTTCAAATGTGGGATGTAGTGATTGATGCTTTTACAGCTAGCTGTACATAGTGATTGGGGATGTAATGACTTTACAGCTAGCTGTACATAGTGATTAGAGACATAATGACATTACAGCTAGCTGTACATAGTGATTAGATATATAATAAATATATACAGCTAGTTGTTAACCTTTCAAATTAATGTTGTATACAGCTTTTCCACAGTGTCAAGCAAGTTAATAGTTTTATGGGTGATCAAATATATATTATTTCATTCATAAAATAGTAAGACTTCTAACATTAATGTAAATAGTTGTACTTTCGTTAAAGTTATAAAAAAAAACCATAATATTTTTGTGTTTGTTGGTCATTTATAAGTAGTTGTGATATATTTGATCTTCGTTAAATAGTATTTAATTGACTAAAAATATAAAATTCTCACATAATTTTTTTTAGTTATCATATTATTGATAGGCAGTTTTTTAATCTATTTTTAAGTCATGATTATTATATGTATGATTACATTTTACAACTTTTCCCTTTACTTGATGATTTCTGAATGTAAATTATTTTTATATACAATTATACATTGATTATTTTTGTTCCGTTATCAATTAAAAGTTTCATATATATTCGGAGATAAGTTTTTTGTTCTTTTTATTGTTGTAATTCTTCCACTTTACATTTGTTTTAATTAGGCCTAAGTTTATAATTTATGATTATTATATGCATGTTAGATTACGATTATACAACTTTTTCTTTAGTTGTTTGATTTCAGGTTGTACATTATTTTTATATACAATTATACGTTGATTATTTTTGTTCTGTTATCAATTAAAAGTTTCATATCAATTCAGAAGAAAACCTCCAGTTTTTGTTTTATTTTCATTGTTGTAATTCTTCCACTAGTTAAGTTTTTTAATAAATATGTATAATAAGGAAATCTTTGTGTTATTTTACTTTCAGAGTAAAAGTGATGACTATGGATATTTTACTCTGGGAATTGGTGGTATATAGAAAAACCAGTGAGCCAACATAAATGAAACACACACTTCATACACTTAATTTATGTAAGTTGTACATGTTAATCACTATAAAGAAGAAACACCTTAGTCTTGTGTTCAGCATAGAAGGCAACAAAGTGAGTGTGTACTTTCTATTATTATGAAACTTAAATGGAAAGCTCAAACATTTGTTGGAAATATAAATTCATGTTTCAGAGTTGTACCATAATGTGTTGATCAAATTTTAACTCTCTTTATTGTAATTGAAAGATTTTTGCTGTACAATGTCACACATCTTAAAAAATAATATCTTAACATGTAGTTTTTTGGTGTTGGCATTATTTCTAAAATTACATATTAAATCATAAATTCACAGTTTTAAATGACCAATATAGTTCATGTGGAGTTCTCATTTTTTTTTGTCATTATATGAGTTGGAGTCAGCCAACAGCATAAGGGTGTAAAATATTACTGTAGAATAATACTGGCTCTCATTTCTGGAATCACTCAATTCTTTGGCTCTTTGTACTTTATTCCATTACCAAAACCTCTGATTTTGAAAACATATTTGTGAACATGGATCGTTTACTATTTCAAGGATTCGAGATGTTTTAATAAAAAAAGTTGATAATGGGAGTTGATCTGAATTGTTTGGTGACACTGAAGTAAACATGTGGTTGTATCATATATGGATCGGTGCATTGTATCATATGATCATAATGGATGTCACAGTGTCAAAGCAAAATATAATCTTGTTAAGTTTTGGGATGAATTAGCCAATGAATGATCTAAATCTGATTTTGGCAAGGTGAAGCAAAACAAGACACTATGAATATAGGCATCCAAAAACATGAAATGGGTTAGTGATTAAAAATGTCATGGTACTGCAGACTGTAAGTGAAATTTTGGTTGATCAAAATAGTGTATGGTTACATTACAAACAGCAAAGGATTGAAATAAAAGTTTAGTTTCATGCTTGTTTAATATTTTGCATACACTAAGTTTAGAAATTTGTATTACAACTGGGACCAAATTTTGCGATATTACCAGAGAATCACTATTCTTAAATTAAGGGAGTATACATGTGTTAGTTCATCTCAAAATGCTAGTAACATACTTTCATTCCTATTATTAAGTAGATGAAGAGGAGGACATAATACTAGAAGAAAATATTTTGTCTAATTAAATCCATTTATGATTTCTGGAAACTGTCTATATTTTCCAAACAATCCTGAAATATTCATGAAATAACAGGACCACTATTCCTCTCCAAAAATGAATATTATTCAAATTTTGACACCATATTTTGCTGTGTTGTAGTGTGTTAAGTGACTTTTTAATTACTCCTCTATTATTTTTTCGCTTACAACATATTAATGACTAAATTGGATAATAAGTTAAGTTTTCTATCACTGTGTTTTTTACAGAAAAAATTATAAATATTTATATTGAATTCCATTACACTTCCAATTTTAGAATATCAGCCCATCATTCAGGTGATGAATAGTTAGCTGAGAAAACTAGAAATATGAGTTGAGACTTCACATACACAATACTGTTTTGTAAAAATCCCTTGACTGTAAAGTGACTGACAATGACCCAGCCTTCCACTTCTGGTGATAGCACAAATGGCCTTGTATGAAACTTGTGCATCTCAAAACAGCTGGAAGACTATCTCCATAACAATAAGATATGGCTGTAAAATACAGAGTTGTAAGCCACTACCATACATTATTTCGCTACGAGATGGACCATTATTGGTACATTTGGCCACAATAGGCCTATTTCTTTACCGTGTAAAGTCTAGGATCAAGGATAAAACCCAACAGATCACAATTGATCCCAAACTGTAATCTTTACTTCCTTCACTAAGTTTTAGCTTTTTTCTTGAAAATAAAATAGCTCTATTGATTACTTTCGCATATTACAGATGGTGGTTTTGTCAGTGAATAGTTTACTCTTTAGGATTATTAAACAGGACAGTGACCATCATTATCATTTTATTTTATTTTGTCATTGGCAATGATGAGGAGTAAGATAGATCCCATACAAAGTGCTGTGGGAATCCATGATGGACATTACAGGGACTAAATGTGGCACAATGGATTGAAAACATCTGTCTCCTAATACTGAGAAAGGACCAACACTATTTATTCAGTATTGCTCAAGCTTTCCCACCAGGATTTCATGAGGTATGCAATCAAAAGCCGTGCTAACATTGCAGAGGTCCATTGATACAAAGTCCCAAATTTCAAAATCAGCTTTTATCTTGTTTACAAGGTCCATTAAAGTGATGGTCATTGATTTATTCCCGTTTAAACCATGCTAATTATAGGTTAGAATGGACATCGCTATTCTTTAGATATTGGACCAGTTGGGTCCCAATAAATGTCTCAAGATCTTGGCCAAAATGTTTACGACTGATAAGGGTCTATAGGTACTATTTTGCAGGGTGTATATTTCTTAACTCTTTTAGTGCCAAAATGCATAAATAGGTACATATATTATGTTGTGTTTGAAAAATGCTGTTGGGTGTTTTTGCGTGTTCTACAAAATTTGTCAAGGTGCCGAAGTATATTTGATTTTAAAAATATTTTATTATATTTTGATTAAATGCTCCAAAACATGGCTGTGTCACTCCTTAAAGTATGAATAGCATAGGGAAAAATGTTTTAAATTTTATTTACTGAATATGAATTTTCTTTTAGCACACATTAAATCTTGGTTAATTTATGGTCTGCAGTTTTCATGTCACTGGTAAAAAAACATTGCATTTTTCATCATATGAAAAACATGACATGCAAAGATATCTGGAAAATAACCAAGCCTCAGAAAATTGAAACAGAAATTGGGGACTTTATGACACCAGTAATACTTTGGAGCACAGTAATAAGAATTCCATAGGCATCCAAACTTTGTGACTTCTTAAGGCTATTCACTATTTTCTCCACACACCAGAGTATGACAAACTACCAAGTTATGAATTCCACCACCAGAATACCACCAACAATAGAATTAACAGTGTTCAACAGGTAATTTATGAAGACATACATAGGATTTACATGCACTTTTTTAAGGGTCTTGGATCCCCTGTAACCATTTATGAGCTTCCAAGCTGCTTGGAATAGGTTGGACAATTTTGAATGTACCAGGCATTAGCAGATTTTTGCAGTATATATTTTATGCCTGTGGATTTATTTAGCTTCCAAGTAGATCAGGTGAATTTGGTTGTTATTGACTACAGTGTTTAAGAACCTGAAAATATATATCAATAGAGGTACAAGATGTCTTAATTTTGGAAGCTCTGGGAAGTATCATGCGTTATCAGGTACATTAATCCTTAAATTCAAGTTAGTTTAACAGTCATGTACATGATATTTTAATCATTCATCCAAAGAAAAAAAACAGTATTTTCAAATGCTGATTCCATGCTGGTTGTTAGCACAACGGCTTTGTAATTGGCAATGCAGGCCCGTAACCATAACATAGCAGTTTCAGGAATATACAGAAAGTATTAAAACTCCCCATAGAATATTAATTGTAATATTTATTTATTTTAACCCATTTTCCTGCGAATGAACAAGGAAATGGGAAGATTTAAACTGCATGAGGTTTAATAAAACTCACTGGAGGTGGTGTAATAATATTGGACTGTACTAAGAGCCATTGAAGCAGGTAGTCTTGGGGGTGACATCCTTAGTCTGTTTTATTAAATTACACATTGACTTCTCTCACTTGATTGCTGTATATCCAGCAAGGAGTATATTATTCAGCAAGTAAGGAAGACTAAAGGGATGTGTCTAAAACATTGGCACTGGCTCTCCAAATGAAACTAATATAACTAAATAAGCCTTGTCTCTACCTTGCCTGCCGTCTCTTGAAGTTTGAACATGAGAGGACTGTAAAAAAGAACTGAAGTACTGGCGTGTGCATATTGTATGAATAAGATGCTGTGTTTATGAAAACACAAAAACAAATGTGGGAGGGGTAGCTTCCCTGTTATTAACATTGATAACACCTATGAGTAGGTATTGCGGACTCAGTACCTACTTATGTGCTGAGTCCTATCCCTACTTTTGAGAAGTTGGTTTGAATTGTGTATTGAAATAGATGGGACATAACAATAGCTGTTTTACTGGCTACTGTTGGGCTGTCATTGCAAGAATCTGCTTATAATATCATATAAACTTCAAAAATGTTAAATAAATTTAGGTATTTAAAAGATCAACATTTTTAAATTGTACTTTGTTGCTCACAGTGTTGATTTTGTTAAAGCTTTTACTTTAAAATAAATAATATGTAACAGTATCTAGGTATCGTATCTTTTGCACCATGTACTTACTATTTCATTCAAGATTAGTATGAATATTATAACAATAGATAATGAAGAAACTGCTTTGAATAATTTAGCAATAAATAGTGATTACACAACAAGTATGTTATGGTACAACGCACATAGGTTGAAGTGATGTAAGGTACATTGAGTGGCTTGTACAATGAAGTGCTAAAAGACCTGTTATGTAGTACATAATGTGATAGTTGTACTGTTTTGTACTAAGTAACTGATGTTATTTTATCTTTGACTGTGAATGCTGGTTGTAAAACAATCTGTGTTTGTTGTTTGTGTGTTTAAGACCAATATAAAGACCAGGGATATCACTCTGAAATTGGTCTAAATCGGCCAAAAATAATAAAAAAACTGGTTTGGTTTATATTATTGATTTCCTGAACTTAAAGTTAAAACAATATATTAAAATATTTTAAAAATAAATTAGGTTTTAAAGTTGAGTGTACATTCAATATTTTGAGGGTTGAACTGTTTTGAATAGCAGAGAAATAATATTTTCTTGATCTATTGTTTTATCATAAATGAGTATTTAAAAAGAAAAATTTATATATTAATACAGAGCATATAGTTTTTTATTTAAAAAATTTTAAATAGAAAAATAAAATTGGTTTAGGAACCATAGCGTTTCCTGTGGAATCCTGCAAAATGTGAAATAGGAGGTTTTTATTTTATTAAAAACAAAATAAAATAAATAATACTGTGTAAAAAAGTATTTCAGATTTTCAGTGGGTCTTTCCCTTTCTTAACACAGTATAAATACTACTAAACATCCAACTGAAAAACAACAAAGCAGTTGTAGATAAAATGCATAACAGGCTTATGCTGTAAAATAATAATTTGGAGTAGAACATATTTAAAATAGAATTTAAAAAAGTTTTAAAACCACCAATCCATCTCAAAGATTCCTAAATTCTAAGTACAGATTATTACAAGGATTTAATCTTTAAACATACACAACACTGGCAGTTATGAAAAATGTTCAAAAATATATTTCTGAAATCCTAATGAAAACAAATCTAATAGCAATAATCTATAATCAGGGAATATGTGTGTATTTATGATATGTATATTCTTGTATGATTGTTGTTTATCATTGTCACTTGGGATTTACTTCAGCATAAATTATCGACTTCTTTTAATATCAATCACCACATACATATTGTATTTCAAAATCCACTCTGTTTTATCCCTGAAGTTGACACAGATTACAGAAGGTCAGGATTATTTCTTAATTCATTGACTTATGATCACTTCTTCACTTCCACTATCCTATTCTGAGTTTTTAGACTTTAAATGATTTTAAAATGGTGTGTGTTTTTAAAAACTGTATTAGATACCTGGAAATTGGCATTTTAAGCACCTTTATGTTAAGTGGAGTACGAACAATTTTAGACTTCCAATCAAATTTCATATTATGTTGCCACAACATAATGAAAGGTGTGTAAGTATTGCGTCACAAAGGCTGTTTCACGTTCCAAGTAGTATGCCTTTTCACTCATGCAATTGTACTTTTACTCTGTGACAAAAAAACTTGAATGACTTGTTAATGTTTTTCGCTGCTGGCCAGTGATAATGTACAATACAGAATAAATGAGTTCATTTGTGTATTAAACTTATCGATCGAAGAAAACTCCAATTTAGTACTTGAAATAATGTTGTGTGTTCTCTGTTTTTGTCGTTTTGTATACTTTTAGATGAAGATTTGTTTAGACAAGAAATACAAAACAAAATGAGGGTAGAGAAATCATAGATGTGTTGTTTATTGATGGTGTGAAGATTGTAGTGGCCCTGTTGGTTTAAGTGATCCTGGTGTTAGTGTTGTGATTACAGGTCTCTACATTATACAGTGTCTGATTACTATACAGTGTGGAAAAAATATGGAGACTACTTGGTAAATGATTTATTGCGTAACCTATAACAATGAAACTTGTACATCAACATATGTAATTTTGTTTAATGCTCACTCACTCTTCATTTCTTTAGGAGATGGTAAAAAATTCTACCATCTTAGTTTAAGATATTTATAATTTTGTCTAACTGCACATGTTAAATATGCGAATGCATCAGTCAAGTAATGCTTTTTATTATTGCACTAGTGTGTTAATAAACCATAAAGTACAGTTCAGAAACATTTTGCTCTGCTCATTATTACTGGCCACAATGAGCAGCATTAGGATGTCGAGATTATACAATATTGTTAACCGACACCTGGTGAAGTTAACTTAAGAATAAAAACTGTTTGTTGGTCAAAAAAGCGATAGTTGTATCTGTTTTCACTTATTCATTGATAATAATAAGTGCAAGTTTGTACTGAACTGAGTTTAAATTTCAAAATGAAATATGTGAGTTTAATTATGTTACAACATTAACTACACATTTTGGAAAGTCTTAAACTTGTAATTCTAATATTTACTCAGAGCAGTAGAGAATATTTAGTCTTATAATATATACCTACAAATTTAAATGTTATATTCTGATTTATTAATTAAAAATAATAATAATTATAATATCGTATGGGACTAAAAAACTCTTCATAATGGTGATCGATGTCACTAAGTAAACATTGGTATCAGAAGGTTATACAGTATTATAATCTGGTGAGACTAATTTGAAATAACAATTGAACTAAAAACCTATTAATACACTAGCTAAGTATTTTATCTTACTAACATAACCTTAACCATTACCATAACCATTGTGTAAATAAATTAGTAAAGTGAAGTCAGATAAATAATATACCCACTTGGTTATACATAGACCATAGACCTCTAATACTCAGGCCCGTACTCAGACTGGTTTTTCAGTTAATTTTACTGGGGCCAGGGTTGGGCCCCACCACACGTTTATTTGAAGGGACCCTGTGGATGGACATTTATTGACAGACAGTGCGTTGGCGGGACATGACGAGGCCTGGCCGAATATCTTTCCCGGGACTTGCCAAAACTGAGTATGGCCCTGTTATTACCACATATGGGTGATTATTGCAATTTGGCTTGACTTTATTGTGCACTTCTCCCCTTTGTGGCAAATTAGGGCCATCACAAAACTTGTAGCTAAATATCATTTATCCCCTAGGAAACCACAAAAATAAGATACATTCATGTGTAGGATTTCAAAGTTTTAAGTTATACTGTAAAACATGCTTTCGCAATTTTTATATTTTTCCACACTGTATAGTATATTTCATGTTGGTTTTAATTAAATGGCATATTAAGTGATATCTGATCTTTATTAGATTTGATAGCTTGCTAAAATACTGAATAGACTCTAAACTTTGATGCAAACATTGATTTACAAAGTCATTTTAAATCAATAAAATGTATTTTATGAAGTTTGTGTTTATTTGTTGTGTACTGTGTAGTCAATTAAATTTACTTTCAACGAAATACACGATTTTAATCAATTTTGTTATTTGATTTGGCTACATCTTCACAGTGTTCTCTGTCAACTGTTATTTGTTACATTCAATGTAATAATTTTTCATTAACTGAAATTTGTGTTGCGATTTATAATACTGATTTTTGAGTAATTCGTGAACTGGTTAGAAATATTTTTGTTTTGATTAAACAAAGATAACAATTTAAAATGTGTTTCATTTCAAGATCAAGTTTAACTTGTTACTGATTTAAAGAAAAATAATTTACTTGCACATAATTTGATATGTCAAGTTGTTGCAGACATAACTACATACAAGAAATATTGCCATTCATTATTTTCATAATAATTGCTATAGTTTTGAATTATTGTGAGTGTTATACTTATATGAATTTTTATAAGTTTGAAATGGAACACTCAGGAAATCCGCATTCTGCTGTTACTCAAGAAAACATCCACAATATGCACGCTTTGCTCCAAGAGGACACTTATATAATGATGGGGGCTTCTCTAGGGATGATTGAATCCACACCAGTGCCAATAGTCCAAGTTAGAAAAATCATTTCATGACCGATAACTTACAACCAGGGAGTGTGAGAATAAGCCAGGAGAGAGACCCTACATCTGATTAATAATGGTGATCATCGGATTATTTTCCAAATTGTCACTGGTGATGAGACATACATACCATTTGATGACGTTCCAATTCAAGAGTGTTGTGTATGGGTTTTTGAAGACAAGCCATCCCCCACAATGGTAAAAAAACAATGATCGGTGAAGAAAGTAATGTTTCGGTGAGGGTTCAATTTTGCATCACATCAATGCCTCTTCTGATCTACTGCATAAATTTTGAGTTTTTGGTCGAAAATGGCATCAAAAAGATGGAGCACCCCCCTTTATTTACCTGATCTTGTTATGTGAGATTTTTGGTTATTTTTCAATCTGAAGAAAGATTTGCGCAGTCATCAGTTTTTTTCGGAATCTGAAATTGATGATGAGATTCATAAATATTCTGACTCTCTTCCAAAAATTGAGTGGTTGGGTGTTTTCAATGAGTGGAAAATCTGACTTCTGAAGTGTATTGACGCTGGAAGGAATAACTTTGAACATGCCTACAGTTTGATAAGTCTAGGACAAAAATTCTTCATGTAACTTAAAACTTTCAGAGTGACCCTCGTATCGATTGGATGACTTAATAGGCTACATAACAGGTTGTAGGATCAAAAGACCAGAAGTGTAAGACATGTGGATCCGGTCACTGGATGTGCTTTTTGGTTTTTTGTGAGTCACAAAAAACCGTGACTCAGGAAATTTCAGGTTATAATAAAGTTCTCTCCTTATCTTATTAAGGGATGATAAATCTTTAAATGCCCTTGATTTATTAAAACTATATCGGTATTTAAAGTAGTTTTGATGAATTTCAAAATCACTCACCTGATTCCAAAGTACAGGTTTGGAGGAAGCAAGTAAAAAATGTATGAGATAAATCTATTTAAAAAAACCAAACACAGCACATGGCAGAAAAATGTGCTGTAACGAAAAAATTAAATTCATGCAAAATAGCCTTTTTCTCATTATAAAAATGATATAGTGTGCCTGAGTTAGATTTTGGGCATTTTAATTAATATCAGACATTTGACATCATCATGTATTAAAACTATGATATATTACGTTTCAAGTCACTTGCCAGAAACTTAAAGAGAATGCTAAGTATGCCCAAAAAGAAAACAAATGGCTTGCCTAAGTCAAACTTACACAGAACTAGTATTTAAAAAATTCAAGTATATATGTAGTCAGAAGAAGCACAAACCATACTAGTACACAGTGATAAACTATGTATTTACACAGTCTTATTCATATATATATATATATATATATATATATATATATATAATATATATATATATAATTACTCTTCATTTTATTTATTATAATTTAAAAGAGCACTGTACAACACATGCCGCACACACCAGAGGATGTGGTAAGGGAGAATATTTGCATATCTTGTGGCATGGTGGTATGTCATCTGGAACAATAAAATTAGGAGGGACTTTGTTCTTCTTTCAAGCCTTTGTTCTTGATCTCAAAATCATAGTATTAGAATTTTAAGAAGTTCAAGAAGACCTGTTGGTTGTGCTGCTATCATAAGAACATTTTACACTATAAACACAGTTTTTTGAGTAATTGCCATGCAATTTTTTACTATATTTTGCATAAGAGCGTTTTAGGTTCTGAAAGTGATTCTCTGTTATGTTGTATTTTCTGCATTATAATTTTCTCCAATACTCGCGGAACATATTATGAGATTTAAAACTGAGGTTTCAAATATATATAAATTACTTCTTTTACCATCCCTGCATGCGTTAAATCTTGTCAACATACACTGTCAAAGTAGTTAAAATTTGTAATTTACAATTTAAACTTGTATATGTTATTTGCATACCTTCATTGTAAGAAAAAATTTGAAAACAATAGTACTATTATTTAATAAACTGGCCTCAAAAACTGAAATATCGTCATATATAGCTCATAGCCCTATCAGTATAATTGAGGCACACATGGCAGATTTGATCAAACTACACAAACATGACAACAAAATTGGTTTTGCTCACAGCATCTCAAGTGACTTCAACAATCTTCATCAAATGACTGCTAGTGTAGCAATTGTGTTAAGAAATAATTTTGGGAGATCTAACATCTCACAGCACCTCACCAACCATTTAGCCTTACAAGAGAGTATAAATAGTGTACCTGTGTTTAGTTTATGGAGACCTGATCAAATGCTTAAAATTTGAATTATTGATGAAGATTTTGCTACATGTTGAAGCACCTAATCTTCAAAAAATCTTTAGCCCATTGTGATGGTACTGTTCCTTTATTCTACAGCAATCTGATAGCAGCACATGTGTACATAGAGGAAACCGAGGTCAATCCATCTACAACTGAGATGCTAACAACCATTGAACAACTGCCGACAGGGGTTGACTCATCAAGTGTGTGCGGTGTGTTTAAGGTTGTATTGGGCATCCTCACATTTAGGGAGGTGCTAAAGCAAAGCAACTGTACCAGTGACCTAAGTGCTCTTTCATATTCTAATAATCTAAATAGTGCTAAGGTAGACTCAGTTTCAATAGAAAACAGATCCATGAACAGTTGTTATTTAATCAACAAGGAGTTACATTTAAATTATTGAACAGACACCGTAAGTGTTGCTAATATAGAAATTGACAGCTAAAAGTTTCTTTATCACAGAATTGGGGAATCAAGTTTTATAACTAATGGAAAACACAACAAAAATTACATAAAATCTCACTTGATCAGTCTAAATTATACATATATAAAAAAAAGTAAAGAATGTCTTATTTTACCAGGCGAAGTTAGGACTAAGAAGCCCTCTCTAACACTTAACATATCAGCATGGTAAATATTTTAAAGTATTCTTTCTTAATATTAAAGGCCTTTTTAGTATAAAAAGTAATAAAATAACAATTTTGGAAAGCTTTTTACACAATTTAAATAATCCTAAATTGGTTTGCATCACGGAACATTGGTTTAGGGGTGAGGATGCATTTGCCTTTCCATCTGGATATAATTGTGCCAGTGCATACAGTAGAAATAATCATATTAGGGTTACTTACTGGTTTCTGTTTACAACTAATTAAAGTCAAGAGCTTGTGATATCACTCGTTTCTGCTGTGAATTCCATTTTTAAGTGCTCAAAAACTTCATAGATAAATTAAACATCATAGTAGTCTCTATATATCACTCAACATTGGGGCAATTCCAAATGTTACCTTAAATTCTTAGAGGATATATTGAATTACTTTACAAATTGGAGCACCTAAACTATAGTGATTGGGGCCGACCTAAACTACAAATTTGATGTAACTACCGATAGTGAAACTGCTCTTGCTCTCCAAAATCTTACAAGACAATACAATTATTATTACCTAAACCA
This sequence comes from Homalodisca vitripennis, assembly GCF_021130785.1. Lineage (NCBI taxonomy): Eukaryota > Metazoa > Arthropoda > Insecta > Hemiptera > Cicadellidae > Homalodisca > Homalodisca vitripennis. The sequence goes on from NC_060215.1 coordinate 71,485,170, forward strand.
CAGCCCTACAAGACATTCTAATTGCCTGGACAATGTCTTTATAAATATCAGAATTTGATTAGGTTATCCTACCTGCCAAATTGTAGATTTTCCCTTCTCAGATCAGAATGGTATCCTGGTGAATCTGGGGAATATCGCCAATTTCAAAACCAAGAGAGTCTGTTAGGTATGACAATTAGCATGAAAACCGTTCTTCCCAAATGTTTACTGGATGATCTTAGTATAAAATTGGCCTCTTATGACTGGAACAATATAATATACACAAAAAAACCATAGTTCACACCTACTTTTCAACAAAATTTGGTCTGTGCTTAACAATACTATATAATATTTTTAAAATACTGGCAAGAGTTGACTAAAACAAGCAAAAAATATACAACATGAATGTTATAACCATGATTTGGCTAAAATGAAGGGCAATCTTTTGCACTACCACAGTACACCGTGTCCCAAAAAAAACTGAACAACTTTATTAGATTGTAATTATTTTAATAACACACATATAAAAGAATTTTTTGATTTAAAGTAACACGCATAATCTTAAGTTATTTTGGGTACAACCTTTATTTGTGAACCTCAACATGGTTTCCATTGTTGGCAAAAAGATAGTCGATTCGGCTATCTAACTCTGCCCACACTCGATGACGCATTTCCTCATTAATTTTGGAAAAGGCCGTGATAATCCTTAGTCTCAATTCTTGAATGTTTAACACTTTAGACTTGAAAACCTGGTCTTTTACAAATCCCCAGACAAAAAAATCACATGGTGTTATGTCTGGGGACCGTGGGGGCCAGGCTATGGAACCACCGCGCCCAATCCACCGACGAGGGAAAGTGTCATCAAGTGATTCTCTTACAAATAAGTTCCAGTGCGGAGGGGCACCATCTTGTTGAAAAAAAACGTTGGGCTGTAGGTCTTCTAGCTGTGGGTAAGCGTAGTTTTCTAGCATGTCTAGATAAATGTTACCATTAATTGTTTTTTCATTGAAGAAAAACGGGCCAATAAGTCTGTCATAGGAAATAGCACACCACACATTTAACTTGGGACTGTCTCGAACATGTTCCCGAACTTGATATGGTCTTTCTGTACCCCAAATACGCACGTTATGTTTATTCACTTTTCCACATACAGTACATGGAACGTGGCCTCATCAGAAAACACTACCTTCTTTAGAAAGTTCTCATCAGCAGTTAAACGATCAAGCACAGTAACTGCAAAGTGTTTACGTTTAAGTTTGTCATCTGGAGTAATTTGCTGCAAAATTTGCAGCTTATAAGGTTTCATTTTCAAATTTTTCTTTAAAATTCTTTGAACACTGGATTTTGATAAATTTAACTCACGTGCTGCAGTGCGAATAGATTTTTGAGGACTCCGTAGAAATGTTTGTTGCACGTTCTCAATAGCTTCATTTGGCAGTTTAGGCCTACCATTGTTTTTTGAATGTTTTATGCTGCCAGTTAACATGAACTTATCATACCAGGCTCGAATGCTGTTCCTTGATGGTGGATGGCGACCATAGCGTGTTCTAAACCTTCTTTGCACTACAATATCTGATTTGGTTTCAATGTACCACTCAACACACTGCGCTTTCTCCTGTGCATTCATAGTGACTGCTTTATTGTAGGTTATGTTTTGGGGTTAAGCAGTTTGAGCAAACAACAATGAAACAGCTGATCTTTACAACTAACATTAAAAAAAACTTTATAAACTCTACCTTCATGTGGTCATGCTTATAATAATCTAAATTTAACTTTGCGGATTTTATTAGGCTTTAAAGTTGTTCAGTTTTTTTTGGGACACGGTGTATATAAAAAAAATGTTAAGTCAAGAAAGCGCTTTATAGCCCTGAAAAACAAGTACAGAAAAGCTATTGCTTCAGCTAAGTGCCAACATAATGAAAATTACATAAATAAAAGCAATAATAAGTGTAAAGCTGCATGGAAAATTATCAACAATAACACTTGTCTTTCGGGTGCCAATTGTAATAGTATCAACATAACCCTGGTATTTTAAATATTTTTCATTAACATATATAATATTAATAATTAAGTATAATATTCAGGTCCAATAACATCTTAAAAAAATTATTCCAGGTATTGCTGTCCCTCATACAATATGTTTTAATCTCTGTTTAAATAAAAGCTATTTTCCTAAAAAACTAAATCTCAAGTTTGTCCATTGTTTAAGACGGTTTCCAAAAATAAACCTGAAAGTTGTCGCCCCACCTCTATTGTTCCGGTTGTTGGTAAACTACTTGAAAGCCTGGTTTATAAGCAAATTCCTAATTATTTTGAAACGAACAACCTTCTCAATTCTATGTAATTTGGTTTTAGGAAACATAAATCTACCTTTCAAGCCCTAGACAAATTAGTTAGAGATGTTTTACAAGTCTTTGAGGAGAATGCAATTGCTCAAGCCACTTTATGTGACCTGAGCAGGGCTTTTGATTTGTGTTGACATCAATAATCTTACCATGACATCTTACATTCTCATTATCATACTATGGGTTAGGCAGTGAACCACTTTCATTTATAAAATCCTATTTAAGCAACAGAAAGCAAAGATTTATAACAATGGTAACTGGTCTCAGGAAGTAAATGTCACGTATGTTGTACCTCAGGGATCCATATTAGGTCCTTTGTTATTCTTGGTCTGTATCAATGTTTTAAAAATGTTTAATCGATTTCCAGCTGAAGCCCACCGTGTTGAGTTAAAATGATTTAAAACAACAAAATCTTTTACTGGTTACTAAATAATCCGTTTTACAGTATGAATGAATTCTTTACGACTTTATTGATATTAGCTTTTAGACTTTGACTGAGAATATTCTTGTTACATTCCTTGATTTGTACTTGTTATTTATTGTTATACTATATTAATTGTTAAATTACATTTCTTATCATTATCTATTGTTAAATTTTATTGAATAACTATAGGCTAGGCTAGTCATTGTTTCTGTTAAATTATATGGCTATTGAAATATGCTTATGAAAGATCGATGCCTTGGTCTTAAAAAAGTAATATTGATGTGAACTATACAAAATGTACATTTTGTAATTTGTTGAATAAATTCTTGATTCTTGATTCAATGACTTGCTGTCGTCAGTCTCTGCCACAACAATCTTATGTACAGATGACTCAACATTGTTAAATATAAGCGACAGCATTAAGGAACTGGACATTCTAACACAAAAAACTTTATTAAAAGCCTCAAGTAGGTTTAAAAACAACGGTATCCATCTAAATCAATATAAACCCAAAATATCTTGTTCAGTTTAAGAAAATCTGTAAATTAAAACCCTCAAAGCAACCTATCTAATCACGCTAAATTCTTGGGAATCTTTAAATTGGGATGTTCATATTAATTATTTTTAAACTAAGTTGTATACAATAATTTATCTTCTCAGACGGTTTAAATGCTGTGTTCATACAAATTACATAAGAATGACTTATTTTTCATTTTTTCAATCTATTGTAATATACAATGTAAGTAATGTAAGTTAATAACATTCTTATCCTTAAGAATAATTACTAACTCACAGCCCCTAGAACATAGCAAACCTCTCTTTACTGTTTGTAAAATTCATACCATAATAAACCTGTATCCCTTCGATCTTATAAAATATATGTTTTTCAAAAGCTACAATTAAATAATAGTGGTATCAAACACTTTCACAACACCAGGAATACAAATGCTGTATATCCATTTTCATAGATTGAATAAGCCTCTTGAAAGCCATGCTGTTATTGCACTGAGAGTATACAGCCACTTGTTACCCTAAGTGCTAAAGTACGATAAAAAAATAGTTTTGACCCGTAATCGTTTTCAACATTGAATTATAAATTTTACTGCATGCATGTTCCAATGTAAAGTATACAGGATTTTGGATGTAAACCTCAAAGAACAGTTTTCAGTCCTGGATGCTCCTTTTTAAAATCTATAAAATCCTACACTACGCAGCCAAGGAAAATTGCCATAAGTCCAAAAAAGTCAACATTTAGTTATATATTGCTTCCTACATTTTCGTAGTGAATCCAATGGATTAGTCTAAATTACTGTATCTCCAATAGTTTATGAGATATAAGAGGATGTTTTGCAGTGAGTACCAACAATATCATATACTAGGCAAGATATTACTTTCCGGTGCTCATATCACTAAATACCACAGAAAGGCATAATAGTAAATGCAGCTATTTTAACTAAGCTTTAGTAAAACAATGGTTTTAGTGATTAAATCATTAGTTAAGACACAGAACTCTACAACATAACACTTTTGTAAAAACACACCGAATATACATAATAAATCATGTGGTAGTAAAATTGGATTTAAGGTTATATTTATGTAGACAATAGACAAAAATTCTTTATTAACATGCTCATTGAGAGCAGTATTAGCGTCGTAGTAAACAATACAAGTGTTTTTTTACAAAATATAAAGTTTTGTAATGATATAAAAGGTTACATTGTAAAATTTAAATGTCAAATGCTCTTTGAAAGAATTCTTCTATGGAGTAGAAGGGGCGGTCAGCAAGCCATTTGTGTAGTGCTGGTTTGAGTTCATTCTCTCCTTTGTCTCTCAGCTCTGATGGCAGGTGGTTGTGAAGCTTCCTCCCGATGTATGTAGGCTTCTTTTCGAACTGTGACAGTTGGTGGGCTGGAAGGTCATACAAAGTAGTGTCCCTGAGGTTGTACTGATGAACTTCACCCCGCTTTGGTAGGCCCTCTCTTACTGCGTGCATCACAGTTTCTTGAATGTATAGTGATATGATAGTGAGGATCTTATGGGTTCTAAAGGCTTTTCTACAGCTGTTTGGTGGTTGCAGTCCTGCATGTGTTCTGACTGCGGTTTTTTGTTTTTTGAGACCCTTTGAATCTGACCAGCTGATGTTCCTCCCCATGCTACTAAACCATATCTTATGTGAGCCTCAAACAAAGCGAAATAAGCAGCTCTTGTAGTTGTTTCATCAGTAGAAGCTTTGATGTTTTTAATTGCATAGAGGCTGGAACTTAACTTCCCACAGAGTTTGTCTACATGAGAAGTCCAGGGTAAGTTTTTTATCCAGAGTTATGCCCAAAAACTTGACTTCGTCATTCATTGCAACCTCTGGTATACATGGCACACTTCCAGATCTCCTTCCAAAAGCTATTTGGGCAGTTTTGGTAGTGTTTACTGCTAAGTCATTGTTAAGACAGTACTGATAGGCCATGTTGAAGGATAGGTAGAATGTGATTGCCATATTTTCAGTTGAGGTTTCTCTAAACACCAAGGTTGTGTCGTCAGCATACATCAAGGTTAAGCATGCATCTCCAATGTATTTGAGGCAAGTCGTTAGTGAAAAGGATGAAGAGTACTGGTCCAAGAACAGATCCTTGGGGGACACCTCGGTTTACAGGTAGGAGACTAGATCTTACATAATTGGATATTCCATTTTCTGTTTTGCTTAGCTCAACCAGTTGTTTTCGTCCTCCAAGGTAACTTTGGAACCAATTTTTAGCTGTTCCTGCTACTCCCAAGTTTTCTAGTTTCCGGATGATGAGATCATGGCTAAGACAGTCAAACGCTTTACTAAAGTCTAGGAAAATTCCAGTTGTTAAATTCCCTTCTTCAATACTATCTATAAGAGACTCTACCATTTTTATTATTGCAGTAGTGGTAGACCTGCCTTTAGTAAAGCCATGTTGACAGTTTGTCAGTAGATTATGTTTTTCACAGTGGTCCAGTAGCCTTCTGAGAACAATTCTTTCACACAGTTTTGAGAAAGTGGATACAAGAGAGATAGGCCTATAATTACTGGGATCTAAGTAGCTTCCATTTTTATATTTTGAACACACTTTTGATAGTTTTAGAGCTGAAGGAAATTTACCACTTCTGAAAGACTTATTGAATATGTCGACGAGGGGCAGTGCAAGTTCTTCAGAGCAAAATTTGAGTATTTTTGAAGAAATCTCATCTAAACCTGATGAGTTTTTTGATTTGAGGTTGTTAATGATTGTTCTGACTTCATTTTCATTTGTTTCTCGAAGGTTTATGAGCTGTTGAAGTGTTGGCTGTACAGGTGGTAAAAAGTTCTTATTATTCCATTATTTTTTTCTAACTTTTTTTAGCTATGTGTAAAAGTGAGAGTTTAAATGGTCAGCTACTTCTACAGAGTTGTCAATGATTTTTCCATTAACTTCTAGCTTTATTTCGTTCACTGACTTTCCTTTCTTGGACCATGTTGTGTTTATAACTTTCCACATAGCCTTGGATTTATTGTCGGCACGGGCAATGTGGTCTGATGCTGCTTGTTTTCTGAGGAGTTTCAGTCGTAGGTCATAGTTTTTTTTTACATCTTATTGATTCTTCCTTGTCATCAATAGATCCTGTCACTTCATATTTACTAAGGGCTATCAGGTATCTGTCCTTTAGTCTATTGGCTTCTTGGTCAGCAAAATATTTAGGTTTTAGTTTATAGCGTGTTTTAAATTTCCTCTGAGGGCATGCTGCATCCATGGCAAGTCTTACAGTATAACTCAATCTTTCAAAAGCTTCGTCACCATCTTCAGTTTGCAGAATGTTTGACCAGTTCTCTTCCCCAAGTATGCATTTGAGCTCTTGAAGATTTTTTCTTCTGAGGCAGCGACTCATTCTGAGTGAATTATCCTGTATTACTGCGAAGTTGACCTCACAGATTTGGGCAGTATGGTCTGAGATGCCAGCATGGATAACCTTTGTGTCGTCTTCTCAGTGTCAATATTAGAACAAACCCAGTCAATAGAGGATTGTGTAGTTGGGGTAATTCTGGTCGCTAGAAGTTGTACCCTCTTGCTATTATGAGAGGCCAGAGTCTCATCTAATAAAATACTTCTTCTGTCAGGATTTAAAATGTCAACGTTTATGTCCCCCATTATGACCAGAGGATAGTAGTCTATTGTTTTACTAGTGATTATATTAGACACTGTTTCTAGCGCTAAATCAAAATCTCCGTTAGGAGATCTGTATGTACCAAGAATGTGGATAACTGATTGTTTAAGCCTGATTTTGATCAGAGCAGCCTCAAGCGTAATCTCTCTGCAGAACTGGACAACAATAAGTTCTTCTGTATGCCTCTCAAGGTTTTTTTCAACATAGATAGCAACCCCACCTTTCTTATATTCTGTTCTACAAAAGTGGGCCTTGAGATAGTATCCTGTGATTACGGTGTTCTCTAGGCTATTTGGTCTCGTTTCATGCTCTGTCAGAATCAGTACGTTTGGCTTAATTTTTTCAACTAGATGTTGAAGTCTATTAATTTTATTTGAAATTTCTTGTGTGTTTTGATGCAGAATGAGGAGACTTGATGGATTAAAAAAATATTTGTATTGTGTGATGATCTTGGATCTCTCTCCTGTGCTACACTGACATTTTGTTCCAGAATATTTTTGTTTTGTATCTTTTCTTTTTTTGATGATTCTCTTCTAAAAAATGAGAGTTTGGATGGACATTAACAAGTTCATTTGGTGATAAAAAAGGTGATCCTTCAATGTTGCTGGAGTCATTGTCATAATTGTCATATTCAGTACTATTGGACAGTTTTTTCAGTTGGAGTTTGACTTTGATTGTGCAGTTTTTTTGATGGAGTTTGTCTGATTCTCCCTGTTATTGCATTAGTCGAGAGTTTTATTGTTGGATCTTGACGGGTTTTCCCAGGCTGATTTTGGTCAGATGTGATTTTACTGGCTAGATTTTTATAAAAAAATTCTTCTATGCTTTCATTTTTGTCTCGGAGTTTAGCAGAAGTAGGAGGGGGTTTGTCTATCTTATTAGTGTTATTAGAGATCAAAGGCATGGATTCCTTATTGGTTTCCGAGCTCTGTTGAGTAGATATGCTGGTATCATACATGGTTGTATAGATTGTGGGGTTGGGTTTTGAGGTTTTCATTTTTTGAACTTGTAAGGAAATACTAAATTTGTTTTGGATTTTCTTAGCATTATTTGTTCCCCCAAAAGGTTTTTTAAGAGGGGTACGGCAAGGTGTAGAATTCCTTGTTTTCCCACTGTTTTTTACTAATGTTTTGTCCTCCTTGTCTGCCAGATTTTTCACCTCTGCTTCCAAAATTTTGAGTTTTTCTTCAAATAAATTCTGATTTTTCCTTAGAAGTCCTATTTCTGTGGAAAGGAGAGGAAGGGTTGAATTTATTGAGTTGGTGTTAAGTTCTGTTTGGGATTCAGCGTTTTTCATCAACTTTTCCTCTTTATAACTTAAGTTTTGCCTATTTGAGAGTTTTCTTTTCAAATTTATAATTTCCTTTTATGTTTATATTTAAAATACTAACGCACACCAGCAAGCAGACTAAACTAACTGTCCTCTGGTCTGTGAGGAGAGATACAGCTCTAACGAGAACATGTACTATCCCGAACGATGGGTTAGTCTATTGCAGTATAACGGCAGAACAAACAATATATTGTACTGTTAGGTGCATAAAACTTTCCTTTTAACATTACTTATCTTGTCCCTTTATTTGCTTAACCTACTATTGTTGTTATTGTTGAAGTTTCTTGCTATAAGACCTAACAGAATGACGATTTTATGCCATATCAACAGGATGCTAACTACAATGGGTTTTACTGTTCTTGATATTATTACATGATCTTACCCTATCGTTACTTTAACAGTGTAATTGAACGTAATGATAACACCTCCTGTACCATTCACATTTTGGGTTCCATTACTTCGATATACTCTGTATGAATCTTTATACATCGCTTTTGTCTTGCACAAAAAGGTCTTAATAAGCATAAAGTTAGACCTTCAGCACCGTATTTTCTATATCAATATATTAATCTTATTTTTTTTAATGGCCTTCAGGAAATGCTGTTTGAAGAAATACTTCAGAGTTTTCACGGTGTCCAATGAGATAATTCGAACTTGTATGAAACATTTCATGGATTTTGGTTAGGTAGCTCCTTAGATTTTGTAGTTTCCATTGAAGTCTTTAAGGACAGTAAGGCAAAAACCTGATCATATATTTTTTATAAATATAGTAGCTGTTTCTCGTGGCTTCACATGTTTTTCGTAACCTTTGTCCGTGCATGAGCACTTCTGGTTCAAGTGGATTATAATAATTATAAATAATATAAGTGGATAATATATTTCCAACGTTGATGTAGAGTTTGCCTTGTTGCCACGATCAAGAAAATCTGTGTATCTTTATAGCCATTGTACACGTACATGTACTTTATTATAAAATGGTCTAACATTCAAGCTTTAAGTTCAACCAGAAATTTATTTTAGAGACAAATATACATCATAACTAAGCGCCTTCAAATAATTTTAGGCGGTTTAAAATGTAACTGTCTTGTAATTGCAGTTTATAATGTGTAGGCGCTTTGAAAACTTATCTTTTGCAGCGCCATCTGGTGGTGAGTTACATAAATGAGAATGGCATATAAACCTTCTTCGTGGAAAAATACATACACATACAAATTTTAATAATGATCGGTCACATTTTTTATATAAAAAGGAGAAGCAGATCCCCTTTTATGGCTTATTCTGCCCGTCCTCATGGGCCACTGGCCTGTGCGAGGATCTTATCAAACAGAACAAGGGGGAGAGTCGATACAGTACAAGGTCGAATGGTACTGATAAAAAGTGCAAAGGTCACAGATAGGATTCGAACCTGCGTTATCTCTATCTCAGACTCAAAGTCCAATATCTTAGACCGCTCGGCCATCGGCACCCCCAATAGTAAACGTAGTACGATTCTTTAAGGACATACAGACAAACATTCATTTATATATATATATATATATATATATATATATATATATATATATATATATATATATATATATATATAGAGATAAGTTTATAATTTCTTATCTTATGATTAAATAGATGTTTTAACGTGTTTAATCGTGTGGACTATACTTCGATAAACATTTCCAATACATAAGTAAATATATAAACACAAATTATTGCAAGTACAGTCAAGGCCGGAAGGAGCATTGGTCGTGCAAACGAATGGAAGTACACCCCCCTGGGAGTAGCAACGCTAGGAAATGTCAGTAATAGACATTTTTACAGATGGGCCTGGCTGGCCGTGTCCAATATCTGGAACTACATCCCTCGGAGTGTGTTATTCAGACAGTATAGGTACGTCTACAGCTTTGGAACTATACCCCTGGGGATGTAATTCTAGCCCTTGGACACGTCCAGTCATGACGTTTGACATCTCATGTGTAATGTCAAAATGAAGTGAGAAGTACGGGGGGTGTAGTTCCAGGAAGGATGTGCAATGATCGTGTAATACGTCGTCTCAGTAAGTTTTTAACTCTAAGTTATTTCACTTTGCTAGAGTGTCATCCAGTATGTCATGAGCTGTGTTCTGGCTAGAGATCTCATTAGATCGTTAGCGTGGCTTTAGTTTACAGTTACGCCACAGATCCTGTGTATGGTTACGTGCACCAATCTCAGCCGGTACATTAGTGTCACTAATTACTTTTCTTTACGCACATTGTGGTAGTGTAATTAGTTATATTTTTACATTACGTTTTAAAGAGGAAGTATATTTTCCTATTTCCTGTGGATATAGGCTCCCAATCACAAGGTATGATTTTGAGTGACCATGCGTTAATGAGCTCCGTGTACTTAGAAATAATATTCTAAATAAATACAAGAACTGACATTGTCTAATGCGCTACACTAGTTCCAGCGATACACAAGTTGAAAATAATCATCATTTACTGTGCAAGCTAGTAAAACCATATACTGCGTGATAATGTACCATTACCACCTATATGTACATTTTGTCACCTCTTAAATAAATGTCCCAAACAAGAACAAATGTGTGTGAAATGAAGGACTATTCAGGACGTTACTTTATGATTCAGATTTCTAGAAATAGAATGTAAACATTCACAGATATTTTAACAGTACAAGATACCCACTTCTATGTACAAAATCCTCGATGCTTACTGTTAGTTGTACTGTGACTGAAGACAATTTTGATTCCGGAGATTGAATATAACTTTGTATAGTTCTACATCTAAATCTGGTCAAGTTAACTGTCCGAAATCCTTTTATATCCTTTTTCATGCATTTTCTTGCTGCATCCCTCACTCTTACAAGAACATATTTTGTAAGGGTAAACCAACCGTGTAAATTTCGAGGATCTAGGAGGACTCTCCCAGGGCTTATTGATATATTATTAATCCACAAGTTTATGTTTTGGGGTTTTAAATAACCTATTAGCCTTTTTATTTTTCTTATTTTACAATGAAATCTAAATTTAATTCATGTACATTCTTACACGGTAACAAACATATGAAAACCCAATAAAAAAGTTTCTAGAGTTTAAAACTTTAGTGTTAAAAAAACTTAGTACATAATTACCGTACTTACACTATTTTTTGATGATATCTTTGTAAATTGTGGCATATATAAGCTATATATCAAAGGAAGGTATGACTTTTAGATATTTATAATTTATATAGAAATATCATATTTCGGTTTATATTAAGATTAGTCAACCCAAAGTTTATTACAGAAGGTTAAAGAATAATAAAAATAAGGCATTAAAATTGTTAGACCACAAAAACTTTAACTTAATCTCCAACCACCAACAATCTACCTTGTTAAAATTGCAAAAACTTTCAAATTGGTAATGGTTCTACTAATATGTTTGGTTGTGGCCTACTTTGTATGCCATCATGAAAGTAGGTTTAATTTCATCAATCCCCTGCAATAAATTGGCAGTGGTATTCATAGTACCCCACTTTGTCTAGCATCATCAAAATTGGACCAGTTTCGTCAAGCCCTTGCCAAAAAAGCTGCAATCAATTCCATAAATTCCAAATGGATCAATTTGTCATCGCTTTATAAAATAAAGCTTCATAAATTTACCATAAATGGAGAAAGAAAAAGTACATATTACGTTTGCTGTCACATATTCTCTACTTTATTAAAATACCAGATCAGAAGTTTGGACCAGCTTTCAAAAATTATTCGTTGCATTTGAAGATGTATGTTTGTTACTGCAGAATAATTTCAAACCTGATTTTAAATATTACTATCAGTGCTGATAGTGTCTGATAGTCTGTTATATTGTATCTTATTTTAGTATGATGACAAACAATGATATGTAGGCATAGGAGGCAAGCGTTATTTTTACCGGTAAATGATCATTTCTAGGTAATATGTAACACCTACAGAGAAGTAAAATGTAAATGTAAATGGATTGTTTAAATTTAACATTCTATAATGTTAAATTTTAAAAATAATTAGAATTAAAAGTTTTGTTCCATGTAAGATCTTTTACCCTATATTATATTTGTATAAATTTCAATTTCATTATTTAGATGTCTTTTAAGTTGTAATGATTATAGTACAGTACATATTCCGTTGGGAGACACAGATGCAATAGCAGATTGACAAATCAGAAATAAGCAGTAAGTATTAATTATACAGTTGTTTTATTATTTTAACCATTTACAACATTCACAGATCACATATACATAAACAAATGCGCTTCAATCAATTAAAAAAAACCCAACAAGTTTTGCAAGATAACTAAAAACTAGTGAGTGCTCAAAACAAAGTAATGAGTGAAACTTAAATCAACAGTATGTTCTCTCCGAGTGGTCTTATATGTTTATAGCCATTTAAGACAGTATAAACGGTCAATGAATAAAATTTGTAATTAGGCTAAGTACTCAAATGTCAAATGTTACAATACATTCCAATTATAGTGTGAAAGAGAAATATCACACATATAAATTTCAAAATTTCTCATACTGTATTCCTTTACGTACTTATCACGTGAAAGAAAAAATAGATTAAAGGAATATTTAACTAAAGGGTCATCTTTAAATTAGACAAATTCAAGTCCCGCTGCTACATATTTATTTGGTATTTAATAAATAGCTAAATTTAACAAATGGAGGGGCGAAACACAGTCTTATCCACCTCGTATAAAATGACATCTAACTTTTTTATATAAATGAGGTAATGTGCTTCAACTGATTTAGTAACGAACGGCCCCAAGTATATGTTGCATGCGAAAGCAGATCCGCTGTGCAACGCGCGGTCTTAGTTGATCAAGAATTCAGCCAGTGATGCCAACAATAGACATTACTGAAGATATCAGTTTCTGTAATGCATTCTAGAAGCATTCCTTCACACCTATATAAACAAGTTGGTTGGTCCACGGGACTATGTCAGAGATTATTAGAATTGAGGGTGAACGTTTAATTACAGAGTAAGCGAATGACAATTTCTTTTCTGTTAGTGTAAAACCCATACACAGTGAGGAATCTCAATTTTCTGGATTCAATTTATACCCGGTAAAGACTGACCGTTCTTCAGGATTGCAAATAGACGTTTTTAACTAGCAATTCAAGTTAGTAATAATATTAAATAGGAGAATTTATAAAATCTGGTACACTGTACGTCCTTCCAGTGTGAGAAATCAACTTTAGTGTAGTATAACAAATATATAAATAATTTGTTAGAATATCCGTACTTGCATATTCACCTTCAACACATCGTGTTTGAATCCCAAAACAGCATCATACCATCTTTATTATATTTATTTATATTGAGCATTATATAATTTCTTCCCTGTATCATATTTTTAGAATCATTAGCGTCTATCACCAAATCAAAAACATACGGGAACATTTGTCGGGGTTCACGTTGCAAGAACTCTCCGACCTTGAGTCCTTAGCGTCTGTATATAGCTTATTAAATAGCTGTTCAACAATATATTGTATTATGTAAATTGTACAGAATAAAGTTTATGATTTTGGAGAAACCACATAATTTAATAAATTGTATGAAAAAATTGAATGAAAAATTAAAGACATTTTTGAACTGCATACACATTGCTTATTGTACTTCTTAAAAATGAAAACACGTTTTAGAGAAAATACAGGCTATGCGCTTGTTTCCATAACATTAATCATTAAATACATAGTTATAAATCACTCCACACATTATTACGTGCATTTGAGTAACCAACGGATTAAATAAATAAGTAGCTATTCATTAACTAACTGACCACTTATAATACATGCATCAATCTAACTATCTGTAGAGCCTTTGCCTTATCATATTTTCACTCTTACATACTGCGCACTTATTATAAACAAAATCGTACACACAAGCTTACTACAATTTGATAGAACTAAATACTAATTATACTCGTATTTACAATAAAATTAATAACATTAGCATATCACAATTGTTTACAGGCAAGATGAGGTTTATAAATGGTGACTCTCTATGTTGTGAGCTGTCGGGTTTGCTAATCTCTCTATGGTCGTGAACCCGCCGTTTTCGATTCCTTCCATCGGGTGGCCGTTGGTTTTGGGCGGAGTAGGTTTGGTCTTTCCCATCAACAACATGGTTATACCGAACAGAACTGAACCTGTAAATTAGATTCAAATTATTTTACGTTACAAAGTATCTTTGTAATACAAAAATAATAATCGCTTTGTTTTTAGTAAACTTTACATGGTCTATCCGTTAATACTTATAAATATTGTGTATTCGATTTTAGTCCACAACGAAATTAATTACACAATTAATTAGGCTTAAATTCGATTTTCAAAATATTATGAAAGTCAAATCCTACGGATTCTACTTCTAGGAAAATTAGAAGCTTTGATAAAAAGATCCAGTAGGTTATATATAAAAAATATTATTAATGTCAATTTTGACAGAAATAAAACGTGTTTACTTCTTAAAATGTACAGGGTACAGTCAATTACAACTTGAATACAACTCTATTTTCTATATATTTCCGTTTAAGTAGAAAACGGTATATCTAATGCCACAAAAACAAACAATTCTTTGTTTGAAGGTGAATTGTGTCGATGGAGAATTTCGTTATTATCAACACTTAAATCCAACTATTAAATTTTATCACCTTTTGGGTGTTCAAGAATTTTTGTAAAGTAAATCTGTTATCATATTAATAGGTTTCATAGGATAAGTTTTTTTTGGATATACTCGTATTGTGTTCAAATGTTTCGAAAACTGTATTTATAAGAGATTAAAAATCATTTAGTGCCTAGAGGTGGGAGTATAATGAAAGTATCACCCACGGATCTTTACCAGATCCTCGGATAAACTGAGTTGAAGCCAGGAAGCTTGGTGCTCAAATTCTTTCATAAATATAGTGGAAAACATTGGTGATAGAAAGGCCCAATTGCCATTATCTCATCTTACAGGTTACTTTAGCCCTTGAGTTTAAAATAGTTATAATTAAAGCAGTTCCATTTAACGGGGAACACAAGTTTAGGTTTTAACCGAGATGACATTATTTAGAAAGTTTGATGATCTTATACATTATTAAGCAAATTTTAACGTGAAAGCTAACTAGCTTATCGGGTTCAGCCAGTTTTAAAGCTTGACTTCTTGACGACGTTTTTGGAGTTTATAATAAAAGAGCCAGTGAGTCCTAGACGTAGAGTTGGATGACCAAAAGAACTTTATTAGACAATACCCTACACGGTCAATTCCGTGGGCTAATTATAACTGGCCCAAGAGGAATGAATAATTTTATGAATGTGTGTGTGTGTGTGTGTGTGTGTGTGTGTGTGTGTGTGTGTGTGTGTGTGTGTGTGTGTGTGTGTGATTTTGGAATAGTGAGTAACTAGTTTTGACTTTAATTTGCATAAAAAAACTGTCATTGTGTTAAATATGTTAGAGAACCTGCTTTCCTTCCATCGTCTGTAATAGACTTTGAATAAAACAACAGTTTGTTATAGTAATGTTATGATTTTGCTTTACCGTTTATAACTCGAACTATACTAATCCTGTAATGTGATGGGTCTTTATTTTAATACAAGCAAAAAATAAATTACGAAACACATTTATGAGCACTCTAACCTTGTTGGTAGCTAATTATATGACTTTCACTCTATGTTCTATCAAAACCTTTGTCATAAAATCACCCTTCTCTTTAAAATCATTTGCTTAATGATTTGTATTAGCGTTCAGTAAGTACGTAAGAGGTATAATAATATTTACTTATTCAACATAAAGAACAAGGCTAAAAAACTAGGGTTTTTGTTACGAATAGTTCTTCTCGTCCGGTAATCTTAAATGTAAGCTTGGATGGAGTTAACTTGCAATATTATACTTTTGAAGAGAAAAGGAAAATAATAAAAGCAGCATGAATATTGCCGCCATTGAAATAAAATGTATTCTACGTCAATAACATATTGAATCAGGACCAGCTGGGCAATGTATGTGAACTAGATAGCGATTTACGTGCGCACGAAACTTTTTGCAGATATATTTTGTACATTCCGTTGTAACGTTCCAAAGTTTGCAAAAAATCGAAGTTGTTAAAAGTATTTTCCACACCAGTAAATCTAACTATCGGATTAGTTACTCCTAAGTGGAAACTAACAAATAAATTTGCATACTTAAAGTTGAAACGTAGACTCCAGTAGCTAATTTCCCCTTATAGTTCATAGCCATGGAGAGCGCTACAGAACACAAGTTTATCACATTAAAACGACCTAAAAGAGTAAGAAGTCACTGTTCCTTTCGTTAACCTTTTTCGGTCTACTCTAACCGTTTAGGAAACTTCCAGATCATCCACGAAAGGAATTTCCTCTCCACAGCCTCGATTGCTATCCACGAAAGGAATTTCATCTGTACAGCCTAGATTACTGGAGTGTAAACTCTGTCTCAACTGCCTCTGTTTCTGTCACAACTGTGGCTATCAAGATGACTTCGGGTCCAAATTCGAGTGTTGAGTCACTCCCTGATTGGCACCGACACTTTCAGAATTCACTGCACGACATTCTATTTTAGAATTCATTTCTAAAAGGTAAGATTTAATCTAGCTGGAAACCTAAAAGTTGAATTTCCCCCAAAATATGGTGTGTGAAGAAAGATAGTATGGAACCGATCTCGTCCCTAAAGCGTTAAATTAGCCATTGCTAAAACGATTACATATTCATAGTTGTCAAATGATATAATATAAATGCGTGACGATACAGAGAGATAACATGGTAAACTCTTATACAGAGGAAACAGCACATAAACATGTTAAGTTTTATTAGTACAGCGTTACAAAAGACATTGATCTAAAATAAGAAAGAGTCCTAAAATCATTTCTCCAGATTTCAATCGGCGCGATTACTGTGAACTTCAAAATAGAAGAAAACTGTTATATCAATACACTCCAATCTGAATGACGTACAAGCACACGAGTAGCAGTACCGGATATACGTTTGATAATATACTTTGGAATATCACTAATCTCACAGTCTGATCGAGCACTTAATATTTGATGGCAGACTGGATATCGTCAACCATCTCATATTTTCACCGACTTAGGTTCCTCTCGCAACTGATCATCGCCAAAATATTGACCAACAGATTGATTATACTGAAGCGAAGTACTCACTACGCTTTTCAAACAGGGCAGTAGCGTCAATAACACCAATTTAATAAATACTATCATCTTATAACAAGAGAGGATTATTCCAAAAGTGGTTAACATTTTTTTTAGTTTTGCCGGATTAGCCTTCAAGTAGTTTTCAAAATTTCTAGAAGTGTCTTCTACATTGACCCATCTCTTTTAGCACTGTTTCAGGCCTCAATATACTCCATAGTCATCAATAACTCCAGACCGTTTAAATTTTCTATGAGCAGAGCGATTTCTTTCGATCAAAGTGATTAAACTGGGTGAAGCCCAATTAGAACACCTAATACATTTGCTTATTTCATGGGTATATCATCTCTCGTAGAAGGTAAACCCAAATAAAGGGTGACACAGAATAACGGGAATTTTTGTTACGCGTCGTGGCAGCCGTGAGCAGGTGGCAGCACTGCGGGACAGTGACAGTGACCAAGTAAACAAGCCGCCATTACTGTAGACCTAGCCATGGACCAGTGGAACGGGCAACAGCGTGCGTTAGCTATAAAAATGTTTTATAAAAACGGTGGTAGTTTGAAAGCTGCCCAGACTGAGTTCCGACGTTTTTACAACTTAGGACGTCATGATTCTGTTCCGTCAAAACATGCCATTAGAAGTTGGATTAATAATTTTGAAGATAGTGGATCAGTTTTAAGAGGAAACCAACAGGACGACCAAGAAGTGCTCGTACTGCACAGAACATTGATGTTGTACGCCGATCTGTATTGAGGAGTCCACGCCGTTCGATTCGTAAGCAAGCAGCTGCGGTTGAAATGTCCCGTGAGAGTATTCGCAGAATTCTTCATTTAGAATTAAAATTTCACCCCTACAAGCTGCAGATAGTGCAACAGTTGAAGGAAAATGATTACCAGTCGCGATTGCAATTCTGCCAACACATGTTAACACACATAAACAAAGAAGATGAATTTCTAAGCAAGTTGTGGATGTCAGATGAGGCCCACTTTCATCTCATAGGTTATATTAACAAGCAAAACTACTGATACTGGGCAGACAGAAATCCTAATGAACTTTATGAGCGCCCTTTACACGCTAATAAGGTTACAGTATGGTGTGCTGTTTCATTACATGGGATCATTGGACCTTATTTTTTTGAGGATAAACGGGGGATTGCAGTAACTGTCAATTCTGATCGTTACGTGGAAATGTTACAACGTTCGTTACACCTGAATTGAACAATATTCCAGACGTTCAAGAATCCTGGTTTCAACAGGATGGTGCGACATCATACACTGCACTGCAGACAATGGAAGCTGTGCGAGTATTGTTTGGTAACCGTGTCATCTCAAGATTCGGTAACGTTTCCTGGCCCCCTAGATCGCCAGATTTGACCGTGTGCAATTTCTTTTTGTGGGACTACCTCAAAACTAAAGTGTTCACAACTCGACCAAGAACTGTAAATGAGTTAAAACAGAGAATTCGAGATGAAATTAACAGTATTCCAGTTGAGATGTTGCAGCGGTCAATGAGGAATATCCACCGCAGATTTCAAGAATGCATTCGTAGACGAGGACGCCACCTAAAGGATGTTGTTTTAAAAAAATAATAAATTCCATCAGTGTTTCATAAATGGCAAGTTTTGATGTTTCATTTAATACAAATAAAACCATTTTCTTCATCAATCTTATTTTCTAGAATTTAAAAAAAAATCCCGTTATTCTATGTCTCTCCTGGGGAAAATACTAGTCTAACTGTCTCCTCTCTTAAGAGTAACTTCTCTGAAGATAGAAAAATATTTAGAAATAGAAATAGATAAGACAAGTAAACATTTTGAGCAAGTAATCAGAAAAGTGACTGAAAATAAGAATAATATTTCTTAGTATGGAATTTTTACTACAATGAAATGACTTCAAGGAGTGACATTCTTTATAATATCATTATTTATCATATTAAATATATTTATCTTTAACAATTTTTATTTGGGCCTGATTAAAAGACACCCCGAAATACTATTTTAAATGTATACAATGTCTCAAGGAATGATTAAATTATTCTTTTCTATTATTCTTGTCTTTAGGATATATAATATAATAAAGGATATAAGATATATAAATGTCTGTAATTAAACTCTTTAAGAAACAAAAAACAAAATAAACCAACCAAACATCAATGCACCATCTTAATTTTTGACTGAATTAGAAATATCGCAGATTAAACATAATGGTTGGACCGCTGTATCAGTACTGTCTCGACTCTGCTACCTCCTAGATCTGTAACTTTGGGGGAATGAACAGAGATAAGAAGCTTGAAATATTTTTGGGAAAATGGGGAACAAACTTTAATAGCAACACTTTACTTTAATGATACTGTTTTCCCCAAATATATTCTCAGATAAAATACAAGCTGTAAATGTTCGTTTTTTAGTGTTACCGGGAAGGTTTATTTGTGTTTTATTTAGCATGCAAGAGCAATAAGTAATTTTAAAATCTCATAAGCCAAAGGCTCATACTATCTTGTAACTATCGAGACAGGGTTTTCTATGAATCCTATATTTCCAATTTGAGGTGGTGGTGTAGCCTAAAACCTCTGTGTACCGTCTCGAACATGCCGAGACACACTTTTTGAGAACCGTCAAAAGATTTCCAATAGATTTTATAACGCAAAATTCCAACTATAAAATAACGCACATTTTTCAAGCCGTCACTAAGCGTGATGTTACCTCACAATGAAGTAACCTACGAAGCTATTATCTCACGAAACACAGAGGGATTGATGATGGGCTCTGACCCTAGCAATCCTGAACAAACCCAAAAAACAGGCGGACTTCCTAGTAGAAGTCCAAAAGCCTCCGACTCGGTCAGAGTCGAAACCGATGAAGAAGATGCTATACTGGAGGGCGATCACCAGAAGGAAGAGGGAGCAAAAGTCGAGAGACAGCTCCCAGTACTGCCTAAGCTATGTGGAGCCGCCAGGAAACGCATGGTCTGGTTTCGGAAAAGGGGGTACTCCCAAGAAGAAGCCAGGGAATTGGCCTTAAAACCAATCCCAGAAGAAAGAAATAAAAAATTAAACAAACAAAAGGAGGGAAAGAAACCGAAAAGACCTCACTCTGATGGATCCACTCCGGAGGCCCATCAGAGGAAGAAAACAAAGAACGAAGGAAATCAAGGGGAACACAAGGAGCAATCTGGACAACCCCAGAAACCTTCCTACAAACAAGCGGTAGCTGGTATAAGGGTGGGGGTTTTGCACTCCAACTTTCCCGAGACCCTACTAACAACAGAACAGATGGAGAAGATCCAGAGCTTCATCCTGGAAGCTATCGTGGAAGAACAGGAGGGTCCCTACTCTCCAAGATTCTACGGTATCAACAGGAGACAAGGGGTTCTAATCTTCACCTGCGAAAAATACCGAAACAGCTGAATGGCTTAAAGGAAAGCAAGACTCCCTCAAGCCTTGGGAAGAGGCCAGTCTAAGGATTGTACCAGAGGAAGAAATCCCTCGTGCGAGAATTGCGACTGTCTATCTTCCTGATAGTACACACGATACTACCGACAAGATGATGAAGCTCCTAAAAGGACAAAACAAAGAGCTATCTGTCGGAGAATGGAACGTTCTGCGGAGAAGCGACGAGGGGAAGTCTGTCCTACTCACCCTGGCAGTCGACTGCGCTACAGCGAACAAGCTTGAGAAGGAAGGTCCATGGATCGGCTACAAGTTTGGAAAAGTTCAGCTGAGACTGAAAAAGAAACACCAAGGAAACACAGAACAACCCACAAGGGAAGAGGGGACTTCAGAGAAATCTGAGACGGTCACCACAGGAAAAAGCACCGCTAAAGAGATGGAAGTGGAGGAGGCTCCGAAGGTGTCAGAGCAATCTGTACATACCTTACCAGAAAGGTCTACTCCACAAGCCAGTGCAGCGGTCGAAGATGAAAGACCAACCTGTTCTCTCTTCTTGAAGAGGGGACCTTCTCTCAAGGGACCATCCTTCTCGGCTCGAGGAAGAAAAGGGGATAAAGTCTCCAAGCAATCCAAAAGAAGAGACGGGGATGGACCACCTGGGGGAGGTGGGAAAAAGGCGTAAGTATGCGCCTAATACAAATAAACCTACACCATGCAAAAGGCGCAACTGACATCTTGGGAAGAAGGTTTATCTCAACAGGCCAGGATATCGCCCTAATCCAGGAGCCTTGGATCAATAGAGTTTGCATCAGAGGACTGACAACTCAGGTAGGTAATCTCATTTATGATCGAACAATTGAAACCCAAGAACTTGTATTCTAACTTCAAAACTAATAACAGCCTTTCCGATTACAGATCTAATAACAAGAGATCTGGTGGCGGCTACAGTGAAGGTGGCTTCACTGCAAGGGGACAGAGAGGTTACTATAGCCTCAGCCTACTTCCCCAACCCGTCAACAAGCTGCCCACCGAAAGAAATAGAAAGACTATTGCAGAGCTGCAGAGACAGAGGCTCGGCCCTCATTCTCAGCTGCGACTACAATGCTCACCATACGTATTGGGGAAGCACAAACATAAAAAAGAGAGGTGAGGAACTTCTACAGTTTATGTTCAGCAATGACCTAGTGTTAGAGAATAGAGGGTCAAGCACAACCTTTATAACTAGAAATAGGAAAGAAGTCCTAGATATAACCCTATCTACAGGACTCAAAAACATAAATATTGTAAGGTGGCACGTCTCCAAGGAGGCCTCACTATCGGACCACTGTCCAATTAGGTTCGACATAGAGGAGATAGGGGAAAGATACGTGACCCACAGGGTTCCTAAATCTACCAACTGGAGAGGTTACAGAGAGTCCCTAGCAGAAGAGTTGGAAGAAATAGGACCCTTTCAGAAAAATGAATTTGAATTAGAAAGGTCAGCACAAATAGTAGAGCAAGCTATAATAAAGGCCTACGAGAAAAACTGTCCTCCCAGGCAAAACCGGTTGAAGAGGGATGTGCCGTGGTGGACTGGGAGGTTGGAAACATTAAGAAACAAAACGAGGAAACTATTAAAATGGGCAAAAAGGACAGACGATTGGCTCCCTTATCTACACGCCCAAAATGAATATAAAAAAGAACTTAGAACGAATAAAAGAAGAACCTGGAGGAATTTCTGTAAAAATATTAACAGTCTTCCCGAGGCATCCAGGCTTCAAAAAACTCTCCAAACGGAGCATACTAATCCAATGGGGACTCTAGTAAAGGACAATGGAGACCTAACAATGAACAGGAAGGAGACCTTAGAACTACTTCTGGAGACACACTTCCCGGGGGGTCAGCTAACTCGTAATGAGAATACTTATTCTCTATATGGGGGGGGATCCAGTCGGGAGGTGGCAAAAGCCAGACAGTTGTCTAACAGACTATTTACACACGAAAGAATTAAATGGGCGATAGGATCGTTCAAGCCATTTAAATCTCCTTGGGCGGATGGAGTTTTCCAGCCCTTCTTCAAGAGGGGCTGGATATTCTATTAAATACCCTTAGCATTCTATTTAGAAGCAGTTTCGCCTTAGGATATATACCAAAGAACTGGAGGATAGCACTAGTGGTGTTCTTGCGAAAAAATGACAGGGATCCAACAAAACCCAGTTCGTACAGACCCATAAGCCTAACCTCCTTCATGGTGAAAACTATGGAAAAAATAATAAATAGACACATAAGGGACGTAATATTACTGGAACACCCACTTAGTCCCCCACAACACGCATACATAGAAGGAAAATCAACCACCACTGCTCTCCACAGTTTAGTGAGAGAGGTGGAGAATACCTTCAAAAAAAAGGAAGCCCTAGTCAGCGTCTTTATGGACATTGAAGGAGCTTTCGACCGAGTAGCATATCAATCCATGAAGACTGCGATGGAACGTTTTGGAGTTTCCCCAGACGTAGTCAAATGGATAGTAGCCCTCCTAAAAAGCAGACAGGTGAAAACCAAGTACGGGGACGAATCGGCTGCGATCACGGCCAAAGAGGCTGCCCCCAGGGGGGAGTCTTATCTCCTCTTCTGTGGGCGATGGTAGTGGATGATCTCCTAAGAAAAACAGAGCAGAGGGGAATAAGGCTACTATGTTATGCGGACGACCTAGTTCTTATGATTAAAGGGAAAAACATAGGCAGGCTGGAACGCCTAATACAAACAGAACTGAACTTCATAAGCAACTGGTGTCATGGGGAAGGTCTGCGGATCAACCCATCAAAAACTAATATGATTACCTTTACCAGGAAAAGGAAATTCCAGCTAGCAAAACCGGTCCTGGAGGGAATCAGCATTAACCAAACAGAGGAAGTGAAGTATCTGGGTTTAATCCTGGATGAGAAGCTCACTTGGAACTCCCATATTAGAAACAAGACATCCAAAGCAATAATGGCCCTCGGGGCCTGTAAGAGACTCTTTGGATTTAAATGGGGACTTAAACCCAAAATGATATATTGGATCTACGAAACCATAGTAAAACCAATGGTCACATATGCTGCTCTAGTGTGGTGGCCGAAGGTCGAACAAACAACAGCTGCAAAAAGGCTACAGAGTCTTCAAAGGTTAGCTTGCTTAAGCATCACGGGAGCAATGAGCTCCTGCCCAACACTTGCAATGGAAGCGGTTCTGGGTTACACTCCTCTTGGCCAGGAAGTGATGAGAACAGCCGCGATGAGCGCAATGAAGCTACTAGGAACAAAGGTAATAAATGCTACCTCCCTAGAAGGCCACATGAAGATATTGGAAAATTTTCCTGAGGCTGAAATGCTAACCAAAGTATCTGATACTATGGTTAAGAAATACTCCTTTGAAAAACCATATACGGTCTCTATCGGAAGTAGGGAGGAATGGATTAAAAGGGAGGCCTACCCTAAAAAAGGAGTCCTGAAGTTTTTCACTGATGTTTCACTCCTAGACTCTAGGGCAGGATATGGAATACATGGACCTGGAGTTGACATGGCTGTGCCCCTAGGAAGACATGCCTCAGTTTTTCAGGCGGAGGTCATGGCAATAGATTCGTGTTCCAGAAGACTCACACAGTTGAGGACAAAAGGATTATCATACCTAATACTCTCTGATAGTCAGGCTGCACTGAAGGCACTGGATACCTGTTCGATTGATTCGAAAGCAGTCTGGGAATGCAGAAATGCTCTAGCAGAGCTAGCAACAAATAACAGAGTAACACTCGGTTGGGTGCCGGGTCATGAAGGAATTCATGGGAATGAAAAAGCGGACATCCTCGCCAAAAAGGGAGCAGAATCCACATTGGTGGGGCCTGAGCCAGGTTGTGGGATAGCCTTCTCCAACATTAAAGCTCTGGTTAAAGATTGGGAAAAGAGGACAAGATACAAGAATTGGAGCAGAGCCTCGGGTTTAAGAATATCTAAAATGTTTATCTCTCCTTATGCAAAAGGGTGGATAGCTCTCCTAGACCAGAATAAGGAGGATATAAGACTGATATTGGGAATGTTGACAGGACATGGCCCTCTGAGGAAGCACCTTTTGAAGGTAGGCCTTAATCGGAGCAGCGAATGTAGACTCTGTGGAGAAGAGGAGGAGTCAGCAGAGCACATTTGGTTGGATTGTCCTGCCATCGTAGAGACTAGGAAAAGATACTTGGGAGCATATCTCCTCAGCCCCAAGGACATCAGAGAACAGGAGCTCTTAAATCTGATTGGTTTTTGCAAAAGCCTCGGTTTTTGAAGGCACAAATTAAAGTAAGGGAGGCGCAAAGGTCCTTTTAGGACTAAGTGCGGGGACAAAGTGTCCTCTTCCCCCAGAAGGAAAAAAAAAAAAAAAAGCTATTATCTCAAAGCTGTTATAAAACAGGTGTGATTATGTTAGCGGTAATGTTAATGAATTTGCAATGGTGTCGTAGAGTTAACGAGACAGCGAGTCACTGTCAACCTATTGTATTCCTAATGTTTCAATAAAATGAGAGTTAAGGGAAATAACTTGGTTTAGTTGGTTATAGAAGCCTTGACTAAAAATCTTCTAAATATACTGTATTTTACGGATTTGCAACATACATGGTAGTAGGTCTGTGTAATTGATATAGATCAGTTTATCTTGTATTGTATATTCTCATTATGCCTTTCATTTTTAACGGATGTACGTCTCGAGCTCAAATTGAAACGTTTATTCCTTCCTGATAAAATTACTCCCGATCACATAAAAAAGTGCAGGTAGGTTCCATTTTAATACGTTGAATCATGTAAAAGTTAGCCTTCTAGAAATTTAAAGGCTAACTTCTGGAAATGCCAGTAATCTATACTTACTAACGAGGTACGCTCCAGCATAGAATATAGCGAGGGCATCCTGGAAGGATGTGGCTTTCCTGACAGGCTCCAGCAATATGGGCAAGTTTCCCCCAACGTTGTTCATGACAAACAAGAAGACACCGACTGTGGTAGATCTCACGGACAGCGGCACGATCTCCACAAGTATGGCGAACAAGATGCCAAACCACATCTCAGCTGCAATTGCAAATATTCAATTTTACCAATACAAAAATAAATGACGCTAAAATAAACAAAGAATATACAAACAACACCAGTTATGTTACAATGTAAAAATTGTTCCATTTAAAATCAATTGATATATGAGCATTAAGTAGTTATACAGGATAAAATAAAGTAGTTTCCTAACTAATCTACGTAAGGTTGAATTAAAAGTTGGAGATAATATGAGATAAAACTCATGACACATAAAACTATACAAAATGTATTTTTAGTTTCTTAAATGACAACCTATGATTATTTATACCTAAAAAAGTATGTTGACGTGTGAGTCCTAACTGGTTATTTCATAAATTATCTTCATGAAGTTTCAGTAATTCATATCTATTATATCAATGATAACGTGATATTACCCTGATCAACAAATGATATGCCATAAACATTCGTCAATATACGGAGCGATTCAAAGTGATTAAGGTTTCATTTACATTTGTTCACATCTCTATGATTACCAGAAGCCAAGTACATAAGTTATATTCTAGACTTTCCTACATTGCGTATAAAACATTCTATACAAATACTGCATATAATATCTAATCAATGGTATTGAAAATGCGTAATTAATACTAACCAAAGAGGTATGAAATGGCTAGAGTGATCATCGCTCCAACTGGACCCATATATATGCTGCCAAAAGCGAATGGTGTAGAAATAAGCTGAAATAAAAAATTATAATGGTTAATTGGTATGATTTGAATTTAGGTTAATTTTATATTAGTATCAAATCCTTATAATTTCCTACAGGAAATCACTTATATCATATATGATCACCTCTAAGAAAGATTTAAAATAAAGCACACGTTAGATAACATTGAATTGTGTAAAGACATCTTTTCAGGGTCTAAAGAAGTTTGGTCAATTAATAGATTTATATTTTTACGCAATTATTTTAAGTTCTTCCTCGTGATACAAATACCAACTTTAAAGGTTATAAAATACAGGTTCTAGTCTAAATGTAATACATCAAGGTGTATACACTTTAACCTTACTAAACGTTCATCTAACTCAAACGATATGTCAATGGTCCCCATAAGGCTCTCCTCAAAAAATATAAAGCCTCCCCCTATAACAAGTTATTAAGAAATATCGGAGCAAAAACCAGTGTAAGGCCAAACGATAACAGAAATCAACAAAACTAACGAATTGTGGCTTCAAATCCACTTAAATCTATCTGCGCTTATAAAAATTATAAATTGTTAACTGGTCAAAGAGCTTACTTACCTTGACCAGAAACTATCGTTATTCCACACTAAAGCTAAGATCATAATCTTAAAAAAGTTGTAATAGAAGGTCTGCTTAGAGACTTAGTCATTTCGGAATTATCAGAAAATCAAATTGCATAATAAAAGAAAAATATAAATTCAGTGAAAAAATCTTTCTCCTATGTCTCCTAAAAGATTGAAGACTACCCAGTCAAATAAAAGCAACGATAAAAAAATTATTTTAAACTTTAGTTTTGAATTTCACCTTGCCTGAATTTCATTATAACCAAATTCACACAATTCGTATTTTTGTTACCATCTAGCATTCGATTTGGGAGGTTTTTACACCAGACTGAATTTTATGGCTTTGAAGTTAGAACTAGAACTAAAAGTCTTGTTAGTGATAAGTTCAATATTTTATGGATGTATTTAAGGAAATATAACATCTATAAATCAGTTTTTAAGTCAGAAATGATTCACTTATAAGCCTAATACTGTTTATTTATACATTAAACACTCCAAGCAATATGCTTTATATAGATCTCAGTAATGCCCTAACGTCCTTCTGCAATGTTCCAATTGCTCTTTGTTGGATTTGCTTTCCAACAATTGCGTCAGTTTTTCACAAAATGTAGTTCACAACATAATTAGTTGATGTGTAAATGTAGTTCAAAAAAAGGTTTCAGAGAGGGCTTATGCCCTTTTTTATATGGACTCCATATAAGATGAGTTGATACATGGACATTCATGCAGTGTGGAATGAAAATTACGGATGATGTAAGAATTGAATTATTGTGAAAAAGCTAATCGTCAAGAACAATACAACATTGTTACCTGACTGATAGCGAGCACTGCCACTCTGGATTTGATGCCCATCTTGGCAACAATCTTGTCAGAGACGATACCCCCGAACACCACTCCAACTCCTCCGATGATAAATGTGACGAAGAACAACCAGCCGCCCAAGTCAATGTGGGGAAACGTGTCTCGGTAAAACAGGTCACAGTTGTAAGCAAAACAAAGCCCCCCTGCAAAAAATAAAACATATATATATATATATATATATATATATATATATATATACACACACATACATACACACACCGGTTTTTCTGTTTTTTGTTTTATAAACTTTGACCTACTTGGAAGAATATATATATATATACTCTTCCAAGTAGTTCAAAGTTTATAACAAGCAGAAAAACCAGTGTTCACGTTTTAATTTTCGGGTTCCCAGAACCCTTCATCAGAAACCTTTTGTGGTTCAATCAATGTTGCCTTTAGCGGGATATTCATTTTCAGTACTACTTTTGAAAGGTTTAGAATTTATTAACATATTACAAATGCCGCATCTTGGCTTGTTACAAGGATTACAGACGTTACATTTGATGTTATTATATAATGTGTATATATTATTATTATACATATTAAACGTTATAATTCTCTTTAAATCGAGCACATATAAAACTTACAGTTCTCATTGATTTGGGAGAGCCGATGTCCAAGCATTATAGGGCGTGGGAATCCTGTGTGTGACCGTTGCATTTTTTATATTATCAGTTCTGCCAACCTTGTACTGTACCGACTCTTCCTCTTATCCTGTTTGATAAGATCCCAGCACGGGCCAGTGGCCCATGAGGACGGGCAGAATAAGGCTAAGATATTGGCCTCTTCTTAAAAAAGTAATATAAACTTAAATTGAATAAATGCAAGGGAAGAACTAAAAACCATAACTGGCAATGGCTGTTTGCGATCGTAGTGTTAAAAAACAGAAAGTTTTGAAAACTGGTATCAATCGCTTTCTTCACGTGTTGTATCCTAAAACATAAGATTAAGCACGTCTGTCTAACTACTCTGGAATTCAACATTTTTGCATGCTTAACTTTACGTTTTAGTATTTTAACACATTGAGAAAATTTCGAATACTAGTTCTCGAAAATGTGTCTTTTTTGTAACACTTTAAGATGGCAAATGTAATACTGATATCCTTTCAAAATCACACGTCAGTACCGGGCTATATAAATGCTAACATGAGAGCAAAGAGGAATACAATTCTATAGCTAAAAATTTAAAAAATTCTGAATAAAACCTATTCCATGTAAACTTATAAATAAACTAGCCTACCAATTGGCGGTCCAAGATTGTGTACAGATTAATCAATTATACAGGCGGATTCGTGACATTACATCAAACTTCAGTGGATAATTTCATTCACTAAAATACATAAAAAACTCCTATAAGTATTCTAAAGTCCTTTGCTATCAGTCAGCATGTGTTTTATTTTATATAACATGTTTTAACTCATACACATTTTCAATTACAGTATTGTTAGTTTGCAAATTTATTTGTCTTATTAGAGGTCTTAAAAGAAAGGAAGTAGTTTCTAATTAGTAACAAATTTCAAAATGGCAGCCTGTTTATAAAACATGTGTGTAATTTGTTGTTAAAACAGCCACCATGTTTATACAAGTTAAACTGTTCCATTTACTTTCAAATTTAAGTCAGTACTTAGATAAGTCTGAGCGAAAAGTATAGAAACAAAGTAACAATGTTAAAGTTTGAAACATTATTATGAGTTTTGCACTGGCATGTATAAGAAACATACAGACAGATAGATGTAAGACCATGCACGTTAGAGCACATTTTAGATTACCTCTATTGCTTAATTTAGTTTAAGAATTAATCCCCTGAATTTAGGTGCAATATCTATTGTATTCTTAGATGTAGTCTTTCACAAAATGTATGCCTAATTTTAGTTTTAATATTTACATTTACGCCTAGTTATATTTATATTTGTATTAGTGCAGGGCCTGTTATGTATTAATTAACCAATTAGTGCATGGACATGAACTAGTGCACACTGTTTGTAACTATTAGTCAAAACTTTATTTCTTTACATGTAGTAATTTTTTAAATGTTGGTTAATGTTTAATTTTAATACCTATTTTAATGCTTAGTTTTATTTATATTTTTAGTACATGACCTGTGGACATTTATTTGTGCACGGACTATAATTATGGCACGCAACTAAGTTTTGTAGTTGAATGTTGTTTTCACTAGACATAGCCTATTACAATTTGTAGATCGGCTGAATAAATCATTTGAATAAATCATTTATCACGAAAACACCCTGCATATGAGTATTAATTATTTATTCTCTAAACAAAATTGAAAACTGTATCACCATATTGGCCAGATGAACAATAATTTTGTTAAAATATTTTAAAATTAAATTTTCTTTATGTAATTATTCTTTTGATAGTACAATTCTTTTTCAATTTTTAGTCTTTGAGATATTTCAGGCCTCGGTAGTACACACAGGCTTTAGATAGCTAATGTGTATGTAACTTTTAACTGTTTCCTTATATTTGGAGTGAATATTCTGCCACTCTTTTGTTTGAATACATATTAGATTTAACAGAAAATTAGCGAATACATGTAATATATAATCTACAATATATACATATATAACCTTAATTTAAAAGATTACTCTTCACGACTTATAATATAACAAAAAGTCCCCTGATTTAAAATTACTCACCGGTGTGTGTCGGATGGAAGCGGCTATACACAGCATGACAAACCGAGGCTGCAGCATCACTTTCCAGGCACTGTCCTTGGTCTTGGCAGCCTCCTGTCCTGTGCCCGTACCCTCCTCGTGCTCCTCTCCGATCACTATTCGCTGGGGCTCCTTCAGAGTGGTGAACGTTAGGAACCCGATGATAAGTGCGATGATGCCGCTTCCATAGTAAGCCACTCGCCATCCCTACAGTTACATAATTATTTAGAGCATAAAGAGGAAAAAAGTGCATCAATATTTATTGAATGTGTAGTCATACTTGGATGCTCGTGATGACCCATATATTATTATCTTATTTTCCAATCTTCAGAGATTGTGAATTATTATTGACATTGATTTATTATAAGAACATACATCTCAGTATACACTTGGAAAGTGTACAGCACGTACTAGTGTTTACAATACCATCTGACGTTTTGTCTTAGTTTGGGACACACGGACTAAGGTGTCGGATTTTGAGTTAGAGAACGCAGGTTTAAATCCCACCTTGACGACTTTAATTTAATCACTTTGCATTAGTACTATTTCATTATTCTTTATTTACCGACCATTTTTAATGTACGATAAAAAGTCGTATGAATTTATTCCGTGCATATTTTAATGTTCACGGACATGGCAGGGTAGGCCTACTTTATAATTCGAATGACACTAGATGAGCTTCTGGATAGAATCAGTACAGCATTGTACCGTGCACTTCATATCTGGAATGTTCCATGTACTTCTATCATTCTACTACAACATGTGGACTTACGGTCCATAGTGTTTCCAAAACCGTAGTAGAGAACTACTCTGGATCTATAGTATTTGAGAAATTGGCAGAGTAAGGTTGAAAATAAGACAGTCTGACCCATTTTAACATAATGCATGTAGTGTGTGTTTATAAACCCTTAACATAAATACAAATTCATTCCAAATAGTATAAATGTCGGATATCTACGATACATATGTAAATGTAAAACATATATGCTCATAAGTTCCATTACATACAAGTTGATTTTGTATACTTAATATGCCTTAACCAAAAAGGATATGCCATCTTTTAGGATAACAACTTAGTTACAATAATATTGGTGTGATTTTGGAAAACGTATGCTCTAATGTAGACGCTCGTGTATGCCTTACATACAATGTATTCTGTCAGTGTATTGTATGCCTACGTGATCAATATTGCGATAAGCAAACATATGTATAATAAAGCAGAACTTGACAGTTTGTAGCTATCCAGAGTCTACAACCACGCTTTCCATTTAAGGACCTTTTTTGCATATCCTGATGTTTATGAGAGTTTTATATTCTGTAAACTTGAATATGTAGAAGTCGCTGAACCTCACTACTTTCTCAATCCATTTGAAGACTGACTTTCCCATCAGTTGTTGCACAATGTCTTGCAAAATAGAAATTGGTAACACTGCTAGGCTTCCACGTTTTAAAAGTCCATTCTTACCAGTTATCACGTGGTCGTTTTGTGTAATTCCTCATACAAACAATTCTTGGATTATTGTGAAAATACAATGGACTGCGACCTACCAGCAGCCACGCGTTGAGTTCGGTGATGTACCGTCCGACGGGGAAGGACAACCCGATGCCACCGTAGATTCCCCAGTTGAAGATCGACATTACCAGTCCTCTCAACTCCTGCGAGAGAAAAGAATAATAACTATTATAAGTATTAAGGTACATTAATAGCAGAATAGGATATGGGAAGGTACGAGATATAGTGAAATACATAATAAATCAAATAAGAAACGATATTAAGTTATTGTCATTTCGCTTACCTCGGAAAAGATGTCCGACAATACCCCTGTGGACATGGGGTTGAGCCCGGCCTCTCTACAACAGAGAACATACCGTGGAATAAGCAATGTTATATTATGACAGTGAAATCTTAACGTTTTTAACAATCTTATCTCGGATTCCTTCGTCACTGTCCATCGTTTGCTCTTCCACCTTTGCTAACGTAGATAACAACACTTTCACCTATTTACAAATACTTGCTAAGTCATCGAACGGATAAAATATAAAAATAAATTTAATTAGTAATTATTAATTTTGTTGCATATGGCATTCTATCAAAGAAACCAAACGAAAATATCAATTAATAGCAGAAAAGGCTAGACCGTGTGCTGCTAACGTTTTTATAAATACAACATTGTAGTTAAGAAAATATTGTATTAAATTCAGTATGAATTATTTTATAGTTTTATATTTTCAAAAGGCTAACTCAAGTATCAACCAATTCTGTATTTTAAATATTTTTGCTGATCGGATTGGACATTTTTTTATTTATAAGAATAGTAAAATAAAGGTTTCATATTTAAAAAAGCGTTGAGAAAAGTTTACTGTACTAAGGAACAAAAAATTACTTAACGTTTTATTTGGAAAAATACAAATAATCATCCAAATTAGTATAAAAATACTGTTTTGTGAAATGATTTTTTCTTAATTACATAGGATGTGTTGTTTTTATTCAGCCAATACTAAAATATAGTTATATTGCCATACATTTGCTCATATGAAAAGCATTGGACTTGCCAATACAGTTGGACTGAATTAAGCTTAATGGAAATTTCGTTTCACATTCTTTGCCGTAAACCACGCGGAGAGAATGATGAAACTTTTATGCAATACTAGTAAGTAGTTTTAGTATGCAGCGAGTCTAGCAAAGGCGCAGACCCCTGCCCCTCCCCCCACTCACCTGCCACCGTCCCAATTCCTATCTCTGATGTTGAGAAAGATCATATCGTTAGAATTTGTCCATAATTACTTAAGAATCTACGGTTTTATTGTGTATGATTGTGAAAAAACTTAAAAGCTTTCGATTTTGATACTTTGATACATTTAAAATAAATGGCCAATCTGACAAAATCACAAACCAAAAGATTTTATTCAAAGCCGTCTATAGGGAAATTACCAAAATTTTTAACATTTTCATAACAAATTTTCTTATTGTGATATTATGTCTTATTTTAAAGATTTACATGTCTATAAAATGAGACGTTTCCCATAAAATAATTACAACAATGAATACGAAAGTAAAATTGTTTAACATTGTTCTTATAGGGCCAAATTGACATGACCAAGACTAGCCCGCTCTTAAGACGAATTTCCTAGGAAGAAAAATTTTATGAGCAATAACATTTAAATACATAATCTAAATATCTCGGAACATGGTAGAATGTAACGCAACTTTAAGGCATAACATAGATTTTGTTTTCAATTTCAAATCATAGAGAATGTGAACCATAAGTAAATGTTTAATTTTAATTAGTACGAATTAATTAATTGTGTTTCATTTTTAATGAATGTCTCTCCATTGTAGGCAAAAACAAAAACATTTTGGAAATATAATACATGAAAAGTTGAAATAAGAACTACCTCAATGAACCTAAATAGGAGTCTAATATGTATTGCTACTGTGTCTGATTCATTCATTGAGGAATTAAATCGTTTTTAAACATTGAGTAACGATTAGAGGCTGTTCTGTAAAACGTCTGGCCACAAAAGGGGCCAGGCCACTACACCTTTAGTAGGCCTATTAGTCAACCATCTGTCAATGCTACACAGCAGTCAAGTTTGGGACGACTGCGAACGACCAACCAGTTTATCTATTAACCCAGTTCGGTACTCGGTTAGGCTGGAAAGAATCTTGTCATCGCTAAAATATTGACCAACCGGTCTCACTCACCTCCACATTCATTACTGTACTTTATTACTCTATCAAGCGAGTCGTTTTGGGTTCGAGAACTGATCTGCGTTCTGAACTGACCGTATTACTTGTTAGGTATTTAGTTAACATGCCAATATTACTCGAACTCCACATGGGGTCTGAGAGTTTCGGAATTTTTTCAAAACTAAATGTATTTTAGTTTGAGATGTCTTTCAATCAATTGTCCAACGAGTGAACGAATATGTATTAGCCTATTAGTGGATACGTTTCAGGCTCTGTGCAAGTATTTTCCAAGAAGGTGGGAAATATCCTGCGAGTCTATATCCTTTAGAAGTATATATCGGGTTTAGGCATGCTTTTCTGAATCTTATAGAATCTCACGAAAGTTGAGAGCAAATTTGCACTGTATAAGAACATAACCGAGTTGTTTGTGAGACATACAGGAAAATCCCCCTAACAAAGGAATCGATCGTGAGCCATGCTGGTTTTGGCTAGAGTAGGAAATGGAAGGGTAATGAAAGGGTTATGGTAATTTTTTACATGACCTGTTTTTAGCTTGTCATACAAGAAATCACACGTCAGATACGTAATCGTTAAATCAGTGCCAGCCGCCGAGATAAATACACTGAAAATCACCATTTTTGGTATCTTTCAATCATTCGATTGTGATAGCTAATCAAGTAAAGTCAAAAACGTCCATTTACACTAACCACCGGTACCGGTACGTCATGTGTAGCTTTAAGAATGTAATACAGCATAATTTATAATGTTGTATACACTCATAGATATTATTTAAATTTTACAGCACTCATCACGCATTATATCCAACTACTTGAATATTATTTGGTCACCATTTTAATTATATTAATATAATGCCAATTTAAATTAGTTATTACTTCTGTGGAACCGATACCTTTTTTACACTGCTCGTTAACGGAATAAAAGCATTATATTGCTGCTCTGATCTTTCAGACATTTAAGTATTTAAAACAGTTTTATTCACACATTTTTAGAGTGATTTCAAATATTTATATTTCCCGTTGAATAACAAGAGGTGTGTAACACTAATATATACAAACTATGAATAATGAATAATGTAAAATAACTAACAGTAAACTACCGTTATGAATTGAAGTTTATTCCTGCACTACGCAGAGAGTTGTATACTCTCTTAATCGTGGGAATCTTTATTCTGAAGGTATCTCATTACGATGTAAATCACTAACACATGAAGGTTTTACCACAAAGCAGACGGTTGTTTGTAAAATAAAAATGTACACTATACTGTTCTAAAGGGAAAGCTTTTGTAATTTACATTTTCAGACAACCATTAATACTAAATTAGTCACACATTTAAAAATAAGCCGTGGCACTTCGCGCTAAAATTGAATCACATTGACCTATAAAAAAATAAAATAAAATTTTGCTGATTATTTATCTTCCTTTAACTAACTGGGGCGCACAATTTTTGATCCTCTTACAAATTAAAACAATTTATAAAATAACGTATATTAATTATGTCGGATATATTGGCCACCTTAGACTTAAACCTGTTATGTTTTAGTTAACTGCATGAAAAGAAAATCCGTTTAAAAATCATACAAGTATTACAATAGCAAAATTACATAAGAAGCCAAAAACTAGCGTCAGGCTAAAATTATCATCAGGTTAATCATCATGTACAAGTATTGGAAATTTCTGTACATATCCAAAGTTGATACAGTTTTAATCCTTGTACTTATTCGTATATTAAATAGCCACTCTATGGCAAGGGGAGAGAACGGCCTAATTCTCTGTACAGAGAGTACTTACCCAGCAGCAAAAAGCATTCTCAGAACTACAAGGTGCCAGAACTGCTGAGTGCCTCCCATCAGGATGATGGAGACTCCGCACACCAACACACACAGGCCCACCATCGGGATCCTGTACTCAACAAAAAGTAGATATTAATTTTTATTTTTAATTTGGTTTATTACATTACATTCATTCCTGTTCAACAAAACGATTATTCCGTTATATATATATAAACAATACTTACACTACTTAATTATTACATTAATGAAACAACTCTCGATTTCAACTTACAACAGATGAGGCGGTCAAATACTCTGGCACGTCGTATAGTTTCACAATTTATTTATTTCTTAACGGTAAGCCCAATTTACAGAAAGTTACACTAACAAAAGTTTTTTTTTTAATTATCAAACATTGTTTTAATGTAATACGATCAACGGAATACGTAGTATGGAAAGTAAGTTATTTGTAAAATAAAAACTGACATGGTTGATGGAAATGTTTTTGCTAACTATACTTTGTTAGTGGACGCTTTGAAAGTTAAATACCGAAGGTAAAAACGAATAACAAGGTAAAGGGTTTAACTAGGTTTAACAGAATCTGGCGTGAAGACGTTTTCTTGTTACCACAGAGACTACCGTAATCTTGGTAGCTTCATCTTAACCTACAGAAACAGATCTCAAATAAGATTTAACCAAGAAGTGAACTTGCTGTAAAAATTTAAAGTGTCACATATGTTTGTACTTAAAAGTCTTTCGATCCTTCTTTACTCGAAATACCTGTTAACAAGTGAACACGAACGAGGCTCGGGGAGGTAGGTCAGAAATAAACAGTAATCGGTACGAACATTTGATAATGCACCAACTAAATTGTTACTTAGATGGTTTGATAAAAATATTCACTGAGATAAGGTCCATTTTCACCCTTTGAGTTACGTAATGCTTGCCGTTTTCATTTATTTTGACATCCTCGTTTTTTCGGAACTTATTTTTAACGTTACGTATTTGGTGGGCCTAATAAACGAAAATAAGATAAATCAAAATCAGAATTTAAAAAACTAACAATCATGCAGTTGTTACACGTCTTGATGCAATTATTACTTTTGTATTGACTACGGTCATGGCACTTTTAATGAGGATTTGCAGAGAATTCACATTACTAAACTTTGTTATTGGATTAGTATATAGTGTAAATTTTTTAAATCTTACGTTTTACTTTCTTTAAGTATAAATGCAGCAAAATCCGCGCTAACATATAAGTGGTGAGCGTGATGTCGTGCTGCATGATCAAGAGAATTTTGTAGCCAAAAAACTTATCTACTTATAAGGCAGGCTCTCAAACATTACAAGGATCGCTCCGAGGATTACGATAGATCGTAAGATCTCGATAAGATCGCAGGCCTTGCAAGAGCGAGCCTTGAGGTTGGAAAAAGAGCCATTATGTGTTTATTGAGCTCCCTGATGGCAATAACCCATTCACTACAATAATGAACCAATCCTGTCGTTTTATGTCAATTTTAAAGTACGAATACATCTAGCGGAATTAACCTGCTCATCCAAAAAAGCCTGAGGATAAAGTTTTAACGTCGAAACATAAACATACGACATAAACAAACATAAAAAATACGTATTAGTAGTTTATAAGTATACATTGTTATTAGTGTGTAGTTAAATACTCAAATGTAACTAATTCTTGATCAGTGCTGTATTTTGTATTTGTTGTAAAAATGTGTTCTCAAGAAATAAAATCATTCTTCTTCTTCTTCTACATATCCTGCATAGTAGTAGATTATCAAACATACTAGATTTTAGTTTTGTATTTGGTTGTCGTGTAATATATATTTAACATATAACACTCTGTATGTAGTTATTATATAATTAGTTGATTTATCTTTTTATTATTGCTTGTATTCATATTAGTAAATTCTAGTTTTTAAATAGGTTAATTTTAGGCAGTTTCTATATATTTCTAATATATTTTATTTTATTGATCTCATGTAGGTTTTTTAAGTAATTTTCA
Source organism: Homalodisca vitripennis (assembly GCF_021130785.1). Taxonomy (NCBI): domain Eukaryota; kingdom Metazoa; phylum Arthropoda; class Insecta; order Hemiptera; family Cicadellidae; genus Homalodisca; species Homalodisca vitripennis. The sequence goes on from NC_060215.1 coordinate 71,523,296, forward strand.
TCATATGAGTCATTCCGCAAAACGTCAAATTCACTTAAAACTAAACACAAGGCCTATATTTATTAATGTTAAGGTATGTATGTGTAGTGAAACTGGGCATTATTTAGATAAGGAATGGCTGGATCCTAGATTTAAGTGAACGACAGCAGTGATAACACATGCTGCTCGTAAATTTTAATGAAATCAGGCTTCATTAAATTAAAATTTTTAGTTCATTATGAATCAATTAGGACACAACGGCAATAAAGTATACTGTTTCAGTAGTAATAAATCAAATGTATTATTAATAATAATTTATCTTCCTCAAATGGTTCGGTCGGGCAGGTACGGCATCTCCCACTTATACGAAAGCCATTTTATAAGCAACAGTCATGACTAAATATGAATTTCCTTCACTGGTCAAGTCAAGGGCTAAAGGCAGAGTTGCCTCATCGGCACCGTTCGTGAGAAACTAGCAGTGGCCAGTGGTCTCATCGGAGTGCGGACCGCTGCGCCTCGCCTCGCCGACCTTCGTGCAATCGCCGCTCATGCATCTAAGCTCACAAATACCGGCTAAAATTACCAATCATTCAAACAGCCAGATCTTGCAAGAGATAACACTAAAGATAACCTTCCTCCTTGACAGAGTTTCCGTTCACGTTGTGGATGTGGCCCTTGAACATGCCACCTTCAATTAGTCACAGCAGCCTATTGAAGCTACTCCATCTTATTAGTCTTATTAGACTATAGATCCATATATCTTTTAGTCATCATAAATAAGCGCCATTTGGCGAATGCTCACAAATTAATGTAAATGAATACTTTCTATTTTAGCACTAACCATTATCTCCTAAATGGTTAACTCGTTTAACGTTTAACTCCTAAACCTTAACCTAAACGTTAAACTCCTGATGGTAACTCGTACTACATTGTTAGTATCAAAATTAGTATTAATAAAAACATAAGTGGTATAAGTTAAATAGCTATACCCTGCTCTGATGTTATCTGATATAGCGTAAAAGAAAAAGTGTAAGAAAGAAATCATAAAAGTTGAAAAACTGTAAAGGTCGAGTTCTAGTATCATATAACGCGGGTTTAGATCCTGTGACTGTTCCACTTGTTATCAATAGCGTTCCCCTTGTACTGTATCGACTCTTCCCTTACCCTCCAGTATACTACGGGATATTCTCGCACAGGCCTAGGGATAAATAGGATAAGGGTTAATTAAGTAGCTTTCTTAGAAGAAATAATCCTACTTCATCTGGCTTTTTTATTTGCGTAGTAAGGATTACACTTAATGTTCTATATTCTACTACCGAAATTTATAAATATATATACATGTGTACTGTTCATACAAAATAGATTCAAAACAATTAATTATTTTACCACTGTTAGATTTAATAGATATACCACGAGGAAACCTGTTTTTACAACTGTGGGGATACATACTGTCAAGTTGTGTTATGTGACATGAAAATGAAATAGTAAATATGTGTGCATAATGTCCACATTTTGATTACTGTGAGTCCTATCTAATTAGTAATGACAATCGCCTGTGTTATCTGTCAGTTATCTGTGTTGTGTTGTCTGTATGTTGATCTTTGTGGTTTCCGCCAATTCTCTGCATTTTCAATATAACTCCCTCTCGTAATCTTTTAAAACCAGGAGTGGGGCGCTGTAGGCAGATGTAAAGTGAATACGGAGCAGCATGTTGTGGCAGAAAAGGCAATGGGATAGTGGGTATGTCGGTATTTCATTTATATTTTTACACTGTACTCTCGTAGTTAAATACAACCATTTTATGAGTTGATCTTGAGGAGACATATTTATCTAAATCAAAGATTGTTGATCTCAAATATATGAAATTTTGAGAACAAATTAATGTGAGGAATTAATTAAAATTTATGAATGGTAACAAAATGACTACTATACCTATTTATGCCTAATAATTCATATTGCCTAAAACTGTGTACATTTTAAACATGTTTTATTCCTATTTAGTGATAGCACACAAAATTGTAAGAGTTCGATAAAAGAATTGATTTGGGAGAAAAAAACAAAGAAGGTACAGTTTAAAACCAAATATGAGCAATGGTATTTGTATAACAAGGAACGGACGTCTGTCGGGAAATTCAGAAGAGAACGCGACTTGGAGAGGAGAGGTTGCTAACCTCCCTCCCATAGTACGTTTACAGTAGTGGCAGAAAAGCCAAGGTTGACTAACAGGAATGTCAGGACACTAGATTTACCCACACCAATTACTGTGGGAAATGCCACTTTAATGACCCTTCGTGACTTATTCCACTTTGTTTTGGTTCTGTACACAACTTCTCAACTCTAGTTAAATAAATACACCGTACTTTCCGTGCTTTCATTTTTACACATCTATTGTCCTAGTCTCGAATGTTTTGATCAATATTGAATTTATAGGAAGGTACCAGAACACTAGGATGCTAACCAATATGTGATATAATATCTCAAGAGAATATTTATTAACAGTTTTATTTGTTTATAACCGTTTTAACTAACTAAAACAAAAGTCATATAAGATTATACTATAAATATCTTTTTCTTCAATGTTTGGTTGCCAATGGCCAATTGGAAAAGATAAAATGTAACAAAATTAGAACACTACTTAGAGGATTGGAATTTATCATATTATTCATTCATCTTTCTTATCTATCTCTTATTATTCAATCCATCCTTATTGTATATGCTTACCTCATGCCTTAAGGGTTTTTGAAACCTGAAGAAAATAATAGATTATCGTTGGTATTACGTCATTAACTTCTTGGAATTCTATGCCTTAATTAGAACTAGTTAATACGTAAGGTCCTAATACCTCCATAACATCAAATAGTACCTGTTGCGAACGTAAAACATATACAATGTCAAACATTAGAGTTTTAGAAGTATTAGTATTAAGTACAGAGATTCCGTTCTCTGTTTATGTCAGTGGTCAGATAACGTTAGTTTACCGTGAGTTTCAAATGAACAAATTAATTTTGAATAAATAAATTGCGGAGCTGCTAAGGGACTGAAAAGATCATGAAAAGCAATGTGGGCTTCTAAAGTATTAGTCTTTTTATATTATGTAAGACTATAATTATGTTGATTGCTTAAATACCTTTTTTAATTGATTCCGAGAGAAAAAATTGAAGTATGACATCCAATAATAAGTTTTAAGCGTCAGAAAACCACAACAAAATAAGCTAAAATTTAATTAATTTTGTTGTTTTGCAGATTATAAATCGGTAATTTCTACTGGACCATAGTGTTACATGAGTATGGTTTGATGATAAACTTGGTTTTGTTCCCCCCCCCCCCCCAACAAGGAAACCTAAACTAAGTAGTATATTCTGAGAATATTTATGGTTTTGAGGCTCTGGCAATCATACTTGGATATATTTGTAAGTGCTGAAATTTTCATAGGCCTTAGTACATATATTGAAAAATGTTTTTACATCTAAATTTGTTAAAAAACAATGTATATTTTGAACTCTGGTGACCCCAATTTTTGAATAGAAAAAAATCTAATAAAATGTTAGCTACAAAAAGAAAATACTTATATCTATGTAATTTATGTCAGTGTTTATTCTCATATAATTATATTGTTTATAAAAACTTCTGTATGTTTCAAAGGTCCTGCTAGGACTGTTAAATTTACTGTAGAAATTTATTAGTAGATCATAGTAATCTGGAGTATATTGAAGACGGTACAAACACTTGGCCCTGAATGTGGGAATGAGTTTGCAAGATGACAATGGCAATTTAAATACCTTTTTTAATTGATTCCGAGAGGAAAAATTAAAATATTTTCAAAATTTCTACTTACAAAATTGAAATTAGTGAAACTCACTACCTATCACTCAGGGTCTGTTCGTACCATGTCTCGAGCATGAACTATGTACTTGAAATTTAGCATGAAGCTATACTTTTATGTAGGCTACATCAAGTTCAGCGATGGTACATGTCACTAGATAGGATTTAACTAAGCGATGGCACAAAATGTTTACATTGATGTTATGAGTAACCATGAAGACAACGAAAAATGGGCGGAAGAAGTAAATTTGAAAACAAACCCAGTACAATCACATGGCATTATAGCAGACATAATAGCATAAACAAGTGTTCAAGAAATATTTTTTCATGAATTGATAAGCAGCTGTAGAGCCTACTGTACATGCAATTGTTTTGTGTTGGCTAATAAAGTCATGCAGTGTGAGAATCGTGAGAGACAATCTATGTAGTTAGATAACACCTATAATACTAAATTATATTGTTATTGTTGTCAAGTAAATGGTGATTTAGTATTCTGTACTTTGTATGTATTTGTATTGTTTTTGAACAACTAATTCTCGATTCCTTGCAATAATTAAAATAATTAAATAACTTTCCACAGTCACAATTACGTAGTGTTTGAAAGATTGAGTGCCATAGTTGTACTGAAGGTTTGCAACAGACCTTTATTTATCGGATGGTTTGAAAGAATAAATTTTAATACGAAAGTGAGTGACTTAGTTAGGGCAAAATAACTGTAAAGTGGATATTACCAATGCATTCTCATGTTTGTCTGTGTGTGTAGGTCGGGATAGTATCATTGCACCCCTCTAGAACAACACCCCCTGATACCTCTGACGTCATTTCTCTGACGTCATTTTGCCTGGATATGTACAAGGACTGGAGCTACACCCCCTTGAGGAGTAAAGGTTCAATCCTGTAATGTACACGGCCTGAATACCCCCTCGCAGGGGTGTAGTGCTAGAGCCTGGTCTTGTCCAACGACTGGAACTACATATCATGGGGTGTAGTTCCCGTGTTGTGCATGTACACGGCTTAAATAACGCCTCCCGGGGGCGTAGAACTACATTGGCATAACTCCCGGGGAGCATTTACCAATTTAAAAAGGCATTACAATGTCATTACACATCCTGGCGTTACAACCCCTCGGGCGCATTGCAGTATACAGTTGTATACTAAAACTTTTTCCCATGATGACCTAATAAATAATGTTGAAGCAACACTAACTTTCAACACCGTCCTGTCCTTGGTAAAACTCGGTTTTTACTAATATAAAACTGCAAAAACTAGGCTTCACGACTGTAAAATGCAGAACTGGTTTAACGATGTAAAAACAATTTAATACCTAGTGGAACCGCTCGAGGTTGTCACCTAATTCAGTAATTACTTACTTTAAATTTTTAAAAAATCTGTAAAAGATAACTCTGTCTAAAAATTACACCATTTCATCAGAAACAGTTTAACAAATTTCCAGCTTTAAACGAAAATATTGTTAATTGTGACGAAGAAATAAGCTACATTTACGACGTTTGGATTAGAAATCTAAAATTTTCAGATTTTTTGTAATTAATTAATGTACCTAAAAATAAGTATAAGATTATTCAGGAATAAGTAGTGTTGTTACTAATAAATCACTGAGAAGAGAAGGAAGGAAATTTACCTGCGATACTTATCGGCTGCGATGCCCAGGAACACGCCGACGACAGTGTAAACGGCGATGAAGCTAGGACCGGCAAGAATCTGGTAGTCTATACCCAATCCATTCCTGTTCCATTCACAGAATCTCTCTCCATCGTCTAGCGCCAATGCTGCACAACTGTGGCAATTCGAAAGCATGTTATACTATTAGTACAAAGTATACACGTATTATATATATATATATATATATATATATATATATATATATATATATATATTTATAAATCATATATCCATTCTCCTGACATGGAAAAGCACAAATTCAATAGGGAGAGCTTAATAGAAATTCTATTTTAAAGAATTAAATATTTGTTGTTGTATTAATATACATATTGAATACACCTTATCAGTTTCCATATTTCTGTGAAGCTTTATTAGTCAATTTACAACACTGGAAATTACCATATGATATAGGATTTCTTACATTTGCCATAGTTATGTTACAATTAGTAACTTATTTGTGACTTACAAAAAAAAAAAAAAAAGAAAAATTATAATCCTAACATACTTTAAAATCATCCATCGCCAATAACAAACTATAAACAAAGGACCTTATAATAGTTGACATTATCGTAAGCTAAGCCGCACATATTTTATAAATTTATACAAGAAGAATTAAATTACAATAATTTAACTTTGATAACTTAATGACAAGTTTCTGTTTTTATTATCTTTACAATATGAACACTAAATTTACATTTTCTTATATAATTGCTTTTTTTCAGAATGAGGTGCATCTTAGTCTGTAATAGTTACAATGACTTCTAGCAGGCTTCCGCTTTTAGGAAATGAAGATTAATTTACGGAGAAAAAATTGTCGATAAGCAACGTGTCACATTCTACTAACATAAATCATTAAAATATGTATATTATTTGGAAGTGCCCACATTTTTAAACATCCGTTATATCAATCTGTAGAAATTTATTTTTATCTAACTAAGAATTTTGAAAATTGTTTTACTATTTTAAATTGTGGTATAACTATTTAAATACACATCCGTTTTTTTAGATTTTTAACAGCATTCCCCATTTATACATAAATGAGAAGCATAAACTTAAATAACAAATCTAGATAACACGAATAAATTTTTAACCACAAGCTTACACTTAAACAATACATCACAATCAACAACAACAATAAATCACCACAACAACAACCACAATAATCAACAACAATAATTCCGGCCGTCAGACAAAGAAGAGTATGAAAATATTTCATTACCAATTACCTATTTATTAATTAACCAAAACTAATTATATCACAATCATTTGCACATATTTATATATCGTAACAGCAATGTGAAACAGTAAGTGAAAATAATAATGTTAACAGAAAGTATTGTTTATAGCAATCATATGAAATAAAAATAACCTACACGATTTAGAAGAACCTAATGGTTTTCTAATGTCTTTATAATAAACGTGTCATAATTTGCGTTTTATTGCATTTTACAAGATGCAAGTGAAATATTCATTCGGGCCGAACCTAGTATGAAAATACTGAATAACGTAGTATATATTATATTTCCAATTTAATATTAAAATGTTATTTTCTTGTGTCATTTTCTTACATTGTTATCGTAAGTTCATTGATTATTATTTTTATTCACTTGTTTGTTTTACAGTGTTTATTTAAAGTAATACTTGTATTACTTTCATTAGCAATACAAGCCTTGTTACACGTTGCACTTACAAGGTTCGCAGCAAATAGTTTACAACGCGTGTAACCTCACTAGTGTAAAACTATCTTGATAAACTATCACAGTTCCTCATCGCATGTTGCAAGTTTTGTCACAATGGCTTGCAATGTTATAAAAGCACTATGTGTTAATAAAATAAGCAAGACAAAATAATTAATGTGGACTGTGGAGGAGGTAGTTAATTAGCGATAAAACATTGAATAGAGACGTGGGCGAGCTGCTAATTAGGCGATACCGACCTTGAGCCTGGTTACCTCATTCTCGATCTCTGTCGAATCATGTTTTACTCCTTGCCCTTATTGATAGGCTATTGAATATTTATCTGCCACGGTGTAAAATGTTTATGTTGTAGCATTGTCTTATTTATATACATTGATATTGATCGATTAAATCCTAAGACCAGCTATTAAACCGTACCGTGTGACGTTCACTTCAGTAGTCTTATCTCATTCTAAATAACGTGCTGAATATTCTACTCTTTTATTGTAATCGCATCTGAATAATTTATAACACGAGGCAGAATAAGTTTACATCCCAACCGATTCATTGTTAGTATTTAGAAGTTACTCATTCAGCTGCTTTACTGATCTTGTGATCAAATATTTGAGACCGGGTACGGCTACCTTTAATACCTCTGACAATACAATGATGGGACTTTATCCTTTCACTTTTCTAAAAAATGCAAATTTAATTCATCTAAATTTATGTCACCTGGTGCAATCAGTTTCGAGTTTGTTTAATATGATTCAATGTAAATACATACAACTTTAAGTAAACTAACCTGAATACAAAATTAAGTACATTTCTTTTTGACCTTTTCTACTTATTTGAAACTACGTACATTAAAGTAGGCGATTCATCCATTTTTTAATCAGGCCTAAATAAAAAGCCTGAAGATAAATAGTGTCCAATTTTTACGGTACGTACATGAATTATTACTTCAGGGAATAACACGTTTTTCATTTGTACAAAAATAATTTAGTTTAGAAATAAATATTAAAAATCATGTCACTTTCTTAAATTATATTTTATTAAACATTTATCAAAATACGCTTTATAGTAGGTACAAAATAAAACACATATGACAATTTCAAGCTTTTTTGAACATAATCAGAGTGTTGTCCCGAAGTTTTATTACCACAAAATGAGAATATTTTGTGAGTTCCAAAATATTAACATAGGTCTGGAATAGTTAGCATTCTACTACCTTGTGTAATGTTTATCACTATATTTGTACTAATTAATTCTTTACGCTTTAGTATGATATTAACTATAACGTTCATTAGACACAAGCATGTTTGTAAAATTTGTAAAATCTTGCAACATTAACTCAGTACTGGAGTGAACCAATGTATTATGAAATTAAGAAGGAATTTATTTAATGTTTAGAGTATGTGGGACAATATAAGAAGCTGAACATTTAAATTCCTTTGCGGGCTGTATCTAAATGTGCTAAAATTACATTACATGTGCTAAAATTGTGGCCTATGGTCCCAGAACAATCTGCATATTTCTATAGAAAAGGAACATGTATTTAGTCTCATTTTTATGGGCACGCTAATTAAGTTATAGCGTTGACAAACAGAAACGAGAAAATAAATTACGATTTTAATAATAATTAAATTAATAATAATTATTACATAATTATTTTCTTGCTCAGAAAACTAGACATCATTTATCTTTACTTCCTCTAAATCTATGCAATTTGAGCGTCAAACGCCTACACAAAATATTGACAATTTTCTTTACAGCCAGTGAAAAAAATATTTTGCTTTATGACATTAAATTGTTGTATTATTTAAAACGACTGGTCTCTTTCAGTTTTCCGTACATTCTACAAGCAAAGGATGTATTTGAAAGAAAAACGAACTATTATATGCATCACTGGAGGATCTTGCTTGTGGGGTTATGCAGTTTGTGAGTACAACAAATATAGAAACTGTAATATTGAAACTAAAATATATATATAACATATCTCAAACATATGGAGGTATGACGCAAATATATGCCTTTACACTATCTCCTTATGGAATTTAAAAATAATTTGCTTTGGTTTAAACTCTAATTGAAAAAAAATTGTCCAGAGACATCAACGCTCGGTAAACCGAAGTTTCCAACTGCGACCAACAATAATAACTACAAGTTCTTGTATATAGTTATAATATACTCAGTTTTTCATCCTCTTATTGAAATATATGAGTAGTATATGTATAAACTATATAAATTCAAAATCATAACATTTTCTAATTATTAGTATTTTGTTAGAGAAAACGAATAGAGAAGAAAACACACACACACACACACACACACACACACACACACACACACACACACACACACACACACACATCTTTTATATATATATGGTATTGGTATTGGTAATCTATAAAGGGGTATATGAAAAAATTCTCTAACCAACCTCGTTTCATTTTGCGCAGATGTGCATAGGTCATTGAGGGTGAGATTGAAGTGAGGTTCGGTCTTGTTGAGCTGGCAGGTGATGTCTCCGTACGAGATATCAATGGCCGTTGCCTTGCTAGTTACCCCGATGAGGAAATGGCCCAGTTCGGCAGTGAGGTAGCCTAGAGTCAGAATCGCAAGCACGTACCACTTGTACAGCGCGCTCAGCTTCGCTAGTACTGGGATCATTGTCACTGGTTATCTGTAACACATCGATATTGATTAGGATCATGAATACGTAACAATTTTACAGCGCGCTCAGCTTTGCTCTTATCTTCAACGCATCATGAGTAGGATGACAAAAGCGTTGGGCTTGTATAACTCAGTGATTACATAGCACTAACATTTAAACATTTAAAACCACTAATAGTTAAATATATTATTTTATTAGAAGCCAGTGAGGAAGTCCATATAAATTATTTATTTCAGGTCAACTTTAAACGGATCCGTATTATCTGTACTCTAAATATCAGACGCTATCTCAGTAGATGGAAAAAAGTCTGCAACGGTTGTAAAATCGTTAGAGCTACGGTAAAGGAAATACCCCTTTCCAGGGGATAAGCGTTGCCCAACCCTTGTTTGCCGGCCGCCCGGGTTACCTGGAGAATCGTGAGGCGTTCACCTTGGAAATGTACACCTGACCTTGTGGCCTCGGTCTGTCCGCACCACCCGCTCGCCACGCCATTATCTCACTACTTTCTTTATAATGGACTCTTGTTACCAGTAACAACACAGGAAACCGCTCGGCTCACTCGTACTTTAACCTCGGCCCGTCTTTTACAGTCAAGGACCGACGTTGCGAAATATTTTATGGCATGTATGTACTCATACAAAGTACAATGGTGATTGGTAAGTAAGTAAAATTATGTTGAATACTAAAAATTACTATTCTAAATTATATTTAAAATTTATTACACATATGGTGTTACATGCCTTTTGTTACATTTAATAGGAATTCCATCCCACTTTCCAGTACTGCAGTATTCACTCACCCTAACGTACAACTACTAAAATTGTCATAAATTGTGTTAATAATTAACTTTTGTTGTACTCTCAAACAATATTTGTTGTAGAATTAGTCTGCTTTTGAGTAAAAATGTATAAAAACCTTAAGCTCGTTTAGATACATTATCTGTAATATTAGCGTTAGAAATCAAAGAATGTAGTAATATAAACAGTTCTCTGTAGGTATTTTCTATTATTTAACATTGTATTGGAAATTCAAGAGACTTTATTCCATTTAACTTGGAACTAGTTCGGGAGGTAAAAATACACTTATCTTATTACTGCAAAGAGACACTATAGTTTTCATAAACTACAGTAACAACTGTATCAATTAGCCTTACCTCCTGTCTAAAATCTTGATATTTCAGAATGATACAAGTTTGTTACAAATTGTTACTTTTACTCTGTACACTGAATAGCAACCAGAAGTATAGGCCTACCTTGTATGTACGATTGATTCGCTAATATTTCCAAACCTTTTAAAGTACTATTGCTTCGAATTAATTTGGGCCCATCTATTCGATAAAAAGGTAAAATCTGCATCGTTCGTGAAAACTAAAAGGCATGGAATAACTTAACTTCATTAATAGATACAAACTATTACTTAAGTCGATTTGCCTTTGATGATAAGCTGAGGAGAATTACATTTTACAAAGTGATTCAAGTTTTATACCTTATACTCTGAAAGTAACCTCACATTGGATTTGAACTACACCACCATCAACCAAGGACGTAGGCAGCAAGGGGGTCCAAGGGGTCCGGACCCCCCAAATTTATAATTCTTTCAATTACATTTTTAGTAAACGATTATTATTATTTAAATAATTCAGTATTACTGACATTTACTGCTGAAAGATCGTTCTTAACAAAAGAAACGGGTCATGGACTTTTTCAGGAACAAAATGGGACCTTACTCTCTGTTCACTATGAGAAAATATCAGTTATCTTGAACCCCCCTCCCTCTAAATTATTCCTGACTACGATCTGGCCGTCAACTATAACTGTTGTATACTTAACAATCAGTTTCGTATAGTTATATGTACATAAACCTCAACTGAACGGAATACCACAAAATTAAACTGCGTGAACTTTCAGCACGTTCAACAGATATATGAAGTCAAGCGTAGCGGAATTAATTTATCAAGATTTCACACTCGTAACTGGTTTGTACTAGTTGCGTGGTCTCGCAGGACAGGCACTGAGATCTAGGAGACGCCCATTCTTACACTTTACTAAAGCAAGTGACCGCTAGATTGAAAGGCTTGCATGTAGTAGTTGAGAAACTCACCTTTGCCTTGATATAAATATGTAATTAAAGATAAGTAAACAACTTGAAGTGGATTTTTATATTTATCTATATTTTAATTATTTATTGTAAATTCTGCAATATGAAAGTTTAAAGTTCAACACTTGGAGGTGCCATACGGTATAGTCTCTTGCAGTGATGTGGGACACGGTAGATGCAATACCCCGTGTAGATTTGGCTATTTGCAACACCATTAACATCATTAGGCACCTTCTATGAGGTATGTGACATTTATGACCATGTTTGAGGTTTTGCTCAAACATGAACCCCGAAAATAGACCAACATGTTGGAGATTACCTATCTTTGTCTTTTTATTGCAATGCGTTTTAATTTTAAGAAGTAGTAGAGATTTACCCTATTTTCCCTACAAAATCAATAAGAACACATTTTGTTTTAGATAAGATAACAGTTAAAGCATTTTCAATCCTTCTAATAAATGATAAGCAAAATAACATAATAGTATTTTTGTACTCAGTGTAAACCCTGTACTTTGCTCAAAATGTTTGCAGGATCTCGATTTCCAACTCCAACAATGTTCAAACGCTCTCCATTTTCTCGCTTTTGAACTCGTTTGGCGGTTTTTTACAACTAGGGCTAAACGGCGTTTTTAAACGGTGTTGGGTATGTTTCAATGTTTTATACAACATTTATACAACAGCTACTAAAATGATTGGCAGGGTTTTTATAAAGCCTGACTGAGCATTGAATCGCTTATTCACTTCACAAAAGTTATGAAGTATTTCCTGACAAGATAAATCTCAACCCTGAAACTTAGAAAGTGAATGGGCCACGGCCCTCATGTCAAACAATAACAATTTTCCAAGGCCAAAGATTTAATCTTCCGTGAAATTTAGATTAAATTACATTTTTGATATTTTTTTGATCACTAACATATTATCAGGAATGCACGAGAAAATATGCAAAAGTCGTTTCCAAAATACTAAACAGAATTCATTAAAGGTTTGCTCTTAAGAAAACATTACTATTGTATAAAAGAAGTATGTATGAACACAGTCTATTCCGATTATAAAATGCCATTCCTTAGTTTTGAAACGTAGAAAAGTTATCACGCACAATTAGTATAGCAGCTCTGTCATAAATAATAACCAACTCAAAATTTTTAATGGTGTAAAACTGTACGATTTTTTGAATACTTTATGCAAAATCTGCAATACTAAAATTCTTGTTTCTAATCAGCCTTTTCAGAATGGAAGTAGTTTTGTAGTAAAAATGTACCAATATATTTTTTATATTAAGACCAATAGTTTACTACCACTTTCATGAAAAAAATATGATACCGATTTTTACAGTCGTATTGTATGCATAATCGTGATCTTTGAACCGAACCGAAGTGATTTATAGAAGTGGTTGCGTTCAAATAAGTTGAGTTGACCCACCCTTGATCATTTCTTTTGTTTATTTTTTGTTTAGAGGAAAGCTCCATTTTACGTTTCAACATTGAATAAGGAATTCTATTTTTGGAAAGGGAGGAAATCATTCTGAAACCTATACAAACGAATACGGTTGTTTGTCATATGTTTAAGGCTGAATTAGGAACTTTACAGTGTAAATTATAACTGAAACATAGTTGCCATTTTAAAAGTTCATATTGTAGTTTGCTTCCCTATGTTATGTCTCTAAGTGACGCTAAAAGAACCTCAAATCCACGTTCCTAAGTGACACAGAGCTAACAACTTCCTCATTTAATCGGTTTTAGAACGAATTTTTCACGTACACGTCAAGTAGATTCCATTCGTACGCTTCTTTCGCGGTTCCACTGCTTCCCATTATTTTATAAGGAGTAGCAGAACTTCCCGTTTCACCATTTCCAAACATGTTTTACAGAGCTTTAGTCTATTACGATTCAATGCTTTGGGTCGTAGCACTTCCTCTAATATGATTCAAGAACCGTTTAGTTGGCAGTCGCTCTTCAGATGACCACAGTGCACCGTGTTATTTTCTATCCACTTTGCGTCTGAATTGTTTGAAAAAAGGGGAAAAATTGTTAAAACGGAATCGTATCAACATGTTTTTTTTGTCCTCGCGTGCTGTTTCGCATGTTATTTTGCCTACTCATTGTAAGATTTTTAAATTAGAGATAAATTTGATATTTTGACAGTACAGAAGAAAATTCAAATAAGACAGTACACTAGGATAAACACAATTATACTCCGTTTGCTTAAACCGGATATAAATTGATTAAATCGATTTTTCTGCTCTTGTTTAACCCTATGAGAGTGAATTTACGTTCGTGTTGAGTCATAATAAGATGAGTGAGGAAGGATAGTTTTGTACCTCCTTATAAGTTTATGTTAGGTACAAAACTGTAATGGTAATATACAAATATTTGATAAATTTAAATAGCAAGCAATAATATTTATCTATATATTTTTTGGGGAGTGCAATATAACACATCTTCCAAGAGCACGTATTAAGAGAGATTTTGTGTATTGACTCGTTTGGCACCTTGACAACCCCTTAGATGTGAATATGGTGTAAAATTGCTACTTTAATACAATTAAACAAGTGAGATAATAGCAAACACGTTGGTAATCAATTTTAAGCACGAGAATGTACACTTTATAAAGGGAACAAGAGTTGGGAGAGTATCGGACTGCTAGTGTCAGGTCCACGGAAGAATGGACAGTCAACCTTGTGGCCGGCGGCCTGAAGAAGCTAGACCGTGAACTATGCCAAATCGGTATTCAATTGATAAGGTCGTATTTACACTCTCAACAATCTTCTTGTTCAAATTCCATTATAGTCTGTGTTGTGTGTCTCGGAACTGACTGAAAAAAAAACAATGGAAACAAATATGACTTTAGAACCACAAGCTGATTTTACGCGTATTTAATTCTTTGCATTGTGTTTTTATTTCTCTGAGCCATCATGCATAGTGTTATTTGTTACACTGCCAAAACGCTTAGCCTATGGCACTTGTTCCATTCATAATATCTTCTTCAGCTTTCACTGACTCCTTCATTATAAACAGGTTTTAGTCAGGCTACCGTCCCGTCGCGTCGCTTCGTCAATTATTGGAATAGGCGGTGACTTTTATTGCATGTTTCAGTCATGTTAGCGGTTTGGCTATTCGATATATGAAAATATAATAAAAAAGCTAAATTTACTATACAAAACTGTAAATTTAAAAACTTAAAATTATTGTATAGTATGTATGTATGTACTGTATGCAATTTAAGTGTATTCTCTTCTAGCTGGGAAATAACAAATCTATAGAATATAATAATTTTCATAATAATTTAAAATGGCCCATTGTTATCTTTTGTCCGTATAAGTTGATTAAGGGAGTTTCCACGTGAACAGTAAAAGGTATTTTCTAAAATATACTAGTTTATAGGGTTGTGTACAAAATAATTCTAAAAGGAAGATAAGAAAACTGCAAGATAATTTGTTTAGTTAATTATTATGAAACTGTAGTTTTTAATTGACTTGTTCTTTAAACTTAAAAATGAGTGAACGTTATAGTTAATATTGTGTAATAAAATAAAACATTTCACTGTGAAAGATTTATTTACTTTAGAATCCAAAATATAAATTATGAAATTTACCTTTTCACTTACGACGCAAGCTCGTATACAATGATAAAATGTCAAAGTTGATCATATGGCTAATGGCTTTAATGGCTTTTTTTAACGCCGATTAAGATAATGAATGTGTTTAAATAACTGGCAATTAAATGTGTAGTTTTTATCTGGAAATGCCACAGAATTTAGCAAAAGTTATATAAAAATATTTTTTATTAACATTTGATATTTATTATCAAATTTCTCATTATATTTTCAAAATATTATCACCGTTCCTATAAATTTAATATACAGTTTTAGTTTTGTAAATAACTATTTTAGTTTGTAATTACCACTCTTATACTCATTTAATCTTAATGATAAGCGGATTGCCTTACGTTGGATGTCAGATTATCAGAGCAAAAAGAGGCCATCAAATAAGGACATTGTCGTTGCGTAACCGACACAATAGTCAACTCCCTGTCCTGCGGCATAGACTGGAGAGTGACCTCCTGATTGCAACCACTTCGTTCGTACCAACCTTTATTCCGAAAATTAGTTAGTTTTAAACAGCAGCAAATAATATATGTTTATTTCCAGCATGTTTTAAAGATAAAATTTCTTTTGTAACAGATATTAGAGTGTGTATTTGTTTGCTTTACCCTTTACATCAAGTTTCCTAAATACTACACATTTTATTATATGATCAATTTATGCTGTCTGATAAGTCTAATCATATGGCAGTGAGAGGTTATTTGTTATAGTCCCGTTCCAACCATTATATTGTAAGGCTTACGGGTGTCCTGCTCGTAATGTACGAATCAATTTCTTACGGAATCAATTATTGAGTGATGCATTACAGCAACCATTCAAATATCCTATAACTGGTAATAGTCTGTATTGAAATTGAAGAGCCATTGGGCCTGATTTAGATATAGAACATTGAAATTTTGCAAGTTACGTGCTCTAAAGCACGTTTTATCCGTGAAGACTGGTGACAATAGACGAATCTATTATATATCTCTCTCTCCAATTCTTGTTGGTAAGATTCGTACACAGGCCTGCGACGACGTACAGAATAGGGCTTACACGAGATCAACAACATTACTGTTGATAAGGCGCTTTGCCTTTTCCCACCAAAACACGATTTACTTTTTGTCGATTTCAATTCTAACACATTCTTAAAGCAATATTAACAGAGTCAGAAAGTGTTATTAAAATATACTATAAGCACTAAAATAAATATGCATACTTATCTGTTCTCTGCCCTAAAAATTGTGAGAATTATTACAAACCCATTATTAGTTTTGACTTACACTAGTGCTAAACTGTATTTTTGATTTATTATAGCAAAACGTTGAATGCAATTTTGTTTGTTTGATTATTTGTTTATTGATCGTTTGTTGATTTATTGTTTATAGAAAAACTTACATATACTGACGTATTAAAGCCATAACCAATCCCTTAATATTTAAGACTTGCAACTTTTAAAAGTTATGGAGGCCTAAATTTAGGATAGATTTATTTTCTCTAGTAAATATTTAAATATTTGAGGCCTCAATAAGAGCCTCAGATAACAGAAATGTCACATTTAATATATTTATGATTGATTGTCATACAAACCAAATTACAACACGAGTCTTTTTAGTGATTAAGGATTACATTGGATATGTTACTGTATTAATAGTATTATTAGTCCTATCGCTGAAAGTATTATATTGCGTAACTGTAGCTGACGACACTAAGAGTTCCAATCTTATTAGTTTACTCTTAGTAAAAAATTACTCCTATAGTTAAAATGACTTTATTTAGTTGCCAAGTATCTCAAAATCACACTTCTCAACAACTTCATATAAAATGAGAGTAGGTTGAAACAAGGATGATAACTTTTTGTTAATTGATACTTCGAAAATATAAATATTAATTTCTTATATTGTCTATACAAATTAACTGGTTAAACTGGCAGAAGAACTTAAAAACGTTTTAAACAAGCCTCAGTGGTGTAGCAATGCATTATTACAACCCGTGTATATTGTAGTAAATGCTTAATTAGTAAATAGAGGCATAAACAAACAGCATAAATATAGTGCATGTAATTGTTATTTATTTCAATTTGTTGCTTTTTATTGTCACTCGAAGGGTATCATAAAAAGCTATACAGTTCATAAAATACGGTTAAGAATTGTATTTAGGCATGATTTAAACCTAAATGTGGACATGGTTGGTAGTTAATAAATTAACTACAATAGGTTAGCATAACGTAACAGCCAATAGCAGAAATGTGTAACCTGTGAGTCATTTTCCGGAAATCCATAATATTTGAAAGTTATGGAAGAGCAGATAGTGAACCATACCTATTCTGGGATGGGACAATCCAATTTTCGTCTACGTAATTAGAGTTACTAATAGACACCGAATAGAGACCATTGACGAAACTCAATAAAGTAAGAGAGATAATCTCTTTAAATGTTAAAATAAATTGAAATCTTAATACTAAACTATATAAAATTATTAATATACATTCATAACGTCTAAATGAACAGCAATCCACTATCGTTATTCTTCGGAACATTGATATAACAATATCTAGTTTACCGTAATCTCAATTTGTTACGTTTGTTTGAATATACTTAGCTGAATTAATTTGTAAAACACCAAATCAAATTTATTCCTTCATTAGCGTTACATGATAACACAAAACAGGAAAAAAATAAGAGCAGATATTTAAAATAAGACAGGAAAACTTAACACAATAACAGTCACATAAAAAAAACTTCATGATACAAATAACATATTTAAAATTTGAATATTAATTACTCCGTAATAGGGTAAACGTACAAAAACACATCTTGTATGTTTTCGATAAATACAATACAGTAATTGATAATGACAAAAAGGTTAATAAATACGGAGAGTTAACTGTAACATGATGTACAACATATTATGATTGTTTTATTAATAATGTTTATGAAGTTCAATTAAAATGTACATTTTACGAGTATACTAAACATATATAGTTACTCACTAAAGGGATAACTTGTTTCAGCTTTATAGTTGCTTTAAGATGAATCAGAGCGTTGTGACACGCATCTTTACTGTTTATTTTAATACAGATTGTTAATATGAGTTAAGTTAGTTATTAATGCGAGGAAGAGATCAGATTTTGATCATTGAACGATGGCAAAAGTCCGGGAAACTCTGTTTCCTTCACAATCCACCCATCGTCAAAAACAAACTACAAACAAAGAATCTAATTTCGTACGACGGAAGAACGGTTGTTGTGTTTGTTTGTGAAGTATAGAAGTGGTGCAACTCTTCCAACGAAAACAGCAGCACTCCTCCAGGCAATCTCATGGAGGCTCCATCGTCCCTGCCGTGTTAGTAACAAATACTGTGAATAACATCTAAAACGCGAAACACAGTAGTGAAACGTTGGAAGAATATATAAACACTGCATTGCTTCAATGGGAACGCACAGAATACAAAATGAACGTGACGTAGTCAAATCTACTCGTCTCCTAATTATTCAATATCAGCTACCACAAACGCTCCAAATAATAATACGAAATAATTTAACAAAATTAGATAATTTGTTTGAACTAGAAAATCTATTTTGATAACGTTTGAGCAAATCCAATAATAATGATATTATAATTCGTAGGAACCCTTTCTTAAATCTGCGTGCAGTAGATATATGAGAAAATACCTCCTTTATGGACCATCATGAAATAATGATCATATATCTATACTGTTTTTATAAACCTACCTGCAGAAAATTAATTGCCTCATATAAATTGACATTGCAGGTGACTGGATTTTCGGACAATTGCCATCGTTGGGAAATGTTTTAATAGATATTCATTGTAAAAAAAACCTTAAATTAAAATTAGCAATGTTCAAATCTGAAAGGTGTTTATTGATATAAATTTAATTTGTTTATAATCGATCATTTAATTATACTGTAAAATTTCCTGCGATCATTATTCCGAATTCGGTTATTTACAAATCGGTAGCAAACGTTATTACGATATTAAGCCTTTTGTAATCTTAGAGGAATATTATGGCAGTATATATATATATATATCTTTTCTCAAATTTCAACAATAATTTTGTTACCGAAAGATTACTATGTTACGATGTTATTACAACGTATAAATAACATTGTCCTATATTATAATATTTTTAATTATCATTTAAATATGTTTCTTGTACCTTTCTTGGAAAATGGTCATTGTAACAATAGCGAGCAATGTAATTTAGAATAATATTCTTGAAAGCTTCAAGAGTACGTAGAGAGTAAAGTAATACCATTGCAGCTGTTGCACCAATTACGTGAAGTTGATAGCTGAAGTTTTAAGGCATTAAGTAGGTCCCTTTGACCCTTTTAATGCATACTATTTTCGGGTGAGATGTGTGAAGAAAACCATTAGTAATAGGTACACAGTGCCAGGGAGATCAAGGTATTTCTCAGTCCTTTAAACATAAGTTTAGTAAAAAATATCATGTCTTTTGTTATTTTTCATCATAACTAAGTATTTGAAATCTACTTCTTTGTTATAAAATGATATTTATTAAAAAAAGTCATAGTATTTTACCTGATACTGACAACATATCAGACAAAGGTTAGTGGCAGTGAAATTATATTTGATTTAGTATGAAATGAAATGAAAAATGTCTTTATAAAAGAGGCGGAGGTAGGGCTACCAAGCCCTCTCTACTACTCAACCTCAAAATATATGTTTGAGGTATTATAATAAATATTGGTTGGCAATTAATTGCGAAATTATGAGATCGGTAAAAGCCAAAAATGTTTTTGATGTTGATGAAATATTATTTTCTTTTTCAATTTCGCCAATTCCCAGCAAATATAAATTTGTGCAGGTATCGTTCAAACTTAAGAATTAAGAAAAAAATTTAGAAAATTAAAGTTAAGAAAACAATATGTAAGCAGTAAGACACAGGAATATTATGTAGGCATACCTGAGACCCCCTACTCGGCTGACGGCGCACCACCAACTGGAGGCGACTCTCCTCCAGCAACCGCGACGCAGACGGCAACAATGGTCCCCCCTCCCTCCCACTCTACCCTCAGGTACGGGCATTTCGGACATGTACATGTATGCTACTAGATCGCGGACCTTGCCACCTATAACCTCAATGTTGGGTACCCTGATAAGGCCGCATTCGCACCGCATCGTGCCGCTTGCCGCACGCCGCCACATTGCCGCAACTTGATGTCTACCACACACACCTGTATACACTCCGTGCTGGAAGTGCTATTTACTGTATAATGGAAATTATTGTTATGGCAAATTGACCATGGATTGGAAATGAGGCGCAAAAAATGAATTGTTTAGACCGAAAATAGTAATTACGCCACATAGATAGATACTTTGGGTGCGCCTTAATGTGACCAAAACCACATAACTCTATCATAGCCGTAATGTACATAATTACTTACGTAGAAACAGAAAAATTCAAAATCTTACTGAAATAGCTAGTTTCTATTACGAAGAGCTGAGATCATCATCTCAAAAAATCAGATCTAGCACTAAATTAATATGCACGACGAAAATAAGATTTAGCTAATGGTATATATATATATATATATATATATATATATATATATATATATATATATATCTAATATATATACAACCGCATGTGTAACTGACTGACTGACTGACTCACTCACTCACTCACGTATACTAATTCTAACCTACTTCCAGATGAGTTAGAGACTTGAAATTTGGTACACAGATAGCTTTCCACGTGTAACCACCAGGAAAATCCCGAAAAGTGAGAATTTTTCATTTTCAACCCCTCAAAAAAATTCCCAAAAAATCGCGCATTCTTCACCCCTGCAGGCATTTTTTGTAAGCCCGATAGCGGGCGAACCGTTGGAGCTAGCTCGGATCTGACGGAAAATTCATGGTCAGGAATGAAGTGAACTACAAAAAAGGTCTAATGACTTTTTGCTCTATCTTCCATGGTTAAGCGACAAAACGCTCGAACATTTGAAATTCCAGAGATTTTTTCGATAAAAATAATGTTTCAAGCCCGATAGCGGCCGAACCGTTGGTCGTAGCTCAAATCTGATTGACCCATCAAATTAGCAAATTGCGCGATCTACAGAAAAGGTCCAGTAATCTTTTGCCCTATCTCGATTGGTTTGGCCGAAAAACGTGATTATGTACAATTTTGTTGTAACTTTTACGCGAAACTTTTGTTTTTGGGGTCGATAGCGGCGAAACCATTGGTCGGAGGTCAAAATAAGACTAACGTTTTATTTAGGAAATAAGATGACCTACAAAAAAGGTCCAGTGACTTTTTACTATATTTCCCTTAGTTTGACCGCAAAACGCGATTAAGTGAAAATATTGGACATTTTCGCCTAAAAATTTACATTCCGGGCTTGATAGCGGCTAAAACGGTTGGTCGTAACTCAAAACAAATTTTAAACGGGATTTAGGAAATCACGTGATCTACAGAAAAGGTTCAGTGACTTCGGGAGTTGACTGAGCGTTAGCTAAGCGTCAATAGTAGATAGGGACAGAGGAATATTTATTATGTTCACAGACACAATACCCTCTAAAAAAGGCCCAAGTGTGTCATTAACCCCCGGTAATATTAACCCCCCCCCCCCGGGGATTTCCTGGTATGACCTGATAACCTCCTGTACATTCAACCCCCTGATGTGTTAACCCCCCTGGTAACATTAAACCCCCCCAGGGAATTTCCTGCCATGACCTCATGTCCGAATTTTACCAGTCACCAAATCTCTTAACCCCCCCCCTGGGAAGATCCTGGTATGACCAGATAACCCCCTGGAGACTTATCCCCCGGTAACGTTAACCCCCCCTGGGAATTTGTTCATATGACCAGACAATATCCTGACGAAATTAAACCCCCTCTTGTCTTAACCTCCTTAACATTAATCACCCACCCAGGGAATTTCTCGCCTTGACTAGATAGTCTCCTGGTGATATTAAACCCCCTGTTCGACTTAAAATACTGCCTTGAGGTCGGTTTTTATTATGTTTATACTAAACAATTCAAGATAGCTGACCCGTGCAGACTTTTCTCCCGAGCTCATTTCTGGCTAAACCATAGGTCGTAGATCAGATCTGAGGGCACAATCGAAAGGCAAAATTAAATTTCCAACAAGAAAGGTCCAGTCACTTTTTGTCGTATCTCTAACGGTTTAACCGCAAAATGCCCTCAAAGTCAAAAGTTTTTACGAATCCGGAAAAAAATCTATGAAAAAGGTCAATTTTTAAATCCCTTGTCATTTACTTAATGTCCGGACTTAACCAGTCACCGAATTCCGCTTATCCCCGAATTTGCAAGCGTTTACTTTGGGGGCCTGGGGGCGTAGCCCCCAGCGAGCCGAAGGCGAGTATCTAATATATATACAGCCGCATGTGTAACTGACTGACTGACTCACTGATAGGGTATACAAATTCTAACCCACTTCTAGAAGTGCTGGAAACACCAAATTTTGCACACACGTAGCTGGAATCTTCAAACCACCAGGAAAAGTCTGAAAACCGGAAATTTTTACTTTTGAACCCCTCAAAAAAATTCGCGAACATACCCCTTTTTTGCCCTTGCAGGGTTTCCTTTGGAGCCCGATAGCGGGCGAACCGTTGGAGCTAGCTTCGATCTGACGAAAAATTCATGGTCAGGAATGAAGTGAACTACAAAAAAGGTCCAGTGACTTTTTGCTATATCTCCATCGGTTTGGCCGCAAAAACGCGATTACATTAAAATATTTTGAAATTTTCGTTTAAAAATTTACCTTTCGGGCTCGATAGCGGCTAAACGGTTGGTCGTAGCTCAAAACAAATTTTCAATGGGATTTAGAAAATCGCGTGATCTACAAAAAAGGTTCAGTAACATTTTGCCCTATCATCAACGGTTTGGCCGCATAACGCGTTTTAAAGTATAGATTTTTTACGTTTTACGTGAGATATTGTTTTCTGGGCTCTGTGTTAGCGGAATATTTGAAGTTACGGTAGAATAAAAATAGGGTTTTAATACGAAACAATATGGTCTACAAAAAAGGTCCAGTGACATTTTACTCTATCTTCCATGGTTTAGCCGTTAAAACGTGATTATGTTGAAAATTTCACTCAAAAAACTTACCTTCTGGGCTCGATATTGGCCGAACCGTTAGCCCTACCTTAAATGTAAAATTTTTTCTAACTAGCTATTGATAGGATCTAAAAAAAAGGTTTAGCATCTTTCTATCGTTTATCTTTCCGTAAGCCTGATAAATGCTCTAAATGACAAATTCTTCGTCGTTACTTTTAGGTGTTTTAAATTTTGCAACTATAATTAGTGCGCTTCATGCTGGTTCCAGCTTGACCTTGTATTACTACGTTAACGAGTGACTAAAACCCCCCTCCACGTCGGGAGTTGGCTGGACGTTAGTGAAGCTTCCATAGTAGATAGGGACAGAGTGTTTTTTTATTATGTTCACAGACACAACACCCTCTAAAATAGGCCCACGTGTATCATTAACCCCTTGTAACATTAACCCCCCCCCGGGAATTTGTCCATATGACCAGAAAATATCCTGACTAAATTAAACCCCCTGATGTCTTAACCCCTTTAAAATTAATCACCCCCCCCCCCGGGAATTTCTCGCCTTGACTAGATAGATAGTCTCCTGGTGATATTAAACCCCCTGTTTCCACTTAAAATACTGCCTTAAGGTCGGTTTTTATTATGTTTATACTAAACAATTCAAGATAGCTGATCCGTGCAGACTTTTCTCCCGAGCTAATTCCTGGCTAAACCATAGGTCGTAGATCAAATCTGAGGGCACAATCGAAAGACAAAATTAAATTTCCGACAAGAAAGGTCCAGTTACTTTTTCTCGTATCTCTAACGGTTAACCCGTAAAACGCCATTAAAGTCAAAACTTTGATTAAAACTGAAAAATTCAATAAAATAGGTCCAATTTAATTCCGAATTCCGCTTATCCCCGAATTTGGCCAACACCCGAAAGGGGGCCTGGGGTGTGTCATTAACCCCCAGTAACATTAACCCCCTCCCCGGGGATTTCCTGGTATGACCTGATAACCTCCTGAGTAAATTAAACCCCCTGATGTGTTAACCCCCCCCGGTAACATTAAAACCCCCCTCAGGAATAACTAATCACCAAATCTCTTAACCCCCCTTGGGAAGTTCCTGGTATGACCAGATACCCCCTGATGTCTTAACCCTTAGTAACATTAAACCTCCCCCCAGGGAATTTCCTGGCATGACCTCATGTCCGAATTTTTACTAATCACCAAAATCCCTCTTATCCCAGAATTTAAGGCACTTACTTTGGGGGCCTGGGGGCGTAGCCCCCAGCGAGCCGAAGGCGAGTCCTATATATATACAACCGCATGTGTAACTGACTGACTGACTCACGTATACTAATTCTAACCTACTTCCAGATGAGTTAGAGACTTGAAATTTGGTACACAGATAGCTTTCCACGTGTAACCACCAGGAAAATCCCGAAAAGTGAGAATTTTTCATTTTCAACCCCTCAAAAAAATTCCCAAAAAATCGCGCATTCTTCACCCCTGCAGGCATTTTTTGTAAGCCCGATAGCGGGCGAACCGTTGGAGCTAGCTCGGATCTGACGGAAAATTCATGGTCAGGAATGAAGTGAACTACAAAAAAGGTCTAATGACTTTTTGCTCTATCTTCCATGGTTAAGCGACAAAACGCTCGAACATTTGAAATTCCAGAGATTTTTTCGATAAAAATAATGTTTCAAGCCCGATAGCGGCCGAACCGTTGGTCGTAGCTCAAATCTGATTGACCCATCAAATTAGCAAATTGCGCGATCTACAGAAAAGGTCCAGTAATCTTTTGCCCTATCTCGATTGGTTTTGGCCGAAAAACGTGATTATGTACAATTTTGTTGTAACTTTTACGCGAAACTTTTGTTTTTGGGGTCGATAGCGGCGAAACCATTGGTCGGAGGGTCAAAATAAGACTAACGTTTTATTTAGGAAATAAGATGACCTACAAAAAAGGTCCAGTGACTTTTTACTATATTTCCCTTAGTTTGACCGCAAAACGCGATTAAGTGAAAAAAAAATATTGGACATTTTCGCCTAAAAAATTTACATTCCGGGCTTGATAGCGGCTAAAACGGTTGGTCGTAACTCAAAACAAATTTTAAAACGGGATTTAGGAAATCACGTGATCTACAGAAAAGGTTCAGTGACTTCGGGAGTTGGCTGAGCGTTAGCTAAGCGTCAATAGTAGATAGGGACAGAGGAATATTTATTATGTTCACAGACACAATACCCTCTAAAAAAGGCCCAAGTGTGTCATTAACCCCCGGTAATATTAACCCCCCCCCCGGGGATTTCCTGGTATGACCTGATAACCTCCTGTACATTCAACCCCCTGATGTGTTAACCCCCTGGTAACATTAAACCCCCCCAGGGAATTTCCTGCCATGACCTCATGTCCGAATTTTACCAGTCACCAAATCTCTTAACCCCCCCCCCCTGGGAAGATCCCTGGTATGACCAGATAACCCCCTGGAGACTTATCCCCCGGTAACGTTAACCCCCCCTGGGAATTTGTTCATATGACCAGACAATATCCTGACGAAATTAAAACCCCCTCTTGTCTTAACCTCCTTAACATTAATCACCCACCCAGGGAATTTCTCGCCTTGACTAGATAGTCTCCTGGTGATATTAAAACCCCCTGTTCGACTTAAAATACTGCCTTGAGGTCGGTTTTTTATTATGTTTATACTAAACAATTCAAGATAGCTGACCCGTGCAGACTTTTCTCCCGAGCTCATTTCTGGCTAAACCATAGGTCGTAGATCAGATCTGAGGGCACAATCGAAAGACAAAATTAAATTTCCAACAAGAAAGGTCCAGTCACTTTTTGTCGTATCTCTAACGGTTTAACCGCAAAATGCCCTCAAAGTCAAAAGTTTTTACGAATCCGGAAAAAAATCTATGAAAAAGGTCAATTTTTAAATCCCTTGTCATTTACTTAATGTCCGGACTTAAACCAGTCACCGAATTCCGCTTATCCCCGAATTTGCAAGCGTTTACTTTGGGGGCCTGGGGGCGTAGCCCCCAGCGAGCCGAAGGCGAGTCTAATATATATACAACCGCATGTGTAAACTGACTGACTCACTCACGTATACTAATTCTAACCTACTTCCAGATGAGTTAGAGACTTGAAAATTTGGTACACAGATAGCTTTCCACGTGTAACCACCAGGAAAATCCCGAAAAGTGAGAATTTTTCATTTTCAACCCCTCAAAAAAATTCCCAAAAAATCGCGCATTCTTCACCCCTGCAGGCATTTTTTGTAAGCCCGATAGCGGGCGAACCGTTGGAGCTAGCTCGGATCTGACGGAAAATTCATGGTCAGGAATGAAGTGAACTACAAAAAAGGTCTAATGACTTTTTGCTCTATCTTCCATGGTTTAAGCGACAAAAAGCTCGAACATTTGAAATTCCAGAGATTTTTTCGATAAAAATAATGTTTTCAAGCCCGATAGCGGCCGAACCGTTGGTCGTAGCTCAAATCTGATTGACCCATCAAATTAGCAAATTGCGCGATCTACAGAAAAGGTCCAGTAATCTTTTGCCCTATCTCGATTGGTTTGGCCGAAAAAAAACGTGATTATGTACAATTTTGTTGTAACTTTTACGCGAAAACTTTTGTTTTTGGGGTCGATAGCGGCGAAACCATTGGTCGGAGGTCAAAATAAGACTAACGTTTTATTTAGGAAATAAGATGACCTACAAAAAAGGTCCAGTGACTTTTTACTATATTTCCCTTAGTTTGACCGCAAAACGCGATTAAGTGAAAATATTGGACATTTTCGCCTTAAAAATTTACATTCCGGGCTTGATTGATAGCGGCTACTAAACGGTTGGTCGTAACTCAAAACAAATTTTAAACGGGATTTAGGAAATCACGTGATCTACAGAAAAGGTTCAGTGACTTCGGGAGTTGGCTGAGCGTTAGCTAAGCGTCAATAGTAGATAGGGACAGAGGAATATTTATTATGTTCACAGACACAATACCCTCTAAAAAAGGCCCAAGTGTGTCATTAACCCCCGGTAATATTAACCCCCCCCCCGGGGATTTCCTGGTATGACCTGATAACCTCCTGTACATTCAAACCCCCTGATGTGTTAACCCCCCTGGTAACATTAAACCCCCCCAGGGAATTTCCTGCCATGACCTCATGTCCGAATTTTACCAGTCACCAAATCTCTTAACCCCCCCCCCCCCCTGGGAAGATCCTGGTATGACCAGATAACCCCCTGGAGGACTTATCCCCCGGTAACGTTAACCCCCCCTGGGAATTTGTTCATATGACCAGACAATATCCTGACGAAATTAAACCCCCTCTTGTCTTAACCTCCTTAACATTAATCACCCACCCAGGGAATTTCTCGCCTTGACTAGATAGTCTCCTGGTGATATTAAACCCCCTGTTCGACTTAAAATACTGCCTTGAGGTCGGTTTTTATTATGTTTATACTAAACAATTCAAGATAGCTGACCGCAGACTTTTCTCCCGAGCTCATTTCTGGCTAAACCATAGGTCGTAGATCAGATCTGAGGGCACAATCGAAAGACAAAATTAAATTTCCAACAAGAAAGGTCCAGTCACTTTTTGTCGTATCTCTAACGGTTTAACCGCAAAATGCCCTCAAAGTCAAAAGTTTTTACGAATCCGGAAAAAAATCTATGAAAAAGGTCAATTTTTAAATCCCTTGTCATTTACTTAATGTCCGGACTTAACCAGTCACCGAATTCCGCTTATCCCCGAATTTGCAAGCGTTTACTTTGGGGGCCTGGGGGCGTAGCCCCCAGCGAGCCGAAGGCGAGTATATATATATATATATATATATATATATATATATATATATATATTAGGTAAATCTTATTTTATATATATATATATATATATATATATATATTGTGACTTTATAATTACACAAAGTGTATTCTCTAACTTCCGGTATTCCAGAGGGTTATGATTTTCCATACGTATGCCTCACGACTTGAATAGAAAAAGGCATTTTCATGGTTTCAATTCCTAGAATAATTATATGTTTGTTTTTCAACTTCCCGGTGCTCTAGAAAGATGTAATTGGACACATTTATACCTTACGCTCCCAACAGACAAAGAAAACAGTATTCATGAAGATCAAACACACAGTTGGGGTTGAAATTGGATTGAAATCCCTAACAGAGTAATAGGTCTGCAAAGATCGTAAAAATATAAATTGAAACTTATTTAGTGGTGAAATGGATGGATCGGAAGGAATTTAGGTGTGCGGGAACCCCGTAATAATATTAGTTTGTTTTATAATACCGAAGTACTGGTTTCATACTAGTTTAAATAAACAAACTTCAAACGACTAAAGTCGTCACTTTGTATAAATAAAATTGTAAAAAACGAACTCAATTATTTAAACATTGCGAGTTCTGTAGAGAATCCGTATCACTGAAGTCTGATAGATGGTACCAAGCTCTGGGACTGTACATATAAATTACGGCTGTCTTACAAGTATTAGTATATGTGTACTAAGAGTGAAGCGGGTACATTGTCACTCTGGCAGAGAAGTTTGATCGCACATTACCTCGAGGGTGACAAAGAACTATCCTTTCGTGATAAACTACAATATTTTCTCTTACTTAAATATGTTATAAGTATCACATATTTAAGTCTACATTCTGGATCACTAGTCGTTTTGAAACAATGATACACTATCATTCCCCAGCACGACTGCTGAGGAATGTTTTTTACAAACGTACTAATAGCAGAAACAACTATAACACAGCTATATCAATAATTGTATTTTATAGAAAGATAACATTTTATCGCTCTGAAGTAAAATAAATTTTCTTCCTTCAGAATGAATAAATAGCTACTTTGCATAGGTAATTGGGAATTAGGTAACAATTTCAATTTATCACAAAGCGTTTGGTCAAAATTATACATATACTTTTAAGACTGGTTGTATAACAATTAACCTTGGCAGTGGACGCACGGGAGGCGGGTCGAAGCTAACTTATCATACAACACATATCCTGCAAGGCGAGTAGGTGCGGCGCGGCGCAGCGAGGATGTGGGATGTCTCGCCTCTCTACAGCGGCGGAACAACATTATCGAACTCAAATTCGGTTTGATAACATTGAATTATACATACATAAAAAGAGATCTAACGATGAACTTACGGATTGTATGAACAAATGTGGAGAGTGGAGAGAACAATTGAGTGCAAAGTCTGTAAGTGGCCAACGAGGAAACGGTTTGTTTTTCGTTTGTTTTCATCATTGTTCGGAGACCATTGTGGCCCATTCTATCAAATTCAGTGAAAGTTGGTCGATGCTTCCTTCTTTCTTTTTACCACCTTAAGAATCTAAGATAGTGTGGCGTCGTTGTGGTGCCTCTTAATTGCCAACCCGAGTTCCCGAAATTACCTATTTTTAATAGGTCCCAAAATGGTTATAGCCGTAGAATAACTGGCTGAAGTAAAGATTTATATCGCTATTCTTCGCTCCATAAACTTCAGTATATCATCAATCAACATGGCTATCCAACGACCACTTAACTCTCGATGTCTTCCCGATCCACTTGTACCTGGATAATGATGGGTTAATTGCCCATCAACAAATAGCTATTACTAGAATATATTATGTAGTATACCGTAAGACACATCATGCTTAGAATTTCATCCTCGTAGATTTACAGGATCAACAACTAGTAAAACGCTGTATGTTTGAAATTGAAAATAATTGACAATATGTTATATTTAATTTAATTTGAAAATAACGGACATACCATGGCTATAGAAAGGTAAATTTATTTCGAATGAATTTCTTGTGTTTATGTGGATCAAACACCATTCTTAGAGTTTTATTAAAAATTATATCCCTAAAGATCTGGTCGCACTATTTCCCATAGTTTTCTTTTCTAAATATTTATATGGCCCCCGTTACTTCCTCTGTTACAATAATTAAAAATTGCTCTTCACATGTAATGATTTATTATGACATTCCAAATGTTACGTTAGTGACGTTTGTTTAGCTTTCATTATTTCCAAGGGTACACGTGTAATTAATAGCAGGGTATAACTATCAGTAGTTGCTGGAGAAAATAATTAAAGTACGTAGGCTATGTCACCTGAGAAGACTTCTTCATCTTGAAAGATCTTCCAGAATTTGTACTGGTAAATGAATTAGTAGTATTGTGTAAAATTTACATGTTTAAGTCTTACTGGTATTAAATCAATTTATTACATTTATATAATATCTGTATGTTCTCTTTGTATCTTAAGTATTTATTTCATATGGAAACTTTTTCTTGTCTCTAAGAATTCTCTGAAATGATTTTCGAGACCAAGTCAATAAATAACCCGTCAAGCGCTACAAGACTATTGGCACCGTAACATGAGGAGACTGAAGAGAAATTAAAATAATAAAACTTGAAAATAAAGCACTACTAAATATAACAGCTTTAAGCACAGGTAGTGGAGAGAAAAAAATAATGTTAAACCAATTTAAATTCTGAGAGTTTTCAAAAGAATCTACCTTAAGGTACTTCTGAGTTAGTTTTAAAAGTTATGAAACTACACTATTTACAGTGTTATTGGATCGAGGGAAGATACATTTACATAAAATCTATGTCGTGCCACTCAAGAGATTTGAAAAAGGGAATTTTAAATAAATAAATGTTTGCAGTTTCGCGATAAATCATATGAGATGTATAATCTAAACATGCACAGTTGCAACGTCTCTTTCCAAACCAACTAATCCAAAACTTGATAACCAAATAACTTGATTACAAATAAATGTAAACATAGCTTCATTACCATTTGAAAACATTAGCCTATTTCGTACTCGGTCTAACCACAGTTTTTGCTGTGGTGAGTAATTGTCTAATTACAGTGTCGGTGATGATGGTTGAGAAGGCGGTGTAAAAGACGTTTGTTATAAGGTGGCGGTTTTACGACGTGAGAATCTCTCTAATTTAAACGCCACTGTTCATTCATGATAATTTATTTGTCCAAACCCTATCAAACAATACGTTGCTGCCAAACTGAGCATTGTAATTTGTCTTAAAAATATACTATTCTTTTTTGTTATACGTCTACATGAATTGTATACATATTCTGAATTAAGTACTATCTTAAATGGCTATGACTTAAAAAACGTTATATCAACCAAAACTCGATTGCTCAGCCGTAAAGCATAGTAAAGAGTTACTTTAGCCTACTTTACAATTCTTACTAAAATATTACATTTATTTTATATATAACGTTTTAAGACCTATGATTATATATAATTCACCTGGATTAACAAACAGAAATATTCAAGTAAATGTAATATTTATTTATTTATTTTAATGATGATTAAAATAAAGCTAAGCGGAACATTCTCAGTTAGAAATATAATGTCACTAAGTGTAAAAGTAAAATATTGGTATATAAAAATAGGTTTTAAGGTGTGTAGCGTCTGATAATTTCGAAATGAAGACGAAGAAAATGTATCTTACTTATTAAAAAGTAGTAACATGTACATATTAAAATTTTTCTTTATATCTTAAGGTGATTAATATTTTTCAGACTAGTCAGTGATATTCCAGGAAAAGAACGCCTCGTTGATAAAAGTACGCAGATATAAGGAATATAACTGATTAAAAGTAAACACATGGCAAAGTACAACACTACATCGGAAATCACAGTTACTTGTGACATGGTTGGCGCAGTTTAATGACCTGTCTTTGAGTAGATGTTGATGGCCTTCAGATGAGTTGATCTCGCACACATTTACAGTGATCCTTTTTTAGGAGCATGGATTAGGTAACTTCTGCGAATAAGAAATCCTGTGTTCCGCCTGATAGAACAAAAATCAAAATCAATTTATTTGTGCTAAGTCGCCATTTCCAGGTTTTACGTACTTATGGACGTACTCTGGAATATTTTGGACTGCATATATTCTATTCTAGAATTGTTTGGATCAGTTTTCGTTGGTCAGTAAAACATCAGTGGTTACAAAACATCAGTTAGAGATGAGTAATCAAATACGCATTACAACATAAGCAAAGTGTGATTCTTCTATTTGGAGCATCCAGACACGTCGACAGGAAACATTAACACTGCCTTTGGATTGTACAAGTGTCCCCGGAACGGTTTAATAATTTTTGAACAGTTTAACTTATAGATGTGACACACTGCACATAAAAAAGGAGCTAAATTACTTTTCATACCACGAGCAAGTTTTCACCTCCTTGCATGGATGGCCCACGCTTAAGGAGTTAGTAAGAACTTTTTATATGTACAGTTTTATGTGTCTTGATGAGATGAAAGTATCGTTGCGATTAAAAGGATCGAACAGAAAATTGTAGATATTTAGTTTATTTGAAGGCCTAATTAAAATTGAAAGCCAGAGGTTTACGAACCACCTGTTTAACTAAAAAGTATTAGGACAATTATACTAGATACAAAATCACAAGCGAACTTACACAATGAAAATTAACCAAAAGTTAGTTTTTAGTCTAACCTTTGGTGTGATATTTCTTACATAATATTTTTCTTGTACATAAGCCAAATGACATACATCTTATTTCATGTTATAACAGGTATAAGATGATGGAATTCATGAACAAGATCTTATAGGATTGGTTGAAGGCCACGAACGACGGCGGCGGCAATCTGAATATTAACAACAAGAAGTGAAAGCATTTTAACTCTTAAATTATGAGTACATTAAATTGCTAATTGTTCCAGTTCATATTTACAAGCTGTTTTTGATTTGACGTATGTTAATTGAATCTAGAATTGAATATATAAAGTATATAAGCCGCCTTTCGCGTGTATTGATATACAACTTGTGTACTCTGCCGTGATTGGTCAAACTCGTGAATACATAGTAGGCCTACAATCCACTGCGCTTGTATTCAGGGGGTATTGTGTTCATAGTGACCTTGAAACTAAGAATAACCCGTGATCTTGTGCTTACATAATGCCGCGATCACTCAGTAATTTGCTTGGTTTTGCTCATATTTTGTTCATTTCCAACAAAGTAATCATATTGCTTTGGTTTTTGTTTAAAAGTGCAATCACAACACAAAAACAACTCACACTGGCCGCGTAGCGAGGTCCGCCATTCGTGGGTCATCTTATCACACAATGACTTTAGTATGTTTTATGTATCCAACAACTTTATCGATCACATCCTTTACATCAGGTTAAACAATATCTCAAATCAAGTACAAACTATAGAAATGTTAGTATAACAGTTGAACATGTTACTGTAAACAATTTCACAAGTGGAATGTTAGTCATCTGTTTTCGCCGATGATGACTTTTTATAATTTTTAAAGCCATATTACTGCAACACCCTTTATTAATTACTGGAATGAGCATCTAGAACATTACAAAAACAAAAGTAGTTATCCAAAAATATGCTCATAAATTTTCTTGACAAAATTCAGTCATTCCATAAATACGTTATTTTTTATGAAAAATTCCTTTTTTGAATAATGCCTAATGAGATTAATGCACAAAGGTATATAACAATAGGCTATTTTAAGTAATAAAAGTAAAAATACAGATGATATTTTAAAACTATTTAGAAAAGAGCCTGTGAACACGCTCCTAATCATTTATAACGGTGTAATTAAGTTACGGTACATTAATTTAACGATTTAAGTTTATATTTCATCATAACAGTATTATTAAATACTTGATGAACAATGTAATGTTTACTGCCGTAAGTGCCTGGTAGTTGAGCAGAGTTAATAATCGTTGACAAAGCTGTGTCGAAGTGGATGACGAACGCCCGCATAACCTTGATAATGAGAATGGAGAAAATTACCATGTTGCATAATCAGTCAAGTATGCTACACTTCTAATATTCCATCCTGTTCTGTCAAGGTCACGCATACAATCACTGTCTGTAACCCCACATTCGATACGTCGTTTATCATATATTGCGTACCTGGCAAGCTATACTTCTGTGATGTTCACCAGGAAAGTAAAAGTAAAATGGCGTTTCTTCATTCAATTTTAGATTTAAAAAGTTTTTTGATAAAGGTACTATTGTCACTGTTTAACCCCTGACTCCTTCATGCAGCTCCAGACTCACATTATTTGATATATCTAAAACCGTTGTAGTGGCAAATGATCTACTCCGTACAAGTATAACCCTGCATATCCAGTGTGGCAGCATGGTTAAACATGCATTACCGTTCACGCCACCTTCAATAATTCATGCCGTGATAGCTATACTACGTCTGCAACGAGGCCACAATCATAGGCAATAAATTACATGTAGATTGGTCTGGTTTTTACTCGGTCTAACGAATACAGGTGGAGAAGGACAGTTAACGCCAAAATTTACGCCCTTTATTGGAATGTCTTCGAGTTACAGCTACGTAATGCTGTAACAAAAAGTTGTCTGTCAAATTCTCGTTATAAACAAGGTTAATGCAGAATTTAACTACCTTGCTGTAACTTCGACATCAGTAACTTTTCAGCAGTAGTTACACGTTCTCGCCCGCCCCAGGCCATGGGAGATGAGACAACACGAAAACACAACAAATTGTCAAATTATCAACGTGGCGCATTTCTGAACGATGCTTTAGACAATGGCGGTTTTTTCGGCATATTCTAATAGACAGAACCTTCCACAGATTCTGACAAATAACCTTCGATGAAATCGCAATGTCAAGAACTTGTTGAACTTAATTAAGTCAAGTAAGCTCAGATCTTGTGGACGTCCACGAATAAGGGACAAAAAGTGCACGCAACATTTAATGTGCAATACTTCAGCCCATGAGTTTACATGGAGGAAATCGCTTGATATGCCCAAATGGGTTTTGTTTATTACTCTATACAGGGTGTCCCGCAACTCTTTGTTCCTATGACAAAGGTATATAACATTATCACTCACTCACTCATGGGTCTCCGGCACTTACTTTCCCGGTATCAGTAAACGTTTCAATTTTGAATATGTAAAAACCAACAATTTTACTCCAGTATTACAAGAATAACATTGTTTAGAAGGTTTTATCACAAACATAATGACACAAGAGTAATTTAAATCGAATACAGCGAACACCCAACAATAAATAAATTGAATAAAGAAAAGCTCCAGAAAATGTTATGCCTTTTGTTGTTTTTTGTGTTTTATGATGCAAATTAAAATACACACAATTTTAGGCAGTGTAGTGGGTACGGCGGTTATCACAAGATAACCAGATCAAGCAACGCCGAGCGTGGCCGCTGCTTGGACAGGTGACCGCTGAGCGATCCTGTCCTTACAAGCAGCCCGCCTGCCCGGCTATTGGTGGTGGTTCGGAAGTCACCTTTAAGCCGTTGGTCCCCAGGTTAAGTGTTAGAGAGGGCTTCTTAGCCCTAACTTCGCCTGGTAAAATAAGACATTCTTTACTTTACTTTTTTTTAGGCTTACCTAAGGATGTAATGTCAAATATTTGATGTTCAATGAATTTATTTTTAGATTTGCTGTTTTAGGATTTATTTCTTTACTAAAATTAAGTTATATGACAATACCTGTCCTTTCCATAAAACAGCTGATCTATGTTGTTGCCAATTGTAAAGATATTGTTGTCTGAACATTACTGTAAGATTGAGCTACTGGTTGATTATTCGTAATAGGCAAAACAGTTAACTTAATTAAGGTAACCTTTATTTCGTTTTATTACAGTGGTTTAGAAATAAGGAAACCATTGTATAAATAAAGCCGTTTGATACTGTTATGAGGTTTTCTTACTGTGCATAAAGGCGTTTATTGATGTTAACACATTTTTTACAACACCTCTATTGGTTTTTTAATTTATTTAAATAAAACAAAAGTTATTTAGCAACAGATCTTAATGTATTTCATCGCTTTAAACAAAAGAACTCCGATGTGTAGACAATAGGCATAAGATATTCTGGGCTATGTTTTGGCACAGTAAATCTGCACTAAATCGGTTATTAATAATTCGATCTAAATAATGTCAGTGTCATAATAATTGTGAAAAAATCCTCTAAAAACATTATTTTTATAAGTCTTGAGTACATCGCTAGTATTTTTTTTGCAGTAACAGCCTTGTTACTGCAAATAAACATTTGTGTTCCAAATTTGTTAGGATTTAATGTATTACTTTTTAACATTTTTATAAAAACACATACAGACATACAGAAGGGAAAGTAAGCACCGGAGACCGATCTTCATTATGGTGAAATGTGTTTATACTTGACCTGAGAAATAATGTGGTGTACCTTTGTCCAGAGAGTTACAGGACACTCTGTATAATTTATCATGTCTGAAAAAAGTACGTCTATTGTGAATAGAACAAAGTTTATCAAATGCAGTAATATAATGGTATCTGGCCCCTAACATCAATATTATTTCCTTAAAGTTTTATTGTATTCATCACTTATCTTGTTTTTTATGTTAGATGAAGCAGTTGTTATTTAGTTCCAATGTTTGTTTATTTTAGATTTTATTATCCTGCTTTAAAAGTTAAATGGCAACCTCTTTGTTAATGACAGTAGATTAACGGTTTCCTTTTAGGTCCATCCATTTTCTAACGCTTCCGACAAATCATGGTTCTCACGACAGAACGGAATGGGGGAAATGCCAGTGTTGTTTATTTATGGCAAAATGTCAAAAAGTCCTTGAACACCACCAGCTCGGCACCCCAGCCATGACGCGTTATTCAAGGTTGGTTTTATACACTGTGGGACACGCCTATATAGAAAATAATATACACCACTAGACATATTAAAGTTTATTTTTTACCATATCAAGCTTCTCATGGTTTCAACAGTTTATTTTTTCCGGTTATGGTACATTGGAAATTTACTTTTTTGTCACATTGGTTACTTACGTGTCACTAAATATTTTCCGCTCTTGTTAATAATACTCATGCACTTTAACTGATAAAAATGGAAATTATATATACTAGATAAAACATGTGATAAAAATATCTGAAAATAACGAAACTTTAATATTATACATTCACTGTTACATTTCATAATACGCTTCTAATGGCAGTCTAGAAGAATTTAAACTTAAAAATCTGATCTTTAATCTTACCAACAATCTTGTTTTAACCAACATGTTAAACATCATATACTTATGTTTTTATGACCGTGGCGGTCGCGTCAGTGTCGGTGGTGTCCTCGCCTTCCCTCGCCGGGCCTGGAATACCCGGCAGTGTGGGTGTTTCCAAGGTGGTCTAGGTTTTATGGTTCATTTTAACGGTAATGTAAACCCCATAGCCTGTTGTTTTATGGTTTATTTTAACCAAATAGCCTTTTGTTTTACAAGTATTAAAAATAAAAAGGAATGGAATATAAAATGTGTTTTGCTCTGCAATATTGACAAAATCACTGCATTAGTGCTTAGGGCTTTTAGTGACCGTATTTAAATGACACGTGATGCTGTGGATCACCAGTTAAGTTTTGCGTCGAGTTTATCATCAGTGCTATATTTCTAAGATAGATACAGTCTCATTGACCTGATACTAAACCAGTTTAATGGCTTCTGAAAGATCTAACGCGGACACTACCAGAACTACAACAACGGCATTCATCATAGTTGTGTTAATTATAGTTACGCACTCCTAAAGAGACCCCTGTCTTGGGTGCAAAAGTGTGAATCATAAAGAGCATACCGGGGTCTTATCGCTGTCAGAAAACCACTCTCAAATCAATAAAGAATACAACTGATGGTACCGTGTAGCACTCTGCATCATGATGCTTAGAGTGATCACCGTGTGTGTCCCGTAGCCACTTTGTATTACATACACAACACAACTAATTGTCATAGTCCTCTTGAAGTACGCAGTAGTTTAAACGAGGATGAACTGAAAGTAAACCTGGCCTGAGAATCCACGGGGAGCAGAACTCAGATCAAAACCATCCGTAAGCAAACAAACGTAGGTTATGAAATGTTCCAAAACAACACCCAAATGGGACCAACAATAAAATTATTGTTAGAAGAGTTCTTCACCCCTATACCAAATGCTGTGCCACTAAAACTATGCTGTGTAAATGCCTGGTAAATGAAATCATGAATAAGACTTTAGACCTATTCTGTAAAACTATAGGTAGGTCTACATGTTTTATATATTATGTAAAAGTATTTGAGATTCTCTTCTAGATCTTGAAAAACATATAGGCATTAACTGATACCTCTAGTTTCATTTTTATATTATTAGAAGTAGACTAATAAGACATATACCAAAAACTTTAAAATTTTTGTTTTTTGTTTTAGTTCAAGAGAATTAGCTCTCATGCATCATCTTACTTCTCATGATTTGTTGACTTTTTATAGTTAAAATAACTTAAGAAGAATTAAGGATAGCAATATTATTATGGACACATACATAAGTAAAGTCCTAATAAGCGAAGTTTCCGCATGACAGAGAAAACACCTCAATGTAGGGAATTCCATGATCTTCCTACATTAGACCTACTTAAAGAATCAAGATTTTAAACATAAAAGTGATTGAAAAAATGTGAATAGCAATAAAAATATGTTAAATTATTCATGAACCTAACAAAATCGTATCTAACATTCTCACCAGACTCTCACTCCTACCCGAGCGTCAACCGGTCTACCAGAAAGCCAACCGCCCTACCCGAGGGCTTAACACCATAGCCTACAAGGATTTTCTCCCTTTAAGAATTTTAATGGTTTTTAAGACCTTTTATTATTTTCACTATTTAATATTGATATCCTAGATACATATTAGCTCTTTCCATTCGAAATATTTCGAAATGGTTATTTTGCGCCTAGAAACTCCAGAAATAATTCAAAGGCAATGATATTTGAAATTAACTTTCTTAAAATGAGATCTAAATTAGGTGTAATCCAATGGCTTGCAATTATTACAAATATTTTTCTTAGTACTATCGT
Organism: Homalodisca vitripennis; assembly: GCF_021130785.1. Lineage (NCBI taxonomy): Eukaryota > Metazoa > Arthropoda > Insecta > Hemiptera > Cicadellidae > Homalodisca > Homalodisca vitripennis. Next base: position 71,562,723 of record NC_060215.1, read on the forward strand.
CACTGTTCTAAATCTGCTTTAAAATTCCCGAATGATCGAGTACCTCGGATGTCAACGCAGTCACTAGTCACAAACACGGGAAGGGTTTGTTTGTTGCTTGGCATTGATATAAAAATACTAAACTTTCCCAGATCCTGTAATGACGTGTCGTGATCTTGTTTTCTAAGATATCGGCCTCGGTAGTGACACAGGAGTTCTACCAAGGTCACTCACCGCCGCCTACTCCCGACCTCCGCAGACTTTGGTGTCAGAATGAGTAATAAATAAATGATGCTAGTGTGATCCACGGCCCAACAAATCAATAATCCTTCTTTGTTGCAGAACTTGTTTGTTCTGATGGATACCTCATACTCTGGCCACGTCAGTATAGTATAGTCACTTTAACTATGTGTTAATAAAAAACTGATGATATGGAATGTGGACGAGTGACTGAAGATCTGAAATTGGTGGATTAAAAAGATACGTACTTAAATTATCATTAAGCCTATCACATCACCGCGCGAGCTCTTCAGGTCATATTTGGTGTCCACGACTCACTACGTTCCAATGCACATTGTACAGTATTGGCTGTGATATCTTGTACATAAAGAAGTTTGTTAAGAAAACTCCTCCTACCATTCTAGGACCTCCATGAACAACTACAATGGACTGCGAGCGAAACTATCTATCAGCTGTTAAGCTAGAAACATTGATATTTCTGAAGTGAAGTACAGAACTCCTATACTCTATATAGTTTACAAAAACTATATTGCGTAACAAGCACAAAAACTAGAAAGTAGACATATGAATGGTACTTTCGTTATTGTCTGTCTTGGCTTTTCAGTTATTAATTAAAATAATGTTTATGTGATAAAAAATAAATCTGAGGAAATCTTGATGCATTGCTATCATTAATATATGAACAAAGTAAAAACTTTACCATTGCAATTCATACTCATAGGCTTACTAGATATGCTAGAGAGAATGTAACATTTAAATAAACCATATGAAGGTAGAACAGAAACCTTAAGGTAACGTAGGTTATAACGATTTTGTAAAAGGGAGGTACAGCAAATATATCGACGCCATATTTACCATAAACTAATCGTAATAAATTCGCAGGTGAGAGCGAAAGTAACAAAGGCGTGGAAGTGTGCAATGGGTGGACTCGGGCATCAGTGTGGCCTTGGTACGGGCACGGGCTGCACGATCTCGTTCTCACTGGCCAACGGCCACACTCACAATGGGTGGACTTGGACACCTGTGTGTCCTTGATAGTAACAGAGGCTGCTTGATCTGGCTTACAGTGAGTCGATTTGGACACCTATGTGGCCTTGGTAGCCGTATGGATTGCACGACCTCACCCTCACTGGCCACTGGCCACATCACAATGGTTTCTTTTGGGGCCCGTGATAACAACATGGGCTAAATTATATCACTTTCCACCGGCCACTGGCCACATCACAATGGTTACTTTTGGGGCTCGTGATAACTACATGGGCTACATTATATCACTTTCACCGGTCACTGGCCACTGGCCACATTACAATGGTTATTTTTGGGGCTCGTGATAACTACATGGGCTACATTATATCGCTTTCACTGGCTACTGGCCACACGGCAATGAGTGAACCGAAGCACTTGTGTGGCTTTGATAGGGTCATGGCGTACATAACATCACTCTGGTCCGTACACTGAGTGGGTATCACAGTGGGTAACTTATATATCTGTTCCGCCATTAGCCATACTATATCACTATCATCGGCCACTGGCCACATTACAATAGGTGAACTTAAACACCTGTGTTACCTTAATAAGTGCCAGGAGCATCCACTCTCACGGCCACTGGCCACATGACAATAGATGATGAGTTTGGTAAAAATATGGCCCACGATAGCGCAATGGATTCATTTGGTTGGACTTTCCCGTCTGTATGACCTTGAGACAGATATGGGTTGCATGAGCTCACCCTCACCACAATGAGATAACTTAGGCCATTGTGCGACCTTCGTAGTAGCACGGTACGCCTGACTAGACCCTCCTGGAGATAGCCATTCCCCGCACTCAGCCATGAGATCAACTTGATGCTAAAAAGAGGTGATTATTGAGAAATCAGTGCTTATGAACAAAGTGTAACAGAAATTGTACTTTTTGAGACAAATTTTGACAATATTGCCAAATGGATTCGAAAGCAGAATTTTCTTATCTTCATTACTTTTGAGAATCTATCTCATTCACATACTTGGCCACTTTCGTGATGTGTAATCAATTCAATGCAGACATTTCGCTCACCACCTGAATGTTAATACTACATTCATTTTATGCAGGCCACATCAGGTTTACAATGCGCCTCATCTATGTCGAACACTGGCTTCAGCTACTGTGCTACAAACTAATGATTGATCCGAATGTGTCGTGTCATACACAAAAATATTACGCTTAAAGGAATTACCAAGCGTTGAGTCCTCAATTCGTGTTACAACATATTATTTACTTAGCGCAACAATATTATTTTGAAACAAGACAGATAGCACGACTGGACATCTGTTCGTGAGCTGCATGATATCCCTCTTACCGGCCACATCATGATAATCGGACTTGACTGTCCGTGTGACCTTGACAGTCACCTTTTAGTACATACTTTTGCTGTTTGTTAATTTATATGAACAAGGACGAATCGAAAATACATCGATATGGGATCATTGCCACGAGAAAAAGTCTTCATCTCCGAACAAAATCGCATCCCAATATTCTTGGAACTTCGTCTTTCCACTAGTTTGCAGCTAAAATTAGTGGCGAGATGGCGCCAAGTACACGTATGTTCAGTAACGGTCATTTGGGAGAAAACAGTCTGTTTCAACTGACACAGGTCCAGGCGGTGATTTAACTGACGCTGTCGGCGGACCCTCTAGTTACACACGTGATACGACACGTGTTCTGAGATACCTGTCATTGAAATATTCCTTGAACTCAGACACAAATTAGTTCAATTCAGTGAATATGTTATATTTATTAACTATTTTTATAATTTACCATTTTTATTTAGTTCTCTAAGTTTTAAACGCGCAAAAAAACTTGACCTTATATTTTTCTGTTTCTAGTTCTGTTCTAGTTTTATATGTTGTAAAGTTTGAAGGAAATTTACTGTTTGTGATTGTTCCATTTAGTTTTTGTTTACAAATTTATGCCTTTCTTAAGACGCAGTGCCATATATAATTGTCTAGTATTTACAAATTCAATTGCGTTTGAGCAAACATACTTTAGGGTGTTTTAAAATGTTAAGATAAATGAGATAATACTTTGTAACACACCATATGTCAAGATTCTTATCTTCCAGAAACATTATTTACACAGCGTACATTCTACATTGTGTATGTTGTCTAATTTGTATCTTACTGATGAGATACTTTATAACATATCATACGTCAAAGTTCTCATCTCTGGAGTAGACTGTATCGGTGTTCTCTAGAAAGTCCCTAATGTTCTGACAAATAATTTTGAACAAATTGAACCGCCATAACTGTAAATGGACCTGTCTATCTACGGTTAGTTTGAAACAAGCGTCGATTGCTCATCCGATTATCGACAGATTGAGTTGAAAAAAAATTGCGGATTATGTATACCAGCAGTAATTTTAAAAATAAACGTTTTATCTGTGAACCAATAATACCTTGAAAGTACAAATATAAAGTGCTCGAAAGTGACTTTTCTGCCTCTAAAAGATTTGCTTTTCAACTAGCGGAATACACGTCTGATTTATTAAGTGAAGCATAACACAAACTATCAGGGCTCACATCTTTCAGAAACTGTGTTTAAACATTATCGCGCTGCTCTGCTAAGGGAAACCGCTTTACAAATACTTGTTGTGGTTTACTGAGACGGTATTCTGTAACACATTATACGTCAAGGTTTTCTTCTCCAAGCAGATTTGCTAAACAATGACTCATCTCCAAAGTCAAGTGAATCTAAAGCTGAATTCTACTGGTTTGTTATTGCTCATTGTAGCTAATGAAACATCAGTTATTTAAATTGTATTCCTGTAATTTATTTAAATTGACGTACAAACGTACGTCAGTAATTTTAGTATCATTTGGCTTAAAGTTACACTGAGTTTTGAAAGTGTGTATTTTTTGTCAAAATGTCCCAAAAGATTATTAATACCTTAGACCCATACAAACATAAAACTATATGTAACACATAGAGTAAATACCTAAGGACTAAAGAATAAACTAAGTATATAAAGAATTTTAAATTTCTTTCAAAAATCCTAGCGAGTTAGTACCACTTCAAATGAGTCTATTAGATTTCTCAGTATTATCTGGGATGGTCACATAATTATTGTATAATTTGATACAGAAAATGGTTAGATATACAATTTTATATATAATATAATTTGATTTTGATAATATCTACTTAAGTCTACTGGTACGATACAACGAAACATATACCATTATTAGCAATATAAGATTTACTGATTTACATATGCTCACGGAACCATCATGTGGACACTAACCGCTTGGCAGTGAGCTGTCACAGTGTCAAGGTATGGCTGAGGCCTTGCTTGGCTGGTATGATTAATTGACTACACTTTACATTACATATCATGTATTCTGGGGAGAAATACGTCAAATATCAGTTCACTTGCTTAGGCAAAGGTAGAAAATTGTTGATATTAAATTATTTTTACACAGAGTTTTACCATATGCAAACAAACTTTTAGATTGTTATGGCTGAACAAAAGTCAGCATTTGTTTGATTACTAAAAATTGGCTTAATTTAGATTTCATAAAAACTTGGCAGTCCCTATATATACCTAACTATAATCCACCTCACTCTGCATTGTTATGTTGGAAATACAATTTCTAAAAATCTTTCTTTTGTCTACGTAAGAAGTAAGCACAATATCTTACTAAACCAGTGATATCAGATATTCGATCAAACCCTATTTCGATTAAATCTTCCAGATAATCGATTCAGTTGGTTTGAAGCGTTGTAGCTGTAAGTCCATTGAAAATAGGACAATGTATGACTATAACATAGTTTCCATGAGGGAAGAAAGTGTAACATACCGCAATTTCATAAATTAAACCTATGAAACAACCTTAAAGTTGAAGTTAAAGTTTGAAAGATCCAGTTTTATTGCAAAGCTATGAAATAACCTCTGCGAATGTCAGCTTTACGGTATATTTTAGATTTGAAGATCGGTGAGTGAGTGGAATTTGGATTGTACATGTACATATTCTAAAACTTGTACATAAACCCCTTAAGGATAACGTAAGTACGAGTATATAAAACCAATATTAATTTGTACACCAGTTTATAGCCACAGAAGATTAATTAAGACTTTTTAAAGTTCCTTCAATTCAAATCTTCGATATTTGAATCACTGTTGTGAAAAATGGACGTGTAATATCATTATTATGGACGTCTTAGATTATCCGAGATATAGATTGAATGGATGCTTTTGTCTCCTATGTGTAGTTTGTACTCCATGACAAGGTTGGATTCCATGATCAATGGCTTATTTGATTCTTTTACAGCTTAAGGATATAAAAGATTTAGACTTAATCTGCTAACAATGGGGCTAACCGTACCATTTACAGCAGTTTTTGGAAAAAAAAGATTAAAGATCGAGGGCTAACTCTTATCAAACTTTGTCGTTCGATAAATGGTATCTGACCAGCAAGATCGATCGTACATATTCTTTGCTCAAAACCAAGAAAAAAGACGCAAGGGGATGCGGCATGGTTTCACTGGAATAAAATACAGTAAGAATGAGCTGAGAATTTAGTGGCCACAAATTGTGCATTAGCGTTTACTCCGCCGATAGCAATCAAGCGTTACTGTAGATCTGAAGTCTACCGCTTCGGACATCACTGAGTCTCTCAATGGGCGATGCGCAGGTATACAAACACGCGTGCGTGACACAGTAAGACCGGTGTCACCTGCAATCTACAATGTTGCTCCAGCTGTTGACGTTGCGTCGTTCATTAGAGCTGTTCAGCTCCCCTATGGTTTACGAGCCTGATGACGCAATCTGGATGACGGGTTCCCGGCCTTGGCGGACCGGCCTCAGCTTGAGCTTGAGCTCGCAAAGATCACGTAGGTACTCGACGGAATGTTGCAAGATAGGAGCAAAACCTAACTAAACCTGGGACTCGTAAAAAGACTAGGGACCATACCGTAGCGTTAGGGTAAAGAAAGTAGGCTGGAGAACTTTTCATCGTCACATTAACACAAAAGCTGTACGTGAAGGCGATAGTGACCTTGAACTTAACCCCGGTAGAACAAATATTACATTTCGAATAAATTTATATCCTTTCTTTTTGGTCAAATAATTATGCGAGATTTTACAGATATGATGAATACAAATTCAAAGTTTAAGAGTTGTTTTAAGCAGTATACTTATTGAGTATTTCAACAATAAATACAAAACAGTTTGAGAATTTGTAATAAATAATTAATAAAATTGTTAAAAAATCTAAAAAATATTTTGGATACGTATAATCACATCTTTCAACTAAGCCACCTTCCGTAATTCAACTACTAAAAATAATGGTGTAAAAATGTTTGAAATTTAACACTGTGTTTATGGGAATAAAATCAAGTAGGCCGCCAGTACAGCCAACCGGCTCTTGACCCGTATTGAGACCGTACCATCTTATCGTTTTTATCGTTACGACAAGAGTCTCCTTCTCTAATACACATCTTAATTTTACTTTATAAATATTACTGACATTTTACAATTATATTGGAGAAGTTACTGAAATTGTTGAGGACATCAGCTTATAATGCCTACTGTTAACTTAATTACATTTAAACATATAAACCAATATTTAAAACATTTATTTTTGTGAGGCTTTACGATAGCAAGGCTATCTTCGTCAGACACATCACAAAAGTGTCTGATAATAAATAAATAACGTTATATGTAAAAATTCCGATTATACGAGACACATTAGAAGTAGGTACTGGTTTTACCAATTACTACTTGAAGGGATAAATTAACCTCAATGTTTATAACTTCACACTTCATGTCCGTCTCCGGTGCAGCCAGCCTACACAAACTTCAAACTCGAGTCCGCATACATTTTCCTCTATCGCAGTGCTTACGTTGCGTAAGTGGCTGACCTCAGAGTCGCTTGAGCGTGGAAAACAAAGCTCTTAGTTAATGGAACGGCGAACATAGTAAATTAAAATTAGCAGAGCGATCAGACGGAACATCCTTGAATTGTTATGCAATGGGAATTCGTGGCCTCGAATCCCTGACGATCTGTACCGTCTACTGGTAAGAACGTCTCAGAAATTAGACTGTATAAGTAATCAAATCATAAACTGTCAAAATGCAAAATGTATACCTCATGTAGAATGTCCTTGATCACTTCTTTGGTGTCTAGTATACCTGAGCTACGAACACCCAAAAGCAAAATGTGTGGGCTCAACTTTCTCCATATATAATTATTGTTTTTTGAATAGACTAAAGATAGACAATTGGAACTATTTCTCCCAACTCAAAATTTGCATACTATGATAATACCTCTTTTGCGTAATAAAACTTTGCGAATGGTACGAAAACATAATTTTGAGCATTTTATACCGTAAAATAATAAAACATTAAAGGTTTGGTGTCTTATTTCTTGAGATTGATACGAAGTACTATAACAAGATTTTTACTACTTTTGCACATTTATATTTGAACATAGTCACAGATATACGTTAAATTTTACAATGAAAAACAAGTACGAGTATTTTTTTTAATTTTAATAAATAACATACCGAGCATTTTGTATACCAAACATGGTCTGTGTAAGACCAATACCATGCCAAATTGTTATGTTATACCTAAAATACGAGTGAGGTTTGGATATTAACGTAGAAAAGACATTTGTAGAGACACATGAAAATCTAAAAATGTAAACACAATGTTTCAGGCATATAGAATATGTTTGAACGGAAAACCAGCTCTTAACTTCCTGTACATTAGTGCATATGATTTTGTCTAGTGCAGTAAAGCTAAATTAGATAACCATTTCTTAAGAGAAGTGATTTTAATTTAACAAAATGGTGTAGCTTTGGATGTTCGACAAAAACTATACATTCTATAAATGAGTCAATTTAGAGACATTGTTTGGGCATTAAAGTGTCCCAAATTTTCCATAGAATGTTTCGTTAAATATGCGTTATTGAGAAGGTAATTGGAGTTTTTGTGTGAAGGTGATTTATAAATATAACTTAAAATTACTGCAACTTTAAGGTCTAAAATGCAAAAAAAGGTTTTATTCCTTAGATTTACTTAACATAAAATTTTAATTGTTGTAGAGAGAGAGTATCAGAGAATGTTATTTCAAATCTCTACATTATGTTAATTTATTTAAAGTCTAATAAAAATACGAGGAGCATCCAATAACTGAAGAGATAAATTGACGTGGAGAAAAAGACGGATTAAAATAAACAAGTTAAATGCCTTTAATATCGGTGCGACTCAAATACACTAATGTTGTGCTCATATCATCAAAATGCAATTTAATTATGGTGAATCCACTTTAACATTCCAAATTGTTCAAATTTTATAGATGAAGGTGAAACAACTGCTAATATACATTCTAGAATGATTAAATTATATGACGAAACTTGTATGAACCAAAGAACAATTTAAAAATGGTACAAAAACCCAAAAAGACTGAATGAATCACACAAGAATCAGCAGAATAGTCATGTTGTCGGTGTTTTGAGAATTTGAGGTTTTGTTTTGTAATCATCTCGAAGATCAGTGTACAATGAATAATCATTTATATATGCTTTTTACAAGGTGAAACCAGCGATGAGCGAGAAATAACGTGGATACTACACAGGAGGTGTAATTCTCCAGCAAGACAACTCATGTAGTACTAAATGGGCTGGAAGGTACTACTATCTCATCCCCTTTGCAGCCCCAATTTAGCGCCAAGTGATTTCAACTTGTTTCGTCTACCGATTGAGGTGTACGTAGGAAGAACTTCCAGAATATCGAGGATGTCAAAAAAGTGTGGGAATTTGCTAAAACACCATGACAAAGAGTTTTATGTAGCCGGTAAACAATTCGTTGGGTCAGGTGCATAAATGTTGGTGGTGATTATGTTGAAGTCGTGTTTTATAAATAAACAGTTTTGTAAAATAAAACTTTTTCTTCCGGCTGATTTGTCCTTTTAGTTATTGGATGTCCCTCGTATTTTATTCCATTTCGAAAATAATACGGGCTTACGTATTTTAGATGTCTGTCAAATGCTATAAAACAGTAATTTTCAAATGACTGCACTTTCTTTTCTTTTAAGGTGTAAAACGGTTGTACTGGCTTATCATTCGTTGAAGAGTAGTTTTTAGAAGGTAATTCTTATTTGAACTATACCCTTGTAAGCTCACTGTCTCAGCGTAGCTTTAAAACAACAGAAGACACACGGTCCAATTTAAAAGAATTAATTTAGAGCTAAATTAAGGTCCTATGTAATTTGACGTGTGAGGTAACCAGTAATTTAGGGTCTGATTTAGGCCTAATAGATTTGTTAGTGGTCGCGAGGCCATGGGAAGGCAGGGAAGAAGACTCACTGGCCTTGACTGTAGGTTTAGTTCAATAATTATTATCGTAAATTAGTTCCAATCTGTTAGATTTTGTCCACATGCTCCTATCCAATAAGTAAGGAAAAATTTGATTGAATTTAATTTATATACAAATATAAATGTTAGCTATATTTGTGTTAAAGTTATATTAAATTTGGCGAATTATTAATATGTTAATTTTGTCATTATTGGAAGGCAGAAGGAATCGCAATGAGTAAATTGAAATATGGACCAAACGGTTTATACTGAGTTTAGTTGGTTCTATATATTCGAAATTAAAAAAAAGACTCCAAAGCGAAGCAATATTTGATAGTAATTTCAAATAATTTAGCAAATCACAAATAAATGTGAAAATGAGTTTGGTAATATTAAAATTTAAGCACTTTGTAACATGGAGATTTCTTTTAAAATGAACATCAGTACACTTACGTCATATGGGCAATATTTGAATAAGAGTGACCTATAAGTGTTATTTGGTTCATTAAGAACAAAATGATGACGCCGATATAACTTATTAACTGAAATTCATGGAAGTGTTCAAATAAGTGTGATATTTATTTAAAAAATCCTGAAAACGGGATACAAGTCGTCTTTTACGAAATTATATACTCACGTCGTGTTATAAGATCCGAATGTACACCATATCATCATACCTTCTTGACATTAGCCCCGTAAGAACAATGTTCCAAACATTTTTGCAGCCTTATTTTTGGTAGTAGTATTATGGGAGGTGTTTTAATTATAGACATTATTAATGCGCTACCAAATATCTTTATATATTTTTCTATATGTTACTGAATAAACAGCCAGCTTGCAAACGAAGTTGAATATAACGAGTTTTATGGGTAACATATTTTTTTTGTATTTTTGATGTTTATACACATAGTGGATTTCGCTAATATGCAAATGATATTTTTAGAATAAGTAAACACATTTAACGGTGGAATTTGAAAATGGTGAAAATCAGTGTTACCCAGAAATCTAATTATTTTTAAATAGTAAAAAATAACGGTTGCATATGTTTATTTTTAACGGTTACTGTGAGAATTTATGTTTTCACGTAGTAGTAGGACTACAGTAGAAATAGTGTCAGTAAAATAGAGTGGATGGGGGAATACCAACCTGTTAGGCGTAGTTGGAACTATCCTGCAATAGTGGTGGGTTTCCTTATTAATTAATTTTCATTTAATTATGACCTATCAGTCTCTCTTGATAGAAAGGCTCTAGAGACTATGAGAAATTGTCACATATAACATGTTCCCTTGGTCCCAAGAAAAATCGTATTGATTTTTAGGGTTAAAAGATCTAAGAAAAGTAAAGTTATCTTTGGCCCTTTGCAACAGACGTTAGTTTTAAACAAAATAACACATTCAACTGTGACTTTATTATTAAGATTAAGAAATAATTTTATAGTTATTCAGTTTTAAATGAGTTTACTGTGAGAAGTTTAGTGGAAATTTTACTTCAATATTTAAAACCATCTTTGATATAGCTACCTAAAACTAAGCACAATGTCGAGTCTTAGATACTTTTGGAATAAATACAAATTTGTAAAGTCAGACTTCATTATCAAGAGAGCAAATCAAAGATATATATATATATATATATATATATATATATATATATATATTTATGTAATATGTATGTGTGTATATATATATATATATATATATATATATACACATACATATATATATATATTATATATATAAAGAGAGTATATCTATTTAATCACAAAATACTCTCAAAAAAATATAAATAAATAAGTATATAAATAAATAAAACTAAATAAATCCCTCAGTCTGCTTTAGTTACAGCTGCTTATATAAACAATCAATTAACATTTATAAATACATTGATACAAATAAATGTGCTAAGTAGTAAGACCTTATTGTTAAATATTGAAGTTTGTTTTATTGGTGAATGCAATCTTAAATTATTGTGTAGATATTTCACATAAGTAAGGCATTAATGGTAGCTAACTGAATCACCAGACCAATATATATATATATAAAAATAAATATGTATATTCAAGAATATTATATATATAAGAATATTCAAAATCAATATATTTGAAAAGGGTGCAGTAGACCAAAAGACCAAACAATTATGGAAATAAACCGTATAAAGGTGATGTTAAACATGGCTTCAACCTTCAGTAAAGCCGGTTAGAGAGCCATGTTCCCACTAAGGTTTTAATAGGCCTCCTTCTCCAGAACAACTTGATCTGAATGGGCTTTAATTTAATTCATGAATTTAACGCATGTCTTACTACTGTGACAATGCGTAATTGTAATGAATACAAATACCTTATTAACAGCCAGACCACTGTAATCCTGTAAGATTAGGGGTCGTAATTAATGTAATTGGTTGGAGAAAGTGGCCGTTTGTAACACCTAAGGCATACCTTAGTTGTGTTTAACTTCACTCAGTCTAATTCAGCGTCCCGTTTGTGATTCCTTATCCTGTCTTCAGGGAAAAGGTTGTTGTTCTTTCAATTACAAAAAGTAAAATGTTAGAAATTTGATGACTGAGAAATTACAAGTTACATGCTGGACTTGTAAACAAACTAAAAGAAAATGTTGTGGTGTCGAATCAATCATTTAACCTGAGCACATTTATAAACACTAACCTCGCAATGATTATGCTAGTTAGTATCCTATCAGGTTCTTTAGGTCACAAGGGCAGGCAGAATAACACTGTAATATATGAATAACTGTTGTAAAAATCTTCTTTATAAAATTTTCTTTGTATTAAATGATGGATCTTATCCTTCGGTTTTAAAGCTAATAAACTAAATGAGGCATAATTATTTCTTAAACCTGTAATATGGTTTTACCTTCGTTATTTTTTGAGTGAATTCAGATTATAAATCCTGTGAACTTTAATTTCTTTTATAGCCTACAGAAGCTAAAATTGAGCTTTTGGGTGGGTGTGGTGATGTTTATCCAGTCAGAAATTGACCATGTTATCCATGTTACGTATGACCCTATTGTATATTAACTGTATGTACGGTTACTTTTTGATGCATTTATAATCCTATTGTAATACAAAATTTGAAATTTTTGTTAGACGAAAATGCACTTTGTGATGTTATGGTTACAAGGTATCTATTACCCTATCACAAATTAAACAGGTATTTATTGACTATATTTTATCCACATCTAAAGTTATCCCTGCAAAGGTTGTATACAGCTTTCAATTATTCCACATAAATAGCAAAATGTTAGTTTTAATACTTTTTACACGAAATAAATCTAATAGCGTTATACTGAAAGTACAATCTTCAAATTACCATCATTGTCATATTAAGTATAAAGTTCCAAAAATGAAGATTTACGTAGAACGCCCAAGAACAAGTTCGTTATAGCTTCTTGATACACCTTAAAAGACAACAGTTTAAGTCAGAGCTTGCCCACTTAGTTATGTACGGCCGTCAACGAACGTTTGATACAGAAATTAACTGTAGTTTGAACCGTAAGTTAAGTTCTCAGTAATTTGTTTTAGGTTTAGGTCTAACAATGTTTAAATCTCGGATTAGATAAAAAGTGTTTGAAAATATATTATTAAAAATATTTTTAAGCACAAACAATAATACTTTTTAACTTACATTTAGTGAAAACGATTATTTAATATTACTTAATACGTGAAAGTATTTTTAGGAAATACATCTAAATTATTCTCTTGATGACTAATTTACTTTATTTAAAATAGAAACTGATACAATTCCTGATTGAGGCATTTCAATCGAATAATAATAATTAACGACTTGTTACTAGTGGTAAGCCTGCTTTTCAACTATATTTTAATATGTGTCTGTTCTAAGTAAAACTAGTATTATTTTCATTAATATTGTAAACTGAATTTATGTTATCCTCCTTTTGAATACGTTACGCTCAATAAAGAAAAGCTTTAAGAATTGTAAGTTTTCTATATCATCTTTCATGGCCTTCAACGATACAATGTCCATAAAAGACTGTTTATAATTGGTTTGACAGGTTTTTTATTAGATTATAGTAGTTGAATAACTTTATAACATAAAATAGTATACATATTCCACTAACAGTGCATACTAATGTCATAATTACGGATTAAAAGGTGTTAAGAAGATAAGTGGAAACAATAAGTTCAGTATCTTCACACCTGCTGAATATTTATGATCACCTCACTTTTTATTGATGCTTAATGAATTGATTTAATAGGAAATTGATACTAAATAATAAGTTTCTTCGACTCCTTAGTATGAATATTAGCAATCACACTCCATTGTATCTAATTATGCGTGAAATTTCCATATTTTTCATGAGATTGCGGGATCTAAAAGCATTTTGTATATATTAAATTTTGAGAAACATTTGTGAATGAATTAGAATCATTAGAGTGAATGAGCGAAGATCTTATCGCTTTGTTCACATTACATATGATATTATACAAATATTATATTCCCTTACATCTGAAATTTAGTGGAGAATAGGTCTTTCGAAAATCAGAGGAGATGTCTGACTTAGGCATTCTAAAACGACAAATGTACGCTTGTCAATCCCAGTTAATTCGGTAAAAAACTACGAAGAGAGAAGAGACAATGACACAATATTCAATTGTCTTTAAAAGCTGGCGACGCTGCACAAGGCACCTCAGTAATTCTTCACATAGTTTATCTAACGTATCTTTAGGTGCATAGTCCCTGTATCCAAGGCTTTGAAATCCAAACAAAATAACTTATTTTTACGATAACAGGACTCAAATTGGGGAAGTAATTAATACCAAAATTTAATTCTATATCATATACTTTTACCTAAGGTGGGTCCAATCAGGTTTAGGTTGGGTTGATTTTTTAAGATTTCATAGTCAAATTCCTTTTCGTAAAGACACCACATATTCATCCCTCTACGAAAAATTATAGACTTTTAAACTATTTATTTACTTTTATATTGGTGACCAGCACAATTACGAAGGTCTAAAGGTATGGATGGATATAAATTGCAGATTAGTTTCTATTATAAGCAATAGGAGTAAGGTAATAAGATATTGTTAGTGAAATGTGACATTACAAAAATTCTACACTAAAAAACTAAATAGCGTATTTCTTACAAATAAAAAGATCTTACAACTTTTCGTCAAATTTATATATACCGAAACGGCTTCAGTCGTTTTTATACTGATTCTGATTTCATGATAGCCCAAATCATGAACTATTATATGCCCAAAATTATTGTGGATTAAATAGTTAATCAGTTTTCACTTTTTTAACAAAATTAATTGAGTAGACTGTGGCTTAAAAACAAATAACCCAACCCCAAACCGATTAAGTCACCTTAACTGTTTAGGTTCTACCATTCTAAGCATGTCAGTGGATATTAATATTGATGTAATAAATTAAAACACTTTTATTTCTCTTAGAAATTTCAGGGATATTATTTACTAGCAATTTATACTTCGATATGATGAATACGGAGTATTTTACTGTGCGTATTGGAAAATTAACTCATATAAAATAAAACCAACTCATGGCAAATACAAAACAATACGGGCCTATAATATTTATGAAGAAAACTTTGATTTCATTAAATTATTTTTGATTATGCAAATATAAAATTTTAGAAACTAAATATGTTTGGGTCTTTTCCTTATCTACATCACTAATGTGTCTTCGAACATGCAATTCTTCTTTTAAAACTGCACTATCTACTGCATTACTTTCACATATGACTAGTTGAGGTCAACATCCATGGTCTATCAGCTGGATGTTGGCCTTCCTTTCCGATGTTGTTCAATATCTGAAATATTAGAAGTGTAAGGGCTTTCTTTTCTACGAAACCTAACATCTACATCTCACAGATTCGGTGGTTATTTGACCCGGTAATTCTCCTACTCATTCCCCCCCATCCAAAAATATTTGTGTATATTGAAGATATTTGTGTAATCAATTTTAAACGGATGTAATTGATGGAATTTTTACCATTACGATCGTTCTGTGTCTGACTGACAATACTAGTTTTATCGATTTTATCTTATTGTTGTAACTTTTGAGTGTATTGTGTAGCCGATGTATTATTATCAATACATACCTTAAATAATAATGTACGATAATTTTCAAATATAAGACGTTGCGGGAGAAAAATAACAATCACTAACAAAATAAGAGAACGAAATCAAAATAGTAAGTTATTGTTAAAAACAAGATTTCTAATTTGTCATTAGAAAATGAGCTTGAATTTTTATCATGATAGATTTATAAAGCAAATTTAGAGAAAACATCTTAACATATTAAACTTTGTTATGTAATCAAATTTAGGTATTTAACACCCAAACATATTAAGAGTAGTATAAATATTTGTGTAGCCTAAAATTATACCACAGTTTTAATATTATTTCTAATTATTATCATTTTGAAATTGTGAGCACCAGAACAAACTTAATGTCATATGACCTATTAAACATAATTCATGGATTATTTGCGACATTCTCCATGCAGGATAAACGGCTGATAAATGTGTGCTATAATAATCGCAATACTCCACAATAATTTTGTGCAAATTTAATGTCTGCAATTTTTCTGATCATTTCCTCTTCCTCAAAGCGATATTACGTGAGACACATTTCGCCGTTTATCAATAACACAAGTTATGACTGATATTTTATGATACTCATGATTAAGTCATGCGCCAGTAAACGGCATAATTATTCATACTGCTATCACTTACAGCTTATCATTTTACATTCTCAGGGAACTGAAGTAATGGAGACCTTGGTATTAAATATCATCAGTAATAATCATGTTTGTCTGTATTCTTACATATTGTTTATGTATTAAAAGTGTATAATATTCTTGTCTGTAGTACTGTATGTGACTTGTCTTATTTTCCAGAGGATTTATGATTTGTTAGCAACTAATGTTGTTGTATGAAACGCTTTCATAGTCAGATACAAAAATACACTATAACTATTATCTTATTTTTCATTCTTAATTAAACTTAGTTAAAATAAACTATATATATATATATATATATATATATATATATATATATATATATATATATATATATATATTAACCATGTGAAATTGCAATAAAGCATTAAAATTGATATGTTTAATTTCGTTTGCTATTAATCGTATTACGCCACCGTTGGTGATATATATATATATCCAAAGTTAAAAAAGAACATGTTTTAATAGGTATTGAATTATTTATACATTGCCAATAACTCACAATATTGTAATTAAATGTGGATTAATGTGCTTCAGATTAGCGATATATAATTTATTATCCTCTTGTTTTAAGAATAAAATTAATATAAATTTGGGCTGAATATATATATACATATATATATATATATTATATATATATATATATATATATATATATATATACATACTAACCATTTAGTCCATAAAGTAGATAATTGCATTTATGTAAGGCGTTATGTAACATTTTATTTAACGTTTTATATTTCTCATATTTATTTCTCTACCATTTATTATCTTTGAATAAGCCAGTCAATACTTACAAGCTTCTGGAATTTTTTTAGGATACGGGTTATGAGCTAGTTCTGCAACAGTTTGTCCCGCAGTTGTCGTGGACCTACTTGTACTCACCGGTGACGATGTCGAGGAGCTGGACGTCAGAAGCTGGTGCCGGACCTGAGCCGAGCTGAGCGGTAAGACGCTGAAAGACTACTGTCTCTCGCGGTTCCTGGAGCCCCACCTTCTGGCATTGAGTCTGATCTTGACCAGCCACTAACCCTTCGCCTTCACATTGTTAGCTTGGTGTTTAGTTCCGGTTTTTGCTCTAGAACGTCACGGCTACTTACTTACTTGCAGCGGTTACAGCTGTTGTACACCCCTACACGAGATTGCCAGCAGCTAAAAACGGTCCTGTATTACAAGACGCTGACATGCCCTAAGTAAAACATCACCGTCGGGTTCTTCAGTTTCAGGAGAATTCCGTGGTATTGAACCATAATGATTGTGAAATAAGCTCATAATTAATATGCACTTAGTAGTATCTTATGTCAGTAGTAAATATAGTCTTAAGTATACTCTCCGTCAGATCTTTTAGTTTTATATAAATTTACCATTTATTTGTTCTCACAAGATGGCATTGATTTGACACCATTCTCGGCCCCTTTCTGGTTCTTTAAATGTATTTTTAAAAACTTCCAAAGTATTTCTGATAAATCCATCAATGGAATAAACTTTTTCCAAAAAGAATAGTAAATAGTAAAGTCTTCATCTGTTTGGAATCGCCCATTGTCCTACAAGACCTTGTTGACCACAGTACCAAAAAACATTTGCGACGTCAAACTCGTTATCCTGTTTTTATGAACTTTTCATTAAGCAATCCCTCCCTGACTCTAGTCTCGACCGGTAAATATCTACGCCTCATGATTATTTTGCATTGAATTACCAATAAAGCGTCACCTTCAATATAAATACCAGTACTTGTAAATTATGCAAACTTAAGATTATTCCATACCATTAAGTATGGTAATAAGGAGGAAACGTATTTCTGTTGAGATATTTTTCACAATAAAAGAAACATATGTATGTATATTTACTCGTATTTACAGGGTGTGTCCGATCACCTGGGCCACTACCTGTATTGGCCAAACGAATTCAAATGGAATATTTTTTGCAACTGTTAAAATCACATTTCCATATCAGGAAAGAAGTCAAGGAAATTATTTTCATCTATGTTGACCCTAAAATGACACTTGGAGGAGATAGGAATCGGGTTTTTAAACCTCTAAATGTAAACACAGGTCATGTTAATCCTCATTTGAAAGGTTTTTGGCCTTGGCTATTCCAGCACAAATATTTGATATACGATTAACTGAATCTATTTTATCCCGCTTTCCAAATTTGGAATTTATTGTAATTATTAGACAAACAAGCTAAAAGCTTCGAAATAAAACTTCTACCTTGTCACATATTAAATGAAGGGAAATTACAAAACAATCTTGTTTTATTTTATTTATTTATATCCATGCATGTATTTATTTAGTCGACGGCAAACAGCCCCTTATATACAGATAATAACAATATGGATATTTAGAATATTACAGCCGTAGTTGGTACTTGATAACCCATTAGAATAATGTATAAAATAACATAAATATAATAATACTTATAGTAATACAATCACTAGATACAATTACTCCAAGGATAAATACTTAGATTAGTAGACTAAACTGTACAAGGAATAACAGAGATACAAATTTGCCATAACAAGTGATTCAGTGACTACAACTACAACAACAGACATACTGAAGGGAGAAATAAACCATTACTTCATGTGAGTTCAATAAATACAACAGGATAAATACAACAAGGAACAACATAAATACAACCAGAAACAAAAACAACAACAACAGTTACACAATTAAATAATTTTAGCAGATTAAAAAAACTTATGGGCATTCTCTGACTCAAAACTTGTGCCACACTGTTCTTAACGAATTCCAACTTAAACTTTTATGAAACAAGTTGAGATAGGACAGTGTCCTATATTTACTCACAATTTATGTTCTCAATAATAATTATGTATATATATTTTACATTTGAGATCACAATCGTCACCTGAATTTCTTTTTAACTGCTTTTGTCAGTCCATACTTCAATAACTTTTACCATACGTGTTTATAGAAATTTAAAATCCATTATGTAATAATTGGAATAGATATATAACAATATCAAAAACAAACGTTAATAGAAAGCGTTTCATGAGTTTGTTTAGATTTATCTCATACTTAAACCTCATTTTGAGTTATTATTTTGCTTCAGTTCCCTACCTTCTTTAAAACGCCATATTTTAATATTGAGACCATTAATAAGCTGTGGTGTTAGGAGGATGGAGTCTTTTTCGGAATGAATATTTGTCTCAGTGAATAGAAACGTATCCCAATGCGTACAATACTATATAATCTTGATTATGAGAACATATTAGATGTAGTTGGTGCTTAAATTTAGGAAATATATTAACCTCATACACAACCACCATCATTGGCGTTGCCGAAAGGTAAAAAGGTTCACCGTCCATCTACCGCGCCACTTTCTATCTCGTCCAACGTGAATTTACACTCTTATCCATTTATAATATGTATTATAGACTCGCCATCACATCATACGCACAGGACTGATTCGTCCGTCAGTGTCATGTATGGCAGTAATAACGCGTAGACTCTCAACATTCTTATAGCTTCGAAGGATTGTCTAATAGTCATACTAAATTATGAAAGAAATTGAAGTTGATCAAATAATTTCTGGTAATTAACCATGTACTCATCACATGGCGCTTATAGATAACAAAAGCGATAAGGCTTGTCACGATCGTGCACCAACATGATGTTCATAACGTAGGTCACAACCGACATCATAAAATATATAGCAGATATGCTTATTGTAACTCATAGCTAAAAATATTTCTTGCAGATTATTTTGTGTAGAAAATTTTTCATTATTGCACTGACGTGCCGGGAAAGACCCGAGGGCTTGTTTTCAAAGCTTTACTGCAGCTGCTAAATTGTATGCAGAATGCTTTCCCAAAAGAGAATATTACTCACAAGGTGTTTCGAAGGCTCTCAGATTGCTTTCCTGCGACCGGCAATGTTCAGCCTGATCACAAGAAAGGTCAAGAGACTGTAAGGCCAGTTGTTAGAAAAGAGAGCTACCAATATATTACCTGACAATGAGCAAAACCCTCAAGAGTCGACTAGAATAGTAGAAGCTGACTCTGGCATTGGTAACAGGAAGTGTGGAAACTTTTAAAACAACTCAAGATGCGCCATTAGATGGTGTCCTCATATTGAGAACTTTCTGAAGATGATTGTATCCACCATTTTAAATGTTGTGCGTGGGATTAGGGAAGGGCATTACTTTTTAAAATATGCAATTTGAGCCGGCAAGGAAACGTTTCATAGTAACGGTGAAGCAAACCGTGACAATACATTGGTTCTTTGAGAATCCACGCTAGATGCATAACTGGATACTGGAACCAGTGATACTGTACATTGAATAAATTGTCTAGCATAATTGGTACACAAATATTGTTTGTCCCTCTTTTTTAAGGTTGGAAAATTTAAAATTAACTTTGGATCAATCATTTGCTAATGGTTCTTTTCAAGTTAGTCGGATAAAGAAAATACTGTTATAAAAAGGTGATGCTCCTCTACACCAATGCTTAGCTGTTCATGCTACGATTTACCAACAGCTTCCAGATAAATGAATTAGGCAAGGGTGGTGCTGTTACTTTTCCTCCTCCGTCATTACACTTGATAATCACTATATGTGTGGGGAAGGATCGGGAACATTTTCTCACAACACCAACGGCTAGAGAAGACACGATGGCGAAGATAAGAAAAGTGATACTGTCTATTTTCGAAGAAGAAATCTAGCAGTTAATGATTTTGGTGTCTGAACAGAACGTTGCATTGAAATTAAACGTAGACACTTCCAACATGTTTAACTGTTCTTTTGTTCCAAGTGTTATTGGGTATGTAACAAACGCATTGGTAATGCAGACAAATTTACTTTTTAATTAAAACAATTTTTGTAAATGTAAATCAAAAGTTTGATAACTGAAAATAGTTGTTAAAAGTAAGTTTTTTTTCTCATCCTCAGACCGTTTGATATGTGGTAAAACTTGAATTTTATGCACAACACGTTATAATTAAACAGTTTAAAAACTCAAGTTGAAGTTGAATATTTCGACTTATTGCGTTGTTTATTTTGGTAATGTCCAATAGTTTTTCAAAAATTGGAAAATGGAAAAAATATCCTTACTTTATAGTGTTAAAAAAGTAAATGTGTTTACGATTTCTCAAATATTTTTGTTTCCATACAATGTACGAAGAAGTAACAATAAAATAAAGTGTAAAAAACAGCATTTAAACGTTGTGTACACTCTGTATGGTGCATATTTAACCACAACTTAGAAAAGTGCTAAAATAATCAAGTTTGTTAACTTTTTAATTGAGGCAATGTTTAAAATGACCTATGTACATTATTTAAATATGTCCTGAAACTAACCGCCGTTTTCTCAAATGTGTTATTTTTGAACATGTAATAAATCTTAATGTAGTTCTCTGGTGTTGAAAGAGTTGTTTGCAGGCCCGTTTTACACCCTGCCAGCGCCCTAGGCACAACGAAGAGTTGCGCCCCTTTTTATACCCCTGCCAGCTGACTACGCCCTCTCCCACCAGCCCTACCATAACGCCTATACCCCGTAAATTTAGATTTAGTCTGAAATGCCAGTTTTGGTTCAGGAGGGACTTTAGACTTAACGTCCCTTAACTTTCCTTTACAAATTATCCTGATTCTTTTCGAGAGCCTTCCCATTATCCACCACTTGTGGACCCGCCGTGTCCCGGACTGGCAACCGGTAGCCGTGAGGTTTCTACTGGCCTCTGGTGGGAATGTGTGTAACATACCTGTTACACCCATTATCCCTTCTTTAAATTTGAATTATTTACATTATTTATAGTATTCGTTTAATCATAGTATTCGTTTAATCACATTTTCTTTGGATTATTTTTGGTTTGTTGGCTTACCACTAGACTGACTAGAGATTCATGCATAGCTTTTTTTCTGGTTTTCCGTATTGCAAAGTCGTCAATAATGTTTGTTAGTCAAATTTTAAAGTAATTTCGTTTTAGGTGCACAGCAACAATAAGCCATTAATCTTTTCATCAACCATTGATGAACTAATTTCTGACTTCACTCTTTTCAAAGCTGAAAAGCTACGTTCAGCTGTGCAGTTCGTCACAGTTAAGGTTAGAAATATCCTGAGAGCGACTTCCAAATTGGGGAACGTGTTCTCCAATCCGTTTGATTTTATGTAGGCGTACATATCTTTGATCTTAGAAATGTTCTCCAAGACCATGCATTGTTTGAAATGGTTACATTCCTGGGCAAAGTCTTGTCCATCAATATCGTTAATGTTCTCCTAACAGTTTAGCTTCACAATCCACCTCTTTGGAAATTTTCTCTTCTAGATTTTGTAAGATCTTAAATCTTGTGTCGAGATTTTATTGACCTCCCTTCTTTTGTTGAACTGCGAAGCTATGTTGTCAACAATGGCAATAAACACCCCACTGCGAAATCTTTCTCGAGGAGATGTTTCTTCCATGTTTCTGTCCTTGCAGACCATCTTGTGTCACTCAGAGGTTTTACCATTAGCTTTCTCTAATCTTTCTTTGATTTTCCTTCGTAACTCTTTTCAATGTGACTTTTTAAGATGTTCCACCTGTAAGTGGATGCCGAGAAAAAAAGCATACAGCCCTTGTACGAATGTAAAAAACATTGTGTGTTATCTGGACACGCCTTATAGGCAGCAAAACACCCAGTAAGGTTTAGTGAATGAGCTGCACATGGTACATAGTCAGCAAGATCATTTTTGCTGTTAATCCTTGCCTGAAGACCTGAGTATATGCCCGACATGTTTGATGCATTGTCGTAAGTTTGTCCACGACAGTTATCGACATCCAGCTCAAGTTTCTCAAGTAAACTGAGGGTTGCTTATTCCAAACTTCCAGATTTGTAGCATACACTTGGTAAGAGTTGTATCAGGTGTTCGTTGGCGCAAGCATTGGGCAATGAAACATACCAAAGTACTACAGTCAATTGGTCTGTGTGCGACTCGTCAGGTGTAGAGTCTATGATTACAGCTCTCTTCACCCCACCCAATCTATATCTCTATAGTGAGCTTGCTTGATTTCATTTAAGATTTGAGTCAGTACTTCTTTGCTCAATAATCTCAATAAATTCACTGCAAATGTCAGACGAAAGGTATAATACACTACCTTTGCCTTTGTTACCATGTGTTGCTATGTGTTTCGCGAGAAATAGATCAAATTCACTTATCAGCTCAAGACAGCCTAGAAAAAGTCCGTTTGATGATTATGCGTGCAGATACAACCATGGCAATGTGTTTTTCCATTTTTTGCGCCCCCCCCCCAAAATGACAATTGCCTAGCGCCTTAGGCACGTGCCTACCGTGCCTATTCTGTAAAACGGGCCTGGTTGTTTGGGGTCAGAAATTTGTTGTTACAGTTCGAACCGAAATATTATTGGTTTGGTGAAGTTCCAGGTTATCGGATACATCTTTTAGTACTCTTTTACAGACATTTGAAGACAACCAGAGCCCGGTAGTTGTAATATTGGTGCTACTCTCCAACTATCTCTCAGCAAGCAATAAACTGTATCGGGAGTATAGGCTGTCGGGTTATGTGTGTAAAGGTAGTAAAGAAAATACTTATGAACTTCTAACTAACGAAATTTGTTTATTTGTAAAATAAGATATTTCACCTTGTGATTAATTAAGTGTCGTGTGGAGCAGTACTCTTGCACTCTAAATACTGCGTTTAGTAACTAATGAAGCACTTACATAATGTCAAATTAGCCCGCTGTAACGCCTGGCACCTCATGGAGCGTGCTGCAACCGGCTCCTTTGAACGGCCCACATTAATATCGGATTGAACAATAAGGTTTTGGCTTGAAGTCAACAAGTGCTTCTACTTCGATCGCCTGCATGTGGACAGAGGGCTGGATAGGAATGGCCAAGTTCTCCATTTTAAGTATAGTTAAACGGAACAGAAACGGAGTAGCTACAATGCAAAAATTAGGTGATATCTGTATTTGGTGCGATAATCTCTGAACGATGAGACCGAAAGAACTATAAGGATCATTTAAGAAACTTCCAAGGAATAATAGTTTACTGGTAACTAATACCAAAACGAGATAGTCAACGAGAAATAACGTCACAGGAACGGGCCAAATTGGTATCAATGCCCTAGACACTGTTTGCAATATGAATATCGATGAAAAACCTCAAATTGGCTGGTTCGACTTTGCAGATATTTAATGTCACAGCCTACCCGAATTCCTGGACAATCTAAAGGATATTCTTCGCTCCTTGATACAAAACTGATCGTTACCGGTGATTTAAATGCTAACGCGATCAAGTATGTAATGAAGACGACGAATGCAGGGGTTCTTAACCCGGGAGGTAGTCGCTGGACAGCCCTGGGCAGCTGGATACATCCAGATTAATTATTATAAAAATTATTTTCACGGAAACACCTTTCTTGCAGGATGCCGGAGGGTGGTTGAAGAGTACACTAAGTCATTCAGTCTATCCTGCGTACCCCTATTAGCTAGTTTGAGAGTGGAACATTTCTAAGCTAAACCATAGCTCTCCAAGTTTGACGGACTGTGTTGGGGAAAGGACACTGGCACGCAGCTGCTTATGAATGTATGCTATAAAACCATTGCATGACCGAAGGTAACTTTGACACTCCATGAAATTTACCACGTCTTGATCTAATCGGCAAGAGCTGGAGAGACTTAAACACACTGAGAGGCGGAAAACTGTAATTTTCAGTCCCTCCATATAGTTTTCTTGTACTGTACTGCTTTGAATAATTATGGACATGTATGGCGGTTGGTTTTAGACACGCATGATTGGCGTTCAATTTATTTCTCAGCAATAATATTTGATTTGCGAAAAACTATATTGTGTTTTTTATGTCGGACTAGACTCCGATGGTGTGTTCTAATACCGAATTGAAACTGATGGTACAGTATTCCCGGCAAAACAAATCTATTTTAAATAAAAACATGAAATATTAAGTACAGTTTAACTGATACATTTAAAGTGAAGAAAATAAATACGCCACTACAACTACTTAATAAATGCTAAAGGATAAATATTTTACATTCCAAAGATTTTTATCTTAAAATGATAAGATTGTTCGTTTCGTAACACTTATCATCTCATATAATGATGTGAGATTACTTCACTCTAAAATAATACTGTAGATATTGATGTGTCAACGTGGCATCACTAGGCTGCTACGGACGGGATAGAGAAAACACACGGAATACCATATGTGTATAACACTATGTTGGACAGTAACTACATGTAAGTGGTATCATTAGTTTTATAGTACCTTGGAAATAATGTATTAAAATAAATATGATATTACCATTTAAATTCCTCAAATATTCACAAGAACAATTCCATAAACAGAAGTTAAATTAGTTTTGAATGATTTTTTGCTTAATTTATTGGTACTAGATGTGCGCCGAAACTTCCATCATATACTTATTTCTCTTATAATGTCTTCCTCTATCTATTTAGGTAATAATGGAAAATATATGTAGCATTTTAAATAGTGGATTAAACGATTTCCGAGGCGTTTGAGTTATTTTTATTAGTTAAAAAGTTAATGCCAGGATTTAGAGTGGCGATATTTGATACTTACTTACTTGATACTTGATGTCTTCGTCTTTGACTGATAAAACCAGATAGACTGTGTCAATTTTGTTTAAAAACTGTTTGCAATTTGTTCAGAACAATTTTGTCAAGTATTTAAAACTATATACACTATTTACAAAGGTTTATGGTGGCAGGACTAGAACAGTGGGTCATCTTCAAGTTCCTTGAGTGCATAGATAGGCCTACTTGTAAGTCTGGACCATATGGCTTCCTTGAACTTAATAGTGTTCATATTTCTGATGCTTTCCGGTAGGCTGTTGTATAGTTTGACCGCTGCTATTGGAAAACTGTTCAACGATTTTGAAAGTCTACATTTTAGGGTGTTTAGGTCTTTTGCATGGCGGGTGTTGTAGCCATGGACATCTTGTCTTCTCCCAAACAGAGATTCATTCTCCTTTACGTATATAAGCGAGTTCATTACATATTGGCCTTGAACCGTTAATACCCTGAGGCGTTTGAAAATAGGCCTACAATGCTCCAGATGGTCTGAAGATGTAATGATGCGTAGCGCCTTCTTTTGGAGAACAAGTATTCTGCTGCATGCTGATGCATGGCCCCAGAGCAGAATACCATAGGCTAGGTGGCTGTGAAAAAGTGCGTGGTACACCGTTACCAGGCACCGCTCTGGTACCACCACGTTTCTCAGTTTTCTCAGCAAGAAGATAACCCTGGAGAGTTTTGTGCAGACTTTGTCTATGTGGCAATTCCAATTTAACTTCGGGTCCAGCCAGAAACCGAGTAATTTAACGGCCTCATCACAGTCCTCTATGACATCTCCATTTTTTAGAGTACAGAATATCAGTTGTGTTTTTTCTTCGTTTAATTTTAGTTTGTTTGTGGTGAACCACCTCTTGGCATCTGCTAACAAGTCCTCGGCTTCCTGAAGCACGGAGTGTATCAGCTTTCCTCTGGACAGGAGCGTAGTGTCATCTGCAAACAGCACTGCCCTGCCTCCCAGTCTTAAATCATTCACAAGAATTCAGAAGAGCAAAGGTCCCAGGATGGAACCTTGTGGCACTCCATGCATGACTTCTCTACTTCCTGAAGTAGCCCCACCAAGCGATACCCTCTGTTGTCTATTTTCGAGATAGCTGGAAATAGTTTTGTGAACTGTTCCTTCGATCCCATAGGAATTTAGCTTGCTAAGTAGTATCTTATGCGGCACACAATCGAATGCTCGGCTCAGATCACAGAGCGCAAGAGCCATTGATTCGCCAGCCTCGAAAGCTTCCATTATCTTTGATGCTATGGATAATAAGGCAGTGGTTGTAGAACGTCCACTTCTGAAGCCATGTTGGGTGTTGCTGAGCAGATTGTTGGACTCAAAAAAATCAACCAACTGTTTTTTCATTATTGACTCCATGACCTTAGACACCACTGGCAGAACTGAAACTGGCCTGTAATTCGCCAGTTCCTCAGGATTTCCTTTCTTGTAGATGGGGACTGTGCGTGCAATCTTCAAAGCATCTGGAAAGATACCTCGACTAAGACACTTGTTTATTACTACTGATAGAGGGTTTGCTACTTCATGGATCACCGCTTTCAAAACAAAGCAAGGAACACCATAGATATCCGGGCTTCTAGAGTTCTTTAGCCTATTTACTATTTTTATAATATCTAGTGTTCGCACCTCTAACCAATGGTCTAATATAGGCTTAGGCCTATTTGCAATATACAGAGGGTTAAAGTCCATCTCCGGAAGGTTTGTCACTATCTCTTCAACAGCCTCTATGAAGAAATTGTTTATGTTGTCAGGACTTTCTGAGCAGGAAGCATATGGCTTCTTAGGTCTGTGTGAGTTTATAATATCCCAGGCCGCTTTACACATGTTGGAGGATGACCTGATGGTGTGGACGTTGAAGGCCTTCTTAGCTTCTGTTACTTCCAGTCTGTATTGTTTATTTGTTTTACAATATAATGCATAGTACTCATCACGGTCTTTTGGTGAGACTGCTGATTTATAATGATCATTTAGAAGAACTACTAAGTTTTTAAGTCTGCGCAAGTCTGCTGTATACCAAGATTTATCTTTAAAATGACATTTAGTTCCGTTTTCTGGATTTTTTTAAAGGTTTTAATGGAAAAAATATATCAAAATTGTAATTAAAGGTTTGAAGAAATCTATCAAAGGAGTGCTCAGATAAATAGTGATCACCCAATTCAATTGGCCAGTTTACGTTTTTTAGAGCCCTCCTTAGTAAAGGCAGCTGCTCATCCTTGATGACGCGCTTTGTAAAACTATACTTATCATGCCATGAAACTTCTTTGTGTTTACCATTTCCCAAACTTGACTTTATTGTCATAATAACTGCACTATGGTCCGCAATCATAGGTTCAATGACTTCCACCTTATAATCCCAAGAATCAAAATTTGTAGCCATGGAATCTAGGCACGCTGTGCCTCTTGTGGGTAGTCTGTTTGAAATGTATAGGCCATGACTAATGAGCATGTTTGTAAAAATGTTCTCTTCCCGTGATTTTTCTTCCAGGTGTACATTAAAGTCACCACAGACCACAAGTTTTTTCTTATTTCGAGAAAGAAAAGTAAAACATTTGTCCAGAAGTTGGATAAACTCATCAAAATCACCATCAGGAGAGCGGTAAATCGACATGATGATCATTAAAGAGTCCAAGAGCTCAATAGCGGCAATTTCTAAAGTTAGTTCTTTACAAAATTGTTCAAGGTTAAGTTTTTTATATCTAAGATTATTTTTAACATAAACTGCTGTGCCTCCATTTTTATGTTCCTGTCTACAATAGGCATCCGCCAAAATTAAATCTTCAATTTGGGTGTACACATCAATTTCATCTTTAACTAGCCAATGCTCTGAAATGCACAGTATATTTGGTCTAGTTTCCAATATAAAGAAAGATAGAACCTCCATTTTTGTCCTTAAACATTGAACATTTATTGAGGCTATTACCTTGTCTGAGCTATAATTTTTCATAGGTTTTTTTAACTTAGGCCTATGTCTAGTTGTTTGGGAGTTTAAGCTAGGAAGAATAATATCACTAGACTGAATGTTAGACAAATGAGAAACTAAGTTACACTGAGAGTTTGTGTGTTTCTGAATAAAAAACGCTTCAGTGTTACATTTCTGGGCCAGCGGGTACAATCCATAACCTTATCTTTATGTAAAAAATCTACTCCTAGCTTGAAGCTCTTGTTTACTCCCTTGTTTTCAAGTTTTTCAACACTAAAACTAATATTAGGAAAGGCTTTTTGTTATCACCATTACGAAAATTGTTTCCACAGTCATATAAATATTGTTTCCAAGAGTTCTATTAGACTAGTAAAGCAACGTATTCTTGTCTTGAGTAAATGGTTTAGTTATTTAAAAATGTATCATAAGAAAAAATAACCACTTAAATATAGCACCAATATTCAGTCCAAGGTAGTAAAATACTTCATATATGTTATGACATATTTCAACCAAAGTACTGACTGAGTTTATACCCAAGAATCTCGAGAAATGAGTAAACATGCACTATGCACATTATTTTAGCATTTTCATTCACATTTCATTTATTCCATGGGACTAAACATAAACAGACTATTCTATCCATGTGTTTATAAACTCATAGTGCATAGAAGACGGACTTTAATGTTGTTGATTGTTACGATGTCATAACATAGCGCATTGATTATGACTGATGTGGTTACAGTGGGAAAGGTTGATTCAACGAAATGTTGAGTTTAGCTCCATATCACCTGCCGCGCAGTGCAGCGTCTGAAATCTGAAAATTCACAGTAACCTATCCCTCCATACCTAAGTTATGTGTAGAAAACTCGGTTGCTCCATCGTGCTTTTTGATCGTGTCCATCGTAGTACACTTAATTGTACACTTTATGAGACAATCAGAACATCTCTTCATATATATTACACCAGATGACTGCTGAGAAAGCAGACACAACTCTATTGTGATCTATATGTCTGATGTCGAAACAATGTCCCTCACTCATAAAAAAGCGGTTAATGGCGACACAAATTAAGTTCAATCTCTGACCAAGACGAAGAAGAAGGTATTCAAGGTATGAAATGTGGGTATGACAAGTACTTAAAGCCATTAAAAGCTTGTAACAGGCAAAACAGTCTAGGCAGTAATTTATAGCAATTCAGTTGATTTAATGATGCCTTTGTTCTCAGCCTTCACCTTATCCTTTTTAGACATAAAACTCCACTCATTGAGGACATCAAGGTTCACAATGCACTCATTGAAGGTTAAAATATAGTCAGTACTTTTACAGCGATTTACTAATGTACTAGTAGTTTCAAACACGTGATACGATAGATTGCCAGCTACACCTGTCCTATGAGCCTTCTTACCGTAGGGGAGCATGGGGTGAGGTCGTGCTTGGTGACGGGAGACTGGCGGTCTGTGACGCTATCAAGACTCTTTGTGTCATATTGGGTGGGGGGGGGGGACCGTGTGTCTCCGTCACCGACCATGTCAAGCATGCTATTCAGAAAGCCATTGGCAGGCCGAGGGGTATGTGCAGATTCAGAAGCTTGTTACCAGGTTCTGTCAAGCTCAGACTCGTGCAGTCTTAGTTCATGTCAGTATTTCAGTACCGTTTCCCTTCTTACGGTACAATTATCTCGAGGGAGAACATACAGAGAATAATAAAAGTTCAGAACGCAGCCATCCGCTTTGTTTTCTCTGAGGCGTTTTGACTTATCAGAACGACCTGAGAATGTCACCCATTGAGACCCTATTTGCAGGGTGACCAACTGTATGACTTACAAGGTCTTGGCGTTAAGAGAGCCGCAATACCTATGTTATAGATGGTTGCATAAAGACTAGTTCTCCCAGCGCAGCACCCGTCATGACCATCAGCTCACTTTCGCAATGTGAGGCTTGAGGTGGGGAGGAGAGGCTTCTCCTACTTTGGGCCAAAAATGTTTAATGACCTCCTCGGGAACCTC
The DNA here is from genome assembly GCF_021130785.1 of Homalodisca vitripennis. NCBI lineage: Eukaryota > Metazoa > Arthropoda > Insecta > Hemiptera > Cicadellidae > Homalodisca > Homalodisca vitripennis. Next base: position 71,593,501 of record NC_060215.1, read on the forward strand.
ACCATTTCATCTAGTCATAGATTTAAAAACCACTATAAAGGTTTTTTGGCTAAATAATTTCATTTAGTAGTATATGTGTTTGTACAATTTAATTTTTATTTAGTTTTTAATTATTTATTGATTTTGAGTTGTTTTGTAAACCAGTATATCCTCTTCCTGCATAGCGGCACCATACGGTGCCACATGTTTTAGTTATCATTATATCTAGGTTTTACACAAAAAAGTCTCCTTAAATGCATGGTGGCATCAGTTGGTGCCACTAGAACAGTTTACAAACAATCAGCTGACTAAAAGTCTGCTTTTAGATCTTACTTTTTTTGTTGCCTCCATGGAAACACTGTTTACCATATTGTTGGAAGTTGTCAAGTTTTAACTGATGTTTATGACTCTTGGATGGTGTCTATAGGTAAGTAAAAAATACTTTTCTTATGTAATGGAATGTGTAGTTTAAGATTTTATAAGTTACTTGAACTGTTTGAAATTAGTTTGGTATGTATAAGCTAAAATGTAAGTGGCACCATATGGTGCCACTATGCATTAGGGGATGTCTTTTCTTTTGAGGTTATGTTTTAAAACTTTCTCGTTTTTTTGTAAAAACACTATTTTTAACTGATTTTTATACTCCTAAATCGTTTATTTTGTTAAAATTAGTGGTTAGTTTATTATAACCATACTAATTGGCTAAAAAAAACTTGGCAACAAAAAATGCCTCCGCTACTTCAACCTGCCTTATAGACTTTTTATTAGCTGATGTGTGAATTGACTATGTATTTTTTAATTTACTCCAATGCATAAAAAATACAGCAAACAATTTGTAAAAAATTCTTATCTTCATTCAACGACAGAAGCTGCAAAAGCCGAACACGATTTTTATGTGGAAAATGCGATGAACCAGTGTGTCCCACATGCATGGAAAAATTCCACAGAAAGTGAAGATGATTGAGTATTGCTTGTAATACAAAATAAATGCAATTTTAACCTCAAAAATTGTTTAATTAAACTTTTACCTAATTACTTCAATTATTGTTATACTATGTGGCACCGCACGGTGCCAGTTTTCACAGGTCCCACGAGGCATGGTGGCACCATTTGGTGCCAGATAAAAATAATAGTTGTAATGAAATAATTTTTTGAAAAAAATATTTGTTTATAACTAGAAAACATGTAATTAAAAAATTATTACCATAGGATTTTTTTTGGAGCCCTAGAGAAATTCATGCGTGAAGAGGATATACTGGAATCCGTTCTCAATAAAAGCCATTTTTATTTTTTAATAAACAACTTTTCAAAGATCAGCTATAATAAAGTAGAGATAACATGTTATTTTAAACCACAACTTTGGTGTATTGTTTTATAGCGAAAGATATATAATATCCAAAGGTACCATGAAAGTAGCAGATTTGGGCAAGATAATATATCCCCAAATTACATTAACTATGTGTAAAGCTTTCAAAAGAGATAGAGATCTGCTGGGAAATCCCTTTATTTTGTTGATTGTATCATTAGAGGCCAAACACTGTCAGAAAAGGTCGAGGAGAAGAGAACGTAAACGTGGTGTGATTTCAGCATGTGAGCATACAGTTACAGTATGCCACATACTGAATTAATTATGTTCTCTTAAATAAAAGTATAAAATAAATTCAAGAATTACAATCGCTATTTGTTTCCTATTCAAATAACATTTTCTGTTATACAGGATTATTATTTGTAATCATCTTAGAGTAGCATTAGTTCTGTTAATCTGGGTTTTAACAGATAAAGGGTATACAAAAAAACCATGTAAAACAGCTTTTTTATTTTTGATCAGATACTTAATTGATATAAAAGTATACAACATATAACAGGCAAACGAAAAATATCACTTGAAATGAAATAATTTATTAAACCCAAGTAAAGGTGCAGAAAACATTTAAAATTGTATCATAAAAATAAAAAAGCATACAGATCCTATAAAAGACTTCAAATTTAGAATTGTATGATACAAGAAACTTAAAGGTTAGATAGTGAGATATTTTGTTTAAAAATTATATTTGTATTCGGCCAAGCATAAACATGTAATAAAATGATAAAAATTTCTCTTAAAAATTACAAATGCCACAAACCGATATTATCAAAATGCCTAAAGTATGGGGAAATGACCAACGCCGGGATTAACAATGCATTCTAGAATAAATTTGTAGGGAATTTTATAGTTGAATGTATCGTATTTAAAGTTTTACAGTATAAAATAAATAGAATTGGTTTCAACGTAATGGTAAACCGATTTGATTTATTTTTGCATTCAGTAATGTTTATTTGGACTATAGGCCATGCAAGTATTTCAAGTCGGAGCTCGAGGAGTTCCGGGAGTATCGACATTAGTAGGCGGCAGACTCCCTAGTACTTACCAAGACTGAAGATTGAGACGAAGACAGAATTGGTAATGTCGGTGATACAATCGTAGCATATAAACTACAAATACTAATAATCTATTAAAAAAATGCCGTCATAACACAACCTCTGACCGGAACAGCTGATAGACGTGTGTTGGTTGGCGTAACGTCAAGGTCCGAACACTCACGAACCAATTACCAGTCCGACTGGACTATACGTCGGCACAGTACGTTGTAGTAATGAGATTTAAATACAAATATGTGTTTGTAAGTTTATTAATAATTGTTTCGAGTTAAAGGATATATTTGATTTTTCTTACGTTTCATCCGGAGAGTTTTCCGTAATATTTTATCATGTGTTCCGCGTATACTTCAACATGTTTATATCGTGTACATTTTTTTGTATATTTGATACGTTTATATTTTTAATGTACTATTATATTGAATTGAAGTTGTTGCTTCATATCTGGAAAATTGTGGCAAAGTAGGAGTCGTATTAAAGCAATCATTATTGTTTAACGAAACGATATGTTAGGTTCCATTACGTTTTCCACTTTAGATTCAGCTTTGCAATGTAATGGCATCAAAATTTCACTACATTGCAATACACACACTCTTGGAAGTTTTTCAACGTGAAAACTGATCGCAAACACTTAAAACTACTTGATTCCTGTCTTCAGCTTCAAAATAAAAGCAAACAATATTAAAACGTAAGGGACTGCTAGGTGTAATTTTTCTACCATCATTTTGTAAAATAATAAATGATAATCATTGTTAAGTTTGAAAAGGGAGTGTTGAGGAGATTTTTCAAAAAAGTTACAGTACATATGAAAACAAGAAATCAATAAGAAAGTACAACTTTGTCAACACATTATGTAATATATAACTTGATATAAATACATGTAGTTATAATCAACTTCAATCTTCTTAAATGTATGTACTCTAAAAAATTTACGAAAAAGCTAAATAAACAATTTTACAGTTTATAGATTTTTTAACTAGTGCAGACATTGAAAATGTTGTCTAAACTTCATGAATAAAAATTGAAAAGTATAAAACATCTTTTTGAAGGTCACATAATATCAATCAATAATTTCCATTCTGAAAATCTACAGGACTTGGTTTTCTCCTGCATATCATTAAATGTATCTACAACATGTTGGAAATATCCCATTTCGATTTTTCCACTTAGGTTTTATTTACTTTTCTTATGAGTAATTATTCTGAGTCAGATGCGTTATGATTAAACAGGTTTCCGGGAATGTAACTGCAAAACTGCATAATAAGTATTAGTACTCGTCTAAAGTAGACTGACTGATTTATCCTAATGTATACGTATACAGTTAGTTTCTAGTATTAAATACAGTTGTTTCTATTAGTTATTTGCCCTAATAGTTTCCAAATGCATACAATGCATTTGTTCATTTTGCTCTTAATAATAATGAATTTAATTACGATGGTAATATTGTACGGTTAGGTTGTTCGGTTACTGAACGATTATGTGTTGCTAAAGTTTTTGTGAAAACGTGGTGCGTACAACTAGAGTATAAAATATTAATGCTAATACTATTGTATTATATGTGTACGTACTCTATTAGAGTTAATGGTACTATACTATTATTCTATGTATAGTAGATACTCGATTCAATGGTAATTTGTTTACGTTTCATCATTCCATCTATACTCTATATTAAAATAAATAGTATTGTTACTATTATTCTATATTCAATGAACCGAAAAGAATAATATTGCGTCTATATTCGAATCAATGGCACTGTACCATTACGTAAAGTTCAGCTCCAGTTCACCTTCCATTTAGTGTAGCGTCTGAAGTCTAACGCTGTGACACTACGTTATATATAGTAACAGACAACTATTAGTTAGTTTTTAGGTTACAAGGTTAGTACCAAATAAACAAAAATAGGTGGTGCAAACTTCTTTCTCATATCTATGTGATGAAAAATGCCAATGTTTAGAATATAATGATCCAGAAATATAGTTTATGGTGAACACACATGAACTTAAGAAGAGTCAGTCTTAAGAAGAGTGTATATTTTATAAATATTAGAAGATTATTTCCCAAATATAATATTGAAAAACAGCCTAAAAGAGTTTTATTTCGCTCTCTTTCAAGGAATAACTGGACATTTCTTGATATTGACTAGCGTTGGCAGTTCAAAAACACTCAAATCTTTCTTATGTTGTATTTTCATAAGAAATATATAATGATATTGATAAATCATGTAAAAGAAACCTGATAAAACGAATTAAGTATTCACCAAATGAAGCAAGTGTTCACATACGAAACCTACATGATTAACAGGCCACACTAACACACTTTATCATAGAGATAAATAAAATATAAATGAAACAAACACTTCAAAATCCAGATTTTACAGAGTTTTATAAATAACACTATTTTTAGAATCAGGTCCGACAACTTTTCAAACAGTAATTGAAAACGAGAGTAACTAGGAAACGTTTTTAGAGTGAACTCTTAGAAAAATATATAATAATTTCAAGAAAGTACTTGAGAAAAGTAAAATCCATACAGTTTAATCATAAACCACGCCCACCATTTATCATTCAAAGGCAATCGTGACTATATCTCTTGTGGTAAAACTTAATACATTTTTAAATTATTGAAGACATAACCATAAAACTATTGTCTAGGCTTAATTATTATATCTTTATATTGCCGATTGCAGAGCTCATGGATATTAATGACTAATATTGGGTGGTAAAGTGAAAGGTGTCAAGAATTAAATTAATAACCTTGCGGTTTTTTGTAATGTACTGTGTAATCTCTCAACCGTGTATGAGGTAATACAACAAAGGACTCGTGGGATACATTGTGAATGAACCTGTAGCAGTCACAGAAGAATTGAATATATCACCAAGTAACGAAGAAAGAAGAGTTGGTGTCCGTGCGCAAAGCGACTTAATGAGATTTGCACACAAACTCAGATCAAGAATTTCAGAGCACCAGAATCAGTGGAAACAAATAGTGTTTTCTTTGGGGATAGAATTCACTTGAAGGACGTTTATCCAATAGTATTTGAATCCAGGGTAGCATTAAGCTCATTAAACTTACTTGATAATATTTACAAAAAAACTGGTAAAAACCATTTAAAAAAATGCCTGCATTGATCTCCTACTCCTTTTCACTATTCCGGTTAAAGTGGGCTCTGCATAACTTATATCAAACAAACTAGTCCAGATATTGAAGATCTGGGAAAGAGCTTCTATGAGAAAGCTAAATATACCGTAGTATACTAGAAGTAAGTTTGCTAAAAACATTAGTTAAATATGATTTATTTCTAACTAATAAATTAAAATACGTTAATATGTGTTTACCTTGAAATGATATTCATTTTGACTTAATTTAGTTTTGTTAATGAGTTTTTTTAATTAATTTAGTAATTTAGTTTCGGACTTAATCACGTTATGGACGTTATTTGGGGTTGTGAAAGTCAGGACTTGCAAGCGTCTATGGACTGGACACGCTATGGATCTATATAGCCAAAATATGACAAAATATGCAACCACATAGACATGCCATGTAATATATTGGACCTTAGAGTGTACATTACAGGAGGCTCAGCATAAATAAGTAAGCGTGTCAAATATAATACTTTGTGTAGCTAAAGGATAGGAATATTATTCTCAAACTAGTGAATTATATTCGCCAGGTTATGGTTCATTGTCACGACGAAAAGGTCTTTCCATGCCGTCAAAGTACTGCTCTTTTAGGATCTTTCATTAGAATTACACCATCTCAATTCACAAGTTAATTGGTACCATTTAGGTAACTGTAGTGATCCCTTCCCTTGCTGTTAGAAAAAAACACCATTGGGTATTTTCTCATCTTGGAAAAAAAATCTAGACTTATATATTTGGATAACCTATATGGTAGAGTAGCAGGAACCAGATGGGAATGTATTTTATTACTTATTACTGCGTAGGCCTACCATTCTTGTCTTCTGTTGCGGTTGGTGACAGTTATCCGCCCAATTCAAAATGATTGGTCAACGAAAAAACTCCAAAGCTGACAATAATTAAGATTCCCATCACTGGATTCCGTATCCAGAATGCAACTAGGAAATTTTGTGACTTTGGCGAACATCTACAGACGAACTCCAGTTTTTCATCAGAAGATCATTTGTTGTGAAATATGTATTGTGCTAATTTACATGATACTTCCAAATGTTAGTTGTAAGTGTACTTTGTTTACTGTTGGTGAAGTACGAGTATTTATCCAAAAAGATTAACTACAATACATGTACGTATGTTTATATTCCAATTTGTAGGATAAATCGTTCGAGAGCAGTTGGACAGTGTTGTGTGGCGATGCCCTTGTACGTCATTAGAGGAGCGTGATCTGAATCAAAGCGCATTTTTACTTACTTTTTTTACAGAAAATGAATGCGACGCTACTTAGAGGGAGGGCGAGGTAATCAACCCTAGCTCCTGAAGGTTTTGTGTACGACTATAGCTAGTGCAGGTAATGGAAATGCCCGATACGTACAGAACAGCAGTGACTGACATTGACAGATACACGACAGAGACCAGACCATGAATAATAATCTGGCGACTGGGTTAAGATAGGTAAGGAAGGTCGAGAGGCGTAGTCAAGTTCAAGGCAACGAAAGTGACAGCAAACTGGTATTCGAGGAGAACGCACATGCCGCGCCGTGCAGCTCAGGGCCGGACCTAGGGTACGCAAACCAGACGCGTCTGGATCGAGGGCTCCCACTTTTAGTAAATAAATAAAACGTTTTTAGAGAAAATGCACGACAACTGCGTGAAAAAATTATATGGCTTATAAAAATAAAAGTATACTAATTCAAATACAATTTTGTTGTGCGATGTTTCTTACTTTCGAATAAACTCATTTTTAATTTTATCAAATTTAAGTAATATTTTAGACCCGTAGACCAAACAGGATAACCTTACTTTCAGAGCACTCATCCTGTCTATTTGAACATTTTATAGTGTATTAGGGAGTGTGCATTTGTTGTAACTGTTTAATTGTATTTTAACAATTATTTGAGAATAATAATGTTTTAATTTGTAGCAATTGTACTAATAAACTTCTAGTGGTAAAATATTTTAGAATTTGTGGGATGGAAGGTGTGATAATTAAATACAATAATCGATGCTATTGATAAAATCACAAAATTTGATGGGAGCATGTACAACATGTAAGCCTCACTGTGCAGTTTGTGTAACAACATCTAAACATGATGAATAACCGGATTCATGTCCTGAGTGCCGCAAAATAATCAGTTACTTTGAATATTATTTTACTATCATTGGTATAAATGAATAAAACATTTTCCAATAAAACTTTTATTTTTGCGCAAGACTTTCGGAATCAATGATTCCATCATCATGCACTTCACAAATTAACAAATGTTATAGTTTTTTTAGAGAGTGTCATGAAATTGCAAGATAATACTTGGAATAGTAAAATACATACGGTTTCAAAATAAAATCATACTAGTCCAAGCTATTTATCTATTTATCAAGAACATTTATCTATTATGTTCTTTGACTTTCATTGTTGACGCGACTTTATAAGTATTCCACCAGAAGCGAAATATTTTCATTTGACAATACATTTGATTGTGAACGGTTATTATCACTTTTGATTATAGCTTATTTTAAGGCTTGATGATTATAGCATTTATATTGCCAATGGCAGAGCTCAGGGATATGAATGGCTCTAATATGGGTGGTAAAGTGAAAGGTGTTAAAAATAATAGCCTTGCGGTTTTTTATCATGTGCTGTTTAATCTCTCAACCGTGTAAGAGTAAATGTGACAAAGGACTTTGTAGGAAAAATTCTTAGTGATCCTGTATTAGACTACTCACAGAATAATTGAAATTCTCACCGACTTTGGAAGAAATTAGACTAGGTAATTGTGTAAAGAGAGTTAGGGTTTTCCTCGTCACTTAAAACTAAAATCGCGAAAAATTATGGACAACTTTTTTGGTATTTTGATTGACGTTTCGACGTCTTCTCTTCGCAGGCACAGCCAAGCATTGGAGAGTGAAATAAGGATCGACATGTTCTCTAGAACTCACCTTGGAGTGTTTTACAAGGATGTGACTTCTCAAAATAACTTCCTCCACCAATAGAAAACCCACACTCAGGATCGGCGCTCAAACTCTAGATTAATTTAGGTACTTGCAAATCACTTTCCCTCCTCACTATGCATGCATGTATTTGATGTAAAAGGCTGTAATTTCCGTCTCAAAAAACAATGCATGGTCAGTTGCGCAAAGTCAAATCCCGAAATAGAATGTTAGAAATGCGCGGGCTTTTTGACAAGGATTCAATTTTGACCAGTAAGTTTATCATCAAGAAACAAACAATTCCATCGACTCACAAAAAAACTACTAATTCCAGAATTATTTGGTGTAGACCTACATATGTTATTGAACATATAACTTGTTTTAAATTATACATCACATCATCGAGCTCCCGTACGAAAGCTGTGTTTACCTTGTCGTGTGTTGTGGAGGCAAGTCCCTAGCTTGTCTCTTCTTCGGCTCATACGCTTTTAATTACATTTCATCATTAATGTTGTTTATGATACAAGATTATACTCTTCGAACTTGAGGCGTTTGCATAGTTTTCCATAAACGAGCACTAAATTGACTTAACTGTTTTAAATTAGGTTGTTTTACCGTAAAAGAAATTTATATAAACGATATTCAAATTTAACAAAGGGCATATAAGTTTACAAACTGGCCAGTTAATCAATCGACGTCTGACGTGTATTTATTACACAAGACACTATGCCGTCACTCATATATATTCAATTAATACTAGGTCTCAAAACTTACACTGTAATATTGAAAAACTGTTACTGCGTCATTTCGTACCACATTGTTCTGTTGTTGGATGTATAGAAAAAGAGTTAGGATGACATTTCGTATATGTATTACTATTATATCATACTGCTGAACATAAAATAATATATAGTTCTTATGTGCATAGGCATAAAACAATAATGTTCAAACACTGCAAATGTTCAGTGGTGATACGTACATCGAATGTAGTAGAAAAGCACTGGGTTAAAACAATTTTGTCTAGAAGAGGCCAACTATATCTTTTCCCCGAGACAGAATCGTTTACCATGTGGACGTGTTTAGGACTAGTCGTTGTAAGAATTGGTAGAAAGAGTTTATAGACCCAATCTTAAAATCAAAATTCAAGAAACCCTTAAAACGTAAGGTAATTGCTATAATTTGAAATTCTTTTAAATATACATACATTATATGTGTGTGTGTGTGTGTGTGTAATTTATATGTTTATGTAATTAATTCAAAGTGTGCTGTGTGTTCTGGAAAATGTGTCTACAATAGATATATTGCCTTTTTCACAATAAATACAAACATAGTAAATGTTTAATATTTTGTGTGTGTTTAAGTGTTTTTCTTAAAACCAGATATTTTTGAAAAACTCCAACTATCCGCATATTTTACTATCCGGATCGGGTCCGGTCCCAATTAATCCGATAATTGGAGTTCGAATGTAACAAAATATAATAATTAATGTATATTCGTTTGACTTAATTAATTCCTAGTTTCTTGTGATTCTGGAAAATGCTGTACCAGAGAATTAGGAAATCAAGATGACCCGAAGGACGAGTTACTTGGATTTGTTTTTCTCGCTTTTAAAATAATTCACACTAGGAATTAGTTGCGATATATATATATATATATATATATATTTATAAAACATTTCATTATTGACATATGTGAATATTTAATTTAAATATTTAGTGTTTTGGCAAAAAGAATGAGAAAATTAAATTGGAATAATGTATTATTCTACTGTGATTATTCTTAATTATATGGGAATTATCTTGGAATTACAACGAGAGAGATGTCGAAAGCGCACGTTCCAATCAGAACCTTGTACTTTTTCAGTCCGTTTAGAATCTTAGTCACGATTTTGTTGAGGAATGAGCACCCATCGACCTAGTCCTCGAGTGATCATACTCGTATTAAAACTGCCATTGCCACTTTCGTGTGCGTCAGTTTATAAACTGTCCATACTTTACGAATCTAATTTGTATTAACAAGTATTTGATAGGCAACTGTTCAGAAGGTTTAATCCGCCAATTTAACTTTTAATATAATCGATTAATGTTTCAACTGATTAATTTAGGTTTTAATATATACAGTCGTATGTATGTAACTGACTAAGTGACTTAATGACTGATGTTTAAAATTCTAATCCAGTTACCACGGGCCATCAAATTTGATTCTTGCATCATTTGCGTAATATTTTATAAAAACCGATTTAAGCAAATGTTTTCATAAAGAATAAATACTATAGGAAATTCTATAACAGATAGAAGCGACAGAAGCTAAAACATAAACGGGTTTTAAATGTTATTTTTAGAGTAGGTAGCTAAATATATAAAAAAAATTGTAGATTCAGTTATGTAATAGATTCCTAGGTGCTTGTAATTCTGGAAAATACTCTACCAAATATATAGTTTTTTCGTAATAAATACCGCAAATGTTCTCTATTGTGTTTTCCCCCTAAAAACGGCAATTATTAGAAAAAAATCCAATCTATCCGAATAGGGCCTAGTTCCAATTAATCCGGATAATTGGGGTTCTATGTAACTAAATATAAAAATTATTGTAGATTCGTTTAAGTAAGAAATTCCTAGTTGCTTTCCATTCTGGAAAAATACTCTACCAGTGAATTGGGAAATCAAGAAAACTCAAAGGACGAGCTACTCGGATTGCACGCTCTAAAAATAATTCACACTGGGAATTACTAACGAACTTTTAAACACGCAACGAAATAAAACGTTTCAGCTGATTAAACAGAAGCTTCGCTTAGTTTTAGGGCAAACAACTGAAATACATTAGACCATCTTTTACCATGTTAATAATTGAGAGGGATGTATAGGTTCCACTATTTGGACACATATCTAGTTGTAACAGATACACGTTGATATGTTACATTAGGTGATGTAAATTTTGTAATAGCTTATTTCGTATGCACGGAAAGTTACAGTTAACGAACCTTTGATGTAGTAATTGCTAAGTAGTAATTGTCTGATTCAGTAAGTGTAAAAGAGCCTGACAACGCTTCCCAACATCATTAATATTAAAGCTCATAACAAATGTAAGGGCTTAGACCGGCCCTTGAAGGGTCCTGGCCTTTCACTATGATTCATAATCATCGTTATCTTCACAAAATTAGATACTGGGATGTCCGGATATCTTGAGATTCTTTCTTACGTCTTCTTGATTCAACTTTAAAAGTTAGGCACAATGATATACACTATTATTGACTTCTCCATACAGCTTATAGCTAGTCAGTAAAATATAAGCATGGGTCATTAGTTTATATTTTAAAGGTAATTTCAAAATTTTGGATGCTGCATATTCAATGAAGTCATAAAGTAACGATTCATTATGTATATTTGCTTGGAAAATATTATAATGTTACAAACTATAGTGTATATTTCAATTTCGCCAATGTATTGTAGCGCGGCCAGACAAAGTACACCTTTAAACACAGCTGTTAAGTTTCATCTCCTACATTCATTGACTTTGCTGGCTGTGTTGCTGAAATCTCTGTATTTTTTCTACACAATCTGTTCTCTTCTTAGTATCTGAAGTAAAATCCAAAATTTTGTTGTCTATGAACGCAGATAAAATGTGTGACGAAATGAAATACCCCCATTTAAACACCATTATTTGCAAAATTCTTTAAGTTAATAACTACAAAATAACGAAGTTTTAAGATGTTTTGTGCTTCGCCGTAGAAAGGTTAATTTGTAAAGTAATTTCTCCGGACGTGTCACTACAGACAATAAAGAAAGTATCGAAAGAAGTGAGACTGTTGCAACGTCGTGTACGCTGAGGCTTGCCCAATTAGCTATAGCTAGTTCATGCATTGAGGAACTGCAATGAGGCCAAAATTGTGGGAGAACCGGCGATTACAAAGGAAATACAAGAGCGCGTGAACAATAATTAAGTATTACAGTGATTCTAGATATAAAGGTCTAGTATTTAATATATGGTAAATGTATCAGATACATTACACGAAACAAAAGTTGTTTTACTACAACACAAGAATAAAGATAAAACTGTTTTATGGTATAACTATATTTTATTGCATTTATAATTTAGAAGTCTCATACGGCTCTTCCTACATATAATTTTCTCGATACTGATGTTCTAATGTCACAGCAGTAAATTCAATCGCACTTACACGATTTTCAAATCGGTAACTACAATTTTAACTAATTTTAGTGCATTACTAAGCAAACGGTGATTATAAAAGTATAATGTTATTTACTTTTTTTATATTACGTAATAAATAAGAATCCACAGCCTGAGTAAACTCCAATACGAGTTTTTTTTCCACTCGAGATTTGTTTGTAAAAACATAATTTAAACAATCTATCTCTATGCATTACAATGACTCGATTTCAAAATATTATCTCTTGATATCTACTGCTTGACGAGAAACACCGAGTTAAGAACTCGGGAGATTACCTCAGATAGTAATATCTACTAATTTTGTATTTCACGGGAAAATACGCGACAATTAAATTTTAGAGATTTTTGTCACAAATAAATATTTTAAGTTAATTTTTCTACCATTGGACATTACACTAAAATAAATTCAACGTATTGGTACACTTTGTATCGTCGCTTAAACCCAGAAGAAGCGTAAGGTATACTAGAGACTACTATCCAACGCATAATTTAAACTAACATCAAAAGGTGCAGTTTATCTCTTTATTCATGTATATTATTCTTATGTTTTTAAGTGTTATAAAAATTAAATCATTAAAAGTTTGGGAAAGTGGCGTTTTTTTAATAATATTTCTGGAATGGATTACAGTAGAAATGTCTTAGAGCCGTTTCATTTAACCGTGCAGTTTTAACGAGCCACTCATGCAAACGCAAGGCTTTTTTAATAACGGTTACCTTTGCTTGTCAAATCTAACAAAAATAGTCACTCCCTCTTAACCGGTTGTTGTAAACTGTAATATAACGAGATTTACCTGACTGAGTGATTATCCAGTCTGGCTTCCGATCCCAGGAAACCGGTTAGGAGAGTGGCAGTAACTGTAGTTGTTCGTGCAGTGTATGCAAAGATGAATTTAGTATAACTGTAACTATAAAAAAATAAAAATATAATACTAAACACCACTGAGTTCAGCGCTAGCTGTTAAAGGTGCTGCCCAAGTTGACCTTTAAAATTAATTGTAGAACATTAGTATCTGAGTAGATGTAATCGTGTAGTATAGTGAAGAAGTTAGTTAAATTAATTGCAATAAATAAAACTATAGTTTACTGTTAACGTAACTGTAATTTTAATATCCGTATGTTAAATGCACCATAATAATACTACAATCCATACAATTATTGAAAGTCAAAAAATAAATACTTACCATCATAAACACATAAGTAGTTAAATGGTTCTGACCTGATGAATTGTTTGTTACTGTCACTCTGGGTTTTTAAATTAAATATTTCTTTTCCTGTACGTTTAACCTAAGTGGTAATCGGGAGGGGCACTGCAACCTTCAGTGGCCGATTGCTAAGATCGGTTATTATGAAAATTACTGCAAGATTATACGTTTAATTTACACATATCAGTAACTTGACAGCGTATACTTTTTAAATTTAGCTATAACAGGCATTTATTGATATTTGAAATTAATAATCAAATAACCTGTTTACTGAAACTAATCATTATGAGACGTTTCAGGCCTCCCTCAGAGAGCCCTGACAGTACATTCTCAGCCTTGACCTTTTTGAAAATGATCTATTCTTCTATGAAATATTTACTACGCAAAGTGGGAGACTGCTGTGAATCGCAGCTGACTGTCATTAAACATGCTAGAGTGTTTCACTACAGTAACAATAAAGATAATAAATTTTACATTTCTGAAATAATTTTACCTGGACGTAATTTAAAAAATTAGAGTAAAATAAAAGGGAGAACTTTATTTATTTATTTTGTAGTTTTATTTTTTATTATTAACACTTGTTTTTTACGGGTTTTTCTTGATAAAATGGCAACGAAATAGCTTTGAATAAAAAGGGTGCTAGACGTTATCATATTGCATAGTTAACTTTAATAGGTAACAGGCATATTCAACCTGCATAGGTAACGGTCAAGAAACTGATGGTCCACTTCATAATACTGTGTGGACATTTTATTACGTAGTTTTAAGGGTCCAATGCTGAGTGAGTTACTGACTGACTCACGAGTTTCAGTCACATTGAAATGAAATGTACTCACACTGAAGTGTTTGAAACAGTGTTGCAAGATTTAAACTGCAATTATGAAATAAGGTAATAATGAATAACCTATATTTCAGTACATATTCTTACATTAATATATATTAGGAATAATATATAATAATAATAATATATAATATATTCCTATTTCTGAATTATAACATTGTAAATTTTATTAAAATGTAAGAATATGTACTGAAATATAGGTTATTCATTATTACCTTATTTCATAATTGCAGTTTAAATCTTGAAACACTGTTTCAAACACTTCAGTGTGAGTACATTTCATTTCAATGTGACTGAAACTCGTGAGTCAGTCAGGAACTCACTCAGCATTGGACCCTTAAAACTACGTAATAAAATATCCACACAGTATTATGAAGTGGACCATCAGTTTCTTGACCGTTACCTATGCAGGTTGAATATGCTTGTTACCTATTAAAGTATATATATATATATATATATATATATATATATAATAAGAAATCATTATGCAGTTTCAACAGTACATTATGAATTATTTATCCTGCGTGTGTTTAATTTTATTGGACGACGAATTAGCAAATTTAAATAATATTATATTTTTTCCAACTTAAATTAATAATATAACTTAGATCCTGATACACATGTTTGTGTGTAACGATGCATACGTATGGTACTGTAGATGGATAGTTTAATTTTACGTTTATAGACAGATTGTCAATGTTGATGGTTAAAAAATATTATGTTTATACAGTTAGCAGTGTGAAATAATTTATTAGAATGGCTCATAAGATGCATTACACATGAATTATAATTTTGTTCAGATTCTTGACGTAAAACAATAAAATATCCGTTGCAGGTCATATGTAAGTAATGTGTATATACTTATGTATATATAATGTTCCTGGTATTTATAATGCAATGAGTAGAACAAAACAGTAGCTGAAATTGTTACTGGAAATGTATATTAAAACTTCCATTACCAAATTATACGTCATTAACAATAATTTGATGTACTGAGCCTACAAAATCTATAATATGCAATACAAAACCTTGAATCACAAACAACAGTTTAGCACAAGCATATTTTTATGTACAGACTATATTCGTTTGCTAACGAGATTATATTTCATCTCGCATTACTCAGATACTGCTATTTTAAGTTAGTTTGAAAAAAAAAGTGATAACAAATAATTAGTATTCCATTTTATATTTGATAGTTTCCACCTACTTTTGAGTCAAAATAACATTTCAACTGAAAGTATTGTACTTGTAAATTGTATTGTTCTCTTGAAATCATCACTTAAAGAGCTGCAAAGAAAAAATGTTTAAACTTGGTCAACGTGGATATGTAACTATTTTCTGATTGTCTATTAATAATAAATGACTAACAAATGATCAATCTATGCAATTATTTCACAATCTTAGACTACATTAAAACCCTATTTTTTAAAATAGAAATAGATCTGAAATCTTGAAACATTTAATGTAATACTCTTTCAACTTCTTATTTGTAGCGAATTCGATCAGTTTAAGTTGAAGTGCTGAAGATGAATTTTAAATTTAAGTTTTAGTAATTAATTACTAAGTTATACATTTTTAGGATTTTAGTTGTTTCTTTCCTGTTGTTGATGCACCATTGAAGTCAGCAAACTTAGTTGGACGTTTCCCCTTAGTTTGACCATGGTATCAAATATATAATGCAATAGGAAGGCACAGCTGATTCACTAGCAAACTTCTTGAGAGTTCAGAAGTGTTTCCAAGTTATTGTCTTAATGAAATGATTTCCAAAGAGAACAAGTTTTACTATAAACACTTTCATATGTTGGAACAAATGGTTTATAAACCATGAGATCAGATGTAAGTTCTACTGCAAATTCAAGCTTCTAAAGCCAGTGATCATTTGGAAGCCGTTCTACAGGCCTGGGTTGAAAATTTGAAAATTAGGGTTGAAAATATTTGGTTTAGACTTAGAGCAAATATTCTTTACAGCACTTTTCCTTTGCTTAGCTAACGTACCTCACAATGTTAGGACTACTTAGATCACAAGTTCGGACATTCATTCTCGTATTTTGAAAGAACATGATTAAACTGGTTGTGTTTCATTACCTATCATTATATATTATATTATTCAATGTTTTAACAACAACATCTTTCTGAAACCTCATGTTTTACCGCACAAGGCTTGTTGATTAATGCTTGAATGGAATTCCATGGGTTACTCACTGATGGATTGTACTGCATTCCTAATACATCTTACTAAGCCTATTTTACTGTGACTTTTATCTTCATCTGTAGTTATTCCCCTAGGTGACCAAGCTGGAGTTAAAAAAAATATTTAATTGACTTTAGAACATCTTTTTGTTTCAATAAAGTTAGAGGTTAAATGGAAGAGAGGACTTTTTAGTCCTAACTTCGCCTCTTTAAATAAAGACATTTTTCATTTAATTTTATTAAAAGTTTCTTTCCATTGCATGAATATAAGCAAATTTTTTACAGATTCTATTTGGCACCATCTCTTAAAAAGATGCAACTGAGCCGAGTGGGCCATATCTAAGTAATCAAATACCACTCAAATCTTCTGCAGGCATCTTCAAATTGGTGACTAATCTCAGTCATTGACATTATATCTTCTGGTTCTGTGCTCGACTGTATCTGGAGGCATGCAAATATTTTGTTTTTTTTTAGACATAACTTCTCAATCGCAAAAGTTTTGCTAATCTTAACTAATTAATGTTTAACATATTTTGAAATTTGCTCAAACAGCAGCGTCGTTCTAACCTGTATAAACGTTACCTTAGTAAAAATAACCTGCATAAGAAATTACCTATAACTCGTGCATATTTTTTGCTGTTACAGTTTATACAAACATTACAAATATTTATATAAATATATAAACTGTGTTGTTGGTTTCAACAACAAAGTAGTAAAACTCCACTCATAATTAAACACATAGCATTGACTATCAAAGTTTCTCTTTTTGGACAAACTGGGGTAACAACTATGCATTCCAACACAAATTACAAGATGAAAACTTCAGAACAGCGAATGTCATCGTCAACAATAGCGTGGAAACCGATGCTGAGAGTGAAAAAGTAGAGCTGGGTTAGGCTGTTGAAGTTTGTTGGCGTTAATTACGTAATCATGCTACATACCAGCTTGAGAGCATACGTACTAGCCACCCTTCCCACGAGAGCATACAGTACAGTCCACAACAAACGCAGTGTTGTCACTATCAACCACTTCTTCAAGCGAAATGCAATTTGTATGATTCAGTCACGATTCTACTGTGGCGTAGTCTCTACTTGATTGACCCGCAAGTTTGGAATTTACTTGGAAATTTCTTTGGAATTTTTGGAATGAAGGGGTGGTTTTGCAGACCCCCTCTCCAGATTTCACTTTACCCGGTTAGGTCTGTAAAAGTAGCAATGTAAGAAAGCTTCGCGATATTAGGCGAATTCATCGCCTAAGAAGCGCTCCGATAGACTTTAGTATATCATCCATGATAGACATTGTTCTTTTTGTATGGCTAGCCAAATTTCTCACCATATCACGGCGAACCAATGAATTGATTCTTAGAAATAGTATAAGAAAGTTTGGAAGGTAGCAAAAGAAAGCCAAGAAAGCTAATGTTTGAAAAACATTTAGTCATTGCCATTATTTCAGTATAATATAATTTAATAATATAATAACGTATGTGAAATTTTATAGTAAAGTTCTTTAAAGATAAGCTTTTACATATCGCCGAGAATCTCTCACTAACAGTACTTCAAACCATTGTGACTTCGTTACTGACAAACATTGATGTGTCCCGACTGGCCGCGGGCTGTAGTTAGGTGATCAGCGCAGTAAACCATCACTGGAGTAAAGAGTGCCCAGGTTGAAACACTAGCGCACACCCAGGTCAGTGTTGCAAATAGCATAAATGGTGTGAACTGACTATCTCATTCTATAAAACGTTACGTCTGCTACCCTAGTCAAAATTAGGTGTGGACCTACAGTTCTGGAATCCACAGAGCCATACAAAATAAAAGAGGAATAGTCCTAAAACTTGTACTGAATAAATAGAAGTCTAGACAGTCATAACTGGATGAAAAATATAGGCGAATACTGTATGTAAATAAGTTACCACCGGATAACTGAGCTGTAAGATGATTCCCAGCCAGCGCGGAAGTACCAAGTTCCAGTCCGTCTGGTTTTTACTGTCGGGTTCCACAGAGGAAGTAATTATGGGTCTGGCCGACCTTGGAGTTGTAGGTGGCGGGGCGGTGCTCTACATACCTATCTCAGTGGCTTGAGGTCATTTGTATGATAAAAAGTTATTGTATCACATTGTCTGTATTTCATCTGACTTAATTAGGCAATGACCATTCGGCGAATACAAGTTTCGATTTGGTGGTATATTGTATATCAAGATACCACCAAATTAGATAAAACTCTCTTAATATACATTACTACAAATGTATAAGAGAAATGAGGAAAAAGAGAAGGTACATCAAATATTCAACATTTTTAATAACGTTTCTGTTACTATTGTAGGTGTATTGGCTTTTCTTGAGTACAATAAAATAATAATAACCTATCGTGACGTTAATAGAAAGAAATGACAAAAATTGCTTTATTAAATAATAAATACAAAATAAACAACCTATTCGGATGATATCATTTACAAAACAGTGGCCAATGACCGTCTGTTTGTTGTCACCATATCAAGTTATTATTTCCTCGAAAGCATGAAACATAGTTGAATAGAAGTTTAAGTCTTCAGTATTACAGATATATTGTTAATAAATCTAAAAATTAATTAAAAAATGTATTGCATCTTATAATAATATTAATGTAAAAGTGACATTAATGACCTTTAAACAACAAATTATTTCTCAACTAAATAAATAATATAAACCAATAACTTATTACTTGACTGATATTAATTTTTTTAATTTTCTTTATAACAACACACATTTTTGATCCTTTGTTGTTTATCAGAACAATATTTTACATTGACAATGTTGATAAAACTATTTAAAATAGATAAACATGTTAACTATACTTTTAAATAATTCAAGAAGTGTTCCTAGTTATTTATTTCAATGAGAAATCATGCTTGCAAAATATTGTACAAACGGGACTGTGATATTTAAAAATTCAACTTACGCAAGAAAAACAGATCTTATTCATTATGGATTTTTAGGGGGTTCAAAATTATTTTATCGAATTATTTGGCCACAAAATTGTGGTGAGGGGGGGGGGTTCAGTTATAACGGAGTTTCTATATTTACTTGTTATATAATGTTATACAATCTGTGGCCCGCTAAAGTCTATTAATTGGGCTGTCACATTAATACGCCAGGATATAACGGACAGGTCCGATGCTGTTGGTGATGCAGTGCAAATAACAAGTTTGAACCCGACCAACTCTCTCCGCCACGATTCCCTAGTTCCTTCCAAAAGGCCTATTCCTCTAAACAGAATAACAACAGGGTAGACAACTTAAAATAAATAATAACCCACATACAAAAATTCCACGCGCTCATACTAAATCCTACTCCTCTGCATTTTTATTGATTTGTTTTGATAATGCATTTGATAAATTATACTTAGTGTCAACGTTTTCTTATATTTAATTTATTATACAGCATTTTAGTTTTTCTAAACCTGTTTCAAGATTAAATCCATAATTTGAAGTCAGAATCACGTCGTAACGAAATATTTTTGGACTAACACAATTTTTCGTTTTCCAAATAACCGCATATCTATGCAGCATAAAAACATAAAGCCATTCTGACATAAAAAATTGCATACGACGTATTTTGTATTAGATAATTTTAGAGGGGCTCCTATATTAGACCTAAATATTTCGTGTTGATTAACAACTACAATTCGTTCTCAGCGTTACTTAGACATCTTATTGATAAACACAACGATTTTAGATTTATATAATTTATCTTTAAATGCCAGATATCGCAATATTATTGTAGCCTATTTCTCATTCTCTAACACTTGAGCCTTGGATAATTTCAGATCAATATATATATATATATATATATATATATATATATATATATATATATATATATACAGTATATATATCTATATATATATATATATATATATATATATATCCCTCTCTCATCTCCAAACTCATATCCTTAAATTTACATCTCTCACCCCAGTTGTCTGGCAAATCATTAAAGTATAAACAGAACAATACAGAGTTCAAATGTAGCCTTCTATTAGACCCATGTATAGATCAAATGTTTCTCTAATATATTTTAAACCTTTTTGGCACTATTCCATTAAAAAGATGTCATTATCATATATATATATATATATATATATATATATATATAAGGTTTTGCTCATTTAAAGAATTTACTTGTATGGGACTCGTGTATGGCGCGTCGTGACACAATTTGACCAATATTTTCTAAAAGCTACAAATACTTTCGGCAGTTTGATTTTGCAATATAATAGTTTCATATTTAATACTACTAAAATTATTACTTGATATTTTTAGCTACTGCTAGAAAACCAATATCAAAACATTGTTCCCTGCAAATACGATAGTTAAAATAAATACTTTCAGAATTCGCATGCAAATGATCAATAAAATTCTTAATAACTTTACAAAAAATTGCAAAGGTGCAAGACAAAATTTGTTTCGTGCTCACTATATAAATTCGCCCTAATATAGTATATATGTTTTTTTGCGAAATTGATCCGATTATCGAAAGTTGAATATTTATGTTCAAAAAATGTTGCCTACCCAAATACCTACCACAATTAGTTAGAACTTCTATTAGCAAAATTAAAATACAAATAACAATTGTCTAACTTAATTATAATAATTATATTATTTCCATCTTCAGAAATAAGTCTCCAACAAAATAATAACATTCTATTTACTTATTGAATTTGCAAAAGGGCCACTAACCTTTAGTTTAAATCCACAAACATACCACATTGAACACAATCACACTAAGTCTAGCTTCAGCCTTATCTGTCTCTTGGATCTGGTTGTCGTCGGTCCGGTCTCTCTGTCCATAGGATCAGTAGTCTCTTAGCCCGCGTGGTGGGAGTAGTTGGTCGCCGTGGCAGCCTAGGACAATGAGTCGTGTATGCCGCTCTTACTTAAGATTCTCGTGGGACGAATTGCTAAGAAAACTATTAAAATCACGTCCAGTACTTCGAGTTTCTAATCTATCCTGCCGACCTGCCAGACGTCACGTCCCAATGGAACCTACAGCCCCGTATAGTAAAATTATCGATGACAAAGCATCCAACTCCTCTCCGCTATTTTTTCCACATTCGCCCTCACAGGCGCCAGACGGGCTCGTTTCACACGCACATATCTGATGTAAGACATAGCCCCCTCCATATTTGTTTTCACCTGTCTTCTGGTGCAATAAATATCGGTGTATTACGGTATATTAACAATGGTTGCCTGTCTTTTCCTAGGTGATGGATCCTATTTATCCAGATAGTCATTACTACCAGTACATGCAGCAAAATTTTCTCCACATCCTTGGAGTTTGGATTATTTCCTGTCTAATTCAAGGGCTTATATATATTAAGTTATTTCTCCTAGTACCTAAGCAAAGAAGTACTGGGACTTAAAGACTATTAATCACTTCTGTTAGTAGTTTGTTTTCTTCCACGAGTGTGTTATTTTTACTGCGGAGATCATCCGAACTTTCTGTTATTTTTCTCCAAGAGATCATCCGAAATCGAATGATTTGACATTTGCTAATCCACGAAACTGCTACTCCTAACATTATTTGATAGAAATTTGTTTCTTACCTGTTTGCCGTTTCCTATTGTGTCTTTTACACTACCCTCTTCTATACCATTTGGTGATGACTAGAAACACCCTTGCTTATTTTAAAGAAGAAGGAGAAGCGTTTTCGTTAATATTATGTAATGACACGCTGATATTATTCCTGACCGGTAACTAAAGCCAATGCGACTAATACATACACATGGGGCGTTGAAACCACGTTGATGACCAATGACCGCACTCGTTCTCTTTCTAATTAACCATGATATGGGTCCTTCTGGTGTGTTCGTAACAAATAACGAAATTAGCCATTTTAGAGAGCTATCAAACATCAGCTGACGTTACGTAAGCGTTTTTTTCACAAACTTTTCACAGCTTTGTACTATCACACCAACGTCTGGTTACTTTTTTGATTTTTTATAGTAATGTAATATTTTGCATGAAAATATACGTACTGAAAAATAAAATAAAACTTTACCTCCTTTAGGGACTTTTGATTCAGTATTTCCTAATTTTGATTATTTATTTTTTTCTGAGTAAATTGACACCGAATACACATACTTACGTGATTATGTTTGAATTAATTCACTAGGGTGCTCTACCAGAGGAGTGAGGCACTTTATGTTAGATGAATACGTTTAAACATTTACTTTTCGTTTTTTGGTTCTATTTTCACCAAATTAAATGAATTTCTCTCTGTCTCTCAAACATGACCATAAACAATGGCTTGGATTTATTCAAAAAACAAAATGACATATATGTGCAGTATTATGTTTTTTTATTTTAAAAATTAGTATACATTTATATGTAAACACAGCGTAAATTAATTCGAGTGAAAGTGAAGTTTTCCTAATGCTTTTTTTAAATTAGGACTTTTGAGAGATGCTCCTTAATTGAGAAATGCTCCTGACCGACACGGGGTCAGGGGGAATACTTCAGCGGTGCTTTAGTTTTTTTTACATTGAGGCCACTCCGATTTTATGATTTTTCTCCAAATATTATGAATGTTTCCATATTTATAAATTTCTGTCTCTAAAAATACTTTTTTGGGAAAAATGGAAAAAGTCTTATCTTATACTCTTAAGTATTCACAACGAATACTTGTATTTCATCAAATACGCCGTATACTGTCCAGAAATGTAACCATAAACCTATATACATATAAACATTGATTTGTAATTTTTAGTTTGTTGGGGAGGAACAATAGCTACTGACTGATATAAATAAAATTTAAAAATTGTACAGTATATATCCATATTGGGGCAGTATGTTACTAGCTACATGTCCCTTATGTCTTAGAAGTTTCTATTCGCTTTGTAAACTCTGTGTCCACATTCCGACTATCTGGCTAAGTTCCATTTCTTCCACCCTTCACTCTCAACCTGTACTATTGCCATTACCTCGTGTTTTACAAGAGTTATGTTACTCCCAGAAGAGAAACTGTGCACTTATCTCAATTAATCTCAAAGCTATTTGTGTTTCGGTTAAGGACGTGTGATAACCTTTACATTTGGCGGTCGGCTTGGCAAACACCTGTCTAACAGTGATGGATGTGACGGCCGGTTCGTTCCGTGGTCTGTACTTGGAAAGTGGATGTCAGTGTCCTGCCTCTGCAATCACGTGTTTTATCCTTTGGTGGTATTGAATAATACACAAAATCGACTCATCAAATAAAGAATATACATTTCGTCAAACGAGTCTTCCATTTGTTAGTTAATACTATCAATTCCGTTCCAGGCTTGAATGGTCATTACCGGGAAAGAAATATAAAACCAAGTTTTGAGAGTGAAATTAATGGTCGACCACTAATTCAGAAAATAATGTCAGAAAAAATAATGTCGCCTTCATAATTTGAGTTTAGAAATAATATAAACTCTTCAATTGTGTTTTTGTTTCAACCAAAACTCTTGCTCTCCAATAAAATGCTAAGCCTTAAAAGAACCTGATATTAACACCGAGTGAAGGGCAATAACCAACTGCCAATTCAGCTAGATTATAGATACTGCAGTCACTGTACCTTTCTGCTGAGGTTTATTTATTTTTTAAACTACATTTATAAACACTGGTTGTTATATGAAGCAGAAGTAAGTTTTTTAAACGCTCTAAATAAAAGACATTTTCATTTGTTTACTTTGACATATTTGTATTCTTTAGATACAATTCCAGTACCAGTTTTCGACCTTGAAATGATACGCAATTTGACATAATTCATGTTGACCAAAAGAAACTTTCCCATTTGTCATCCAATCTTTCCTGAGGTTTGCAATGATTGATAATTTCAGCGGATAACATAAAGCATAATAAGTATAGTGTTTGGACGTATCAACATGATGATTGATTCACTCTTTATTTTCAAGGTATCGAATAAAGAAGAAAAAATATGAAAATTGCATGTCTCTTAACTAACTGACTTCATCTAACCTAGAATAGAATTGAATGTATGATTTTATTTATTTTCAATGTGTTCGTTTTTGAAAGAGGAAATCAAGGTCATTAATTGATTTTCTTTACGGTTTCTTGTCTCATGATTTTAAATTTAAAACGTATCACTACGTCTTTCCCCTAGTACGATAGGTCATATGAAATGTGAATTGCCAATGGAGAGAGGGAGAAGTTGTTGAGGAAAGGCCTCACATTTTTGAGAAGGGAGAGGCATAATATCCATACATATCAAAACCGTTTTTTTATGTATCTCAAAAGGATATTTACAAATTCTCAACAGCCCTACGGTTAAGGTCGTTATGTTAAGTGGGACTTTTGGCGGGTAGGACTTTATTCAAAAGTTTACCTTCTACATAAGTGTACATGGATATAAATATTTATGTACATTTACTTCTGTGTGAAGACAGATTGGTTTTTTCCGTAATTAGTGTTAGTCATGTAAAATTAAATACAATTCAATTGTATTTGAGACTTCCGAATGTTATTTATATTTTAATATTCTAATTTAAACCGTTTCTAAATGTTCATGAATTTTTATTTGTCATTATAAATTATACAGTTATACATACGTATGTCACAAAACTTACAATATATGTAAACAATGTGTAGCAAAATGTCCATCTACTTTAAAAATTGTATAAATGTAACTCATTTGTTTTTCATGTTTAAATATAAATATTTTTTTAAGACAAACTATACTCAGATTTTGCATTCAATGTCTGAATGTATTGGTTTGTATTTAAAACTTTTTATTTATGTTTCAATTGTGGTTAATAGTCTACGAATACTAAAAAACTGACCCAACGTGTTTATCTTTCAATTACAAATACTAATTAATAATAAATTATAACACAAAATTGTTTAATTCAATTTTATTATATTTCTATTAATAATAGAAAAGAAATTTTCTTGGTTGGAGGAGGGTTTGCTACAAAATTGTTATAGAGATGAAAAATTTACAATTGTTTACAATAAACAGCAACAACTGTTATTGCTGTTGTATATACAGCATTTATATTTATGTACACAGCATATACATATTTAAGTAGCAATATGTTTTTCCTGTGAAATCAAAGAAACTGTCATAATTTGTTTATTAATTTATATCTAAACTGGGTTTTAAATTGTACCTGAAGCTTACTACATCCATAAATTCTTAAATGTCCCCTGTCAAAAATTAAATCCCCTGTTATTATTCTTACAATAGAGTATATGTTATGAATTTTTAATAGTCAAAACTAAATATATAAGGTACAAAGTAAAGTGGACGTACCATTATACTGTTGTTTCATTGAAAGACAGACCCATTTAAACTGCAGGCCGATCAGTTGTTTCCGGTCATTTACAGGACCTTGGTGACCTTGTAGGTGGGCGGTGTTCTACTTGATTGTTACACTGTTCGGTCTCTGTTATTTTCCATGGAATTATGTCGGTATTAAAACATTAATTGTTTAATCACGTAGCGATTATTTAATGGCTACACAAATGTAACACAGAAGAACTGGTTCACGGAACTGATTGAAGGCTTAGTTTCTTCAAATATAGTAATACGTTTTCAGTTGGGTTCATTAAAGAATGTAAATTCGCAAACCTTTAAAATACCGCTGACAACAGAGAAATGGAAAA
The DNA here is from genome assembly GCF_021130785.1 of Homalodisca vitripennis. Classification (NCBI taxonomy): domain Eukaryota; kingdom Metazoa; phylum Arthropoda; class Insecta; order Hemiptera; family Cicadellidae; genus Homalodisca; species Homalodisca vitripennis. The sequence continues at coordinate 71,620,006 of NC_060215.1, forward strand.
AGGGTTCTGATTTTTCAAAAAGGATTGTAAGCATGTTAATATGTATTTTTAGTTATGTAATTTTCAGTCATATTTCATTTAAAAGTATAATTTCACACACACAAAAGTCATGAGTTATGTACATAACTTAAAAATTTCATATGAGGATTTAAGCGGTTTTTCAATACTTTGTCAAATGATTGTCCAAAATGATTACTTTAAATACCTACCTATAATTCCTCGTGGACTGATCAAATATGTTTCCTATTTTCCCTAATATCTCTATCCATAGTGAGTTTTGTTTGTGTGCTCAGCGTAGTATACTTCATCTAAAAGTTATACCGTATTTTCACCATGAGGAGTAACAACAACAACATCGTCTATCACTTTTATAAATAAATATCTCTCAATACAAATATTGGGAAAGAAGGAAAGAAAATTGGAAGAATCATACCATAGATAAACCTTTGAGATTTAAGACCCACTAACTTAAATTATATTAAATTTTGAACTACTGGTAGGAATCTGTAAATTATTTTAACGTATCTTCACCAGTTTAACCATCCACACACACACATGTTGTCATGTCAGGGAGTTGGGTTATTTACAATACGTTGAGTCTCTATACATTAAAGTCTTCTAAGGATTGAAGCTTTATAAATACTCTATGCATATACCACAGCTTCATGACCAGTATTAGAACGTTTTATTTGTAGATTTTGTGGTTAATAAGTTTTGAATGAGGTTGTATTGTACATATTTCAACAGAGACATTTGTGTATGACATTGAAAGTGTCTTAAATATTGTACGAGATGTTTACTGAGAAAAAGATAAAACGTAGAATGTCATAACGTAAAAATAGAAAATCTTCAAAACTCAGAATTTACTCGTATTTAAACGATTCCACGTTATATCTTTAAGCCACAGTACATAATGGTCTCTTTTTACCACCCCTTTGCTAAATTGCTCCATTCTCCAAATATTTCCTTCCCTGCCATCTTCCTTGTCATACTCTTAACTAAAATTGGTCACTTTGGACAAAATTGGACACAAATTGGACAAAACTATTGGCACTGATTCAGCATACTATTGTTTAAACGTGTTAGTTTATTAAGTTAAATATATTACTATTTAACTAAAATTGAGTATAACTGTTACCAAAAGTATATATGGTACGAACGTAAAAAATGATAATTGGAATTATAGTAATATTTCGAAAATTATAAAAATACATTTATCAAAATTCAAAAGTAAAAATACAATAGGCAAACTGAATTTTATGAGGAATAAATGCAGTCATATTGCTAATCATTGCTATATATTGTTCGGGCTACGCTACGATTGTGATGATGGAGCTGCCGAATAAAACAATATGAACTTAAGATTTTTCCAAAAATTATTCATTACCCTTAGATATGTGTATTACTTAATTTTGAATTTATTTTTGAGAAATAAAGACTTAGTCTCTTTTGAATTTCTACGTTGTGCAACCAAAAGAACCAATTTACGAATATAAATTACCTATTAGACAGGCCAGATGAGAGCTTGCACATAGCACAGAGTAAAAAGTGGACGAAGGAATGTGCAGGTCATCCATTGTGTCGGTAAATATTTAATGTAAAACAAAACGGTTAACACTGCTATAAAAGAAACTATAAAAAAAACGATTAAAGTAAATTGCACAGAACGAAGTCAAACTTTAGATGAATGCTTATAAACTTATGCTTATAAACTAAATTTGAACTAATAATATACAGTAGTCAGTTTCAGTTGATTCTGAAATAATTTATCTTAAATCTTTTGATAATGTTTGTTTCTAAATATTTGACAGAATATTAATTTAATATTTTTTGAAGCACTTAGATAAACAAAATAGCTACAATTATATTAATTAATTACGTGGTATGTTAATAATTAATGCATTAAGTGTTAAATTAAATGGAAATCTAATGAAAGCTATATGTAACTGACACACAAGTATATGAAACATGATCAAAATAAAAAACAATGGTAGTTGATGTTTCCAACAAGTAAGTAATTTTTAATAATTTTATAAATACCAGTAGATAACATATGAAAATATAGCTGTAACCCTTTTAATACCTCGTGTTCTCATTGATACAGAAATGTTAAATAAATAGCATTTTAAAAATTATGCTTAGTAACAAACAAATTTTACTGATATTCCTCCTTTATGTTTTTCTTACTACCACGAAAAAAATTCAGAAAAACAGGTAGTTCACTAAAATTCAAAATAAGTCTAGATAAATAGAAGAATAAATTGATTCCTCGTTTCAGTGGCGGATGGTCTCCCTCATAAAAATTTGTTTGTGATTGTAGAGAAAATCGTTATAAACAAATTTAACAAAAAGAATAACTTCCTCATTGTAATAGAATATACATTTTTCATTTGGATGTGCTTTATAAGACATTCTAGTTTTTATAACTAAAGTATAAAATAATCAAAAGTGCGTTGCAAAGTAAGCAGTATAAGTCAATACTCATTAACATTCTTGGTTTATTTAACGAAAAGTTATAATATATTTTTAAAGTTTTGTCAGATTTATATATATATATATATATATATATATATATATATATATATAATATAATATTATATTATATATAAATACAGACATAGAAATTTGAAAGATATCAAATTTCATAGTCTTTCATTATATTATTTTTCTAATCATCTTACCACGTACTCAAAGAGGACAAATCAATCAAAGGGTAAATGTCCAGAGTCTTCTTTGGATTAAGAGGAAAACTGTGTACGGAGTTTCAAGTCTTTCTGACCTTTCTATCAAGAGTTATCGTACATATAGACAAACAACGACACGATTTTAAGAAGGCATATCGTTTAGTTAATAATAATAGGATAGGAAAGGATTGGTGGGAAGAGACCTGTGTACCCATAAGTATGCTGATGCGTTTGAGTAATCCAACTCATTCACGTACTCATAGCGCGTACTCCGCAAAGCTCCCTCAACTCTTTTGCTCATCTTATTCAGTGATGTTTCACGATTATACTAATTTAATCTCCGAATGGGGTATTTTTGTGATTTTTCGTGGTCAGCATTACAAATGAAAAAGTAGTAAGTACGGTTGTAAAAAGGAGAGAAAGGGAATGATGTAATGGGCGCTAGTACTTACAATATCGAACCATGTTTAATTCATCCAAGTTCCACAAGTGAGAGAAGTGGATTACCTGAACCCGCCCAGCACTGGTAGATATTCTAAACGTTCTACCTGGTAGTTATACCTACGTCCATATAGCTTCCACATGGAGCCCTACTCTTAATTCTCTCGAGATGGTAAAATTGGTTTATGGTGGTAATATTTTTAAAATGGTAAAGTTACATTCCGTTAAGATAACTTCAGGCATAAAAAGAAGACTTCTTTATCACTAGACGAACATTGAAAGTTGGAAGTTAAGAAAAATGTTAATAAGGCCCAAATAAAAACTGCTGAAGATAAAAATGTGAGTTTCTACAGCATGTACATTAGTTATAGCTTTATGGAGCAACGTCTTTAAATGATTTATAGCTTAAGGTATAGTATTTTTACTGAACATTATATCTTATGACTTTTAAATAGCATTGTAAAAATACTGTATTAAAATACATCTAGATTAAACTCATATATAATTGGAAATATTTTAATTCGATACAACCAAATAGCACAATAATAATACAATTGTCCAAAGAACTGGAATTTATTGAGTCGCGTAAAGATGAGATCTTTGTTTTCGAAAGGCCTCGCACAAAATGTAAACTGTGTAAATAGGAAAATTGTGCTGTTATTACTAGTCTTATTGAGTTAGATGCATGTGTTAAAAATGTATTGATAAGATTTATTATTGTCAGTGTGAGAGTTGTAGGTAAAAAATCAAAACTACTTATCACATTTTGCAAAAATTGTTATGTGACTTAATGTACAGAGGGGTGCAAAAGTAGGTATACAGTTTTAGTTGGTTGGTAATACCCAAGTTAGCCAACTGATCAGCTGTGTAATACGTTTGCTACTAACAGCTGGCAATGTTTTCTCATTGTTACTGTTGTTATTATTACACTTCTGTCATCATGGCTGGTTACATGACCAACGATCAACGAAAGTGGGTTTTGAAAGAATATTGGAAGACAGAAAACTGTGAAACTGTGAAAGAGTTCGAGAGAGATGGAGAGAAGAGTTTGATACACCACCACCAACCAGATTAAGTATTTATAGACTAAGAGATAAGTTTAACGTTACAGGATCTATCTGCAATGGTCCAAAGGCTGGACGACCAATCACTGTCACTACTCCTGAAAACGAAATGATTGTCGCGCAGACCTATGTTCAAAGCCCAAAAAAGTCAAGAAAAAGGGCATCAATTGAACTGGGCATTAAACGCAGATCTTTAGGACGCCTAATGAAACGGTTAGGTTTGAAAATGTACATTCCAAGACTTATTCATGGGCTAATAGAGGACGACCCTGATCGTCGACTGCAGTTTTGCGAGATAATGTTTAAACGAGGAACTTCAAGGTGCGGGAATTATTCAAAAAATTGTTTGGAGCGATGAGGCTAATTTTAAGCTTTCAGGTGCAGTCAATAGACACAACTGTGTCTATTACTGTTTTGATAATCCACACTTGACATTCGAAGAACAGCTGAATCAACCTGGAGTAACAGTTTGGGCTAGCATTTCATGTAAAGGTGTCATTGGACCTGTCATTTTTCATAACACTGTAGACCAACATGCATACAGGAACATGCTGACTGACGTTATACCACAAATCAAAATCCAGCAGGGTAATGAGGAATTATACTTCCAACAAGATGAAGCTCCTGCCCACTATGCGACAATCGTGCGTGACCTACTAAATCGGGAGTTTCCTAACTCGTGGATCGGTCGAAGAGGATCGGTTGAATGGCCAGCAAGATCTCCCGATCTGACACCGATGGATTTTTTCTTTTGGGGAGTTGTCAAAGACAAGGTTTTTTCGAAAAAAACCTCGTGATCTTAATCAGATGGTTGAATTCATTCGCCAAGCTTGCCAAGACATAGATGAAAATAAAGAACTTTGCCGAAAAGTGTGTTTAAGCGTAACTTCAAGGTTACAGCAGTGTGTTGACTGTGAAGGCAAACAATTTGAACACAAAAGGAAGTAAGTGTATTGGTGAAGTACAACACTTTTAAGAGTTAATTTCTGTTTCTTAACGCTCTTAAAATAGATTGTAAAAGTTTAGTTTTTGTAGAAATAAACCTACTTATTCTTTAACATATTTAATTACTGTATACCTACTTTTGCACCCCCCCCTGTATAATGTTTACAATTTAAAGTTTTAATAATCTCGATTGCGCTGCAGTCTTTTCTTATTCGATTGGTAACTGGATAGGCTTACATGGCACCTTAATTTCTTTGAAAGCATTAGTAATAGTATCATCTGTATATCATCTGTATTACAAATATAATGACATTTTAGTACTGTTTTGTTTTAGAACTGGCTTGCAATATAAAAGAGACAGTGCATACAAGTTTAATATACGTTTTGTTGCCAGGTAAATAAATAATGATAAATATGATCAGTTTTCAAATAAAATTGTAAAAGTAATTATTTTACTACATCAAGTCAACCAGTTTAAATCCTGCCTTAGACAAACTTACAAAAAACTACCTAGTACCTACTACTAGTTGGTATGTGACATGACTTGTAGATATATATATACATATATAATTATATCTTCAGATGTAATAACACGGAAAAATTAGAAGAGTAATTTAAAATTCTGTAATTTGAATATTTCCTGTTTCATATTTTTTGAGTTAAATACTTGAAATATTTAGTAAGAGACGCTAATGATTTAAACATGTATAAAGTTTTAAATGAACCTTGGCCTTTGAAAGAATGTCATATTTGTGGTTGAATTTGTAACGGAGACTCTAATTACTTACACAACGAATCTCACGGTAAACTTGTGGCATTTTGTCTGCCGCTTTAAACATTGTCTTGTTGTGTTCTTGAACCTCTAGAAGATTACAGTTACTTTCGATGTTATATCGGGCACTCCTAACACTGCATAAACAGAAATGGCAAAATATTAGGTTTGCAAATTCCTTTGAGCCAACGAAACAAGACAGGACTTATAAAATAAAAAAAGAAGTTTATTGGGCAAAATAGCGCGCGCGCGCGCGCACGCGCTCACACACACACACACACACACACACACACACACCCATATGTATTCAATATTTGACAAACATATTATTAGAGGGAAAGGATGTACTACTTATACATAGTTAACTAGTTGGAATTATATATAAACTATTTAACCCCTCTGTAGGAAAACCTATTTAATTTCATTAGAAATTTGAAATATATATATATAAATATTAATATGTATTGTATATATATATGTATATATATGTAATATATATTGTATATATATATTAATGTGTATTGAATATACACACACATATCCACAACACAACATCAATGTATGTCATCAATTTTATATACAATAAAGATAGGGGTTTTAGCATCTTCCTCACAGATCACCGGGGCGAAGATGAAGAAAACCTAATGCTTTCAAGGCATAGTGAAGATTTTGATAGTTTGGCCTACAAGTTGATTCAAATGTTTCTGCAAGATGTATGCACTGGTATTTGCTTTGGATTCAGCATCAGGCAAATACCTATCAGACATCTTTCGAAGCTCTGCTACCCTCCAATACATCTTACATCTTATTGGAGAGATTAGCAAGGGAATTTGGCACTCTTGACCAACACGATGCAGTCTGGAGTGTAGAGTGTAGTTAAACTTGATCCTCTGTGCCAAGCCTTCCTTCTCCATTCTAACAAATATTCAGAAATTAAGTCAATAAACCTGAATGCCAACCACGGCTTTGTTTGTAGGCTCGTACTACTGACAATAAACAACCGACAGTAGAGCGAGGATTCTTGTGCGTGGCACTTCACCGAGGTGGTGTTGGTGCACATGACATGACTGGAAACTTTGGGGGTGGATCCTTCAAGACTGAATATCGAAAGCCACCAGCAACGACGGAGAGGAGAACTTCAGCTTCTAAAATCCAAGTTCTGAATTATAAACTACCTTTAAGAGAGCTATGTATAGAAACATAAATCAGACATTCTTAATTACGGCAAGTAGACGGCTAGGAAAACCCCCAACAAGATGCTGTTTTAGAAACTGAACGCATTCCTGCGCAAACGTAAATCTGTCTGATGAATTCTTGCGTTCCGCATTTCTGGGCACAAATGTCTGCATTCACCTCATCTGATTAGGTTCTTTAACAGTGAGTGGACATGACTGATCTCAATTAAAGATGGATACTAATGTTATGTTAATGTTATTTTGGGGGAAAGAAAGTCGGTGAAGCGTATGTGGATCTTTAAATCGTTTTATTTATTCATTTTTAACAAAACTAACTAATAAAAGAGCCTTGGAGAACGGCCCCCCAAGCCGTCACCTCCGGCCCATAATCCTTATACCCGTACATACTGGAAAAATACTTCTGTTATGCAAGACACTTGCTTTTAGAAGAAAGTAAATGAACTAAGTTTTGGATATGGCATTTATAACCTTTACATGTTACAAAAATAGAGCACAACGTTTCGAGAACTAGAATCTATCCTCTTCGTCAGATATTAAAATATTCTCATGGAACGAAATTAGGTACACATAAAAATAAATTCTTTAATATGTGGCATTTCCACTAGTGTTCCATGACGTCGATGGGTTCATTACCACATCTTCTCTAGATGGTTTTATTTTTCTGCAACCTTATGATTAAGGATTTTTTACAACTAATTAAATGGATGGATTTCAATCCACAAAACGTAGTGTCTATTTTTGTAACATATAACCATGTCAAATGTCCGAAATCCTATTATTCTTTCAAATTATTCATCGTCAACAACAAACTTTAAACAAAGAATAAACAGCGATATAGAGTGAATCATTGACTGCACAATTAGGTCAGCATTACTTTGAAAAACTTCCTCGGTAATGTTTCACTTAGGAAGTCTGTATATGGTACTGCACCATCATGAAATTATTATTATGTTTCATCCAACTAATTGCCAAGCAGTTTCAGGCAGTGATGTTCTCATCGAATCATGTGCGTTGTATTCTATCAAGTGTAACATTTTGATGAGATCAACATAAGTCGAATCAATTTAGTAGATTGCCTTCACTAGCTGGAGTTAATTAAAACATGAGAATATAAAAGTTAATATCTCTATTAAATCTCAATTAAACATATCTAATTGAAGGATTTTTTGGACGATACATTATTCAAAATCCACTTCTTATGATAATTGAACAAGAAAACATATCAATTACTTAATGGGTTGCAGATTGCCAGTTTCTTGGTTAAAACTATTATTAAATTTAATGATATTCAACGTTTAAAGTTAATGTAAATTATAGATAAATAATTTCAAATTTTATAAATAAATAATGACATAGATTTCTTATATCTTGTAATTTTGATACTTACTTCCTGATTAGATATAAGGGAATATAAAGTTGGTTCTCTATATGGCCTACATCTCATATGTTAATCACATGACCTCATAGTATCTTCGGAAAGGTAATTTACTATTGGACTATCCATGCATGTTACTAAATTAATAGACTGGATTAATCCTTTCAACAATCAAACATGAAGAAGTATAAAATAGAAGTAGAAATTAAAGGACTGTATTAGATCTCATAGATTGACTTGTTATTTACATTTAGTCCTACGTAAAAGCGTGAAGACCGATTGTCACCGATTGGCATGATTGTTTTTTGTGGACATGCCTAGTATATAGCTATATATTTATATATATAGCTATATATATTATATTTATAGCTATATATATATATCCAATATATATATATATATATATATATATATATATATATATATATATATATATATATATATATATATATATATATATATATATATAGAACCACTAGTGATTCAATACATGTCAAATGAATGTAAATTATAAATAATACAATTTTAACTTAAACTGATCAGCTGACGTGCTATTGTTGTATTTCAATAAGACTGTTCAAAGTACATTCGTTTCAATGTTTGTTTTCTTACAATTAAATTTGAATTTATTAATTTAGAATTTCTTTGCTGTTGACTTTATCTATATAAATTTTCTCAGAATTAAAATCTCTACACTTTTTGTTCATGAATTTTATGCATTTTTAAACATTTAATGAAATTATAGTGCCTCAAATGTAAAAAACCTGTTTTGAAAGTAAAGTTTTTTAAGCAGTAAAGTTATTATACAAAGGAAGGAACTTACAGTTCCGGGACATAGTTTATTCAATTTTCAGGTCGAAATTTCATATGAAATGTTTTTCTTCATTACCATTCTAATGGTGTCGGTCCGGTTTCATTTAATTCTTGGTCTGGAAATCTGGGCGAAGTCTTTCACTACCCATATCTCGTTAATGAAGCATTTCCAGATATATATTTATATAAACTTTTTGTCTTGCTTTTAGGTCTACAATCACCTGTTAAAATGTTTTCCTTTCCTCCCAGACCACCCTGTGTACTCTCTAGAATTTTCCCAATGAACCCAAAAATTTTGAAGTAAGTCATAGTGATTATCATATTGTGAAAATATTAAAAAGTAATTTGCGTCTGTACATATTATACGTTACCTTAGAACTGCCTAATAGAGTACAATATGCGTTTAGAAATTAGTGGTACTGTCATTAAGCTTTAAATTGAACTAATTACCAACTTCTGGATTAATATACGGTGTGATACCAAATGGAAGAAGCTCGAAAATAACGTATGTGAACTCTCAGCAAAACATTTAGAAAATAGATACAACTTTTGCAGTCATGAAGAACGGTGTCAACAACTAAATATTACTTTGTAGCAAACTGATTAAGGCATACTTAAAAGTTTGGAGGACTGCATTTTGAGTTGGCCTGAAAATATAAATTAGCCAATATTTAAATATGGTACAGTGGTAACCAAATATTTACCGGTATCTTTAGAAATATAAAAAACTTGCTAGTTAAAAAAAAGGTATTGAAGTACCGCTTGCCAAACCCTGAGTGATTTGTATCGCATATATGAATACAGATTTGGAGTGTAATAAAACAGCTGTTATCGGGCATGGGGACTGAAGTCCGGTTTCTCTAACCAATGTCAAACAAACTTATCTCGTTTATTGGGCGAGAAGCTAATTTGTGGTCCAAACTCGAGGAGAACTTACGAGAATATTTGAAATCCAAGTTCTTTCCATTTCCTCTGTCATGTACCATATTTAATAATATAATAACATATGGCTTGTAATTATATCACAGGAAAACAATGCATATTACTCGTTATGATTACTAAACAAATTTTAACTTATTTTTTATTCTTTATAATAAATTATGCCCCCTACTTATAGTAGAATGTGTACCGAATGACGATAACACATGGGGGTGGTGACTTCTGAGGTCGTAGTAATAAATACTCGAATTGCAAAGTTTACTTATAAGTTCAATTTAATCAGCGAAACTTACAAGCACCACTTTTAGTTGGTAAATTAAATGTACACCTTGCCACGTTGCTGCCAATTAGAGTACAAGAACTAAGAATGTATATCTGATAGGTGGGCCTAAAATATCCAATGTTCTATGGAATTATGCCTACGATATTTTACTTTATAAAACTTTAAGATTTTACTTCCCTTCGCAATATGTAGACACACAACCCGGGCGTCGGCGTCTTGGCACGAGACAATTATTAGAAGATGAGTAGAAGTTATGAAGGTGGTAGCCATCTACTCAAATAATACGTGAGCTCGCCTAAAACAAATTCGCGACGGTATTAGCCATTTAATGAGACAAAAACTTATGACGACCATGTGCTCGTCAGAAGGACGACGCCACAACTTGTATCTATTTCAATCAAGCAAACAAAAGATCTTCAAGGGTAAGTTACTTTACTATTTACAACTTTACTTTACGTTACATTCATTTTTAAATGTTTGGCATCAAAGGGCTAATTTAATAATACGGAAAGATAAATTTTACTTACGGACAAGGCGCGCGAGGTCAGATCGGTCACGTAGTTGGGCTGCTACAGAGGGTTAGAATAAAATATTCATACGCGTGCCAATTAGGTAGTTACTCCGCCAATAATTTAGTTCCGGAACATTGGATAAAAAAAATAATATTAAATTGTACTGGCTGACTAGGTTGTGAAATGTTACATTATATAAAATGTAACTAACTAACGGTACAAATGTGCTTGAGGTGTCAAACTGTGTTTCACACATGGCAATATATGTTGGAATTCTTAATTTAAAGCTGTTTAAAATTAAAAGTTTATTTGGTTTATAAAATGTAAAACGAAAAATATTTAGATATTAATAATTAATGTTTTTTAATAACTAATTTATCAGGAAATGTTTACAAAAATTATTGTGGATATAAATGTCAAAACGTATTTTTATTCTAAATTTATAAACCATTTCGTTATACGTATTTGCATTGAAACGATTTATTATGTGGTATAATCTATTCATTCACAATATTAAAAAACCTAAGGCTTCTCGAAACTAATTATTCTTCAATATCGAGTGTCATAGAATACGGACGTATGAGGTAAACTTAATACGAAGAACAATAAAAGTTGTGATGGTTTGAGTACTGAAATGGTTTGAAAAGATTACCTATCTCACTTTTCTATTATTTATTTCCGTAATCCCTAATAATATGTTTATTTTGAATGCTCTCCATTGAAGGATAGGTCTTAGGGTAAGGTAAGGCAATTTCGCAGTAAAACCTAAAAAATTGGCTTTTATTACAAGAAATATTTATTTAAAAACACAAATTAGTTTAAAGTTTTTGTTAGTTTGAAATTTATTGATTTATTTATTGTATATATATAAATGCTGTTTTTAATAAGTCTTTCAAGGTAAGGTAACTTTGCATTAGCACAGGTAATTCCGCAATAGTGGGTAGGTAATTTCGCAACATTGTACAAATAGGCATACCTGAGGTTAATCCGAGTCCTCACTTCCATAAAATGGCTCACAAGCGTCACACATATAAATTAGCTCCTTTGTAGGATTTTTCTGGCACTTTTCGTGATATGGGAACTTACAAAATGAACACTGTAACCACTGAGCACCATTCTTCTTCTTCACGTCCTCCGAGAACAGTTTCAAGCATACACCACACTTCCAATCGTCATCAGGCTTGGCAGGCCTATCTTTAGGAGTGCCGGGTTTTGGTTGATCAATTTTATCTTTTTCGGGTGGGTTTAGACACTTTGCAGAAGAGTCTCGTGGCTCTTTTTGGGGTTTTTCGTTCTTTTTATGGCGCCCTTCGTAGCCATACCTCAGACTTCAGATGTTGTTTGTTTTGGAGCGTGAGGAACTTCAAGCGGATCTTCTACATCCTGCAGTTGTTCTTCAGAGGCGTCTTTTGGAGAAAGGGTAGACAGTGTTTGTCCAAGATCACAAGGTAGGTCTGACTTCCTAACAGGAGTAGCAGGTGAAGATGGACCATTGCGATCAGTGAACCTGCTTGGTGCCAATGCTTCTGCAGGAAGAACGTAGGGGTTATAAGGACAAGTCCCAGCTTTCTTGAATGAGTGTATGATATTCAGAGGAGTGAAACTTTCCAGAAAAGCAGGAGTAAAGAGCTCGTGGCAGTGGGAACGACTGGGCATGTTGTTTGGGTTCAGTAACATGTGATTGTTCAACAGTTTAGCCCAGACACTTTTCAGAGACTTGTAAACTCCTACATCAAGGGGTTGAAATAAATGACTTGTGTGTGCAGGGAAAGTCATAAGGTAGATTTCATTTTGCTTTGCAAGTTCTATGACTTCAGGCCCAACATGCGAGCCAGGAGAGTCCATCAGTAAGACAACAGGCCTTGCTGGACAGATAGCACCAATGAAAAATTTAAACCATTCTAGGAAAAGTTCTGAATTTATCCAACCTTTTGGGGATAGCCTAATAAGTGAGTTAGGAAGACTGTTTTCTTTGAGTTGGTCACTCCATCTTATCCCTTTAAAAATCACCATTGGTGGGATGAAACCTCCATCAGCGCAAACACAACACAATACTGTTTGAAGCTGTCCCCGCTCTGCGTATGTTCTTTTATAAACATATTTTTCCCCAACTTGAAACACTATTTTATTCAGTTTTACAACATATGTGAGTCCTGTTTCATCTACATTCCAGATCCTATTTGGCTGGTTTTTTATTCCTAATTGAGACAAAAGTTTGTCTAATTTTTTAAAATAATCTTGCACCATCACTGGATTTGCCATGCTTGCTCTGTACCTTGATAATTTTTCGGGTGTCCGAAGACACAGGTTATAGCGTTCTTTAAATTTAGACCACCACCATTCGCTGGCCGTCTTTTTCTCTGTGTTAAAAAAGTGTGATCTGCCTATTTTTTCTGAAAGGTCATAAGCCAGTTTTCTAATTTGAAGCACTGTAAGGCCAAAACCCAATTCCTGCATTTCAACACTAAAGTTAAAAACACGCAACTCAATATCTGAGGGCAAGGCGAATGGTCTGCCCATTTTGAGAACATGAGCATGATCTAAGTCGTCATTTTTGGCTAAAAAGTCTTTTAATGTATTATAAGGAACCCCAGAGTCCTTGCTTGCTTTGTACAGGGTTACTTCACCTGCCTTCACTTTCTTCGCCGCACTTACTAGATCATATATTTCATAATTTCTATAAGTGTTACGTTTGCTTAACTCTTTGTCTTTAGGTTTAACCATTTTTAATTTTTAATCAAGAGTAAACTGAAATAATATGAATAATGATGTTCACGAAACACAGTATTAACCAGGTTAGGTAATGTTGCAGTGAAAAATAAAGCGTAAGAAAAAGGTAAGCTAATTTCGCAATAGCCTACATTTGATTTCTTAAATATGCATCATCATATAACATTACTTATGCGTATGTATATCGATTTTATCAGGCAAAATAGCAACAAACTTTCTTAGGAAAAAATAAATCAACTATACAGTAACAGGAACGTGTAAAATTATAGTGATTTTGCTAACAAAAACATCCTAGTTTCTAAGGTTATGGCTTATTTATTTTTAAGGATAGAATTATCAAACTACTATTAAATGAAACTGTGTTTCATGAACAACATGTACCACACCAGAACTTCTACCACACACACGTATTATATAAAATAAATCCACCAAACAACTATATACTCGTAAAACAGCACAACACTCTAAAAGAAGTGTCAGACATAACCTTTAACTTTGTTTACAACACGAACTAGAAAGCAGAACCGGTGAAACGTGTGTTTCTTGAAAAGTAGACATCTTCCGCTACCTACAGGCAAATGCATGAACTAATAACTTTACAGGCAAGTCTGTAATAAGAGAAACAGAAATTAATGCGAAGTTACCTATACTGCGATATAACTTTACCTTACCCTATTTAAGCTCAATGCATTACTTTACGTAAAAGTAAGGGAGATTTACTAAAAATACAAAACGATACATAAGCCTCTATTCTATGTTACATATCTGCAAATTCAATATGATAGCGTTTGATAAATTCCATTCTTTATTCTTTATAAGCCACCGTTACGCTCTAGCATTACTAGTAAAATTGGGTTAAGTTTTAAATGTTAAATTCTTATGGGGACACTTACAAGGGTACAAGGAGGTTGTTGTTACAAGCGTTTCCGTTTGTCTTAAGATTTCAATCGGAAAATGAAATTGAATTGCAAATTTTAGATGGTCGCTCTCAGAATTTACCTACAAACACTGATCGGTGCAGGTAATCAGATGTTGTTGCAGAAACCCACGAAGCATACTAAACATAGGATATTTATTTATTTATTTCATAGCGGTACGTAGGCCTATTCTTTGCCTCACCAAGCTTTACAGAAACTTGACAAGCACTGTTCGGTGCAGGTAATTAGAGGTTGTTGCAGGAGCCCACAAAGCATACTAAACATAGGATATTTATTTGTTTATTTCATAGCGGTACGTAGGCCTATTCTTTGCCTCACCAAGCTTTACAGAAACTTGACAAGCACTGTTCGGTGCAGGTAATTAGAGGTTGTTGCAGGAGCCCACGAAGCATACTAAACATAGGATATTTATTTGTTTATTTCATAGCGGTACGTAGGCCTATTCTTTGCCTCACCAAGCTTTACAGAAACTTGACAAGCATTGATCGGTGCAGGTAATCAGAGGTTGTTGCAGGAGCCCACGAAGCATACTAAACATAGGATATTTATTTGTTTATTTCATAGCGGTACGTAGGCCTATTCTTTGCCTCACCAAGCTTTACAGAAACTTGACAAGGACCAATAGTAAATAAAAAAGCGTATTATTGCTAGAGCAATATTATACTTATTATTTATTATTGATTTCCACTTGAATTCTGTAGTTTATACGGTAATATTATATTGACGGTTTAGGGCAGACGCCCACTTATGTACACTGTTTATGTATAGCCTAATAATAAAATTTTCTGTATATTTTAAATGTAAATATTTAAAAAAGAAATAATAGTTGATGATTATATAGAATAAATAGTTAAAAAATGAAGAACTATTTAAACGACAAATATTAAAAATTATATAGTTTTACAACACATAGTTCAGCTAGTTTGTTACCGCTGAATAATGTACATGTTAATAGTACTACGTATATAGTTAAATATATATATATATATATATATATATATATATATATATATATATATATATATATATATATACATACACACACACACACACACACACACACACACACATATATATATATAAAATTATGTTATACTAGCAGCTATCCGCCGCTTCGCACGAAATTTCATACTGAAAAACAGGGCATCCTCAAGGTAGTTGCTTGGGCCCAATATTGTTTAACTTGTACACGTCTGATCTGCCGAGGTGAGTAAGACACTGCACAGCTCACCTTTACGCAGACGACTACCACTTACATCTGTCCTATGATAATGAAGCAGCAAACACAGCTATACTACAAATAAATTCCGATCTGCTGAATATCTCTAACAAGTCTCAGAAAAATGGCCTAAAGTTAAACATAAGCAATGTAACGTGCTTCACACAGGTCCAGAAGCTCTGATGCAGACCCTCAGTGAACGTGGTGTGAGTGTTGAGCTCGGCGGCGAGAGGTGGCAGTGAAAAATAGTGTTAAAACTCTCGGCGTTGTGCTTGACAGCAATCTCACCTTCTCTGAGCACGTAACATTTAGTGTTCAGCGGGCTGTAGGTCGTTTGAAAGGGCTCCACAGATACCGAACACTACTGCCAGAATGTGCCAAGATGCAGATCATGCAGTCAATGGTCTTATCTGTATTTAACTACTGCTATCCTGCATACGCAAATAGTATTACAAAGGAGGACGCTGGCAGAATTCAAAGGCTGCAACATTTATCTTCAGCCGCAGTAAATTTGATCACGTGTCCACTTTTCGAAAAGATACTAATATCATCGCAATGCAGGACCTGTGCAGAATGATGATCTGCTGCATGGTTCACAAGGCACTAACAACGGGGAGCACGAATATCTCAGCGAGAGACTCCTTCGTCAGGAGGAGCGGAGCACACGGCAACGTAGATTGCTCCACTTCCCTAAAGTACGTCTTGAGGTTGGGCGAAAGGGTTTTGCCTATTTCGGTCCGACCATGTTCAACGGTCTCCCTGTTAACCTCAAACAAATTAGATCTGTTCCTAATTTCAAACTTAATCTTAATGAACATTTTAGCCATAGGTAGTTTTAGCCATAGTATTGTTGGTTTAAAGCTATATGTTGTGTGGTGACATTTAAGTATTACTTTATTGTGTATTTGTATATTTATGTATTTATTGACCTAAGTTGATTTGAAAAAAATTTGTAAAATTTAAATACGCTAATGTAATAAAGGCATTTTTATTTATTTATTTAAATTGCGTTATAACAAATCCTGAGTTAAGTGGTAGTCACTGAAAGGTATCCTATATCCTGATACATTTTAGAGTTAAGTGTAAAAGGCAGAGTTTTGAGGCCATAAATCGGAGAGTGAAGCCGTTTTTATAAGTACCTATGATATAACTGGAATTTCTGTCCAACATTCCTCGATTATTGAGTGAATAACTACAATGATTTGCACAACAATTTAACTATTTTAGGCTATTGTAGAGCTATCCTAAAGTCGAAGTCCTTAGTTTTCGAGCTAACTAATGATGTGTTGAATGGTGGGGACCTAGGTATTTCTGAAACGGAAGCAGGCATATTTAGGGTACATATCATTGCAGTGTTCACGGTTAAGAGCTTCAGATGTTAAGCGAAATCGCGAATGGTTTTTACTTTAGGCTATGCGCATGCGGACCTCTGATTCGCATGAGTTATATTTCCGCCACGGTGGTTGAGTTTGTATTGTTTGCCCTGATCAAGAACATGTATCTGGACCGGTCTGACAAGCCTACATCGTCCAAAGAGTATAGAATTACGACCCTTGAAAATTACTTCCGGTCTAATGCATTTCCGGTGCCATAGTTTACCTTACTTTGTTGCCCCGACCAATAGAATATCGACAAATACAACAGCCTAATTATGTCACAAAATTTAATTTTTTTGGGTGTTATTACGTTCTTAAAATTGTAGTCAAAGTTAGACATTATCTTTGTCTCTGATAGCTGCATTACACTACTGTCCAAGTATTGCATACTAAAAGATTGGTTAAAAATATATTTTTATTAACATTTCCAATTAAATTATCTGGAGAAGAGGTTGAATAATAAGCGTTGTTACTTTCATCTTCACTGTATGGTTTGAAGACTATAAATGGAAACAAATAAAAAAATTGAAATTAAATTAATGAATCATATGATAGTTTATAACATTAAACAGGCTCTTTCAATTAATAGCATGAAATTGTAGCAATGCACTTCTTGTAGGGATTTTCGCAAACTTTAGAGGGAAGTGGGGAGGTGCCCTAAGGTCGGAGAGAAAAGTACTTCCTTTGTGAGCTTTTAGGACATAAGATAAACCTATGTACGAAATTTAATGTCTCTATATTTAATAGTTTTTGCTGGGCGTTGATAAATCAGAGAGCCAGTCAGTCAGGGCATCTATTTTACACACACACACACACACACACACACACACACACACACACACACACACACACACACACACACACACACACACACACATTTTCACAAAAAATCCAAATAAACTTCACCATTTACAGTATCATTTAACTCATAAGGCTCGATGATTTGGCCGTCTAAAATGACCGTCTACATTTTTACATTCAATTAATTGATGCTAATCCTGACCTCTCATCAAGCGAGAATTTTCAGTTACCCTGAAGTTAATATCATAATATATTATTCAAAAGCCTTGGATCTTCTGTAGGTTTTTCTAACATTCCTCGACGGAAACATTCCCTTGTGGCATAATCACAAGGAAGTCTTCACACGTTGCATATTATATGCATGGTCCTTTGTTTAAAGTTTCTTATTGACGATGCATGGTTTGAAATATAACAGGATTTCGGACATTTGCCATCGTTATACGTTACAAAAGGTACAACTCTACGATTCGAGGATTGGAATCTGATCCTCTTTGTCAAGTGGTGGAATTGACTCTTGGAATCTGGAGTCACTTTTCGTCTGAAGAGATCATAAGAAAGTCGGCGGCGAAGAAGATCCAAACGAACCTTTACGTCGTTTCGACATCAGAGACACCTATAACTAGATGAAGTGGCAGTCTCACTGTCTCATAAAGTACACAATTTAATGCACTGCAATGTTTCTGACACGATATTTAAGCACGGTAGAGCAACCTAGATTTTCTACACATAGCATAGCTATGGTAGGAAGGCTTGATTCAGTTCGCTTGTCGAAATTAGCTGTAGTTCTCTTCATTTTTATTGCAGCGTCTGGTATCTGACGCTGACTGAGACTTGACTCCTGGAGGCTCAAAACAAACAATTACATCATTTCGACATCGGAGATATCTATAAATAGGTGAAGTTTCAGTCTCATTGTCTTATCAGGTGCACAATTCTTAGCTTTTTCGTCCCCGACATTCTTTTGATCTCTTCAGAGAACATAACTCCAGATTCCAAGTCTGAGACAGAGTCAGATACCAGATGCTCCAATCAAAGGAAAGTGCACTGGAGCTAAATTCAACATTCAAATAGAATAAAGCCTTCCTACCATAGCTACGTCATGTGTAAAATTGCAAGCCTTTCAGTGTTGTAATTTATGAAACCTTCAGCTTCTGATTTGTTTCTCAGCCTTTTAATAATCTTAGGTGTCTCCGGGATGGTTTATCTACTTTCTAAGAGTCTAAACTTTCCGTCTTTAATCATATCAAATACAGTAGTTTGTTTTTAACTCATTTTTTACCTGAGATGTTGTAAAATGGCTGTTTACCTAAATATTTCCTTTTTTAAAAGTAGGAATTCTTTTATGCATTAGTTCTAACTTTGGTATTAGGTTTTAACATCACCACTTATTCATAACCACACTGTATTTCTATATTTTCAACCAAAACAATAATTTTAATATATTGAGTTATCTACATCCATATTAGTGACAATATGCCGAATTTATAAATATAGTATTTGTAATTAAAATAAAAAATAGTAGACTAAATTCTTTAAAAAAAAATTATTTTACAGACAAGTGTTTCGGGGTTTAGCCATCTGTACTATATCAAGATTTTTATATAAATGTTAAATGTAAACCTATATTTTGAATAACATACTATGCAGTTTTTATGCAAAGATGGACAGTTAAAATGCACCCAGTTTTTTAAAAACTCATAACAATAATTTTTTGTATGTTTCGTAATTTATTATCGTGCATGTTATTTTATTTCTTTTATTTTGTTTTTATTTTTTACTTTTTATTTTATTTTATCGTTAATTCCGTATTCCTAGTAATTTTTACATTTCTTTCTTTCAATAATATTTACAATTAAATGTTCCAATATTTAAAAATCTCTTTTTATTCATTTATCTCGAAGTGTTAAAATCATATTTTACAGAAGGGCGTTAAACGGATGTGTCCCTTTAAGCAAGAAATACATCGGATGCAATAATTTTGTCCAGGGCCATATTTTGTTATATATCTCAACAGTAATGTTACTTAAAATAGTCAGTCAGTGATAAAGTGAGGTAAAACAAAAGTGTTCACTGACTTTATACTGAAATAATAATGGATACTAGCGAACAGCCTTCTAAGCGTCTTGTTAATGTGAGCATTCCAATTCAAATTTTTATGTAAGTAATCAAGGGTTTTTTACTTTTCCTTACATTCCGTTGATCCAGTGTTAAGAGTGCTTATCAGTCAACGTATCTAATCATTCTGATATTAAACATGATTATGAAATAGAGATTATGTAATCAGCCTTAGAGTTTTTCCCGTTATGTTTCAGCCCGATATAGCAAATCCCCTTTGGGATAACGTCAATATCAACATTTGTGTCTAGTCACACACCTGTCCATATTAATATTACTATGCGAAAATGGTTTTAAATTTGTAAATCGTGAGTGTATACGAGAAATTTGCAGTAATAATAACCGTATTTACGTATACGGTGTAATTAAAAACCAACAGTAAGGTGATCAGTTGGCTCTGTGGAATTCTCCACAGTATCTTTTTGTAGATACTCTATATGCTTTTACTATACTTACACACTAATGAGAACTATAGGAATTGGTTTTATACATTGATTTTACCGATCTAGTAGCTATAATTTCTATATAATTGGAGAGTGTTATATCAAACCAAAACTTTTTGAAGAGTCGAATAGTGTCAATATGATCACTTACTTATGATTGATGGTTAATGTTTCTTAAAGCCTTTTTATGCTATGTCTTGCATAAGATGTAGGGTGACAATTTATACAGATATGTACTCAAATATGGATCAGAATTATTCATGAATGCACGATGAAAATATGGATTTTCAAGTTATGAACGGAATATCTCATTTTCATTTTGCAGGTAATTACTGATTAGTATGAAACCTGAAATTAGTTGAGGAACAGTCTTCGGTATCAAACGGCTTATACCGCATACGGAATATTATTTTCAAGATTATTAACTGTGGTTGAAATTATTTTAATGTGACAGAAAAGTATCCTTACTAAATTTTACAGGAAATTTCCTTAGTGTAATTACTTAGTGTAAATACAGTTTTACGAGTAAGCCACCGCCTATTTTATTTTTTTATCTATACGTTAACGCCCTTTGTGATAAGCTGTTCTATGTTATGATTTTCTACACTGTGCAAGCCTCTACTAGAGATATTTAAAAGGTTTGTCTATGTAATGACGGATACATATATTCTACGAGCTGCATACCTGTCTCTACTACTGTACCAATATATGAATGTTTATTCTACAATGTCCTAGAACTAGAGAAATATATTTATACTTTTCTAAAGATTAATTTTATCTTTGATTTAAAAAATCTTAATAATTCACTCACCTCCAAAGTATTGCAACAATGTTGAAATGGGTATTTTTAAAATAATTAAGATGTATAGCCTCATAAAGTATATACAACGTTGTTTATGAACAGAATATTCTATAGCGTGATGTATGAGAACAACAAGGTATGTACTGTAGTATGTAGTCGTCATACTAAAATTATTAGACGACTATTACCAACTAAAGTCTAACTACACAACATCATGTTCCAAGTATTACGAATGAGAGTATTAGTGACGCAAGAGGCAGCGACTCCAATTTAATACGGGAATTGGCATACAAACATCCTCAAATTGAAAAATAACTATCCTTGAGCTGTTTGGTAATTATATCTGTCTCAATTATAGACATACTAAACAACATGCATTAGAGATAACGTAGTGGTCGTACCGCGGCTGCCTCAGCAGTGTGGCGTGTCTTGTACTCCCATTACAGCATTTAACATGATGTTGTAGCTAATTATGGATATATGTTTAATAACTTAAAGGTTTTGGAATTTCATACAGTACTGTAATATATTTTCTCAAATTTTCTTCAGCAAGAGTCTTAATTTGTTTTTTAATTAGCTTATTTGTTGTAGTTTAATTAACATTCCTACGAATATGTATTAGAACAAACTGTGAAGGTTGAAATTAAAACCTGAATGAAATTATTATAACTTTTTGAGAAAGTATAATAGTAGAATAATGTGCATTATAGAATTATGATGAGAGTGATGATACAATAATAATGTTTTAAAGTTCGGGAACTGCTATCAGTAATTTTACATCTGAGAGAGGTTCAAGTTTTTACCAGCTACTTGCAGTAAAGGGGCTATTGGGCTTTTATAATATGGACTAAAATGGCACAGGTTCTTTAGATCCGGTTGGCTTGTCGTGACTGCATACCAGGTTGGTGACACGTGACGAGACAGTTAGGATCAGAAATTATTCTATAAATTCAACCATCAATATTTAGAGTTCTGCGTTTGGGAACTTACCATTTACTACCAGGCGCTTCAGCAGTCGCCAAGCACACAGGTGTCATGTAGTGGTTCATTACTCAACTGTCAACTACTCTTGCATACATTTAAACTTCATTTTAATTCAAAAATTTAGCGAGTAACTGTTATTGAGTTTCCACTAATCCTAGTTGGTTAATTAATTACAAATTCTATGATAAGCCAATGTCCAATTATAGTCATCAATACTTAAATTATCATCAAAATACCAATATCTATATGTTGTATGATTACAATTTTTTTAACTGTTCTCTTAAATTCAGTTTCAGTTCATCAATATTTCAAAATTTCAATGTAAATACCTTTTGTAAATAACTATTATATTTTTCAAAAACCCATTTATTAAAATAAGTCTTATTACGTCAGATTACACGAAAAATTAATTGGCATTTTTCAATTTCATTTTATATCGATTTCAATAAAACTTCCACCAGATTTATAGTTTTCGTACGCTTTCATATAACGAACATATTTTTTGATTTGATGTATATTATTTTTCATTATTTTTATCCTGATTTATGATTTTTGATAAGTAATTTACTTTATATAATTCCAGTACTGGTAAATAAAGATTGGCCTTATCATCCACTCTGAAGTGGTTATCAAGGGTGGTCGAGCGTTTACTTATGATGGTTTTGTGCTAAATAACTAGACCATCACGTTATTCCATTCAAATTCTAAATTCTATGTTTCATTATAATATTTACAAAAAATAAAAATTTAGTGTTCATTTAAGTAAAGTATTTATAATACAATCAATACGCACGTCCCCTATCTATTATAATTTGCCAAATTGTAGCTGCACCACGTAGCCATGTCACTTACCTCCTTACAATAGCCAGCAGCCTCCTCCTCACAGGTGTCAGTAAATATAGGGTTGTCAGAAGTCAGGTCAGCATCCATTGTTCTTAAATATTTAACAATGATTCTTGTTTGGGAACTCGTGGTTAGGATTTTCCCCTAGGTATGGCAGGCATGGATGCCTGTTGGATCATGAAATCATGGATATCCATGCAAAAAACCTCACTGACATCATTAACTATCTCGATAGCATAAGAATCACATTTCCACATTTCCTTTACCATTCACCATCAGTACCACATTCACATTTCCCTTTATACCGTACTAGAATGTTCAAGGTTTGTGTAAATTATCGATGCTCAGAGAGCTAGCTACTTAGTGTAAAATAAAACAAAAAGTATTTATATATTTTTTAGAATGGAGTTTAAACGTTTCAATTGTATTATATTACTAATAAGAAAACAAAAAATAGAACAATAAGCATGATTTATTACACACACACACACACACACACACACACACACACACACACACACACACACACACACACACACACACACACACACACACACACACACACACACACACACACACACACCACACACACACACACACACACACACACACACACACACACACACACACACACACACACACACACACACACACACACACACACACACACACACACACAATAAAAGAAATAAAAATATTTCTAAGTAATTTCAAATATGGTTTACATACACTTTACAGTTAAGACGGAATACATGCGTGTACTATTTATTTGTGTTTTTGATTAAACATAAATTAATCATAAACATGGTGTTCAATACAATTCAAGGATTGACGCTAGTTGTGTCAGCATCATTTCCAGATATCTAGTGGTTCTACTTTATGATTGAATTATTAACATATTCTTTTTTAATAAGCTCATTGAATTACTGCTGTGACCATACAGTTCATTATTTTTATAATTTTTATCAAATGAACTGAAACTTCCTCAATAATAATGTTATAATTATAAGCAAAACCTCATAAACCCAGGGTGAGTTTCATGGGCGGGCAACAGAATCAAACGGAGCAATTACTTCAGTACAGATATAATCAACGTGGCCAATGAATATGATTCGGTATTCATTATCTTGGCTTATAACAACTATTCTGACCTTTGGTTTTTGCATTTTTATTCAACCTGTATGTATGGAATTCATTGTGCATGTTATTAGTTTTTAAGCGTATGCTAGATGCATGCTAAGAACCCTTGTAGAAAATACAACTGTGAATAGCATATTACTGGGCTTATATATATATATATATATATATATATATATATATATATATATATATAATGCTAATCCATGTTTATGTATAACACATTCCGCATTTGTAATGGATGTACTTTAATATCATCAGAATTGTCCTATCCATACAGCGTCAAAATTTTGCAATTAAGGATTTTTAGAGGATAAATGCGCCATAACGGTTGAACAAGGGTGCTTTGCTTATCTTAGTATATTTAACTGTCTCCCTTGTGCAAAGTACGCTTAACTCTCGTTCTCTATGAACTCCACGATCAAGAATTCTCCCAAGATTAGTTCAGAATTCTGCAAAATCCCTGGATCTAAATGTCAAATCCTACGATAAATGACTATCGTACATTGGCAAGGTTCTCAAGAGACCAATCTCACAAAAAACAATACAATTAGACGACAACAGATCGCCCTGTTTTGTGATGTATCATGGTCGATGCGACAGCCTACGCTGTCACAATTCTATTTTAGGGCCTCGCCAGGCACTCTTACAGCTCATTCGGAATTCTGACTCTTCAAAACCGTTGTCTAATAAACCTAGTAAATCAACCCATATCACCTTCATGAAATTTAAAAATACGAAGCTGAAATATATATTTTCCCTTTCCAGACTTAGCTAGTATGAAGTTTTAATGAGATCCTAAGTTTACCGCAGTAAAAATATTTTTAAATAATGAAAATTAGTTACTTGAAATTGAAGAAATGCCCACCGCACTTCATAAACGAGAAAACTTATCGTTTATGTAAAAAGTATTCTACGCAGCAATCGTTGATGATAATCCATATATGAAACAAATTGGCCATTAATAAATCACATTTCTTTGCTTGTAACGTATCATTCCCTTGATTGCCATAATTACGCAATATCATTTAAATGTCATCTTGAAATAAAATATGATAGTATGATCAGGATTGAGACCGAGTATAGAAAGAGAAACGAGAAATTCACCATGATAAATACATTAACCTGTATCATTTACCTTCTATCATATCGTCATACAGCCCCGTTTTCTTACATTGTATACATCAGTATCCTATTCAAAACTAAACGAAACGTCCTTCCGCTCATTTTAGTATCTTAGTTAAACACGAAATATGATACCAGTACACACACACACACACACACACACACATAACTTTTTTTGCGGTGATACATTTCGATCTCAATTTTCGATGTGAATTTTAGTTAATAGTTTAATGAATGTGTACTTTTACACACGGTTAAGAGTACAATGTGGCAAAGCACGAAAATGTATATTTATCCATTTTACTCCATAACTAAAAGCTGGAATTTAACGGAACATGCTGTTTATGTGACATTTAACTTTATTATTCTAACTAATGGCACAAAGTTAAGTTTTTAAATACTTTGGTTGCCATGTTGGTTGAGATGTACACACTACAGTGTAAAGCCATGACAGAATTGACTCCCGAATGCATATTTTAGGATTTAAAGTCTTATGTGTTACACCTCAAGAGGAAATATATAGTAAGCCGCAATGTAGTTAACCGGCTCAGTATTTTTAACTATCGATGTCATAGTCTCGGCACTCTGCAATTAATTTTAAATTTCTTGCAATATGTCACGTATCGCTCACTACTAAACCGTTTAAGTGTGTACGAGAAGAAAAGCCTTGGTGATCCATGTCATGGCTACGCCCCGAGCCCCCGTAGTCGAGCCGAACTCATTGTCCGTATGTCTGCCGCTGCCAGGCTGTCTTGGCTGGCTGGCTGGCGTGGCGTACTATGACCGTGATCCTTCCTGGGAACCTTTCACTATACGACCCTCGCTACGATCAAGGCCCACATGCCAACCGCAAAAACGTCCAACGAGAACAAATTTCTGAGGGGACATATTGTGTTGACTAGGAAGATGGAACGGAAGTGAGCGGCAGAAAAAGGAGCCAACACTACGAAATCACCCATGACAAATTCCTCAATCTCCAATATTTAGGCAATCCTTCAAAACGTTACTTCCTATTTAGGTCTTAAGAAAGTCATACATGTTTAGCTACGTGAAGAGCAAGTACATTAAGCTACAGAAAGGTTACTTAATCTAGCTCAACTTCTCATAACACATTTGTTAAAGATTTTCATATATGAAATCTATAGCACGCAAATTTACTTATTTCCAACAACTATCGTACCTGAAACTTCAACAGATTCGTGATTATCTCCCCTCGACACTCAACCACCGAGTTAGTCCCATAGTTACCTTTAGGGTAACTTCTCTGCTCGCCATTCATTTCCACCGTTCACCAGTTTTCAATAGATCGTTCACTGTACATCACATACACTACCAAGTCATTGACAACCATTCGGAAGCGAACAAGGTTCTGGACGTATCTGATATTGACAGGAGGGGGAGGTCCATAAACGACAAGCTTGAATAGTGAACTATCTATTGAAAACTGATGAACGTTGAATATGAATAGCGAGCAGAACAGTTTCCTTAGGGAAGTATACTTAGGTGAAGGTCATGGTGCGTGAAATGAATGGTTGAATGAGTGACGTTTTATAATGTTATAATTTGGTTTGATAGACGATTTGGTTGGTTAACTGAATATATTTAAGTTATGAATGTATTGTATAATGGTGACACAGCACATACATGTAAATCTTAGTTTAGAATGTTTGCTTGATTTGTTTCGTTATGTTCTATAATTGTAACTTAATATTACTAGTATTGTTATATTTGTTACATATAATCTTTAAGTTAATTGAAAGAGACAGCTTAAACAGTTGTAACTCCGCCTAAATAATTCAAACAATTTCATTTTAATTTGATTTAAAATCAATGTGTTGAGATTGTATTAAGCAATGAATTTGGAATGTTTAAAGCATACGTCACTCTGTTATGTAACAATATATACTCGTATATGTATTATTGTCTACAAGATTTTAAAGGTAGAGTGTTAGTTTTAATTTCTTGACTACTAAAGATTGTTAACGAAGTATAAAAGCGTATTTGATCTGAATGTTTTTTAAATGAAGAATATTTTGATTCAATTAATAATATATTATAGAAATGTTTACAGCTTTTTGTAAAAAACATCTTAAATAGGTACAGAAATTTTAAAACTTGTGGCAGTAAGTAAAACAAAGCCGTACGTGTAAAACAATTATAAAGTTCCAGAGAAGACTTGTTGCAAACAGAAGCATCGTAAAATTTAAAAAGCCTGTGAACCAACGCATTCTCACCATTATAGAGCACTTCCTCAAACTTAAATGTTCTAATGTTCGTTCAAATTTTCGCCTATTCAAATGAAGCTTTACGTTCCAATCAAAATGTACATTGGAAAGCCGTTGGCCAAAATGTATATTGACGGTGTAAGGCAAGTGACACGTTTGTTTGTAGCGACAAGAACGCTAACTGTGAAAGGTTTCATAAGTTTATAAACATCTTCGTCGCAGATCTTCGTCGTTATGAATGCGGCAACAATATACACACAATGTACTACTGGTCTAAGGCGTCGGATTCCAATCGGCGTTTTAGTTAGAGTCCAGGTTCAAAACTGTCTGAAATGTCCCAGGCTATATGGTCTGCGAATAATGTTTAAACAGCCAAATCCAGCATACCTCGATTCACAACTTCTCATAACGGTAAGTTTCTAACTGTTTTTGAAATTTCAAAACAGTACTTGAATGTAAGTAATTTAATCAAGGCTTAATATATTCTGATATTAAAAATGTTATTACATCACTAATGGACTCAACATTAATTGATTCCGTGAGTGGATCTTGATCATTTAGTACTCTGTTGTACATGTTTATTTTATTATGTGATGTATTGTAAAGCTATATTAACTCCTGTTAAGGCACGATTAAAGCCAAGTCTTAAATAATGTCCATACACAAATGTTATGAGTGCCATAAAATTTATTTCGAATAACTCAATTACACAATTATTTATATTTTATTTAAAAGTATCTATCTACTGTACCAGAAGAGAAGAGAAACCAACTCAAAATGTGTAAATAGTAACCCTCATTTTATGACCAACCAAATGAAAAAATGAGAAAAAATCCAATTCTGTTGAAATACACGTTTCACTAATTTTAATTAAAAGTATATGTTATGTTACGTATTTGAATAATAAGCACCGCTTTTCCAGGAAAGATAAATGTATAATTAATATTACTATAAATTTATTGGCATGGCGATAGTTTTAGAAACATTTCATACACATTTTGACAGATGTGGATTAGAAGAGTAGTTTACATCACGTTATTATAAATTCACTTATTAAACCTACTATTGATATATTACAAACAATGTTTAATAAAACAACGCAGTCGAACCATTTTAGATTTGTAATATTATACTGACATCTCTCAAGCCCATGATTACAGTAACAGTATACTACATAAAAATACACAAAATAAAGGTAATAAACATATGAAATGGATTTAGGACACATCTTACAATAGCATATGTGGTTGGTAAAATATTCATGAATACAATTTAGGTGGGATTTCGTAAATTTAAATATTTTCTAAATATAAGACTTGTACTACAACTCGTTTAATATTTAATAACTTTTAAGGCCTTCTATATAGACCATTAAAGTTTGTAATTTTTATAGCATTATTTTGTTTCCAAATTAAAAATTTCCATATTATTATCAAGTTCTTAATACGAATGATTTTATGTAGTTAAATTTTATTTCATGCCAGATTAATTATTTGATTTTAGAGCTTTGTTCTCTAAATCTAGGCTTCGATAAATTGGACCAATGTAATTTTAATCACATTTATTGCAGTTTAATTTATATATTTCTGATTTTAGAAATTTTCCCAATTTCTGTTAAGGATTTACTTATGTTTTTAATATTTGGATTAATTTGTAACGGTTTTTTAGTTTTATAACTTTTGTTTAATTTTGTGCTGTGTGGTACACAAATACATTCTTTTTGTTTCATTTTCCGAACTATACTTATTTATTACTTTTGCTTTGCTTTTCTTTTTCGACATTAAGTCCATTATTTTAGGACTCCATATTTTGCTGCCAAAAATGTATTTTGTTCTGCATTATAAGGTTTTTCATTCATAGGACTATTTATGAGTCTCTGGGTACCATTGAGTGATATTAAATATAATATTCAACAACTAGAATTTCTCATAGCTGCAATTTATATGCGAATTTATAAACGTATATATATATATATATATAATATTTTTGTTTTGAAAAATGTTATAGTTTACGTATATTTAATTATTTAATTTAGTTTCTAGTGTTCTTTAGTTACAAGATACTGTTGGAAACTTTCCTAAATGATCATTTTCCATTGTTTAAATTAATGCAGGAAGTGTATTTTGATTATACCCTGTAGACTTAAAAATATATCATATTCACATTATTCATAACACAGGAGGATAAAAATACGCACAGTTTGTAAGCAATTGATTTATTTTTGACATTTACAAAATGTTATTAATTAACAGAGGATAATAACTCATCAAAGGTCCTGTAAATCTTACATGTATTCATGTTCTTTATTTTAATAACACATCAAGCACCTTTTGCTTGCATTTTGTAGGTAAACTCTCTTGATACACTGATTAAAATGGAATTCCAGTTACAACTATTGCAATTAAAAATTTAAAATATGTACTATACTTGTAGTAAATTCGTATGTTATTTCTAGGTGTTTCCAGCGATCAAAGTGCATTAAGCTGTGATTATGATTGGAAGTAGCCCAAAACTATCAAATTCCAATGCAAAATCCAAAGGAAATAGTTATTTAGGACAATATTAGAAATTCTACAGCTGATTATACAATACAGTATTCCCCAATCAGGAGAAAATATGGGTATGAAGAAGAACCCTTGAGATGATAAGAATAATTATTTTGTATACAAGAGCCTATTTTGTTGTGCCCTCACAAATAATGGCCATATATTTGCGTTTTAGTTATCAGTAAAATTTACTGATCCAACTTAAAATATTTGGTAACAATAAGGACTAATATAACAGACTACATTATATAGTATTATACCCTACAATCCCAATCGTGAGTGAAATTATGGATACGCCTTTAGTCGAAGGCTATAATTTCAGCCTATTTCGTCTTATCATCAGAATTCGAAGCCACTTACTCAAATTGTAAATAATTCGGCTCCAAATATTTTAAAGCTCTTATAGTCTTTATACGGTGTAAATTTCAACTCCTAATAATAAGGCGTTGTAAATATTTTAGTATAGGCGTTGTATATTTTTGTACTGGTTTCGACTTATATATTGATATTACACATTCATTTTAGCTAAGTTCAATAACTTTAATTTCTAAATTAGCATCCATTTAAATATTTAACGTTTTTTAATCTTATAAAGCCAAAAATATTACAATAAACGACTTTATATTGTATATGTAGAATGCCTTGACTTAAATATTATAACAATCAATAAATTTATATACATTAAATTACAAATACTTACCTGTTGTTTTACACAGTATATAAGAAACTATGTTACTTAATTATACATCTCAGTTTTGTTTATTTAGTAAATTTATATAACTTATAAACACATTTATAGAAATAAATGTGTTTATTTATTTTAAATCGGACACATTGAATTCAATTACTGATATTAACAAATTATTAACAAAATATCGATAACTAATTGAAGAAAGCTTGACAAGTAAAGACACATTACTTTCCTCAAGAGTTACTAGACAGCACATCGTTAAGTGTTGACATATAAGAGTCTAATCTAAAATCAAAGTCAATAATCTCAAGTTTAGCATACAAAAATGAACTTTTGATGTCAAAGGAGTATTTTGGTAACCTTTGGCAGAAAAAATGCTTATTTTGGTCAGAAAGTGACAAAACACTTAATTAAACATTGAAACTGGACCTACAAGCATGCAATACCAGTTCGGAAATATACTAGTAGTAATAATTCATTATCAGGTTACCTGAAATTTCCTTCATGTCGTTATAAAACGGTTACTCATAATAAATACGTGAAATTAAATATAAATTTCCTCCAGCTCGATAACATTACACTCCCCTGATCTCAGACTGATCTAACTTTGAACCCCACGAACATCTGTTTCATCTGAATGAAAGGTTTCCAATGATTATTTAATACTTTTCAATAAAATACCTATGTACTCCAACAATAGTTATACAATTTTAGATTATGTTATCATAAAATAAATTACTGACACTACGGTTAATTAATCTCCTTCCAGAACATTTGCTCAAGGACTGGAAGGGTTTGATATAATTTTTCCTTATCGACTATGTTCTACCGAGTTTATGTAGAGAAATTTTAGACGGCAGATAGGAACCTTGTATTATTTCTACGCGTGTTAAGATTGAAAAATACCTAAAATAATATTATAAAACAAATGTATTAAAAATCCTAACCCAAAAGGGGATTACAACTCATAATGGAATTATACAATGAACGGTTATCTCTTTCATCTATATAATAGGTAATTTTTATATTGCACCAGTTGAAAGAGTATAATTAAACATAGTGTGTGTGTTTTTTAATGAAATCTATTCCTAAGGAAGTTTTTGGATAACAGTTGATTGCTACATCTCATTCCCACCAATAAGCGTGGTAGTTTCAGTCACGTGATCTGTTTCTGCTGCTGGCAGCTGGCCGTTGTGAGTGTTGTTTGGTTACGTCGCATTTATGGAGTAGTGGTGTCGGTTATAGCCTACTATTATTAATAATTAAAAACAGAGATCGTGAGGAAACAAAGGAGTCATCAGAGACCATTGTCTAGGAATAGGATTCTATCGGTGAAGAAACAAGTTTTGTTCAATAATAACCATTCCGTAGGACTATTTATCTCTTTTACGATGTATTGTTTATTTTTATCCGTCATAAACCACAGAATCATAACCTAAACTAATCATATTATTTTATAAATAAAGATACATCTTATACTGTTTTGCTCATTATATCCACATGTGATTAAAGTTACATGCTATGAGAGTATTCAACCGATTGCAGAAATGTGGAATCTTTCTTGCTTCTGGCCAGTAATCCGTATATTCACAGCAAGGATTTTAAAAAGGTGCGGAAACCTGAAGCAATCGAAAAACTTCGGATCATAGTTTAAATTCGAGCTTCCTTTAATTGCTTGAATATAAAAAGTATAACAAATAAATAAACATTTTTATTGTTTGCGTACACCCATTTTGTTGAAATAGGCTTTTCTTTTAGATCGTCTCTTGGTAATCGTTAAAGATTGCTATAAAACAATTACAAAACTATTTGTATAGGCCATTGAAATGCCACTGGTAACAGTATAGTCTTAAAGCACGGAAATTAGATTTCTAATATAAATATAAGAGAAAACAGATTCAAAATATAAAAAAATATGATCGCTTTGAAAAGTCTACAATGTTTGTTCTAGTTATGTCTAGTCCCTTAGTCCTTTATAATAATTTGAAATAAAATATCTACTTGAAAGTAGGGGATAACACATTCCAAATCACTTCAGGAGCGGTATAACCAATATTAATTAGAACAAGTTTAAAAAAAACTAAATCCTTGAATCTCTCACTAATTAGATGAATTTGACCTGGTAAAAGTGACAATTTGGCTACTTATGGGGTACAGGTTCCATAATTCATAATTTAATGTTTTTTATTATTAAAAACGTTCTAGCGAAATGTAACAATACAGTTTAATTTTTATATTGAACTAAAACTATTTTTTATAAAAATAGAACATTGATTTCGAAAACCATGATGAATGTAAAGATATTTGTTATTGTATGGAAATAAGTAAAAGTAAATAGAAATGATCTTTGATGTATTTATAATTAATTTAGACTACAAATTGCCAACAGCGGTTTTGGCTTCGTGCGTAGGTACAGTAAAATACTGAACTAATAATGAGTGAAATGATTCCATGTAATATATTAATACCACATACAAACGAACGGCACATATGGCGCTGATACTTTCACACTTGTTGTGTAGTATTTTACATTTCTACGATATTATTCCTGTAAAAGGATATAATTTTCTTATATTGTTTGGCCAAAGCTATCTAAGTTGAAAATATTTTTATCGTGATATAAAATCAATAAACGAAACTATGCCACGTGTTTATGGAACAAGGAAGAGACAGAAATAGTATATAAGAGACAAACTGTAATTTATTATATTATTATATTTATTATTATAATTTATTAAGCAGTATCACAATTTTAAATTTTCACTAAATTTCATAAAATATTCAAATGAGATTCACTTCACCAAAAAGTAGGGCAGGGGGCATCTTGAAAATTTAAATCGCATGACCCATCAAGCGAAACCTCAAATTAAATATCTTGTTGATACAAACACAACGACAACAAGAACACCGATGTCTGGAATTTCTGTTCAAAAATGGATACTCTTTGAACAAAAGTACAACTCTTAACTTCAATGGTACACAATATAGGATGGGGTCATTGTAGAACCAAATGATCACCATTTTATATCAAGTGAGGATTGAAGAAGTAGGTAAAATTTTAACAGTAGCCTCATCATGTGACATAATTTTAAAGGGTTTAGAAGACGGTACCCATTTTAAGCATTGTAGTCAGGACTTGGGTTTCTTGATGTTGGATTTGTATTATTATGGACAATAATTTGACATATCACGTGATTTAAAACAATGTCATCTAATTTAAAACTTTTTGTTGGACACTAATCCCTAATTGGGGTTGTGAGAGGTACTTTAAACTCATCTTAAATGTAAATATATGGAAGTACATATTCCTAAATTATATTAGACATTTTTTTAATAAAATAAGAAAAATATTAAATGAAAACTATGAGACTTTTAGTCTTATACCTAACAACAGGTTTTAGATTCTTTGTCTCATATTTACTTTGTTTATTTCAAAACTATTACATAGCCTACGTATGTTTTTAAATTGTATTAATTAAATATATAAACCACATCTTTATTCATTGTAGTTTTTGTATTTCATAGGTTTTTTTACTATTCTAATTTTAATTCAACTCTCCTTTATCAAATTATGGATACAATTAGAAAAACTGGAACATTACATCTTAAATTTGTAAAACTTATCTTTATGTTTCTTTAAAAGTAAGTAATGATATGAAGTACAGTGAAACAAAACAGCATGTTTGTTTACCCAAGTAACGTTATTTCATGCACGCACGCACCCATGCAATATTTAACCTATATAAAGTTGTACGATCGACTTACCACTTATAATGACTTATCTAATTACAAAGGGTTAAGTTCAATATAGTCTATATAATTTTATCAATACAAAATTGAATGCAATCAAGCACTTTCGACTAAGCACAATATATATTAAAAAAACTTTTAATTCCTTAATTGTTAACAGTAAAATTAAGTGTAGCGTGATAAAAGCGTCCTATGTACATAAAATTGTTACCATCTAATATATGGTAGTACGAGTGGCATAATACAAAATATTTACATTGAAACGATTTAATTAGGACGACTTGAACGATTTTACAAGAACTCAGCGAACTTGACCCAGTAGGAACAATTGAGAATGAAGAACAGAAGTGGGAAGAAAACTCGAGAGAAACGATCAATGTTGATGGCTCTGGAGCGGTTCCGTTGGGCTTGAGAGGGTCGAGGTGGGACAGGCGGCTGACCGGTGAGCAGACGTGCGTTCTGCTGGACAATAATTAACAAGCACATTGAAATCGTAAAAATACGTGTTCGTTTATATGCGGTACTGATTGCTCTAGAGCGGTTCCGTTGGGCTTGAGAGGGTTGAGGCGGCTAATCGGTGAGCAGACGGGATCTGCTGGACATTATTTTAGAATGACATAGAAATTATAAAAATATTATATTGTGAGCAATTTTTTTACTGGATGTTCGAATACCCCACCCCTATCTTAGCTTTTGTACGATTAAGAATTTTCGAAACTCATTTGGGTGATGATCCAAAAACATCACCTGAGGTCTTTTTGACGCATTTCACTGCTAAAAAATTGCCCTCTCCTCCAAAATTTCTTTTGAGGGTAACTCAAACATTTTTAATGTTATGATCCATTTAATAATACCTAAAATTAATAGTATTGGTCAGACAAAACGAAATATCATAAACAATCCATTTTTTATAACTATATCCAAAATATACACCATTGGAATAAGGGTAAATGCTTATTTCAGTGCATCTTTAAAGTACGATGAAGTCAATTTAAAACCCTGCAACTATCGTCATTATTCTTCTTTTACCATATCCTACAGTCATACGCCGATGTTGCTATTCCAAAAATCTTATAACTTCTCAAAAATAAGATTTTTGTAGTTTTAGTGTCCAGTTTTAGTTAGAATACTGCTTTCTGTCAGAAAAGGACAGAGTTGTCAGAAATTTGTTTTTGTGATGTTAGTGGTTTTGACTCATTAGAGTAAATACCTCCAAAACCAGGAACATTGGAAACTGCATAGCACCCCCTTAGCTCAAATTTTGTATAGTCTATATATCTGATTGCTTGTTCTATACAAAAAAAAAGTCTTTTGTTTGAGCAATTTACAGTTGTTCGAGATCTTTTCGTTTTACTTGAATAAACACCTCTATCATCAAAAACAATCTACACAAAAAATGCATTTTAATATGATTTAAATGCGTCACAAGATGAGTTTCGATTGCTTATTTGTTGATTGTCTATTCAAACTCTGAAAATAAAATAGAATTTTCTCAAATTTTTCTTTGAAGTGATAACCGTCATTATCTGGTTATACTTAAAACTTATTCGCCATCGTTTTACCTTATTTTTGAATCCTTATTTTTAGTTGTTTGATTGATTTGCATAGATGCCTAAGGAGAGGTGAGTAGTTCTGGTCACGCCATAATACTGATAATGTAAGAACCGAGAGCCAAATCACTCTATATTTTTCTAATAAAGAAGTTGATCATCAGCCACGTAAGTTTTGGTGAAGGTCAAAACCTCCCTCATCAACCTCCCTGGTCATAACCTCCCAAGGTTATCGAAAGGGTTAAGAATATGAATCGATCATATGTTTCTCAAGTTACATTTTTCCAAGATTGTTACACAAAACCGATCGTCAGATGCAAATAAAAGTCTGATCACCAAACTTTTGAGATTGAAAGTTGCTACTTATATCGTATTAAGTTGCTTTATCGTATATAAAGCCTAAATCCGGAGGCCTAAATCCGCGAAAACCCCTAGTTTTATCCTCTCTAAGAACTACTGAAAATGTAAAATGATTATTACATACGTTCATGGTTCATAAATTAATATGAGTATCAAGAGAAGAGGCACGAATCCGAGGGAGAAAATGTAGCAACTAAAAGGCAATCCACGTTACCTATGTTAGATTTAAAGCCATTTTGTAGAACAAGTTCTGATATTTTACTAATTTTATTTTACACTATACATAAATAGAGAGGAATTTAATACACACTCAATCAAAATGTGCCTTATGTGTAAAGTATAAATAATTTCGAAAAGAATATGGCGTTAATTATGATAATTTATTATGTTGTTACTTAATAATTATTATTTATTGTATGAAAACTAATTGGTGCATTACATTGGAAACATCCGAGATTTTCATATTACCAATTAACAAATATTTATTCATACTGCATGGATATGAATAAATATTTTTTAATTTAAATTTTATTAACGAAATGTGTGTCACGGTAATTCACACTTTACACCGAAAACGGGGTTTCACGCCAATTAACTGTGTATGTTTCTGCTTCAGACTCGTCCATCTAGTGATCCACTTCGTACACCAACAGAAGTTTCAGACGAACTTTGAATTTCTTTAAATTGTTCAGTATGTTCAGTAAGTTGTGTTCTATAAGCAGTGAGATATTTACATGTAACATCAAAATATCCCCGAAAATTGTCGGAATCGGTCAAAAGTACGTCTGTTGGGTTTATTCAGCATTCAGTGTATGGCACACTGTTAACCCAATGATCGCCAGTTCGGTCCCGGCGGTGGTCTATCACTCAGGTTCTCTCCTTTTTATAGCGTAACTTTAATTGACTAACGCAGTAGGAGCGGGCCAGTCGAAAGTTACGAAAAAAGAAAGAAGGAAAAAACACCACCCTGTAAACATATATATGGGATTATAATGCTAATTTTCGTGCGTTGTGAAACACGCCAAAGTGGCGAAATCTATTGCGAGAATTTGTGTAGTTTTCCGTGTTCTAGCTGGACGGTTACATTGCGTAAGTTTTAAAACTACTTCTTATCGAGCACTTATGGTACAAGGGAATACTTTTAAACAAAGAGTAATATAAGTTTCATAGTTATCTCCGCCAGATAACTATGAAACACAACAAAACGCAACAAATTCGTAACAAATTGATATGTGAGTATATATCTTGAAATCGATTAAAACTTTATAAATAAGAGTCCTTTGGAATACGTTGATAGTGTATTTGTGGAAAGCGGACATGAAATAGAAATATCAAAATATTCATCCTTAAGACGAAAACAATTAAAACTTATGTAAAGACGAGTTCTTAAAACTCCACCTTATGTATATCTCAAGCCTGAGAGAAAACTTCGTGCACACAAATTTCCAATTCTTGGCCATCGTCACTCAAAATACAGTTATCAGGCAGTGAAAAGAGAAAGTTCGCGTGTTTTTTATCTATATCTATGACACAGGTATAACTGATTCCAATAAGTTTTTGTATTATATTCTTCTAAAATTTCGTTTTTACTGTTGAACAGGGTTTGTAGTCAAGTGTACTTCAGTCGAAATTTGTGGTTTTCACAATTTGAAACTTTTAAGTAATATTTATACTTGTTCTAATGATAAATTTTATTTTTCGATAGTACACTGAAACATCAAATCGTATTAATAGTATGCACTGAATGGACGAAACGTATGGGATTGGAGATCTCTGTTGTAGTAATAAATACTAAATATTGCAGAAAATTACTTATAAGTTTATTTATGGTACATAAAACCTAAAAGCACACCTACAATTTAATATTTTAAAATAAAATATTACTTGTCACGTTGCTGCCAAAATAGAGAAATAATGAATTCAAATTATATCTGGAGGATGGGAATGGTGGTTTCAATGTTCTTTGGAATTAAGCTCACGACCACTCAATAAAACTTTTAAATGATTTCACTGCACGTTGATGTTAACTCAGACACCGCGACGTCAGCTTCTTGGCTCGATATTGCAACTGTAGTTACAAAAGGAAAATTAGATCAAAGTAGTACTAAAAAAATAATCGGCCTAGGACTCAAAACTCGCGGACAAGGCGCGCGAAGAATTGCTCGGCAGCAAGAGCTTCAGCTACGAAGATGACAAGAAAAAATTACTACGCGTGCCAATTAGGTTATTAATCCACCAAGAATTTATTTCCAATAACATCTGAAAAAATAGCACTAACCAGTAATGAGTAATAAGGTTGCGAATGCATATATATGAATATATTTTATATTGACTTATGTATATATATAAAATATTATATATTGACTTATGTATATATATAAAATATATATATATATGTCATATAAAATTTATTTCTTTACTATACACAAATACGACTTGTTTTCGTTACTTTATGCTTGTAATTGATGGGAGAGTGCCATATTCGAGACCATAGCATCGTAAAGCTTTTGTGATCTCACGTCGCACTCGAGAAGTGCGTGAATAAGTGTGCTTCACTTTCCCCTCTTCCATCACACCCCTCGTTAACAACTTACTGATTTTTCCCACGTTACCGTCAAGTTGAATGTTTTAAGGACTGTTCCATAATATTTCCACGAGGGAAGTTTGCCTAGATGAATGGATGTACGTACCTATTACGTACGTATTAATATACGCATAAAGACTACACAGATGTTGCTAAATTTTTTAAGAAGCAAGCTCACAGCGTTTTGGTTTGAATGCATAATTCAAATATTTGCTGTGTAATTTATGGAGAAATATGGTAATATCGGTACCTTGCAGTAAACAATAAGGCAGGAGGAAATCTACCGGAGAACTTGTATAGCGTTAAAACATATTTTTAACCGTTGCTTTTCAGTTAAATATAAATTTTTCACCCACTGATACCACAATAGTCCAAGTATTAAATGCAATATTAACACCAATAACACTATGAACAATAATCGGTCAGTTGAAAAATTCTGCCCCTTTTTGAATGCAGTAAATCACCAGTAAATTCATATTTTACACTTAAAAATAAAATGCGGCAAACTGTAATTTTCACAATATTTAAATCACTTTGTAAAAGGTACCTTATATTCAAATGCGTTTCTCTACTTTACGTGATGTGAAACAATAAAGCACGGCAAGTCTCCTCCTGAAACCTTAACTAATATAGATCAAGTAAGGCTTTAATTTACATTCAGTTTAAGAAAATTTTAGAGTAGTTGGGTTTATTTATATATTTTTCTCTTTCAACATAATTTAAAATAATTAAACAGGTTTAATCTTAATGTTACTTGTTTTATAAAACTAAATTATCAAAACTATGTTATTTTTTATTATTTTAACAAAATAAAGTAAGAGAACATAATTAATGTTCTGCTGTTGTCGGTGCAGTACAGTATTCACAATTATCTATATTGGAGATGGATTTACTGAGAGTTTCGAAATATAAAACTGATCAATTCTACCCATGATCGTAAGTTATGTAAGTATTAATTTGGTGGTCAGCAATTTTATTGCTATAGCGTGGTTTACAGTTATTTTCCTTACTTGTGTTTCTTCAGTTTTCTTTGATTGATAATTATTGGGTAGGGAACATTAAGAATGTATATGTATATCGCGTTTTCGTAATGAAATGACTAATTGGGGGTCAAATTACTCTTATTTACATTTTATTTTATCTTACTTATTTTAATTATAATCTATTGATTTGTAAGATATCCAGTTTCGTGTAACTTTACTGTTACCAACCATACCTACTGATGAAACCAAAAGATGGATAATCAAAACCATTGATACCGTACCTTAGCAGCCAGATCGAATATCTTGTCGGGCTTGAGCGGTTCTGGGGGTTTCTGGGGCAGATCCGAATCTCCGAGAACGATGTTGACGAGGCAATATTCCATCAGCGCCATAAACACGAACCTGGGCCAGACAATCAGTCAAACAAACGCACAGAAATAGTACTGAACGTGTTGTAATCATATACAGGATGTTAAACAAATTTTCACACGGATTTGATGATTCCCAAACATTTTTAGTACCATTTTTTTCATGCCCGGGGATGGCCCGCAAAGAGTCAGAAAGAAATATGAAATGAGAGCATAGGTCGAGTAGTACATCAAATTAAAGGTCTTTATTAGAAGAGTACAATGCCGCAAAACCGAGCTGAAAAGGTTCACTCTTTAAAAAGAATTACGCTGGTTTAAAGTTTGAAACACATAGTAGGCTCTGTTCTAGATGGTTTAATATTCTTGTGTTGGCTCAAGTTGTGAAAGTTAAAATTAGTAAATGAATACTGGACTTAAGAAATAATTTTAAGGTAGTTGGTGACTATTCATCTAAACCAATGAAGGATGGTCTATAAAGTGTTCGACAAAAAAGTTTAACTGAAACATAGCCTTATAAATTATAAAGATGGACATTAGCAGAGATGAATGATAAAGCGATCAACACTTGTATCAACCTTGTATCAGTTATCATAATAGAAAGTTCTTATTACTTTAAAACTATGTAAATTTACTGATCTACAAACAACCCATGGACATTGGTAAACTGTACAGAACGTTTAAGGTGCATAATTTTATACTACCCTCTTCCCACCACATACTTAGACCTACTCTTTGCGTGTAAAACTGCTTTAGTGTTGGCTGAAAAAATAATTTGTATAGAACAACTATTCGTTACAAAATATATGATTAATACTTTAAAAAAAGGGAGAAAATATTTAATCAATTTGTCAGAAAACATACCCTTTATATGTACTGTTTATATCTAGCTTGTGTTAAATTTCAAATTAAATTAAAATTGAGAATAAGTTTTCAAATAAAAATGTCTATGAAGCAAAATATTCTCATTCTTAAAAAAGCATTCCAAAAATGATTCTCAAGAATTAAAAAAAATTGCTAGCAGCCAAAAAAATTTCATAATAATTTCGCCAACACTCAGTCAATATTTGTAAGTTATATTTTCATTATTAAATTCGGTCACTAACATTATTAATTTATGTCATCCTACCTTGTTGGTTTTTATTAAAGCAACTACGAATAAAGGAAAATAATAAGTAAGCCAAATAACAATATTTATACATTTTTAATATTTGTTTATGGTCACGCGCCTGTCTATTGTGGTTAAGGTTTTCTGATTTACAAGTATGTTAAGCATTGATCGTTTGCTAAATGGAAGGCGCATTTAAAAACCTAATTAAACAGGAACACTGGATGAGGAGAGCTTCAACAATACTACTCAGAAGAAATAGTATTATAGACTGATTTTTTATAAGGAATAAAAACAGTGGCAGATGGAGGGTCGTATAAGAGTATTTCCTACCCTCCCTACTTTAATTTTAAATTAACCTTTTATCTTTTAGTGAAGATGTAGGTTAAAACGAATTACAATAACAAATATTTCTTTAATCCTGAATTTGATGTGATTAATTTTCTTAAACACTTACACTGTACAAGCCGACATGAAGGCGTCTACAGCTTTGAGATAGGAGACGGGTGGGAGTGATGCCTGAGACTTGGCGTGCTGAGTGGAGAGAGTCAGCAGCGAAGTTACCCCTAGAGTGACTCTAGCTGGAGCCGCCTCTGGCTTAATCCAAAACGACACCCACTACCAAAAATCACAAACGTTTTTCACTATTCAAGTCGTACAAACTTTAATGTGTGTTTAATCGTATATAATGCGACATAAAATATTTAAAACATCAAGCCAGTATGAATCGTATATATAATGCGACATAAAATATTTAAAACATCAAGCCAGTATGAATCGTATATAATGCGACATAAAATATTTAAAACATCAAGCCAGTATGAATCGTATATAATGCGACATAAAATATTTAAAACATCAAGCCAGTATGAATCGTATATATAATGCGACATAAAATATTTAAAACATCAAGCCAGTATGAATCGTATATAATGCGACATAAAATATTTAAAACATCAAGCCAGTATGAATCGTATATATAATGCGACATAAAATATTTAAAACATCAAGCCAGTATGAATCGTATATAATGCGACATAAAATATTTAAAACATCAAGCCAGTATGAATCGTATATAATGCGACATAAAATATTTAAAACATCAAGCCAGTATGAATCGTATATAATGCGACATAAAATATTTAAAACATCAAGCCAGTATGAATCGTATATATAATGCGACATAAAATATTTAAAACATCAAGCCAGTATGAATCGTATATAATGCGACATAAAATATTTAAAACATCAAGCCAGTATGAATCGTATATAATGCGACATAAAAATATTTAAAACATCAAGCCAGTATGAATCGTATATATAATGCGACATAAAATATTTAAAACATCAAGCCAGTATGAATCGTATATATAATGCGACATAAAATATTTAAAACATCAAGCCAGTATGAATCGTATATATAATGCGACATAAAATATTTAAAACATCAAGCCAGTATGAATCGTATATAATGCGACATAAAATATTTAAAACATCAAGCCAGTATGAATCGTATATATAATGCGACATAAAATATTTAAAACATCAAGCCAGTATGAAGGCATTAAAGCATTAAGGTTTAAGACGGGCAGGAGTATTGCCAGTACTGCGCGTACTGAAACTCAGCAGAGACGTCAACCCTAGTAGCCACTTCCCTAAAAAATAGTCTTTTTAATATAATACAATATATATAATAGTTTTCGAATAAATGCTTCATTTAACTGATAGTTCCCTTACACTTTTATCTTTAATTTGCGTTAGTTGAAGGCAACTTAGGATTGCACAGAGTGTGTTCGAGAACCAATTGACCTCTCTAA
The DNA here is from genome assembly GCF_021130785.1 of Homalodisca vitripennis. Taxonomy (NCBI): domain Eukaryota; kingdom Metazoa; phylum Arthropoda; class Insecta; order Hemiptera; family Cicadellidae; genus Homalodisca; species Homalodisca vitripennis. The sequence goes on from NC_060215.1 coordinate 71,663,522, forward strand.
ACCTGAGGGGTATACGTAAATAACTAATAAATTTCTTATATATTTCTCTTTTTGTATCCTGTACTATGTCTTAATGAAAAAACCACTTTGCATAGTTGTATGCACACCCCCACACCGGCTTGTATTGTTTGTGGCCACATATGCTTTTGGCAACGCTCGTTTATAAGCGCTTTGCTACGATCCTTCATATCATAAACGTTTTTCAGTTGTTAAATAGTGTTTTAATTACTTATCTTATATCTATTAACTAAAATGATATTCCGAAATATGTAAAATAGTCAGATTACAGTAAACGCATAATATTTTACTAAAATAAACCGTTATGACACAGATTTTTATTATATCACAGATAATACTTGTTGAATATCATCAAAATTCTAGTTATGGATTCCTTGGTACAAAATGTGAAAATGTAATTTAAACTTTATATCATGCATATCTTCATATTTTTAATCTGGCATTGATTATGTTTTAAATGTATTAAGAAAATGTCCAAACCCATGTAAAAAAACTTGTTTTTTTGCTTAACTAGGTTTAGAAATAATAATATCTTTATAATAAAAATACAAAACGGCGGCTAGCTATTTTTGTATTACCTTTTCTGTCTTTAATGATGAATACATTGTGACATCCTTTTGTGAACACTGTATAAAGTAAAAACACACAAACAAGTTCGCTTTTTACAAATATATACAAATTTTTCTACTAAAGCAGGGGCAAGAATCGAATTCGAACAAAGCGATCCAAATATGAGGACGAGTTCATATTGCTAGGGTGGCTATCACCTTTCATTTAAGAATAACCCAGGCTATCACCAATCAAATGATTCTTCCTGAAACCGAACATCCCGAAACGGGTTTATACCGTCTATAAGCTGACCCAAATACTGTACTAAAACTAAAAATTAAAGTTTCAAGTAAAGTTACAATTTAAGATGAGACTTCTATCCATGTGTACATATACGAAATAATATAAGCCTCATGAATACCTGTCTCGATCTGGAAGTATACTAATCGTTAATGGTCTTCCATACTTGGAAAGTTACTCACATTTTAGTTATTTCGGTCTAGACCTTAATTGCGTCTTAATGGCCAATGCATTGTAACTTGCTAATGAATATTAACAGCATCTCCATAGGGACTGTGAAAAATTAAATTTAAACTGGTCAGTCACCATGTAATAATTATTATTTATTTTTTATAGTTTTCATAAACTAGAGCGCGAATTTGTCTTTCATTATTCTGCTCGGGTAGAATAAATTATAATACGTTTTTCACTATATTTTCTTTGGTTTGTAGTATACTTTTGGCAATACAGTACTTTATCAAACACTATACATCAAGTATTTCTTTATTGTCAAATGCAGTTACTGGAATTTATTAATTTAGCAATGTATGGCCTCTACATTGCGAGGGGCCATTTGAGCAATGCTTAGGACTCAGAACTTTTACTGCTTCCGATGGAACTTCTCGTTTTGCACTTTCACGGACAACAGAAATAGCGTTTGTTGAATTCTCGCTGGTGTCAATAAAACGATTGTTTGGGCAGGGCAAAGTTAAAAAAACTTTTCGACTATTCTTTTGGACATTTTTGATATTCAAATATACTAAAGGAAATTGATTATTTGTTTAATACATTGATTGTCTAGTGTCTTATGGGGACAATTGTCTTATTTTCTGTACAAACTGTATATTTCAATGCAATTTTTTCTAAGTTTGGTTTTTCTCCGAATACAAATTAGTTCTACCCATCGTGGTATTTAGATTTTTCAAACGTCCTTATTAGTGTTATAAAACCATTGTATAAAGAAAATGTCACATGTAAGCAATTATATTTTGAATTTACTTTTACAAAGTTTGGAATACACGCTAACTTATTCTTGAAACCTTTAAATAGTTACACTACACCTACTTGAACCCATAATCCATATAGTTGTATTGGCCAGTTTGAGATTAACCTTCAGTACTAGTACATCAATCAAAAAGAACTTTCAATAACAATAAGTTCAAGAGCCATTTTGCCTATAGATGACTTGGCATTGATATAAGTGCCCGTTGTTGCAGGCCTAACGCCCTTACCGATAGTTATTTGCAGTTTGGTGTATTCCGTGCTTGATACAATACAATTTGTGCTTTTGATTTCTTTCTTGTTGCAACTGAAACTTGACTCCATCTCGACTCCAGAGACTCCAGAGAATATGCTTCAACTCGGACTTACCGACATAATGACGATGAGGCAGGTCGGGATGTACGTGTGGAAGAGGTAGTATCCCAGTCGCCGCTTTAGCACGAATACAACCTCTAAGCACGTGAAATTTCCTGCACATTCAATCACTATTATAGTACTCTATACAGATTGAACTCTTTGGATAAGATTTTATCCAAAGAGAAAATCATGTATTAATAAGTATAGTATTTTGCAGGGAGCCAAACTATTTCATTTACTCACAACAGTTAACAGAAACGGTTAATCATAAAATATCAGTAGAGTGAACTAATTTACAAACAAATGCAGTATGTAAACAGGCTAACTAACTAATATTACAAAAGTAGCAGACATAAATTGCACGTTATTTCTCTTATATTAATACTAGAAAAACATAAAAATAACTTCACTGTGGGGTTACAATCTAGGTAGTAGTAACAACCAATGAATTATAATGTACAGCTACAATGTAGGCAACACTGATAAATTTAAGTATTAGCTTCTCTATACCTGTAGAATAGACTTGTGTACAATCTGCCGTGTTGTTCTTGACCAACTGCAACTGAGGCAGTTCAATGTTTTCGTCCACTACTAGAGGCACGTCGGGGTCCCACTGGAAGATCATGTCGTCAGTCGTGTGTGACACTACAATAATATATATCTTTAGACAAGTGAATTAATTAGCTTCAATAACTGTTACACATGCTGATTAAATAGGTGGTTGCTTAGAAAGTATTTCAATTATTAAAAACAATTGCAAAGATTTACAACACCTGTTAAAAGACAATACTTACTTGCACAGAGAAACTAGAAACATTATTGAACATATTCATGATATATATTTTGTTATATAATTATTATTATTAATAATAAAAACAGGTTCGTTATAAACATCAGCAAAATATCTATACTTAAAATGTAACATAATATCTTTGAACTGATGTACTCGTATTCATGTTTGAATACGCCTATTTAATATAACTGTTATGTAAACATGTTATGTTAAATAAATTGTAAATATATAATTGTTTTATAACCATTGCATTAAATTATTACATTAATAAATGGCTCACATTTTTAATACTATGCAGATATCAAAGGAATTATAGCTTTCATGTATTTGTTGTAGGTATTTCACTTACCATATAAACAAAATTAACAAAGGTATAAAATAAATGTAATATATACTTCTTTTGAAACTTTGATTCTTCATTTTTTTTGTGATGAAGTTGTGAACATTTAACACGGATATATGTGTTATAAACTGGACAGAGTTGAAAATTGTGGGAAAGTTTAAAAACTGTATCCACCAAACGTAAAGTTCAACAGTTTTTAAATCCAAAAATATTCTGTTTACTAAATATTCTAAAGTTCTTTAACAATTTATATTCCGCTATAAATGTAAACATTTTTTATTAAACACCCGTCATTAGGATTTTACATTACTTCATGCCACGCAGTATTTAAAATTAAAAACAAATCAAGGGTAAAGATAATTTAACAAATTTTGCTAATATGTACTTTAATAGATTTTTTAACATAACAAATTTGAAAGCATAATATTTAATTAAGTATCATAATAACTTATATTTAGATTTTCATTCAACTCTGAAATGTATGAATGTGGTTATCACTTTAAATAGCATATTACCCTAACTTCAGCTTTAAGATAGCTTGAGTTTACATGTATTGACAGGAAGTGAACTTGAAGTGAATATATTTGGCATTATACTTTAATTTTTACATTAATACTTTCTACATGAATTAAATTAAAGGATTTAAACATCACATAAGTATTCATTTCCTAGAATAATAGAGGTGTACATACAGCTCTCCATCTGGAGTTTGCACTCCTGCGTGTCGTGAGGATATATCATGAAGTTCATGGCACAGGACAAAGTTAACGTCAACCTACAAACATACAGAGGCTTTAGTTTCATAGATGGAACTGTATTTGTACCTTCTTGGCTCCTTATTCAACATATCAGCTAGTACGAAAATAAACATTTCCTTAGAAGGAATTATAACTGAGACTGAGTTTCTAATTAGAATTATTACACCCCTAACGAACAACCTAAAGACAACAAAGCCGACCCGTTTTAATCAAAGACCATAAAACGTGCAGTATGATCGTAATAATGTAAAATCTAGCAATGTGTCTTTCAGTAGTTGCATATTATGATCATAAATCTTCCATAATATTAATCATAAAACCGTCGTAACTTGAACGTGGACGTGGCGTTTGGTGTTGAAGCATCCACACGAGCTTGTGGTCCATTCACAATACTTGTTACAGCTACAATACCAGCCACAAAATTACAATTGATGAAAATAAATTTTGGAGAGAGATAAAAGTATTTTTTATAACCTGTTTTGACAAGTTTACAACAGCTTGTACCAAGGCTCATTAAATTTTGGACGAAGTATTGTCGATCTAGCCAAGTAACGATAATACAATTTTAACACATCAATCGATTGGAAGTTATTCGCATCATCAGAAATAAAGTTTTGTACAGTTTTCGACCTACCGTTTCGTACGTAGCTACATGTCACTGAGTTTTCGATATTTTCTTGCTTATTTTTTGTGTATCAATATATAAATATATGCCTTCAACCTTAGGCTGATATATAAATATTTACAATACTTACTTGTCAATCGACTTCACACAGTTTCGGTAATATAATTTTAAGTGCTGCAATGATTTGTTTGCATTGTACAGTCAAGTATCACTGTTTTTATATAAAAAAAACGTTAATACAGTTTTATCAAAATTTGGGTCAATCAGGTAAAACAATAGTTGCTGTAAAATATTTTAAAATAGAATTATAAATTTTAATAACAGTAACTTTTTTATAGCAAACAGTTTATCTGTTTACGGTTTTTTCTGATAGTATGAATAAACAATATATATGAACAACAACAATATAATATGAACATTTTGGAAACAGAACTTCAATATTGGTATTATTATTGAGATCTCCAGATAGTCTATGCTAAGAATAGAGTAGTATATGCTAAATTTTAGGATAAAAATTGCATGAGTATATAGCAATAAATTAACAACTTTCTACTATGCATTAAATTTATTAAATTTTTCTGCTTTTTAGGATTATTGGGTATAATCATAAGAATTGCTTATTTAGTAATCGTTCAAGAATGATATAACAGATATAACACACTTAATATATATATATTTTTTAATATTTGTTAATTATTTACTATTTATAGTTTTATTTTGTATAGCTAAGCCTGATTTTATAATAATATATTTAATTAATTTTGTACCTTCTTGTTTGTTCGGTTTGGTTTTGCGAGCCTACGCACAATCGCCTTTCTGGTAATGTAGGCTCATTTTCCTATAATACACTTTTGTAATTACAGTAATGATGTAGCAACGAGTATTTGAGTATTCATTAACATATTATATAATTAATGCAAGTACATTAGATGGTTGTTTCTCTTCGAAGTTTATAAACATATAATTTTTTAATAATAATTACGTTATACTCTGCTATAAACCAATATTAATTCATTAATATTGCTTAACTTAAACAAAGTTACATTTCATGCTTATAGTAAAACATTCTTTATTCTGTGCATAGTAGCTTGAAAACCCCTTTATATTTTTATTCTTGTTTAAGTGGGTTTACTGTTATTAAATGAATAAACTCCAACGTTATATAATTAATTACATACTTCACCATGTAGAGGATGGTTTTGTCCTTGTACAGCCACATGTAATGATTGGGAATGGTCATAGTTTGAAATGTTACCGCCTTTGCGTTCTTGAAAAACGAGTCTGGCCTCCACATGTTTTTTAACCACTCCACTTCAAGCAATCTGTAAGCAAAGTAGAAGTCTTTAATGATTTTAAATAATTAAACTTTTGGGTGAGTCAAGCAATTAATAGTACTGTTACTAAAATTCAAGTTGTTATACGGGTGTTCCAAAATCGTGTCACACTTTTTTCAAAGACTTGGCAAAATAGGCGGAATGTTTGTTACTGCGTCCAAAGGAATGTACCTTTAATCGCAAATTTGTCTTCTGAGCTTTATTGATATGATCAATTCCTTGTAAGTAAAATACAAATGTTCAAACAATGCTTTTTGGGAGAGGGATTTCCTGATGTTCTTTAGGTTTGAGTACAGAAGTCTTAGATACAAAATAAAAAATAACTTATCAAAAACCAAAAAATATGAGAAGAAAAAGATATTTAATGGTATTTTTCAAGCTTTCACTACGACACGAGTGACGCTCATTCATAAGATAATTTAGTCCGAAATACGAGTATTAACCCCACCTGCGGCAATGTTGGAAACGAGCTATGGGTGGTTGATGGTACGGGTGAATACGAGATTATATCTTATTGACTTTGGAAAATAGTATTTTCCCGTATATTTTGAGAGTATAATAATGGCCAATTAATATGAGAGGAAGGGTTAATATTTTTATCAGAGGCTGAAGTTTCCACGGGATGGATTTATGAACACATGTTCGTATGAAAAAAGTCTCATATTGATCACTAGAATACGCCCCAAGATATCCTGACATCGGTTTTGGAACACGTGAAAATCTATTTCTAAGTGAATTATGCAAAACTGGTATTTAGGTCATACCTGTATTCTGACGTCATATTTTCAGGTAACCTTAGTCGGTTGTCTTTCCATGTCTGAGCAAAAAATATGTCTGCAGCGTAAGTCTGAAAGAAAATAGTGTGTTAACAACCTGTATTGCTCTAAATATGTTTATTTAATTTTTATTTATATTTTAACCGTATTGGTAATACAAATTAATTAATTACCATTCACTGATCATTAACTATTGATATAATGCAATATACACAATGCAATATTGTACTTTATTTAGGTTCAATATTTATATGTACGTTAATAATATGGGTCTTTGCTATGAGATAACATGGGGAATATATATATGCTTGCGATAAATTATTTCATTAGAGCATAATGACACTTAATCGAGTTATCTCAGTTAAAGCAGAGTTGTTCTTTAAGGGTATTACTGTAGATGGTTCTCGTAAATGAAACACTATTTTACGGGTAAATCACTCAGTGTGGTGAAAATCGTCATCTTGTGACATAAGACTGCGTGTTACAGCAAGATTATTGACCCACGAACCTTCACCAGGTCTGTCCTGTGGCACAATCCACAAGTCGCACACTTTCCTAACTTATTAATAATTTGTTTTAATTAAATAATTAATTTTAGGTCGTCGCCCTTCTCAAAGGGACAAATTGGCTTGCTTTTGCTGAGCTTTACAAACATGAAGTACGAGACTTCGCTTGCTACTCACAAACTAAATTTTTTAGACCATTGGGTAAGTTTATACTACTCCTTTTGTACTCTATAAAATGTAAAATTAGAACTCTCATAACATTCTTTTCTTCATTGACTAATTAAATATATAAAACAAGACAAATAAGTAAAGTATAAAAAATATACGAGTATAAAGGGGGCATGTGCAAAGTCCCTACTTTAGGTGGCAACGAAAAGGAAATGACGCACGATTAAGGTTGGGACACACATAACCGCACCGCGCCCGACACGTGAGTCGGCCGATTGTTGGCCGTCACACGGTGAAACAATTGCTGCGCAGTATTTAACCTGCAAGTTCAGACACGTCCGCACCGACACCGACACCAGACCGTCGTGGCCGCACCGTGGCCGCACCGTCACCGATAGTTCAGGTTTGAATTTTGACGGGCACGGTGCGGTCTGAGAGATCTCTTTTTGAGCGGCATCAGCCATGGATGTGGAGAAAACTTATTGAAGAAATAAGGAAGTTTCCTGTAGTTTATGACCAGTCGAATGACAAATATCGGAATACAGAATACAAGGAGAAAGTGTGGAAGAAAATTGCTGACAATTTGGAGCTTGGAGAGGGTAATTATAAATTTAAAAAGAGTTGGTCACATTTGCGTTCTGTCTTTGTAAAAATATTTCAGCAAACGTTTTATTTAATTGAATTATTTAGTATACTAACCCTACATCGTGCGCTGACATTTTGTACGTTTTTATTATTTTAACTGCAATATACTTAAAATTAAAAATAATTAATTTACAATATAGTTTTCAAGTACGGAAAATAAACATGTACTCTAGTACTGCTATACAATTGTACTCTTTGTCTCCGCAATAAATACTTGACTATTGACTATATTATATATTTTACTAATATTTACTATGTTTTACCCATTATTAATAAAACTATCTGCAACATGGCAAACTATGGCCTCACACTAAACGTTCTTGTGTTAAAGTAATACAAAATATACTGTTTGTAGTGTATTTTATTGAAATTCAAAATCAAAATTTATTGATAAAAGTATTGGAAATATTTTTAGAGTAAACTGGTCCATATTTTCCTTATTGTGCTAATAAAATACATCAGTTGGTATTTTATATTGTTCTAATAATAAGTAATTATAAAACTATGTTGTATATTAAGTAATTTTAAATAACTAAATTAGAATTATGTAATGTATTGGATTTATTTGGTAAAATTTATCCCGGTATTTCGCATGGGCAAATTTACAATGTTTCTATGAAATTTTGTACGTTTTATTATTTTAACTGCATTAAAGGTCAAATAAAAATAATTTATTTACAATAAAGTTTCTTAGTACGAAAATAGTAGCGAGTATACATTTTAATTCGCCGCTTTTCATTAACACCGTTGGATTATACAGTTAGAGTTGGGATAAAAACTTGAAATTTCACAATTTTGTAGTCAATACTATGGCAATGACGATGTAGTAGATAAATATTTTAAAAGTTTATTACAAGTGCTATAAAATAAATATTAATTAATTAAAACCAAAATTGAGCTTTGGCGATGAACATGAAATAATGAGTCGGCTGCTACTTTTTTTATTTATTGGTCAGGGCGAGTTTCGTCTGCGAGAAAGTTTGAGATAATAAACCAAATTTTACCGTAGTATTTTTTATAAATTTTTGGAGTAAACAGTTTGTCGAGAAACGAGGTATAAAGCAGATACAAATTTCATGCGGCGCAAACACGTGCCCGCTGCTTCGCCTCCATACGCTGCAATAGGTTAAATGTTTAAATGCTCAACCTCTTTTATACTCAAATCTATAAACATTAGTAACTTATTATGGGAATATATCTAAATTTGATTAAATCAACTAATCGTTGTAGTGGGTTTCAAAAACAAGAAGTACATAATAAAATGAAATATGATATGTATTTAAAGCAATAGCCTCTAAATTAAACCTTTTACAATACGGAATAACTTGAATGTCTAACTTAAATAGTAAGTTAACTTTTTATGTAATGTTACAGTTTACAATGTTACTGTTTATTTGGTGTTACAGTATATATCAATGAATGATTTCTAACATTCTATACAGGTTACAGTATAGTTTTTTACAGTATCTTTATGGTATTTAGTTTATATTCCCTTACTTACAAGGAAATAAAATGTACACCCATTCCATCGAAGTATATTTTAGTTGATCATTCTTAAAAAAACTTCCAATAATACACATTATATAATCCACCACGTATATATATATATATATATATAAATATATATATATATATATATATATATATATATATTATGAGTTATTACTTGTATGATATCTTTTTATTTGTGAAAATAACTGAAGAACAAGACTGACAGAATATGAAGTCTACTACCCAAGGAATATCACAGCTTTCGTTAAATGATTACGAACTCTCTGTTTATGTAATTTTTCGTTATACAATTTCGAAAAATGGTGAGCTGACTTTAAAATATTTTTTTAAAATTCATAAATTGCACAAATATTATCCGTCACTCCGAAATACAAAAGACATACGCTCTATTTACAAGCAGTATGAGATCGTTACGCTCGGACAGCGTACGGACAAGTGTGGCCTCGCGGTAACCGAGCCGAGCCCGCACCGAAACTCGGCCGACTCACGTGTCGGGCGCGGTGCGGATATGTGTGTCCCAACCTTAGTCGAATGCAGTGCCGGCTCATACGATTCTTATACTGGTCAGACGTTCTATAAATATTGAAGTAACGGACATATAATATAATTCCATTACCGTAAGTAAATTATCTAAATAATTTACAAAATCAAGAATTTCTATAGGTGTGAGTAGTAGTAGTGATTGATTACAGGCACTATTTTAAATTTTACGTTTAAATGCAAATATTTTCCAACAAAGTATTTATGTTCAGTACACAATGGTTCTTACAGATTTTTACCAACAGTTTCCCCATTAATTACATGAAAAAATCCTACTAATGAAACTGCAGAAGGGAGCACAATCTAAAACTATAACAACACTGACCATAGAGTTCTCATCAATAGAGTCCAACCCCATTACGGTGACATGGAAGTAGACAACTGTCGGGTTTCCGTCCTTCTTCGGAGGACGCATTTTGTCATACAGCTTCGGGTCTTCTGGTAAAATATCGTTAAATGTAAGGCTGGTCGAGGACCTATAACAAAAAACAGAACGTTAGTTAACACTTGATCACCTCTAATCATGTATGTATGGTCATGCACTTCCCATAACAATTGGATACCTTTTTACTAAAGCAATAAAGTTTTACTCCTCACTTTTATTTAACGAGAAACCTTATCCCTCATTAAGCCTTAAACCTTATCACTCGTTTTCATGGCCTACTTGCCTGAAAGTCAAGCTTAATGGGGTTGGAAGTGTTCCCCTTTTCTAAATTGATCATTTATAAATTCTACTCAGTTTATCAATGCTGTAGTTGTTGTTCTGCTAGGCAGGAACCATGCATGTTGGGGTGTCAGTAGCTGATTACGTGTTAGGTGTTGAAAGAGTCTGGATAGTACAAGTTTTTCTATTACTTTAGATAAAGTGGGTATTAGTGGAGACGGTAGTTGGCTGGTTGAGTAGCAAGTCCCTGTTTGTATTTTGGATATACCTTAGCTATTTTTAACGCAGACGGGAAAGTTCTTCTTTGCAAGTTTTCAAACGTTTTGTGGAAATATTATCATAGTCAGCGGAGGCTTTTTGCATCAAAGAAGCTTTTGGCTTTTTATAAGCTTTTGATACTGCAATTATGTGTTCTTGCTGTGTGAGGTGCTTCAACCAGAGGTCGTACTCGTTCTTGAGCTGTGCTGCATTTCTTTTGTCTTGCCCGGTCTCCCTGTGGTATTGTATGGATCTTCAACATGGAGAAAAGCCTCTTCATCTGATCAGCAATTGCGTCGTATGTTTGCGAGTATTTTTGTGTTTTTTATTTGTTTGTCTAGGTTCGGGGGCATGTGAGATCGATTGCTTGTGAAATAATCATGCTTAGGTCCTGTTATAAGATTCCTCTACGTCACTTGCACAATAACCAATGCCCAATCTTGCTGGCTGAGAAGTGTCTTATTTTGATCAGATTATTATTACAACAATTTATTTGTTCAATTGTGAGAGGAGGCATCTTACTTTTTCAAATTATAGTGCAGAGCTGCCCAGTGTGGCCCGATGTTCCTGTATTAACTACTTGCACGTTAATGTCTTCGTAATGGATATTGGTACAAGCACAGTCAATTGAGGTTACTGGGGTCGACCATATACTTGTTGGCGGAAGCTTCAGTATCTGGATGTATATTCACTTAATATATCTCTCATGAGGATGTAGTCATTCTTTTATCGTATGCTGTCAGTGTTATCATTCCCTATAATGACTAGAGATTTTTCAGACGAAATATTTTTCAAGCTTTATTTAGTGTTTCCTTGGTTCCTATAAACTCCAACAGGAAAGAAGCAAAACGTGTCAGGTTTCACACAACACAAAATTCATGCACGTCTATATTTCAAGATTTAAAAAAATATAGTCTTTGGCAAACATTGCAACCCATTTGACTCATGAAACAGGCTATTTCATCTTAGTTCTAAGGCTTATGTCGCCTGAATCATAACTTTCATCCCGGCCTTCGGCAACGCGACCGACTAAACTCCAGCAACAGCGAACATCACCTTGATGTCCAATACGGTATATCTAAACCTGGAGCTGGACTGCTGGGCATTCGCTCTACCGTAACACCGACACAGGAGCTCTGCTTTGTGGTTCTAGCAGGAACTATCGACGTGGCCAACGAGCGGCAGGATATTCCTACGAACACTTGGAGGGTTCTTGCTTGGAGGGTGATTAGAAGACTGTTCAGAACTTAAAGAGTTCTCGTGTCTTCGGTACTATATAGATAAAATTTTCCTCTCAGCAGCGCTGTCCACGACCACATTGCGTTGGTAAATAACGTCATCGAGGCACTTTGTGAGCGATATGAAGGTAAGGTAAGGAAAACCGATCTCTTCGACATTCCCCGAATTTATTTTACATCTCACGGCCTATATTTCCAAAGGGAAACGTTTGTTGGCCGACACTATAGTAAAAAGCTAGCCCTGATGTCATCGCTGCCACCCAGACATGCTGCAGCTGCGGTACCTGTGAAGGGAACAACACAATCCGAGCCGGCCACCTTACGTCATGAGACGTTCGCTGCCGCCATCAAGTCCTCCAATCAACCGGAGATTTCCAGCATTTACTCGATACCAAGTCACTGACCGCCAAAATTCCAAATTTGAAACTGGCGAACCTGTACTATAGTAGTCACTCCAAAGGACGTGGGGTCACAAACTTTTTAAAGAAAAAAATTTAATTTCAAGAACTTTTCCAATTCAAAAAGCAGACGAGAAACACTTTTAAACAATCGGAAAACTTCAACCCCAAAATTCAAAATCAATTGTTCTTGGCATCTACAGGTCTCCTAGTGGGAACAGACATTGAAAAAAAAAAATATTAAGATCCTTACTAACAGACCTGACGAACTATTACCTTGAGTACATCCTGATGGGTGATTTCAATATAAATGTCTTGGACAATAACCAGCAAACTACAAAACGATTAGCTGATTTATTAAGGTCATTTGACCTCAAATTGCTAGTCAAGACCCCAACAAGAGTGACAGCAACGACACGATCCGCTATTGACAACGTTATCTCATACGCCCTAATGTCACAGTGTCTTTGATAAACACTGTGATTTCTGACCACTATGTCCAAGAAGCCGTAATTGAACAAATTTCATACGGGAGCCCAAAATTTTCAAAACTATGAGACACACAAGGCCGTAATAATTTAGGTACTCTCCTCAACTCTTTTCTTAAAAAAGAAAGTGGGACTTTCTAAATGTATCCCAACCAGTATAGCAATAAATTGAAATCTATGTTGTTGTTATTTATATCTATGTTGATAGAAAGGAAGTATCAAAGTTTGAAAAAAAAACAAAAGTAGTTCACTAAAGGAATTCTGATCTCGAGAGGAAAAGTTGTTTTACTCTGAAGTTTATAGATCTAAGCAGCAAAGCATATGATAGATCTACCTATCCACCCAGATAGATTTTATATATATATATATATAAATTAGTATAAGAAGTGAGTGATATGAAAGAGTACGGTAATTAATTGAGTAAATTAATTGTTAAAGTGGATTAACATTTACAGAATTTCACCTTTACAACTTGAACCATACAAAAATATTTTGAAGTTCCTATAGTTTTCAAATGTCCTTTGTGTGCAGTACTGCAGAAGTAGTTCAGTAGTGACCACCAGGAACTCCTTTTGATAATCCATTGAAAATAATTTACAACAATATCCCTTTCAATACTCTTCTTCTCCGTACAACTTAACACTTCTAGAAGTATAAAGAATTTCAATTGCGTCCTTTATGAATATTTTGTGGGTTAACATTTATTGTGATCAATTTGACATTAGTGATTTAAGCACCGTGTAGTAATTTCTCTAGAAATGTTTTGTTCTTTCGCCTACCATCGTTGATCAATCTCTTTAAAGCGTGAGAAGGGTAATTATCAGGTATTGAAGTTGTGAAAATTATTTCTTGGTGAGATATAGAGATTTTAGGGACAGTAATATTTTAGTTATTAAAAGAAGATTTTTTTCTAGCTAAAAGCTACATACTAATAATTCCACGATAGTGTTTTATTTTATGATATTTTACACCAAATATTCTGTGCAGTATATATCGGATAGGTTACCCAAGCACAGAGTATTTCATTCATTAGCACGAAGAACTCTCACGTGCTAAGTTCACTGTATGTATCGATCTAGCAGTATCGTCACTATCGACCAGTGTTTGTAGCACGTAAGTGTTCAGTCGCTCAAGGAGGATTAATTTGAAGTAAGAAGGAAATCAATCGGTGTGAAAGCAGAGGGATGGTCTCAGCGCACAATACGCTTTTATCCCAGACTCGTTGTCTTCTATTGTTGCATCATTTCTGCTACTGTCTTCCTTCAATCGCCTCAACAACATCCACCCAGATAGATAATGCCTCCTAGTACACGTACTGTTCTGTGCCTTCACTCAAATTATGGCCCTGAACAATCCTTATGAATTTCAATGAAAACACTACTCCAACTACTTTTACTACAGGTTTCAATAATTTCCCGGAAAGACGAAATGTTTTACCGTGTATCATAGTTTTAAAATTAAAATTCGCATATCTACTTAAGACGGAAAAAAACTACTTTTGCATGCAATCAGTGTTTCCACATCCTCTCTGGGATTGTGAACAAGAGTCGAGTATGTATCTCAATCAACCGTCATATCAATTTGTAGTCGTATTAAAGGAACATTAAACGTAAAACAGGCGTTCAAAATGTTTTAGCTTACTAATTTGGATTAATATGATTCGAATGAGATCGAAATTCAAATTTATTACGGTGCTGTCGGGTAATATACATTTAACGCTAGCCGAAAAGGCTTTAATTTCGTTATTAAATAATTTACTCGTAGTATGTTGTCATGACTATGCTACGGGAAGTCGCAGTAGAACTATATCGCAACTTTTGTTGAAACTAATAGTAATTTTGAGTTTTTTATTTGAAAATGTATAATGATCCAGATGTTAAACTGAAAAACCAAGAAACAAAATGAGGATGTTTTTATGGTTTAAAAGGCCTTGTATGTATTTATTTTTGTTGCATGTTGATATTTGCTGATCGAGAGACAAAATCATAAATCAATATGTAAGTATACTTTGTAAGAATTCCAACTATGTCTACAACTGACCGATCCTCCTCCTGCACAATGTCCAATATTGAAAATTAAGTGCCTAGTCCGTATGCTTACGTATGCAAAATAAAAATTCACAATGACAGTATTTCCAATTGAAAGAACTTTCTGTAATTACAAGGTCACAATACAATAACCAAGGACAAAAGAACGAGTCGCTCGTACAAAAGGTATACCTTAATTCTCAGTACAAGCTTCGATTACCAAATGGTTTTATTATTCAGAGCTGTATTTCAGACAAAGATAGCGTATTTAGGAAGCAAGTATTCTCCAACTAGGCACATCACAGGGGTGTCAGTGACTATTCAGTATTATAGTTTTAACTTCTTGTAGCTTCAAAGATATCTAGAATTTCTCCTTCTGCGTTCTATTTATATCTCTCTTTGCAAGCAGAACATGCACTTCATAGGACAGAATAATAGTAAAGAATTAGAAATATTCAAATTGAAAATATTCCAGTAATTTGTGCGGAAAGTGTGGGAAGTTTTTCTGAAGCAATGTCCAAATCAATTAATGAAATAATTAGGACAGAATAATAGTAAAGAATTTAGAAATACTCAAATTTAAAATATTCCAGTAATTTGTGCGGAAAGTGTGGGAAGTTGTTCTGAAGCAAACCTATGTATTTAATTTCAGCAAAGTGTGTCAATAGATATAAAACCACAGTCTGTTTTGTTATGTTAACGAACATGCCCTAACGTAATGGTTTCCTTTGCAAGAGTAAAGCTACATCAACAAGTAGAAAAATTAAATATACAGACTTTGTGGGAAAAGTACCAAAATCGAAATTTTCCGATGATAAAGAATATATTCGAGTCTCCACTCAAAATTGCTAAGTGGAGCTTAACATCAATTTCTATACGCTTTTGAAGGGAAATTTTTATGAAAAGGTCTGAAAGTAACAAAAAGGTGACAATTTCAGAAACGGGAGACCTGCACAAATCTTAATTGGACATAAGTAATGCTTAAATTTATAATTACCCGTTGTAAGAGGTAACATATTGACTTTAAAATATATTTATTAAATATTACATGAATGAAACTATAAACACTGCAATATTAGAAACCACTTAAATGAAATTTAACTTTATTCTAGTCTCTCATTTATACATATATAATAATATCTCTGTCTAACGTGTAGTCTTAAAGAGGTATAGTTTGTTTTCATTTTGTTAGGGCGTATAAGCTAGAAATAATTGTACGTAATCAAAATCGCTAGTGCACCTTTAAATTCTGTTGTTTTACCAAAACTTTGACTTGGTTAATTCACCAATGCTTTCACGAAAACCAACTTATTTTGAGCTCGGTTTTTTTTAACTGTGATAAGACTTCCATATTATTTATGTTTTATCACATAAACTCATGTACATCCACGCGTTTAGGTCCATGAAACATAGACATACTGTCCATCTACGACTTACTCCTCAAGTATACGTGAATTAAGAAATATTTAACTAGAGGCCAAAACTAACTGACGATGGCCTCACAACATAATGGCTTCTGCAATGAATTAAAACAAATTAATGCTCTGAAATGAGCCTGAAATATGCATTTTTTGTGGAAATAGTAAAACATAATATTCTTGAAGAATGGCCGTATCACCCTCTCATCTACTCCTTTGACTTGCATTCTCATCATTGGCTATCTCAATAATCGTACATTTTATGCTTTATAAAAATAAACAAAAATAGAACCGAAACAAAACAGGAAGACCAGCTTACACTCTTAAAGAATTTATTATCATAGACAACTATTAGAATAGTACTCAACTAAAGTTTTCTGAAATTAGACTAAACTACGGTCTACTTAATTTAACCTAGTGTATTTATCTATTGCTGCATTTTGTACGAAGTGTAGACGTTAATGTTGAAATTATACCTAAGAGGTTTGTGTGGGGCCGTATAAAATTATATTTTTTGTAATAAAATCTCTTTTAATTGCCTTCTTAAAAATCAAAATTGAACAATTTAACAAGATCTACAAAACTTACTAGATTAGACACACTAAAAACCTTTTTGTTTTTATATATAAGGTTTAGCTGGAGGATGGCATTCAAATATAACTGGACACAGTGAAATAATTAATTAATGAAAAATATTAGCATCCTTGATTTCTTATCTAAAAAACCAAAAAAAATAATATACTAATTTAAAGGTTGTGTATAAATAGTATCAACCATTGATATGAGCCGAGAGCGTCAATACCACAAGGCAACAAGTAACCACAAATGTGTAAACATGAACTCCAAACATTGCAATAGTCCTTTTGGCCTTTGAATTTCCAATATACTCTGAACTCTAAGGATGTCAATTTGCATTCGGTCTCACTGGTCAACAAAGATGGATGCCTATAACCGCACAGTCTAAGGTGTCTGAAGAACTTTTTCAATACTGTTTACTTTGTACTGTATCAACTATCCTCTCTATTCAGTTTGATAAGATCCTCGCAACAGGTCCTTGCCCCTTGAGGACGGACATAAAATCAATGATCCTTAGAAACATATTCAACTCATTTAGGTACAAAATTCATGTATGCAAGGAGTGCAAAATATTAAGTTAAAGTTTAACTTAAATTTTAAATTTAAGTTAAGGGAAACTAGCTACGGTACTCACTCTATACAGCTGATCCAGCAGAGAACCAGTATCATGACAGGGGTGGCACCCCAGTCCCAGGGCCGTGGCCGCGGCCCAGGTTCATGCTTCGTCATTACCACCTGAAACAGTCAACAATATTTTTAAATAAGTTGAAAATAAATCTAAGGTTTGCTTAATTCGACATTTTTCTTATTGAATTCCTTATAACCGGATACTAATCTGACTACCCCATAATTCAACCTGTTGCCTCTGAATTCTTAAAATTTTTGTTTTGTTACTGAGACAGCTCTTTTTATACGCATGTCTTTTAATATAACGTACAAGGTAGACGTACTCCACACCTCTGTATAGTAACGTTGTAGCGTAACAAGCTTCGCTGAAATTGCATGCAAAATGTCCACGTCGTTTCAATACTGAAAATTTCCAGCCCTTCGAGTGATAGAATTTGCTAACGCTCAGCCAAAAATAGCTTTCATACGATATGTCACCTTGTTGTAGAAGTCCTGAGAATCTTGATCATTACGATCCTTAAAACATATTATTTGGTCATTTTCCATTACGTCTTGTATTTATTATGTACTCCATTATTCAGTCTCTAAAGATAATAACAACTCTGATATTTATAAAGTGGAAACTTCGCAGATAACGCAAAGTAGACTAAACTTAATATAAAAATCAATGAGAGTTGTCAAATTAAAGTTACTTAAAGTATGTCCCACAGTTGTGTAGTCAAGGACAGCAGATGTATCTTGTTCTATGCAATAATCTAAAATATATTTTATAAATAATGATCTAGAAGAAATTTATAATGAATAATCACAAAGCTTATATATATATATATATATATATATATATAATATATATATATATATATATATATAAAGGAATTTAAAATTTGGATAATAATACTACAAAATATTGTAATAAATGGCAATAAATATATGAAAATATAATTGTATACATTAGTTATTCTATATTCAATAGGATAACTAATATATATATATATATATATATATATATATATATATATATATATATATAAAATTTGTTAAAACCTCCAGCGGAAAATTGTTTCTGGAAATCCTTTTATGTAATTCAATAAGTAAAATTAAATTCTATGGAAAATTCCTTTAATTAAAGAGGCGGAGTTAGGGCTGTAAAGCTCTCTCTACCACTCAACCTTTGTTTAAATGTTTTTAAATAAAAAAGGATACATTTTAAAGAACCGCTAACACAGATAAAGTATAACTGTCATAAAAGATTCGTGCTCTAAAGTCAGTATGACCTACTTTATTGACAAAAGACGGGGTAAATTCAGCAGACGTGTCTTTATTTCCTATTGGTGTAAAAAGTACCAGCCCACACACCCCAGGCTGAAAGGCGAGTCCTGAGGGAATAAGATATGACGAAATCAACCACCCTCACTGCAGCTCAGGCGTAGCAGCAAATGACACGTTATATATAAGGTCAAATAATATACATACAAAGGAAGGCTGAAAAGTTATCAACCTGAGGAATTTAAACAAATGATAAATTATCGGTAATAAATTTGATTTTGTACACATTTTCCATTTAGACCACAACATATTTTACTTAAGGAAATAGGTCTAGTAATTATATGTATTACTTAATTTCGTTATTATTATTATATCTTGTTACTTTTTAATTTTTAATACAGGGTTAAGAGTTGAAAGAAATAAAAACATATAATAAGAATAACAAAATAAAAATAATACGCAAAATTACTATACGTAATTACTATTACGGATTGGTTGTCTTTCTGATGCATCTGACTGTGTAATTTCTTATACAATTCCTTTGTGACAATAAATTAGTTATTGTGTTACAATTTGGATATTAATTGTAAATGGATTGTTAGATAGCAATGTTAGGAAAACAGTATTCAATTAGCATATACGTTTGTGAAAATCGATCACACATCCGTGAATATCCATCTAATGACTTTTAACAGTTTTGAGTTTTATTTTAAGAAAAGAAAGAACACGTTTAATTTTCAAATACGTTACGGAATTTGTTTATTTTTTTGTTTTTTTCTTTGTTAACTGCTATTTATTTAAATTTTATGACGAATACAATAAAGGGTATTCAATAAAAATAAGCAGTAATAGCCAGCGAACGTACTTAGGATCCAATGTGTACTAAAAGCTACGATTTACCTGTGGGTAACTATAACAACCCCAACTCAGATTTAATACTCAATTAAAATAGATTAAGCAAGTTTTATAAGATGAATTACATTGATTAATTTAAAGAAAATAAATATTTGTACATTTAACAAAATGTAACTGTTGCTTATATTTTTATTTTGCAATGTAAAGTGAATTAATTAGATTCACAAATAAGCAAAAATCAAGAATGGCAAGGCATACTTTTCTTATAGCCAATGAGAAGCACCTATACTCACGAATATACTCCTTTAAAAGAATGTACAGGGTTTCCGAAAAAGAATGCCCAGATTTTTAAAAGCCGTTATTTAAAAACTACTCAAGATAACTAAATGATTTTAACGTCAAGTTGAATTTGAAATAATTAAGTTTTGTTTTTTATAAGGAGATGTTGGGCTTGACATGCGCAAAACAGCTGCGCAGCGGCAGTCCTCTATCGTGACTGACACGCTTGGCGCCAGTTGCAAGTACAATGTTTACGGCACAACAGAAGGTGCAGTGGGTTCTGTTATGAGCATAGTCAAAATAAATTGTTCCCGTGCAGTGTCGATTTCGAGTTACGTATCGAAGTCAAAATTTGCCAGATGATAAAGCCATTTGTCGCTGATTTTAACAGTTACGCAACATAGGAAGTGTGTCGAATGGATATTCAACACATTTTGGTAGGATTGAAGTCTAAATGTTTTACGAATAACATCGTTGACTGTCAATGTGGGTGTGATTATCTGAAGACTTCTATGAACAATCGATTTCTTCGGGGAATTTAGTTATCTTTTAATTTGACGTTTAAATAATTTAATTATTTTGAATAAAGTAACGTTCGTTCAAAATCCTAGTATTATTTTTCAGGGACCATGTACATACTTGTGAAAGCTAAAAATGTGGGCAATAATTGTTCCCACAAACAATTTCAATTTCAATTCTTGTTTTCATAAACTAAGAAACACAAAACGATAAACCTCAGTCGGTCTCTGAAATTGGTTCAGTAAAAAACTTTATAAATGTATACCGAATGGAAACATGATAGAACATGAAATAGAACATTAGTCTACAGATACAGAGTATACAATTAAGACTATCTCAATTTTATTTTTGTTTATGTTTTTTATTAATAGCGTTACGGCTGACATCATATGTGAACCAGGAAACTTTGCGTCAATGCAAACCCCCGCATAAACACAAAGCACAAAAAAGCGCAAAAATCCTGAGCAAATTTGAGATATACCAGGTGTCCTAAAACCCAGGAGGTCTCACAAAATATCAATCTTTGAGGATCAGAAAAAATATTCGCTGCAATAAAAGTATCATCTCGCTTTTACTGTTTAACAAATGCTCATAAAGAGATGTCATCTGTGAATATTTACATGACCCAACTAGGAGTGCTTTGGTGTATCAGAAATTGTTACGGCTCCGCCAAAAACAGGTGTTTATAAGGATTGGTAAACAATTTTAACTGTAGGATTCACATATTATTATTTCACATTTACTTTGATAAGAATCCGTTTTTACTAGCAATTAGAGAGCAATGAATAGTGGTCTCGAGAATGAAAGGAACCGGGATCAATCGACTTCTGGTCGGTGCTGATTATCGAATTAAAAGAGATAGCAATGGGCTTGAAGTCGAATTCAGATTCCTCTACATAGGAATTTTCGCAATCATAAAGTTGAGCACCTGAGTAGAACTATATTATTGTCTACGTCAACAGGCATAGGTTTCACTGTTTACGGTCAATACACGTGTAACTACTGAGTCATAGTTTCCTTACTAATCAGTGCGGACTCACAAATAGAACAGTATAAGCGACGCGTTATTTCATATCAGTACATTTATACAAGGAGAAATCGGTGAAAACCCTTACTTACATGTTTAAACTTGGTAAATGGGTACTAACTATTACATGTTATTGAGATTGATCAGCTGTTTGGCAGCTGAAGTATCATACGAGTATAATATATTCTGATGCGATTATAACGTCCTGTATCAATTTGTACTTAACGTATCTATATGTACTGAAATGATCTGCTGTTCTTTGTTATTTTATTAGTTTACTTAAACCCTTGTAGGAAAGCTAGATTTCGGTTTTGAATAAAGCACAAATGATGTGTCCACTACACGTGTGATATTTTACTTTGTTATGCCTTCTAGTAGGCTTTATCTGACTAAACATTAATTTTTGATTTTGCAGTTCCAATTCGGAAAAGTATTTTATTTCGTTTTACCTAGTCATTGACTAAACTGTCTTAAAGAACGGAAAATTAAAGGAACATACGCTTTTCAATTATGTAAATTAGCTGGAGATATTACTAAAACGCTGGGTTTTAAAGTATAGCTTATTATTTCTACTCATACAGAAAGATAAAATCTAATTTTGGAAATGGTGGCTCAACCATGGCAACACAATTTCTAACATTAGAAGCCGCCTTTAGTAAAACTATCTTCAATTTACTCCATAAGAACAATGTTACGCCTCGTGGAGTTTTACGTTTTTCTTTTTAAATAGTCCAAACGCTTTTTAGTGTTTTTTGCACATTATATATTGTTTAGTAATTATTACACGATGAAGTATAACAAAGATTGAGATTTTTTCTGAATACCCTACAGAAATATCGTATAAACTAAAAAACATTCCGATGCGTATCAATGATTTGTTTTATTTTATCGTGAACTTGTTATTATAATGTTACTTTGAATAATTATCTAATATTAGTACCAATCGAGAATTAATATTTTGAAATTTTACGATATCTGCATAAAATTCATGTCAATCAGGGTTCAGACAATATGTTTCATACAGTAAAAAAAGGAAATTCATCCTGAATCAAATTGTATTTTATCTATATAAAAATAATGATTGATTGGAAATTATAGTTTTAATAGACGTAACAATGTTCAATACTTCATTTTGAGTTATGGCAAATAGACGGATTTACATCCATTAGATGCATTACCTTTTCAAAGGTTGTGAACTTTAATAAAGCAATTGAAAAACAAGTTAAAAATAAAAATATACACTAGATACTTCTATTGCATCTATTTTCAGTCAGCAACGTAGTTCAAAGATGTCCTCCAGGAATGTAATGTACGAGCAGTGTAGGAGCACAGAAGCATGATGTATTAGAGTTCTGATGTGAAGGAATAAAGTGTAATTGTTGCCGCCTTGCGCTCCTCATCAGGCTTTATATCTCTATCGATCCGAAATATTCCAGCCCAGGGCGCTTATAAGTAGGAGACTCTTTTACTAGCGTCTATACTCTGGTGGAAAAACTTGAGGACTCATATTTAATACCTTCCTTTCTTTCCTATAATGAAGTGGGTTTCAAAGGGAGTGCGCGAGTTATTCAAGATATGTGCTTTTGAGTAACGCAAAGAATTCAGTTCGCGCACCATAAAATGTAAGTTTATATTGTTTAAATTTTTGACGCGCACAGCTTTTTAACTTAAGTATACAACCTTGTAAGTAGAGGGGGTTTCTTAACCACTCTGGAAGATTTTCAATAACTTCCAGAGAAAGAGCGGATTAGAAGACCTCAGACACATAATGCGTGATGTTTGGCAAACTTTAGATTAGAGGCTTTCTGGACCAATAGGTACTCATCGCTATTTTATCTCGGCATTAACATAAACACTGGAAAAACAGTACAAACACTTTTATATTTGATTAATAAAAAATGTATCTTCTCAACGTATTCTGAAATATATTTCAGGATTATCAGACTTATATTTTCTTTTTAAAACAATCATTCACTTAACTATTAATATAGTTTTACAGTAGAAAAATGTTGAAGGGAATAATAAAATTTCACAAAAACTGTCTTTGTTATGAGTTCTTCGGTAGTTCTTAATACTGACATATAAAGAGAGTGGCACAACAAATTAAAATTAATCTCTTCTTCAAAGACAATATCACTGAAAGACAAACTGTTAATTCCAAATGAACTTCCAATTACAACTTAAATTCTTTTCTAATGAGTGTAAGGAGTGTTTTGACTCACAACATGCAACCCTTGATCCTATCACTGTTCCCCGGTTTATTAAGTAGCAAAGAGTGACAGAAATTTGGATCAATCACCATTTTGGCAACCCTCTAAACCCTAACCTTACCGAGGGTGGTGTCTGGAATTAGCCACGTGGACTCAGATCTGGGTAATAAAGGGTAAGTTAATTTAAGTATATAGCGGTAATCTTTATTTTAGGGCTATAAAATATTACGATCTTATTTTTTGTTGTAGACTTTCATGTAATTCATTCTTTAAACATCCAAAAGGTATAGGACTACAAGAACAACTACAAATTGTTTGATGCGTACTTTTAAAGTGTGTGCCATCTTCTACAACTGTACTACCAAAAATAAATAATTAAAAGTGTTTGATGTTTAATACTGTAATTATATGGTAAAACTCAAGAACGTTTACTTCAGCCGTCTTCTAAGTCCTTAAAACTTTAAAGAAATATTTTAGATTTTAATATACAAATCTAGTGTTGTTAAAGCTTAATAACCACCCCCCTTCCGTCTTATACTGTAAATATACACTGAGTGAACTATATTTAAGCCTTAAAATATTTTATTAACACAATTATTTATTATGAAAGCCAATTTTTATAATTAGTAGAGTAACTACAATTTCGACTGCATTATTTTGAGGTCCGTTAGAAAAGGGAGCTAAGGTTTTTACACGATTTTGCATTTCTTCAAACTTCGGCGAATCCCAAACATTTGGTGATTTTACTTTTGCTCTATTTCATAGCCACAAAAATATATAGCAGCTGTCTAGAATCTATTTCCTATTTCCCGAGTACTTAAAATACACACAGCTTCAAATTTGCCGGACATATATATGGAATCCAGACATCCAGACATATCCAGACATTTTTGATAAGTCAACATTGGTCTATACGAGGATAAAAAAATTATAGTTATATTTACTGTTTCTAAGGAAATAAATATGTAACGGCATAATCGTAATTATGTGGTTTATAAATTTAAAAGAGTTCTGTTACGAAATATCTTGGATCAAAAATATATGGAAGTATATATATTGTAGGACATTTTTGGAGGCTCGAAGTTTCCATTAAAGGGTAAATAAATAAAAATTAATTTATTTGGAAGTGTAAGAGTAAATTATAAGAAACTGGCCATTTGTTTAAAAATAATAAGGAAAATTAACATTATGTAATAATGTGTAAACTTATTTAATATATTCATCTGAATAGGTACTTAAAAACTTTTTGGATATTTTAAAGTTCAAAATTTGTTCACACTTGTAACTACAATTTTATATTTCCAAATACGCGCAAGTACCGTATCAAATTAATTAGTTTCTCATATTAGATCATAAGGACTGATGGATTTTTGATAAGTCAACATTGGTCTATACGAGGATAAAAAAATTATAGTTATATTTACTGTTTCTAAGGAAATAAATATGTAACGGCATAATCGTAATTATGTGGGTTTATAAAGTTTAAAAGAGTTCTGTTACGAAATATCTTGGATCAAAAATCAGTATTTTGATCACAATTTCTAGCAAATAAATATTTCCAAATGAACACACAATTAATAACAATGCTAATCAAAATATAGGTACATTGGCTCAAAAAAGAATTATATATTTTCATTAAAAATAAACTCTTTTATTCGTATTAGGTGGTGGACCAAATTAATAATATTTTACTACTGAGCCCAAATGTAGAATACGAAATTTGATATGAGTGAAGCATTGAAATAAGCTATATTTATTTCAATGTGTTTGGAAAAGAACATCAGACAAGAGGAACGGTTATTATCCAAACCAATTTGACTAACTGTATAATACTCTCTCACGAAATAATACTTATAGTTTAAATAGTCCTTTACTTATTAAATAGTATATATTTTTAAGTGGATAAATGGAACTCTGATTCTAATGCTGCACAGTTTTCTGAGAGAATTATTGGCAACAGAAAGATATATCTTTCTTTCCGGAACATTATCTATTTCGAAACTGCTTTGCTTTTTAATAAAAAAACATAAGAATAATACAACTGTCCTATATTGATACTATTAGAACATGTATTCTTAGTTATAAATGGATTGGCAGCTTAATCTTATAAAAAGATAATTAACCAATAACTCTCAATATAGTAAGTTTAATCTATGTGAACATAAGTAACAAACGTAATTTAATGTAATAGCTGAAGAAAACATGTAACTGGGTCCCATTCCGTATTCAGATGTGCTCATACAGTGGGTGGAAACAAACTAATAAATAACACGCGGAATCAGCGACTAGCTACTTGTTCGGACAGTACGACCTGGACTAAACGAAACGTGGGCGAAATGAAGCTGTTTATTCTTTTAATTATTTTTAACCAGTTTAAGAGAAACCATGATCTTATGAAATTTTGGTTTGTTATAACTCAATATTAGAGTCTTGGATTAAATGGAACTGGGTTTCCTAACCAGTTAGAACAGACCACTGTTTTAATAACCGTGAGGGGGAACAAACGAAACATTCTCAACGTTGAAGATTCAAAGGAATTGTCATGGTGCGATCAGACCACAGACATCTTTGCTCTCTTTCTTCGTCTCTACTCGGATTTAAAATTTATCACTTTTATCTCAAAGGTTATGCGACGGTAGACATTAGACCTCACCCTGTCCTTATTCCGACATGCCATAACATATAGCTTTTCCTTAAAAGTCTATCTAATGCGGCTCTATAATCTGTATGATCATACATTTTGCTTGGTTAAAGAAATATTATTATAATATAACATTTTTGTGTACATGTTTTAGTACAAACCAAAATGATAAGGCTTATTATCATAGGCCCCTACTTCATCATAGGAAACGTAGGGTTGTTTCTGACATTTGGTATGGTTTAGCGATACAAGTAATTAGTAACACTATGTTTTGAAATCTGCAATCTGATTTCTTCTCCAGGTGGAAAGAGTAAACTTCCCTTACCGGTATATGGAATTGCTACAACTATTCGTTCAATGCAATTATTCTGGGTTAGTGAGTAAAATATACCCTCCAAAGTGGCAATGGGTTTTTCAGCGTCTCAAGTTCATGCCAATATATACATATATACATGGAGGAGTATGAGTAAATAGCCTTGGCCTTGGCTTTAGTTCAGTTCAAACTGAGAATTTGGTGGAGATACGTAAATCATACCTTTGATGTTTTTACTCATAGAGATAACAAATTGAACGGGTTTTTGCATCACATTAATAGTATTTCTCCTTCCATCTACTTCATAATGGAAGTGGAAGTCCAAATCAGGTTTTTTTTGTTATTATGTGTGTGTGACACAGAAAACAATCAAACCATAAAACATCTCTCAATGTATGAAGTGACCTGCTTGTTATTTTGTAGAACAAGGAGCTTATATTAAGATAAAGTGGGATTAAAATAGAAAATTATGAATGTTTAATCGGATTTTAGGCAGAATAGACAGCCTCAGTCAGTAGTAAACAAGTACAAATGAAACAGAAGAATTATTTCTGTGTTATTAAACCAGAACTAAATATGTGTTTATCTTAATCTCTTATGTGTTGGGATTATCGGAGAAAATTAGAAAAGTAGGTAGAAAATACAACACTATAAATGCGTTACTGTGTTACCCAAAGTCTCTTAAAATCGAAATAGCACACAGGGTTCCAAGGACTTTGACAATACAAAATGAACAGCTTGTAGCAGACAAAAAGATAATTAAAAGTTAGGATAAACGATCAACTAAGAAAACACGAGAAAATGGCTAATAAAAGAGTAAAACATTGTACACCATTGTTGGTTTTGAAAATCATCATATGAAATCGGATGGTAACAAAATAATACAGTGGGTACCTCACATCTTTAAAAGGAAATTAATCAAGGCTTCATACATTAAATTAGAGGACAAACCGATCAGTCAACCATCAGTCGAAATTTAGTAACTTTCGTTGCCATTTAGAAAAATTAACTAGCAAAGAAACTTAAAGTATCATACAGATTTCTAATAAACTGGAATCACAGTATGGTTATAAGAAGGCCATCTAGATTGAACCAATAATAAAGAGGGTCCACCCTCATTTCTTGATTTGACGCCATATCATTTCTCTCTTCAGGAAAAAATCCTGATCCGTCACAATTCGTTCATCGTAAAAAACAAACTTTAAACAAAGAAACGTACGTGTGAGTCCTCAGTTTAACCGGACAATTTTATACACTAGTAAGAGAGTCTCATACTTATAAGCGCCCTGGGCTGGAATATTTCGGATCGATAGAGATATAAAGCCTGATGAGGAGCGCAAGGCGGCAACAATTACACTTTATTCCTTCACATCAGAACTCTAATACATCATGCTTCTTTGCTCCTACACTGCTCGTACATTACATTCCTGGAGGACATCTTAGAATTGAAAGTAAAAAGTTTGGCCTGGAAGTTGTTGGTTTAAAATACAAGCAAAAGAATTGAGCCGTTCTAGTGTAAATTTTAAATTACAAATATATATATACTTGGTGTATACTTATATAACCTTATATACTTATATACGTAATTAAAAAGTTTAAGAAATTTTAATTTTAATTCAATGCTGCAAAAAATAACAGATGCTTTGCATTATTTAATTGTGATTATTAAGTCTTTACGTTAAATCAATTCATTTATCATGTTTTTAACTTTATTATTATTTTTTAAATACTAAACACAGATTAATTTTTGGATTTTACTATATTAAATGTCTTAAATAGTAACGTAAAGAGCTCATGCTAGTTGCTGTGTCTGCGCATTCTCTTTACTAGAAAGTTACGCCTTTTACTATCCAAAAAATAGTAATGAAATTTTCTATGGATTATTTATCACGTGAAGTTTATGTTAAACCCGCCAAGTCGTTTTGATTTCTTAAGATTAAATTTTAATATGAGGATTTATTAAGTGGCAAAACTATACACTGGTAAAATATGGTTATTTATATTTTATATTTCTCACCATATATTGTTAATTTCAAAATCAATTTAAGGGGACTTAATAAAATAGACACATGTATCCGAGTAGTTTGGGAGGGAGATGAAAGTGTTTAGTCTACAAATGATAGCAGATGGGCTTAAAGGAAATACAAGAGATGAGCACAGTTACTATTTAGCCGACGACGCGACGTCAGCAAATTAAATAACACAATAACGGAGACATCACACTTTAACTCTTGTGGTTAAATTTTTGTAGCATATTAACTGACATATGGTGATGTGTCAAAAAATGTATGTATATGTGTATTTGAATATCGCTCCCTAGGATGTAAAGCTATTTATTCTATATTTACAATCGTTTTTTACTGAACACGTCTTGCCTTATGTTATATTATATTAAGGAATGGGTGACCAGGTCTAGTGATGTATAATGTTTTGTTGATACTAAATTCATCTTTGTTTATACAGTGACAAAGGAAACCCAATACCTTGTCGCCTTGCTGATAATTTATTTTATTGCAGTAAGTCGTGCTAAATGAATATACCTCCCCCTTCAGCCCCCACATTAATTTTGCAATATTTAAGGACTCATCTGCCATCGAGTTTTCTTAGGGTTTTGTTTTGATTTTCGTATTGAGATATATATTTCTAGAATTAGTCACTAAAGGCATCCTACTTTCAGACAGACATTGAATGCTTTGCAGTATCGCAACCTCAACACGACTGGTTATTGCACCAATAAACTGCCAGTGGTTTGGAATCCCCTGCATATTCTAAACCATGGAGACCTCTTCCTCGATGTCTATTGCTTAAAGATTCAACAAGGAAGTAGCCATCCCCCCCTATTTCCTTTTATTTTCTTTAAAAGGAAATAGCCATTTATGGATGGAAAATGTTATTAATAGAACTAGACGTGAGGCCAAAGTCGATAGTAAAAAATAAATTGGTTTACCAAAAATAAGAAGTATAACAGTTCGTTGGATCGGTATTCTTTCCTTTATTCTCTATCACAACACAACACGTTATAATCGGGTATAATGTTGGTTTCTGTTAGTTCCAACAAAGTAAAAAAAGTCATATTTTCTGATTAAAAGTAGCAATGATAAAAAACATTGTTTGAAAACCACATTGCACAAAGAAAGGAGTAACTTTATACCTAGAGGTTGGCAGATGAGTTTCTACCTAAAGAAGTAACTCAACCTTCATGTTCACTTAACGAAAAAACCACACATCCACCGTTCATTGAGGTTTTATTATACCTTGGAATGTAACAATAAATCCAATTTAGAATAAATTGTATTTTCAATGGAAAACCTAGCTACTGTAAAAGAGTAAATAATCTTAACCAGAGTCTTCACATCCCACAATATAACCATTCCATCCACAACTTTACTCGTATCTTCGAGGCAAAATAATACATTTACTTTAAGTTTGTGCATCAAGTTATAAACGAGTAATTCATATGTAATTTGTTATAAATGTTTCATTAAAAATTTAAATCATCGCCTTAGATCTAAACCCAATTACTATTATAATTAATTCTCTCCCTACGCTGTTTTTCCAATTTGCAGAGTTTTTAAGAACTCTTAGACGATCTTTTGGAGATTTGTTTTTTAGATCGCGGCAAACAAAAGAGGTAATATAAAAATGATGTGAGATTATTAGTTTGCCATGTGTGTATACTGAAAATATAGACCGGTGTTGTTAGATTTTATTTTTATTTAAAAACCAGTAAAGATAAACATTTTACGGCATTTTTGCAAAATCATGCCGTCCATTTCAGCATTTAAAAAATCATCACACTATGCAAATGTTTATAATCTTGTTAGATTTTACAATATTAAGCTTCAATGATTTCAAACACCCGCCATTTTGAATCGTGATTTGATAACCTTACAATTGTCCTCTTTATTTTATACTGCAAGGGCAATAATTTTGCCAAATTTTAATTTTGTATCTTTGTTAGTTAAAAAAATAAAAATGAGAAAAAGATAATAGACAGGCAGACGTTAAACTAAGATTTTGTTATCCCTGTTCGTATTACAGCTTTGGTTTACTTTAACCAGACAAACAAATCC
Source organism: Homalodisca vitripennis (assembly GCF_021130785.1). Taxonomy (NCBI): domain Eukaryota; kingdom Metazoa; phylum Arthropoda; class Insecta; order Hemiptera; family Cicadellidae; genus Homalodisca; species Homalodisca vitripennis. Next base: position 71,694,604 of record NC_060215.1, read on the forward strand.
CAAAAAGAGCATTGAACAGTTCGTAAATACCCCTATATTTCACAATAATATTCAATCCGTGGTGATGAGTTTTTGGCTGAGTGAGGTTTTTCTTGTTCCTGTTTTGTAGTGGCCGGGTTTAGTAGATGGCTATCGAGATCTCAATTATACTAACATTATATAAATATTTATTTTTATCTTCTCATTTAATTTTGTGAATGTATACGTTTCGGTGTAAAATACTGCACAAGTTTTTTTAAAGAATAAAGTGAAATCGCGATTCCTACAATTGATATTTTGTAGTACTCATTCTAAAAGATATATATAAATAAATGTTTTTTATTAACTGTAGTACTATTATCCTTACGAGTTAAATTTGAAGTGTTAAATATACACAGTATAATATTTTATTATTATTTTTTTGAAAATCAATGTAGGTGTGGACAAAAAATTATAGTTTATACTTTAGTCCCCTAGCTCTCAGTATTCTATATACTAGGAGACGTACAACTTTTGAATAATGCAATATGGTTTTGTGGGATTGATTTAATTCATTATATTTGCTTATTTATAATTCTAGATATTCCTTATACTTCAAAAACCTGATTGTGAACAAAAAATTTTTTAGTTTCAAATGACAGGTAATTCTTTCAGGTAAAAACTTAGGTACAGCTGTTTCAGTAATTTAATACTTGATTAAAATATCTATGTAAAAATACTTTATCTTCAGTTAATTCAGAAAAGTCCAAGCGTGGGTGTTTTATTGTGTTATTGCGTATAGTGTTGGTAACTAATGCATATGATGTCCGTTCTCCGATATATTTTGATCAAGGAGGAATAGAGGGAAAGACAATTGTATCTAGTTAATAATAATTTAGACCATATACAAAAAGTTAGTTTCACCCTCTTCGTGAAAGAAAGTAATGTTGGCTACAACATATTATACGTGTGTGTCTAAATTAGGTCCTAGACTAAGTCAATAAAAAAAGAATGGAAAAGATATTGGTTGACCTCCATATGTATATTTATCCGTTCATGAGAAGCTAGCTTTGCAGTAATTCTGTTGTACCTTCTTTTCCTAAACAAACAGTGTATAGAAGTCCCCATCTGACGTACCATATCTCAGTATTATTCCATAACTCATATAACGGTACACCAAATCGTAACAGGATATTTAATTGGCTTTGGCTTTGGACTTCGGCTTTGGACTTCGAAGTTTATGTCTTTCAAGTATTCAATACAAACATGTTATTCATAAATATTTTGAATCCCCATTGAAATATTTACTTACTAAAAAAACTCATACAGAGACTCGATATCTTAGATCAATTTCAGGAGCATCTAATACTGCAACCGAGCAATTTTTTTGAGAAGAATGTTGTGATCCACACAATCAAAACAGTTTTTTAGTCACGTAAACATATGCTGAGTGTTACTGTTTTTTACGAGCGATTAAGCGATCGAGTGTCAGCTCAATTAAGTGATTATATTGATTGAGGTTTATCGTACACAAATCCAAACCGACATGATAACTAAGACCAAGCTGAGTCTAGCTACGCTTTATTAAATATGGTCGACCCGAAAATATAGTGGCTTAAGAATTCAAAGACAACTTAAGCTCCGCTTCATTAAATCTGGTTAAGGGTGAAAATATTGTCGAAAAACTAGTGACTGTATACACTAAACTTTAATCAAACTCCGTTTCAAAAATTTGGTTAAGAGTAGGAATAATAAAAGCTAAGCATTTTGATATAGGATATTAAGCCAATGAACTTATTTTAACTATCAGTAAAATGTTTTCCCAATGATATGTAAGAGTTCCATATGTTCAAACTTATGTATTACATAATACGGGTATTACATTGAAGAAGACTGCAGCACAAATCCTATATAGAATACTTCTAACAAACTTCCTGTAATTACGTAAACGCTATACTTTCTTTTGTTGTCCGGGTCGGTGCTACAACAGGAAACTTAGAAGAAGCCATCTTCGAAGTACAAAAATGATACACAATTAGATTCCTACAAAAGATATTTATTAAATTTCATACCATAACAGATTTAATCTTACCATTTGTATTAATGTATTGCAGTATAAAAAAATGTAATGCCTTTATTTTACGAAATATAACAAGTACCTTGCCATCATAAACGACATGATTTAATCCAAACATAACTTAATTCTACATTATTTATATATTTGCTTTAAACTAATATTGCTTCAGTAAAATTACTTATTCAAAATGTATAGATAACAAGAATATGTTTATAGCTAGCCCCTCGCTAACTATTTGCAATAAAACAAAGAATGTTAAAGGCAACGTGCTGTCTTTTTTCATTTATGAAGGCAAAATATTTTAGCTAATTTCCATTATAATTTTATGTGTAACAATAATATACCACATTTTAAAGCAAAATTGTATTATAATTTAAATAAAACTAAACGTATAATATCTGCCAATTATTTTTTGGCAAATTGTAATTATATACTAACGGTTATGGACAATTAGGAACGATTCAGTAGCTTTACAATTAGAAACTGTGGATTGGATGACGTAGACTCCTTCTTTCCCCTGTTGGCTACTCAAGCAGATAGATGTTTCCCTCGTTTTATTAAGTACGAATTTAGATAAAGCTTTTTCTAAAACAGTGTATGTAAAATTAATACTTGTATTTATCGGAGAAGATGAGAATTGTATTTGGTGAGGGACACTTAAAATATATTATCACGTAGCTAATCAGTTTTAGGAGTCTGTGTATGTCCAGGGGAAACGACTTGGACCTCAAGGAGATGACAAGATGATGACTAGGGATGATCTTGCCACGATGTCCAGGGAGTCAGGAAATACACTTCGGCATAGCTGTGAGACCCTATTAGGAGAGGAATTTTAAATGAGTTGGAAATAACATAGGGAATCGATTTAGTTTAAAGATTTTAAAGTTTAGGACGGGCTACATCTATCTCAAGAAATTGCTTGTTAATAAATTTTTATGTTTAGCAAGTTACATTTCGGTGTCATTAAAACACCCGGCAATAGTTTCATAAACATTGAGTTAAAACAATATATTCAAAATTGTAACGAATTTTCGTACCCGTCTCGAACCCAAAATTTATTCAATAACAAACTTCATGACAAGATAAACCAATTTAAAGGGTGACAACCTACATCAAGGCGATGTGCTTATGGAAGTTTGCTGTCCATACGGGTACAAATTGAAGCTATAGGTACAAAAGGTTATTTAGACATAATATACAAAATACATTAAGCATAGTTATCAATCATAAGTTTGGGAAATGTTCTATGACTGTTTCAAACATGTATTCATATCACTAACTTGAGAGTTATATATAGAGTTATATAAGATATATTAAAAAATAAAATATACGCTTTAGAAATAAATTATGTATTCCTCAAACGTTACACAAGTAGTTGAATTTCAAGACGATCAATCGAACTACTAATAAAATTTGGTTTATTATTTTGGAGTTTTACTAAAAGAGTAATCATCAATAAGGTCCTCGACGTTTTGTAGCAAAATGTTAAAGTTACTGAAATTCACATTTAAAAATATATCTTGTACCAAAAATTGTAAAAACCGTGTAAACGACGTAATTTTCAAGCAAATACGTGCCCTTTGGAATGACCAGGTATATATATTACGCTTGAATGGACATAAGTTCATATATAATTTTATGTTTTAATTTTGGATTTTAAATCTATCAAAAGAGAGGGAATAGAAATATTTTGTTTACTAAGTGAACAAAATATTGGACAGCTATAACTTAATCACTGAACATAAAAGTTTTATAGGACCATTTTCAAATACTGCTTGTTTGGTAATTAAATGAAAAGATCCTACTACACATTTTAAAGATGAACGCATATGAACAGTTGAGCGATTCCAGAGAAGTGGGTCAAACACCTTCCCTACCCTCTTCCAAACGACAAGGCAATTCCGGGAGCGGGAACGAATCGATGTAGAAGCATGGCTCCATGTCTCAGCTATACACGAGTGCCCTACCGCCCCCTTCAGACCACCGTCTGCTGTCTCAGCGCGAGGCCCAGCGATGGCTAGAGAGCCACGGATCACTTTTTCCAATCAATTAACAACCAGTTTCATGAATAACCTTAACAATTTTACATCAGAAATCCAACCCAGCATTCCTAATCCAATAAAACAGTAATATCACATAAAACAGTTAAAAGAAAAGACTCTTGAAAGAGTTCTTAAGACTCATAATATTCTTAACATTTAAAAACTATGCATTCAAATTTTTATGTAATAATGAAAAACTACCGTTATCTTTTCTTCCTTCACTTAAGTCAGCTGATTAAACCATATTATTTTAAATTTAAATGACTGGTTATTTCAGCTTTAAAATTCGGGAGAAATTTAGTTTAACAATTAATTCTCCGCCTCTATATAACAGTTTTGTTCATTTTCAGAATATATGCATACTTTTGGAAAAAAGACTCTTGTGCTACACTCATTGTGCTATTTATTACATTTTATTATACTGTGTTTCCGTTGAATTATATATTATATACTCACTTTGATAAGTTCATGTACCCGTTAGTACGGTGAATAATTTATCTATGATGAGATGTGTTGATTCAATGAGAACGCTGAGTTTAGCATTAGTTCACTTTACTCTTATGCAGCGTCTAAAATTCGACACTGTCACAGACTTGACTCCTGCAATCTGGAGTCATGTTCCTCTGAAGAGATCAAACAAAAATAGATTAACTTAACAAGCTCAAAAAATGAACTCTTTACATCATTTCGACATCAGAGACTTCTATATAACAAAATATGGTGTAATCTAAGTGAAGAGGCATTCTCATTGTCTTATCAGATGAACAATTGAGTGCACTAAGATGTTAGACATGATCCCAAAGCACGGTGGAGCAACCGAGTTTTCTATATACATCGTAGCTATGGTTCTGGTGGGGACGTACATGATTTTATTATTTAATTAATGAGAACATCTATATCATTAGTCTAAAATAATATACTTTAGAATATGAGAATATGTTTGCTTCTGTCCGTATATGTCACCAGAAACCAGATATATTATCATGTATTTTTATCTGTTGGCACATATTTTTTAAATACCTTTAAGCATTTTTCATTTTTTAAACCTTTATGATTTGTTCCATACTTAAATTTCATAAATTGAATATGGGATGAAGCGTATACTGTTCTACATATCCGATGCCATTGATGAGATTTTTGTTTTTTTTTTCTAAATAGTTCCATACTTCATTTACGAGTACAGTTATTATAATTTGCCAAGATATAGACATTTAAAACCCCCCAAAACCGTGGGAACAAGTTTAGAAAATAATTACGCACCTAAAACAATGTGTTCCTGTACTATTCGAAATGTTACGACTGAGATAACGTTACATAGGTACACGTAAAGTGTACATTGTCCAAACATGTTCTAAGAGTTCGATAACATTATTTTTCTTATTAAACTTCCATAAAGGTTCTCAAAAGTCTTTTTACTCTTTCTGGATTTTTTTACATAAAACGGATGGTTCTATAACGAAAAACTGCACAGTAATACAAATTTCGTTTTTCCATCCTTATTTTATTGTAATCCATGTTCACATGGATACCAATATCGATTTCAGTTGTACCTCTCTCACAAAGTTCTGTATCCGAATCTCAATAATTAATGTGATCTTAACTGGAATTTAACCTTACGCTATTTAATTTATATAATGCCTTTTAAATATACTCGTAGAACATTAGCAATGCTATACATTCATGGGACAATTACATCGAGGTCTTATTTTGGATTTGAGCGAAAAATTATATAAATAATGTAAAACGTTTACACACAGTGATGGAAACGTTTGAAATACAAAGTCAGCAGATCACGCAGTCGTTTCGGAATTGTGATATGCAATATCCTGTTCGTGAATATAGAATGTGCGCATAACTCCCCAAGTGATATTAAGAACAAACGTACACTCGCTGTTCCTGATCGGCGGCAACCGTGTGATTTGCTGACTCCGTGTTATTACTATGTGATGATGTATTTCAATCCAAGTTCATAAATGATAGTATCTATTAATTTACGTTAACAAATATTTGGTCCATCAAAAACCATATTTTACATATTACAAAACACATACTGTATTAATTATAAAAAGTAAGGACGTATAGGAAACACAAGATCGTTATTTAAATAAATAAATTGTATAATAACTGTATCTACGTTTTCCATTCACACAGACATACAATCACAAACTCGGGCTTACCTGAAGCAGAATTACCTTTACATATACCCTAAAGCGATAACGTATATCATTATTCAGGGGGATAATGTCTGATACAAATAATTTCTTATATTAACAGCGGAGAATTGGTGATATCACAAACTTTTGGGGCAAATAGTGAAAGATTTATGTAAAGTATCAAAGATTGCTAAAACCATAATCAAGTACGTTTTAACAGTATTTGAAACTGAAAATTCGAATTAATTATTTTTAAATGTTCCAACTCTTAATTGTATATAGATTTAGTTTTTTTTATTTGATATATTTCAACGTGTAAGTACTTCATTTAAAACCTTTTAGACATTCAAGTTCTTACAGTTAAAATGAAAATATTTGAATAATGAATAATATAGTGAATTTGCGTAACAAACGTTCCAAACACTTTAGTTTATCTGTAGACCATAAAAGTTATAGCACGAGGAAGGGGAATGTTGTTTTTGAATTGTGCATTGTAATTTGAAGTAATTATACTAAGAGTCGAATAAACCAAAGAACGGATTTATTCTATAACATGTTTTGTTCACCTATTAATCACAATTTATGTTTATGGTGAAAGTAACATACTTATAAAGAACTTTACGTTTAAAAGTATTATTGTCAAAATATGTACTCAATTTTTTCTTATTTATTTAAAATAAACTTATATTATCCCTTTCCTTTTCGAACTGGCGTGGTTGTTGTAAAACTTTAAACTTAATGAGCTACAATATAATTTAGAAAATCTGGGAGTAAAAAAGCCCTGTAAATATGGAAAACTTGTCACCTATTTTACATATTAGAGTCTGACTATAAATAAAGGACAAAATTGTATTACCATAAAACCAATTTCTAAGAGCATACAATAGCTTATTTTACAAAAAAATCCAAAAACAACTAACTGCACTACTATGCAATATTGTACAACTCAGACATACCCAGCGTTTGTGTTTTATTTTTATGTAAAATACTACGATTTCAGAGTGTTACTGAAGTTGCCAAACAGTTTTAAGATATCCAAGTTTAAAGTAATTCGAAATTCCGTTAGATCTCAATTGAATAAATTTGAAATATTGTAGCATAATCTAAATCAAAATTATTTAGCTACCAATAATTATTTATTTCAGGTTATCTCTAAGAGGTTTTGATATTAATAGTTAATATTTTCAATCCTTCCACAGTTTAAGGAGTTCATATCTCTGTGGGTGAGTTTTAGACAATGTTTTAATGTTTTCATATCTCTTGTGTTATTTTACAAGGGATATGATAGCATCTTGTACCAATATGTGTATCAATCAAGGTAGGACTACAATAGGTCGTATGATTAACTTTCATAGTATACTCTGTTTTTATTTTAACTTAAAATTAACTTATGTATACAAGATAAGGGTACGCCACATCACGTGTCTTGTAACAGGCTTCGTGGAGGTCGCTTGTAACATTTCAAATCTATAGCTCATTTCATTCTTAAGATATCCTGTGGACAGACAAATAGACATACAGACACTCATACAGAAAATAAATTTTACATTCCCTCGGCAGACAAAAGAGCAATTGTGCCAACCTCTTGAGTGATGCAATAACGCTCAGCTAATTTCCAGGGTTAGACTTGCACTATCATAGAACTCGTTTTTTTCTATATAGAGATGAAGTTTCATGAAAATTAAACGTTGACATATAACTTTACTTCTATGAATAAAAATGTCACATGTTGAAACCCTATATGATTGTACTCAGGGTGTTTACAAATTTATTTATTCCTCTATTTTCTCGTTGCCATCATGGTTACACTTAAGTTCAATTTAAAAATATTCGCTAACGCTCACCAAAATCCCATGAAGTGACATGTACCATCATCGAACTTAGTGTGCCTCACATAAAAATGAACATTCATGCTAACCTTCAAGTCTATATGACACTTCGTTTTCGAGGTATCGTGCAGACAGACGAAATCGTGAAATTTGCCCAGCCTCTCGAGTTGTTGGCTTCACTAATGTGCAGCCAATAATATATATTTAATTATATATATATATATATATATATAAGAGTGTGTTTGTGTGTGTGTCTTAAACGACTTTACGCAACTACAGTAATTAATCAGGAGCATAACACTATTCACGCATTTTGTTAAAGTTTCACGATACAAACCGGATTAAACAGACCTTGATTTATTCTTTAAGTAATAAAGTCTAAGTATATACTTCTTATAAATATTTAGTCATTATTTAAGTCCGTGAATCTTATTGTTTACTCACAGCATGAAGCAATCCGTTATATTCTTAAGCATGAAATATTACGCCTTTCCTACGATCACGGCATTATCGACCGCACATTCAAGTAGATAAAAACACAGTGCAAGCCTACACACACAAACTTATGACACAAAATAAATCAATTAAAGTTCGCCTAGTTGGGTCGTGAAGGTTAAAACGTTTAAGATATGGAGAGAAATACAATGACAATCCGAGTTGAGCGTCGTGCACGGACTGGTTGGTTTATTCGCGTAATGACCCCGGTCAGAGTATCTTCCTCTACGTGCATCATACATTTAGGTTTTTACAGAACTTCTACAAGTAAATATAATTAGTAAAAACTTAAATGGTGCAACACACATACATCGATTTTGATTTTAATTATATTAATTGAGGGTGAATATAAAGTTCATACTTTGAGACCTAAGTAACGTGAAGTTTTCAATAGAAATGGACTATAAACATTAGAAATGGCCAGAGTTTGGCCTAAATGGCCTAAACGCTTTTTACTTTTAAAGGTAATTACTCAAAATTATACGCAATATCAAAAAAACCTTAAACAGTTCAAAACGTAAGTGAATAGAGGATTAAATTAAAGGTACCTTTTTCTGAATCTTATGATTAGTTCTAGTCTTTGACAAAGTTGAAAACCGTAATGACAAAGTTTTTTACAAACAATTAAGGTGAAACACAATGCATCAGCATAAAACTGAAACTAATTCGTGTGATTATCGATAACGCACTTCACCTATGGTTTTATTTCTTCATTGATAAATCTTAAATATAAGTGTGGATAATGAGCATAAAACTATCGCTTTTTGATTTTAGGAGATGAGAAAAACAATAAATGAGGAAAATACAACAGTTATGAAAAAGCCTGCTGTTCAATATTTTGAATGGTTGCAAGGAAATAAACTATATCAATTAATTCAGTTTGTCAAAAATTGGAATCTAAAATCGAATAAGATTTATACAAATAAAATATTATGAGCAGAAATACCGGTTTTCTTAACAATAAAAATTAAACACTATTGGAGAAAGTAGACGAAAATCATCTTTGAGAAAACAAAACTAGGAATGATTAATAAACTGCTGTTTTAAACAAGCTTGCGTAAAAAACTGATTTAATCAAAATGTTTAATACATATGCCTAGAAGTTTCATTTCAAATAGAATATATAAGATCGTATTAAGAGTTAAAATAGTTTATAGGAAACAATTAAATCAACGTTAGATATGCATAAAAAAATAGAATTAAATTTATATAATTTATTACTTATTATATTTATTTATTATTACTATATTTCTTTTTCATACATAGCCATGCATAATTCTGCTAGAGTACAAAAATAGCTCCTAAATTTATTGACTGAATTTAATTTATGTGATGTTTTTGTTTTACAGCAGTTTTCTCATGATTAAAACTGCTTTTAGTTATGGTTTAAAAACTGTAATATATTATTGTATGAATCCATCAACTACTAAGTGTGTTTTTCCTATCGTTTAATCAAATTTGAAAGGGGTTACTTGATTGATCACAATATTTTTAAGTCATACAAAGTGAACTCCGGAGCCATGTGCCTTTATTTTCCAATAAGTCATAAAACATTAATATTTAATGAAATCTTTGATTTTTTAACATGCACTAATTATAGAATTAGCTGTGTTAAAACATGTATTTCATGCCTTAAGCCGTGTCTTCAAAGTGATTCTCTCTCTCTCTCTCTACATATCTATTTTTATATCTCTATATAAAAAATCTCCGCTTGAATTACATCCAACGTATCCTTACTGTTGAACTGAATTCTCTTTGAACACGTGTCTCCAAGAATACCAACGAAGGGCAACTTTCGTATAACGCGTAGTCGCACTTCTTAGAATGCCTCCAGATAAGAAAGGTCAGACATATTGATGTCTGAAAATTGAGGTGAACAAAGCACATGTACAAACCCGTAATTTGCCATTTTTACCAAAATCATCACTTGGAAATACAAATAATACTACGAATAAACGCCCCCACCTTCTTGAACGTAATACCCTCCTTCTTCACAACCATTCCTCACAATGTCCAAAACTAACAAAATGAAATTGAACATTTTATACAGACTTTCCATTACCGCCTTACTCGCTGATTGTCTTTCAAAGTAGTCTTCACCATTATCACTGTTTCACATATATACAAAAATGTTTAAAAGAGTTAAGAACCTACACTCAGATAAATTTTGCAGGTTCTTATATCAATTTTCATTTTTAAACGTTATAAATGCAAAATTAGCATTAAGCCTATTAGTGCGAAGAAAGCATTTCCATAAGATGTCCGTAGTAATTTTGAAAAGAAAGAAATTGAAATTGTGAATAAAATAAAATAAAATAATAGCTAATCAATCATTCATGACAAATAAACCAAGCTAGCGAGAATTCACTTAGTAAAGCAACGGGGCAAATATTGATTACTACATCCGTAACCCTAAATACGCATAGTATAACATATTACAACAAAATATATTTTATCACTAAATTTAATATTATAGATCACTGAAGTCTGTTTCCTTTTCTAATTTTAAGTTGCGTTTGTGTCAACATGTGAAAAAACAGTAAGTACGTATTAAATGACGATACCTTGCACATATTAAGTCTAAGATTGTGATATTGCAATAAATTAAAATCTTGGCGTAAATTTGTATCATAGTTTAATACAGCTTCTTCCATTAATAAAATACAACTTAATACAGGTTTTCAATCAAATTTAAATTCTTACCAGTGATACAAAAGCAATAAATGAACTTATAGTAATGAAACAGAAATTAAACAGAAATATCCAGCCAATTAAAAAAAGATAATGCCATTAGAATCTGTGCCATCATTCGCAATAGAATATTTGATTCAGAGATACCGGTGTTCTGCGTTTGACTCTGACTGTGAAGGGATCCAAGCACTACTCTGGATATGTAGAATAGTATTCAGGAATCCCTACCTCTGATTTCTACTTTATGATCTTTTAAGTTCGTCATCTTGTTATATTTTGATAAGAAAATCCATTCTACTACTCAGTAAATGAAATTAAATTAAAAATTCTTTATTCACACCGGCAAAGTGAGATCCACGTGGCAACCATGTACATCAACAAGACACTAATAAATAAAAATACTTATTAATTCAAAATTTAAATAAATAATTATAATAGATAGCATGGAGAAAATAAACTAATATTTTAAAATGTGTTTTAAAAAATTGACAAAATAATTAAATTAGTTACTTCTATAAAACAACAAATAATTAACCAAATATTTAAAAATATATATTTTAAACCTACATATAAAATCAAACTAATTCTTATAACTTATTGTTTCAAGTAAATCATAAAATTAAACATAACAGAATAAATAGATATCCTCTATCTTTCATTTCCATACATTCTCATATTCATCCCTCTACCCCCACCAGCCATCTTGATTATAGCACCATAAGAACAATGTTAAACCTCATTCACATGTACAACCTCATTTTAGTCATAGGATTATGCAAGATGTCTCATTTTAAAGATACAGATAATACGCATCCAAACGCTTCTTAATTTATCGTTATTTTTATAGATTATTGAGAAAGTATACGCTTTACAAAAAAATACAAAGCATTTGGATGCGTATTAATTGTATATTTAATATTAGACTGCTCTGATAACCCGAGGACCAAAATTAAGGCGTGAAAATGCATGAGGTTTAACATTGTTGCTATGGAGAAAACTCAAAGTCATTTCACTACAGCCTGCTCTCATGTCTTTCAGTGTCACTACTAACCGGAAACAGCTCTCAACGGAAGTGATGGTTTGGGAAAGAGCATGCCATAATGTACCCCATTATTGGTTATCACAGTTTAATATATTATTTAATTTAATATTATACTTTTCCCATTTGCTTCAATTACTTACCATACAGACTAATAGTTAAATTTTTAATGACACGATTATCTTTATAGCGATATTGTATTTTTATTAAAATTTCAAAGACTTCGGTATAACAAGGGGTATGTCTGAGCTGTTTGACTCCATGCACCCCCACTCTTAACACTTGGCACGTCAAAAGTGGTCTAGTCAAGCTCGTTAAAAACTTTCGCCTGAACAACATCGGCACAAGCTTGTCACCAGTTGTGTTTTACGACACAAGGAAGTGTTGTTGAGTTATCATATGAACTGAAAGTGAATCTCTTTATTGTATTTCTTTTTTATAACATCAGTAAAAAAGACTATTATGCGACGGATTTCCTAGACTAAAGCTAAATGTAATTCACAATTAATGCAGGGTTCCCTTCACGTTTCGTAAAAGTTGAGGTTGTGGTTAGAAATCGCGTTATGATTTAATATGTTTGATAAGAAACGAGCAAGTGTGGTTAATGTCGTGAACAATCTAGCTGAATTGATTTTCGGAAACCTTCATTCAGCTCACACCTGGACCCATCTTGCTATTTTTATGTCCTGAGTTTACATTTCCAAAATTCGCCATTTCCTTAAATAGGCATTCTTTTGAACCAAACTTTCTTTACAAACCTTCTAAAATCTTGAAGATCTATAAATATATTTTCGTGTTTCTCACAAAGCTCAATTTATAAGATAGGCTTATGTCATGTGAAATACGGAATGCCATGTAATCTTTGGATACTATTTTCAAATTAAAAGTATGTCATTTGATCAAATTAATCCGCTTCCATGTGCATTTAAGTAACACAAAGAAAATTTTAACTTCTGATATATAATTCAATACAATGATATATTCATACTTTCTCTACAGTGTTAAGCAATAAAACATACTAGGACTTTCCTGATCAAGCGGCTGGCAAATAAAAGAATTATTACAAGTTTAAAAAGCTATGTGTTCAATTAGCCACAATGGAAACATCATTATTTAATTTAGACGCGTTAGTAAAATGCTTGTAAAACTGTATAAATTTTATGTTGCGTTTAAAATGTCTTCAATCAAATTCCTTGTGATCCTTGAAATTTGATATTCGCTTAACTAATTACGATAAAGTATTGTTTCGTGCTTTGAATTATGTATTTTTATATCTTAAAATTTGTGTTTGCATGTTACTTGTGCATTTATTTCAAATGACTTGCCTTTAAAGTCGAAATTTTTATTCTGTTAAAATGGTGATATATATAAAACAATATAACGCCAATATTAATATCGTATTGTATTGCAAAGAATGCTTACTGAGTATTTTAAACAACATATTTTTGAAATACCTTCGATGTATTGTAGTGCATCTAATGCTAAACATTATCAAAGTTTAATACTTCATAATACAATAAATAACAAAAACTAAATTACAATATTAAAAATGTATTACGTAACGGTAAAACTTAATTGTTGCATATAAAAATATTGTTTACATTGTTTATTTTTTACATATATGTTGACATAAACCTAGTCTTCTTCTAGTTATAAATGTATTAAAACTGTTATTAAACCACAATTATAGTTTTATTTTGACAATGGAAGGATTGTGAAGGAAGCAGGATTTTTCCGGACATTTGCCATCGTTCAGTGAAACAAGAAATCAGTGACACTACGTTTCGACCAGTGGCCTCTGGTCAGCTTAAATGGTTGGTAGACGAAGGCAGACGTATTGTGACCTGTATTCTATACTTCAGTTTTAATGATTAGTGTTGTGTATAGTTTTTTATTAAGTGTATGTCTTTAGAGTTAGTGAAGTTGACACACAACATGGTGGTTCTGATTCCTGACTTAGGCGTGCCACAACGCTTTGGTATGCTTAGTTTATTTTAACCTAGTTTGTAATTATGTATTAGGTTAGTTCTTTACCTGAAGAAGAGATCAGATTACAGATCTCGAAACGTAGTGTTACTCATTTCTTGTTTCACTGATCGATGGCAAATGTACAGAAAAATCATGTTTCCTTCAGAATTATAGCTTTAAACATCCATTTTGAAATGTTTAGAGCCCGTATTCCAAAGAGAACGGTTATCTTGTGTATTCAAGCTGTTAATATGTCGTTAATTGCCAGAGTTATACTTTTCAAAACCCGAGACTAGTAGGTACCAAGAAATTTCCAGGATTTCGAATTTTGAGTTCTGTATCATGTAGTATAAATTTACATTTGAAATGTTCCATAATACAACATACGACCTGTTTAGTCAAAAGGTGTTTTAACACTCTGCGGACATACTAACCACTAAGTGTTTTATGATGTATGTGTAAATTAACTATTTCACTGAATATTTTAACCCGCTTTTAAAATGTTACTAATACATTTTTTGGTAAACATGAGTTGTAAAAATTCATTTCAGATGTCTGTAAGAATTAATTTTTGTACAAAGTTCGCAGACTCACAATGCGTATGCGTCACTTCGCTCCAAGCTACAAGTTTAAGTTTGATAGCCAAAACAAGTGATTCATCCTTAAACATTTACCCAAAACAAACTTAACATAGTTCACTTTTTATAATAAAAGGCTCAATAAGGACAAAGGGGGCTGAATTACATCGAACTTTGCTGTATAATACTAAACACACATTAGTTATACTAATACTACGCTCACTACACATGCTAGTTAGGCCCACCATGTCTACACATGGTTTTTGGGAGCCACAAACCTAGACGTTTAGAAAATATTATTTAAAACATTATAGTATATGAAATAATTAGTATGGTAATATATTTCTTAAATTGTTTCATTTATCCCAACTAGTCGTTTGAAAATTGCAAAATATAAACATCAGGACAGAAAAAGAAGAAGTTGGTGCAATGGTATGTTTATGAGAATTTGAAAATTTTATAAATATACAGAAAAAAATACTGTACGTTTTATTGGTATATCTATGATAATGTAATATATAAAATATTATTCCAATCTGTATAAAAATATTATTATATTCTTGTGGCTGGGTATTAGATTACAATCTCTTTATATTTTAACTTAGGAATTCATGGTTAAAACATTCATGATTTTTTTTACTGATAAAAATACGATTTACATTTTTCAATTTCTTTAAATTTCTCGAAGCATTTATTACCTTCTGACGCAACTGAGAAGTACTTTGAATTACCACCTGCATGGAATAAACATGTTCTTGAAAAATGAATGCTTCATTGTTATAAAAACAGTGTGAGTCATTTATTAGGTTCAGTAAAATAGATTATAATACTAATAATAACTGTTAATTTAAATACACAAAATGAGTAAGAGTTACAATATGAAACATCTAAAACTTAAATAGTTATTTTTAAAATTTAAAAATTACCACCACCATTAAAATGGTGTCTACTTTATATTCTTATTATTTGTTCAGTTTGAATTATATTATAACAATATATGAAGTGGAAATTAGGATTTTAACTCATCGAATGGCTTTTTAACTTATACAGATTTTTATGGATACTAAATGTATACTAGCCATTAAAATCGCCAGATTAAAATATTTTAACAAACAATTATAAATTATAATTGGTTTTTCGCTTCCAATTCCTCACCACAATTAATTTAACAATAAAACTAAAATATTTTAATTGTAATCTAAATTAATTAATTGTAAAACTAAAATTAATATTTTTATTTTAATCAGAATATTTAATAACTATAATTAATATTTATGAAAGCATGTGTTTGTTAAAATAAATATCTTTAAGATTTAAATTAGTTTGTTAATGCCTCACAATGTCTTCAATGAATACAGTGCACGAAAATAGTGCACTTTGTTTGTGACTTTTCTGATTAGGCTTTATATCATTTGTATTAACTAAATAACGCAAAAGCGATGTACAGGTTGTATTTCAAATTTAGTCTTTATTACGATTACTTAATGGATATTATTCGGTTTATCCAACAGTACCCAAAATATTGTAATTTCTAAAGAAAATCTAAAACTGTAAGGAAGTCATGTCAATATATCAATAGCGTCGACATACAACTTAAGGCTTTGCATTAATTTTGTTAAAATATATTCATGGGAAACGATTACTATAATTGTAATGCAATTCAAAATAATAATAGTAAACATCAGAAGTGAGTTTGCGTAATACAACATACCTTGCGTTCACTCATAGTATAATCAACCTACCACTCCGTTACCATAATTTTTCTATCAGTTCTCTACGCGTTTTCTAACATGAAAAAAACTAAGATTTAAGCAGAAAAAAATTTATTTCGTTTTTAAAATATTACAACCGTATGCAAAATGAAGACAATGAGAAAAATAATAATGGAAAGAGAAGTGATCCTAGGTGATGAATATGAGTTTCAATACGTATTGCTTATAAAAGTAAAGAATTTATTTTATTTAAAGGACAGTACATCAATTAAGTTTTAACAGATGAAATAATTTCATTCCATAATGAAGGGTTTAAAATGTTAAAGTAGTACCAGATTTAAATAGAGCTTTTGATACTTTGGATTGTATTTGAAACTCTTATTTATCCTTGTAGTTTACTATAATGTATGTATGTAAACGTATATTTTCTGGATACTTCAATTAATTGTATCATAGGTGTAAACACATTTAAGCAACATAATTCAAAGAAATGCGGTTTTTATTTGTTTTTTCTTGCATTTTCCTTGTGTTTATATTTATATACGTTCATCAATAGTTACTGAAATAATTATTTTTCCGACTTTTTTAATACCGTATCGACAAAAGACAATTTTACATTTACCTCTGATTGAATTACCTCTTATATGAACTTTTTCAGTTAGTTTCATACTTTCCACCAGGTTCTAATTCCACTAAACTTTCCATTAATTAATATTTAATAATTAACTTAATACAAGTGTAGTTAATTAATTTTAGATTTTAGTTTAATTTGTTATTCCTAAAAGTAAAAAGTTTCACACAAGCAAGAAATATAATATTATTTATTATGAGTATAAATTTTATTGTTAGTAAGTACTTGCGTATAATTTCTAATATTTTAATATTTTTCCCATTATCTTGTTTGTAGTTTTCGAATTAAGCACATGCGCAGTTATTTTATTATTATTACTTGGGCAAAATTATTATTGTATACCTAAAATTACAAAAGTATACCAGTCAGTGTTGTATTTAATTAATGTGTGTATGTATTGATCCATCATATACTGTTATTAGTAATTGGTGTTATATGTACTAAAAGTGATTACATTTTCCTATTTTACTCAGTTTACCATGCCTTATTTTTAATAGCACTAAATTATTAAAACAAAAACTCTAAAGAGGAATTAAACGATAGGATACACTTGGAACCTGAGGTCATCAGCTCAATGAGGAGTGACCAATCTTCCACACCATTTTTTTGACCTGAGCGGCGAGATGGAACAGTTTTTGTTTATATTTGTTCACCGGCCTTGACTAGAACCCAATAAAGAGAAGAAGAATAAATTATTCGTGTATCTGAAGATTTAAAACTCACACAAGCAATTCATATTGCGGTAAGACGGTATTTGAAATATCGAACTGACTTTCTCTAAAGCCAATTTATTAAGTACAGTTATTTTTTATTTTGACTGCACTATTATTTTATTCAAAGTATTACAATTTTAATTTTAAATTACATTGAATTAAAACATTTCTTTATAGCAAACGCTGTAAAACCAACAATGAGATTAGTTTGTCATATAAAATACTCAAACTCGTAATTATTAAACAAATATAAAAACTATTTATGAAAAAAGTTCACAGTTTACTCCCTATCGCTTTCGAAAAAATCATGATCCACATATTCTTAATTTGTCACTTAATAATGTACGGATCACGTAGATTACACAAACTATTTCACTTTAATTCATCATTACAAAAATTATAACACATTATTGTAGGCCTACATACGACTATAGTTATAATTGTTAAGCAAATCACAAATTACAAGATTTAAATATACAAATTACAAGATTATATATAAACACATCAACGACAGCATAAAGTGAAGTATTACCTCTAAACTCTGAGAGGTACGAGGCCCGTTAGTTCCTGTCTCGATTTATTTAATAAATTGTCACAGAATGAATGTAAAAAAAATAAATATTAAAATGTTCAAAAATGCAGCAATAATTATTTAATTCTATTAAACTATTGAGTAAAAGTGCAATATTGAGAATTACTACTCCGTGCTATCACTAAAGTATGAAAGGTAGATAGGTGCTGACCAACGTTGGAAGAGCGGTGTGCAGCGAGCAGTGTGTAGTGAGTGCCTGGTATGTAGGGGGTCGGAGCGGCCGGCGCGGCTGGCGGTGTAGGCAGGGACTGCGCTCACAGACCTCTTCTTCTCGACTGTTGGAGAATCAATGATGACTTCTGACGCGCGGAGTCCTGGCACTCCAGATGCTGTCACCCTTCCCTGTCCTGTCCGTCCTGTCCCGTCCCTATCCTCTACTTTTCTCCACACATCGATCTCTACCACTACCGCTGCAGTGCCAATTGAATTGTCGCAGGATGACGTCTGTAGGTACCGCGCCACTTTCCACTTACATTTCACACCTCCTAATCCTTCCTATTTTTAGTTCGTAGAAATCCTCTCAAGAAGAAGCCTATGTCGGAATTGTTATGAGTGTTCAACTGAGTTACTTCATTGTGATGTTTTTCTCATTTTGTCAATCCGCAAACCACACATCCAACACATGATTCACATCCAAACAAATTAGAAGAAATCCTACTATCTAGAAGAATCTCGCTATCATGAATATGTATATTTAACACTGTGCTTCTTCAAAAACAAGATGCAA
Organism: Homalodisca vitripennis; assembly: GCF_021130785.1. Classification (NCBI taxonomy): domain Eukaryota; kingdom Metazoa; phylum Arthropoda; class Insecta; order Hemiptera; family Cicadellidae; genus Homalodisca; species Homalodisca vitripennis. The sequence continues at coordinate 71,713,809 of NC_060215.1, forward strand.
ATGTCCTAACGTATCCTAGAAATAAATTTCAAATAGTGTCAACTTTGCTTACTTTAGGCTTTACCTTTTGGCTTCCAATAATTTATTTCAAATTAATTGAGTTTTTTATGTTCATTAAGATCGCAATCTTAAACCATCATAAAGCTCTAGAACTGAAACTATAAAAAGCACGGGATGACAAACCTTATTTGAATGGCAACATGTGCATAAACATGAATCCTTAAAAATGGGGATTGGTCATAATGTTTTGGCTTATTTTTCAAAATGGTTCATATGAACCATATTCATATGACAAATCGATATTCGCTTATGTTAGTATAAGTAATCTGGAATCCGAAAAATGCTTAGAAATATAATACTTATACATCTTATGAAAATAAAATCCTATATAACAACAAAAATCTAAAAACTTATTTTTTGTGAAATGAATAACCCTCTCTGAGGGCAACACATAAATACTAGTTTTTTGAAAATTGTTATGAGTTAAATGTTAAGAAATCATTTAATGAAACGAAAATACATCATTTATTAACTTATGAAACGAAATAGGAAAGCTCTAACTATAAAACGTTTTTTAAGATACTCAAATTTTGCCAGTCGAACTGTCGTACATATCATGCCAAAATAGCCAAGAAACCCAAACAGCAGAAAAAATGAAACCTTTCTTAAATGTTGAGTGCGATAATATGTCATACATGCCTAACACCCACAGTGGCTTCGGACCAATTGTCTGTAAGGAATCAGACAAGAACCTTTAATGATGATTAGATGCTCCACAAGACTCAAGTTCGTCATGTTTATAGCAAAAACACTGCTCACGTGTTCAGAGAAAATCATTTTGGACTCTATGAAAACACCAAGACTAGATACACTATTAATCGTGCATCTGGCCAAAATCCTACACAGCTTGCTTTCTCTTAATCATTCTACACCCCGTTGTAAAGAACTAATTGTTTTTTTTTAGTAAAAGTATATACTGCAGGAGTTTTTATGTACAGTTCAAAAACCAGTACCTACAGAGATTACAGAAAAAATGACGATAAAGAAGTTATTATGTTTAAGAATCCTTTACACCAGGATGAGACGTCGCAGCTCAAATTTAGTTAACTTAAACTAAATAGTGAAGAATTCGTGTTTGGAATCAATCATAATAATTTATGTAATAAATGAATAGTAGATTTTGGTTTATCCTTAGTAGAATTCTACCCTGTTTTAATAAGTTAAGCAAGTCTAAAAGGAACGATTTGCACGAGTACGTACATAATTTTCATACTTGCTTGTTTTAAGTTGCGTAATGGAGTTTAAACTATTAAAAGATTCTTAACATATAAAGATTCAATGTGTTGTATTCGTTGCAGAACCATATTCGTTTCCTATAGATGTAACGTTTTATGTTAACAGTTCGTGTATTCAAAAATCCTAATCAAAAAATAAAGAGAGTTCGAGAGGTCTGAAACACCCTGCATATTCTTTCTCTCTGTATATTTTTCTGTAATAATTGTTGCTTGTATATATATATATATATATATATATATATACGTGTGTGCGTGTGCGTGTGCGTGTGTGTGTGTGTGTGCGCGTGTGTGTGTGCGCGCGCGCGCGCGCGCGCGCGCGTGTGTGTGTGTGTGTGTGTGTGTGTGTGTGTGTGTGTGTAACATATTTGTTATTTTTATGTTGCAAAAACACGTTTAGAATTATGATAATTAATATGAAAGTACTGTTCTTGATTTGGACTTCCCTTTATAGAAATTAATTTCCTTTAGTGGCATTATGTGATTTGATAGAACTATAAATATGAGATATGAACTGAATAGTTGTATGGTGTAAAACTATAAACTATCCATTGGAGTTAACATGTGCTACGTGTCAAATGCCTACTCGCATATACAAAATGTTGGTATAATGATACCAACGATGGAACCAGAGAAGAAATACTTAATATAAACTTACTGTAGATATTAGTGCCGTGTGACTCAGATAGTAATATAATATTGTTTGGAATTTGTTAAAAAGTAATCCCAATTAGTAATCCACTTCATATGTTATACATTAAGTTTTGGTATGAGTAAACTGTTGGTAATATCTACTACCTTACCCATATGACGTAAGAATGTAGTGGAAGAATTACTAGAATGAGTGTAGGTAGGACAATTAACGCACGGGTTAGTAAGATTTGGAAAGTAGGATCGGTGAATCATACGATAGTGAGTATACAATCTAGTTTTTCTTGAAACCGATGTACAATAAATTTCAGAAATAAGAAATTAATTGATCGTCAGCCGCAGTTCGGTGGATGTCGAAATGGAACAGGGGAGATTAAAAGGGTTAAAAGTATAAAATTATTATTTTTTCCAACGTTATAATTACTTGACACATTTAAAAACAACCGCCAGACAAGTAAACAAGTGTTACATTAACGTCAACTAACCGTATACAGAAGGCCTACTTCCTACTTTCAACCTGTTCTTCTAATTGCTTAATAATTATTATTAGTTGATAATATTATACAATTTACAAATGAGTGTACACTAATAAATCAATCTTACCCTTCAGAGTTGATAATAATAATTTATTATAACATTCTGATGTTGTATACTGAAACTATACCCGGGACTAATCGCTGACTGACTTTCTTATTTCAAAAACATGTTCCTAATGTCCTGAAAAATTCCTTTATGACTTCACAAAGTTATTTTAGCAAATCATTTTCCTGGTAAAAATGCTTCCCTTTAACTGGAAGATCGCAAACCTTCGGAGTGTTGCAATCACAAAGTAAGGATGATTACCACGAAACCGCCTAAAAAAACCTCAACTAATTACTTTTAAGCCGACACACATACAATATAACTACTAATTATGTGTCTGACGGTCGGTTTTAAGTTTATCAAACAATAACAAATACAATATGAGAAGAAATATCGTTTCATATTTTAACACTTTCGATATCCTTCTATGTCAACTAATTGATGAGTTTTTATTGTGCACTCTAAATAAAATATTAAAAGTTAATCAAATTTGTAAGCTAAGCAGTATTTCTCAACCAAAATCTCTTTATATTCCTACACATACAATAAAACTCGATAGATACGATTAAATACTGTACAGGAGCATGCGAGTTACCACAGTTACCAACTTGCCCAGGTATAATAACTTAGAACAACATTATATTGAACAATAACTCACTTTTTATACCAGTTGGACTGTTTGGGTCGTACATAAGTGTGAGGCACTATATTTAATATCTTCAACATAATTGGACAATGCAGATGTGTGATCGCAGAGTCTCGAGACTGCAGGCTGCTGGGAGTTCTGACGTCTTGATTGGAACTCTCAAGAGATACTGGCTGCCACTTACAAGAACTGTATGGAATATGTGTCACCGATAAATTTCTGACCAGAATTCAAGCACGTAAACTGAACAAATAAATAGATTCTGTTTAGTTGACAATTTAATTTTTAATTATTGTAGAAGTTATTATTCCACATGTTAAAATAGATACGAAAGACGTTTATTTTAGAATTATGTAGGGTTAAGAGTTACATACCTTGACATTTGCGGTAAGTAACCTGGACATCCATGGCGTTGCCCAGATGTAAGAGACAAATCGGTTTTTGCTGTACTCAGTTTATGTTAAACTGGATCATATAAACAAGGCAAAAGTGAACCTTCCTGTAAGGAACATACATGCATTTAATTCAATATCTGGTATTTTAAATCATACGTAGAACATTTTTTTCTCTTATTTTTGAGACACAATTTTGAGATACAAAAGGTGCTAAATCCACAGTTTAGAATGGTTTTCCGGTGCAGATAAAGCACCGCATTATCTAAGAGTGCCATTTTCTTTCATTTAATTTATGTTTACCTTATAACGAATCCTCGCCCGTCGTCGTGAAGTCAAAATTTGTCGCGTACAGTGTGACTACTCCGCGGTCGGTCATTTATACCGCGTTGTATTAAATAACATTGACGCATATAGGGCTTCTTATAATGCGTAAATAAACCGCTCCAGTTTTTCCATCTGCACTATCCCCTAACTATTGTCCAATATTCTAATGTTATTAGTGTTTCTGCCTGTTGCACACACAGTCGTAGAGCCAGAACAAGCAGCGTGTTCTGCACTTTACGCTTGATGTGTACGACCGTGTAAAACCTAAGAGGTGAAATCTTCAGTTGTAAAGTTTTAGGACTGAAGGTGAAATAAGATTAGGGCCATGTAGTGGAACCCATGAAAGAGACATTCTAGACTATACATGATCAATTATCGCTGGTAAGCGAGCAAATCGCTGTTATAAACAACAACTCCACCGAATAGTCACGGATAACCACACTCCACTAAAAATCTATGGACTATCTACAAAATACTGACTCACTATTTGGAAACAATTTTCTATGTTCTGTAATATCAATGTGCTTGTAGCTTTCTTCTCACAGTACATCCGCTGTATCGCCTCACAACTTTCCTCAACCCAATCACTCCAACCCAACCGGAGTGGCCATCTTAAAAATCGTGTCAAAAGTCCATCGCCATCCTCGAGCCTTGGCTTTAGTAGCCCTTCAATAAATCTCGGTCATTCAGGTGATTTCGTGATCTCGGTATCCCTAGTAGATAAGGACGAGGCCTGAATCTTCTATTTAGTGTCGAAGATGGCTTATATTGTATTGTCTGAAAAAAAAAAAAACAGGTAAAACACACAAACACAAAACAGGTAAAACAGGGCAGGTAGGTTTTTATTTGTATTGTATATAAAGAAAAGAATAATATTGCAAGTAAAAGGAAATTATAGTATTATTATTCACATTACTTTTACATTTCAATATATCCAACCCAACATGACAAATAATAGGATGACCAACTGAGATCGTACAGCCACTGCAGCTCTGGTAACAATTATGTCTAGTACGTAGGGTTTATATTTTTTCCTCGGTAACCACTAATCGTTATTCAATTAAGCAGGTTCTATAGAAGCTTCCATTATCCGATCAAGACGCAAGTAAGCGTTTGTAGCCACCTTCTTTAGTTTTAACTATACCTACGATATAGGGGGTCCTCCCCTTCCAGAAGCATACATTTGTCGTACCTCCTAGGCCAACATGTTAGCTGTAGCCATGTAGGTATTCTTGTAAATCAAAGGGATATTTCCGGATGTTTTCCATCGTTTAATGATATTTAGATTCCTTGTATCACTGTAACATTCAATCAAAAAGATTAAAAAGTCAATAAAAATAAAGTATTGACTCTCGAGTTCCCAATATCGCAACGTACATAACAAGACGCGGATTTGTTTTCGATACAACACTAAAAATGATAAAATAACACAATTCGCTTTCTATGAACAAGGATCAAAGAATACACTACCGTCAAAATGGCCGGCATTTATTTGTACGCTCAATTACCCTGTAGAATAAAATATTGTTTCATATTAACAATAAGAAAATAAATTTTATATTTTTCTTTTGAGGGTATGATGAGGAGGTTAGTATTATAACTCATAAGCGTACATAACAAATTTAAAGACTAAAAAGTAATGCCCTGATCAAGAATCGTGTAGAAAGCTGTTAATAAAATGGTTTAATTCTTTGTTGAGTTGCTGATGATTCACGACTAACGTGTTAAATAATTTAGTGTAATTAATTATCTGTAGCTTATATAAAAAATATATTCTTTTATATCAATAGGTTTAGAACTATAATTAAGTAACAATAATAATTATTAATATAGCACCAGAGGAAATAATTTTATGAATGTCATGAATACCAACGTCAATTCATATAATATCAATATATTATATTTAATAATTATTACCAATATATATGTAATGTGTATTATCAAATGCTATACAGTAATATGAATCTCGTCAAACGAATATGACTCCAGATTCCAGGAGTGAAGTCTGTGAAAGCGTCAAATTTCATACACTGCACTAAGAGGAAGGTGAACTGATCTAAACTCAGCAGTAATATGTAAACATGTTTGTTTTATAACTCGAATACAATGATCCATTTGGATTTAGATAACTGACAATCGAAAGTAATATCTATCTAGGAGAAGTTCTGCATCCTACATACGGCTTTCATTAGCATGAAATTAGCAACATCTCGAAAGACTGCCACATGGACTCTTACATTATAAAACGAATAGCTCCATTCAGTTTTTTGTAACATTTTATCTACATCCACTCTTGTAATTTCTTGGTTAGAAAATCCAAAATTAAAATATAGACAGGAAACAAATATTGAAAGTAAACATTTCCCTGTTTTTGGAGATTTATTTTAAAAATATTTCAAGCCCTTCAGTTCCCCAAGTAGTTCAGATAGACATGAGTGACATTGTAACTAAACGAGACGATGTTAAGCAACACCCTAAAGTTTTGAAAGGATTCATTGATATTTCGTTAGAAAGCACAAGATTTAATTTTACCTATTGTAGCATTTCCACAATAGATTAAACTGTATAGGATATCGCATATTTTCATAAATGTGAAGTATTGAAAATAAAATTAATATCCAAAAGTATATAATGCTACACTGACTGTTGCTCATTGGTCATTCTCGTGTATATTTGACTCTAGAAGACTTACAGAATACCAAATTACCAAAGCTTATACTCTCAAGACCATCCTTTAGCTTTGTAATAGTACGAGAAGCTTTGGGTTCAAAGATTATGTAAAGGTAACAGTCGTCAATAGTACATGTTGAACACAAAATAGGATATCTGTAGTGGAGCGAGTAAGCATAAGGTGATTGGAGAAGCTACCTTATGGTAAATCCGTAACTAGAAATGTTGAAGAAACTTTTACGTCTAAGCTTTAGGAATCACCTCTTTTCAAGGTAAGGTTTTATTGAAATTATTGCTTCCTTCTCAAGAATTCCTAGCGTTGCGCGATCTACCATAATAACTTAGTTACATCTGAGCCCATTTCTAGCAGCAAACAACCCTGCAAAATCAGTACAGTTAATGTGATTACCTAAATCCTGACTGTGACCTAGGAAGCTAATTTTCTATTTGTACATATTCATAGCATGTTTCATCGAGGTGCCAGGTAAGCAAGACAATCTCAACTGTGGGCCTGTGGGGTTTCGTGAAGAGACATACACTGCAAATTGTCTATTAGTAAAAAAACCCAGTTTTGTTATGATTCACTGCCTCATTTAAATAAAACTGATAGGTCTATTCATATTTACGCTTGTGCCATATTGCCAATTATTTTAGATTCGTTGCTGATTTTACTTTGCCCGTAATAGGAACGTAATTGAGCAGAAATGCTTTTTGTACCTTTCCTCGTTTGTTCAACTTATAAAGATTCTTCATCTAAGTTCGGCAAATGAACAATGTTCACAAAATACTCACTTATATCACTGAATCCAACTGCTTTGGGAGTTAATATCTTTTACTAGATGCAATACCGCTCTGTCAAACATATTTCCAGAACATTTTTATGCAGTAACGTCAGTAATTTTTCCCAATATATTTTTGCCATGTACACCAATAAATTCTTAATATGTATACACTCCACCTATGCAAGTATATACGTACACTTTACACATGGTGTAAAAATAGTCTCGCACAGACTTGATAATTCCCAAACGATTACAGTTATAGCAATAAAACTTGGTACATCGTTACTGCACCTATAAATCTACGTTTTGAAGTAAGTACCATATTTGCGCCAATGGTCTTTATTAGTAGAGTATAATGCTACAAGTCCTACCTCAAAAGTTTCACTCTTTTAAACAATTACGCTATTTGAAAGTTTGAAACACGTATAATATAGGTCATGTTCTAGATGGTTTAATATTCTTGTGTTAGTTCAAATTGTTAAAGATAAACTTAGTAAATTAATACTAGACTTAAGAAATAGTTTTAAGGTACTTAGTGATTTTTCACATTCAAATGATTCATTGTATCATTATGATTCATTAAATCAGAAATGATTTGAAGGATGGTCTATAAGGAGTTCGGCAACAAAATTTAAGGTAAGCATAGCTCAAGATGTACATCATTACAAATTGGTTGTTTACAGCGATGAATGATAGAGGGAAAAACCTGGTATCAGTTATTATAATTGACAGTTCTTATTTTTAGGTTGGGCTTTGGATTTTACTTGATGTACATCCTAAATTACACTTTTAAACGATGCACACCTTGAGTTATGCTTACCTTAAAACTATTTCTTAAGCCCAGTATTCATGTATTAAGTTTAACTTTTTGAGGTCGGATTTGTGGCAATACTTTATATACTTTAATTTGATGTAATACTCGACCTATGTTCTAATTTAAGATTTCCTTCCGACTCCCTGAGAGCCATCTTCCTTGATATGACAAAAAATGGTAGTTACTTCTTCAAAAAGTATATTTATAGGTACCAAGTTTGATATCTTTACTGTACTTGTTCGGGAATTATCAAGCCCATGTGAGACTTTTTACATCCTGTATATTACAACCCCTTGTTTAAAGTTCTTTCTGATTCATATTCGTATTAAATTGTGAAAACCCTCAAGGGACCTAACTTAAATTTTTATTAGTTTATAAAGTCTATTAAGTTCTTAAACTTTTTTTAACTTTCAGTTGTAAATAATTTAGTATGAAAAGGCCTAAATCTGTATAATAATTATTGGAGTGTATAGAATTTATGTTTGATGGTCGACTACCATTATAAAATTATAGTTTCTATCGTCAAAGTTTTGTTTTGAAAAATAGAAAAGGAACATTTAAAGTTATTTTTATTAGTGGTTATTACTCTTTAATTTAACATGGGCGGGATAGAGAGGTACACAACCCCCTTTTAAACTTAGAAGATACTTGAACTTCCATTTTGTGGACTATAAATAAAACAGAACACTCTAATATAAGTTTTAAAAACCATTCATTTACGACTTTTTGATCCTATAATGTGTATAAGTGTTTTTGGTTGACTTATGGATATGTTAACCATAAAATACAAATATATCCATGAATCTGATATACGTAAAGAGTTTTGAAACTAATCGCATTGTGAAGAAAATATATTATATTAATACTAACTTAATAAGGAAAACGCAATATTATTTTATCAAGTTTACAAAGAAAGAGGAATATTTTTACTTCGACGTCTAGAGTAGTTTGTTGTCCTAGAAGTAGTATTATTTAATTAACCATATTGGTTGGATTTAAAATGGCAGAAATTCTGAGAAATGTAATTAGGACTGCGGAGAGAAAAGGTCAAGTTCTCTTATCTGTGGGGAATATATTCACGGAATCTGATCCTTCAGTAATCTAGTCGGCTTGACAAATCTTCATAATTGACAGTCGCTCCTTGAGAAGCTGAGAAGCTCGCATTGAGTGAGGAGCTCTTATCTTGCCAGCTAGGGGAATCACTCGGAGTAGGAGTCGGGTTCTCAGGCATGCTACAAGGTAATGCAAATAAAACCCTCTTGTTCGTCACTTAAAGCCTTAAGTTCAGGTGTCAATTTGCGGTTTAGGCGTTTTAGTAAGAAACGTTGTTTAATAAAACTTCGGAAATTATTTAAGGATGTTTGTTAAAACTGGACCAATGTTATATATTGTTCAGTTGTTCCAGCTTAAGAGGACACTTCAAGGGATAATCTTGGTCCAATAATGTTAATCAACAGTAAATAACCTGTTAATTACAGGTGTATAATAGTCAATCCAGAAATGCTTACGAATCCACGTATGAGAATAACCAAAATTTAAATAACCATGAAAGTAAAATGAAAAAAATAAGGGAACAATTCATATTTCAACAGGAAAAGTAGAACTACTTAGTAATTGTAAAGTTATTAATTTTAAACTAGAGCAAAACATTAATAATAGCTTTGCAATTTATTTATATAACGTCACTTCAATTAAAGGTCATATATCTGAAAAACTAAACAATTTCATACAAAATCACTCATACATGCCCAAATCTGTAAATGGCAGCAGCAGTTCAGGGCACTTAGAAAAAACCGGTTCCGGTAATCCGTCCTGTTTCAACCCTGGATTATAGAATCTTTTAAACATGCAAACCCTAAGATGTAAACAAGTTCATGAGTGTATGGGCGATACCAGTTGACATAAGTAGCCAACTACAGCACATTTTCAGAAAGATAACTAACATTAGGTGTGGAATGTTTACATAGAATTTATAAAATGTTGAAATCCAAAAAGTGTATTTCTAAACAAGGAACGGATATCGTTATAGTCACATGTTTCTTTGTTTAATATCCTCTTTCCTTTAAAACTTGTCATCGTTATTTCTTGTACAGAACTTCGAAACTTAGCATACGACCCATCAATTTTACCAGACTTAATGCATTGTCCCCGTAAGCTTTTTATAAATCTCAAATATAAATATGATAGTTATAGGACATTTGGCATTAAAAACTACTGCTCTTTTTGTTGGGTGTTATTCTTGGTCAGCAAGTCGTTTAAAATTCAAAATAGTTTTACTTTGTCTCCTACTCTATTAAGTGAGGAGATATGATAAACTTTCTTCCAAACATTTATAATATCTTGTAAATTGAGTGATACAATTTTATTACATTTTTAATCCAATAGAACTTTTAAATTATAAAATATTTATATAATAACAGGAATTCAGACTCTATACTATTCTTCAGGTGTCAAAACGTTTAGGAATAAGCAAGCGTAACTCAATATACGGCGATGAGCACGCCAAAGTCTAACTTGACTACATAGATTCCAAGCCTCGAAATATAATATCCTATTTTTGATACATATGACGACGACACATGCTCTACACCCTCCCACCATCAAATTAACCAACAATAATATACTCTAAACAAAGTGTATACGCTTTTAAAAATATAAATGACACATTTAAGATAGATATTATAATTATTTTTGGGGGTGTTATGGTGGATTTTCTTCATGACGATATTCTAAGCCCGCTACTCATTGGCATCTATAGAATCATCAATGCCAATTAAGGATATTCACATTTTAAAGACATATCGTTAAGCGCATGCCTCAACACTCAACGCAGTTCCAAGAGAAGTAAGAAGAATCTGTACTTGTATTATAGCTAGCTCATAACAAATATCTAGTTAGATTTAACTGACAAATCCGCTATGGTTGAATGAACTGGATTGGCAAGGCAGTGTCTATAAAAGGTTAGGTTTGACAGCGTTCTCTTAAGATAGAATCTCGTCGTCGGGCGGTTTTGCTGAGTCGCGCCCCTCCCTTCCCACCCCTCAACGTCGCTTGAGTACCCTTCACACAATTATTGCTGATTGGTCAGAAACTTTTCCTGGCTCTGTAGCCCCTGTACCATCTCGACCTACCTAATTTTCATGCCTGCAACAATTATTTCAGTCTTAACTCAATATTACTATTGAATGAATTCTCGTACATTCGTTTCATTTTATCTATATAGCGTCACAACAAAGGTGGTTCCGGAAGGTGTGGGATACTTGTGCTCTGATGAAGTGGTCCATACGATCTCACCGAAGATTATTTGTGAATTGATGATGAAAAATTCCGAGTTTTCAGCATTTGTACTGTTAATGTTTTACTCCTTAATGGTTTCATCTGACCTTTCTACACGGTTTTTTTATTTCTTTTGAATTTATTGGGATACTCATACAAAGTAACTGATATGTTTTAGAGAAAATCATTAATTTCTGAACCATCAAAAATAAATTTTTTAAGCCATAAGGAGTATATTTAAATTACATTTAAATCATCTACAGATTTTGGGCACAGAGTTATGTTAGCTATACTTCTCATTAAAACTACGATTCCTATACTATGATGTATAATGACACATTTAAAAAGATACTGGGTATTTGCCTTCGTTCTGTGTTACAAATAAATGAAACACTACGTTAACACATAGTGGGTGAAAATGGGTTTTTACACATGACATTGGCGAATGTCAGATATCATGTTATACTTTCCAGTTATCCATATTCCCCTTAATCTTCAAACAAGAGACAAGTCCATATTCTTGAGAAAAGAGATGACAAACAATTTTTTGCTTAGTAAACCTGCAACCAGAAAGTATTAAATATGAGGGAGTCAATAGATGTCTGTCACTTCTAGTGAGAACCAGGCAATTATTACTATGGTATATGAAATACAATGATTCGAAAATTACAGTTTCTTTTATGAGGGCAAAACTTAACTGACAAAATAATTTAAAGCTAAATAAAAATAAATTGTATGATAATGCAAGAAGTACTAAAAAAATCAGACAACTAATTCAACTCAAACTCAAAGTGTAATGAATTTTGTTTTATGACAAATTAAAAAATCAATACTTAGTTAGTGTTAGTTTTAGTGTAATAGTAATATTACTTATAGCATTTTTTGCACACGAAGATTGCAAATGTTTATAATTTTTGTTGCTATCGCGTATGGAGAAAATAGCGAGCCACAGTGACGCGGATATTCGGATTGTTCAAGCCCGGAGCTATGAATTTATAGTATAGCTGCAGGAGATAGTAGGTTAATCCTGTATTTTTGAGGGCACTGGCCCGAGGCCCAATGCTTCTGGAGAAAAACTTCGTCGATATTCTGATGACTTATTTTAATAGATGAAACTCAACTTTTCTTTATCCTCGCCCGATTTCTGATTGATGAGGTAGGACAGTTTAGATATTTCAAAGAATAAGATAGATCGTAGATAGTATATATATCGTAGATAGATATATTTCACTCATTCGCCCGCCAAAACGTATATGCATATGAATTAAAATTATTATTTCATTTGTGTCATGTAAATATTATATTCAATTTTCATTCACATTTTTCAGGTTTTAACCATTCTTATAAAACTACTTTGTTTTTTATAAAATACTTTTGATTTCCACTATTTTTGATGGTATACTATATATTATCACGAATTATAAGTATAAAAAATGTTTAATAGTAAAAAAAAAAATTTCAGTGCAAATTTCAGTAACGGTTCTTAAGTTTCAATAACAATCATTATATTAAGATATCTAATGAAGTTTCATCTTCTACATTAAGTGTTATATTAAGCATTTAGTCGTAACTTTGAAGCTCTGGCAAAAACATAAGTTTTCCCTGACCAAATTATTAGCTTTATTATTTATAAAAATATTCTTGGATTATGAATTTAAATTCTGGCGTTCCTTAATTTTGCAACGTTAAGACCTGTTTCGCGAACACACTGACATCACCAGGTATCCACGCATTAATTACTACTGCAATATAAATCAAAACCTACAAATACCTCACAAATGCAAGAAAAGTAGTTTAATGCCTACGCTTTAAAATGATGAAATATACAAAGCAGTAAAAAGTGAGCCCGACAACGTACTGAAGGATAAGGATAAACACTCAAGCCAATTCAATGTTACAGTGATGCTTTTTATGTAAGTAGTATACTTGGTATGATAAGAAGGTGAGTACACAACATCGGCTCCCGTCTTATTTAGCAGGCGGAAAAGAATAATATTACTGGCTGAAAGGAAAAAGTGAACTATTAATTCTTTAACTCACTCGGAAAGCTATCATTCCAATTAGAGCCAGAAATATTTTGGAGGCTGACACGAAAAACTCTTTCACTATATATATTTTCTCAGTCTTCTAATCATAAAGTTTGGGCTGTACCAAAAAACATTTTATTCCACCATGGGCCTTCTAAGTACGAGTAGCTATTATACAGACATAGGCACATGTTATTGGTATGGCAATCATTAGCCCTGAGTTATAATTTTTAATTGTTTTTCAATTGATGGTTCCGAGACTTCCTTGACTTATGCTCGAAGGTTTGTGACTCCTAGATCCGACTAGCACAATCACATGAACGAAAACATACTCACGGGTTTTTTACTGGATTCCACCAATTTACCACAGCTTCCAGCGTGGCAAGACTGGTTACTAACAGTAGCTACATACTGAAATCAGGTTTATTTTATCAGCTTAGAACTAGGGTTTACATTCAAGATGCCACTAGGCTTCTCAATGCACACCGGCTGGAATAAAGAAGAGGTGCCTGTTCGCTCCCACCAGCCAGAAGAGTCCATTTCCCATCTATGTGGATCCTCAATTCACATTTGAGTTTTTGAAGGTCGTTATCCTACGCTCACCTTATTTTAACACACTTAGTTGCCTTGTGGGAAAATCTTTGGTACATACACAAAATACATGACAGGTCCTGACATACATGGAAGCCAGCATAAAAGTAGAGGAGAAGATGTTTTCGGGTGTTGTCATCGTCAACGTACTGCGTACTATCAAGTTCATAAAATAGGCTTATAAATGCGAAGAATACGATTTTCTTTTTTTTACGTTTTACATTTTTTTTTCTTTTTTAATAACAGATATTGTAGACCGAAATATCAAAAATAAAGAACTACAAGTCAGATAACAAAAACATAAACCATGAGCCAAAATTAACGACCCAAAAAAGAGAAGATACTGGTTCCCTTTTCAGAGCGCCTTTTTCTCCATTCAGTGTAAAACAATTTAATTTTCACAAATTTCCCAATTAAATAAACATCAGAGTAGAATTTTTAAGGAGTGATAATAAAACTGAAACTAACAAATCAAACTTAGCTCACATTGAAAATTACATCTCTCGGAGAAATTGAAGACTTTAATATTTACTGGACCTGAAAAACACATAAATTACATTCCATTGGTCCATTTTAATGTGTGCATTAAACGACAATCGTTCGTCAACAAAGCGATCAGCCTATCTGCTACGTTCATTTGGTCTTGAAATAAAATCTCTGATGAGGTAATTCTAACAGACTAATCGGTTTTTGATTTATGTTTCTAAACTCCCAATGTCCGTGGCCAACTCAGTAATCTCAGGCCACTATTGTCTATAGGCTTACGGAGTAAAAAGAAACTGCCAGTAATGACTTGTTCTCCTCAACGACTTTCTCTCAAACTAAAAACGGAATTTTCTAAATTTTATAAAGCCCGTGAACTTTACCGAAAAGAACAGTGATTTAGTTTGCGAAAGCTAACTAATACTAAAAATCAATACTTTTTCCAAAAATGTAACAGATCATTCGCGTCTGTTGCTGGTGGTTGTCTTTATCATTTTCACAAAGGAACCAATTGTGTAGACAGATGCCAGCAGCCTTACTTGCACTGACCATTATACTTATAAAAGAGGTCAATCAAATCGTTCTACCACTCCAAGCGAAAAATCTAATTACATAAATTTAAATGATACTATGAAATCACTGACCAAATAAGCTAATCTCTCTTTTCAAACAGGGGTCTTTTCTTCTCTCCTGAACGTATCGACAATGCTTCAGTTTTTTGCGTGAAAGGGAATTCTTGGACAGTAAATGAGTATCGGTGTTTTTTTTTGCCACACATACTTTATTTGATGAACAAACACATCCAGTTCTCAGAAGGCCACTTTGGTTTCATAAGAGAAAATCTACAGTTGACAAAGTAGTGAATCTTGTTAATATCGTTTTAGACGAGATAAAGGATCAGAATTGCACCTTAAGTGTTTATTTTTATCATTCTAACACATACAACTGTGTTGACCGTTAAACATTGCTTAACACGATAGAATGTAGTGGCATCCGAGGAGTTTGCGGATTATTTTATATTACTTAAGTCTATCAAATTTCAAATCAACTTTCGAAACCTGTTACACTGAACTACGTAGTTTTCCAGGGCTAAATACTCAGTCCAATCCTCTTTTATATATTTCAACGACGCTGACATTGAAACTATACGACTACATGAAACAAAGTTTGAAGCTACACACGTTTGTTGATCTTAACAATTGTGTCCTACATGGAAATAGCCTCAACTCATCAAATGAACTCTTTAAAATACAGTATCCTGGATGTTTTCATTGCCTTCTGTAGATTATGAGTGTGGTTAGCACACAGTGGGTGAGTGTGTGTGTGTGCGTTATGTTGGCAGTTTTCATAGTGGAAGAAGTTCATTGGAATCTCCTCGATCCTCAGGAATGTATATCTCGAGGTCCTTAATGCAATATGAAATAATTATATTTAATCTACAAATGCAAAAAATATAAGTAAAAAGGTAACTTATGCTGCCACGAAATGTCAAGTACAGTTTGGACAGCGTGATACAGTATTAACACAAATTATAGAGATACCAGTCCTTATTATCAGTTCAAGGTGTTCAACCTGTATCCACCTTTGCTTATTTTAATTTGTCAATAACTAAAATATACATTTAAATAAACCAGCGTTACCTGCAATCTTTTAACAGAATATTTTAAAACATAACATTGTTTAAAAGTCAATATTTATACTTTTAAATAACCAACTAATTGTATAATAAATACTCCACTATTGCTAAAACATTTTACTTCATCAGGCAATTATTTTAAACATTTCGGTCCTAAGTACTAGTAAGAATGCAAAAAAAGTTATTTATTAACTTTAGGAGTTCCCAATCTTTTTAGATTTTAGAAGTAACTTCATGTTGTAAGTGTAAATACGCCTTAATAAAAGGCCGAGACATGCATGAATGTAAATGAGACTAGGGGCTTAAAACTGCTAACCTGAAATTGAGACCTATAAGGATTAATTAGTACAGAAAGCACCTACAACACCTCAACAATGGTCTAAAAATATCAGTGTGATCACAAAGTGGCCTGTTCCCCACGACTCACAGGGTTAGCACAAATATTTTTCGAAATTTTCACTAAAATTGTTTAAACAATCTTTGAGCTATCTACCTAAGCTACACAATGTGAACATTTCAAAAGCATCTACAGCCCATGCATTTAGTTTGAAACATTCAGTATTGGAAGGGCAAAATAAAGAGATGATGATAGAAGATTTAAAAACTCCTAACAGGCCAAAATTACCTTTAAGAACTCTGTACTATTAATCTGCACTCTGACTATCAAATACCACAAAAGTGATAGGTATAACGAGAAGACTATTTATTTGTTAACAATACTTGCTGGATAGGTGAGCGTCAATGTTAAAATATATTGTAGCGTACAAAGCTATTTTTGTAGCGTACAAACCACTTAACGAAAGGAACATATGAATACGAACACCAGCTATTGGAAAAACATATTGGGTTCATGCCATATTTTGTACGTTAACAGTTTCAAATTCGAACGGAGTACATAACGAGTTCCGCCGTATAACACTGAAAATCTCCAAAAAGAACGAGGCGGGCCTCAAGGGCTTCGGTAGCAAGAATGTTTTTCAACCTTCAGGGCGTGACAACAAAATGCGCATACTTCAACCTGGATGAACATGTAAATCTCGGAATATATTTTTTATTTTCCATAATATCTTAGATAAATAAATTGAGAATCATACATTACAAATTAAGCCAGTGCTGAAACAACATTAACCTAGAATTAACAACGTTATAATTAAAAACCTATTCAGCTCTTCCCAACCCGACTTTGGTATCGCTGGAGTAAAGGCTTATCGAATTGGGAAGAAACAAACAAAACAAGGCCAAGAAAGTAATTTTGAATAATAAACCGAATGCTCGCACTGTACTGTCAGACTTTTTAATTGAGGCGAAACCAAGAATGTTGATTATGATCTCGTCTGTCAAACTTGGAGGACATCGTACTACTAATAAATAAAACACTTTTATTCAATTGTTGCAGAAAATGAAGAGGGTTAATGTCATGATTAACTAAACCTTGCAATGAAATGTGAGAATAATAATCCATCATCATTAAGATTACAAAAACGATTAAGGGCCAACGATTTTCCCATCTGTTTCTTTTCTGTTTCTTGTTACTTCTTGTTTTATGAGTTAAAATCTACGGATAGACATCACATAACGTTGTCCTTTCTGTTTTGTGTCTGTTCGTCTCCCTCCTCTGATGGCCCGAGGGATATATTGATGATTGCCGCAGATGCAAAGTTGATTCTGTATTAAATTAGCTACATTACCTCACTTACCATGTGCGTGGAGAGTTTCATGATGCTGAAACGTCCTTCAACTTGTTTACTGATTTTATGGAGGCCGTTAACAAAACATACACTCCCCTCAAAAAAACACCTCAAAATGGAACTTTCCCTACTGGTTCACGAATGATCTGAAAAGACTGTGATTTTAAAGAAAAGACTCTATAAATTATTTAAATCGTATATGTCACTTTCAGATTGTGGAAATTTTTAAAGTGTCAAAAAAAATTAAAACTGCAAAGCCCTATCCAATAATAGCTACTCGATTTACATAAATGAGTGGAGGAAGGTATACACTACAATATGAGAAGCTTCTCCACCTATCGTCCAACTATGATCATTGATTCAGCAAAAACTACTGAAGCTGATGAAAAATGTAAACTCTTCGCTGAATACTTTTGATCTGCGTTCTACTACTTTGGTCTGAATCATTCCATCAACGGCTTTGAGTTCTCTGTGATTGATGTTTATAAGAAACTTTAGTCTCTTGACCCCACTAAGGGAGCAGGTCCTGATGGAATACCTTACTTAAGCATTGCCCCAGGTTCTTATCCCACACCTAACTGTATACTTTAAGAAACTACGGGGACTTCTTTCCTCTGCCTTAAAGCAAAGATACAAAGATATACGGTTTGTCTTCAAGTCAGGTAGCAGGAAAGATGTAAGAAAATAGAGGCCAATTGCTAGCCAACCATAAAAGTATATAAAAGTCTCGTCCTGGATTATCTGGAATTTAGCCTCAACTGCGGGACCGATCATCTTCCAAAACCTTTCTTGTCTTCCATAATGTCAGCATTTAATGACTCTTCCCAAATAGACTGCTCATATCTTGACTTTAGCAAAGCCTTTGATAAGGTTAACCATCGTCTACCTTTAGCAAAGTTGGAAGACTACGGTATTTGTGAGTCCTTAATACAGTGGCTAAGAAGTTATTTGAGTGATCGAGTACTCATTACATTACAGCTGGTGAAGAGGCAGATTTCTTTGATATTTCTTCATCAATCTTCAAGAGAGAAGCCTTTCAGTACTTAAAGGATGTAACTTCTTAAAAGCTTTTTCATTTTTCTTCAGTGAACAAGTTATATGGAGTGCTGGTGGCGTCTCTAAAGGGCCACACTTGCGAGTATATATTTCTGCATGATGCATGGTGGTTCTCAGCAAGTGCACACAAACCACACACACACACACACACACTCACACTCACACACACTCTCACACACACACACACACTCTCACACACACACACACACACACACACACACACACACACACACACACACACACACACACACACACACACACACACACACACACACACACACACACACACACACACACACACACACACACACACACACAAATATCTCAGTAATATGGAGTGTTGGTAGTGTCTCACTGAATAGTGTGTATGATTAGGCATGGCGATCCTTGTCATTGTTATCAATATACTATTTTGTAGCAGTATTATTCTTATTATTATAGTATGTATTGTTATTATTTATTGTATTTCGATAGTATTTGTAGTACTTATATATCTGTAACATTTACTAAATTTTTAGACTGTTTCTTTTTTACATGTTCACATTTTTTTCTTTCATTATATAATAGACTAATGCTTGTATTATTCATGTTCATTCTTGTTAGTATACAATATAAATATATGTAAAAAATGGTATTCAAAATGGAGAAACCGTTCAAATAAATCAAAGAAACTGCCAGCCTCACTATACTAATCCAGCTAGGTTGTTATCCCAGTTAGTCCGGGAGGCGAAAGCCAATTTGCTTTGCGTTAGAATACAACCTAGTTGTTTTGAAATCAACAGGAAAATCTCTTATAAGGTTATTTCACTCCGGCATGTATGGACGTCCACGGATGTGAATGGAAGAAAATTGCTTGGCATGTATTTTAATGAGGCCATTCATACTGACTGACACATGGTCATCCGAGCAGCTCTTGGCCGCGTCCATGCAGATCGCTCGCGAAGCGATAGCCACCTGGGAACGTCCGAGTCGACGCGCATGAGCGTCTGGATTAAATGGACGTGAAAATGACAGTTTGATATTGCACATCCATCGACGCCATGGCTGTCTACGGCATCCACGGACGTTACAAATCACGGTATGAAAAGGCCTTAAGAAATGAATTGCCCGTCATTCTAGATGTGGTGGAAGTCGAAATGGTAGGTAAAGAAAAGTGTAAAAAAATACCTATTGATACATTTCCGCCAGGTCGTTTTTAACTTGAGACATTTATAATCAATCGTCAGATAAGTAAACCATTTCATCAGCGTAAGCCAACGAGTTAAATCTACAGAAAACGATGATATTTGGGTAACCTTTATTCATCTGTTAAAGCAAACCTGATGAAGAGAGAATGAGGTATCGACCTAGTTTCTACCTGTGTCTGAAGTTATAAACAACTCTACACAATTAGTCTAAACTATTATATGTATATGCAATAACATCACATGTACGAGAAAACTGAAAACAGTTAAGCACGTCAAAGCTATTTTCGAATCAATATTTTACATATAAACTTCTTGTACTGTAGATAGAAAAGGGAAGTACCTTACGGCTAAGGAAACTTACGTGCATCAAACACAGAAAATTAATATAATGGACATGCCAGTTTATCCTTTAAATATTTATTTATCCTGTACATCTTTTTCAACTACAATCAAACCGTTACAAATTAAAATTGACGTTAATTTGGTACATTTAGTCTCTGCTAACATTTAAGTCTTAATTAGTTATAACCTACTTTTGCTTACTCTAGTAAACCCTAGACAGGTCGATAATTATAGCCGTCAGTACTCCTCAACACAATATTCTATAGGCTTCACAGTACATTTATTTAAAATAATTAAAACAAGTACATTATTTACATCATTATTTTTAATTCTGCTGTTGGAGTCTCTGGTAGTTGCTTAGACGATGTTCAGATCAACTAGCTTTTGGGTTAAAAGACCTCGATCAGCTGGTGGAACTACCTACTCTTCCCACACCCATCTTAACAACTCTGGTTCTACTAGCAAGCTTCGCCCCGAACAGCTCCCGGAATGTTGCACTTTTCTCGCTCTCCGTCCAGTCTACTACTTCGTACGTGCGTGTATCCTCTTGTGTGTATTCCGCAGCCTAGCTAACAACCATTTCAACAACTGAACTAAAACTTCATTTTTAAATAAGTATATTCTCTCTCGTATTGACCCTAAAATTTAATTCATTCACCCGTCGTTCGCTCAGATTCATTCAACTTTATCCTAAAAAGCAATTTTTCATATTTTGATTTCTTGTTTGTGTACGAAGTTCTTGTGTAGTGCGCGGTACTTCTTTCGATTAGCTATAAATCAGATAAATTACAATTTATTCATATACTATACCATCCTACAAAATGTTTTATTCACTGGTTGCCAATTAGTTACCACTTTTGAAACTAAAACACGCCACACTTTTTGCTTCATTTTTAGACTTATTATTTGTATTTATCTACAACAAGTTGTTATTCCAACAATTTCTAATTCAGACTCTTTACTTTTACACTTTACACTAGACTTAAATTACTCGGTTTATTTTATCATGGGTTTTAAATCATTAGTGTACAATGAACGCCCCACAATACTGATAATTTACAGCGGCCTTTACCAGCCTATTTATTTTACCCACACTCTTATTTACATTTCACTACCTTTACGATTTAAAAACATATTTAAACATCTGTTTAAAATCATACTGAATAGTTTTAGCTATTTACAGGGTACACATACTCTTATTTTTTCACCCTTCCTGTTCACTTTATACGTACGAAATATAAGTATAAATATATGTTTAGTATGCTATCGTTCTCAATGTTTAGTATTCATAATTTATTAAGTTATTTACATAATTTATTTCTTTCCAAAAGCACAATACATCACAATTTCGAAATCAATTACAATATCGCACATGAGAAATTAATAGTTAAACCAGCAATAACAGCAACACTTTAGTTATAGCCTACTCTCTAGTTTCCTATTTACATTTTAGTAGAAAATGTTAATAGTTTCTTACCATGTTTTTATAATTCTCTTCAGCTGGGCTGTTTTATGACATGCTCGTACTGTTTTCAAATATTGGTAAATCCTTTTTAAATTTCAATCTTTCAAAACATAGACTACTTACTCACTTACAACTGCCAAAACTACATTCAGTATTACATTTTTCTATTTGTTTACAATTGTTTGTACTTCATAAACTCTGACTTATGATAAGATTGATTATGACTAAGACCAATTAATATCCAAATTTCCTCCACAAAAAAATGTCCTAATAAAATATTCCTTTTTTCAATTTTGTACCACAAAATATTTAAGATACCAATCAAAACCAGTATTTTGTTTTTATTAAACAACAGCCATTTTAACTTGTGATTTTGAGCTGCAAAAATAATAATACTCTTCACTATTCAATCTTATTACTAGCCTATTTTTAATTAGTAGATGTAGCATTTCCTTGTTCATGTAATTTGTACCTGAACAAATATATTTAGTGGGACATAGCCATGCTAATGCCTTCATTAGAAACTTAGTGTAATACGGTTGTGTCTACTCTCCCCACTCCGCCCGCGTGAAGGCATTTAAATCAAGTTTCGTAATATACTTGGTGAGATGTTTTTTTTTTGTATCGGTTATGTTTTTTCTCCACTATAACATTATAATAAAAATACAGAGGGTGGCCAAATTAATAGACTACACATTAAATTTCCTAAACTCGAAGTATTATAGTAACTATTGTTGTTCTACAACATAATGATAAGATTGCATTTACTAGTTTTGAGGGTCATTCAATTACTAAAAAGACAAATTGGAAAAGAAACCGTTCATTTCTACAAAACAACACTGTTTCTACTTTTCAACATAATCCCCTTGAACATTTATGTACTTGTTCTAACCGGCTACAAGCTTTTTTATTCCGGCTGCATAGATATTTTTATCTTGATGTTTAAACCAATTTCCATAAACTTTTTTACGTTCTCGTTGCCCTGGAACCTCTTTCCACGTAATGCCTCTATCAGTGGATCAAACAAATGGAAATCAGGACTGTACAGGGGTATGAGACAGTACTCCCAATCCCATTTTGATTGTTTCACGGGTTAAGCAATATACAGGAAAGGACGTGCGTTTCTTGCTGGAGAATCACACCTCTCCTTTGAGATCCACGAGGTTTCTCTCTCATGGCTAGCTTCACCTTGCTTAAAAACAAATCCGAGTAATAATGGCTGTTCATTGTACGCTGCTCTTCGAGATCACAAACAATGGACCTCCAGTGTCAAACAAAACACCGTCAACGTAAGTTTTCCTGCTGATGCTCCGATTTTGAATCTTTTCATGACAGGTGACCTGATGTTCTTCCACTCCATGATTTGCCTTTCTGATTCTGACTCATAATAGTGAACCCAGTTCATTACAAGTTAAAGTTTTTCGAGGAAGTGCTCTCCTCCTCTTCCATACAGTTTCTTTAACTCTGTGCACACTCTCAAACTTCTTTCCTTTTATAGCCGCGTCAACCCCCTTTGAGACCCATTATTCACATGTTTTGCGGTACGTCGGCTTGTTACAGATAATGTTACGAACTGTACCAGTACTAACTTGAATCTTATCAACTATCATTTCCGCAGTCACATCGCGATCGGCACGAATTATGTCATCAATTCGTCTTTTAAGTGAGGCAGTTGAAATTACAACTGGTCGGAGGTCGGACGGAATGGTATTCGTCAGTCACTAAGGTGCAACTATTTTTAACTGCTCCAACCACTTGTAAAATTGTGCACGCTTTACACAACCTCCACCATAAACTTTAGACATTCTACAGCATATATTCACTGGTTTCTCGCCTTCAGCAAGAAAAAAACGAATAACACAACATTTTTCAATTAATGTGAAATTTTCAAGGGGACTTGCTGAATGTTCTAAAAACCTCCCCATCTTAAAATGTATTTTTTAGGTTATAAACAAAACAATGTTTTCATCGGCTGATTAAGCCTTATCCCAGTGATGCCATCTTAAAGCCATAAAAGTACCAAACTTGTTTTTACCTCAGACCAGTTTGTCTCTTTAATTATTTAATAAACGTCGTACTACAGTGTATTTCACTTTTTACTGTGTTTAAGGTTTTGTAGTTTGTTATAGTAGTTTGCAGTAATGGAATCAGCTTATGTTACTTTAAACACTTTTAGCTGATCACATCTTCAATGTTTGTTTGCATCTAGTGTTGGTTACACTTGTTTCTACTACGGTAGCATTTTTGTCGTGTGTACTGGTCGAAGTGTTAGTGGTGACGTCAGGGTTGAAATACTACCAACCTTCGTATAATTTTGTAATTTATTCATTAAGATTTGAAAATTAGTTAAAGTTTTTGGAAATTTGTAATCAGTCATAAGCAAAAATAATGATTTGTCTCCTAAAGAACAGCTTCAGTAAAGCTTCTATTAGGAAAAAATGTTATTTTCAAACTGAAGTTGCCAAAACCAATAAGTCAGTCTCTTAAGTCAGTAAGTAGGATCGAAATAGTCTAAATTCGGAAACTAAATTATGAACCGAATCGAGTTGGAAAATGTGGCCACAAACCCAAATTGAATTAAAGATTGTAGGGTTTAGCTCCATTTCACCTTTTCTTAGTCCAACGTTCGTTTTAAACGTCTTCGTCGCTGATTTGTTTATCTATTCAGGCGAACCTGGACTGCGGATACCAGGGACCAATGTGTCACTGTGTCAGATTTTAGACGCTGCGCAAAGATGGAGGTGAAATGGAGCTAAACTCAATATTCGTATTGTACTGACTCTTCCCACCAAAGCTATTTTATGTGTATTTAAAGACTGGTTAAGCAAGACACACAGAAGACACACAACCAAATAATTGACTGACCAGTTAAATGAATGTATAACAAATAATTCACCTAGAAGTGTGAGAAGGAGTTTGACCACCGAAGAGTTTTGAACAAAGAAGGCCTAGAAGAAAACATAAGGTCACTCCTGCTATGGCAAAGAAGTGCTTAGAGTGGGCTAGAGGCTTAACTATTGAACAACAGAACATCGGGGAAAAGGTCACAAATTTCCATAATAATAATGTCACTGTATTTGTGTTTGTTCTTAATTGAAAGTTAGTTTTAAGGACAAATGTTTATGTTTAACATAAGTTCATCTGATTAATCTAACCTAGCTTAACATTTCTTAGCCAAACCTAAGATATTGTAGAGTATCATTTCCTTCTACAATGAAGAAGGTTCTCAGCTTGTACATATATAAATTCTGGAATTCACACTTGACTATAGCATTTGTTATGTTGAAAAACCTCGTAAAATAAATTTAAAATTATTGGACTGTTATGTATTTTCTTTAAAGCAATAATTTGTTTCCCAATAAGGACTCATCCTTTAATGCAATCTGTAGAAGCGTTTAACGCAAAATACATTCAACAGTGTTTGTGAAGCATCTATCGCCAATGTTGTGGAGTATAATGTCTGTACATGGGCCAGGAAGACCATACAAAATTGAAAAAACAATGAGACAGAATAAATACTAAATATGCTTCAAAGAAGGCTGATTCCACAGGCAAAGCAATGAGTTACCTACATGAAGTATATTTTTACGTATGATGGCGCACCCAGAAATCCCCCTTTGGGGGTGTTCGAACACCGGGTATTTGGGGGTATTGAAAATTAGACAGATCAGCGGAGGGGATCCGAGGCACATCCCTGGGAAAATTTTGAAATATTAGGTCCTAAAATCGTTATGTTATAGTAATTATGAACTAATAAAAGGAGGGTAAAGATCAGGTCAGAGTGTTTAAAGTTTTCAGTAAAACCACTCTAAACACCAATCACCAGTAGCTAATACATATATAATTATTATCTTCTGCTACAAAAACTGTTTATATGAAGTGTATTTAACTAACATTAAATTTAATAATAACATTAATAAAATGTCAAACTAAATAGTTAACTTTAAATCACAAATCAAGACAACGCTAAATCTTTATTTCTACTCTTGGATCAAAAAGTATCCGATTTTGAAAGTTGACCACAAACTAATTAATAGAGCTACAATAACGGGAGTTATATTACAATTTAGCTTGTTTATTTCTGCTTATTTACACATAAAACTGATTACTAACAATAACTTCCAGGTTTTATATCGATAAGAAAGACAAATTACCGGTTTGGGCGCTTTGAAGAACTACAACTTATACTTTCATGTGCACTCTTCTCGCTCTCTGTCAAATGAATGTAGAAATGGTTAAACACAAAATCCCAAATCTTTATACAAGACAGACTCAAGTGTACTGTAACTGAATATGAAATTTTAGAATAGTATGAAAATAATGTTATTAAATTACCATCTTAACTTTTATTCTTGACCTTTTGGTCGCTACGTACCTTGAGCGTAAAATTTTGTAATCACTACTTAAAACGTTTAATTTTTGACACAGATTAAAATGAGCAGGTTTTGTTTATCGTAACCGACAACTTCTCGTTTTGACGCGCAAACCGCTAGCGTGTCCAGAGCGGCGTTACCTCGTAATGACAACGAATGACAAAAAACTAACACCACAGAGTAATAAGGTATTTATTACTCTGTGCTAACACAGTACAGAACTTCTCAGAGATCATTAACTCACTCTCTACTGTGTAATCTGGTCACGTTGTGAATACTGTCACAGATACTTTGTACCGGGTATTCGTTTGTCCGCAAACCAAAAGTATCCGGCACAGGTAACTGTTACGGGCAATTTTATAATACAGATATTTTACACGGTTACCGTCGTTCTTGGTACAAAGTACTCAGACTCGATTAGCAGCTATAGTAACTAATTGGAACATGTACCTGTACCATTTAAACAGTATTCTGTAACGTATAATACGTATACGTGCATTCGCTTTCTGTTGGATTTATGAAGAGATCATGTTACGCCATGTTCTATTCATTCATCAATTCTAAAATTAGCCTATTCAAGATCGATTCTTATTTTGACATTGCTGTAATCTATTATTAATACAGATTGACCAAAATATTTATCACAAAACTTTCGGTTTTTGGCAGGGAGTGACGCCAGAAAAACTCGGTCTGGTGCACTAAGTCTTAAAATTCCAATAAATAGAACCACATCCTATAACTGATCCTTCACTTTCACTGCCTGTAGAACTGCATGGAACTCCTTACCAGATTCTGTCAAACAAATTTAGAACCGGGAACGGTTTGTGGCGATGCAGAGACGAAGATACCGGATGATCGTGGCGGGCGGCGGGGCTACTCTTTGAATCGTGACTGTGTGAATGGAATATTGTGTTAGTAAGTTTTAGTTAGATAAGCCTTATATTGTACTATTAAGATTATGTTTTGCTTAAGAGGTCAAAATAATGTAAGAAAGGATCATATGGTCCTAATTTCGCTTCAATAAAGAAGTGTTTCTATTCTATTCTATAATACTAAATCAATTCGAATACATTTTGTACTCGGTTACTGAAAGTACCAGGTACAGGTAGGAGCCACAAGAAATAGTATGAACTAACCCCAGTTTTGTAGTTCTGCATGTCGATGAAATTAAAATACTCAGCGTTTTGAACGAGATTGGATTATTATATGTGTAGTACCGTGTATTTCGTAAATTTAAATAGTTAGGAAATTTTAATAAATGTATTAGATTTTGTAGTACCAACATAAATGTTATTTTCAGTCGAGGTCCCGTTCGTCCCTCCCCCGTCAATGCAGGCACACAACATGTGAAACAGACTGGAAAATCTTGATCATGAATATGCATACAAAGTATTACAAACACAATGTTCCCTGAAATGTAAAAATGTTTGAATTAAATATTATTTCACGAAAACTGTGTGTAGTCTAATAATTTGGCCACTCCCTGTAAGCTTGTTACAAAATATTAAAGAAAACATATAAACTCATGCAAGTCAAGATTGTAATAGGAAATAGTACACATTTTCAGGATGGCTAGTATTGCTGAAACAACCCTTTGAATAAGGAGGTCTATGTATGCTTCACTCAACATGATGAACGTGGAATTGAATGTAGTCGTGCCTGTCAACTACACTTTATAACTGATTTTACATTTATAGTGGGAACACCAGACATTTCGTTCTAACTTAAGAAGGTCACTGCATCCATCTTCCCTAATACCATATACCATACAAGCATTCGTACATATACACCTTTTTCTCAGAAATGGCTAAAGATGATCTCCTACGTTTTATTATTATTTACATAAGGTCTTTGGACACAGTAAAATGAAAAATTATGTTCTTACAATAATATTAGTATTTACAGCGGCTTTTATTTAGAGGACTACAAAACCTCTCAGCTACAGGATATGCTTTTATAGAGAAAAAAAACCATTCAGCATATAAAAATACATTTCAATTCAACTTTGAGAAGGCATGGCTCTGAGCAACTAAATCGTATCATTAAGGTATATTTTTCTATTTTTTTTTTTAATATGCTAAAATAATTAAGTTTTGGAAATCATAAAAACTCTACCTGTTTTAACATTAAAATAGATTAAATTATTAAATCAGTATACATCACCAGAATGATTTGTTATTTATAACACATGAACAAAACCCTGAATAACAAACATGAATATGTCATATCTTTCAATTAAACATATGGTACTCTATTAAATCCCTCCTCTTAAAGAATTATAGGTCATTATGCTGAGGAGGAACAATGTGTCTTCCATAATGAAATGTCCTGAAAGCAGAAAAGGAAGGAGTTTGGTTTATTTTGTTTTTGTAATTCACAATTGAACTGATTCCCCTGTCTTTGGGATTGTTATTAAGCTATGTTGAAATTCTGGATTCAAAGAAGATTTTGAAAGTAGAGTATTTCTGGAAGCAAAAAACGGTTGTTAGTTCCTTTAGTCAGAGACTTCATCTGATAACTGTTGTGCCTCACAGAAGCTTGTTATCTTCAATCCTTCAATACGTTATAGGTTCTTCTCCTTCCTAATAACTTTATCCTTTTAGCCAGTAACTACTATTCCTTGTCTGAAAAACAATTTCATCTCCTCTCTTGTAAGTTTATTCTTTCTTAAGAAGATAAGAGTGTACTGCTCCTCTGTTATCCCTTGCCTTATCTTTCAGAGTTACCTTAGATTGCCTTAAACCTTAGGCTGAAGATTCTTTATTGAAACTGGAAGTCCAGCTCTCCTCATTCTACTTGCTATGTAGTATTTGTAAAAGGGAACAGTATAGCCCTTAGACAAATGTGTTGTTATAAGGCATTAAATATTCTCTGTAATCTGATAAACCTTCAACACACTTTTAGGATGGGTTTGTATATACCCAAGGCTTTTTCTTCCACACCATTAATTTTTTAATAAAAAGGTGCGCTGGTTGAAACGTTAATCTCCTTCGATTGAAATCGTACAGCTGTCATATGATCACACAAGGATTATTATCAGCAACTATAAATTGAAGATATCCAAATCTTGAAAATACTTCTTGCATTTGATCTATCATACTTCATGATGATTTGTTCCTAAGAGGCCTTAGTTCAATCTAGTGAGAAAATAGTTTACAATAACCAAGTAATTTTTATAACCAATCCCAAGAATACTACAACACAATTTCTCAAATCTGAGATATGGTATCTAGTGGACAGCAAGGGTTCATTTGGATAATACATACTAATAGTTCTCATATGTCCGGCAAATTTCATTACATTCTGTAAATCCTCGTTCATTTTAGGCCAGAAATACAATTGTTTAGCTTTATATAAAATTTTTGTCATCCCTGGATAACCATTTTGGAGAGAAAATAAAATTAATGGCTTCCCTTAGTTTTTTTAGGAAATATAATTTTGTTGCTCTAGAATGAGTGAGAGCTAGAGCTTGAGAAATAACATTCCTTATCTCTTCAAAGCAATTTTGATGCTTTGAAGTCCAAATCCACTGACTGTAATTTTTCAAGTTTGTGTAGAGGAGAAATTAGTTCCACTATTTGAGAAACATATTTTCTGATGCAGTTACAGGATGATTAGTTGCAGCTCTTCTAAATTAATGGGTGGATCTAAACTGACCAAAGTTTCAACACGTGTTCACTCTCATTCCATTAAAATACAAATTTTGACCCATATATTGCACTTTCCTCCAACAATACTGTAACTTACCTTTGTTAAATACATCTGAAATCCTTGTAGCCCACTCCAAAACATTTTTTACAGATTTATAATGTTCTGATTAGGTTTTCCCAGCTACAAGTTTGTTATCAATCCAAACTAAAACATTCTCTATATCTCTAAAATATTTTTACAGAACCCTGAAATTCTTCAGAAATGTTTGACAGTGTACCAAAAGGTAATATAGTGTACCTTAAACACCAAAAGGAATTGCAAAATAACACTGCCAAGAGCCTCAGAGGCATGTGGTGGAAACCCTCTGAGAGGTCAAATACTGAGAAATAAAATTTTCCCTTAAGTTACAGTGCAACATCTTCCAAAGTTGACACATTTCAGGACACGTGAGTCAAGACAAAATATCATCGTAACATATTTTATAGATCTTTACAATTGCATTTCTAGCCTGAAGGCATTCTAACTCTTTTTGTTACGGAGCTAAAGAGAATGAGGAACTCGTGTTGAAGGGTGAAAGATACAACAGGGGTTTGGAAATCTTCCATATACTTCAAATATGTTTGTTCTTTGTATTTTTAATTAATTTTTCAACGCCTATATAGTTTTCTCCATATGCATCAACAGGACAAACTCTAGAAAATAAACTAAGAACAAGACAACTAGCAAGACCAAAAATCATATTTTTCCCACTCAAATTTAAGACACACAACCCATTGATGTAGTCATATAATCATCATAACCTTGAAGATAAATGTAGATATTATACAGGGTTAATAAAAAGTCTGGAGACCCCCGACTAATATTGTAACGGCTCACACAAGAAAAACTAAACTTTAATAAGAATTTTCTATCATCGTTATGTATTTTTTAAGCAGATACTCTGTCATTACTTACCAGCTTAACGTTTCACAAGAAGTGTTCAAATTGCTTCCCCTCAGCGGCTTGACAATGTGCTAGTGTGGTGTAAACATGTGATACAACTTGCTGCAATGTTTGTTGAGGAATCCCATGTATTTCCTGTACAACTCGATTTCTCAGATCATCAATATCTCGTGGCTTTGTTTTGTACACTCTGTCTTTGACATAACCGCACATGAAGTAGTTGAGTGGTGACAGGTCTGGTGATCTGACGGGCCACTCAATAAACCCACGTCTACCTATCCATTGATTTGGGAAAACATTATCCAAGTAGTGGCGGACTTGCCGGCTATAATGTGGAGGTGCTCCGTCTTGTTGGAACCAAATCTCTGGATGCCTGGAATTATTTGTTGTTGGAGCATAGAATGGTTCAATAATTTGTCCTCCCATCATACCTACCCAAACATGAATTTTTTCTGGATGTCGGGTGTGTTGTTCTTGCACCCAGTAAGGATTAACATCACTCCAGAGACAAGAATTGTGTCTATTTACTTCCCCGTTTAGCATGAAGGTTGCTTCGTCACTGAATACAATATTATTTAAGTTTAATGTCTGGTTTTCTATTTTGCTCATCATTTCATCACAATATTGTACCCTTCGATCGAAGTCATCTTCGTTCAGCTCGTGTACAAGATGAATTTTGTATGGCTTGTATTTATTTTCATGTAAAATCTTACAAACGGATCCCTGAGAAATCCCCACTTCTCTTGACAAAGCAGTTGTTGACACATGCGGGTTTTCAACAACAGACATCAACACCTCCAGACAATGGTCTTCAGTTCTTGGTGATCTCGGTCTTCCAGACTTAGGCCGATTCTTCACTGAGCCTGTTTCTTCAAAACGTTTAATTGTTTTTCAACAGCAGATTTTGATATAGAGTTTCTATCAGGAAATGTTTTATTAAATAAATGTCTCACTTGTTCATATGATCGAATTCTATCACCATATCCATGCATCATTAACAATGTAATACGTTCCTGTTCGCTTAGCTCCATGATAAAATTAAGGAATAATGTGACTCAAGTCAGTACGGCAAGACACTGATGGTATTGAAAACATGAAACAATGATAAGACTAGTGTAAACAACAGATAATTTGGGACAAAGTTCATAACTAGTGGAATGTAGTCCTCTTGCAGTTAGGAATTCCCAATATTTCTTTAAACTTTTGTTATTTGCTAGGTTTGATATTTAAACCCATACTTCGTTCTGAGATTGTTTTGCCTTTTAATACCTAACAAATGAGAGATCAACTGAGTGGTGCTTAAAAGTGACAGTTTTTAGCTGCCCCAAAAGTTAGTTATTCCTATGTTGTAAGTAGTTTATTCTGGCTTATAAAATTTTCAATTGGCAGTCATTTTTTACTGGGTTAAGATAGAGACCTCTAGTTTGCATTGTTTGTTTTCTTTTATCAGGGGCTTGAAAATGACAGGTCACTTGATGGGGCTTTACATTTAAAATTTTTGAGCTGCCCCCAAAATCCCCCATTTTGGGTTTGTGAATGAAGCAGTAATTATGCCCATAATATAACATAAATGTGTGGCGAGTTTAGTTTTTCTCTATAGCATTTTTGAATGATAGAGCCTCTAAATAACAACTATAAAAGCTTATATATAAAATAAGGGCTTTGCCTTAGAGGCCCTCCTTATTTCCTTAAACATACAGTTCCATTGTGCTGTTTATTTCAAATTTATCATTTTATTATTACTAACTTATTTTTGTACTTAGTTTTAAGAAGTACATTGTACTTACCTTGTTTAACCCTTTAAGCGTCATGAAAAATTGGACCTGATCCTTGATTAAGTTACAATTTTTTTTAATTTCCAATGTGTAAAGTTAAATTTATTTTCCTTTCTGTATGTCAAAATAGAGTTATTTAACGGTAAATAAAATTTGTTTAGCCCTTTTTGGATTTCCTAGGCTAATTTTTAACTTTAAGAATATCGTAGAATAGCAGTGTAGTTGTCACTAATTTTTTTATCATTTATTCAGTAAATAGGGGAATGAAACACAGTTTTACAGATAAACATAGTACTATATTACAAACTAATAAAATTAGAAAAATACAAAAGTAAACAAAGAGTGTTTATTTGGTGGCGGGCTGCCACAACTGGCATTCCGCGCGTCTCCCCCGCAAGCCACTGATAACGCATGGACTTTGAACCTTCTTATCGCTTGACAACCTGTAAGACAGCCTTGCGGGGCTTGAATTGTGTTTCTTGCTTTCTGATAACATCCTTATGACCGTACTAAAATATGAAAAAGTTTGGGGTTGACCAAGTAATTGCACAGAATTACCAAATCTTCAAATTCCGAATCGTCTGGATTCACCATTCACGCGAATAATGGTAAAAAAAACACTACCGGTAAATGAACACTGGACACTGCTGTATATAATATGAACAATTTACTTTAAAAAGAATAGGACACAACAGAAAATTAGCGATAACCGAAATACATGTGCGTGTACCGGACGCTTCTCACTAACTAACTGACTAGATGCCTTGACGGGAGCTCCCATCAATGACTTTGTGAAAGGCGCGGGCCACGCCCGTTAGACAGTGTTTGGCCAATTAGAAGCCACTGCCACTCCCATTGTAATAGAATTTGAGACAGGGCAACCCGTCTGTATGTCGCATGACTACTAGAACCAGCAAAATATTCAACTAACATAGCAGTAAGAAAATAAAGAATGCAAAAACGCGGATCCACGGCAATAACGTTTTGAGCTTGTAGTGGCCCTCCGCGGATCCGCGTCAATAACGCTGGAAAGGTTAATTCAATTTTGAAGAAATAAAGATTAGTATTATTACTTGTATTACATTACCACAAATCAACATTAATTCAAGTAATACGTTATATGCAACCAACCGACGACTGCACGATGTTTTCACATCAAAATAATAATAATAAACAAATAATAATACATTTATTTTCCAAATAAC
Source organism: Homalodisca vitripennis (assembly GCF_021130785.1). NCBI lineage: Eukaryota > Metazoa > Arthropoda > Insecta > Hemiptera > Cicadellidae > Homalodisca > Homalodisca vitripennis. The sequence continues at coordinate 71,747,662 of NC_060215.1, forward strand.
AAAAATAATTACAACAAATCCAACAGTAATACAATAATTCAAAAGTAATAAATTAATTCAAAATAAAGTAAACATTACATAGCATATACAAAACAAAACATAGCATAAAAATGATTTGCTCAGGTTGACCAAGTTACACTAACGAGTTAATCAAAAGGAAAATTACAATGAACAGGATTTTTGTTGGTTATTTTGGAAAATGAAACCTCCAAGGCAAAGCCTGATTGGAGGAAACAACTGTACTTATTAGATAAGAAATTGCCTTGATGTAATACAGGGCCTTATATTCCAGTATTATTGGCCCAACTCCCTAAGAATTAAAATAGTAAATGAAATTTTAATTCTTATAAAAGACATTATTATAAACTGTATAAACAATTTAATTTAAGTAAGTAGGCCTCATTGAACAATATAATATTAAAGACTTAGTAAAAAAGCTGTATCTTGAGTTATCAAAATTAACCGCTTTAACTAAACTTAAATATCTAGAATATTAACATTAATAAAGAAAGGTCTGACCTATACTCAAGCATAAGAATTTTACACACATTTTACAATAGAATATCATCAATATGCATCCGTACATTCACTCTATTAACATGTACATATACATATTTTCAGTACACACATACATTCACATTACACTTGCATATTCACAAAAATACATGCACACACACATATATTGCGACCGCATAATATACTAATTTGCGACCGCAGAATTCAGGCATAATTAGCGTAATCAATTAAGAATTTGTTCAAGCGAATAGCTGATTGGAGAACTGATAGGAATTCCACTAGCTGCCGCCCTAAAAATACCGTTAAGACATAGAAACTAACGTATGTGAGGAATTCGGCTCCAGAATCAAAACATAACCTCATTTTCACAGATGTAATCTGACAACCAATCAGAACATATGTGAAGAGCAATCGTTCACATAGCAAACTGAGACGATCGGTCGGCCAACTTTAATCATGACTGATCGTTGCGTGTATCATGGGCTTATACGACATAGGGATGGAACTAACCAAGATGAACTCCTCTACACTAGTGGAAGCAACCTTGGTTTAACCGGCGTCAGGTGAGGCTCGTGAACATATCATCGATCACACACACTGCAGTAACTACATGCCACGTACTCTGTAAACAATTCTGCTACATCATCAACCACATGTCGACCTTAATTCACAGCATCACGGATAACGTCATGTAAAATACAATTTTTGGGATTTCACAAGTTCTTAGAGTCACAAAAATTATTGTTGATGAGATTTTCCGGGTTCCAAAGAAAGATTTCTGGCTTATTTCCGGTTTTTTCCTTGGTGCGTCAAACTCCCAGCCTTTTCCCAGTTTCCTGGTCGGGTGGCCACCCTGATGATTTATTTTGTTAGGTAATTATTTTGAAAAGGATAAAATAAGAATTCATATTGGAATATAAACAGTTTAATATAGTCTTTGTGCATATATAATAGACTTACATCTCTTTTTATGTCAATAGATGAAATCATTTCAAACAGTCAGATGATTTTTAAATTCTATGCAACAATTTATGCTGATTCATCTAAATGATCAATTGTGCCACGTCTGTTTTGTATTGATTTACCACTAATTATGTTTCAAAAACTTGATCTAGAAAGTTGATCTATGCTTGAACTTATTTAATTACAGATTTATTTAGCACATATATTAACTGCTACATCATCAAACGGTAATGAAATTAAACACACTTATTGTAATTCATTAAAACATGAGGGTTCATAATTTTCTGGGTCAAGCCAAACCAAATGACAAGTGTAGATTTACAATATCAAGATACATTTGAGATGTAAAAGTTTCACAGTTTCCTGGTAATTCCCATTACAAATACTTATATGATATTACATAATAGCTTATGGCATGGAAACAACTAATTTATATTTGATTTGTAAAGTGTAAACAATATTAATGTTTATAGTTCAGGATAGTGAAACTATTTATTTGATATTGCAATCTGTTGCTGTTGTTTAGTGAGCTCGTTGCAACAAAACGCAACTTTGACTGCAGTGAATGCATCAGTCTCCATTGGTGCAGTGTAATCTGTAATATTGAAGTACATTTTTAATAGCTTCTCAATACAAAAAATACTTGTAATTTTTTAACTAAATAACATAAGTTTTTTAAAAAAAGTAGCTTTTTGTTAACAAAAATTCTTAAACTTACTGTTATTTTTCACAATAATGTATTTTCAGTTCTTACTACTTACATAACACTTACGATTTTTCAGAATCTCGAGACAATATTTTAAGAAGACAGAGCGAATATCAAGCACTAACAAACAAGCATGTACATAATACATCTGATAGGAATGTTCATAGATATGAGGTATTCTCTTGTTGGATTTTTAGTTACAGCTAGGAACCTGGTTTTAATTTCTTTTATGGGTGCAAAATAAAGTTAACATCCATAAATTCCAGTGTTAATAGTTTACAGTACATGGATTCAAACAAAGAACCCAATATAGGAATGATGCCAGACTGGAACTATAAGCATGACAGAGAATTACCAGAGAACTGAATCACAAAGTTTCAATTAACTTGATGAATGAATTGTGTCTAGTCAAATACAATGAAATCAATAAAACATGTACATCAATGTCAATTCATTATAAAATGAACAGGAATTAGAGAATATCAAATTTAGAAAATAAAATGAAAATATGTGTTATTAAAGTTTTGGAAGCATGATTGACAACTAAGATAAATATTACTTCCTTATTAAATTTTTGAACTTAAGATAGTACCAAAAACTTAGGTAAACATCCAGTCTGAAATGTGACTTAGAACATCTGAAATATTTAAGAGTAACCAAACTAAAACTATAACAAAGTAACTAACAATTATTACATTGTCAAAATAACATAACACAGAACAATATTTGTTTTCTGAACAAAAAGACTGCTGTCGAAGACTTATTTCCACCATAGAGAATTTTTTCTTGAAAAACATATTATATACATACAAGTTGCAAACATGTATGTATATATAAATACAATTTACCTCCTTCTTTAAAAAACAGTACCAACAAACAATTAACTCTTAACAGAAATAATAATAAATATTGCTAAAATTAGGAAGGAGGAAATGTTATAGGTAACTTATTTTTACTCCAATATTATTATGTTGTTATTATTATTATTATTATTATTATTCTCTCATCCAAGAATAGGCGGCATTGGTGGATGCTTCTGACGACCACTCAGGCAGCAACTGAAACAATAATCAAACTAGAATTATTTCAACAAGACAGGATAATATAAGCCTATCTGCTTGTGTATCGGTAATTCTCAATTGTTTTGATGTTGATATATTTGCAGCAAACACAGTGCACTACAAAAAATTACACCTCTATACATTGCATGTACAAAAAAAATTAAATTTTTTACATTCTGGTTTGCATTTAGTAGTTATTTTATTTGTAATTAAAAAGAAAAACACAGTTTCAGTAGCTTTGCGTTTTCTGGCCAAATTTCAAAAGGAACAATACTTGTTACCTCGAAGGAGGCGTTTTACAAATTCTTAATTTTTTTCTGAAATGGAACATTTGTGATCTCATGTGTATTAGACAAAATATGATTGAATTCACATCCTCTATCAACCCTGAAGTATGTGCACTTTTCTCAGAATCACCTAGTATACTTCACTTGAATAATAAACATTCTACATAGGTTTGAATAATGATGTGCACAACTAGCAAAATAGTGTCTCACATTACAGGAATTTCAATAGCTAGATCCAGGGCTAAAGATAGTTTGCTAAAAACTTATTCCCCCAACTGCAACGCTCAAAGGCATATAAAAAAGCCTCAAACAGCAAAACACTCTGGAAAAACCCTGATGTATCAAATAATACATTTTGATCAACAGTTTAAGTTAAAGATTTTACTTTTCACATTAGTCAATGACATTTTAAACATGGATTTAAAAAGAGTATTATTTATATTTAAATTATTTATTTAAGACTTAACATTCCCATCAGATTATCATGATACATCATCATTAGGTTTTGGATTATCTTTCCTTGTATTCTTTTTCTATTTCTTGATCTTTTGTGTTAGTATTTTGTTAAAATGTAAAAAGATTTAAATATTCCACAAATTTCGGTCACTTGTAGAAAATGGTAGTACATCTGTTCTATTAATGCTGTGACAATTTAATTTAAAATATTCATCGTAGTGTTTTCTTAAGCAGAATTTTCAGTTTGCTCTACTATCTTTAATGTTTTTCTTTTCCTTTTCCTCAATATGTAAATTATGTAGGTGCAATGTCTCTGGTACTTTTTAAATAAATAAGACATATTTTCTTCTATCTATTATTTTCTGTATTGAGTCTCTAAACTCACAAGACATACTTGAACAGTTGTCAAGTCTCTGACTACGACAATCCTTAATGTCCATTTCAAATGCACTTTGAATTATGGCGTATAATTTCTTCCCCTACTTTTTCAACTCAAAAAAAGTTGAAAACATTCTATTATACTTAATTGGTTTCCATAGAGTATTACACGTAACTCAGAAAGAGAGGTATTATAAACCTTTTTATGGATCTTAGCCCTGGGCCCTTCCGAGAGGGACTTTATAATACGACTCAATTTAGTTTGTGCCTGTGTAAAATATCAGTGATTAGCATAAAGCAGTATAGTTATTAGCAATGGTCTGAAAAGCAGATCTGTACCTGACCATTTTCCAAGCTCTTGTGTAGACAATAGCGTTTCTCAATACTTTCACTGACAACAACTTCACTATTGCACATGTTGTGAGAACAGAAGGAAGGTGTTTGAAATAAACCATTCTCTCACTTCAGTAAAACACTAATCACAGGTTGTACTTATTAATTCTAGAATTGCTGCTGGTTACCATAACAGCGTACTAGTTTTATCATATCTATCTATCTGTATACTTGAGATATGAGTTTTTTGGAGTAAATCCAAGAAAAACATGTTTCCAAGAATATCATTAACTCTCTAACTGCCATGATTTCATATACATGGTAAAACTTAAGCAGTTTAGCATTTTTGTGCCAAGACCCTCAATTACCGAGCACTTTACCTGTTTTAAGCAGTCTTTGGCATATTTAATTAATAGGTTACATAACATTTCACAAGTGTTCATAGAAAACAATTATTAACAATGGTTATAAATATATTAAATATCAATTTAGGATAATTAATATACACACTTGATTCCTTGGAGGGGAGAGAATATACTTTAGACGCTTAATAAATGTTCTAACCCTTAGCTGGTACAGTGAGTTTTAGAAAACACAAATGGTACAGTGGGGTCTTTCAAGGCCCCAACACAAAAGCTGATATAAAAATGATTTTAAAGACTTGATTACTACAAAACCGTTTATTCTGTATAATATATTATTAATAAGTGATAAAAATGATAATAATGGAAAAGTAAACTTATATTTTATTATTTTTTAAATCTTTAACCCTCCAAGTGATAGTGGCTCGGACTGAGCCGTTAGGGTCCCATTTTCGGCCACAAACTCCAAAGTTTTTGCAGCAGTGTGAGAAGAGGCATTGTCATGGTGCAGAATTAAGTCCTGAGAAACTTCTGGCAAGCATTGTTCTAAGTACCAACTTGCTGTGACAGATCTTCGTCCTTTCAGTTCAAAGCCTGCACCTGTCCCATAGATACATTTCTTCACCGATCATTGTTTATTGACCATTGTGGGAGATGGCTTGTTTGCAAACACTCACACGTGACTCTCTCCTTGAGTTAGAATGTTATAAAATTGTATGTGCATTGTATTACCCATGACAATTCTGTAAATAATCCAATGACCAACATTATTCTGCAATTGGGAGAGTCTGCTAGCTGATTCTCACACGCTCAGCTCTTTACTCATCTATCAAAATAGCAGTTATGCAAGATTATTTGCACTGCTGTGGATCCATTTCCTAGGGAAGCTTTAATCATCAAATAAGTGCAGTGTCTGCCCTCTTGGACTCAATTAATGTTTTTTTTGAGTGACGGTGGAACACAGCCTTCCCGAACTTTCGTTTCTCCCCGACCATGATCAACTTTAGCTTTCTTCATTTACCAAACTGTCATCAGAATCTCCTGATTCATGTGGTTGATTAATTGAGTCTGCATCCTGATCGCCTCATTTTCAGAAAAGTTACACTGCTGAATGCGTAACTTACAAAAATGCATCCAAACAAATCAAAAATTCATAAAACATCCTTATCATTATTAAAACTAATTCCTACCATACTGACTCAACCCCAATTAAAATATAAAATAAAAAATACTTGCGGCTGAATGCATGACTTACAAAAATGCATCCAAACAAATCAAAAATTCATAAAATATCCTTATCGTTATTAAAACTAATTCCTACCATACTGACTGAAACCCAGTCAAAATATAAAATAAAAAATACTTGCGGTATGAACTTCAAAAATGCAATTGAAAAAACTAGAAAACAATGTTCAGTTTCGAACGTCCAGGTAAAACTTCACCATGTGCTTTCATAGTTCCTTATAGTTGACTGTCATAGTGTAGTATCAATTATACAGCACTACTGTGGATTTATAGTAGAGTACAATGTGTATCAGCTATCAGGTGTCATGTAGCAAATCAGTTGTTTAGAACGTGTTAACATGGGCATGGCAGTCAAGGGGTTAATCCCAGCATACTCATTTATCGATTCGTTATAGAAAGAATTTTAATGTTTTTTTCATGTTTTATATTTTTTCAAAATTAATTTTTTTAGTTTGATCACTTAAGTTTGTCTTTATATTCTAGTTAATGAAGAATTATAAAACTTATAAGTTTATAAAAATCTCATGTAAACGTGTATCAAGTTGCTGGAATAAACATTCATTCCTTATTCGAATTAATAAAAGAATGATTTTTTGGAACATATATGTTGTTTTTATTTAAGGGTATTTGTATGATCTTTGTGTAAGCAAACAGTTTGAGGCATGAAATTGCAGGCATTTCGAATAGGAAATTTAGACAATTCTGTAATCAGGCCAAAGTAAAAATGGCTGGAGATAAATGTTTATTATTCATTTATGACTCAAGAATACTGTGATTTTTAATTAATTATAATTTAATAAATAACATGTTTTATATATTTTTTTTAACATTCTTTTAATCTGAACCTGTAATTTCACATGGAGTGGATCAAACAAATTGTTATATACATTTTCCTGTATTAGGGAAGTCATCTTAAAGAACTATGAATACAATTTCTCAAACTCAAAATTGATTGCGGTTTGGCCTTAAACTAAAGATATTTGTTTTATTTTTTAATACTTGCTTCTTCTTTGTTAGTTTGCAATTTTCTTTTTGGGATTTGTTTACTAAATCAAATAATTTAGCAGTAGAATGAGCATAACAAACGATATCACTGAAGGTGTTATTAGAATTATTATCATTAACTTGAATATCACTTAACAGAAATATTGTATGTCTATCCGTCCTGCCTTTTACTGAAGCTTCACTGATCCTTATGATGTCATTTCACAAGTCTTCATTCATAATGCTCAATTGATATAGATCAAATCCTCATCGTCCATTGATGATTGTCATTCCGACATATTAACACTATCACTGATGTGGCTGTTATGGCGGTTGTTAAAAAATCTTAAGTTCTACAAGATATCTTGACTAAAGTATGATGTTACAAGGTTGAAAGAAATTTAAAAAAGGTAAGATTCTTCCCAAGAAATTCATTGAGTACATCAAACGTGATGTCAATAATTATAAATATGTTTAGAGTTCTTTTTTGCAAACTAAACTTCTTTAAGAAGTTATTTTTAAAAGACACAAGACTTTATTTAGTATTCAACTTAAATTTTCAAAACAATTAAGTGTGAAAAGAAGAAAATAAAGGAGAAGTACTTTTCTTTCACTCAATGTACTTTATGAGCTATGATTTTTTAATTACTAAAATAAAGCATCATTATCCAACAAGTCTTTAGACAGCACTCAAAGTATTATTTTTAAAACCCATTCAGGACTGAAAATATAACCCCATTCACTGGCCCATGAGACAGAATATTTCTGTGGCTAAAGTAAAAAACAAGTGAACTTTGCACAAAACTAATTCTAAGAATCTATAAATAATATGAACATGTCATTGTTAATTCTTGTTGTTTGTCAAAGACAATTTTCTTTTCAAAAATATACACATATAAACTATTTATCCAATTTTTCATAGCCCTTCAGTAATTTGTTAGCATTTGGACAATTTCGCTGTTGTAGTTCATACTATGGAACATTAAATGACTATCAGTTATGTCTTCTAGTTCACTTTCACTCTTTTCACTACCTTTATCCAATTTTTCATAGCCCTTCAGTAATTTGTTAGCATTTGGACAATTTCGCTGTTGTAGTTCATACTATGGAACATTAAATGACTATCAGTTATGTCTTCTAGTTCACTTTCACTCTGTTCACTACCTTTATCCAATTTTTCATAGCCCTTCAGTAATTTGTTAGCATTTGGACAATTTCGCTGTTGTAGTTCATACTATGCAACATTAAATGACTATCAGTTATGTCTTCTAGTTCACTTTCACTCTGTTCACTACCTTTATCCAATTTTTCATAGCCCTTCAGTAATTTGTTAGCATTTGGACAATTTCGCTGTTGTAGTTCATACTATGCAACATTAAATGACTATCAGTTATGTCTTCTAGTTCACTTTCACTCTGTTCACTACCACTTTATTTCAAAACATTTTTAATAAATGCTGTAAATTTACAAGTGATGCTCGAACATAAATATAGAAAATACAAAGTTTAATTATATTATTTTCTGAACATTTATAGTCTGTAATTTGGTTACAGAGTATAAGAAAAACACATTTTTGCCATAGGTAATTTGTGTAATGCCAATCAGCTATCATCAGCAAATAGATGAAGCTGTCTCAGAACGATGCACATGCATAAATACGAAAATACAAACTAAAATGTTGTTAAATATCATTTACAAATCTACAATAATTTATAAATTAGGCTATCTAGCAACAGTTCTTTTGATACATGAAAATCTAAAATATGTTTAGGCGATCAGTAATTTTCACACTGACGAATATTCAGATTTCGTCCCCAAACATGCTCCAGTGCACAAAAATAATTATAGAATATTGAACTAACTTCAATTTTCCATCTATTGCTCCTAGCCAAACAATGATTACTCCCGTCATCCTGAAAATTTTCACTTTCCTTCATATTTATTCTTTGCACAATACAAATTAAAGGACAGCCCATGCCCAACTTTAGCCTCAAATGGGTTTAATAATAATGAATGAACAAAAATGGACCAACAAACTTTTATTCATTAATTTAAAATGGATCTTGCTGCTTGTCAGCTGAAACACCAGACAATGACATTCAAGTGAAATGCTTACCAATATTCATTTAAGTCAGCACATTTTTATATAATTCTGTACATTTCACACACAATGTCCAAGGCAAGTCAGCACAGACTCGTTTAGTTGATAAACAGGTAATCATTTAATGATTGATCTAAAAACAAAAATAGGTTGTAATGCTAATTTAAAGAGTTTACTAAAATCGATAATTTTGATATTGTTCCCTTAATCATCATACTTTTAAGTCTATCCTAAGAAGGAAGAATCCAACGTGAATAAGTAACACATTAAAAAATTAATTTTAGTAAATATTAGAAATACTCACGCGAAAGCAAATTAATGCAGGCTCACTACCAGAATGTGTACCCTCCATCACTACTGCCCGTGAGGTAAGTCCCCTTCTTCTGTGTCAAAGCAACATTGTGTCCAGCCATGGCAGCGAGTTGTGCAGGGGAGGGAGGAACACCAGGAGGAGTGGGGGGAATCACAGGCTGAGCGATACCATCAAATCTAGCACCTCCATCATAGCCATTCTAAAACAACACAAAATGTACTTCAGTTAGTGAAATAAACTAAAACAAAGTATTGAGCTTATCAAGACGAGATTGTTAACAGAACTTTCTTTATATTTAAGAAGAGAAAAATCTTTACATACTAGTACCAGGTCATCGAAAAAGGTAGCCTTAATTTTGATTCTTTATTGTAAAAGAAATAGTTAAGCGATGTGTGCGAAACAAACGTCATAATGCAGACAAATTGTTTGAGTTTTAATTCCACCACTGGGCTGACCTTGAAGTGAGATCTGTGCATGCACAGGCTTGGCGCGCATCGACTGTCGCCATTCCAGTCAGTAGAGGCGACGCAGTCATGGCGAGTATGCAGCAAAAAGCTCAGTGTGTTTTGCGGTATGCTGAATATTTAACTACAACTAAAAAGCCACCTAGTGATATGGACAAAACTCACCTACTAATAAACCTATTCTTCATTGGTATAGGCAGTTCAAAGACACAGGAAGTGTAGACGTAAACAAATTGCCTGGCTGGCCTAGAACATCTGAAGAAAATGTGGAACATTTGAGGCAGTCATACTTGCGTAGCCCTAAGAAATCCATAGTTTGACGCAGTTATAGAACTAGGTATACCAAAAACCCCAATTCAAAATGTGATTCATAAACGTTTGAAACTAAATGCGTACAATATTCAATTTTTCCGGACATTTGCCATCGTTAAGTGAAACAAGAAAACAGTAACACAAAATTTTTTAAAAAATTTTACGTTTCGAGATCTGCAATCTGATCTCTTCTTCAGGTAAAGAACTAACCTAATACATAATTACAAACTAGGTTAAAATAAACAAATCTTACTAAAGCGTTGTGGCACGCCTGAGTCAGGAATCACAACCTACATGTTGTATGTCAACTTCACTAACACTAAAGACATGCACTTAATAAAAAAACTATACAAAACACCAATCATTAAACTAAACTACGGAATACAGGTCACAATATGTCTTCACTCGTCTACTAACCATTTACGACTGACCAGAGGGGGTAGCCAATGGTAATCGTGACGGCCGGCTAAAACAAGATGGCGGAAATACAAGGGAAGGGGAACAGGAATGGGCCCTTTCGTTATTATTGGTTCATGCGAGATGAACTTCTTAAAACCATATTGTGACTCCGCATTGGTTTATTGCAAATATCCGATCCGTTTGATACTTTTGGTATTCTCTTTAGTTCATTTTTTAGAATTGGCAACCAAAGCGGCCTAATCTCGACTGATGGTTGACTGATTGGTTGGTCTGCCAATTTAATGTATGTTGCCTCAATTAATTTCCTTTTGAAGAAATGTGGTTCCCGATGTATTATGTGGGCTTCATCCCAATTCATATGATGGTCTTCGGACCAACAATGGTGTGCAATTTTTGACTTTTCTGTGAAACCCTTTCTCGTGTTTTCTTTGTGTTCTTTTATCCTTATGTTTAGTGGTCTTTTTGTCTCGCCTATGTATTCCCTATTGCAGCTACATTTTATACTGTAAACACAGTTTTTGGAATCCTGTGTGCCATTTTTTGGTTTTGTTTTTACGAGACTTTGTCTAAGAGTGTTGTGTGTTTTAAACGCGGTTCTAATGTTGTACTTTCTACCTACTCTTCTAATTTTCTCCGATAATCCCGGCACATAAGGGATTGACATAAACGCAAATTTATCACAATTCTGTTTTTCTGACTCAGGAATGATTCTTCTGGTTCGTTTGCACTTATTAATTACTAATTGAGGGTATCCATTGCTTCTGAGATCCAAACTGAGATCTTGTTTCACTTAACGATGGCAAATGTCCGGAAAAATCCTGTTTCCTTCACAATCCTTCCATCGTCAAAAATAACCTTCAAACAAAGAATATTCAATTGCGGCATCAAATTAAGCCCGCAGACCCACCTAAATGTGTTGACTTTGCTGCTGAGATGCTAAATCGCATTGACGATAATCCAAATTATCTAACGGGATTTGTTTTAGTGATGAGGCAACCTTCCATTACATTAATGGCAGTGTTAACCGATATAATTGTAGAATCTGGGGTTCTCAACAACCCAATAAAGTGTTTGAGTATATCCGTGATACACCCAAGGTAAACGTGTGGTGCAGTCTCATGCAGGAACGTGTTGTTGGCCCATTTTTTTCACTGAAGACACAATCCGTAGAACTAACTACTTGGACATGTTAGAACTCTATGTTTTTCCACAAATTGATGATGTTGAAAGAGAAAAAAGAATAACTGTTACTTTCCAACAAGATAGAACACCGCCTAACTACAGTCTTATTGTGTGCGAAGCTCTCAACAGAAGATTCCCTAATCAGTGGATTGGTAGAGGTGGTCCTGTTTGCGTGGCCGCCAAGGAGCCCTGACTTAACTCCTTTAGATTTCTTTCTCTTGGGGTTACATAAAAATCATTGTCTATGCTCAAAATATCCAGTGCCTGCAACATCTAAAGGATTGAATCACCGATACAATAACAACTGTGACTTCTGACATGATAAAGAGGACCTGGACGGAGGTGGAGTATCGCTTTGATGTATGTCGTGCCACAGGCGGAGCTCACATCGAAACATACTGAGTATGTAAATATAACTTTATGATTTTTTCTATCTTTTGGTGTAAAAATAATTAAATTATTTTTATTGCACTCTGAGTTATTAAAAATAAAAATTAAGGCCAACTTTTTCGATGACCCTGTATAATGGGATTGGTCGATCCTCTCTTTAATTCTTCTTTGTCTTTAACCCTTTGACTAGTAATTCCGCAACGAAGTCGATAATGCGCTACATGCCACCTGCAGTAACATCAATAGCCATGCGGGAAGCGCTATGACTCTAACAGTTTTCACAATAATGTTTCGTGATGAATAATCTGTTGCCTGAATACGTATGTGACCTAGCAGAATAGATAAGAAACACTTTCAAGTTGTTTCCCTTGTTACCACTACATCGCAGTTACTCTTTTCTTTATTTTTGTTCAGTTCCAATTTACTGTCATATGATTGTGTTCAATCAGTTGTTTCAAGTAATCAGCTGATTCTATTTCTGTGTGTGTACAATTCTACTTGTTATATTACCTGGTATAAATTTGTTGTAACCTAATGTTTACATTGCTGATTGACCTGATAGTTTATAAACATTTTGTTGAGTTTACCATGAGTAAATAAACATGGATGTTTGATTAATTACTGATTGTGTAAAATGTGTCACTGTAGTTTTTGCAGTTATTGAGTGAGTAAAATGGCAATAGAATAACTTTCAGATGATATTTTAGCTAAGATTTGTATAAAATAGGTAAGTGTCTTTGACAGTGATTGAAATAGCTGGATAAAACTCACTTTTTAGGGCACTCTTACAGAGGAACCCACTAGTTTTGAAATACTGCGGCTTATATTCACTGATAAATTTACATCTTATGAAGACTTGAATTACTTTTGTTGCTTATGCTTAAATTAAATATTTTTCACCATCTCGTTGTGGGCCATCCCTCTGGCAAGTTTTTCAATTTCATTTAACAATATGTACACTCTGCATAATACAGAAATGCTCAGTAATGAAGCCCAATAATTATCTTAGAAGTTTGATATTCTGACAATTACAACTCAGATTCACGACATGTGCCAACACTGATCACGTTACGGTTGGATAGATAAGTGTAGTGCTCAAAGTGCTGGTTCTCCTATGCATATTCTGTTACTCTATACATTGTTATTCTCATTCTGTTTTTCAGCTTGTTAAAATTTGAAACCAGCACAACGCAATATTGCTCACAAATAAGGTTTGGTATCTGCTATTCTGTGGGTGTGATCAGAAAACTACAGGAAATTCCCCAAATACAATAATAATAACTAACTAAAATTTAAATTATGTTTGTTTTATTTTGTCATTAACAAATCTTAAATATGTCCATATTCTTGGTATTTTCTATTGCTAATATTTGATATCTATTAGTACAGTGTTTTGCTACAAACACTCTATTAGTCAATATCCAATAATAATTATTATATTTCTATGACATAAACATTATTGAACTAATCATCTTTATAATATTACAAATCGCCGTTATAATGTTATAAATTATTTGCACTACAAAAATATTATAACATGTGTGCATCCAAATTTGAAATAATATATCCAAACTACCAACTCAAATACACAGTAAAGAATTCATTTGCCAACATTTTAGGAGGAATTAAATGTACTATATATTTTAAAACACCAGGCACGAATACAAGATTCTGTACCAGATTAGACTGTCTACTGACTGAATGTTAAAATTAATGACTTGAGATCTATTTTCATGGTATTCATTACTGTAATAAATATATTTAAATACCCAAGTATTTAGTTTTTTACCCTAAGAACTCATATTTTAATAACTTATGATACATAATATAGTCCTGTAGTATCTTTTAAAAAAAGAACATTTAAAAATATGTACCACCTACAAAGAAGTTTTGTTTCTAACATTCACTTATAAATTGTACTCAGGTCCGTGATAATGGTTGTGTACAAAGCTTGTTCACGGTTGAGCATGGTTGAAGCCTTGTTCCACAGTTCTCAGAAAGAAATCCATTAGTTACAGATACTAAAATTTGTAGCTACAATATAACATTAGTTAAATTCAATCAAAACTAATCAGATTATTCAGTTATGCTTCAAATCAATGAGACAATTTTTCGTACCATGATAATTTTCAAATCAATACAATTAATAGAACATTTTATGTTTTAAAATTCAATAGAATTGGTTTTTATCTTATATATGCTCTTAATTTAATACACAGTTTGTTAATCGGCTATGGTACTAAAAGAGATTTCAATAAAAAACATGTTACTAACGTTTTAAAATTAAAACCAATAATTAAAAATTAATACTAAAAAATTATATGAATTTATCATTACTTCAAAGATTTTTACCCACTAAGAAGTTCTTAGCTTACACGTGTAATAACAGACACAATCAATTTTTATGATATTCGGATTATTTGTAACAAATCCAGATTTTATCTAGTTTTGGTCAACCAAGCAGGAAGAACCATGGATTAACTGAGACGGTCACACCCAATCTCCCCTCCCCCCCCTGTAGTACTCTGTGTACTATGTGTGCATCACATAATTGCAGTCAGGTGCTGTCGAAACATTCTGTAAACAATGTCATTCTTCATTCAATTTTACAAATGCAAGTTTTCACGGTTTGTAAAATATAATGAATGGGATTTATGAGCTCAGAGCTAAATAAAATATCAAATTGCTTCTTGCTTCTGATGCGTTCTTTTAGAGAAAACTTCATTTTTACGTTTTCCCAGGTTTTAAGAAATTTTAATTTTATCCATGATGAGTAAAATTTCCTACTTATTCCCGGTTTTCATTGTCTTGTGCTCAACCTATTCTAAACCTATTCAACCTATTACGAAACAAATGTAATAGTAAAATTAACGGTTCATCTGGTTTCAACTTGTGAATATCAAAACTTTTTTAGTGACTCTTTTAAATATTTGATGTCATCAACGTGAATTGTGGAGATGGAACATTAAATATAATTTTAAAATTACTTATAAAAACATATCACCAATGTTAAATGCATTATTACAACACAAATGAATGTCAATTTATTTTCTCCAGAAAGTAAAGATTACTAAGAAAGATGTAACATATCTCTTATGTTTCCCATGTGGGGAGTTAACATGTAAAATTATTGTTGTACTTATCATATCATTATTGATCTTTACCTCCAACTGATGTAGATTCCTTAAAATATTAATCTGTAATAAATTCAAGATTTGAAACTATGAATCTAAAAATGTAAACGATTCACAACTTATGATAGCAGATATGTGTTTGCAAACTAATTTTATAATTGGGAAACAAACAACTAATTTTATATAGTTAGTGACAAAATATAATTTAAACAACTTTTATAGTTTAGAAACTTTTGTGAACAGGTTTTGTTTCACATGGGATGCTCTTACTGACATCAGTTGTCAAATTGTTGTTTTCCTTGAGTTCCTTTCAGATGAATAGATTATATAAACATCAAAATGTATACAATAAGCCCAGTGTCACACATGTCTCAGAGACACAGACTATGCAAGTTGTGAGGAGGAGCCTTTTTCTAAAAACATCAGCATGATTCACTCTCTAGGACCATACCTAAAATCTAAAATGTCAGATAGGCAGATGGTAATGCGCTGACTGATACACACATTGCTACAGTGAGCATGCTGTACTGTAGGGTGGGTGTTAAAGTGGCACCCATTTACTTTGTTACAATATTTAACTGCTAATTAGGGTGTTGCATTGTTTTATATTGGCGGCCAAATCTATTACAGTTACTTATATTATAGTTACAGTAACATTTTTCCCCAGATAGTACACTCTGCTGGGATGAACATGTCCATGGCCTTTGTAGGAAATTGTCAAGATATTCTTATTAAGGATTTAAGGCCTGTAAGTATTTGAGCCCTGATGTTTTATTGATGGCTTATTTGGGTCTCTTAAACAGCCATTTAAGTTATGATATGTGCCTCTGGGGTAACTCTGGTGCCGCAAAAAATTCTTTTACTTGGCAGAAGAAGGCAGCAAGGGTATTGGCTGAATTATCTAATCAAGAATCCTGCAGAGCAAGTTTTCGCACATTTAAAATCTTGACAATTACCAAGATGTACATTCAGAGTAATTTAATCTTTTTTAAAGGAAATATCAATAATTTTAATACTCACAGTTTAGTACATAATTATCAAACAAGAAACAAACAAGAACTAGTTGCACCAAGTATTAGATTAAGTTAAAAGTTACCAATACAAACAATTTAAACTATTTAATAGGTTACCAGTTTCAATTGGTTTTTTACCACATAATGAGTTTGACAAAGCCGTATGTAAGTAAGTGGCTTAAGTGTAACATATTTTATACAATTGAAGAGTACATGTCTAGTGAAAACTTAAGATTTAAGATTTTATTTTTTATTTTAAATTATTAACATTGTTCTAGTACATAGTATAGATTTAGGACATTTATTCTGATAAAGCCTATTGTAATTTGTAAAAATTATTTAATGACTAATAAAGATTCTTGATTCTTACAAGTTAAACTTTACACAATAGCTGACTGTTGTTTCATCGAACTGTTGTCATTAGACATTTATGTGGAAAATAAACATGACCTAATCATCCAGAAGTTCAATTGTGATTTTAATATGAAATCTTATCTGTAATTTTGTCCCGAAGTGATAATCAAGGCTTTCAGCTTCAAATTGCTAATTCATAAAGTACTCAGCCCTAAGTATTGATAATGAATAGCCAACAAAACTGATGGTCTTGACAAGTCTTTGTTGAATTGAAAAAACCTTAAAATTTATCTGTCCTAATAATGGAGAAATTTAATGACAATGTGTTCTAAAACTGAATATTGAATGATCTTTATGAGTACAATAGGGTCTTTCCTGATAATTACAATTTTAAAAATATGCGCTATTGTATATACATTAAAAGGGCCTACAGATAATACCGAGAACCTGAGTTGTTGTAGGTACATGATAAATGTTACAAATCCTCCCACAAACTTGTTGTTCATATCTTAATCCTAGACCCAACATAGGAATTTCCTGTTCCAGCAGAGTAAATTCCTACTTGTGTTTATTCAAATAATTTAACAAACCATTATTAAATTGACACTTTTCTATAACATGTTTATGTTTTATTTTAGTTTATCCAAATACACAAATCAAGCTTTTTCCATTTTTGGAGGAACAAATGACAAATCAATCAATACCTAAAACATGATTCAAGACCCTAAAACAATATTTCATGTAATATTTATTCTACCTAGAAATGAAAGAAAGAACAAAATAACAATAATTTTATACATGCATCTATTTAAATATGTATAAGGAAGAGGAGTCGTTACACACGAGTTGCTACAGGACTCCATTTTCTTTAATCTTGCTACCCTGTTTGTCAACAGTATAAAAACCCCAATAAACCGCCAATCATAAGAAATTAGTTATTTCTTTTTGCGACGTGAGTTTTACTTCAATCCAGAACTAAAGTATATAATATTTTTACACTGTGGACATATACCTTAGGCCACTATACACTAACCATAAACATTCACAAAATAACAAATTGAAATTTGTTGATATCTTGTTTCAGTTCACAAAAACTTCAGTAGAATACAAGTGGGCATTCTCTCCGTCACTGTAGACTAGAAAGTATTTTTAGCAGATCCAACTTTAAGACTATGTAGAGAAAATAATGTTCAAAATGTTCTCTGTGAGCATAGCTGCATGCACTTCTTATACCTTCAATAGAACAATTGTCAAATATGCTCATTGTCTGCCTATAGTGTCACAAATTCATTTTCCATTCTGATTTTCTTACTCTTAAAGTTATGCATTCTTTGTTAACTCTCAAAACAAACAGCATTTTCTAGCGAATCATGAATTTTAGGACGGCACTCAAAACTGTGATAAGGTGACAAAATGGACAATTATTCAGATCCAAACTCTAGAAAAATATATTATAAAGAAAAAATAATTATTAACAAAACATTTAAACAATTACAAATTATCTATATTGTATTAGTTCTGCTTGAAATATTTACAGTTCCATGGTGAATTTAAATACTA
Source organism: Homalodisca vitripennis (assembly GCF_021130785.1). Classification (NCBI taxonomy): domain Eukaryota; kingdom Metazoa; phylum Arthropoda; class Insecta; order Hemiptera; family Cicadellidae; genus Homalodisca; species Homalodisca vitripennis. The sequence continues at coordinate 71,766,196 of NC_060215.1, forward strand.
ATTCACATAAAATAGAGAATATTAGATTGAACATGTATAAAGTGATTGATATGTATCTATATGTATGCCAATTGGTATTACAGAAATAAACTAGTTTGTAAAATCATGCCCCAAGAAATCATTGAGAACATTTATACTGATATATAAACAAAATATTAAATGTTTAATTTTTCAGAATTTGTTAACCTTTCCTACTAAAAATCTAAGTTTTAACTATTTAATACATATTAAATATATGTACAGGCATAAACAATTCAGTAGTTCCTTGTTAAATGTATACAAGATATCAACTACTAATGCAAGGTACTTACAGGAACCATAATAGTGGGCCTCAACTGGTGTTGAGGATAAGTAGTATAGGCTAGAGTCGGGTAGTAAGCTGCCTGCATGGGGCTGTACGCAGATGCAGGGTAGCCCAGGTACTGCGGGTAGCCTTGTGTGGCGTACATGGATGCAGCTGCTGCTGCAGCTGCCGCAGCCGCAGCAGCACTTGGAGCTCCATACATCTACAACACACCAAAGAGGTAAACTAATCTGACAAGAAATATGGTATTCTACCTCAATAGTTTTCTATAATTAATGTACTAATATTGAAAAATCGACCATATTGTATTAGCAATTTTAAAATAGAAAGTCCATAACCTGTTGAATTAAGTGATATAATATTAGTTAATCTGATTACACCTTCATATTGCAGCTTATTTTTAACACTAACGAAATGTATTGTCCCCAGGAATATATTAACAACATGCTGATTATAACTTTGCTATTTTGGATTAGGGCAGTTTTATATTGAAACCCACTTACGTAACAAAAGAACAAATCGACAATATTTTTTACATTATAATTGTACAGGTATTTCAAAAGGCTTCAACTTTTCAGTCAGAAACATGAAAAATACTGTAAGATTAAGAAGAAAGTTTTACAATGTATAACTTACCTTACATTATTTGAAAATTTAAGAAAATTGTTATATATGTTAAAATAAACAACAAATCGCTGTTTTGATTGAATGACTTATGTTGCTATTTTATATATATGTCTCTTGCGTTTTTAAAGTAAAAATTATTCAAATGTTGTTTATTCGAGTTACAATGTTAAAATTTTTTGTATGCATATTTGTCTTATTTATACCTAACTGGACACAAAAATTTACATTGATTTTATGTTATTTTAGTCAGTCAATAACTGATTGTGACAAAGAAAATAGCAAACTGAAAACAATGAAAACTTAAAACAGTTATTGAAGATTTTAATTTCCTTTCTTATCATATTTAATTGATTTATTTATTATGGAACAGGATGTTAATAGTGGTGGTGAGATAGTGTTTCCAGCCAAGTCTATGCATTCCCAATATTGCTATAGATTACTGGTGAAGTTGATGGTTAATAAAGCTTTAAGGTTGGCTGGATAAGGTTGTCAGCAAAGTTTTGGAATGGGTGGATTAATCCCAGTCACGTGTGAGGTTAACGGCAAAGTATATATATTAACTGCCAAAATGAGTGTGTATAAAAACCAGTTTATTCTCAATACGCCTATAAATTTGTTTCAAATAATACTATGAGGCTGACTAGTTAATGACTTCTTGGCAACATTCATGTATTTCTAATAATATTTCAAAGCTAGTACGTTACTGGAATAAAACTCAATATAGGTGGTAATAGAAATTACCAACAGCTGCTGAAAAAAACATTTTATTGTATGTAATAAGAAAGTGGGCAAAGATTAGGGTTATGTTGTACCATTTATCTAATAATTTACATTATGTGGTATCCATGATCCAAAAATTACGAAATATGTCAATTATGAAATAGGTACTTTTTCCTGTGAAATAACTATTTTGTTACAATGAGAATGTATACATTCAGTAGCATGTAAAAGAAAACTTTATAAAGTTTTACATTATTTGTCTTAAATGATCTCCATCAATGAGAATTTTACGTAAAGACCTACCTGTTGTCCAACTATAGCTGGGTGAGCAAGTGCCTGATCATAGGTTGGGGGAGGGCCTTGGGCAGCAGCGTACAGTTGAGCCTGACCTGGAAACATCCCATATGGCGAAGCTGCTGGCACTATTAACAGAACATAAATATTGTCTCAATTTGACTTATTTAGCCAAGATGTGATCTACAAAATGCTAAATATTTCTTACAATATTGTATTCTATCCAGTTTGTCATAAATTAAAGGATTTCTTCTGAGAAACAACATCTATTCAAAAGAAACAATTTGTTTCTTTGACATATTTGACAATCTACCAAGATTTCAATGTACATTCTAAAATACACTGTATTTAACAGAATTTGACAATCTAAAAAACAATAATTTCTATAATTAGTCGTACATAATTTTGAAAGAAATTTCTTAATAAGCAGGCATGGTGTCTTTATACTGATTTAGGTAATTTTGTAACAAACAGTTAATATTGAAATTTCATGTTATAATTATATGTCAAACCACTGCTTTTACTAATAACAAAAAATTAATTTAAAGTATTTTACAATTTCAACTTTAAAAAAGGTTCATAGCTACTAATAAATTCAATTATTTGACCATTAAAACTTTTTCTTCACAGTAATAGTTGGATAATAAATTGATATGAGCTTAAAATCCTTTAATAAATATTTAATCCAAAATTGTGTATTTTATTTAATAAATCGCTAGGTTTTTGAAAACTATCACGCCTAAACAAGCCCTGAGAATTTAACACACTCACTGCGGCCGGCCCCATATGGGGACGGCAGACCTGCGCGCGTAGTACGGACGTCCTCAGATGGGGCCGTCTTGCTGTTTTACCCACAAAGCCTCAGTGTAATTCAGCCTTTTGTTGTAGACTATTGAATATTTGCCGCATTTTAAGTTACATCCAATGCTTTATTGTTATCGGTTTCGTTCGCTTTGACCTGTTACGGTTCTTTTTCAATAGGAGCCCGTTGTAATCTTAGAGTGTTCAGTGTGTTGTTTCTGTGTATATCAACTGTGTAATTCTTTCTCTACATTATTTGTGTGTGTTTTTTTTTAAAATGGATCCTGCATCCTATAAATTGTACACTTTGACAGATCATCAGGGATTTATTCTTAGATTCCTCATGTATACGGGCAAATCAGATACTACCGTAGGTGGTGTAGGGCATACGGAGAAGGTTGTCCTACACCTTTTGAAGGATTATTTGGGGCAAGGCCATTCAGTGTATATGGACTTTCAATGAAACAAGTAAGTTATATCAGCAGCAGAGCGCTCGTAACAACTTTTGACATTACGGGACCAGCACAATATGCGGCTGGCCCCAGTACGTGCCAAAAATTGTGCCGTCACAGTTCCAGGAAACTCGGCCGGAAACGTCATTTAGACCTTCAATCCTGCCTTTCTACCGTACAAGGAAAGTTTTTTCGACATAAAAATTTTTCAGCATCCGGTAACCCTAATTGTGCTTTCTGCCGCAGCAAATGTGTTAATTAAAAACTAATGGCAAATTAGTATCACAATTCATACAAGGGATCAACACATCTGGTTATGTTAATTTAGAGCAAAGAAATATTTGAACAGGATTTTTTAATGCCTAGAACCAGTCACCTGTAAAAAGAGATAATGTATTTCAATTTAGAACAGTTCATATCTTTCTTACTCAGAACCATGCAAAGAGCACTAATTTCATTATCAAGTCATAAACGTACAAATCAGACACTTTCAGTATTTTTCAAACAAATATATATATATATATATATGTACAGTTCAAAAAGACACCACACAATACATGAGTATTTCAAATTCTTTCAATTTTTTTCCTTGTATGAAACTGTTAATTTATTTTATTGTTTATGAATAAAAGTTTTGTTTAAATTTGAAAAATCAGTTAAGTTTTTATCCGTTTCTTCTGTTTCACTTTTTTTTTATCCGGCAATATTATGTAACTCAGATTCTAATAATTTCAATTCTTCATAGTAATTTGAAACTAATCTTTGACAATTCTTTACAGTAAATGATTTTATTGTGTAATTGGCAGAAAAAAATGTGTTTGTGTTGTAGCATTTTTTCTTGCTGATTTTTTTTGTTTCTTGGTTTAAATTTAGAATCTTTTTTTAGGTTTTAAATGATTCTTGATTTGATTTATTGGTTTCCTTCTCATTAATAGCTCTGCTCAGTTTCAGAAATTATCTGTTAAGGTTTCTTGTAGATTGGGGATGATTCCCTAAAATAACATCTAATTAGCTGGCCTATATGCTTTGTCTGAGATATCATTCTGCATTTTTCAAAACGACAGGCTACTACAACCTTCTACCCTTAAATATACGAGATCTTGTACCTTGTACCTCTCAACTCGTTTCGTAATAAACATGCAGGGACACTGTTTAACTAGAAAATCATAATTTTTTTTTATTCATAATAAATTATAAAATATTTCAAACAATTACTTATAAATACAGATACATAAAACTCAGCTTATCACAAGTGTTTCACAACTCCCTTTGCTCCTTATTAATCAATTCGAAACATCATAACTATCAAGTGATAAGCTTATAAGAAAACAAATGGTATACACGGGTAAATCAGTATGGAGGGCAGAGAAGAATGAAGGGCAACAAGCACAGTAAGAGACTGGTAAAATTGGAAACATCTGAGGTAAAGTGCTTGTGCCACCTCTAAACTAAGTAACTCTTTGATTATGGAAGGATGTATTTTTACTGTACACACTGAGGTAAAGTGCCTGTGCGACCTCAAAACTATGTAACTCTTTGATTATGGAAGGATGTATTTTTACTGTACACTATTTACAAATAAATTAATACTAATTTATTAAGCTTTTAACAGAAAATGTTACTTTTTAACTCAAAACTGGAGGACCTCTATAACCTTAATATACTGTTTCATCCACATTTATGTGTTACAAATCAATTTCTGCACTATTTTTTAAATTTTTCATATCTTATTTACAAAATACAACTGTAATTATAAACAAACATCTTGGTGATCATTTTTTGTAGATTTAAGATTTTATAATTTGACACTTGTTTGTCAACCAACAGTATCTAGTATTAAGATTTAAGTTAAGATAACTTAACAATGTCAGCAAGTTTTGTATGTTTGTTACACAAGTAAGATGGAGATGTTACAATAAATAAATCTAAATATGAAATATACATTTACACAATATAGATTGATTTGGTCTTGGGAGAAACTCATACAGGGATCAATAAATAAACAAAATAAAGGAGTAACAGGTAAATAACTGCTCAGTAAAAAAAAGATCTTCAATTGTTTGTAAATATATTAATAGATGGAATAAATTTCAAAGTGGTTCTACATTTATATACAGCAATACTGCTAGGTACCAGTCACAACGTTTATACCTGACAGTTAATGAACATTTTATTTTATTTCAGATATAGAACAGATATTTCTTTTGGTTAAGCCCTATACTCTGCATGGCAATGTGTCTTGTCACTCAGAGCTATACAATCAGGGTATTTTGTTACCATGCTAACAACAATGGAATTCCTCCTTCTCTATCACCAATTTTAGTTTTGTTTGAGAAATAAAAACCTTGTTGGAGTATTTATCTAGAACTAATTATTTAATCATTTGGTTCACCTGTAAACCTACTACTACAAACTCTTCTGAATTTGATTTCGAACATAAGCCCGCTGTCTTCCTTTTTTTAATAAATCCGTTAATACAAAACATATGTTTGGTTGTTGAAATTATACTAACTTAAAAAAAATAAGATAATGATCACTTACTGAAAATGGTCAAATAGTAATAGTTATAAAATATTGCAGCACAATGAAGTTGTTTAGATAAAAACTTTGTTGAAACTTTAAAATACTACTGTAAAAAAGTTCAGGCCAACCTACACAGATTGTTACGACACTGCAGTTATATTTTCGTAACAAACCAATTATTTCACTTATTTAAACTAAAATCAATACAAATGTTCCTACAAGTATGACATAAGAAATCCAAGTGTTTTTATTGCTAAAACAATCAACTCTGGCAACACTAATACCATACCAATAATACTAACAACCAATAATAAACAATGTGTCCTGAATTATACCACCACAATTCATGGGTGATTCTTTCATAAAATATTGAAAAATTCATAACTACCTGTGTATCAACAACTAGCTGTTATCCTTGCCTTTGCTAACCTAATCTAGTGGTAATATGGAGTGTTAAAATGAAAAAAATACAATTACTTTTGTGAACATTTGTGTAAATTTGGAGTATTAACTAAAAAAGAAAATGTAATTCAAAACAAACTTCAATCATTTTGTTTAATGAAATAATAAATCTGAAAACTGTAAAATGTCAGAAAATTGTTAAAATCATGAAATGAAATGACCTAAACTGATAATGGAGCAGTTTTGCAAAACATTCCAAACGTTCACATATGCCAAAAATATTCAATTTTGGTTCACTTGGTTCTTCACTCTCAATTATCTTAGAGGGAGTTAACTAAATTCATAAATTAAGTTTACCTAGAATAAAAAATTGCTGGTGGTCAAATATCTCAGGGAATTCAGCAGGAAGTTAGAGTTTGGTTAGCCAAGAGATAGCCTTACCTTGTAAATTTTAAATGAAAGAAGGGAGGGTAAAAAGGAAAGTGAGAACGTGTTAATCACAGGGTTAAATTAAACAGGAGGTAAAATTGTAGGTATTACATTGACCAAAGATTGAATTAACTGAGGATTAGTGAACCAGAGAGTTAAGTTTACGTGAGTGTTAGTTGACAGACACAGCAATAAAGCTTTGTGAGAACAGATGTTGTTTTGATTAGGAGGTTAAGTTTATATGGATGTTACAAGGCTGGAGGGATTTATGTCGATCGGAACAGTTTAAATTGACTAAGGGGATGAGTTTAACAAGGTTTAATAAATGAGGCGTTGTATTTACCTTACCAGGAGGTTGAGGAAGTTACGTTCATCAGGGGATGATTTTACCAGGCTGATAATTGACCAAAGCATAAGCTGATAACATCTGACTTATTTATTCTACTTAATCTTTAAGTTTATACCTGTTATTTAATCGTAAAGGCATTAAGTTTTAAGAAGACATACATATATCATGAATTTGTGAAAAATTGTATTTTCCCATGACCGTTTTTTAATAGACTTAACAGGCTTAGGTATAACAAAGAAACATACAAGTCAAATTTTATAGAGTAAAATGTCTCTTTAATGAAGAGAACCATGAAATCTGTTGTTCCATTTTTCAATCAATTCCTACAGTATCCATAAATAATATATCAACTATATATTATATTTTCTTCTACAATGTTGTTATTTTAATGAACTATAAAAGTTATACAGATACATGTAAATAGACTTTCTGAGGGAGCAAAGTGGCTAATTTGGAAAGAAATCTGTCAGTCACACATTTTACTGTTTATAAGTTATGTGTAGTCACATCAAAAGTAATTTCAGACTGCCTTTTGTGTAAATTTAAACACAGAGTCTGATTGTGCAATGTATTCTTTATATATACTTTCAATAAAAAGTTATTAATTTATAAAATTGATTTTACTATGTTTTTGATTTTAAGGGTGTCAAAAGTCAGTGTATAGAGTAAAAACATTAATTTACAAACATTAATAACATACAAAAAACATTAAATAAAGATGCACATTTTAAGATATGAACAAAAAAAACTCAGGAGGAATCAAGTCTAACAGAGAAGACATTCAACTAAAATGGGCCTCTGAATACGACATAGTAACAATCATGTTACACCCGTAATAATAACCATTGAAACAAATTTATTAATGTTGTAAAAAGTTATACCAGACCTCAACGTAGGCAAACAGAGAAATAGAATATTATTACGTACATAATTATTATTATTTAATTCCAAAACAAATATATTTATATAATAACAACCAGCAATTTAAGTCATACTTTCAATGATTTTTTTTAATTCTTTTCATTGTAGAAGTATAATACAGTCTGAAAATCATTACGATCAGCTGACTTACATGTTTATATTGTATTATCTGATGTTGAAATCCAGATTGAGCTTTATGAATAATTTGTTATACTTTTTCAGATAAAATAAACCAATAAATTATCCACAAATATATGAGCATTTATAAAATTATGTAAATTGCTATGACAAAAAAATCTCTTTCTAAAAACGATGACCAGATTTGTATATAAATTGTTTCTAGGTCAAAAAATAACACATCTCCAGGGAGGACTTTTAAATGTGGCAAGCTACCAAATTTCTTTGTTTAATAAGTATGGAAATTACATTCTTTCTACTATATAATTGGCAATTATATTATTACTTGGTATTTACTGGCAGATTCCACACACATGACAATGCATTTTGTACATTCTAATAATTTCGGATGTAATACTTCATAAATAGTGAGCAGCCTAAGAAGTAATTATTATTAACTTATGAAATCCAGATCTACATGTTTGTGAAGTTTTTATACACTAAAATTAATTTAAATACAAAACTAGGTACATTATAATACTAGGAATGTTCAACTGGAAAAATTTCCAAAACAAATCATATTTAACCTTGTGACAGACTTCTCTCAAATCAGCTAAACATTCCATAACTAATCATGGCCTATGTGACAATAACATTGTAAAATTTGTCCTACTTAAATATGATTTTCTAGAACAAAAGTTTGATTAGAAAGATGACTGCAAAAAGACTAGTGACTGAATTTTGAGAGTGGAGCAACATTTTTAAGTGACTTTCATTAGTTGTTTGACAGATCCATGGTTAATAGAACTTATAAATATAAACAGAATGACACATGTTTAACATATTCACTGCAAGGAAAAATATTGAAATTCATTTGGGAAGCTAAAATTTTTAGCATATATACAAAACAATGGCAGAAGGTCTCCAATCGGAGACGGTAGCACCTGCATTAAATTCGGCGGGTCTCCAATCAGAGACCTTAGTATTAAATATGTTAACTAGCCCATACAGATTATTAAAATGATAAAGGATAGCAGATACATATTGATCTGGAGCATATGTAACTTTCCAAGGACACAGGCAAAATGACACACATTGTTCTGGACTATATAAAAATTTCCAATTATAGTGGCAAACTGATGCACATTAAACTTATATATACAGAACTTTCTGATGATGCAGACAGACTAACACACACTGTATAGTGCAGTCATTGAAGCGAAAAATACGGTCTTACCTCCGAATTATTTTACTGTGAACCGATTTGCATGAAATTTTGGAATTAGGCTCATCTTACCCTTAACTTCAAAAGTGAAAATGATCTGAACTCCGCCTATTATTTTTAAGGGGTGTAAACAACCCCTTAATGGAAAAATTGACATTGGAGCCATTTTATCGCTAGAAAACATGTCTAATAGTAAGTGGTGAAATTGTAAAGTGTTTTCTAAAACAATTACCTCATATTAAAATCATTTTCAACCCCTTGAAAATCTTACAACCCTTGCAAACAACCCCTAAATTGAAAAAATCACAAAAAATACTTTGGTATGACATAAAAAGATGTAAGTATAGAGTAAGTAATATTTTATATTCTCTGTAATAATCATCAAATTGTTAACCCCCTTTCAACCCTTGAAAACTACCCCTTGATAAAAAATTTAAAAAAATTTATAAAATGTAAAGGATTTAAATATTATTCCACACTCTCAAAAATTATTATCATATTCTTAAGCTTTTCTACCCTCAAAACTACCCCTAAATTAAAACAGTAAATATATATGATTACATATTTAAAAATAATTGAATTTAGAGTAAAAAATTGCCATTTATTGAATAAAATATTAACAAATTATATAAAATTCACTCAAATGTGTTATATATACATATAAGAACGTTGGTATGTATTCATGCCTACGTTTCCAAAATATATGAGCCATATTATGTATATATATATATATATACACATTACAATAGTTTTGGGTCTCTATTATACTGCGTACTTTCACATTGCTCCAAATATTCACAATCCGAAATCTTCAGTTACTAAGTAGAAAAAAATATGATAAGTTTCTGGACCATAACTCTTACAATTTTCATGCTATCACAATTTATAAAAAACCATTGTAAAGGTAATTAAGAGATACAACATACTTAATTGCAATATGTAGTAAAAAACCTTTTTCTAAAACGGTGAAGGGTTAAAAAGCTTAAGAGAGGCTGTGATTGCGCTGCCACGCGCTCTTTAAACAATCATATCTCCATCAATTTTCTGTTTGACAGAAAAAAAAAAACAAAAAAACCAAATTGTTTGTCAGAAAAATACCTACATTTTTCATCTTACACTTTTATACGTATCTGTTGTCATTTTTGAGATATTATGAAAAAGGTGGTTTTTTAAAAATTAAAAATTTGTTTTTAATCGTGACTTTTTTGAAAAATATTTGTCCTGAAGCAGCCAAACTGATACAATCTATCAAACTCTTCATAATAAAGTTAATTCTAGGCGGAATACGTTTAATTTTAATTATGGTGGAAATTGCACTTATGAAACCCATTGATTTAAAAGAAAAAACATTAGATGCTCCTCTTATTTGCAATACAGGTCACTTATTTTACGTGCAAAAGACTTTTAGTAGTACTCATTGTAAAGCTTATTTCAAGCACTACAAAACCCTTTTTCATTAGAATGCCTAAAATGCATCTGCTCGCCGCTAGATGGCATTGACCACATCGATCAAATTTCAGACAAAATAAAAAACGGCTTTGATCTTTAATATCTAGCTTAATATTGCAGTTAGAATACTTTATAAAAAGCAAAATTGTTATTTATTTATCTGCTACAATTTTGTTATTTATAAATTTTTCGATAAAACGTATATTTTTGGAGATATTTGCAAAAACCCGATGAAAAACGTGAAGAAATTGTGAATTTTCAATTGCCAATAACCCCCAGGGTGGTTGCGGAGTTCAAATTATTTTCACTTTTGAAGTTAAGGGTAAGATGAACCTAATTCCAAAATTGTATGCAATTCGGTTCACAGTTAAAAAATTCGGAGCAATAATGCTTCAATGACTGCACTAGTACTGGTCTATACAGAACTTCCTGATGATAGAGGCTGGGCAAAGCACACTGACCTACACTATTAACATCTCTAATATATAAGCAAACTGAATCACATTAAACTGGGTTATAAAATATTTTCAAATGATACTGGCATACTAACATACATTGAATTGCACTATACAGAAATTCACAATGGCATAGGCAGACTTACTCACAATGAACTGATATAAAGAGAAAATGCCATTGATAGCCTTCTGGATTGCAAATACACTCTGAACTACATTATACAAAACTTCACAAAGATAGAGCCAATCTTATATATTTTGAATTAGGCTATACAGCTGCAACATTCCAATGATACAGGCTGACACACATACTGGACTGTGCTGAATTTTCAAAACTTCTTGATGGCAACAGGTAGACCAACTTTGCTACACAGCTAGGCCTACACAAATATTGCACTCTTATCACCACTATTTTAATCGCTAGATGAAAACAGAGATCCTGTGGGAAACCCCTGTAAATTAATCTTTATTCATTACTGTGTTCTTGTTATAGTTCATTATTTGGAATGGTTGATCTGAAAGGATAACAAGATAACAGACAACTACAGTCAACGCTGTATAATTTCAACCATTAGTTCAAAATTTGTTAATATTTTTTCATTTTTTTTTCTCATGGTCCTTTGTCACTCCTATTAAATAATATTAAATACTGCATAATTCAAAATCTTTAGATGATTTTCATTCTTTTATTGATCCTCATTTTTGAATGATCTAAGTTCTATTATATTCCCACTTAACTAGGGCTTTTTATCCATGCAAGTACTTTTTTAATTGAATCTAACACGTTTTACTGTCAGACAAATAATGTTCTTGCTTATGAATGTTTGCTTTGAACTACATACAATTTTTTTTTAATTCACCACAGCCATGCCAGTTTTATCTTTATATATATATTTCTTGTGTGCGTGTGTATGTTAATGAACTCCTCCTAAACGGGTGGACCGATTTTAATGAAATTTTTTGTGTGTCTTCAGTTGGATCCGAGAATGGTTTAGATTCATAATTCGGTCCAATTTTAATAGTTTATTTAATAAATTTTTTTAATAATAAAATTGTTGTTGATGGTGGAGTGTTTTACATTGGATCCGCCAGACTGCGCCACGAACACGTAATACAAAGTGAACTGTTACTTAACATCTGTGAATATTTTCAGCTGAAGTTCATCACAGAGGCAGAAAACATTTGTTTACATTTAGATTACATTATTATAAAGTGCTTGATCAGTAGTCTAATGCAGATTGCAAAGTTAAATTTTCACCAATTGTTCTATGTAAACATTATAATATTACAACACAGTTTAATCAATAATAGTCTTGAAAGCATAGAGTAAGCATAAACATATAAAAATAACACCACTTCTTATTTAAATATATTCTGTACTCACTTTGGAGGATAGAGATTATCCAGATATAAAATTGGAAGTTTTAGCTTTTAACTGAAATTGACAGTTTGTGCTGCTATCAATGTGTGTGTGTTGTTTTGTAAGGTTCATGTTTCAAAGTAAATACGGCAAATAACATTAAAATATAATAGAATGAAGTTATAAAAAGTTGTACTACGTGGCCGCGTTATAAGTTTATAAAAGCCAACAGGCAAAAAGAAGAAAATAAAAAATAAAACATCGTGTAATTATTGTGTGAGTGCTAAAATTATAATAGTACATTAATAGAGATTATTGGTCGCATTACCTCAAATAACCTAAGTAGCATACCAAATCAAAAGGTTGTGTTCCTATGTGGTGAATAACTATTGTTAACATTTTAGATAATCAAGTTTTTAAACTAATGGATTTAAAATAATTTGTTGTAATTTACATTTTTAATCTGCAGTCGAAATTGGTCAGATAAGTTCAAATTAAGTAGCATACAAATCACATGTGTGAATAACTATTGTTAATAGTGTAGGAATTGGTTTTAAATTAAATTCTGTTGGCCAGTTCTGATACTATACCTACTGTAATTTTAAATAACTATAATGAAATTCGGTAGTTTAGATAGGCTAATCAGGAATATCAATAGAGGTTATCCAGATATAAAATTGGCAGTTTTAGTAAAATACACTTTTAACTGAAAATTCTTAAATATTAAGTGTGCAGCGATTGATCAGTTAATTTTTTGTTTTATAAATAAATTGTTTTTTATCTTGCTATGTTTAAATTGGATCCAGCAGAATGTGCTACGATTGCAGTTTCAAATGTTTTTTCTATTTTAATTCCAGGTTTTCCCGACAGTTTGTGCTGCTATCAAATTTGTGTGTTGTTTTGTATCATCGTATAATTTTTGTGCGAGTGCTAATTGTAATATTAATTAATAGAGAATCACATGGTGTCAATAACTATTGTTAATAATGTAGGAATTGGTTTTAAATTAAATTCTGTTGGCCAGTTCTGATACTATACTGTAATTTAAAGTAACTATAATGAAATTCAGTAGTTTGTACTTCAGACCTATAGGGAATACTTATTTAGTATATTAGATAAATTAAATTCTGTTTGGCCAGTTTCGATACTATACTGTAATTGTAAAAAAAACTATAATGTAATTCAGTAGTTTAGATAGACTGATCAGAAATATCAATAAGTTGATTGTGATGGTGGCCGCTTATTATACTTCAGCCTTTAAATAACTATAATCTAATTCGGATCGTCATTTTAGTAGTTTAGATAGGCTATTCAGATATATCAATAATTCGATTGTGATGGTGGCCACTTATTGTACTTTCAGGACCTATAGGGAATACTTATTTAAGTATTTTTAGATACCGTTAGTCTATGTTGTTATACATTTTTATCTAGAAGTTACTTAATTAAAATTACATATTCAATAAGTTACTCATATTCATTGTGTACTATTATACAGAATTTTATTTTTACAGAAAAATGCCACGTCTTCGTGGAAGAGGACGAATAGTTATTCAATCATGTGATTTATATGCTACTTAATTTGAACTTAAGTGACAAAAAACTGTTAACAATAGTTATTCACACATAGAAACACAACCTTTTGATTTGTATGCTACTTAGGTTATGCGACCAATATACTCACTTCGTTCAATAAATTTTTCAAAATTAGTTCAATAACTTCAATATATAACTATAGTTTTTTTTATATTACTTCAAACATCTTCAATCTCTATCAATGTAATATTACAATTAGCACTCACAACAATAATTACACGATGTTACAAAACAACACACATATTTGATAGCAGCACAAACTTTCAGGAAAATCTGGAATTAAAATAGAAAACATTTGAAACTGTGATCGTAGCGCATTCTGCTGGATACAATGTAAAACATTCCAAGATGGTCCACTCATTTAGGAGGAGTTCAGCTCCATACACACGCACACAAGAAATATAAATATAAAGATAATGAAATTCGGTAGTTTAGATAGGCTAATTAGAAATATCAATAATTTGATTGCGATGTTTGCCGCTAATTATAATTCAGCCTTTAAATAACTATAAACTAATTCAGTTCGTCATTTTAGTAGTTTAGATAGGCTATTCAGAAATATCTATAATTTGATTGTGATGGTGGCCACTTATTATACTTCAGCCCTATACGGAATACTTATTTAGTATTTTAGATAAATTAAATTATGTTGGCCAGTTCCGATACTATACTGTAATTTTAAATAACTATAATGAAATTCGGTACTTTAGATAGACTATTCAGAAATATCAATAATTCGATTGTGGTGGAGGCCGCTTATTATATTTTAGGCTTTACATAACTATAATCTAATTCGGATAGTAGTTATATAGGCTATTCATAATATCAATAATTCGATTTGTGATGGAGGTCACTTATTATACTTCAGCCCTATCGGAAAATCATCTAATTTGTTTGTGTATACTCCTGAAAGATTAACAAAAAATATTGTACATTCAATGGCATTACGATAAATTAAGTTGAAAATTGAAAAAATACCTGTTATTATAAAATCGTTTGTTTCAATTTTTTTACCTTCAGATTAAGTAAGTTTTTAATTTAAAACATCCTCTACATTTCACATCACTCATGTTTATACTCACACACTATCGGTTGGTCGAAGTACATGTACATGTGATGAAGTTAGATATTGTAATAACTTTTTTAATAGACATTTTTATCAAAACAGCCAAGATTGTTACAGATTAATCAAAGTTTTAAAATTTTCGCATTAAAGACGTGTGTACAGGAGAACGTCTGTCGGGTCTGCTAGTGTATATATATATATATATATATATATATATATATATATATATATATATATATATATATTGTATTAGACAAAATCTGATAGTATAATGCTTTTGTCTTTTGTGTACATGTTGTCACACAATGTATATTCTAGTATAGTGGAGGTTTATGCCGTTAGTAACTGTGATAATCTATAATTTGTAAGTTAAATAGTTACCAGCATAAGCAGCTGCTGGGTGGGGTGGGGCTGGGACATAGCCAGTTGGTGGTGGCTGAGTTGCACCAGGAAATCCTGTAAAAGCAGAAGGTTGGTTACATACAACTGAGAGAAGGCCAAGTTATACAATGTGACTACGTGACTGATAACCTTATTTATACCATCTCTATTGCGTAGTGGTAACTTGGGTTTTTTTCAATTTGATTGATGATTTTTGGTTTTTGTATTTCTATTTATTAAGGTAAAGTCATTTCCAATAAATTATAAGAGACAAAATATAATAACATAAGATTTATAAGTATTTATTGTGAACAAAACATTTTATTGGACTTATTTGTAAATTTTTACATGCAGCTATGAGATAAGTTTTGTCACGGAGTCACATTTTCACAGTGTAGATGCAAGTTAGTGTTGAACCACCCACCAAGTAGACCTCTCAATAAAGCAATAGATCTGAACCAGCCTACAAACACTCTACAAACAAATGTGCAATAAAATGATTATTCAACACGAGTTCAGACAAAACTTACCTTATATACAAACCTATCCGGCCACAGGATGCTTTATTGACAGATCTACTTGCCCATCACCGACCGTTACCACACTTATTGGTAATACTAAAACTAGGACAAAGTTCCAAACTAATTGATTTAAATATATCAATTCACTTTCATAGCTATCCTTTGAACTAATAAAATTTCACTGGGGGTTCGATGACTTAAAATTTATAACACTAGGGTAAAGAAGATAACACAGAGGGAGGAACAGTAGGCTTATCGTGAAATCAACAAGAGTTGTAAGGCTCGAAACGTGTCTTAAGTATAAATCGCCAAAGATGGAGGAAGGTAACTTTTTGAAAATTATCACTTTTAATGTATATTCAAAAAAAACAAATGAAATATCTAAAAAAAATCACTTCTTTGGATAATCTTTCATTTTTTAAATGTAATTAAAGTTTTACGGTCATACCCTCCAATCTATAAATGACTAAATTGACAATTAAAGGCAAAACAGTATTGAAATAGTTAAAGAAATTTTCTGTTTAAAATAATAAATCAAAGATATATTGGTTCACAATATTTATAACATTGCATTAAATATTGTTCCAAAAAAACTAATTACGTAAAATTAAAAACCCCTAAAATACCCCTGTTTATTTGTTACTACCATTTCACCATTTCCTACCAGAATGTCTTTTGATCTTTAGTTGTCATTGCATCTCTTTTTTATGAACTGTATTTAGGCCTAAAAACCATGCAAACTATAAAAACATCATGCACATATGTCTTTAACAAATAACAAATCTACATGCAAAACACCAAAACTTATTCTCAAACAAATGTAAAAACAACCAATAGGCCAGTTATAATTATAAAAATATAAATTAACTAAAACAAATAATAATACTTGAATTTTCATTCAATATCCCATCCTTATTTTAAAAGGCATTTTAGTTTTGGTATGATCCAACCAAAATAAGTAAAACTTTGTTTTTTGCAATACAAGAAGTCAGGGGGAAGTTATCATGTTTTTTCCATAATAAGGTTTAGTTAAATATAAATTTCCCTTTGTACTATGACAAATTAAGAATATGTAAAAACGTGCTCTATAAATTATAGATAATTGTTTTTCAATGCATTTTACTTTTGTTTTTTTGTGGTCAAGCAAAAAAGGAATGTTTTTTTTTATTTTTTCCTTTACTTTTGCAACTTAACTAACTTGTAACATTAATATTTAAAGAAATTCTCACTATGAAAACCTAATATAATGTGACAGCAGTAACATTAGAATAGTACCTTTCTGGATACCTACCGTTTATTTATATTGTTGGCTATCTCACAAAAATTAAGTCTGATTTTATGTTATGATAACAGTAGATTCAACTTTGAGGTATTAAGAGTCTTAATGTATTCTACGTTTTAAATAAAATTACACACCCATCTATTTTGAAATGTTTTAAAATACTGATTTTAATGATTGTTTTCCTAAAATTACATTATAATTTCTATTATAAGCATTTATTTAAGAAACGATTTGACAACAAACTTTCTTTCAAAATTTGTTTGTAAAACCTCAAAAGTGCTTTAACAATGGGTGCACCAAATATCAATTTTGTCAATTAATTTGTTCTCAAAACTAAGTTAAAAATCATACTTTAAAAGACTCCTTGATAAAAATACAATCTAATCCTCAAATCAATTTACTGAATCTTAACCAATATAGATTAACATTGAGAAAATTTACCATTTGCTAGGATCAAACTAATTGAATCATAACAAACAGTATTGAGAGTAAAATATTTCTTGATTTAGGTCTATAATTTTAATGGCATTATAAGAAAGTATAATCAATCATTTGAAATAAGATTACTAACTCTATATTAAAAAATATCTGTTATCCCTGGTGTACACTAAAACAGTTGATAAAGTGGTTTGATCGTTGTGTACTAAATTCTTCTAAACACTAAATTCCAATAAAAAAACAATCAGAACCAATATTTCCAAACAAAAACAAATTGTCTTTTGAAGGTGAGTATTAAAAATAGCTGTTGGAAGGTAGGCACTTGTATCAAATTTTAAGTAAAATCCACATTTATCAAGATTACAATACAAAAAATATTAATTAGATTTCTCATGTGATTAATCTTAACACAGATATTGAGTCTAAATACTACATGATTGGGGTATGTTCTCTGTAGACCTATTAACAGCAAATTAATAGTGAAAATGTAAGGGTTTGTTTTAGCATTAAAGCTTCTTTACTATTTATCACCAAACTATGAAAATTAAAACATTTTTTCATAAATAAATAGTTCTCTATATATTTAAAGTAATTAAAAAGAAAACACACAAAATTTTAAAGCCAAAATTCATAAAATTGTTTGTTAAACAAAATTTAAATACATAATGAAATAAAATCAAAAGTAAATCTTTTTTTATAATAAACATTATTTCAATGAATTGTTTATTACATTTATTTCTAATAGTTAATTTATATTGTTTTTTTTTTCAAAGGAAAAATTTTACTGTATGTCTAAAAATACTAGTTGAAAAATAAAATTAAAGATATGAGTCCTTTGCGTTATTTTCACATGAAAATCAAAAATATAATTTCCACAGCAATATATTTATAGTTTATATTGAATAAACAATTATTACGAACTTAAAACGATTTACTTCATACATGTGAAGTTTACACTGTAATTAACTGCTGGCTTGAAACAATTTTCAAGGTGTAGCAACCAGTAAGATAATCTTTAAACACTTTCGTCATATCACAATTGCTTTAATTATATTAAGAAACACTATACAACACCACAACACCTTATCAACTTTAGAATCACATAAATTTTCACATTTCATCATTACACAGAGTGAAAACAAACTGGGAAAAAATAAAAGATAAATGTTCCAACCAAATGATAAGTGAAACTAAAAACAAAAAGAAGATTAATCCGGCTAGCCACCTGTAATATATTAAATTGTTTGGTTAGTTGTTACATCTAAATACATAGAACAGACATCTGAATTGTATCTACTAGGAATTCGATAAACAATATTAAAAAATATAAGGTAAAATGTAGGCCACATAGTTAGAGCACTTGTATTATCAATCAGTATCAGACTGGCATAACCTGACCAACATGTGTCCACCTCATTGGTTTAAAGTAGTAGAAAGATAATTTTAATACAGTAATAAGGATTTAAATGTTTGCTTTACTATTTCATATACACGCCTTACTCTTTTATTTCTTTTTTTTTGCTATGCCGTTTATGCACGAAATAATATTAACTAAATTAAATAATCTTATTAAACTGGTCAATTTACATAGGAATACAGTAGATGATTAAGAGAGCAGACAAACCATTAGGGCTGTGAGTGCGCTGTGAGACCGCTTGTGTCAGAGAGGATCTAAACCACTACTTCAGAGGCAACAGTCCTCTGGACAGAATATGACCACGAAACGGAATTGTGTCAATTTTTAAAATACAAAACACAATCTACATTTAATTTTTGTAACATTACTTATTGCAAAATAAAATTTACTTTTTCATTATTATTTATAAAAATAGTGTTGTTAAAGTTTTTTGTGCCAGTTTAAAAATTCATCAGATATAAATACGTTAAATAACATAAAAGGGGGTGTGGTGTAAAAGTATAAATATATACATATACACAATGTTATCGGCCCCCCTGGGCCAGCACCTGTATCAGCAAAAGAAATTAAATAGAATCTTTGTTTCAACTGTACCTCACATTTGCAACCCCAAAGAACACAGGGGAATTATTTTCAACTGTTTTATTTATATATACCCTAAAATGACACTTGGGAGGAAGAGTTCTTGGAAAATTTTATAAGATTTTATAAGTAAAAATAGATTATGTTACACCTCATTTTAAAGGTCTTCAAACCCTGATTACTTTAGAAAAGTGCTTTTAATTGAGGTTAATTGTATTTACAGGTTGTACCAAAACACTTTAAAAACTCTTTATAATATATTGCATAGATCTCTTTCTTACATTGTAGAGAAATAGATTTGTTAGTTAGTTGTTTTTTAAACTTTAACGGTTTTAAGATGGTGAGAGAGAAATACTGTCTGTTTAAATATTTATTTCTTAAAATCTCATTGTTAACAACATATGGAAATGCTTCCTACACAAAATTATATGACAAACTGATTTTTATGAATTGCAACTTCAATATTATCAAAAAAGTTAGAATATGACATTGTCTTGCATTTTCTATCACTCATCATTTGCATATCTAATTAACCATTGATATTAGTTAGAACCCGGAACTGGGTTGTCTTTTATTTGATTTCTGTTTTTTTTTTCATATTCTACAACAAAATGCCAGTTCTGTTTCATTAACTACTAGAGCAGGTTGGAGAGTTTCAGGATATATAAAGTTGCACTGTTAGTTACATGAGCCAATGTGGTCATGTAAACTTTCAACCTGACCTTTGTACACTATTATATGATTCTTTGAGAGATCAGACCAGTTTTGTTCTGCTTGTTTGGTTTAAAAAAATGTTGTCTAAAGTACTAAAAAAACTTCAGTGAAACAGAACTTTTTATTCTACTATAATAAAAGCAAAGTTAGATGCTACATTTAAATTAGTCTGCCCTTTCCTTTATTACTGTAAAAACCTGGGCTGCAGACTTTAAACATGGCCATACTACCCCTCATGATGCTGAATGTTCTGAAAGGCTCATATTTCAACAACTAATTAAATGACTGACAAAGCTTACAAAATTATCAATAATGACTGCAAGTTTCAACTGATTCAAATAACAAAGATTGCTGGCATATTTAATTAAAGATGCATCACATCTAACTGATAACATAGGTATGAAAAACTATCAGCAAGATGGGTGCTAAATTGGCTGACTCCAGAAAAAAAACTAGAATGTTTTAACATTACAGGACTGCTTGAAGATCTATAACTAAAATCATACAGATTTGATATGCCAATTTATTACAGTTTATGAATCCTGGATTCACCATGATATACCCAAAATAAAACAACCATCGAAACAGCATAAAGGCTAGGAAAACCGAAAACAAAGAGCATTCCATCAACAGGAAAAGTATTAGCCACAGTTTTTAGGATGCCAAGGGCATCTTACTTGTAGATTGTCTTGAATAAGGGTACAATTTTAACTGCTCTCAGACCGTGTTCCCAAGAATTTTAAACCTCTTCACAACAAAGGACTATAAGGCCAGTTGTAGAAAAGAGAGCTGCCAGCCAATATATTAGCTCGACAGTGAGCAAAACCCTCGTGATTTTACCAGAAGACTCTTAGCTGACTCTGGCATTGGTAACAGGAAAGTGTGGAGAATCTTAAAACAATATAAGATGTACCCATACGGTATGTTTTTATATAAAGAATAGATGACCATCTTCATTGTGTCATTGTGTGTGGTCTATGGGCACTAGAGAAGATCATTACTTATTTAAGTATTTTCCTCAATCTACAGAGGTAAATTACAGAGGTACCAATGAAGAAATATACCATCATAATATTCAATAGTGGTCCTTTGATAATGGACACTAGGTTACATGAGGTAGATAACCAGAGGTACTAAACAATAACACACGGTGTGGCATAATTGATATAAAAATTGTTGGTCCCCAATTTTTCGAAGGTCCTCTGAATAGAAATATTTACAATTAATTTCTGAAATATTTACAATGAATTTACAATGAATTTCTGAAATATTTACAATTAATTTCTGAAATATTTGTAATGGATTTCTGATCAATCTCTTGGTCAATTTGCTCGTAATTTTTCCCAATGTAATCAAACAAAGAATGTGATAAGAAGGTGGTGCTCTTCTACACCATTCTCTGGCTGTTTGTACTACGCTAGACCAAACATTTCAAGAGAATAGAAAGACAGAGGTGGTGCTGCAACTTTTCCTGCTCAGTCACCGGACTTTACAACCATAGATTACTATCTAAGGAGTAGAATTAAGAGCATAGGTTATCTCTCAAGACCAACAACAGAAGACATGATGGGGAGGATAAGATAAGTGATACATTCATTTCCATAAAATAGATCCAACATGATTTCTTCTGCAACCAAATACTGGAATTAAATACCCCTCACTAACTCTTCTGGAATGCCAGAAATGCGGTTAATGATTTAAATGTCCGAGTACGATAAGTTGAAACTAAACACTTTGAACACTTATTTTAAGTGTGGGAGAACATGTTGTAACAGTTTTAAGGTATGTACCCAATAATTTGGTAAAACAGACAAATTTATTTTATACCTTAAAAAATGTATTAGTTAATGCAAAGTGATTACAGAAAATAATTGGTAAGAAAATAAGTTTTTCTTTCATCATTTTGATATTTTGTACTTTAAGGTTTTTTTTCCTAAATGCCAAAAAGTTTTAGAATTTGGAAAATGGGAAGAAAAATGCCTATACTTGACAATGTTTATTTAGAAAGAAAGTTTCATAACAATTATGAAAAATACTCTTTTCCTACAATATACAAAGGTATAACTATAAAACGTATTTTTTAATGTTATGCTACACCCTGTAAATAAAGTTACCTGCAGTTAAATAAATTTGTACTAAAATAATCAGGATTTGTAAACTTTTAAAATAATGTGTGACAAAAGCTATAGCTATATTTTTTAACTCTCCGAGACCCAAAGAGCTTTTTGCCCATCTCCCAAAGGTGTCGTTTGAAAATAATTTTACAAAGTTCTTTGGGGGTTGATAATGAGAGGTTACGGTCGGAACAAATATTCTATTTTAATTTCTTTGGCCAGATACAGGTAGTGGCCTAGGTGATTACCATAAATATAAGAGTTACAACACAGCCTTGACTGTTTACTCTCAAGTATGTCCCATGAACCTGAAAATTAAGCTAACAGTGGAGTAGACTAGGAAGTGTTTTAATCAGGCTTTGTACCTTGTCGGATTGGTTTAAAATTTTAGTTTTCAGGGACACCACTAGTTTGATCTCAATCTGAGAAAGGAGGCATTCAAATGCTGCTGCTCTATGCTGGTAGATTATCTAGCTCTTATCTCATATCTGTTTATCATCTGTGTGCCAATGTATACTTCAATCAAAAGTAAAGTGCTGTTGCTAAGATATACAAACAGAGTAGAGTAAACAAGCTCAGCTACCCAAATGAACTTCAACATGGCTCTATAAACTTCTGTTTCACAATGATTTGAATGCCTTCATTCAAAATTAAAACAAACCTAGAATTATTTTAAATTAGTGACATCCATTAAACTCATTTATAAATAGAAACCAAATTGGTTGTTGTTACCACCAAAAAACTCAACACTAAACATAAACTACTGCATGCAACCAAACCAACAGAATTTCATAATTCTAAAGCTGCGACAACACTTTTGTTATTTTAATTAAATTCATCGATTACAATTTTACATTTGAATATGTTCTACTTTTCATGCATTGTTGTACTATAGAAAATGATGAAAACAAAACTTTGTTGAATTTTTCTAAATCCAAACGATGAAAGTGTGTGTGTTCCTATTTCAAGGGCAAAATAATGGCAATGTAGGAAGGGCTTTGAAAATTCTTACCATTGATAAAAATTAATTTCATTATTCACAGCTTGCATTTTTTGTAATTTCTGCTTTACTATAATTCTTTTCTATTAAAATTGGTTGGTCCTTTTCTTACAGTGATGACATTTTCAAAACTTGATAGGGCCTGACATTTTAAAGGAAATCACAAAACAACTCACTATAAAAAACTTTCTCTAGTCTTTACCACTTGATACAATGTAATGTACAGCAAACAGTAAAAATGTTAGTACAATCCTAAAGCAAAGTTTTGTATTATTTAAAATAGAAAGAAATTTTACTTTCAATTACAGATCATTATAAACCTTTAGAATTCCCTTTATTTACATTATTATTACTATTATTTTAGTCTACACATTTTTTGTAAGCACATGGACGTTTTGTTTCTGTATTTTCATTCCTGCTTGCCAGGATACCATAAAGAATATGTACGATTTCACATTCTCCCTTGTCACCTTTGCAAACACTCATTGAGCACCTTTGTTTTACACTATCATTGTTGCTTCCCCACTCCCAAACAAATTATCACTTCACTGATTCACTCTGTTTTTACTAGGCAATTGTTTATAACGGAACCCCTTCTTGCTATTAGTGCCATGCACATTTCTGTGCAGTTATTAAGTTTTTTCATGTAATAAGCATTAAATCAATAAAAATTCCTTACTAACAAAGTATGAATAATACAGTATGTAAAGAATATCATTGACAAGTGTGGACAAGATTGGTCTGGTCAAAACTAGAGTCTGTTGTACTGAAAATTAAGTGAAAGGAAGAAGCAAGAGACCATCAATTTCCCACATGACAGTCACAATAGTTGAATAAATTGTAACAGGTTATTTTTTCCACCTCTCATTTATTATAGCAATTCATGTAATTTCAATAATTAAATATTAAATCGAGCCTAAATCTGAGAATCCGATGACTCATTGAAGCACAGATTGACACTTGACAGGCGCTTTAGTCATACCCGCAAAGCTTAAGTGTAGGGGACTCACGTGAGCAAAACCCACCAAAACTGCTTCTTCCATCATCACTCAGTCCACCCCTTCTCTCTGGCCCTGCACACTCGTTTAGTATCCAAAATTATGTCACCACCCCAGCCCTGTAAAGGTGAAAACGCGAATCGATTAATAGTGCTTGCCGACCAACTATTCTGCCGAAGATTCTGAACTGCTCTACAACGAAGGTGGGGAGACAATTCTCCCCTTTATATTATAACCAATTACAATTTATTAACGATTCACAATTCATAATCTGCCTTTTTATTTCTTCTAAACTAATTCAATTGACTCCAGTTATTTGCAAAAAATATTTAAAATTTAAATGAATTTTTCTCATTGTGGGAATCAAATAAACATGAATTATTGTTAACTGAGGAATTATTACCATAAAAGTTTATATTAAATTAACTCATACAGAATTACAGTTTATTTTGCTTTTATTTTAATACAAAGTTTACTTCAGTTCTTTCTTTAATTTCACTGACGATAAAAAGTGTTTATTATAAACAGATTGAATTTTAGTTAAATTTGGTTTTATAAAGGAATGCTGTTGTTTTCAAAAATGTGTAGTTGAATAAATTTTAGCAATAAATATATTATTTTGAAGTTAGTAAAGGAAATTGAAAACACAGTAATTAAGTTGTGATGTTGATCTATAAATAAATTAAAAGATGAATATCGGAGATGTATTGAATTCCTAGATTACTGCTTTTATTAATGGACATTTATTGCTGATTTTCTGCTTGGCTTATAGTGCTTTGATGTATTGTAGTGCTTTACTTGTACGATGTATTATGCACTTATTACTTTGAAACTTGATTTTCTGCTTGGCTTATAGTGCTTTGATGTATTGTAGTGCTTTACTTGTACGATGTATTATGCTCTTATTACTTTGAAACTGTAAATCTTATATCACAATCAACACTCCTATCCTATTAGAAATATACCATAACCTATTAACTTGTATCCTAACTGTTGTTTACCCACAACACTAACACCACAATTCTTTTTTATCCTAAATAGTTAGCCCACAGTAAAAGGTGTGAGTTATGACCAAAAAATAAAATCTGCCCTTATTATTTACTTGGAATAATTAAGTGATGTACATAAAGATAACAAAGTATTGAGAACACTTTCAGCAAACAGACAGACAGTCAGTCGAGACAGAAGACATTCACCTGCCAATGATCATTAGGTGTAGCAAAACAAGGCTAAGAAATATTTAAAATGTTGCTTAAAAATGGAGTTATTATTGTAGAATCATAAATAGTTTAATAATGTGTAGTTGTTAGACTCACTGATCCAGAAAATAACCATCAGATGACAATACAACCATTACTACATGAAACTACACTTGCTATTTGCTTGGTTCAAGGCGTATTTGGGTAGAAAAAAGTTAAATTTGTTTAGTTTAAAAATACAGATATTTCTACACAGTTTTCTCCTTGAAACTAACTTTCAAACATGAAGTGATAGAAAAAAGGGACTCTCCTCTGACTAAGTTTGACCAAAACATAAATAATTAGCAATAACAATGAAAATGTATCTGTGAGAAATTAGAAAATGTTCACAACTATGACAAAATTATACAAAACTGTGAAATTACTATTCATTATTTCAAATACATTTTTATTTTAAAACAATTTATCATTTATCAATTATTTATATTGTTCTGATAAATGATGTACACTTTAAACTTAAACAAAACTTTTGCTAGTTACAATATTAGTAGCAAATTGCAAATTTTAATAAAATGTTTTAAATATGTCAGAACTGGAAAATTAAGTTTTACTATATACACCCACTATAAGAAAGAAAGGAAAAACTTTTCTAAATAAAGAATACACAGAGATATATTGTACAACTGTGGGAGCAGGCTACAAAGCCTTATCTATATTTTAATTTGTTCTTTAGAAAGTTTGCTATGGAAATATAATATTAGATCTTCTACGGTAATGCATAAAATATTAGTAAAAACTGAAAGGTGACAATATTATTTGTAAATGGAAATTATATATTAATTGAACCAGCTCTGCCAAATTAAATATATTTTTGTGCCAAGAGGTTCTAAGTAACATTAATGCAGTTGCTTAATTAATGGATAGATTAATATGTTCTCAATTATTTTTTGTAATAGGTGATATACTCTTAAACATGTTAACCTTAATTACCAACATGGTAATATTATACATTATATAGAAAAGTATTGTTTTTAAATAGGGTGAACATTTTTCTAAATAACATCTTGATGGTATAAATACTCAACTTACATTGACTCAGACCAAATGTGCAGTTCATATAGGAACTGACCAAATTATATACAATAATATTTAAATTTTATATACTTTTCCATAAACGGACCATAAAAGTTTTCACAAAATAATTTTACTAATTTCTTACCACAAGATAAGTACACAAAGCTAATAGGATTGACTCTGAAAAATTTCAAATAAATAAATAAAATATGGGCTAAATACAATGTTATGCTCATTCTTCTTTAAACAATTAGATGGAGAACAAATTTAAATATCTTTCAGTTTAAAAATGGTATTAAAATATATCTTGAAATTTGTGTTATTGTTTTTTTAACCTTTTACTATTGGAGTTGCTGTCAAAAAAACCTGAAAAACGGCAAGCTATCATAATAGCACTTAAATGTTGTTAACCCGAAACACCAGGAAGGTGATAAATTAACCAAGATTTTGACACTACATACTTTCAAGACAACAAAAATAAATAACTACAACATGACATTTAAAGTCAATCATTTATAAAACTTATACCTATGGAATTTATAAATATTTTTTTAATTATGAGCAAACTAAATCATATAGTTAAAAAATGTTAAATAGTCCCTAAATGAACGCATTTATCAAACTGAATATCCTAAGAGACTGTACTAGCGGTCTTCTTTAATTTTAGCCCATAAGAATAATATTGAACTTCAAAACCTTTTTATGACCTTATTTTTAGTCATAGAACTATGGGAGATGTCTTATTTTTAAGATATAACTAAATACGCATCCTAACGCTTTT
Organism: Homalodisca vitripennis; assembly: GCF_021130785.1. NCBI lineage: Eukaryota > Metazoa > Arthropoda > Insecta > Hemiptera > Cicadellidae > Homalodisca > Homalodisca vitripennis. The sequence continues at coordinate 71,793,787 of NC_060215.1, forward strand.
TATGTATTTTTTTATTGGTTATTATGAAAAAATGTTAGTGTTTATATATAATTCATTATTTATATATTTAAAAAGTATATTCTTTAAAAGAAAACTTTAAAACGTTCGGATGTGTATTTATTATGTCTTTAAAGTGTATTCATTATGTCATCTTCAATTACTCTACAGCCAAAAATGAGAGTTTTACATTGTTCTTATGGTATAAAATTCAAGGTCGCTTCACTACAGCTGGCTTGTGAAGAAAATTCCTTGTATCTACAACGATTAAAAGATAATCGGAAATAACAAATTGTGTTACCTCATTTTTATACTTACATTCAACTGCTCATAAAATAAAATACCAAAGGACATCTTTTGTCTCAAAAATGTGATTGTAGGAAAAGCAATCCAGTTTTTTTTTTTCTTATTAAAGATTAACATTCAAAACAGAGCATAGGTTGATTTTAAGATACTTCTTTAATCATATGAACGTAAGTTTTGAATCCAATTAATGTAATTTTGTAAAATTTTTATATTTTAACTGTAGTAACATTTTTAAAAGTAGAGAATGATTCGTCTCAAAATGGATATGTTATATTCTGTCTATAATTTTTTTAACAGGGGGCTATGAAATATTATTTTCAAGCTTATTCATTTTTTATCTTGATCAGAGTTTTGGAAAAAAACACTAAACAAATTTCCAGATACTTTGCTGCCATTTTTTAAACGGTAAGTGATACTTAAATTTTCTTCACAAAAATGTTATAGAAGTAAAAGACCAGTTAAATAACATGCATGGTTGTGTTGACACTTAAATGTTTTAGTATTTCTCTGTACTTAAAAATCTATAATATATTTCAGGAGATGTTAATAGTAATTTTTGGAAAATAATTACAAAACATAACTTTTAAATGTTCTGACCACTACATCTCTCACAGAGTGGTTTGAATTATCCAACATGTGAAATACAAAAAGAACCAGAAAAAAAAAACAAAAATATAAATTACAAATGTTGTCACAGCATCAACTTTCCTTAATATTAAAGCCGTGCACTTAATTATACAATACAACACTAATCACATAAATACACACATGCAATTATAGAAGAAGATATCCAGTAATTACAAGTTGAAACAGAGAGAAATTTTTAAAAGAGTACCACATAAATAAAAAATATAATAACACCTACCACAATACATCCCTTGCTTTTTTTGTCAATTTTGCATCAGAATCCCTTAAACATTATTTTTAATTAAATATCATTAAATAAATGTAAATTTTATGTAAATTAAATTTGTTTATAGAGTAAACGAAATATAGACTGGAAAAATATTACCAACCCATAATTTTTCAAAATTAATTATCTACATAAAGCACTTAATACAAAGTTAAAGTACTGTTTCAATACATTCCTTATAAAACATAACAATGTTTTTCTGATGACTTAATATTTTTAAGGAAACAAACAAATACAAATTTACATGTTAAGAATCTGACATACTAAAGAGTAATAAAATGGATAATTATGTAAGAAGTCAAAAACAGTGAATATGTATCTTATTAGAGTATTTATCACACTCTGTAAGATTGAACTAGAACTCAAGATTTACTACATGTTGTATGGATATTTACACAAATTTAAAAATTAAAGAACTATGATAAATAAACTCATTAGTTTTTCCAATTTAAAGAGAAACTATTAAATGAGATTTTCTACTGTTTATGAGAATCTGCATTTTTTATATCCTTTCAATTATATCTGCCATACTTGTCAATAAAACTTTGTAAAGTTATGGCAATCAATTTATAATTAGTTCACTTCGTTACAGTACAAGCCTGAGTAGCGGCAATGAAACAGTGCCTGGTACCAGGTGGATTTCTTCTTCTTATTGATTTGTTATTATAACAATCCAACACAGTCATGCAATGCAAACTTCAACCCAGAAACCAGAACTAAATAAATGTTCTTTAAATAAATAAACACTGACAATTTAAATAATCAGTTTTTAACAAATCTCAATTAATTCAATTGTTAATTTTGTTTTTAGTTCTGTTTTCTTCTTTCTATCTAAAACATAGATTGTGTAATAAATGTAAATATTGCAAGAGCTACAAGATAAACACAAAAATATATGAATTTACCACTGTAGATAACATGCGCATTTTCGTTGTGAAAGGACTGTACTGACAAACCCATCTTGACAAATCATGTTCCTCCAAGCAGTTAAATGAAGATGGCGCTGACCAGGTGTTGATTTCAATTTACTGCCATTTATTATAAGTTATTGTAGGAACAAAGCCAATATTTAAAGGGATAAAAAATTTAACAAATTATCCAAAATAACATGACAACATAGTAAATGTTCTTTTATCGAACTTATGTGGTGGTTATGTCCATTGAACATTATATTAAATTTTGTTACGATGTGAATGCAACACTCAGTGTAACATTCTATCTCAAATTCCAGTATGTATTACAACGGTATTATAATGTGAAACAGTAGATGCACTGTAGAATACATGTTGGAAAATAAATAGTAGTATTTTATAGTTTAAGTTATAAAAACGAAGCTCTGCACAATACATGACCTGAAACCCTGTTTTTAATTTGTTTGATAAACTTTCACTTCCTCAGATTATTTACTCCAAGTATGCTATTAAAATGTTATTATAATTACATGTTATGCTACACATTGTTGTTAAGAGAACACGGTCGTATGAACATTAAAAATCTGGACAACTTTTCCAATGATAATTGTCAATTAAGGTAACAACAAATCAAATCATTTGATTATCATTTAGAAATACCTATAGTTCTAGTAATATATATAAAATTTAAATGCAAATGTATGTTAAAATCTTTATAGTACTAGATATAATTAATTAGTAGGAAAAAACCACTAAATGCATTTGTAAAAATACATTTTAAATACTGATTAAATGACTAAACTTTACTATAGAACAAAACTTGTGGCAAATATTTTTTTTAACAAACCAAAATAAACTATTTAGGTTATTTACAGACCATAAGGAAAAATTATACAGTTAATTATGCAGTTGAAGATTTTAACCAAAGAACTGGCTCATTGGAGATTATCCCCCTGAGGAAGTGAAGAATTCAGAGTTATTAAAAATAGTGTATTAGGTTCTATATAAATGTGCAAAGTTTTATTGTTAAACAAGTTCAATTGTATAACAGTGAGTTATTAAACAATTAAACTTTTACGAAAACATGTATGTATAAATATTCAAAACTTATATAAATCTTTAATTTTTCACATATATTTATAAAGAAAAACCCCAATTTAAAATTTAATTGTATTATAATATATGTGTTTAAAATATCATTTTTATTGGTCAATTGATGTTTACGTAAAAAGCTGAAAATTTCAAAAGCAAGTAAGTACGGGATGATAGTATTGTCTCAAAAAGCATGCACAGAATTCCTGTCTTAAAGTCCCCTTCAAATCACCTCATGACAATAAAATCTGATCTGATAAACATTTGTATACATTGAATGTTACACCCATTAGCATGTGATAATAGATCTTATCTATTGAACTAGACAAGGGATCCCATTTTAGTTAATATTGTATTCATTGTTAAACTTAAGACAAGTAGAATATTAACTGACAATTTAACACCATACATTATTTTATGAGTTGACATTAGTACTGAAAATTAATAACCGGTTAAAGAATGGTAATGCTACTTTAAATCACATCCACCTAAAAGTACTTTTGTATTAAGAATGTCTTTATCTACTAATCTCGGTATTTTCATTTATAGAGAATTTATCTATTTAAGTACAAAATCTAAAGCACAATTTTCTATTAACGTGTTTTATTGAAAATTCACATGACTCAATTAAGGTTGTTGTCTCCATTGAATACTTTATAAAAACAGAACACACACAACCACTCCAAGAAATCATTGGAACCTCTTCTATAATATTCAGAGGTTTGTGGGTGCTCCTAAAGTATATCACATGCCAATGACTCATAGCAAAGAAATATATGTGTAAACAAACTAGTCCATATGAAAATGAGTTTAAGTGTTCATCTTATATTACAGATTTTACCAAAACTGTATGTGGAAAAATAATATTTTGAATGGCCAGCCTAGAAAAACTTAAGGTCCGAACTTAATGAAGCTTACATTCCAAATTACCAGTTACCAGTCTTAAAATTGCATAAAAATCAAGTAAAGATTATATGAAGACGTCAAAACAAATAGAACATTACTATTTTTATATGAAAACTATTTTAAACTTGTCTTTGTTTTAAAAGTAAATTGGCTGTTTCATGCCAATCAAATTGTTGGCAACCAACCCATAAGAGAGTAGCACTTAACCTTTTTTTAACATAAAAATATTTATTATCCATATGTCATATGGACTAGTAAATTACACACAAAAGTTATATCTGAACATATTTATGTCTTTGATGTATTATCTTGAAAATTCACACTATTGATAATGTTCAGCAAATTAAGCTGTTCCCTCTTTTAAAAATGTTTGTAGTTTAATTTTGCTAAAATAAGTTACCGTACATGCTATTATGTTAATTATTTTTAAGTTTTGAAAATATAAAAAATTATACTCTTGTTATATTGGAAATTTTCAAAAAATTTAAGTTTTTGGAATATATTTGTATTATAAAAATTACATTTTATTAATTTAAAAGAGGAACACCATCTGTGCAATATATATTTAAGACATATAGGAATTGCTGTTTCGAGCCATTTAAAATTATATGGCTTGGGTTCTAGGATAATAAAAAAAGAAAACAAATGTAAGGGAATTAAAGAGTAGGAGAGGAGTACCCACTGCAAGATTTCTGTATAATGCCAACAAATGAAATGTTACTAACTACTGACATTTGTTACAATCTTACAACATTATCAATGTGACTAAACCAATTGAAACAAACCAGTGGTTTTCCACTTAGCATTTACATATTTTTTACTACAGTTATAATTAAATACATTTTTATCGATAATACAAATAAAGCTAAACTAAATCAATTCATCATTGCATTGAAAAGAAAAATTTTGAATAAGGAAGAAGTTTCTAAAAGAAGTTCTTCAATCACAAACTTATCAATCAACAATTTTTCATTTAAATGTCAAGAGCAGTTATTCAAGTTAAAATCAATAGTTATGTAAGTTTAGAAAGTTATATATTGAGGCTACGCTATTTAAAGTTAACATTAACCTCATAGAGATGATATCCACATGTGCTGATATTGCTGAACTATTCTGTAATCAGGTTAAAACAGTTTTCTTGTATTTCGAATGGAGTGGTCTCCGAATTAAGTACTGAACATTATTGTAGACTAATGATATTTCATTAGTTTTTTTTCCAACATTGTTGCTAGTTAGGAATTTAAGTAGTGTTTTCAAATTTATCACTAGTTTTATCATGGTTTGTACTTGGTGGTGCAGGGAATAGTAGAACAAAATTTTAAAATTCTTAGTTTTTAGTAAACTTCAGACTAGTTTACTATCACCTGGGCACAGGCAAGAACATATCCTGTGTATTAATTGTGCGTAAAAGAGGAATAAAAGTAAATTACAAAGTTATGAGTTATCACCAATTAACAATAATTATGTAGTAAAGTACCGATCTGGGAAATTGTGACCTTACATAGGGCCTACAATAGGTTCAATTTTGAGTAAAAAATATCTATAGATCACAAAATAATTAATTGAAACTATAAATTGCCTATTCAGTTACAGTCTAACAGCTTCCTATAGAATATTTGAGGCTAAAACAGTATATATAAACATCATATAGCTATTATAGAATACATTTGTAACGAATACAACAAATTATGTACACAAGAATACTGAAAATTGTCATGACTAAAAATTTAGTCATGACTGTTTAGTTGAGTACAAGGTGTAATCATTTAGTTTCCAAGAAGCTAAATAGTTTATTGTGTTTTTAGTATCGGAGCTTTGTTGCAGGTTTGGACATGTAGCCAAATCAACAAATATCTCATAATTATTGTTTTGGACTGAGAACTTAAAAATATTTTATTTTCAAGAACATGATTTATCAATTTGATATTTAATAATTTAAAGAAATATATTTTAATTTTTCTAAAATTATGACTACAAACATGAGTAGAGGTAGAGGTAATAAACAACGAATGTCATTTCTTCTGGTCTAGATAATGTACATCCTCCTCTAAGTGGAAAATCTTATATACTTACACTTATATACCATCTGTATCGGCAAAATAAAACTTATATAACAACTGTTCTGGATCCCAATTATATATTTATTTTTGTTGGATTTCATTTTGTAACAACTAACTCTATCTCTTTTATGTATAAATGTTGAAGTGCATTTTCTTACATGATAATTTAGTACTCAAAGTTATAATATTTAAGTAACACACATTTAAACTCTTAGCAATCAAAATATTTTATATTAGTTTATTAATTTAAAAAACCATTTACTCAGTATAAAAAACTATTATTTTTATTTTTATTAGGAGAGAAAATTAATGCTTTTGATTTCTATACACTTGGACATTGGTAATATTGTTATATTTGTGACCTCGCAAGTAAGACCATGCAAACCATTCTCATATCACTTTTCAAACCAATTTATTCTCATCTACATCAATCTTATTTGTTTATTTTTATCAAGAGAGAATATTAATGCTTTTGATTTCTATATACTTGGACATTGGTAATATTGTTATATTTGTGACCTCGCAAGTAAGACCATGCAAACCATTTTCATATCACTTTTCAAACCAATTTATTCTCATCTACATCAATCTTATTTGTTTATTTTTATCGAGAGAGAATATTAATGCTTTTGATTTCTGTTCACTTGGACATTGATAATATTGTTATATTTAAGACCTCATAAGTAAGACCATGCAAACCATTCTCATATCACTTTCCAAACCAATTTTTTCTCATAAATATCAATCAGTGTCCCACTCAAGTCATAAAAGGATTATGTATAATCTTAAGTAAACATGAAAACTATTGACTGCACAGTTAAATTGTAAATAAAGGGAACACTAAATATTTAATTTTAAAATTCAACAGAGAAAAAATTACTTGAAAAATGATGAAACACCATATCTAACCAAAATGAAAACTTGCAGGTATGTACTCCATGGGAAATATATGGCATTAAATTAATTTTGAAATATATGTTATTTGTGAAAACATACATGTTTTATGATTCAAGCAACCAACCAGCAGAGACACGTAGAAAAAGAAGTGTGAAAAATTATAAAAATTATAGAACAATTATACGTATTGACTGGGGAAAATGATTATGAAAATAACGCTGAAACAGGCCAACGGATAAACCCCCAGAATACCATTTTATCATTCCTCCAAGAGAAAGCTGCAAGTAATATTAACAAGGTTTACCGCATGAATAAAATCATTTAACAGAGTAGGCAGCTGGAGACTTCGTAGTCGGACGGCAGGCGAGAGCCAAGCTTCTGAAATATGAAAAAAAATATGCAACCAAAAATACATCACTGCTTGTGCATAAAGCTGGACGTTCTAGTACAATGAGACCTTAATAGAATTATTTCACCAAACTACGGAAATCACCTCACATTATCACAGACAAATTTACTTTGTAATAATCTTTATCAGTTTGCTTGATGTGCTAAACATCTATAACTAAGCATATACTCAACTGAGATTAAATCAACTTCTTTGGTTTATATAATTAAAAAGCATTATAAAACCCTATAAACAATCAACAGTATATAAAACAATATCAACAATAGGGATTTCTAACAGGATATTTAATTGATAACGTTTCCACTAGAAAATTAGGTTCTTTACAAACTAAAGATGAATAAATCAAATCAAAGCCAGATGTTTTAACAGAGATGGTGACAGTTATTCAGAGACCGTTATTGGTGTAATCCAGGAATTTGTATACCCCACGCTACGTTTTTTAATATTAATAAATTTACACAAACTAGGAAGACTGTATTGAAAATAAAATATAAATTAATGACAAAACTATCAAAATATTGCCTTTTTAAATTATTTCAAAGCTTACACTGATTTAATTTAAGCATTTTATTTTTAAAATGCTAATAACAGGCAGGCTATGCATTAATAGTCATGTGAAAACAGAAATTTTGTGTTATAAAAACTAATCAAATAAATATCCCTGAAAAAATTCCCTACAATCTTTTATTATAACTATACAATCCATATCAACACAGTTCAAAACTAAATATTGTTTATCAACTGCTCTGTATTTTCCATTGCATTTCTGGACATTCATGTTCAACATAGAGCAACAGTAGACAATAAATTAGACACTGCAGATTAAAGTCAATCAATGGTCAGTATTTGACCTGTATGTTGACATTTTTAGTCATCATTTAAAATTACTCCTTTAATTTTAAACACATTTAGTGTTGTTTCAGACATATTGATTAACAATATGTAAGCCTATTTCATAAAAATCCGTAAGGTGGTTAAGTACAACCCAATGTCACTGGTGAATTTTTGTAGCCAGTTATCCTTTCTTAGAGACATCAATCCTTCACATTGTGGAAATCTCGTTATAAAAAGTAGAAATTATTAAAAGACCACTAAAGTTTGGTTAAATACAACCCATCTTTGGTATATTCTCAGTTATGTAAACCTGGTAATTGGCATTGTATTTGTGCACTTCAAATCATGTGCTCGAAAGTAGGTAAGACAGTACACTGTGTCAAATATATTTTTCATGTCAATACAACCTACTTCTAAGCAACAAGCTTTTACTATTGCAAACTTTAAAAACTTCATTTTTCATCTTAGTTTACATAAGTTTTAGCAAACATCAGTATGCCATAAAGTATATTATAGGGAACAATTAAACTATGTAATTTTTTATTTTAACCAAGTTTTTTATAACACCAAAGTCATCCAAATATTGAACTTATACATAGTAGTATACCTTACTTTAAAGGTAGTAATCCACACTTACTTCAAATTTATTTACTAGTTTGTTAGCTAGATACCATAACACTTTTTAATTATAAGAGCTTTTACAACACCTCGAAAGAGAGAGAGAGAGAGAGAGAGAGAGAGGTATCAGGATTACAAGTTTTACAAGTAAGAACATATCAAACAGACAAAATCCAAACATCTTTAGACTGTGTTCACACATTGAATCCAGGTATTCTGTTATTTAAAATCTATCTGGCCCTCTCATTAGTGAACAAGGTGTACTAAATAGAGCAATAATACAATTTTGCATTAATACAATTTTAAATGAGTATGTGCTTGTTATAAAACTTAATAACAATTACAATGTATGAGCAAGCATCACTGAGCACTCAGAAATATTGGGTTGTAACTAACAGACTACTAATGGTCTTCTAAAATTAAAACCTTTAAATTATGCTTATTATGTGAATATTTACTGTATATCTGTTTAAAAATAAGTGTCAAACAACTCAACTACATAAGTTACATGGTCCGGAGAAAACTAGGAAACCGTAGGACAAAATAATTATTTTGATTATCTATTAAGTGTTGTAACACAAATCCATTTTACACTCACCAAGTTACTTGAATTTTGATCCTTGCAGTAATAACCTTGAATTGATTTTATGAAGAGTAATCAAATGATGGTTATCACTTCATATTGATTCTAAAGTATTCTGAAGATTTGGACCTTTTAAGACAACACTTCTGAAAGAATGAAAGTATGGATAGAAGGAAAAGGAGCATCTAGAATGATACAATAGTTAGAAGGTTGTTACAAAAAACAAGATGATAGTGGCCATCATTTTTGCTAGCTTTTCAGTCACAAGAAGTTTTTAATCGTGAGACTGTATATTTATTTAGAGCCAACTGGTGTCCTGGAATTCAACAGGATAAACTATCAAAGTTGAAACGTAATCATCAAAATGAAATTGATTGACTGTAAACCCACCAACTCAGAAGATAATCACAACCAAACAGGAAAAATATACTTAATGATTCTCATTCCTTGTTCACCAAACGTACAAATACCATTGTGCTATTTAAACAATGTGAGATTGCATTCTGTACAAACCTAACTGAAGGCAAATTTCTAAAATTATTTTTACATCCTTTCTCTTCACAGTATAATGCAACAATTTATAGTGGACTTTTACTTTTAAATTCCACAACATGGTTTGCCACAATAATATTAACTTTAATTTCCGGGCAATTATGTGCTGATTTCCACATAACATCATATATATTTCTTAAAGTACACAATTACCAAAACTTCAATAGATAATTAATATATTTGTAATTAACCGAATACCACTAAAAAATTATGTTGTGTTTTTCACTTTACTACTTTAAATTTAGTTCTTATGAAGCTTATAAGTTTTCAAACAGAAGACAGTTTTAAAGGAAGAGAATCCTACTTGCATGATACCAGGAGTTAATATATACATTGCACGACAAACGAATATTTCACTATTTGACTGAGATAATCCAAGTAAGCTTAAAGGAAATATTTCTGAAAACTGTAACAGGACACTGGGCCACAAGCTCAGAATTTAAAACCTGCACAGTTTTCTCATGAACATATTAAATAAAACAAACGCACACAAGCAAACGAACTGTACAAAACTTTAGAGTCAGGTGTTGTTAGAGTAAAAGTACTATAAAAGTGAAGTGAAAACACAGCAAACCGTAGATCCCATACTAGCAATACAGGCACCACAAACCATCTACAGGTACGATCATTCCTTAAGCTATTGGAACATCACCTTTACACAATAATCCCAACAAACTCTTCATGTGATAGGCTCGTAATAGAGTCTCCAATCTGGAATCAGTCTTGGCATCATTCTTTGTCGTGATGCATCTTTTATAAATAATATACAAACTAAACTAGTCCTTCATAAACAATTAGGCCTACTTACAGACAGACATTATTTTAACTATCAGTTAATTAATTTATGAAACAGAGATATTGTGATGACTCATTAAATCTTTTTACTACATTAATTGTGTCACAAGAAATATCAATATCTGTCAACCAACAAGGGCCCTTCTTAAGTAGAGTCATTTACAGATGACTGGAAGCTTTTAGAAATTAGGTTATTTTACTGTACATATTCAAAATAACACCTTAAATTTGTTAAGGTTTGCAGTTTAAAAGTATGTTTTTTGCAAAATTAACTTTAAAAAGGTGATATTTTACGTTTGTAAATTTACATAATATGATTTTCATCTTCTTATGTGTTAAAAACCTTTTCTCACCTTTCTGGTTACCTCTTACATTCTTACAAAATATTTATTTGAACCTTGTTATTTACTAATGTCTCTTACCTAAAAGTAGAACAAGACCGAATTTCAAGTTCACAAAGCTAACATTAATCTCCTACCCCTACTGGAATATGAGACTTCTGAAAGAATGTCTATAGAACACAGACAGAGAGTACAATCACCAACCATTAAGACATTACTCATATATTCTCTTAGAATGCCATAAAGAAATCCAAACAACTTGTTGTTAAGAGGATATTTATATCAGAATGATACAGTTTGTAGGGGACTATATTTCAACCCAGAAACTAGAAATAGTCCTTGATTAAAAGAATAGGTTTTATCTCCCAAAAGTCAAAACACTAACTCTGTATGAAAGAAAAATTGTTCTTAACAAACACATCAAACAAGTTGAAATACAAAATTTACTGGAATCATGAATTCTGCAGAAACTTAGGGTAAAGAATACAGCAGACTATTGTGTAGATATCTCCATGTCATTTTAGTATACTTTCTTGTCACTAAGATGAGCTACCAAACATTAGCTGTACATGAAAACACCATCTGCTTTGTCAGATACAGATGTGGTTTATTTTCCCAAAATGTTGAATATTTGGTTTAGGAAAATAACACCATACCCAGAGAACAATGAACAATTCAATAAAAGATTCCAATGTATGTATGTATATATGTATGTTTTTGATCAAAAATAACAAAACTTACCACCTGACTGTGACACATGTGCACCAACCTTCCCTAGTCAAGGGCCAATCACCCTACCCATGGGCGGACCATCCTACCCGAGAGCAAACTGCCCTATACGAACACCCTACTGAGTGCTGTAAAGCTGACTGCTGTGCTGATGGAGCACCTTATTAACCTTTCCTCTTTGAGATAAGATAAACCAATACAACTATGTCACAAGGAAATGTTTATCTTGCTAATATTTTTTTTTTATTTTCCTAAAAAAAAATATATTTAAATAGTAAGTGTAAACAATATAAATGCATAAGCACCTGAAAATGTTTGTTCAAAACCACATTATTATATTGTCAGATCTATTAATTTATATAATATTCCCAAAATTCAGAAAATTACTAAGAATGAAAATAATCAAAAGTAATCCTTTGAAAATAATAATTTGTTTCTTTAGACATGTGCGTTTACGCTGTCTTAGTTGGAGAGATCTGATACCACACAGTCTAATATATAGACTATAATTCTGAACTTAATTAGCACAAGTTTAAACTTGTATTTGAATGGAGCACTTTTTATCACTATTGTCACTTTCTGTCACGTGGAACTGATTCTCCCACTTACTCTGTTTGTTAAATTCTCAGGGTAGATTTATGGTTTTTGAAGAATGGACAACGTAAAAATGAAAAAAGGGGAAAACCCTCTCCTTAAATAAATTTCTTTTATTTAACAGACAAATAGTTTTAAGTAATACATTAATTATGAATTTTTCCAAAATAATAATTTTATCAACAGGAAATTTATAAAATAAAACACATGAAAATAGCATTACTACATGATAATCAATTTAAGTACATTAGAATTTCAAAATAAACTCACAAGTTCAGGTGCAATTAATTAATAAAAATGCTTAAATGTGTTTATTTTCCTAATACTAATCAAAATTGTTTATATTAAACCATTTAGTCCTTTTTTCCTGGGAACTAGTATAATTATTTTTGTGGAGTCCGACAAAAACTCAAGTCAAAATCAAGCAATTTTTGAATATGTTACAATCTACAGTTCTTTTTAGATTGATATTATACACATTTTATCAAATACAACTATTTTTAGCTGACTATTAATTTTAACTACAATATATGGTTCATGTAGACAGATGTTGAATAAAGCAACATATAATACAGTATCGTGTAAGAGAAAAATTATAAAATTTTATGTACAAAACTAATTCTACATTTTTTAAAGTTTCAGAGAATCCCCTTATTGTTAGTTAACTTTAGGATGACCTGAACTGGATAAAATAATCATCAATTGATAAATGTGTAAATATCACAAAACAATTACTTCCATAACACATTTCATTATTCAAACAGAGAGAAGACATTTATTTGAGTGATACATGATCTGTCATACATACACTAACTACATATTATATATAATTTTTACTGTAATTTTGTTTTGACAGAATTACAGTTTGGCACGTCCGAGACAAGTGCATATTGACATTGCATACGAGTTACCCGATAAATATCTAATATCACAAAACAATTACTTCCTTAACAGTTGTCATTATTCAAACAGAGAAAAGACATTTATTTGAGTGATACATGATCTGTCATACATACACTATATTATTTTTACTAAATATTTAAATGACCAAACATCCCAAACAACAGTCTACATAAGACTGATTTTTGTATTCCTTTTTTATTTTGATGCAGAACCTTGTATTTATATAGTTGAGATAAGTTGTCTTAACACATGTTTGACTTCATAACAGAACAAAATGTAACTTGTTTTGTTTGGTATGAAAAAAGTGCCTACTTTTTTCTAAAGAAACGAATAACATGTACTTCACTCAGTATTATCTTGGTAGCTTAATTACCATGTAAGTACTGATCCATAGAGAAGTATCATTTGACTTGCCTTCCCATATTTTTAAATTATATGGTAACATAAGCCTAATAACACCAAAGAATCCAGAAGAGTTGAAAAATAAACAGTTGGGGAGATAAAACACATGCAAATGAAAAGCAAAGCGTACCCTGAATATCAATCACTCCACCAACATCCTCCACCCTCCAAAAAACACAAATTTGAGTAAATGAAAAAACTGAAAAGCTTCATTTGCCCCAGAAATTAATAAGTGATAACTGAAAGTTAAGGATAGGAAAAAATATGCCAATGGAACTTTGCATAATTTTATACTATGTAAAATTTATTCACAAAGGCTGTTATCAAACTTTGTAAAATTGCAAGGTTTATAACCATAATAAGGAAGGAATAATAAACTTCAAATAAATTTGAATAGGACTAAAAATATAGAATGTAACAAACCTCTTTCTTTAACATACATACTACACTGTGTACAGTAAATGTTAAAGTCTATAGTAAAAAGACATGTGTGATATACAATGGTTTTATGATCAGCTGTTACTTCACACATGAAGATCAATAGCTCACAAAATTGGTGTCTGGTTTATATTACTATTTTTATAAATAAAGTATATGATTTTTATTATAATTCAAATCAATGCGTTCATGGTTATTTGGTTTATAGCTTAACAACAAATATCTTCTGGATTAAATTTATAGTAAGAGGTGCTCATTGAGGATACTTGAATGTTCCTTATCAAGCGAATATATAAATAAAATTTGATACAGTACAACTACGTTTATCCAGATAAATTGGGACTGAAAGTGACCTGAATAAACAAAAATTGAGAAAAACTGGGAATACAGTAATATATAATAGGTTAAAAAAGTACAGAATTTATATCTTATAAATATAACAGTAAAAGAGAGAAAAGAGAGCCAACTTTTGTCTTACAAAGGTTACTTGTAGAAAAAACAAATAAATAACAACAACAAAAAAGAAATGTATACGATTTTGTAAAATAACTCATTCTTTTTTGTTTAACTTTTGGTATACTGTGTCCGGGAAGTACGATCACACGGACATTTGAAGAAGCCATCGGAGGCCATCATTTCCACTGAAGGGTCGAACTCTCACTCAAAGTAAATCAGCAACCGATCAAGCTGCCAGTGGCATCAGAATTAATCATATAATTTTCTAGCCCATTATCAGGATAGTTTTCACTCTTCTCTGTTACTGTTCAAGAACAATCTACATTGGTCATTAGAGTGATGCTATTGTCAGTCTGAAGCCAACCATTTACATCTTCCAAATTTAAAACCATCAACCACTTATAGGTGTACTACAACATTGTTAATTTGTTATTATACTGCATGCTTTATTCCAAATAAAAATCGATCCGGATTAATAAAGTCTACATAAACGAGGTTGTACTGTATACTATGGGTAATGAGTAATCTTTGTGGACTTTACTGGGTTCACTGAGTGTTGAGATTGATATACTGCCCACCACTGCCCGTGACGTGGTGACAACTGCTTGAGCCTCTATATTGTGAGTAAGCATTAAATCACTGACTTGGCCAGTGGATCCTTTGTATCAAGCCTCTGAATAAACATAAACCTCTTCAACCAATTCAGGGGTAACTTCTTTTGGAGAATAGAGCAAGGCAAGTGATCTCAGCACACAAAAATTCTGGGAATTTCACACAGTTTATGAAGACTCTACCCAACTGAGAGTAGTCATAATACCTGAGGCTCACTGAACTGAAGGTGTGGTTATTCTCAACACTCGTGAATCCAGTATAATATATAATATTAAGCTTTACCATCTCATGTGTTTGTAGATAGCTGATTTAGTAAGTGCAAATTAAATATTTTGCTCCAGCAATATCATAAATATTGGAGCCAACTTGTATAAATGTGATTGTTTAATGATTTTTTACTGCACACAACCAAAATCAAAGTATTAAACAGGGTGCCCTTTAACTTTTGTACTTAAATTCTTAATTATTTAATTTGTTGTTAAATATAATTTCCTTAATATAATTTAAATTTAACTTAAACTGTTCATATGTTTATCTAATAAATTATCCATAACCACCTCTTTAACAAAATCTTATTTAAAATCAGTGCAAAGTGTTCCTTATCCTTTATTACAATTGTTTTCCATGCTTATTTCCCCATACTTTTAAGGTATAATCAGACTTTCCTCTGAGCCAGTTTGTATATTCAATTTAGCTTTTGATTCCATTGTTGCAATTAAATTTATTAAATTACAGTGGAAACAGATAAATTGTTGAGTAATTATCAACTTTGCTTCCAAATTGAGGTTAATTAAACAAATTTTCATAAGACTATTTATAAAATTAGATTCATGTAGGACAATGTTATTGTTTTTTGTTCCACTTTTTCTCAAATATATTCCATTATTATTCTAAAAACAACTGTAAGAACCTAACTTATAACAAAAAAGGAAAAAATAGTTGTATGGATCATTAGAATACAAAAACATGTCGTTGTGATGTAACAGTTAGAGGTATCTCAGGAACATCATATTTTGCGGAAGTCCCTGAACATACAATTTTATGGAAATGGGCCAACATCCCATAAACTATAGTCCTGTGATTAGTGCAATTCTAGATAATATATATTTACAATACATTTGTTACCTACAATGATTTTTTACTAACATACTAATTCTTTTAGTTAAACATGTAGAATGTTCTATTAGATCAAATTAATAGTTAAAAAGGTAATGTAATGCTGTCTGTCCTATCAACTTATTTGGTGGTCAGTAATTATAATTTGATTGATCTCTTCAACCCTTTAAACACAACTTTGTTTTTCATGGACTTGCCAAAAAGCCCCAGAGGGAGAAAATGGTGCATAGTGTAGAAAGAATGCACATCATTTTTTACTTTTAGGGTAATTTTGAGATCCAGTTCTTTATTGTTCATAAATAAGTGTATTTTAAGACAATGGGCTAATTGAAAAAGTTATTTTTCAAATATGAATTAAAAATAAAAAGTATAAACAAACTATATACATTTTTAAGATGTAAAATATATAATATACTTCAAACATTTTCAAAAAAACTTTGTTTGGATGGTTATGAATGGTAACAGAAATTGTTGCCCCTAAAAATGCAAATAGTGTATAGAACAAATATTACTTACTACATACCAAATATTTGAAAAACTTATATTTGGAGAAAACTAATTCCTTATATTAGAGGTAACTGTATTCTAATTCTTTTTTTTATTTAAAACTTGACAACAATGTAACAACGAAACTAATTATGTATCCCAAAGAGTTAAACGAATAGTAAGTAATATAATATTTAAAACATTTACATTTTATATCAACAACATTCATGTAAAAAAGTAACATGGTGTCCAAAGCAAACACTATGGATATATTTCTTACACATAATACTAATTGTTACTGATTTTTTTTCTGTTAGGGGCAGGAGAATAAGTACAAAAAAATAAATAACATGAGATTTCAATCACAAAAACTCAACAAGGTTCAGTCAACAATGAGTCACAACTAAGTAATCTGATATCTGACACCGACAAATAAACTGCACTCACAGAGGACAAAATCAACAATTAGGTTTGTAGTTTTTTTCATGTAGCTGGGTTTTTCACCCTTCACTATAACGAACCTGATGGCACTTTGAAATCTCATAAGCCAGTTACATCAAAATAAGGACAGATAAAATGGATGTTGTCATTATGCCAGATCTCCACTGTTCGATATATCTGACATTGGGGTTAAAAGGGTTAACTGAAAACATAAGTTGCAAAAAAACAACTGATTCTAACAATTCAAATGCCAAGATTGTGCCTAATAACACACAGTTCATATATATGCCCCAAATAAGATAATGGGAGTGATTTTAATATCTGTGGATGGCCAGCATTACTGATCATTACGATTTTTGTGTTAGCTCAGACATATTTAACAATTTTTCAGATGTCTACCACAGCTGGCCACCTGAGAGGAAATTTTCTAAATGTAATTACCAAGCTGACACACAAACAATGCTGGTAATCTGGCCTAAGGTACAAAATTCTGAAAACATGCACACATTTACACCAGCTTGTGTTTTGTATTACATACATACATAGTTATTGTTGTGTATATAGCTATTCATTATTCTAATATTCTATGTTGTAACTATTATTGTTATATAGTCATTGCCATTGTTGTATAATATTGCTATTTTTTCTTGGCATTAGGTTATTCTTAACCACTATCATTATGTACTATTAAAATGTTAGCTTATTGTATAAATAGTGTATAGTCTGTGTTTGAGATTTTTTCCTTGTCTACTCATTTATTTTTGTACTATGTTTCAGTGCATCCCAAGGGCAAAGGGTTAATCCTTGTATGGCTGCATACACTTGTAGTACCTAACTAGAGGCAACCATTTGAAATAAAGAAAACTACGACATTGTTACTAATTATTCTATGAACTAAAACCTTCCACAGTGATAACTGATTAATGCTAAAGCTAGACAGACTATCATGATGAGTGGCTCAGCCCCAGACTTTGACCTGGCAGTAAGGATGGTTTTCATCAGCTAGCTATAATAACCTCTACTTTCCAACTTGGTATTTTTATTTCTTTTATAAATGCATTACGGAGTGATATGTGTCAATATTAAAAATATTATGAGTGGTAAATGTAATGTATACATTTCATCTATGGATTCTGAACTAGAATTGTTATTTAATACACCAGTGCTTGTGCTGAGTGCAATATCGCTACAGGCATTTTGTCTGTTACAGCACTTGCACGTAAGCACCAAAGTGTTAAATTGAAATGAATAGCCTCTTTAAAGTGTCATTAATTTACAAAACAGATATGACCAATGAGTAACTGTTTACACACAACCTGATATAGTAGTTCTTTCAAACTAACAAACCTACTAAAATTTTTGTTTTCATGGATTTTTCAAAGAATCTTAAAATTAAGTTTGAAGAGCAACTCTGCCTAAAAAATACAAAAAGTTGTCTTAGCATCTAGGTGATCTTTTGATATAATATTGTGCGTGAAAACAAAAACATCACACTTGAAGTTACCATTCAAAGACAAACTTGAAATAATAACATTGCTATTGGTCCTAAATGACAATAGGTTTTATTCAGACCTAATATGGACAGGTAACAAAACGGATCTGGGCATACAAGAACCCTCCACTTCCGTATCTCTGGTGAGATGGGGCGGAAGAACACACTAATATCTCAAGTTACAGTACTTACATGCAGCCAAAGGAGGGAGGCTCAACCAAATAATTACAAAGTTCATAATCTCCAACATAATTTCTAATTCAATGATTAAAGAAACTAATCTGAACCCCAAGACATTAATAGAGTAATTGGAAACCTTAAGCAAGTTGAATCATTGAAACAATCATCCTGATGTGCTAGTTGGAAGGATCCTAAAACAAGCTTTTCCTGTTTCTTCAAAAAAAAATTAACAGTACTTTCATACAACTCACTTGTCACAATGTTTTTCATACTGAGATATGCTTGTTGTTAAACACGTATAATTTTAAATAGATTGAACGAAAATTTGAAAACACAAAGAATACAAAAAATATAATAATTATTGTTGTTATTAATTAATGTTCTTATATTATGTATTTGAAAATTGCACATGTATTTGAAGAGGACATGGATTATATGATTTGGAATATTTTTTTTTTAGCTTGTGAGAATTTGGGTTTGTAACCAGGCCCTCTAGATTATGATGATAGGTAGGCCTACAAACTCGAAGTATGTTTTTCGTTCATTGCCATCAGGGCACGGTAGCACCAAAGTTGCTGCCAGCAGCCTGTGTTAATAACAATCACAGGCATTAAAAACCATTCAACCAATACTTCCTTTTGAAATTTTTTTATTTTTCTGTTTTACTGAAACTGAATTGTTTTAGTTTTTAGCATTTTCCTTTTTGCTTCCAGCTATCACCGCAGTTCTGCTCCACACTGATGACAAACGAAAACCATTCCCCGAAATAGTACCCATCACTACAATATAAAATATATATATGGTCTGACCACAAATTCTTGAGAACTAAAATTGATAAATACTCACATAACCAGTTTAAATGACATGAGTGCGGGAAATTACAATGTGGGAATATATGAAAACAGATTGTCTTGAGTGGCTCGGTAACAGACGTTGATCTGGCAATAAGGATTTTTATTGTCAGTTATCTACATATATCTCAACACTCTAACTTTATAATCACGTTTCTTAAATTATAGAACCAATTAAGCAAACATATCTCGATATGGAAAACATTATGGGTTACAGGCAAATTGTATAAAATAAACAAAGGAACAGTAGGTAGCCTAATTAATAACAGATATTAATACATCACAACACTCTTTTAAAATTAGTCTACACTTTGATTCTGCAATGTAGAAGAATGTTTCAATAGTGCCCTAGAGGTAAGAAAAGGTAGAAATCTTGTAGAATAAAAATAAACTATAACCAGTCCCACAAAGTCTTAACTCACATTTAACTAAGCTGATATATCATAGCCAGGCCATATTAAAAATTCCTTTGATTAGGCCTACGCTATAAAGGCAAGAAGTAGGCTACGTTAAATATATTAAATAGTATAAAGTATCAAACACAAAACTTTCAAAATTTTCAAGTGAATGCATATTAACCATAATAGGCTTTTTCTAAGTTGAAAAAGCAACCATCATCTGTAACAGGAACAGAAATGAGCCTAAGCCAGCCATAGGTTAATGCTACTCTTGAGATCTTCATATTGATTCTTGAAGGCCAGGAAGAGCTATAGTTTTATGATGTAACAACATAATAATATTGGTAATATCACAATATAGTATGATTATCTACAAAAAAATTAAAACATTAATTTTGTTCCAACACTTGGCAGATTACAAGATATCGACACCCAACATGAACGGGGCGTAAATTAAGACATTTGGAAATACCCTTAAATTTGAAAATCATTAATAAGAATTATACGTGTCAAACTATACATACCCTTCTTATCACTCATTGTGGAACTCAGATAATTTAGATAGACCTGATAATATAGATTTCCAAACGTAAAATTTCAACAAAATCCACAGAAGAAATTGCTAATTACCACGGTCAATGTAGAAGCCTGCAGATTATAACAATGGAGCTCCTGCAAAAACCAGAGTAGCCAACACAACGAAAACAATGTTAAAGGTCAATATCATGTTGTATAATTTATTTTATTTAAAGATCGGCAATATGATAAAATATTGTACTTTCCCACTGCCATTTTTACCATAAATGTTTAATTGTAGGATTATATCAAATACAATTGTTTGTGGTTGGTGAGACCTAATTACCCAATTTTACTTAAACAGATTTTAAATATTTAATAGTTTTTAACTTTACGGAATAGTGAGCGTTAGCGAAAATTCTAGTACATCTAAGGGAAAAATGTATCGCCCAGCAAGTATCACTTCTGGTTAGTTTATACCTTCCAGTTCAACCTACCACTGGGCACAGCAAAAACCAATGTGTCACTTAAATCTGGGAAACCTTACGGTTGTCACTAACCGCAAATGTGGAGATTCTAGGGTGCAAGGGTAATTCGATAGGTCTAGTCTACTACGGAATATAACTGTTGGAGTTGGTGGGGTTCGTTCTCCAAGTATCAGAGGTTCTTGCTAACCTCAACAAGGGTGTGCCATCCCTTGCCTACTTTAACTGGTGAGGCTGGTTCAGAGCTGGCCTCCCCTTCTTCCGGGGAGACATAACTTTGAGATTAGTGCCCTAATTCTTCTTCATGGATCTCATGGGAAGGAGGCGGTCCCTACCCCATAACATACCCATGCTGAATATCCTGTCACTCCGGAAGCAGCGCTAAGGTCCTTATAGGAATAAGTGCAATTTATAAGCTTCTTGTCATAAGAGGACAAAAAAGGACAAATAAAATCTACCCCTTAAATCTACTTTCTACATAATCAGAATGGGCACAAAATAGATTTTCTGGTAAGTCTGTTTTGATATGTGAATAATACCATATATATTTCAATAAATAAGATTGCAAGTGATTTATTTTTGCCATAACAACTAATTTTAGCTAAAGAATGTTTTTACTGAAAATATCATGTTAATTACGAAACAAGGAATTATATTCAGATCGTCACTAAAACTTTAATTATATTTTAGGTAATATTTTCTGTTTAATTTATAACAATTACATATCACGTAAACTAGGAAATAATTTCGATTAATTTCACAGTATTATGTATTATGTTCATTTAATTAAACGTTGTATAGTTTTTCACAAATATTTGTCTTCTTTAAGTATAAAACGTATAATATTTGAATCGGTCATTTAAGAAACCCCACATCTCCGTAAATGCAAACTTTCGGAAAACTGAAAAAACTTCCTATTTTGGCATCGAAATATTTAATTATGAGGTTTTAATTTTTTAAGTGTTTATTGATTTAAAACTTTGGCAAAAATACGTTAAAATATTTAAAAACATTCTTTTAGTATATAAAAAAACATTTAAAGTCTCGGAGATATAGGGTTTCTAAAATGACTAGCAGTAACCAATGTTACATGATGGACAATATTTAATTTTTGACCATATTGAGAGTTTTAAATTAAAACAATGTCTTTTAGAACACATGTTTAATAACTATATGCAAATATTTACAAGTTTATTACAATTATATAGGCTACTATTTTGTCAAAACCATAAAATTGCATTTAGCATTTTTTAATTGTTTAAAAAGTGTCCATATTCAGGAGTGTTAGTCTTACAGGTTGATTAAACAATACCATACTGGAAACCTTTTACAGTAAGGTTTTCCATTTTAATCCAAAACCTCAGTCTCTTCATTGTCACAAGTCGGCCATTCAAAGATTTCTGAGTAAAAGAGATTTCTGGCGCAGTGTAGTGGGTACGGCGGTTATCGCAAGATAACCAGATCAAGCAACGCCGAGCGTGGCTGCTGCTTGGACAGGTGACCGCTGAGCGATCCTGTCCTTGCAAGCGGCCCGCCTGCCCGGCCATTGGTGGTGGTTCGGAAGTCACCTTTAAGCCGTTGGTCCCCAGGTTAAGTGTTAGAGAGGGCTTCTTAGCCCTAACTTCGCCTGGTAAAATAAGACATTCTTTACTTTACTTTTTTTTTAAAACTCCTCAAAAACTTCTTCAGGTATGTAGTTCCTCAGTTTCTTTATATCATTAATTTTCTTCTTGTTAATTGGCACTTTCTCCTTTACACCTAAAGTTGTAGGCAATGGGGGTGGAGCTGAAACTTTCTTCAAGTGAAAGGTGTGTTGGTTTAGTCCTCCGATAAAATATTTTACAACAACTTAGCCCTGGTGTTCTTTTGAATATATAAATTCCATGAAAGTGGACATGTTAAATTTTATTTTATCATCTCTTGGTATGTTTCTGCTCATGGTCTCTGTTGAAACTACATTTCTTTTGTACAGTGCCTCCACCAGGATTTGAAGTGATTTACATCCGAACTACTTACCAGCTTGACAAAAAATTTGTCTTGTTTCTGAGAAGAATGTAAAATCATTTCTACATAATCTTTTACGGTATAAACTCTGTCTACCTTTTTAATTTTTCTCTTCACAACACCAAAATCCCTGTCGCAGGGCAAAAACGAATGTCCACGTAATGGAAAATAATGGTGTATTGTCTCAAATCGGTCAAGCTCAACGAGAGCTAAAAGTAATCTAACAATAGTATTGTTTTTATTTTGTTCGCCGGTCCCATCAGAAAATAGGTGAAGATGCTTAACATCCGTACTCAGAACATTGTTGACATAATCTAGAAGAAATGAACTCACCTAGTTTGGCCCTTTTTTGGCTATACCCTCATGATAAAGGTAAAACATAGCTTTTTCATCAGAAATATTGTGTATATTAAACACATTAAGTGTTAACTGTCGCAAATAAAATGTTTCTTGCACAGGTATTTTTGGGAGAGACAGATTTTGCATGTAGTCCATGCATATGCCTGCTATTGTGCTGTCATTTAGGCATTTTTCTTTGAGACTTTTCAAAGTTTCATGAAACTTACGTGCTTGTCTTTTATGTACAAGCAGTTCTGCAACGTACACTCGCTTTGCTGCCTCACCCAAAGGACTTTTGATTTTTATTTTTAGCGCATCTCATTTGCAGCAGGTACCTTCGGCCTCCCAAATGACAGTCCAGACTCGTTCAAATGGCCTAAATAATACTTATAATTTTATAATTTACTTCAAGATTAGGGTGTGTACTATCTACCTTCGGCCTCCCAAATGACAGTCCAGACTC
Source organism: Homalodisca vitripennis (assembly GCF_021130785.1). Taxonomy (NCBI): domain Eukaryota; kingdom Metazoa; phylum Arthropoda; class Insecta; order Hemiptera; family Cicadellidae; genus Homalodisca; species Homalodisca vitripennis. Next base: position 71,817,906 of record NC_060215.1, read on the forward strand.
GTTCAAATGGCCTAAATAATACTTATAATTTTATAATTTACTTCAAGATTAGGGTGTGTACTATCTTGTACTACCCAACGGGAACTGGGTGAATGAAACTACTTTTAGTATATAATAACGGCCGTGGGAATAACACACTGGACCGGAGTATCGAGGTCACGGTTCATGACTGAGGTATTTAGAGGTGGTGGTAGGACAAGGAGGGGGGAGCGTCATCCCTTGGCCAATAGGATTTATCCATACGATATCCATTGCCAACATATTACATACACTGTAAGAATAGATATAGTCCTGCACTATATAATATACCACAGATATCACATCCCTCCCTTCTTAATTAGACACACAATTTTGTTACATTAAAAAACAATTACATAAATTGAACATAAATTCTTAAGCACATAACCTGTAATACCATTTTTCAATACAAAATGAGAAGAATATTGTTATATCAACTATTGGAATAATTATATTAATAAAATATTGGAATAAAACACATTATAAATTCATTATCCGTAATACACTTCTAAACTACTATTACAAATCTAGCCTTGTAATTGGCTTTCGCTCTCGTTGAGGATACCTGCGAACAGGAGTGGAACGAGCAAGTGGTGAACGCTGAGTAATAGGACTGGTGTAGGTAGTGTGAGTATGAAAAGCGTTGGGTGACATAGCTGTAGTGGGGCGGACAGAAATAGAATGCCGCGGCGCATCAGCTGTGCGGTTACTGCCTACTGGATTGTCGTCTGCACAGTCAGAGCGCGCTGTCTGCTGGCTCTCAGCTGTTATTACCTCAGCTGTTTGATCTGTCACTGGAGCAGTGTCGACTGCTATCAGCTGGTCAACATGACGCTTGTAAACAATACCAGACGCTAACCTCACTAAATACATTGTTGCACCTAGTTGTTTTACTACACATCCTTCTACCCATCGCTCTTGAGATCTACTGTAATCTCTTACTAACACAGTTTGGTTAATTGGTAAAATACGTGTGTTACTACCTCTAGCATAGAACTTTTGTTTACCTTGTTTTTCTTCAACAACCTTAGATAAATTAGGTCAAAATGTCTAATCGGGTTCTAAGTGGTCTACCAAACATTAACATTGCTGGTGATTCATTTGTAGTCATATGAATTGAATTTCTATAGTCAAATAATATCCTACTTAAAGCTACTTGAATATTTACATTTTCTCTGAAAGCACATTTCAGTTTAGACTTGGCATAAGCCACTGAGTTTTCTGGTTGGCCGTTACTTCTAGGGTAAAACGGGGCACTAGTTGTATGTTTGATACCATTGTGTTTGAGGAAATTGTTAAACTCAATTGAACTGTACGGTGGACCGTTGTCACTATGCAAAGTGACTGGTATTCCGAACCTTGAAAACGACTCACGAAAATGACTAATAGTCTGACTAGCAGTTGAACTTGTCTCAAAAACTTCCAACCATTTTGTGTACGCATCTATGACAATTAAATACAATTTATTCTTATAATAGAAATGATCTGCTTGTATTCTCTCGAATGGTTTACTAGGATAGTGCCAATGGTGTAACTCACTTTTACTTGGATTCGGTCTTTCAAGAAGACAGGATGAACAACTGTTAGCAAGATTTTCAATATCTTTATCCAGATTTGGATACCACAGATAAGCTCTAGCTACTGCTTTCATTTTTGTTATACCGAGATGAGAAGCATGGAGCTCGTTTAAAACATAATTACGTAAAATATTTGGAATTATTACTTTGTAATCCCACATCAAAATACTCTGCTCAACAGCTATTTCCTCTCTCCTTACAAAGAACGGGTACAATTATATATTGTCTTTAGGAATATGGCTTGGCCATCCATACATAGCATAGCCTAACACCTTTCTTAGTATTAGGTCTTTCTGGGTTTCAAGTTTTACTTGTTCACATGATACTGGCAAAGAACTCTCTTTTACAAAATGTAAATAGGTCCCTAACCCTAGCAATTCAGAACTTTCTTCTGATTTTGACACTGTCAATGGTAATCTACTCAGAGCATCTGCGCTGTTGTCATCTGATTTAACATATTTTATGTCAAAGCCATAACCACTGAGGTACAAAGAGTAGCGTTGAAGTCTACTTGCTGCGAACACTGGCAAACCCTTTTTAGGTCCAAACATACTGACTAATGGTTTATGATCACTTCTTAACGTAAAGTGTCGTCCATACAAATACTGATGAAAACGTTTGACACCAAAGACGCATGACAATGCCTCTTTGTCAATCTGAGAGTAGTTACGTTCTGCTTGATTTAACGTACGTGAAGCATAGCTTACCGCTCTTTCCTGTCCATTGCTATCTACAATACTTAATACAGCACCTATACCGTATGCACTAGCATCGGTCGTTAGTATTACTGGAGCTTGCGGATCATAGTGTGCTAACACTGGAGCTGTACACAATAGCTCTTTGATTTGCTTAAAGGATTTTACACATTCTTTATCAAAGGAAAATTCTACATCTTTTCTTAACAGATTGTACAATGGTCGTAGAACTGTTGATATATTTGGTACAAACTTGCCATAGTAGTTGACTAATCCTACAAAGGATTTTACTTCTGTTAAATTCTTAGGTTCTGGAGCCTCTACAATAGCTTTTATTTTGGCTTCCGAGGTGTGCAGTCCGGTTTTGTCAATTGTAAATCCGAGGAACTCTATTTTAGAAGCAAAGAATTTACATTTGTCTTGTTTTACTGTAAAACCGACCCTTCGAAGTCGTTCACAAACTTCTCTTAGTCTACTAAAATGGGTCTCATCATTTGGACCAGAAATGATGATATCGTCCAAAAAACACTTCACACCTTGTAAAGTTTGCTCTATTACTTTTTCAAAAATTCCTACTGCACTAGCTATTCCATAAGGAAGTCTTTTATAGGGAAACAACCCCTTGTGAGTTGAAATTGTACATAATTTCTGTGAAAACTCATCTAGTCTCAATTGCATATATGCTTGACTCAAATCGATTTTGCTGAACAATTCACCCTTTTGCATTTCTGCGAAAAGATCCTCTACTCTAGGTATTGGATAACGATCTATCTCTAGCTGAGAATTTAAATAACGAAAGTCGCCACAAATTCTAATGCTGCCATCTTTCTTTGGTACTGGAACTATAGGAGATCCATACTCTTAACTACTTACAGGCATCAAAACATCAGCGTTCACTAGACGCTCTAACTCTTGCTCTACCTTAGCTTTTAATGTGAAAGGCAATGGTCTAGGACTAGTATATTTGGGTTTACTATTTTCCTTCAGCACCAGTCTGATAGGATCACGATTACACTGACCTAACTCTTTAGAGAACACTTCTGGATACTCTGAAACTAACTTCTTTAAGGCCATGTCACACTGCCGTGGCGTCGCGTCCGTCCATCCATAGTATGAACGTCCGCGTATGCCGCGACGGTCTCGAATCCCGTCAAACTACCAGACACGCGTCCGCGTCCGCGGCCAACGCCACGTCTTTCTAGGAGTTGCTTATGCATTTTAACTACTTTGAATTTGTTTATTTATACACTGATAGTGGAATTAATAGTTTGTTATAGCTCTACAAAATTATACAAGGAACCACCAGAGAGTGCAGTTGGCGGCGACCAATAGAATGGACTGGCCTGCGCGACGTTGCCACACAACTGCCGCTGCCGCCCGGCACGGCTGGCGCATTGTGGCTGATAAACCGCTGCGCTGTCACAACTAACACTGACACTGAACATTTAAAACTTATCAGTATAATTGAAAAACAATATTTAAAATGCGTTGACAGTTTGCTATATTATATTTAAATTGCTTGTATAGTTTATTAATGTTATTACAAACTAACTATCGATTAAAACAAACAAATCGTCCCGTCAGTTAGTCAGAGTAAAGTACTTGCTTATTTCCATACGATACAACTTTTCAGTGATTTTAAACGATTACTAAACACACACAAAATTAATATACATGTTGCTTATATTGGACACTGCATGACTTGTTGCTTGATTAAAAATAATTAAAACAATATAACAAGATTTTAAATTTAAAATTATCGAACAATTATATTTTTAAATTATGAAAGAATCAAATTTTCCACTAAATAACTTTTAGGCCTACTATTTTAAAATGAAATACGTTAAAAAGCATGATTGACTTAATAATATTCTTACCTTTGCACTTGTATATTATTTATTCGCTCTCAGGCGGCAATATCGTAGCCAAAACCTCGGAGTCTTCTTCATTTTCACTTTCTGCCTCACTGCTACTCGTGTCAGAATTGTCTGCTAAGTTTATAATTATTTGATCTACAACACTTGTGCGGATGCATTCCTTTTCAAAATCAGCTTGCTGCAAGGCTTCTGCGTGCTGAACTCTTGATTGCCAGTCTTCTTTAGTCACTTTGTCCAGAGCATCATGAACAAGTTTCTCAACGTCGGTTATTTTAAATGTCTTATTATTACGTGCTACCTCTCCCTTCACTTGAGCCCATACCATTTCAATGGGATTGTACTGGCAGTGATAAGGAGGGAGCCTGACAGCTGTATGTCCCATTTCATTGGCTAATACGTCGAGTTCATAAGTTTTTTGTTGGGTTTTATATGGGAGAACCCTCATTATAAGTTCTGGTTCAGTTTCTTTCATACAGTATTGTATGTTTTTTCGAGACAGCAAATTTTGAATCTCTTCCTTTCTCCACGATGAATTTGGAATTTTCTCGGCGAGTACTGAGTGGTATGGAGCATTATCCATAACGATGATCGAGCCTTCTTCCAAAATGCATAGCAATTTTTTAAACCATTTTCTAAACGATTCAGCGTTCATTTCATCGTGATAGTCCGAACTGGATGATGTCTTAGACCGAAAAACCCACTTACATTCTTGCAAAAACCCATCTTTTGCCGAACCGACATGACAAATTATTAATCTTCTACCTTTGCCGAGAGGAACCTTTAGTCCACCAGACTCAGTCGTATCCTGCCATATGTATTTTCGAGTATGGTTTTCATTAACCCATGTTTCATCGAGGTAATATATGGGCCTACAATCACCAGATTCTCTAAGCTCTTGCATAGTTCTCAAAAATTTTAAACGAGCCGCTACAATATCATTTCGTTCCAATAAAAACTTTCTACCGTCATTGGTTTTCTTATACCTGAAACCAACATGCCTTAATAATCTATTTGTTGAAGTTACCGATCCGGTGTAATCAAGTTTTTGTTTGAGATCCTGCGTGATTCTTTTTGATGTGGGAAATTCCCCTCTGTCGTAGTTCGAAAGGACAGTTCGTCTCAAAACATCTTTTTCAAAGTCGTCAAAGCCTGTTATTTTTGATTTTCGACTTCTTTGTTTTCCTGGCGTTGAAAACTTAATTTCTGATGATGAAGGTCCATCTTCTTCGGACAGCTTAGCTTCTTTACTTATTTTGTTAACGTTTCTTTCACTTACACCACAGGCCTCAGCACACAGTTTACCACTTTGCTTAAAGTTTAGAGTTTCTCGGAAATTTGTCAACGACAGTTTTTTGAAAAAGTTGTAAACGTTGTAAATAATACGTCGTTCTCCACTATGTAGGGTTTTTCCGCTACTACTCTTACTTCCGGATGGCTGTGCACTTGAACAAACATCATCACACTCCATTTTGTCCAAATAAGGAATCACAATAACAAGTATATTACAATTGACACTACACAGAAAATAATCGGTACACTTATAATAGCTACCAATAAACAACACTTAAAAACACGAAAACGTTTATCAACAGTAAAATTCAGCACAAAATAATATACGCATACTGGAATTGAAGAGAATGCAGTATTTTCAACCGCCACTGATGAAGCGACAATAGGCACTGACTGACGGTCAGAGACAGGAAGGAGGAAGGGGCTGTTTCTTGGAAACAGTATGACTCATCCGTCTGGTATTACCACCACTGCTGGCTGGTGCGGCTTTTGTTTACAGGTATTTCACCCGTTTCCTCCACATTTTCACTCGTCTGAATCATCTATTATGTACTGTGTTCAAATTTCATTGGATGTGATATAAACCGTTACTTTAGAATTTTATAAGAAAGTGCATTCATATTATAAAAATACTTGTGCTGAATGATTTTTCAACTATGACCAGTTTAAATATTTAAATCACCCACTTGTAATAAAAAACAATTTTACGTAACACAGATTCAAGACTATTAATAGCCAGGTAGGAAAAATGCTTTCAAATGGTTATAAATTTATGAGAACCGAAGTGCGTAACAAAACCGTTGCGGCAACAATTCCCATCGTTATCTACTGAATAAGTATATTTATGGAAAAGAACATATATTTCAGATGTATTTGATAACTTTCTTACCAAATTGAAAATTCATTTAACATAACATGATTATACTATGCACACATGTAATGCCTTATTATATATCAATGATAATGGCATTATCTAACTGTTAAATACGGGAAATTAACGTTTTGCGGTATTTTTATGTTTTTGTTTTTAATTTATATTTCGGCTAAAGATTTTAATCCTACGATCTTCGTATATGAGTAATATAATACAATAATTTATTTCAATCCATTTAACTCAACATGGAAATAAGCTACAGAGATGTACTTTTTTTTAAATGACCGTAAAATTACATTTTGTAATACGTAGTTAATTAATTCAAGACAGCTGTAACATTTCTTTCGAGCGTAACGGTTAAGTATTTTAAGAATGCTGGACTCGCGCGGCTTGTGGTTACAGCGGGGAACAAGTTTGGCAACGTCGCTCAGCTCTCGTTGGCCGCTCCAAGGTTACGGGCAAAATAGGCTCCTCCCTCAACTGCACTCTCTTGTGGTTTTTTGTATAATTTATTGTTCTGGAGCGTATTCATTAATAATTATTATTATCAAAATTATATTTTCATTATTACATGTAATACTATTTCTATTATGAACTTAGTAATTAGGGCATTCAATACTTTGATATACCTCTTTAAAACTATTGGTTGTTATATATAAGATGCACTTGAAAGGATTATTTTGTAATTTTTGTGTTGGTGTTTTCAGTTTTGTAATAAGTCTTTATGTTTTTAAAATAAGGCCTATTTAATTTTGTTATAGATCAAACATAATATGAAAAATAACAAATAAAATGATTGCATGTAAACATGACACCAGAGTATTCATTAACCCTAGAACTGGCGGTCATTTCATCCTGGAGTGTCGGGCTGTTTTAGAGCTTCGCGCAAGGGTTTTTTAAACAAATTATTAAAAATATAAAATAAAAGGAGTAGGCAGTGGCAAGAGCGCGCGGTGCCCTGGTGAGGGGGTTGGGGAGGTGCTTTATTCGCATGCGCGAGCCTTCGTAGCATCGCCGACGTCGGCCAAGGATCGCTCCAGCCGCATAGCGCAGCAGACGGTGGCCGACGCGACGAACGTTGCGCCACGTCGGTTATGTCAGTGTGACTTGTCCTATTTGACAACATGGTTAGCGATTATTTTAAAAATCCATCCGCAGATGGACGGACGCGACGCCACGGCAGTGTGACATGGCCTTTACTAAGTTATTATATTTTACATCATCGTCATTTTTAGCTACAAATAACTCTTCTTTATTCTTGAAAGAAATTACAACCCCTAACTCCTTGATCCAATCTCTTCCCATGAGTGGATGTGCACCATTTTTAATTACAAATAAACTCAGGACTTTATTTTGACTTTCATACTTAACATTTACTTCTAACCTACCTATTGGAAGTATGGGTACATTAGTGTAAGAACTAAGCTTTACATCAGTAGGTAACAAGTTAAGGAACTTTAGATTCTCGTGATAAAAGGATTCACTGATTACGCTTACAGAAGCACCTGTATCAATTTCAAAAGATACTACTTTATTTTCAACAGTTACTTTAGTTTTTAAGGGATCAACCCTACTAGAGACTTTGGCTAATTCAAACAAATTACCAATACACTCTACTACATCTGTTTCATCGTCATTATTGTCTAGTACACTTTCGACAAAATTATGTTTACCCTTATTGAAATTACCCTTATTGCTATAATGAGAATAATTGTTGCCTGACTTACCCCTAGCCTGAGATCGGCATACCTTCTTTAAATGATTTGTTTTGCCGCATTTATGGCAAACACAACCGTAATATTTACACTGCTTACTGAAGTGACCTACGGCGCCACAACAGTTACACTTCACTACACTAGTGCTGCTGGACTGATGTGCGTGTGTGGTACTCGGCGTGGCGTGGTGACGCGAAGCGTTGGTGTGGTGGCGCGAAGCGTTGTCTCTCCCGCTCGGCGCTGACTCACGTCCGTTGTAGTGACGTCTAGCCGATGACGTTGCTAGCCGATGGACGCTGCGAACGGAGACGGCTGGCGTGTCATGGCTGCCTGACGCCAACGTTGCCGCGCTTTTCTCTGCCATCTCAATCTGCGATGTCAGTTGAACAGCCTTGAACTTATATCTTTCAGATACAAAAGATGGAGTCGGATATAAATGGTCCTTAATTAGCTTCACTAAATCATCGTACGATTTTGTAGAAGTCATATCGGGTGTACACAAATCCCGTAATAGCTTGAACGTTTTTACTCCTACCACTGTCAGCAAGGTACACACTTTCTTAGAATGATCGATATCATTACAAATTAAAAATAGTTCAAACCTCTCTATGTACGAGTCCCAAGTTTCTTCATTGGAGTCGAACTCACCCACGCTACCAATAATTCCCGTCATTTTTCTTGGTGCAATGTCACTGAATAACGAACTAATATCGAATTCGTACATTCACTTCCCTTCCTCCTAGGCTGAAACACTCACTTTGTTTACTGACGCCATTGAGATGCATGCGGTCGCTAACCCGACCGACGCTTACACGGTGCAGATCGCAATTGTAACAATAACTGCCGAACTGACCACTAAACACTCCGATTGTCTCGTCGCCACTTTGTACTATCTTGTACTACTCAACGGGAACTGGGTGAATGAAACTACTTTTAGTATATAATAACGGCCGTGGGAATAACACACTGGACCGGAGTATCGAGGTTACGGTTCATGACTGAGGTATTTAGAGGTGGTGTGGTGGTAGGACAAGGAGGGGGGAGCGTCATCTCTTGGCCAATAGGATTTATTCATACGATATCCATTGCCAACATATTACATACACTGTAAGAATAGATATAGTCCTGCACTATATAATATACCACAGATATCACAGGGTGTTTCTCTTTAAATAGTTCCCACATAATCTTTGCATTCGAATCAGCACTTAAATAATGATAACTTCTGCTTGTATAGTGAGCCTCTTTTTGTGGAAAAGATGCTATATGCTCACGAATAGCTTGGACGATGTGGCCAGGTTTAGCTCTTCCATGTGAGTTTTTACCACGTAAATCTATTGGATTTTTGCCTTTTGACAACAAAGAACATAATCTTCTTACTCGGTCTGGAGATATTCCATGAATGGACATGAATGCGGTCTTGCAAATTTCAGTTTTCCCATTGCTCGTGGAAATTGAATATTTAAATGAGTGGGCTTTAGGCTTACCTTTTGTGTTATCATCAAGCTCCCTACGTCTTACTCGTTCAATAGGTCTACACTCTATAGGGCTCTGTAAGTAAGCATCTTGCTCATTTTTTGATGTGAACTGGATAAATCTGGTGTAAATATATACTGCTGGATCTTCTCCTACTTTATCAGGAATGCATTTCCACTTGCAGCTGAAACAAAACACAATATGTTAACTCACTCATTAGCTAAAGGTTTTTATTATATACATGCAATAGAAGTTTAAAAGTGTGAACAGAACAGATCAAATAAAAGCTTAATATGTTCTTAATAGCTTAAGTTAGTATGGTCTTATTTTTACAAATTCGATAATCTTAAAATAGGCCTACTGCTTCTCGATTACTTTTAATTCAGAAGTTATAAGCTAGTTTGCTAGTTTTATAGGCTATTGCTAAAAAGTTTATAGACTAAGTTAGTACTGGGTATTGTTAAATTAGACGATATTACTATAACTATATACAGGTTTTAAAAGTTGTAAGATGTATTAATAGGCCTTTCTTTAGCATACCCTACAATAGGTTATGTTTAGTAGTACTTACTTGCAGTGAAACCCATGTTCTTTAGCTTTCACAGTTTTTCCTTTCCAGCTAACATACTCTTCATTGTGTACTCTGGCTTTCTTAATCTTTTCAAACTGATAATCTTTACTTTTACCTTTCTTTCTTCTCTTATTTAAGATATTTTCTCTTGAACTGTCACTGGAACTCATTGTGCAATACTAAAGTAAACAACACACTAATGTTTGCCAAAGAATAATAAGAATAAGAATAAAACATCAGGTGACTGCATGGTTGCCAACCGCCACCCAGTCAGTTTAGAAATCCCACATGTCCAGCAGATGTGGTGTTTCTAATATGACTGTTTATTCCAACTACTATATAAGCCATAAGGAACTGCAGGAGATGTGGGGTTTCTCAAGGAAAACATGTATTCTACCTTGAGGACCCAAAATCCATTATAAAGTCAATTTCCCAAAAAAATGGAGATGTGGGGTTTCTTAAATGTCTGATTCATTTATTATGCTCTCAAAACCGAGGAAAAATTTAGGATGTCACAATTTGTTTGCTAAGACTCACAAAATCGAATTTAACGTCATACAGACATTAAAAAACGTAGTAAATATTTTTTTAAATATTTTATTCAACGATCATAATTTATTTTTTCCATTTAAATAATTAAAACTTATGAAATCAACTCCATATAAATATTAGAAATAGAGCCCAAAAGAGAAAAAAATATTAGGACTCTTATTCAGCGCCTTGGCTGTGTCACTGCCCTGAATAGGCACTCAATGGAAATATTGGAGTGCTTATTCAGCGTCATGGCTATGTCGATGTGCTGAATAAACACTCATACTCGTGACATGAGAACCCTGGGATGCTTCATCAAAAGGATGCTAAGGAATGTGCTCTTACAGAGACGAAAAACTAGACATTTTGTCAAAAAGTCCTGTTTTGTTTTTGTGCAAATAACTTCAAACTTTTGCATATATGTGAAACAGACAGCGTACACTGTTGCAATTAAGTAGCTGTGTAAACTGTATGAAATATTTTTAATTACTAATTACTTGTGATTTCCTTTTAGAAAATGTACGAATGTGAAGCCATATGATTCTAAAAATATGTTGTTTTAAATATAACATTTTAATTCTAAATTCAATCATTGTATGAAGTACGTAGTTGATTATTATAATTCAGCTAGTAATACAGTGATTGTAGCTTATCAAATTAAATAAAAATTGCTAAAAATGCAAAAGTTCATTTAAAGAAATTATAATATTAAATAAAGTGAGGAAATACATTTTTGTAAAAACAATGCAAACATTAATATTTTAGAATTTAAACCTTCTAATATGGGCTTCCAGGATACATATATTTATAAAATATAAGCTCGTATTTGTATTACTTAATTAATACGTATTTTTACCAGTTTTACCAAACGTAAAAGTGGTATGAATTGAATCATTTAAGATGTATATGAATAGTATTTATAGTTGCATTTTGAGTTGCTTTTGTTTTAGGATGAGCTCAAACAATAAGAATCGGCGTGAGACGAAACGTGAAGATATTTCAAACCTTTTTTGGAATCATCCTTACTGTTTACAAATTCTAATATTTGTTGTAATACAATGAAATCAGGTTGATATTATGTTATAATCAGTGTATGTATTATTTGCCCCATAATAAGAATACATAGGATAAGAGAAGAACAACGGTTAATTATTATACTAGCAAGCATAGGCGTATCTAGTGGGGAGGTTGGGGATTGTAGCCACACCTTGATACAAATATTCAAGGTATATTTTTACTTCCGTTAACTGAAAGTATACTTGTAGTAGAACAATGTATCATAGTTCGGTTTTTTAAATCTGTATTGATATTTTTTTTATAAAAGCTGACATAGTAAACACTTATGCTTCATAATTTTTCAGAATGACGAGTTCGTCTGCTACCCGTTAGGTTTGACAAATGTAAAACAGACTTCATTTCCCGCGCTTCGGGCTAGAGAGACAGCGAGCAGTGGCCATGGCCGTTTGCCTACCATAGTGATGGGAGAATCGAATACTTTAAAGAATCGAATACAGTGAATTCGAATTCACCCCTGTATTCGAATATGTATTCGAATACTTGTATTCGAATACTTTTGCTCAGCTGAGCGTTTCTAACAGACAGGTCTAGACCTGTCTTACTTGTTTGTCACGAATTCATCACTGTATTCGAATATGTATTCGAATACTTTGGCTTTTGGTGCATCGTATAAAACAAGTCATACCCATGATATACGAACTTCAGAAGAAATATCTTTGTTTACCTGCTACTTCAGTTCCGTCTGAAAGACTATTTTCCACAGCAGGTCCTGTCACTAATTACCGTAGAAATAGACTGAAGAAAGAAAACCTCAATAATATTTTGTTTTTACACAACTATATAAAATAAATATTCATATTTGTTTTTATTGCTTAGAACTGTAACTCAGTTATAATATATATATATATATATATATATATATATATATATATATATATATATATATATGATATAATATTTATTTTTAAATTTAATAACTATACAATTAATTATACTTTTTTTTTAAGTATTAAAATTTGTAATTATTTTTAAAAATTATAAATCTCCCCTAAATTATTCATTTCAAAGTCTCCATATATGTATTCATTTTAAACCTCATATGAATACGAATACAGCTCTTGGATATTTTATTTGAATACTATTTGTCAGAATAAACGAATACTCCAGGTTTGAATTCAATTCTTCCAGAGAAATTGTATTCATTTCAAAAGTATTCGAATCCATTTTGATGTATTCGAATATGTGAATACTCTGGCTGTATTCGAATACTATTCGATTCTGTATTCGATTCTCCCATCACTAGCCTACCAGTCATCTCTTTGAACTGCTAATCTGTACTAGTCTTAACGTAGTTCTCGTTCGTTGTTCAGTTAGTTTAGCTTTTGCTAGTCATGTATTAATGACTTTTATTATTAATAAATGCCAATAGTAGTAGTACTAACAAGAATAAAATAAAATTACATAACATTTAGATTGTGCATTTTACCATTTAGCAATATTATAAATATTAAAAGTTATTTTACTTGTTGCTATTATTACATTTAGCAGGTATTGTTTCAAACCAAATTGTGTAAGGCGTATACAAAAGTATATGCTTATTAAAACGAGTTTTATACTTAACTTACGTATAAAAATAAAATAATTAACTCAAGTTTTGGTGGTGTACTTCTGATATATCTGAGGTTATTTAATAACCAATTTAATTTGTTTTAAACGTGTTTTGATTAATCGTTTACAAAAACTGTAAGTACAACCAAAGTAAATAAATATTGTGGCTATTTAAATAATATCTAACTTGAAGTTTGTAATATTTAGTATTATATTTGACACACTAGAACATGTTTTGTTTTTACATAAAGTTCAGGAATAAAATATAAATAAATAATTATAACAAAATAGAACTTGTAATAGTTTTCTAGGTTAGCCTCAAAGGGTTGCCTCTACGGGTTTACTCTAGCAATAAGGTTTATGTTAAAAACATTTACAACTAGCTGACCCGGTGAACTTTGTTTCACTTACCTCTTAACATGAACTATATTAATTTAAACCCTAATTATGTATTGCAGAACCGGTAACTTTGTAAAGGTATCATCATCAAAGTATAGGCCATGCTATGGCATCTTAGAACTGTTCAAAATTCAACGAATACAGCGCCTTCTACACCGCAGCTGTTGAAAAGTACCACAATAATTAAAAAAAAAAACATAAAGGTGTCTTTAAAAAGGTGTTTTAAATTTCTGTCAGATCAAGTGTCAGATCACTTGGTTTTTATAATTGGCTGAATTCGTTTGTAACGTGATAGTCACTTTCCTTTAAACTGATTGATTGATTTGTTTTTATAGAAGAGGAACTTTTACAATGCATTGTCCCTTTTGCAAAAAGTGGATAAAACGGCAGAATAAAACAACTACCTGTCCTAGTTGCACTAAAAAATTGTTAAGATGCGACGTATGTTTCACAATAACCGCTGATACTTTCAATTTTGTATCAAGTGCGGTCACAATTTGAGCCGCATAATAAGAATTAACAGGGCCAAGGAACAAAAAAATCAAGTGAAACAACAATTGTTATCAAAACCGAAGTTCGTCTCAACAATGCTATCATCATCATCATCTGAAGGAATAACATTTTCAGAACTTATTTTAACTGGTGAAGAATTAAAATATTTGAATGAGATAGAAGAAAATCAGGAGCACAACATCGGCTCCTGCCACGCCGTCAATCTCGTTGGATGAAATAGGAGAAAGTCAAGAGCACAACATCAGCAATATTCTGGCCGTGCCAGACTTGTCCGAATCACCGAGGCCTCCCGCCACGCCGTCATGTCCTAGCGAGCAAAGTGAAGACATCATTAGCCGGGTTATAATGTTGCTGATTCAAGTGCCGAGACATTTAAGAAAATATGTTTCTTACCATAAAGACTGATCAATATATGTTTATTAAAAAAAAAAATATTTGAATTGTATCAAAATTATTTTTATTTCAGACATTATGTATTAGTAACAACATATATACCCAAGTGCACAACATGACACATTTAGTAATTATATCTCACATGGTTTAAATTTTGTTTTTTTTATTCTAAAAATTTTGATAACAATTCAAAATTAATAAAATATATTTGCATACATTAAATACAACATATTTATTGTCAAATTATCACCATTATCATAGCGGACAAAAGGCAATCAATACAGGTAAAAATACAGGTAATCAATTAAAACTTTCTGGTAAACTATATTTTTTGTCTTTTTTTTTGCAGTGCGTAAATATGTAAAGATAATGGTTTTCCAATGCGCGAACACGCGACGTATAATTGACCATGCGCGAAACAGGGAAACTCCAAGTCGATTCCGCAAACTTGCAACGACTGGCCCTGCGATTTATTGATGGTCATTGCAAAAGCCAGACTCACGGGAAATTGTAAACGCTTAAATTCAAAAGGCAAATCCGTTGGAATCATCGGTATACGGGGGATTAAGACGTCTTCTCCTTTATATTTTCCCTTGATGATTTTGGCTTCGATGACGTTGTTCATTAGCTTCTTCACAGCCAGTCTCGTCCCATTGCAAAGTCGAGGCTGATTTATGTTACGCAGCATGATGACAACTGATCCTACTTTTAATTGCAAATTAGGTGGTGGTAGTCCTGGCAATTCCAATGAATTTAAAAATTCTGTGGGATAGTTTACTATGTCATCCTGGTTTGTAACTGTATCAACTGATTTGTGGAAGTAAACTATTCTCCTGGAAGGAAATCCTGAAAGGTCGAATTTAGATCAACGACATCTTTGTTTTTTGCTGCCAATATTGCTCTTTCACTCAGCCAATTATGGTTATTATATACTTGTTTTATATTCGGGAAAACACGCTGAATTAGCTCCTCTTTCGAGTCTGTGAACTGACAGAAATCTGTGGGAAATATCCGGTTGAGGTGTCGACTGCGACCTTACCATTTCCAATATCTAGTAACTGCTTTGAAAACCCAATCGCGGTTTTATCTTGTTGCAAAAATACTCGCATGTTTGTTGTTAATTGTAGTGTCTTTGCGTGTCGCCACAAATTAGATGATTTTAGGAACGCATTTAGTTCGTCAGCAACAGTTGAACGAGGAATAACTGGAAGAGTCTGACGAAAATCACCTGACAACAGAATCATGGCTCCACCAAAAAAATTTTGGTTGTCACGTAAATCTTTTAACGTCCTGTCCAGTGCCTCCAGCGACCTCTTGTGGGCCATTGTGCATTTGTCCCAAATTATCAATTTGTATATCTGGAGAGTCTTTGCCATACCGCTATTTTTGGTGATGTTGCAAACTGGTGTTTCATTGATTTGCATGTTTAGTGGTAATTTCGAGGCCGAATGTGCAGTTCGTCCGCCTTCTAGCAATGTTGCAGCTATTCCAGATGATGCCAACGCTAGGGCTACCTCATTTTGCGATCGGATTTTTGCAAAAAAACAAAGAAATTAGGAAAGTTTTTCCAGTACCCCCGGGAACATCAAGGAAGTAAATCCCTCCAGATCCACTGTTAACAGCTTGCATCAAAATATCGTAAGTCATCCTTTGTTGTTCATTTAATTGTGGAACAGTTGTGCGAACTGTTTCGGTCAGTGCTTCAGTATCGTACTGTTGTTCTCTTTGTAACTCATGGTTAAATGCATCTTGCATTGAACGATTGGGTGCTGTCAGGCCCAAACACTACAGTACTTTATTTGCCATCAATAAACACATATCTTCTATCATGATCAATGTCTCATTGTAAATTTCCGCATTAATTAGTAGTGTAGGATTCGAAGTTTGACATCACACACGATGTAGCACATCCTCAGACATGTCATCCCTATATTTCATCCACAAATCTTCCGGATTCGAAGGGAAACATGTGAAAATTATAATCGCAAGCAATGTTCGAATTTGATGTGGTGATGAAGATATGATGGATTCCTTGGGCGTATTATCCCAATGTAAATCATCCTCGAGTAACTGTAATAGTTGACTCGCCTCACGGTAAGTAGCACACAGATGTCCATCAACTATTCTCAATTGTTGAAACGATGTCGGACCACGAACATTCACTAATAACAATCTAAGATAATAACATTCAGCGTTATTTGGATGTATATATTGTATTGGACTGTATATATATACGGCCTATAGCATCTATGACAAATAAATTGTGATGTCCTTCAACTGGTGTTCCTTGATGACGACTTTGATGATGTGTTCCATTTGTAATAGCGTGGCATATCAGCATACAGCAAAGTTCGAGCGAAATCATCAGTTTGACAAATTGAGAAGAAACTTGTTAATGTGGTCGAAGGTGGTCGTTCCGCTCTCTCCACAACGTTCCTTGGGTTGAAATACACTCGTTGCCCATTTTCTAGATGAACTGCCAAATGGACTGGACTACTGTAGGGTGTCTTTCGTGAATCGAAAATGAAAATATGCCCCAAATAGCTTCGTTGCTGCTGACATAGCGACCCATCTGATACGGAGACACTTCGTCATTTGTATTTGTTACAGCGAAAATGGCCATGTCGCTACCTTTGTTAACATATTTACATATGTACTTTATCGATTTGACAGAGTTACAAAATTCCACATTGATGTGAGTTTCAAAAGTTTTGGACAATATTGGCGAGTACGGCACAATCCAACTATTGTCTACATCAAAATTTTGTCCTTTTATCTTCACAATTACAGATCGCCCACCGTCCTCAACTGATTGCCGACGATACAACGGGTAACCATCATTTCCCGAGATGGTTTCAGCAATCAATGCTCTAGGGTATCGCTTAGACCACTTGCCGTCGACCATACAGGGTGAGTTGTTGTTGAAAACTCCGTAAGGTCCATGTATCATACGAGGTCCAATCAAAAAGTATCCTACCTTTTGGTGCAACGTAAAACTGAAGTTACCTGAAAAAAGCTGGCGTTAATTTTCTTAAAAATAAGCACCCTGAGAAGCAACACAACGATTCCAGCGACGTTTCCACTTCTGGAAGCAGTCTTGAAAATCACTTTTCGGCATCGCCATGAGATCAGCCGTCGTTTTTTTTCATAATTGCTTCTCGACTTTCAAATCTAGTGCCTTTCAATGGATTTTTGAGGTGGGGGAAGAGCCAAAAATCGCATGGAGCCATATCTGGAGAGTACGGAGGCTGAGGAACATGCGGAGTGCCGTGTTTCGCCAAAAAAGTTTGAATGAGCTGGGAAGAATGAGCTGGCGCATTGTCGTGGTGTAGCCGCCAATTTTGAGACGCCCACAAGTCAGGTCTTTTGCGGCGAATCGCATCTCAGAGACGACGTTGGACACTTAAATAGTACTGTGAATTCACAGTTTGACCCTCAGGGGCATAATTATGGTGCACAACTCCACGGTGGTCGAAAAAAACAGTAAGCATCACTTTGACATTGCTTCGAACTTGCCTTGCTTTTTTTGACCGAGGATCCTGGGGAGACTGCCATTGTGATGACTGAAATTTGGTCTCAGGGTCATATCCATAGACCCAACTTTCGTCTCCAGTTATTATCGATGTCAAAAAGTCCGCATCATCCTCACAACATTGCAGCATGTACTCGGCAACATCCAATCGCCGTTGCTTCTGCTCGTCTGTCAGCAATTTTGGCACAAATTTTGCGGCTACCCGGCGCAATCCCAAGTCATCCGTTAAAATTGCTTCAGCTGATCCGAAACTGACATCTAACTCGGTACTTACTTCCTCCACAGTCATTCGACGATTTTCACAGATCAAAACTTTTGCTTTCTCGATGATTTCCGGAGTTCGACTTGTTTTTGGTCGGCCCGAACGCGCGTCATTTTCTGCCGAGGTTCGACCACTTTTGAAACGGTTATACCACTCTTTAATCTGCGTAACACTCATTGCCTCATTTTCGAATGCTAGCTGAATTTTCCGAATGGTCTCACTTTGTTTTTCTCAGAGTTTCACGCAAAATTTAATGCAATAACGTTGTTCCACTTTTTCCGTCATCTTCACAGTTAGAGAAAACCGATACGCGCACTTGACTTATCAGTACATACTGACCAGTCTCCGGCGAACCAGTCGGGGGATCAAGATAAGACTTTGTACCTTTCCTTATCATAGTAGGAACTATTGTCGCAACAAATCTTATCTCATTATTGGCAGCAGAAGCCGCGATACACGACGAGGTCGGATACTTTTTGATTGGACCTCGTATGTTTACTTACTACTGCATGCAATTTTGGGTCAAGTGTTTCATCGGGAATCTCGGCTGAAATTATGGAATCAATGTCTTCTGGCCTTAATTTATCAACTAACCAAACTAATATGTGCGCATGTGGCAGACCACGCTTTTGCCACTCAACAGAGTACATCCAACAACGTACTTGGCCATACACACGATGCTTTATAATGAAATTCATTAAAGATTTTCATTTTTGCTTAAACACTTTGGCAGTGATGTCATGCCTATCAACTAGTGTTTGGCCGTGTAGCAATTCTTTCTTAATTTCCATCCATTGTGGGTTACAGGTGAATGTAATAAATAGGTCTGGACGGCCATATTTTCTAACATACGACATCGCATCTTGCGCGTATTCGTGCATGTGTCGCGGGCTTCCAAAGTAAGTGGCCAGCAAAATTGTCATTTTCCCCACATTTTCTGCATTTGCATCATTTGCATCGGCATTAATAGCATCACGAAGATGAATGTACTCTTCAGATCGAAGCTGCTGTTGGTTTAGATGGATGTACGTCAATCGTTCGGTCTCAATTTTGACATACATGTCAACTGCAAACTGATGAAAAAGCCGTTGACACATCAAAATGTGATTTACTTCACCTTCACGGATAATGAATCTGTATGAATAAAAATTCATAGCACTTACTGTTTTGTTGGTTTCAGCACCTGGAATCAGAAATGATAAACAATGACATAGATATTATGAATTTGAAAAATATTTTTTTAATTTCATTTAAAATACCTGTTGTTGGATTAACCATTTTGATATTGAAATGGTATCCGTCTTCTCCCTGCCAGAATATTAAGGGGTATTGTAAACCATCATAAGCTCTATGCGTTTCAGATACACGCTTCAATTCATTGTTCCGACGATGAAGCACAATATCTCTTGATTGCAAATTCTCTCCAACAAAGACAACAGCCACTTCATCTATTGTTGGTGAATTAAACCTCCTTGCCTGCTCACCAGCAGGAGTTTTGTCGGCTCTTATTACAATATTTTGGCTGTCTGATGGTATCCGATCCAGTGCCATTTTGAACACTTTCAATAAATTATTGTTCTGATGAAGAAACGTTTGCAGTTGCTGGACAATGGTTCGCTTCACTGTTGGATTATGAGCATAACGCCTATCAACTTCCGCATCTTGATTGCCTATGAAATAAATTTGCAAGAATTGATTGATGATCCGCATCTGGCACTGGCAGCAATGCCCCCAGTAGGTGATGAATTTGCCCTTGTATCTGTAATGGTTTATGATCTTGTTAAATTATTTGTGATACAAATACAAAGTATAATTTAAAAAATTAATTAAGTATGGTATACTACCTTGAAAGTAGGCATGAAACTGTCCTTTACAATATGCGTTGCGCCAAACGACGTCATTTGGAAGCAATTTTTATATTTTTTTATGTTGGTCAAGATGTGTTTAGAGTCATTTTCCATCCCATAAATTAATGAGTATAACGGATCAGGTGGTGGGACCAATTGTGGCAATTTTACTTTACCGCCAGCACAACATAAACCTGCAGATTCACCGCTGTATTTTAATGCTTTACAATGTTGACAAATGATTGAAATTTCCCCAATTATTACAGATTTGTCGGCACTATAATCGATTTCTGGATCGTAGGAGAATGCTGCTCGTTCCAGGTTCACAGGAGCATTGCGTTTGCGGAATCGGTCAATTTCCTTTTCCCGGGCTCGCTGCTGTTGTGATCGATGTGCCCGAACTCGTTGCATTCTTTGTCTATCCACTTCATTCTCAAATCAAATCAAATCAGTTCTTTATTGCTTTTAGACAATATATAACATTGTATAGCAGTCGTCATATATTCAAACAGCAAATATACTACACACTCACACACAGTCAGACTTACATTTCAATCATTCACACTAATTCACACTATCTTTGGATCCAGATTTTAAATTTTGGTAATTTAAGATATTTTTAGATATCCCAGCGACTCATCATAAACTCCTCTAGCGAATAAAATGCTTTTGACACCAACAGGCGTTTGAGACGAGTTTTGAATTGGTTTTGATTAGTTGCATTTTTTACACTTTCAGGGAGCTTGTTGATTAAGCCGACGCCAACCTGATGCGGTAAATGCTGAGATACCGCCAGTCTATGACTATGGACTCTAAAGTTGTCCCTGGCTCTAGTCTCATACTGATGAAAGTCCCTGCCCCGGACTAAAGTGCACTTCGATTGACAGTACAGGATCACATGAAACATGTAGAGACAGGGCAATGTCAGCAAACCTAGCTCCCTAAAAGAGTCCCTACACGACTCTCTGTAATTCAACTTTGCAATAATTCTAATTGCCTTTTTTTGAAGCCTGAAAACGCGTTCCATCTTGTGTTTGGCACAGCCCCCCCACAGTCTCAAGCCATACGCAAAGTGCGGATATATATGAGACCGAAATATGCCGTCATTAAGACTTCAGGGGAACAGTATTTAGCTAGGCTTCGCAAGGCAAATATGCCAGAAGTAATTCTAGCACATATATTGTTAACGTGGTCGTCCCAGGTCAGACCTTGATCAATGTACATCCCCAGGAATTTTGTGGATCCAGTTTCCTCTAAAAGGACATCGTCCACAAATACAGCAGGTTGCCTTGCAAATTCCCTTGGTCTTAGGCAGAAATTGATGACATTTGATTTTGATTGGTTCGTTTTCAAATTCCTGTCAGTAAAATACTGAATGCATGAAGTCAGTTCCACAAATGATGTGATTTCCAAATCTTGTGTAGTTTTTTCCTTTGAAGCAAAGAGTCGTGTCGTCGGCATACTGAATCAGATCACCATGCTGGATCACTGAGTTAAGTCTACAGACGTAAACTAAAAAAAGAATAGGCCCAAGAATAGAACCCTGAGGGACACCGTGGGCTATTTTAATTTTGCTAGAGATGACATTCGAAATCTGCACGCATTGATCTCGATTCTTAAGATAAGAAGCAAGCCACGCGTTTGGCAGACCCCGAACGCCACATTTTTGTAACTGGTGCAACAGTGTTTCATGATGCACACAGTCAAATGCTTTGGATAGGTCAAGAAATATGCTGAGCACTTGTTCTCGCCTTTCCAAGCGAGCCTTTCCATTCTTATTTACTATAGAACGCAAATGTGCCATACCAATACGACTGTTATCATTGTCAGTCTCTTGCTGGTCATCAGTGCGATTAGCGCGTGAGGTAGCTCGCCGCACATTCAATCTACTTCGACGACCTATGTTAGGTCGTTTTCTTCTCGGCATTGTAAGCAGTGTCTGATATTAATGTTTTCTTGCACTAATAATGTTAACCTATAATGGCGACAGATTTTTTACCCAAAATTGCATACAGTAGTAAGTAAACATATGATACTGAGACACTTCGTCATTTGTATTTGTTACAGCTGTTAAATTAAATTAAGTTAAATTTGTATTATTTAAATTATTTATTTTGAACTTTAGTGATCAATAGGAATATTTTATAGATGATCTAGCTATAAAGTAGTTAATTTGGCAACATCGGTTTCAAATATTTCAATGTACATTTCTGAACGCACCCAACACAGACTAATTATGGATACATGAACATCAATCAAACGTTTGACAGGTAAGAACAGTTTGTATGGGAAAATCAAATTGTCGTTTTTAGTATTTTCCTTGCAATTTTGTTATATTTTCTCATCGTTTAAACCTTCCCTGGACGTCCACGAACATTTCAAGACCAAAATTAGCCAAATCGGTTCAGCCGTTCTCGAGTTTTAGCAAAACTAACGAACGGAAATTCATTTTTATGTATATAGATTTATAATTACTATTAATTCTGATGGGCCATTAATTGATATTTAAAATCTAAGTATCTTGAAGTTCTCGTTGGTAATTTCTAATTTTATGATTAAATAACTTTGGCTATGAAAAATTAATGATTTATCTGTAAACATCTTTTTCATTTAATACGTTATTCCAATTTTCATGTTGCAATGTTTCTCGATACTTTTTATACTAAAAATTATCAGATTTTTTTAAAATTTCAGTGTACTTGCTTCTACGAAATTGCTAAATAAAAGGCTAATTTGTTATGCGACAGATTTACAAAAATTTTCTCTATAACGTGACTTTCCCTATTTCAGGTTGATGCCTACAATGGTTTGTCTAAAATTGTAACCCAAAGATTATCTAATATGGTAATAAAGACATTTTTATCACTAGTACGATGACATTAAAATCGCCAATAACAAATTAGATTTATTTTTTGCCGCTTTATATGCGTGTACGTGCATTAATTATTACGATGATTATCAAGCGATCGCTATAACGCGTTTCTGTCACACCTTGTGTATGAAACTCCAACATTACATAACCAAAGAAACGAAATGTCGTGCTTTGTAAATAATATTTAACTTGAAAATCATATTTTGTCTATATTTGTTCATAGCCGAGCGTCTGTTCCGTCTATGCGCAGGTAACGTAGTTGATATCAACCGCTCAGCGGCGGTAAAACCACAATTACTAATTTCATGTCCCAAAATGTTGCGTAGTTGTATACGTAGTAAATATATACTCCATAAAAAAGCATGTCAATTTGTATCGTAATATTTTTTTATCAGGGATGACTTGGTTTGAAATTAAAGTTTAAATAAAACAGTTCAATTGAAAATACGCATTATTTAAGTGCGGTAATACAAATACGCGCCCATATTTCGCGTAAAATATGTGTATCCTGGAAGCCCATATTAGAATGTGTAAATTCTAGGTAAAAGGTGGAGGATGTATATTTTATTTCTTAAGATATAGAAATTTTTCCGGGCCCCTGTTATTATAATTAAAACAGCGTCATTTTCTTGAAAATCTTTTCTGTTAACGAGCGGTCTCCAAAAGGGTAAATTTTTGCTTATTTTATAACCGTTTATGTAGAGTATAAAATAATAATAATGTTCTCATACGGCTGTCAAACATACAAGTTTTAATATTATTAGCACTTACCATATTCCGGGTGGGGGGAGGGATGCTCCCGTACCCCAGCTTGACTGGGAAGTATCAAAAACTTTTAGTTGTAACCCCCCCCCCCCTCATTAAGCTATCCTAAATACGTCTATGGTAGCGAGGCTATCGTCCACAAGTGCCTAAGGTTGTTACTCTCTCGTTTCAAAGATGCCACCAAACCTATTGTGGTTGCACCAATTTGCGATTTTTACAATAGCTTGTTTACCTTGAGGTGGTTTTAAAAATTGTCGTTCCCGATACGCAATCATCGAAAGGACAATCACATTAATAGTAAATAATTTTAGCATGAGTCATAATCGTCACTTTTTAGAATATTTAAAAGCACATTTTATACTAGCTTACATCATCTATACATCAGTTACAGTATGAGAGATGTAAGATTAATGTACGGTACTGGTAGCGAAGGCAGTATTAAACAGTTAGGTGATGGGGTAACCGAACTGTCTGTTATTCATTCTACTATAATTAATAGCCGACTAACGAAAGGAATAACTGATTGGTTAATTGGTTATAAAAATCAGTTATTCATTTCGTTAGTCGGCTATTGTAGTCGAATGAATAACAAACTAGTGCTCCTAATTCTACCCACATATACTGAATCAATCAATAGTCTATTGATTAATTTTCACCCCAATCAAGTAAAACAAATTCCATAAATTATTAAAATTGCCATGCCTATTTAATGTAGAAGTATCTAGCTATAAATTTATATTGTTGATTCAGAGGCTATTTACACATTATACTTAAATAAATATTGTTGGTGTATTTGATTACATTAAAATTTATGATAATACATTTTCATAGTTTTGATTCAAAACTCAGTAATCCCAAAACTTCTCGATATATAAACTAATCTTTTTATGCCATACACAAATGTAACTTTGTGATTTCTGTCATGGATTATCTTTGCTTGGAAATTAACTGGAGAATGTTTGTTATAGATTATAAGTACTAATCTAAAATTAAAACTGCGTATCTATAATATTAACTAAGTTTAATATAGTTTTTGTAATTTTTAAATCAATTTATTAATAAGAAAACGTTAAAAGTAAACATAAATAGAAGTAAGTTATAAACACAAATCCACTAATGGTTAATATACAAAATTGATTAAGTTCCATTACGGTAAGTAAATTCAGCGTAAATTACGCAATTAGCAATAATTTCAGTGTCACGAATATGGTGTTCTCATCAGGGTATCAAATATAATAACAAGTGTTGTACCGTGCATGGCGGAATAGAGTGAGGTAATAGTAACAATGTACTATACCTCTCGAGACAAAATCGCCGCTCGGCCAATAAAATATGCTGATAAGTTCGAATTGTTAAAAAAACTTAATTATGCAGTCAAATCAATTCATTAATTTTACTTACACTTCACTATTTGATATAATTAATGATTGTTTTGTATACAATTAAGGTAGTCAACTATAATACTAGAATAACATGAATTAATTATCAGAATTTAGAACCAGTTCTATAGACTATATAGACATAGCTCTGGAGGCAGCTGCCCACCCACCTTAGTTCGCTGAGTCCTTCTAAACAAATACACCGAAACCGACCTAACAGAGTTATGATTCAGGTGGTACAAACTAAGCTATGCCAACAACGGTTCAAAGTTAACCGAATCAAAAGAGTTGTATCAGTCAAAACTGATTTTATTAATGTGTGTTTAAGAGTCTGGAGAGATAAACCCCACGTCCCAAGAAATGGGATAATCATAATTCATTTTTATATTTTGGATCAATTAAAATCTCACAAATTAAATCTCATAACATCTCACTATATACACTATTTTTATGCCATACAAAAAAATGTCATATTGCGATAACTGTTATGGATTTCTTTTACTTGGAAATTAACTAGAGATTTGGTTTTATAGATTACAAACAAACTCAAATAATAATTAGGCACTGAACTAAATTTAATTTTTTTTTTCAATTTTAAATCATTTTATAAAGAAGTTTTTATAAAAATATTAATTTCCATTACGGTATATAATCTCGTCAACTACGCAATGACAAATAATGTCAGTGTGTCAATAATACGGTATTCGGTAATGGTAAGTTCGGTAACGTGTCCCAGTGTTGAGACAGGAACGCCGTGTGGCAGTATTAAACATAACACATATAATGTATTGCAATGTTTAAACCAAACATGAAAGGCTAAACCGTATTTGAAGTCTAAATTATATAATCTTATTATTAATTCTGTTCATTCATTTTAGTGATATAATTTTAAATGTTGTATTGTCACATAATATATATTAAGTTACGATATAGTTTTGTTTAAATGACAGTATAGGCTACCATTTATTTTAATTGCGAATTACAGAAGTTAACCAGAAGTTAATTACGGCACTCGCTATGGTACGAGACTAGTGTAACTAAAATAACTTATTATAATAAACGACTAATCCAAGTGTAGACTGCCTGAACAATC
Source organism: Homalodisca vitripennis (assembly GCF_021130785.1). Classification (NCBI taxonomy): domain Eukaryota; kingdom Metazoa; phylum Arthropoda; class Insecta; order Hemiptera; family Cicadellidae; genus Homalodisca; species Homalodisca vitripennis. Next base: position 71,844,210 of record NC_060215.1, read on the forward strand.
AATTAACTTGTAGAACATTTAGTTTTAAAACTAATTTTAAATAACCGGTCAGAATCAACGTCTAATTCAAGTAGAGACTAAGGCTGCTCAATGAAATAAAATTGTTATAGTGTAGAAAAACTAGTCCTAAGACTAATTTAACTGGTTGCAGCAAAAATAACCGATCTAACCAGATATTTTAGTTTAGTTATTCCCACCACTAGCAGTTAGTTTGTTGTTATAAGTAGAATAGAGACAAAATGAGTCATAGTCTAGAACGGTATCATCAAAGTCAAGTCAAAATTTCTTTATTGCCATAATAGCATAAGTACATTCATTGGCTTGCGTCAAAATAAATATAACTAAAAACTACTAGGAATCTATGTATGGTACTCTATCTACCTTTAATATACTCTTCTATAGAATAAAAACAATTTTCAATTAGAAATGACTTGAGCTTTCTTTTAAAGTTAGTTTAGATCCAAGTTAGATATAAGGTGATCAGGGAGAGCGTTGAACAATGATACGGCACTGTAATAGGTGTGATGCTTAAAGAAGGAAGTGGTATGGTAAGGAATATTCAGTTTTTGTTTGTTTCGCAGGTTATATACAGATTGAGGGAAAAGAGATTAAACAATACCATGGTTCTGCTTAAAAAACATCAAAGTGTAAAAAATGTAAACACAAGGAAATGTCAGAACTTCAAGCTTCCTAAAAACAGATTTACAATACTCTCTTTGACGAATGCCAGAAAAAATTCGCATTGCCCTCTTCTGCAAGACAAAGATAAAATGCGTATTGCATCTCTCGGAACCCCAGATGGTTACCGCATAAGAAAGGAAAGGAAAAATAAGTGCATAATATGCTGTAAGTAGAACATCAGTGTTTACAAAATGAGAAAGCCTACGCAGTACATTATTCAATCGGTTGCCCTATACCGACACTATATTCAAAAGGACATAGGACATTATAATACTTAGGCTGTGATCTTAATAACTCTAGAACGCTATAATCGTATTACCTAGTTGCAACTTTATACAAAAAACGGCTAAACTACAGTATCGCGAATAGTGGTTAAACTTGAAAATAATATTAAGGTTGACCTTTCAGGTACTAACCTCTAATTTTGATGCAAATTATACCAGGCTAAATCACTTTGAACATAAGAAACACTACATTTTATATAATAAATTGGATAAATCTTTTGGTATAAACATATTCAATCTATACAAACTGTTGCAATTAGCTTATGTATTTACTCTTATGTTAATGAATGAATCACAATAAACGTACTACACATTAATTTTATTTAATGCTATATTAATGAAATTTCAGAAATCTCTTAGGCACAATTACTAGCATTTAATCAATCAATGACATTATGCCATCCAATCAAAATAATCAATTACAGTAGTTAAAAGATCTCCCAATTTAATAACTACATTAAACCGATAGTCTTTACTGGTTGAGAAAGTAACTGAGTTCACATTGGCTCTATCTTCTACAACCATATAGAACCAGGTAGGACTTCTGCTACCTCTCTCGAGCGGAATCCTAGCTATTGCATTGGTCTTCGGGTTGATGGGGTTCTAGTTGATAGTATCTTTTTTGTGCAGGTTATATCTTGTTGTCTCGCAATGACTTGTATAAATCATAACCCGTTCCTTTAAATCGGTCTGTGATATAACGCAGATAATTCAAGATCAATAATTAAAGTAATGAACTCGCAGAAGATTAATTTCAAAACAACATTTCTACATAAAAACTCAATGCCTTTACTATTTTTTCTACCAATAAATATATTTTATATCTTCGTCGGTTCGAATAGTTTGTCACTTCAATGCATTATTAGTTTGTTTCTGCATGTGATCGTTTTTTCAGTTTGACTCTCAACTACATATTTTACTGGCTTGTTCACTGCAAGCACTAGATGTTTTCATAGACTCACCTCTCGATAAGAAGTTTCCCTCACTTCGATGTCTTCCGTGTTTCTCTTCCAGAACTAACATTTTTCAAAATTTGGTTTAAATTCATCTTTATGTCAATACTACATTTTTAGACTCGGATTTAATTTATGTCTTTATTATATTTATTATTTATACTGGCCTAATTCACTGAATACCTACAGCATTAGTTAATTTTTAAAACAACTTCTAATGAAATTGTATTTAATTATTAATCATTACGTGTTTAGACTATGGAGTGTTGCAAGGATTTCAGCTGGCCTACGTATTCACAAGAGATTTTTATTTTATTTACGTGCTATAAAACAGGATTTACCCTAATAATATTATAGCAGTTCACAACAATTCCAAAACATACATCAGTGGCTTGAGTTATGGCTTAAGTCCATAGCACACTTCTTTACTTTTGGCACACAAATAATAATAAAGACAACCTTTGAAAATTTGTCATAAAGAATAAATATTTGTACAAAATATATAAATAATCAATTTAAATAGTATAATAGTAACTAGTGTAATATCATAAATATAATGTAATAACAATGTAATAGATATAATAACAATGTAATAAATATAATATAATAACGATGCAATAAACACAATCAGTGGCGCACCCAGGGGGGGGCTTTGGGGGCTTAAGCCCCCCCCAAGGACCTGATATATCCGACTAATAAATACTGTAATGTGACTAATCATTCGTTATGTATCATCATATATGTTTTATCGTACTTTTATAAACTATAATGAATGGTAACGTTTAAACCTATTTATTAAAGTAACACAGATTAAATCATAGAAATCAAGAGTTGTGAAACAAATATTTAGACGTATGTATTCACAGTATAACTGCCTGCGCTGCTGTGTTAGCTCCCTCCATTCCATCCTGCTCTATGGCGATGACTACGTGCCGTTGCCATGGGCGACCAGCTCTAGTTTCCACAACTCTCACCAGACGCGCCCGTGCCCGCCCCCGGCAGTGAATTTGTCTTTTGTCCAGTTGACAGTCGTAGTTTTATCGAATTGCAGTATAGTGTGTGTTATGGGTTGTCTGGCTGTCAAGTTCAAGCTGTGTTGTGGTCTTAGGTCTGACAAATTGGTTGGACAGTAAGTCTAGTAAGTTATGGGTGATAAAAGAAAAGCTAGTATACAAAACTATTTTAAACCGTTGAAATGCCACAAAAAATATTTCGGCAAGTAAGGAGCTGCCTACATGTGCTGAACAGCCTGAGTTTGTGTTGGAGGATGTCTCGGGAGCTAACGTAAGAACTCTGCAGTCCGATGTAAGTCAAAATAACTTAGACATTGCTTTGTTTAAAACAAAAAAATTGACAGACAGTGAAAAGTTAAAAGTGTTTGAATGAACAGATGGGTCCCTCAAAGTAGTTTTAACTTTCCTTACAGAACGTACGGGACTCAACAACGAAAATTTTTGTTTTCATGGCTAAATAAATATACTTGGCTGTCTTATTCTGGAATTGAAGACTCTGCATACTGTGTTCATTGTATGCTTTTTTCCAAAAAAGAAGTAGGCAAGAGTAACGCTCAACATACTGGCCAAACTTGTTGAGGAAGGTTTTTCTAACTGGAAAAAAAGCATTAGAAAAATTTGAAAAGCATGCAGCCTCACAGTACCACAAGGACTCTTGTGTAAGCGCAGCTAACTTTAAAAGAGTAATGGATAGTGAAATCAAATCAATCGACAAATCCCTTGATAAAGGGAAAGACCTTCAAGCCCAAAACAACGTGAAAAGAATCCTTCCGATAATAGACACTATTATTTTGTGTGGAAGGCAAAATATTGCTCTTAGGGGCCATAGAGATTATGGCGAGTTTGATATAAATCGTAGTAGACCTGCCGAGAATGAGGGTAACTTTAGAGCACTGCTTAGAGCCAGAATTGAAGCGGGGGATCAAGATTTAAAAAAACACTTTGAATCATGTGGAAAAAATGCTACGTACATAAGTTGGAACTTCCAAAACCAAATAATTGATGCTTGTAACCAGATCATAACTGAAAAAAATAGCAACTAAAGTTTAAAGAGGCTAAGTTTTTTAGTATTCTCGCAGATGAAACGTCCGATGTTTCAACAATTGAACAGTTTTTCGTTGTGTCTACGATACGTAGATTCTGATGCATCAAATAATTACCAAATATGTGAGCAATTTCTCAAGTTCATGCCACTAACCTCCACAACCGGTAGGGGAGTTGGCAAAAACTGTAATAAAAGGACTTGAAGATAGTAACATTGACGTCAATAACCTACGTGGCCAGGGGTACGATGGAGCGGCTGCCATGAGTGGGAAGTTTAATGGGACCCAAGCCTGTATCCAAGAAGCTTCACCCCACAGCAATATTTGTGCATTGCGCTTCTCATAGCCTTAATCTGGCATTAATCAAACGCTTCTGAAGTTGCACCTATCAGAAAACTGTTTCGGAATAGTAGAGAGGGTGTATAATTTTTTTCAAACACTCCTAAAAGACAAGCCGTTTTACAACAGTGTATTGCATCGGAGATAAATGTTGAAAACCAACAGGAAAAAAACTGCTACAACTTTGTCCAACAAGATGGGTGCAAAGGCATGATGCCGTCTTTGTCATGAAGGAGCTTCTTCAACCAGTTGAAGTAGCGTTGGAGGAAATAAAAAACTGGAGTGATAGAGACTCTTCTTCTGGAACTCTTATTTTACTCAGCTCTTTACGTCAAGGCGAATTCATCATTTCTCTCTTGGCATCAGACAAGCTCCTTGGTTACACTGTAAACCTAAGCAAAAAGCTGCAAGGAAGTGATTTGGAACTATCTTCTGCAATCACACATGCTGAAACTGTACTTGAAAGCCTAAAATCCATAAGAACAAATGCGGATGAAGAGTTTCACTCCTTGTTTGAAGAGGCTACCCATATGGCCAACAACTTTGGATGTAAAATCTCCATGCCCCGAACAGTTGGCAGACAACAAAATAGAAACAACACACCAGCAGATACGCCTGAAGTGTACTACCGGCGATCTATTTTCATCCCTTGGATTGAATCTTTGATAAGTTTTCTTTGGAATCCCGATTCATGAAACATAAAGACATATTGAAGGGGTTTGAGTGTCTGATGCCTACAGCCGATGGATCACGTGGAAAGGAAGAAACCTCAAAACTTAATTATCTGCAGCTGTGTTGTTTTTAATAAAAATGACATAATTGAAAGTGGTGGGAACAACGAAAGCCTGCTCAAAGCCGAGTTTGAGTTGTGGCACAACAGCTTTAAGACCCACACCAACACACCAAGAAATGTAATTGATTTGTTGAACTTGTGTGATAAGGACATGTTTCCTAACATCCACATATTGTTGAAAATATTGTGCACTATCCCTGTAACTACGAGTACAGCAGAAAGGTCGTTCTCAACATTACGTAGACTCAAGACCTATCTAAGGAATACCATGGGTGCTAACAGACTGAGTGGACTGGCGGCTTTGAATATTCACCGTGAAATAGAAGTGACCAATACAGAGGTAGTTTCTGTTCTCAAAAAAATCGACCAGGACGTCTAGATTTTGTCTTGTAAATATTTTAACTTTAACTTACATCTCATTTTGTAATCATTAAATTTACATTTGTAATTTAAATGTATTATTTCTTTCCTTGAAAACTTAAAACTAATTAATGACAGTCCAACTTATTCCAGGATGACATTTCATAATAAAAATCAATATAAAGCTTTAACTTGTAATTTTAATAAGGTTTTTAATTGAGCTAAAAGCTGGTTTAATGTAATAGTAGCCTATTAACTTAAATTTTTCTCTAATAAGATTAACTTGTAGTTGATTATGAAACAGGCCACAGACAGTTGGTTTTAGCTTACTCAATTATCTAATGATCATGTAATACAGTGATGTACCAAATGTTACATTATTGTAGTTCGATATGTTATAGGCCAACTAATTATATATTACTGGTCATTGAAGGTCATGTAATGGAAAAACTATAGGCGTACATTTTTTATACTTGGGAAGCCGAAGCCCCCCCCAAACCAAAATTCTGGGTGCGCCCCTGATAGTAATAAATAAATAAATAACTAAACACCAACCCACATAGAGACCAAACAACCCAGGGAGAAACCTATGGAGAACATTTACCTACGGATCTCATGACAACAATGGCATAATCTTTTTTTGAAAACATTCAAGCTGTCTTGGTGAATGTCAGTGTGAGATGGACGTATGTACACACAATTCCACGATAGCTCCTCCGCTCCCCCTCTATTTCCCCTTCTCCAAAGTCAAATACCTCTTATATTTATTATTCAGTATTATGGACAACACTTAATATCCGTTGGCAATATAGGACTGTCACAGTAAAATTACATAATGATTAGTTTCATCGCTGTGATATGCGTTCACAGATGTGTTTGAGGCTACAAAATGTTCCACAGTTCTGTATTATGTGATTATAATGGATTTCAGCTGTAGGAGTGTAAATTAATTATGGGACCTCTCGAATATGCAGTCTTCTTCAGCATTCGTCTTTAGATGCAATCATTCCCGATTCGATATCTCAGTAATTAGTATTATGGGGCCCTATGGTCGATAGTGTGAAGTTATGTACATACCATACATCTAATCTATGGATCAAACATTAGCTATTTATCAAATCAATTTTCCATTTATTAGTTTATTTTATCGGCTATCTTCTATAACTTGACAAGAAGAAAAACAAGAGCATGGACATGATCGTGTTTTCGATTTTGATTTGAATCGAAGGCTATGGTATAGTATGAGTCTTCTGTGGACAAGAGTAGCAATAAAATCAAGTCAACTTTCGTCATCATCATCATCATCACACACACACACACACGCGCGCGCGCGGGGTGTTCAAAAATAGACGTCAAAACCTTATGTGGGTGATAGTGCTCATCATTCAAAAAAATGTCATATAAATATAGATCGAGAAATTGTTTCGTTTAGCCGCTAGCCGTTATTTTGTATGCTTTGTAAAAAAAGTATTATCTCTAGAAGTGGTAGAGCCAAACAAAAATTTGACACATCGGTTTGAATAGATAAGAGAAACATTAAACACATTGTGTTATTTTCTTTAATATTAACAAAATGGCTTTCGTTGAAAATGTTTGAAGTTAAACAACAAAATACAGTACTATTATAAAAATTTACTAAATACCAACTATTTTATTATTTTTATTACCATTTCAACGAAGTCCGCCAATGAATACGCGAACACGACCACTTTAAAGGTACGTTTGATATGCATCAGATATTTTACATTGGATATACACATGTTAAAAGATACTAACTATTATAATATTTTCCAGACATGTCACAGCTGAGTGACATCAGCAATACAAAATTGCAAATTAGTCGGTTCCTTGTAAATGTTTTATAACAATATTGGTGGTTTTTGTTAGTTGACTAAAAACTTTCAACAAGCGCCATTTTGTCAATATAAAAGTTCGTCCACCATTATAGGCGACTCTGAAATCAATTCGTCTGAACATATAAACTTCTTGGGCTTGATCTTGGACTCTAATCTTAACTTTCTTGTTCATATATATATATATAGGGTATGTAGCAAACTGAGCAGCGGAATTTTGTTATTGCGTAGATAGTCTAGTTTTGCCAATAGAGACATACTTTTGGCTGGCTATTATGGATGTATTTACCCCCACTTGGCGTATGGACTTCCAATTTGGGGCTCTGAAAATGCCAGGACACAGTATATATTTCGATTTCAGAAGAAATGTCTGAGAATTGTATTGGGTTTAGCAACCAACCAGTCATGCAGGGGGTATTTCCGTTCTAATCAAATACTTACATTTCCGAGCATATACATCCTTGAAACTTTAACATTCCTAAAGAAAAACATCCATATTTTTACCTCAGATTCCTCTGGACCTTACAATTTAAGAAAATCATTCCGTTTGCCAATCCCAAAGCACCTAACTTCATTTTTTGAAAATCAGTTGTACTATGCATCAATTAAATTATTTAACCATCTCCCCTTGGAATTGAGATCTGAAGCAGTAGTATGTAAGTTTAGAATGAAACTAAAGTGTTTCTTACTTGATAAGGAATTCTACTCTGTGAGTGATTATTTTATGTTTAAAACCATTTAAGTTAAGGCGTTAGGAATTAATGCTTATTTTGGCTGTTTATTTTACTTATACTGACAATTGTCATGCAATGTTTTATATTGTTAATTGACAAATAAACACTTTGATTTGACATTAAAGCAAATCACACAATTATATTTTTTAGTTCTCTTCTTATCTATCATGACCTATGTGCAAAGTGTCTGGAATCTGTAGCTTTCTAGTTCTAGATGTAATAAATTTGTTTATAAAAAAATACAAAATGGTGATGGTGGCTATCACAATATTGTGCAGTTGACTTGGGGCTCAGTTCATTCCTCTCTGTCTTTGAGAGTTACGCCGATTCAAGTGTCGGTTCTATAAAGTAACTGAATAGGCTATAAAGAAGTATTCATGTTTGAGTTTTCACTCTCAGACAGTGGAATAGATACTATTCAGGCTTACATGTACACAAAGCTTGTTCATTAATTCTATCCTAGTAATTTGATCTGAAAATTAATTTACTCTCTGTGAGTGACTTTAAAACGCGCCTTGCAACACGAACTGCACTGGAGAATGGGTATGGAGGAGTGATAGTTTTGGGTGGTGTTAGCGAAGTATCTCTGTTATCGTAGGCGTAGTATTGTTGTGAGGTGATATTTATTTTTGTCAGAACGAATACCTACTCTAAGATTAAAGGAGATAATGTTGGAGTAATTTAGGAAATTACACAAATTGTGTCGAAAGAGGTGGTTATACTACTCTTTTGAGGTAAGTATATGTTTCATACTGTTTGTAAAAAGTTAAATCCTACATAATTTAGGTTCAAGCATAATAATTTGTTGATAGTTGTTATTTTTGTTTAATACGCTGAATAGGAGTAAATATTATGTTAACAATTATCAGTGTTAGCTAAATTACACTTTATAATAAAAATGGCATGTATATTTTGTATTGTGGTGCAATAGCTGATATAGCCTATGGCCAATGGCCTGGTAGTATCTTTTGATTAATCGTTTAAGCCTCCAGCAACCATCATAATAATTTAACATTGTTGCACATAATTATTTCAGATAGCTAACAACAAAATTAAGAACTTTACAATTTACAGAATTGTATTTAACCCTAAAAGTGGCACATGGTATACTAACATAGGCTATTTTTATATTACGTAACTTTATAAGTAGGCTTATTAGCCTAAATATTATCTGATCCAAATGTAATCTTGGTATCAGTTTACAAAATCGTGACCATGGAAAGGTATGTTAATTTTTTTTTTCCTGAAAACTACAATTTTTCCTGAAAACAATAGTGAAGAAAAAATTCGTCGGCAACGAAAATCAAAGGAGTTACGATTTTTTGAAATCCTCTGAAAACTCTGTTTTTGACAGTACCTCTGGCAATTTTACTGAAATGATGACGTTAATCCTGTCAACGATGCCTGCCCGCTGCGCAGTGCTGCGCACTGCTTGCTCTTTTAGAAAAAAAATTAACTCGAGCTTGCAAAAGTCGAATCCCAGATCACGTGATGCCCCTGATCCTTAACCCTCCAAGTGTTGTTCGACAAAATTTTGTCGGTTATTTTCCATCCTTAATGCAATAATGGCCGAAAGGCATCAATATAATACAATGATATACTTTCCCCCCAGTTTATATGCACCTGTGATAATAATACTTGGCTATAAATGCCCAACCCATGAAAAAAGTCCATTTTTCATGGTCACGGTATTGTAAATAAATACCGTAATCTTTATGGTTGCAATGGTAAACTAATTTAACTTCTCAAATATCGGGTTTTATCACTATGAGTGCGGATCCTATAATTGTATATAACGCTGAACCTCCCGAAGAATGGAGTAACGTAATGTCTCACAGAATCAAAATTTTTTATTTAGTGTATAACACTAACTCTAATTTTATATCCTAATAGCATTTTATATAAATTCACATCTAGGCTATTGTAGTCTATTGTTAATAACACACTCCGGACACTAGAACGCAAGGGCTGTATCACATTAGCTTTTTTACAAAGCAGCAACTGGCGACATGAACACTATTTTCGTCTGTCAAGACATCTGAATTTTCATAAAACTACGTGTACATAATGTTTGTCATATAAACTATACATCTGTGAAACTGCATATAATTTGGGATTAAATGTTTATTTAGGATTGTTTTTGAATGTCCAAGCTATCCTCAGTATAAAATGGAATTTGGGATGAATAACAAAAAATCTTTTTTAACAGTTTTTGAAGCATTAAAAAATTATCTTGAAAGTAAAAAAATAAACAAAACATGTTTCTCTCTTCCTTTTTGAGACAAATTATGTGTAATAAGTTATATTTGGACCATTGATTGTAGTTAAATTAAGGCTACTATCTGTTACAAGACCCACATTATTTGTTGATTTATTAAATGGAAAGTGCTTGATAAGCGACTAGGACAGCAATACTGATGAAATAAAAGTGAGGAAAGGCCTTAAAAGCTAAACAACACAATCTTTCCTAAAGGGAGAAAATCTCTCTTTGATAGAGTGGTCAGCCCTTAGATAGGGTGGATGGCTCTTGAGTAGAGTACATAGCTTTCAGGTAGAGTAGTTAACGCTTGGGTAGAGTGTTTAGCTCTCTAGTTGGGCTATATGCGAGGGCTATCCCGAGGGGGTAGAGCAGTAGACTCTTTGGGTAGGGTGGTAGGCCCTCGAGTAGGTCCGTTGGCTCTTTGGTAGGTGAGAAAAAAAGGTAGTTAGATAAGTTTTTGTTAGCTTGAGAAACAAAATCACATTTCTTTACTGTTATTTTCATATTTTTTCAATAATGTTTTTCTTAAAATATCAGTATTTTAAGTCTAAGATAGGGAGATCATGGAACTCCCTAAATCGAGGTATTTACTCCCTCGTACAAGAATTTTTGTAGTAGGTCTTTTCTCACTTATTTTTCTTTAATAATTAACACTTATTAACTACTTTCCATAAAAAATCAACTTATCATCTGAAGTGGACTTGTAAACATTGACCAAAAAAAGCTTTAGAAAAATACATTACCGGGTAACCTAAAACACTGTGCCAATACAATAAAATTATGTACCACTTTAGGGTTAAAAGTTTGTAATAGCCTGTATGTTAAATCTGCAAAAAATCTGCATTTTGTACTTTAAATATTCATTTTCTGTTTTGATTATTCATGCATTTTTATCTTTGATAATTTATGGACTATTGCATAAATTATAAAATTATGTTGGCCAGTAACGTTTTGCACTTCATGCAAAAGTCTATTAAACCAACAATCTAATTTTAGTAACATTTTTGATGATACTAGAGTTATTCCATATGAAATCAACACTAAAATAAAGAAATTTACGTGAACACCTTAGAATTTTATTAAATTTGGTATGAAGGTAGTCCTTATATAGATTAGAAATATTGCTGATTTCCTCCCGAATACTTCAAATGGTCTCAAAGGTACAGCGATGTAATGTTTCTGAAGAAAAAATAAATAAATAAATAATGGATCCAACATATTTTGAAATCAGCATAACTTTTCTCCTTGTCAAGCTATAGAGATGGGAGTTGTGTCATTTTTCTGAGTTATAAATGTTTTTTCTTTTGATGTCCAGCATAACATACTTTGTCATAAGGTTTTTTGTTTAGTCAAATTTAAAATTTTGATTTTCTCTAAAAGTGTATTTTTGAAAATTAAAAAAAATTCCTATGAATAATTTATATTTTTGGTGATGGGTTCGTAGTTAAATAATAATTTAAGGAAGGGTGTTTACAAGTTTTTGTAAAAGTGCCATACTACACTTAACTTTCTTATTTAATGCTGCCATACACGTTCCGGCAAGCCGGACAGTTCTGTCTGAACAGTCCGGCGGAGACCGGCAGACAGATCATGTATGGGCTCCAGTTGGCCTGTCAGTATGGACTGTTGATTGAACGAAAATCTATTCGGTCATCCGACTGGCCGGAAGATGATTCAGGCGAGCCGGTGTGTGTGGGGATTTCTAGCCACCTGACCACGAGCCAGCGTAGTTGACACAGTTCTTGTAGGTTGTTCAGACAATATTTGTTTGTGGAAAATAAAATCATAGGAGTATCACGATAGGACGAAATGAGAAGCGGCTTACATACGGCTTGTTGAAGTGTGGAAACAGGTAGATTCTAACTGTACAAAATCTACTGTAATTTGAGGAGCAGCAACAAAAAAGAACTAAAGATGGCTTCACAGGTTTCAGGTATTATTTTGCCGTTCTTGCGGTAAAATGATTGTAGAATATTTAAGGTCCTCAAAACTCCTCCCAGTAGCTAAGAATCTGAGTGTTGCTGTTAAACATGCATGAGGGGATATCGCATTTCTCATCACAGTATCTTTTTCAATTAAAGGAGCAACCAATGACGAAAGGGTTAGGTACGTACCTTTATCCATTCAAAGGTAGTTGTGCCAAGCCTTTGGGATTCGCTTTAATTCACTTATTAAATGTGAGTAAGTACCCCTCTTCGAGAACCATGTTTACACCACAACTAGCGTTTTTTCGCTGTTTCCCGTTACCATTTAAGACTACCAATAAAGCCAAAATGGCGTTCGCATCTTTATCACTGGAGGACACTTCAATTACATAACACGCATTGCAAGTAATTCACTACACATAAAAATACCGCTTGCCGGACTGGATTCAACTAAAGGTGTATGGTGCGATCAGTCCAACTGTCCGCCGGTCTCCATCAGACTGTTCAGGCAGAATTGTCCGGCTTGCCGGTACGTGTATGGCGGATGGCGGCCTTTACTTAATTTTATTATGATGGTGATTATTATCATAATCATAATTTGAGTACTTAAAAGAGGGTCGCCCCTAAGACAGCAATTTCATTATTTACAAAGTAATTGTAAATTGTTATAATTGTTTTATATATATGCTCATAAATAATAATCAGGAGACTGATCTAGATGGTTCTTCAAGTCTTAGAGCCAAAAAAGGTTTTTAATTACTCAAATGGATGTGCTGTAAAAATAAGAAATCTAGTATTAACTTATCATATCATAAGCAAGGTTTTAGCTTAGAAGCAAGTGGCGTTTTTCTGCTACTGCCCATGAAAAGATACCATGTGAGAAGTTACAGGTTTAATAAAGAGTCTTGACCAAATTTTAACTCCTTTCCCACTCTATGAAGGTTGAATATTGATCTGAAATTAATTTTACCTTCTTTAAAAAAAATTATATATATAATAATGTTGTTAATTTTTATATTCTTATTATTTACTTTCAATGTATGCTTGCAAAACTCCTAAAATGTGTACCACTGAAGGTCAATGTACTCAGCACTTGAAGGGTTAAATAGAGGATTTAAGTAGAAGGCTAAATCTTTGCCATCTTAAACCCTTGCAGAAAGATGCCCTTGGGCAGAGGTGTGTCAGTCACTGCTGGGAGTATCAATGTCAATTGAATTCTTAGGTGTAAGAATAATCTGTTAAATCAATAGGCAATCTAGCAAGACCATCTCTTCTTTAAACTTAAATTCCTCTTAAATCAAACCTCTGCTTTTTCCCTTTGTCCATTCATTAAAAATGTTTTGTGATTCATTCGCTTTATTTGAAATTCTATTATTATACAGCTGTTTTTTTGGATTTTTGATGCTTTCCCTACAACTTAACAGAGGTCCGTCATATCTGGCTATATTTTAAGTGTTATGCTTTATTCAGTGGATATGGTACTGAATCATGGTTGCTTTGTTTTCATGAACCTCTCATTAATCCATACTACTCAACATATTTGCTGATCATCTTAATTTTTTTAGCAATCTTAATTTTTTGGGACAGGCTACATTAACATGTTAACTGCGGCAGACTGCCTTACAGCGCCTAAGCACATTGGGGTAGTTACACAGTATAGACCAGCAGTGAAGTTGTTAACTACATGTATTATAGCTCTACAATTATTTTACAGTAATTTATCATGTTGATTGTTGCAAACGCCTTATGGCACATTAAACTATTGGGAGTAGTCGGCCTTACGCAGTATAGATCAGTAGTGAAATTGTTAAGTGTAGTGTACTACTGTTGCTATGAAAATACTATATTTCTTATTGACCTCTGTCCCACTAATCTTCTCTGCTTGTTTTCTCTCTTGAGCTGAATTTTAAATTCTTAAATCTTCTCTTTGTCCGTGCAACTGACTGTTTTTTTAGTTTTATATTGAACACTGATAAGGTAATCAGTTTTCTGTGAATGAATATAATTTGTTTGTTTTGCGATGTCGAGCTGTGGAACATGCTAGTAATGACTAGGGTTTCTAAAAACTGATCTTGCTTTAACAGCAACAAAGCGAAACCATGTTAATGCAATAAAAACAATCATCCATAGCATAATAACTTTAAACCAAGTTCATTCTTAATCTTTGAAGTGATAATCAGGATCAAAATTTTGGTATCGACTCATCCTGAATTTGAAATAATTTATGATTAATAGTGTAATATAATTACTCTGAATTATCCAAGATTATCTTATATTTAAATTTATGGAATTTTATTTATAATTTTATGCTTTTTTCAATTTCTAGTGTTATGACAGTAGTTTAAATCCTACTAAAAAAAAACAAAAGTAAAGTTATAAAAGTTATGTATTTTAAACATATACTTGAAACCTAACACTTTGTACAGAAGAATCACAAATTAAATACGAATATACAAAACATAATGTATACACCCCAAACGTTGATGTGTTTGTCAGAATTTTTGTGATCTGTTGAATGGTTAAGCTCATTTATAGTTGTTTCTTACTCTTTTACGTAATAAGAAGTCTGCAATATTAGGTTTGGTATTGATGATCAGGTGTAGATATATTTGAAATATTTAATTACTGTTACTAATGAGATTTTTTTTGTTAGTTTGATTTTTGTTACTTTCGCAGTCATTTCTCTTTGAAATAACTTTCCAAAGGTCGTTCCAAAAGTTTTACAAATTTGTAAAATATTTTTTGCTTGCTCTATTAGGATTTATAGGCATTTAAAGTAGAAACTTTTGTAATCAGGCTTAAAGAAAAATGGCTGATGATAAGAATGTGTTTTTTGTATACGAGTTATGACTTCAGGGAATGATGTTTTTTATAATTTATTACTTGAGGAAATTACATTATTTTAATCAAATATAACTAAGCAAATTACATGTTTTAATAGAAATATTGCTTAAGGAAATTATGTATATTTAAAAATATAAATCTTTTCACTTACTTCAGTCATCTTTCACATACCATAAAAATTGCATATCCTTACCTTCAGACATTACTAGATATCCCCATATATGTACTTTAAATGACAATTACTTATGGAATGATCAAAACATTTTGTACACTTTTCTTGTTTTCAGAAAAAGTATGTTATTGATCTGTGGCTAAAATTATTTAAAAAAAAATTAACGCGATTGAGCCTTAACACTAGAAGGAGAGATCAGGTATCGACCAGTTCATGTTATCTTTTCATTCCCATTAAAATTCAAACATAAGTGATTGTGTATGACAATAGCTGTTACTAGTATGAATAAACTTAACTGGCCAAGCACTTAAGAAATGTAAAATAATAAAGCTTAAAGCTTGTGGCATGTAATTGTTATAAAATATTTCATGGTTTATAGGAAGAGGGATGAAATTACATTTACTGTTTTGGTTTCACTAGAAGTGCCTAGTCAGAAAACGTTTGTAGTGTTCATGAGTTGTTGCCATGTAGGGATCACGTGTTTTTATTTATTGTATGACACTGATAACTAAACACATTGTTCTCTACATTTTAAAAAAATACACAGGTAAGTTGTATTATATTAGTTTTTTTTTTAATAGTTGTCTTTTAAGTTGTATTTGTTTGCTTATAAATTCAATCACATTTAAAAGCTTAATTTAAAAATTACTGATACTTAATTGAAACCACAAATAATAATGTTTTTTCTAGGAAAATGGCTTCGACTGAAGAGGGAAACACCATTATCGAGGATTCAAACACATGGAGAGCATGGGCAAGAGCATTTCTGATTTGGGCAGTTGAAGATCCATGGACTTTTATATTCAACATATTTCTGATCCTTTCTCCACTACTTCTTATCTCACTATACTTATCCTACAGGCTGTCAGATGACATTGAAAATCAGCGGAAGGATAAAAAGAAAAAAGTAAAGCGTGACTCAAAAGGGAAGAAAAAAAAGAATAAAGGTGTGTATTTTCACTAATTATTGTACAGCAAAAAATAGAATATGAGGGCTATTTTAATGAAGTAAAGTATATGATTTATGATTGTATTTTGTTAGATGCTCAATAAGTGATCGCTTTGTTTAAAGTTTGCTATTGACGATGAAAGGTTTGAAAGGATAATAGGATTTTGGACATTTGCCATCGTTACATGCCACAAAAAAGTTACAAACTTTTTTATAACAATAACGCAGGCAAATGTCTGAAATCCTATAATATTTTCAAGCGATGATTAAAGATGTACATACTAAGATCAAATAAGTATAAATTAAATAAAGTTTGAATTTGTAACTACAAAAAGTGGTCTGAAGTGATACCTTGGACCTGACTTAGTCAGTAACTTTCTTTGCAGCATCAAGATGTCCTGAGTTCTGTTACAGCTCCCCCACAGAATTAAGCCATATCTAAAAACAGACTGGAAATAGGTAAAGTAAGCTGTCCTGACTAAGTTTTGGGGTACTACATAATTCAAACATCTAATTAGATATATAACTTGGGACAATCTATAACTTTTGTAATCTATATGTGGACTCCCAAGATAGCTGACTGTCTATATAAATTCCCAACAATTTTGCAGGGTTACAGTTATTGTTTATTGGAGTTAGTGGATTTAGTTTAAATTAAGTATTATGTTTTGTGTTTTTCTTTGGACAATAAGATCCCATTCAAACTGAACCAGGTGACTGCATCTCTCAATGTTTTATCAACCAACTTCTTAAGCTCAAAGAACTCTTACCTGAAATCTGCATAAGGAATGGTTTTACATTTGACTGCTAATGGTAAATCAGTTATATAAGTGATAAATAACAGGGGAGCAAGGACTGAGCCTTGTGAAACACACCATTTAACAATAACCTCACCTGACCATTTGTCATTCATCTATACCATTTGTGTACAATTTTAAAGGTAAGATTAAAAAATGTAGGCACAAGTCATGGAAACTGTAGTATTTCAATATTTTTATGAGAATTTTGCTGTCAACACAGTCAAAGGCTTTGGTCAGGTCACACAAAGTAGCCTGAGCATATGTTTTATCTCCAAAAGTTAGATACATTCCAAAGTCATATTTAGTAGGATTTAAGAGATTATTTGATTCCAAAAAGTTCTAATTTGTTCATATACTATTAGTTCTATATGACTAATACCGGAATTATTGAAATAGGTAGGTAGCTCTGTGGTTGGTTTTTGGGGTCTTTTTTATAGACCGGACACACCCAATAAACTTTAAGAACATCTGGAAAATTGCGTTTATATCATAGACTATTAATACATTCAGCCAGGCTTGGGGTTATGCTTTTCAATAGATTATTTGACATGTGATAAACATCAGTACTTTCAGATATTTCAATTTTCTCACAACTGTCAAGACATCTTTTGGTGTAATTTTCTTCCAACTTAAACTTACAATGGCATTATGATTTCTCTCATCAAGAGGTTCACACCTACTACAAGTAGAGTTATTGGCTTTTAGTTTTATATTCTGTACAGAATCAATGGAATACTTATTATATATGGGTTACTTAGGTTCCATATCAGACGTGACGTTTTCTTTATATTCTCTATTACTTTTAACAACATTCCAAGCTACTTTGCATTCATTAGTACTATCTTTCATTTAAATATCCATATTACTATTTAAACCATATAGGTTGAAACCAAATGTACTAGTTTATTTTAGTTTTGAGTGGCCAGTGAGCCCAGCTATCTAGAAACAGCCCATAGAACTTCTGGATAAAATGTTGTCAATGATCTGTATTCACTACATAGCAGTAACTTGACATACTTGAGATTCAATCCTCTTGATTGATTGTTCTCTACCCATTTCAAAATCAGTACATAGTAAATCACAATAGGTTACTTTAATGTTTTTAAAAGTATCATAATTTCATGGCGGTTATCAGTAGCCTTTTAAGTAAAACATGCAATTAAGTATCCTATTCTCAAAATATTGTTTAACTAGGGGGTATATCAGTCTGGCTTGATAAGCTTGCTTGTTTTCTTTGAACTAGGCAGGCCTCTATATTATGTTTATAACTTTAAATTTATAATGACAGTTTTGCTGCAGAAGAGGGTTTAGAAATATAGCCTTGAAAATTGTTTAATATAACTAACAATCTATTATTGAAGAACCACAAAAATAGAAAATCATAAGAAAGAGATATCAAATATATTAAATCTGACTATCTTGGTAAACATTGTCACAAAATTAACAAATCATTTTATAAACAAAGTTATCAAACTGACTAACCGGCCGATCCTTCAAAATTAGATTTAATGGCATATAAAAGCAATAAAGGTATCATCAGATTCCAAATATGCTGACCATTTAAATAAATAATACTGGCCATACATACACGAATACCGAAAGCAATATTGAAATTTTACACACATGCAAAAAGTCACCTATTGTCAACTTTAGAGCATTTTGAAATTTACGAAAGAGCCAAAATTAATCCTAATGTATTATTAAATGACAAAGCTTTCTTAACTAAAATAATAGAACTTTAATAGAATTTTAAACAATATGAATTGATCACGTATAAAAATTAAATACACAATTTAGCCACCAAGGTAGTTAAAACATATATCAATTTGGTTTTATTATGTATTTACTTCCTTTATGTACCTTGTGTACTTCCTTTAACCTACAAGTACCTGATGATTGATTCTTTGAATCCAAAATGAAATAAAAAAATACAAAGTGTTCAAAGATTTTTTTTGTTAGTTGTGTTTAGAAAACTTTTAACTGAGACATTAATTCAATGATGAATAATTGCTTATAATTATTAATTATTTATAGATGGTCATATTGTTCCCATGTCTTATTGATACTGAGGTATTGAAGAAAATAATAACCTAGACTTGGTTGCAAATTATAAGCCAATCACTTTTATCTTCCATTGGAAAATTGTTCAAGAACCTTGTATTGGCCAGATGAAAGCCATTCCTTGTCAACCCAAACGGATTTCTAACAGCTCTCTAAGTTCAGCCTCGTCTTCACTCTAGGAACCAGATAAAAACATTGAATCTGAGTTCTCAGATACGTTCTAATTTCAATCCTCGTTCTACAATCAACTTGTTTTGATTAAACAAACTTCCTGTTAAAATAATATCTCGAACATTTACAAATTAATTTTTCTGTTTTACCGAACCACCATAGACCTACAGTTAACCGCCCATTTGCTTCATTTCAGCACCTCTATTTACAAATTTAATAAATCACATTAATGTATTTAGTAAATCACATTACAATAGTACTTCCAGAAAAAGGTCATTTTTAATTACAAGGCATTGTTTGAGAAAGGAAACTATTCTTGGAAAATCTTATTCATAAAGTCATTTTAATTTAACTCAAAAGTTTAGTTATAAAGATATTTGGCAAGGCAAAAATATTTTAAGTTAGTAAATAAAATGAATGGATTAAATAGATTTTAGGTGTGGGGAAATTGTTATATTTGTAGGATGGTTGATTTCATAATGTAGGGGTTTTCAAATTGATATTGAATTATTTACTACTTGTTCATTTTACAATAAGAATTTTACCAAATTGTATATGGGTCTTTCTGCGTTTTATGCCTTTTTTTGGGTGGGGGAGGGGTTTTTGTCCTGGGAGAAATAGCCTAGTTACGTCCCTGACTGTATGGGGGAAAATTTGTTTTGCATATAATATTCACTCCTAGACGTGTCGACAGTTACTCTTGCTCCCCCTTAGGCCTGCTCCTGTGAGATACCACACTAGTTGTTATGTTATTTCCAAGTCACCTTAGGACCTGTTTAAAGTCTATATGTTGTGATTTCATATTTTAAGTTTTTTAAATAATTACAAAAGGCGCAATAAGGGATTAGAATAATTAAGTCTGTGCATGTGTGAAACGATAAAAATCAATATAAAAATACTTTACAAACTATAATAAGAACATCTTAAAATTGAAAACATATGTTAGAGCAAAACACTCATCCTTTTATGTATAGGCATTGATATTGCACTAAATTATGTGTTTTGTTTTCAGATGGTTGATATCTTACGGACAAACATAAGTGAGTGATTGTTCAGTGTAAATACATTCATAAATGCCATTTTTTGTATTGTAAGTTTCTACAGATTATTAGAAGACTTAAATATTGTATTGCAGTTTGTTAATTTAGTTCATATTTATGTCATTCCAACAGTACTCTCCCCCCATTTCCTGCTTTACTAAAGCAAAGACAATGTTCGGTATTCTTTCCCCCTACTTGTGCCATTGTAAAAAGTTGGATTCATCAGGTTAATGTTTGAACACCATTTAGTTTTAAACTACAGAATGGAAATGTAATGTATGACGGTCAGTAAGAGAAGTCACCACTGATTACTTATTATTAGAATAACATGTTACTAGTAACACCCTGTTATATTAGTAACAGCTGAGTTATATTTTGCAGCTATGCAAGCTGGTTAACAGAATAAAACGTTCTCATTGTCTCTACCATTCAAATAACGAATTTAAGATGAAACTTGAGCTCAATAACTTAAGTTCAATATCAGGAAATATTTCAATATCATTCACTCACTGACAAAATGTTTATTTGCACTTGCCATTGTACCATAGAATTCCACGCAACTAGGTTTCTCATGTAGTAAAAAAAAACCAATAAAATGAATATAAATGTTATGTTTTAGATTTTGAGAGCATTTTTGGAATCTCAGTTTGACAAAATGATCTCAATGTATGTCTTAAACAAAAGTGGTTTATTTGATCCGTCCCAGCTATTGCCTTCATGATGGCAAATTGGCAACACATGCTTGACTTTGGCTTTGCAATTCAGTTATGTACTCTAATATATATATTGAATACCTGAAATTGTAAATATTTTCATTCAACATGTAAGTTTTTAAATATTGAATGGTAGTAATATATCACTGTTCTCTTGAAAAATCTCGTTTTTACATATTAAATTCAGTAATGCTATAAACTAAAAGGAATTTCTTTTATTTAAACTGCGTAAACTAATTTCTATGAAAATTTAAATTGGAGATTCCGTAAAAAAATGTACAGAAGGAAACAAAACTGTTTAGATCTAGCGTACTGAAGCAAAATAATCTAGTTTTTGAGGTACATGGCTAAGAATTTCTATAAACCTAGCAGTTCTGCGCCCTCAAAATTAAAAATACCCTCATTTTATTCAAAAATATATTTTGAATTAAACACAATTTGGTTGTATCAAATCATAGGAATTTGTTTTCTGAATCAGAATGTTTTCTTCAGATATTTTTCTTTTCATTGGTTTTTAAATATGTAAAGTATGTTCATATTCCCCTAATCATAAAAAATATCCATGCTTAGGCACAACGTCATGCAAGCAAATATAAAGTTAATGCCAACCACTTCTCACCTCTTATTGTAGTCCTTGTATTCATTTCAATGATCTACTATCACATAGTTTCATTTTCAACATTTAACAAAGTTGTAGATTAAAATCCTCATGAAAGCTAATTTTTCAATTAAATTTTTGAAGAATGAAGTCCTTTTAAAAAAATAAAAAATGTCATAAGATGAATGCATCGACATGTTATAATAAAAAACTTGGAGACTAGAGAATGTTTTGACAATAAATTAAGAATATAATCTAATCCAGTATAATCGTAACTTAGCTTGTCAGCTAAAGTTAAGTATGTCAATTTACAATAGTTTAAGACATATACATTGAAAGTCCAAAGATTTATTTGGAGGGGGAGAGAGCGAGCAGGTTATATTGGAATAGAACTACAGTTTCTATAAATGTTTAAGCTTTTTTTATAGTTAAAGATCTGTTTGCAATTACAATGCAAGTGTTAATATGTTTGTACTGATATTTTATTGTTTATTTACGTCATTGTGTAGTTAATTAAGTCTATAATCCAATTATTTCTACACCTTAAGCTCTTAATAGTCACTGATTCAAAAAGTTGTTATATAGTGCAGAATAAGTGCTATAGACATACTCACGCACAACCTGTGACATTTTTTTAAATTTTCGTGTAGTTTATTACGTTACTACTAGATTTGTTTTGTCATATTGTTACAACAGTTTAATTTGTTTAATTTTAGTAAGATAATAAGCATAATTCTTTATTTTAAGAAAACTATGTACATTGTATTGCAAACATCATGGAAACACACAGATATGTTTGATATAAAAATAAGCAATCTCTACCACATTCAAACATAGATAATATAACATTCACTCGTTCATTCACTATTATCAGACTTGAAATTTATGTGAACATCTGTCAGGAACTCATCAACAGAATAAACACACATGCACCAAGAGGCGTTTTAGATAAGTTTGAAATTTCCTGAAATGTTTATTATTTATTCGCACTTAAGCATATCCATTATTTAATGGAACACCAATTTGTTTTAGAAGTTGTTCTTTGTTGATGTAGTCAATAGTTTCTTCTACCTATGGGTAAAGTCAATAACCCAAGCTTCATAAATAATCTACATAACTACACAAAAGAAGTGAAATAATATTTAATAAACATTGAAGTATCTATGGTGCTTGTTTAATGGCAACAAACCAGTGACGAACACAATTAAGTATTTTTTGTTATTGAAAACTTCAATTATTATACCGTTAAGAGGCGTTTAAGTAATTTTTCTACAGTACTGATTATGTATGAATTTGTATGTAAGTAATGCTACATTTATTATTTTTATAAAATGAAATAGTTTAAGATTATTATTGTGTAGCTTAAGAAGAAGGGACTGCAGAACTAGGAAGACAAAAGTTTCATAACTAGTTTACACACATACACACTCAGAAAATGGCCAGAAAATAAAGCACGTTTGACTAATGTCAATTGATAGTTACACCTAAAAATATTAATGTATTAATACATGGAGTGACAGTTTAATTAATTATCCACCAAAATTAAAGTACATGGTTTTTTGGGCAATTATTCAATTGTGTTGTGTCTAGCACATAGAGGGGCTTACTTAGGTCACATGGATTGTGTGTTAGGTACACAGCAGTCCACAAAATACTGATCATGTGTGAACAATATTACTGCACATTAAGACTTCTAAGATACAGAAATACTTAAAGAACTAAATTCACCCTTTTCATCTGATTTCTTACTGTTTACTGTGTTATTACTGTGTAATGGCCATATGACTGTTTTAATTTTTTGCACATAAATAATGTAACAACAGAGCCTGTGCTAATATATGATTACTAGTTTTGTTGATACACACCAATACATTTGTTTTAATTGTTTATTTATGTTCTACCACCAAACAACTTGGTTTCATTTTAGATATGTTACAATTTCATCATGTGCTGCAGATGTAAAGTCACAATGAGTATAGTACTATAAAGGCACTAATATAATACTTGTTAATGTTTGAACATTGATAGAAATCTTGGCTGCTATATGCTTAGCACTGATTCCAAAAACACTAAAATGTAAGTTGTACTAGCATATTAGTTTTATGTAAAGCCTAATGCATCAAGTTGAGAGCACTTTCTCAATTAATTAGGATAGACAACTAATATCTACAACAAAATTAGTATTTGTTTCTTCAAATCAACCGAAAAATATGTCAAAATGGTTTTTTGGATTTTTTAAAGTATACTTTCTTTAAATGTTCTTTCATTTTGACAGTAATAACAATATTTGTTCTGTGTGTCTGATATTAAATGTGAAAGTCTATGTAATTTTTATTCAACATGATTTATAGCTTTTTCTTAGAAGATTCATTGATTGTATTTTCACTGTTAAATTGTTTGGCTTGCATATAGAGTCATCGCTGGATAACACACTTATCACATGGCAGAGGTTTTGAATGTTCTTTTTTTTAACTTCCAATAAAATTACATAACTTTCCAGAACAAGGCAAGAGGAGAACTTGTATTCAATGTAGTACATATGTACAAATTAAATGAACGTGCTTTACTTTCTAGATGGCACTTGTATTTATACCCAAATATAAATTTGTAGATATAAAGCCATTTTACAAAAATTTGATGTATTAAGTCTGTATGTTTTAATTTTGTGATAGGTTGATATTGTGAAAATATATAAGTACAACTTTTACAGTGTGACTTGAATTTCTTTTCCTTTTCCTCTTGTAGCTTTAGTTTATAAACTTATAATTTTATTCATATTACTCATTTTTTATTTTGTGAAAAGACAAAGTATGACTCATAATGTTACATTGTATCTCTCACTATCACTCGCCAGATGAATTGGTTGAGTGAAAACTTGTCAAACAGATAACAGTAGGGGCACCAATTTGGTCTTGCCTTAAACAAACTGTCAGGTACTTTCTTAGAGTAATCATACCCGTATTTAGTAATTGTGAAGCCCTGTAACAGTTGAGCCGGTGTTAAAAATTAAAGTTTTTAATAGAAATTTACAAAATTACACGCCCAAGACAATGAGTTTTAAGCTCCATAATGTGACCAATGACAATTGTTTTACCGTTGATCAAGAATACAAGTTAAGATTGTAATTTGATTATTGTAATTTGACTTTTATTCATTTAATTAAAAAGTTCTAAAATTACATACTTAAAAATATTATACTTGCAACTATCTTTTATAACAATCGAATCACAAATTTCTGACATAAAAGTTTTTATAGTTGTAGTTTAGAAAAACGTCAAAAGGCAGTACTTTTTTTCATTGTTTTTTTAAATTAAAACTAGAAGTCATTGTTTTAAATTATTTGCTTTATATGAGTAAACGCAGATATGAACAGGCTAATTTTTATTGATTAATTGTAGCTTTACTAGTTAGATCGTGGTTCAAACTGGTCGTAGTTCAAACTTGGTTTTCTATACTTTTTTTACCAAAGTAGTAAAGCGATAGGTGGTGTGGCGCTGAGTATATAAAAATGGTAAAATTTTTTCTCTCCAAAACTATATTTTTTGATATACAGAAATCTATGAATGTTGTGGTACCTCATTCAGACTACTTTATAATGGTATGACTCTTGAGTAATATAACATAATGTATTATAATTATTTTGATAGTTTCCAAATATTTATTGTGGATATAAGAGATTAAATTTTAAATTTTGCTGCCCTCCAAATCTTGCCACTCTGTGTGTTAGCACAGAATAGCTGAGTGAAATACAATAACTAATTGAATAAATTAAATATTGCTATACTATAAAATGGAATGAATTAGCTGACTTATTCACTGACTGAATTAGTATTCACACTTCCAATTGGACTCATATCACTGGGAAAGCTGTTTTATTCTCAATTTCAAGAGCATATTTTATACCAATGAGCTCCCATAAGATATAAATATAAAAAATACAAAAATAATTGGAAGTCATCGCCATTAGATACAATGCGGTTTGATCCAGAATTGCACACAGACTAGGGGTAGACAAAAACCTATGGGCAACAATAATAGTAAACCTTAGCTGTATGTATGACAATGTATTAAAGATATGCTAATAAGATACTACACCCTTTTTAAAGAAACACACTGGCTTCTGCTTTAACCTCAAAAACCTCATTTAAACTATATAATACTCTTCTACCCTAGTAATTTCTTAGATGACATTTAAACATATTAAAAGTATTGATATTTCTAATGTGATCTGGAAGTATGTTAAACAATATTGAACATTTTTACAGGGAAAGAATTGAAAAGAAAATGTGTATTTATTTGAGGTATAGAGAAAGCTTAAATTTTTGGGATAAACAATTTTTTATATTCTTGTTATTATAATTGTGATTCATAACAGAAAAGTAGTGATTAAAGTAGATGATTAAATGAAAAGTGTGATAAATTACATTAATTATTAACACAAGGATTGCACTTGAACAAAATCGCTCCCTACTCCTGTTTTGCAACCCTAGCCTTCAGATCCTCAAGGCTCTCTTCTGCTATACGTCAGTTGTGACTCAAACAAGTGGGTATAAGCTAGCCAAATAAAATGCTGATTAGTAAAAAAATATGTCTCTCTTTTAAATAACAGTTACCTTTAGTTTTAAATGCCTCTGTCTCTATTTGCAAGTGTAGTGAGTTTATTTTTTTGCTTGTGTAGTGAGCTTTGTCAAGGCTTTAGGGGAAATAAGAGCCATCTTATTTGTGTAATGAAATCAGTATTCTTATCAGACTTTAACCAAAGTCTTGTAAGTTATCTTGGATGTGGTCTCATTCATAAGATTGCTCTAAGATATCAAAATTGATGTTGACTGCAAGAGACATCACGGACGAATGAATCGGGTAACAGTATTGATGTATAGCATATATGATGTAACAGGATATATATGCAGAGTTTCAGTGTAACAGTCGTCTGCTGTGTTTCAGTGAAGGTTTCTTAAAATATGTAGTGGTTTAAAAACAGTGTTTCTGAGTATGATCAATCAATGAGGAAGCTCTGGCTAAGTTTATACTTAACCTTTACTACTAAGGAATAACTAAGATCTCCAAAGAGTATTATCAAATTCACATTAAATTTAACTAAAATACTTAACTAATAGCCAAGCACCATATAAACACATGTTTTATCAATAGTTGTGTTAAAAAAATTTATATGTATTTTGGACTTTAGTAACTCAATAGACGATGGAGAACTTTAATAACTGTTTAACAAGTAGCATACATGTAATAGGTTTAGTCAGTAGAGGCTAAAAAACAAACATGGCTAAACGTAAAAACCAAAAGGCTATTAAAAAACCATGCAAGGTTAATAAATACTAAAAGCAAACATTCCATGCATTATAAATAAGGGTTAAAGTCACTCTGTGATAAGGCAAGAAACTCACTTTGTAGAATGGGTTTGCCAATAAGAAAGTAGTAAGTTTTTTATAAATGTTAATGTCTTCAACGTCCAAGCTGAGCCTGGAAGTTTATTAAAAACTTAATACCTTGGTGATGCAGTTGAGATTATAGTGAGCCTTTTATATGGAATATTAGTAAGACTTTTATTCCTGGTATTATATCTATGGACATCACATCTTAATATTAAGCTCTCATAATTTTCCTTAATGTTTATAATTACATTAAAAATATATAGATTAACCACAGTCATGAGATTCTGGGTTATAAACAATGGTCTACAGCTAGTTCTTGAGTTTACATATGATTCGAAGAGCTTTCTTTTGAAGTAATAAAACACTATTTACACCAGAACTGGCTCCCATAGTCTGAGCCTACTCGGGATTAGGCTTTGAAAAATGCAAAATATGCTGTCTTAACATATTCAATAGGGATGCAGACCCTTAGTTTTCTCAAAAGATATATTACTCTAGATAACTTACTACTTCAAATATGTACATGCTCATGCCAAAACTAACTTCTATCTAGGGTTATGCCCATTAGGTTAACACTATGTTTACAAATATTAACATTACTCAAGCTAAATATCATTATCTGTGCTTTATTAATGTTAAACATAAAAAGGTTGGTTCGGAACCAATTCAAGGCAGAGTCAAGTGAGTTCTGCACCAATATGACCAAGTCATGTATATCAGCATTAACATCAATCAGACTGGTGTCACGAGCGTAACAAATTACATCAGATTCGGTGTTACAAGGTATGTCATTAACCATAACAAGAAAGAGTAAGGGTACCAGGACGGATCCCTGTGGGACTCCGTGCACAACAGCACCTACCCAAGAGCTACGACCATTAACTGTGACGAATTGCTCTTGGCCACCCAAATAAGACCAGAAAAATTCCAAATTATTGTGATTTACACCTTAGTGCCTTAATTTTCAATTGATACACAATCAAAGGTCTTACTGAGGTCACGGAGTGTTACCCCGTATGTAGCCTATGTTCAAAACCATCTAGTACGTCACTAACCAGATGAGAGACTCCACTCACTGTGGAGAGACCATTCCTAAAGCCATACTGGGCATCCGAGACCAAACCACCATCCTCAAGAAACTTTAGGAGTTAAATCTTAATAAGGGACTCAAAATCGTTCCCAAAAATGGGAACATTAAAAATAGACCTGTAGCTCTCGGGCAGTGAGCTATCTCCCTTCTTAAAAACTGGAGTGACGAGAGCAACCTTTAACTTACTGGGAAAGACACCTTCATCTAGACATGCATTGAAACAGGCTATCAAGGGTAGCAAGATATAACTACTACTGATTTTATAAGGCTATTTGATAAGGAATAAATGTCCTTACTTTTATTGTCTTTCATCCACTAAACAGTGTGCAGAATTTGGTCCACTGTAATAGATGTCCACTTCATGTCCTCCATTGGAGCATCAGCTCTTCCGACCATGTCCATCGGATTGAAAGGAGTAGCCTGAAAATGCTTGAGGGCCTTTTCCACAACACCAAGGAAATTGTGAAGGAAACAGGATTTTTCCGGTCATTTGCTATAGTTCAGTGACAACATTTGTTATTGGCCTCTGGTCAGTCGTAGGTGGTTGGTAGACAAATACAGGCGTATAGTGACCTGTACTTTGTAGTTCAGTTTTAATGATTAGTGTTGTGTATAGTTTTTATTAAGTGCATGTTTTAGAGTTAGTGAAGTTGACACACAACATGGTGGTTATGATTCCTGAAATAGGCGTGCTACAATGCTTTGGTACGATTTGTTTATTTTAACCTAGTTTGTAGTTATGTATTAGGTTAGTTATTTACCTGAAGAAGAAATCAGATTGCAGATCTCAAAACGTAGTGGTACTGAGTTTTTTGTTTCACTGAACGATGGCAAATGTCTGGAAAAATCCTGTTTCCTTCACAATCCTTCCAGCGTCAAAATTAAATTTCAAACTAAGGACCAAGGAAATATTCATTAAATTTATATGGGGTAACTAAAACTGTCATTATATTTGCACCTGAGCTTTCTTGTTTAAATACCTTCCAGGCAACTCAACACTTGTTCACTGCACCTTCAATAAAAGCAGCGTTTGGCTTGTTTAATTACATTTTTCTAACAGCACAATAGACTTGCTTAGTCTCCAAACTTCCTGTTGTCTTGGCAATGTCCCAGTAAGACATTAGTCTCTCCCGCATCACTTTGAGTTCAGGGGTACACCATTAGGTCCAGTAGACCTATTGTTCTGAGCCCAAAGGATCACTTCCAGAAAACAAAAATGAAATCCTTTTATAAAAACTTGAACGAAGTCATTAATAATTATAACTAAACCATTTTAACTCATTACATACTATTTTAAAGTCTCTCGTAAATAGACATGAAAACAAGTATTTGGAAAAGAAAATTTTAAAACAGTCAAACTTTCATTGATTTAGACTGCTCTTAACATTGATGACTAATACAGCAGCAGCCAGCTTGCCATTCATAAGTTGAAAATCATTAGTACAATAGGTGACCTTGAACCTTGGAAGCCTGATAAGGCAGACTGGAGTGATATTTTTTCAAATCTGTTACCTTTTGAAGTTATATTGTCTGTGTAATTTAGTATGATTGTTTTTAAGAAAAATTTGAAATAAAATTTACTTTCAATATAATTTATAAAAAAGTTATCAATTTTTTCATTTGCTTATTGCTCTGAATGAAGCAATTTTCTTATTAAAATAAATAAACCTAATCGATACATTTTTTATGCAGTAATACAACTTTACATGTATTCAGAATGCATACCTTAGTAAAAAAGCACTGAAATAGATACATGTGATTACGAAATTAACAGTTTAGGTTTTGATAAAGATAAAAAATTTTTGTGACCTGCAAAAATAACCATAATTGCGAAGAAAAAATTCAATAATATAACCAAGTTTGAAGTAATTTTCTTTTTAACGAGGAAATCGCTGTTGTTAAAAAAATAGACATTTATCCTTAAAATGAAAGTAATAGAACAAAGTAATCCTTAGATTCTGTTGCAAAAAGATGCAAAAAGAGCTTCAAATTAACTCTTAATAAATTTGAAAAGTTTTAACAAAATCTTATAAAGCTATCTTTATTGCAAGATCAGGGAACCACTGAAAAAAAACAAAAGAACTTATTTAACACTTAGTGCTCCAGTTACTTCAAAAACTGAACAAACAAAATTGTTTAATAGAAGAATCGGTCCAAAATGTATTTCCCCAATATTAAATATATAGACAAACCAATACTGATGACAAACTTTCAGTGTGACTCTACTTGAAAAATGGATGAAAGACAAAACAGTCTACTATGACACACTTTCATCTTCAGTTTTAAGACATAACTAATAAAACTCTCTTCATTATGAATGTTCTTGTGACTAAGCAATTAAGTGTCTTCAAGACTTTGACCATCTCCTTGGCCTTTGGAATTACCTACAAAAACATATGTTTTCTTTCCCATCTATGATTTGCAACACAGATAAAATGAAAATGATCCAAAGACACTAAAAACATTTATAAAACAGAAGGATCACATTGGAGCCTTATGGTATTTGTAAGGAACTGGCAAAAGTTTTTGCATTTTGACTCAAGTGGGGCTTATAATCAAAACCAAGCCCAACAAGTTGCCAATAAAGATTATGAGCACTTACATATAGATACAGAGGTTTGAAAGATAACCATCATAATACCAACACCACAGCAAAAAATCGAACCAAAGATATGTACCTGATATGAACAATTTGAAATTGTTACTGTCACAAGTAAATCACAAAAAATCACAGATGAAGAAAATTACCAAAATAAAAGAGTGTGTAGCGACTAATCATCACTTATATCAGAGGATCTGATTCACAATTGGAACCAGACTTATCAGGTGCTGATAAGGTAGTTGGCCAACTGTGGATCACAGACCTTTGTTGGAATGATAAAAAGATCTGGGGAAGGGACCAGACCGAGTAATTGCGAGTGAGTGAAGGACTGGGGTGTATCATTCCGGAGGCCAAGAATAGCGTCACCTTAATTATTTGCATATTAGAGGTAAGCATTATTATGAAATAATTTAATTAGTAGGAAGAGGGTAGGTGCCGGAAAATCATGAGGGGTGAATTGGTTTTTTAAATTAAAATATGTAGGGACGGGTTTTAACATGATTGGGGATCGGCATGGTGTTGGTATGTGTATGTAATCTTATTTTGTCCTGTTTAATTTAACTAAGAGTTTACAATCTTTTAGTTCTTTTATTTAACATAATATTATTTAATTTATCAAAGCTGGCAGGAGAATAGGTGTAATTAAGGATTATGGTCACTCCATGGCCTTATCATACACGAGTAACGTTTCTAGCCCTTCACAATGTCTTTATCGCTCGCTTCTACTTTGTAAATCCACAATAGTGAAGTAATAAATACTATCCACAATAGTGAAGTAATAAATACTGACCACAAGTGCAAAAGAAAAAAAGGACCATGATCCTACATAATTTCCTGTTAAAAACACATAAAAATTAAATTGTATGCTGATAGCCGTTGAAAGGGTGTCCCAGAAATTATTGGACGTTGCAGGAGAAGGAAAATTACCATTGATAGGATAGTTAAGTCTGGAGCTAACACTGAACATGTTTATAATCAAGCTAAGTCTCAGCTTCGACCAATCATTCTAATAGCTGGTACTAATGATATGTTTGAAAGAATCTCCTGAGATCATATATGGAAAATTCAAAGAAAAGCAGGTCACTTTTAGTAAACACAGGCCAGTATATTTAACAAACATCCCCATCACTTTGATGTCCATCCAAGTGATGTAATAGCACTATGACATAGCACTGGCCAACAGGAAACTAGTCTCAATAATGAGCAAATGTCATTCTTATTGATTTTAACTTATTCAACAGATCCCATTTCAAAAACCATGGTATGCATTTAAATTATATAGAAAAAAAGAAACTTGCTTTTATGATCATTGACTATATTAAAATCATTCATACTACAAATCTAAAGCCACACAGAGAGGCCAAAACCAACTGTCAAAGTGATGATTCAAGTTCATCAAAGAAGTCAAAATATAACACTTAATAAACCATAAACCATTTCAAGGCACAATAAACACTGTAAACGGACACATGACAGAAGTAATTACACAGTTCAGACACAGTAGGAGAACACGATTTGCCCACAGTATTTCTGGCGATTTTCATCATCCTCGCCACATGTGTGCTAGAGTGGCAGTGGTTTTTAAAGAGCAGTTTAGAAAACCTAAAATATTGCAATGCCTGTTAAACCATTTAGCTCTCCAACATTTTAATAATGAGGCCTGTGTGTATAGTCTTTTCACTAGACAAGTTTCCTGGACAACCAAATCAACATGATTATGAAGCAGCTTTTCATGACCTAACTGAACATTTCAAAAGAAGAGGCCTAGATTGTTAAATATGTTCAACTATTGGCGGTGTCCGTGACAAAGTGGAACTTAACTTTTTTTTTGACAACATTTTAAAATTCCTACAGAGAACAAAAGCTATAATTTCTATTGTATTATATTTTAACAAGTTTTACAGCTTATTAAGGAAAGTACTAACTCATGAAGTCTTTACAAATGAGTTTAAAAATATTATTTACAAAAAATAAAAACTTGTACCCTTACCTATGTCTCTTAAGGAGGATAGCTCAATTACACCCATGTATCTAGTACTGAAAAAAGAGACTGCAACCCTCACATCATCACCACTATCTGATGATCAACCTATACCTATGACATCAAGTCAACCTGAAAGTGTGATAGTGGTGCCGGGTGACCTCAAATTTAGTGAGGAGCTAAAGCAGAAAAATAGTGTTAGTGTCCCTAGTATGGTGACTTATGAAATTACAGCCTGCGATCAAAAAGCCAATCTTCCTAAGACTGACAGTGTGATTGATATTGATGACCTTTTAAGTGACAGCCAAATCCATCCCTTAAAATGTACTTTCAATATATTTTAGACCCAACAAAACATGCAACAAAAATAATTGAGCAAAAAAGCAAAGCTAAAATGAAAAAATCTACAAATAATGACAGTACACAGGTGCTATTTCTTAATGTTTGGGACCCTACAAATAAAATATAAATCCTCGAGAGTTTCTTAACAGAATTACCAGGCACTGATATTGTTTGCATGTTAGAACACTGCCTAAATAGTAATAGTGTCATGTTCTCTTTTCCCAATGGATTCCACCGTACCAGTTCTTTTAGTAGGACTAATAACACATTAGAGGTGAATCCTTGCTATTTGTGCATAACTAGCTCCAGTCTAGAACATGTTAGCTGCTTTTGCTTGAAGCTCCATTTGTGCCACTTTTGTGGATCTACTGAGTATTATTGTGGTTTGTATCTACCACTCGCCATCAGGTGATTCAAACATTTTTTGGACTCTTTGGATGGCCTTTTGGCTTACCTCACTACTTGGGATAATTACACTATTTTGGTTGGTGGTGATTTTAACTACAGCTTTGATATTACAAGCAGCAACAAAACTTCACATTATTTTTAAAACCTTTTAAAATAATAGAATTTTGACTGCCTAAACTATAATCCAACACGCAGAACAAATTGCTTAGGCAATGTCTTTACAAATAACAATCGAAATCATAACCATGCCGCATGTAAAATTGTTATGTTCCCTTATTCTAACCACAATGGTACTCTTGTAGACTTTCTTATAAATCTTTATCAGAAAACTTAAAAAACAACCAATTCACTAATATTATTAACAACATAAAAATCTTTATGCCTGCAAAATCTATTTATTGATAATCTGTGCACGACATTGACTTCACATGACTGGGACAAATCAATCTCTGAATATAAAGATGGCAATGCGCTAACCTTCTTTGAGAAAATGTCTCAATCATCTTCAACTTTAAAATGTTGAAAAAGACAAAAAGGAAAAGGAAGCTGCAAATTCATATAAAGTAAAGTATGATTGGTATAGCCATGATTTGGCTAAATTAAAAGACAGACTTGAATATCTGGACAACATTTCAAAACATGATCACAACTCTAAACAGAGTGTTTAAAAATTGAAGAAAGAGCACTGACAAGCTGTAACCTTAGCCAAGCTCTCACATAATGAAAACTGAATTAATACAAGTAATAATATGTGCAAGACAGCATGGAAAATAATTAATATCAATAGTCAGATAATCAAATACTAAACACAGTACATCTTGTATCAGCCCAGACATTTCCATCAAAATTTTGTGGATTCCATACAGTTTGGATTTCGAAAGAATAAATCTACCATTCAGGACTTGGACATTCTGTTAAGGAGCATCTCCCAGGCTTTTGAGGGGAAAAAGCTTTCGCTAAGGTGACATTGCATGACCCGAGCAAGCCTTTTGACTGTGTGGAAATGGATGATCTCATTATGAAACTATCATATTATAATTTTGCCACCAAATCTAGTTCATTTCTTAAATATTACTTAGTTGGTAGGAAACAAAAAGAATTTGTTATAGACACATGGTCTGGGGGAGTTACAGTGAAATATGGAGTCTCTCAAGGATATATACTTAACCCACTGCTGTTCCTAATGTCTATTAATGACCTTCCTTTTTCAGTCTCAGCAACAATTATGTATGCTGATGACACAACTTTCTTAAGTATTAGCAACAATTTAAATGAACTTAATTTAACTACATAACATGTTATTGTAGAAGCCTCATATTGGTTTAAAACAACGGTTTTCTTTTACATTAATAAAACATTGAAACTATGCTATTCAGTTTAAGTCAAACTGATAACTATTATGACCCTCATAATAACATATCTAATGCCAGATTCTTGGAAATACTTATGGATAACAATTTAAATTGGGATGCACACATAAATTATATATCCTCTAAATTATCATGTGCTGTCTTTCTCCTTAGTCATCTCACTCAATTTGTGCATAGTGAGTAATGTTAAAACTGCTTATTTTGCCCATTTTCAGTCCACCCTTAGATATGGGCTTGCACATGGGGAAATGCCAACAGAATCAATACTACTCTTATTCTTCAAAAAGAGGTTATAAGAATAATTACCAATACACATACTTGAGAGCATAATGAACCTATTTGTAAAGATTACAAAATTTAAACTGTCATAAATCTGTATCTTTTAGATTTAATGAAATATATTTTTCAAAGTCCAACTCTTTTAGAACCCCACAGTGATAACTACTCCTACAACACAAGGTATAAGAGTTCGGTATTAATTGATCATAATATGTTAACTAAAACACAAAATAGTCACTGAATTTGTATCCTTGAAAGTATACAATCATCTGATATTATCAGTTCAAAAATATGCTAAAAAAGTACTTTCTTATAAAATATTAGTAATGGCTTTTGGACAATACTTACTAACACATTATTTTAAAAGCTTGAAAGGACAATTTCTTATGCAAACTTCAACAAATAATAAAGTGCTGAAATCTTGAAGTAATTAAGCAGTATTAAACCGAACTTACCAGATAAAATGAAACTTCTAATCTTGGCTTTTTATTGTTCTGCCATTGAACTTGTCGGATTCATACCCATTGTCTTGATGTGGGTTGTACTGGTATGAGTTACACTAGTTTGACTCATGCGGTTTGGACATTTCCTAGCACAGCCATGCCCGTAAGTTACAATGTTTGGTATTATGGCGGTATTTTATATAGTATGCTTTAGTTGGCAGTGTTGTTGTTGGATGTATTAAAAGTGTCTGTGAGTTTCATGTTATAATGTTGGCAACATTGATACACATAAATCGGATGGACCTAATTAAACAGTAAGAATTTCTAATCATGGGAAAACAAGTGTTTTTTTTACTGTGATTCTCCACTTTAGATTATTCAGAATCTATTTCACTAAGGAAAAGGACAATGTGACATTTCATTGAATACTTACTACTTGGCATATTTCAAAAATCTCTGGGACAAGTCACAAATCTGCCAAATTGCCCTACAAGTCTACTTGGAAAAATCCATTTTACATAGGAAACCTTTAATGACGACATATCTGAGGCACACGGATATATACTACTGGACCTGAAGCAGACGACACCTGACGAGTTTCATCCTCTCAAAGCTAAGTTCAACACCTTCAGCCATTCAAGCCCTGCTTCAATCATCTTATACAAACCAGCCAAACTGTCAAAATAAAACTGAAAAGGACTATGATTAACTATGTATTCCATAGTTTGAGTCGTACTACCACAATCACATGTTGGTTCCTCTCATCCTCCGTTTATATTTCCACAAGATGCATCTGCCCTGTATGAAATTTATTCAGTAATGTCATTTCTTTTCAAAAATATTCATCCCATTGATTGTACTTGTTGGGTCTGAAACTAATAACTCTTGAAGCTTCCCCAGGTTATCTTTCTGCTTGTTTCAAAAATAAACTAATTTTTAATCAGATGGGAAGCTGAGCATGTGGGAGGGTCAAACTAGATACTAGTTTGTTGACTAAATAAGTAATGATAGATTCAATTAGTTGAAACAGCTATAGTGGTCGATTTGCTCTTGATGAAATCATGTGACTCTAAAAAAGAAAACATTTTGCAAATTGTTGGTTCTAGGACTTTATAAAAACCAGACTGAACTTAAATGGGCCTATAATGTTTAATTTATTATATTAATCTGATTTGAAAATAGGTATATGTTTGCTGACTTTGAAGCTGATGTTGATTCCATTTATGAGTCAATGTCTCTCAGCTGCCTTATCACATGCCAGACCACAGAAATTTTTGAAATGTAAATGCTATACAGACTGGAGGCTATGGGGTGCTGTTCCGCTTTCAAGATCAATTGTAGAATCTGATAACAAGTTTGTACCAGTATTTAGAAAGTGTTCATTACTAATTAAGGTTTCATTTTATACTAAAGCAGTGCTGTTAATTAAAATTTTGAGATAAAATTAATTTTTTAAGGTCTTTTACTTTAAACTACCTGATATCTTAGAAACTTGAAATTGTCACACATATGCCTCATGACTTGAATAGAAAAATAAAAGCATTATGAGAATCAACCATACAGGAGTTGAAACTGCAAACAGAGTAAATGACTGCAAATATCATAAAAATACTAATGGGTTTCACGCTAATGTGCTGTACAATACATAAAATAATTAATTATAAATTACACAATATTATACAAGATGATTGGCACTTGTTTAAAAAAGTTAGGTTATTGTATATGGTATTTAGAATAAAACATTGATTTAAAATTTTTTTAAATCAAACTCCTCTTCAAATATGGAATTATTTAAGGTGTTTTAGTGACATGTGACTAATAAATAGTTTTTCCAATATGAATTTCAATAAACTACTCAAAAAGTCATAAACAATTAGAGTGTGATAAATTTTAATAAAAATAAACTGATTTTCATTATCATTAGTTGCAAAATTGAGAGCACTACTATATTTTAGACATGATATCTATGCACAGTGGAACAACCGAGTTTTCTACACATAATGTATTCGTAGCTGTGGTGGGACCTTTCCATTCAATGATTCAATGTGAATGTTGAGTTTAGCTCCAGTTCATCTTCCTCTTAGTGCAGAATCTTGAATCTGATGCTGTAATAGAGTTCACTCCTGGAATCTTTATTGCTGCCTGGCTATCTGTGAAAATGCTAATTGTCTTACTTCTGTACCGCAGACAGTGATTCTCACGAGCACATTCTATTATAGCTGTGACTTCTGCCAGAAAGACTGCAGGATAAGGTCCCATAAGGAC
Source organism: Homalodisca vitripennis (assembly GCF_021130785.1). Classification (NCBI taxonomy): domain Eukaryota; kingdom Metazoa; phylum Arthropoda; class Insecta; order Hemiptera; family Cicadellidae; genus Homalodisca; species Homalodisca vitripennis. The sequence continues at coordinate 71,881,966 of NC_060215.1, forward strand.
CATCAGCTCCGTACATAGTCTCACTCCCACATTCCCAGGGGCTGTGCCACCTTTTGTTTTAGAGCCATCCGTGATCAAATCTAATCTGTTTTATCTTTACAATCACACCTCTCACATTCATCGCCAATGCAACCCACTTCGAACATCAGGGTCAGTCTTCAATGGGGTGGCCTCCCAGTTGAAAGCCAAAAACTTACCTGCATTATAAAATGCCTGAGACACCAAGAAGCGTTTTAGGTCTGTAATGCCTCAGGCGTTGGAGCATCTTTGATTGAATTGGGCAGTCTGTTGAGGAATTGAACACCCACTTGTGAGGGCAGGTGTTCATGAACCACCGTTCTGTCTACCATTTTGGTAGTTTGCTCTGCCACTTGTCTCATATATGTGTATGTTTTAGCCTCTGGTTAAGCCACATTTATTCATACAAAACAAATTTGTTTACAATATGTAGACATGGCAGAGTCAACAGCTGCAATTTCTTAAAAGTTTGCCTGCATGAATTTGGTTTTTGCGATGATTCAAATTGCTTTTTTTGGAATCTGAATGTTCTTTGGATCTAAGTATTTGCGCAAGCTCCCTAAAGGATCACTCCATAGGCCAGATGGGCTATATCAAGCCATAATATGCCGTAATCAGTACCTGACTTGGGCAGTATTTTGCTAAAGACCTCAGAACAAAGATGCCTGAGCAATTTTGGCGCAAACATGATCAATGTGTTCATTCCATGTCAGTCCTCAATCAAGGTACATTTCTAGGAATTTCGAAGAGCTGACTTTGTCAAGTGTGGAGTTAGCCATTAAGATGAAAGGTCCCATTGGTTGCCCGCAATGTGCAAACAAAAATTCAAAACGGTTTTTGAAGAATGTATTGTGAGGTTGAGGCTGTTGAAGTATTGGACACAGTTGTTGATATCAACAAAAGCTTGTTGTTCCACAACTCTGCTTGATCTTGCATTAAAAAGAAAGCCGTACCATCTGCAAACTCAAGTATGTTTCGTACGTTCTTCCGTACAAAAGCGATGATCCTATGTTGTTTAAATGAAGAAGGAAAAGCACAGGACTGAGGATAGACCCCTGGAGGACTCCATAGCTAAGTTCTATTGGCTTGGATGATTTATTTGATATCTGGACAACTTTGGATCTGTGGCTTAGAAATGAGCTAAGCTATTTAAAAGGCACGCCTCGAATGCCGTGGAACTCAAGTTTATCGAGCAATATATTAACTGTGGTCAACGCTGTCAAATGCTTTGGACAGGTCCAGGAACACACTATTGTGTGGTTCCAATATTCAATCTTCTCTACAATCATATCAACAAGACCAACGACCGTGTTGGTTGTTGATTTACCCTTTCGGAACCCAAACTGTTCATTTGAGAGGTGATTGTATTTGTCCAAAAAGTGAAGCATTCTTATAAGGAAAAGCTTTTCAAAATTATTTCTGAATACTAGCAAAATTGAGACAGGCCGGTATTTATTTATAGAAGCTGGGTCGTCTTTCTTTCAAATTGGTACAACTTTTTTAAGGAGAGAGGGAAACACTCCTGTTTGGAATGAATAATTTACTAATTGGATTAAGGCTCTCACTAAATGCTTGCAGATTTTTTTAAAGAACCATGGAGACATCAGATTGAGGTCATTTGACTTTTTGGGAGCTGCTGAATAATTTGGTGAAGCTCATCCTCAACAATAAGCATCAATACCATTGATGCTGCTGGGCTCTGCTTTCGCGAGGAGCGTACTTTAGGGTCAGATGGCCAAGGACCTCGTCCATCAGCAACGTATGCGGAAAACCCGTTAAACCTATTGGCACTCTCAGACTCATCCTCCACAAGCCTATCCCCAGTTTTAATTTTGATTTGTTGGTGTGCTTTGTTTTTACCCCAAGTTATACCAAATTATACCCCAAGTTGTTTTTGAAACTTTTTTCGAAGAGAGAATTGATTTGGAGACATTGAGTGCTTCTGCAGCTTGGATCACTTTCTAATATATTGTTTTAATTCCTCAAAAAAAAAAAAAAAAAAAAAAAAAAAAAAAAAAAAAAAAAAAAAAAAAACGTTTCATTTGATTGGTTTTTATAAATTTCGGACATAAATTTAAGTTTTTCTCAAGAAACTAAAATTCCCGGTGTGATTCTATTGTTTTTTGAATTTTTCCACAGACATTGATCATTAGCAGAGAACATGGAAATTTAGAGTGTCTGTAAACAATTTAAACTGTTGCTCTACGGGTTGAGACAAATTTAGAAAATTCCAACTTTCTTTAGAAAGGGAAGTATTGAGGTGAGTGATGTTTTCTGGCCTTATGTCTCTTACTGTTTGCTTAATTTTGGGCTCCATTTTAAGTCGTATCCCATTAATGACAGCCTCTTGGCCGTAGTGGTCAGATATAGCTGTATTCACCACAGACACTTGGGTGATTGGTGATGATGTTGTTGATAGCAAATTTTGGTGTAGCTGTCGCTCTCGTCGGAGATTTGACTAGCAAATCAAGGTCAAATAACCTAAGTAAATCAACCAGTCGAATTGTTGCATGGTGAGTGTTGCCCAACTCGTAGATATCGAAACCCCCCATAACGACAAAATGTTGACGTTGGTTAGTCAGACATGTCAGTAATTTTTAGAATTTTGAAAAGAAGATGTTTTTGTTTCTACTGGGAGACCTGTAAATTCTGATCACAACGAATTTTGATGATTTTGTTTGAACTTATATCCCGACTGCTTCGAAATCTTTTTTGATTGAATCCTGGATCGGAAACCATTCAAGCTGGTGGAAGATATTTCTTTCACTCTGACCACTTCTCTTTAGAAGGTATAACAATCACGAAGGGTTTTTTTTTATGGAAACTCTTTGTGGCATCTGATCAGAGATCATTTGCAGAGCATCAGGGGAATCCCTGAATCAGAATGCTAATTTTGCCCTGCCCCTTGTTGCAGTCCGAGGCCGACCAAATCTCCGCCTGCTGAAAACAGTAGCCACTACTCCTGGCCATAGCCCGAATGACAAGGTCCACGGGGGCGTGGTTGAGACAACAGTTTAGAGTCGAACGCAACGCACTCTAAAGGCCCCAGCAATAACAAGGCATCATTTGGATGCTAGTTAGGCTAGCTACCTCCATCCTGGCCTCCATCCTTGGCAACCAGACGAAGGCCCCAAACAGGCAGGGTCGGATTTAAGCATAGGCGATATAAGCGCGCGCCTAGAGACCCGCAGCACAAAGGGCCCGCACCACAGTTACAATGATAAAATATATAATGTCACTGGTAATATTTTATTATCGTGGATAACACGTTGTACGTACGTACTTGTTACAAGACCATGATTATGAATGTACAGGGCTAGTGTATGGTGATATTGGGAGCAGAGCACTGAGTTAGCGTGCGTTTGAAGAACGTATCTCTAACCGGTGTGAGGAGCGGGCAACGGGTACCGCAACTGCGTGAGTGCGAGCAAAGGTTTATATTGGTACTTCACTGTGACTGTGACAACGCCTCTGCAATGAGTGGAAAATACAAAGAGTTGCAAGAGTTCATTTTAGAAGAAAACAGTTTAGCAGCATGGATACCTTTCGCTGGACATTCATTGAATGTAGTACTACAAGCTGCAGCCGGTTATTGTCTTAATGCTGTAACCTTTTTAGAATTTTGGAAGAGATTTTTATACATTTCACAGCCTCAACCAGCAGATACCAGACTCTAACCGAGTGTTTGAAACAAACAGGAACTAAAAAAACGTTACCAGTACCCAGTACCAAAAAAGACGACAACAACACGTCCCAAGCTCTTTGGGAGTATATGAAGAAATAAAGCAGGCACTGGTGAAATATTAGAAGACATGGAGGATTGATCAACAGTGGTTGATCTGGGTTTAGTTTGAAAAATGAACTAGTCGGAGGCAGGGCTTTATGCCGTTTCTGGGACGATAGTTTGGGTCAAGTAAACCAAACTAGTGAATCTTTTACAAACCTCTAGAATCTACGTGAACACAGCCGCATCTCGCATCATTGTTGACATCTTTGAGTAGCCTGATTCAAGGTGAACGGAAGATTCTCGAGGAGCATGTACAGAAAGGTATCAAATTAACTGACTGTCTAGAATATTAAGTTGAATCAAAACTTAAACGTAAAACAAATGTACGTTTAACTCCTCTTGACTGTCTACAAGCTCCGGAAATTGACTTAACCCCATCTGATACATTCCGGACCCAAAGCCTCATTACAGTAATAGATGAACTTGAAGGTGCATTGGAAAAGAGGCTTCAAGCATACGAGGATTTGGGTCCCTTAACAAATTCGACACACTCTCTAATGACAAGTTGTTAGCAGCAAGCAAAACGTTAGTAGACAGCTACTACGTAGATCTAGACGAAGAATTGCCAAACGAAGTGTTACAATTCAAGAAGTTTTCCAACCATTTTCAAAACGAATATGAGAAAAGAAAAAAGGAAAATTAGTATAGAAAGGTCAATGTATTAACTTATGGTGGAAAACAACGTAAGATATTGCTTTCCTAATGTAGAAGTGGCGTTAAAAATGTACCTTTCCTTGGTGGTGACTAATTGCTCTGCAGAAAGATCATTCTCTAAAGTCAAGCTGATCAAGAACAGAATTATGTATGTCAGAAGATAGGCTAAACGTTTGCCTTACTTAGTATAGAACACGCCATTCTGAGACAAGTCAACCATGAGGACATCATACACGGTTTCACTGCGAAGAAGCTTACACTGAAAACCAATAAGCAAGAGTGAATCAAACATGGTTTTCAGTACATTTAATTTATGGCTAAGGATTTATTCATAAGTATTTAATATTAACTTTTAATGTTCTTATCTTGTTTCAAATTTTCTCGGAGGGTGGGTCCCCGGACCCCCCTTTCATTGGGGGGTATTCCATACGAGCCGAGGGCCCGCACCACTGGTGGAGCCTAGGGGTATGTATTTTCTAAATCCATTTCTGAGTGTAGGTATAACCACGGATATAATGGCAATACAAAAGCTTCAGCTTAAGTCCTCAAGACCTACCCATCATACGTATGCATTGCATCAAAGACCATTTTCCTCTGGTGGCAACCTTTTCCAGATGAGGCTCCTAGTTCAGGACCTTATCAAAGATGACGTCCAAGTACTTGACATAAGACTTTAGATAGTAGAGTCTCTTTATAAGAATGGACCAATCCCCTCCAACTGACGCCTTCTTGTAAAGGCAACCACGGCAGTTTTTATGGGATTGATACTAAGGGACATCACATCACGCCACTTTCCCACCATGTTCAGGGCAATTGGTCAGTTCTGTGACTATTGTGTTGAATTTGCCACTCACCAGAATCACAATGTCATCTGCAAACCCCTATGTGAAAAAAATCACTGTTGTTCAAAGACACAAGCAGGTCGTCCACAACTAGGTTCTATAGAAGGGGAGAAAGGACGTTCCCCTGGGGACAGCCCCTGGGGACAGCCCCTAGTAGTTTTTGCACTGATGCTCGCCCTCATAAGTGGTGGTAATCACCCTGTCCGTGAATAGTATCCTTATTTAGTAACATACTGTATATTACCATCAATACCACATCTCGAGACCACATTGACAATCGCCTGAGTGCCTGTATTGTCAAAAGCTCATTCGATATCCAGAAAGACACGTATGCTTGGCTATTTCTTTCGCTGCCAGCGCGTATTCAATCCTGCATAAAAGTTGATGCAGGGTTGTGTCGTATGATCTTCCTGGAGTGCATGGATCTTCCAAAGCATGCTGATTCTCTCCCAAACAAACCTGGCAATCATTCACCATTCTTCGGTATGTAGGCTTAAAGGGCTTAGGCCGATCAAGCTAAACCTCTCGTGCTTCGGTATAAACACTATCCTGGATACCCTTCAGGATAGAGGAATGTATGTAACTGAGGGCCACAGAGGAAAGGAGAATATCCAACCCCTCGCTGCAAGTAAACCGGTCTTACTCCGTCTCTCCCAGGAGCTTTATAATGAATGAATTACTAATTAGTAAATTAAAAGCTAGTTACATTTGTCCAACAAACAATATTTGATGAAAACGGCTTTATTAATTTAATTTGTTGTTTAACAAATTATAATGACCTAAATCATTCTTTCATCTCGACGAAACACCAGCTCGTTAATGCAGTTATTAATCAACACAATTATAGATGACCTTCTTTGTTGAAAAATAAACACAATTTAAGCTGACAATTCTGGATAAAATAACCACACAACATTATGATGAAGTACTCTGTAGTACCTTTGATTACACTAGTAACACAACTCACTTGTGTAAACACACACACACACACACACACACACACACACACACACACACACACACACACACACACACACACACACACACACACACACACACACACACACACACACACACACACACACACACACACACACACACACACACACCACACACACACACACACGCACACACGCACGCACGCACGCACACACACAAACACAAAAACACACACACACACACACACACACACACACACACACACACACACACACACCCCACTCACTTGTGTTGAAAGTTGTACTTCAAGACATAAATGTCATCTGGTATCGAAATTTTATTAAGGAAAATTGTTCTCAGTTTAAGCACTGAGGGGTCTAGGAGATGGCCTGATCTTAATTCGGGTGATCCCCAATGAAATGGGAGAGTACCTCCCCAGGGGTGACACTCAAGACCAATGGTGGATTCGAACGTCAAACGTTTGTCAAGCGTCCTGCATGAGGTAGCCCTGCTTCTACAAAACTCCAGATCTAGGCTAGTGCCCTGATAGTTCACTCTTCGGCGGCGGTGGTGCCAGTTCAGCCGTGGTCTATCCGGAATTATACTACACACATACATTTGTATGGACTAGGAGCCTCCAGACCCATGGTTTGAAGTGACCCGTACCTAATGCCCTTGGGGGTTGGGCGCTCCTCCAAGATTAAATAACCTTACCTGGTCATGCGGGGTAGACCTATTATTTTCTTGGTACTCATGGTAAGGTCACACCGTAGGGTGGGGGGAGGGACGAACGGGACTTGTCACCCTCAAGAACATTTAATTTCAAAATAATCGACCGCCTAATAGTCTGTTTTCTACTCAAAATGACATTTATTTTGGAACTTTGAAACCAATTATAATCAAATATATAAATTCAAACTTCAATAACTATTTCAATTTACGAAATACACAGCACCACAGCACTGCACATTAATAATTAATAATTCAACTTAGTTTAAAACGCTAAGTATTTCACTGTCGCGCAGTAACTACGAAAGTGAGATTAGGCTTAATATTTCTTATGGCTTCTATATATACCCGATACTCTCAGTATCCGAGTGAAAATATACTCGTACAGTTTGGTTGAAACTCGTAAACCGATATTTGTATCATTGTTATCGATATAAAAAGTGGAAGTTATTGTTATTATACAGTTTTGTATGTAGAAACGCAGAAATAAACAAGCTAAATTGTAATATAGTTCCTGTTATTCTGTCTTTATTACTTAGTTTGTGGTTAACTTTTAAACTGGATACTTCTGATCCGATAGTAGACTTCACGATTTAGCTTTGGTGTTGAACTGTGATTTAATTTTGATTTGATTATACGCTCACTGGTATAGAGAGATATACGCTCACTAGATGACACTTGATACTCACTAGATATACGCTCACTCATATTGGTGGAGAATGGTTTTACTGTAAATTTTACACAAGCTGACCTTCCACTTTGCACCACTTGCTCTTTTTATCAGTTCAAAAGTACGTGTCCCTGTTACAGGAACCCTGGATTTGTAAGGGAAATTAATTCAATATTGCTCGTTACTAACAAAACTGTCCCTCGTGAGGTGATCAAGGCCGAGGTAGGTAGTGTCGTGGCCTACAAGCATTGGATCTGTGAAAGGGCCAGTACCGGTACGTCGGTGGCAGAATTAATGATAAAACCACTCACTATACATACATAGGCTGAATTACATTCAAAATTCATAACACTAATCTCTATTCAATTTGCAGTTCGAGTCAGCTATAGTTCCTATTTATGTGTCAAATTAATTAATTTTAAAACCTTTTTAATAAAATACCAAATAAGCTCTTATAGTAAATTAAATTAATAAAACTGTTAATCATTAATATTAAAACACAATTTAATTCAATTTCATAGTTCTTCTTTCCATTTTTTTGTGTATTTACGTCTCAGTAATTTTTGTTAGTTAAGTTATGTTAATATTATTTTCACTATTACGGTTTGCTATTGGAGCTCCACGCAGACGTGCAGTCTTTGTGGAGAGAACATTCTCTATTAGTGATTTGATTTGTTCAAGTAGAGACAATAATGTACAGTGAGGTAAGTAGTAGCCAGTTTTGGAAAGTAAGAGCGGTAGTTCTCGGATGTCGGCGTGGACTGACTGACGCCCCACCCTTTGAAATTGTGACGTCAGCAACCCCAGGTGTGGGCCCACAGTACTACAGTCCGGAAATACATCTCTTGAAGAAGAGAGAATGTGGCTGTGAAAGTGCTTAGAGATCGCACTGATTTGACAAGCATTGGAGTACGAAGACCCCGTCACTTTGCACCCGACGAATTACTTACATGTCACTGATATCAACATTGTAAGGACTTGTTATGCACATCAAAATACAAACATACACGTGCTTGGTATTATAATTTTAAAACTAATGTTGGATAATTTTGAAGATTTAAATTAAAGAAATTAAATATTTATAACAATAAACACTTTAAATAATAAAAATAATTACAATGGAAATAAGATTTCCTTTTGTACTTAGCACAATGGTCTCTCAGATTTTTGCTGTTCCCAGTTGAAGCTCCTTGAGTCAGGGCTGAGTAAGGTCTGTGTCGAAGTTGAATTTACGAGCGGTTGATATAGCGACCTCGTGGCTGAATGGTTAGGTCATGTTTTGACACTTTTCTTGTAATGGTCATAGGCTAGTTCCTGTCATTTAATTTTATTTCGTGATTGGTGGTAATGTGCCCTGTTTTACCAATGTTGGCGTTTGTACTGCCGAGGTAATTTGCCCTTCAGTCGCCATTTTGAGTTGGTTAAGCACCTGTGAAGCACCGTTATCGTTAAGAGGGCGCTCCATCCAGCGAAGATTTCGTTACTGACCAACGCGCTTCATAGATAGGCGAGTATTGGCAATACGTATTGAGTACGTAAGCTAAGGACAGTAAATTGTATCAAAACCGAGTACGGAACGTCTTCTTGATCATGTTGCACCTGTCAATGTCCCGTTGTCCCAAATATGACGAGGGTGCAATAAACCAACACCCCCTCGCCCCTCGGCGGTAAGCCTGGCCCAGACCCAAGAATGTCAACATCGAGTTTCTATCCAAAAGGCAACACTTCAAAAATCTAATTGTGTTTTCCTACACTGTCTTATTTGATGCAATTACTGCTATATTATATACAATTATACTGTTTTATAAGAACTGTCTATACACATTATTGTATAACTATAAAAGTATTTTTATTAACACATATATTGGTATGACGAACTTATAAAAGGAAAATTACATTTATATACATTATTACCAGAATATAATTTATTCGTCGTGGAGAGTTGAGTACCTTTATTCTAAGTTATACAAGTAGATTACGAACCAAAGTAAATCTAAGCTAACAATTTGAAGGAAACTATGGGAACCTTTAGAAATTAGCTGGTAACTTCAAAATGACAAAACTACTTGCTGGCGGTTTCAATACAGGGTTTTAAAATTAAGTACAAAAAAACCAAAAAAGGATCAAATATTCACCTACTCAACTGAAAAACAGTTTGATAAATGTTCTTTTACAGACCTTTTAATTTTACTTACAACCAGGCATACAAACATCAACGTATTTTTTAAAAGCTGACATTAGTTATTTTGTAACCTTTCGTGTTTATCATTTCAATATGAATTATTAATAAACTTTAGTCCAAGAACCGAGAGCCATTTTAATTTTACAAGCTCAAAATTTGGTTTTGTGTGATGTCCATAGAGAGATTTTCCTAAGAAAGAAACCGATCATCAGCCCCCTTAGTTTTGGTTACGATTGAAATGGATATTTTTCTTAGCGTGACACACTTAAAACCAACCCACAGACCCGTAAATAAATATTAAATCGGGGTTAGCTAACCATTTACAGAACCTTTAAGAGGCGAGTTTCAGTATCTTTTTCTTGTTGTTTGACGGTAATATAGCTATTATTTATGTGTTTGACGGTAATATAGCTATTATTTATGTGTTTGACGGTCGGTTTTAAGTGTATCAAGTTATGAATAATAAATTATCGTTTCACACATTTAATTCTTTAGATACCGTTCCATTTTGATTTACACCAAAGCTAGGAGACATTTTTCTGTTTTTTTTTTTCAATAAAAATCATTTAGCGCGCTTATACAATGCATTTAGATAGAATTTGGCGAACTGTTGAAGAAATGAACTCTCGTCAATACGATACATGTCTCTGCCTTTAGTTTCACATTCGTGCACGTCACGCCCCATTTATAGCGTTGTCTATAAAACATAAATGCAAGGTAAAGTTAACAGTTGCACCTTACTGAACGTTGGATTACATTGGTGTCTGTGTGCCAAATTAGTACTTTGAAAGTCGAAATTCTCTAAGAACTTCAACTGCGCCGGCGGGCGCACCACAATCTCATTCCGTAGGATAAACTTGAGTAAATCAACCTTTAATAAGCCGTATCCTATAAGTCCTCATAATCACTACCTGAGAAGGGCAGTATTTAGCCAACTTTCTCAACACGTAAATGCCTGAGTATAACTTTGAACACACACAACAGTACATCTCAGGCCAAACCTTGCTCAAGGTGTACTGATAGGAATTTATTTTTATATACTTACTTAACCATGGTGTCATTCAACATGACAGCTGCACCATAACCAAGATCCAAAGAGCGAAAAGAAAATTGTTAACATTTGTGTTTTATATATTGGGTTTTTGATTCACCTGGTTGAATTCTGAACACAACAATTCAGATCCTCAAAGATAATTTGCTCCAGCAGAGTTGACTTTTTACTGACACAGAGAGTCGTGTCGTCAGAATACTTCAAGAGTTTACCGATCTGTAGCGACGGACGAATGTTGTTGACGTACACAAAGAAACAAAGTTGGGCTGAAAATGGATCCGTATGTGACTGCATATAGTAACACGGCTGATTTAGAAAACTTGTTTCAAGTGTGTACAACTTACGATCTGTCATTCAAAAAGACTGGAACCATTGGAAATGGAAGTCCTCGAATCCCGCGAGAATTGTCAAGCAATGTTTTGTGATCAACACAGTCGAACGCTTTAGAAAACTTCTAACCCTCCACCTTAGACCATCTAGCCCTCTAAAATCATTTCGATCTATTTTACTACATCTCAAACTGGCAATTTACCCCTCATGGAACCAAACTGGACAGTAGTGATGTAGTTGAATTTTTCTACAAAACTTATTAGTTTTTCAAAAAAATACTAGACATATTGAAATCATTTGTTAGGTTATTTTAGTGTTTGTTTGGAATTCACTTGTGGAACATATTAGATCGTTAATTTGTAATTTGTTTACTTGCTTTGATCAGAAGAGTACACAATAAAGTACAAAAACACAACACTACAATACACAAAACACAACAACACAATATACTACGTCGCAGGCTACCTCCTGCCGCTGTATTCCAGCCTTTATTTTGAAGTGGACAAACATTAAGAGTTCAAGGTTTTCGTAGTTACTGTTTAATGTATTAAGTTATTTTTCAATACAGCACTCCTACAAGTGCTTGGTTAACATTTGCAGCAGTAATCATTACGCTAAAATGTCAATTTTTAAACATAGGTCATTGATTAAACACCTACAAAACTAATAACTTAATGTACTTTAATGTTATAACGAAAGTAACAGCATAAAATATGTGGATTTCTAGAATCAATAACTAAAAAAAATCGGTTTCAACTGTTTAAAATTTGGTTATATGTAGCTAGCATTGTGACATATACAATGTGAGTTAAAAGTGTGGATATACTCTGTTTAGTTTTTGATAAATAAAGATGGAGTGATGGAACTCGGGAAATCTTTATAGGAAATAGAAGTGAATTTCTTAATAACTGTTACAACTTTCCCCATTTCCCCAAAATAGGATTTTGGATGACGGCGGCTCAAAATTGTTAAATGTAAAGACCCATTACATGACTTGACAAGAAGAAGAAGAACAGTGAAAACTAGAGCTTTCTATCTTAACCCAGTACAAAATGGCAGCTCATTGAAATTAATTAAGCATGGATGGATCCTGCTCAACATTCCATGGAAAAAGATAGAAAAATGAAACTCAGGACACTCCTGTAGGAAAAAGCGAACCATTTCTTCAAAATGGGCTTTTTGGGGGCCAGTTAAACATTTTTAAATGTAAAGTTACAGTAGCACTAGTAATTACAAATACGTTAAACAATAAAACGGTTAAAACTTGCTAACCTGTGTTTTTTTATATCTTGTGTTCAAACTGCTGATTCAGGACAGTTTGAAAATGTCCAAGCCTGTTGTAAAAACTTGAAACGGCAAGCTGTATGGATTCACTCAGGATTTTTGAATTCTAGATCATATTCTGTCCATAAGGTCCTTAATGCACTAAGGTTTCGTTTTATAGACGTTGTTTTTAATGTGACCATACATAAAGTAGTCAAGTGGAGATATATCTGGCAATCTTGGTGGCCACTCGATACTTCCTCTTCTGCCTATCCAGCGATTTCAAAAAATATTGTTTAAAAACCCGCGGGCATGCAGAACATAGTGTGGAGGTGCTCCATACTGCTGGAACCAAACTTCATTACAGTTGTTGGTTGCTACTTAGATAGCTGGATAGACCTGATTTTGTAAAACTTCCTGGTATCTCGGCATTAAGGTTTCCATCAATAAAAAAGGGCCCAACAAACTGATCCCTCACAATGCCAAGCCAAACATTAAATTTCTCGGGGTGCTGGGTATGTTGCTTTCTCATCCAATAAGGGTTAACATCAGCCCAATAACGAGCATAAGTTTCTTCATCTAAGAAAGCAATGTTGTTTAATTTAATTGTATTATTATCAATGTTCTGCATCATTATTTCACAAAATTCTACGCGACGATCAAAATCGCCCTCACTTAACTCATGAACTAAACGAATTTTATACACTTTATAACCACTGTCATATAAAACTTTACAAACTGATAAATGAGATACGCCTAATATTTGAGAAACATTTCTTGTTGAGGAATGAGGATTCTACAACAGACTGTAAAACGTCAAGTGGCAATGCTTCGTTTGTAGCTGATTTTGGTCGTCCAAGTTTGGGGTTGTCTTTAACGCTGCCTGGAAAAGTTGGATTGTTTTTAGAACTCGTGATTTAGATACAGGGTTTCGATTGGGATAAGTGTCATTAAATAAATTCCTTACTTCATGATAAGATCTCACCCGGTCTCAGTAGCCTTGTATCACCAGGGTTATAACACGCTCGTGTTAATTTAAACACTCCATTTCGACATAAAGTATCTCAAAAACAGCTTTTAACTTTTTAAATTCCAACCGGAAATTGAACATGATATACTGGACTTCCTCAAAACTGATAAGATAAGGAAGGCTTGTCCTGCTGTAGATAATAACTGTTAAACAGGTTTCAGTAGGTAAGGAAAGTGGTTATCTATTGAATTACTTACCTTCCAAGTGTGAATGTTCATGTTTTGCCTCTGTTAATTTTTAATTGCTTTTAATGTACTGGGTTGAGATAGTTTCCTCTGTTCTCTTTCTTTTATCAAGTCACTTGTCTTTACATTTAGAAATTTTAAGTCACCCCCCAAAATAGAATTTTATGGAAACGGGCAAAGTTGTAACAGTGACTAAAAAGTTCACTTCTATTTCCTAGAAATGTGTTCAGAGTTCCATCCTTCCATCTTTATTCATAAAAGACTAAACAGAGTGTATCCATACTTTAAACTCACACTGTATAACACAGCATAGGAACAAGAACATAATAAAAAATCACTGTCCAGTAACTATGATCTAAACACGAGTATATATTTCACAAAATAGCCTACTAAAAATTTCTTCGGGAGGAAAAAGGATAATGTATGAGATCCCAAGACTATAATACCATAACGTGCAGTTTAAAAAACGTAATCTTTTCTTAGTTATCTACTCGGTTACAAAATATATTGTATAAAGTCGTGGACAATTTATTTTCAACCGTCATTCTCCAAGTGTTTGTCTTAAAGCATAACAAATATTTAGACACTAATATTTATTATTTCAAGCAATAAATCGGCAAAAAAAGAAAAACTCAGCTAAGATTGCAGAAAACTGCATGCATATCATAAGCTTACAACTAAAATGTACATACTGGTTTGTACTTATTGGTATCTAATAAGCTATCAATAATATAGTAATGTTGTAAGCTATTGTACATTACATACTATAAGGAACTTCTCTATCATTAATAGGGAATTTCGTGTACAGTATGTTACATTGTGGCATAACGGCCTGTGAAAATTTTTATTTTAGTTAAAAAGTATTTTGTTATGTATGTATGTTCAAATAAATAAATTTCATCATCAAAGTTAATAAGAGTTTTCCTCACTAAACAGCGCTAGGCAAACTTATTTCATTCTAGCATAGAAGATGTGTTCGGTCCCAGTGTTTGTTGGTCCAATGGCGATTGCAAATGTCAGTCATAGCTCTGTGTTTATTTTTGTGTGTTCTGTGTATTATTCATACTTGTGGACGTTGGATTTCGTGTGGGTTTGGAGAGTTTTGTAATAGTTACATTATGTCATCCAAAATGAAATTATACTAGAAAACATGCTCGTCCAGAAACTAAAAAATTAAGTTAAAAAAGCATTTCTAAGTTTTGCATCTGAGTTATTTATCTTTAATTTGTATTTTTCCTGCTACTTAACAATTGTTTTGATTAAATTTATATATTATTTAGTCTTTCGGTGAACCTCGACAGAGGTTAAAAACAATTATCAAGTTATGACTGTTTTTATCCATAACGCGGAAGAAATGTACACGATTCATCAAATTATACAACTGTCTTGTATTACCATATCTCGAACCCAAATGTAGGTTGATTTTACTTTCTTGTCAACAATAGTTTTCTCTGATTTATTCAACTAATTAATGGTCATTTTTACCATGAAGAACTTCTTCTGCTTGTACTGTGAGCTTGTATAATTTATAGTAAATCATCTTTGGGGGATACAATTGGTTTTTTATTGGATTATTTATTTCTAATTCCAGTGCCACGACTCTTGACAATAAGAGAGAAGGAACAGTATTTCATTGATTACCCCACAAAAAGTGTAAGAACTTTTGAAATCAGGTGCAAAGAAAAATGTTAGAACGACTTTTCTCAATTAAACATAGAACAGAAGGTTTTTTTTTTTAAAATATTTTCACCAAGTTTTAAATGTCAACAGAGAAATGTTAGTAGTCTTTTTAAATTTGAAACAATTTAAAAACAGATTTTGGATTCATACAGGAAGAAAAATGAAATGTAGGACACGAAAGTTTCCAAATTAAAGGACATTACATATTGTCTTAAACTGTGTTTATTTTTAGCCTATGTTTTTCGGGTTAACATATAATAATGTAATAAGTTTAAAAAATGTCTCTTGAAAATTCAACAATGCTCTCGGCACCATTTAATACAATTCGAATTTTTGAGACATGAGCTGATTTAAGGTCAAAGGTTAGCGCTTAATGCCAACAATTGTATTTCTGTTCCGGTAATCATAACAACATTATTGTCATAACCCACAAACTGTCTAGGTATAAAAAATGCACTAGAACTCAAGTCAAACCTAAATTAAGATGTTTGAGATACATAACACTCAAGAAAAGAAGAGTGTCATTTATAATAAAGAGTTAACCTTATAAAATAAATATCACACACTATAACACATTTTAAATGCCACACACTAAGAATGTAAAGGTGAAAGGCCAATCTCGATTTTAATCGTTATACTTTTATAAATCACAACTTTTTATATAATTACATTATAAGGGAACTCAGAAATTATGTGTCTGATGGTAATAATATTTAGATGCTGCTTACAATAGAATAAAGCAACATATTTTGCACTTGGTATTGGGAGGACGGAGCGTTAATTACAACCCGTTTCACCGAACGTTTTTGTTTATATTTATTTATGACTATTCTAAGGAAGATTAAAACAAAATAATTGGATTTTACGTAGGTACATGGAACGGGCCCTTAAGTCCAGTCTACAAGTTACAATTGTAAACACATTTAAACCTGATTTTGATTTTATTAGTAGACGGGAATGCGTCTAGAGATCTGTGAAGTGTAATCTATAGAGTTCCTATATTATTTTTATGTACATTCTTTTGTTTTTTTATATTTAGTTTAACTGTACTCCCCTTTCTTTCTAGTGGAAATCAAAATATAAAGATTGAGAGACATTTCTTTAGGTTGGTCTTCAACAACAAACAGTGGGAAGTCAGGCCCAAGTGGCCTTGATGTCTGTCCTGATGGAATTTCTCACCCAGTTCGTTAAGCTCATATACTCCCCACGTCATTACACGATTACACTTAGCCGAATAAAAATCAGACTTGTGACAGTCGTAAAACGCCCTGTCCGTTAAGTATTCAATATCACACATATTTTAGTTATTCGAACTACGTGGGTACTACTTTTTGCATTTTATAGGGAAGTGTTTCGATTGTTTATTATTCAGATGTGCCCAGCGGAACAAAAGTATGAAAATTATACAAACTATGAATGTATATTTGAGAAAAAAAGCTCAACATCCTACTTTGCTGTATTAGGTCCATTAGTGCTGTAACTTAATGCCCGTGTATGCTGGTCAGCAACCCCTTGGAACCTAAAAGTGTAAACTTCTGAACATATCCGCACCCTTGTTACCGCAACAATAATACTTTTTTTGTACAGTATTTTTTTAGCGGTGTTTATTAAGTATAGTTTAGACTGTAAGGTTGTGTTTAAGTTTGCCTAATTTTTATATGGATCTAATTAAGCTAGATTAAAGTTTTTGGCTAATAGTTATAACCTTTTTCAGCGGTTTGCAAGAGAAATTGAAATAAACTTACAAATTTTGGAAAGTAAAAAAGTAAAGAATTTAATATCTACAATGACCTACACGTCATAAAGGTACTTACTTCTTGAGCACAATGACAACTCTGGAAGTGAAATAATTAGACTTGAGTAAGTTGAAATAGGTAATTTAAATAATTGTTTTAACTACGATACATATTATGGTTTAAATGGTTCAAATACAATGTGAAAAATGAGCGTATTTGATAAGCAATGAATGAAAATAAATTCTAAATATTATCCTCTAGTTCATAATTTGGTTTCATTACAATTTAATATTACGGGATTAATATTTAGTTAATGTAGTTACAAACTTCTTCCTTTTCTATTATATGATCAGTTTATCAAATCTTGCTTAATAAAAGGAATAATAGCCTAAGAAATTCCACAATAAAAAATTCCAAAAATGTTTTAAATTTTCCACAATATGTATACGGTTTTTATTTAACGTATAGACGTCACAGAAATAGTATTTAGTTCGACAATATTAAAATTTAGCGTTTAATTTGAAAAATTCCTTAAAGAAGTAAAGCCTGCAAATATCCAGAATAATAAATCTTACTACCTGGGTCTACTAATATGGTTTCCTCCGAACATGGCCATGAAAATCAAAAACATCTTTATTAGGATATCTTTGTTTTGGACTTGAAGTATTGTAAATGTTATTCTTTTGTGTACGTGAATAAATAATGTGAGTTAATGAATACCGTGCCTTCCGGTTTTCCTGTTTTCCAGCTGTTTACGAGTAAAGACAGGGGTGTCACTTTTCAATTTACTAGAGTTTACCCACTACGTTTTCCACTTTTTTTCTTGCATTTAAAATTATACATCTAAAAGCCTCCTCTTTACAGAAGTGAATACGAGTTCCTTAAAGTCATCGTTTACAATTATTGTTTAGAGCTTTCGAAAACTAGTCGCGATAACACTCGAGTTCGAGATAAGATATCAGTCTGTATATGAACGACCTACTGATAGAGATATGTAAGTTACTTCCGCAACTATTGTATCTGAACTTCTATCCAATATTTAGCAGACTTCCATTTATAGGAATAATAAAACCTTTAATTCCCTTGATACATTATTTAAACATACCGATATACCAAGAATTACTAAGGAATACGTTAAGTTCACGAAGTTCAAGTGTTTAGATAAGCCTATCCATCGCCTCTGTTTTCGTTGACATATCATTTTTTCAAATTCCATCAAAGGATCAATGGGACTATTCAGATGTGCCTGTATGGAAAGCGGTGTCTCGCTGTCCAAGGATGCTCAGAATTAGACTGTGATCTGAGAATACTGTTCTTAACTTGCTTTAACTTGATATGCTGGTTAAATTGGCCTATAAAACCTTTAAACTAGTTAATATAAAGAAATGTAATATCAATGAAGTTACTTCTGTTACGTTACTTTTTTGTGTACATAATATAATATAATTTATTCTATTTTTTAAATAAAGTAGTAATTCAAATAAATTAAATATATAAAATTGTTAAATAATGTTAAATGCAGACAAATATCAGTGGTTTTTTGCATTTACTTCTTAAACAATTACCTTTTTATGAATAACTGTATTCTTGATTCTTCCTTCTTAAACATGCACTATATTTCTGTAATGGAAACGAGCTAGAAAATTTAGTACATTAACATTCACAAAACTGTAGTGGTATCTCCCATAATGAAGATTGAAAAATGTTTTATGTAATTACGTTGCATTAACGATTTTTATAATACAACGCAAATTCACAAAAGATTCCTATGGTTATAATCGTGCAATTGGCTTAACGATTATTACATTCACACATACATTTGAGGAATCATAAAATGAATTAAAAAATAAATTATATCTGACGATTTTTATATTACTAAGCATCAATCGAGTGTCTTTACTCTTGTATTTTCATTTCGAATTTTAAACAATCTAAATCCATTTTGTCAAATAACGAAACATATAACACGCATCTTTTTTAGTTCTTAATATTTTAAATTTATATCTTACATTCATGATTTCCATAACAGAATTTCCAAAGCCGTAATATTCGTTTAATTAAACACCAATATCTTAAATTTCGTTAGAATTTTCAACAATTCTTTTCCCTCATCCGTTAAGAGAAAGCAATACTTGCTTATTCAAGTGGTACTTTAAATTTTAGAATTATTAAACATGTCACCAGTATCTGCATAGCTATACCTCTGAGCTTACATGTGGTCACTGCTTACATAAACAATATTGGTTTTTAGGTCATCAATTAATGTACAGATTAACTTTGATGAACCGTATAAAGTTATGAGTTTTCGGATTTATAATGCTATAAACAGCTCCATTGTCCCTGAAACGGTTGCAATTTCACCTTTAGCAGAGTGCAGGTGTGGAGTGCTGTCTCAACCACAGCAGAGAAGGTTTCACGCGGAAGTCGACAACAGGGCATCCCGTCTTTCCTTCTCTGCGATGGATGCCTCGTTAAGGTTGGCGGCAGTCCTCTCTTCACCATTCCTCGGGCTGGACAATGTTAGATCAGTTGCTAGTTGGAACAGTTAATTGTGTGAAATCTGAGACACTTCAGATTCAAGAGTGGATGGCTTAAATACACCTTTATTGTGAATGCAGACATGCAGACATGCAGACGGCTTAGCTTTATCTTGGAACTGACGTGCTATGTGGTAGACAAGGATACAACTAGAAGCAGGAACAGTTTCCGAAAATGTGCGAATAGTGGTAGTGTAGATCTCTTCAAAGCCCTACAGACGGCTTGGTCTCAGTAAGATTCAAAATATCACTATATTGACATCAAGGGTGAAATCTCTTGGAGGCATGGATCCGGATTGTCTACAGTTTGTTCAAGTTTGAATCTGCTGACTGAACAATTACAGAGGACGAGGTGAAATACCAGGTTCATACCTGTAAGATCAAGATGGTAACAATGAACCCAAACAATGCTCCTGCACAGAACCAATAGAGCAAAACACAATACGTGTCGTGTGCGACCAGAACAGGAGCGAGAGCGCTTAGTTTCTTGGCTTTAGTTTGTTGGCGTTCAACACGCTCTATTTTAATGTTAGACTCTAGAGAGTTCATTTAATCACCACACATTTCAGACTTCAATTTGTTGTGTACGCTTACCCTTATATAGAATTATCGACACCTGAAGAAGAGGACTGATTTCAATTCTCTAAACGTAGTATTTTAGTTGTGTGTAATTCCAGTGAATGTCCGAAGCCCTACTGTCCTTTCAAATCACCCATCGTCAATAACAATCTTTAAACAAAGAATGGTACTCGCATTAAGAGTCATAATACTGTTTGCGACAAAATGACAGTGGCTTTATGTTTTGCTGGTAGAATTGAAGCAATGCGGTAAACCATTTAGAAGCCGATGGGATCTGTCACTGCTACATCTGAAGCCTGTTCAAGAGGCGATAACCTGCTCAACAATGACACTGGAGTGCCTGTATTAAGTGATGTGCACGCTATTAATATCCAGATACGGTATTAAATTCCTTAATTCTCAATCTCAAAGCCAAAGTTTAAAACCGTCACCTAAGTCAGCATAAATTTTAAAACCTCTATATATGAGACCTTTATTTTTAAATTCTTATATGTCTAAAGGTCTTTTAATTACCCCTTCCAACCCCTATTAGTTGATTTTTAAATTCTAATTGCAAAAATGTAAAATATAGAAATGGTGGCGTGGTACTGGGTTTGTTCAGAAGTTATCTAATTGGACAAAATTTAAACTATAAATTTTAAAGATTCTCAGGGTAATCCTAGAATTATTGATAAAGGAGACCACAAGGATCGGTATTATCAGCTTTCTTTTTTTATAAAAGATCCATTTGGAAAAACATTAAAGGCAAGATAACAGCTTTCGCTGACGACATGGCTTTTAGCTACTCCGAAAGCGATAAAGAAACAATCTTGGAGTCAATCAATCATGATATGATTATTTTATGACAGTGGTGTCATAGTAACAAAATGGTGGTCAATGTCTCAAAAACAAGGTTTAGAAATTTATGTTTTCACAGTTTCAATTTCGGTAGGGATTTAATTTTTTCTGAATATACTTGTAAACATGATATTACTTGTATATGTAACAAAATTAAGAAAAATAACAATCTTAAAATATTTTGGGAATCTATATTAACAAAAGCCTCACATGGAGAGCACTTAAACAATTTTTAACTCACATTTAAAAAGTATTAGACCTTTTTATTATTCAAGAAACCTTTATTATATGTATTTCTGGAGGTCATTATACAATGCATTAATAAATTCAAGAATTCAGTAAGGAATACATTGTTAAGGAGTTTAAAACAATAACGGCCAGACTTGAAACTATAAAAAAAATGTATTTTATTAGAGTAATCTTTATTAAAAAAAAAGAAAATTATCTCTTCTTTTATCTAGAGACATACAAATTCTGCCATTAAAGTACCTTTTTGTACTTAAAACTTAAAGAAATTTTTACTACCGATGCGGTCAGTTTAAAGATGAGCATCGCTTTTTACATGAACACGGAACTAGAAACATAACTATGTGTTCATTTAAAATACACAAAGTCAATAAAGCAATTTTTAAAAAGTCTTTCGTCTTTTAGGGCCTAAGTGCTATAATGATTTATTAAAAATATAATACATAGTGTACAAAAATCTTCAACTCACTTAAACGAATGGATCTGAACATATATTATATTCATGAAACTCTTAGTGTTAGTTAAATTCATCTGTTAACGTAAATAAGAAATATTTTAGCAATAAACAACTTATTATTAGTAAAAGCTTGTAGAAATAATATTATCTTTGTTTGTTGTGGCATGGATACGTGCGCAGGAGCACACACGATATCAATGTTAACTATCTAAAGTGTTCAAGAATGTTTAGTGTTTTGCTTCTGCCTCACTTCCTGATGAGATAGTAAGAATTTTCAACAATCTTTTTGTAAACATATTCTATACACGTAAAACAAAGTCGGGTTAGTTAAGTTATACCATTTATAACTCAGAATGGCTGTACCAGCTATAATGATCTTTCAATTGTTGAATTCGTATCCTACCCGAATAACAGAATACATATTAAAATATTGTAAAAATTACGTCAATAGAAAAAGAAAAAGATTTTTATGTAATAATATAGATAAAAATTGTCCAATGTAATCAACTGTCCTGTTTAAACATTGTTTTATGATATCATAACCATATGTTTAATTAATTTTTAAATACATTTACATTTATAGTCTTCAAAGTAACCTTGATAGTAACAACACTTATTATATCAACCTTTTCTGCGACCACTATTGAATACAGAGTAAGAAAACATTCAGATAAGAAAATTAGAAGTTTTAGTAAAAATATACTTGTAACTGTAATGCAATATCAAAGACAGAGTTACTAACTAACATTTACTATAAATTAAAAGACTGTTATAAAACCCGTATTAGTTTAGTTGGCTTTTCAGAAGTAGGCTTCTCATACCTGTGTATGTTTTATATATTTCCTTGATCGGGGAAGCAAAGAAAATACCAACCATGGCACAAAGAATACTAAATACACTGACAAATTTTCTTGAATATGGAATCAAGACAAATTCAACACTGACTTCAGAAATATAATTCGCTCGAACCGGAAGTGCTTATACGCGTGCAAAGTCTACGAAATTGCGGGTGAAGCCGCAGGTAACTGCTAGTTTTATATAGTTACGGAAATAAATATTCTTTATATTACCCGTTTTTTTATTTTTCGAGGAGGGGTAGGCCCTAATGCATTTTGAATAATTGCCTCTCCTTATTTTAAAGATGTTGATAAAAGATAACTTAATTACATGTCTCTGTATTGACTTAATTCAACATAGAGCCTAACAGGAGGTAGAATTTTAACATTGTTAAAACGATGCTCATTTCAGATTGAACAGTTGAAAATAGGAGTTCTTGTCCTTTGTTTTGTCTTATCCCTCCTTTATAATTTGAGGCATCACTCGATGGGTTGTCTCATTGAAATTTTGTAATTGCTTCCTGTCTCCATTTCGGGAAAGAGATGGGTAATTTTGAAATCCGTCGAAAAAGTTCTCAAGTGATGTTGTTAAATATCCCCATCAGTCTCAACGGTTTAAAAGTTAAACGAAGGTTTGGGTCACCTTGTATATTACTCCCACACCACAAGATTAAGGGTTTACTTTAATGGTTAAAACTCTGAATATCGATTACTTTCATCTTTCCTTATAATTCCATGAGGAGCGCATAATTTTTTGGGGGGAGGGGTCTCTGAGTAATCGGTGAAAATTAATGTATTATAAAGCTAGGCATTAAACTCGCTTACTCCTTGATGGAGTAATTTACCTAATTGCAAAAATTTGACATACTTCTAGCTTTCAAAAGCGCATTGGAGGGAAAGGTGTAAAAATTGTTAAGTTATAAAACTATATAGGGTTTAAGGGTCCAAAAATTGCTCCTGTTGTTCTTATTAGGATATTTCACAGAAAACATTAATGCTATTTAGAGGGACGTTGTGAACATGAAACTCGGCATACATGTGAATGAGTAAGGGTTAAGAAGAATAGTCATAAATTGGAACTTTTTTTAATTTTTAGGAGGTTTTAAAGGGACGTGAGTATTTCTTCCTGTGTTAATCTTACGCGACCCCAATATTATTAAACACTTGCATATAGGTTGAACACTTTTAGCCCGTATGGGGTAACAAAATAAAAAAAAATACATACATAGGTAATATTTCTTTAATAATTGCTTTATAAATTAAAATATTTGACAGAACGACACAATATTATGATGGTTAAGGCATTTTTAAGGCAGAAGAATTCGCAAAAGACCCCCAAAATTGTAATTATTGGCCAAATTGATTAAAAATCGAAAACGCAAATACAAAAAATTTGGCACATGCATTGTTTGTAAAGTAACATTTTCAAAATTTTGAAACGGGAGACCAAGGTATCAAATATGATAGTACGCATGTCCTTTAATATTACTGACTACATTGTAACTTCCTTATTAACTGAAAAGTTATAACTCCGTTATAGCTGAAATTTGGTAACTAGGTTTCTCACACGCAATGATCCTTGCACTAGGGGTTATATCCAAATATCTATAGCACCGAATGGCCCTGGTTCAATTTACTGTCAGTGCAGTAGTACAGTAGATAGGGCCAGTGTTTGTACTTGATATGCAGCTGTCCAACACTTGGGGTGATGTGTTACTCTTGTACGATGATAAATACCCATAGTACAACAGCAGGTGGTTCTGATTCTGACTAAATCAGTACAGCAATAGTGAAAACATTTGAATTGTAGATTATTATAATAGTCAGGGACAGTATATTGTTTTGTTGCTATATACGGCTCATATTAATGACAATTTTCAAATTTTTTAAATGAAACGACATCCAGGGATCATTGTCCATTTTGTTTACATCTCGTATGTTGGTTTATCGCACTCGTTAATTCCTGAACA
Source organism: Homalodisca vitripennis (assembly GCF_021130785.1). Lineage (NCBI taxonomy): Eukaryota > Metazoa > Arthropoda > Insecta > Hemiptera > Cicadellidae > Homalodisca > Homalodisca vitripennis. The sequence goes on from NC_060215.1 coordinate 71,906,524, forward strand.
CATTTTATTTAAAGATACCTATTATATTGGAAGTTAAGGAAATTGTTGTACCTTCACTGAGGCATACTGTTATACAACAGAAATTGTGAATACAGGTGTTTAAAATATTGCAAATACACCGTTTATTGAATCTATTGATAAATTTGATAGTTTTGAAACGGAGTTCAAGAGGTACATTAGGACTTCAATCTCAATGTACTAATAATTTATATAAACTCAATATTTATAGTTTCATTTAGTTCAAATTTCGTATATGGATTTGTCACACCCACGAGACCTTTTACGTTTCCTCCACCACTGCTGCGGAGGTCCGGATCCGACCCTTATTATAGGCGCTAGAGGCTTTTCTCTATGTACTATATTGCTTGAAATGGGCAGAGGTTTTACGTTGTAAGACCTACTTTAGAGAATAGAATCTTCCCATTCTAATAATTGTTAAAGTTAACCGTTGGTTGGAACATACATGGTATAAAGCCAACTTCACCAGACATAGAATTAAATTCCTTCTTAAATCAGGAACAGAACATATTTGATAAAGAATCTACGATCCTCTGCAAGTTTTTTTATATGCGCCTTTACAGAACTTAATTCTGAATAACGCAACCCCCAACCCTTAACAACCTCACTATTGATCCAATTAGCTGCTTGGCTAACCTGGCCTCCGAATTCTATTCAAACATCACAATTTAGCTGAACATCCCATTGGAGGTCTGGGGGTGAACCCCCCAGTCAACCAATTCTTCAATTTAAGCATAAATTAAATTCATATAATTTGAAAGAACTCTAAGAGATAAAAACGGCAAGATAATGCATAATTTGAAGATATATAAAAAATATGTGTAGTTAAAAGTGATTGAATGCTGAGTGTTCAGTATTACAAACAAAGCTTGCGCTTACAAAACATTTACACTTCGTTCCTGATCCTTACAATACTTGATTACCATTTAAGGGGTTAAAGTGAACCTGGCATTTCAAGTCGGTTAATATTCTTTCCAGCGTTGCCATCGTATCCAATAAACTATTACTACCAAGGTTTGTTTTTTTAGTGACAGGGACTTTTTCTGTTGCGACCGGTCAGTAACCACGGTATTGTCTAGGTCCGGAGGATAATAACAGGTCAACGGTATACTTTTCTTCAGTCCTACAACAAAGCGATAGGAGGAGAGAGGGAGGGGGTTTGCGGACAAGCCGAGGTTTTGTGGACTCACTTTGTGCGGAGCTGTGTTGCTCGCTGCCAACGGCATCTTAAAGGTAAGAGTAGACTGTGGTAGTCGTAGTTAGGCCAAACTCCTGAAAATTGCACATCAAGTCCAAAACACGTACAACAATAATCACGTAAAACTTACTGATTCTTAACAATGTAATATATAAAAATAATGTTCATAGTGACTTTTAGGATTGATTTGCAATTTTGTTGGTTAGTAATAATTTGAGCATTTAAAATGTCGGAATTAGTTTTAGTCCAAGTTTAGTCAACCAGTAACTCTGCACACTTAAGAAATTACAAAAAAATAATTGAACTTTCTATAGATCATTTGAATTAATTAAAAATTAACCTCCAAGATATACACAGATTAATATTTACAAGTTCACAATTATAGATTTATAGTAAAATTACTGATCCTCTATGCAATTTACTATGCAATGTTTCTGTGTTTTTTAATAAATTGAGGTATACTAAGTGTTTGTACAAATAAATAAAACGTTTGCTTTAATTCAATTTTAGATGAAAAAATTTTAGATAATGGTCCCAAAAGCTTGTGAATTATTTAGCTTAATAGCAATTTTACTAATATTTAAATAATGGCCGTAATATATCATTAGTTAAAAACTTTAAAAAATAAAAATGAACACAAATTAGCGATTCATATTTTTATTTTACAGGTAACTAAAAAAACCATAACCTTTATTGGTTTCAGTAACACCCAAACATATAATTTCTTATTAATATTGAATAGCTTAATCTCAATTTAAATACTTAAACAGGCAACACAATCATAAACCGAAAAAGTAAAATTCGTGTGTGAGGTTTGAATCGGAATGGGATCACAACTTTAAGAATAACGGCCCATTCTCATGTATATATATTCTCTTTTACTTAAGTTGTTAATATGCTTTAAAAAGGAATAATTTCTCAAGATTATTTTTTTTGTAAATATATAAAATTATTAATTTGCTTAATCCATAGTTTTTTATTTAAGTCACTATAATTTTCGTCATCATTACCCTTTAAGCAGTTAGGATTAAAACTCGAGTAAATCATTCTAAATATACAAATATAATTTATATTCATTAAACTATGTTTGGATTTTAACTGTTTTTTATCACTGACACTCTGGCAAATCATAGTTGTTGTAGCATTCACACTGAACTTCCAAGGTTAAGTTGAAAATGCCAATCCAAGGCTAACGGGCCGGCGACATCGCATGCGGGGGAGGGGGTGGCTGAGTAGGGTGCGTAGACCAGACTACGAGAGCGAAAGTATTGTAGGGGGGAGGTGATATCTTTCACTCCGTAGAATAGCGAGGAATTCAAAGCTTGTCCTATTGACTATTTGGAAAGGTCCGGCCACAAACTCTCTTCTCTTTTGATATGAAAACAAGAATGTAGTGGACATTTCTTCGTTAAGTGTTACAAAATTAATGTAAAGAGGATATATAATTCAGAAAGCGATCTTTCGAGTTAGAAATAACTATTTTAAAGTGATGAACAATTTATTGTTTAGAGGCCAAACTTGCTATTACTCTCCAAACATTTCAACTTTAACAATAAAATATCTTTAAAACAAGTTTTGTGTATTTTGCGCGAAAGGCATTTATAAAGCACGTTTTGAATTAACTATACGTGCACAAAGCTCATTGTATAAACATGTTTTTATTAAGTCAAATACAAACAAAGTGCATTGTTGGACCATATTGACTATTATCCAGGCCGTCACATTTATTCATCAGTTTCTTCCTCATGGATTGAAAATACATAAAAAAGAATGTCCTTGAACCATTCAATTGTTTGTAACAATTGATTCCTCAGCCCAGCTGACATAAAATAGAGATAGAATGATTCTTAACATGATTTTGATTACTAATGGACATATTTTTCTCGCTTAATATTCAGTCCAGAAATAAACTTTAGTAGTTTATTAATACATAAACTATATGAATGTATTGGTCTTTTATAAAATACCTCTTTCTTAAGTTTTCTTTTTTGTATGAAAAATGTTTTTTCAATCAGTAATACAATCATCGAGCTCTTTTATTATAAATATGTTTCTCTGTCATTATTACGTTATGTTATGTTATGTTATATGTTCAATGTTATCATTAACATACATTTTTATAATTGACCTATATATTTTAACACAAAATGTCGAATACCTTGGATACCACACAACGCAGCTATGGTGGGAAGGATTGATTCAACGTGAGTGTTGAGTTTAGCTCAAGTCGTCTTCTTAGTGCAACATCTGGAATCTAACGCCGTCACAGACTTCCATAGTTAAGACGGACGCATACCTTGGATAATCCAGAGGTTCTTTTGAATCTAAAATTCTTCAAATTTAAAATTAACATGTCAAGTTAAGATATCGTGTTAAATGTTCATTGTAGGTTTCATATAAACATTTTGACTCTTAAACTGTTTAAAAATGACAATCTGATACGGTCGTTGAATTTGCACTTTTGGGCCTTCTCGAATTTAAATTTAGAGATTCGATTTCCTCTGCATTATGTCTGTGATATTCGGAGCAAACATTTTGTTTACCGTTTGGTTTTGAAAGGTTTCTGAAGGAAATAAGATTTTCCATCGTTACAAAATAATATATATTCTCTTCTTGAGGTGGATAAATAACCTATTAAATTACTACAATCTGGGTTAAAATAAACAAATCATACCAAAACATAGTGACATGCGTAAGTCAGGAATCACAACAAACGTGTGTGTCAACTCCACTTATATATGCATTTATAGATAGTACTATAAAACAAATAGTGCATACAGTTGACTGCGTATTTTCTCCAGCTATTTTTGTCAATTCATTATTCTTAGGCTTCCATCAAAGTATTTTTACAAATACATTTGTAGTTAATTGTACTAGAATTCCCTTAAAGACAGAGTCGTTCACGACTTGCTAAGATTTCAATAAGCAATGGCGAGCCGGTTGATAGTCCTTACACCAACCAAATTATAAACTTGGCTCGAGGTCCCCTGTAGTTACACGTATTTCTGGATCTTTAGGTAAAACTTCAGTCTAAATAGCTCAAGGGCCAGAGATACTGGAGCTCTCCATAATGATGGCGAGACTAATAAGAACTCAATGAAATTTAGAAAAAAGGAAAACGTCTGTTGTGAAATAGTCGAAATATTATTTGGATAAGGGATTCTTTTTCTTTTCATCCCAGGATTACTTTATAAATGAGCTGTAGTTTTCTCTGTCCTACTGATTGTGTTTTAGCGACTTTTCAGAGTATGAGAATTCTTATCCATATGAAAAAGATTCAGTTATTCCATGAGTATCTTTTCTTAAATTTGCTTACAAGGATGGTTTAGACGTTATAAGGCAAAAAAGGGGCAAACCTCGGAATCAAAGATAATAAGCTAAAAATGCGCATGCGTCTTTATTTTGGTGTTATGAAACGTACATCAACAATTTCATATAATCACGTGTCCGCGGCTTAATGTATTTAAGGTCGAAGGTCACGAAAATCAGTTTTTGCAACTATCTCGTTTCCCTTGCGCTGAATGATATTTAAGGTGATTAGAAAAATTGTAGAACGGAAAATTCTCACTCATTCTTTAATTATTCACTGAAAATACTACTATTATTATTATTACTATTACGTTTTCATTATTTAATATACTAGGATTCTCTAAATAATGTTCATCTTACCAATCATGCACTATTAAATGAAATTATTTATTCATATTACTATGAGTTTTATAACACTAACTTAAAGACGCATGCAATGTTTTAGCTTATTATCCTTCATTCCGAGGTTGCGTCCTTATTTGAGTCCGGATTATGAGGAGATATGACATTTATTTTGAGTAAAACTTGAGTTACATTTTTGTAAAAGTGAGCATTCTCAATTCTCAATATAAGGTAGTAATTTGACTTCAGATTACTAACATTATATTTGACCTATACTTACTGGTCAAGCATTGTATAGAAATATGTTAACTATTTCCTAAGACACTATTCCTCCAGCTTTGTTCTGAATGTCGACATTAGGATGTGACAGAAGTTCTTGTTTTCGGGGGAAAAACTACGCTTCTACATATCATGTTTTGATTAAGAACAATTGCTTTAGCATTATCTTATTTATCAACGTATTTAGGACTGTACTCCAAATATCAATATTTCTCCCGCTCTTATCTATGGATTTTAAACTTTGATTAGAAATCTGAAAGTTAATCCAATCCTTTCAAAAAGTGTGGCTATGCATCATTTTGTAAAAGAACAGGAAGCCCCGGACGAGCTGAAAGAGCGGATAGATTACATTCGTATATTATATCAGCAAATTTATATCGACGAGATGAACATTTTGGAAGGAAACATTAATTATTAAATCTATTTAAGAATAACAGGGTATAAATTTCCTTGCAAGGACCCGTTTGCCTTCCTTTACTACGAAGGTTTTGATCCTATAATGGAATGCCGCCGTCTTTTTGATTATGAACTTAGAAAGTTTGTAGGAACGTGAAATTAGCATGTAATCATATGTGTCTGTGTGCTCAATTTGGATTGTGTCAAGACTTATTTTTATAATTTGGCATCTTTTAGCCAGAGTTCTGCTGGTGCTAACTTTGCATTCTTAAAAATACTATAATATGGGAATAATTTCAACAATATTTATATGCACAGTAAATCTATCGTATTAATTATTCTTAGTGGATTTATTACACTTGGGCCACAATAAAAACTTAATATCTCATAACTGAACGAACAAGGTCAAAGTTTAACGAACATATAGTCATGATTTATGATGCCATTTGGGTAAAGAAGTAAATCATTGTACACTGAAAACCATTATAAGTTTGATTTATTATTTAAATAGTTATCATTGCAGATAACAGTGTCACTTAAAAATGGAGGATGAACTCTATTAAAAGGTTACAAATATTTACACAACAGAAATATTTTAATCGAAGATTTTGAATAACGTTTGAAGAACTGACTGTAAAAAATTTCTAAACATTTTTAGGCGTCTAGATGTACCTAAACTTTCTACTTTGTGCACACTTTTCGGTCCCTAAATACAACAATTTGATTTTCTAACTAAACCTCCATAATATGACCATACAAATTCATAAACTGTAGAGTTGTGTTTAAACTTTATCAACAACTAAAATAAATTTCTTTTTCAATAAAAAAGCTATTTAGTAAAATTAATACTTTTATCCAAAAAATAAATTCTTTAGTTGATTTGGACAACACTTAAACATATCTAAGTAACTGTTATCAATAAATTTTGAACGAATCACAGACGGTAGCAGGAGAGCTAGTATGTGGAGCAATCTTGTGCTCGTAGTAGTCGACGAGGCCGCCAGCATTCAGGCGATAGGCTACATTTCTATATACCTATGCATTGTGTGAACTTTATTGCACATTTCCTGAAATTACCTCATAAATTATTGAACCCATCAGCATTCACAAATGTTTAAGATAAGCCCAGAACCCATAAAATGTATATTTTCAATATGACGAAAGAAAAAAATAAATTTGTACCAAAAGTATATTGAGTGGACATAATATGGTTAAACAACGAATTTATTTGTGATTTTCAATACAGTTTACACAAATATTTTGAAGTTGACAGGTTTTGTTCTCGTAATAACTTTTTTATCTGTTCTTTCGTCTTTTACATTATTTATATAAAATTGGGGTTTGAACATAAACTGGAATCCAGTAGGGTATTACTTTAATGACGTTTTAATCGGGAATGGTTCATTTGAAGTACAACCTTACGCAGAATAGTTACTTTATTTTTTGAATATATTGTCGATAAGAAAAATTCACTAAATATGTAACATGAAAATCTCAATAGAAAATATAAATAAAATAAAATTTAATATTATTGGATCCCAGTATCGAATAAGTGTTTTACATATCGTGTTGATATTATTACTTGAATAATTGAATCATTCTTATCAGAAGATTTATTGTGTTGATGAGATAATATTTCATGCAGATATAAATAAAAGTTAATAAAAGTAATTCAAAACTTACATTTGTAGATATAAATTTCAAATATTTCGTAAGATGTGGGGATTCTAATAAATATAGTATTACGTCTTTCATATGCTAATCAAAAATTTGGTTGCAATGTGTATGTAGACAGGTTCAACAAAACAAACTATAATTTCAAAATTTAAAACTTCAAAATCATCCTAATGTATTAGAAATAAACATTGTATCATTAAAACACTTGCTCTAACAGTTTTTATTATAACGATTTATTTTAATGAAAATCAAAGCCAGAGATTTAAGTTTTCATTTAGGAATATAACAAATTATTAAGAACATTTTATTCATAAAAGCGTACGATATTTATGTAATAGGACATAATTTCTAATTTTTAAGTCAAAATAAATGGTAAATACAATAATAAAAGAAGAATAAAATGTTACATGAAAGAAACTTTGTGACTTTAAGCAGTCGGTGTTCGGAGGAATAAGTTGTTTCAGTCACAGCCCTTTGAGATACCTTTCTTGAAGACTAAATATGAAAAGATAGGAAATAACTTGTTTAAAATTCCAGGAAGGCATTAAAATAAATAATTAGGGCAATTTATAATCATGTATATACATATAGCTTGAGAAAAGGATATTTATTATTTGTAAAATCTATAATTTAACTGTAACACTTTATTTAAAAACAAGTCTTCCCCTCCAGCCATGTTTAATATACGCCTACAAACTGTAAAAATGTACGTTTTGTTTTCAGCAGTTTTCATTTGCGCCTAGTTACAATTTTTTTCAATTCCTATTTAAAAATTTTATAATTCCTCATAGAGTAATAAAACATTTCTTTACATCTGCACGAAATTTATGTGACGAGATTAGACTCTGAAATAAACAAATAACCGAAGAAAAACAGATTACACTTCCTTAAAGTGTGTAGGTAGTGATAATCTTGGAACTGTGCTAACAAGATCTCCATACTCGCGTTTCAAATGTTTCTGATCTGACGTTTGCTCTACATAATGTTAGAGTTCGACTAGATAAATTTGTGTTTTAGTAAAATTAAGCGATTTAAAGTATGTTAGCCAATTAATAATATGTTATAAAATAACCCAATGTTATTCCTCAGTTATATGAGAATTAAATAAAATGAAATGAAATATAAATTTATTTCCACAATCTTCTTATAGGTACAGAGATTACAAATGGGTTTGTATGTATTTTAATAGAAAAGTGACTTGACTCAGTATTTATTAAATTTTCATATTTTAATTAACTTTAACTCTTTATTTTTTTACGAAATTTCAAGTAAATTCCAAATTAACCTAATTTATCAATTGCTAAGTTTAATTTAGTAGTTTCAGTTTAGCATACAAATTAAATAACTAACTAAATTATTAAGGTGGGGGGGGGGTTGCTTTCTTCAGAAACGCCATATTTAAATTTAACATTAATGGAAGTTATATTTGCTTTTTATTTTATTACTAATAAATTAATCAAAGTAATTTATAAGTATTTAAATAATTTATAACTAATAAGAGTAAAATATTGAAATCAAAATTGTTATGTTAAAAATGTTGTAAAAAGAGTTATAAATTAATCTCTTATTGTTAATAGTGTCGAATATAAAAATTGCTACAATAAGTCAAAAGTAATTTTCATTAGTAGGCGTTGCCTCACTTTAGGTTAAAGGACGTGTGATAACTTAAGAGATTATATAATCTCCAGTGCATTTTGATTGCGTGTAATCTTTGCCTAATCGTACGACAATATAAGGTCAATATAATTAAAAAAAGATCAAATATTTCTGAACTGAGCCGTATGCAATGTATAAAATATTTGTATTCCATGTTGTGTACATAGAAACTTCGCAACATTGTTATGAGGACGTGTTTTGATTCCTGTAAACGTCGTATTATTTTCGGAATCGAGAAAAAAGTAGTTATCTTGACCCAAAGGCTATCTTTGCGTAAGTGAACCACATGCAGATATTTGTCGATGTATAAGACCACCAAGACGTGTTCCTCACTTTCTTAACCAGTTTTGTAGTGTGTTGACGCTTAAATATTATTTCATCTCAATTCCTTATTTGGAACTGAAACTTATTCATTAGAAGACATCTCGAACGGCCTAGAGTAAACTTTATACGATTATTTAAGTAAGTACGAACATGTATTTATACATATTTCAAATATTCTGCATGAAAACTATGACTCGGTTGGAATTAGAAATTTAATTGCTTTCTTACTAGATTGTTGTGATCTGCGCATTAGACAAATAAAATAATGGCAACTGATACGTAATTACTATTCGACCTCATGAATACATATTTTATAGCATTAATATTACTAATAATACAAATATAACTATACATTAAATTACTAATACAAATATTACTATACATTAAAACTATCATCACTATTACTATGTATATTAGTATGTAAATAAAAATCATATCTAAATACTAATAATATTATAAAAGTTATAAACAATCTAATAGAAAGGTAAATATATCTAAAACATATTTATCTCAAAATACAATTATAATATGACAGGCCAACTGAAAAAACATGACGCTAAGTTGTTCTTCAATCTGACCATACAATGGGTCATGCTACCAAGGATTAGTTAAACATGTATTTTATTAGTAGTTGATAATATTCAGGTGGAGCGTAATGATTACAGTACTATACGTAAGCTGTAATAATGTCAATTTCAGTTCAATAATTGATTATCTAATGACATATACATATGCTACGACAGTATTAATGAATTATACTTTTTATTAACGACTGATGACATTCAGACGGGGTTTAGTGATTACAATAATGTACGTAATGCTGTAATAACGTGAGTTCCAGTTCATTACTTAACTAATTAATGCCACATACTCATCAATACGTTTAAAATCACATTCTGTACACAAATATAACAACAAGATCATAGTAGATGTTATACAACACATGAAAATTAGAGCCTATTGTTAGATAGCCATTGGAGAACAATTAAGATTATCTATAATTTGTTCAAAAGCTACAAGTTCACAAATAAAATTAACGTAACAAACAAACAAGTGTAACAATTTCACTAGAGATCAAAGATAAATAAAAGTAATACTTTTTCAAAATTAGTTGGCAGACGGTAAATGTTTAATAAGTTTTGATTATTTAATTACAAATATGAAACAATAAACACGTTTATAATTTAGTACTATGTTAGGTTTTGATTAGTCATATTTTGTGGATAAATGACAATTTTGTAGTGGTATCCTGTGAGAGCGAAGGTGAAGGAGCGCGGTATTTAACTAAGGAACAGAGTGAAGATACAGATCACTCCAGCCTTTATTCACTATCGTAAAAATAGATTTTGTGGTACGATGTGTGAATTTGTAAGGTTCAAAATCTACTACGTAAATCCAAACGTCTTAGCCATTATTACTAGCAAGAGATTGATTTCATAAGTTAGTAAAGTAATACAGAGATTGAAATATAAAGAAATTTCAGAACTCGAAGATATGATAACTTGGGTCAAAAATGTTTCTCTAAACATAGGTCCTAAAATGCTTAATTTTCCTTCCACACAGTTGATGCCTTATTCGTTGGGAATCTACAGAGAAATAACAGAGGAAATGCATTTTTACCGGTTGAAAAACCATACGTAAGAGAAATTGCGTAGGGTATAATGAAATTGTATAAAACAAGGAAACTGCCTATCTAAGTGATAGTCATCCGACTCAAAAAATGCGTTACCAAAATTTTGTTCTTAGTGTTTGATATTTATTGTATATGTGATTTGATTTATATCAGTAATTGTTAAATATGACTGCTACTGGGAAAGAGTGAAAATAATGTGATGTACTTTTAGATAACAATAAACGAAATACCGTTCCAAATATAAATGTCATAGTGAAAACACAAACGTGGGTACACGTTATATGAAATATTTCAGAAAGTAAATGCTTATAGAACTTATGTTACAATAACATGTTTGACTCTTTAGACAAAAGGAACCAGATCATCAAGTTTTGGAACTTAGTTTGGTTACAATCAGTACCTAACTACTACAGTACTACAGTACCTAACACATTAACTTACTGTAAAGATTGTTTAGTTTGTGTAACAGATGGCTCAACTGAGCACAAACAGCAGTTATCAAGTAAGGGGAATGTTCTTTCTTTATGATTCGAGTTTAGCAGGAATATGACGTATAACGTTGGTGTGTTTTTCTACTAAAAATAAATTTGTTATGGTTTTAATTTCACACTTTAATGCTCCAAGAATGTAATTTACATATACCAGTAAGTGACAATTCATAACATGAAAAATGGTATAACACATGACTATGTGACTATGATACTTGTTTGTGTGCGTATGCTTATACACACACACACACACACACACACACACACACACACACACACACACACACACACACACACACACACACACACACACACACACACACACACACACACACACACACACACACACACACACACACACACACACACTTTTATATACATATATACTCGTATATATATAGGTATATAACATTTTAACATTTAAGTTTCGTCAAGCTAAAAGTTATTTTTTTAGTAGTAAGTCTATTTTTGTATGATCCTGTACTGTGTATCTTCGGTACTGCGTTATTTCATACTTTGAAAGTTTATGAAGAAATTAAAGGAAATATTCACAAACGATTAAAATACAGATCGTGTAAAGAAAATGATTATTGGTATAACTACTCAATTTCTTCTGTTCTCTTGTGTAGGTTTCATATAGTAAATTTTAATCGCCTGGTGAAACGATTCGTTATGATTTGACGAGTAAAGGTTATCATGTTACTCGACACCTGTTTATTAATATGTAGACTCCAGGCAGGAGAAAACCTTTTAATAATTAAAAGTTCTTGTGTGATTTATATAAGACGGTATTTACTTAAAGGGAATTTAATCGGTTTGATAAGATAAAAAACCGTTACACTTTTTAATGAGTTCCATTTTATCATCGTTAGGATCTGCATACTTTAATACTACTTTGACAAGTGCAAAAGATTACACAAACGAGTAAAGTACTGAATGGCTTTCAGAGAAGTGTACAAAACAAGTTTGAAATAGATTTTCGTGGGTTCTGCATGGTTTTTATATAGACGTAGATTTGTTTGATAACACTTTAAGAATAGTTTTATTTTTGATTTAATAGCAATATCTTTTAAGCAATGGCCAAAACATTTTTCAATTCGATCTATCTAATGTCTGAATGTATTTAACGTTTAATTTAGCAAAATTTAACCAAAATATACCTAAAAAAGTTTATTTAAATACAATGGATTGGGAATACAATAAGAAACAATTAATATGGAAAACCAATAATTTGGATCTTAAATGGTATATTGTACAATACTCGAAACAAATACGCCATTAAAACTATATTGTTAGACTAAGCAGATCTTTTCATGCTTAGCATACGTCTAATAAATCTTTCTGTATCGTTTGGGGCCAGACGATTTCCATCAAAAGATGGAATCTTAATCTCTTTTTTGGTACCGCAGGGTTTTTTGGATTATAGCAGCGACTGTATATAATCTTTTTACTTGGTTTTGTTATACCTAATTTATTCTAAACCTTTATCATTCTAGTTACTTTAACGATGACATCTGGGTGCCTTCTGTTAATCCTTAAAGACATATACAACCAAATAATCTTTTATTTATAACTGCGTTGCCTGTTCTCAAAGAATTAGTAAATCTGAAGCGAATCCCTTAATACTGCTGCACTATCCTTTCTATGGTTTATTTTAATATACGATATCATTATCTTCTCTTTATACAAGAAGTTACCACCTGTTTGAAAGCGGAAAATGTTTAAACTATGCGAAATAATACATTTGCAGTGGAAATCTGCTACATCGATTTTACAAGGACATGTGACGTAACAAATAAAAACGTTGAAGGTAAAGATAAGCTCAACAACAATAATAATAAGGTCAATGTCTAACATGGAAATCCCCGTATAGAGCAAAAACATGGACTCATCTACTGATGTTTGAGTTTGAGTATTTTACGACTTTTTACTGCTTAAATCTTCGCTAAGTATTCTTAATATGAGACCCAAGCGAAAATTTGTCTTTAAAGATTTAAGTTAAAATAATACACATTTAATGGTATTTTGAAGATCAGATGGGGCATTTGAGGACACTCTACATTGAAATGTGGACGTAAATACTTTAATTTGGTATACACTCAAAACGTGCTCTACCCAAAGACCTTATCGCGCTTCGTGGTTATTCCCTAATAAAGGCTAAAAGTTCATGGTTAATAAAAAAAGCTTGATTGGTCCAAAATTGCTTATAGGAGTTAAAATATTCTCACTGACACTGTGAACTTAAATAATTGTATTAAACACCAAACATTTTAAGCTTTTTAATCTTGATATTTCTTCTTCCATTAGCAGGGGCGACCGTAAGAGTTTTTATTTGTGAAATTGAGTTCTGGTGTAAAAGTTCTTTAAATGCATATAACATTAAATCGTTGATTTGTTAAAATTCCCTCTTAGATCCCGTGAATCTCCTTTTGGAACAATAAAATATTCGTAAAACCAAATAAATTCCTTAAATACGTGTACTAAGGTATTGGAGGTTGATTTTATTTATCCGAATGTGATTATAATCAAAGAAACAGGTCACACATATAGTTGATTTTATACGGTTTATAGCGATATACTGATTTTAGTAATCGGAAGAAATCAAAACAGAACCTAGGTTTACATACAGGACATGGGTACTTCATGTTCTAGTATGTTTGTAGAACGTAAAATTCAACCAATAGTAATATAATAAGACAAAACTACTGATTAATTGCGACTTGTAGTAAAAGTAATTATTCCTACCAAGTAAGTTTTGATAGTATACTACTAGATTGATCTGTAATGAATTAATTCATATGCACTCATTCAGTACCTAACCAACAAAAAACAATTTTATTCGTTACTCTTTTACGCATGAGACTTCTTGGAAGCTTGAATTTGAACGCTTAAAGATATTATTTTATGAACGGTAGCTAATTAGCAGCCAGTACAAATACCACAATCGCAAATGAGCACTGAGAATACGGTCCCAGACAGCGGCATAAAGCATATTTTCAGGTAATTGTTGATAATTTTTAATTTCTTTATTGCCACCTTCCCATTTAATTTTGTTTTTTTATTTTCTATCGCAGTGTAATATAATTCTTTTGAAACTCTAATTTAACATTTTAATTGATTTCAGTTTGGTATGTTATGTTCACGGTTGTAAAAACGTAATTGTTGATGTTTTAAGTGATTACAAAGTTTTTACAGTTGTGTGTTTTGATATTTCATTTAGACTGTATTATTAGTGGTACATATTACCTAGTAAAATGCAAAAACAAAGATAATGACTGTTATCTTATTATTTGTATTCGTTTCGTTCTTTTAATAGCCTTTTTGGAAAGTGGAAAATTCAACCTTTCAACCATAAATGGATAAGGATCTTTAGTAGGTGTGGTGGGAAACATTAAAATAAAATTACCTGATTTTATAAAAACTATGTAGAACAAACCGGAAATCACAAGGAAATTATCAATATTGGATGAGTGTGAAATGTATGCTGCAGTTTTAAATGACTAAAAATCTGTAGAATGACAACTTACATTTATAACAAAACTTGTTAATGATATTATCAACGAAGAAAAGCACACATCCTCAACAACTAATCTGTGATAACACCGCGTACGGGTCAGAGCCAGCAGTGGGGCATTATGTAAATCCAGTGTCGTCTACATGCCGTCGCGCGTGATCGTACTTGGTGTTGTGCTACGTACGTTACTAAGTGTCGACACCGCAAGTCCGAAGATAAAGAAATAATATAAAAACCTTCAAACCCAATTAAAGGTTCACCACTTGATTGTATGGCAGAAGCAAGTACCTAATTTTAAGTCTTTATCAAATTCTGTAACTATTAATCATGAGAGTAATCTTAAATCATATTAGTTTGAAGTTTAATATAGAATTACTACATCTATTGAAATGAAAAAGAAGTTTATTTGCACCCAAAAGTAAAAGTTTTCATATATAAATTGAATTCCTGTTCTTAACGAAATACTTTTTTTTAAATAAATTTATATAAATATAATAGTCAATCACTGATGCAACAAAACCACATCTTTTTGTATGTAACTGTAGTAAGGGTTTTCCAAAACTTTCAAAATGCGTATAAGGATATGTGATAGTGTAATATTGCTGCATTCAACCAATAATGCAAAGAATTAATAAAAAAATAAATGTTTAATTTACATTCTAAATTCTTTAAAACATTCTGAGACGGATTTAGTACATTTTTAAATCGGTTGTTTTGATTATCATTGTATTTTTTTTGTATAATTAGTTTCTCGTAATATTAGTCTGTCTAAAACAACTTCGACTTACACAAAGTTTTTACACTAAATAGATCATTCCAAGTCAATTTATAACTTCGTGGCGAATCATGAAACGGCGGGTACTAGGAAAAAGATAGAGAGGATTTTGCAATTTGAACGTGGCTTGGAAGTAAAATTCAGACTCTTCCATTATGTTTTATCATATTAAAATAAACAAATCTCCATTGGGTAGTAGTATCAGTGTAAGTAGAAGTATTATTTGACCTTCATAAAATTTGTATTTACCCAAAAATGGAGAATTTTGGGAGTAACTCCATATTTGAAATGTAAACCCCTCCAAAAGACATGTCTCTCATCATAAAGGGATTTGAATTGAAGACAAGTAATGAAGATGAGAGATCGAATCTCTTCAAACCAAATTAACAAACGTTAAATTAAGCGTTAATGCCACTTAGTCTTCGTGTCCATATTTTCCGAACAAATCAGGTAATTTATTTGCAGAACAAATAAATTAGTTAAATTAACGAAAAACTATTTCTCTTACCTCGACAACGATAAGGACTATTCGTACCGTAGTACTGAGAAGTTTCCTAGTGTTGAGTGGAATATTGTTAATGTCGATAATCTCTTAACTGATTAATGATTACAAAACTTTAGTTATCAAAATTTATATTTTTGTTAGGTGATATTCTGAATTCATTAAATTTGAAAATATGAACAATTTTGACGGCACTTATTGAGCATGTCTTGTGATTTCGTATGTTCATCCGGTCAGTGTACGGAGCTATACGAATGGTCGAATTTTGATAATATGTTGAATGTGGAAATAATTTGTAAAGATATACAGTTTTAAATTTACAGTTTTAAAACTGTAAATACCGTGTTTTTGGTAAAAGCAAATATATTATTTTATATCAACCCCTCTAATTATTTTGATTATATATTTATTTCAACGGCATAAATATTTCAAAGAAGAAACAATACAGTTAGAACATTTGTAATATAATAACTCAGCTAAAACATATTACATATAATTATGTTAAACATGAAAAATATTGTTTTTCAGAAAATGCACCCTAATAAAAATATGTATTATAACTACAAAAGGCTGAATTTAACTTTTATTAGAATTTAAGTAAATCGTTATGGAGAACAACCCGATGATTTGATGGAATTCGGCATCTATAAAATTAAATTGGAACCTGCTCCCTCTGATTTTGTCAAGAGAGTTTAACAGGAGGTCAGCAGTTTTCGAGATACCAATGAAATTAAACTGCACGCTACCTATTTTATTGTTTATGCTTTCAAACAACAAACTAAATACGTTACAAAAAGTATAACACTGCGTTTCGAGGGTTGAAATCTACCCTCTTCGTCAGGTATAGATTTAAACCCTCGAAACTTAGTGTTATACTTTTTGTAATATTTAACGGTGGCAAATGTCCGAAATCCTTTTAAATCAACCATAGTCAATAACAAACTTTAAACAAAGTGACTTTAATACTTATAACAAAACTAATATATGCTAAAGTCTGAATTTTCTCAAAATAGATGATACAATTTCTATTAAACCTCTAGCACATCTGGTTTATTAAGAAAGAAAGAATCCTACAATCCTCAAAGAAAGTATGTTCAAAAATTGCTTTGAGTTTGTGAAAAATTACAATGTTACGTTGGGTGGAATGCAATTCAAAGTGCAAAGTATTTAAGTGAACGGATCAACATTTCTAAAATATTTGATGTACCATTTTGGAGAGCTGTATAATAAATATTTATTATTATTTTCATAAATGTCAAATCGGGTTGCAAACGAAGACGGTGTATTCCCATTACTATCTTGAACCAGATACAAAAAAGTTTGCTGATAGCGTTGATATGTCCCCAAATACAACATTGGTGTTAACGAGATAAGGTTATTAATAATTTGTACTCTCAATTCCTCCTTTATGCTGAAATACGAAGTTGCTGTCTTGGCGATTCCCATAACCACAAAGCGGAAAAGCGTGCAGACAAAAGCCGTTATACTTTCTAGTTTGCTGGTAAAGTCGGTGAATTCCCAACACTGCTTAGAGATATAATAGATCTACTTGAGAAGTCTATATTTATTTCTTAATCTCACCATTGCGCTGAAGATTAGAATTAACAAGAGTATTCCCAATACCGTCTTGAGGCTAACAAGATTCAGACCTAAGTATATTTTTCTCAAGTATGGCTGGACATCGGCTAAGCCGGCGTATTTTAAATTCTTCCTCCAGACTGGTGAGGTAGGGTTGCTGGTAAACGTGGTGTACTTTAGAAAAACTATTCGGACACAGATGCCCTCAAATGTGACCAAAAACAGATTTCGTTATGGTATGAAAATAACTTTTATTTTGTAACCAATACACGAATACGTTAAAAATTGTTAAAATTCTCTAAACATTATAAATATAAAAAAATCATTGGATCCGTTCCTCGAAATTTTAAATTTTTGTATGCCACTATTCGGTAAACCAAAACCTTTATTTTAATATCTTCTCAAGTACGTTTTAATGCATTTTATTTTTGCACAAATTGTAAATAAAAATATTAGTTTTTGGAGATCCTGTGCACATAAATTATATATTTTTAAATCCAAAATGGCGGATTCAAGTCAAGTATGAGAACACCTTATAGTACCCCATTCGAGCATATATTTGATAACAACAAATATTTCAATTTGTTTTAACAATAACAATTTGTTTTGTATCGGTGCCCACCAATTTAAAGTTGTATAAAAATTAATTTAACAAAGTTTTTCAAAACATGTACTAAAATTGGATTTAGCAAGCATTTCTTTTAAATAGAAACCCTAATGAAGTATAGCAGGCCAAGTTTCAAAGTATAAGTCTTTTATAACATTTTTGTTTTATGTTTTCGTTGTAACAACATTTTTAGCTTAAAACCTCAAAATAAAATATATGTTGCCTTTGTAATCTTTACAGGTATTCAAAGTGCGCTAAAAATTTATTTACTTTCTCTAGGAGAACACAACTGTATCGATAACTTCTCCTTTAGAAATGGATTGATTTAGTTTTGATGCTTAACGGGTCCTTTAAGAGAATGTCATGATTTTCTTTGTGGTGTCAAAGGTCCTTCTTTACATATGTGGCAAAATGTAAGTTTGGCATCTGGAAATATGTAAACTTATAGTATGAAGTAAACCTCCGCATTATGTTTTTATAACGACACTTCAGAAAAATATTGAGGGTACAGACTTTTCTAACATGGTGGTGGCACAATGCCACTTTTGGATTTATTTGACGAATCAGTATAACAATACATTAGTGAAAACTAAGAATATTTTTATTTCCTAAGAAACTCGTAGGTGGTTAAAACTAGTTACTATCAATCTGACATTAGTTCTGTCCCAGGACGGATTCATGCAAGGCCGAAGGCCGAAGTCTGCAAATGAGGTATCAGAATGCAAGCCCATCGATCGATCTCACGTCAAAGAAACAAAGGCCTCAGGCCAAAACCAAGAAAGAGATATATAATTTTTCTACACATGCAAAAAAGATCACCAGAACAAGAGATTCAAGTTGAAGGCTAAGGTAAGCAGGCTTTTATCCTCTCTACAATAGCCAAATAGGGAATGGGAACATCTGCACGCGATTTCTCGTTCACTTTATTGAAAACAAACAAAGGAGTAACAATATATGGAGATCCCGCTTAAAAGTATAAAATGTTGAAATTGAAATTTAATTTCGTGATATCGTTAACATGTCCCCAATAATCGATATTAATACTAAACGTTACTTTTTCATCTTCCAACACCTTAAAATAGGGAAAGTTGGATATTTAGGAAAATAATTACAAGATAAGGCTAAATCTTCCCACCATTGCTGCTTTATGTGTCTTAAATACAGTTTCAATAATACAATCGAAAAGTGGTCATAGCGATTTTAACACCCTCCAACAGTATACTTAGTTATGGTACTAAATTCTTAACTTGAAATTATACACCTTTTAATCTATTGAGTTTATTATTTTTTTTTTGTAACAGACAAGCTCATTCAGGTCAGTGTTTTATAAAATATTCAATCTTATTAAGTTTTAGAGCTCATTTGCACGTTAGGTTACTTAAAGGAAGTTCTCAATTTTTTTTAAATGGATTTTTACGAACTAAACAGGACCATTAAAAAGTAGGATTCGAAACAAAATTATTACGGTTAGAGAAATTTATCTGCCAAAATACAATTTAAATTTGGTATTTATTAGGACAGTTTTACATTATATTGGCATTTTGTGAAATGTATGGTAACGAAATTTTATAGGAAACACCATAATGTTTACAAAAAGAATTAATACACGGAATTATTCCATTTAAGAAAGAGTAAATATCGTGATCTATTCAAAAAAAGAGACTCGAGTAAATATACCATTTTTAGTTTTATGTTTGTTGTAGTTTTAGTTTATAATTTCGATAAATGCAAATTCGTCTGTTCAGGTAGAAAACTTGCAACATGGCGTTAAATAGAGGACCACGACAAGAAGAGATCGTAGGAAAAGATGTAAGAAGAGAAGATTTTGTTGGCGACATGGGAGAAATAAAAAGGGCCATTAGTAGTTTAAAAAGGAAGGACTCGAAAATAAGAACACTGCAAGAGTTAATCGCCGAATTGCACAAGGTATTTGAGAGTGACCACGTGAACATTGAACACGTGCACGCCCTCATGGTGGCCTACCAGAGCAATCCTTCTGAGTGGAGGAAATACGCCAGATTTGACCGATACAGGTAGGTGACGGGACTACAAATATTACATAGATAAGTGACAACTGTAAAATTAAAATAATAAATTAAAGTACATTAAAGACCTTCTTAACCAAAAGCTTGACTACAAATTAGAATTTTAAATTTACCTGGGAAAGTTTTTTAGTAGAAAGAATAGCTTTTGTTCCAGTGTTTATTTTCATGTTATAATACAGGTTATAATCAATTAAATTACAGCTGACCAAGTCCCTGCATGACTTTCGCTCTAGATGGTGACGTACAGGAAGCTGACAGATGTGCTATGTCGAGTTGTGATGGAAGTCTGGTGTAGTTTTTCGGGTAGTCGGAGCCTCCACCGTTGTCTTGAAGTTTTCCAATAGTTCCAGTAGTAATACATCTCTCGTCCACACAGTTGATTGGCAAGTTGCACTGTACGCTGCAGTCAATTGAAGAATGAAGTTTATTGGCAGTCACTCGAGATGTATTTGCCACAAATAGCAGGCGGGTGTCCGATTCGATCAAATGATCCAATACACGCGTGTGCATTTCCTTCAGATACTTGAGTTCGTCCTTGAGTTTAAGATTTTCTTATTGTACGGCTGAAAGGGTGGGTGTAGTTGTAATTAATCTTGAATCAGACCGAGAAAATCAGGACGAAGAGACAGGAGATGGCTCTTGTGGTGTGAACATGAGAGGCCCGGGGTACAGCGGTGTCAGCAGAGGATGGTGAGGCTCGTGGCTGGGGAGATGTCCCCAGGACCCTCATCGTGACAGGGTGAGGGCCTGTGTCTTTGCTATTAACTACGGTGACTACAGTTATTTCAGAATTTGTTTTTATTGTAGCACCGCAGTTTATACGCAGACAGCACCACACAACCTCACCAGTTTTTTCAAACAATAACTTTCTCGGTATATGTTATTGCTGTACAGAATATTGGGCTTGCCGTTTTTTGTGAGTTCTGTCATGCCTCATGCTTAGTTACCAGTAGATCAAAATAGATAAAATGGTAGGCAATAAATAAATAGCGAAGTTAATAAATAAATACATAGGGTAGTTAATAAATAAATAGTTTAACATATAAAATTGTTGAAATAAAGTAAAAGTCTGGTTAAGGTGCATAAATAAATAATTAAAAATTATCAACACTGAAGTTGAAAACACATATCACAAGGTTAAAATCGTTGCCCAGTCCAGCAAACATAATCACACAGAGCGGGTATCGACCGCCGGTACTTCAGGCCTTAGGTCCCAAGCGATATCACTGAACCGAGATAACACTGTAGGCACTACAAGAGTTCGTGAGTACGGAGCAGCAAGCGTAGAGACGTGCTCTACTGTCTTGTTTATGAAATCTAACTTCGATCTACTTATGTACTATTTAATAGATAAATAATAAGATTATATAAATCTAATAATAGTAACAAAACAATAATAACAATATAAAATACCAAATACAACAATATTTACGCACTTAGTTCGTAGGCTTACTAACATAGTTATCAAAGTCTTTCGGTTCAAAGTCCACGTTGAAATATTGCTTACATAATTGACATCCTGAAATATTTCGGCCTTGAGACTTTCCACGATATGTCATCTGCCTGATTGTGGCCCAATTCTGAACTCAATGAAAAACAACCGAAAAATTGTTGCCAACTGTTGTGGGAAGCAAAACTGTGCACACTGGCTAACTGGGCCACCTCGGTAGACGATATAATCACTACAATAAAATTATTGAAATACTGAGTATTGACTTATATAACACAATGTTTTACTATTTTTAAAGGTACACAAGAAATCTCGTGGATGAAGGAAATGGCAAGTTTAACTTGATGATTCTGTGTTGGGGAGAAGGTCACGGGTCAGCAATACACGATCACGCAAACGCACATTGTTTCATGAAGATGTTGGAGGTAAATGGATTGTTTGTGTTTGTGTTTCAACAATTAAAAACACAATAAATTACATGAGAATGAGTTTAAAAAAATTTGAATTAGTCTTTTAAATTACTTTTTTCCTTATTTGTCTTGCTCCATGTAATATAAAATATGATACTAAATGTGAGTGCTACAAATGTCCGTATAAACTAACATATACAACAAAAGTAATGATTGTTCAAAAAACTTAACCGTCCCCTCTACCTTAACTTTTGAGTGGATGCAAATGTTTAAATCTCGTTTAGAGATAAGTGATATGATTACTCGCAGATATTTTTGATCAATTCAAAAATTATCTCCCTTTTTCCCTACGTGGGGATCAACTCAAACGTTTGTAATGCGATCCATCAAGTGCTACCTGAAATTAAAGGTTGTGACAAAACCTAACTACTTTCTGTCTTCTATGTCCAAAATGAGTGCAGTATGAACAATGCATTAATTGTAACTTGAACATTACAAAGAAGTGTGATTAGTAATTAAAAATGCCGTTTCTAAACCCTGCAAGCTTCTATTTTTTATGAAGGGAAGTGTTTTACCAGTAACCTCATCGTCTAACACCTCATTTTTAAAGTTTTGATAAATAAAAGAATAACGGAAAAAGTTAGAGGTCACTAAGTTGATTCTATTCAACATTTGACACAACTAATTTAAGTTGTAAATTTACTTGTATTTAAACAGTACTCATTTCATATGGAGAAATCAGAAGATTTTTGGTGTCGTTAATTTTGTCTCATCAACCATGAAATTTGAAGTAATACTCTAAGTAATTCATCTCACAAAACATTTCAGAGTTCCTCTACTTCAAATAGAAGGTTGGTATTTTGTCACTGCCCTTATTACAAAATTTAGACTTAGATTATTGTTTCATTGTATTGATTGAAGGTAAATCACCGACTAGATTTATAGAGAAAAGTGTAATAATGTCAAGTAATATTTCAATGAAGTCATATGTATTTATAAAAATACAAATTCACATGTAAGTAAAAAGTTTATTAGACCAAATTATTGACAAAATATTAAATTTCAGGGTGAACTGTCAGAAATACGGTTTGATTGGCCTAAGGAAGGTATGAGCGAACAGACTTCAATGGTGGAGATATCCAGGTCAACGCTTCATAAAAATGAAGTATGCTATATTAACGGTAGGTGGACCAGTCTAACTTTGGTACAATTAGTTACGCCTTAATTTAAAGATATCAGGGTTTTAACCTTCAAATACTCTTGTGACCCAACTGCCGTTTTTTACAGCAGAAATAATCTTCAAGCGATGTACATTATTCGATCGAGAATTCAATAAGTCGGTCCAGGAGTATAATGGAATAGTAACAACAATTATACTGTAGTTTTTTTGCATAGTCAATTTCATTATGAATTAGGAAAAGATTTGAGAGACGAGTGATTGATTAACGTATTTAAAATTGATAACAATGATATAGATAAGTATTTTAAATAACTTGCAACAAGTTCTTAAAAAAATTATGAAAGGAAAAAAATTAAATTTTAATAAAGAAATTAAGAGTTTATCTTCCAGTTTCCACAATACTCGTAGAAAGTTTCCTCAGAACAGATGACGATCGCATTGAGTGCCATGATGTGTGCTGCTTTATCATATTTATTACATTAAAGACAGATTTAAGGGATACATCATGATCTATTTAAGGGATACCTCATGATTTTAGCTGTACTTGCAATAGAGACAACATCTTGTGTGCTAGCAACACTGAAGTATGCTAGTCAGTGCAGATCCTACAGTAATCAGTTTGCATGACATGTAGGTGATTAAGTATCAGAGCAATCAGACATTGGCATTGGTCCTGTCTCAAACTATAGAGACTAATAATAATTTTCTTCTTGTCTACATGCATAATCATTTATGGTCTCAACTACATAATTCCGTATATCTTTTGGCCATATATCTCTTTTGCTCACCGGAACTTGCGACTACTCTCGGATAAAAAAGTATAGATAGTAAATAGTAGATAGTAGTGTAAATAGTAGATAGTAGATAGTAATAGTAGATAGTAGATAGTAAATAGTAGTGTAAATAGTAGATAGTAGTACTTTTTGTTATACTCGGAAATTTGTGATCCGGTTATGATAAGAAATAAGATCTGATTAAGATTGCCCAGGGCGGTGTTGCATCAGTGGTACGGCAGTTTGTGTGTCTAAACGAGCAGGCGCTGGTCACGTTAAATTGACAAAACCTGCTGAATTACATCTGTGTTCAAAATTCTAAATAGTGGTTAAAAAGATTAAACGTCCATGATAATGATTTTATGAGCACCACAACGAGACCAATGGTGGCAATTCTTTGAATCGCCTGGTCAACGAATAAAAGTTAAGATAGTAATGTACTCACAAATATTTTCATATTCTAGAACTTCATACTCACAAATAGTACACTTGTATCTATCTTGTATAAAAAATTAGTGCAAACAGGATCAAAAGTTTCCGAGTTATGAATTTTCCAAATTGCAGTTTGGTTAAAAAGCGTCAAAAACCGGAACATTTTTATCACAAAAGCTGTGACCTGCACGGTGTCATCAGGTATTTCGTCCACATATCTTACGTTAGAAGGGCGGGGATAAGCTGAATGAGATAACTATTGCGCCTGCCATACCCCGTCATACGGATCTTTCCCCTTCAATTTTAACTCTGATAACTATTGATCCATGTACGACGTACGTGAAATGCGATAAATGCAACTTTTCACAGGTCATGTGAATAAAATATTTTTTCTGTTACAGTAAATTTACTATCCAAACAGTTAAAAGATAGGGAATATCCTAAAATTCAGCTAGTGGTTGTTACTGATGAATATTGAATGGTTTTGAGACACAGTGGCTTGCAAAATATGGCCGCAAGCACAAACTGCAGCTTGCATATTGGTTAGCAAACACCTATTGATAAACAAGCAAATTGCTTATTATTTGTTTTGGATACAAACCAAATCGGTTTAATATAAGAAATAACTTGTTTTTCTGAAGTAAGCGATGTAGCAGTGTAAAGTTATCATATAATGTTATTGACAAACATTTTTAGAGCTCTCACACAATTCACGCAACACTGGATACAAATTTTAAATTTTACCTTTTTAATGACGTTTATAAAATATTAAGTGTTATATGACGTATCCATCCTTCTATATTTTTTGAAAGTTATGCTACTCAAGTATGTAAATGTATAGGTACATGTAGTCAGAAGTGGTACTCTATTTTGTGGGAAATCCATTCTTCATTATATTTGTATAAGTACGTAACATATTGGATTCAAAGAATATTTTGTCCACTACTATTAACAAAATAATATATTGCATCCATATACATCCAATTAAAATTTTGAGTTTTTATATGGAAGATTAACAATACAAAACAATTGTAAATCAATGTAAGTTCCTTTTTGAAATACATTAAAATGTGGTACAACATAACATACCTTTCCGTACTTTTTTAAATTTGTTCAATATATTACTTAAATATTACTAAATTTTAATAAAAACACTCCTTTGTGGAGTTACCTGAAGATGAAACCTTTGGATTCGAAAGGCCTCGTCCAAAAAATAAACAATTTGGAAAAGGTAATGTTTAGGTGTTGTTTACATTTAGTAATATTTAAAGAATTTTCCAATTGCTCCAAGAGTCTACAAAATATTACAGTTTGGGGGTTTATAAACTGGTTGATATGATCATGTAGCTTGTTGCTTTGATGAAATTTGATGAATGTGTAGAATGTATTAGTTTATTGTCCCGTATTTACACGTTTACAAAATACGGGTTTTATAATACTCTTAATTTAGTTACAAATCGGTCCGCCAATTTGAATATAAACTCATTTAACACAGGTTTTGCACAATCTGTAAATGCAATCTGATGAAACTACTTTAAATGGATTGACGTTGCAAATGACGCAAATGACCCACAAATGACGTTGCAGTCTGTTCGTTTGCTATAGTTCTGATCGTTTCCCATCTTCTCAATTAGATCTATCAGATAGTTCTGATAGGTGTATGATATCAAAATCTCCTGTGTACATATAGAAATATCAATATTTTGGTCGCATTTGTAATAAACTTATCAATTTATTGACATGGTATTGTGTTGTGTTTATATAGGCTATGTGTTTGACAATTAAATGAACTAGGCCTACAAGATTAAATCGTTGATGTCTCCTAGATTTAGAGAATATTAAATAAATGAAATGAAGTAAAAATTACTTTATTCAAGACACGGAGTATGGGTATCAGGACCTCACTACCACTCAACGTCAAAAATACAAATTGTTTAGTGTTGATATGAAGTATACAAAGCGAACGATATACATACAAGTTTTGATGTTTTGGTCGTACTAGGTATGTCTTACTTTACGATTATTCGACAATTTCTGAATGTAATTAGGCAGTTGTAAGACTACAATATTCTACCAGCTACCCCATGCTACTATACGCTGTCCAGATGTCTGTTGTCTATGTACCCTACTATGAACCCTCCCCGGACCAAAGCGTTCTCGCATCAGTACTCAGACCTCGACTCAAGTACTCGACCGCACTTCGAATGAGTACTGACCATTTTTAAAATATTAATTTCATTCTTAGCAATAACTGAAAAGTATATCTCGTCATACAACGAATTATATATAGACAACAGTATTACAGAATACCCGCAAAATGGTACACACAAACATGTTTTGATTTGAAATGATTTTAGGTGTTAAAATGATTTTATTTGGCTCAAATTTTGGAACGCACTTTAAGAGGTTTAAGAACGTTAATCTTTAATCATGGTATATTCCCTTTTGAGGGATAGCAACATCGATTGCTTTGATTGAACACAGTTATAGTGATGAATAATTTGTATAAAAACGTTCAGTATTTGTATACTTTATATTAAAAATTGTATCACAGGATAGGTATAATTTATTTAATTCAGAGACTGTTACAAAATCTAATAAGATAAATAGAAGTAAGAATTTATACAAGCTCCAAAAGAAATCGGATATGTTCTTTAAGTTAATTTAATTTGTGTATCTTCAATTCATGAAATGTAAATGGTGAATTTAATATATGCAGATACATTGTTGAAGATATAGTTCTATAATGTAGTAAAATATAGCAACTTTACAGATAGCCTTGGCTTGCACCGAGTGGAAAATCCAAGTCACAGCGATGTCTCTGTGAGCCTTCACCTCTACTGTCCACCATTCCAGAGCTGCTCCGTCTTCAACCAGCAGACTGGCCAACGATCTAAAGCTCAGGTCACCTTCTGGTCCCTCTTCGGCCACAGGAAGAGCAAGGTCACTATAGTTATCTTATGTTAACTATATATTTTGTATTTATTTTATCATTAATGTTCACAAAACACTTTAATGCCATTTTCCCTGATATATTACTTTCTTAAAATTCTAGGCGCATAGGAAACGTCGGCATTACTGTATTAACATTGATCATATCCTTTGCAAAAACAAATTTTTTTTATTTCTCGTGTACTTTACAGAAATATATGTACAGACATCGACACCTTAAATCTTTTTTCGTATTCAAGAAAACGTTATTAAATTTCGACTACAAATAGAATTTGAAAAAGAGTGAGTAATGTATAAGCAAGCACGAGTCTGACCTTACTTCCGTATATTCATCGTCTATCAGGATTCTTTAATTCTAACAGTAAAAAAAATATTTGGAAATCTGTCATATCTTTGTTTTTCCGAATTTTTTTTATTTAATTTAGAAACAAGCTTAATCTAGTCAAATTAAAGTTTTCCTATTAATATTTAAGTAGATTATGACTTCAAACTTGCATTTAAAGAATTAAATGTATACAACATTTCAGTAGTGAGAAACTAAGTTTTCATTGTACACTTTTGAAAATAAATATTGCTTCCTTTCACTATATTACAACAAAAAAGTGACTGGCTGTACATTCTCAGACTCTGTTTATCATTTCTATGAAATGATATTTGCCCTTTTCTAAGTCCTTTCGTTTAGAAACAAATTTTATTTTTTAAAGTAAATATATTTTTGCTAAATACATCGAATTTCCACCAAACTGGAAAAATTAGTTGCTGTATTGTAGTGGTAAAATAAATATTTTACATTTTGATTTCCATTTTCTATAATATAGTTATTTTAAAATTGTGGCCTAAGAATACGCTGTATTTTATAACAAACGCTACTGATACTATACACATTAAACCTATATTATTATTGATGAAGATTGTAACAATTAATATTAATTAATACACACAAACCCTGTATCACTGGATACTTAAAGCAATCAGTTCTCTATTAAGGACCCGAGAGGCCGAACTTAAAATAGTATTGTCTATCTGTCTGTGCGATAACTCTCGATAACAAGGTCATTGAGACTTGGTACGTGGGTTCCTCTTGATCCAGGGAAGAACTCTTTTGATTTTGGGATCAAAGGTCAAAGTGCAACAAAGTTGAAATAATTCTGGAAAAAGGTACGATCAGTTCCATAAAGACTTTTGTTGCATTATGTCAGGCCCTTCGATACTCCGTTGCGCCTGTTCACTGTATCGTTATTAATGATAATTATGAATATTAAATTTGATCTATCTGCTTTGTTAAACGCAATTTTTATCCAAACTAAAGCAGAGAATTCTAGTTTCCGCTGCCCACCTTCTATCAAGAATAAATACAATTCGCAAGCGTGTTATTATTCTGTCTCAATGATGCCACTCAAAATGGTTTCACATTTACAAGAGTTAAACTCTTCCAAAATAGGGGACTTTGGGGAGATGAAAATGTATGCATTCAAAAGAAATTCTAAAAATGAGGCCTGTGTCCGTTTACACTACACTCAATGCTAGCAGTAGCATATAAACACCTTCTTATTCTGTCCTCAATTGTGGCGTCAATGAAAACTAAGGCACTCTGTTCCAATCCTATAGAATAACTCTCTGTATTACTCGTTGATCATAAATTCAAGAATGCTCTTGGATTTGGGTTAGTAATAAATTGTGTTCTGTGTTTCAGAAATCCGAGGACGAAGAAGAGAGAGAGCCAGAAGACAACTAATACAATATTTAACCTTAGCTTTTATCCTTGAGACACAACCAACAAATATAATGTTGTTTCACACATGAACTTTGAATACTGTATCGCACAATTGAAATCTATTTAATGTAAACATATATTAAATTGTACTGCATGTTTTAACATTTTTTAACGTTATTTTTATTTTGCTGTAACGAAAGATTGTTATTGAAACAAATAAATGTAATAGAAACTCTATTGAGCTTTTATTGATTTACTCGAACTAAATGTATTATTTCAAAACAGCATATCTAAATATGCGGGTGTGGTAGCTATTATTAAATGGATACGGCGTAATGCGTCGTAAACATTTACATTACGTTGTGATGTTATATAGTGAATTTGTTTTCATAGATTTAGCGTTACGCGTTCTCTGTTCAGGTAAAGTTTAAAACCAAAATATGTAAAAAAGTGCCAACATCCTCTCGTACATTCCAGTTTTATTTGCCGAGAAACATGTCCCCATTACGTGTAATGTGCGCGGGCCGGGCGGCCAGGTCCTGTCCGATGGCGGGGGGTGCGGGCAAGGGGTGAGGCCAGTTTTTATTGCTGCCCGAGAAATTGCTTTCAATTAACACTAGTCGTTAAAACTAATTATCCCCCGGAGCCGTGACGTCAGAGCTAGTCCCCTGGGAAATCTTGGCTAATCACCGCTCAACTCGCTAATATCCACCGTCGCCCGCCCGCCACCCCCTCCCCTCATAACACTCTTGGCCACGCGCTCACTCAAGATTTACACCCGGTTCTCTCCGTTCATTATTGTATTTTAATATTCCAATTAAAAACAAACACGGACGGACACTAATTTTATAATAAATATCAACACTATGATCTAATGAGTTGCAAAAAGTATATCTACAACTTAATTGAAAACTTAAAAATGATCAAATTATACAATATACAATCAAATATACCATTCATAAATAATGTATAAATATAATGAGCGGTTAATCTTAGTTTAAACTAACTAACGTATTATTTAATGAATAATTTTCAATGTTCGGTATAAATGTATTTAATCGGTTTCTTAAACAGTGGAAGAAATACATTTTAAAAGTAAACTTACTTGATTAAATATATTATTTCTATTAAATCGAGATTATGCTGCTGTTAGAGTCCGATTACAGTTAATGGTACTCACGAGACTATCGTGGCAAGTGCTGTTTTTCACCAGTCTGCTAGGTACATTGATTTCGACGAACAACCTAACGTTACCAAGGTGAACTACACGACCGAGCAACTGCTGTTTGTGGTATGTCACCTTTTTGTGATCTAGCAGTCTGCTAGGTGTATTATCATCCTAACCATCGTTATACCAAGACCAACTACACGACCGAGCAACTGCTGTTTGTTGGTATGTCACCTTTTTGTGATCTAGCGGTCTGCTAGGTGTATTATCATACTAACCATCGTTATACCAAGACCAACTACACGACCGAGCAACTGCTGTTTGTTGGTATGTCACCTTTTTGTGATCTAGCAGTCTGCTAGGTGTATTATCATCCTAACCATCGTTATACCAAGACCAACTACACGACCGAGCGACTGCTGTTTGTTGGTATGTCACCTTTTTGTGATCTAGCGGTCTGCTAGGTGTATTATCATACTAACCATCGTTATACCAAGACCAACTACACGACCGAGCAACTGCTGTTTGTTGGTATGTCACCTTTTTGTGATCTAGCGGTCTGCTAGGTGTATTATCATACTAACCATCGTTATACCAAGACCAACCACACGACCGAGCAACTGCTGTTTGTTGGTATGTCACCTTTTTGTGATCTAGCGGTCTGCTAGGTGTATTATCATACTAACCATCGTTATACCAAGACTAACTACACGACCGAGCAACTGCTGTTTGTTGGTATGTCACCTTTTTGTGATCTAGCGGTCTGCTAGGTGTATTATCATACTAACCATCGTTATACCAAGACCAACTACACGACCGAGCAACTGCTGTTTGTTGGTATGTCACCTTTTTGTGATCTAGCGGTCTGCTAGGTGTATTATCATACTAACCATCGTTATACCAAGACTAACTACACGACCGAGCAGTTGTATTTTTCTGGTGTGTCACTATTTGGTACAGTGGAATATTAAAAGGTCGAATTCGCATTCAATTCATAAAACTAGGTTGAATCACTCAGAAGTATTTCCAATTTATTACTTGCATGATTTTTTTAGTAAATTTATCTTCACAAACTTGTATATGCGTATAAAATGCAGTATTTAGTCATTTTAAAAACGTTTTGCGGCTTAAAATGTTCTGAAATCAATTTCTAATTTGCACTACAATATTGTACATGATACTACCATCGCAGTAGTACTAATATGGCAGATAACGTGTTATTCTGTACGGAAGATCTTTATTCAAATGTAAAATGAATAATTATCGAGTATTTAAGTCATTAAACTTGTGGACAGTACATGTTTAATAAGTTCAAGCCTCTGCACGAACTGTGAAGGTGGGGAGTGACTACATATGAATTCTTCGCTACAAGTGAGGTTTAGCTTCTTTACCATGCACTGAAATAAAGACATCCACTTCACGCTTAGGATAAACTTATTCAGCGCATGGATATTTTGGGGTACTTACAAGGCGCTAAATTATCCCCCCCCCCCCATATTTCAAAGATGGCTTATTCAACGCACATACGTGGTCTAATGTTTGGTCCCTCTAGTCTTAATATACTCATTAATGCTATGGACAAATAAATATTTTTATTGCGACGTTGTATTGCGTCCGTATTGGAATTAAAACTGCAAGCTAGTATAGATGGATGCTAATTCCAGTAAACGATAGTAAACACGAATCGGAAATAGCACATCCTGAAATTAGTACCCCCTCATTAGGCTACGTTCCAAGCACCTTGTTCATAAAACATATTTTTCACTTTTGAGTCAAATGAAGTTGAAGTTTTAAATAAATAAATAAATGTTCTTATCAACTTATTATTCACATTTATTTTAGTAGGCTCATACACTGATATAATTAGGCGAGTTAAAAATCATACTTAGATGACCACTACGAAAATAAGTTACAAAAGTGTGTATATTTATCAATAGTTTGTGTTATCTTATGCTGAGTTCCTCCCGATTATTGCTATGATTTAGATCTCAGTGGTCTGTTCAAAACTTACCTATTCTAACACACTATGCTGATTAGCTATTTTTCAGATAACTAACTAATTAATTCTCAAATAAACTGATATCACAGAGTGTTGATGGAGCCGACGGAGCGTTATGAGAGTATTTTCGTAATTAAATATACTTAATTAAAGACAGTCCAAAAGCGACTTCATGAACAAAATGTAAACTTAAAGTTAATATCGAATTAAACAGATGTTTGAAGTACAACGTTTTTTAAAACATAAACAAAAGAAAAGTATGATGTTAATCTCAGATTATTTTATGAAAATACCCAAAATATCTGTACAAACTGTCAAATCGAGGAATTAATAAAAAAAACATAAAATGAGTAAAATTGAATGCTGAAGAAATATCGAAAACAGTAATACTGATAGCTATGAGTCAAAACTCGTATGATTTTTTAGAGAAAAATTAGGTGTCTCTTCTATTAGAAACAAATAAAGACGATACTGTTTCAAGAGTCAGTGCCACCATGGAATAAAAAGTACCATGTATTGAAACTACTTTCAAAGACCTAGAATAATTTGTCTAGTCTTGAAAAGAACTTAGGTTTGAAGAATGAATACTAATTGTAGGATTTCCTATCACGCTCGGATAGACCAAGCAAGCATTAAGCCCTTTTCATAAGGTCCAGATTGTCATGGCTAGAGGACTGACTTTACCTTTAAGGCAGCCTATCCATTTTGAGAGTCCGACAAAACTATGACTAAAATATATTAACTGTATCATTACAACAACACAACAAACAAGAAACAGTGGAATTATCGTCATATCTATTGTTTCCAAGTTAGGTTGCTGCAACATTCTTTGGAAAGGCTCCCCTATCAGTAGTGAAAAACATTAACCTTCCTTTTGGCCGCCACAAAACCGAAAACCTTTTTTGATGAAGACTTAAGAGAGACTCTTGTCCGCTGCTGGCTGCGCATTTGGGACTCCACTTCAAGAGAGAGTGCTTTTCTAAATTACATACAAATTGCGCCGATGGTCACTTTTCAGGGACAGTCCATGTACACTGACGGTCACTTTTCAACGTTACCTTTTTGTAACCAATATATTAAGTTTTTCGTAGAGACCCAAGTCTATTCTGACTGATCAGCAATTAATAAATCAATCTGAATGAAGCATTGTTATAGTCTTAACTCAAGAACTATGAGCATTATTGTTGTTGCTACATAAAGAATGTCATACTGCAACTACCATAATTTAATCCACAAATAATTCAACTAATTAATAACGTCTTTTACTGTTATCACATTTCTATTTCAAATATAACTCAAAACTCATTTTTTTATTTCTATTATTTTTTTTATGTTGTATTTTAACTGAAAGAGTGCAATTGAGGTTAAAGGATTTTAATTACAAACCATATTGTCAACATAACATTACCAACTCATCATTTATTGTTAAACCATTTACTTTGGAGAATCCTACTCAGTACAGTAATATAGTAGTTTTAATGAGACCCACGACATTGGTAATGTGAAAAGTATAATCCAGTCGTAAGGTCCTCCTGATTTATAACAAAGCTTCTCTGCTCTAAAATTGTACCGATCTGAGCTTCACCACTTTATTTCAAACTGACTTTCTCTAATAATTTATATTAAATATAGATTTTGTCATAAAAAGCCTATTTTAAATATAAATTCTAAACCATTAGTATTAACAGATAATCTTGTTTCTACAATTCATTAGCAATAAGACACAAAACTCAAACTTTTGAAATATTTATAGATTTGAACCGAGTTCCTGTTTAAAACTTTATCCTCACGTTACAAGCAGAGTTTCAGATGCGGAGCCGGCAGCTAGCTATCGCACTCTCTTAAGATTGGAAAATGAAACTACTAAATACATATCTCCATAAATCCCTAATAAAAACTAGATTAAAGTTTAACATCAACTGAAGCCTTATTTTCTAACTTTAAAAGGTAACGCAAGGCAAACGCAGTTCTTATGCAACTTAAGGATGTTTATAACCACACGAGAATAGAAGTAAAATAAAGGAGAAAAAAGTTCTTGCCTTTAAGAAATTAATTTTAATTTCTATTTAATCTTTACTTCATTTATAGGAGGATCTTAAGCATCAGAGTTTAAACAAATCATCACTTATTAGCTAACCCAAGACGTACTGGATATTATTTCAGCCAGCCAAGAGGAGTAAGTTTGTCGACACAACTGCAACAGACGTTTGTTAGCGGTTTTAGAGATTGCCTTTATGCAATTAATTACCAAACCCGTCTCTAAAATCTAACATTGTTGAAGAGGATGAAGATGGAAAAGTGCAAACTGTACATCACCCTCGTCATACTAGCTCGCAGAATTACTTGACTCCGTTTTCAGTATAGAACAATAGACACCTGTCAGTAACAAGGACGCTATTCAATCAGAGAACCGCATAAAAAAGGTTCCTTAACATTTCGAAGAGACAATTACTAGATATATGTCCAGAAGCTGTCAGGTTAACTAAAAAATTAAGAACGTTTATTATAGTAATATAATTATTTGAATAGTACAAATATTTATTTGAAATACACAAGAAAAAAGATTGTAAATGGGTAAAACCTTACTAATAACAACTTTCCATAACATAAAACACTATTAAACGTTAATTTTTTCAGGGTCTTGACATTTTAGTATTTAGTGTAATAATATAAACAAATATATTATATTTTTAAAATAACTTAGTAAAAATATAAATCCACAAATTAACAGCTTAAAATAGTTTAACTTTATCATAATAATAAACTGCTGTTTTAATTTACATAAGTAATATTTGGACCTTCTGAATTAGTGTATTATTTAATTGATGCCATACATATTGTCCAGAAATCATTCCATCATAGCAGTTTAGTAAACGTATAAGATATTTATAACATTGTAACACTATTATAACACTGATTATTTGACGCTAAATGTGGGGCAGAGTGCTAACGCGGGAAAGATACAGGGAACCGCTCGCCAGTTTTACTACTGTAACATTACAGCAGCTGCCCACTAGAGTCACTTTTTACATTCCCGCGGCGGAGCTCTTCTATGCATACGAGCTAGGCACACAGCCTATGTGACCAAAAAGCAATGCAGTTCTTTCTTGGCGAAGAGAAACTTACTCGGTTATACCGGGTGAACCACCTGGGCCACTGATTGTAGCTGTGTAACAACTGAAGATAGAACTCCTTTTCAACTGTAACCTCCCCCCACATTTTGTGGCCAAAGAATTCGATAAAATTATTTGGAACATCCTAAAAAATCGGTAAGGGGTATTTTGGGGGTGGTGGAGGGATTTATCTCAAGCGGTTTCAGTTTTGTAGGCAAACATAACAGTCCTAAGAAGATGCCTCAGTTTTAAAATAAAATGCATTGAAACGACAATAATTGGAGAACCGATATCTGCTCTCTTCTTCTTGTGTCAGAATGTGCATAATAAGTTTAAGCATGTTATAAAGTTAATATGGTTAAAACACTCCTAAGATAAATAACAACAGCAAAATCGTTAGTAAAAAACACAAACGTCTAATTTAAATCCAAAACCAAGTATACAAGAATATGTTGCAGCTGTGCGCCTGTGTAGTGTAGTATCATGACGTCTTATAGTATAAATGTTCAATTTTTAAGTTTACTCTTGTCCTATTTCT
Organism: Homalodisca vitripennis; assembly: GCF_021130785.1. Lineage (NCBI taxonomy): Eukaryota > Metazoa > Arthropoda > Insecta > Hemiptera > Cicadellidae > Homalodisca > Homalodisca vitripennis. The sequence continues at coordinate 71,942,594 of NC_060215.1, forward strand.
CAATGCAGATATTCACATTGAATATATTTGTTGCTTGGTTATCTGATGGGTCAGAAGCGGCGTGTCTGTGTTGCGTGTAGACCACCATATGCACCATATTCTTGCACCAAGTTCTCTGATGTATGTTTTGTTAATTGAAATGTCACCAGAAGTAGACTCGGTGATTCTGTTGGGCGACCTTATTGTGAATTTTCTTAGCCAAAGAAGAGAGGATGTTAATTTTGAGAAAATGTGTCATTCTTTGGGTGTCGTTCAAATTATAAGGGAACCCACTCGCATTACAGAGAGTACATCTTCTCTTATTGACGTCCTAATTGTGGACAAGGATTTCAATCCAGTTGTGAGAACAGTTGATACTTCCAATATTTTTGAGCACAATGGGAAACGTATCACAGATCATAAGTTAATATATTGTGTCGTGCGATGGAATGAACCCAAGTCTAAAGCTAAGTTCATCTCATATCGCCATTTTAAAGAGATATGATTTTAAATTTATTGAGATTGCCTCAAGTTTATGTTGGGAAGACATAATAACTCTGAAAGACGTAGATGACATCACTAATGAGTTAACCTCAAATATTATCCAAGTCTGACGCGTGCGCCCCTATGGAAAGAAAGAGAAAAACAAGGAAAAGAACTCCTTGGAAATATTCCAACTTGATTATCCTTACACAAAAGAAGAACAAGTGTAATGATGTTTACTGTACTTGAAAACACAAGAATCGAGATTCGAATGCTGCAGGGTTCATAATGTTCTCAATGTTGAAATACGATTGGCGAAAAAGAAGTATTTCGCCAAGAACCCAAACATAAATAGCTCTAAGAGATTTTGGACTAAGTTACGAACTTGTGGCATTCTGAGTGCAAATGAAGAAAATCCCCATCCATTTTAATCAAAAGAGCTGAATGGCTATTTTTATACCATGGGTTGTGGAGGGAACATAAGCATGGATAAACTTAGCTTCTTCAAGAAAAATAGGCACGCAGGTATCAATTCTCTTTTCACCCTTGTGCCTGTGTCTGAGCAAAAGATAAAAGAGCTCATGTCTTACAAATACTGCTTTTTGTATAGAAGGAGTATCCATTACTATGGCCAGACGGTTAAGCCCTTTTTATACTGGAACAATCACGTATCTAATCAATGTACTCGTATCTCTGAGTACTGGAAGGTTTCCTTCCTTGTAGAATCAAAACATAGCGATTCCTCTTCCAAAGACAAACAATCCTACTTCGATTTAACAGTTTCGACCAATATCCATCCATCCGGTACTTTTTAAAATACTGGAGAGGATTGTATCAGAACAGATGGTCAGCTACTTGGAATCTGAGGAGTTACTGCCTGAAGCACAATCAGGTTTTAGACGGAGATTTAGCACCTGCTCCGCGCTTCTCAATGTCACTGATGACCTGCTTTCTGCAAGGGATAATGGTTTTCAGACCTTGGTTACTGTTTCATACTTTTCACAAGTTTTCGACTCGGTTAATTTCGTATTGTGGTTAGCAAAGCTTAGATTTGATCATTTTTATAACAATACAGTTAGATAGTTCTCGTCGTATGTATTAGGGTTAATGGTCGGCTGTCTTCCATGCTACCCAGATTCGTTAGTGTCCTTCAGGATAGTTGCCTGGGATCATTACTCTTTCTTATATACACTGGAGGGTTAAACAGTTCTCTAAAGAACCCTTGGAGTGACTGAATGTTTACCTTGATTTTACGAACCATGTAAAATCTATACTATGTACATGCGTCGTGACCAAGCGTACATCCTATATAGATGTGTAGCCAGTGTCTACTCAGTCGGAAATTCTCCGCACAACAATTTTTCCTATTTTGTAATAGTAAGCTTTCCATCTTTCACTCGTTGTCTTACTCGGAGTAATGGTTGTCCGGAGTAGATTGCAAAACAGAGGTCTGAGATTTGTCTACAATCTCAAAAAATTTGATAACATCAGTGAATTTAGCATCGTTATAAGTTATAAAAGGTATAACACTATAACCTATAATGATGGCAAATGTCCGAAATCCTATTATCCTTTCAAACCTTGCATCGTTATTAACAAACTTAAAAAGTGAATTTAGGTTAAGTTCTCAGGTGTTATCGATTAAAGACTGCTGCGACTTGCAAACTGCTCAACTTATCTATAAAGTACTTCGGACTGGCAAGCCTGAATCTCAGGCATAAGCTTATTAGGCATGAAATAAACACTCGCAATACTCGACAGGACGGCCTAATTCATTTGCCAAGGGTCCGTCTAGAAATTGCCAAGAAATCCTTTAGCTACTTTGAACCAGAAATATACAATGCTTTGCCCCCGGCTTTGAAGAGCCTTAATTACAGTTTGTATAAAATGCATGTCAAAAAGATCTGTAAATCGGAGTTTGTAGCTTTGAAGAAAGCTTGCTGAATAAAGACGTTATTTATTATTTTATTTTAAAGGTAGTGATTCTTTGAACCGATCTAAGAGCTGAATTCATACAATCTAATGTTCATCATATATGGTGTGACTTGGAGGATTACATTTAATACGTGACCTATTGAAACTATTTTATTTCTAATAAATACTTGAAGATACTTAGTTTTCTTGATATCTGCAGTTAGCTGTGATCAAATGGGGTTTATCATTAAATGCACCTGGCCACGCATCACGTCCCAGTGATGTGTCTTGCAGACGATATCAATAGTCATATCGTCAGGAAGCACATTACATTTTTATATTTATTTTAGGTATATTCTTTGTGATTAAGTTAACAAGAAAGATTATAGCCCCAAAGGTCTCTTGAATTGTTGAATGGGTCTTAATCTGTCTAGACTGTCATAAAATACCGAATGGTTCCTTACATCTTCCTTTTTTTTGGAAAATGGATGGAGATTAAATATTGCTTATATACAAACGTCAAGAAATGTAATGACCATTCCCTAAAATTTGTATTTAATTTTCAACTAAAAGACGTTAATAGAGGGGTTAAATTATTTTTAATATTAATAGAAACTAATTCCTGGCTAGTACTGCCCTATTGATAAGAATGGTCTAAAATAACATATAAACGTATCCGGTATAATACCCTACTAAAGCGAAAATGATAACGCCTTCAATTAGCTAACAGCAATACGTTTACTTAAAAGTAATAATTGCAGCTACTTTGTTCCGGGCGCTAACACAACGGAGACATCTAATAGAAATCCCATAATTTTTCACCTGTGACTACTGCAAAATACAAGCAAAAATACAAATGCAAAAGAAGGAATAATCTCTGATTTATGTATTATTAAACTGAAAATATTGTATTTCTTGATTAGATTCAACGTGGTGCATGTACTTTAAACATTGAATATATAAACGTACTGATGAATGGAGAAGAATAATATCAAACAATCTCTACAATCACCACGGTATTTTGCAAGTTCTGTATTAGAAATCATGGGTATGTGTTAGAATTTGTGACACCGTTAAATTTATTTATTGTTGTGTACGTTATTCGACATATTATTTTATCAACATACACTAATTATACAAGAATTAAAATGTTGCCATTTCATCAGAGATTCTGTAGTCTATTTTCACGCACTACTTATTACCGATTATAATAATTCCTTCACCCGAAGAAGTATAAACACGGTGATTGAAAAGTAAGTTGCACCCCCTCGAAGTTTTTGTTATTTTAGATACGTAAAATCTGTTTGCGGCACTCTTACTAAATACAAAGGGCTACACTAATAATGATAATTTGAAAATTTTTAATCCAGAGGGGGAAGAGAGGTGGGGGTAACTCACAATTTTTAAATAGCACATAGTCTTGTAACATATCATTTTAAAGGTCTTGGTTATTCAATAAAATGCACACTTACAGAATTGAAATCAGGCCACCTTACCCAAAACATAACCATTTTACATTAAGATCTGAAGCTTTAGAAAAGGTCAATGGAAAATATATAATGAATTAAAATTTAGTTGGAATTATCAAACAGTGTAAATATATTTAAAGCCAATTAAATGAAACTTACATTTTATATGAAGACAAATTAAATTTGGATCCAAGTTTATTAGAAGAACTCAACGCGGACATAGAAAGACAGCTGAAATAAGACAAGCTATTTATTTTATATTAGTTTCTATATATATATAATATATATATATATTATATATATATTTTATATAGTGTTTCCACCTCCACTCCGGCACAAGTCGTAAACCAGGCTTCTTTCCATTTTCATTATTCCCTTCTTCCAATATCTCTTAACCTTGACATTTGTGCAGGCTACTACACATCTGTCCACCTCCCCACATCGCCCTTAGCGCTGAGAATCATCGCATATCCTGTCTTCCTTTTCCATCCGTTTCTTTCTTCCTTGTTTATTTCGGCAGTTTCAGTCCTCTTACCTAGTTCCCGTACACACACTACACTTGACTGCCCTGAGACTCAAGCTTCGTTGGTAGCGGCAGGCAGGCTTTTGGTGCCACCGAATGTAGTCATCATGAAAGTGTGGCAGAACGTTCAGTGCACTACGATGTTTTAGACACAATTGTGCACCTGATGAGGCAATGAGAACACCTCTTCATCTAGGTTACACTTGATTTTGTAGTCTGGATGTCTGTGAGGTCGAAACGATGTATGATGACGACTTCGAACTTCTTCGTCGTCGACTTATAATTTTAGACGATACGCTTCAGTAGTTTATTTTCAGAATGTTTTATTATTGCGCGATATGTTAGATTTTTAAGCCACAATGATCTCTCCACCTTGTTCTTTAATTTGAAAGGATGTACTAATTATAAACTTTCCTGAAAAGGTTTGATATTTCAATAAAACACTAAGATTGATCAGGTTCACTAATTAGAGCACCTGACTGTACAAACTTTATTTTAGCAGGTTAGGAATGAGTTAGAATTAGATTAACTAAAACGTTTATCATTGTAATTCTAATGCCCTATCGGTTCCAAAGGCTGCAGAACAATACTGGCTTCATGGCAAATAATCTTAAATATCTCTGAAGTTTCACACATGAAGTTTTTGAGAAAAATTGAGAGGACTATAATAGTACACAACATATCATTACAAGCTTGAATTGTGCCAAATAAACTGTTGTATAATGCACTAGTATTAAAATTATTAATTGAGATCTCTTACTGATAGGTCTCGTACTGTAGACGTCCGTTTTTTAGAATATGTCATATAGCAGTAAAGCAAAGAATTGAAGAAGCATTGTTTATGTAATTACAAAATAAAGTGAACTTACAAATATATTACAAGTGTATTAAGAAATGACATATTTAAATATGAGAAGGATATAGATTTTGACAGAAACAAAACTTTTGATAACTAAGCGTATTGTAACAAAAGAAAACCTAACTACAACTACGGAAATGACACAGATTCCTGCACATGTTTTATTCTTATTTTATGCAGGACGTTAATCAACAAGACGTTTATACCTGGACTTGCAAAGATTAGATTTTGTCTCTTCTCTCTCTTCAAAATTTCTAACCTACTAAAACATATACTTATTAAGCATGTTTATTATTCTTAATAAAAAGATATAACTCATCAAACGTAAATTATATTTAAGAGTGTAATATTATGCAAAAAGTTTGATTTGTGTGCTAATACGGACCTTTACAGCACTAAAACAAATATAAAACCATCGGTGCAAGATTAGTTTATTACAGCAAGTGTCGTAACAGCCCTCGCTGATGTTCCAATGCAAAATTCAAATGTATAGCTCATTTATTTCACTCTCGAGACTTCCTCACAATATTGTTTGAGACGAAAATGACGTGTCATAGAACTTATTCTTGTATAAAAAAAGTTTCATGCAAAATTTAAGGTATCCACATTAAATCTTTCTCGACATACTTACCAAATGATACACTCCGATTTTGTATTTAGGATACAAGTGTATATCCCATGTATGAATGTCTTATGTGTGTATTCAGTTTGTTTACTAATTTATTTATTCTTCTATTTTCTCGTTGACAACATGGTTACCTATAAGACCAATGTAAAAACATTCGCTAACGCTCATCCAAATCCCATGGAGTGACCTGACTCATCACCGAACTTTGTGTCCCTCATATAGAAACGAAACTTTATGCACAATTTCCAAGTCTGTAGATCAGTTCGTTTTCGAAATACCGTGTGGATAGACAGACAGACAGACATACCCGTACATGAATGAAACTTTTCCAGCTCCACGAGTTCGCTAAAGCTCAGCCAATAAAATTCATTATTATGTGTCTTGTCTGTATTTTTAGAACAAATAACAATTATAACTTATATTTTTAAGCATTATACTTTTTGAGTAACTTGTACTGACATAATTTATTATATTTTTCAATTATATTGTTGCACCACATAATATAATTTTTTGTTTTAGGATACATTTAATAGATACACAACTGTTAAGGACGAACCGTTAAACGATATTTAAAATGTTATTATTGTTTAAAGTTTTACACTTTTTGAACAGGTCAGAATAAAAATATAAAGTAGTTGTATTAACATTGATGCCGTACGAGTATGACAACTGTGATGGTGTGAACTATTATTTATCTAAGACACCGTATACAAGTTAATAACATGAGTACGGCGGGAGACTAACCAAAGCGTAAGTAAGTGATACTCGAACACAAATGGCTTTGTAGGTGATAGTCGACGCGGTTTGCCGAGGGTAGTTTATCTAATTCTGTGGTAAATTGATTGGCTGACTTGGTAATCACCCTCTTCCGCCAAGTAATCGAGTAAAAGCTTGGTGTCAGAGAAAAACCAGGATCAAGGGAACCGGGATGGAATGATTTGAAGCTAATCTGGAAACCCTCCCTCCCCGCGCTGTTGTCCGAGTTACATTTACAATTCCAGAGCAAGATTGCACGCTGAGCACTCAGCCGAAGTGGCCATCTCGCCATCCCGGCCCTTGAATAATGGAGAGCCGGTACTCCGTAGTGTCTGAGTCTGCCCACCTCACATTCACATACCGCCATTTCCCATTCGCTACAATAGTCTCTTTCAAAAAATCTCCACTTGTTGTTTTAAAATTCTTTAACTCACGGAGTCAGTCTTTGTCTTACATATCTTTGTTTACGACTCGTATATATTGATGATTGATTTTTTCGATTCATAAATATTAGGTTACGATAAATAAATAAATAAATAAATAAATATATATATATATTATTGTGTTATGTAATGCTTTTTAATAAATTAGACTAGTTTATCAAATAGTCCTTGCCTCACATATCACAAGGTTTTGGACCTGTGGCCAAAAGACAATATAAAATCTGGTGATCACGATAGCTCTTAGCCTAATTTATGTTTGAGGGAACATTTAGTTTATGTAAGTACTCTCGTACTCACATTCCAAATTGTGAAGCTGCTTTATTCTGTTCAAACCTGACTATGCGGTGTTGGTCTTCATTTTTAACAGCAGGGAGTGTTTGGTTCTGAAGCATATTACAACATGGTAGGATTATGCACCACACAACGAGCGCGTAATAGGCTTTGCCGAAATTGCATGCAATATTTCAAGTCCATAGTTCAATTTATTCTAGAGATGTCCTGCGGACAGAATACAATCATAAAGGAATAAATATTTATCCCCCTCCTACCCACCAGCAGAAAAAGAAAAATCTTGTCAACACACAGAGTTATCAATGACGCTTAGTCAATTTCCATGGTTGGACTCCACTCATACTTGTCTATGTAGAAATGCAGTTTTATGCAAAATTGTAAATCTAGCAATTAAACATATCTCAAGATATCTTGTCACATGATACATCACATTTTTGTTCATTAAGGCAGGTTTCTTAACAGAGTGTTTAACGATCCGGTGAGCTAAGGAGGGTCATACAAAGCAATAGTGAACCGACATCAAATCTTGACTCCATCTTTTAATATTGACTTTACAGTAAATATATACTGTTCACTCTATGAATGAAAGTCGCATGTTGAAATCTTATATGATTGGACAGAATTTCTTAACAAATTTATTTATTCTGCTACATTTTTCTTGCCATCATGGTTACCTATAAGACCCACAAACAAATATTCACTAATGCTTAACCAAAACCTATGAAGTAATATTAACCATACTCAAACTCGAGTGTTGCCAGTATAGTAATAAATAAATAAGTAATATGATATATATATATATATATATATATATATATCAGTTTGTTTTCGATGTATAATGTGAATAGGTAGACAGAAATAAAATTTTCCAGCCCCTCGAGTAACAACAAGGCTTTGTTTGTTAGTGTTTTATGTATGATTCATTAAAACTCAGCTAATAATTTCATTCAAATTACCAACATAAAATAAGGTTCCTATAATTTTATTCCCGTTCTAAAATGCAAACCCACACACGTTAATTTTATCCCGCTGCTGAGTGTAAAAATTTCCTTACCCAGTTAGGATTTTCTCCAGCGCAAAACTGCATTTTTATAGTTCTTGTGATAAATGGATTTTAGAGCATAAAACTATTATACTTCAAACAATATATATGAACTATAATATTTCTCATGCTTTAGAATTATCATTCAGAGGAAGATTGTTTGTTTCTACAAAATTAATGTTATTCGTCAGTCTTTTTGGTCTTCTGAAATTCGAACGGCTTTTACCCTACCCGCCAATCCAAAACTTTAAACAGTTTTTCCGAATTTTGAATGGGATGATCGATTTCTCTCGAGAAATGTATCACTAAATAAGTTGTGCTCTTCAAGGCATGACCTCACTCATTCATCATAATCTGCATCAATAAAGATGTCACTCGTTCACACTAAGTCAGTACCATTGCAGGGTGAAGCTCGGTAACTAACTACCTGTCCCCTACAGGTATTACACTTGTATTGGATTTGTATCAGTAGGTATGCTGAAAGAAGGAATGTAGAAAGGTTATATCTTGATCTACAATAAGCTTGTAAAATCTAACAATCCAAAACAAGCGTCTTTTGTTACTAAGAAAGTGACTAGGCCTAATGAATATGTCAATTTCGATCTTTTTAAGTCTACGAATGTCATTAAATGTATCAATAGGTTTAAAAAAATCTTTTATGTATGTATTACTGTTATAAATCCATCCATTGAACATATTTTCAGTAACATTCCAACTAAACACCATCAATGTTTTTGTTGCCTGAACTTAGTTATAACATATAACATTGAATAATATAAAAGCGCCTTGAAACTTTTATCAGTCATAATATTTAATATTTTAGTCCTTTTGAGATAGATTTACGACTACTTACTCAGAATAAATAGGCTAAAACAATTCCAACAATTGCACGTTAGAAGTATAATTTAAACATTTAAAGATGGGGATAAACCATTGCGCAACTATGTAGTGAATACACCTGTACTTGATTTACAGTTTTTAAAGTGCATATTTCATAAGTAATTAAACACTAATAGTCTTTAAGTTTATTTCTTAAGGCAAAATTTTTTCTAATTAACTCTGAATGACATGATGGTAGTTATCATGATACCAGGCACATTTTTAGGTTTAAGTAGTTTCAACTGTTAAAATTTCTATACTATTCATTCGCTAGTAGAAAAAAAATATAATTGTAGCCTACTGTCAAACCAACTGATTAATGTAATGACCTTTTGAGTATGTTAGTGTCTTTCGGGTGCCTATACTCAGATTGCTTAAGGTGATTATTTTATGGAATATCTGTAGATAGATCAATAAGAAGTTCAAAGGCTTTTAAATTGTTGATTAGAATTTTCTTTCTCTACTGAAGAATTAAAAATTCAAGATTTTTATTCAATTCCAACAAATGAGAACATTTCTGAAACAGATTGTCAACATTATTTGACTGTATTGATCAAGTTCAAAATCAAGTATAGTATTAAGGTATATACAGTATTCAAAATGTTTTATTACTTGCAGATATTTTTTAAATTTTTGATAAATCAGCGTACATTGTTATTAGTTAGATCCATTTCATCATCTAACTGCTTCATGTCTATCTTGGGATGCAATGTTAAAATTGATCGAAATTAAATTGCAATTGACTCATGATTATAGTACGTATTTTTTTATTAAAAATGGTATTGGAGATAGAATTTCTCAATCTAATAAAACGATATGTTAAAGAAAATGATAAATATTAAAAAGATTATAATGAAATTAAACCTAAACATTTCTTAAAATATTTTGATGCAAATAATCTTTATAGTTTAGGGCACTTCCATAAAACTTACATTAAGATGATATAAAATAAATGAATCCGAAAACTTGTGCAATTGAAAAATGGAAAGTTTCAATTCTAGAACTTACTGGTGATTAATGAATGATGAAATCACAAAAATAAATTATGAACGGCTCTTTTTAATACATCTGTATAGGTCGTTCATTCGAGAAATTAAAAATATTATCTAGAACAAAACATTATTTTGAAACGTGTTATTACACTTATTGAATTTGATCGAAAATCATCTATAAGATGTATATTTTAATATAGATATGAGTACTGGAGTTATAAATGAGTTTATAAAGAATTTATAAGTTAATGGAAAATTCAGTTTTTGGAACACGTAAGAAATAGAAGTGATATTAAACTAGGAAATGAAGATTATTAACAAATCAAGCAGATAAAACAAATTTTAAATTCGTTAAAATATTTGATGAAAATTTTATAGCAATGACAAATTTCTTCCAGAATCTTTAATAGTTCGAACAATAATTTTAATCCATCGTATTGCGATATAATCGATTTCATTTGGATTTTCAATAATAATAATAATATAATAATAAAGAATGATTTATTTTCTCATTTTCTTACAGGCTACATACATACATCAATACATAAAGGTAAATTAACATAATGGAGTTATATATTCCTAAATCTTGCCAGGTCTGACTGCACCATTACAAAAGACTGGAAATAAAAAATTACTTCTTCAAAATACTTATAAACTAAACTTATAGTTAAAAAAATAACCTACAGCTAAATGCGCTTAGGCCTATACTTTACAATAAATGAGAAAATATAGGGCCTCCAAGGCTAAGCCTGTTTGGAGGTTCCTTATTATATTTTAACACATTAAAAAACATCAGCAAAGAACTTAATTTGACAATTTAGATCTCTCTTGAGGATATAAATTAATGTATTATTTAGTCAAAACAAAATATAATAATAGTTATAATCAACCTGCACTAATTTTAGAACCAAATGCAACTCTTGGAAAAAAAAGTATATGACATTTCAGATTATTTATGTAAATGAGAATAGAATGTTCAGAATGATTTTAAAAACTAGGTTTCAGAATATGCCATGAATTTAAGTAACATCAACATGTTGGATTTCTTAAATGCATTTGATAAGGTTCAAAAATTTCTCCTTCAATCGCTTTTTAATAAATTTAATTCAAAATGATTAAAAAGTAGAACATATCAAGAAATTTAATTGAATGTTATTAAGTAACATTTTTATGAGTCTTTTTCAATGAATTGTAAAGTTTTATCCGATTGTTTGAATATCATGAAATAATCCTCATTAACATCTTTAATTTTGTCAAAAGTGTAATATTCTTTTTTAATTCCAGAAGATCTTTTATTTTATTATCGTGTTTTTTTTAACAATAATCATTACAACATTATCCAAATATATATTACTCAATCCGATAAATTAATTTGTATTTCTTTCAAACGCATTCTATATTATAAATTTAGAACTGATCTAGCATTTTCAGAAATTAACTTAAACATGTCATCTGCGCTATTTAAATGAAGGAATGTTTAAAACAGAAAAGTAAAATAAAACCAAAACATTTATAGAAATTAACCAATACATTATTAATTGTTTCAAGTGGATTTTAAAAACTACTCTTTAAATGTACCTAGAATAGATTGATATTTTAATCAATCTATTTATTTATTCAAATTTATACGTTTTTTTTAATCTTCAGAACAAGATGGATATAAGAATTTACAAAAAGGGTTTAAAAATATTGTGAAATATTCAAACAATAAGATAACATACTGTTATAATTCTTCAGAAGATATTGTTTTATTGAACGACTGCAAACCAAACTCTTTGATCTTTTTTATGATTATATTTAAGACAGTCAAGATGGCATTAACATAAAAATATATCTTGTAATTGTCTTTCACAATGTTTTTCTAAAGTTGATAAACAAATTATTAGAAATACTATGTAAATTTTATGTGTTTTAAGCAAAGTAACTACTATTTAAGGAAATTTAAAAACAATTATATTGTTCTGATATTGTTCTGAACAAGTTTTATAAATGTCATGAATTATGTGATCATATTTGAAAAAAATATTATATAATTAAGATATTTCACTTTTGTGTTTTATTTTTAACATTTCAATTTTTTCTAAATAAATGATAAAATTAACTTTGGAAGAAACTTCAAAAGAACAATAAATTAGTCAAAAATTAATCAACTTTTAAGTACTGCTATGAAAAAAGTTGGAGGTAAAATTGAAAATGTTTTTAAATAAATCAAAATGTTATTAATTTGGTTCCTGTTGTTCGAAAAATTACAGATATTTCATTTCCAGATACAGAAGAAGAATTGGAATTACCGAAATTACCATATTCAGTACAGTTTCATCCTGAAATTATTGTAGTCTACAGTAACGTCGTTATATTATAATAAATTGTGAAATTGGTAAAAAGTTTTCCTAAAGCAAAATATGACAATTTGGTTTGTATTGAGATATAAAAGAAAAGTTTTATGTTTGGAAATTTAACAGTGGATTTTGAACATAATGGAACTCAAGATATGTGGAGATTGTTTAAAGACAACATATGTACCAAAAGATAATTTATAGTCTCAAGAAAATAAAAAAGATTGTACTAAAATTTTATGAAAATTTGATTCAATTTATAAGTGATACACCAACTAAAAGCCTAAACCATGCAGAAGTATAATAATATGAATTTAATCAAACAAATTTGGAATAGTAAAGATAAAATCGAAGGATCGTGGATAAGGCAATATTCGAATGATAAAATTAGAAAGAGATACATTGACAATTTAATACAACTTGATAGTATTACTAATTGTATTTTTGCCAAAGGAAAAGCGGAAACCAGCCTTTTTTTTACAAAAAGAAAACAGTTGAGAATTGTATTTCGAATAAACGTCTTTATGAAATGATTAAAAACAAACAGAATTATGTATTTAAAGAGAATTTTCCAGCAATAAGGTCACCAATTGTAGTAAAAAGTGTACTTTCAAAAAAATGTATCAACAATTTACCAATTGAATTGCACGTACTATGTTAGTATGTTAGTAGTATCTGAGACCTGGAATAAAGCTTGAGAAAAGAATGAAAGAGGAGTCCTGGTATAAATAAATGTTATAAAGCTGCAACGGAATACCGTATTTTTTATGTAAACGCAGAGATACAAATACTAGACATATTGCAAAACACTTCACAAGATCAAGCAATGAATAGACTTTTATCAAAAGATAGTAGTTTAGGTGAAGGAATTACCGTCCATCAGTGGAAGTTACATATTCCACTGAAAATTAGGAATGGTTATTGAATATATTCTTCAATTTTAATTTAGAAAATTATTTCAAAAATCTGTTTATATAAACTTTATTTAAAAATATAAAATAACATCTTAAAACACACACAAATGTAAATCAATTAAAAATGGTAAAGATGATATATGATAAAAATAGACAATTTAATAAACTTGATAAACAAGAAAAACAATAAAGGAATTATAATTAAATTTTCTTGTAATCAATTGAAAGATTATTGGGAGGTTTGTTAGAAAAAGAGGTGATTCCTGTAGTTAGATATATTTTAAATTGTTTAGCAAAAGAATTAGAAGGATTTACTGGATCTGTATTACATGCAAAATGAAATGAGACCATGAGCCTTCCGAGAATTTGAAGAAATTTGTAAAAATATAAAAACATTTCAGAACAGTTTTTATGCGAGATACTTTACTAGATTAGATTTAATTTAAGGAAGCGGAAACTTTGGAAACACACACACACACACACACACACACACACACACACACACACACACTCTCTCTCTCTCTCTCTCTCTCTCTCTCTCTCTCTCTCCATCCCCCTTCTCACTATCCCTCCCTCTCTCTCTCTCTCACTCCCTCCCTCTCAATCACTCCCTCCCTCTCTCCATCACTCCCTCCATCCCTCTTTCTCACTCTCTCCTCTCTCTCTCTCTCTCTCTCATTTATTAATTCAAACGCGTAAATGCGACCACCGAGATGGTAGTGGAGGGTGAAAAAAATAACGTTTATTCTGTATAAAACCCAGGTCAATGGAATTTAAATATAAGGACGACAGTAGTTTCTGCTACATTCCCTGCCGACTATAACTTTTTGTATGCAAGTAGGTCCATTGAAATATGCAACTGCAGCTTGATTGAAGGCACATTAAGTAAGAACCACATACATTTGGTTTTATACGGATCTCAATTTAAAACTCATCGTGAGATACTTGGACAAGTGAAATAACATCTGCATATATCATTGTCTAATGCATGTACGACTTGTTGTTGGTGGTTTAATAAATAGAAGAGGCCGCCTTGTACTAAAAAAATGGGTATCAGGAACTCCCTTTTCTTAAAAATAAACACTTCTTGCTTGTTTTAATAACTGTATATTTCTGTTTTGAACTATTTATATAAAAGGAAGGGAAAAGACCAGAGAGGCATTATAGAGTTCACAATATTGATAATAAGAAAATACCATTGATACTTGAAATCTTCTAAAGATTGCAGTATTTTTTCTTTTAATAATTTCTGACGATTCACTAAATTGTGTACAAGCCTACTTCTAAGTTGCTGCTTTGTTGAATACTGCTAAGAGAGACAAATGCGTTTACACTATTTACTCAGACATGAGTAATTTATCAATTTTGCAAGTAGGCAAATTAATTTGTGACATTTTAGTTGTGTGAGACAATTATATTTGTACTGTATATATTTATGTTTTTGAATATTAAAACTTTGGGAATGCCGATGGCCGAGTGATCTAAGACGTTGGACTTTGATTCAGAGTTAGAAATAGCTCACGTTCAAATCCTGTTTTTAACCAGAGCACTTTTTATCAGTACCATCGATCTTGTACTCTATCGACTCTCCCCCTTAACCTGTTTGATAAGATCCTCGCACATGTTAGAGGCCCATTAGAACAGGCAGATATTTTTTGTCCTTATTAAAACATTATCTATTTCAAATCACAAATAGGCATTTGTTTTTAAATTGGTACATTCTCGGCTGACATTTTAATTTCTTTACCGTTTATTATTATTTATGTATCGGTATTAATAACAGTTTTGTACTACTGAAATATGCAAAATATACAAACTACTCGACACTAGCGTGGTCTTGCCCATAAGTTTTTGTAATTGTACCACGAAATATTGAAAACTATCTCAAATCAACAACTTATTGGGGCTATATATTATGTAGTATGAACGTTATGCGTGTTGGTTACGTTGGTTCATAATATAACACATGTTATTGTTGACACTTTTATATAGTTTACATGTTATTCTGCGCCCGTTGGTCTAATGCGCGGACGTCGACCTCCCACACAAATATAGGACCTTCTCATTAGAAAAGGGTCTGACGGTTGTAACACATTATATTTATTCTAAATGTGTAACATTTATGAATTTAAACTTGTGTACCGTGAAATCAAATCATTTTGTCCTGTGACTGACGTATATGCCCCCATGATTTCCGAACGAGTCAATTTTGGTGTAGTATGAGAAATTGGTTTCAGGTTTGGGAATATACTACGTCGGTAACTTTTCAGAATATATTCCAAAAACATTTTTTATGTTCTTATTTCACCTATTTACAACCCTAAAAACCAGCTTTGACACTTATTTCCTTTTATTGTCAGTTATTGTTTTACCTTGTCATTTTATTACTATCTTTTACAGGATGAAATTGCAAATGTTTTTCTTGATTATTTTTTTTGAGAAATCTACAGTGTTGACAATATTACGCTTCAAAAATTAAAATGTTACAATTTTGAATTGCTACAACGCAAAAATGGATACCACTTCACGCCTAAATAAGCGCTATTAGTTATCATCATACATGAGCCAAGTTTGAAGGTGATACCTTAAGAGTATAATGAGATATGTCAGATTATGTGAAAAAGTACATACCGATAGGCAGATGGAAAGTTATGGATTTTAGGATAGGCTATATGTTCACAGGATACATCTTTTCGAGAATTCTCACTACTACAATCATATTATAACGTATTAGAACAGTGTTTTCCAATATATCTCTTGCTTTAGTCACTGTTACATTTGTTTTTAATCGATGTAAATATATACCAATATTAACCGCAATAATGACCAGCGCGCGTGTGGCGAGCGCGCTTCTAGGTATAATACTTAGTTTAGTCAAAACTATAGATTTGATCATATCTCAAACGTTTAATTTCTAAAATTGATTTTTGTTGCCAGAACGAGCGAAAAAGCGTAACAAAATCTATTTAGTGATCACATACTCTAAAAGTTCACATTTACATCTGACAATTAAGCCATCAGGATACTACTGATAATGTATAGTATAAAAACATTAATAGTCCTATTTAATATACTATTCTATTTCTACTTTCCATTACGTTAATTAAAAATTTGAATAACATATTATATTCAATGTAATATGTTATTATATTATATTTTGTATGAATAGCTGGGATATTATCGTTATCTAACGCTAGCCGGATCGTTTGCTGGAAATGCTTATATGAGCTAAGCTACTATACAGCTGTCTTGTTATATTGCATGTAGACAGACACATTCGCTGCCAGTCTATAGTGAGTACTCTAAATATCCAGCACGCACTAGGTCGTCTGCCGCAGTCATCGTGTTAAGCTACTATACAGCTGCCTTGTTATAATACATGTAGACAGACACATTCGCTGCAAGTCTATAGTGAGTACTCTAAATATCCAGCACGCACTAGGTTCGTCTGCCGCAGTCATCGTGTTAAGCTACTATACAGCTGTCTTGTTATAATACATGTAGACAGACACATTCGCTGCCAGTCTATAGTGAGTACTCTAAATATCCAGCACGCACTAGGTCGTCTGCCGCAGTCATCGTGTTAAGCTACTATACAGCTGTCTTGTTATAATACATGTAGACAGACACATTCGCTGCCAGTCTATAGTGAGTACTCTAAATATCCAGCACGCACTAGGTCGTCTGCCGCAGGTCAATCGTGTTAAGCTACTATACAGCTGTCTTGTTATAATACATGTAGACAGACACATTCGCTGCCAGTCTCTAGTGAGTACTCTAAATATCCAGCACGCACTAGGTCGTCTGCCGCAGTCATCATGTTAAGCTACTATACAGCTGTCTTGTTATAATACGTGTAGACAGACACATTCGCTGCCAGTCTATAGTGAGTAACTCTAAATATCCAGCACGCACTAGGTCGTCTGCCGCAGTCATCGTGTTAAGCTACTATACAGCTGTCTTGTTATAATACATGTAGACAGACACATTCGCTGCCTGCCAGTCTCTAGTGAGTACTCTAAATATCCAGCACGCACTAGGTCGTCTGCCGCCAGTCATCGTGTTAAGCTACTATACAGCTGTCTTGTTATAAATACATGTAGACAGACACATTCGCTGCCAGTCTCTAGTGAGTACTCTAAATATCCAGCACGCACTAGGTCGTCTGCCGCAGTCATCATGTTAAGCTACTATACAGCTGTCTTGTTATAATACATGTAGACAGACACATTCGCTGCCAGTCTCTAGTGAGTACTCTAAATATCCAGCACGCACTAGGTCGTCTGCCGCAGTCATCATGTTAAGCTACTATACAGCTGTCTTGTTATAATACATGTAGACAGACACATTCGCTGCCAGTCTATAGTGAGTACTCTAAATATCCAGCACGCACTAGGTCGTCTGCCGCAGTCATCGTGTTAAGCTACTATACAGCTGTCTTGTTATAATACATGTAGACAGACACATTCGCTGCCAATCTATAGTGAGTACTCTAAATATCCAGCACGCACGCACTAGGTCGTCTGCCGCAGTCATCGTGTTTAAGCTAGTATACAGCTGTCTTGTTATAATTACATGTAGACAGACACATTCGCTGCCAGTCTATAGTGAGTACTCTAAATATCCAGCACGCACTAGGTCGTCTGCCGCAGTCATCATGTTAAGCTACTATACAGCTGTCTTGTTATAATACATGTAGACAGACACATTCGCTGCCAGTCTATAGTGAGTACTCTAAATATCCAGCCACGCACTAGGTCGTCTGCCGCAGTCATCGTGATAAGCTACTATACAGCTGCCTTGTTATAATACATGTAGACAGACACATTCGCTGCCAGTCTATAGTGAGTACTCTAAATATCCCAGCACGCACTAGGTCGTCTGCCGCAGTCATCGTGGTTAAGCTACTATACAGCTGTCTTGTTATAATACATGTAGACAGACACATTCGCTGCCAGTCTATAGTGAGTACTCATAAATATCCAGGCACGCACTAGGTCGTCCTGCCGCAGTCATCGTGTTAAGCTACTAAACAGCTGTCTTGTTATAATACATGTAGACAGACACATTCGCTGCCAGTCTATAGTGAGTACTCTAAATATCCAGCACGCACTAGGTCGTCTGCCGCAGTCATCGTGTTAAGCTACTATACAGCTGCCTTGTTATAATACATGTAGACAGACACATTCGCTGCCAGTCTATAGTGAGTACTCTAAATATCCAGCACGCACTAGGTCGTCTGCCGCAGTCATCGTGTTAAGCTACTATACAGCTGTCTTGTTATAATACATGTAGACAGACACATTCGCTGCAGTCTATAGTGAGTACTCTAAATATCCAGCACGCACTAGGTCGTCTGCCGCAGTCAACGTGTTAAGCTACTTTACAACTGTCTTGTTATAATACATAAAGATCATCTTCTTTACCAGTTCTAATATATAGTGGGATCTTATTTACCTAATCATTTGCTATATTTCACTAACGTGTATTGAAAAATTCAAACCCTTGAAAAGCAATATGTAAATTGTTTGTAAGTTTAAATACCTAATTCAGCTAATTTACTGTTCCTTATATATAAAATTTCAATAAGATTAAACAATGTTATGCAACAAAACTGCACTCAACCAGAATGTAATATGTCACTGGCGTGACCCAAGGCACATTGCAGAAGTGCGTTATTGTCTATCGCGTGTTTAGCAAATAATGGTAAAAGAGTAGAGTGGGTCAAAACTTCTAATTTCATAGTCCAACTGCATGCGAAGTAATAAGAGAGAATTTTTGAATTGTATATAATTTCGTCTATATATTATCTTAAGACTCGTACCAAGGGATGTGTCTCTGCATCAAGTAAACTCCCACATGATTTATCTCTCCGATTCACTAAATAAAAAATAGTGCATTTACAGTTTTAAATATTGGCAAATGGTTAGATTTAGCTTTTAAATGTGGGTTAAAATAAAATATTACTTTCGCATAGGTTTTTTGACTTAAATTTAACTTTATTATGCCGAATATTTATTTTACCAAAATACTATTTGTTTTATACGCAAACCTTCCGCGTATAATTTACGCCAATCAAATATTTTTCTTTATTGCAACCTGGATAGTTTAACGTGACCCATTTCTACGATTTTCTATACCAACATAACCCAACCTAGTACTTAAGAACGTCATACTTCAATATAGTGTACCACAAAGTTAATATAAAAATCTACTAACTAATCATTCATAAATTGGAGATACATTTCTAATAACGTTGAGATGTTGCTTAATTTGGTTCGTTACTAGAGTAGTACTCTTTGTACAAGTAAAGGATTTTAAGCTATTTAGATGCACCATTAAAACCATTAACAGTTAATTGGTTTTATAACTTAAAGGGGCAGCAAGTAGAGTACAACATGGCTATGAGAAGAAGAGTCGGCGGGTGGTGGGGGGATCCCCCTCTTTATCCCCTCCCTCTCCCCACCCGACCCCACAGGCCACATTCTAATTAGGAGCAGATTAAAGTAATGCCCGTGGAGCCCTATTAGAGACATTTAGAGCTTAATTGAAAGTGTACATCGTGCCGTTGTCGAGGGGGAGCGTTGATGGGGAGGGGTGGGGGACAGTCGTAAAAACTTGTAGATTAATGAGAACCATGAGAGTTCACCAGTACTAACCGTTACAAAAATATTGACCTCTCTCGCCGATATGTTGCCCAATCAATAAAATCCTACGATAACGTTAGGTATTGATTTTCTTTCGGCATTTACAGGAATTCTGTTCCGTTTCTTAAAGATATTCGGTAATCAAACACGTTGTGCTTAATAAAACAGAAATTAATGACAGATATATCGTAAAAAGTCTTGTACATTGTAAGTTATATATGAGTTTATACTTCAATTTTTTAAATTTATTTAAAGTTTTACTATATTATTTTTTGACTGTCTACTGTTTAATTATAAAATTCAATGAAAAGAAATACCCCATTCTACAGCTGTCCATTTTCCATCTTCATAATCCTTAGTTGGAGTGTCGTAGGCTGTAGAATAACGATAACAGCACATTATATAATAACATTGGGTTTTACTAGCTAAATTTCAGTAAGCTATAACGTTCTCAGAACATTTACTATAAAATACTTATTACCTGGTAATAAAGTGTTTTATACACTCTTGTCCTTTGCAAATAGTAACGTAAAACACGTACAAGTGTTTAGAGTTTAAGACAAAAACAACAACATGCCACAAATAATAGTGACCACTTTAATGTATTGTGTTCGAAAGCCATTATGTTAAGCTGAGCATATTGTAAGACAATTTTGCTAACAATGCTTTCCTTTATATAACGACAGTTCTGAAAATTGTGCATTTGACCTTTCTTCGTCGTGTCATCCAGAACAGATTTGATAGATACTGAATAGTTAAAGACATTTTTTTTTTCACTTTAAATATGGATTAAAGATCGTTCTTGTACAAGCCACCATTGTATTTCGCTGAATTTATTGGCATTACTCCACTAGTTTCTAATTATTTAGTTTTGTAGAAGGAGTCATTTGGTGATTTTAGAAAACAAGTACTCGTACTTATTTTTTACAGCCTAGACAGCTATTACGATCTACCACATAATGTGTGAACGCAGTTCTACAGAAAGATTATATTTCGGTAGGGACTCAAAAGACAACTGGCGGCACCGACTCGTAATCTCCGAGGGGAAAGTTGTAAGTAGATGCGCCCAGATTTAGCCTGGGGTGATCCCGGGGTAGCAGTCATCAAGTCAAATGTGCTCCGCACAAGCTTTACATTTGACTCGGAGATCAAGAAAGGCGCACTTCTAAAAATGGAAGTAAGTTTGACAATGGCACGGGCATCATCTTAATTCTGGAACCATTGTTGGTATTGAATAATCATCCAAGTATCCTTTCTGGCTTAGGTGGGGATAGTGAAACTGAAGTGATTCACGTTCTAACAAAGTACCAGTTGATTTGTTTGTGCCGTTATAATATTTCAAAATTATATATATATATATATATATATATATATATATATATATATATATATATATATATATATATATGTATTTGTAACCACGCAAATTACGACTTATATGTTAGCGACTTCAACAGCCATCACAGCCAGTGGAGATACGCATATTAACATGTAAATGGCGTAGTTAATATGTGTGACCCCATCAATGACATTCTTTGCGTTTCGTGAGAAGGAAGGCAGCACATTCTTATTGGCCCTGTTGCAACTTGGCTATTTACTGGGCTTATGCTGTTGTTTCTGGGTATTTTCCCACGCTATCTTCATAGACATGTGCTCCAAGTTGTGGAAATTTAAATACCCCTTATAAGGTATTTTCCACGATATACCGTGAATCACGTAAAGCAAATTAGAGAGCCTTAGACTACATCAACAGCAGTCATAAGACTTGTAAATTTCGAGAATATGTTTCATGGATATTTCGGTATCTTCTATATATTTGTCTGTCTGATATTTTCAGAAGAATGGTTTTTATATCCAAATCACCACACCAGTTACCTTATAACATGATATCCTACAGCTTAAATAAACTAAGAAATTTTAGTAGCCCTTTTTGGAAGTCTCCAGTAGGCCGTTTTTTTAGAAGAGACTACTTTTACTGCGCTAACGGGAAAAGCTATATGGTATCTTTTCAAATTGCATCAAGTATTTAGGCTTAAAACTTGATTGTACTCTTGTGACTTCTTGATATTCTTGGCCATAGTTTCTGGCCTTCTTTTTACCGCCTGTAGGCTCTACGTTAAATGGCTGTTTATGATTAGTTTGAGATATAAGATAAGGAATAAGTAATAGAGAATGAGTACTTCTACATAGCTTTATGGTAGACTCTCCCAGAGTCCTGAAATAAGGTACAAAAGGTTTATCTATTGCGTAGATACTACTATTGCGGTACAACACACATGTTGACATGGCGAAGAAACTATTCTCACATCCGACCTTCCAACCTTGTTATAGTTATGTAGTTATGTTTCACCCAGGAAGATAAAACGTAACTTTTCCGAAACAGAATTAACTTTTTTCCATCTCAATAGTCATCTCAATGGATCAAACAAAATTAACATCCACCGTACTTGTTAGACCAATCTCTTACTCTGAAGACACATCTAAAACAAATGCAGGAAGAAACATCTAGAGTTAATATATAACCAACATTCTCAATTTCAAAGTATATAATCCAGTTAAATCTGTAAGGTAATTCCCTTGATCTAAATCTTAGTTCAGCGTTTCAGCTATATACTAGAATAGTTTATATTTAGTAAAACAATGTAAAACAATTTTTTGGCAATGATTGGATTCGTTTGACAGTAACACAATACATTCATTGCTGATACATCAATATAATCTAATGGATGATCCTCTTCAGAAGAAAATGGTCTGTGACTAACCTTTCCGTACTTGTTTTGATCAATGGATTATATCAAAAGTGAAGAGAGCACATCCTGAAAATCAGTTGATCAGTCAGTGAAACGACGCGACGCGCCCGTTCAAATCTTGAATGAGCAACCTTTGCGATCCTTTATAGTGTTGTACCTCGTAACATGAGATGTTATTTTTCTTACTTCACTTGAATCAAGTATACTAAAATTATAGCCTTAGATATTGTTAAACGTATTACACTAACCAGTCTAATATTAAGCTTATGAAAGAAACAAGTTAACTTATCTAAAATAAATGCAAACTGATTCGTAAATCTTAAAATCAAAATACAAGTTTTCACAAATAAAAGTTAATTGAATATTCAATCTCACAAAACCATCTTTAATAGAGTTATCGAAATAAAATTAGTTTACAAGCAAGACAATTAAGCCCAATTTTACTGTGGGTCTAATTAAGAAAATGTAAACCCATACATTCTCTTCCTCCAGATCTATATATCGTAAACATAATAATAAATAAAGTATTTTCAATAAACTTTAAACGTAAGCCAGGAGACGATAGTCAAAATTACACATTAAATGCAATAAGGTGTACAACGAATAAGACAGTTTGTATTTTTTTGTTTTAGTTTTTTAAATGAAAATTATTTTACGATTACAATTCAAATTTTCATTTAAAATACACAAATGGACTGTCTTAAATTACAAATGAGCGTGTTTAAAAATTATAATTTTGTGATCTCAATTTCTAGTTACATTAAAAAGTTAATTTGTTTAATCCAAAAGCTAACAAAACGTGAGTGAATCCAATCGACACGGTGAACGTGTTGAGAGAGCGTACTGTTGTTGCGAATGGTCTATTACGATTCCTCAGGGGTCCATCTTGGGAACATTATTGTTTATACGCACATAACGTAACGGCACAGAGTCGTCTGGGGATTACAAGGGATTTGTTTGAGCGCAGACGATGGAAATATAATAACTAGTAGCATAATTCGCCATCGTTATTTCTTACTTTCATAACTGCATTATGTCATGTAAACAGCAATAAGTAGAAATTAAATAAAAATGATTTGTGTTTCTGGATTAAGTGTAAGATTTCAAAAGAGGTAAGTTAGAAGTATATTATCTCTTTTGAGTCTATTCAAAATTAAATTAATTTGCGATGCTCTGTCTCTATATATATTTCACGTAACAGAGTTTTCAGTTGGTTAGAAATCTTAATAGAATATATTTAATTAAAACACAACATATGTGTGTGAAACATGGCTGTATTTAAGAGGCGGAGGTACGAGTAGGATGGGGGCGGTAATGTACATTAAATCCTAGTACCAAATGTGACATTAAATTCAATGTCAACAAGTCATTTTGACGTGTTCATTTTGTATCCTTGCTGGAAATATTGAGAAATATGGATTTTCGTGTAAGGGTATCATCACTGTGGATACCATTCACCTTCCCTCTTAAGTAACAATATTTTATGATACAAACCGAACTTCCGCAAGCGCAAATGTGTTTCCGTCAGTAGAGTCTTCGTTACTCCTTTATATGACCGTAAGAGGTGTAAAAATCGTTTGCTTCTTGCTATTACTCTTTGGTGACTCCTCTCTCAATTTTAATCCTAGCAGGATTTTAAGGAGGTTTAATAAAACTGATATTGTCATAAGGAAACTTAAAAACAATTTTACAGTGTATTCGTCATCACTTTTGTTATCCTGGAGGAATGAATGAAGTAGGTCCACACGTTTAAGATAGTTTGATTTTATACAGATGTAAGCAAACTAATTTATATTGAAATAAATAGTGCATGCACAAAAAGTACACTCTCCATCAGAACTAGAACTGGAATGCTTAATTTGAGCGTCTAGCTAACCATTACACCATAGATTTTTTGTAACTGTCAAAGAGGTTGTCCGTAGCAGTCTTATCTTTTTAAACAGCAAGGTGGTCAACTTTATTTCCCAAATGCACCAATTCATGAATAAAACACGATTTTTTCAAACCCAAATTCTATACTTACAGATAAAAAAATAAGAAAATACTTAGTCAGAGAAATCAAAGTGTTTCGATGAAAATCATGTAAACGTATTTTTATTTCTGTAATTCTAAAGATTTTTTCAGAAGTAAGCATGGGATACAAGTGTAAAAGAAACTTAGTTTTAGTCATGAACTGGTGCATTATTTGAGAAATGAAAGATTATGAACAGTCAATATTCCAGTTGGTTTGTTTTATTCATCATAACATATAAATAAGGACATTCCTTCAAGTAAGTTACTAACGATTCCCTTCCACTGCCGTTCTGGGCCCAAGGCAGCTTGGCACGTCACAACTGTCGAGGGGACGTTACTCCAGTGTACTGGCTAACACAACTGATTTCAATATCTCATTTTGTATGCAGTACTAGATGTCGTAGTGATGTAGACCACTAGTCGTAAACTAGGAACTCGAGAGACTCGTGATAGAATCGTGTTATTTAACCACTGCACTCCTTCCCCAAGAAAGGTTGGCACGTCACAACTGTCGAGGGGATTTTACTCCAGTGTCGGCGGGTGGAAGAATTAAGAATTAAGCTTTCAATACATAGTTTATCTGATAATCTAATGCTATATTAATGCTAATTCATACCAGTTTAATGTAGATAGTGTCAAAACTACACAGTACACCACACTCATTTTACCTGCAATTTATCTAACACAAATAATTGTTTTTTTACTATTTCCACACAAACTGATTATTTCCAAAATTAAATCAATAATATCACCAACGTAAGAAACATAATCAAATAAAATATTAAACACTAAACATCTATTGTGGTGGACGCTGTCCTACCCTTACTCTGCCATGAATTTCGATCAGTAATTAGCTTTATGGTGTGAGGGACATGAGTGGGGGGCGGCGCTTACTGACAAGGGGGATCAAGTTATAGGCGCGGCAAAGTAGCGTGATCCTATTCCTTGATGATTCCTATAATGCTCATGTCACATTTCGTAGTATTCATTCGTATGTATTCTTTATCGTAGCAGTTATCTTTATACATTTTATTAATAATCGTATATGGCAGACAATTAATTTGTTTAATTCTAAGGAAGTTTTATTTTCTTATTAATTTCTGTCTTGTTTTGTAAGTTGTGTTAGTCTCCAAACAGTGCTTATTTAAATATCATAAGCTCTATATAGGCAATACCTGGTATATCTCTTCTAAATTTTTAATAATTATGTTACATGTAATTTAAGCAGTAACTATTTTACCCAGAGGGTTCACTTCTGGCTGGTTTATACCTTCCTGTTGAACCCACACTGAATATAGCAAAAACCGATGTGTCACTTAAATCTGGGCAACCATATGGATGTCCAGGAGCGGCACATCACTAATGACAAATATCCAGATTCTACGCAAGAGTAATTAGATAGGTCTATTCTACTGTGGGATCATAGCGAAAACAAGTCAAATAACGATAAATATAAATATAGATATAAATGAGTTGATGACTGTTGGAGTTGGTATGTTCGTTCCCTTAGAGTCAAAGGTTCTTGACAGCCTTGACATAAAGTTGTGCCACTCCCTGCCTGCTTTGACTGGAGAGGCTGGTTCAGAGCTGGCTTTCCCTTCTTCCGAGGGGACATGACTTGAGATTATTGTCCTAAATTTTCCCTTTACCCTTCCAGAATATTCTTTCACTTCGGAAGCAGCGCAAAGGTCCTTATGGGACAAGGTACAATTTTCTAAGCTTCTTGTCCTAAGAGAAAAAAACTATTGCTAGTTTAGAATTAATATTCTGTTTATTCAAGGAGGTATAATGCAAAATTTATCAAACTAAACAATAAATCTCGTTAAAAATGGAATATTTTTAAAAGAACGTCTTTGTTTCAGTGCGGAAAATATCCAAAACTAGTTTACTCCGCATGTGTTGGTCATCATAACCAATTTGTTTTATGATTAGTTACACTCGTAAGGGTTTATGCTATTATTGTATAAAAAAACAGTTTCCTACTTCCTATCCAAAGTTAGACTAACATATTGAAATTGAAATAAGTTATTTCAATAACTAACATACGAATGCGATGTATCAAGACATTCAACAGATTCTTAGTATGTGCTCTTTTAGCATATGGTTCATAACTGTATAAGTCATTTAAATGAGTTGTAAATACTCTATGCTCTTTTACTGTATGTATACAGTACATTTGTGTAAAAATTAGCTTTTTTATACACAACTATCCTAACGAAAATTATAGTTTTATAATTTGGAAAGCTTCTTTTATTATACCTTCAAAGCACGATTAAAGAACCCAAGTTTAACCAATTATATTATAATATACATGAGTAAAGAATAACATTAATAGACTTGCTTGATCCTTGTTATTACAATATCAATGTTTATAAGTCGTCATTTAATCGGAGATGAAAATATTTTATAGTAATACATTTTCTCAATACAGTATTTTAGCACTTCATACACTTTGATTTATAGTGCAAACCAACTCGAAAATGTACAGGTAAGGCAAGCGCAGTGATACAAATCTCCCAAAATATATTCGTTAACAACCCTCCAAATTTTAGTTTTATTATGTTTATCTTGAAATCTAAAATCTTTCTTTCTCTACCTTACTGAGACACTGCTTCCACACTGAGATTTTAATAAGTTAAGTAAAGTTATGTAAGGCCAATGAAGGCGGCTCCTATGATTTCAACAAACTAACATTATGATATGTTATAAGGGCATAGATACGAAATAAATTGTTGTTCTACCACTTAAAGCTGTGACGTAATTGCAGATTTAATCAATCAAATGGTCAAAAATTTTGTTGGCTCCATTTAATTTATAATATAGTCAATTATCATTACAATGTGACTGAACGCTCTATTCTTTTGTGCAAAACATAACTTTTGAGTTTTAGTTAAATTTAGATTCAGAACTAAAATTGCTATTTTTTGTTTCATTTTATAAACAATGCTAATATCAAGTTCTCGTCGACTATCATGTGTGAATGAAGCCGGTACAAACAAACATATCATATGCTAAGTATGTATAATCATACGCGTAAATGAAGAAAACTTTGACAGGATCATTATAAAATTAGCATATTTTAAAGTACTCTGTATTTCCATATATAATGATTCTATCTTCTAGTGGTTTTGGTTTTATTTTTAGGCTTGAAATTTTTAACACTAGCTACAACAAGTTTACTAATATAGGTTACAGTATCTATGTGTGATGGATACACACAAAAATACAACATTAGGCACTGCAGTGCTCTGTAATCGATTTGTAAAATTTGTATACTATAGTGGCAAAGACCACTACAACAACTACATACAACTTTGCATGATGTAATTATAACAGTGTTTTATATCACTTTGGGTACTTAAGGCTACATTTTCAATTTGTGGTAGATATACCAACAATAGGCAGTGCTCTATAATAGATATGTAAAATACGTATACTATAGTCATCAAGGCTATTACATACCTGTACAGCTTTGTACGATTTAATTATAACAGTGTTTTATATCACTTTGGGTACCAAAGGCTACAATAGAAATGTATGGTGTGAATTCCAACGCTATTTTATGAGTAATGAATACTTTTGGACGAACTTGTTTTATAGAGCATAATAACCATTATAGAGGTAAACATTTGTAAAATATATTAATCAAAGGTGAAAATAAATACACAACCAGTACTGTTTAAATGTTTTTACTAACAACTGTATTTTACAGATCGGGCAGGCTTCAGTCAGCAAATGATATTTACAAAATACGTCGTAGTATCTCTTACAAACATCTAAAAATACAAATACGTGGTAACAAACTATCCCTAACAGCTAGGACCCGTTACACAAGTTACGGGTACGTTGCCCATTTTTGGAATCACTAGTACGGTAAGCACTCTACCATCTCACTCTTGACTTTATTGGTATATATTTTGAGGTATACTACTAGTCATCGATAGGTATTAAAACATGGCGTCCGTTCATCTCAAAACAAGCGTTTCAATCACCGTTGAATGAAATATTCTGAATATGTAACAGTTAAATTTCAAAGACATTAGCGGCTATTAATGATATAGTTACGTGTATTGTGGTAATCTAGTTTTAATTATGCTAATTAACTATAATAATTACTTAGTCGACCAACTGTGGAAAATATAACAGAAGCTTATTTTTTTGGTTATAATAAGTTAAAGATTAATCTATTGGTAATGTTTATGTAACACACGTTACAGAAGTCTACAGATGCGTATGGAGACTCTCGACCCGGTTCTTGCTAACAATGGTAGAGTGCAGCTCAAAGGAACTTCCTGCAACTATACGTGTCTAATGCCACGGTACTTTGGAACATCTCTGCATGTATTTATACAAGTACTTAGGGTTGTTAACGCTAAAGTATGTTCTTAGGACACCAATTGTTAGAAAGTTATAATTAAAAATATCAAAATTAAAGAATCCTGCTCCGCCTTGCTACAAGCATACAAAATTTTCATTAAAATTATAAAATACATCTTTTAGGTATATACTTTGAAAAGCACAATAATATAGCTCACTTCTATTAATTTTCTATGTCACAATACTGACTTTAACCAGTTGATGGACTGTATAACTTCATCTATACAACTGCAAATCTTCAGTAATTAAAATGATAAAAGATGCCCCGTTTCGTAAAATGTCTTGTAATTTTTAAAGGTGTGCAATTGCAAATTGTTCTCATTGCCCTTTGAGATACTTGTTTTGAACAGACAAATTGGAAAAGTAGAAAACTTTTTTTAATCTACGAGACGGATTAGGCATTTGAAAGAGTATTGAGGCGCATCTTATGAGCAGCCTAAACACTGTTAAAGTTTAAAGAATATTTTTTTAAAGATTTATAATAGAGATGACTGGATGGAATGACATATTTTTATTTATAACAAATTGGATTTCCTCAAAAAAGTTGGTTATAAGACATGCCATTTTGTAAAATGATACTTAGTTAAAAAAAAATAATTTCCCTGCGTGATACGTCAAAACATTGCAAAACATGTCACCGCCTGGAGCAGTGAAACTATTGTACAAAATTCACATGTTAACCTGCCCTTAACTCCTCCTGGAATAATAAAAATGTTTTTGACATTTTCCATTTACAGAAAAGTCTTTAAAATACAATATAATATTGTATTTTAGATCAACATCTGTATAGTTAGATTTTTCAGATGTTTAGATAATTAAGTTTAGATAATATATTTTGGAATATTCAATCTTAAAGTTTATTTAGTCTTTCAAATAATTAGTTGCTAATAATGAACGTATTTCTCTGCTAAAATCTTGTATAAAATGTGTAAAAATCATTGAATACGGACTACCTACCGGCAATGTAAAGCTTATACGTATATGGTAATTATAAATTATGGACTCATGTTACATACGTAACATTGTAATTAATTGTAAGATTAACAATCTTCAATATTTATATATTTATAATATTGCACTTCTTCATCTCGATCAGGAGGAAAAAAATTATGACATTAAAGCACTGAATTGTGTAAATGATGTAATTTATGATGTAGAAATAAACATTTACTTCACTTATTCTAAACATTGATTCGTTCGATTCCTTCTCCAGTTACAAAACATCATGGGCGAAGCCTATTTCAGTAAAGAATCCTATATAAGGATAAATAGGATGACATACTATGTGGTAGGCTTACTACAATTACAGCCTTATCTATTTATAAACAAATTGAACCCTTACAGTACAAATATTACAATATCACCAGTGGCAAAGTTACGCCTTTCTCAGATTATTACATTACAACTTATAGAGCAAATAGTTGCCCAGAAATCTGGAATCGTAAATTTCACACAATTTAACGTTTTCAAAGAAATATTTAAAAATCTAAAAGCTTATTTAGGCGTTTTCAGGTAAATATAATGTTTAATTTTCTTTAGTCCCACCAGCCACACCAAATGTAGTCATCGTTCAGAACCTAAATTTTAAACCCAATTATATTTTTAATGCATATTTTTGTTATCGTACAGAAACAGAACACATTGTTATTTGCTGAAACATATTGTTATTTCATAACATTAAACAAAATCACGTGTCGAATAATACTTTGTCAAGTGAACTATCATAGTAGATGTCTTTTACTTCCGTGTTCCATGAAGGGTAAAGCTCAAAACACACAAACTATGGAATACGATATTTACATTGCTAAAATTTATATTTACATGATTGAGCTTAAATTAACGTTTATAGCTATTAAATGTGTAAAACATAACATTAAGATAATTGTAATATATACAAGACAAATACGTACATAATCGGTAAAAATACATTTTTATGAACTACTATACTTTATACACATAAATCGTTTCTGTCAGTCATCTGGTTTACGTTACTTTAAGTGACACAAACCATCATCAATTTCTTTAGAGTAATTAAAAAACAGGACTACGTTTTATATATATTTATATATATATATATATATATATATATATATATATATATATATTATTGTATTTAATTATAATAGTATTAACTATAATTTTCGGTCCCGAAATCAATATTGTTCTTTTACGATAAATCATTTTCCATAGTATTAAATATAATAAGCCCTTTTTATTTTAAAAAATATACTCATATTTGTAAGAAAATGCAATGGATTCTTATTTTTTTTAATTAATAAAAGCGCAGTTCCAAAAACCTTGAAAACCCACAATATATATTGAGAATTTGAAAGTAAGTTCTAGTGTACTCGCACTTAAGCTTCGAAAGTTATTAAAGGCTAAGAAGGTCACTGTTATCTAAGCTTACTTAAATATGTTCTTGACACATCGAATAATCAACCTGGTGTACATAAACTATTTCGTTCGATTTTTCATTCTAGTTTCATAAAAACTTTGATGGCATTAGGCAATCAATATTATAGATACGTTTTGAAAAGTAGCGTGATTTTTGTCTTGTCACGACTATGTGTAAAACACTAATTTTGTACTAAACAACGACTTTTTAACTAAATTTTCTAACTTAGTTTGTACAAATTCATGCCTTTTATTACTTTATATGTCACCGTCTTGGTTAATTATATTAAATTGTTTGCTAAACAGCTGTTAGAACTAAATTAAAGTATTGGTAGGTATCATTTAAAAGTATCATTTAAGTCATTTAAGTATTTAACACTCCTGTGTTAAAAGTACAACTTAGTATTATTGTATTACAAATTTAGCATACCAGATTAGGAATTATTGTTTAAAATCATTGCTATAGTTCCAATTTCCAGATAGTTTGGAAATTGTATGAAACTTATAGCTGGGTGTTCACATAATACTAATTTATTGTTATGAGAACGTTTTAAAATATAGTTCTTTTTGAATTATTAAAAATTCAATTAATATTTAATCACTTATAACTTTTTGTGGTCAAAATGGACAAAAATTGTACTTGACAATGATTGGCATTAAGAAAAAAATGTTGTACATTTCCTGTTACATAATTCAATAAGTTTTCATTAGTATATTTTTATGCATGATTGTTCACTCTTCCTGCAATAGAACAAACACTTAAGCAAATTCTTACGTTTAAATATTACTAAATAGTATGTTTAAAATTCAAAACCTATATTTGTAAAAGTATAAATTTGCATATGGTGTTTTACAGAAGACTTCGATTGAGATACAGTCATCATTTATCTTTTTTTCTATCGAGGTAGATTAATGTTTCAAAACTATAACATTGTTAGCAGAACGAACTTCTGACTTGGACAAATCACAATCGGGGAGAACTGCGTGAATCCTCTTCTCTCATGCGAATACTTGCGGAACAATATCCCTACCGCGGTAATGAACAGCTTATATGTATTTGATAAGCTTTATAATTCAGTTTCATATCTTAAAATATTTTCTACAGCAAAAAAAAAAAAACCTCGCAGGATTATTAATGTCACAGTCAAGAAATGATCCATTGACCAGTAACATTGTATACAACATTCAGTCTAGCACTAATCGAGAATTCGAGATGTTTGGCCTCTAATAAAAATATTACGCGTAATGTTCTATTGTGTTTCTTCTACAAATTTCCTACAATACCTTTGGGAAACACACAGGTTTCTTTACAACTATTGTAAACTTAAATCTATGGCAAATTTAAAATTCAGGTTTACTGCTTTAAGAATGTAAATTATAGTGTATGGATATTTGCTTGATAATTCTCATGTTATTAAGAGCTTTAATGAAATGTAATGCAAAAAGTAATATTTTCATGTTGTAAAATATTTTAAACGAGTAAAAAACTAAATTTACAATGTAATTTCAGCCTGTGATATTAAAAATATAAGTTCTTTTTATCTCTTATTAACACTTTAAGTGAAAAAATTTAATATTTAGAGATAAAAACAATAAATCGTTTTATATTATAAGGGTATTGTTAAAATTATTAGAACCATTATAGTTAAGGGCAACTTGCCATTCTCGCTTCTTTTCTTCAGAGATCTTTTGAGAACCAATAAATTAGGAATGGTTGCTTTTTATATTAAAAATCGATGTCCAGCACTATTTTTATCTGCGAATATTCAAGTTTTTAAGCAATATTTTACAATATTACCAAGCAAGTTCCATACCTACGACACTGTAGAATTATCACACACAGAACTTACAGGCCAAAAATATATGTTCTCAAGCTTGTGCTATGATTGTAAAATAAAGGAAAGAAATGTTTAATCTAACTATAACAAGCTTTTTTTTACTGTTTTTACTGTTGCTTTTGCGTATCAGAAAACAAATAAGATTAACACATGATGTGTGGTTAGTGAGGTTCCTGACACGTGATGTGGCTATGTGGCTATACTAGTATACTCGTATAACGGGTTCAACTCTTAATGTGCAAATGTACGTAATAAGTTATGTTTGTATAGGGTAACATAGAATCGTTCGTAAAGTAGTCTTATTAAATGGAAAGGCCTTCTAGATATGTCAGCAAGGTCCATTCCAGTGACTTTAAGTAGTTCATAGAGATTCTCTTATAAGATTGACAACATTGTCCTTTGTGCTACATCTAGAATTTAACGGTACACTTCCTACTCCCAGAGAGTCGTCGTTAACACGATAACGCGTGAGATGAGCCAGGAATACAATAATATCCTTGTACAGTCGTTTCAAGTCCATATTATGATAAAATCATTCTAAAACTGTGGAGACGTTCGGGTGAAGTTCGCAACTAGAACAGTTGTTTTACGACACGTAAGGTCTGTAGAGTGTCTCGGCCGGCACGTCTCGTTGTCGCGCCATCTGTGCCAGCTGGACAATCTGCTGTAGAGTGCCGCTGGGTGCTGTGTGACAGTTAGGACTCCTCACAGCCACACTCTCCGGCTTGTTGCGACTGTTGGGCGAGGGCACGTGGGCGCACTTGGGAGGATTGCAGTTTGCGCTACTTCCCACGGGATTATTAGTCTTCTTGTCGCCGTCTTCTTTGGTAGATTTCGCCTCCTGTTGAGCCTTTTTACTCCTTTTCCACTTCATTCGTCGGTTTTGGAACCATATTTTCACCTACAACATAAGTGTAATTCAACAACAAGAAGCATGAAGTTTTTATAGAAAAGACATATTGTGAATGCTGGCTCTTGAACTTTTGGATCCTCGTTGATGATAAGAACGGGTCCCTTATCCGTTATTTTGCCAACCATTTGGATTGATTGTACTGATATCAATCGATCATTTAAACGTAAAATATGAGTATTTTGAAATAGAATTGTGTGCTATCTTTATCATACATTCTTTATTTGTTTATAAAAATGATATTTTAAGAGATTTAATGTAATTCTTTATAAATACCATTTTATTTGGCATTCCTAATGTATTAATATGTATCTGTATACTCACATATGAAGTTAATCCCTGTAGATTAATTAGATACTTCCATTTAAGGCATAGATTTGTGACCCAAATTAAGAACATCTGAAGATGAAAATATTAAAGTTGTACAATATCTACATGAGTTATAGGTTGAGAGTGACTTGTTTTTATTCATTTGTGATATAAGGAAACAGTATTTTTGATTGAATATAATTTAAGAATATTTATAATATTTTAATAAAGTTGTTATTATGGAAATTACATTTTATATTAATTAAAATTATACCACTCCTTCCACTAATGTTTCATTTACATACTGTAGAAGGGCCATATACTTATATTCCTTAAGTTGAAAATTTTTTGTCTAGACCTTATGATAAGATCTTCCAAAATTCTGTTTTAAAGTTCTACCACTCCTCCTGGAATAATACAACAAATTTCCCCTACTTTTCCTGTATTCAGAAATGGCACCTTAAGGATTTGTGACAAAAGTTTTCTTTGCAAATTCCAAAAACGTTATTCCAATTGAAAAGCGATTGTACCACTTTAAATAAATCTCCTCTACGCGTAGATATACTATTAGAAATAATATGACCTATTAGCCAATAACTACCTACAACTTCCAAATCGTCAAGAACATGTACTACTTAACAAGTGAATTTATAGGTAATTACCGCTACAAGGTAATTAAATAGTGCTCCAATGATTTTAATTTTATTATTAAAATTAATGTTTATTAATTGATGTTAAAAATCAGGAAAAGTTCCACTTTAAATTAGATTTGTTGGCCGTTTTCAGTCATATCACTGTCACTTATCGACTTTTCGATAAATTCAGTTTACCTTAGAATTATGAACATAAAATGTACATTCACTGAAAATAAAAATGAAATTATTGTTTGTAAAATAAGGATGCTGAGGGTTGTATTAATACTTAACCACGTTTATAAGATGCATTATCAGGTATGATCATAATCATACACATGAACTTGTATAACTCATTAAATTTTAACTGTGTGTTTTACTTATTCGTATGTCTGTTGCCACAATGGATAACACATATATAGTCCATTCTGTTATTGACAGTCTACACCATATACTTGTAGAGCTTGGGATTAGAAGAATTTTAGTGGACTTCATAGAAATTTAGGTTTTAAAGTCTAGTGTTAATTTGTTTACTCCTTTAAATCCTTCCTATGTCGCCTCCTCAGTAAACACATTTTTTGAAGTAAGCAATATCGATATGACTGTTTTGTTAGCTTTCTATGGAGAAAAGTAGTTTACTTAAAAATCGAAATCGCTCAAAAATAGACGCATTTCTCAAGAACTCGATATCCTATTCCTTTCAGAATACCTTGAACCGAATTTAACTTGGTAAACCGTTCGCCTTAAAGTTTGGACGTGACAGCTGTGGAAGATACGTAAGCAACGAACAAGAGACGAGTTTTTGTTACTCTTGAAAACCGACTGTATAAAGGACGTTTTTGATGTTGCAGCAGTGCCTACACTTATTTTGGAATTTTCTAAGATTATCACTATATACAACATTTCTTTGGAGGAAAGTACTAAACACATATGATGATCCACAAATAATTCGTTCTTGCTCTAAGACGAAACGTATATTTTACTTCAATGTGATGCTATTACGTTTAAATAGTAAATTGTAAGGTTGTTTTTTTTAAATTAAATTTTACTCAATATTCTGTCATGAATACCTTTCTAAAAATGTTAATATAAAAATATGAGTCTTAGTCAATTCGAGTTCTGTTTAATGTTGTGTTCGAAATTAACATAAATAACAACACTAATTGCACCTTATTATTCTAGTAATTTACTATTATGATTTCAAACTATAATTAATTTCTGTTAGGGTATTTGTTTATTAGTTTATGTTATATTAACTGTTCAACGATTTTCGACAACCTCAACATATTATAGGGAAGAACAATGAAAATTGATGATGCACTTTTCACTGCGTGTTGTTTTTGCAGGAAGTTAATCGTGCACGATTGATGTGATCGGTCTATTTCAGAGAGACCCTCCTGGGAACATTGTTATCAGGGGGCTTAATGTACTAGTGATGACTGCTACCATACTGTACATTACCGGTAAGAGGTGCAAAACACCTATTACAGATAGCTTATCTGTGATAATGCGTTGTGACATATGTTAACACTTAGTGCCACTCCTACACCACTTCATGCTAACATCTTTATCAACAAAAACGTTGTCACCAACGTCAGAGTTGACACAGCTCATCTCGTCGTGCATACTGTGGATATGTATCCGATTCCCTTAACGTTATAATTCCAATTTTACGCTGCACATATTTTTGTTTATGATTCAACGATTTATCCGTCTAATATTGTTTTCTACATACGTAGATTGTCTAATTACACTTTAATATAAAAACGTTTTCTAGTTTGTCTAACCTGTACACCTCCACTTTCTGTTGCTATGATAACTAGACCCTATTGAAATTACAAACCTTATATTACCGGATGTGGAAGTGAAAGTTCTATACATCAAGACTTTCAATAATATCGGATCCAAGTGTTACACAAAACACTTCACTTGCAACACAACGTTAATCCTTCAACTCCCAATGTCTAATGTTATGATATGACGCAATATTTCAAGCAAGAGGAGTCTGGCACCTCTTTTGATTGTATTAGTTACAATGAGTGTAATTAATGCAATCAAAGTTAATAGTATCGGTTGACCAGGGAAATGTAACGTGGGCTGCGAACAATTTACGCATCGTTGTGATTAAATCATTGCAATCAACTTCCACGCTCCTAGACTCTGAATAACTCCCTCTAACCCTTCTCTAGAAATAACACTTTTTCAGTTCGTTGCATCCAATACAATCAGAAAAGGTTAGATTACTTTCCTATGTTACAGTGGTGGAATTTGACCGCTTCAATTTTAACCTCCGAGTGGCTCATTTAATTTATTTCAGCACTACCGCACCAGGGCGGGCCAGTTGTGCTCTTGCTGTTCCAGTCTTTATTCTGGAACACCACAAAATATGTTGATGTTTCGTATGGATTTGAACTAGAACCGACTAGAACTAACTAGTCGTTCGAGATATATACAATATACAGGTCGTAGTGGTTAGCTATAATAAAGCAAAACCACTTTATACAAGAAAAGTAGTTGGATATGTTCAGAGAAATTATGTACATTTCGGTTTAATTTTGCCGTATTCAACCATTTTGCATTCATTTATCACAGATTGTTATTGTTTTATTTGGGTTAATATTAAGTCATTTTCTTCGTTTTGGTTTTTAGATCTTAGTTTTACTTCACTGTAAGACCAGTTCACTCAACTTATTTTACACACTCACGTTGTAATGCCCACGTGAAAATTAAAATTTAAATAAACGCGAATGTTATTTTTTTCTATAGTAGGCCTAAACAAAATGTTTGTTTCTAAGAAAATATCAGATAATTATTACTTCAGATCTATGATTTTTAGTGCGAGTAGAGGTATATTCCACTTGCGCTATTCGTATTACTTAAGTAAGCATTTTGTATGTATTCAATGAAACATTTCAAACAAAATGTTTGTTTCTAAGAAAATATCAGATAATTATTACTTCAGATCTATGATTTTTAGTGCGAGTAGAGGTATATTCCACTTGAGCTATTCGTATTACTTAAGTAAGCATTTTGTATGTATTCAATGAAACATTTCAAACATAAGTTTGAACTAACAAGAAGTTATTTTTTTATGTATTTGTCTCCCGCAAAATAATTATAATTTTACTCTTACCTGAGTTTCTGTGAGCATAAGGCTTGTCGCCACTTCAAATCGCTTGGGTCTGGACAAGTATTTGTTTTGGCGAAACTGTTTCTCTAGCTCGAGGAGTTGCTGACTGGTAAAAGCCGTACGAGGCCTTCGGGTTTTGCCCATCAAAGCGTGATGCGCTCCTGAAAAATATACGATTATTAAATGTGTACATGAAAAAGGTCCTAATAATGTAAATTTATTATACTCGATGAACACTTGTATTTGAGCCGAATACATTAAAAAGTTCATATCTATTTTCATACATAAATAGACCTATATAAAGGCACACCTTATGTTGTGACCATTAATCCCCTTGTGACTGTATAGATTTATCCTAAGCCATACTTTAATTCAATAGACAATTTTATTATGGCTAATAAATAAAATGTACAGTACTAGTCTGACATGGTCCTTGAGAATTATAGACAGCCATTTTATATTCCAGCGATCTAGGTGACAGACAGTAAGACTTAGTCAGACAGTCAGTCAGATTTGTTGACAATCAGAATTTTTAAATACGAGCCCATCTACAACTCCTCCTAGCAGGTGGGGGTTTGTAACCCTTTAAACCTTATCCAGTAGTTTCCCGAATTCTTGTTCTGTAGAATAGACAAAAAGACTACGTAGAGTAATAATTCCGATTTGTATGGTTTTTTTAATGGTCTGATACATAATTACAAATAGTTTGAATAACACCTCCAAGGCTAGACACTTAATACAACTGTGATCCGTCGACTGTTTATACATCATTACGAGATTTCGGTATTCGTCATCAGTATCCACAATTGCTTCTGTACCACAGTGCCAACAGTAGACTATCGTGTAAACCATGGTCAATGTGACACACCAAACGTGTAGCTCTCTCAGATCTCCGATGGTTTTTGAAACCCTAACACGCAACATTTGTATTTCAGACACCACATGCACTCGTACTTCGCAAGTGTTTCCAACATCGAGTAGTATCGTCTGATA
The DNA here is from genome assembly GCF_021130785.1 of Homalodisca vitripennis. NCBI lineage: Eukaryota > Metazoa > Arthropoda > Insecta > Hemiptera > Cicadellidae > Homalodisca > Homalodisca vitripennis. The sequence goes on from NC_060215.1 coordinate 71,982,095, forward strand.
ATATTGACATGTTATATGATACACACTTGTTACCAGTAGTTATGGCTATCCAGAACTCCCACAAGGCATTTCTGTATCGAAAGCCGAGATGTGGCGTAGATATATTGAGGTTTGCCAATGGCGCAGTCTAGACTATTCGGACGGTTACCGAAAGTTACAGTCAAACAATTGCCAGTGTAGCTGCTCCATAGATGAGTGACCGCTGAGCAACTTTTGTTGGTTCGAATGTCACCTTTAAGAGCCGACTGTACTTGGCAGCCATATTGATTTTTAATCCCACAAGAACAATTTAAAACCTCAAACATTTTTCATCCTTATTTTCATTGTACAACTGTGGAGGATGTCTCATTTTAAAGATATAATTATTACGTTGCCTCAAGGTTTTTACAAATAAAAAACATATTTTTATCTGTTATTCAAAAAACATGCTCAATACTTAAATGTTTGAATATTCCAAAATATAATGCTTTGAAGAAAAAGTAAAAAAAACCTGGGGATGAGTATGAATTGTATCTTTAAAATTATATATCTTCTAAACTCTACGACAAGGGCATAGAGTGGTTTGAAGTTTAACATTGTTCTTATGGGGCAAAACTTAACATCCGGCCCTTAAGCCTTTGGTCCCCAGATTAAGTGTCAGAGATGGCTTCCTAACCTTAAATTTGCCTGGTGAAACAAAATATCTTTAAATGTTGTATTTTTTTTAAATTCACAAATTTAAGTAAATTACATTCCAGTTGTTACATTTCTTTATATGACATTTACCAGGAGGACTTCCATTGTAAACAATATTTTGGGACCTAAGTCTGATGAAACCTAAACCACTATCTATCAACAAATAGCCTGAGAAATAAAGTAATAGTTTCAAAAATAGAGTGGCCAGTAACTTATCGAAAATAGCTGTATACTTATATTTTATAAGCTATATAATATTTTAATCACTTGTTATGTCATTGTCTATATACTGAATCGTATTTAACATTTAAAATTAATAAGAATAACAGTTGACTTTAGAACATTGCAATTTTGCATTATAATTCTTTTATAGAAGTAAAATAAAACAAACATTAAAATAAAATATTCCTCAGTTTCAAAACTAATTACATCCCTTAAACGAGTCTAAACCATATTTTCATTTATTATCTACTCGACGCTGATATAAATTATACACATATGCTTTTTACGCTGAGTTCTGTATCATAATTTAAATTATTGTACATTGGAATATACTGCTTTAAATACGTATAGTTAAGCTCTATGATGTAACTCTATTTGAGTCTTAGTTTGAAAATATAAGTATCATCGAACATTTTCTAAATGTCAATAATAGAAAAATAAAAAATCAGAGAAACTATTTTTGTGACTGCAATATCATATGATAAATTGATAATGAGCACCTGTTGTGAAGTAGGCCTACAGTATCGCGTTGTATTAAACAATAGTTTCACAGTTGTTTCTTAACTGTTATTATTTTTGCATTATCATAATATAGAAGTTCATTAGTCATTTGATGTGTCGTTTTAATGTGCCGCTATGAATCACACTATTACAAATAAAGCGATCATAGTGTTTTAACCTACAATTCATTTGCTTAGTTCGTATCTCACTGTAATGATATATAGCTACTTGTAAAGTGTTGACCTGTTATCTGTTAGTAGGGACTATTCACTGGACCATATCGATCTCGGGGGTAAACTCGCACAAGCCGGAGCTATAGATACCGGTCGGCACGTGAGGCGCCCAGGGCTCTCCCCTAACTGCGGTAAATCAAGATCACCGATGAAAGGAGCGCTCATTGTAATCAAGGATCGTTTAATTCCTGACAGTTTTCGACCGGCAGCAGCACCCTAAGCTGTGTTTATTAAACTAATTGGTACCACAAAAAGCGTGCGGCGGGGGGTACTTAGCATGAGAAGAGCACCCCTCCCTCATCCCCTCCAACACATATATAACTGGTGTCACCGACAATAGCTTATAGCGAGCAGTCAGTGGGAGGTGGTGCCCGTCGCGCCGCTGTCTGCAGTTAGACGAGATCGGTTTTGTGATAATAGAACCACTAAATAGTAGCGACTATTCTACAAACTGTGATGTTGCAGAGTGGTATTTACTAAGTTAGAGAATCTACCGTCATAAAAGTATCAATTGATAACAGTAAAATTAAGCAATTTTGCCATCGATGTGTCTTACAAATATTATTATATAGATAGTGAAAACTACTATCCTCTCTTTTCTTCTGACCTCATCACATGTTTAACAAGCAGAAATGAAAACAATATATTAAATATTGCGCTTAGTATACAGAAGTTGACAGTCGAAACAGACAAGTTACCCAGCAGTAAAATTAGAGTGTTACGCAATTAACCCCACTAATCCAGGCTAATTTATCCGGGGAATACCAGGGTATGCTGTCACGACTGCTTACCCGAAGGTAATAAATTAGTCCATGCTACCATAACAATGCTTACACGTGGATGGCTACGCTAAAGTGAGTTCGATAACCATAATCATCGTGTCGCTACTTGCTTACACATGAGTAAGTAGCTAGTGCATCGATAGATCACTGATTACCCAAATGTGACTGAGTCGCTACTTGCTTACCCGTGAGTAGCTAGCTGGTGTTTGTTATCATAGGTTTGATTACTTGTGGTTGATGTGTTATATTACACCGCTTCTAAATGGTAAATAGCCCAGTTATTGAAATTATGTCTCATGAATAGCCAATTCATAATATATCAGCGCCATTGTCATAATACAGTTTGCATGCAGGTTTTACTTTCTTTAACATGACCATCATTACTATAGTTCTAACCTGTTAAATTTTATGTGTTTGCGTTGTCAGTACATAGCGAACGGATTTGTCAAACGTAAAATATATACCGGATCTTAGACCTATATATTTTATTCTGGTACATTACTAAAGAGCAAAAATCTGCAGAAAGCCAATATATCAGATGCAGCATGTATGTGTTTGAATGAACAGAAATGCGAACTTGTTTAATAACATCCACTCGTCCAAAAATTCTACTAAAGCGCATTTCTCTAAGTAGCCTCAATTGCTACATTTTTTTGTACTCTAAAACCAGTTCAAACAATGATGGCATACTCAAACTTTCTTTGGACGTAAGAAATGTCAAGCGTAACTTTTTCCTTTGTTGAAAATGAGATCAAGTCCCAAAACAAAACACAAAGCCCTCAAGTTTTCGATCTAACAGTATTAACGTACTCAGAGTTCAGCTAGGAATTTATCAAATTCACAAATCTGTCAGGATTTAATTTTTATTTATTGCACAGCTTTCAATTGCGGTAAATATTTAAGAAAGTATTTTTTTAAATAAAACTTCCTAACGCCGCTTTAATTAGGTAAAGGCGCGTGTGGTTTATTTCAACTCATTTCGTAACAGAATACTGGCTAATTCTGTGCACGTAACATTCAAAATGGAGTCACTTCGTTAATAAACAACAAGTAAAAGAAGTTCTAATTGGAGCCTTGAGAAACTCCTGAATAGCGACACAAAACTCCCAAAATATACATTATCAAATCGCACTCAACATGTCCTTTCTAAAAGATTTATTCATGAATTGATTCAATGAGTAAAGGTAGAGGAGAAATCCACATTGGGTTCCCTCCTAAACGCTGAAGGCTTGGCAAAGGCAAAGTATTAACTTGATGTAATCACAATGTAATAGACAACAATTTGAGAATGCCGAACGACCTCTGAAGGACCCGTGCTGGTAGTGGTATAGTGTCACAAAACATGTATTCGGATTCAAAAACTTTAAATTTCATATCCCTCACTATTATGTGTTAAAGAAGTTATCGTTCTATATTGTGTTTTTGTCGTTGTAACAGAAGAGAATACGTAATGCGTTGTTTGAATATCTTAAAATTTCTATTCTAAAATAACCAAAATAATTAAAATTTCTATTTTGGTTATTTATCTACAGTCGTGGGTATCATATATTTCAGCCTGTAGTTTGAGTTTTTAAGAAATAACTACCTTGATACCCTATATTGGTATTGGTACCTCCAATTTATATTTAGTATTCCCAAAACAATGCGATATTTTTTGGACCTAGTTAGTAGGGGGACAAAATATTACTTTAAAAAAAATCTAATACCACATTCGTACTTGTAAAATTATTTTTAATTTCACATTCCTTTCTTATGGATCAGTTGTGAACAATAATCTTAGTGTATCAATACGGTCCAAATGTTCGGCTGCTGTGTTTAAATGGTTATTTATTTTAATCGCTGGATTTCGTAAGATCGGGCATTTAAAAAAGTGAAGAGCATCTGCCAAACAAGACTTATTTAATTTGGATTTTAGTATACCCATCAAGATTCATTATACCAGTCACTACAACCAGTGTCTTTAATGTATTCAAAAACCATTTTAATGAATCTTTGAAACACAATTATTTAGACTATCTGCTATGTTGTTATTAGTTGTTTTATTTTAAAATAAGTCCACAATAAACTGCTGGATCAAAATACGAGTATTCACCTTTTCATTTAAATACTTTTTAGTTATTTAAGTTTATTTTTACTTTTTTAAAGTAAAATTTTGCAAACCCAAGGTAATAACCGTTATAATGTACGTACGTGTTCACTGTAAAAAGTGTAACTATATCGTAGAAATATAATGACAAAAAGTTGCAGACTGCAGACCTGACAAGTCTCGCCCACTCACACTACATTAGCTAATTTAGAGTATTGTCTCCAAACTTATTTTTTATTGTCACATAATTATTATTATACATTTAAACACTTACTCAGTATTCAATAAATGTTAACCAATTCAAAGGTTTCCTTGAATGAAAACCAGATTGGGTTATATTCAAAAAATGTATGCTAGCGATTCATACTTGAAATCTTTAAGAACCGAAAGCACGACAAAGAATTATAGAGCGGCATTCAAAATGCTGCGAAAGAACTTTATTTAAATACGTTCTATATTGTTGTCTGCATGAGGAAACATTTGAACCCCAACTTTTTACGTTTATTAATCCTTTGTTCAAACGTTAATCCCTACCATCTTTCTTTCAAATTTGAACAGAAGATATCAAATGTTAGCGTTTAAATTTAAAAACATTAATTTATAAAACTTTATAATAATTCGGTCTGCTCTAGTTGGCTTATGCTTGCAATCAAAATATCAATGAAGCTGCTTTATTGAGAAACCGTTGTTGAGAAAACTGTATTTGTGTAGAGAGACACGAAAATAATGAATCGTTTTAACGTACGTACGTGTGCACTGTAGAAATGTGTAACTATATCGTATAAATATAATGACAACAAGCTGCGGACTGCGGACCCGATAAGTCTCACCCCCTCACAGCCATGACGAGGTGGCGCAATTTGTACAATTAGTTTAGCAGCGAGCCGTTAAGTGATTCAATTATAGGCCGCTGTAAGGGCTTTACTTTATTTATGGGCGGCGAGCGCCTAACAGATGGGGACGATCTCCTATTGTAAACAGCAATGCTCATCATTACACGCTTCGTTTACTTCTATTCCCTCTCCCTCACTCATCACCCCTCTCTCTATTTCTCTCCTTCTCTCCACCTCTCCCTTGCTGCTTTTTACTTTACCATTCTCTTACTCTCACTCCCTTTCAGTCCCAGTTTCTTATTCTATTTCACTTCCTATTCCTCACTTAAGTCCTATCCCGTGTATCTTTATAGTCTACCCCTTTATTACTCCTCTCACTTACTGTATATTCCATCTACTCCTCATTGCCACCAATATTGTATTTGTCACTGTCTGTTTATGAAATAAATATTTTACGAACTGCGATAATACACGTATATTCACCTAATCTAAAGGTTCTATTACAAGTATATAAATACATTACTACAATTATTGCTTCTAATTATAGTTAAGAACTATTTATTCTGAAATATTAATAAAAAAGTGGAACAATAAGAGTAAAACCTGGCACAAAGATAGAGGTTAAATGGCAATCTAAGGACCTCTATTAATCAAGATGAACAAAATTTAAGGGTGAATTGATCGAGATATAATGAAATAATCTGTAAATAGAGTATTACACAAAGGATGCCATAAAAGAACAAGAAGAAATATTAACAAAACAGTTCATGAATACACATAACAGGAGACAAAGGAACATTTATGTGGCTCAAACAATACAATCTTCTACAATTTGAATCTACTTAACAACTATGCAGTAATCGCAAAGTTTATAAAGAACATTCCTGTCAGTTAATGGATGAAATTATATTATTGTAAAAACATTAAATAATTGGTTCACATTTACAACAACGCTATATAACTTTACAATGTTCCTAATCCTAAACCATCAATCATAAACAACCCGAACTCCCTTCACTGCCATAGGTTATTTTTGTCATATATTTTTGTTATAATACATTTAAAATATTTATTTTTAAAGTACTATACAAGACAAAAAGTTACGTAAAACGTTGCTAGCAATCGAAAATGTTATCGGCCCATGGACATATGTAGTTTTGGTTGAGAGATGGAGGTTAGGATTTAACCAAGAAATCTCCATGTTTTGGGGTATTGGGTGCCAGCTGGGAAAGGGGTGGCGTCCATTGATAGCATTGGGAAAACTACGGGTTTCAAAACTTCTGGATACACACATAATACTGTTTAAAGAAATTAAATATATAACATTCCTCTCTCAGGAAATGGTCATGACGTTTACTCGACTGGAGCATACTCCGATCCTTGGATATACTCGATTATTGTGAACATTGTAGTAAAAACAAAATTTAAAACGTTGAGTTTAGTGTTATTTCCTATATAAATAATTGTATTTATTTACATATATTTTGAAATTGAATCAAATCAACGTCCGCCACTATGCTGTTCAATACACAAGTTTAAACCAATACTACATTTTTGATAAAGAAAGCTGATTCACCAAGAATACCAAGACATGTGAATTCTATAACCGTTTGTTAAGTTGTTTGGATAGGCAACAAGATATTTGAATTTATAAGGAGACAGAACATTGAATCGTGGTGGAAGGTTTAGTGGAAGTTCTGATCAATAAATATAAAAACTAATATTGATTGTCAATCAAAACCTTTTTACTGGGACAGAAAATTATATATAAACTTATAAACAGGCTTTGATGAAAATAATTTTTATTGCAGGTGGTAGGCATCGTAAATACACTAGCTAAACAAGAACATTTAAATTTGTGCGTATTTAAAGTCAATATAATCTCTATTTCTACCGGCAAATTTGGACCCTAAACTGTCCTAAACGACAGAGGGTGCTCTCGCTGCGTAGAAGATCGATAATGGACAAAGTTTAGCAAACGAAGCGAGTCACGGTGTCCCCTAGTTTGTTTTAGGACCATTGCCATCCAATTACTCAGAATTAGAATAGCATTCGCAGGCGGGGTAGACAGTTTGGCCATATCGAGGCCAGGGCTTTTGACAATGGGAATTAGCACTTAACAAAAATAGCAAATACGGTGCACTTAATCGCGTTAGGAGGAGCGCCCATCTGTCACTTAGAGCCTGTACAGCAGCTCTAGACGCGCGTGAGCGCACCACAGTCGTTACGTGCAACACTTCTGATGATTATTGACATGGCTTTGATAAATCATAGGTAGATAGATAAATTTAAACAAGTAATGGATTGGGCTTTTTAACATACTTAATGAAGTTTCAGGAAAGTTGCCAAATATTCTAACTAATAATATGATTGGTTATTTTTCATTTAAATGAGAAGTATGTATACATTTAAATACTTGAACATAAAAATGAGGGAATTAAGATAATAAATGTCATGGAATTTAGATAAAAATACAGGATAAATTTAAATATATAATTTGAAATTTTAACTAGTGAATCGATTATAGAATGGAAATAAATGTTGGTTTCCAAAAATTTCGATTTCTAGTGTTCAATATTAAATAGTGTTGAACTAAAATTATATATATTATGTATAGAGCGTGTAAAATATCTGGATACCAACATTTCTTTAACCTTTACTAGTTCATTAACAAAATTTCCACAGTATTATCTTAACTACTTAAATTACTGGCTATCTTAACTATTTTTTTCAATATCCATCACACGCCTACATTGGGGAGACCGTGGGGAGTGTCTGGGAATCCTGAATGCATATAATTTAAATAGAGATAATATTATCAGGAGATAATGCCGGAAACCACACTTTAAAACTTTATTCATTACAAAATGGCGGCTGTTGAAATAATCACAACATTGAACCTTAAAGAGCCGCATTGTATATTGCATAAATATTTTAGAAATCACCATAATAGAAAATAGCGCACTTTGTGTACGTACGTACTGAAAGTCCTTTGTGTATATGTGCACATTGGGAGGTACAGCCTACACGATGCTACGGTCTTTAGCCGTAACTCCCCATGTTTTATTAGTCATGATTCGTTAATGATAAATAAATAAGGAATTAACATATATTAGTGTCGTTAAACTCAATAGGTTACAACATTGTCATGTGTGTGTGTGTGTGTGTGTGTGTGTGTGTGTGTGTGTGTGTGTGTGTGTGTGTGTGTGTGTGTGTGTGTGTGTGTGTGTGTGTGTGTGTGTGTGTGTGTGTGTGTGTGTGTGTGTGGTGTGTGTGTGTGTGTGTGTGTGTGTGTGTGTGTGTGTGTGTGTGTGTGTGTGTGTGTGTGTGTGTGTGTGTGTGTGTGTGTGTGTGTGTGTGTGTGTGTGTGGTGTGTGTGTGTGTGTGTGTGTGTGTGTGTGTGTGTGTGTGTGTGTGTGTGTGTGTGTGTGTGTGTGTGTGTGTGTGTGTGTGTGTGTGTGTGTGTGTGTGTGTGTGTGTGTGTGTGTGTGTGTGTGTGTGTGTGTGGTGTGTGTGTGTGTGTGTGTGTGTGTGTGTGTGTGTGTGTGTGTGTGTGTGTGTGTGTGTGTGTGTGTGTGTGTGTGTGTGTGTGTGTGTGTGTGTGTGTGTGTGTGTGTGTGTGTGTGGTTTTAAATAACTCAATCCAAATAGAACCCACAAACATCCTGAGTAGCTAGAAGAAGTGTCACAGTAACATCATATTCTACACCTTAATGACATTTAACGAACCTAAGTCATAATTTTTTCACCTACCACATACAACAGTTACATGATAATAAACGAGTGTCAACATGAAATTACCACTCGAATTCCAAATAATACAATGACAGTCTGTTGTGAGTTTATCATAGCCAACCATCATCATATAAGCGAGGACATAATTTTAGTGTCTTGTAAATTTATGATGTTTTAGGTTTCTTACTTGTTTGACCTATGTTATTACCATCAACGGTACCAACATATTCCGAAGTGTTTGATAGAAAATGTAAGTTTCCTGACTAACGTATGGTTCCGTGACTGAATATGGTTTACATAAATCGAAATAGGTCTCTTACACTGTAATTAGGGATCGTTAAGGTGAGATAACAGTCAAATGTATGAAGGGGCCTGTTTCATAAGAATTCAATTTTACCCAATGTATTCGTTGAAATATTTAGTATAATCATCATATTACAGACTTCATAAATAGTTACTTTACCAAAATCTCTTAAAAGTGTAAGTTTTTATGATGTATTACATTCACAAGCTTAGAATGTATTACAAACTACGTGTGGGAAATATGGTTAACAGTGCCGTTGATGGCAGTGGAGCGGTGGAGATTTATGAATATTTGGGGGAAACACCTCTCCCTTCCTCGGCTCTTGATTTATATGTGCCCCAACGGGAAAATTCTGCCGATTCATTTTAAGAATGGCTGAGGTGTAAAGCTAGAGAGCATTGTCGATCCGAGCAAAACTTTCTCGGTAATGGTTCTGCACGTTGGAGTTATGTTGAATCATTTTCGTGTTTTCCCGCGTGAACTTGAAAATGTGACTCCATAATCGCTTTAAGTGACAAAATATCTTTGTGTAAGTCCTCGAATTCAACGCAAATATAAGATTTATCAAAACTACGTGAAATATTGCAACTAGAAGATGCACATTAAAATATTACTACTTTCTGCAGAGAATATGTGTTTAAAGCCTAAAAAATAACTTAAAAGATGATTATAGGTTATTTTATAAGACATAACCGTGTTAGAGAAATATATGGCCCCACTTCATAGTGGTCTTTTAGAATAAGGAAGGTCTTCGGTAGGGATTTGGTAGTCGTATTTGGCCTTACTGGACAGAGATAGCAGTGGAGAGTATTCTTTTACATAAACTATTTTAACTCTGCCATCGCTTTAATAATACACGTTTACTGTTTGTATTGATTCGTAGACCGAAATGTTACACATAAACATAAAAATTACGAAATCAAATGTAAAGTCATATAATATTAACAGGTTCTGTAATAATAATAATAATAAGGTATCCGTAGTAATAATTGAAAATGGGTTCTAAAACTAGAACGTTTAGAGCAATGATAATTGTATGCTTAAATTTAGAGAAAGCGTAATTATCTGATATTGTAAATAAAATAATACAAGAACACGGAATATTCCCTTTTTTAGACCCTTTTAAAACAAATAAATAAAACATACACATAATAAAAGTAGTTACGAGTTAGACGTTTTTGTTCGCCAAAAAAGTGAAAAAGATGTTCCATCAAGGAAATAACTGAAAGAACTAAATATATCTGAACTCGTGGATAAAATGTACAACTCCCTCCCCCTTTTGGCAAGCCCACCACTGAATCAATGGCGCCACCAAGATTTATTCTTCCATTCTCAGATTTAAATCCACCACTAAACTGGCTACCAGGAATGCTGGTACGGCCTAAATTCATTTTCTCGCTTTTTAATATTTAGCACAATAACTTCACTAAACAAAATTACGGTAAATTACGGTTTCCAATTTGGAATGTTTCGTCTTCCAGCCAAAGTAATGTATTTTGTTTTGGATATACTAGATAGATTTTACACATATTTGCACAAATAAATCCATCATATTTCTGAAATTTTGTATTCAGTTGTTTTTAATGATATGCGCAATTTATATCTTATTCTGTACAAAGTCTTGCTCAAAGTTCTGTGTGAGTTTAACAGAAATAGATATGTGTTAACCCCTACGCCTGTGCATTGGCTTCACCTTATCGTTCTATGTAATTCGCCTTCTCTTGATTTTTCTTTAAGATATTAGTTTCAGTGAAATAAAATTTGTTTGAGCATACCATAATGCGAATCGTACATTCCACAACATTAGTAAGCACAAATCGTATCTTTTATAATGAAAAATGTGCGGTACTCACTTTACCCAACAACGTTTTACAGTTATAAAACTATAGTTATTTATTCGCACTATTTTGCAATAAAGTATTGCTAAAAGATTGTTGGTAATGCTTATACAATATTATACTTTCTTTTATTCAATATTATGCATTTTTCGTATCAGCAGTGAATTAAAGGAACGGGAAGACAAGGAGCCAGCATCTCCCAAGGTTCGGAAAACTTATAAAATTCTTTGGTTAGAGATCTACTATATATTACCATTAAGCAAAACTATATCTTATGCCTCATAATTTCAAGTGTTTTATTTAAACATAAACTACGGTGTAAGAGTCCTTAACAACCCATACTAAAATGTGCCCATGAATAGCACGACTTCCCCGATACATTTCCGATATGATAATTTCCGCCAGGCGACGAGTAGCTAGGCTAAAGTATTTAAGGCCACACTCGTCACAAATTTTGATAAACTACACGTTTACCTAACAGAAAAGAACGCAATAAAAAAACTATGATTTAAACGGGTTAAAGTCAGAAAGCCCTTTTACAGAGAACATTTTAAAATTTGTTCGGATACAACTTCTAAGATAGCTCCCTACACATTAGAAATAATAATGTAATATTATTATAGACTAAAAAGCATAAAATAGAAAAAAATTGTAGAAAAAATGCAATTTTACAGTTTTCATAAAAAAAAACAGTTCTTTAATTTAAGAATAACTTTGGTCTCTTTCTACATAGAAATATTGTAAAAATATAACTGAAATAGCCATGTATCGTGCTTGGGTAAAATTATAGTATATTTAACATTATTGAATACTTTGCAGTGTTTCAGACCGCCCCGACTAAAATGTCTAGCGGTCAAACGGCTAACTGCAGAGGTTAGTTGTAAAGAACTCCCCACAAGATGGGTCTAACTAAGTCTAATAAGTGACATCTGTACATTATGTAATTATTACTCTCTTTGTTTAACGCTTCTAATGTAAAACAAAGTTTAATATTGACTGTGCAAATATGGATTATGATTCAGAAGAAAATATATTACCTTTGCTATCAGTAGCTAAAATTAAGCCTACATTTATGAACTGAATTTTTTCAAAGTATAAATATAATTTCTTTTAAAATACGCTTGTCAGACATCTTAGAAATATTTGTAAGCCTTTAAAATTAGGTGTTTGTATTTGTTCCGAAAAAAAATCAGTTTAAGTTCTGGCTCTGTTTAAGTTCTTATATGACTGTCAAAAATATTTATTTTACTGCTAACCTATTTTAAGATCACTAACAAATAAAGAGCATTTTGAACATAAGTCTGAATTATAAACTGGTATGGTGGGTCAGAATTTTGGCCTGTGGCATGACAATAGACAGACTCAGATTTTATAAAACGTACCAAAACTGTGATTCATTTCCGGAGAAGATACTTGAGTTTAGTAAATCTTCAACTAAATGTTTGCATAAATCTCCTAGTGTGCGGTACTTGGACCAAAATGTGCAATAAACCGGTGCAGATGATAGCTCCAGTGCTCGCAGGGATCGCTAGAGATGGCGGAGCAATCTTGGTAGAATCGGGGTATCACTGGCTTCATGTGAAATTAATATTTGGAAGGGATCCGAGAGGGGTGGAAGGGGAGTGGGGTTGAATTGTTTTTAGTCCTATAATTACCATGGCAACCAAGTAGGGGCGGGAGGAGAAGCCGTGTGGAAAAATGTGATTCACAATGGACGCTACAGCTTCCGAACTCGGCCGATCCGAGCTGTGTCGACACTGCCATCGCCTCCTGCCACAGGCTGCAGTCGTCGCAGAACTATCGCTCTATAACTACATCTCATCATTCACCATACATCTCCATTTATGTATCTTCTACTTCGGTAAACTCAGCGCTAATAGGTTCTCGTTGTATACAACTTTGACAATCAGATATATAATCTCCAATAAAAGCTTGTACGTTTAATTAATACATAATTCCATATCGATAAATATAAATAGTTCAGCATGCAACTTATACTTACTAGTGTGTCAAACCCAGTGCAATATGTTTATCTACGGTTTACCTGAATGATAGGTTCAATTCATTCTGTCGAATATTATTCACCACTGGAAAGCTTTAATTTTTTTACTAAATAATCAATGTTGCAACTGTATTACTTCAGTTATGTACTAATTAAAGCCTCTATTGGAGTAAATTTAAAAAAAAACGCAAGACAATTTTAGACACTCAGTTTTTATACGATTTTAGTAATTTATGGATTAAAACTATGATATTGATTTCCATAAATTTTCTCTATCGGAAATTTCAGTATAAATATATTAAATTCATAACAAATTATTGTACTTCAGACCCCAGCCTGTGTACCAATTATATAAATTTCGTTTAAATAAGTGGATGATTCAAGTAGGAAAATGTGCAGACAAAGCACAAGAAATGGTTAGAATTTTTAAATTCTTATGGTCATAATTATGGCATATTACTGTGATGCGATCAGGTTTTAAGTGTTTTTTTTTTTTAATTTAGAGTCACATCCTATTCAGATACATTCTCTATAGAGATAAAGTACAAAGTTTTGACTATTACACGAGGATTATATGCATTTAAAGTAGTCAATTTTGGGAAATTTTATAATGAGAATCACGGGAGCATAATGCAATGAGGAAAAGTGTTTAAATCAAACATGACTTAGAACAATTATATTTTAAAAATAAAATAGGGCTTAAGAAAACTATTGATATTACAATTAAATATCAGTGAGGAATAGTTATGAATGTATTTTTTTACTACTTGCCACTTCAAATGTCTAAAATTCATTGTGGTATGATAAAAGAAAATTCCCGATTTAACTGATTTCAAGATTTCTAATAGAGTATCTTAAAGGGCTGCGGCAATGAAATTCCTCAAAAATTAACTAACGGAACTAAAATTGACCAGAAACATCTTAATATGTTCTACAGCCAAAAGAATTTTTATGTATTCTTGGAATAAACGTACTTAAAATAATGTAAATTATATTGAGTTTAACTTCAGTTAAAGTAAAAATGTAATTTGTTTTCCATTCCAATTGAATATTTAAAATAGGTATAGCTAGCATTTCCATTGAATTCAGTTTTTTGTTTTTGTGTGATAAGAGGGAGTGATAAGGGGAGACCAAATATACTTCAAAAAATCTAAATGTATTTATCATTCAAGAATTCTCGTCAAGAAGAAAATTGTGTATTTTTAAGTCCTCACTCACACCCTATATGGGAATACTTTCGGATGCTTGATACATACAATCTGTCAGTTATATGACATTTCTCTACTTTAAATAGTTTTTATCAAATTATATATTCATATCATAAATTTGAACCACTTATAATCTCCATAAACCTATACTTATTTACTAGTTCCGTTGCTTTGGGGTTTAGAAGCAAACATGTAAATATGTGTTTAGAATAGGTAAATAAATATAAAAATACACACCATTGAGGTAACAGGCATTTAGTTTTCCAAATGTATTTACAGTATTTTTATCTAAAAAAATTCAAACAAAAGATACTAAATCAAAATTATTCATATTCTGTCGTGAAATTCAAACCTTAGGAGAAAAAGTTAAAATGTGTTTTTATCTCCACAGAATTAATAAATAAGTATATTCTGTAATATTATATGTTTTAGCTGTCTCACTCGTAATTTTCCTATCTTCATGGGATAAGAAATTGCAGCTCTGTTAAGTAAAAGTCATAAAATATGAGAATAACATATCGTCATAAACTTTGGTTCACAAACGTGAAAAGCCACGAAAAAATAATTTAAAAAGGTTCTCAGTGCAGAATAAAGTAATATAGAATACAATACATTACTGAAATAGCAGTCTCAATGAATAACACATCTTGCAATAACATTTTACAATAATGTAACATAAAGGCCCGTACTCAGACCGGTTTTTTTCGAACAATTTAACGGGGCCCGGATCCCGTAACACGTCTATTTGAATGGACCGTGTGGACGAACGTCGGTGGCGGGGCCCGGGCGAATACCTTTTCCGGGGCCCGCCGGTGACATAATACCTCGCGCTGTTTATTAATGAAGACTCTACTAGTCCTCGTGCATATCTTATCAAACAGAATAATGGAAGAGTAGGCACAATACAGTGTTAATAAACTGCTACGGTAACAGATAGGATTTGAACCCACGTTATTTCTAATACAGATCCCAAACCTTACGCTTTATACCGCGAGGCCACTGGCTCTACCTCAGCCAGAATAGCAAATACAACACGTGCCTAAAGGCCAATGTAAATAGAACAGAAAATGCTTGACAAAAGTTTTAGAACGTATAATTTGAACCTTTTAGTTTTCATAATTTTACATTCCACCGTTTTTCTATGCAAATGTGTCGCATAATAATGTGAAAGTGACTATATTTGCTTGGAATCTGTTTAGAAAGGAATTTATTTTTCAAAGCTAGTACATTGTCACATTGATAATATGTATTATTGACTCATTAGAGTTGCCGTACAGCATATTTAGTATTTTCCATGTTGCTTAAAATGTATTCGTATGATTATGTACGCCTTATGTTTCCATTATTTTGAAAGGATAATAATATTCCGGATATTTTGCCATCGTTATTACAAGAAGTCAAATAAAAATATACACTAGTAGCAAATGTCCAAAATTCGAATATTCTTTTAAAGCATACATTGCAATAAAAAATTACAAATTGCCGTTATATTGTTCAAAATTCTAGTTTATAGGATGACGCATTGTCACTTCACTAAGATTATATTGATGAGTAGATAATTATGGTTACGGTTAAACTAAAGCACATTAGAGAGGAAAGGAACAGGAGCTTAAAATGTTTAATAATTTTACTCATTTTTAAACATTAATCTAAATAATAAAACAGTTTATGAAATTAGATCCATTTTAGAAAACAGAGAGCGATCTCGTGAACGCTTCACAGATCGCGCAGAGAGACAAGGTAGTAATGTGAACAATTTGCAATTTAAAGTAACCAGCTTTATTAGCAAGTCGCAATTTCAAGTGAGATGGTGTATAATTCGCAATTCGCAGGTTGTAGCGAGGACGGAGGGGTGGGAGGGAGGGATCGCTCCCAATTAGCAACCCCCTCCCACCCACCCATTGTGAGCCAATCAGAATAAAACCAAGTTGAGGTGTGGGCACAGTAATCTGTACCTTGACTCTCGCACCCCGTCCCTTGTTCCTGTCATAACCGGGTCTCCGGAATGGCAATGAAGGAAGATCTTGATCCTGGCCTCTGCCGAACGTGCTGTACTCTGCAAGATATACAACCTTGTAAACTAAGGCTCTGTTGCAAAGAAGTATCAGCTCAGTGATTCCATTGCGTCGAGTCTCATTCTATTATTTAATCATCTTCTGCAGTAAAATTATGAGTAATTTTACCTGCAATATACAAGTTATCCTGGAGGAGCGGGACGGGAGCTTTTCATAGTACTGCCGACATAACCTCTAGTAGTTAGTGACTGAATGCCCAACATTTTCTTTATGAAGAGACCAGAAATATTTTTTTTACGCTCTAATTTCTTTCTTCTCATTACTCTTTCCATACAGTCAAATCTATCACGTATTTCCAATAACAGTTCTTTTAAAAATTATAAATTCGAAAATATACTATGTTAAAATATATAATAAAGGAAAAACATCCCTTTCTAAAGCAATATCTGGGCCTTAATCTGGCGCTGACTGTTTATTAAAGTACTATCGGAATATATTACTCTTGGGAGGCTAACACCTTGGATTAAATCCCTCCTATACTTTTATGGTACCTGAAGTTTTTCTGTCGTGCAATAAGCGAATATTTTGGCTGAACTTACCTGTATGTCCTGATAATGAAGCTTACATGCTTTTGTCCTGTCGCAGTCCATAAAAATTAGTTAAATGTTTACATTTCGGGCTTCCTAAGGCGAAAGAAAAAATCTTTAGAGGAAAGGAATTAAGGAGGAATTAATAAAGGCCGTAGGAGAAAGGTTTTGTAAATGGCATGAGAGTGGAGTGGGGATTACTATCCCGTTCTAAAAACTAAATGCATACGTAATCTGAGTAAGAAGAGAAGAGAAAACATATAGCTTTGATATTATGCTCTTGACAATGTAGGTTTCTGGGGTGGACAAAACACTTAACGATTGATAAAACGCTATCGAACTCGCAGATGGAAGATCTTGAAAGACATATTGGTTTTAGAAGTAAAAAGGTTTGTTTAGGAAGGATAGAAAGAGGGTGTCTACATAAAAAAGTGAAAGAAAGAGAAGCATTAGCAATATTTGGCTAATGTTGGCTAATAACAAGAGGGGTATTATGGAAACCAGTAAAGAGTATGGCAAAGAGAAGACCTGAAGAATACTGTTCTAGAAGAAGTTATGAAAGTTTCT
Organism: Homalodisca vitripennis; assembly: GCF_021130785.1. Classification (NCBI taxonomy): domain Eukaryota; kingdom Metazoa; phylum Arthropoda; class Insecta; order Hemiptera; family Cicadellidae; genus Homalodisca; species Homalodisca vitripennis. Next base: position 71,999,683 of record NC_060215.1, read on the forward strand.
GAGTTTGTGAAAAAGATGCCGGATATTATTATCTACAACTTAAATTCCAAATAAATAGATGAAGTATCATAGAACAGGCAGGAGAGATCTGTATGGAATTGATAATAGGCTCAAATATAAAGATATAAGAGGAGGAAAAATATTAGAGGGCAAGTTTTTTTAGTTGTGGAATGCTTGTTGGCCAATATTACAAAGACGTTATAAATATCAAAATTCTGATGTTGTTAACATTTCCGTTAAGTTCTTTTATACCCCTTACTGAATTAAAAGTATTTTTTTTATTTTTCAAATTAATTTAATATAGTTTCAAAGTTTATTATTATAGTATAACCTAAAACCTAATGTTTTACTTTACATCATTCATTGTGATTAAATAGCCTTTTGGCCCTAAATAAATCATGTATACTCTTGTAATTTCTCCCTTCATTCTTTCCTTTTTTGTGGGTGGGAGAGGGGTTCATAATTCTACATATTTATGTTTGCTGTATTTTCTTCAGTGTTACTAATTAATTTACTTATGTGCATTGCCTTGTTTTAAAAGATTTTTTATAAAATTTTTAACACGACAGTTAATTTTGACTTGCTCATAGTCTTAATTATTTTCTCTTGATTATCAAAGTTTATGATTGTTTACAGTTTACCTGTATTTAATATTAATATCACCTAAAGTTGATATTTTTTGTTATGAAGAAATAAAACATATTTCATTGAAGTTGGAAAAAATTAAATGCGTATAATTTGTATATAAACTTTTCTCTGCAAACAGGCAATTGGTCTATGCAGTAAGTAATTCCTTAAATTATAGTTGTAATTCCCTATGTAAATTTCAAGGGAGTATAGACATGTTTGTACCTGGTGTTGTATAAAATGATTTTACTCGAACGTCTTTTGGCCTGTTACTTTTGAAAAATGTAGGTTATTTAGCATATATCATAGTTTGTCAGGTACAAAGTATTAAGAAATCATACGTATAACATGAAAAACACATCCATTTAATCGCCAACTACACTAATACTGTTTATTTAGTAAATAAAGAGAAAAATTGCAATGGCAGGTATATTTACGACTATACTTACGATTTCTGTTTTTTATTTATTTTTTTTTTTTAGGATTATATTTTCTTACGTTATCAGAACAACGTCTCCTGTACTATTGTATGGAAGAGAGTTGAATGTCCACTAATGATAGTTTTTTGTTTGTGTGTGTGAGAGAGAGAAGGTGAATATACTGGTAGATTACAGTGCAGCAGTACCAGTAGTGCAGTAGTGACACTGTAGCCAAGTTACAATCGCAGTGTGTTGATGAGCGCGTTGTTAGCTGTGAAGGAGCAAGCCAGTGAGGCCACCGAGCTCCCGTTTGACGCGGTCACTGATGAAGCACATCTGCTGATTGCTTTGTGCTACCGCCCTGGCCGGCTAATAAAGTGTTTATTTTTAGCGAATCAATGGTACAGAACAATGATTAGCGCTTTGGCGGGACTGGAGCCGTTAAAGATGTGCGCAAACACGCCGCCCAATGCCCAATCACCGGCTACGGTTTAACCGGTCATAATAAGATTACTCTTCTGATGTGATCCGGCAGACAATCGCATATTGTGGGTGGGAAGGGGGGTGTACTAGGGTGCGGGCGGCATGGTAGGGGTGCCCGGCTCGCTGATTAATGCGGATTACAAAAATGTTTTGTGAAAAAACAAACAGTAAATGGCAGGGGTGGATTACGAGCACCAGTTTACCTTAATGGAAATTCAATTATAAAATAGGGTTTGGAATTCGGCTCCTGCTGTTGCCGTATTGATCTCAGGACTTGCTTCCGAATCAGAAGAAAATTCCGTTAAAAATATAAAATGTTTTTATGTTCACATACACTATTAATTGAGAAATGAAAATGTAAAAAATCTCATTGCACTATGTAGAGCTGTGTTTTATGTGTTTAACTTACAGAGCGTTGACCCCTCTACCTTCATAAACTTAACATGTGACGTACTTTCAATTTAAAAATCTGCGTGAGAAACTAGAAAATGTCAAGAAATAGGTCATTTCACATTGTATATTTACTTGTATTTCCACTAAACATTGTTAAATGAAATTAGTTTAACAACTTTTTATCCATCACAGCACAATGAAAGCTTTGAAGCCAATAATGAAAAATGTAGTAATAATAATAGATTAAGCAATGACAAACATTATATTTATCTGTATTTCCCACAATAACTATCTTTTACAAAACCAAATCATTAATTAGTTTGTTCCAATTTTCTCTTTTATGCCGATCTTTTAAATTGTAGTATTTATGAGGTAACTACATAATTTAATACTGAATCTTTTTTTCATTTGTGAATAATAATAACAACAAATACACCGATACTATTAATACAAAATCCTGAGTGGGCGGTCATGAATGACATGAAAACTAAGAGAAGAGATTTAGGATAATGTTTTAATATTAAAGTTCCAATGATCTACCTATGCAGGATAATGACTTAATAATAATGTTCCAACGATCTAACAATCCAGGATAATGACTTATTAATAAAGTTCCAATGATCTAACCATGCATCTAGAAGATCAGGATAGTACAAGTGATGGCTCATAATCGCATTCCATGCAAAGCCTCTTTCATCATTTAACCCTTCTAAAAACAAATGAATAAGAAGAGTAAAAGTTATGTGAACTATAGTTTTTTATTTCATTTTAAGTTAAAAACAAACTCAGTCCGAAATAAAGTGTTAAACGCCTCCTTTTTTCTTTAAGTACAATTAAATGGAATGATTTAGTATAACAACGTACCATGTAAATTATAACCTCGTATAATTTACTAAGCACAGCCAGTACTTGTGTTATTTTGTAACCGAAATTCTTGAAGGTTAGGTCTTTCGTATATTTCAGTCTAGAAGGTTTGACCATGTTATTCGCATGCTGGGTAACGTGTACGTGTTCTCCGTGATCAATCTAGAAACAAGAAGAGAAGTCTGATGTTCCGCAGTTGTATAGGAGGCTTTATCACTACCTAAAAAATCGTAGGAATTGAGAAAAACCCGTTTTAGTAATAGAGTCAGATGAATGTCTATGCAATTCAAAGATTAAAATAAAACTGTAGGTCCATCATATTATCTGGTTACGGATGTATTTCTCAATTAGGTACTTTATTTAAAAACCAGTTGACCTCAGATAGCAAACAAGACTACAAAGGCCATCGAAAATCCCTCTAAGCACCAACTACCCAAAACAAAGAAGGGTATGAACCATCCCCTTTAAAAATGTTTAAACGTGCCATTAGCACACAAGCATAGTATTCGAACCAACAAAAGGTTATATTTTAAACAAAACTTCTTCTCTAATACTGTTTGCTTTTAACTCATTGTCATTAAAGGTTCCATTCGAAAGGAAGCTTTGTGTCTTCAGTTTAAAAAGTATAAATTGCCCATAATTTTGTTGACATTGCAATGTTTATTACTGTACAGTATACGTCTATGCCTAAATTGTTAAAATAAGATGGAGACAAAGTTGAATAGTTTTATGTTGAAAATCATATAAATACGAATTAACTAATCAGACTTTATACATTTTGTTGATTAAAATTTCGTCATACAATTCTACAAATTTAAAAATGTTTTGGGTTGGTTGTGCAATCTTTTTGTGTTTGCTCACAACCATAATGAGTTATGATAGTACACCATAGATATTTTACTGTCACCATTTAAAATTAACATGTAGACTGTCAATGTCCTAATATAAATGATATTCTGATTTTATACTTTTAATTGATTAATACGTTTACTGAGGTACTGTAAAAAGGCTGATAGACATGCAGTGGCCTTAGTTGAGCCGCAGTCAACCTTTCAATAGTCTGCATAATAAGGATCCGTCTGAACCTTGAAATCTCGTCTGTCCATCCATCTGTACGATAACTTCATAACGATGATAGAAAGGTCGAAGAGACTTGAAACTTTGTGTATAGGTTAGTCTTGGTTCAAGGAAGACCCTTATTGATTTTGGCATCAAAAGGTCAAGAAACAGTCCGTCCGTCTGTGTGTATGTACGATAACTCTTGATAGGCCATATAGGCTTACAACTTGGTTAATAGATTTGTTCTTGGTTCAAGAAAAAACTATTTATTTTAGGTTTAAAATATCAAAGGGTAGTCCGTACGTCTGCTATCCGCCTGTTCGATAACTGTTTCGTTGCGTTCAGTAGGGTCCTTCGAAACGCCTTCGCATTCGTTTTTAAAACTTTATAATGTAAACCGTAAACTTTGTTGAGTTTCTAATGAACAATGAACCATGCGTTTTTATTCCCTAAAATGATGTCTGTACTTTGTTTTCCCGTGTCCAGTAGCTGAAACAAGTATTAATTTTATCCATACCCAGGTCTATCCTGACTGAAAATATTAGTTTCAGTCATGAACTGTACAAGAGAAGTTCCGTTAAACGTGGCCATACTGACAAGGGGCAGAAGCACGACTTAATGTTGTGTTCTATAAACAGTCTGGTAGGTGTGGCACGTAAACGAACACACAGCCGACTGATGCCAAGATAATGGTGTTTTGGGACCGTGGAGTCGAATACATTACAGGAGCAAACACTCAGAGCCTGGACGTGGACATGACTGGCGAAGCACACGTTGACCACATGCTCATATTTATCGTGCTCTCCTTTGTGGCGGTATTATCTTTCTTTTCTCCTATTAAAAACAAAACCATAAAACTAAGATGAATTACCGATTGAACTTTCATAAAAGTAATTTCAATTACTTTTCTAGTCCACGATGTATGTTAAGTATCCGATACATCTTCAAGTGACACAATTTCTGTGGTGACAAATCTATGGGAATTAGAATAATGTAGTGGATACAAATCGAAATCATAATTTTAACTATTAACTAGTGATGTACTACTTCATTTAGAAATAAATTTAGAAACACAATGCTGTGGAAGTATAAGGATGTTTACCGTGGAATCCTGTAGATTTTTAAAAATGCACATTTAAGGCAATCTTCCCTCATTCGGTTAAAAACCCAAAAACAGTATGGAACTTTAAAGTTGTAAAAGTAATTATGTGCTTTTTACACCACCCATGTTCAAATTAAAAGGTAAAACAAGTTATTAATTTGCTTTACCGTGTTCTTAGCAGACTCTTGCATATGTGGATGTCGTCAGACACTGGCCACTGCGCCCTTTAAAATGCTTAAATAGTTTCTTGTAGCTTTCCAGTTATGAAAATGAACATCATCCACTTTCAATTCTGGCAAATTTCCGGATGAAACTCCCAAGATTCCGGGAAGGTAGAACAAGGTGTTTATTTTGAATATATTTTTTCTCCTTAAATGAAAAGCTTGATAAGGTTGGCCAGTGATGCAAGGAGTATAAGATGATAGTCCTTTCATTTCGCAATTAGGAAGTTATTAACAATATCCATTGTCTACCAGATGGAGACTAGGAGTTTGATGTATTAACGTGTACATTCAGTTTAGCCCTATAAGAACCATGTTGAACCTAATACACTTTACGACCTTATTATTAGTCATGGATTATAGGAGTTGTCCCGTTTTATAGATATATTTAATACACATCGATCAGCGTTTTGATTGTTTTGATTTATGTGTGTTTCGTCGTTTAAATATAACAAATTATACACTACAAAAAGCGTTTGGATGCGTAATAATTATATCTATAAAATGAGACACCTCCCATAACGCAATGATTAAAAAAATAGAAGCGTTAAAGTGCAGGTTTCACTTCGTAGGTATGGGGAAAAAACTCAAGATCCTTTCACTACAGGCAGCTCTTAAATTTCCCATCCCCACAATATTAACATATACATGGATCACTCAGCATATTACTCAACATTACATTATACAAGATTATCCGTCTAAGTAATCTTTTGTTTGCAGTTTTCCCCCGTTCTGCGGAAAAGTCGGAGTGCCGAACAACATCGCCTGAGGATCCATGCACCCACATAGTGGGTACAAACGAATAGAGCCAACAAGGGGCATTATGGAAATAAAATGTCCCTCTGCTAATCTCGTAGTGGCCCTTATTGTAAAGTCTGGCTACAGGATTAATCAGCCACAGTGGGGTGGCTGCTCTCTTCGCTCACGCTGACTTATCAATATTGCATGAGCGAGCGCATCTCGGCATCTCCCTTGCTTTCAGGCTTCTAATCTATCACATCAACTACAACTTAACTTATTTTTTCCGAATTTCGAAAATTCAAATAACTACTAAAGGTATTCAGACTCATACAATCTACTTACTTATGATTAAATTTACCAGTAAAGTTGGCCCTAGGTTTTGTGCAGTATATTGTTTTGAATCTGCCACTACTCTCAGGCCCTTGGATAGGAAAATTATTGCTTGATACAACTGGATTTTTTAATCTAAAATAAATCTCCAATTTACTCATAGATACCATATTTCGTATTCTATTTATTCAATTATCTTAATTTAAGCCTAAATTTCTATATGGTAGTACATTTAATTTTCATTAAAAAAACGTACATTTTTAACGACGCTTTTAATAAGGTGTTTTATATATGTTATTCTTGATTTGTATTAGATGCCATCTCATGATAAGTGAAAAGGCTATCAAAGTAAAAACATAGTATTCCAAATTGATATTGTTTTGTAGTAATGTTTGGAAAATTCATTCTAATTAATTTTAATAAATTTACTTTTCCTATCAATAACTTAGGATCAATTATATAATCACTTTTAGATTTTTAACCAACAAAACACGTAGTAAGAGAAAACACTTTTGTTTGATATACTTTCATGGCCAGGAAGTTGTTTGCGTTTAAGGAAGTTAATTTCTTTATTGAATAATGACCAATTTTTCATTCATTAAATGCGATTTCAATTAAATTAAAAGCTCTTAAACTCATGTATAACAGATTATAACTTAGTTGAAATTACAGTTAATACAGTTGAATACAGTTGTTGTTGCACGTTTCTTACAGGTGCACGTGCAAGAGTTCTAGCCCATTCAGTTGTCTCATCATATTTTATCTGAAGTTGACTTTATTTATAAATATTGGTTGACAATGGTGTCCTACCTACAGTCAACTCAGATTAACTTTTCGATGACTGTTTTGAGAATTTTGTTTATGAACTTTAAACAATATACAATCCATCAAGACAAACCTACTACACCATGACAGGGTTTAAGGCGTGTAACTCAAGAAAAGTCCGTGTAATAAAAGATACATACATTGTGTGTGTGTGTGTGTGTGTGTGTGTGTGTGTTTATTCTCAAATTCCTAAATTATATTTCTAAATTATAAATCTCTTGTAAGGAAGAATTGGCTTAATCGGACCCCCCACCGTCTTCAATGGACCAGCTTACTTACTGTAAAACATAAAGAAATTTTGTTTCGTTTATTTGGCAAAAGTTGCAGAGCTGGACAGCTCCATTTTAGTATTGCTGCTCCATTACTGTAAATTATTTCATCTAGGATTGATTTTGTGTTAAATTCTGTTTTAAGTTGTTACTAAATATTGTGATTTCATTCCCAAAAAATATTGAAAGACCATAACTATGAATTATTGGACATTGAATACAGTAACTATTTAGTTGCAAATTTATTAATGCGTTCATTTACGGTGTAAGTGCTGCAAAGAGTGTTCAGCTTTAGCCTCATTGGGCCGTACTAAGCTGCCTTTGATGAGTCCAACGACAGCAGCTTTGAACATGTAACGTTTTATTTATTTGGTTTATGATTTCTTGTTTCACGTCATCGAAAACCTGTAATGGCTAATTTTCAAGATACTACGACTGGAACAAAAATACGTGATTTAGACAGAGGAGGGTCTTTAAGTTACCACGTCATATAAAAATGGGGAAAATAGATTTAATGTGTGCAGTCTAGCATTTGGAATGGAAACAACAATTTTAAAACGGCATGTTGATAAAAATGGTTTTGAAGACAAAAATAAAAGGATTAATAAAATTGACTTCGTTCCCTATAGAGATGGATAAATTTTGTGTAACCACATCCGAAAGCATGGAGAGGAATTGTAGGTTTGATAACTATAAGACTTCGTAGTCGAAAGGGTCCAAAAATCAAACTCAAAGTGATTTAAAATAAAATCCAAGTTGTAAGCCAACAGTAAACCGTAATGACTACTGACTAACTTAACTAATTGGCAAGTCAACTTGGGTCACTTGATTCGTTTGAGTTAGTAAGTTTTTAGCTTTCGTGGACTACCATACCCGTTATTCGTTGGGTCATCGGGTTTGTAAATTTTCTTAGTAAATATTTTTGAGACATGCCTATGAAGTGGTTGAAAAATATTTGCTTCATTAAGGAAATACAATGCTGACATTTAGTTGCATAATTTTATTACGAAGGACGAGAACAACTCAAATCCAAGAACACACGACTAACCTAAACTATAAATGAAAACATCTTACACTTCTTTAGTAGTTATTTATTTTAGTAGTTTAAATTTATTAATGTGATTGAGATCAAGTTTTGAGCCGAATTTAATTTCGAAGCTGATGAACATAATGCCACTATAAATAGTCTAAAACCACCCACAAAAGATCATTAGTCTTCAGCAACTGGTTTTAATGAGCTAATAGTATAATCAGTGTAAAACACAGAGTGAACACAACTGCTGTAATTAATTATATAATTAATTAATTCCTCTTGGGACTAGTCATGAATGCTTAAAAATGGCTAAGTGGCATGGGCTAAGGGACTTATTAAAAATTATTAAATTATAATGTTTAAAAACAAAGAGGCATGCTTGATAATTAGAAAAAAATCCTACTTTAGATCAAGCTGAAAGATTAAAAACAAAAATAAACAATTGTCAAGGAATAGTGAATAGAAAAATAATAATAAAAACAGTATAATAAGAGCACATCGACCATTTTGGCTGTGTATATTATTCCACGTCTTGATTTGGTTTAATTTACTTTTAGGTCTAAGTTTAATTACATCTTACTTTTACTTTATTATTTACAATTTCAATATAATTCGAAATCCATTTGTTTAGAATTATTTAAAAAACAATTTCATAATGCTGATTTAGTTGAGCTTTAAGAATGATCCAACTTAAGCTCTAAGCGACCAATGGTCCAGCGTGGCCGACCGATTTCCGTTTAGCCATTTGTATTTCGAATATTTTTCCTTTTAAAACCATGTAAATGTTCATATTAAAGAATATGCAGTGATTGGTCAGTGACACGGGGTCTAAAGCTCTTTCGGTTAAAGGTACTGTAGGTCAAGAAAGGGTCTTCGTTTACATGCATTGTCTCAGGCTGATTCTGAGTTACAGATAAGTTTGCAGAGTGGAAACAGGAAACGTTTCCATCAAATATTTTAAACCCACCCTCTGCGTCGATTGGAACGTGCCGTGAACTGATCCTTCAAAATGTGACTCGACAATTTTATAGGTGAGCAGTAAAAAGAACTTACGGTTTCACTTGAAGCTGTTTCAAAAGGACGTGAAATAAAATCAATTTCTTACCACGTAAATCTCAGTTCTCTTAAAAATATAGCTAACGAGCATTCATTTTATATGCTACCTTCTCGTGTTACATTTTACTTTATAGAAGAGGCTGGATTCTTATATAAGACGTAAAGATTATTTTTGGTAATTATCTCATAGCACAATTTTTGATACAGTCACTCGACTATTGTTATTCATGTATTATAAAGGCAAAATGCTATACACGGAAATCTCTGCATACAATTGCAGAGTTAAGCTGCGAATAAAATATTTTATTAACTTATACAAATTACTACATGAAAAATATGTCGTTTTGTGTGTTTCTGTAGCTCATTTGAGACTAATGTCGTGCATAAAAGTTGTACTATGTGTTTTGTTTACTATGGAAATAAATTTAATATTTATTTGATTTGTAGTTTGCCTTTATCTCATATAACACCTCTTGGGCTATAAGACCCAAATTATATTTTTAACTTGCTATGTTGTAAACACGTATTATCGTTCTAAGGATTAACAGCGCATTACAGCGTTTTAATACAGCCAGTTCAACGTCAAAATATATCAAAAGTGTCCCTGCCCTACTCGAACGTCCCTTGTAGAGAAGGCATTGTAAAATGATTAAAATACGGTTTCTTATATATCTTCAAGCGCCTTTAATTTCTCGAAAACAGTGCCATAGTGTTTACACCTATTTGCTCATTATTTTAATTTACTGTTGCCCAATATTAAACGTAGACTGAAAATTCCTGCCATGACCGATGGTAAAATGTCTAACGAATGACATTTCATATCTTTATTTCAGGTAATTCAAGCAAATAATCTATGAAAAAATTGATATGCTTTGACTGAGGAAGTATTGTTCCTTTATCTCTTGATGACTTTTACCCACTCTACTGAACATATTAGAACCACAAATTAAAATTGGAAAATTAATTCAATCTGTTACTAAATATCTCTTACTATCTAATAAATACTTGAGTTTCATCTTCTAGGTAATTTCTTTCTAGAGTTTTATCTATGTGGTTACAAATCTGCAACTAACTTGTCTTATCCAGTTTTAATCAGTACCCAGAATACTTTTGATACAACAACAGAATAAATATCTCCTTTTTTGTTTAATGGATCTCAACCAATGAATTTCTTAATAACCGTTCAACATATACAAATATTTATAATCATCACATTTTGCCGGTTCATTTAAAATGTATTTTACTATATGCATTGTTCAATAAGAAACCGTTTAAATTGTGTTATTAGATAAGTAATTGTTGTATTTGGATTTTCACTCATATTCTAAGAAATGTGTTTTTTGCTATTTGTATTCAAACCTCTATAATATCAGCAAACGTTAAAACTGAAGGGTGTGATTTGTTTTTAGTTTCCTCTTAAAACACATTCATAACACATTATGGGCTTGGTCTGAATGGAATTTATTATAACACCAACAATAAGAATTGACCACCTTACTAGCTCACTATCCAAAAGCAGAAACCCTCTCATCAGAAGGGAAATCGCCATGATCAGAAACCATTGTGGCAATGGGGTGGGGGTGGTGGTAGGTTATAGGCTATAGTGTGAGACACATTACGGGGTGTACATGTAGTGTATCTCACCCAGGGTACACGTTAGCTATCTATTAGAGGCGATCAATGTCTAGTAACACGTTACATGCCACCACACGGGTAGACGCACACCCCTGCCGGTCTATCCACATCGGTTATAGAGGATAGTAATACTAAGGGCTATGAATTGCTATGAATAATAATAGTTCACCATCGCACAACTGTACCATTTAATTGACAAACTTGATGTTGTTTGCAAAGCTGAAATCTTGTCACTTACTGTGTATCAAAATTAATGTTTCAAAACAGTCATTTCATCTTGTTCATATAACATTTGTATAATTCAGGATTTAATATTGATAAGTAATATATAATATTGAATAATTAAAGAACTATATCCATTTTACTTAATTAATATTTGGGCAAGTCATATACACAAAAATCAGTGTGTTTTGAACCATTTGATCTTGATCTGTCTAAAATCTCATTTAGATAAATGCAGTATTCGGGGAGTTTGTGCAATTCCAAAAGGAGTTTATGTGGAAACACGTTTTGTGACTTACATTTTTCATCATTTTTCTCTTGATTTGAATACTCCGATAAACTAAATTAATTTATTAAAACATTATATAATGATTGTTTATTATATATTTAAGAATTATCAATACTCCAAATAATAATTCCATCAAGGTAATGTGCTGTATTATTTCGGAATTCATAGATTATTTTCTACTATATTTATATATTATTTATATATTATATATTTCGGAATTCTATTATATTTTATAAACTGTACATCAGTATTTTTTTTATAATAATAATAATAACATATTTGAATAAGTAATAACTAATTTATGTGAAGAGCATATAATTGTGAAGTGCCGCACGATAATATTTCACGCTAGTTGATAAATCCTAAAGGTACATGTAGAACAATGTTCGACACTGTTATTAAGTTCTTAAGTCAAGAAAAAAGGAAACCTCATACTAATATTTGACAAAAATAACAAAATAGCAAATAACTGAAATTATCCCTCAATAGTTAAAAACATTAGACAACAGACTATAAATGTTTCGTTCCGAGACGTGTAAATATCACAGGATAGCGTATTCTACCACGTATATTATTTTTAGCCAATCGTTGAATAATATAACATCTTGTAAAATACCTACAGGCAAATATATGCGATGTACTACAAATGAGAAAATCTGGGAAACGAGATGTTTGGAAAATCAGGAAGTAACGTTAAACTTTGCAGGTAGAGATACTAGAGAATGAGTGACTTGAATATACAGCAACAGTTATTAATTACCTTTGACCTCTAAAGCGTGATAAAAATAAAACAAGTGGCAGAAAGAATTGTTCTTTTGGCCCCTATAATACATTTCATTTCATTAATCCTGCAATAAATAATTCAAAAATGAAAAAGGGTTGTAAGACACGTAAACACATAATAGACAAACATAGATCTTTCTAACTTAGTCTCTAAATAGTATGAAGTAAAAATTTGGCGCAATTCCGATAGTATCCAACAGACCATAAAAACAAGCTGTTACTTTCTGTTACTACCAGTACCTGGTTAGCAATTTATATAGACCTACTGGAATCCTAATAACATACTACTTAAGCATCAGTTGCAGTATTTAAACAATCTAATATATTATGTTTGGGTAGTTTACTTTACCACCAAATATTCTAACTGAGAGACTATTTCTTCAAATTACCACTTTTTATTTAAGTATTAAGTATGTTATAAAATGATCTGAGTCCGTTTTGCTCTGTGTCATGTTGTGAACAATGCCTGAGTAAAACATTAAGATTTACAAATTAAGATTTATTGTTAGTAAGACAAGTAAACTATAATTTTGGTTTACACTACATGTGTTTGGACATTACGCAATTTTCACAGTGTACAAGATATCGTACAACAAAATTTAAAAAAATAAACATCTACTTGTGGAAAATGTTAAACGTTTGTTAATTTTGATGTTAGTAAAAGTTGTAATTTTCATTGGTGTTTTTTTCTATTTATTGTTTAAATTGTTTTAATGGGTGTATTTTTTAATTTCATACTACATTTTTGGGAACCTTGAATGTAATTTAAATGAGCATGTAATTTTCCTTTTCTAATTAACTTTACTCCTTTAATATTAATCTGTAGACTTAGATTGAGTTAAGCATAGTTTCACTGATGAGATTGTCCATCAGTGAAGCTATTGGCAAAGGATACAAATATATGCATGTACCTATTACGAACACTAGCGATAGCAGCTATACATTCCTTTCGCGTACAATTGTTGACATTTATCGAAAATCGATCATCAAGATATTTGACCGGGTTGCATTATAATTTACCATTCAGATACGTATGCCACATTATAACCACAAAGTTTGATCTGTACAACCGTTAGAGAAGGCTTCAAACTGAGTAGATCTGAGCAGTGGTAGACCTAGATCCCATACTATTTTGTATTAGAACGTCCAAACGCCTGCCTAGTTGAGGACGTGATCAGTGCCAGTTAAAAATACCTGCAAATGTTATTGCCTTTGGTAGTACGAACAATATTGGATGGCCAGCGTTTAAAAACTGATTTAAATCATCATGTATTCAGTAAGGTGGTTGATAGCACCAAGTAAGAATAAGTAATTTTAAGTCAGTAATGTGATTACATAAACTGTTATCATATACTCTCTTCTCTCTCTAAAAAAAAAAAAATTAATAAATAGGAATTAATTATTTAAATATAATTAATAAATTTGAGCTTAATTTATTCTATATTTTTTCGTTGTATAAAAATAATTACACTATAATATGTCACACGATACACTTTTAAAGCGTACCTGTGAGGTCTTGCAGCCTGGGACCGGCGTAGAACATCCCAGCCCTGGCGAGCCACTCCAGGTGCATCTGGTGCAACTGGCCCTGGGTGAGAGGCCCTGGTGGACTCTTGGAGTCGCCCCGCTGGCCCAGAGGCTGGAAGGCCGAAGACGCAGGGTACGATGCATACAACTGTTCTGGGCTACCCAGCTGCGGGTGGTTCGCAAGGATGGATAACATGCCAGGCCTCGGCACGATCCCTAACCCTGTAAGTAAATCAATTGTAAGTCCACCAGATCCATATAGCGACCACTTCGTAATAACATCACAGGAACAATGTATTACATATTACTATTTATGAGGTATGGTTCAAGTTGTTAAATTAGTTAATAAGTAAATTAGGTTTCTTTTAAGCACATCGACTTTCCGCCGTGTGCTATGAGCGACTCGAAGACCGTTTGCTTTTGGAATTTAATTGAGATATGTACCCGTACGCAAACATTGAATAAGACGCTACGCCACGCCGCACATGGCGGCGAAAACCTTGCCTTCCTGAACAGAATTCGCTACTGAATTCTTTTAAATTTCCACCTTAAAAATAATCAGATTTGCTGAAACAGAAGCGACGCGACTAGTTTTATCTTGAAACAATGCAAGATAGATATAATTCATTTTGATTTTTTTTTAACAATGTAATATAGATATCATTCATTCTGGGGTTTCCTTGAAACAATGTGATATAGATATCATTACCTGATAACCAAGAATTTTCTTCATATTCAGAATTTTTCTGATTAGATGTACCAGGTGAATGAATTTATTTTTTCTTAACAATATTTACTTTTGTTTCTTAGGAAGAGTTTGATAATGATTATCTGATGTGAAAAGAGAGTTTGACGGTAAAAAGATATATTAGCAATCGTTTTGTAATATTCATCAATATTATTTTTGTTAGACATTTTTTATTGCGATAGATTTCACCACTAACTTCCTAAATGCCACACACTGGTCTTGTTACCTTGTAAACGAATCTTTTTTAACCCATAAACTCGTTTTTAGCGCGACTATAGTAGTTGGGGCTATAACAAGAATGTTTATAAATAATAAACATATATAACAACTTACTGTACGCTGCCAGTACACATTTTATAAAATAATCAATGATTTATTACACACTACCAGCCGACATGTGACACCCGGTAAAAAAAAACACACACAAACACAAACGTGTTATAGTATCTTTTTATAGGATTTCACTGAAATAATAAGGGTAATTAAAACTAAACTAATAAGATATTTTCATTAACCAAATAATTAACGTCCTAAAATGTATCAATTTTAAACACATTAGCAATTTAGGAACGGTTATGGAGGAAAGATAAAAATAAATAGGTGACCACTAATGCACGTTAATACGTTAACGACTTCAGTGCGTGAGTTTTTTCTTAGTATGTGTAATGTAGTTTTCATCATTCCCCATCGCAGGACCACGGTCAGTAAGCATAGGTGATTGTCGGTTTTCATAACTGTGACGTCAGTGCAACGCGTATGTACACATTCATAATAGTACAAAATATTTATTTCGTATGGGAGTTATCTTGGAAAAGAAACTGTTCTACGGTAAAATCGATCGTATTGGTTGTTATAAATCTATTATAGTACGGGTATATGATTTTCATGTATATATTCAGGCAGAGAACGCTCTTTACTGTACGAACTATTATTACTTGTTATTTATTTCAAACGTTTGTGAAAAATATAGAACTAAAATCCAAGCAAATTTATATTTTTACCTGTTTAATATGTTAAATAGCACATTTGCAGCGCATTACTATCACTACCATATAATAATACAAAAGTGTGAAAACTAATTTCTACATTAACCTTTATGTTACACCTTATTTCTCCGGGTTAATTTGAAAGATATGAACGGGTCTAATATAAAGATTTAAAGTATTTATCACCAAAACGAGGTGGCGTTCAGAATTTTCTTAATATGTTGACATTGGGAAAACTTATTACGTAATACTTTGAATATTGCTTCTCACTATATTATTATTAGAAACACTTTACCTTTAATGGTATGTGCCGTATGACTTAAAATACTCGTATAATACCGTAACTGTAAAACCACGAATACTGTAACCAAGTCTATTATAATATTGTCATGTTACACCTTATACACACTTTGGGCTAATGGTCCAATGACACTAGGACTTACCTTGACTCTTGAAGAAAGGTTCCGACCTTTTGGGACTCGAAGGAAGATTGTAAGGACACTCCTCCGAGCCGGGCGAGATAGAGGGACTCCTGGAGCTATTGTACGGCGTAGACACTGGAGACTGATGCTTATCTTCTCTAGGAGCAAGAAGAGCCTCGATGCAGAAGGAGTTGCGGTTGATGGTCGCTGAGCCGGAGCGGGTCAATTCCACCTTGGAGTCCGGAGAGCCCGGCAACTCTTCGTACGGTCCAGAGGACATACCGCTCAAGTAGCTCCAGTATTTGTCAGTGGGTAGAGAGCCAGGGTCGTCCCCTCATGCTCTCAAAGTCTCACCCTGAAACATAATTTCATTTGAAATTTATGTGTGCATTACAATCATTATCTTGAGCTGTGCCATCAATGTGCTAATTCCAAGAGAATACAGAAGCGTATACTTGAACTCTACTTGTCTTTATTCGTGAAGTTGAAGAACAACTATCACGAGCACTTCACTCACACCTCTTACCCTTCATAAGTATGGATAAACTATGCTTTCTTTAGGATCCTAGATCGGTCAATGTTCAGACAGTTCAAGTTTTAAATAATTTACCACCTAAACTTCAGGGTAGGTCGTTTACCTTGTTATAACGGATGCACTGAAATGTTCCATAGAGGTCGTATCATGTTCCATAGAGGCCGTATCAAGTGTTATGGTTTATTCGTATGCGCTCTTTCGTAGCTTTATCCAATTCTGATTTCACTGTTACACCTAACCGAAATGCCGTAAAACAATTTAACACATATGTTTGGTCCCTAAATATATTTTTCTCTTTATTTTGTCTTACTAATACTCTAAACCAAATTTAAACATTTTAAGTAAAAGACTACTTCTAGATAATATACCTAAAGTGGCGACTTTGCGCATATCTTTACTAAAAAGCTAGTTCATATGCAGACTTAAATTATTTAAATAGAAATATCTAGGACATGTATGCGATGTGGATAAGACTTATATTTGACATTTACCATCTTTGAACAATTTTTAATTTCATATTCAAAAATTAAAATAAGTAGTAGTATCGTTACTAAATCCCTAATAGAATCCTAAATATCTACGGGTGCATTTTCATTGGTCTAACGAAATGAATGATCACAACCAAATTTTGTAAAATATACTTATACTAATATTTTAATATACTAGTGAAATATGTACGTGAAGTAGACTACTAATATTATTATATAAATATAATTTGAAATTTTAAAAGGTGCCCCAAAACAGCCAAGTATCAATGTGTCTTCTACGGCAGAATTGTTCACTACTATATTCCTGACGAATAAAATTTCAATTTGATTGTAAAAAGGTTATAGAAATCCTGTAACAAGAGCTATCTTATTAGTTTCAACTGCAAATATTGAAAATTTCGGGAGAGCATGTGTTTTATTGTAAACTCGTGCCTTAATACTGAGTATTTGTCTGTCATAACCATTAATAGTTTTGTACAGAGGTATCAGTCCACATATTCTTATAAACGTCAGTACTAGTTAGGTATCAATCATTGCATAAATTTCATTTATACATTACTAATACAATTCTGATATTTCACCATACTCGTCCGGCAGAACTGAATACAATATTACTCATATTACGGAAGATTAAAACTATATATGTATAACTAGGTTCACCTTGGTAAAAAGTTAGTATTATTTACATTCAATTATTATTATTCACGTATTTAAGTACAATTTATTACGGATGTACATCATAGAATTTCAGCCCTTTTGTTCATTCCTTCAACATATACGGAATTAATCACAAGTTTCGGTCCCCACAATAAATATTAGTTGTTTAAATAAACAACTAAATTATCGTCCTATTTCTTCCTAAAAGTTATTAATATCAATTTTATGTTTCTGAATAAATGGTCTTAAACTCATACGGTAGATTTGTTACACGATACAACCAACCGTGATCTTTTGTTTCATTGTAAAATAACCTCAAGAGGGCTAAGTTATCATTTTGGCTTGCAAATATTTATGAAAATACGCAGTGTAATATAAATCAAACATTAATTTTATTTAAAGTGCATCTGTACATAGTAAGTTAAGGATGTCGTAAGTCATTATAATAAAATGCTACAGAAACCTGTAATTTGAAATTATTATTATTGCTATTAGTAGTTGTATAATTATATTTAAATGACCCAGTGAAATAATTAAAAATTAAAAAACCCTCAACTATGATATTGATTAAAGTACGTATTTGGATAATATGAGGGTAAAATTAGTTTGGGGTTTAAAATGTAATTAGAGCAGAGAGTATCGAAGAAATTAAAATAATCGCTGTTGGCAACATTGACAGTCTATTTACATACTGAACTATCCATGTAACTGTTGGATTTACATACATTTTCACCCGCAGCCATCGCAGGCTAATACTTGGTTGTTTTTGCTATCCTGTCGCGTTAGTTGCTCACAGAGCTAAAAGTTATGAACTGTGCCATAAGTTTTTACCTAGCATTGTAAGACGCTATTGTTAAAAAGACAATATTCTAAATGGTTTACTCTACATGTATGTATATAAATGTAATAGTCTGTTCCGTACCCCATGTAACATCAGTGCAACGCAGATTCCTGAAGCAGCCTCGTTTATACAATATTCTGTGAGTCACTAGTTAAACATGGTGAGTATATGCCAACTCTGAAGTGGGCAGGTACACTAACACATAAATGTGCTTATTTCTCGTTGGATGCTCCTCAGAAAACTCTTGGATGAAGTGAATGCATGTGAGTGTTCTTATAAAGTTTGTTATATTTAATTGTATCAAATAGTATCAAAATAGTAGTGATATTTTTAGGGCATTTGCACGCTTGTTTCTGACTGACGAATGTTGTCCGCCTTTTAGTATTTAGTTCAATATCTTCAACATACTCGCTATATTGACTTTAAACCTACTAGGATTGTTTTTTAAAGTATCCCAAAGAAACAAACTGTGCCTGTTAATTTGATGAATGAAAAGGTCCGTCTCAACATCCAGTACGAAGGATCGCCGGCAACGCTCAATATCTATTAATACTCACTTTATGTTTTTTTTTTTTTAAGACCCTTCCAAGGGATAAAACCATGATTCCTTATTGCATGTCAATCTATGAAATTTAAAATTGTAGACTAATAGTCTTCATTGTAAAGGAGAATTTTCGAGTGTAGCAATTTTCGAGCACCTGTAATGACTACCTGCACTTTATCCTCCTACTAACATTCTCAAAATGAGAAAACATTTTTAAAAGTTTCTAAATATTTCATGTTCTTCTACAACAAAAATTAAAGTTTCATGTTTTAACGACTTGGGTTTCGAATTTCCCGATTCACCTCTTTACATGGTATTGCTTATAATATAAAGTAACCCTTATACAACCAGATCTAGAAAAAAAGTCAATAACATTCCAGTTTTCACAAAATGTTAGTGACAAATTTTTCGTTTCCCACCATCCCTTTGACAATATCCATAAAAACTCCCAGAGAAGGATGTACAGGGTTACCTACATTAACACAAAAGTTCCCTTTTTACACACAAACCAACTCACAAGATTAACGTTGAGATATGTCGAGATTTTGCTTTAGTTTGGACTCCGTAAATCCTTTTTATAATGCATTTTGATTATTTATCACATGGCTATGATACGTTGAATTAAAATTATAATTATTTGTCTCCAAGGGTTATGTTTACGTTATTTAAGAGTCTATGTGGCACACTCAATAAAAGATCAATTATAGCAATAGGTCCAAACCACATGTCCCACGTATCTAAATATTTTTCTTCCTCATTGCCTTGTGAATGATGATCATATTTTTTAATATTCTAATAATATAGTATAATTAATACCTTTCAAGTATTTTCCCCCACTATTTTGATTATTTTATTTAACAAGGTTCAATAAGTATTTCAAGGTAATTATATCAATTTGTTTCATTTGGTTATGCTTTGCCAAATAACACTTTTACAAATAAAATATAATAATACAAATTTATAAGTTTTGATCAGTTATTATATATTTTGTATATAAAACCTATATTTTTCATATTTCCTACAGTTTTAAATGTTTTTTCATCGTATTATTACAGATGCTTCATATAAGTACTTGATACAAGCGATTTCTTTGGATTTTTGGGGGGACATTATTGTATGATTACACAGTTTTTGGTTTGTCAAATAAAAATATAATTAGTAATTTGTGGCTCTCTTATTTACTGTATTTTATTACAGTACACACAGAAGCATAATTTTTAATATATCATCATCCATAATCTTTTAGCACTAGTTTTTAGATTTTTAAGTATCTTTTTCTTCTTGATTAATAAGATTCAGTTTGTATGAAACCTCTTTACATTATATTATCAAGTACATTTATTTAAATGTTTAAGAGTTTTAACATGCATTTTTATACCTAAGCTCCAAGTGTAAACATACGCAGAGTTATAGTACTATCATTGTACTAGTACCTGTAGTATTAATAATAACATTTAACTGTTACATGTACACGTAACAACAAGTAGAGCACATAGAATAAGTAAATGTGTTCGAAATTTACCTGGTTGTTATTACTTATTACTGGTTAGATTTACATTTATTTGATGTTACTCGTATGTTACTCGAGTATAATTATCCAACTTTCTTAATAGTATGCCGATTGCTTATTCACCGACTTTAGGTTCAACACCTAACCATGCAGGTTTATCTATGTAAAGCTAAAATGGTTATAACTAATCCCAGATTTTAAGGATAAGATTTGTCATCATGCGCTAGTTAAACTTGAATTAAATCAGGATTCATTACACCCCTGAAATTTTAAATTTTTGGGGTTTTTGTGTTTCGCTAAGTCCAAATTTACTTCAAATCCACAAATACAAATTCGCTCAGTTTTAACTAATTTACTTTTTATTTTGTCTCTAGCTAACAACTTCTTCAACAAAGTAGCTAAATAATACATAATTTGCACATCTTCATCTTTTACTTGTAGAAATACAAATACAAAGTAAAGCTATTCCAAGGTATGATGTCAATAAATTAATCAAACCAACGGAACACAATTTCATAGGCTCTGATATTTTCAGTTAAATAAAGCGATTCTTTAACTTTATCAAATAATTTATTGAAACTAAAACAAAGCGTTTATTGCCATATATACATAACTACATTATTATAACTAAATCAACTTTGATTTGTGTAGAGACGAATGTTTTATTTTTATTTATTTTTAATTTCCTAAAAGAATACTTAAAAGTCTATTATGTTACATGATCAGTTCACAATTAATGAGGAGCGTGGTGTTGACCCTTTGGTACTAATTGTGTCCTAGGAGGTAGATTGTAATTCCCAATTGGTAAAGTAGTTAATTTCAATTTACATATAAAGCTTCCGATACGTAATTTGTTTTAGCCAACATTTAAGCAATGAATCAATTTTATGTTTTCATTTTTTGTTAAGATAAGTTAAAATTAGTTGTAAGCGATATTATAACTACATAAAATACTGTCCTCAGGCTACAACTCGCTTGAAATTGTGTTTTTTAAATAAATTAGTAACCTGTTATAGTCTAGGAGCCTAGAGCTAACTTGCCTTGTACAACACACAACCCCGTTTTTGTGAAATTGATAGAGGAATTTCTCCCGAAAAATCGCTTAGCTCCTGAAAAAATGTCAGCTTATTACTCCTCCAATCATATACGGACTGAATAATTGGTTGAAAGTGGCAACTTTCAGATTCATTATCTAGTTGACAGATCCTATAGATTTCTTTTTTAGAAAAAGTTTCTCTATGAATTACAAGAAAAAAACAGGTTGTCTGCTTATTGGATCCAACTCCTGGACTATTGCATTGACCCTTGTAAGCCTATAATTTACTCAAGTATTTTATATGTTATTGATATAAAGAAACGGGTTTGCTTTTTATGTCTGGGTTCCGAACCGCTTACATCTCAGGATGCAGTATCAACATAAACATAACCTAACATAAACATAGTACATAAACGTTAGAAAGTACTTATAAACAAACACCCGTTAATACGTTAATAATCTTGCCTCGAAGTAATTATCCTTATACTGAATTTATTAGGTAAAAATAACGTTTTTTCTTATAATAATCTGTGATGTTAAAAAAACTTACGTGTGTGAAAAGGAGGAAGTATGCACACATCGTAAAATAAACACTGGTCGATAACACTAAATCTAAATATATATGTAGAGTGCAGAAATATATTTATACATATTTCAATAATTACATTTAAATGTACTACTTTAATATAGCTAACAAAAAGATTAAGCTACTGATTACGGGAGATTATGTACTAACATTTATAAAAAGTACAGTGAGTTAAACATTTTCAATAGGTAAACGGAGATTAGGAAAAGAAACTAAATGCATTTCAATAACCGTACACAAGTAGGAAAAAACAGCTTTAATAGATATAAAAAGAAATGGTGCAAGAAATTAGCTTACAATAGCAAGTACTACCCACATTCCAATAAACTGTTTATGAGACATATATACGTACCAACCATCCTTTTATTATACCAAGTAACAAAGATTATACATGACTGCACATTTTATACAGTAAATAAACATATGGATAAACATTGTTTGTATATTTCAATCAAGAATGCATTTACATTTACATATTTCTATTTAGATCAGAAATGTGTTTTTTAGAAAACGATGATGTGCCAAATAGTAAATCAAAGGAACAAAATGAAACTCCAAATTTTAAAGACAATAAATAAAATTGTTATACATTTCCGACTTATTGAAATAGGAGCTTAAAAATAACTACCGATATTGCAACTTGTAAATCAATAGCATCTTAATGGTCCCTTTCTAAAATCTCATAGAGCATAACACAGTATAATCGAAGGAAACGATTCTAATGGTAAAAATTTAAGAATTGTGAGTAAAACAGCTAATTCGTCTTTTTATCACAATATTACGTACCTACGTTAAAAATTAATTAAATAATCGATGTAACAGTAGAGTAGAAATAAGAAACTTAATTAAACAACAAAATAAATAAACACCAATGCTCAGTAATGGTCCTTGGACTAATTGAATAGTACTATAGAAAGTACATAGTAAACTTTATATTCTCCAGGATATTTAAAAAACAAGAATTATAAATACGCTTGGCTGAGAACAATTCCCTCCTATCACATTTTTAAGGTGCTTTTGTTATAAGGGAATGTATAAATTATAAATGAGCGAGATTTTATGAAATAGATATCTTACTAACGCAAAGAAACTCTTGGGATAGACAATCTCCTCTGGTACTCACTTGTCAAGCCAACCTTTACAAACAGATGATACGCCAAACCGTTTATTCAGATAAATCACCCTACTATGTTAGTAAAAAGAGATTTCTTGGTCACTGCTAAAGTTAACGGAAATTCGCCGGTAAGAAAAAATGCTTGTAAAAAGTTTCAGTATAGGTTAATGTCCGTTTATTTTGTCAAACAAACTGGCATTTAAAATCACTGAATTACTAATAAATATTTAATGTCATGGAAACTAAGAATCAAGCATCACAGTAGCAAGTATATCGTGCGTGTTTTAACAGTTTCTCGCCGTGTGGTACTGCACTTCTGACCGCACACCACTTCGGAGCGCTAGCCATATGGTCTCTATTCTGCTTCTGTATCTATAATATGCTACCACTATCGAAGAAACCACTCAAATTAACTAACTATTCGATAAAGAACCGTGTATGCGATTGAGGCCTCTAGTGGAAAAGACGAACGCTTTTGTCCAAACAACACCATACATTTTCACAGAGGTAATCGTACTTTTTCAGTTAATGCTCACCAAATTCACTGTCAGCCGACAGAGATATAATCAGCAACAGCGTCAACACCGTAGCCACAGACGCGTCAGCCATGTCGGTGTCCAGATTGTCGATAGATTCATGAACAATACCGTCTCATAATAACATGAAAACTTTCTTCAAATAATTGCTTTGAATTAAAACAGCAATACTGGCATGAAATGCTCATGGAATAAATTTGTGGGTTTTGTGTATATAAAACTGTACAACTCCGAATTATTTAAAACAATTCCTTAAACTGCCTAGTATGAGATTTGAATAAACAAAAACATTAGTGTGATATAAAACTGGCCAATGTATATAAAGCTAAAATAACTAGTTCCATATTTAAAGGATGAGATGTTTTAGTATGAACTAGTTAAACTTGAATGAAATAAAAATGTATTACACCTCTGAAACTTCAATTTGGGTTCAAAACATTTAGTTAGGGTTTCGTGAAATTTAAGTTTACCTCAAATTAACATTTAAAAATTCGCCCTTGTTAATCTTATTAATGTATAATCTTGCTTGTAATAAGGAGATTATACCAATATATCAACACAGTAACGAAAACATACAATTTTTACTAGATAAATGTCTTGTAAATGGGCATAGTCTTATGATCTCAAGTTAATACATTAAAGCATTTCCAGGCTATGACGCCCTCCCCTAACGAAATCTATGTAAATCAATTCCATAGATTGTGATGGTTTCAAGAAAATGGGATGATTGATTTACGATATAAAATGATTTGTTGGTACTAAAACCAAAGTCCATAGTTGTATTTAGAACCAATTGAATGATAAAAACTGCATGAGGCTCAAACTAAAATCAATTGAAAGGATAACAGAATTTCGGACATTTGCAATCGTTATATGTTACAAAAGGTGACATATAACGATACAACCTTTTGTAAGATATGACGATAGCAAATTTCTGAAATCCTATTATCCTTTCAAACCTTCCATCGACAATAACAAACTTTAAATAACAAATTTGAAATCAATTCATAACAACACTGTCATTATAGGATTTTATTAGGGATGAGTAATTTACAAAGTATATCATAGTGACTTTAATTATAGAAGCCAAAGTCATGACCCATTTTCCATTAATTATTAATAAAGAGGTTGAAGGCGCTATATCAAGGAAAGATGGCAAAATTCTTAGATTTATTCTAGAAAAGGAAATCGAGCGTCGAGATCTATGTAAGCGTTAGATATGCACTTGAGTATCGCAGTGTATTTGAACTTCTAACCAGCAAATCTAAATTGATCGTCTAGCTTTAAATTGTCCAGTCTTATTCCCTGAGATAACCATGATTCAAACTTGGTTTTGACTTCTTTGCCATCTCCTAAAAAAGGCTATTTATACAAAATATTTTAGTTTGCCTTTATGGAGAGACGAACTTGATTCAAACTTGGTTTTGACTTCCTTGCCATCTCCTAAAAAAGGCTATTTATACTAAATATTTTAGTTTGCCTTTATGGAGAGACGAACTTGATTCAAACTTGGTTTGGACTTCCTTGCTATCTCCTAAAAAAGGCTATTTATACTAAATATTTTAGTTTGCCTTTATGGAGAGACGAAGTGACCTGAATGACGTCATGTTTTTATTTAAGGTCGTCAAAGATAGTATGGACATCCCATCTGTACACGTACCCGACACTCCAAAACCCGCATGATAATGCTGTGTTGTTGTCTTTATTGTAAGCCTAATTATCTTGCCTCTCTGGCTCGGATCTACGGAGCTGTCTCTGCAATATTTGGTATTATTATAATTATGTTCTCTTTCAAATAAAGAACTGTAAGACTATTTAACATAATATGTCATTGTTTGTATATATTATATGTTTAAAGTATTTCTGCAGTTTATTAAAGGCACCAACATGTACATGCAGATTTGATACTGCTGGATATCGCACTGCACTGATGTTATGTTTTAACCATTACATTTATATCACATTCATAAAATATTTAAAAATGAAAATTTAGTGAGCTGTGTATTCATTTTACTAACAGTACAAAAACTATATAACATTTCTATTTAAACTAAGTTCCACACTTTAGGCTTATAAACATAATTAATCTGAGTTAACGCTCCCAAGTGACAATACAAGTCCGTATTCCGTTTTGTGACTTCGTAGATAACAAATTAATAATTTTACACTATAAACATTGTTGTGCCGATAGAAAACAAAATATTTAATATCAAAAGTAGTTTTGAATTTGTAATCAATTTTTAGAATTTCTTATTCCAAATATAAAACTTAGGCGTAAAATGATTACAACTTATTAGATAGTGTGGTTTATAAGTAAACTTATTTCTGGAAACTCCTCTTTAGATTTCGGCAAATTTAAAGGCAAAACATGTTTTTCTCTATATATCATCAGTTGCGTTTACATTACCTAAATTATTTTTTAAATTATATTTCAAATATATGTTATGAGGAGTGAGATAGTTTTATATGACATGAACTTACTCCACTTAACTATTATGTTTACGCTCAAAATTTCATATAATAGTGTAAATGAACGGATTATTAAATAAAGAAAACATTATTTTTAACATGTCGCAATAAGTAATTTCAATTTGTTCCAGGACAAGTATAAATTGTCCAAAAAATTAACATATATGTTACGATACATTTTTAGGTCAGTTCCGGGGTGTCTTCATAATTTTTGAATGGTGTAAGTGATAAAAATAGAACTCTAGGACATCAAAAGCTACCATTCTGTGTCACCCTTATGTCTTAACTTCTTAAGAAGGAGACGGGGGAGGACGTCCATGAGGGAGTCATTGAAAATGTTAAATAGAAGCAAGGGCCAATCAGAAAATGATTTTCAAGTGTGTTTATTAATTTAAAAAAGCAACATCGCTACAGGTTTATCCCAAACTATTACTGTTTTAGCTTGCTGACGGAGAAATTGAGAAGTTTGAAAACGATATTTATTGTTTAGTAGCTATTACAATTACCCTATAATAATAGAATAATAGAATTTCCCTATAACAAACGATATAGTGACTTTTCTATCTATTTTATATCATCTAGTTTTATCTTCGGCTTGGATTCTACTGAGTATGTAAGTGTATTTTAAGCGCAAATAAAGCGGAAGTAAAAGTTGTTTACAAATATGACTTAGTTCTAGTTAATGATACCAGAAATACTCATAATGTTTGTTCTTATATCGGCCATTAAAATAGTCAGAAATATTATAATTTAGTTATTTAAATGCATGTTTAAAATTGATAAGGATGTAATTAAATTTTTAACACAACTAATAATAACGTACACATTTTGTTTAATTTTTGGACATAGTTAAACATTTTAAATTTATTCATTAAAAGTGTTTTGAAGTAAGCGAACTGAAAAACACACAATTATTATAGTAAGTTTGCAACAAGTTTAAATCTATGGTTTTTTTATATAGCATCACTTTTAAATTTTATTACCACTTTTCACTCTTTCTTCGTAAACCTTAAAGCATAATTCAGTTACTTTATTATATGTATTATTTCATCAATCGGGGATGTCATTATTCTACTCCACAACTGGCGCGATGTTTCGCGAGTCGGCGCTAGTGAATATCTCGGTACAGGAAATCCCCGCCAAGGCCTCTATTAGTTGTCTGAAATACCAGCCAATTATCTCAAAAGAAATATCCCAAAAGTACTGGAAAACATAAGAACGCGTAATGTTAAAATTTTACTAGTTTATTTATAGAAATAACTTAACTATATCAGTATATTCCTGCAATCAAAGATGATATTATTATCATATACATTGTGAATATAATCTCATTTTATCAAAACAGGATATAGGTTGGACAGGTCATGACTTCAAGAGTTTCCAAGTTCCCAAAAGGAGATAACGTGATTCTTATTCAAGTGACCGAAATAAGTAGCGATCGTTCTGGGCCTCCCACCACACAATTTTCTCGTTGCCTACATTATATTGTAATGTTTTTTATTTGAACTTGCATTTTAATAATTTTTTAAAAGTTTTAACACATAACTGTAATTGAAAATATGTTTACACTCTTTTTTGCCCTTCCATCTTATATTATTTTGTCAAAATCCTCCCAGAAATTTCAATAGTACAGTCTACGTCAAGAGTACCACCATGATGAGCAACCTTGCAAGTATAGCATTTTAACTAGTAACCCAGAGTGGGAAATGGGGAATTTGTTTTTTGTAGTGTAGAAAGAATTACACTCACGGTTTTGAACAAAACGCCATACCGGTAGTTAGCAAAAGATTTGAATTTCGCGAAATACATGAATTACATTTACCGGTTAACTTACTAAATTAACTTTTTCGATAGGTAAACATGAAGTTTTCGTTTCGCCATAAGGAATGATATTGTTGTGTGCGTGTATCATTTTATAAACTAAGCCCACAGTTAGTACATTATATTCAACAAATGAAAGCAAGTAACTGTATATATTAGTACGTCGCCAATTCAAGCTAGGCTGCATAACGTCAGTAGCTTGTCTATCGCGATGTGAAACAGCGTCAGCAGTACGGGTATTGCGACTTTACACGTCATTCAGTTGTGACGCAATATTTGTCACTTTGGTAACGCAGAAACTCTGTTTACAGTACCTTTGCTTTGTCTCCGCCGTCCGCTGTATGGGACCGGCAAAAGTAGTAAACTTACTCTTTACAGAAAATTAAATTCCGCTGATGAACATAACAATGTAGAATGCAGGCCATCATATTATTCCAATAAAAATATTTTAAAAACTAGTGATTGACGTTTCATGGAACAACGTTTACTTTTTAATTTGTTGCTCGAAATATTTTTTTTTTTCAGTTATATACTTGAATATCATAATTAATTGTTAGTATGACCCCACAATTGGAGTAATAATAACCAGTATTATATTAGGACATTTTATAAGCTGTACAATATATAAGGTACAACGTAAAATACATTTTTAAATGTGTGACTTTTGACTGCAGAAAAGAAAAAGTCACTCATATCAAGTAGGACTATTTTATACTATTCATCTTTACCATTAAGCAATAGAATAAATTTTACAGCTATTAAAAATGTTTTAAATTAGGTTTCAAGCGGTACTTGTTTATTAATTTAATTATGTAAAGCTCCATTATTGAAAAAAGTATGTTTTAACATTCAGTTTTGCCTCCAAGTTACTCTAGTAGTGATCATAAAGGTTTTATGATTGTGTTGTGTATAGATATTTAAAATTATATCTATGTAACTTATAGTTATGTACATATTATGATCATTTTTAAATCATACTGCGTATATTTTAAGGTAAACCGCTTAAGTAGTATTTAAGTATTTAAATTTTGTTGTTGTTGTTGTTATTGGTGTTATTTTAAGTTGTTTGGAAGGAAATAATAAAAACCTCAGTGGCATGTAATGGGCGAATAAAATAATTTCAATACGATATACTTAAATGAATATCTGCATGTAAATGATTCATATGACACTTTCATAAAGAGATAATCGTTCTAAATTCATCTTTTGTTCCAGTGTCTATATAGCAAGTTTAAAACTTACTTAAAACGATACACTTATGACATACATTTGCACAAAGTCGGGGTTGAATATTTTTGTCCACTCATACTTAAAGTACTGCAACCGATGTTGCGTTGAGTAGTTTGTTATATTTTAAATAATTTTTTAGTCTCAGTTCTTAAAGAAATCTTTCCTGAACACAATATAAATATAACAAAATCTTTGTCATTGCATGACGAATTATAGATGTTGGGATACTATTTGGAGGCACTTGCCGAAAAACCGCTGGAAATGAGGTTATAGAATTGTTACAGTGCGTATATGAAATATATCTGATCAAATATTATATATAAAATATTAGGCATGCCACTTTATTTTTTTCTTTTTGTCTTAAGAAATATTTCACTAAAAAATTATAAATGTCTTAATATGCAACACAATTAAAAATTCAATTTTCTTAAGATATAAATAGTTAAATTGAAATATCATAATGCATACTCGCATACATATTGTAAAATTGACATTTTTACTTTCAGTCATTTTTCCTTGGGCTTATAACAAAACAGCCAACAATGTCTACTTAAAATGGCCATGAATCCTCGAGGAGTTGTCAAAAAACCTTTTATGTTTTCTGTCTTTAGGAAGTTATTTTAGATGAAAAATACTCGGAATTACAATAAAATTAACAAACCGAAATTGCGCTATCCTAGGGATGATAAGCGTAACGCCGCCGCGCCGTATGGTTATAAGTGGTAGGCCTTTTACGTCACAGTAGTAATACGGATTCCGATAATAAGAGCTGTCCCCAAGATATCTACAGAACCTGACATCGCAGTCTTGCTATTACGCATAAAGTAAGAGGCCTTACCACAGATTCCGACAGATTCCGTTTGACGTCGTCTCAAACTTTAGTTCACCATTTGGCACTTGTAAACATTAATAAAAGCTCTACTGCAGAGTGATCACTCTGACAATACAGTGAGTGGGAAGTAGAAACGACAGTTTGATTAATAATTGGAAAAGAAATCTGGTTACATGTTCAAGCTAAACTATGTTAGGAAATTTATATTTATGTTAAAACATATGAGCCACGTAACAATAAGCTATTTAGTTGTTTTTTTTTTATTTAAAATATTTATTGCTTTGCTGTTAATAACTAATTAATAACTGTAGATTCGAACTTGACAGAACTTATTTCAAGAAAAGTATTCTTACCCTTAAATTGTGAATCTGATAAAATTATAATACCGAAACAGAAACTAATAACTAATAAAGTTCGCCAGTAAAAGATTTGTTGAAGTAATCTAGGCTTGAATATAAGAGCACATTTGTCTTAATAAAAAGTAATCAAACTATAATTGACGAATACTTTCTTATTGGCCGGAATTTAAAAATACATACTATCTGAACATACTATAACACATAACATTTAGTAACATCAAACATATAGCATACTTATATTTACGAATTCATGATTATATTTGTTCGTATTTATTATTTATAAACATGGTTTGTAAATGTATTTAACTATGCATTGCAACGTCCACAAATTATGTAAAAGTAATTTACTGTCAGTAAATTATATTTTAATTTCTATTTATCATAATCACAGTATCGTTGTCTGTGGTATTAATGGCTAAATTATCCATAGCTGTTTTATAAATTACAGAGAAATAAACTTAATTAAAATAACAACTATAGTTATTACCAAATAACTTTGATGTTCTTATTTAAAAAGCAATCTTGTACTAGTATTAGTATCACTATGTAGATGAAATTATGCATTGTAATGTTTGTAGTTCTGTAGTTGGTTGTATGGTATCCTGTATGTGCGTTTTTGGGAAATGTTTTGATAACACTCTACCCATTTAATACCGCTTGTAGAATACATCTTCATGTTTTGTACTGTCATCCTATACTTTATTTGGATTATGTCTCTGTTTCAAGGGGGTAGAAATGTTTCTTTATTCATAGTTATTGTTCATGACATTCATTGTCTTTGCTATAATTTTTATTCACAAAAACTCGCACAGCCTGCATTCTCGATAACCAAGAAAGTGACTTGTGTGGCCAGTCGGCTTAGACGCTATGCCATTTTCTATATTGCAAAGTTGAGAAATGTTAAGTTGTCTTTTTTAATTAATCTCTGTGTTGAAATCGCGCACAGTTGATTTAGTCATATTGGTTCATAAGTAAAAGTAAAATTTCACAAGTATTGGTATCGATGTCTAGTAATTGTTTCACTGCGTAAAGTGAACTTTATTTTTTAAATTCAGACGATTATTTTGACATATAACTAAAACTACCAACTTTTATTAGCGTTTATTGAAATTAGAAACACTGACATAACAAGAAAAACCGATTTCAAAACGTGTTCATACTATTTCGAAAACAAAACAGATAATCTGAGCACGGGCATTAGCCAAGAACGGTTCAGAATTGTATAAAGTGGACAGTTGGAATTTTAATTTTAACTTCTGAACAGAATTTCTAGTTTTGGTAGCTTTGAATATTGTACACACTAGTACAACAAATACAACTAAAACTATTGTAGATCCTGTTTTGACGTATGTGCAAAAAGAGGTTTAGTCACAAATTAAAATATTAACACTACCTAAACCACAACTGTATTTGATTTCCGTCATACAAATTATATCAAAAACTCAGACTATTATATTAATGTCGTGTGTTGTTGAGATTTACCTTGTACTCGTCGAGCGTCACCTTACTCCATACTCATTCTCACTTAAGTCTCTGTGCTTTAATGGTTACATCATAGTCAAGCATTATAATATGAATTTTCTCAGAAAATTAGACTTTAACCAGTATAATGTGGATGAACTTAAAATATTAAACAGTAAAACTAATATACTCAGTTATGTATGGTATCGGAAAAGAAACTAGATAACACAGTGCAGACAGAAGCTACTTGATCTATACTAAGTAATACAGTGCTCAGAACATGGATACTGTATGGTTGGATAGGAAGACCCTGAACATATAAAAACAAGCGCGCACAAACTTTTATAAGGTAGGAAACAAAAACCAAACTTTAAGTTGTATTTAATTTATCTATACTCGGTTTATAGTATACCATTTCACAGAAGCGCCTTGCTCCTGGTCCACAAATAATATACCAATACTGTATACCAAAACTTTTAATTTTCACTATTAAACATTGAAATGCGTGATAATCACTGGTAGAGAGAGGACTGAGGGAGGTGGATTTACCTTAGTTTCACTAGCACTCGGTTCACACACACGTGGTTCTGAACTCGCGGTAAGGTCACACATAAACTGATGGAGATGCGGATATAAGTGGACTGTGACTGCCGGATAGTTTCCAGCGGTAATGAGTGGTAAGGGGAGGGTTCGGGGTGGGGTGGGAGAGGAGGGCAGCCCCGCCCACAGCCCCGCCCCTCCATTCTTGTGACCGCTATCGGCCAAAGTGCCTCCATGGTTATAATATGGGTGTGTGGGATGGGTGCCCAAATCACCCGCTAAATTGCTCATTTAGTTAATCTTGTAGACTGTAGACACATTCTACCCGACTCCTACTTCTTCGATCCCCCTCTCTCCTCTCTCACACACTCTCACCCTTCTTCGCCGCTCCCTCTCACCTCTCACGAATCCCGACTGTCCCCCTTTGTTGGTAATGTGAGAGTACTAATGTTCGAGAGTTAGGGTCATTCGTTTATGCTCTTTTTAATGGTTATGGACTTACTTATACCTTGATGTACGAACATACTTTCAAAAAAATATTTAGAGTTTAATTTGGGATTTAATCTCTATTTAAAACTCAAAATAATTGTTCGAAACTTCTTCATACAATAAAAAGTTTTATATACAATAGGAAACAGCTATAATAAACACCTCCACATATTGCACATCTAATATCAAGACGTAAGAAATTACGAGCAGGCTTGTCGTGACCTTTTCCAATTGTAAAGACATAGCGTAAATGTTAATCATTTTAGTGTTTGCCATTTTATGAATTATTTGAAAAAGAAATTTCAAAATTTTTCTGTACTTCAGTGTTTGAATATTAAAAAATTAAGCACTAAAGCAGTAAAACTAAAATCGTTTGAAATGCATATTAATTGTGTTTTTAAAACGAGATATGGTCCATAATTCTACGACAAAAGGCATAAAAATTGAACCATGAAGTACAACTCATGGTTGTTTCACAATAGCTGGCTCTAAAATTACGGATTAATTTCAACTGTCAGCACGGCGTCCTTCACGCGAATCAATATGAGAACCATCCTACAAATGGTATTCATTTATACTTATACCACACGCTGTCATGTATAAAATTATGTTAGTTTTTTTATTTATAAAACCCTGTAATTTAAACAAATTTCATGAATCAAATAAAATTAATTATAAAACAATATCAGTACAGTATTACAGTATTAAAATAGTTACTCCATTGTTATCTTTGATGATTTTGTCTATTACTGTTATCATTATTGTTATTGTTGTATTATTATTTTTTATTACTTGTTATATCACTACTTGTTATTGTTATTGCACTATTGTTATTGGTACCACTTTCGTTATGTTTCACATTGTTTTAGTTTTATCTTGTTATATCTGTTTATTTCACTATGTCGTAGGCATGGTCAATTGCTGAACTTGATTTTTCATACTATACTTTTTTTATGAGAATTTATTACTGTTCATTACTAGTCATCTTAAGTATTGTAATTTTGCAAAATGGTTATACCGTGGGAATGTAAATAAATATATTATGAGATTGTTCAGTACAGCACAATAGGACTTCACCAGGTTCGCCGGCAGGCCTTCTCTCTTCTTTCTGCTGGGGTTGTACAGGCGCGGACCATCGCGCGGGGAGTGGAAGTTCTCACCAATTAAGCTACTGATTATACAGCAGTGGCCAGCTGTTCAGGAGGAAGGACACCTCACTTATCGCAGCTCAAGAGTGATTGGAAGCGCCTCTACGGAGTGTCGTGTACTGCAATTTTATATAATAATTTATTTCCTAGCTACTTATTAATTACTCATTTTTAATACTAATATATGGTATTCTTGTTATTGCTAAATTACATAGTTTATTAGCTGTTAATATTAGTTCTCATTGCTTTTATATATTTATTATATTTTATTTATTCCTGTTATTGCACTTTTATATAGTTTATTATTGTTGGTATTTATTATTATATATATTGTATTGTTGTTAGTATCTGATTTTTGTTAATTAATTGCTGTATTTGCAGAACACATCTTGCAGTTTCATTGTTTATGTTTCAATAGTTTATATTTTTGTTTACATCTTGTTGTTTATAAGCTTCATAATGTTATTGTATCGCATTCTCTCGATTTATACACTTATTCTTTTTTTGTATTTTTATTGCCTTATCGCTTGTATCAGCTATTGTGTAATTTATTGTAAAATGGTTTGTCCGTTAATAAATAAATAAATAAATAGTAAAAAAGCTGCCAACCACTTACTACTACTGCACACGGGATGCTGCACCAAAATTCAAACAGACTTGGCGTGGAACTTTGATTTCGATGATAAATGTATGGGAATGTCAATGAGCAGTTCTAATTCCTCGTTTGTGAAAGTACGTATTCTGTGGTCTGACTGATGGTCCTGCAGTACAGGCAATCATGTGATTAGGCCTACAATAGGGTTATGGTTATCCTGAATTCGAAACTGTACCTTAAGACTACAATTTTGCAACAAGTACCTTAGCCATCGTCCCCACAGATATTCTTGAGCAGAGAAGCAGAGAAATCTTCTCGGGGGGGGGGGGGGTATCCCATGACCAAGGAGTAGGGTGTATGGAAAACCCTCAAATCAGTAGGAGAGTTCGGGAGCCCTCCTCCAGGATACGTTTGAAATATTAGGAATAACAATTAGAATGAGAATTTATCTACACAATAGAACACAAAGGTTTCCTACGCAAGTCAAAACACCACTATACAAAGTAGACTACTTATACGAAAGCAATAGAACAGAACTGTTTACAATAGAGCATATAATCTAAGTGTAAAAAAGAGTACACTATTGTAAAGGTTTTTACAATTACTGTTACAATTTTTAATACTACAAAACATTATCGGTCTCATCAAGACATAGGTAACACGAGAGCACAGTGAAAACTGTGAAATGCCTTCCCGAGCAAGTAAGCCTTTAAATACTTTTATCAAACTGTTTAAATTTGTTTTCATTTTGATTACGTTTGGAAATTAATTGTAGAGTTTAAGACCAAAATACAAAATTGAGTTTTTGAAAAGGTTGAATCTGAATCGGTCTGAAATTTGGTAATTTCTGTGCCGTGTGTTGTAATCATGATTTAAATTTGGAAACATATTTTTATTTTTAAAAACAAACATTTTCGAATGAAAAATTAGAAGGGAGACCAAGGTTAGGATCCTACTAGATCGAAAACGCTCTTTACAGCTTTCATCAGGTCTCATTCCTCAGACGACCCTCAGCGCTCCCTTTTGAAGACTAAATATTCTACAGTTTATAACACCATAAAATATCCAAAATAATAATCCGTACCTAAATCTTTACTCAATTAAGCCTAAGTAACCCAGTTTAAGAACCTCTTCAGAGGCAAATGTAGAAAGGCACTTCAGGGCAAATGTAGCTGGATTCAGGTGATTCATTAATGTGTTTATATGCGTGTTCCAATTCAGGTAAAAATCCAGATGTATCCCTAAGAAACTTACAGAAAAGTGCTATTTGCCATCAAATGTATAAATATTAGGAACAGTTTGAGAGGATTGAGAATACATTTTTACAAAACAATTTTACATAGCCTATTAGTTTTAGAAAAGTTTAACAACAGGTCATTGGTCCAGAATCGGTCACAAATCAAAGACGATATAGCCACATCATACTGTTCTAATAGGGTACTGTTAGAATGAGGTGTCATCCGCGAAAATAATGACAGCAGGTTATTATGGTTCTGTTGAAATTACTTTCAATATGTTTTGAAAGATCATTAATGTAGACTATATGAGGAAAATCAGAGATCCAAGGATAACAGATAATTCCGAAAAATACTGCTGGAAATTATTGCGAATTTCAACACATTGAACGCGCCCCAGTAAGTAAGTTTTAGACCATTCTACAATCCTCGAAATCCATATCTTTCAAGTTTATTAAGTAAGAAGTATATGATGATCTAAAATATCAAATGCCCTGCTGAAGTCACAAAAAAAAAGGTAGTAGAATCGCTATTTTACACCACTTCTAAAGTAATAAAAAGAAGGGAAAGATCAGATTAAAGTGTATAAAGGTTACAGTAAAAGCACTCTACCACAAATCACCAGGAAACTTATTCAGAGGTAATTAAAGTCTGCTGTACAAATAACATTTATATGAAACGTATTTAACTAAAAAAATTAATCATAAATTTAACAAAATAGTAAAATTTAATTACAAATCAAGGCCAAATCTAAATCTTGATTTCTGGATAAAAATGTGTCGATATCCGAGTTTGAAAGCTGACTATTTACTAACTAATTGAGATACAATAATGGGAGCTATATTAAAACTTAGATTGTCTATTTCAGCGTTTCTACATACTAATATAATTTTCAGTGTAATAACAACAACAACGAAAAATCGCACTTCAAGCAAACTGCAACTTAAAAATTCAAAACTCGAAAACTATATACTGTATATATTTATATATTATAGTACATTGTAGTATATATAAACACACACACACACACACACACACACACACACACACACACACACACACACACATACACACACATATGTAATATATAGAATAATTAAAGCAACGAATTAGAGCTGCGACTGAATCAGTTATCTCAGAAGTCCTGATCAAAACATTATCTTGATCGTGTCATTTTGTAAACCATGTAACTTTTAACACAGATTGAATTTAGCAGGCTTTGTTCATTTACCGGGATCAGCAACATCTCGTTTTTAACGCGCAACATGCCATATTGCCCAAAGCGATTTTGTCTCGTAGTGACAACGGCTAACAAACTAACAAAGTACAGATCTGCTCAGATCTCAGCAAGTCACACTACTGTGGCAACTGATCACGTCGGGACTAAGATACTTTGTACCGGGTACTCGTCAGTCCCGAGAATACTAGTTAGGCTACCACAAACAGAAAATACCCGCTACTGGTTACTGCTTCAGGTATTTTTACAACGCAGATACTTTACGCGTTTAACACCGATCCTGATACACAGTACTTGGACTCGTAGCAGTAACAGTATGTATTCATTGTATGATTATAAATTAGTACTAGTACATTTTGTACTCGGTTACTGAAAGTAATGGGTACAGTTAGAAGCCACAAGAAATAGATGGAACTAACCGCACTTTCGTAGTTGCTGCGTGACATTGAAGTTCTAATATTTAACGTTCAATACTAAATTTAATTATTATATGTACAGTTTCGTGTATCTCGTGCATTAAAATAATTGTACAGTGTGAATCTTTACTTTTTTATGGTTAAATTCAAAGTTCCAACATAAATTTTATTTTTAGTCAAGAATAAATTACTAAGTGATCGATTATTTTGAAATAAAATGCCCTTTTCCCCCTGTCGGTGAGCCCCTGTTCCTGAGTAGTTGTACACTTATGGACCGTGTACTTCAGAGTTAAATTCCGTTTTATTAAATCCACCATACTTTTAAATTGCCATTCGTGAACCGTATAAAGCACTCCTTGGCTTTTCACTGTGTGCGAATAAATTAAAAATTTTCTATATACTGTTGCAAGGAGAGACCAATCTCTTTTTTAGCTATGTTCTATTCGTCTCATCGGCCAATGGCCTGTGCGAGGGTCTTATTAAACCGAATAAGATTAACACACAATGCACACTGCTGTTCAACTTGATATGTGGTTAACGTAAACACACATACTCCCCTATCGCATACACCTACTACTCGCATTCACTCAAATGCTCTACTTCATATACATTTTTAATTATGTATGGTTTTCTTTCCCGCTTGTAGTATATTTAATGATGGTTCAGTGGTTATTGCTTATTTCTCTAGTTGCAATTTTCTTCTTTTGCTTGAAATACTTATTATTACATAACAAATTATCTGTAGTTTGGCAATTAATTGTATTAACTTACTTATTATTCACTTGTTAGCTTAAGATAATTATTTCTGTTGTGAATCCGCTCATAGTGATGTTGTTCTTAATTATAGTTGCTGTGCTCAAAATTGTCGTTGTTTGCGGTGTCATTATCTTATATTCAATCTTACTTGCTTGTTTGTAGATCTTAAATGTTTTTTGTAGTTATCCATTATTTTTCTATTCAGTCTTGATAATTTGTCGTAATAATATTTTTGTTACATCTATTGTTGGCAATGCTTTCTTACACCTCCTTATGCTTCTTAAATGACTTTTATTTTACAGCCTTACACATTATTATCATTGTTGTTAATTGTTTTTTAATTGTTTATTTTATAAATTTGTATTGTTACAAATTTATAAAATGATAATAAAAATAAATAATAAACTAACCAAAGTGCAGCAATAAAGTATAATAACAATATAAACTACCAATGTTATAACAACAATTATAAATAATAAAACTAGAGGAAAAAGCAACAACAAAATATAGTAATGGTATGAACTAATGAACAATTTTTTAACAAAAATAATGAATAATAAAACAAAAGAAACTGAAAAATTGAATCCTGTCTTAATTTAATACTCACTATAGGATTATGCAGCAGCACACTTGATAGCTTTCAAGCTGGAGAAAAAAAATCTACCGATGAACAAATCTGGTTCCCAAGCAGATGAGCCTCGGAACGGAGCCGTGCTGCAGATAGTTTCTGGCAGCATGACTGGGTTCAAACAAGCGCTGTTGTCTTGTTGTAGTGGGGATACGAAATAGAATCCTCTCGAATAGAAAAGGACAGTCAATTCGATGGTTATTCTGTATGAGCCGGTATAGAAAGGACAGATCCGCAACATGGCGTCTACGCTCCAAACTCTAAAGCCCAAGCACCGCCGTCAGATCGTCGACCGGTATATTATCAAGGTAGTTGTTTTATTTACTAATTCGTTATGTTGTTTTTGATATTACATATTTGTACTATTTATTTTATTGTTATGCCATCTTGTGTCAGCATTGTTACTATTGTATTATTGTAAATGCTGAAACCGTTATTAAATTAAATAAATAAATCAGGATTGCTCGTACAGTACTAGGCCGATATTAACGATAAAAATGCAATGGCTACAAAAGGGGCGCTCTACAACACATGGTCACCGGTTCTCTCAAAATGATGGAAGATTTAATAAAACGCATCTTGACTTTTGATTAGCCGAAATTTTTACACACAGTTCTCCTGTGACCAACGACGAGCTCCACGATCAGCTGTAGACAACCGTTACATCTTCTGTAGACCTAATGGCAACCAGCTGAGCTATGCTTGTGTAACTGATTCCAACCATAAGTACTTGACGATGATTTCTAAATTATTTATATATTATAATAATAATATCCACAACCACCAGCAGGAAAGTAAGAATGATATTATAATTCTTAGTTAGAAATTATTGTTCAATGTTAGAACTGGAGCTGACTTAACACAACTCAAGTCCAGGATAAATTGACAGATAATCAACAAAATCAGTAATAAAATACATAAAACACAGATATTCAGTTTTAACAAAAATAATTGTATATAGTAGATCAAAGTTAAGGATTAATAATAAATGAAGTCCCTTTAAATTAAATCTATATCTATATCTTACAACAAGTATTTGTTGTGTTTTCTTTTACATTTTGCTGTTCGATAGACTCTAAATCAAGTGTTGTAGGCTAATTGTAAACATTATATATAGATATTATTACTTAATAAGCTGAAAACTGAAAACCGACGTCTAACGACCCAACAACCAACAACAGGACTGCTGAGTTTTGGACTCAACACACACCACCACCAAGATTTTTTGCAAATACAATCTTTTATGATTAAGTTAGATTTTTGCATTGCATTCCCGTTATAGTTAAGTACCAATTATACTTATTCGTTTACAGCTGTGGTAGAACCCAATACATATATACTTGACAAACCTTTTCCCTCTTTAACGAACTCACCAACTAAGAGGGAAGCTATTATTGTAATAATCATCGACTAATAATTCTAAACTGATAGTAATGTATTTTTTGCAGATGTATTGGTAAGAATTAATGATATCCGGGCCCATTTAGGTGTTATTAAGTGTATTCACAATAATCACAATGCTCCTCTTAAACAAAGTCTGTGAATTTAAAATACTCAGTTTCAAATTCAGAAAGAAACCAGGTGCTGTACCATTCAAAATCAATGTGGCAACAAATTCACCTATCCCTTATTATATATTATTTGAGTTATCTTGGAAATGTTTTTCGGTACCAGATTAATGCGGGAGAAAAGAGCTGTACCTTTCAATGTCAGTGTAGACGTGAATTTGAGTTATCTGAGAGACGTTTTTCGGAGCCAGATTAATGCGAGAGCAGCAAAGAAAACGGTTGGTGTCCAGCCTGTGGCGCCTTGTGCCGTCGTAATATAACATAATAGGAAGTATGAATAATCATTATGATTTCTTTCATAATACTGTTCATAACATTATTTCAAGCCTCTGAGACATCATTGATGTATTTTTGCGTCACGTTTTATCGGAATAACATAAAATTATGAACTGATAACAAATACGGACATTTTATTTTAATTTTACATCAAGATGAAAATATTACAGGATGAAAGTTGGTACACATTTTACGTAAAAATATAGAGTGGAGTATAGACTTAATATAAAAATATCGATATAATTACCTAAGTTTGGAGTCGAGAACAATTAAAAGATTATATAAACATAGGTCTTTAAGGATCCCTTTTTATATAGCATCCGTTTAAGAACAGC
This sequence comes from Homalodisca vitripennis, assembly GCF_021130785.1. NCBI lineage: Eukaryota > Metazoa > Arthropoda > Insecta > Hemiptera > Cicadellidae > Homalodisca > Homalodisca vitripennis. Next base: position 72,040,959 of record NC_060215.1, read on the forward strand.
TCTTATCCTTTTTTCGGAGCGTCAATGCAAAACATTGTGATTGTCACTGAGTCAAGCTCTGTCTGTCAGGTGGCAGGACAGTTTGGCAACGCCGCATAACTCAATGAGAATGTTGCGAGTTTGAGTTGTTTGCAAGGAGTTAGTAGGAGTCAGGATATTTCGGAAGACAAGTGCTGTTTTGATTATACTAGCAGGGATTTCAATTTGAGCACTAGTTTTGTGAGGCTGAAGATAGGACGGTTGGAATAGATGAAAATCATGTTAGAACTTTTTTTCACAACTCAAAATTGTTATTACATATCTTTGGAAAAACGCGAAACCGTCAGTCGCATATGGTTATGACAAGGTTAACGCTAGCTAACATAGGAACGGTAAGAAAACATTTTATTTCATAGCACACAGACTGAAAGATCCATATGCTATACATGCTGCTTTGTCAAGAGGCAAGGCCGTAGCCTGCGAGGGGGTCCAAGGGGTTCGGACCCCCCCCCCCAAACTTTAAATTTTTCAATTACTTATTTAGTAAACGATTATTATTATTTAAAATAACTCTAGATTACTGACATGTACTGCTGAAAGATCGTTCTCAAAAAAGAAACGGGTCAATAACATTTTAAGGAACAAAATGGGGCCTTGTTCCTAGGTCCACTACGGAAAAATATCAGTTGTGTGGACCCCTAAAATTATTTTCCTAGCTACGTTCTTGTCAAGAGTACTTAATGGAAATGTCGTCTGTAAGTGCGTGACAGTCAGCGTGCACGCACTCGAATATTCTATTGGGCACAAGGCTGTAATACTGTGCCTGAGCGATAACTATATAATATAAGGTCCAATACTAGTGTTGCAATACGAACCTGAGAATCGTTATATCTAAGGTTTTCTCAATATTTAGGCGAATATTTACCATACACAAATTGTTAGTTTCTAAATGTACATGTTTCCAGTAACATAACTTACCTCTTTTAAAGGTGTAGCAATCGTTTTTTAAACTTGGATACTTGGAAAACATATATTATGTTAAATTCATAGCTCCTTAAGACAACTTTCCTAAAAACTGCAAAAGATAAATCTTTTATCGCTCACGTGAAGAAATGTATTACAGAAATGTAAAGAAGCAAACTTAGGCAAAACAGCTGAAGATAAAAATACAATATTTTTACAGCATTTACATGAGTTATAGATTTAGGAAGCGTCGCATATTTTATTTATGAAAATAATCAATTTCGTTTTGAACAAATACTAAAAACTTGTAATTTAAAACATTATGATTAATTAAAATATATAATTTCTTAAGTCATAAATGGATAAAATCGTGACTTTCCCTAATGATATAACTTGGTATGAACATAGTGTTAAAATTTAAAATTATTTCCTTAATTGGTTTTATTAGGATCTGAATACAAAATTACCTAAATCTCCTACTAGAAATGGCTGTTATTTCACGTGGAGTGGACACAGAATTATTGTTTTCTGTATTTATATAACTCATTTTAAAGGACTATGAATTTTACACGAAAACATATGTTTCAAACATAAAATCAATTTCACTAGATTTAAGCAAAAGTGTGGTTCGTGAAATATTTGCTAAAAACTATAGTTATACTGTGCAAAAAGTTAATAAACATTTAAAAAGGATTGGCATAGTTTAACATTAAACGCCAAGTTAGGTGTGTATTAAAGGAAAAAAGGAATAAAGTGTAGTTTATTGGCTGCAGCATATGTTTGAGTACATCACAAGTTTAACATCGTTCACATTAGAAATAAATTAAAATTTGATAGAATGTAAAGCTTATAAAATAACATTATGAGTTGATTTGACTGACTTTTATAATTATGTGAAATTTTGTTCACATTTGGCGTTGAGTTAATGGAGGAATTAGAGATTATGGAAACAGGAGACAAAGATGCATTTAAACATTTATTCAGTTAAAGTTATACCAAATCCTTCTAAGTAAAAAAACAGACCAAAATTTACCAAAGGATACCTACAATAATTAAATGCCAAATAATTACTTTTCATACCAATAATTTTATATAACTATAATAATTGATTATATTTATTACTGTTCTTTCTTAAGTGTTCAGTTATAACAGTTGCACTTCTCTTAGCTTGTCTGTATGTGTTTGGAAACCATAAAATCTGATATAATAATTAGGACTTAATATGCAACAAACACAGACCAAATGTTTTGGAATATAACATTATTAAACACCTATAATGAGACACGTGACCTGTGCTCACTTTAGGACAGTCGGAGTAACAGTAATGTGCATCCACCGCAGTCATTATGTTAATTGATATAAGTAAAAGCAAATATAACAAAACGAATAGGTGTGATTTTTATTTTGGAAAAGTTGATCCACCTTAGTGGGTGTATTGCCCTGAAATGATGATTAATGTTCATTTGGAATAATTTTAAAGTTGTCTAACTTACTTAATTAATACTTACGTGATAATATTTGTATTACTCCACTTTCGTGTTTATTAAACTTTCCGTTGGAATATAGCACAGCCAAATGTTAGGTGTGTTGATAGGAATTTAGCTTATAATTTAAGGGGGATGTGTCTTCTAGTGTTATGACGTAAAAACAACACAAACTACAAAACCGCATGTGGTCTTACACAAACGGTACGCTGAGACTCCTCACTCAACATCCACTTAGTGTTGCCATACGCAGGTAATACTATCACGGTAAAATACATGACAAAACCAAAAACTTGTAAAAATGTTTGACTCCCTCTTCCGATGTTAGAGTCATGTTTCTTCTCCCGCAGTCCACTACACGGGGCAATGTAGCTGATACGGCTTAGATTCGGTTTTGGCGACATACTGTGTACAGATATTTGTCAATTTTTACGTTCCAGATAAATTTAAAATTCATCAATAACTGTGAATTACAGAGAGCTTGTTACTGATAATTAGCAAGTGTAGTGTGCGAGTATGTGGTGTTGTGTCGTCTACATATGGGTGTGTTATTCCTAATGTATTCGTGGTTAGTGTCTTTTATATACTTTTACATACGAGTCATTGTGATCCGCAACCTTGAAAACCGAGGTATTTATCAAAAGAGATAAAATAACAGAAGATACATATATAGTGGTACGTAAACCTCACTATTAATATTCTACTCAGGAGGTTTGCTACCAACTGCCTAAACATTCTAGGTCCGTCGTAGGTGACAATAGAGTGGAGGTGCGTAGGTGGCGATGAGTGGTGTACTTATGTAAAGTGGTTTGTTCGTATTGAAGATGACGATGTACCGAAATACCTATCATTCTTACCGACCACCACGTCTTAGCGCAGAATCTGGTCTCAGCTTGGCTGAGATTATTGTTGGGGTGTTAAACCTCAGCTGCTTAGGTAATCGTGACTGATTCGAGGCTCCTCGTGAACTGCAGTACTTGCAACATCCATAAATACTGAATCTTAACCGTCAAATTAAAATTAAATTCTGCATTACTTTTATAGAAACATCAGTTACTGTGTAGGGCATTCAGATAATTAAAGAATAATTGTGTTTGGTGCGAGAATTATTCTTAATTTCAAGTACCACTTTTTTTCTTTTTTTTAATTTTTTTTTTAAGGAGAGGCCGATCCCCTTTTAAGCCTTATTCTGTCCGCCCTCATGGGCCACTGGCCTGTGCGAGATTATCAAACAGAATAAGGGGGAGAGTCGATACAGTACAAGGTCGATGGTACTGATAAAAAGTGCAATGGTCACTGACAGGATTTGAACCTGCGTTATCTCTAACTCAGACCCAAAGTCCAACGACTTAGACCGCTCGGCCATCGCCACTCCCAACTTGATGGGTTATTCTGTATAAAGTATTTGAGTTAACTTCCACCCACCTTTTGGAGAAGAGGGGATGATTTTAAAATTCATCAAAAACATCATTAGGCGTTGTAATTACATATCTCCAAAGAAGAACGGAAATTTCTCACCTGATGCAGAGTTAAGGAAGGTGGTGGGACTGTTGGGACACCCGGTATTACAGTATATGTTATTTCTAAAGGGCTGAAAGATTTTCCTGCTATATGGAGGTCACGTGGTATTACTCAAAAAGTAACAACGCGAACGGCAGTCCAATATGTTTTATCCTCAGAGATTCTATCAATTTCCCTGACGTCGTTCATTCGAAATGAATGATAAGCAGTAATTTTAAAATTTGAAAAGATTGCAGTGGCCGTGGATTAATTACGGTGTTCCGATGCAAATGTAGAGTTTTGTAATTATCTATTGCAGTTTTAAGTATTTGATATAACTCGCTGAATCTGAGAGCGAGTTTAAGTTTCCTGTTGTATTGAATTCCTGTCAACAGCGAAACACCAAACTCCTTCCATTCAGTTTACTAAGGATGGTCGTTTCATATTACCCTCCGTTTATATATATAAACAAAACAAATAATAGAACTATCTCATAGTAGATTGTCAATGATTTTGACCGACTTCTGATAAAAATTAATCTTATGATAAGAAAAATTCACATTACGTAATAACTGGTATTAATTCAGACCCGATCAAGGAAAATAACTGATCTCAAAAATGATTATCCCAAGATGATCCATCAATTTGGCATTAGTTCAAGTATCCTTTCCAATATCGCCGTTATTTTCTGTTATAGGTGATCGTATTTGATTGATTGAATTTATAACACTTGATGATGGATTTCTATAATCAAAACATGGCTCTTGAAATATTCCGAGATTGTCAGTTCTCAGAAGTTTGTAAATCAACTGTGACAATTGTAAATCATTATCATCGTAGTCTTACACGATGTATAGTTGTATCTTCTTATTCATAACTTGTAACTACATGTAATATTTCCATGCGTTTGTAACTGACAAAATGCATTGATTGAACTCAATTATGTCATTTTAGGAAATTCCAGAGAACCGGACACATTTTAAAGTGGATCAATCGTTTTTCGGTCAAGTTAATGTCTTTTTTAATTACAGTGCCAGAACCCCCCTGAAAACAGGATGATAGAACTTGTGTTTTTATTATCCCGCCAGAAACTATAGATCTTTAAGATGTCAACATGTATACATATAAATCAAAGTAATAAAATATGTACTTAAAAACTGAATTATACAAATATATAAAACTGATTTTTTTAAATATCTTGCTTAGTCATGTTTACCAAAAAACGGTTACTGTGGAAAAATTGTTACAGTTCTTGAAAGCGGTAAACTATTCCAATATATCAGTGAGTAGTAAAATTTAGGTAATATTAGACCTTAATTCATGCATAATTAACGCTATTCTATACCACAAACATTTTGAAGGTTTTAAATAAAATATTTTTTAAATTTACATTTCTTTCTTACGTCAGGATCAAATCACCTGAATTATTCATCATTACTCCAATTTTTACTTTCAAAATATGGCGTTATTAACGTATGTTTGTGTTGAAATATCATCATCTACAAGTATATTATATTTACTTCATATCATTTTTAAATAATCCCTAAAGTTAGCCCAATTGTCCACTACATTTTTCAAAGTAAATGTTTTAAAACATGTTTTGTTCCTTTTTGTACGTTACATCAAATTTGGATATTTCTTCAACAAAGTTCCACAATATAACATCCTATTCTTACTTGTCACTATCATATCTATTTATAGTGGTATGACATTTTCAATATTTTACAAGCATTTATAAATCACTTCACCGATACTTTATTTTAGAGTACGTGGAATAATATGAATTAAGAGAAATTAAATATGGTACTTTAGGCTGACTCCAATCTTAATGAGTAAAGACATCCGCAATTTTTATTTTGAGTTTGTACTGCAATTTGTTTTAGATGGAGTAGGGCATTCAAGTAGCCTTTAAAAGCATAAGTCACCGAACTTGTGTGACAGACCCACCGCTGTTTCTCTACTGACGCGGCGCCTGCCACCCGTGCACGGTCGTATACGGATCCAAACTGTAAGTGATAACAGTATTGCATTTTGCACATTATGTTTCAAATGTGTTTAGTGATGGAAGAAGTAACAGTTTTCCGTCGAGACATGTGATTTTTATTTCATTACATTGCATCGAACAATAAAACAGTCCTCTTTAGTATAATTAATTTCAAAGTACTACACCAAACACAATTTAATTTAAAACATTAAAAAATAATTTATTTGTTCTAAAATAATACTTGTAGAGTAGTTTTATGAATAATGCATGTGCACGGCAATGAGCTATTTCTTATACGTCTGATACTGTTGGGAGGTAGATAACTCCGTTGTATTATAACTAAAAGTTATCAATGTTTATAAGATATTCTGTGAATTTATCTATGTACCGGATATTTTCATAAACAATAAATCAATTTAGATTTTAACGGTTTTTTGTTACTGCATTACTCTTTCGCGTAGGCATTTAATATAACTGTTCTGTTAACACCTTAAAGCATAACAAAGGCTGATGTCGGTGGTCCAACGTATAGTCCAATATATAATTCAAACATTGTGTGTCGACCAGGATATTGAGCAAGTATTGTTCAATTTGGTGGAAAATGTGTGCTAAGATTTTTTTAATTGTAAATATTTATCTTTTTCGTTACAATTATTATATATTATATAAAAACAAAAGGAATTTCATAAGGAAAAAACTCCTATTTACAATTCTGTTTTGCTGATTTTATTGAGTTTTGCCTTTATAACTTTTGAATTTATAATATAACTTACAAATCTATTTCTTCAACTTCTCTTTCGTAATGGTTCGCTTAACCTTTTTCATTAAATAATTAATTATTTGTTTAGTAATTATTTTGAACTTAAAAATAATTGTTTTTTTAAATAATTTCATTTTGCTTACATTGACATTCATTTTGTTTTATATACACCATAGACGCATTAAATTTACGTCGTTAGTTATTTGGGCCAATATTTCATAAATGGCCTTCCTAGAATAAAACAAAGCAATATCACCAGCAAATGCACTTACTTGCCCTCAATGGGATTTTAGTAAGTCATTAATACAAATTTAGAACATGGTTGCCGATTCCTTTGGATATACAGGGACTTAAAAATAGAGGAGATTTCAGCTGGCCAGCAATCGCAACGTGTTGCTGCTGCCTATTATTAAGCAAATCTTCAAACCATTTGAGAGCAACCCCTTTAAATTCTAGAGCATGTAACTTTGTCATCAAGAGAATTTGGACTACAAGATCAAATATGTCATAAAAGTTTTAGATATTCCTGTCTTTTGGTTTCTTTGTTTAGTTTGTTATCTTTTTTGTAAGCAGCGCTTCCTATGTAAATTTACCACATCTAAAGCGAAATTGATAAGGGCTGAGTGTTTCAACCAAAAATATAACTAGCTGTGTTCTTATTAAATGTTCAATTAATTTTGAAAAACTGATAGTAAGGTAATTGGTTTTAGGTTGAACAATTCAAGAACTCCCCTTCTGTAAATAGGAACCACCGTATCTAGTTTAACTTTTTACGAAAACTCTACAAGAGAAAATTAGTTATGTCTGTTAAAATAGGTGATACAAAAACAACAATATGCTTTATAGTTTGATAGTTGATACACACGATCTTTTTTTGTCTATAAATAGTATTAAACTCGTCAACATTTACAACTGGCGAGATAAAAAGTGTGAGTGGGTGGTTGTGTACCTGTGGCACTGGGTCAGCATTGTGTAGATGAATGTTGCGCAAAGAGTCGCCCTGACCTTTAATCTACACAGAGATAAGATAGTGTTTTATCTCTTCTGCAATGCTGCATGGATTTGAGATCATTTCACTATTATCTGGCTCGACGTTCTCCAAATTCTTACTTTTGTTAAGACCTAGCAGGTTGTTTATTATTCTCCATTGCTCGGCAGATTTACCATTACAGTTTATTATTTTTATTAGCAAAATATATATTTTTGGAGGAAAGGTTTAAATCACATTTTAGTTTTGTACAAAACCATTGATAATATCTTATAAAGCACTTCCATATGGTCCTTACTATATCTCTAAAGGAAGACCATATGCAAGTGCTATATAAGTTATCAATCTTATTGTGCAAACTAAAAACATATTACCAAGTTAAACTAGTTTCATAAGTTTTATTTACTTATGTGAGTTGAATTTACCACATAAGTCAGAAAAATATTTATTTTAATTTAGTTTGTTTAAAACTATACTAAAAGTTTTGATTTATTTTGCCGTTTATTAGTTATTTTATCAGTGTTTTGCAGAAATACAATTTTCTATTTTGAAAAATTAGTTGTTTATTTGATGTATTGATGCTAAATATTAAAATAATCAATTTTTATTCGATTTATTCAGAAACTACTAACTGAGGAATTATCCAAGTATCCTACTAAGTATAATCAATAATAATATTTTTAGGTGGCATTAGTATTAATGTATCGAACAATACTAGTTTATATTTACAAAATATCTATTGCAGTTTTAAGTCATTATGGCTGTGTTTCAACTGTAAATAATCCTACTAGAATTGTACATAATAATGAAATACTATTAGACCCTGTTTGCGAGGCGTGAAAAAACAGATTTATTAAATTGATGATATTTGTATAATGGCTTAACTAATCATTTTGTACTAGACTTAAAATATTATACGAAAGGGAAATACACATTAAGTAGTAAAAAAGACTTCAGAACTAAGCCTCAAAGTATTTTAACGATTGGACTTGTTAAAAGTTAGCATGACACGGTTGATTGGAGCAGCTGTTTCTTATTAGATGATGAGAAACTTTTGTTTTTACAAGTTTTACAATAGGCAACGTAGCAATTAACATATGTAAAAAAGTTATTAAAAGTAGTAGACTCAGTAGAGCTTGGGCAGCTAGTCCCTGGATAAATTTAAATCTGTTAAACAACATTTTAAAAAGACGTAAACTTTCTTTAGATGTAGTATAAAGTTGCGTAAGTTATGATTTACGTACCGGTAACTAATGATAAAAACAATACTTAAATCAAATTCATTGTTATAATAACATTTTCTCAAAATCCATGACAAAATTGTTAATGATATTTGACTTATTGTAATACCTCCAAACCCCTCAAAACTGACTCTGTTCTCACTTCTCCAAAATAAAAGTATACTTTAACCTCGCTTATATTAACATATTTATGTGGCATTAACAACAATGTGGTATTCTTCATAGCTTAATTACTCAATATTACAAGTATGAAACGTTTGGACTATTAATAATATAACAAAAATAGTAATAGTAATGTTTCCTAACAACATCTTTTGCATGACAGTATATACTCTTCTGTTAGTGGATATTAACTACATGGGTGTTCCTAGTTGTTTTTTGCGAACTGCTGGTTTCATGGTAACCGTGAATGACTTATTATTATTGGAGATTTGGACTTTTTTAAGTGATACTGGAAAATATTTTAAACATATTTCGCTACATTAGATAACAGAAGTAGTATTTTCAAGTCAATTTTGTATTCTAGTCCATCCTTAGAGCAATATTTTTTCTCAGCTCGGAGCCAGGCACAAACTTAAATAGTGCTGGCGGTGATAAACATTTACATTTATATTGGAATACAACCTAGCTTTTCATGGAATAGACATAGGAACTTTCCTAATGAAAGGGAGTTTGGTTGGGGTCGAAATAAGAATGTAGTGGATCGTACAGGAATTAAACATTATAATCAGGAGTTACCAAATGATAACTGTTTTCTTAAGGTACATTTTTACTAGCCTTAAAGACAAACTAATAATGGTTATATTAGCGTCAGCCAAAAATATCATTCAAGATGAGTCATCAATTTTGTTTCTCTTAGTCTCTTTGGCTGACAAAAATTGATGTTGTTTGGTTATTAGTTTGGTCGTAAAAAGCTAGTAAGAAATTATCATTTGGTATTTTTAAAACCCTTTAGCTACCTTTTCATTTTTACCCAAACGAAACCTGTTTCAGCTACAAATCGATGCCTTTCTAAGACAAAAATCCTCTATAATTTTACGGAATACTAGGTTTTTGAAAACGCAGATTAATGCCATAAAGCTATCGTTCATATTTCATTAGTTCACTAATTTCCAGCTTTATCTTCCATCATAGATACAAAATTAATTTATTACACCATGTCATTATTTTGTTATAACATAGATATCAATGAAGTTTCTCACTTCTGTTTGATAAAAATAATCTCTTAGTGATAAAGAAATACAATGGGGCCGTTGGTACCAATCTGATTGTTTAAACACACTTATTACGGAGTATAATGCCAAGAATAGTTCACTGTATAATAGAAATGCTCTCGAGTTAACAGCACAAAGCAAGGAGGGTCCCGATATCAGCCAATTAATTATCTGATGTTATATTTAACAAAATTTATAAATATTTCCATTCGCTGGCATCAAAACATATGCAGACTATTTCAAGATAAATTGCTACACATTACGATAGGATATAACCAACCTTCCTGTACGTAATACATAATTAATCCGGTTATACATAATTAAAGGAAAGTTAAATGGAATTAAAACTTATGTATCTGTAATACAAACCCATATTTATGAATAGTTCAAAGTTGGTGAGTAGAGATAGAAATAGGATTAAATCCATTCTGTTATATTGTTTAATTTAAATTGAAATACCATATCTCAAATTATCTATAAGTAGCTATAGTACTAGATAAACTCGTTCAAAGACTTTGGACATTTTGACATACGATATATGCAGAATGCCAAAGTTGTTCGTAAACAACGTCATTCACCATTTTACCTAGGATGGCCAATTAGCGTAGCTCTCCTTTATAGACAATAGACTTTATTTGGAAAATTCATAGAGAATAGCATTAGCGTCAAAGATACAATATCAAATAAAAGAGAGGAAAAAATTTAGTTGCGTCAGTTTTCATGTTAGGTTTAACTCTACAGTTCTCCAAGATAAAAATAGATTATCAGACCCCATTTAAAGTGTTGCCTTGTCGTTCTATAATTTTAACAGATTTTTTTAAAGTTAAAATGGTATAGCTGACCTTCAATTGCCTTCTGGGATTGCCTTCTGGCTGCAGGTTTTTGAAGTGGTTATATACGAAATCACTGCTCTTCTTTTACTTCTATCACTTGAATTCAAACGCTTTTATAATGATTTAATTTCCCTCCGCTGTCTCAGCAAAACACATATTCAGCTTTATTTTAATTAAACATCCTTGTTGAGGAATTTAAATTGTACATAGTGGTATATCTTAGTAATCGTACCACAGGGTTTTCAGTTAAAACCACAATTTAGTAGGGCTAACGTTATAGTTGGATGGAGGGATGAACTCTGGGTTTTAGTTTTGAACATTGTTTTGCTTAAGCAGTTTGCATTCCATTTCGAACAGTGTTTTGTTTGGTGGGGTGTTCAGAACCAGGGGAGCGGGTTTGCTTATTAAACCAATTATTTGAGGAAATAACTACATTTTATTTCCATCTTTTGACCCTAACTTAATATTTTTGCCCTGATTTTCTTTTTATTATTATTTTGCAGTTTATTATTTTATTTGACACATTATGTATCTTATTATTGTACCATAGAGTATGTGTGAACAATCTAATGCAAAAGTATGATCAAATGTATGGATTGTATTCAATATAAATAAATTGACTGCTTATACCTCCTCTGTAGGGTTTATTTCAACATCAATGCCAGGACACTGATCGTGAGAACTTTGTTTTAGCGATCTATGTGATGAATCCAGTACCGTGGATATGCTACCCGAACGATTAAGATTTCTACACCTGACAATGTATATAGGTAGCTTTAATGTGTTAAAGTCTGACTCATATCTCCTAACCCAAACTTAACAATATAACCTTCTGACAAATATACCTGAGTCTAAGGCATTTTTACCTGTCTACTGGCATATTCACCATTCATATAAATGTTAATCTGTCTATAAATTCAAGAACCGCTCAGTATCTTGGTGTTGAATTGTTCTCTAAAGCCAAACTTAACTTTGTGGTTTTTTATCATACGACTGTATTGTCTATACAAACACAACGATACAAAAGTATATTCTGAAAGATGTTCTCCGCTCGTCGGCATTAGCGCGGGGCAACAGCGAAGGTGTTGGTGAAGTTCGCGATGATGGCCGTAGGCATTTCAGTTATACAACCGCATTATGTATATTACACAATTGCATTTCTTGAATAGTTTTCTATAATTAATACAAATCTGTTCTCGCCTATTTTGTCTGTATCCTAATGACAAATAGTATTACTAAATTTACCCGTAAAACACAAATTTTAAAACTCAATTATAATATGTACATCAGTAATAGAATAAGTATTTAATTAGCCTAATCGATAACCAAGATCATTGCATTAATTGGATCATTATTTGCATTAATTGCATCAAAATCAATAATATTGACTTCTATGTTGCGTGGTTCAATAAAATATGTAAAAAATAAACAATTAGTGATCGCAGTGTCAATCGATAAGTGGACACGTTTTCCGTCTTTAATTTAACAAAATTAGCATTATTAATTGGATTATAACCCGTAAACTTTCAAAACCCATTAAATTCACTTTTACTCACATTTATGTTTATAAAAAGTGTACAATAATAGCTAGTCACGTACATAATCATAGTATATTTAGTTGTGTATATATTTTAAATACTAAGTATATATACAAACAAGGTATTTTGCTCAGTACTATACGTCCAAGTAAAAAATATAATTTAAAAAAGGGCTCAAAACTTCTAGAATAAGTTCCAGACGCAAAACATTATTTAGTACAGTTGACGATCTATACTTTTTATTAAAAATCACAAAATTTGAAAAATGTATTAGGTACTGAAAAATATGTTTAAAAAAACGAAATTAATCAAAATTTCAAACACAAATTCCATCCATGCAATAAGCCATTACATCCACGTGGCGTATACAGCATGATGAAATCTCAAATTGTTACAAAAGCAATGTTACCAAGAAATAAATCCAATTCCATAACAAATTACTTGTAAGAGAATAAACTTGATACATTATTCAAATTATCATGGCGATATTGCCCTGAAGACTAAATTAGCAAAAGATCATATTTATCAGGTTAAGTAGAATAATCACTTGCCGATATTCGACAATAACATACAATTGGATCAATGTTCTAACATGCTGTACAACGCATTCAAACGTAAAACTATTATGAAATACGGATTGCAACAAAATGTTGTTAAGAATGTACAAAAATATTGGCTCTTGAAACAAAATCTCTAGTAGGACTCAGTCTTAGGTATTGTGATACTAATAGCCTATGTTTAGAGAAGTTAAATATTTCATTTACTAACAATGCAATTTATATAACAATCCAATTTTGTTTTACCAAAGACTATAGATATTTCTATATTCTATAGTCTGTGGTTTTACTAAATATTGACAAATTTCGAAAACAATCTAGTTGCCTTCACAATTTTTTCATTGTCAAAACCGCACTTTAAAACAAAGAAGTGGAGATAAATTAACGTTATTTGAGCACTAAACACGGATTACATACAGATTTCGATTATCGAACACTCAAAAGTAATTTTCGATGGATTCAGGGAGGGTTTGTTAACAAATGCCTAAAATACTCACATTTAATGGTCTCAATAGAAACCGTGTAAGTCTCATCGAACCAGCCTAACACAGTATATCTAACGCAACTCTAAACAAACCTGTCAAATGCAATGTCAATCGATCATAGTGTAACTGTAATCAAACCTGCAAATGCAACAGAGTGATCAGCGACAACAATAATGCCAACTTCGTACATGAATCTTATCCACAGGTGTCAACTGGGCTTTTATGAGACAGCTAACGTGTCCACAAGTCGTGTTGAATTGTATATATAATTCAATTATAATTATATATATATATATATATATATGTATATATATATATATATATATATATATATATATATATATATATATATATATATATATATATATATATATATATATATATATATATATAATCTCTTAGATCAGTTTGAAAAGAAAACTACAATTGTTTAATGTAACATATTTCGTTGTATTACAACTTTGTCAAGTACACTTGTAAAAAATTCACAGAATAAAATAAAATAAACAAACAAAAGAAGAAACACCTCATCATAAACTTTCTAATTGTATATACAATGTTGACAAGTAAACACGTTTTGATTAGTTGTTAATTTAAAAATAATAACATTATATAATATAAAATCATTTTGAATTTAGGTAAATTTGCATATCAGAATCCAAGGATTCAAGTGGAAAATAATAATTTAGCGAATTTTAAGTCCATATGGTTGTTTTGATTTTAATATAAGTTGGTGTGCCAATTAATTATTCCTTAAATTTAAATCATTTCGAGAGCTATTTTCACAAGGTGTAATTTTGCTTATAGCTTTGAGTTTAAAACAGTCCTCAATATATATATATGGTGTCCTGTACCTGTACTTATAGGTATTACTTCTGAATCAAAGACAAAACAAAATATCATATTAAAACTTTCTAAACCTCAATAATTACCTTATAAGTTTCACTTTTAATTTTTTTTCTGAGAACGGTTTTTTGTTATAACTTTAAATTTGGTGTATACCTTTATAGCCTAAAGGCCTAAGTAAAGAACAAATTTCAATTTGTTAGAAATTTTATTTTCTAAATGGCGGCTTCCTAAAATCTATAAAAATAAATATCTTAATAACGAAATATTATAAAAATGTCACATTTATTACATTTTAGCTAGACAATTCCATTTAAACCAAATGATACTAAGTTTTAGAAAGTCGGTTGATAAATAAGGAAGATTAAGCTCTTTTGAAAAACCGAGTACTAAACGATATCCACTGTCCTTATTGGACAGCACTGTTTGTGAGCCACATTAATTAGCTATTTAGTTGTTATATTAATATTAGTTGTTCTAATCAGCAGATTATAATATTACATTGTTGAAATGTGGTCATAATATCCTTAACTATTGCACCATTTAGGTTACTTTTGACTAAAACACAAGAAAGTAAAAAGTGTCATAATCTGCAAAAATAATAACTTTCTTTACACCGCATTTCAAATGAATTAACAAAATATTTTATACTATAACAGAATACAACACAATTTCGAATTAAAATACTAATTTCTGCTGCTGGGTAAACAGTTTCAGTCCAATAATCTACAATCTATGTACAATATTCCTACAGCCAGTTTTATTACACATATAGAACCGTTAGTAGATTTATTTTCTTACGTTTTAATCAAAAGAAACCCAAGTTTTCCAATATGTAAGGGTATTATGAACACAGTTCAACAATGTAATGTTATAACAAGCTGATTAGGATAGCTAAGATTAAAGCAGTTGATTGTTGTGGCTAACAAACAGGCTGTCACACAATGATAGGGGATATTGTTTAGTAGGGCCTACTCGTTTTTAAGACTCATTATCGCCCTTATTTATTAACTGATTTTTTAAAAATTAGTACGTTTCAATTTTATAGGTAACCACAACTTTGAAAATAAAACTCCTACAAATTTGATTTTTTTCTGTAATAATTAGAACCTTGGGTCTGTAATAAAGTATATACTAAATTTAAACTTATTACAACAAGCCGTTCTGAAATTAAAAATTGTTAAGTGAAAAAACAAATGGAGGTTATTCGGGTAGTTATTGAGTTTTTGAACATTTTAATGTGATATTTTGGTTTGGTCCAGGAATAATACCTGAAAATATTGGTAGATAATTCTGGGACACATATATAACTTTCGAACTGAGGTTGGTTTTGGAGTCTAGATGTCACATTAGTTAAAATGTCCATATGTTATACAACGAGGACAGTTGCAATAGCCCAATTTTGTATATAAAAACTACCTAATATGTAGCTCGAATCTTTAAAAATTAGTGGTTCTCTGTATATTAAGCGCGACATGGCGCCAGTAAATTATAGAAGATACTCTTGACACTTGTTTCTAATATAAAATCTCTCAGGTTTTCTTATCACATCAGTTGACTTGTGAACCTCTAGACGTTAGTAGGCAAGATTACGTAGTTTGATGGATTGACTCTTGAGATATCAGAGTAATCGGGCCAAATCACATCCAGTTGATACCTTACTAAGTTGTTTATCGCATAACTTCATGTGATAGGAAGCTGTCTTTTTCAATTCACTTAAGATTATTTAGTACTTATTTACGTACGATTTATAGTCCGTTTTGTCAATTCAGTTTAATTCAAATCACTCAGTGTGTAACGTGAAGTCTGGAAAGAATGAATGTCACATGTATAACGAAAAATGTACTAAAGGTGGATTTCTTATTTGTTTAGTACATCCACTGTACTATATTACAGTTTACTTATGGATAGTTTACTCATTGGTAAAATTAGTGACTATCATTAATGACTATTGATCTTACCGCGATCTTGCCAGATGAATGTTTACCTTCGCTACATGTGCTGGTGCAATTTTAATATATTTTATTATTTTGTTCTGTATCTTATTGTTTTGTTACAGCAATTATTGTTGTATTCTTTTACGCGATATTTAATTCATCTGTTTATGACTATCTATTAATTTTAAATCAACGTTTAAACATTTACTTGTAATATTCATTCACTATTCATGAACAATACTTTATTTTAAATTATCATCTGTTTAAATGTCTACATAGATAAGATAAACAGTTCTTATTCAAAATCTTATTTTACTTCGTTGATGAACATGTATATACATGTTGATTAAGTTTTAGTCATTTCCTATAAATTAAAAGTTCTTGAAATTAACAAAAGATAAGCGTATTAGCTATTCGGAGAGTATGCTAAGGCGGATTTTACAATACGTAAACCACAAACTTATAAGTGATACACATTTACATATGTGCAAACACCTGATGAGGGGTCATAGGAAAGAAGGTAGGATTCATCCGAACAAGCAGCTTAAAGATGAAAAAATATATACAAAATATACATTAACTGTATAAGGATTTCGTATAGTTCTATCACTTAGGATCCGATACTTGTTTCCAATATGTAAAAGTTCCCGATCACTTCTGATCGTTACTGAAGTGTTTCTAAAATTCATAAATTTCTTCAATTTAGTTGCTAAACACTTACTAAAACACTCAAAATTCTCAATGGAAATGACAAAAACATATAATAACCAAGAGTTCCGCTGATGATGTCACAAGAACAGAACCGCGTGTACAACATTGGCAGTTAAGACCGGAAGTTATTCATGAAGGGCAACCGGTATCAGCCTTCTGTGATTCATTCAGTGTGGTGTCTTTTTTGGGGTTTTACACAAATTTCAGTAATCTATTAGGAAGATTTGACAAACAACTTCTCTGGTAGTGACATTTATTCTGGCGTGTTCTGCTTTATATTTCTCGTTGAACTACTATTTTAGGTATATTTGTATAGTAATAGATTTAAGTAAATTAGAGTGACTACTTATACAAACAGGAAATGTAAGTCAGGATGCGATTCGGTAAAACTTTATTCCACATACTGAAGGACTTTGGTTCTGAATTAGTGATGATACAAGTTGAAGTCCTGCCTGATACCTCCACTTCTTGCCAAATTGATATCGTCAAATCTGTGCAGATCGACAGTCCTCCTTGTTCTGTCTGATAAGATTGTCAAAAATACGATAATATACACACTTTACGTCACACGGGGCATTAGCTATCGGGACTGGCAGAGAGTATAGTAAAAATAGGATTTGCTTCTCCTTAAATAAACTCACGTAGTAACCCGCAATCTGACGAGACCGAATCTCGTGCCCGGTAACAGTACACGACAGCAAAATGACATCAGTCTCAAAATTGTATTTCTGTGACAAAGCTAGCTTCTATTATTTTTATAGATGGCTACATTGGCATCGAGTAAATCTTTCAACGCAGCATCTTCACGTACCGCCTTGTCGCATAAAGCATAATGCTGTTGTATACAAGACCACTGTGTTTGGACCTGTTGGAATTGTTAATTGCTCTCGGCCAAGCAATTTGCTTCTCGAATCGAAACTGCATACTGCTGTAACAACCAGAAACGATACTTTTTGGTTGCTTTTCAACCTGGCAAACATCAAACTACGGACGATGGAAGCCATAAGATGGATTTCTGACCCAACGTCATGCACGTTAACATAGAAAGAGGCCATTTTTAGGCAGCCTCATCCATCGCCAAACAAAAAAATATGAAGAGAAATCAAATGATTTCTCGTTCAGGCTAAAAAAAAGCAATTTGAGTAATCGCCAAACTCAAATTTAGAGAGTCGTGCAGGAAAGCTTTCAAGAAATTGCAGCTGTTGACTCTGTCGTGCCTTTACATTTTGGAAACAACTTTGTTTTGTATGAGTAAATGTGCCTTAACCAGAGGCCAAGACATACACATGTATGAGACACGTGACAGAGCGAACTTACCGAACTGCTAGACACAGAACGGTAATTTATGAACGCCTACCCTCGCAAGTGGATGTGCATTTCCTCAACAGACTGCCCAATTCAATTGAAGATGCTCCAACGCCTAAGGCGTTAAAGACTCGCCTCAAACGCTTCTTGGTGTCTCAAGCATTCTATAATGCGGGTGAGTTTTTGGCATTCCACTGGGAGACCACCCAATTAGAACTAACTAAGTGGGTTGCATTGGCGATGAATGAAAGAGGCGTGACTGTAAAATTGTATGTATGAATGTGTATTGTTTTTATAAATGCCTGAAATTTTAGAAAACCCGTATTGACGTTTGGCGTACAATGTACATATTGTCGCTGCAATAAAAATTTTGATTTTGACGTTTCAAACATTACCAAGCACAACAATGCAATTAGGTTTTAATACGTTGTGAAACTAAAAATTTGAGTAAACTTAAGCGTTGATGCGCTGTCAAAACATCATTCATTACGTGAATACGGTTAAACTTAATATATTTCCACTCACCTTGACTCGATTTCAAAATTCTTGTCGAGGGAAAACCATTCCCGAGATTCAAGCATACGAGGAATAAACGCACTTTCTCCCGAAGTGAATATGATAATTATCTTAATATTCTTATTTTGCTGTCCGGAATCAGAGACAAAAATACTTTGACAGATTAAATGTAAGTTCCTTCTTTGAAGCCGTCTAGTCCATCCGACCCAAAGTTGTTTGAAGACTACACTTAGCCTCAGCAAACAAGAGAAGGTCGTCATCAAAATGCATTCATCCACTCTCTCCTCGCGGTCTTAGGGCTAATATTTCAGAAGACAAAAAATAGCATAATCCACAACCGACAACAAATCACTTTTCCTTATGCCAAAAGCTCCACTTTATAAACCCGCAATATCTCATCTACTACTTCAAACAACGTCGACAATCGCTTATAGACGCTTTTCACTTGATTTGAAAACCATTTGGATTTGGTATGTATATTTATTTCCGCCAAAGCATTATGAATAGAAAATTGTTTCGCAAGCCTTAGCAATGTCCAACGAAGCAACATGAAGCTGACATGTAGTGCTTCCAACAATATAATAAACAACATTATGACATCCTCAGCTCCCAAAAACACCGATTAAGATCTTATGAAGGTGCATAACGACCAAAGACGTGGTTCTAATCAATGAAATGGTTCTAATCAAGTTAATTGTTAAAATATCAAACCAGAACACAGTTGGATATTTTAACACTAAACATAATACTACCCGGAAGACTGTCTGCAATGTCAAAATTCAAGAATGATTTCGAACACAAGAACTAAATAAATCCGCAAACCATTTTAGATACTTACCGATATCACTTACGGTAAGTGGGTGATGCACTTAGCTAATGTGTTTAAGTCCTGACACGAGGTACTGACGAAAGAAGTATCTTTAGTAGATACTAGTGAAACTAGTGGAATTCCTTCCAGTGTTTCACGTTCCTCTCCATCAAACGATTACCCATGAAATTCCAATTTGTATGACACAAAAAACCTGTGAGCCAACCATGTTTAGTTTCTACTATCAACAATAGACTACCGATACCAGAGCGAGGATCCCTGAACAGAGAACTACACTCAAGTACTATTGGAGGAGATTACATGTGACCATCAAGAAAAGTCTGGATGAAGGCAGCGTCAAAGGAATATAGATAGCCAATGACGGTAGATGGGAGACGAAGGATAGGTGACATCTACAGCTTCATGTGCGGAAAACCCCACACCAACCGTTGCAACGAGGTTCTGGACTGCTGATACAACGAGTTGTCGATAATGACCAGTAATATTAACATGAAGAGTACGTCTAGGTCGTAAAAAGATGCTGATTAAGAAATCGAACGCCGCCTTGTGTAATCCTCAAACGCAACTCTTCGTGACTTCATATGGACTTTATCCTTTCATGAACTTAAATCTCTGCATTCACCTCAGTTAGTTGAGCTTTTCGCCGAGAAACATCTATTCCGATCTTAGTAGTAAAGGCTCTTTAAGAGTTCGAGCACTAAAATTCCATAGGAACTACAGTAACATGAAAATATCAGGTAAGGATTTAAGTAGGGGTAAAGCAATAGATGAAATGAACGGAATCCCCTGAAAGGACTCGTCCAGATGTTTTTAGTCTCATCAATTCCAGGGGCAAGTGATAAAAAAAACCTGAAGGGACACGACTAGCCATCTTGCTCAGCGTTCTGCGTAAGATTCATTGGCTCCTATAATCGCATATTCTTTGGCCAGGTTCAACGTAGTTACCAGCTCACAATAAGAGGAGCGGATAGGCACATCTTTAGAAAAGACTGTCTCGCATCTAAGCTGTGGAGACAGAAGCTGTCCCACACTCAGTGTCATAAACACTTTCAGGGCTACATATTGCATCTACCGTATTAGAGTTATGCATTAGAAAACCGAACGAAGATTTCAGTTCACTTAATTTTCAGTCATTGTAATAAATTATTGCCAAAGGTAGTACTAATTATGTTATCATTTTAGCGTGAGAAACTATTTTTAAGTATAAAACAACAATTTAAAAATATAACAATTTCGTTTATATATTTCAGTTGTTAAACCAGTTTCCAAACATTTTAAGCGTGGCTTCAATACATTCATTGTTTTAATTTCGTGGATTTCACTTTACATTTTTATAAATATTACTAGAAACATGTACTAAAGAACAGACCACGCCAGTAAAACTTTCAATTGAAGTGCAAGATAATAGAACATATTTATAATAAAACTTCCTTAAATGTCCCCAGTTCTTTTGAAAATCCATTTAAACAAATCATGTAAATGTTACTTATTTAGTGCGTATTAGAAAGTAATGTAAAGATAAGTAACACAGCCCATGATGAAATGAAATATCCTGTCGCAACCTTCAAGATCTCTAAATTTCATTAACCGGTCGCAGTTCCAACAGACCCAGTGGAAGTAGAGTGCGGTTACGTTACGATGTCCAGAGCGACGGTGTAATGACTGACTCCAGAAGTAGAAGTTGAAAGCTGAGAGATCGAACAAGAGTAATGCGGCGCTAAGCGGAGCAGGAGTGAGTGAGGAGCTATTTCTTACAATCCACACAATCTCTAGTGTTTGTTCACTCCCTCCCGCGCCCCACCTAACAAAGTGATGGTGATTAGTTCATTCTACTGGAACCCAATTTAAAGCTCTGGGCGCCATTTTGAATCGAATGATACCCCATCCGAGAGAACAAAACAAGGCGGACGGAGACAGGGAGGAGAGAGACGGAGAGAGTGTGTGTAACGAAGCGGCCATGAATTTGATTTTCTTCTCGCCCCTTTCCCCCTGCCATCGCCATCTCCATTATTGAACAGACAGACAAAGGGAATCTTGTTTTCAATTCTCTCGATATCAGATGTACCTCATTGCCGATGTTGACTCCGGCCCCGCCGGTTTCAAACTTCTGTAATAATTTGGTAAGCGAGGAAACTCTTGGCAAATACAATATGATATTTCAATTTGTTTCCACTTCCCGGAATTCGTCGACGTGGAAGTTTCTCGAGAGGTTTTGTCCTCTCTAACTGGGGCAAATAACGTTGAGGTTAAGGTGGCGTGGCGTTAAGGATCGCGAGGGGTGCGTTCGTATAACACGATTTTTATGTACATAAAAAGGGAACTTTAGAAATATAATTATGCGAATATTAAATTCGTTGGCTCGTATTCCGCACTAAATCTCAATATCATTACCATAGTTATGACTATAATAAATTAATATAAAATTACTCTTTTCGGAGAAAAAGTATTTTTTATTCCAGCCATTCAATTACCACATGACGGTCAGCTGGGTCTGGCGATATAAAGCCCGAGTGAACCACGTCATGTTATAGGACAGACAATGATTGAGGTAACATAACAAATCACTGAATAGTTATCGAAATAAAAACTTAATTTAAGTATTGAAGCTTGCTTTACAGTACTGTAAAGAATGTTAAGGAACTAAGCAAGTTCCGTGTCATCCAGCTGCCTCACTCTACTAGAAGGTTACGGTTTGTCATTTTTCTTTCTAGATATCCAAATTTGTTTGTGGCTAGATTGTTTTCTCAAAAAGAAATTGTTACCATGTTGTAAGTAAATTTACTTGTACATTAATTATAATGCTGTAAAACGATTAGTATTATACACATGTAATTATGGCACATCATCATTTAATTGCTCTTTTATTGTTATGGATTGATTAATCCGGTACCTCGTACATTCTCATATGCACATGAGAGTTCAAGCATGTGCTTAGTAACGTGGATGGTATAGTTGTAATTCTATGACAAAACCTATGTACATTTTCAGATTTAATACCAAAACATTGAACAATCTGATACTCATTCCGGTATCTTTTAAAATAATTCTTAACTGTTATTATTTGTTATTTTGTAATTTTTAGACCCTTGTGACTAAATTAACTTTTTAACTAGACATTTTTTGAGATTTAGAAAATTTTTTAAATATATATCAACTACAATGGTTGATATAAAGAGCATTTTTTCCAAAACTGTACAGTTTATGCCACAGATATTTTAGTGCAGAGTTAAAGACTCAAGGTTGCAATGCACGTTTACAAATTCCAACTGATATTTACTTTAGTGTGTAATTTTTAGGTGGATCGAAATAAGTACATGTTCTGTTATTTTCCTATAAGAAATAAAATTAAAACGGAATTGAAATAATAATTGGGTAAAGTTTGAATTTGTCATTGCTCTGAGCCCAAACCAAACTTATCTTTCAAATTTAATGTTTCTGGATCAATTGGACATGTTTAGTCAGTGAGAGACACGTCATGAGAGAATGAGTGGGTAAGTCGGTCTGTTCAGTTTTACTGTATAACTCAGGAAATATATTTTCACGGTGGGTGCTACACTTCTTTGTATCCCTGCCCAGGCAGTTCCGTTCATCTCGATTTTCGAACTTGGAACTGCTAACCGTCAACTGGGAACAGTGTTTCAGGACCAGTTTTCTCATCAGCAAGTCTGTGCTAAGTGAATTTTAGGGGGATGAAGTGAATTGCAATGTGACTCAAAGAAAAAAAGTCATATTTAGAGCTAGAAGAAATACGTTTATTTTCATACAATACTAAAACATTAATTATTTAACAACCTTGTGTAATAGCAAAACGTTTTTATTTCAAGCCGTAGGACCTTCATATTTTTACTTATTAAAAACCATTAATACATTTAAAGTGATAAAAAAGTGTTTTTCACGTAATACACCACTGGAGTGTAAATAAAAATTCGACTATTCCATAACAAGTACGTTTACGTGCGTACGTTGTTTTATTCGTGTATTGTGGGTTTACCAAACATCAGATACATTTTAATAATTTAAAACAAGAGTACATTTTATTTGATACGCTACTTAAATATGTTTATATTATTTCAAGCATTTTGTATTCGATATTTTTATTTGGAATTATGTAATCATACATTTTTGAATGGTAGGCCTCACAATCTACCTGTATTGAATTTATAAAAAGTGTAATTTGCTGTTCCTTTTGAACGTTTCGTTAAAATATTAATTCTTTCAAAAACATGTTCGATTTTTTACTACTGGGGCACTAGTAGGAGAGGAGATTCAGAAGGAATATACCATTAATGTGATACACCACCTGACTGCATTTATTCGATATTGAAGAATGTTCACTTCTTTAGCCCTAAATGATTTGACATAATTTTATCACATTGGAAGCCCATGTGCAAGTATCTAAATCCCTACATCAAATCTAACCACATTTGTTTTTTGAGAAACCGCAGCTTTTCATTAATTTTCCTGTAAAAAACCTTCTGTCACACCAAAAACTTCCTAAAAATGTGGTCAATGATTGGGTGGTTTGATCCAAATACCACCTAGCACGTGCCGGATCTCGACTTTGGTCTGCACACTTCCAGTTGTTTAATGTTTATGTAGGCCATAACTGGATTTTATGAGGAACCCATTGTCCAAACATCCGTAACATTCGAACGAGTCTGTTAACTTTTGGGAACGGAATACTCCTTCATGGTGAATATAATGTCATTATTTAGACTTTAAGGAGGGGAGGTGTTACGTGGCATATATTACTTGGTTTACTGAAATAAAAGATATATCTAAATTTAGAAATCCGTAAATTTTACATTTTATTCTAGTAAGAAACACTGAATCTTTTTTCTCGAAAAAAAATAAAAGGTATTTTATTGATTTTTGATTGGTGAAGCCCTCATATTTCAACTAAAACCCCACGGATGATTTTACGTGCATAAAATAAACGATTTTTATAGCTGGGGTCCACATAATTTATTTCTGAAAAACTTAATTTCATTTCATTTAAAAAGATTTTAGTTCTAACATAAAATTCACAAGCGATTGGTACAAATCAATTAAAGCAAAAAAAGAAACTATAAATCGTAACATATTTGCAAACTTATATAAAAAATTAATAATAATAACATTCAAACAAACAAAATGTAGTCTTATAAATATAAAAGAATTTACGGAAAAGGAATTCTCGTGTTTGGGTACATAAAGGTAATACCTTTGGTGTTATATTCTATTTAGGTATGTTAAGTATGTTTTATTCAAGTGCCGGGGCAATCTTGGGACGTAGCAGAAATATTTTGAATGATTGAAAATATTTCAGGAAGTGTTGATTCCAGAACTGATTTAAATTTGTTTTGACAACTCAAGTTTGTTTTTTAAAACTTTACATCTTCCGAAACTTTATGACTTTATAAAACAAAAAATATCTAATTCGAAATTAAAATTAAGTTTATTTAGTATCTACTGAACAACATGGTTCAATATTTTAATTCTCTGTTTAGAAAATATTAACCTTTTTGGACCCAATTCATTAGAACAAAATTTGACAACTATGTAAAATATGTTATAAGGTTATATCAAGTCTATGCATGGGCCAATTTCGGGGAAAATACACTCTTTCCTTACTTTGAAGTAATTCATGAACAATAAGAATATACATGAGAACTCTTGAAGTAAAAATCAGATCAACAATGATCTGAAAGAGTTATGTAGTTAGTTCTGGAAAAATAATATTATGTTAAGTACAAGCAAAACTAAAACATATCAGACTTGGTTTGAGATTACTTGGGGATATTAGATTTAACATTTTTAACCTATACATTTGTTGCCTATGTTTATGTGTGTGTGTAGAGTTGAATACAGCAAATAATTGAGCTAATACTTTTTATAATACTGAATTGGAAAAAAATATATGGGAACCTTAAAAATAATTTAAAGAGTGTTCTAAGAATCTTGTATATGTTGAGAGGCATTTGCTCAAATTAGCTGAGAACTATATATTTCTCTGCAGTCCATAGCAGATTTTTCTTCGTCAAAATGTTTAGGACGCAAACAAAGACCATGATAGACAACATGACGTGTGTTTCCATTTTAAATTTTTTAAATTCGAATATGGGATTCTCTGTTTAGGGGACATTCTTGTTTGGTATTATTGTTGTATTATTTATTTTATTAGTATTGTATTATTATTTTTGCTAGAAACAACGTAGATACGTGTTTTAGTGTCATTACGTTTATATTGAATAGGCTTTTAATACATGTCACAAGATCGGGGTTGCAATTTTAAAATTTATCCCCCTCTACCCCCCTGAGGGAGTGAAAAAAGAAATTGAAAAGGGGGTGAGAACTTTTCACCCTAAAAAAATCAAAACAACTAATTTTATAAGTATGGTGAAGGTTGTACATTGATATCTCAATCCCTTTGGAATACATCCAGGCGTAGCAGGGCTTAATTTACACCCTATATATATAATAGGTCGTATTTGCATTCTAAATTATAAGGCGAGCTTTTGAACACGCCAACTGGAATTTCGTAGACTGATTAGAATTAAACGTCGTACGGGAATAGTAATTCATGCCTTGGATTTGTTAGCCACTCTAATTCCATTAAAATTACCAGATAAAATTCCTGTTTGTGCAAATCTTTCGTACCAATTACTGTAGACTATAAATAAAATATGAGATCTTGTTTAAACTTTATCAATTTCAAAATAACTTTTATTCTTTAATACTGCAGGATATCTTCTAATGATTCAAGAATCCATTTCTTCAAAGTTTAGAAAGGGAACAGTTAAGCTACATAAAAGCTACTAAGCATCATACAGTAAAAGTAAAAAGGCTTCTAGAATTCTCAAATTAATTATGACGGCTATTATCTTGTGCATCTTCGATATGTCGTATGGGTTCAGAGCAACAGCCATTCAGATATTTGAGACTACACGAGAAGATAGCAGCGATAATTTCCAACAGATTACAAGCAAATCTGGTACGATTGTAATTCAATATTCTCTGAACGAGATTGTAAGCCTAATCTTATATAAAACATTTTCATATTAATTTGTACTACAATCATGTACTACTCGGTTATGTTATACTTTTAAAATGTTCAATTTAATTATTTTAATATTGGCTTTTACATATACTCAATTTTGTTATCTAATTACCTGGTCATAAAGAACTATAATAACATATTTTAAAACAATAACATTTTTATAAACCATGTGTTCAATGATATATCTTTTCAGAATCCAGGTTTCTGGAGCTTTCATATACATCAGGCTTCAAAACTTGAAAATAATATACATGGACAATGCTAGTCATGAAACCATCATAGCAACAGCTCAGTAAAATGAATCTTTAAACCTATTATAGTCCGTGAGGTGGTAAACGATTCGCATCTTATTATGACATCCCTATCTTCAAGTCCAATTATTTCAGGCAAGTCTTATTGCGTAAGTTGTTAACCTACAACAGAGGTGCAGTTGAGAAATGTAACTAAATTGGGATATATTCGCGATCATACATGATTGATTGAAATCTCATTCACACCTCTTTATAAGGACTCGTTCAACTGTTAGTTATTTGTATTTGCAGAAATTCTTATATCCTCCACAACCCAGTCTCATGCATTAAGGCCGGAGGATTACAGCCAACAATAGGAAAGCCACCTGCTAAAAATTCCCTGCTACAGCAAAAATGGCACAACCACAATCACAATGGCATAACCACTACCAAGCATCTCTGAGGGCTGTGATAATCATTGTTAGAACTCCCCATTACAGCATTAGCTTTCAAAGGAGATCTAATCATATTGCGTACCAATTACAGTAGATTATGTACTTGAGATTTTTCTTGTTTGATTTTCAGGTCGTTTAAATTCATACTACCAAATATCCACATACCCCCACACGTACAAATACACGTTTACACACACGAATATACGCACACATACACACGTACGCATACACGTACACATACGCACACGTACATACACATACGTGCGTGCGTACGTGCATATACGTTTTGGTTCATTTGGATCAAAATTACTCCACAAACCCCCCACATGTAATGCATGAAACCAAGAACTTCAGACACCATCTTAACACATGATACGCCAAGATATTTTGCTCTTTTAATACTAAAATTGAAATTGGTAATGTAAAAACACAAAATAAAGAAGGGTTCTAAAAATAGGAGAAATTATAGGAAAGGTGCTGATGCACTGAGCCCTTTTAATTCGCCCGCATCTCACATGTATGATAGATGAACGTGCGACACTCCTTAGCTCTAGGTGTTATCCCCTAGGTTAAGTGTTAGAGAGGGCTTCTTATCCCTAACTTCGCCTGGTAAAATAAGACATTCTTTACTTTTTTTTACCTTTTATCTTTATTACCTATGTCGTAGAATTAATATTATGTATAACATATGTGGAGTAAACTGCCTTAAATATGTTAATTTCTTGAATATAGTTGTGATTGTCTTACATAATTCAAAATATTAGAATCATTCCCTCCTAATCTCATTTATAATGATTAATTTAACTTGCCTAAGTTTGCAAAAGGGTACGTTTGTGCCTTACAAAGTGTTAATAAACATACAGAACCTCCCGAGATTGAGGGTTAAGCTGGGAAGGGCAGGGGTTACAAATATATACAGGTATATCGTTTATCAGATTTTTTCGAAAATATCTAAAAAGCTATCAAGTGTAGAGCAAAAACTACCCAGTATTAAATAAAATATTATAAATTTGCACGCAAAAAGTGTTATGCATAGTGTTTGTAGACATCATGTGTAATTAAACGTTAAATGAAAAAGGAGGAATATTTATTTTTGCAGTATATTTATTTTTAACTAATTAAAAAAACAGTGCACTATAAAACTTGAGACATTACAACAGAAAGATTGTAATTTCCTTAAAACACTTGATTTTCATTTGCTACTGATGTTTAGCGTTGCCAAAGTCCTAGATATTCAAGGGTGCCATGGGTACACACAGCCTGACACAGCTGCTGCACTCTAAATTGCAGAACATCCCGGCTTTAGGCAATCATATTTACCTGGTTTAGTGCAGTATTAAAGGGGTGTGTTCACCACTGTGTTAGGACCTGGCGGTAATTGGTACTAGATTCCCTCTACATCCTCGTTGCCAACCCTACTTCCGAGGGGGCAATTACTTTTTCCCAGTAATTTCTGTACCTGGCGATATGATCTGTAGGAGTGCTGGTTTGCTCCTTCTTTGCTTAGTGGAAGAGAAAACAGGTCAGGCTCCAGCTTTGACCATAATTGTAAAGTCGGTCTGATTTGATGGAACCTGGTATGCATTTAGGAACATTATATCCCTTCCATTCGCTCGGATTTCAAGACTTATATTCCACTTTTTAACAAAAGCTGAATCAGTCAGTACTTGTTATCACGCTAGAACATTTTCTCGTTGAATAGTGACTTTCATATTGAACTCCAAGTTTATACCCACAGATGTTTTGGTAAAGACCTTTTTTTCTATTAGAAGGTAGGAAGGAGTACGCCATAACGTTTGTCGCGTAACAGTCTTCGCTGAGGTTACATGAAAAAATTTATATATACTCTATAGCTCATGTCATTCTCGATATGCCGTGCAGACAGACAGACAGACAGACGAACAATCATTTGGAAAACAAATTTTTACAATCCCAATATTTTACACAGGCGTCAGTGACGTTCAAGTTCGGCTATATTTCATGGTTGGACATGCACTATCATAGAACTTTCCACTGGCTATGCATAAATGAAGTCTCATGCAAAATTTAAAGTATACAGATGAAATATTTCTCAAGATATTTTACCACATGATACATTTACCTTTCTTATCATTAAGTTGGGTTGTATTGCAGTGTTTAAATGTTTAAATAATACAAGTCTACATACCAAGTCACTAGAAGATGATGTCGTACGTGTTAGGTAGTAGTTAGCTATGTGTTTTATGTCACATGATAAAATCTCATATGATTGTATTACAAGTGTATTTATTATTCTATTTTCTATCATGGTTACCCATGAGACCAATTTAAAAGTAAACACCAAAGTAAAACACTTAGCCAAATGCTATGGAATAACATGTACCATAATTGAACTCAGTGTTGCCTATATAGAAATGAAGTTTCATGCAGAATTTCAAGTCAATAAAAGTCCACTTTTTCAGTTCGTTTTCAAAAAATCGTGCAAACAACCAAGCAGACAGACAAATGAAATTTTTCCAGCTTCTCGAGTCCTCGAGTTTTCCTCCGATAGTGTGACTTGACATAGTGCAAATGCGCTCATTTGTAATAATGAGAGGAACCACTGATATGAAAAATGGTATCATTCTTTGTACATAGACGCGAGCTTACCAGTCACAGCAATACACTGTCTCATAAAGGTGACTGCCTTTGCCTATGTCATTATTTCCATTGAAGTTAAATTACTCAATTCGAAGTGCAGTGATCAGATTGGATATGTTTTCCTTCTTGTCTACTGTAACATCAATATTGCCCAAAATCATATGTGGTAAATCAGTCTGACTAGTATTTTGCACGAACAATTCTGGCGTACAGTATGTACGGCCAGCTTGGCTAGGCGGGAGGGAGAGAGAAGTAGGCGTAGCTCTTAACTGACGGACATCGGGAAGCAATTGGGGTAGAAAATTATAATCTTTAATTTAATAATGTCTTTGCAATAAACTTAGAAAATATTTTTGAGATATTTTCGAAAACCTGAAAAAAGTACATTTGAACTTCCTTATACCTCCTTTAGACTTAGCATGCATTCACCCTAGCGTGCAGCATGTTCATGTACTGGCGACTGAACACTCGAGG
This sequence comes from Homalodisca vitripennis, assembly GCF_021130785.1. Lineage (NCBI taxonomy): Eukaryota > Metazoa > Arthropoda > Insecta > Hemiptera > Cicadellidae > Homalodisca > Homalodisca vitripennis. The sequence goes on from NC_060215.1 coordinate 72,071,446, forward strand.
ATGCTTATCCTAATGGGTGCTAAGAAAGCTCCCCAGCACTCGCACCAATACTATGCTATCGCAACTCTTGGTAATGAGAGATAAGAGTTAACGTATTATTGTGAAGAATTCCATCGTGGACAGAAATGTTACAAATTGACATGTGTCACTACTTGAACGCTGTGTAATGCGCTGATAATTGAATTTCTGATAAGATATCTCATTTAGACATATGTCAAATTGTAACTTTACAGCATTTTTGTTATTTGTATTCATCAGTATCTATATAGTTTATAGTGTTGCTATGTAATTAGTTTTATATGAAGTTTTTTTAAAAGACTTGCGAGCACATCAGTAGTATTGCATAACAGCAGTAGGCCCAATAAATTCAAATTAATTCCCTTGCTTAATAAACGTAACACATACTCACAATACACTATAGATTAATATCAATCTTTGATCAACTCTTTTGTTGTGCGTTGATACTAAGTATGATTTTTATATAGCACAATAACATTATATTAAGAGCACAAATATTACTTAAATATGTTGTATATGTAGTACAGGTTCATAATATAGTTAACTTACCACAGGTCACAAATAGAATACGTGACTAGTTATCAACTCTTCTTCTCCTTGTCTGTAAGCCTCAGCGAGATGGAGCCACATTTGTTATTCAGAAGAGGTAGTTTAGAAATTGGCCTAATATGTATTTGAGTGAGTTGTTATTTCAATTTATTGTCATCTCTGCTTGTAGGACTATTAAAGTAGATTTTAAGTCATTCTAAATTATTAAATGATACCCCATGCCCACTCACTCTCAGAAATCAGTAACACTACGTTTCGAGATCTGCAATCTGATCTCTTCTTCAGGTAAATAACTAATCTAATACATCATTACAAACTAGGTTAAAATAAACAAATCATACTAAAGCGTTGTGGCACGCCTGTCAGGAATCACAACCACCATGTTGTTTGTCATCTTCACTAACTCTAATAACATCCACTTAATAAAAAACTATACACAACACTAATCATTAAAACTGAACTACAGAATATAGGTCACAATACGTCTGCATTTGTCTACAAACCACCTACGACTGACCTAGTCGTTATAATATCGTTAATCTAGCCAATAGTTTTTTTTTTTTTTTTTAAAGACATATAAGTACGGTATATTTTCTACTAACCCACGCTTTTATGTTAAAATAAGTAGTTCTTGTATGACACCAGTTGAAAAATGTTGGCGATATTTTGTAAGTCTGAAGAAAAATCATGAGACAACAATGTAGACCTCCTGCATGGCCAATAAACTAGAAGTAATACTCTTAGGCCTTGTTGAAGAGTAAGCCTACTCTTTACCCATCATGTTAATGTTCAAAGGACAGAAAGTAGTTTGTTCTTACTACTAAATAAATAAATAATTAAAGATAATAAATAATTAGCTCTTAAGGCTAATAAATAATTACAAAGAAACTGTTACAACTATAACAAGAATTTAATACAAACACATGCCAATAAAGAGTACATAAATAAAACTTGATAATTTTGACATAATATTTGAGACATGTCATCTAGATCATCTTAGACATCAAATATAGCCTACCACTATTGTTCGTCAGTCTCGTCCTCTTCTATTATAACGTCCAGTGAACTTTCAATCACATTCTTCTTTAAATGTCCACTTCTTTTGAAAAACCAACTATTATCAACAGCTGGGGCTACTAACTTGTTGCTGTAGATGTTGTAGACATGTTGTGGTTGAATCCTCCTCCTCGGTGGTGAATTAGTAGTCACAAATTGATCGTCATAATTACTTCTTTTCATCAAACAATATGTTACTGCGGGAGCAACTAACATTTTCCTGTGTATATTGTAGGCATGACGTGGTCGAATCCTCTTACCCACTCTCCTTGATACTGTTTGATGCAAAGTTTTATATATTTGTTTCTTGGGTTTCCTGATTTTACTCATTGTCCACCTGAGTATTAACTATTGAAATATAAATATAGGCTTAAAAATTAAGTATTGAAAATTATGAAATTGTTTCAGAATCAACGTTAGAAAAGGAATGGGTCCGTTTCTAAATTCGAACATTCATCATGTTTAAATTATGAAATCTGATTGGCGGAAGGAAGTACATCATTCCTAAGAATAGCCAGCGACATAACGCCGGAGAGTTTTTTTTTAATAAGGCTGTAGGAGTACTGTACAGCTAATACATTATGAAAATGACCAGGAATTATAATTACAGCAAAGGTTTAAAACAAACAACTTGTCAATATGAAGTATATAAATTATACAACATAAATAAAACTGCTACTCAATACTGCATGTAAACTGAGTAGCCTATATATATATATATATATATATATATATATATATATATATATATATATATATATATATATTCTGATTGAATTTTTATTTTAGAAGTTTATTTATTTCGTCACGAAATGTATGAAGAGAAATTTTGAATTATCAAGATATCTTTTTAGTTAATAATTTCATTAAAATGCAACGAACGAATCAAAGAATGTGCAATAATTTTCATATATTTCGTGTATTTACTTATACCTACATTGTTACATATATATATATATATATATATATATATATATATATATATATATAATTAAATTCCTGACATTTTCGGAAAAGCGTCACGTCTAGTAGAAAACCAATGTAACATTCAAGATTTATCAATCCCACCAGCAGTTTTATAGCACTATCACAATAAGTTACTTCTGCTATAAATTATTAGATTACTCGTATTATATTTTCAAATTATAACTTAGGGAGAAAATGTTTCTAATTAATCCCTACAACTAATGACTGTTTAAACCAAATTTGTTGTGACGTTTTCGTATTTCTATTTCCGTATCTCATATGACTGGAAACGAATAATTTTTTATCAAAATTACAATTTTAAATAGATGGTCAGGAATATATATATTAAGGTGTTGCAATCGATTTTGGGCTGAGTAATTATTTTAATGTTATAAACAATATCCTTCATGATACCCTTCCTGAAAACAGGAAAGGAACAAATACTTTTTGGGTTTTTCATGAAGAATTATTAACATTTAAAGCGGTTATTTTGAACCTATAGTAAAAGGTGATATTTTCAACTATTGTAAACATTATTAATTATACAAGAAGTATTCTTCGAAATAAACTTATTCAATTTAAGTGCTAGTATAAAAATTAAATTATTATTAGTAATACTGAACAAATATCCAGCAGATAAGAGTAATATATCACTATGCTATTAAATAATAAAATGTTAAGTTCAGATAAACTTAACAATTATAAATCAAAATCAATAAACTTAACAAATTATACATATTTGCCAGATTTTTACAAACTTCAGGTATAACATTTTATATAAAGTCAAGTGATTTGTCTACTGAGTAGAACATGCCATCCATGAAAAGCTCTCGGAGCCTCTTCCTGAGGATTGTTATTGATGGTTCGTTTTAAGGTGTATTGGGAGTTTATTCTAAAGTTTCTTCCCATATAGCCAGGTATTTTTTCGTAAGAAGGTATGTTATGAAGTGTGCATAGAAATATGATCATATCATTTCTATGTCTTGTACGGTAGGGTGATTGAATGTAAAAGTTTTGGGGGAAACTGAGACGTTTCTGTTTTACAAATGATAGTGTTTAATCGATATAAGATGCATGCGAGCGGAAGTATATTTAATTTTGACAAAATAAGGTTGCATGATGACCTTTTTGGGGCATTAGCAATTACACAATTTGTTTAATTTTAAAAATGGTATGTCTGAGGTGGGAAAATCAACAAAACATAATACCATAGAGAAGATGAGAATATGCATAGGGATGACAAACCATAAAAATTCGTCCATGTATATGATTTTGGATAATATGAGGATGGTATAGTGGGCTCTATTGAAGATGTTTGAAATTCTTCTCACGTGAGCTCCCTAGGTGACACTGCCCTGGATCTGGAGGCCCAGAAACTCTCCTATCGGAGTGGTGTTGAGCATTGGCTGGATGTAGGAATCATCCGCCCTAGCGGTCCTTTGATAGTTTGAATGAAAATTTATCGCGAATGACTTTTCTGTATTTATAAGCAAGCCACCATTTCCCATTTTGTGCCTTAAAAAATTCTTGACTCATTTCCATTTCGGGAATAATATTTCAGCAGTACATGTCAGTAAAAGAAATGTCACCTGTTCCATTAATTGAATAATTTTCAGCATGTCTCAGATATTTTATCTTCACTAGATTAACAACAGATGCCTCATCATAACATGCTATGTTAATATATGACAGATAAATCAAGGCAAATTGGCCAGGGGGATTTAGATTCCTGTGATAAAAAGTATCACTGTCCTTTCTAAAAACCTCATAGTTATTAAACCCAAGTTCAGTATTAGGAATGGATAACATTAAGTTTTTCTCCGTGAGAATGATCAAATTATGTGTAGAAAAAATAATCTAAAATCAGTGATTTGACATTTACGTTTTGACAAAGAAACTGAATATTAGTAATGACCTTGGAGCAATTTAGTTTTTTTTGTTTTATTTTCTAACGTTTCGTGAGACGTCATTGATAAATGTAATTGTTAAATCAACTTCTCTATTGTCGATGCGTGTTTCTAACTACTCTCGAAGCTCCTTGAGATGATTTCTCACATTACGGGTATATCGTGTAATGTAGATGCATCAATGGAAACTTATCTTGAGGAAAAATTAAAACAATGTAAGGGCCAGGTATGGACTTTGAGTCGCCGGGCTTTGTCCCACACCGGTAAAAAGTAAAACCATTTGATTTAATTGTACTATTTTCAAAAATGGTCGTGAGCAGTCGAAGTTTATGAGACTTCTTACGAGCAAATAAGGGGGATTGAGATTCCAGTTTGTTATGCAGATATCCTTCAAGTCCGGTCAACCATTTCTGATTATACATCATCTAAAGATGCAGGGTTGTGAACACCCTTGATACGCGTTATCTCCATCTTCAGTGAGTCGATCTTGCCGTTCAACTACCAAATTTAGAGGTAAATTTATGATAATGTTGAAAAAAGGGTAGCAACTTCAGATTTTAGTACAGCATATTTCTGCATACCCGTTTAATGTATCAACTGGTAAAAAGAATGTAAGTAGTAATCTTTAAATGTATGTATTCATATATATACAATATAATATCTTATAATGTAGCATGGTCACAATATATATTTAAATAAATTATATATATATATATATAATAACATGCTACTAACAATACCACAATGACGTCAAAATAATGACATCTAATATGAGTTGAAAATAAATAAAAACAACAAATTATAGTATTTTGGTGTATATGGTGGATTAAATACAACAGGCCGTGAGTAAGTAAAACGTATTCTACCGCCAGATACCCATAGCAGAACATACGATTCAAAGCAGTTTAACGCTCGGATTCATAAAAGGAAGTAGTGTAATTCTGTTTCGTCTGTTACAACCAGGTAAGTTTAGTTAACGTGAAATCAATTTATAACTAGTTTTAAAAAGTTGAATTCATTTACAAAGTATTAATAGTATAATAAGATTTGTAGAAATATTTGCTTACTATGTACTGTGTTTAACAGATAATAAATGCATCTGTTACTACATTACTATTTTAGTCTTAATAAATTTCAATTATTACTCTTATACAGGCTAATAAAACAGTACCTCCTTAACTATGAATATCAATAGTCATAACAACCAATTCAGAGCCATAAAAACATTGTGTTAAATTTCAATATTTTAGTGACCTAGAAAATAAGCCTACAGGACAGACAGCCCATGGTTTGGATAGATTAGATCATGAAGTGATAGGTTATTGGCAGGGGGTAGGTCAACATGTATTATTAAATTAGGGTAGAGCAGATTTAGGCATGGATAGTGATAGCTGGGGCATAGGTATGTGGTTAGGCTCTAAGCAGTGTAGAATAATGCATATGTGTTACAGTCATAATAAGTGTTCGTTTTGACTTTTGACACGTTTTATTAATTTATTTACAGTACTTACCACGTTTTTTACAGATATATGAATACTAATTCAAAAAGGACATTTTGATTTAAATTCATATTAAGTGCCATTGGTTGCTTTTATAAATGGTACAAGTGGGATGTTATCCCATCACTAATATTTAGGCATGGATAGTGAGTGATAGCTGGGGTGTATGTGGTTAGGGCCCAGACAGTGTAGAATAATTCATAAGTGTAACAGTATAATAAGTATAATAAGTGTTCGTTTTGACAGTTTTATTTATTTATTTACAGTACTTACACATTGGCTGCAGTATAGTAAGAGGCCACCACTGCAATCATATTATGATACCAAATTATCAATTAGAAATTCTTAAACTATCAAATACAAACATTTTCATTAAAGTTATTTAAAACTAATATTTATCAGCTCTTTTTAATGTATTAAATAACAATATTGTTCCAAACTAATTCAAACAAAGTATAATCACTTGTGCGGTATTTGGGTAATAATCGCTAGTACGTATATGTGTTGTGCCATAAGCTGTCACACACATTTATCCTTACAAATAGTATAAAGTAAATGTTTAACTGTTTTGTTTGTTACATTTTATAGATACACATAACATAGATAGTTTTTTATTCATCAATAAATTATTAATCTTTTAGATTTAAAATAGCTGAATTATATTACTTACTTATACTTACTTGTACTTGAAGTCATATCCAGTTGACCAATGTTGGCGTTGGACGAGTCACAGTGCCTCTTGTAGTAAAGGGTCACTTTGGTTTGGGGGGAGAGGGGCGTATTTAGGGATGAACTCTTGGAGTTTTCGGGTTTTGAGTTTTAGGATTGGGATTGGGCAGGTCTATGGCAAAAATTTTCAAAAAATTCACCCATTGAGTAGTAACTCTTGGTGATAAGGAATGATTTTAATTCACTCTTAAATTTTTTCCCATCAGCAATGGTTTTTATTTGTGTAGGCAGAGATTGAAAGATTTTCAGACCTGCATATTTTGGCTTATTTTCAAAAATCTTTAATCTGTGCTGTATAGAAAAATTGTTTTTGTGTCTAGTGTTATATTTGTGTGTTGTGTTTACATATTCCAGGTTATTGAGTTTGATGTAAAGCGAAATTTCAAAAATGTAAAGGCAAGGTGCTGTTAAAATTCCCAGATTTTTGAAATGATCTCTGCAATGAGCCCTAGGTGGAAGATTCAAAAAGGCCCTAATGGCCTTTTTCTGCCAAACAAGAATCCTTTCTAGATTTGACTCCCTATTCCCCCATAGGCAGATTGAGTAGGAGATGTGCGACTCGAGCAAACAATGGTATATATTTTTAGATAGTTTGTGGTTTTGAAGTTTGCTGAGGTCGCGTAGGACAAAAACGCCCTTGGACAGCTTATTTTCAATTTTTGTCAATTGCTCACTCCAGTCAAGACCATCATCCAACATCACCCCTAACAGTTCTGCTGTTTTTGTGACTCCCAACTCAGTTTCACCAATGCATACAGGCCTGTCAGCAAATGATCTTGTTAATTTGGAATTTCTTTTTTGAATTGTTTGAATTGTCATGCATTTAGTTTTTTCGGGGTTTAATTTCAAGCCATTTTTGGCAAAAAATTGGGCTAAATTGTTTGCTTTTATGAAAAGATCAACTTCCAAGACATTCTGATCTGCATGCTTGGTGATGAGTGTGGTGTCATCTGCAAACATGTAAAGATTGCTTTCTGGAATACTTTTTGTTATGTCATTTATGTAGACCAGAAACAGTAATGGACCGAGAATTGATCCTTGAGGTACCCCGCTCTGGATCAACTCTGGTTTCGATGTAAAATTTCTAATTTCAGATTTTGTTTGGTGTTGGATTTCAACTACTTGGCTTCGGTTTGTCAAGTATGATGAAAACCAGCTTAGAGCAGAATTTTGAACGCCCACTGTCTGAAGTTTGTCCAACAGAATGCCTACATCAACACAGTCGAACGCCTTAGAGAGGTCGGCATAACAGCTTGACACCGTTTCCCCTGCGTCGACTGCATCGATGCAGTCATTGAGAAAATCAATCAGGGCCAATTTTGTTGATTTGTTTTTCCTGAAACCATACTGCCTGCCAATCAGGAGACAATTTTCCTCCAGATAGGCAGTCAGCTGGTCACAAACAACTTTTTCAATGAATTTGGAAAAGACTGGTCTAGGAGAGATATCGGACGATAGTTGCACACCTCCAACTCATCCCCCTTTTTGAAAAGCGGCTTGATCTTGGCTATCTTGCAGTCATTTGGGAATGTATTGCTCAGGATCGAGGCATTTATGATGTTGATTAAAGGCTTTTTCAATTGATCCTTGCAATATTTCACTGCCTTCATGCATAGCCCATCTACACCACAAGATGTTTTAGGGGAAAATTTTGCAAACAATTTTTCAAGAATTTTTTCATTTACTAGTGAGAAGTGGGTTAGGCTATGGTTTGTTGATCTTTCCGTGTTACTATCTATTCTTGTATTGTTTCCAAGATCCGTTTTTATATCTGAAGCTACATTTATGCAATAATTATTTAGCGTTTCACATGTTTCTTTGGGATTTTTTATTTTGAAACCATTTATGTTCAGAATGAGATTTTTAGTTTTCATTTCTGATTTGCCTCTGAAATGATTAATAATTTTCCAAGATTCTTTGGCTTTATTTTCGGCTTCATCTATTCTTTGGTTATACCATCTTGCTTTTGAATCTGAAATTAATTTTTTATATCTTTGAAGGGAGTCTTTATATGTTTTTTTGGTAATTTCATTTTTGTTTTGTTTCTATATTTCATAGTGTTCAATCATGTTTACTTTTTGGTCAAAGATTTCATTGTTTGTCCATTTCAATGCAGTTTTCTCTTTCATTTTAATCTTTTTCTCAGGACAGGCTATGTTGAAATAATGTGAAAAGGTATTGACAAAATTTTTGTATTTATTATTGATATCATCCTCACTAAATACGCTATCCCACTTCTCATTTTTTTAGTCTCTGTTTTAATTCTTCCAGGTTATTTTGCTTCATTGATATAATTTTTATTGTTTTATTACCTTCAACTATGTCTTGGCCAAATGAAGTTTGTAGATAAATTGCATGGTGATCTGAAATTAATGGTTAGATTATTCTGGATTTTTCTTCTTTAATGTTTGTGATAAAATTATCAATGCAAGTTGATGAATTTTCTGCTACCCTCGTGGGCAAATTTAATGTAGTTCTTAATCCAAAGCTTTTTATTAGGTTCTGAAAGTTTTCGGTAGCCCTGTCTAAGTTTAGAATGTTTATATTAAAGTCACCTGCTAATACTATTAAGGATCTCTTTTTGTCTGGTTTAAGCTTGGTTAGGTATTGATTCAGTTTATCCAAGAACATTTCCATATTTCCATCAGGGCTACGATATATACCTGCAATTGTCAACGTGCAGTCCTCATGTTTAATTTTGATTTCGCAACATTCAAAAATTTTTGTTTCAGATAATTCTTTTCCATGTTTTTTATTTTTTAAGATTTTTGCATGAAAGGAATTTTTTTTTAAATCGCCACTCCTCCCAGCCTCATATTGACTCTCTCATAACTGTCTATTAAGGTGTAGTTTTGTAGTTTGGTCATCTGGAGCTTTTCCTTTTCCAAGCCATGCTCTGAAATAATAAAAAAGTCCGGCTTTTCCTCGTCTAAAAATATTTCAATCTGGCCTACCTTATCTGCAAGGCTTCTAACATTAAGTTGAAAACTATTTTTATTTTTATTGGAGGCTTACTTTGATAAAGGCTAGATTTTCTTGTAGGTCTCCGTTCCTGTTTTTTGTAACACTTCTTTTTGTGTCCTGGGTAACCTAAGTTATCAGTGCGCCTACTTGTATCGGTTGGTTTTTTTGTTTTTTACCAAGCTCAGGTTTATCCATCGCGTGAAAGAAGGTGGTAATAATTCCACATAGCACGTCTTTGCCAACTGCATTTAGGTGCAGGCCGTGTTTTGTATAACAGTTTCGGTCAAGGATGGAATTTATGCTCAAAAAGTCCCACTGGTTTTCCAAGCATTTTGTTTTAATGAGTTCATTTTGTCTGTAGGGAGCCTCGACCCATAGAACATATCTCTTTTTGTTTTTCAGGCACCTATCAATTTTTGTCCCCAAGTCCGAAATACTGTTTTCAGTTACGCCGTTTGTACCCCCAACTATGACCAGGAGATCCGAGTCAGCCGCCCCCTTATCAGATTCACTTGCACAGTCAATCAGATGGGACATAGGCTTTCCCGGCATAACCTTAGTCATTACTTCAACCTCTGAGCCCAAACATGCTTTGAGTCTACCCCTACAGCGCCTACCATGACTGTCTCCAACCACCCCAACCCCACGAACAAACTTTCCATCCCCTCTTGACCCAGAGTCTCCCTTCCTCCTGGCTTCTAGAGGGGGGAAATCCTCCATCGACAGATCACCGACGTCTACCAAAACTTCAAATGAATTTGAAGTCTGGAGAGCCACATCTACCCGATCCACCGCCGTCCGGCCCCCGCTACCCCTTCCCCCACCCGCCACCACAGTCCACTCCCCCCCACGCCCCCCCACCACCTCCCCAGTCGACACCACCATCCGACTTAATTCCTCCATCTCCCTATCCCTCTCAGCCAGCCTTGCCAGTGCATTTATTTCCTCCACCAGTTTGCACCTTTCATTTTTTAGATTAGTTATTTCACTAACATAACCTCTAATGGTTGAGTCAACATTCCCATTCTTAAGACTATGATAATATTTTATACAGATTGGGCACGCCCATTGGTCATTTTTCTTAATGTTATTGAACAGGGATTTTTTTAGTCCACTACAAGATTTTGAAGCATGGAACCATCTGTTACAAATATCACAACAAATGGAGTCAGACTCATAGTCATCTATTCCTAGCGAGCATGAAGGACATGTCTCGATTGTCATCTTGTTAATAGAGTTTCGGTTTCTGATCTAAAAAGTGTACTTAACCTAACACACATACACCAAATAAAATTTGAGTCAATAACTCAACACTAAGCACAATGCAGGTATGAAAAAATAACTTCAACAATACCACTTAGTATCTTAATTACTTGCACAATTTACAAAATTTACTTGCAAAATTTACTAGGTTGTTTTCTTATTTTACAGGTAAAACATATTTAACATACAACATATAATATCTGATAAACATTTAAAATCCACATAAAAATAGTTCCATGTTAAAATGTTAAAATTACAATCCTTATTTTATTTTGTATATGCCATTTCAAAAATTCAAGAGTGAAAGGCCTACTTCGAGATTGTAATTGTAATAACAGTCTACTGAGATAGGCCTATGTCAGACCTTTTTCATGAGATCAACAAAGTTTTTTTACCAGCACGTGTTTTTTTATCAGCACATGTTTCATTTAATTTAATTAGCGAAACCATCAAATTTGTAACTTTGTTTCATTTTCTACTGTTTGGTAGGAAGGATTTCACGGTTGGGAAAGATTTTCTGTGTCGGTCGGTTTTGCAGGCTAGGGATGGATGGATGGTTGTTCTGAGCATCAAAGGTTAGGTATTGGTTACCCGTTGATTACCAGGAAAAGAATTAGATGGATGGCACTTAGCTGTTGATTTCGCTTGTAGATCCTCTCGTAGATGAAGAATATTGTTTTGCTTTGAAAAACACCGGCACTTTGGGTAAGCGATCGCCCTAACCTCAAAACGGCTGGTCACATGTTATCACAAATATTTAGAAAGTGTCGTTAGTTTTCCGAGTTTTTTGGATTAAAATACTTATTCATGTGTGGTGAACTGAATTAAATGTAAGAACTCAATGTTTTTCACGGAAAATTACCGATTTACACGGATAAAAACTTGAGGTGAAACGCCGATGAAACCTCACATACCATGGTCACAACATAATTAAATATTATATTATAATTAAATATTATAAATAATTTAAAATATCTATAACGTAATTCATGTCAACATTTTTGTTTCTATAATCATAAATATAATTCTATTGTAGCGGTGGCCTCTTATTATACTGCAACTACATTTTTTACAGATTATATGAATACTAATTCAAAAAGGACATTTTGATTTATATTCATATTAAGTGCCATTGGTTGCTTATATAAATGATACAAGTGGGATGTTGACAATATTCCAGAGCAATTAGAAATGAAACAATAAATAATAATAAATTATTCAGCAGGATATAGTGAGCCATGAACTAAGAGCTGTATGGCCAATATATTGTTAACTGAGATTATATATAAGTATTATATAAAGTATATAAGATATATAAAGTATTAGCTGTTTTCTGTGGCTTCATACGCTTTTCGTAAGCTTTGCCCATGTATTTGCACTTCTGGTTCAAGTTAATTATATTTCCAACGCCACCACCAAGAAGGTGGTGTAGAGTTTGCCTTGTTGTCACGATCAAGAAAATCTGTGTATGTTTATAGCCACTGTACACGTACATGTACTTTATTATAAAGTGGTCTTACACTCAAGCTTTAGGTTCAACCAGAAAGTTATTTTAAAGACAAACATACATCACAACTTAGCGCCTTTAAATAGTGTTTGGCTGTTTAATATACATAACTGTCTCGTAATTGCAGTTTATAATGTGCAGGCGCTTTAAAACTTTGATCTTTTGCAGTGCCACCTGGTGTCCTTGGTGCCATCCGAACTATTTTTGTGTCCTTGGATGAAATTGGTAAGTTGTCTATGCTTTCCAAAAGATATTTGACCATTTCTCTCTTTATGTTGTTGCTCGTTGTTATGCCTTGAGGATAATATCTTGCCAAAATCTTTACAACAGTCATTGTACATCTGTAAGGGTGACTTAACTGCTGTGATATCTTGGAAATTCTTGTGATATGTAACGTGTCTATAGTAAGGTTATCTTCTATAAACCAATTACAACTATTTTTGTTTTAGTATAAGAGCGATCAATTGTGTTCTGAACTAATAACCCTTTATTTTAAGAATGCACAAGTTCCAATGGAATTCAATAATTAAACTCAGTATAAAATAATAGTAATTTTAATAAAATTTAAAATCAATAATACAGCAACGCCAAGCTATTTTTTTTACTTTGAATTTATTCTCAATTATTTTATATTTTTAACCCATCAAAAGTTCACAAGTCCAGTCTTAAAATTAACAATCAATCAATCATTCAATAATTGTGTCCTTCAAGTTCTCAGTGCTAATATTTTCAACACTAACTGAAAATAAAAATCTTCACTGAATTTCAAAATAAAATAATCTTCTTCTAATATAAAATGAAACAAATAATAAAATAAGACTTCTTCTCAAAATAAAAATCAAACAAATTAAGGTAATATTAATATTTAATATATGAACAAAGACAATGTCCAACCAGTTAAACTCAAAATTGTATCAATTTCAAACTACTTATTTTCTGTAAATTTCCAATTTACAAATTATTGAATTATCCAGAATTGTCCGCTTGGCTTTGAATGTCAAATTTAGCAACTTGTTAAAATTTATATAGAATCTCAGAACATTAAATAAATTTTCTTTTTTTTTGGTAGGCTATTCCTGATTAAACCAAATTGAACAGGAAAATATCATCAAGTAATTTTCTATTTCAATATTAAATTCTAACTTTCACAGTACCTCACACATCTGCTGAAGACTTCACCAAGTAACCAAAATGACTATTATAGATTAATTAATTTAAACTTGAGACTTTAAATTTTGAAAAGAAATTTTAATCTTAAACTCAACCTTCTTCCCGAAAAATCAATACTGCAAGAGTAGGCTATCACTTTACACGACTTCCCCCTCTGAGCACACAGCAAAGTATCTCCTGAAAAACGTGGTTGAAGCCACCGGAAGGATCTAGAAATCCCTCCCACCATCTAATCAACCTATCATTGGCCAATCAAAATTGAGCAAACACAATGTCTGAACTGGATGGTACCCATCCAACCCAGACCTGTATCCTATGCTCAATACCTAGAGACAATAGGAAGCTTCTAGGCATTCCTCGAACCTGAATCGACAAGAAATTCAGCACTGCTGGAAGGATCACAATCTTAAAATTCACTTATTATATTAATTCACAATTCTCTTAATTAAAATTAATTATAAAGATTCCCATAAATAAGTAAATAATATAGGAAGCATGCTATAGATATCATGGAATTTTGTTGTACAACCTGTGACTATAAATGTATGGGCTTTGGTTCATGTCACCTATCATGAGGACTTCCATTGCTTTAAAAAGTTCCACTGCAAATAAAGTTTCACCCACATGTAACATGAGTGCTTTGTCAATAATTAAGCGAACGTAAGTTCCTCCTTTTTTCATGTGACTAGTTGAGTTAATTAGGAAGGAGTGCACTGTTCTGCACGAATCCTTTGGATCTCCATGAAAGTCAGGGCAATGTTCTGTCAAGCGATTGATAAAGTCTGCTGCTCCTTCTTTAGTCGAGTAGAGTAATATATCACCTTCTTTTCGGTTATTCAGAATAAAGGTTGTTTTTCCGCAACCGGGCACACCTTGTACAAGGTTGAACTTGGTCTTACAGGATGAAGGGCTCTCAATATTGGTATTCTTTATACTGTTAAACAATTTAAGATCATTCATCAGTTTTGTGCTGTCAGACACCAGAATTATGTTGTTTATGACACTAGTATTAATAGGGGCAGTAGAATATTTTAAGATTTTGTCTTTTATTATTATTATTATTTTTTATTGAACTTATTCTTAGAGAACAGTTCAATCGTCAGATTTTATTTTGTTACATCAGGTTAGAAAGTTCTGTTTAAAAATTCATTTATCGTGTAAAATGGATGGTCTTGAAGCCAGAGTTTTAGTTTGTGTCCAAACTGCAGCTGGTCTCTCCTCTTCAGTTCTAGTGGGAGGGCGTTCCACAGCTTTGCTCCGACATACGTTGGCTTCTTCTCCGTGAACGCTAGGCGGTGAGCTGGAAGATGGTAGTTTGCAGCATGCCGATTGTTGTAGTCATGTTGCTGTGCTCCAGTCATCACTTCATCGGGTGATTTCAGGTGTACGTAGGTCACAGCTTCTAGGATGTATAGGTTGACCACAGTGAGAATCTTCAGTTCTTGAAAGGCTTGCCTGCATGATTCTCTTGTGCGTAGGCTTGCAAGGATCAAGTTAATGAAATCTGCTCCATCGTATCCACATTGATAGTTTGTATCAGGATTGCCAGTAACAAAGTTGCTACTTTTAAAATCAATTAGCCCATAATTTTCCTTTGATTTTAACAAAATATATTTTGTTTCTTGGGTTATTTTTTCTCTTTTATGTAGGTTGTACTCCCGATAGATCTTAGACATACTCTTGAGAAGAAGTTCTTCTTTTACTTTCCATAATTCCCTCTGCTCTGTCAGTGCAGATCTGATGAAGCTTGAGGTTGAGTCAACCTTAAGCTGGGTACTGTTATTGACATACACATGTGAGGCTCTTGTTCTCCAGGTGTTGTATATATCAGATTTGTAGGGTGATATTTTAGCTATTTTCCTTTGGTTAAGTTGCTGCTTGTCCAAAAATTGATCTAAAACCTTTTAAAGTTTTTTTGTCTCCAATATAAAGTCTAATGCGTTGCAAATAAGCATTACTGGAGAACTGTAACAGGACGTGAATGAGATCATTTTTATCTAAGAAACACAACTGTTTTATCTAAGTCAATAGAAAACAACACTAGAAATTTTAAACAATCATTAGCCAGTTCCAAAAATTTTCAAAATCTCCACTTTCCATTTTTTTTTCTTCATTGATAGGCAGATGACTATGTAGGGTTTACCAGAATGCATGACAGTGACAAAGCTGTTGTAGGAAAGATCCCCTTTATTTTAATTCTAGATTACACTTCTTCTAATTCCTCTGCAGTTAATGGTAAAGAACATTTTTATGTGTCTGTATCATAAAAACACATACCACAACTACTAATCCAGTCATCATCTTTGTTAAGCTGTGTTGTTACTAATGGAGTCTCTTCAGGGTAGAATGAAAATATTTTTATATTTTCTAAAAAGGTTCCATCCAGGGGGTACAGCGTTGATAATTTCCCCGAGTTTGAGTTTACAGCTACATTCCGTATATCACGTTTCATTACTGATCTGATTCCCGCAGTCACTTCGTCCTCTTCATCGCTTAGGTATGCAGAACAATTTATGTTAGGGTCTTCAATTATTAAACAATGATTATCTTTTAGAATAGTTTTACCAGTGTTAGAAGTAGAGCACCTTGCATTGCATTTGTTTTGTAATTCTGTATTAATACCAGGCTGAGTTCTGTCATTGCAAATCATCTCAGTGTTACAATCATCTACTTTGCTGGTAGTCTGTGGGACTCTCTTACTGCCAAATTAATATACTCTCTGTTTAATTAATATACTAATTGTGTTGGTGAATGTTTTGAACCCTTCAAAATTAAGTTGCCCATGTACACTAAGACATCTAGTGGACAGTTTCTTACATGTGTCGCAAAGAACGACCTGTTTTTCTTTACAGTTTGCTTTGGCTAGTAGGTTGTGTGGAAAAATCCTATTTCTAATTATACTGTTAACTACTATTATGGATTTTGGAAACTTATATTTTGAGACACATATCTGGGTATAAAGATAGCCCATAACATCGTCAGACGATTGTGAATTATAAAGCATATCTTCTCCCTCTTGTATTATTACAACAGGTGAACTCATAGTCTCAGATAGGTTCACAATCTTTGAGGACTCTTCAGTCGTTTTAACTTGAAGGATTATTGGATCAAAATCAGGAATGTTGAATTTTTTAAGAACCATGTTAGTAATAATTAGGCACTTTGATTTCTGTTTGCCCTCTTTTGAATTACATGATGAATTCTGAAGTCCCTTGTTTTGTTCCATCCCACTAGTGTAGAGCCGTTTATTTTCTGACTCCAGGTGTTGTATTTAATGTAGTAGTGCCTGAAGTACTGACTCTTGTGCTTCTTTCTGCTTTTGTAATGATATTAACTCTTTACTAAGGACATTTATCTCCTAAATAAAATCTTCGTTTGCCAAAGGGTATGGCTAGATTGTGTCTAGAATTTGTGAGTATTTTTTCCAGGTTGTTTATTTTCAGTTTCATTCCTGTTTTTTGAGATTGGTACATTTTATGAACCTTTGCTATGTCAGATTGGGAAATTACTGCTGGGTTTTGGTTATCAAGCACTTTAACCTGTGTATCAGTTGCTTGTAGTGCACGTTTTAGATTGATATTTTCCTCACTTTTCCTCTTTATGTCTTTTTTAAGTAACATTATTTCTTTTTGGAAACCTGTATAATTTTCTTCAGCTTCTATCTGAAGGCTTGTCAGTGTGTTGTTGGCTGTGTCTCTTTCAAATTCTGTTTGATGTAGAGAATCATTCAGTTCACCTATTCTCTGCAGTAGTACTTCTTCTGTGTTTTCATTTTTCCGCCCCCGTTGAATAGTTCTGAGCTTCTTTTAGAGCTTCAATGTACTTTGGCTTTGTAACTTTCTTTTTAAGACATTCGTCTTGCAAATATGTATCAAATTTTAAAATGTCATTCTCCTTACATTTGCCTGTTTCGTAGGTTGCAAAAAATGTGACATAATATCTTATTACAGTTTTAAGCTGTTCTATTTTGGTAATGTATTCAGGCCATGGGAGCTTCCCTTTATTTTAGCAAATACTTTTTCTTGAATTTGAAACATATTTCATTTCAAATCGGTTTGATTGGGAAAGTCAAGATATGTTTCACCAGATCACTTACTTATAATTCATAGGAAGAAGCCTTTATATTTAATTGATTGATTGACATAAATTAAATATAGGTAAATGATTAAATTTTCATGGCTATATATAAAATATCAAATCAGACTTTCTATAACTAGGCTTGACTGGTCCCTAGTAGTCAAATTTATAAAGTCAATATATAAAATATCAAATCAGCTTTTTATTACTAGGCTTGACTGGCCCCTAGTAGTTAAATTTAAGAGTCCGTTATAATAAAATAATAAAATCAGATTTTTTATAACTAGACTTACCTGTCCCCTAGTGGTCAAATTTAAAGTCTAATTTACATAAAATATTCAGTATAAATGCTGGGGAATCAGGATTTAAGTATCAAAAACTGTAATTAAAATTGAAAAATTATTGGTCAGTATGTATTAAATCTCAGTAGAGTAAAGTACTGTCAGAAGTGCTTATTCATCTAAACAGCTGTATCAGCACTGATGTCGCTGCACTTTGAGTATGTCAGCTTACTCACTGCATAGCATTAATATATTGTGCAAGAGACAAGTTTAATATTTGTTAATTTATAAATTTATTTGAACAATCATCAATGAAATATGTCTCCTAATTTCTTTCTTTTTTTCCCCTGCTAGGTGATTAACAGTGTCTTATTTTGTGATTGAAATTGGTTGTTGTACTTCCACATAGTGAGTCGTTAAAAGTGTTATTTTAGTATCTTCTTAGGTGAGTATTTAAAAGTGTTGAAGTTTAGATTAACTCACAGTACGAATGTTAATCCAAGTATGAACTTTGATGTTAATAGTTCAATACTTTACCATTTCAAAAAACCACTTTTTATGGAGCTTACTATCACTAAACTTATTCAGTCGGCCATCTTGAATTCAAACATTAATAGAGTTTCTGCCAAAGCTTGTTTTTCTTACTGAATTGTTGGAGAAGTAGAACATACTAAATAAATAACTGTAAGGGAAGAACACATATATCTTAAACCTGTCAGATAAAGTGGAAGGTTTTAAAAAGAAACTCAATTTGTGGAAGACCATCATGGCTAAAGATGATTGCACAAGATTTCTTAACTTGTTACAGTGTACTGAAGAAATTATTAAACATGGAATACGAGTTTTAAATGACAGGTTTTTGCTATATCTTTCTAAACTATAAGGGTATGTTAATGAATATCTCCCTAACAATGATGTCAACTCTACGGTGTGGATATCAAACCCATTTCACGAAGAGATGTATCAAAAGGTTAAAGAGAGAAAACAACTAGTTGATATTAAAACAGATACATCATTAAAGATTGGATTCAAAACTAATTATTACTAGAGTTTAGAGTAGTTTCGAAAACAATAGGCAAATTGTCACAAAAGAATTGAGTGTGTTAATACCTATTGCTACTTCCTGCCAGAGGTGGGCTGCACAGCTGTGGCAGTCATAAAATCAAAATTCAGACTAAACCTAAATATAAAAAAAGTGAGTTTTGCACTAGACGTTTTGCCGTCTATGTCGACTGGTCTGTGTGTAACTTGAAACAAATATTATGAACTTGATTAGGTATAGTCTGACTATTAAACTATTATTTAATATGTAAAAGATTGTTGTACTTTTTATTTACTTGACTGTGTATTACCTGTTACTACTCCAGGTCTAACAATAAAATAATAATAGTGTTCTTTTTAACAATCAGTAATAGTGAATGGTACATTGTTTTTTATAATTTATTTAAAAAATGCTTTACTTGAGATTTTTATGATGGCTAATTTACAATAACATGCATACAGGCAAATATGTACCAATGTGAATGAATTATTATTGACTTATAAAGTCACAATATTTTTTTTCTTCTACTATTGAGGTGAGTTGTTGAGTGGAAAAAGGTACAAACCTAAAAGGAGCCTTGAGTCCGAGGCTCTTGCACTGTACAACCGCAAAGTCAGTATAGCTAAGAGATTAGCCTGCTGGAAGAAACTCTGCACCGACATCGATAGTTTGCAGGGCTGTACAAGGCTTCAGAAACTATTAGCAAAAAATCACATCTCACCGCTTGGTGGTCTCAAAGATGATCAAGGTATATACATTACTGAATCGGAGAGAGATCTAAAAGTTGTGGTGGGAACACACTTTCCGGACTGTATTGTTCATGACAATGATCAACCATTCAGCAGTGAAGGGAGACCTACGGGGCACGCCACTCATTTGCAATGGAGTCTGGTGCACCGTGTCATAACCTTCAGAAGGATCGAGTGGGCGATTAACTCTTTTAGTCCCTATAAAGCTCCTCGGGGAACAGGATGAGACTGGTTTGCTTGCAGTGGGGGCTAGATATTCTCCTTCACCAGCTATGCAGACTGTTCAGAGCCTCCCTGGCCCTCAGCTACATTGCACTGTCCTAGAGAGTATCCAGAGTAGTGTTTATACCGAAGCAGGGGAAGGCTAGCCTGGATTGATCCAAGACTTTCAGGCTGATATGTCTGTCCTCCTTTCTTCTCAAAACCATGGAGAAGATGGTTGCTAGGTTTGTTTGGGAGGGATCTCTTTTGGAGCAACCTCTACCTCCAAATCAGCATGCCTATACTCCAGAAAGGTCATGCAACTCGGCCCTGCAGCAATTGGTATGCAGGATTGAGAAAACACTGGCAGCAAAAGAGGTAGGCATAGGTGTCTTTTTGGACATCAAAGGAGTCTTTGACAATATGGCAGCTCAATACAACAGTCGCGGAACTGACCAATGCTGTTCTAAACATAGTGGGAAACTGGTGTGATGGGGTGGGCCTCCCTGTCAACCCCACCAAGGCTGCTGTGGTTGCTTTTACCAGGAGCGACAAATGGAGGGTATTGGTCCATTTCTACTTAGAGGTTCTTCCATTGAATTGAAGTCTGACGTAAGTACCTGGGTGTGTTCCTAGATAGGTTTCTAAACTAGGGCCCTCATCTAGAAAGGATCATCGCCAGGGGGAAATGGTCTTTAATTCAATGCAGATGCGTGATAAATTAAATGAAATGAAAAATGTCTTTATTTACAGAGGCGAAGTTAGGACTTAAAAGTCCTCTCTACCACTTAACCTCCAAAGTGATAAGTGGGTCTTGGGGACTTAAGCCGAGGCTTTTGTACTTTCTTTACGTTTCCGTAGTCAGACCTGCACTAATGTATGGAGCTGTTGTCTGGTGGCCAAAAACAGAGGCCAAGATGGTTGTAGCTTGTCTGGCAGGCATCCAAAGGAAGGCTTGCCTTTGCTATCACTGGGACTTTACCTAGTGCACCGGGTGCAGCTCTAGACTGTTGTCTCAACCTCGCCCCCCGAACATTGTTATTTGGGTTATGGCCAGGAGGAGTGCCATGACACGAGTCTTCAGATAGTGGAACTCTGGTCAGACTGCAGCAATGGGCACTGTAGAATTAGCATCCTGATTCAGGAGGATGACAAAATATTTTTTTCATTGTCAAAAGAATAAATCTAAAAATATCAAAATGGTGCAGATATGGAAAGCATTTTCCTCTCAATCTTTACCTTTCAAATTACAACCCTCAATGTCTTATCCATTCAATTGTGTTCCATTGATACAACAATAATGTCCGCTGTAATTTTGGCGAAAAACAAAAAACATCCCTCGAGATAGTACTTATCAGGTAATGTAAACATTACAGAGGGCTTGACTACGAATGCATCTAGTCAGCAGTCTATATAGTATATCTAGTATATAATATCTAGTACTTTATAATGTAGGATCAAGGCATTGAGAATTCTAAAGGTAAACATTGAACGGATAGTTCTTTCTGTGTTTGGATTGTTTTTCTTCCCATAACTTATTTGACAACAATATCAGTAAAAATTATTTGTCCACCAAAAAAACAAGTGCCTCTTAAAATAGTAGCATCTATAAAGAATTTTTTTAGTTTGGAGAAGTAGTCAATAAATTCAAAATTAGCCCAAAAACAGATATTTCTAATAAAACCATATCTGGATTGTTTGAACCATCGCAAATGCTATAAGCTATCGATATGCTATGAGAGTGAACCAAAAACTCATATAAGGTGCAAACTGTTTAAATAATTACAGTTAAAACATGCTCTAATGACTTATATATGGATTATGTGGTATTTACCAAGTGGTAGAAAACAGTATTAAGTCTTACAATGGAACAAGACAATCAGGACACTTTAGTATTATACTCGTTTTCTCTTTGCTGATTATACTAACATGATTAATAATGTTATAAAGTTTTCAACACGTTATGGAATATAATATTGTACAGTATATAATATAAAATGTTAAATAACACTTAAATACTATTAGTATAATAAGGGGATTAATTAAAACATATACAAGAGACTGTCAAAACCATTGATTATAAATATTTCAAAACAAAACCGTTAGTGATTGTATAGTATCGGCATTATAACAGTTTATCAATTATAAATGAAAAAGACAATTTGACAAGAGACATGAAACCAAAACCATATTAACAAAATCTACCAATAAACAACAAATTTAACTATTATGTACAGGATTTAATTTCCTGAATATATATTTCTAACAGGCTTTAAAAAGAATTTGAATTGATCTTCTCCAGAAAATGAAACTTCCCCTCTATACAAGAATTGAAATTAAATTAAATATAATTTCAAAAGAATATACACACTAAAGAATAATATACAAATTTAAAGACAAGCTTTGGTAATTATTAAACAAAAGCATTCTTAGAAGTATCCATGGTAACTTTGCCTGTTTAAATTAAAATTATATGGAAATGAGCCTGCATGGGCAAGCAGTCTGTGCATGGATTAAGTTACACTATCAGTAAACACCAGTATAATATTCTTTATAAATTTAATAATAACCAAATTCAATAATAATAATAAAATCTAGAAATACTGTTTTGAAAAAATGTGTTTTAATTATATTTTTAAAACAAATTTTAAAAATAAATAAGTACAATAAAGGTAGAATATGATAAAAAAACAACAAAATAGTTTGATAGAAAGTTGCTACAAAAAACTACAATAAAATTAAATAAGGCAGATCGCTACAATGTGTTTGCAACAGTAAAGCATAAGGATTAAAACTAAACAATGCTGCAACAGAATACAAACAAACACCCTGCTTGCCACAAGTGAGTGAATGGTGGGAGGAGAGCAAGTTCACATCCCACCGTAGTTAGAAATGATAAAAAGCTTTGGCCTCATCCAATTCTATCTGTGATAACATATCATGAAATTTAAAAACTGTTAGTGAAGGTAAATAAAAAATATTTTAAAATAGATACTAGAGGTAAATTTCTGTACGGTATTTGAGCAATTTAAATGAATTGGTTGTTGATATTGATCTTTTGATGGCATAGAAATGTTTATAAATATGAATTAAAAGATGTTTTATCATCTGTAACGCCATTTAAGATCTTCGTGATCTTGAAATAAAGTTTTCTCTCTCTCTCTTATATACAAAATTGATGGACAGACAGGGCGGCTAATTCGTGAAAGAAAATGTCGGCCTCAAGGGCCTTTTGCACACCCCGGAAGCACAGCATGAGCTACCAGTCTATGATTTCAACAGTTCCACAAACCGTCGAAAACAACCTATAAGGTTCTCCTGGGGAAATTCACCACCCTTGTCCAAACTACAAAAGATGGCATATCGCTCCCTTGCTATTGAAGGGCAATCAAAGAGCAACTGTTCGGCAGTTTCATCCTGCTCATCACACATTCTACAGAGCGGATCCTTCCTCAGGTGACCATGTCCCGTGATCACACCTATAACCAGAGAAGACGCCACTCTGGAGGAATGTGACTGTAGTACCATTTTGCTTATTCCTATGCCTCGATGCAACCTCCACCTTCTCTCATGTTCAGCACAAACCCATTTTGAGACAGCCCCAAAGGATTCACTCCTTGGAATACCACGGAACGGTTGAGGGCCTGTCATAATTGATGCTGGGCCCTCATGACAAAACATGAAAGTTCAACAGTCCATAGAATTATTAAAATAATAATTTTTTAAATAAAAATGGTCAGTTAGTAAATTCAATGTTTATTGTTTGTTTTTTTTTTGTGGAGCTGGCCATGAGCAAATAAACATGTTGTATTCTATTATTTAAATTTGGCAATAGCTTTCTTCAGATATGTAATGGCATTGCAGAAGCCTAAATCTACATTGTTTTATAGGATTTTGATTTCATCAGCCTAGGTACATACTGGTTACACACATTTATAACATGCAATAGTCAATAGTCAATAGTCAAATATTCTTTATTCAAAAACATATAGTACATTTCTTACATTAGAATAGTGTCAAGTTTCAATAATATAAAATAAAGACTACATCCAAAACTAAATCTAAAAATCAATTGTTATTATTAAAAAATACCCTTTTCAAATTCCTCTATAGAGTACAAAGCTAAACCTGTCAAAAATGCTTTTAACTTTTTCTTAAATATATTACAATTGTCCTCTTTTTTAATTTCTTCTGGTAACTTTTTCAAGAATTTATTTCCTGCAAATGTTGTTTTTTTTTTGTAGAACTCCAGACGGTAACTTGGAAAATTAGACTCATTTTTGTGTCGTGTATTGTACGAGTGAATAAAATAATGTTGATCCCTTAGTGGGTTGTATCTTAGGAACATTATGCACTCATAAATAAATAGCCCATAAACGGTCAATATTTTTAATTCTTTGAACTTTTCTTTGACAGAATCATTAAAATTCAGATGTAACATGACTCTGACTGCTCTTTTTTGGACTTTCAATATTTCCGTGAGGTTTTCCATTTTTGTTGTTCCATATACACAAATGCCATAGGCTATGTGAGACTGGATATGAGAATAATAAATCAATTTTAAAGTTTCGAAACTACACAAATTTAACATCTTTCGAATTGCAAATAGGCCTGAATTTATTTTGTTTAAAACCAATTTAGTATGTTCATCCCATGACAAATTACTATCAACCAATAATCCTAGAAATTTTATCTGATCAACCCTCTCAATTACACTGTCATTAATTTCAATATTTAAATCTAAAATTTGATTGGATTGTTTTGTTTTAAAATTTACAAGCTTGGTTTTATCAGAATTTAGAGTTAAATTGTGGTTTTGAAAAAATTGTTCAATACAGGCCAATTCGATTGAGGTCAGTAACTCTATCTCTTCTACTGTCTTCCCTGAAACTTTCAAGTTAGAGTCGTCAGCATAGAGACAAAGTCCTGAATAAGGCTCAAAATTTAAACATTTTGCTATGTTATTTAAATAACACAAAAAAAGGAGAGGTCCTAAAATGGAGCCTTGCGGTACCCCTACATTTATTGATTCAAGGTTGGATTGAAATTTAACTACCTAATTTTTTTCAGTAATGTGGTTAATTTGAACAAATTGTTTTCTATTAGAAAGATATGATTCAAACCAACTTAATGCATTGTTTTTTATACCCAACTCTTGCAGCTTCAGCAATAGCAGTGAATGATTCACACTGTCAAATGCTTTAGACAGGTCCATAAAAATTCCTATTACTTTTTCTCCTCTGTCTATTGCCTCTATAATTGATTCAATAAAGCTTACCACTGCTGTGATTGTTGATTTTTGTTTTCTGAAGCCATGTTGAATAGTCTCCAGAATATCATTATTCTCTAAAAATTGCATAAGTCTGCTATAAACTACTTTTTCATAAATTTTTGATAGTGATGGCAACAGTGATACTGGTCGATAATTTTTAATATCCAAGGGGTCATTTTTTTTGTAGATTGGGATAACTTTTGCAATTTTGAGTTGATCAGGAAAAATACCACAAATAAATGATGAATTTATTAAATGTACTAATACTTTGCTCAGTTGTTTATTCACAGTTTTTATGATTGTCATTGGGATGTCATCATGGCCACTTGAAAATTTGTTTTGAAAAGAGTTTATTATCTTTTGGATTTCCATCTCATCTGTTTGTGTTAAATAAAATATTTTTTCAAAATTAGAACCAAATAAATTTTGCCCACTAATGACCGATAGATTATTGTTTATGCAGGTGCCATTGTTCGTATTTACATTGGCAGATATCATTCCTGTAAAGAATTCATTGAAAATTTTACTTATTTTCAGTGGATTCACAATTACTCGGTTATTATTTTTAATTTTGATGTTGTTAAAGCTCTTTAACTTGTCACCAGTTTCTGAATTTATTATATTCCAAGTAGTTTTATTTTTATTTTTTGACTTTTTAATTTTTTGATCAAAGAAATCTTTTTTAGCTGTCAGTAAATTTGTTTTGTAGATTTTATTTTTGTGCTTACATAGTTTAGATAGATTCAAATCATTTGTTACTCGAGCTTTCTTATTTAGTTGAATTATATTTTGTTTTTCCTCCTTTAACTCTTGGTTTATCCATTTATTCAGAACTTTTTTTGTTTTAAAACATTTCTTTGGAAAAGATATATTAAAGTAGTTGATGAATGTACTGTAAAATATACCAAATTTTTCATGCACAGGTGAAAGAAAAACCGTCTGCCACGTTTCCCTCTCTAATAGTTCTTTGAACATTACCATATTTTCTTCTGAAAAATCCCTCTTGATATTTATTAAACAATTATTTCTTACATTATTTCTACATGTATTCACTATTTCTAATACTTGACCATCATGGTCAGATAGCATAGTTATTACTCCAGTTACTAATATTTGATATTTTTTTAAACTAGTTAAGAAATTATCTATTGCTGATACAGACCCTTGGAATACTCTTGTTGGGAAATTTACTGCATAATTCATATCAAAGCTTTTCAAGATATTTTTAAGTTTTACATGTTCGCTACTATTTTTTAAAACATTTATATTTAAGTCCCCTGCTAAAATAATATATGGATACTTTTTAATAACTAAATCTATAAGACAACTCAATTTATCCAAAAATACATTAACATTTGAGCTGGGGGACCTGTAAAGACCAATTAAAACAAACTTAAAATTTTTAAAAAGGAACAATGTTGCACAAAACTCAAACTGTCTCTCCTCACACAAACTCTTTGGAAGACGAATTGCCACCTGTGTCCACTCAATTTGTTCTTTACTTAAGATTATTACTCCTCCCTTATTTGATTTTTCTCTGCAAAAATGTGATGTTACTCTGTAATTGTTAATATTAAGTCTGTCAATATCATGAGACCTCATGTCATGTTCAGATAAAACAATTATATGCGGATCTATTTCATCTAAGACAATTTGTAAAGGTTCAATTCTAGATTTTAAATTTTGAATATTTTGATGAAAAATTTTTATATTCTTATTTTTACCATTATTTTTTAAGTCGTAGTCTGGCTTTGAATGACTGAGGAGTTTAAAGAGTTAACAGATGACAATTCCTCCTCAAAGTGAACACTGATATCACTAGAACGATCTAATGACTCTCCACTATCACTTAATATAGAACTCGTGGTCAACTGCACTGGTCCTGCGTGTGGAATGTCATTTCTTTCTTCCAAGGTTGAAGAGTCATCCAAAGTCAAATCTGATGTTTGGTTTGTTTCTCGCTGCCTGTCGAATGATGCCTGATGAATGCTGATGATGTGTCTCAACTCCTTCAAAAAGTCTGCGTGTGAAAGTCCATTTCTTAAATTGTGGTTTGAATTTTCGTTGTAAGTTATTATCTGTATATGAGATCCCGTGGCTTGTTGAAACTTCATCACATTAGCTGCAAAATGTTCAATGGAAATTCTGTCCCTGACACACCCCATTGGGGAACAGATTAATTTCTTTAGACCTCTTTTCTTAAAGTCCTGTGTAAGTTCTTCAAATGCCAAGTTGTAATCCGTTAAATTTGGTTTGGTATAATATTGGGGTTTAGTTATTAAACCATAAACTGTAGCACCATTTTCTATCCTCTGGATTGAGAGGTGGTCAGAGACACAGTCAGAGGGTGCTGGTTTGCCAAATTGATCCTTGAACACTGTTGCTACTCCTGCACTTAAGCTTCTGATATTGTTCAAGTCCGCTGAAATACAATGAGCAAAAGCTACTTCCTTGTTGTATCGGTAGCTTTGGATTACATCCTCCATCTTCAGCTCATTAACGTGAATTGGCTTGAGATGTTCACCAACCTCATGAGACTTTTGCACAGAAGGTGAAGTGCATGTTGCAGCTCCCTTCGGAGGCACCAAGGGGGGAAAGTCAGCCATCGAGTTGATTTTAAAAATTTCCCTTCTTGTATTGGCTTTTGTTTTGATATTAGTAAGGTGCTGTATAATCATGAATGCCAATTTTCTCTTGCCCCTAAGATTCAAATGTAAACCCCGTCGTGAAAAGTGGATTTTTTTCAAATCGTCCAAATCAATAAGTTGAACAGTTTTCATTCTGACAGCAATTTCCTTTATATAATTATTGGCTAATGCTATTTCATCCTGAATAGGATCAGTTTTCTGAATGTCATAGCGAGGTGGGATCGTAGTAATTATAACTGGTCTGGCCTCACTAAGAATTTGGAGATCCCTCTCCATTGTCTCATATATCGATTTAAATGATTTTTTGACAACGTCATTGGATCCTGCTATTAAGACAAGTGGGTCACTGTGAGATTTTTTAGCATTACTGTAAACTTGTCCGACTGTGGCACCAGATGTAATTAGTCCGTTTACATACACCAAACCCTTACTGCAGGAGCCAATAATCTCAGGTAATTCTCGACCTTGACTGTCTGCAAACAACTCAATTTTTATCCTTTTCTCTAGACTTTTATTTCTTTTTTTATGCAGACTTTCATTGGAAACAGACCCCTTTTGCATATCTTTAGCTTTGCTAGACCCGTTTGTGGCGTTAATGGGATCATCGTTCGAAACAGAGTCTTTTTTATTATAAATTTTGTCCAAAATGTCATATTGGTTAGATGTGGGGATTGCAAATTTAGTTAGTGATTTATTGTTTGCACTATTCCTATGTATATTGCTTTTTCCAACAGTTCTCCACTGACCATCTCCATTTCAGTAGTCAGAGAGGAAAATATTGCTTGTTGTTTTTTAAAATAGTTAAATTAGGCTTTATAATAAATTGCACAAGTTTTCTATAAGACATTCATTGAGAACATTGAAAAGTACTAAAATAATTATTTATACTAAAAGCTTTCTTTGCACAAATTTTTATGTAGTTGAGTTTATGTCTGTGTTTTCATAGACCTGTAATTGATTTAGTTTTGTTATTGTTTCAGATTGGCACTGCTGGTGCGGTGATCATCAAGCAGCAATCCAGTCCACTCTACGCCAGTCAATATGGAAACTTTGCAACATTTAAAAATGTCCGATATAAGAGGACTAATTGATGAAAAATTATCAAATATGGTGACAAAGGCGGAACTTGGTAATGTAAAAACTGAAATCACAGGCCTCCAAGACAAAAATGTTACTTTAAAACAGGAGGTTAATTCCCTGAAGAAAAGAGTGTTAAGCTTAGAAAGTAACTCTCGTAGAAATAACCTTATTTTTAAAGGTTTAAAAATTACATCACAGAATGACTACGTAGAGGCTGTAATAACCTTCTGCTGTGAAATGTTCAGCATGTCAAACAAGTTGTGGGTGAACCGGGCTTACCCAATAACCAAAAACAAATCATTGATTTTAGCACAATTTCCCGATGATGAAGATGTACGTGAAATACTATCTAAACGATTCCAACTGAAAGGCACGGAATATGCTGTGTTTCAAGACTTGCCACCAGACGTGAGGTATAAGCGCGGTCGACTATTCGCAGTTAGAGCTGAAGTTGACAGAATTTCGGGTAAGACTGGAACGAACATTATTGCTTATGATCATCTCATTGTAGACAAATGCAGGTTTACCTGGGAAGACGAGAAGTTGATTTGTGAAGGGATGGATGGAGTTGAGAAACTGAACAGACTATTCAAACATGACTTTAGACCATTTATAACCAGATTGGCAGAGAATGGTCCACCAATACGTCGTCCCATCCGGCACCAATCGGAACCAATCATCCAACCCAGAACTGCAGCATCGACTCCAAATAAATCAGGAGAACAGAGTGTGATGGGATCTCGCTGATCAAAGGTAGCCAAGGAAATGGACAGTGTAGGATTAATAAGCAGTGTATAATTAAATAAACAGTGATTTTGTGATTTGTTAGAATAGTATCTTATGTTTTGAAGAAAAATCCAGATTTGTTTTATTTGTTAGATTTAAGTATGTTTTATATTCATTCAACACAAAATCTTGTATCAGAACAAGATATTTTGTTTAAAAAACTGAAGAATTGTACATTTATTTTAATTTTTCAAATAATAAAATTGGTTAGGATACAATACTGTTGGCAGTTGAGCCTTTCCACACAGAATTAAATCACCTTTTACTCATGTTTTAATTAATTGTCATTTAAATGTTTTCAATTATGTACAGTAATGTAATGTAAAAATAAAACTGTTATTCTTATTTTGTCTACTTATTATTTGCTGGTTGTAAAATACAATGCTAATAATTTAAAATAAATTGCACAAAATGTCATCACAGAAGAGAAAAATATCTATATTATAAGCAAGCGATTGAATAGCTAGTAGGATGCTGACTTGGCAGCTGGTAAATAGTTATATTAAAGAGTTCGTCTGACATCTCTGGTGGACATTTCTATTTCTAATGATCAGCATAAAATATTAAAATACACTTTTAGAGGAATACATTTAGAGATTTTCTCATTTCTTAATTTAATTTAGTTGTTTTGGCTTTGAGAGTGTAACGTTACATGTCTCTGATTCAGACATATCACACTCGGCACCACAATATCATCCAAGTTTACTTTTGCAGAAATTTTGAAAAATAGTTTAGTTCTTTGTTTAAAGTTTGTTTTTGGTAATGGAAGAAGTTTAAGGTAACAGCAATTTGTTGGTCATTTGCCATTGTTCAGTCAGTGATACAAGAATCATCACTCACAAACATCGAGTCTAAAGGTGACTATCGCATAAAGGTACCACAATGGTTTGGTCCTGGAAGTCTATGTGGAATCCACACATTCTTGGTTTCTCAGTTTCAGTGATCAAGCAGTTTGACAAGTACTACCGACTACTATTAAGACAACAGGAGGTAAGTTCATGTGAGCTTCATCTTGCCTCTGAGTTGTATTGGTCTCTACATCTATCTCTATAGTTGAAGCTGTACCCTCTGAGGACGTGTCCTCTGAGAAAATGTTGTTAAAGATGTAACAACTAATAATACCAACCATATAACCTAAAGAAATGAAATAGCTATAGACCAGATTTCCAAAATCAGGTCCAGACTTAATCGTACAAATAAACAGCAGGTGCAATAAATCATCATGAACTTAAAAAATTCAGTTGTTTTGACAAAATCCGTAATACAATAATAAAAGTACAAAAACGTATTTAAGCAGAATTTAATATTAATTAATTCTTTATTTGTTGTAGTTTATTAAAATATAACATTGAAAATTATAAAAAATAACCATTTAATTGATAATTAATAAATCAACTTTTCATTTGAGTAAAAATATTCCAATCTCTGTTTTTAATACAAGTAAATAACATGTGGAAAATGTTGCAGAACTAGTTCTTGCACATTGACTGATCAACACTATTCACGTGTTCTAATGTGAATATTACTACAAATAAATAATTTTTTATTTGATTTGATTTTTACTGCAATATCTATTTATTTATGTTGAAAACCAAAGTTTTTTTTTACTTTACCCAGTCAGTCTGTTGTTGTGTCTCTAAACAAATATAGGCCTAATGTTGTATTTTATATTTATGACCTCTTTATTTCGTTTGCCATAAACAATTGTTTTATGTTTACTGTATACATATTATACTAGTATATTTGTAATAAATATTGAGTCAAGTTACAATATGAAATATGAACTTTACTAATTGAGTAAAACATTTTGTAAAAATATAACTTCTTATGGAAACCTAATATAAATGTACTTGTATCCTTTAATTTAAATTAATTGTTTATTGAACTGTGATTTGCTAAATAAAATGTGGTTTAAACAAAATAATTAAAATTCTTAAAAATTTGTTGATCCCATTTTACTCTATTATATTGCATTAATAAACATAAAAATATCAGGGTTTTTTCATATGTTAATATATCTAGGAATATGGATTGTTTTAACTTATTTATTGAGAACACCAGAGGTGGTAGCTAAAATCTGATGTAAGAATCGTTAGATTGTGCAGACCTTCACAACTGGTAGTTATTTATTAGGAATATCTTATGATGTATTTCAGAACTTGAACATTTTATGTCATACCTACAAGGTAGAGTGGATATCCATATATTTTACATTGCTGTTCTCAATCACATAGTCCAGCATCTTGTACATGTTTTCTGTACTGTATTGTATATCATTGGAGCCACAAATAAACACAACTTCAGATCAGAGGAGGTAAATTTGCTTAACTCAATTCCAACAATCACATCTTGTATTCCAGCATTTGGTTTAAACAAAACTTGCAGAGTTCTATTCGTCAGTAGCTTGTTTTTTATGATCCTTGCTAGTCCTCCTCCATGGCTGTCGGCTAGCACATTTATATGAGCATACGATGGAATTTTCTTAAACGGACATGATGATTTTCTTAAATGGTGTCATGGAATCATTTGTCATTGAAAGAGTAGTTCTAGACGGGGTACTAGAATTTTTTAGCAATATAAAAGGTACTTTAATGTGCAACTGTATCCTACTTACCTTGATTCCTTAACTCTCAAAGCAATAACCGTGTTTATGTATATAGAGGTTTTAATTCAGATGAAAGAAAATGTAAAAATCACAACAAAATTCGTTAAGGGACTTGTACAGAGACAGGATCGGTGACTTGTCTGCCTTACTACAGACATTCTTTTGGCAGTATTGGACAGAAATTTGAAGGAAAAGTGAGAAGATAAGATAAGTTTAGGTTGTTGGTTGTTAAACATTTCATCTCTCTGAACTTTTTTATTTATAATCTCTTTTAATAACAGTAACTGTGTAAGAACAAATTATGCATTGTGGTTCAAAAGAGGGTGAGAAAAGAATACTTTTGAATGAAATTCATCTCATAAAGCTCTCTGTATTAGAATTTTAACATAATAATAATAAACATAGTTTCCACTTAAGAATTTTACATACATTATCTTCATTGTTCTTCCGAGTGATACCGGTAACGTTTTAATTCTGTAAAAGTAAAGTAGTCAATCTTGGTTTATTATGCATACACAATTATAGGGTAATAAAGAAATTGATATTTTAAAAAGCCAGTAACATGCATTTTACATTTCCTCTTCTTTCTCTCTAAACCCTATGGAAAGTTCAACAAGTGTGTGTGTGTCAAAATGAAAACCGATCCTTTTTTCTGTTATTTGGTAGTTTGCTGAGTAGTTTTCCCTATGTAGCCATTCTGGTATAGGAACTGGTAGTAAATCTCCAGGACTTACTGTAAAAAAACTGGCTAATGGATTTGTTAAAATGTTGAGTTCAAAACTAAAAAATGTTAGATCTTCTGACCCAATAAAGGAGGATGTGCGTGTAATAAACCTGATGTGCGTGTACATACATGTGTAAGATACATTCAGAGAGAGCACTGGACTAGGACTGACAAGAGTGGACATATGAACCATAGGATCTCCAGTAGAGTGTGAAGTGCTGGGAGGTAGCTCGCTTGAATCTTCATGGAGAAGTGATCTGCTGGGCTCATCATGATTTTTGTCACAAAAGTGTTGCAGTTTATAACAAAATTTATATTAAAAAATTGTATTAGACATTACTGTAAGTAAACTGCTACTGTTCTTAAGTTTAAAAATGCACAATAAAATCCACGTATAGCCTAATTCAAATTTGTATACTTAAGATTAAAAGAAGGAGGGAACCAATAGTTACGAAGTAGCAAGTGCCACTTGTATTTTGTTTAATTAATAAAATTAATATGATAAAAGTACATTTGACAAATTCTTTTAAGAGCTGGTCCATTATAAACACGTACATAAAAACACTATGTCTGTTTAATCACAATTTTTATTTTTCAGAACGTTTTGTACATGTTTGTATATTCGGGCACTGGCATTTCTTGCTCATTTTGTTAACGGCCTTATAGGCAGACATTGGCATTGAAAGCAGGGGCGGCTCTAGGAATTTTATTTTGGGTGGGTCCATATATATATTATTATGGCCAGGAGTCCTGGGATGGGAAAACTTTGAAAACTCTTATATTTGAAAACCAACCTTGTGTTATATTGCTGGGGTACATGTAAGTGTTTATTACCAGTTGCTGTCTTCTTCTCAAAAGAAAATATTTTCTGTTGTAAAACACATGATGATTGAAAAGAATAAATAAGCTGCAAATGTATTAAAAACTCTCTAATTTTGTTAGCCACGTACTGTGCATTTAGTTCGTGCACAAACCCAAGAAATCGTTCTTTTACTTTAGAATCGTGAATATATATGCAATAGACACTCATCTGTTCGTAGTGACCCTCATCATGAGCCTCATCAATTATTGTACCTACTGTAATCATTGCTACCTGCTTTAATTTCAGAAATAATTTTTCAGTAATTACTTTGCTAGTAGCCAGTATAATATAATTTTTTATCATTTGTGATGTATATTTGCATTGCATTTATGGCAAGCTTTCAATATTTTTGTCTAAGGTTTCATTTTCAATAGATAGTTGTAATGCGATTTGTTATTTAATCTGAAATATACAAAAGATGTTTAGACAATCCAAGGTGTTGGCTCCATGGTCCAGAATTCCACAAATTTAGTACAATTGTTTGGATAAAACAACAATCCGTAACAGATTAGTCACACTAAAACAAAACATAATGGTGGTTGATATAATATAGAGCTCTGATATAATATATAGGATCGTTCACATAAAAACAAAATTAGTTAGTCCTGTATACATTTTGATTGTTTCTTCTTCAAGTTATCAGAGCAATATTGCGTATATGCAAGTGTATTAAGAAAAGTTGTCCAAAAAATGAACGTATAAAGATCAATGTGCTCTGTCACTGCAACAGTAGTAGTCCTCAAATACTTCTTGCACAATCTATCAGAAATTTAGAATTTGAGTGTGGAGTTTTAGTTGATACACAAATTACTATCCAGTGTAAAATAAAATAAAGAATATATATATATGCTGTGAGTTGTCAAGTACAAGCAGACATGTGCGCCAAGATGTTGCACATAAGTGGTTGCAACAGTTTTATAATATTGATACATGTATATGTTAGCAGGTCTACGGTAGACAATCATGTGTCACAAATAAAATTTTCCGAGTATATAATAGTGTATAATTTTGCATGTAAATAATGTCAAATCAACTGCACAAAATTGGGTAGTGTAATCCAATACTCCGAATAATTTTTAAATAGTTGCTTCTGAAGAATTCTATAAGTGCATTCAGTATTTTGACAATCTGAATTTAAAACCGAATGAAACAAATGCACTTTCATATAATTTGAAAATTACATTACCAGTACATTAATAATCTTGTTAAACCTAGACCTAATTGAGTGGACAAAAACTTTTAAGGGAGTTTGGAGGGTCAATTTTTTAAATTTCTTAGATTTTTTGGTTTTTAGTTATTTTTTATCCCTAACATCTTAGAATTAATTTAAGACCACCTACATATATTTCTGACATGTAGAGCAAAATTTATTTAATTTTTAATAGATCAATGTCATACGTTTTTCTTGAATTTTTGTATTTACAAATATTACTTGGGCGATGGTGATTCCAGTGCGTATAGTTCTGTGAATGATAGTTGGCCATATGGAGAAGAGTATGAAATTGAGAAAATGGAGTGCTGTGGACATGTCCAAAAGTGAATGGGTGCTCATCTGAAAAAAATAAAACAAAAACTTGGAAAGACAGTTTTATCTGATGTTAAAACAATTGGTGGGAGAAACCGTCTTGCAGATGACCGCGTTTTTTCATCCAAAAATGTTATGGATTAGCTAATAGAAGGAACACTGGTGAAAGCGGTCTGGGAATGTAAGAATGCTCTAGCAGAGCTGGCAATGAACAGAGTAACACTCTGTTGGGTACCTGGCCATGAAGGTATTCATGGGAATGAAAAAGCGGACATCCTCACCAAAAAGGGAGCAGAATCCACATAGGTGGGGCCTGAACCAGGTTGTGGGATAGCCTTCTCCAACATTAAAGCTCTGGTCAAAGATTGGAAAAAGAGGACAAGACACAAGAATTGGAGTAAAGCCTCAGGTTTAAGACTATCCAAATTGTTTATCTCTCCTTACGCTAAAGGGTGGACAGCTCACCTAGAGCAGAATAAGGAGGATATAAGACTGATATTAGGAATGTTGACAGGACATGGCCCTCTGAGGAAGCACCTTATGAAGGTAGGCCTTAGTCAGAGTAGTGAATGTAGACTCTGTGGAGAGGAGGAGGAGTCAGCGGAGCACATTTGGTTAGATTGTCCTGCCATCGTAGAGACTCGGAAAAGATACCTGGGAGCATATCTCCTCAGCCCCAAGGACATTAAAGAACAGGAGCCCTTAAATCTGATTGGATTTTGCAAAAGCCTCGGTCTTTGAGGGCACAAATTAAAGTAAGGGAGGCGCAAAGGGTAAGATAGAGATCTGAAAATTTTACCATATATATTTGTAGCTATAAAGAAAACTTTAACAAAAGATTTTTGAGCTATCAAGCTTAGTTATTATTTTGTAATAAATAACCTGTAAAAATATAATTCGTTTTGTAATAGCATTTTTTTAAACCATAAAATCCAAAAAAATAGACTTGCTATAACTTACCCATGTTAAATTTCCCACCACATAGCAAAAAAGTAGTAAAAAAAATCAGCCATGTACCTATAGTAGTTTCTAAGGAAATGGGTTATCAACATAGCAAATTTAACATAGGAAAGATACGGCCCTCCGAATCCCCTTAAGCTTGTAAAAATGTGTATTTCATGCTCTGAATACCCTATAAGTGCTTTAGAAATACAACTATACAGTTGTAAACTGAAAAAGAGTAAATAGTTGAACAATAGTTACTAAAATATTGTAACTTATAATGTAACATAAAAAGCGGTTTTCAAAACGAAAAAAGAGCGATATGGCAATGCAAATTAAAAACGTTGAAGTTTAACATAAATTTAAGGATAATTCACAACATAAATTACTAACAATTGTTTATTTAGCATGATTATTACTAATTATTTGTTTTTATTTTGAGTAATATGTAAAGTGTTTTAAGGCTCCAGTTGGTAAATATAAATGATCTACCAAGAAATTTTAATTTACTACGCTAATCAGAAAATGTGAATGGTTGAGAATACATTCAAGATTTCAATTAAGAATTATTTCATTCATGTACCATATCTCAATAAGTTATTATCTTGCGAGATATGTTATAATTTGCTTGGGTAATATTTCATCCAGTGATGATTAGAACAGACACTTCAATCTTACGTTCTCTTGGACGTTTTCATTTCAAACTTAGATGCATTTAATCTCCCTTTGCTCGGGCTAGAAAGGTCCTTTAATCAACCACATTGTTGGCAACATTTATTTCGTGAACCTTCACTACCACCGGTTGAAGTAGCACTTTGGTGGCCCAGTTTTATATCTCATTTTCAACCCGCATTTTAAGCTCCTGAGGAAAGTGATGATACTCATACAAGACTGGTTAAGGAATTATGGTTGGTCACAAACAATTTCCACCTAAAATATTGTCCCTTTACTTTTATCTAATTAGCTTTCTAAAATATAATTCTTATGACCCTTATCAAGCAAATTTTAAAAATTCCAATAGATTTGCTTATCTTAAAAGGACGTTTAGATACTAATACAAAGCATATACAATAATGCAAAAAATATTTATTTAAGTGCAAAGGTATTAATTTAACCCCCTTCCCAAACTAACCGTGAGGTGGAAGGGCATAAATGATTGTACAATACCACGTTTTTAGTTACCACATCGTATAGTCAATAAGGCCTGAAATTAAAATCAAATTTCTCCTATTTTGTGAAACTTGTTTTCAAAAATTATGATTATAGCGATTTTTGTAAAGCAATTATGCTTGGAAATAAAATCACTAATTTGTGTCTGGAAATTTATGTAACCCATAAATTCAGGATCAGATTAAGATGTAACTGTGCGATAGATTTTTCTGTGCATATAGAGTTTTTTCTCAACGGTAAAGCGTTATCTCATAGCTGGTGTCAAATAGAAGAGATATAAATACATGTGCGCGTATTATTTTAAGATTACCACTAACCTGCTGTATTAATTTTGAACCAGTTAATTAGGTTGACTAAGGTAATATTGTATAGGTAATAAGTTTAATGTAATAGGTAGAATATAACTTTATCATAGAAAGTCATATTTGGTTTATGAAAAAATGCCCTTGCTCCAGTCCCTATATCAGGCTCATCTTTCAGCTACCAAAATGTTTACATAAATAAATACATCCATCTTCAATATTGTCAATTGTAATGACGCTAAATGAACTATATTTTTACAATCTTACATTGGACAAAGTATTCTTTGGACATTAATACTGCATGTCTCAATCTTCGATTGAAGAAAATACTTTTGACTATATAATTTATTTGAAAATAATTACTTAAATTTGCGACCAAATCATTTAAGGTTTTTAATAAATGTTTCGTAATGACAACATGAATGTGAAAAACATAAAACGAAAACGTGAACTTTAAAATGTAAAAACCGCACATTTCTTCAAAAAGTCTTGCTAAGTTTATTTTTATTTTTTAAAATATATTTTACTTTTTGAACTCTCCTTTAAAGTTTATTGTTTAAAAACAGGAAAGATTCTGCATTATATTGTAAACAATGTAACGCATATACATTTTTCTGAAAATTAGAAAGCGCAATGAATTTATTACAAAGCAAACAAGAAAAATATAAAAAGAAATAAAAAATCGTAGAATTAATACAACACGCAGAGTCAAATTATAAGAATGACAGAGAAAACTTATACAATTTCATTGATGATAAATATAAACCTGAATTTTAAAAATAAAATTTAAAAATAGTGAAAGCATTGGAAGTATTTTTAAACAATAAAGAAACAGATTTTTTTCCCTAGACAAAGAAGACGAAGAAAAATATTAGATATTGTTAAAAATTTAATAGTACAATCGATGTAGATTCTAAGCAATAACTAAATACGTATTAATGGTGGAATACTATATAAATATAGATTTATAAGCTCAAAATATAGTTATGAATTGAGACAAAATGTTAAAAACAATCTTTTAACATTCTATCATTTTTAATTTTTAGTTTTAGTTTATCTAAACACAGTATTTATATTAATTTTTAACACAATTATAAATAATGGAAACAGAATTTTAATGAGTTCATGAAAAAATGTTTATTAATTTTAAACATAATTTTCATTATTAAAAATGTAATTTTAATATTTGAGAAAAAAATTTTCGCTTTCACAAAATACGTATTTATCATTTGGAAAAAATTTAAATAATTTGAATTATATCTTTCATTCAGTTTTACAGAATTTGAATTAATTTGAGAAATATTGTTATTAATTTTCAACATAATTTTAATTATT
The DNA here is from genome assembly GCF_021130785.1 of Homalodisca vitripennis. Taxonomy (NCBI): domain Eukaryota; kingdom Metazoa; phylum Arthropoda; class Insecta; order Hemiptera; family Cicadellidae; genus Homalodisca; species Homalodisca vitripennis. The sequence goes on from NC_060215.1 coordinate 72,110,675, forward strand.
CCAAACAAAGTTTTACTAATTCAAGGCAGATTTTTTTTTCAACATAATTTTAAATAATTTATTCATTGCAGACAGAATTTTCATAAATATTTTGTAAAAATTTGAATTAATTTAAGAAATATCGTTATTAAATTTTAACAGAATTTTCATTCATCATAGAATTTAACAAAAGTCTTTTATCAACATATAATTTGACAACAATTTTAATGGATTTTTCATTGCTTCCAAATCCAAACAGATTTGAAAACATTATTAAACAATTATTTATTGATTTGTAAGAGATTTGCCAAAATTACCATTAAAACTTTCATTCCTTTGGAGCAGATATTACAACATTCTTAATAGATCTTCAGCATTTTTCATTAGAGTTTGATTAGAATTTTCAATAGATTTTGTTTAGACTTTTCATTAAATTATCAATTATTTTTAACTGAACTTTAACTTAACTTAAACAGAATTTAAATTCAATCTCGACATAACTATTATTCAAAATAGACAGAATATTTATTCATTTTTCATATATTACGTTTTAGCAGATTAAAAAAGATATTTTGAATTTGATTTTAACAGATTTCATATTCATTTAAAGACTTTCTGATAGCTAATAAAAATCTGTTGATGTTATTTTACGTAACTTTTAATTGATTTTCTGTTGTTCCCAAACGTGAGCTTAAAACCCCATATTCATACACACACACGCACGCACGCACGCACGCACATACACACACGAACACGCACGCACGCACACGCACACACACACACATCAAATGTACATGTGTTGTTGGTTATTATTTAATTGTTCTTTATATTATATTGTTATACATTCTCATAGTTTATATTGTTATACATTCTCATAGTTTACATTGTTATACATTCTCACAGTTTATATCGTTGTAAATTCTCATAGTTTATATAATGGTTATTTGTTGTAGTGCCATATGTATGTGTATGCAAATGCGTATAATGCATGTTGAAATTGCGGTGCAACCATTAAAACCGACTCCAACTTTAAAAACTTGACAGTGGGCAATGACAAACACACTGGTCCACACCCGGTTACCATGAGACACTTGTTATCGCCGCGGGGTTCTTCGTCTCCCGGAGTGTCCACTCCTGCACTACCAGCCGCTTCGTTATCTTACAAAACGCTGCCGCCGGTCGCCTCGACGCCTGTGGTCGCGGCCGCATTCTCTATTCCTTCCTTGACACCTACTGTCTCTTCGCCTGTCTCCTCATCACCTGCCTCCTTGTCACCCACCTCACCGTCCGTCGCTGCGCTGTCCATGGTTCGCACCCGGATCTCGCAGCCCTCCTCTCCGGTGCACGTTCTACACACTGAACAAAAATCAGTAGAAGTCGATCTAGTAGCAGAAAACGCCGCTCTCAAAGACAAGATATGTGAGCTAAAAGAACAATTACAGAACGTCATCGACCACACGATAGAGAATGACAAGCGCCTGCTACAATATACCGACCAGATATTTGTCGCCAACTCACCGCGGCCTTTCGTGACTACCCAGGTGTCCAGAGCTGAATGCGGAATTCAGTGTGAATTACCGGTAGCCTGTACGGACGAACTGTGTGTCGAAGCTAGAGAGCTAGTGAGCAGTCTGAGGACCACAGTGGAGGTGCTCGAGGCCGAACTGAAGTGTCTAAAAGGATCTATGGCTAGTCGCGAGTGTGGTGTGGGAGGTGGGGAAGTCGAATGGACGGTTCAACGCGGAAAAAGGAGCCCACTACCACTTGAGACGACAAACAGCTCTACTGTGCTAAACAGCGTAATGGAGAATGTAAAGCAAGAGGTTCGCAAGCCTATGGGAAGGAGAAGGAGGTCTAGAGCAAAACGGAGGACCAAACAAGTTAGACAGCCGGTCCCCAATCAAATAAGATCTCTCCCTTTTCGTAGCATCCACATCGCCGGGGATAGCCACAGCCGTGATGTTGTCGACCTCGTCCGCTGTATGGTGACTGCTGACACGAAAGTGAAGGGTGTCTGCAGACTCGGGGCTGGGCTGCTGAGTGTCACTTCTGACAGTCCTCTTCCGCCAGACAGCTGCTATGTGATTATTGCAGGCACGAACGATGTCGCCATCGGTCAGCAGCGCAACATCTACACACATCTGGAGCGCTGCATCACTTCCAAATTGAGGACAGCTAAGGTAGTGGTATCCACTCTGCCTCACCGACACGACTTACCCGCCCAACATCCGATCAACAGGGAGACATCCTTAATTAACGCCTACATAGAGGAGCTCTGCGTGAGGCAGAGTGGAGTGGAGGTGGTGGATTTCAACCGTATCGGAAGGGGTGCATTCACGAACCATGGGATGCATCTAAAGCCTCAGTGTAAGCGCCTGCTGGCCGAGCTGCTGATGGAGTGTATGGGAAGGTTCTGCCGTGCTGTTACATCGCGTCCGCCTCCTCTCAAGTCCTGTTGACCGTCTCTGTCCCGGACTGACCACCTGTCGAAGAAGTCAGTTGCCTGTAAGACACCGGCAAGAGTGGAGCCTCCGACGCTGTCCTTTGAGACGTTTGCGGACGTAGTGAAGCTCAACAACAACAAGAGTGGCTACAACCAAAAAAATTCTTTAATTCTAGTGACATCAAATGTGACTTAAAATCAAGGATATCAGCATCGGATTTACAAAAGAATAACCTAAATTTTAAACAAAAACAAAATAAAAAATTCCGTTTTCACAATCAAAATTTTCTGTTGTGCACCAAAACGCACAAACAGCTTCTAATAAAGTTTATGAGCTATCGCTCATGGCTGGGGAGCTCCATCCGGACGTTTTCATAGTCACTGAGCATAGCTTCTCACCTGAAGCGGATATTGTGTTTAAAATTGACAATTTTCAATTGGCAGCAATATTTCACCGAAAACATTGCAAAGGCGGAGGTGTGGCAATTTTCGTTAAGAAAATACTGATATTCCAACCCTTTAAGGTTGATTACAGTTGTGATCTAGACTTTGAAGTAGGAGGTATAAAAGTCAATCTAAATTCCGTAGGAAAAATTACAATCATTGGCTTATACAGATCCCCAAATGGTTGCTCAATAATTTTTTTTGAAAAATTTGAATCCCTTCTAAATTTTTTCTGTTCTAATTCGTTGAAGTTTATCATTTCAGGTGACTTTAACATCGATGTTTTGGACCACACCAACCCCCTGACCCAGCGGCTACGCGACATTCTCACCTCTTTCGGCTTAGTTTGGTCCGTGAACACGCCAACACGAGTGAGTGCTACATCAAGTACGGCCATCGACAACGTCATTACAAACGTATTAGACGTTTCGGTTTCCGTTCTGGACGCGGCTGTCTCCGACCACTTCGCGCAGGAGGCCGTGATCGGGAATCTCAGTCCGAAGATCGAACCTCTTTCGGTAAATATAAGAAGAGATCTTAAAATTCAAAATATCCAAATTCTTAACAGATTTCTCCAAGAAGAATCCTGGTTTTTTATTGATAGTTTTGATAATGCGGAGGAAGCGTTTTCTGCGTTTACAGACCGTTTTATTTTTATTTGAACATCACTTGCCCTTATAAGTCATTTAAAGAGCGATCAGACAAAAAACACAACACTTGGATAAATCAAAACATTCTCAATTTAAGAAAAACATTAAAATTTTATCATTCAATTTACATAGAATCGACAAATGAAGAATTCAAAAATTTCTTTCGAGCATACAAACTAAATTACCGCAAAGAAATAAAAGCCGCTAAGGCTGGGATATCGAAAATAGACTAATGAATTCTGAAAATTTTTCAAAAAGTGCATGGAATATAATTAAAAATACAACTCAAACACAAGTCTAAAAACATTTCAAACCTAATCTTAAAATACAAGGTAAAATAACAAAAAATCCGCTAGAAGTGGCAAGTGAGTTTAATAACTTTTTCTCCACGGTTGCTGGGCCGGACCCGTGTTTTAGTGGGAACAGCACCCGAGAGGACTCATTTATGGGACCGGTCTCGTCCATGGTCCTGTCTCCTGTGAGCGAGGCGGAGTTGGTCCGTGTGGTGCGGGAGCTGAAGCCGAAAAAGTCTGGTGACATCAATGGGATGTCTGTGTGGTTACTTAAGCGCTGCTTTAAGCACATTTCAGTACCACTCACAAAATTGATTAACCTGTCGTTCGCCCAAGGCGTTTTCCCGTCCACTTTGAAGACAGCAAAAGTCATTCCAATTTTTAAAAAGGACGATCCTTATGTCGCAAGTAACTATCGTCCAATTTCCATTCTTCCCGTCCTCAGCAAAATTTTCGAAAAAGCCTTCCTTCGACGATTAGAAGATTTCTTCAATCGCTTTGAAGTTATTTGTAATGAACAATTTGGATTTAGAAAAAACAAATCGACTATTGATGCTGTCACGAGTCTCATTGATTCTGTTGTCGATGGTTTGGAGAGGCGGGAACATGTGCTTAGCATATTTCTCGACCTCTCAAAGGCCTTTGACTGTGTGCATCATGAAATACTGTTGCACCAGTTATGGTCAAGCGGTGTTCGTGGTTTGCCTCACAAATGGCTCTCGTCATACCTAAATGATAGAGAGCAGTGTGTGCAGATCGCGAATACCCTCTCAGGAAAAGTTAAAATGCCCTATGGAGTCCCACAAGGATCGATTCTAGGGCCTGTCCTTTTTCTCGTCTACGTCAACAGATTGAGTTCATCAATCCATAATGGAAAGATGATTCAGTATGCTGACGATACGACTCTCTGCATTAGATCAAAAACCAAACCAGATCTTGAAATCAAAGCCTTTGAAGAACTCAACTCATGCATTGATCATTTTTTTCAATATCAATTTGAAAACAAATTGTTATAAAACAAGCGTGATTAATTTCTGTTTTCGGCAACATGAAAACGAAATCCGACCAATTGTGATGGTGGATGAAACCATAATAGAAGAAGAAGAATCCACCAAGTTTCTTGGGATGCACCTTGATCGAGGGCTGACATGGGACGATCACATTGAGAGTGTCTGTTCAAAGGTTGCTTCTGGCATTTATGTCTTACGCAATTTGGCAAAATTCTGTTCATTGGATATTCTGAAGACAGCTTACTTTGGCCTAATACATCCACATTTAGCTTACGGTCTAAGATTGTAGGGTGGCTGTTCTAGATACAAATTTAATAGAGTGTTTAGAATGCAAAAGAAAGCTGTCAGAATCATTTACAAATTAAATCAAGAGAGAGTCGTGTAAATTAGCCTTCGGGGAGCTTGGATTACTCACTTTGCCTAGCCTCTACATTTTCGACGTCGTGCTATACTGCCGATTCAAGTGCGTCTCACTTCGGGGTAGCGACGTACACCAATACAGAACTAGAGGCCGGGACAACTTTCGTATGGCACAGCACAGAACTACTGTTTTTGAACGCTTGCCATCTCAGGTTGGTGTGAGGCTAATCAATAGGCTCCCTGAAGAGATCAAACGCGTCAATAACCACAAACAATTTAAATCTCGATTAAAACACTTCTTAGTGTCCAAAGCATTTTACTCAGTTGACGAGTTTGCGATGGGTCGCTGGGATAGTCTTCACTAACATTTAAAAAAATTCCTACTCCCCTTCTGATATCCAAGAAAATTTGGCCACTATCGAGAAAACGGCGGCAGGTGGCACATACCCAAAAAGTAATTTTTATTTAAATTTACTCGAATATTTTTTTACTCAGAATTAAAATTAATTGTGTTAGTTATTAGATTAGGACTTTTATTTCTATATGACGCTTGCAATACAATTATTGTTAATTGTTTCCTGCAATAAAGAATATTATTATTATTATTATCATGTGTATGTATGCGGTTGTGTTGTGCGAACTAAGGTAAAATTTAGATTTTTTTGTTCTTGTTTCAGTAACCAAATGTAATTATTGAAAAATTGTAAAACAGAGAAATGTATTGATTGCAGTGGAAACAGGCCATACTTATATAAATAAAAATATCATAACAAGAAAATGCAGCAAGTCAGCAGTAAATGGACATATAATTATTTGGCCGTTTGGCCTTTTACTGACATTGACCCGAAGCTTGATGAAGACGAAATCGGAATTTGGTGAGACAAATGTTTGGTATTTCGAATAGGTTGGATAATCTTTTGGTTGGCGTACGAAATTTCTCGTCATTTTTAACTATGGTCGATGGCGTTCAGAACGGAGTGCTTATAGCAACGTTAAATATAGGAATGAATATCTACCTACATATTACTATCACTACTAAAATTTGAATAATATATATTTTATTTTTGTTATTACCTTCAATAATACATATTTAATTACAGTCATATCTATTATTAGGTATTTAATGTATATGTACAAACGATATTCTACAAAATAGTCTGTTCTATAATAAATTCTCAAATTTTGACTGCTTCATTACTTTTGTACTATACTCTTTATAGCTCTTTATTTTTTCACTTATACTACTGAAAATATTTCAAAAAAAAAGTAGTATCAGGCCTTGTATTTTAAGTGGTATTGGTCTAATTCTGCAAGACAGCCGCCAGTGGCAAAAATTTAAGATATCGGTATGTATTTGGAGGTTATAACTGTTATAATGTTGTGTTATGAGTAGACTTTGGTCAGATCAAAACATCACAATTATGATAGACGCTTTCTGTTCTAGATAACATAGGTCTTTTCAGAATTACATACACATCGTTGTTTCAGAATTATGTTTTGATTTTATTTATATTTATTATATTAACTCAGGCAGTTCAAATAATGAGTGATGAAAGAAACTTCAGATCTTTTTACTATGAAAGGGTTGGTTGTAGAAGTGTTGAAGAAAAGAAGTCTTTGGAAATTTTATTCAGAGACAAAGCATGGGATAAGATCAAAATAAAACAGTTTTGCTCAAGATTTTCTGTCCCATTGGTTTATAGATGTAGTGTGTGGAAATTTATTCTAGGTATGTACTATGGAACTTGTTTTTTAATCTATATACTTGTGTCATAAGATAGGATATACATTTGTTGCTTGTTTGATAAGCCCATCCCTATCCTCAGAAAGGGCAAATAAGATCCCATGAAATAGCCTAGTTGTTGGATGCATTTTTTGTTTATTTACATTTTTGTGGCAAACTGCAATTAGCGTTTTAAAATGTCATACAACAATAACTATACAGGTTGACATCAAGAATCAATTCATTAACAAAAATATATAAATATAGCAATAATGTAACAAGGTATAATAAATACTATAATCGTACAGCAAAATTAAATACTTGACGGTACCAGTAAGATTAAACGCCGGGGGCGGCAAATCACGAATTTGACGTTACCAACGTATTCTGCTCACCCTCCTGAACAAAAAATATATATAGTACTAGGGGGTGCAAATGACAAATAACATGATTTTAGGGGGTATATTGATAAGTGGTAAAGTTTCTAATGTTTTAATGTTCAGTTTGTGTGCTGTGTCTCTGGATAATCTGTTTACTTGAATATTATCTGCGGCCGGGACTGATAGCAGCCTGATAGCATACCTGTTATCTGAGTTGTCCGGGGCATAGGTCAGTTCTACACAAGATATCGTGTTCAGTAGGTCGGATTGAGTGAGTGAGTTTACAATGATGAATCAACCATCCACTAGTTCAACCAACCCTAGTGAATTGTGTGTGTCGGAGTGTTTCGTAGGGCACGTAAAGAGCTTACGTTTTAACCGAAACGAAATTATCTCTTTTTTAATAGAACAGGGCATTTTTAAAAATGAGTGTATTTGTTCGTCGTGCGGTCGAGTGGTGTTTTTAAACCGGGAGACTGTGTCGTTTCGTTGTAATAGACCACTTTTTTGTTGCTGCTGTTTAGCTATATCCGCCAACACACTAATGGTAAGTGTTCTCTGTTAATATCCATCTATATATTTGAGTTTTTCATGATTTATTTAGTTTTTAAACTTTACATAATTGCCTTTGCATTACATTTCAATTTATATTTTTGATCAGCCCCTCTAGAATTTTATATTTTACTGATAGGTACTATCTCGAGGGATGTTTTTCTTTTATTGACATCAGCGCGGGGCAGCACCGAAGGTGCTGCCGAAGCCCGCGCTGATGGCCGGAGGCACTCGTAATTAATTTTTTTCTCGAAATTAAGAAAAACATTATTAATTTTGATCAAAATTCTGCTCATTTCTGTAATTTCTCATTTACGTTTGCAAAGATGGCGGCGCAACCGATGACGTCATCACGAGGTTCAATCATTGGCCACAAAAGGTCACGTGACGCTAGACGTGGATGTAGAACATGGAGATATTACTGGAAAGTTATTTAATTTTTTATTTTCTAGAACTTCGTTATTTCTCATTTCCACCCCATCAAACCTTATATACTTTTTTTTATATAGGACGATTCCAATAAGTTAAGAACGCAAAACTCGTATTTTTCCGCCCCGGCGGTTAATATGATAATTACCTATTTGACAACCCGATATGACATTAAAAATATAATAAGAAATCATAAATATGTCGATGACAATTTATGAAGTAACTCTGTAGTTCACCAACAACAAATATTTATTTATATGCTGGCTGTTGTTATATAATGAAGTGACTAGGTTGCCAACCCTGTGGAGATGTGGAATAGTAGCTGTGCAGCTCATAGCTTATTGAGTAGACGACAGAAATGTTTAGTTGATCATTTTTAGCCCAGTACCTAGAGGTCAATAAATCCAAACAGTTCTAGTCAGTTTGCGCATTTTAATTCTATAACTAGGTAACATAACTTATACATATAGCCTACAATACTGATAAGTGTTTTAGGATTTAGGCCTAGTACTGAGTGGGAGGTAAAAATCAAATTAATGTTACGAGTTTTATGTTATGAACTAATTGCAGTCGTCCTCATGGACAAATCAATATAAGGTTTAAAGGGGTGGAAATAACAATGATGATTTGATAATGATACTTGTGGAACTGTTTTCCTTACATGGAACAAACAATATTACCTTGTTCTATATATGCGCATTTGTGTCATGATCTTGTGACCTTGAATCAACGTCATATTGGTCATTATTGACATCAACTAATACATCATCTTTGAATACATGAACTAACAATAATAATACATTCCGGGGGTTTTTAGCTCAAGAGAACGATGATATTGTTTTTGACCTTCTGAGAATACAAGTTCATTTCGGGCTCACATGAGTGCTTTATGCCATCAGTGCGGGCTGCAGTAGCACCATTTAGACTATTGTCGCTGATGGGCTCCGCACTGACGACAACAAACGAAAAACATCCCTTGAGATAGTACCTACCACTAAAAGATCAAATTCTAGGGAGTCTGATCATGAATGCCTCCAGCCATTACTGCAAGCTAAGGAACAACTTGACTGAGCAAATAAATATTCTATATTCATCTAACCATAACTTCCTACAATCTTTGAAGAGATGTACTTCCACTTTTAATGTCTTACAACTTTGTTACTTGTCATTTTCACCCCCTTAAACTCTATATTGTTTTATTCAGGAGGTTGATTATTATAGGTTGCAACATGAATCTCGTAATTTGTGCTGGTGTGGTTAAAAAGAGCAAACAAATTACACAAGCAAATATTCCGTAGATTTCTACAAACGTAATTAACAACTTAAAAACAAAGTCATAGCTGTCATTAATTTAATAAATGAGCAAAACGGGCCTTGAACCATTATTTCTTAATTTCAGATATGCAAATAAATTACTTACAAACTACTTTGTAACTTTCAATCACATCCAGATATCAGTTTCCTGATATAAAACAACACACAATCACTCAACGACTTTCAATCACTCCCACTTGAAATATAACACAATAATCAATTAAAAATACAAAACAATTAATGTGCAATTTTTAGTAATTTTAACTGCTCACGTAATCCTCATTCATAGCTCAATGACGTAAGCTAAATGACAATATTAGAGTTGAATGCGCAGTAACTCAGTAGTAAATGCCACGGTTATCCACGAAGCAGAGAGATATGTACATGGGGAACGTAATTGATGCTGTACTGACCGCAGAACACTTAGATAAGCTATTGGGCATAGCACTGAAAAACATAGATAAGATGAAGCACAGTACATAAATATAAAATGATATTTCCATTTCCAATATTAAAAATTTGTTATTTGTCATCTCCAACACCTTAAACCATGTAATATGGTCGGTTTTTCACACTTTTCAACCTAACTGAAACTTTGAAAACTCATAACTCTGAGTTTTGTAATCCGATTACCAACAAATTTTTATACAAGTATAAGATAGTTAAAAGTGTACTGAATTTGTGTATGAAATTTTAGAATTATAATTTCTTAAATGTCATTAAATTAAACTATCTTAACTTGACCGACCGGTTCAAAAAATTAGGCAATGGTCTGATTATGGAGCTCTTAAGTCATTATCATGGGAATATAAATTTGTAAACCACTATTTAAAATAATAAAATTTTTAACACAGATCTAATTGAACAGGTTTTGCTAGTTTACTGGGGGCCGGTCCTGCTTGAACTGGCAAACTACTAGACTGCCTAGGGCGGTGATGCCATCAAACAATCTAATTTATTTGTAGTGTGTCTTAAGTTTATATGTTTCCAAGGCTTATTATTTATTATTCCTTCACCATTGGAGAATGGCTTTGTCATGAAGCCTAAAAATACAAAACACAATGTGCTTATTATTACATGTAAGCTACGGCACAGTAGCTGCAGGTGGACAACAGGAGATAAGTAACCCCTATTGTTGGTTCTGACCTGTGCGATGTTAACACACCAGCCAAAAGTTCTGTTCAGGTGTATGTACTTTGCATTGTTCGTAACAGTATTAAAGATATTTGATTCAAATCGTAATTTTATGTTCAACAGATTATTATCTTCGTAACTTAAATGCTGCATGGATTTCATATTCCTCCAATGTTGATAATAAACTGCCTTTATACAACAATGTATTATTTCTAAGCCGTATTCTATCTTACACATATATAAAATAGTCTACTTCTGAATAAGGCTGTACTTAAAAAAACGCACTGACTGTCCAAAAAATGACATAGGAAAAACCTGTTGTTTATTCAAATGAAGATAAAAAGTACATTCCCCCATAGTAAACTTAAGTAAACAAAGATATTTTGCCCAACACCTTCTGGATGAAAATCAACATAAGACAGAATTAGGTTTAGAAATAATATAAACATTTTTAAATAATTGGTAACAACACTAGAAGAACCATCCACAGTAAATTATAATTTTATAGTGAATCAGTGGTTGCTAATTACCGGTGCTGCAGTCTGCACTGCTAACTACAGGAAGTCTTGACCAGACCTTCGGGAATATCATCTGTTAACTGATAGGTACCATCTCAAAGGATGTTTTTCCATTCATCACCAGCAGTGTAGGAGTAGCACCATAAGATGCATTCATGATCAGACGTTCTGAACTATGCATCTGTTACATGATATGAATATTCCAGGAGTTTGACACCAAATGCCTTCGGCCAACAGTGTAAGCAGTGACCCCGCACTGAAAAACAACCCTCAAGATAACAACAACCAAATAACAAATGACTTGTCACATGCAAGAGGTTAGTGATAGCAGCGATGCTCAAATAACCATTAAAGCTGCAAATAAGATGTACACTTTACACTTATTTATGTATCAAAACCATGGGTAATCTGGCCAGCATGTCTGCTTTCAATTGATGTGTTTAGTGATAGCAGCTCATTCCTATAATTCCAATGTCTTTTTGAGTGTTGACACACACAATTTGACATTAACCTAAGTTATTTTGCTTTCTTAAAATGTAAAATGTCTAAATTCATGGAGTAAATGGTATTCTGGCTACGGATGAGATTAGCACTTCCAAATATGATTTTTGGGGTAACTATTGAGTTCCATTGACATTATGGCAATAAATATTTATAGTTGCTGTGGCACTTTACTCAGGGTCAGTACAATAACATGACTCTACAAGCCATTCCCTCCATGTCTACAATCTGAGAGAACACACGAGCAAATCCATGACCATTGCAAATGGAATTACAAAACAATGCACCATATACAAATTGTTTAGGGCTGAGAAAACCATCATGGGAGCAGCAAGTCCATTTTGTACTTATGAGAGATATGATGCTTATTACATACGTATAAATATTTATATAATATAAATATAAATATTGATATAATTCCTAAACTAGGGAATAGAAATTGGGAAGCAATGATATATACTGTATTGTATGAGGTTTGCATATATACATACTTTTTAACAATCAAAATTGAAGGTACAAACCAGGACAACGAGCTGGGTGATCCATGAAAGTAGATGTCTTCTTTTATTGATTTAACCTAATTGTAGTATAATACAATAATATGTAAGATGGGATAGTTTGGAGTCTCAATATAATAAGGTCAGTGATACTACTATTAGGTGAGTTGGTTTCAATGTGTATTTTCAGTATAAGTAAATGCACTGACTGTAATCTCCCACTCAAAAGCAAGTGACATCTGAGAAACTAATGGAAATCCAAGTTAGGTGGATCACAACATCTGATTTGTATCACCTGAAACTCATGCCAGAAGAAATAATAAAAGAAACTACAGTACAATCAATGTGAATTTCTTAAAAGTCTAAGTACATATGTTTGTAACTATTAACATATAATATTAAATAGTGAACAATTTGGCTGTGTAAATGAAGACAAACCAAGCTTATGATTTCACCATGTTAAAAAGTCAAGTCATCTTTATTAACTTATTCATTAATAATACATCTGCAATCAAAAGATCATAAAAACAAACTTTATAATTTACAAAGTACAAATTGTAAAATGAATCTGGTACATTTACATTGTCCTCTGTAGGAATTCATCAATCGTGTAAAAAGGATGGTCAGCAAGCAAGAAATTCAGTGCTGTGTTTAGTCCTAATCCAGTCTTAGATCTCAAGTCCGGGGGGAAGCAGTTGTGTATTTTCTTTCCCATATATATGTTGGTTATTTTTCATATAGTGTGAGTTGATGTATTAGAAGGAAGTACATTGATGGATTCCTGGTCTTGTGGATATGTATGTTGTAAAATCTTATTGGTGCTCTTGGTTGAGATACAAAACCACCTTACGGATATAAAGACCAACTGCTGTCAAGATTTTAAGCATCTTGTAGGTATCCCACCAGCTGTCCAGTGGTTGGATCCTAGGTAGTGTCCTAATGACTTTTTTTTGAAGAGTAATAATTCTGTTTAAGTTCAGAGTGCAGGCATCACCCTAAACAACCAGCCCATACCTCAAATTTGATGTATAGAGTGCAAAGTAGGCTGTTAGGGCTAATTCCATGATGCTAATGGGAATCCATCTAATTGTATAAAGTGTTAATCAAGTTATAATACTTTCAAGTTAAATTAGATTAATTTCACTGAATCACTGTCTACATTTTAAATTTGTAAATTTGATGTTCTGGTAGTTGAATAATATACAAATACTCAACGCCTTCAATAAAAGTAGCAAAATAGGATAAGCTATATAATGTATTATGAGTATATTACAAGCTTAGGACTATACAATTTGAGTACATTTGAGCTGTACACAGTAGACAAATAGTCTATTTTCATGATTAATGGTTGTTATCTTATAACTTATTTGCAGCTAAGCCTGACATCAAACTGGCAAGTTGACTTTTAAAACTCTTAAAATATACCAGTGTAACAGATATAGCCATTTCATTTATCAGTTACACTAACCCTGTAATATTAATATAAACGCCTCTCATACTTAAATCTAAACTTGAAGAAAAAGATTGTGTACTTAGAAAGTTACTATTAGACAATTAAAATTGTTTTTCTGGCTTAAACACATTATACTCAGATCAAAAAATATTATTGATTTACAGGCGTTATACCATCTCAAAAGAAATGTCATGAATTCATCATGGAAGAAAGGAAAAGTCAATACCTTGATCTCCTGGAATGTTTGAAAGCTATGAAATATGTTACACATGACTCTCCTAAAGAACAAAAGTTTTTGGAAATGTGGCTTTTAGAAAAATATAATTTGGCATTTGACAGAAATGAACAGGTAAATTAATCTAGTTTTTTGTAGAATAATCACAGTACAATTAGTTCAAATTTTATATTGTAAATGTTTATACTTCCAATTTTTCAATATGGCTCATATGTTTACACTTAGACTGTAGCCATAGATGTTTACTTGCATTTTTGCCCTCTTTTCATCATTGCATCAGTTGCTAGCTAGAACTGATTGGGCGTTTTGTGCTGTCATAGCATTATGTATAATCTTACCTTTGAGCATAGTCAGTTTCATGTTCACATCTTTCAGTAAATAGTAAATATCTAATAAATATATAATATGTATATAGATCAACTTTCCATTTGTTATACATACCCAAAATTAAATAACTCAATATATCAATTGATTAATTTTTTTTATTCACCATTGCCAATGCAATTTGGAAGTTTGGGCTTGTTTAGTGCAGAAATTCCTGAGCAGTATGATGACAGCAGTCATGACCATGAACCTGAATATCATATTTCAAGCATCTATACCTCAAGTTACATGTTTATGTCATAGATAATTTTGTTAGTATATACCTTTTACAGGTGCTCAGCGCAGGAAATCTGACTTTAAATTATTACATCAAAACAAAATTTCATTTCATTTTCTTTTTCTAAGATCAGTTTTTTTATCTTAATATCTTAAATTTTCAAATAGCTTCAAATTCCATTTTCTTGACATATCTAGTCCATTGGTTCTTGTGTGTTAGTTCTGCCATAATGAATTTTTAAGGTTAGCCCTTTTTCTCGGAATTAGGTATCTTAATTACAGATAACTTATACACATTTATTTAAATGAATTCACAGCAAAATAAAATAAAAAATAGTATAAAACTGCTATTTATACTTGACAGAATAATAAATAGATGGGAAAATATATTATAAATATAGACAAGAAAGTAAAGCTGTGGTATTTTAATTTAATTAGGAAAATCCCTAATATTGGTGACAGTTTTAAGTAAATATTGTAAAATATAACTCATTGTAAATAGCCTAGATGTTGATCACTAAATCTAGATAATTATCAAACAAATCTGTGTTTATAGTAATAGAACAATACAACAAACAACAGATAGTTAAATTTTTAGCCCTTCTGTCATTTTCCTACTGTTTTGATTGTGCTGATGTGCTTTGAAATTTGATTTATATATAGCAGTAATCGCTCATGTTGACATATGGAATGATTCCCTTATCATCAACAAGTCTCATCTCGATTTAATGATGCAAAGTGAAAATGCCTGAAAACTAAACAAAATGATCCACTAGTGTATGGTATTCTGAACATCCTCTTTTGGGGTGTATTGTATATACACATTTACTAATGATAACAGTTTTGAAATACTAACATAGCTAAAGGCTGAATGGATTTGAGGTTGGCAACAAGTTCATCGATCTGTAAATATTCTTCTTTGGTCATGCTAGATAATTTACTTGGCTATCACATTAAAGAAGAATCCACATACCAATATGACATCAAGAGTCTTGGGTGTGTCATAGACTGCTTAATTAATTAAGCAGGGATTTAATAATCTTAATTTTAAGGGATTTTAATAATTAGAACACCATGTGTTTCTACTTAGAAAAGCTGTGTTTCTAAGTATGTATCAACATTGAAAAAAAAAACAATTCTAATTATTACTTGTGTTTCTTGAAGAAAGTGATCATGTAGTAATAAGTATGGTCATAGCTAGTATTTTCAATAAGGTTTTTCCTAACAAATATTTAACATAGTTACTCATATATTGAACTATATTATACATCAATAGTCTCAGAAAGAATGTTTTTAAGCATACTTTCATTTTACAAATCAGAATAATGTACTTTTGGAAAAAACGGAATCAGTTGCCATGGCAGCATGAATTAGAAAATTGATATATAGTATGCTATTTTAAAATTTCATTACAAATTTGAGTGTCTTTATTCTAAACCCTATGTTAGTACCACTGCCTTCATTGTCTTTCTCGGTACAATGTTATTTCCTGTTTTATATTGTTATTGCATTGTAGCATCATTTACCAATTCGTTATGATATGCTTTTGGTGAATTTCATCATTGTCAAAACATTTGCACAAAATTCATATTATGTTCATTTTACAAAAAGTTTACTTTTGAGCGGTATGTATTATTCACAATATCATAAATTATAAATGCACCACTAATACGCATTTAAAGTTTATTTAAATTTTTCACTGATATATATATATATATATATATAAAATTTAAATTATATATATATATATATATATATAATTTAAATTTTTTGTTGATATATTTGTGATATATATTCATATTTGTGATTTTTAATGATTTTAAAATATTGCAAATAGTTTTTACTATTATACAATTTCTTTGTGATTCCTGTAGTTACTTATACTATCTAACTTTTAAAGAATGCCATAATCAAGAAATAAAAGATAGAGATATATTAGTTCGTTCTCCGTATCCCATTGTTAAAAGTTCTAATTTCAAAATTAATATTAAAATGAATTACTAGTGTAAACTGTATCCTTTTCTTGAGACCAACTAATTCTTTCTTCATAATATCATTATCTGTTTTTGAGGATACTATCGGCTTTAGGAGTTTCACTTAATATTATGTGTTGAGTCAAATCCTGCCTTTCAGAAAATACACTTAGAATACAATTTGGTAGTGGTTTGTATTCTGAGAGTTTTGTTGCCAGTTCAGAAATTCCTTGTGGCTCCAATTTACAGGATCCCTGGTCTGAAGACGTTTTGAACGTACCACTGTTAGTAATGTAGCCTCAATATATTTTATTTATCTTAACCTACAGTACTTGAAGATGGATTCTAATCCAAAATTTATATAGTAGAAATAAAAACTATATGTTAAAAGGTGTATTCTTCTTACTGGTACCACTGTTGTTTGGAACAGTGAGAGAAGTTAATAGTGAGAGAATTTACACATGTATAACAATTGAGGCTGTGCAGAGGAGATTTATTTCATGGATCCTGTGGAAGTTTCTTAGGGTGGTTTAGACGTACAAAAATGACCAAAACTTGTTCAGCTTGTCGTACTGTGGTAGACTTCTATGGAGTTCTGAGTGGTCATGGTATATCAGGGGAAAATAGCCATAGTAGAGTAGTGGGATTTACCTTCATCATAAGAAATCCTTTTGTGAGTCCCTATTTTAGAATATGTGATCCAATAATTAGATACATAGAGATCACAATCATTTTTAACAATTAAGATTTGTTTAAAAAAACCCATTGCTAATGTCATACACAGTGTGAAAATAACATTACCTGTACTGTGTGATATACTATAATACTCAGCTTTTCAGTGAGGCTCATTTTCTCAAATATTGCAAGCTTAGGCCTGAGGGCTGTTTTAGAATCTTCATTTTTCAAGAGTACTACTGGTTGGGTGCTATTGGCCAATAGGTTCAGTGAACAGTAGGGTTGAGTGGGAGCCTCACTTAAAGCAGCAACATTTTGATTTTGCTCTATTACTTAAATATGTATTTTCAATAATGCATATTGTTATAACTAAATAAATGTTTTTTTTCTGTTTCTTGTAGATTCAGTACATATTTGAATAACATTTTGTTATATTATAAATTGTGTGTAAAGATTTTTAAGAAAGATGACATCAAGGAATTGAAATTTTAATTTAACTGTTAACTGTAATTTTTGTTTCTAACCACGATAAGGCTATCTGAAATTGTCCAAAACCTTGTGGTATGCAAAATTATAAAGAACTAGAAGTTAAAAATATATCAGGGTAAATATGAAAGTCCTATTTTATTAATTTTTTTAAATGTAACTTGTAAAACATCAAAAATGGCCCTGCCAATATAAACTGTTTTTCACCATCACTCCATAGTAAACCTACTAACAATAAGTGTACTAAGTAAAAAGACATCTGTAAAAGAAACACCACGATCACTAGTATGAATATGACCTTATGGAAAGCTTTATTAGCTGTGTTGGATATAGTGAGCCTCTGGAAGGTACTTTGAAGAAGACCAGACCCTTCAAAGGTCATTCCAATTAATTATTGTATGCCATTTTCAAATCCTAAGAAATAATTGCCTAAAATAATGTGAGAAATAAATTACAGATTACTCAAAAAGTTTAAATTAACAAAAATAATTTTGATTGATAAGGGCTTATTTTTCCACTTACTTTAAGAGTTTTCAATACTTTAAATACTTATATAGAACTTGAGATAGATTCTGGGAAGCCCTTGTCTTTATTATTATATTATAAGTGTGTATTGTCATTGAAAATCAGATTCCTGTTTTTATGATTATATGCATTTTACCAAAATCGGACCATTTTACAGCTAAAGTTGGAGTTTCATCAAAATCTACTTGCAATAACACGCACTTTGGTTGGAACATTTGAAGATGATGTTGATGTTTACTGGATAGCTAAAGGATTGTTTGAATATGTTAAAACCTGGTGTTCTTCTATTCCACAACTGATAGAGACTACTAAAACTGTACTGAAGAAGGAAGATTCACTTCTGTATAAGTAAGAACTCATAACTCCATAAAATAATCTCATAGTTCCCTGCAAGTTACTATGACATCAGATCAAAATTAACATTGCACAAAATGTAATTAATTAATACTGAAAGTACTTCAAAATATACAATTGATCGCTTATTTTATTGCTTGAAATTGCTTATGTTTATTTTAGAGAGGAGTTTAGGCTGGCTCCAACATGGAAAAATGTATGTATTTGCTCGTTTAACAAAATAAGTTTTAAAAGGTACATATATAAATAGACCTACTTCTTTTCTGGTTTAGTGGTTTTAGATTGAATTGAGTGCAAGTCATTATTCATTGAATAGACATTATTTGTACATTGAATTGCATTCTAAATAGGCCTAACTATTCATTTTTAGAATAGGAATAATAATTGGCCACATATGATTAAAAGAGTTTGAGTGATGGGAAGGGATATGGGTCCTAGAAATCTGACGATACCTCAAATCTGGTTACAAGGCGATTATCAAGAAACTAATGTGAGATCATTGTATTAATTCTATTTTTTTAATATATTACTGTACAGCAAAAGCAATAGTTATTGATCATGTTACATATTATTACTTGTATTAAAGTATGTACAAAAAAATGGCTACTAATACAATTTATTGTAATAACAAAATTTAATTTTGTTTTCTTCATTAAATTATTCGTTAAGTTATATTAATTACAAATTTTAACCTAATGGGAAACAAATAAGTAATCAGGAGGGTTGTAATCAATATAATTGTAATATTGATTACAATTGACTAGCTCTAAAGGGTCTAAACTGGTAGATTGGTATACTCCTGCCTTGAGAGAAACAAAAACTAAAATGTTAACTCTCTATACAATTTACAAAAATTCACTTAAGCGGGGGTCTGAGCACTATCAGACTGCCTATAACATTTACTTACAGCAAAAAAGAATTTACCATAAAGAATTGGAGCAAGCAAAAAGATTAGCAGTTGAGGAGTATATTGGAAATTCCACTAACCCCTGCAAGGCAGCGTGGAAGGTGATCAGCAATGAATATTCTCCAACCCATAGTAGTGAGGTCAATCTTGATCCAGATGAATTAAATACTTTTTTTCTGGACTCTATTAATCAGTTATCTAACAGAATAGATCAAAGCCACAACAATCCAGAACAACTATTGGGAAATACGGCAGGAAATCAACTGTCGTTCACTTGGTCAGAAATATCTTCATCTGATGTAATAAAAGTGGTTTCAAAATTCTCAAATTCAAAATCAACAGATTATTATTGGCTTTCTAATTCTATC
This sequence comes from Homalodisca vitripennis, assembly GCF_021130785.1. Taxonomy (NCBI): domain Eukaryota; kingdom Metazoa; phylum Arthropoda; class Insecta; order Hemiptera; family Cicadellidae; genus Homalodisca; species Homalodisca vitripennis. The sequence continues at coordinate 72,130,478 of NC_060215.1, forward strand.
ATTAAACAAACAATTCATCTGATTAGTGAACCACTTGCTTTTGTTTTCAACAAATGCCTGGGTGAGGGATATTTTGCACCCTCACTCAAAATTTCAAAAATAACCCCAGTTTACAAAAAAGGAGATAAAAACTTGCCCCAAAATTACAGACCTATTTCAATTATTCCTATATTTTCAAAAATATTTGAATCACTAATGTACAACCAGCTTAGTTATTTTTTTGAATCAAATAATTTACTTTCCACAAATCAACATGGTTTTCGGCAGGGTAAATCTACCACCTCTGCAGTACTTAATTTAATTGATTTATCTTTGGACGCTTTTGAAAAAAAAGAGTCAGTTTCTATAGTTTTATGTGACCTTACTAAAGCGTTTGATAGCGTTCCATTTAATATTCTGCTAAATAAACTCAAATTTTATGGCATCGAGGATAACTCCTTAAAAATAATTCAATCTTATCTATTCAGTAGGAGTCAATTTGTTTCAATAAAAAATAAATGTTCAACTGTAAAGCCTGTCGAGAAAGGCGTGCCTCAAGGCTCAGTTCTCGGACCTTTCTTTTTTCTAGTATATATAAATGATCTACCTCAAAATTTAAATGTTCATTCCATTATTTATGCTGATGACACCGCTTTAGTGGCCCGTCACAACGATCTTAATTACTTAAAACAGATTACTGAACTAGCAGAAGAGCAGGCTCTTTCCTGGTTTTCTTCTAATAAATTATCTTCTAATCCTGAAAAAAACACAATACCTAACTTTAAGCCTTAAACAAGAAATTAATCTGGAATCTGTTAAGCTTCTGGGATTTTATATAGATTCTAAGTTACAATGGTCCCTGCATATCGAAACAGTTTGTAAAAAAATATCAAGAGTTAATTATCTACTATGGAAATTGAAAAACTTTGTAAGCTTAGAATATTTAAGAATGTCATATTTCGGTCTGTTTCAATCACATATACTATATGGTATACTAGCTTGGGGCCATTCTCCCCATATAAATAATATTCTTTTATTACAGAAAAAGGTAGTTCGTAATATTGCAGGAGTTGGTTCACTAGATCACTGTAAGCCACTTTTCATTGAACTTAAGATTCCCACAGTTGTCAATTTGTATATTTTTCAAGTACTATTATACACTAAATCAAACCTACAGAATTTTCCAATTAGGAATAATATTCATCATTATAACACTAGAGGGGAGAATAAACTCAATATACTTCCTCATAGACTGGCTAAAACTGGCACCTCTTTCAAGCTAAATTGTATTAATTTTTTCAATAGGCTGCCTGATGGTGCAAAGTCTGTTAGTTTTAGACCTTTTAAACATAAAATATACAATTGGCTTCTTCAAAACCCATTTTATAGTATAAATGAATTTTTAAATTGTAACATAGATGTTCAATTTTAACTAAATAACTTAATTTACTGTGCCTAAGATTGAATTTTATATTTTATTGTTACTATTATAATAATTTTTTTTTCTTTCTTTTTTCTCTCTTTTTTATATATATCTATAAACTATCAAAGGGATGTCTAGGTTAACTGTTTCGTAATAGTTATATTTATAATGATTCTCATTCTGTACTTTCTCGTTATTATTCTTGCAATATTTATATAACTACAAACTAGGTTGACTTTGCCTATTCAATGTAAATTGTCAATGGCAATAAAATTCTTGATTCTTGATTCTTGATTAATATTCGTGTTTTAAGCAAATGGTGAATGAATTTAAATTCTGCGCTTTTGACTGGTAACCTCAATTTATTTTCGTGAACATTTAAGACTTTAGGAGAATGTAAACATTTCATCTAGCAAAATATCTTGATCTTTGCTTTTTGATTTCTTTGGTGAAATTTTCACTAAAATGTTAATTATTACATTTATGTTATTAATTATGTTAAATTATTAAAATGTATTACACAATATGTTCAGTATACAAAATATAATTATTTTGTTTGCATTATAAATTTATATCTCTTTTATTAAACTCTTTGATAAAACTAACATTTATTTCTATACAAATGTTTAATTGAGCGTCTGACAACGCTGTCATAGACTTGACTTTTGATATATTGAGTCTGTGCCCATCAGAAAAAAATCCAAAGAAAGTCGACAATGAAGATCAAACTCTGCATCATTTCAACATCTGAGACACCTAGACTACAAAGTCAAGTGTAATGTAGATGAAGAGGTGTTCTCATTGTCTCTTAGGTGCACAATTGAATGCACTACTGTGTTTAGACATGATCCCAAAGCTCAGCAGAGCAACCGAGTTTTCTACACATAAGGTAGATATGTTGGAAAAGGTTGACTAAATGAGTGTTGACTTCAACTTCATTTCACCTTCTGCTTAGTCCAGTGTCTGAAATCTGATCCTATCAACTTGACTCCTGGAATTTGGAGTACCTCAACCAAAGTGCTCTAAACATTAAAAGCAACTGTCGTCATGGTGAGGGTCTTAGAACCAACTACAAACACAAACATATTAACCTTAACTTTTATTAAGAAATTATTTAGATTTCTGAGAAATACACCAAATTAAATCCTTCACTTGGAAACTGGTATTGAATTACACTTATTTACGTTAAAAAACTAACATGAATTACTTGCTTGTATTTAATAGCAAGTAAGAGTTAAAACTAAGTGAGAGTCGGTAGTCTTCTTTAATCTCCTTTAGAGACAATTTCATCGGTCACAATGCTTGGCCGTCTACTTTGTTTGTCATCATGCGCATTAGATCGGTCATTTGTAACCTAATCACAGAATTCAATAATAAATTTCGATTGTGCTTAGCCAACAAAACCGTATTACCAAACGCACCAGACTTGCAGGATTTTCAATTGCGTCACACATTTTAAAATGCTATTGTAAAACAAGGAACGACAGTAACCTTTCACTAGCAAGGCTGGTTAGCCACTGAATGGAGAAACGCCCTGACATCAAAATTATTGCGATAGTCCCGGCCCTAGCGGCTACAGAGTGAAACATAATCTACTTTCTGGATATAAAAACCCTCATATCCTAAAATAGAAGGCTAATAGAAATTAAATATGAGCTTGTTTTATTCTTTGAAAATTCAATTTTCTAGACAAAGAATAATTATTACAGTTTTAGATTTTAAACAGTGGTTTGTTGGTGTTTTAAATTTAAATTTTATTTATCATATATACCAGATAATACAGTAATATAATATATCACATGGAATAATCAATGGTATGTGATCATTGGTTTTATTATGGTTTCATAGATCCTATATAATATATAATATTATCATCTTGGGTTGTAGTCCCCATGTATATCCAAATTCCCCTTGATACTAAACCATATTGGGATTACCATAATTGGGTACATTATATAGTAACTTTCAGAACAGGTTGAGCTAGTTCAAAGTTCCTTTTTCTGGTGAAGGTATTATACATGTTTTGATGGGTTAATCCTCAAACCCTCTCCATGTCACCAATTGCTTATAAAGTTAAGGGCTTCTTGAGTGAGGCACTCTAAACCACCTTTATTTCTTCCTGTGATTATAAACCTACTCCCCATTGAAGGGGAGACAGTAACTCTCCCTGAGGGTTCCCTTTTTGGGTCTTAATTCTGGCAGATTCCTCTCCAAGCTTTGCTATTACTTGACACCTTTTTAAGAGGGCTTCAATCCACTTGACAGCACATGAATGAACTCCTATCCTTTTCAGTGTTGTTAAGCCATGAATCTGTACGTACTCTATCAAAATCTCCTTCAATTTCCCTAAAGACACTAACTAGAGCTTTCTTTTTCTTGAAGGTGTTTTCCATCACATCCACTAAACTGTGGAGAGCTATAGTTGTTGACTTACCTTCGACATATGCATGTTGAAATAGACCGAGTGGGCATACCAACAAGGTTTTATCCCTTTAATGTCTATTTATAATTTTCTCTGTGGTTTTCATAGTGAAGGAGATTAGGCAGATCAGCCGAAATATAGCCAAAAGCATAGCTGCTCCTGCAGAGGGTTATTGGATTATTTATAATAGCTAAGCCTTCATATAATAGGGCCAGAAAGATTCTGTCCACCCTCAATGATTGAAAGGGTATAAAGGAAATGATAGCTCATTAAACACTTTCTATTGTAAAGATTTTTCTTGAGTACTGTCCTCAGTACAACCTCCCCATCAGACCCACCCACCGCCAGATAATAAAATTTCTCATTTCCAGATGAAAAACTGCCTGGGAAGTGCATGTTTAGCAGCATCTCTCAAATCTCCTTCCTACTCTTAGTCAGGCTACCGTTTGCCTTTATCAATGACCCAGATGAGTCAGAGTAATTTGATGAGTTTTTAAAAGTTTAACAACCTCTGGTAAACAGTTTTTGTTTTTAAACTTGTTTATCCAGCTCCTTCTTATTTCTTTGTTATATTCATTTAGAGCATTATGATACAGATATCATTTGCCTTTCCTTTTTGCTTCTTTGAAGAGTTTTCTCATTTCATTATTTTTATATTTCATGCCTCTTTGTCTACCAAGGCATGTCTTTCATAAGCCTATAGTTTTAAGAGGGCCTTTTTTCATGTGCCTGTATAATGGCATATTCCACCATTTGAGCTGACTTTTCAAGTTCCATTTCATTTTTCTGATAGGGATCTATTTGTAGTTAATCTTTTGCTAGGGACTACCTGTATATCCCCCAGTTAGTTGATTTAGAAACATATAATTAACTCCTTATATTTCACATTTGTCTGTACCACCACCTCCAAGTTGAACCTAACAAACAGATGATCTGAAAATGAGGCCTTCTGTGAGATGCCACCTGGTTAAGTTTATATCTTTTAGGCCTTTGGTGAGATAATATTGAATACCTCTTGCCTTACCTTTGTTATGAAAGTTAGTTCTGACTCTTTATTAGCTAATTCAAGGTTGTGCTTAAAAACACACTCAGCCAGTTCCTTACCTCTCTTGTTTGTATAGGAGCTGCCCCATTACGTAAGTGTAATCACAATTGAGGATGTAGCCCACTCTTCTTTTACAATACTTCAAAGTCTTAACACTTATATTGGTGGGCAAGTTGTTGACGGGAAGTATGATGAGGGAACAATTACCTCTTTTTTCCCTTGTTGTGTGACAACTTCTACTGCCACAAAGTCTCTTGGTAGATGTCATTTGTCACTAAAAACATTATTTCTCATTAGTAGCTTATAAATTGCACTTAGTCCTATAAGAACCTTAGCGCTGCTTCCAGAGTCACAGGATATTCAGGATGGGTAAGGTTAGGGAGTACGAGCCGCCTCCAATCGAGATCCATGAGGAAGAATTAGGGCACTAAATCTCAAAGTCATGTCTCCCCGGAAGAAGGGGAGGCCAGCTCTAAACCAGCCTCTCCAGTCAAAGTAGGCAGGGGTTGGCACACCTTTGTTGAGGCTAGCAAGAACCTCTGAGGTAAGGGAACAAACCCCACCAACTCCAACAGTCATCTCCCGCAGTAGACTAGACCTACCGAATTGCCCGTGAACTCCAGAATCTCGACATTTGCGGTTAATAATGTGCCGCTCCTGGACATCCATATGGGCATTGTCATGCTCCCTCATACTGGACCAAATGGCTAATTCACATATTCAACTATCCTTTAGTGCACTCGTCAGAGTTAAAAAAAATAACTTTCACTTATTAACGTTTCCATGAATAAGGGACACCTGCATTGTTACTAGACGATGTTCTAGAGAAATGTTTAATATAAAAATTGCTTTACCACAGCGCAAAATATCAATTTTGTTGTGCTTAACTCTGCATTAAAATCATATAAAAAGTGAATAATTTAAAATTGAGGTGACATAAAGATCAGTTGAATTGTTTTTCGTGTGAAAGTCCTGAAAGCACAGAAAGTAACACACTACTACATTACAATCAGGACGTTTATATATTGTCTTTCACTATTTTTCATGGGTCTCTGCTTTTCAGGATATATAATACTGTTTTACACATTTCTTGTTCTACATTACATGTGGGCAGGTACCACTGAACAGATTATGTTCCTGCTACAGATTAATTTTACATGGTAGTTCTTTAATTCATTCAACAAAATAGAAGTAGGCAAGAAACATATCTCTATGTCACGTGCACTACTACCATATCTACATTTCATTCATGTCAAATTCTGATAGGTTTAGTAAGGTGTGTAATTTCAAGAAAAAGTGGATTGGCAATTATTTCTTCCACTGATTTTCCTTTCTACCTAAATTAGCAACCCCTGTATAACATTAACAGAAAATCTAAGGCCCTTTATTATTATTATTATTTTCATTTTCATTTTACCTAAGTTCAATAAACACAAGAAATGGACAACAAACAAAATATTTGTTATAACAACCTACCAATGACTTCCTGGAACATCTCTTCTCCTTTCTGCTGTGTTTCAAATTCACATTCTAGAATGTCTTTGCTATTTTAAAGCATTGAACTGTTTTAACGTTTAAAATGTTAGCCTAAATTAGTGCTGTTATGAATTTTTAAACATTGTATGTATTATATTAATGGGTTCAATGTTTCCCACTGCTGTTAATATATTAAATATGTTTTGATGTTTCAGTCATCTAGAAGAATGTAAGCTGATGAATGTGATACCATTCAATACATGGTTTGGAAGATGCTTTTCAGGAGTATTGCATGATGCTGCATTAGTCAAGTAAGTAACTGTATTTAGTTTTTTCTGCATTATAGTATATTTCTGTATTAAATTATGTAACATTTTTAATTACTTAAACTGGGAAAAATAAAGATATTTTAACTTTTTACTGTTGCACAATGTCATTTTACTTCCAAAAATGTATTTACATTTTTACACAAATTTGGAAAATATTATCGTCTGAATGCATATAGGTTAGTCATTAGGCTTGCTTGTTATTTGAATAGTTTTTATCAAAAATTGACTGGAATATGAGGAAAAATAATCAAAATTTTAAAAAATCTAAAGTAGTGTCAGACACCTGGCTATAAGGTGTTGGTTGTGACAACAAGCAATGACTGCCAGGTGAAAATAACAGTATATTACCATTGTGTAATTTACCAACTGTGTAATTTATTCTTTCTCACAAAGTTTCAAATTGAATTATTACTCAAAAACAACCAAACCAACTAAAAAAAGTTATAAACAAACTATTTATAACGTAACTAAAACCACCAATATTTTCTTAGTTGATCTTTTTAGCCAAAAATACAAATGGACGATATATTCTTAATTGGTCTTAAAAGGGTTAAAAAACGAACTTATTGTCTACCATGTCAGTTTTGTACCTGGCTGCCAAGCTCAAATTAGGAGGGTAGCAATAGTGTTAAATGTTGATTTGTTCACAGGTAATTCATTTTGTGAATTTTGAGTTAAACTGACCGTTTCGGATATGACAGTGTTACAGACTCGTCTGAAGAGATCCAAAAAAAGGGTCTTGTGGTGACAAAGAAGCTCAAAATGAATGTGAACCTGATGAGACTATGAGAATACCTCTTCACCTATGTTACACTATAGCTTGTGGTCTAGGTGTCTCTGATGTCAAAACGATGTAACGAGTTCATTGTGAGCTTTTTTTATCTCTTCAGACAAACATGACAGATGTCGTTAGTCATGTCTTCTGTAACAGCATCAGATCCCAGACACTGCACTGAGAGGAAGGTGAATTTCAGCTTAACTCAATATTCACATGGAATCATCAACCCTTCCCACCATAGCTACTTCATAATTCATTTTCCTGGATACACTTAAAATCACATACACATATATTTAGAAAATACACACGCTTTTTGAAAATTATGTATAAGTTTACAGCACTATATGATATAGTAGTATGTTTTTATGAAATAAAACTTATTTTACTAGTAAAGTGTTCTAAGTTACACAGATAAATGCATTTTAATATTAGATATATAAATTTGTATTTCAAATTTATCACTAAATTAATATTTTAACTTATAATAAACACTTACTATTTGTTTGCCAGACCACATGCTTGCAGAGGACTATATTTAATGTGAAACATTATGTACGTTATGTATAACATTGATAGTATGTGAATGCCATTCGTTGGTGAAAATCTTTACATAAATATACAGTAACATAATTATTATAAAAAATTACTGAAAACAGTTTTAAATTTCTGTCTGAAATAATAAGAAAAAAGTACTTGACTTAAGTAGTTATTTCCTGTCTGAACACTACATGATCTACCCAATTGGAAACCTTGCAATCTGCAGCTCTGGCAGTGGGCTTGCTTATCAGCTGTTGTGTTGGCTCCAGCTGTCAATTACAATTACTTGGATCATCTGCTAGCCACTGTCAGTTGAATGTAAACAGAGACTCCAAACTGCATTTGTTGAATAATACTGAAACCATTATTTCAAAAATCTGTTATAAATATTTTAAGTGATTGATTATTGATATTTTTTCTTATCAAAATATTGATGTATATTCATTGATGTGCATGTGGATACTGATCTGTAGAAATCCAGTTAAAATTTTAGTAAGAGTGAAATATTTTTATTTGCCTCGTAAATTTTTACAAATTATATTACATTTTATTATTTAAATTGAAACATTTTTTTCTTTTTGATAAAATACAGATATGCACATATAGAAATACAAACAAAACAAGATAAATAATATATTGGGAGAAGATAAATAGATATATTATGATTATCTTAATTTAAAACCACGAACAAGAATTATTTTTGTCATTGTGGAAATCGAATAACTAAAACCCAGTCTTTTATAAGTTGCAAAGACATTTGCAAGGAATAGTTTCATAAATCCTGCGCTGGAAATAAATGAACAAAGTATCTTGATTTGTAAAATAATAAATATTCTAGGATATGTAGTAAATGTTCCACAAAACAATTATAAAACTCAGAAATAAGTGTAAATGAAGGGAAAATTTCAAATTTATGCCTTGAAAAATTATTGAAGAAGTCACAATACTTATAATAGAAGCACTAAAAGAAAAACACTAGCATAATTGAACTGTTTAATATAGCTAACCAGCTTCAATTTGAGAAAAACAAACGAGTCGTCTCTACGCATAGCGGTAAAAGAAGCCGAGTAATTGTCAAATAAATATTATGAAGAGATAGCCATATTGAATAAGGATATTAATTTTTTTAACAAGCCAACTTAAAGAAAAGGACACCAAGCTACATATTTTACAAGAAGAGCTGAAAAGCTGTAAATTGGAGACTCAAAAGGAGAACACTCAGGATAGAGAACTGGAACTCAGTTATGTTTCTCCTAGGGTTTTCATTTTGGTAGCAACTCAAACAAAGTCTGATTTTATTAGGTACCATGAAGATGAAATCTAAAATGAAACTGGAGAGATTATTTCAAGTTATGAACAAGAACTAAATAAAAAAGAAACTAAGTTGTTACAATTAAAAGACACAATCAATTAACTATAGCAAGCTCTTGAAAATACCTCATATACCACTGTGTAGTACAAAAATCACTCTCTCGAGAAACCAGCTACTGAAAATTCATTCTGGACAACCAGTACACAAAATCTGTTTAGAGTGCTTGAGATAACAGATGACTGAAACACCAACATTACTATCAAATATTCTGAAGCTTAAAAAAGTCTCTATAAGAATAAAAAGTATAATCAATATCACTCATTTTGACAAAAGCGTCTACACTAATCATGGACAATACCTGAACAAAAGCAGAATAATTGAACTTGATGGATTGATTTGAAAACACCTTATAGAGCTATGCAATCCGTAGGAAGTATAACAACCATAGAAAAAGAGATTTGGAAAAAACATGGTAGATGTGACATTGTGACACAAAACCGGTTGCATATGGAAAAGAAACACCAATCAAAAACAACAATGGAACATGTCAAGGTTATTCAATCGGACATGAGGTAACAAATAATTAAATTTTGTAATGACCAGCGTGTGCCTTTCCCTCATTGTATCTCCAGAGATTTTTATGATAAAAGCCAAATGATTGCTGGTGTCGCAACAGTTTTTAGGGAACGATTTGGCAAGCTGGAGATCTCAGACTGTTGTAGTGACCATTTGGCGTGACAGAAAACTTCTTTGGGCGCTACTATTTTCAACTTGGTAACAAAGCTTAAATTTTATCAAAAGCCAGCTGATTATGATGAGGCTTTCAAACCTTTGACAGAGGAGTTTGAAAGGAGAAAATTGAAAACGCTTATCTATTCCCCCATAGAGTGTGTGCAGGACTGTATTTCACTTGCATCAATTATTGTCAAGTTTTAGCAAAAGACTGGAGTCTCCACTGTAGTCTTCACATTAGATGAAAATTCCACCAGAATACTAAGAAATGGGCATCCATATCTTGAGTTTGTAAAGGGCCTGGAACATTCGATCGCCAGTACAGTACAGTACCTGAAGCACATATCCTTTCTAAACACTAAAACAATCACTAAAGGTGATGTACATCCTCCGACGCCCTCTTCAGGCAGCAGACTACAACAACTTATAATCAAAGTAGTCACTACTCAAATGGCAAATGGCAGAAAGTAAAAATCCAATGACACTTTCAGCGGTGAGCCATCACACTGTCACTTCTTGAACAACACCATAAACAAAAAGAGGTAACAAGCATTTCTCCAACTGCACAGATGGATTGTGAATTAATTGTATGTTGAAGTGTGAGTGAAAATAGTCTTAGCACTAATAATAAAGGGGGATCAGCACAAGTTTATGAAAGTAAATTGCATATTTAATTCATGTATTCCCTGTAATAGCACTTACAAAAAACATGGCACTCTTACCCTAACTAATTTTACTAATTCAAGCTTTAAAATGTTATCTTTAAATATTCAAGGCCTAAAAGGCAAAACCACAATTCTTGAATGTTTTTTTAACAATTTTCATCAGTGAATGCTTTATGCCTATCAGAACACTGGCTAAGAGAAGAAGAAATTAAATTAGCATTTCTATGTAATTATTATTGTGCAGGTGCTTACTGTAGAACAAAACACATAGGAGGGGTTACTGTCATATTTCTTAACGATAACATCCGATCTAGAGAATACAATCTTGTTAATTTTAACATAGAACTAAATTTTAAGTTTCTACCATAGTTATCGATAGTTTAAAAATTGTAATGGTGTCACTCACCAGCAGGAGATCCATATGTATTTTTAAGTGACCTAGAAAACTTCTTACCACAATAGTCTAGTTTTTATATTATCATGTGGAGGGGGGGGAGAGATCTGAATTAAAATTTTGACATTGCAAACAATAAAAAAACTAGTAAAGAATTACTCAGCTTACTTAGGCAATATAACTTTTATCATCTTAATTAGACTCCTACTAGGAGTGTAAATTGTTTAGATATTTTTTTTGTGAATAGATAATCAAAATATTTCATTGTTAATATTTTCAATTTTCTTTACTCTGACCATGAAGGGATAATAGTTGACCTCAAACGGATTAAGCTCAATGACAATAGAGGTACAAATATTGAATCTGATAATTACATTAATTTTTTATACCCAAAAAGTGTCTACCAAGTTTATCAATAAATTTGGCTTCTTACAATTGACAGTATTTACTTTTGTCAGTAAAAACCCTAAATTCTCATCAATTTTTTAAGGTATTTTTTGACATTCTAATAAAAATAGGATATTTTCAAGGTTGTAAAAAAGAATAAGACTAACAGATATCATAAAAGAACTCAAGAATGGTAGGGTAGTCATTTGGCTAAAATGAAAGAAAGGTTATTGTTTTTACATAAACTATTTGAGTGCACAGGGAATAATAGTGGCATAGATTTAAAATTTAATTTTAATGATTTTAAAAGAACATTTATTATTAAGCTTAAGATCCAACATCGATGCTATGTCAATTGATAATTATGTAAATTCAATTATATTTATGGGAATTCAGGCAGATATCTTAATTGGAACAACCATATCGATGATATAGTTTTAATTACTTCTCGTTCTGACCACCACCAAAAGTAGCATAGCTGACAATCAATTTTTTAATTTGGAAAAATATATCTATCGGTTTCTAGAAAAACCATGTTGTTTCCTTATACAATGAAAATTGGCTCTCAGTTCCTAAACAATTAACACATGGTCCATCGCTTAATTCAGGGGAAAATACTTCAACTCATATGTAAATCAAATAAAACATACAGTAAGTTAGTAATCGAATGTTATATTGACAAACATTTTTTTTTGATACCCTGTGTTTTTATTCTAATAGTTTTGATCCATGAGTAGTGGGGACTTGAGATACTCTGTAGTAAAGATTACAGGAAAGTAATAGAACAGAATGGTAAAGAAGCCTAGTTGAGCTCACCCTGGTTGGGAAAATTCTTAAAATATGAGTAGGACCACACAGTTCCAGTTAAACATGCAGAAAACATTTTTCTCTTAGTTAAGTTAGAGAAGGAAGCCGTTATAGAACATGCGTTATCAGACTCTTCTTTCTTTGTCAAGCACATTTGTTTGTCTTTGATTACATTTTCCCACAATTATATCATTTATCACTATCTCATCACATGTCCCACAGATTTGACAGTGAATATCAGCTGATAAACTGCTGTTTTGCATTCAGAAATCTGATTGATTTTTGTAAAGCGATTAATAATCCATTGTTGCTGTAGAGGCATTTGTGGAAAATCAGAACAGTTTAAAACCATTATCATTTGAATTGACGTTGGGATTAAAGTGAAACAGTGCTCTCGTTTCTAACATGTCTGAAGATTATTATTCAGAACAGTCTGTATGCATGTCTTGTTATTGTTTTTTAGGCCTCTAATTTTTATTCTAAAAAATTTATTATATTTTTAGATGAGTTTCATAAATAGGTTCTTGATAGTTTGCAGATTTATAATTGTTTCAGAGTATGGGACAAGATGATTGGAGGTTCATATCGTGTACTCATCTTTACCTGTACTGTACTACTGATCACTATGCGCCGTGTGTTACTTACATGTGTCAACTACACACAGTTCATCACATGTGTACAATCTGTGAGTTGTTTTAATTCATTTATATTTAGATTGACAGCTTGCAACCGATTTCTTATTATATGTGTCAGTACTGTGCTATGTCAAAGACATTCAGTTAATTATAATGGACAAGGTGTCACCCAACATGAAATATCTGGTGTAAGTCCAAGGGTTTTTTACATGTCTTTACCATTGAAAATCAGGAATTTTCTCTTAATTTGTGATCGGGTCAGTTGACATAATTATTTAAGCTGCCAACATTACAGAGATAGGACCTTATCTTACTAGTTCTTTTGTCAGCACAGGCAAAAATAATTCTGCCTAATTTCCAATCATTTTGACCTTGGATAGACATTAAATTAGTCGTAATTTATTATTTCCAAGAGTGATATACAGTTAATTAGTTTTAATAGAAAAAAAATAATCCTCTTAACACGCTGCTAAAAATCCCTACGTAGAGTTCCGTATATGCTGAAGTTTTTTTAATATTTTGTTACTTACTTTTGGATAAAATATGATAGAAATATATGATAAATACTCATTAGTCACCAAAAATTGTCACTCTTTACTTTTAGGAATGTGGTAACTGTGGTTACGGCTAGCTCCTGAAGACAGTCTTCCTTACCAGCTGGTAACTCTAGTTACCGCTCGCACTAGGGAACGCCCTTTTATGGGAGTGGGAATATTCCAAATGAATACATCGTAGCTATGTGAACTATATTTTATTCCTTTAGACAAACATAAACAGTATTATATGTAAATGTGTAAACCAAAATGAATCTAAAAGTTTATAAAAAAGTGAAAGAGTTTATATACATCTCTGCTAACCCTTTCAAATTCAGTTATTATTTAGAAATATGTGGTGAGTAATTATAAGAAAATATATTTAAATGTTTACTTGAAATTATATAAAATATATTGCTGTACATAAGTTTATAAAAATGTACGAAAAATGAAGAAATAAGTTTTCTAAAATAAAATATTGATACAAATGTGTATATACATCGCAACCAACCCACCCAAAAGTCATTTATTATTTACTAACATGTGATGAAAAATATGAAGAGTTTTATTTTCAATACTTGGAAAAAACATAAACATAATCATCCACACTATCCCGTTTTGTCTGTCATTATTCATGGTATAGGTCAAAAAAATAAGGCACACACAAACCAGGTTGTTAATAATACTGCAAACAATGCCTTACTAGTTTTTTGTTTCTCTTCAATCTTGAAAGGTATGTGGTCAACACTCTTCCGCTTCAATGGCCTTGGAGGTGTGGTAGGGTTCCGTAGGAGACGGTCAACAACTGCTAGATGAAAATCATACAAAGGCATTTTTCGTTCATTACAAGAAATTCACATTTCATTGAAGAGGTAGTGGGCATCTGCAACACATGAATAAAAATCTTCTTTTACCAGCATATGTTTTTCCTCTCGCAGGGATATTAGTGATTCCCTTCATAAAGTGATAATATTTCACAATTGGCAGAGGCTTTTTGGCTTGTAACTGGACTTTAGATGTGTGATTATATGGATCAGGATGGCTTTAGAGATTCAAGCAACGTAAGATAATAAAAAATTGGTCTCGTGACATGAAATTTGGGAAACAAGAAAACAATTTATTCATTTTCCAATAATCTTGGAGTCTGGGCATTTGTATTATGCCAGAGTTACCGCCCTCAGCGAATGTGTTAAAGACTTGCAACAAAACAAAATTATTACAATCAAACAAAATATTAAGTAGAGAACAAGCTAACTAAAATTTTGTATTAAACTGTGAGGAAATTTCATAAATTTTTACTTTAGCTGCATGTGAAATTCATTAAAACTTTACAAATGGACATCTTAGTGAAATAATTTACTTTAAAAGTACAATCAGATGCACAGAAATTGGCCTGAAACAGGTATAGTCAGCATAAATTCTTACTGACTGTACAAGGAAAACAGCTGGGAGTTACAATCAAACCAATGCCTTGCAGAATATTTCAGATCATAGAGATGAGATTTGAATACTTAATTCCAAGTTTTAATTTTACATGGTATTATTATATTATGAATCGAAAGAAGAACAAGTTGAATAGCATGTAAAACACCTTCATGATTACAATACATGAATATAGCTCAACCAATGCATACGAGTCTTACAACAGTTTTGGTGGTATTCTTTCTAACACAGTAGATATGACATGCCTTATAGCTAAAATGAGAATAAAAACAAAACGAAATAAGCAAATTCTAACGGACTCCATAGCAACACGGTTGAGGAGAGCTCAAAACTTATACAATATAACTGGAAGTGAGATCGACAAAAATAATGCAGCTCAATTAAAAACAAGAATATGATCTTCGGCTAACATCTGAGATGCCAAGAAAACATTGACGGGATAACAGTTGCAGATAACAAATTAAAAGCAATATGGCAACTCATCAATTTATACAGGAAGCTAAAAGAGGATAAGCCCCTGCCCATAGCATTAGATATAATAGGAGAACTCATGTGATCCTGTCAAAATTGCAAAACATTTCAACAGTTATTTTATTAACATAGCTGAAAATACAATACATAAAAACAAAGCAAGTGGTCAAAGAATGCTACTAATCGCGAATCCAAATACTCCAAATTTAATACTACAGCCAACATCCCTAGAAGAGGTAGATAAACTAATATGATCATTAAAAACCAAAACCTCAGCTGGATATGATAGTGTCTCTACAAAACTATTGAAAATATGTAAAGAAGAAATAGTAAGCCCTCTTGTTAATGTCACATCACAGCCACAGGAAATTACTACTTTAATGTACCTGGGCCGTTTTGACCATTTGCTTGGACTAACCACATAGATTCCTTTTGTAACAAGCTCAGCACAGCTTTGTGCATAATCTGCAAAATAAAAAGTATTAGTGACATAGCAACGGCACAGATTGCTTACTACACCCTCTATAATAATAATTTAAATTATTATTATAGAGGGTGTAGTAAGCAATCTGTGCCGTTGCTATGTCACTAATACTAAATAATAAAATAAAATAAATAAATAATTATTATTACTGTCAGATTTTAAGTCTGTATTGATATAATTGAAAGAAGCTGTAATTAACTGCATAACATTTCTGCTAATCGTATATTCTATTAGAATTAATTGTTTACACCAAGTCATTCTAAATCATCAACAGATTAATAAGCATGTTGTAATAACAGCTCATGGCTTACTATTCAGCAGTAAATATCAATTAAAACCTTATTTTGTGTTAATAATATCAGAATTTTTTTCAAAAAAATCTTGAAATAATTTTATTCCAATTTTGCACAAAAACAAATTGCTCATAACATGGCATCGAAATTTTCACAACTCGCACATTCCATAGAAAGTTATGGTTCAAAACGTATTTATTATTTTGTATACAAGTACAACTGATATCACTATTTCTTTTTAACATATGTTGTATATTTTTTATTCATTAAATTCAAGCACACCATGTAATTGATTTTTAAAGCGTATAATTGATCTTATAACGTTCTGATTTTTTAATTAGTTTCAAAATGATAGTCGGTTTATAACTATCACAGGATTTGAAATTATTTTAACATAGGAAAGAACTCATCTGTAAAATTACTTGATTTATTTGTGTTATAGCAGCAAAACGACATTTCTCCAACTTTTTACACAATCTTAAAAAAAGGTATTTTGGAACAAAATTCTATTCTGTTTTTTTTTGAATTTAACATGTTAGGATCCCAATTTTAAACCAAGGAAAATATTCTTAATTCGTTATCTTTAATTAAGTTTTAATGAGATAGGATTTTCTTGCAAAACTACAAGATAACACATTAGTTAGTATTTACATGTTGTTTATTATGTTTGTTTTACCACAAAAACAATCTCTTAAAATATCCAACAAGAGCTCTGAAATACTCTGTGCATTTTTCCTGTTAAGTATTTATGAATGTTTGTTCACCTCAGTAAATAAGTATTCATTTGTATATTGATGTCTCTAAGTTAATTAAATTAGAAGTGATTGACATTGCCACATTCTTTGATTACTAATAGATCTTATCGTTCTATTCCCATTCTGTTTTAAAGCATGGTAAGAATTGTAATTTAAGTTAATCGTGTTACAATCAACTACAGTCAAGTTGGAATTAATTATCAGTCACAGTTGCATTTAGATTCATTATTCAATATTTGCCTTCAGTTATTTCAATAACATATCTTTATTTATTTTCCATATATCTTTTATGTAAAGGAATTGAGAACTCTGAAACATTGTGACTATACAGAGGCTGTCTTTATGCCTATTAACTTCACCACATATTTATGTGTTAGTAATTAAATCTGTATTGTAATTTTTATGTGTGCATATAAAAATTCAAGTAAACATGCTGAAGGTACCACACAAGAAGTAACTATCAAATTGCTGCAAAGTACAGTTAAGTCAAAGTACAAGTTAAGTAATGAAAAAATAACTACAGAGCTGAAGTTTGTTGTTACAGGTTAATAATGAGACATCGGAGGTTATAGTAAGCAAATCACTGGAGCTGTGGTCCATCCATGGTCGCTCTGTCATGTCTTCTCCTATCAAAGAGTACAAACCAGCCCCCACTACTAATTACAGAAGGAAGTCCTTCTCACGTCATTGATTTATTCTTTTTTGTCTTGTGACATTTATCCTAAGTTTGGCTTCTCAAAGCACTGATTATTTGTTCTTGTTCACCATTAGTTTTTATAAAGTAAACAATTTTATGCAAGGCATCGATATTGTTACGTTGTAGGAAGTAAGCTAAGCTCACATGTTTATAAAAGGTATGATTTTTTTACTCCAGTTGTTACACAGAGAATTAGAAATAATACTGTACTGTTTTTGACGCTTCTGTGTTCTCAACTCCACTACAGTATGGGTAAAGGAGTCACAATTACAGACAAACTGGGCTGGATTACAAAGTCTGCAAGCTGGTTTATTGAAGGTAGATAGACTGTGTTTAATTGATTATATTTTAATATTAAAAGTTGGAGTTTTTGATACTACCCCATATAGAGTGCTGTGAAATATGACGTAAGGTCTCCATTCCTTAAAAACCTCACAATATGCCTTAAGTAATGTTGATATGTTACCAATATTTTCAACTCAAAATCAAAATTATGTTACTGCTTCAGTCAGAGCTTCTAGTTGGCATTTAAAGACTTAGACTTAATATTGTTATAGCATTTAGTATATAGAAATAAAGAAAGCACAAGAAACAATTTTTTATCCAATTTTGTTTATTTTACTTGTATGAATACTAGAACAGTTCATGTATTTTTAAAATAATCTTCAATATTTTATTTTTACTTTTTAAAATTAAAATCATGCCATTTACGTTTGTTTACTTTTCAAAAATTAAATTATAGTCTAGAGTAACAGAATTTATTTATGTTTATCTAACACTCATTATTTTTTAATGACCCAAAATACATATTATAAGTAAAGTTGTAATCAAAGTGTTTTTAACTGTATGATTCTTTGCGTAGATAACATCTTGCCAATCAAGAAGGAATTATCATTCATGTAATTTATCAAAATATTTTAAATTGTGCTTAAGTTGTTGTTTCTTCTTTATTGTAGCATTCTAGTGTTTCTCGTTTATACAAACAATGTCTTTCTTTACAAAAGTTAATCACGCACCTGAAAATGAAGTCAAAACACAAATAAATCAAAATGTGGTAAAACGAGTATATAGTATGAATGAGCATTTAATTTAAACACAATAGGATGTGATTTGCACTTAGATCTGATATACAATACGTACATATTAAATAAAAAGTGTACCATCCGTTTAAAATTTATCATGTCTGTAATTCAGTGTAAAATTTAGTTCAATGTTTAGTAATTTTGGCAAAAAAAGTTATCAGCGTTGTGTTACAGGAAGTGTCAGTGTAGTTTTGAATAAGTATTTAATATAATTATTACATTATAACTTTTTTGTTTCCATACATTGTATTCCAATAACATAAAAAGTTTGCATTGTTTAGTTGTAGTTTTTGCCTGTAAATTAAATAGCAACTAGCAAACAAGATTAAAATACCTTCATCTCTAAAATGAATAACTATAGGTGCATTTTCTATTCTGTTAGATTTTTTTAACTAGTCAATAATTAGTTTCGATGGAGTTTTACCTGGTCCATATATTTTGTGAAAGAAGTGAAGTTGAATAAAATCACGAGCACATTGTACAGTGAGCATTGTTTTTTTTTAATAAACATAGAAGTGTTAATAATTTATGATAATATATTTTGTGAAAGTTAAAAAATTAGTTAAATTTATGTGTGTAAATATCATTGGCAAGTATTATTTAGATACATCCCATCCTCCAGAATGTAAATGTAAAACAGTAGCTATGTGAGTAAGTTTAACTCATTGCTGTAGAATGTGCTCGTTATTGCTTAAAGAGAGCAGAGTCATTGGTCTGTGATAAAATATATTATAATGAATGGTAGCTTTAGAACTGTACTGTTTGTTGGAATATTTAAATACCCTGAACAATATTTTAGTCATTGTTATTTTAAGGTTGTCTCTATGTTTATTATGTTAACAAAACTGCCATATCTAGTGCCATAATAAGAAGGCCTCTCAATACAAAGGCCTCAATGAAATAAACAATTTCAAGTTACCAGTTGAAATTGCTAGTTACAAAGTTCTAGAACTGATTACTTACACTTATGATACACAAGAAACGAAGAATGATTTTGTGTTGTGACAGGTAAATAATTTAAAAATAACTATTTGATTCTGTGTATTTAGTGCCGCAGTTAGTATTGACCTTATACATGTAACATATTTATGATTTATAAGCAACTCAAACTGTGAGACACAACCTTAACTTTGTTGGTTAGATTTACCAGGTTAGTTTATGATGTAGTGTTAAGACTTTATATGTATATTTTATCAAATATTCTACAAAGTAACATGCCAAAAATACTACCAGGCATGCTCTTGTTACAAATAAAGACTGATTAAGTTACTTCTTGTTCCTCTTTCTTTTCCCCTGGGTTGATTATAATTAAACCTCTCACCTTATAAGGCCACTAAGTTGGCTCTTACTGATCTGTCACTCAGCTTGGGTGAAATCACAAGTAGTGCCGAGCAGGCCACAGCCAGTGGCCAGCTATGATCAGATGCTTCACTCGGCAATTGTACAATCAGGTACTTGTATTAAAATGCAACTTTGGTGGTCATAAATCAATGGCCTTGCACAGGGAACAGCCATGGTAAACAGCCAACCCCCAATAGCCCTGAGAGCTGAGGAAATTGGAAACACCTGAATTAGTACAAAGGGTTAAGTGTTGGGTTATTCTAGACCTTTTAGGAAGGTTCTAAAAGTAATGGAATGGGACAAGCGAGGTTTTCTTAGGAAAGTTTTATTATTTTTCATATCTTTCTGACAATGATATATAGGGAAATAATCAACAGAAACAGAATCTGGGTTGTATGGGTTTGGCACCTGATTTCAAAAATCAGTATACACTACAGGATATAGAAAAATTTGAGGAATGGAAGAAAAATGTAATTTGGTTAATATGAGAACATTTATTAACAAATAGAAATAAATACACAATTTGTGAACTTCTTGACTGTAGCTATAAGTTGAAAATTGAGAGCGACAGTCCTTGCTGAAAAAAAAAAACAAAACAAGGTTCGGTTATGAATTCTCACTATACTTGACACAGCTAACAGATAATTAATTTTAAAAATTTAACTAATTGTCATACAATTGGACCCATTCACATACTCTTTCGTATCCACAGATCAATTCTCATCAAACTTCATGCTTTAGCATCAATTTTATCGTCATTATAGTCACTAAATAACCCAGTGGTTTCAGCAATACAACACTTGTAACACAAAATGGCGTTTCAACTAAATTTTGAAATTTTTTTGATTGTTTAATATTTTTATTGCCTCAGGGAGCCGGTTGATAAACTCGACACTAACTTGAGATGGAAGGCACTCAAATGTGAAAAACAAAAAACAAATTTAAGCGAGTCTTCAGACTCCAAAAAAGGCTGTCAGAATAATTTGAAAGTTAAATTACAGAGTTGTGCAGGGAATCTTTTAGGGAGCTTGAATTTCTGACTTTGTCCTGTCCCTACATATTTGACATGGTCATGTATTGCAGATCAAAGTGCACTTTGGTCTTTGGCGGGGACCTTCACTGATATGAGATCAGAGACAGCGACAACTAGACTGACACTGTCAGCATCTGCCAAGCTGTGTCAGACTGATCAATAAGCTCTCAGAAAGTATAAAGAACTCCAACAACCAAAATCAATTCAAAACTCATCTAAAACGCCTTTTGGTATCTAGAACGTTCTACTCTATACATGAGTTCACTGGGATTTATGAGAGGGGCAGGATCTGAGAGTGAGAGTGTGGAAGTGTAAGTTTTGGCGTGTGTATATGTGATTGAATAAATAGATTTACAAATAATGATTTACTGACATTTGCGATGCAATGCGAAGTGTGAAAATACAATAAAACTTTATTTGATTTCTATGCTGCTGGAAATGAAACCTTTTGTTGCCTCTTGTGTTGTATCTGTGGATATCTCTACTCTGAGTTTCATACCTAAAGTAGCAATAAACTCCAACCTCGATCATCTAGAGGTAGGGCAAAGTCAGTAAACCAAGCTTACTGAACACAACTGAACTCTCTGGCTTGTAATTTTGAAAGAATTCTAAGAGCCCTTTTTTGCATCCTAAAGACTCTCAAATTTTATTTCAGAGGTACTGCCGTATTCCATTAGATAGGTGTGTATGTAGACTATAAGGCCATTTTAAGTACATCTGAAAAGCAGTACTGGACAAGATCATGAAACACAAATCTTGACACAACCTTAGAACAAACAATATCAACATAAAGGGGTTCCAATTCAAACCCCTGTTGAGGTATATTCCCTAGAACTGGGTAGAATCCACTTCCTCAAAAAACGTGTCGTCTACCCATACTATTAGTATATCTTCACTTTCAATATATTGAAAACAGAAGCTTATGTAATTTACTTTAATAAATTAAAATAATTTGTTTTTAGATTGATATCACTGAAGAACTGGATACAAGAATTCAGTGTCGATACGATTTGATTTACAAATTGTTCCTAGTATGTGCTTTGACACAAGAGCGTCATGTTATCTGCATATTCAATTATATTTCCATTTTGAATTAATGTGCTTATATTGTTGACATATATTCAAATCAATACAAGGCCAAAGACAGATCCTTGGGGAACTACATTACTCAGTGAGATGCTCATGGTTGTATGCCTTCTACCTGCACTTTTTGATTCCTACCATTTTAGGTACGAATTCAACCACTGAAGTGAAAGATCATGAATCACACGTGTTAAGTGTATCTAACAGTGTCTCGTGGTGGACACAATCAAAGGGAGATCGAGAAACATAGCAAGGGCCAACTCACGTTTCTCCATGCCCCCACAACAAACTCCATCAAGGCAGATATTGCAATGATTATCAATTTATTTTGTTGAAACCCTATTGTTCTGATATCTAAGAATGTTGAATCGTTTAAAATAACTCGAGTCTTCAAGAGAGAGTTTTTCATTTTACAGAGAATTGGTAGTATTGATACAAGAAACGATTTCCTCATGAAGCTGGGATCATCCTTCTGGAATAGAATTACTTTTGCAGATTGTAGCGAAGAAGACCAGTTAATGAATGTAGTGATAGGGTTCAAAATATGCCTATACAGCATTTGAACAACCACACAGACATGCCATTGACATACATTACACAATATTTTGCATGTATCCGTATTACACCACTCACTTCCTCCTCACTCACAGGAGTCAGCACCATGGATGAAGCTGGTGCCCTCACCGGCTCTGAGTGGTGATCAGATCCTCCAGAAGAAAGGTACTCCTCAGCCACTGATGAAAAGAACTAATTAAACTTGTTGGATACTTCAAAATGATCTTTAAGTAATTTTTCACCAATTCTCAACTGAATCAATTTAGAATCTTTCGAGCTCGTGTTTTTTTGAATTGATAATGCTCGATGTGGTTTCCAAAAAATTCTTGGACTTCATTTAAGAATTTTGGACTGCATACATCATTTGAATAGCTGCTGTAATAAATCTCTTATAGGTGTGTTTGTAATTTCTAAAAAAAATAATATGAATTGTTCACATGGCTTGTTTCTGAATATAATGATTTGAAATTTCCTCTTGACATAAGAATGCTACGAGTAATCCAAGTATTTCCCTTCTTTTTCTTTCTAAACAGGCAGCAACAAACATCCAGCTTGGTTCATCAGACGTTCATTGAAAACCAAAAACATTGCGTCCACGACGTTCATTGAAAACTAAAAACATTGCGTCCACATCAACTGGACCATTCAGAAAAGATGAATCTTCAGCTTAAAGTACTTTATTGAAATTGAAATTGCATGATGGTTTAGCGAACCGTTTAATTTTGTCTACTGGAGGCTGAAGGTCAGGATATCATTCCTTCATGAATGCCTCCTGTGTGAAATTGTGGTATCATGTATAAAAACTAATTTGTCTGGTATATTTTACATTGTCAAAATGGCAGAACTCGAGGTTGCAGTCACTCGTGTTGGAGAATTCACACACCATTTTAGACCAAAGAAATCGATGAAAGTCTAAAAAGTAGACATAATCATTTTGAAAAACGGTGAGATTTAGCAATGTTCTAGATTATTATATATACAATTACTAATGGTTGGATTGTCCTTTCATTGCTCTGAAATTGTAACCTAGCATATAATTATTGATGAGCTGAATGATTTTGAGCATATGCATACTACTTTTGCAACAAAAACAAAGCCAAGTCCCATTAGAACTGGTCTGGACTAAACATTAGAAAGGAAGAAAATCATTGTTAACTCTTTGTTACTAAAACCTGTTAAGGATTAAAAATATACTAAAGCCATTTAATACTATTTTACCTTTACAGTAAGCTGACTCATGTCAAACAGCTACTAGTCTCGTTTTATGAATGGCCAAGAGATGTGCTTTATTCAACAGATAGTACAAAACAGCCACTTCGCTCTCCTTTCTGAGCAAAAGCTTTCAAAGTGAAAAGAAGAATTTGATTCATATATGTTTTATTTAAAAAATGTAGTGTATTTTATGTAAGCACCTTCCTTCATCTAGTCTGCCAAAACAATGATAAGCCCAAGTATAAGGATCAATAATTTTACAATAGTGAAAGTAATTAAAATTACAGAAATACCTAACTCATTGCAGCACTGTTGTCCAAGGGGGGCTCATGGGCTGTGGGTTCTGCAGATATGACATCACTACTGCTGAGATAGAAAGCCTGTAATTAACATCAGTTATTGATACCAATGCAAATCAATCAATACAGCAAAACTACTACAACAATAGCAATTGCCTAAATGGCCGTTCAATCATGTTTAATAATATGAAATGACTTAAATAAATATTCTTATTATTTTATTGAGCCAAATTAGAACCTGACATGAACTTACTTACATTAAATATAGTGGACCTAATTCACTAACAGCTGAGGAACATTGAATAAAGGTTTGCAGTCTGTTGTTGAAAACTCATATAGGCCAACAAAAACAGTCTAGACAATTTTGGATTTCTCAAACATCTGTAAATCACCTGGGGTTGACAGCCTAAGGGAAGACTAGTCTTCTTATACAGTGGGGATTAATTCTTCTTCCTTCTCTGCTTGTGTGAGATCAGTTCAAGGTATCTATCTATCTAGGGTAGCCCTCATATATATTCCTTTATCCTAGAAATTGTATTTGATTGTTTTGTACCGTGGGAGGTCTGGTATGGGCCAACCCCAATCATTTAGGCTGATACACCTATCCTCCTTTCTTTTGAAGACTCTGGTGGTTATGTGGTTTGTATGGGAAGAAGCTCTTCTGATGCAAATTGGCATACCTATATTTCAGGGTAATTATGTGATTCTGCCTTGCACTGATCAGTGTTTAAAGTTGAGAAAGTGTTGGCACCTAAATAAGTATCACTGAATTTTCTTGAACAATGAAGGGGCTTTTGACAACACTGGTAGTCAGGTAAGTAGTTATGGGATATGACATTAACAGTAAAATTTATGTCTGGATCAAGCTTTTACTCATAGAAAGAGTCGTAACTATCCTTTCTAACAACAAAAGTCAGTGCAAGGATAACTTTCAGGGTGGTGTTCTCTCTCCTATCATATGGAACCTGGTTGTTTATGATGTGCTAAGTTCACTTGACAATAGTGATATATCACAAGGTTACACAGATGAAATTGTCGTTATAGTTAGGCAATAGGGCTCTGGACCTGGTGAGAAACTGGTGCAATATGGCTGGTCTTGATGTAAATCCAAAGCCTGTTTTTCTAGACAAAGTAACTAAGGAGCATATCTGGATGGAATTGTCAACACGAACAAATGGCACAATGCAGATATACAATAGGAATTTATTAGGAACTAAAACCAGGCTTTTACATTGGTTGTACTTCTCTATGATCAGGCCATAGTAATGTTTGGAGCTCTGGTCTATTAGCTGAGAATAGTTAGGAGGGCCTTGGCCATGCTGGCTGGCATAAAATCTTTACCAAATACCCAAGGTACTGTCTTGGAATTCTGTCTTAACCTTGTTCCCTTAGATATAGTGATCTACGTTACTGTCAGGAGTGCATATTGTCTCCAGCAAATAGGACACTGGCTGGCCTTAGTCTGCAGTAGTGGATACTGTAAAATTAGCATTTGATTGAAGGAGATGACATCGTGCACATGATCTATGATCAAATGCCTGAAAGAGTTTTAGAGAAATGAGTTTTTTAGAGTACTGATTATGCTCAACAGTTTTCTAAACGAAGGTTACTGCTGCCATCAAGGTGTGCTTA
This sequence comes from Homalodisca vitripennis, assembly GCF_021130785.1. Taxonomy (NCBI): domain Eukaryota; kingdom Metazoa; phylum Arthropoda; class Insecta; order Hemiptera; family Cicadellidae; genus Homalodisca; species Homalodisca vitripennis. The sequence goes on from NC_060215.1 coordinate 72,156,312, forward strand.
TGAGTACCTTTTTCTGAGATATGGAAAACAAACCAATAAACACTGATAACCAGCTTTCCAAAAACATTGGGCTTGTACTTTATTCCATATCTGTCTGGGATCGTTACCAGGTAATTTCTTCTCTCTTCACAGAATCAATAACATTATAGATTGCTTGGTAATGGCCTCCAAGCCATGACAGGATAGTGGAAAATGAAATACCTAATGCTTTGCCTCAGCATCAAGCATGATAGGACCTCAATAATTCATTGGAATCTCCAGGTATGAGGTCTTAGATCATTTCGAACTTTATGCACACTGAGGAGAGAGAGGGTATCTTTAAGTCTTGTTGACATGAGGACAGCAATCAAGCTGGTAACCTGACTGATGTGCCCTGTCCACATGTAGCAACTGTCCCCTGTCTTTTAAGTATATCAACAATCTGACATAGAGGCAGACTGATTTCAGATATATTTTTACAACTTGACCAGTTATTTTAAAAACCTGACATGGAAAAAAACTCATTAAATATAGCTAAGGCTGCAAAATATCCTTGTGGAGTCTGCGCCATTGGTGTAAAATACTCAGGCATCAGATGAACGGAACTATGTACGGAGTGGTTCCATGCCAAATGTGTAAATTTAAGTGATAAAATACTTAAAAAAAGGCTTCCTCTGAAATTGAGACATGGATCTGCAGTGAATTTATTGTATCTAAGCAACTCTGCAAAACAAATATAAGCGCAGAAGAGAATTTTGTGTCTGATCCAGGCGACTCAATGCTGAATACAGTTACAGACGCAGTTTGCACCAACTAATCCTAATTCTCCTTGCACAGAAAATAAAATATCCTTAACGTACTTAGAAAATAGTCTAAGAGAAAATGATCTCACAAATGAGGAAGACAGACTAAAAATGGCTGCCACCATAGGTACAGTACTTTTAGAAGAAAACCAATTTTTGAGGGGTCAGATTGCCATACTAGAAAACAGGGTTGCCAGCAGTGAGGTAATAATGGAAGAGATGTAGGAAAACAAAAGTAATCACCTGAAATAATATAAGATCTGCTGGTTAAGTTAGAAGAAGCTCAAGCGCAACTTAATAAAGTGACACAAGAAAAATTAAACATTCAACATATCTTTGAAGAACACGATCAAAAACAAGAGTCATTCATTCCAGACTACTCTAATAAAATAATTAATTTAACGCAAACTATATCAGGTCTTGATACCAAACTAAACAAACTAAAAGATGCCAATCAAACAGATTCCAGGTTTACTATAAGTACTGCTACTCACTCAGACTTCAATGGACAATTTACCAACATCAGCCTTCTTATCTCTTGTTTTCGAAATGACACAATTTAGAGCCCAGCAAAGCATAATAATAGATTCTATAAATTCTTCTGAGAAACAAACTCAAAATCACCATAGTTCAGTGAAACAAGAAATCAGTAACACTACGTTTCGAGATCTGCAATCTGATCTCTTCTTCAGGTAATAACTAACCTAATATATAATTACAAACTAGGTTAAAATAAACAAATCATACCGAAGCGTTGTGGCACGCCTATGTCAGGAATCACAACCACCATGTTGTTTGTCAACTTCACTAACTCTAAAAACATGCACTTAATAAAAAACTATACTACTATACACAACACTAATCATTAAAACTGAACCACAGAATACAGGTCACAATACGTCTACATTTGTCTACTAACCACCTACGACTGACCAGAGGGCTATTTTTGCCAATATCTTTATGGAGGAATCTGAGCGAAAAGCTTTGGCTTCAGCTCAGTTCAAACCAAAGATTTGGTGGAGGTATGTGAATGATACCTTTGTTATTTTTTCTCATAGAGACATTGAATAAAATACGTTTTTGAATCACATTAATAGTATTTCTCCTTCCATCCACCTCACAATGGAAGTGGAAGTCCAAAACAAGCTTCCCTTTTTGGATGTGTGTGTATTAAGAGATAGGGATGTCCTTAAGACAACTGTTTTTCGAAAGAAAACACACACAGGAAAATATTTAAATTATCAATCCAACCATCAAAAATCTGTCAAAGGAGTAGCCTACTCGTTGTTTGATAGAGCAAAGAGCTTGTGCTCAGATAAAGATGGATTAAAAGAGGAATTTAAGAAAGTTGAATCGGATCTCAGAAACAATGGATACCCTCAATTAGTAATAAATAAGTGCAAACGAACCAGAAGAATCATTCCTGAGTAAGAAAAACAGAACTGTGATAAATTTGCGTTTATATCAATTCCTTATGTGCCAGGATTATCGGAGAAAATTAGAATAACGCATTTCAGTCGTAAAACCTACAAGAAAGAAGGAGTTTCCATTTTTGTCAGAGATGAACTGGAAAAGAGAAGAGGTGGATACTCTCAATAAAAACTAACCATATATCATTTGACGCCATTGCATTTCTTGATGATTTGTAAATAAAAAAAATGTGTCTATTGCCTATTATCTATCGTCTAGAGCCATTATCTTTCATTTTATTTCAGTAACACCAAAGCCTGAGATGTTTGTCTCGAAAATTTCAAGTAGTGTTGTTTTCCGAGCTTTGTACAACTCATTTGACTGGTTCCACAGGCAAGGACATTGCGGTATATTGTGTTAAAAATGAATGTTCAATTCTTGCAAACAGAAGCCATTTTAACAAACCACATACACCACTATGCACAAGTGAATAACAGTATCTCTCTATAATAAGAAGACCTGAATTCTGAATTTGATTGAAATCAAATCATCTGCTTCATTAATATCATAAAATGAAAATTTTGATAACAAGTTGTAATTCTACTTATATAATTTTTAAAGAAGTTCTTTATGAGAACGTAAGTATTGCTATTGTTCAAGTATTTAAATGATAAATGGTGAAACAAATTATCAAAATTTTTAGAGCTATTTAGAAGAAAATCTTGGTCTTTGTATTAATTGTTTTGTAGGTAAAATATAATTTAAAAAATTAAAATAGTTATGAGACTCCTAACATACAAATACATCTATAAGCCAAGTTTAATCAAAATCAGGCACCTATATGATGTATAGAATTGATCACAGACAGATGTAGATATGTATAGTCACGATAACTGTTCAGGAAATCCAAATTTTACATAAAGTAGGTACTTAAGATTGCATATTTCCAGGAATAATGTAATTTATTTTCTACACAGACACATTGCTTTATCCTATATTATTGACAATATGGAAAGCACAGAATGTTACATTTTGTTAAATTGTATTCAAAGTATATTGCATGCTGTTTTATGTATGTTATTAATTATGTGATATAGAACAAAAATCTAATAAAGTTATCGAGCAAGTTAAAGTACAATATTCTAGAACGTTTAATATTTTGTATAACTTAATAAACAAGTAACATTGAGCTTACAATGGATCTACTTTTATCTGTGTATTTATACTTACATGAAGCTGCTGAGAATTTGTTTCGTATCATCATTAACACGTGAGTTGGCAAAGCTAATACAAGAACAGTACAGAGCCACCCATGCACACCACTTCAACTGCAAAAATACAAAAAGTCATTTTAACAATTTAATTTTTTGTAACTGTTTTTAAATTTAGTCTTAAATAGTCATGCCAAATCCAAAAAAAAGAGCCCGGAACTCTCACATTTTAGACTAATTCCAGTTTTATGTGTATTGAAAATATAAGAAAAGGTTGCATTCAGTTTCTTTATAACAGAATTTTCCTTCTTGTATCTCCACGAATCACGGTCTCTTAAAAAATCATTCAACTACCTCAAACTGGATGTTGTATATAGTAGTGGCTGGTCGTACACTTAAACAAGTTTGATACTTTTTAACTTGACTTCTAGAAAGTACTTGTCAAGCTCTCTCTTACCTCTTGAAGAATCTTCTGATTTTTGGCTTTTTTTCCTGATGTTATTCTCTTTCTTCTGATTTTTGGCTTTTTTCCTGATGTTATTCTCTTTAAGAACTAGAAACTTAAAATTTGATAGATTGTAGTCTAATATTATCATTTCCAATTTTGATTGTCTACAAAGTTCCTGTATGAGACCAGTGTTTTTTATAATATTTAGATCCCTTTACGGATTCTTGGAGTAGAAGGTTATTTAGCTATGCAATTAACTAACCATTCTTCCTTTCTTATAAACATTAACAATCAACATTTCTGGCCAGCAGCTACAAACACGTACCAGAAGTGCAACACTAATGTGATTCAAATGTAATAAAACAATAATTCTTAACCTATTTGCCAATTATTGTATATTTCTTTGTTATTTTGAACATTTAAATTCTAAAAACTGCAACAATGATTATAGAATTATTTTTAGGGAAAAAATCTTTGAAATGGTTTCTTTTTCCCATAAAAATATTTTTTCTAATAAATGTACCCGTTTTTCCACATTACTACTGTACTCTATATTCCATAAAAGACTTTCTGTAATACATAATTTGTGCAAGGCATATTTTATATAAAAATGAGAAAAAGCTTGCTCAGTACTGAAAACAGTGTGACCATTTGGAACTTTCATTATGCACCAGATCTATAGTCGAATAGATACAACTTCCGTATTGGAAGGGTGTGGAGGGGCAGCGAGCAGTGGGGAGACTGATGCCGCGGTGTTGCCGCGTTGGTGCGGGCACTGCCGTGAGCTGTCACTTTCTCACCGAACACTGAGAAAAGAACATCAGACGGTGTGCGCTAGCGTACTTACCAACAAACAACGCGTCAGTGTGTGTTGTCTTTTGATTGTTTACACTAGTAATCAGAAACGAAATTTCTCTAATTTAACAAAAATATGTGCGATATTAACATGTTACCATTATACTATATAATAATCTACAACTACTAAATAATTCGGATATCGTGAAGGACAAATAATTTGGGTACTCTGAAAACATAATATTGCATTCACAGCACGAATATTTTTATTGCGGGGGCTGTTAAAATACTTCAAACATCGCCCCCCAGCTCCGCGCCACTCAGCGTCCGTCGATGTTCGCAGAAAAGTGCAATAAAACCTTTCTCCGAGTCTCCACTAGCCGCACGTTTCGTCATAACTGTACCGTTAGGAAATGAGTGACATTTCCTTCCGCCTCTAAACACACTAGAGTAACACAATAGTTTAAATTTGAGTAGGTATCAGGCGTATTTCTTGAAGTTCGTCGTATTAAAATAACCTAGTATTATCAGAAATTTTCGTAATTGTTATTGAAATAAACATACATATAGCTGCAACAAGAATCTTACCTAATACTGCGAAAACTCTAGGACGTTTCCGTGCGTAGCTGGCAGTGGATTTATTCCATCCAAATCATCATCGTCATCATCTGCTTCGTCAGCATACGTTCTGTTGACGTATATTTTCTGTGTTCCTTGGTCAGTTTGCACTCTATATTCGTCAGCAAAATCTTCAAGGTCACTAGTTTCACTGTCACTGTCATCTCCATTCACGTGAATTATCATTTCCTCTACTACTGTTTCAATGAGATCTTCTTGTGCCCACGCTTCTAAAATAGATTTTTTGTGTGCTTTACGATATCCGTCCATTCTACGGTTGTAACTTTTTGAAGTCCTTCTTTGGTTAACCTCCTAACTTCAGTCATGTTAAATGTTTTATTGTTCCGGGCAACGTGTCCCTTAACTTGTGCCCAAACCATCTCTATTGCATTGAAATGGCAATGGTAAGGTGGGAGTCTGACAATTTTATGTCCTTGGGCTTTAGCCATCTCATCTTTAATATACTTGGGGACCGGTGGTTTATTCATTTCACATATTTCTAACAACTCGGCTTTTGTAAAATCTTCTGCAAATTGTATGTTATGCTCGCGAAGCCATGCCTGAATTTCCGCTTTTTTGTTACCTTGCGTTGGGGCCTTATCTAACATCTTGGAATGGTATGGGGCGTTGTCCATAACAATAACCGATGGAGCAGAAAGGTTAGGTAGAAGTGATTCTCTGAACCATTTTGAAAAAGTGTCATGGTTCATTTCTTCATGGTAGTCTGTGGTTTGCTTTGAAGCAAATAACAAGCAACAATTAGGAACAAACCCTCCAGATGTACCAGTGTGCAGTAAAATCAGCCTACCACCTTTGCCAATAGGAGCGGCTAATGTTCCTTCAGTCGTGTCATCAGTCCATCCTCGAGAGACAGTGTGGCCGGTATTTACCCATGTTTCGTCTAACCACACTATGTTATCAAAATTTAAGTCTTTCACCTCCCGCAGAAATCGGCAATGCCAAGCAACAATGTCATTTCTTTCTAATAAAATTCTCCTCCTATTCAACTTTTTGTATTGAAACCCCAAAGTAACTAAAACACTCTTGAGATAAAAAATGCTGCCTCTAAACAAATTTGCGTCCCTTAATGAAACTAACAGTTTTTTTACAGTAGGATGTTCTTTTCTCATAATATAACCATATACAGTGAATAGCGTCCTGTTGGAAACCATCTAAGGCAGTAACGGTTTTCCGTTTCCTCCTCTTTTTCCCAGGAGTCTGTAAGGTTGTATTCAAGCGGAGGCTGCAGCTATTATGGAATGTGCTCGTGAGAATCTTCGTCTGCGATATAGGAGTAAGACGATTAATATTTTCACGGACAGTCAGGCAGCGCTGATGGCGCTGGATTCTTGCGTGATCAAATCCAAACTGGTTTGGGATTGCTATCAGGCCGTTTCCTCCCTTGCCAGAATCAACAATGTAACCGTTTGTTGGGTTCCTGGTCATAAGAGCTTGGGAACGAGAGCTGATGCCCTGGCCAACCAGAGCTCAGCGACAATTATGACGGGCCCTCAACCGTTCTGCGGTGTTCCAAGGTGTGAATCCTCTAGGGTTGTCTCGAAATGGATTCGCGCGGAGCATGAGAGAATGTGGAGATTGCATCCGGGTTTGAGAGTGAGTAGAATGGTATTACAGTCACCTTCCTCCAGGGTGGCTTCGGACCTTCTCTCATTAAACAGATCAATGTCTTCTAAGGTCATTGGTCTCAGTACGGGGCATGGTCACCTGAGGAAACATCTTCACAGAGTCGGCATCCTTCAGGAGGATCCGCTCTGTGGAAGGTGTAATGAGCAGGAGGAGACTGCTGAGCACCTGCTCTTTGATTGCCCTGCAATAGCAAGAGAGCGGTATGCCATTTTTGGTAGTTTGGACAGGGGTGGTGAATTTTCCCAGGAGGACTTGAGAGGTTGTTTTCGGTGGTTTGTTGAACTGCTGAAGTTGTAGACTGGTGGGCCTCATGGTGTGTTTCCGGGGTGCGCAAAAAGCCCTTGAGGCTTAAGAAAAAAAAAAGTTGTATTACCAACCCCATTTAAACGTTCTTTCTCCTTGCAAATTGCAACTACGGTGCTTTTGTTTATGCCTAACGCAGCTGCGGATCTTTCTACCACTTTCTCTACTGGTATTAAAATAGCCCCGTTATCCTTTTCTTGCTGAAAAAATTTCCGGACTTTAACCACAAGTTCTCGTGACTGACTGCGCAAAGCAGAGCTCTGGCTGATTTTGGTGTATGGTGATGGTCTCACTGGGCGAACGCGAAGGCGGCCTCTTTTATTAGCACTGGTTCCTCCTCTTCTTTCCATTACGGTGATAGTTAATGTACAATGTGCAGTATATAAAACACACACACACTCACACCCTGATATTCGCAACGAACAGCAAAAACACAGAACACAGACAACAAATTTAGCAGTAAACTCGAAGTAGTCACTCTAGTAGCACTTGAGGACTGCGCAGAGAAGCGGTCGCCGCGGTGCGATGTGGCAACAGTGCCTGTTGCTGTGGCAACCGTGTCAGACGCTCCTCGCTCCTATTGGTCAGGTAGCCAACCAGGCAGTTCTCCCTCTCACTCCAACGTCAGAACGCCTCAGCACACCGATATGGAAGTTGTATCTATTTGACTATAAGATTAACTTCTAAAGGAGCAACTTACCCTCATCATGAGGCCGCACATGCTAAATATCATACCAAGTATATTCATATAATCTGGAGTTAAGTCATCTCCATTAGGATTTTGGGAATTGGATACTGGCTGTTTGAATCTGAAAATACATAAAGAATACATGAATGATTTGGTCATGCAATATAAAACTACTGGTTAGATATAAGACCTAAGCAAAAACCAATTTTAAATACACAATGCTTATATCATAAAAACATTCTCTGAATATCAGGTAAAAGGTTTATGCATAAAATAAACCATTATTTTATGAAACATACCATACACATCATGAAAATATTTAATTGCTTACCATTTAATGAAAAAAATAACCAACAGATTTATAAACAGGGAAGAGTTTGTAGAATTAAAATCTCTTGGCAGTTGTATTGTACTTACCTATGTTCTCTATCGGGTCTTCGTGGATCAGATATGTGATTGCCTGCATGCATGGTTGTAAATTTTAGGAATTTTCAAAATCTGCCCTAAAACAGAAAATATTTTTTATTGGACACACATATACAATCTTAAAATATTAATTTTTAAAAAATATGGCAAACTGATTTTTTCTAAGAGATGTGTCTACACAAAATCTGGCTCTATTTTTGGTCTAATTATAAATACTGGTACTGTTTACTATCCTCAAAAAGAGCAATAAATATTTGAAATATAGATAGATTGAAATACAAATAAACGTTGCTTACCCCCTCAAAATGGCAAGTAAACTCACTGTAGTGGCACAGTGTTTTAGACCAACTATTCATGTATTTTTATAAACATATTTCATCACAACCAATGCTTCAAAATGTGCCGACATGAAACTGGCCATAGATTCCATCCATAAAAAAAACGAGTACCCGGACCTAGTTCCTAACTGAATCCTAAACTAGTTCATCACCTTAAACCATACAAAATATATATTTATTTAATAACGTGAAGATAAATACTACAAATAAAGATTTTTAATGAACAAACACTACTTTCATGATAATAATCGCCTTTATAGTGGCCATTTAAAGGACTATACTCATTTAACAAGGCAAGTTCTGAAAAACCCTATAGATGGTCCCGTACCTCAAAAACGTACGAGCCGATTTTTATAAAACTTTATATACACATTTGAAACACAATCTACTATACTACATTATAAGCCTCATTCTTAGGCTGCGCCTATTTTCGGAGCCACACCGATTTTTTAGGTTATGTGCTAAAAAATCAAATCTATGGATGGCCGTACCTTAAAAAACATGCAAGCCAATTTTGATGAAACTTTCTATACACATTCATTACAAGTTCTACTATACTACAATATAAGCCTTGTTCTTAGGCCACGCCTATTTTTGGAGCTAACTGATTTTTTAGAATATGTGCTAAAATATCAAATCTATGGACGGCCGTACCTCAAAAACATACGAGCAGAAAGTTTGATTTAAATCGGCTTGTACTTATTTGAGGTACAGCCATCCATGTTTTTCCAGTATTAAACATATAAAATCGATATATCTCCGAAAATAGGTGCGGCCTAGGAATGAGGCTTATATTGTAGTATAGTAGACCATGTAATGAATGTGTATGGAAAGTTTTAATAAAATCGGCTTGTACGTACTTGAGGTACAGCCATCCATGTTTTTCCAGTATTTGACATGTAAAATCAATATATATCTCCGCAAATAGGAGCGGCTTAATTATGAGGCCTGTATTATACTAGAGTAGACCAAGTAATGAAAGTGTATAGAAAGTTTTATTAAAATCGGCTTGCACGTTTTTGAGGTACGGCCGTCCATAGATTTGATTTTATAGCACATAATCTTTAAAAAAGGTGTGGCTCCAAAAATAGGCGTGGCCTAAGAATGAGGGCAGTATTGTATGATAGTAGACAATGTAATGAATGTGTATAGAAAGTTTTATCAAAATCAGCTTGTACGTTTTTGAGATACGGGTGTCCATAGATTTAATTTTTCAGCACATAACTTTTAAAATAGGTGTGGTTCTGATAATAGGCACGGTCTAAGAATGTAGCTTATATTGTAGTATAGTAACCCTTATAATGAATGTGTATAGAAAGTGTTATCAAAATCTGCTTGTACGTTTTTGAAATATGGCTATCCGCAAATTTAATTATTCAGTGTTGATACGTAAAATCGATAAATCTCAGAAAATAGGTGAGGCCTAAGAATGAGGGTAGCAATATAATACAGTACACCATGTATTCAATGTGTATAGGCAGTTTAATCGAAATCATCCCCTACATTTTTGAGGTACGGTAATTTATAATTGTTTTTTTTCTGCATTTGGCCTTTGAAATGAAGTACACTTTGTGCATGAAAACTGGTATTTTTTATTTTAGAATGCCTGTTAAGTGGATTCTATAGATTTTTTATTTGTTCTTTATGTTTTTAAATAATAAAATTAATTTAGTTTTATTAATTGAACTGGTTCTGGAACTAGGTTAGTGGTAGTTCAGGAACTAGGTCAGTAGTTCATGAACCAGGTTAGGATTCATGTCAGAGGATTAGTTCTTTTTATGGATGGAATCTATGGGCAGTTTCACACTGCTTCAAAATGTGACATATTAGACTTTTAACAGTAAGAGAATACATAAAATGAGTCTATAACATTATGTAATTCGACAAGTTAAGTCATTTGTATGGTTTGTGTAATGGCTGCTAGAAATGGAAATACTGTTATTTGTCAATAACCTATTACAAAATAATGTGTTACATTTAGGTAACATGTTGCCAGCTGATTCAATCTTGGTATTAGCATCTAGCTACTAGACATGTTTACCCTTCAAAATAGTAAAATGTAATTTAATGTTGCACTTTTTCATTTGTTACATTTTATAAATATACATTGTTTATACTACACAGTTTTTTATTCACATTAAGTTATTACTTTTTAAGATATAACAACAGCCAACCTATACTATAATTTGAAATACCTAGAATGTATTTTGGTTTGAGTAGTTATATTGAGGATTCCTTACTCATGAATATTGATATTTCGAGTGTTGGACGCTTATTATGCTGCATTCATTAACTATTTAAGCATTTTCCTTTTGAAAAAACAAGCCAACTGAAATAACTTTTTTATTTATGTTTACTAACCCCAAATGTTCCCTTTCTACATTCATACTCACTATAGAGGATATCTGGGCAGTTTTAATGCAAGAATTGGAGGCTCCTAAACGAATAAATTAACAAATGTACGGATAGTCTAAATGGAATCTTCACTTAAGTGATAAAGATTAGGTTATGTCTGTGTATTTCATAAACTAAACATTCTATTAACAATTATAAACAATGTTCAAGTTACTCACTTGATTTAGTGAAAAATATTGATGACGATGGAAATTAACAAAAACTATTGCACATAAATACTATCCAAGAGTCTATCATATGCAATTTAACCTCGTCAACTGGCATCCATAACTTAATCTTTCACTTTCACCTTTCACTAGTCTTCCATTTTTTCGTCATGACGTGAGTGATTCATAGGATTTGACGATGTTTTTCATTAATATTTGCCATTATAGTGGCAAGCCAAAAATCTTAAACCATGCAACCTCGTTCGGTGTCCTCTAGCGCGTGTTGACAGAGTTTTGACATGGTTTATTGGTTTTCAATTGTCAAAAATAAAAATTTCCTATATTTCCTCGTAAAAATTATTTCTTTACATTTGAATATTATTTAATCTCAATATAAACGACTAATGCAACTACATGATAAGTGATGAGTCAAATATTACTGATTAAATTACATCAGTACATATTGATGTAAGCGTACTACATTACTTTGTTACATTTTAAACCAAGATACTTCATATGTGCAGTAATACGGCCTTATAGGTGTAATGTGTGTTCAAAGGTTGAGGAAGAGTCGTACATATGTATTTATAAAATCTTTGTTTATAATTATCTTTACCCTAGTGTTGTTGATGTTTCTTCATGTAGGTCTACGGTTACTCACCATATTTCACACAATAAATTGTGTTTTATATACATATATTCTGCTGCAATTATTATCTTTGCTACTGCAGTAGTTCGGTGATCATTTCTCCTCATAGTTAAGAATGACAGTTAAATATAGTTTTCTCACTATTTTTGTATCGATATTATAGTTACTCTTTAAGTTTATACGGTTCTGTTACTGTTTCATGATTACTGCTACATTATTGTTTGTTGTAGATTTTTACAACACTTCCTATAGCATATTTCTTCTTCCCGCACAGTCTGTGTGTATTTTCATGTAAGGCATATTTACGTACTATGATTGTTTTATTGCTGAATTAAAATTAATCTAATACAATGTTATACTGTCACGTTTTAATATTTTAGTGTGACATAAGCTTGGCAACTCATAAGCTTATCTTTTGTTGCCAAGTTTACTATCCGTTGATGTTGGTGATCTTGCTGAAAATAGTTGTTCAATAATACAATTATTTCATAAATGTATTTATATTTGGATTGCTTTAAATCTATTTAATCAATAACTAATTTGTTGATGATATTTAAACTATTTGTAATGTATTTCATATTTAATTTATGTAGGTCACTATCAAGCTATCTTTGATGTTTTGTGAAGGATTATCACTATAAAAATAAAAAAAACTAATAAAATAAATAACTGAAAACGGATTGCAGCATCTTCAGTTTAGTAATCCGTATAAGGCTAGAACCAATTTTGAGGAATTCTCAAAGAAAAATGCTAAACACATATAAGAGTAAAGGAGGTCGATGTTATAGTTAGTTTATTACAAATGAATTACATTAAACCTCACAATGTTCCAGAAAAACGATGCCAATTCACCCCTTCAATAAATCTGAATTGATGGATTTAGGCCTCCAACACTCAAATCCTGAATATACCTCTGACAAAGAGGGTTGAGGTAGCTCCTGGGGGGCTACTGTTACTGTTGGAAGCCACTGTCTGGATATTCATTGAAATTACGAATTAGTTTTATTGATTTGCAGTGTAATATTGTAAATTAATAAACACATTTTCTCCGTTAAGAACAGTTTGAGTAATTGTTTGATCTCCATCTAATGCTGAGTTGTGAATACATTTGATGCAACATGTGATCTACTTCTTAGAGAGGATCCGCAGAGTTCATGATTAGGTGAAGTCAACAGTATTGTATTTTCGTTACCACCATTAATTTTTCAGGCTAATTGCGTGTGAATTAATTACAACGCCAGTCAAGCATACGAAAATAACAATCAAAACATGTCCAAACCTTCCAATATATTCAGAGTGAATTTTGTATACTACTGCTGGTTAATCTCTTGTATCACATCATCACTGCGTCATGTCAGGATTCTGCTCCGAGATTAACCAACAAGAGTTCCAGACGACTGCCTGTCTTGTTGGCTTGTAAATGTAAACAAATAACCTTAACTTGTTTAGTTCAATTAATATTAACTATTTTGCTTAAATATTCCCTGATTGCAGTCAATTACTTTGAAATTATGTAAGATATTTGCTGGTGTTTGTGTCCAAATTGTGTTCTATTCGAATATTTATTACTGTCTCTGATCGGAATTGTTAATTAAAAGATGTGGGATGAAGCGGAATGGGAAAAGAAACCACTCCAAGAAGGATTGAATAGTGAGTTATACATTTGATAGGCCCGTTTGTTTGAAATACTATATTTAAGTTATTCTTACTATCGAAAAAAATGAACAGTAGTGTAAATTTCTTATCTATTTCTGAGTTTTTTACATAATTTAATTGCTACTGTTTTTATTTTGTTTAGTTGTATGTTGTAAGAAATATTATGTAATTCCACTAATTATACAAATTTCTCCTGTAGAATAATGTACTAAAGATATCCCATTTTGTATACTTCTTAGGCAGATAATATTTATTTTACTACCATTACCAAAAATTTTCGAAAACAACAACAGTTTCCTATTGAAGTATACTTCTTCTTACCACGAAGTTTTAAGTGCTTACAAATAATATTTTGTACTAAATTAACATATTTGAGGGAGTATTTATATTCAGGACATTATGGTGAATTTGTAAAATTGTATCTCTTTCAAACATTAATGATCAGACCCATTATAATTGAAATCTGTTTTTGATTGGTACTAACACAAGGAATGTTTGTAGTCTTTACCATCTGCTATTAGCTCTCGGTTCTGCCCTGCGCTGATGGCTGGAGGCATTACTACATAGGTCCTTTTTTGGGTTATGGTTTAGTTTTTAGGACTCTCCGTACCTTAATTGTTTTGTGTTATGTTTATATTCACTTTTTAAGAATTTTCCATTTATAAAAACAATAAATAGGCCAGTTCTAGTTTGGCTATTTTTTGGGCTTATTGGATGTACTAATAACGATCAAAATCCACATTTCCAACATTTCTAATAATATGAACTTTAATTCGTAGGTAAATGTTTACATTAGCTACTTCACAATGTTTGTTGTTTTTTCAAGATGAAACTGCAAAAACAGTACATAAAACATTTAAAAACATGAGAAAACAACTAAATTTCAGAAAGTTTAAATAAAAAAATATCTCTTAAAAGAAACTTGTAGTTGAATGTCCTGACAGTAATACCTCACGGCTTACAGCTTGGCATGCAGTGAATGAACAGAGAACATACCTAAAGAAAATACTGATCATTAAAATATGAAATTCAGAAAGTCTGATCACTAATGCTTGAGCTAAAACTATTACAAAGTTACCTAACCTTATTATTTTATGTAGGAGGACAACGTTTGCTAGATAAAAGTACATAAAGAATTTAAAATTCCCATTACGTAGTATATACTTCACAGTATTATTCTATAAAGTGCATTCATGATACTAACTTTTACATTAAATAAATGCAGAAAAAAAATCACTCATTAACACCACAAAATCAGGAAAACATTGAGGGATGCTCAAAGAAGATGTGCAATTACAAACAGGACCGAAATAACAAAGGAAAAACTATGCATCAACTTTAATAATTTTTGTGCAATACATGGTTTTCTAGTGCCTAAAAATTCTTTCTAGAAATAAAAGTATTCTATTAAAAGAAATTGTCCAAATTTGTTTTAGGTTATTTTAGCTAATGTGGCTAAAGTAAATATTATCTAACCACAACACATTTAACTGTGGCTACTAATTTTAAAAGTGCCAATTCGTATCAAAAATATGAATGTCCAAATAGGAGGAATAGGCCTGATAATGCAGTTTCAATATTTATGTTTGAAATTGAAATTGTCAATATCTTATTCATTTGTCATTAGATCTTCTTGAATTTTGATATTTTACCTGAGAGGTACTATCTTGAGGGATTTTTATCATTTGTAACTAGCAGTAATTAAACAACCTTACGGAGGTGTCACAACACACACTGGTGGTTAGAGGCATTCATGATCAGGCCCTCTGTAATTTTGCTGTTATCCAGTAAGATTTTCTTACAATCACAGTTTACATGCTATTTTCAGTTCAATTTGCTATCTATATTAATAACTAACAATACCAATAGTTATAACAATCATTGCACTGTTTGGATAGTGGATTGTACATTGGAGAATCCAATCAAAATTGACATGCAAACTGTTATTAATGAGCATTTATTTAGTTGTCAAAGCCATTTTACTTGCAGTAAGCCTACATGACATTATTTACTAAAGTTGCAGCATAAAATACTGGAAATAGAAATTATTAATCTGAGTATTCTTGCCCCCAAAATAATAAGAAATATGTATATTAATATTAGTTTCATAAACTGAGTAATTAATAATACAAAAAAATCATTTCACTAGTACTAGTACATACAAGAAAACAAAATCAGACCACGCAACAACAATATAAATGATATATAAATATGTAGATTGGAGAAATTGCCATTATCTGATGGTATTGGTAAGTTATGATAAGACATGATCTTTAGAAGATTTCTTCACCAGCTGTATGCTTTTATAACTTATGATTTTTTAAATAATTTGGAAAAGAATTACGTTATTACTTTTAGATTCATGTTATTTTTATATGAGGACGTAATTTGACAGGTTTCATTGCTTCATTTGACAAAACTTTAAGGCAAATAACACATAGAGGCGTTATTGACTTCAGATGCAATATATTGAAACTTTTTTTGAGGCCAATCCCCTTTTAAGCCTTATACTACTTGTCTTCATGGACCACTGGCCTGTGCAAGAATTGTACCAAACTGAATAAGGGGGAGAGTCGATACAGTTTAAGGTTAATGGCACTGATAAAAAGTGCAATGGTTACAGATAGGATTTGAAC
The DNA here is from genome assembly GCF_021130785.1 of Homalodisca vitripennis. Classification (NCBI taxonomy): domain Eukaryota; kingdom Metazoa; phylum Arthropoda; class Insecta; order Hemiptera; family Cicadellidae; genus Homalodisca; species Homalodisca vitripennis. The sequence continues at coordinate 72,172,480 of NC_060215.1, forward strand.
CTGTGCTATCTCTAACTAGGATCCAAAATCTGACGTCACAGACCGCTCGGCATTGGCACTCCCAAATCTCCAGTATCTTAACCTCACATTGGCATTTTCTATTCTTTTTACATAAATATTTTGCTCACACTGTTACAGCTAATGCTAGATCAGTGACAAGTGGCAACTAAATTTGCTCTTTCTCTTATAGTCACACCAACATTAAGACTAAGTATTTATTTTTTCTATAAGTTATTGTACTCTATCACATCCCATTTCTCAGCCAACGACCATTAGTTTTGATTAAACCAATGCACACAGTTTAAAAAAGAAGTGTATGATTTTAAGCCTGGTTCCCCTGGTAACCATGCCCGACCAACTTTTGGGAACCACTGTCCTAGAATATCTGATAGCTTGTAACAGATTACTTGCCAATGACCATGAAAGCAGGTTTATCATCATAGCCCGTATTTCAAAAAATACAATATCAGGTTATACAAGAGGTGATAATCTATTGAAGATAACTTCCGGCAACACGTTACTTTCACAGTTATAGTCCAAATCATGGTACCTTCCACCAACTATTATACATTGGTAAGAGAGAATAGCTCTGGTCCGTGCTATTGTGACCAGATATATGTCTCTTCTTTTCATTTGAAATCCGATCCACATGTAATTTAACTACATATTCCATGTAATTTCCTGTGTTAACTTTGCCATCCATATTAAATGCACTATTATTATTGGCTGAGCATTAGCGAAGGCTAGACAAATTTTATTTCAGTCTATCTATCTGTCTATTTGATTACACAATATTTTGAAAATGAAATGACCTATAGACTTGAAACTTTACATAAGGCTTCATTTCTATATAAACAAAACTGAGTTCAATGGTGGTGCATGACACTCCATGGGATTTGGCTGAGTGTTAGCAAATATATTTACATTTATCTTATGAGTAACCATGAAGGCAATGAGAAAATATCGGAATAAAACATATGAAATTTGAACATGTGACAATTTTATTCATTGAGGAAAACAAAAAGCATTGTTATTGTTGGGTAGACCCTTACATATTTCATTGTTTGAATGTTCATGCAGGAGCATGTAAATCCATTGTATGCTAATAAAAAATGTAATTTTTTATGGGGAAATAAAGAGAATTGTTTAACATTATTAAGGTAGAAAGGAGTGATAACAAAAATAACTATTAAAATCACAATTGATTGCACACTATTCTGCTGAGTTTTATGTATTCGTTCTGTTTTTAGCTCTCACCAAAATCTATAGTATTTATGTTGGTCTAAGTTATTTCCTCTCTACCGGCATAAAATCTATGGAAATCAAAGAGAAATTCTTATACATTAATGAGATGGTATTTCGTTTAAAACGTATTTAAAAATACTAAATTATTTCAGGACACGCTGGAGAAGTTGTTTTACATACGTTTGGAAATTTTTTGGAAGAATATGGTACACAACTTTTGGCCATCCAAGAAGCATTATCAGGAGCATCAGAATTGGATTATTACCCTGTTTATGTTCAGGTACTGTAAGCATTGTCAAGCTTGAAGTGTTTTCAAAGATATGTATTAAACAGTTTGTATCACATTATTTTTTAAGTTGGTATTTCTTCTTAAAATCAATACAATGTAAAATTAGAAGATAGCTGAAGTAATTAATAAAAATAACATATAACATGGGCTTTACTTTTAAATACTTCTTTCCCAAGAAAGATAAAAGTAGCATTTCTTATAAATAGAAGGCTAAATTTATTTGTAGAATGCATTTTTCGAAACTGTAAAATGGAGAATAAAACTGTCACCTGCATTTAGTTTTCAGACATTCCCAAGAATAAAACTTTATTTTAAAATTCCAGTTTTCTCTTTTCTCTGATGTTATCTTATCCTTTGGAACTGCAGGGGCCACCTTTAGCCCTGTGTAGATATAATGTTGACTGGAGACATATTTCACAGAATTTTGTTGTTTAAAGTTCAATTATAGCTGATGAAAATAAAGATGCATATTTTATTGTTAAAAGAACCATTACAAGATAATTATTAAACAGACACTAAACTAAAATCTCATGAAGATTACATTCTTAATTCTAAGGCTAATTGTAAATCTGCCTGGAATGTTACTTAATAAGAGTCTAATTTAGGTCTTGCAAATTAAGAAATAATAAGTTAAGATTTCATTAAAATACCATTGAAGAAATTGAAATTAATACACATGAATAGATCAGACATATCACCAAAAATAAGCAAAAAACCAATTAATCTTAAGAATATTAATATATTGATTAACTTGTGAGTCATTCACAAATCATTTAACCATTTTGGATTTTTGTTTTGTTTTCGTTTTTTAAAACAATATTTAGAAGCACTATACTACATTTTATGTAAATTTTCTACCCCAAAGTAGTTTATTATCTTTTCAATTTAATGAAGATGAGATGGCCCTATCAGACAAATCAGTCAAATGATGATAAAAACTAAACAATCCAGTTAGTTGATGTGGGAACTGTAAAGGTGACACTTCTCTTTATTTATTATAGCAGTGTCCATTTAACTAACTTATATTGTTGATGCCTTTAATTAAGGTGATATGTAATAGCTCTTGTCTTGGTTTTGTGATTAAAGAAGGTTCAGTCCCTATACTAGTTAATTTGAGATAAAATATAAAAATAAAATCAAGAAGTTCTTCACCCCTTTTGTTTATGTTGGAGCTTCCACAGAATGTATGTTGGAAGTTACTGTCACATCCAAGAATCAGTGCCGCCTTTTTCCCTCAGCAATACTGCAAAAATCTTCATGGTTGTGCCACTCAACTGTGCGATCTCCTTTATAGACCTTATTATAGTTAGGAGCTGAACCGTCCATAAGAGCCCATGTTAAATTTGGCCAGTTTAGGTGCACTTTTCTCCAACACCCTTTAACCTACAATACTCAAATTTTCACTAGGTCAGGTTATGTGTTTCATAAGTATATTGAACTAAAAGTTTGTTTCTATGGTTACAAATATCATTGTATCTTTTTTTATAAATTTGAGTATTTTACAAAAAAATTCAATTAAAAGATTTTTAATTTCCTTTTTACTGGTGTGATTGATTTAATCTTCAATGGTGTACTACACACTTGGTAAAAATTTCATCAAGATGTCTTTACTACTTCCTGAGAAACATGTACCTTTATGTTAAAAACTTATACTTTCGGGAAATTGCATTTAAAGATAAAGCAAGGTTTTACTTACACAGATTCTTTATTAGAAGTCTCCAGGGCAGTATCAATCATTGTTTCCCTATTCTTCAGCTAATTGCTGCTGTCTTTTCTTCACTCTAGCTTCTTTGGTCATATCCTCTGCCGCCTTATCTGCTTTCTGAAGCCGTTCAACATCGAATCGTTGAAGTCCTTCAGTGGTGAATTTCCCTAAGTCTTTCAGCCCTAGCTTCTTCAGGGTACGCAGCCATCCAAGATTGCCATAATTGAATGTAATTACACTGTCCCAAACCCCTATTTCTAAGGTTTTTTTACCAACAAAGGTTCCTTTGGGTATGCGTGTCCAAACATCGTCAAATCTTTTTCCTTTCAATTTAGGAAATAGCCAGAAGTCACAAGGAGCTATGTCAGGACTGTAGGGAGGCTGTCGTAGTTGGTTGATGTCGTGTTTGGTTGATGTCGTGTTTGACCAAAAACGCTGAATAAGATTTGAGGAATGAGCTGGTGCGTTGTGCGTTGTCGTGGTGCAGGATCCAGTCACGGCTTGTCCACAGTTCAGGTCGTTTCCTTCGCACTGCATCTCGTAGCCGCCTTAGGACCTCAAGATAATACTCCTTATTCACTGTCTGGCCTCTTGGAGTATATTTGTGATGAACTGTTTTTCCTGGTAAAAAAAACTGTCAGCATTGTCTTGACATTGCTTCGACTTTGTCTTGCTTTTTTCGGCCATTGCTCTGCATGAGTTTTCCACTGTGAAGATTGAGCCTTTGTTCAGGGTCGTAGCCATAAACCCATGACTCATCACCAGTAATAACTTTTTTAAATAGCCCTGGGTCACATTTGATCAAATCCAGATTGTCCTGTGCGATTTCAAGTCGATAGTTCTTTTGGTCTTGTGTCAGCAGCCGAGGAACAAATTTTGCCTAAACATGGTTCATTTTTAAATCTTCGTGTACAATGTTACAAACTGATGATTTTGGTATTCCTAAATCTTCTTCCAGCTCTTGGACAGTCAATCGACGGTTTTCATTAATTGCTGCACGAACACCTTCAACATTTTCAGTGTTTCTGGCTGTTGAAGGCCTGCCAGATTGGTCATCACTCTCCACTGATATGCGGCCATTTTTAAACCGCCTAAACCACTCTTTTATTTGTGTATTGCCCATAGACACGTCACCATAAACTTTCCGTATCATAGTAATCGTGTCTAATGCTGAATGGCCAAGTTTTTGGCAAAATTTAATGCAAATTCGCTGCTCAACACGTTCAGTCATATTGAAATGCGACGCACACACACGGCATTACTGTACAGAACAGAGCACTGTAACTCACTGAGTGACCGGATCGTATTCAATGCCTAATATGGGAAGGAGTAGGCTCGCCCCTCCTCTCCAATAACCGGTTCGAGCCGGTCGGTTACGCCGCGGCTGCCTACTGGTCGGCGGTCGGATACGTTTTGGACAGACCTCGTACAGCAGGTTCTACTGTGTTATGTATTCTTTTAGGATAGAAAAACTGTTATATATTCTTAACTAAAGAACTAAGTGTTGGGAGATGTTGTTACTGCTTGTTTGATATTACTTACATATATTTAAGTTAATTGTCTTGTAAATACTTTATAACAGAATCGAACATTCTTTAAATTTTATTGTCACTTTTTACAGATTGAACCAGAAGAAGATACATCAAATTTAGAACTAATCGATACAGACAATAAGATACTCAGAGGAGTTTTAGTTGTATTCTCATCTCTTTGTTTAGAAGTGAGGTCATTAGAACAAGAATTAAATTCTCAGTATTTAGAAACATTGCTTTTCTATGGCGAAGGAGGTGAGTTCATACTACTATACTGTAGTATGCTTAGTATACAAGCCTATATATTTAAAAATATTCTGTGAAAATTAAAGCTCCCTAATAATTGTGGAAACAAAATGGTGGCATTTTGAAAAACTATACTTAAAAACAGTATTTTTGGTTTTGTAAAATTATTTATCGTCATGTTCTAGAGAAATAAAGCATTTCAATCAGAAAATTAGAACATAGCCTATTAAAAAACCTACAATTACAGTCCACATTTGTTCCAACTGTAATCCATCCTCAGCGACACACCGATAACAGCGCTTAACAAATGAATTGTAAACTCGTACAAAGAAATTTTGCGGTATCTGAAGAAGTTCCTCCTCAATTGATTGCTTTAATTCCTCATCATTATTGAAGCTATGAGTATAAACTTGTTCATTTGAGTAACCCCAAAGTAAGAAGTCACACACAGTTAAGTCTGGGGAATGGAGTGGCCAATCTAAAAAATCACTTCCACGACCAATACAATGGCCATGAAGGTTGTCATTTAGTAATCGCTTGACAGGATTTTCGAAATGAGGAGGAGCACCATCTTGTTGGAAGATTGCTTGATCCATTTCTGGAACTGTAAAATGAGGCAAGACTTGTTCATTTAAAACCTGTTCATACCTATTCCCAGTCATTGTAATCAAATAAAATCAGGCATTTCAAGAAATTAATTTTTTTTTGTTATAGGAAGCAAAATGGTAAAAGTTTCAATATGCCACCATTTTGTTTCCACAATTATTAGGGAGGTTTAATTTTCACAGAAAATTTTTATAACCTACTTTATTAACTGTGTAGAGTTTGAAAATGGTAAACCAAATGGTGTATACCAATTGACAATGGTTGAAGTTGCTGGTTATTACAACTTTACAAATATTGCTCAGTGTACAAGATTGAAAAGCAAAAGAATCTTGGAAGGAAGAGACATGAGGAGGATAAGGCAAGTGAAAATGAAAAAAAGACATTTTTAGGAATATAGGAAAAATTTACATTTTGAAACTGTCCTAAAATGAAAGTTATAGCACAGTAAGAGTTAAGTTATGGATTATATGAATTTAGGAATTTTTAGTGGAGTCCAATGATTTGCACATAAAAAATAAACCTGCAATCTGTTTTAAAGTGAATAAATTGAGTTTATAGTTTTTTGTATGTATATAAAATGTCAAGTATAATTTACCAAAAGTTAATATTTTACTGTTTTTACAGACAGGTACAATCATAAGTTAGGTTGTATTATAGATGTAACCTAAATTTATCTACAATATGTAGCCTAGAATAGGGGAAATTTTGCTCTGAAGTAATTTTTGATTAATATCATAAAAATGTTACAGGTATGAAAGGATTTTTTGTGAAAAATTACATTTATTTGTAACTATAAGTATTTTCTTATCACCCTTGATAAATTTTTAGATGATATTGAGGGTGGAATAACAAAACAATAGACATTGTGATTTGTAATTTAAATTCTAAATTGAATTCCTGTGTATGGTGGTTTTTTATTCTAAACCCACCCCATCAAAGAGGGCAACTATGAAAATAGATGAAATAAGATAATATAGTATTAATTTATAATCTTCTCTAAATGTTTAGTGATAAAAGCTTTAATCCAGAATCTACCCTTAAATTTTATATCAAAATCTATTCTTTTTAATAAATGAAACATTGACATAATGTCTAATAATGCAGTTTTGTCCAGTTGACACAAGCATTCTGGAAGGAGAAGCTCAGTTGATGATAAGCAAGCTACTACCATTGCTCCAGGATTTAATATCTTTCGTCAAACGTTGTTACCATGTACTTCTTCAGCTTGTTCAGCAGTTAGTTGCATTTTATGCATTGGCCAAAGAAAACTCAAAGTCCTTATCAGCTGCAGATTTACATTTACAGGTTAGTAAATTCATTTAATAAACATGTGTAAGAGATAACTTCATTTATTTTACTGAGGTACCGCACATAGAACGCAGAAACTAGTTACTGATATTTTATGTCACTGAACGAAGGCAATGTTCCATATATTTGTTGAGGATCTATTACGTTTATGAATAAGGCTGGCAACTTGAACCTCAATTAATTAGGAGTTTCTTGGGTTGATATGGACCTTCTATTGTTGGTTAGTAAATCTCTGGTGGTGTCCAGACATCTGCAGCCACTATTTTGCTAAATTCCTTCCACTCCACAGATAATGATAAGCTCTACATGATCATTTATAGTCAACTTGATTTACTTCTTTAAAAAGTAATCTAACATCCCTCTGTTGCGCAGGTCCTTTCGCCCACTCTGTGCATTGTCAATCGCATGCAGTTTTTGAAAACCTAACTGTTCAAGTTCAAGTTCAAAAGATCTTATTATTCAGAGAATAACAAAGTTGAATACATGCAAAACATTAACAGTACATGAAGTTTATATATCTATCGTTACATGTATTTGTAACCGTACATTCCCAATGCCCCTATAATGGCGCGTGCGGGAAGTAAAGTTAGCTTACTAAAGTACATTGCTTATTTTGCTTATTTTGACAGTCATTGCTTTACTTTTAGTTAGTTATTTCTGATCTTCTCCATGCACAAGTTATTTAACATTATTCCAATTAAACACTAAAAATATATATTTGAAACAAATGCATTCTTCCAGTATATAAATATGTTTAGATATTATATGTTTAAATTTTACTATAGTAAATTTATTATGACATGTTCTCCAATTTGCTACTGCTAACAACTAACACGCACGAATACATACTATCTATCAATAAACACGTTTGTATATATGCATGTAAATCTACATACATATAGGCCACACACCTACATACACACATATGTATATAAATAACAAGAGATAAAATAGTATAATATAACAATATAAGCAACATAGAACAAACATAGAAACAAATCAACAAGTAACAACAATAAATTAACATAACAACAATAACAGTACATATTATTTTATAAATAAATAAATAAATAAATATATCAACAACAAAGACAGAAAACAGGTCAAATTCCAGACTTACTCCTGATACGAACTTTATACATTTTCCTTTATAAATGTTAAACATTTCATCTTAAATTTAAGCTTTCGTTCAAAATATATACCATTGCCATAGCTCTCAACCAATTTATTAAACATCTTTGGGCCAACATAGGAAAACTGATGTCTGGCAATTTCTTTAAAATAATTTGGTACATCGAGAAATGTTAATTGAGCAGCTCTTGTTTCCCTGTACGTAATTTTAATGGGATAATCCTACAAGTGTTTATAAACATACATCAATACGTTAGACTCATACACTTGTTTGAAAGTTAGGATATTGTTATCAGTGAACAAGTAACTAGCTCTGTCTGTACGCCGAAGTCCAAATACCGTTCGCAAAGCATGCCTCTGACTCATTACCACAGGCTGCAACACCGTGTTAAAGGTACCACCATAGTGTACGATTTCATATCTCATTGTGCTCTCGAACCATGACATGTATAACTGAATTAATAATTCGCTAGTCAAAAACTGTTTCATGTGGTACAAGGCATAATTGATTTTCCCCAGTTTCTTTGACAGGTACGTTACGTGGAATCCCCACTTTAACTGAGAGTCAACGTACATTCCTAAATATTTTACATTGTCGACTATTTCTATATTCGAACACGTACAGCCGTACAAGCATTGGTGGCCATGGCAGAAAAAATCAAACATATTCTGCAAGTCAGACTTAGGCTTGTTAGCATCAAAGAATAGAATACATTTTGTCTTGGATACATTAATTAACAACCTGTTGGTAATCAACCATTCAGACACCCTTACCAAGTCCCTGTCAATCTTTGCCCTGAGAGAGGCTCTGCTGCCAGATGAACACACCAAAGCCGTGTCATCAGCATATGCAAATATGCGAATGAAAATCAATATCTAGAAGATCATTAATATAAATTAAAAACATAAGAGGGCCCAAAACTCCCCCCTGAGCTGTTCCATATTGCAATTCTAGAACCTCACTCAGTACATTATTTATCTTTACTACTTGTCTTCGATGCTTGCAAAAAGATATCAACCAAGTCAAAGCCATGCCCCCAATACCATATTTTCTAAATTTTTGTATCAATATATCTATATCTAAAACCTCAAATGCTTTCCTGAGATCCAAATAAACAGCCAATGTAAATTTATGCGCGTTAACTGAATTTGTTATATGACTTATATGCTTTTCCAAGGACAAGTCGGTTCCCCTACCAGGTAAAAATCCATATTGATTGATGGAAAATATATTAAATTCTTGAAAGTACTTTAATAATCTTTCTTTAATTAATGTCTCAAATATCTTAGCCGCGGTGTTTGAGAGATATTGGACGATATGATGACACCTCCTGGTTATCACCTGACTTGTATACAGGTACCACTACAGCCACCTTAAAGTCGTCCGGAACTATGCCCTGTGCAAGAGATTTTTCATAAATGCAGTACAACAATGGTACAAATATATCTATATTATTTTTAACAACTATGCTGCTAATGCCATCTATCCCAGAACTACTCTTATTTTTCATTCCACATACTACTTTATATATATCCATTACTTCCATATCAAACTTACTCAACAAGACATCAGTTACAATACAATACAATACAATCTTTATTTACAAATTCCTTGGAGAATTGTAAGGGCGTCAAAATATCTTTTACAGTGCATAATATATATATACAAGTTTTAGTTGAGTTCAAGGAATTCATCCAATGAGTAGAATGGGTGATCTTCATGCCATTTTCTTAGCATGTGCTGGAAGTTCTTGCCTTGAAGTTTCCTTATCTCCGGAGGTAGGTGGTTGTGCAGTTTTCTTCCAATGTAGGTTGGTTTTCTCTCGTACAGTGACATGTGGTGGGTCGGTAGGTGATATAGTTCAGCACCCCTTGTGTTGTACTGATGGACATCACTGTTTTTTTGCGGGTTTTCATTACAGGTGCTGGAGATCACTGCTTCAATATAGAGATTCACAACAGTCAAGATTTTAAAAGTTTTAAATGCTGTTCTGCAGCTGTCATTGTAGTGTAATTCTGCTAGGGCTCTGATGGCTTTCTTCTGAATTTTAAGGACTCTCTCTAAGTTAGTCTTTGAGGTTCCACCCCACACAACCAGACCATAGCGGAGATGGGACTCAAAAACTGCAAAGTACCCAGTCCTGGCAGTGTTTGTATCACAAGAACTTGCAATGCGTTTTACTGCAAAGTAGCCAGTGTTAAGCTTTTTGCATAGGCTGTCCAAGTGAGGCACCCATGTCAGATTTTTGTCTAGGGTAACACCCAGAAACGTAGTATGATTCTTCATTTCCACATTTGGGATGTGTTCAACTATCTCTGCTCGCCTTCCAAAAGCAACTTGTAGTGTCTTTGTAGTGTTTACTGCCAGATCATTTTTACTACAGTATTCATAAGCTTTTTTTACTGAAGTGAGACAAGATGATGTTAGATTTTCTGACTTGGAGTTTTTTAGGACCAGGGTGGTGTCATCCGCGTACATAAGAGTGTGACATTGATTTCCTATGTACTGAGGCATATCATTTGTGAAAAGGATGAACAAGACTGGGCCGAGAACTGATCCTTGTGGCACTCCTCGGTTGACTGGTAAGGGACCTGACTTGGTTTTTCCTGTTACCCCATTTGTTGTTTGTTTGAGTTCAACTAGCTGACTTCGACCCATGATATAACTTCCGAACCACTTTTTAGCTGTTCCTGTTATTCCAAGAAATTCTAGTTTTTGCAGTATGAGCTCGTGCCCCAGGCAATCAAAGGCCTTACTGAAGTCGAGGAATATGCTTGTTGTTAGTTTACCTTCTTCGAGATTGTCAATTATGGTTTCAACCATGTCGATCATTGCAGTAGTTGTTGATTTCCCCCTTAGGAATCCATGCTGTGAAGTTGTGATTAAGTTGTGCTGTGTACAGTACTGTAGGAGTCTTTTTAGGACAATCTTTTCTATAACCTTGGAGAATGTGGAAATAAGTGATATCGGTCGGTAATTATTAACTTCCTGTTTTGATCCACCTTTAAATTTCGGGTATACTATGGACAGCTTTAGGTTTGTTGGGAACTCTCCGGCTTTGAATGATCTGTTAGTTATATTTACCAGAGGTTTAATTAATTCATTTGAGCAGAACTTCAGCATTTTAGATGAGAATTCATCAAAACCAGCGGAGTTTTTTGTTTTTAATTCCTGAATTGTGAATTTAACTTCTTTCTCTGTTGTGGGAGCTAGTGTAGTCATTGAAGAAACATTGTTTGTAGGATATGGGTTGAGTGGTGGTAAGTTTGAGATTTGTTGGTTCATATTAGCTTTTTTAAGCGTGTTTTCAGCCACATTTATGAAGAAGCTATTAAAGTGTTCCGCTAGCTTTTTAGAATCTTTGGCCAGCTCTTCATTGATTTTTAATTCTATTTTTTTACAGTCTGCTGCTTTAGTTGTTGACCATGTATTCTTAATTACGTCCCATGTAGCTTTTGATTTGTTATCAGCTGTATTGATATGGTTTGTGGAAGCTTTTTTCCTCAAAGTTTTAAGCCTTAGGTCGTAAAGTCTTTTTCTTTCTGCAGTTATTGCCTTGTCGGCCTTATTCCCTGAAAGCTCATAGGTTCTCAGTGCTTTAAGATATTCTTCCTTTAGTGTGTTGGCTTCTTGGTCTTCAATTGTCTTAGTTTTTCTTCTCTTAGTTCTGGCTTTTTTTCGTGGGCATGACGAGTCAAGGGCATATCCAGTCAATAGAGGTTTGTGTGCTCTTTGTTATTCTCGTGGCTGGTAATTCAAACCTCTCGATATTATGGGAGGTCAGGATTTCTCCTAAGTCTCTGTTTCTTTTGTCAGTCCTTCTCAGATCTATATTGATATCTCCCATGATAATTAGTGGGGAGTTTTCCAGATTTTTTTCATTAATTATCTGTGACAAAATGGTGGTAGATTCTTCCAGGTTACTCTGTGGAGACCGGTAAGTTCCCAGAATATTGAGCTTGTCCTTACCATTTTTTACTTGGATAAGTGCGGCTTCTAGTACTTGTTCTCTGCAATAATTTGACACATTCACTTCCTCAGTGACGTCTTCAAGGAAGTTTTCTATGTACACAGCAACTCCTCCGCTTTTGTGTTCTGATCTGGAAAAATGAGCCTTAAGATTGTAGCCAGAGAGTATTTTTGTATTTTCAATCTCTTCCTTTCTGAGACCGTGTTCAGTAAGAATGACAATATGAGGATGTTCTTTTTCTATTAAGTGCTGCAGGCGGTCGATTTTGTTCGAAACATATTGTGTGTTTTGGTGGAGTAAAAGTAATTCGAATTTTGGGGTTGATTTTCTTTTTTTTGTTAGTCCATGGTTGCGTGTTCTGAAGGAATTATTGGGGTTTTGTAGCGAGTTCTTTTCTGAGAAACCAGGCCTAAAAAAAGGGCCTTCTTCATTTGGTAGTTTTTTCTCAGCTCTGTGAAGTGATGAATATTATTATTAAAGAAAGCCTCTACAGATTCTTTTGGATCTCTGATAATAGCTGTTTTTGGTGGATTTTTTCTGCTCGCTGTGTTCAGCACAGGTTCAACTTTGTTTACAGTACGATATTCTGCACTACTTGACGCTTCTTTTGAGTTTTTTACCTGTATGGATACACTTCGGTGGTTCTGTGAATTTCTTCTGTAATTTTTAGTTTTATATTTAATTGATGGTTCAGTGGTGGTTTGCTTTCTTTCATGGTACTTGTTTTTTTCTGTATCAAGTGTAGTCGATTGTAGGTGCGATTGAAATGCCGAAGTGTGGACAGAAGAGTTGCTCTTCTCAGCCGCGGTAGTCACGGTCTCTGCAGCAGTGGCAGTCATAGGTGTCCTAGCCAAGGTGGTACTGGTTATCTTTTCAGCCATGGCGGTCACAGGTGTCTTAGCCACGGTGATACTGGTTGTTTGGAGGACGATCGACTCAGCCGCAGGTGTCGCAGGCATCTCTGCCACAGTTGTTTGGGCTGCGGATGTTGCAGGCGCCATGGCGTTCTCCAGTAGGTTTTCTATGTGGTCTTGTCTTGATTTTATATCAGCTAAGTTTGACAAAATTTTGGAATTTGAGGACTGAATCGAGTTCTCCAGTTTTTCTTGCATCAGTTTTATTTGAGATAACTCATCAGTTATTAGTGGTGCGTTTGAGGGCAAAGGTGCCAGTGGGTTTAAAGATGTCATGCCAGTCTCTGGTTCAGTCTGTGTTCCACACTCCGACAGCGAGGCGTTCATTAGTGGATTCCTGTTTAGGTCCCTTTCCTGGAAGCTGTCGAGCTTTTTCTTTAACAATAAAATAGCATTATTTTGTACAATATTCTGTTTTTCATGTGCACTTATTACATTTAGCTGTTGCATGTCATGACCTTCAAAAGTACTAGTCAACTCGTTCCTCAGTGTTTTCTCTTTGTCTAGCTGGTTCTCAAGCTGCTTGATGGTTTCAAGCAGTGAAGTTATTCTGTTTGATAGGGCATCTTTGTCATCTTCAAGTTCTTCGATTACGGCTTGGTCTTTAGCTTTGCTTACACTGCTTTGGCTTTTTATTCTCTGTGCCAGCTCAGAGTTTCGTAGTGTTAAGTCTAGAAGGTCCTGTTTTAGCTTAGTGTTTTCTTCCAAGAGAATGTTGCCGAATTCAGCTGCTAAGGTAAGTGATGTATTTAGGTCTGGATTTTCATTGTCTGCAATTTTCGCTTGAATGTCTTCTATTGCAGTGTACGAGAGAGACGTGTCAGTGTGTGCATGGTTTTGGGGTGTAGGTGTACTTGTTAGGTTTTCAATATTTATTGTATTAGATTTGCAGGTGTCACACGACCACGTTTTTATGTCTTTGTCTGTGAGATTTTTAAACTTTTTATAACTCCATGTTAGGCATTTTGCGTGATACCACTTTTTGCAGGAGCTAGCACATTTTATTCCTTGATATTTGACTCCAGTCTCACATATTCCACAAGGAAATTTAGACATTTTGTTTTATTCAGTAAAAATTAAATTAATATTATTGTATTGTTTGGGGCAGATAGGAGTAAGTAATAGTCATCAATTAATTATTGGAGTCAATCAGATAAAATATATGAGCATACAGAGACATTCAAGGCTGTAGCCTGGTAATTGCTATTTACATTGGTGATTGACAGCTGGTAGATAAGAGTCTAGTCTGCAGTGCTGTCTGCAGCTGCAGTGTTGGGCAGGTTTGGTGGTGGTGGAGAGTGACAATTCTCGACAGGAAACAGGAAACGACCACTGTAGTCAGTCTCAGGTTATTTATTACCGTCTTCTACATTCTTGAGACTTATCAGAAAACTTTGTTCCACACAATAACCTGGTGAATTTTCCGTTTCTACCAAGAGTAGCTCATTGGTTGTTACTATCTGTTGTAATCAGTGCTTTATAACTGTGATATATCAGTTTTTACTGTGCAAAGAAAACATGTGCTTCCACACACACATTGAACAGTGAGTTGTTATTATTATATTTATCTAGATTATTGCTGCTGGTAAAATGGAATGTTATATCTCTGTCTATTCTAGGTACTCATCTGAGACTTCTTCCTTTGTTTTTTGTTGAAATTATTTGCAGGAGAATAGTTTAGTGGGGAAAAACTTGGCACTGAATTGTTGAACTGTCACTTGTCACCACAGGTCAATTAAATATCCAGTTACAGGTTGTTGTTCCTGTAGAAACATGTCACACCCGAATGTATTCATTTTAAGGTTCGGTTCAGCACCAACATAATACCTGTTGAATAAATTAGCAATGAGAGACTCATTTCCCATTACCTTAACTGGGCAGTTGTTTACTTTTATGCTGCTTATACCTTTATTTTTTCTATTTAATATTTCCCTAACTATACCCCAGTACTTCCTACTATCACCATTACAATTATTTATTAACTTATGTAAGGTTTTTGTAGGGTTGGTTTAGTTTAAGATTAAGGTTGTGACATATTTTGAGCAAGGGTTGCTGTGAGAGGATTTAATAATAGGTTAGATTGGCAGTACAAATACCCTCAAATGAACCAACACATTTATTTGTGACAACATTTCATTAAATTGATTAATTGATTGCGTCAATCGACATATTAAGCACAAAACTTAATGTCTTAATACTTTGAAGACATATTTAATATTAAATTATTCATTACAATTTATTTTGAATTTAATTCATTATAACATTTACTAGTAATTTTGTAGTGTTGCAATAATAATGAGTTCATGGACTAACATGAGAAACTTTCTTTAAAATAGCTAAACATTTACATGAATTTATATTTTCGAAATTGTGAACATTTAAATAGATATGGAATTGAAAATGATTAATGAACCCTAAAATATACTAAGTTCTTAAAATTACTTACATTTTATTTCACATCACACTTATTACGCCTAGAGATATTTTTCCGCACACGAACACAAACACTCCCGAACTTCACTTTTCGAATTCCCGGCCTCCACTTCCACCTCTCCTCCTTGTTCTTCAGTTTTGATGTTCTTCTCCCGCCAGCTCATTGACCACGCCTCTGCCAAATCTCTCCATCATAATTGGTGAGTAACAATTTTCCATATCAGCATGGCTGTCCCTTACATTGTCGCACGGTTTTTACAAATAAGCATTTCCTGTTTGTTCACCATCGGCGTCTGGGCGGATGTGCGTATCTACTTACATCCGGAGGATGTTTGTCTCGAATTGCAATACGAGACTTCCTTTCCAGCAACTATCTGTACATCTATTCTATGAATTTTATTTTACTAATAATACATATGTCTTACATTCCCCTGGCTTAATGACGATTCTACCTACGAATCGTACTTATAGTCTAATTTAGGTTATCCATTGGGTAGTCACGTTCATGTACTGTAGGCTTCAGGAATTTTATTTTGATGTTGTTAATGTGGATGAAGTAGAGGTCCATAAAAAGAAGTAGTGTTATTATAGAAGTCCAGGCTAATAAAATGTACAAAATGAGTTCCATGTTGTTTACTATGTTTTTGTCGTCGTGCTTGAGCTGGAAGTGGTGTTGTCTTTGTAGATTGTGAACAAAGCAGGTGAATGCGCGGGTAGCTCGGAGAGTAGGTAGTGTTGTTGTGTTGAGAATGCTGTGTAGACATCTTCCTTGTTGTCTGCCAAGTCATGTATTTGGTGTTATGTCGCAATGTCACAACACCATTCGAAGAAATCTCCGACGAACGTGAGCGATCTTCTGTTTCTATCTGGTTGCTGTCTTTGGATGAATGGGAGGTGTTCTGCTACCATTTGTTGATGTATGAGGGTTTGTAATGTGGAAAGGTTGTTCTGTATCTTGAAATAGGTTTGGGAGTTGTTGAGGTTTTTAGGGCAGAAATTTAAAGAGGGTTCGTTTTTAGGTAAATTTTGCTGTGTGTTGAAAGGAATTTTTTTATGTAAAAGGGATGGAACTGATATAAGGTAGTGTCTGAGGCATTGGAGTAAAGTACGCTCCTGTGAAGATTTGTACTAGAGGCTTATTGGGTTCTTCTATGTTGTGGGTTGATGTGCTGGCAAAGGTGGTCAAAAGAGGCATGGCAAGTGCTGTCAGTAGTAGTAGTAGGAAGTGCTGTAAGGACTTCATCTGTCTCGTGGGTGGTCGGGACGGTTAGAGTGCTGTAGACTGGTGTCTTGTAGATTGGTGTCTTGTAGACTGGTTTCTCAGGTTGTGGTTGGTTTTTCTGGTGTCATAATTCTAAAACTTAATATCTACAGGTTACATATACATTTTAGTTTAATATTTTATAATTAATACATATTTATGCCTAAGGTTTTTATTTACAGAAATCTTTTAATGACCTCTCGATGGTGTGTCGTATTTCCATAGGTCTATGTAATAATATTTACTAAGCATCTTGGTCTCTAGTGTTCTTAAATAAGGTTCGATATTATGTTAATTTTAACGATACTACGCACTTTTGTTTCTGAGGAATATGTAATGTCCCTTCTTTGTGCTTATTGTCCATAGTCGTTATTATGATCATAATATATGTTGCCAAATGAAGGCTGTATAGTCTGTTTATGAGCAATATTGCCGTGCTAATACATGCTATTTAGACATATGTTACTTTCCTTCAATGTTAGATTAGCTATGTAATAATTAAACATGTTATATAAGTCATTTACATGTCATATATTGAAGTATTTGTTTATCCTAGGATTATATAATATAGAACATGTATGTCTCTTTCTTTGAGATGCATCTCAGGAAAATTGAGTCCTTGTAGGGTATATTATGTTAACACTGCTATCTACTAACTTAAATAAATATGATATATGTAGTACACTTTATCATATTTTATATTCTTTATTACTATGTATACACGTATCCCTCAGGTAAGTATAATATGTACGTTGTGTCAAGTTAGAGTACGCTTTGTTACTGTAGTAAACGAGTACGTGGGAAACATTACTTGCATACTAAGCTGTCTGAACCACCAGGGCCCTTGGCGACCCAGACCGCCGGTACAAGGCAATGCCCCCTAGTCATAGTCACAACACAGTCGGTGTAGTATAGCGTGGGAAGTTAGTTGAGTTAGCAGAAAACTTATCTGCCTGGGAGACATACCAGAGTCACGGTCAAGTCTTACTAGCCAGTCTAAGTACGGTTACCGTGGGTTACAGGCTCTGCTCGTGTCGTGTCGTGTGTGCTGTGTTAGTGTCCTGTGTATTGGGATTATCTATACCAATATCTTTGGTACGTGTAACCTATCACTTAATCACTAAATTACAGTAAACCTCACATTAAAATACAAAGTTAGGCGTTTTAATTTTCTAAAACTTTTATGTCTTTATTCTCTATCGTTTTCCGACACAACATCGAGATTTTAATATACATTTTTATTTCTGTTAGACTTACTTCAGTGACTCTCAAGGTTATATAACGTTATAATGAATCATTCAAACCGTAATCAAGTTAACCGGTCTCTCAACTCCTGGAGTATAATACCTATTCTTTAAAGCGATTCTTGCGTGACTATGTGGTAGCTTTTTAACCTCATATATTATGAAAGTATTGCGAATATACTTTTCACTCTCTTCAAATTTTACTACAAGGCAGTGAGTGCATAGTGATGTTCATGAGAAATATTGTATATATTATTCTTGAATATTTTATTATTGCTCAAGTCCCTTCATATTTGTTTTATATTCTCTTATAGAATAATTTCATTCTAGCAACATGTATTGGTTGTTCTGTTAACCTTCCCCTGTGGTAAATTTCTACTGCATATGTCACTTCGTTAATTTTTTTCTTGACAACGAAAGGACCTCTAAATGGTGTTTGAAATTTACTATATTTTTTTGTGTGGTCTTTCGGGAAATGGACCAAGACTTCATCGCCGGGGTTTAAATCCAAATGAGTTTTGTCACGGTCAAAGTATTTCTTTTGCGCTTCCTGGGCTTTTTTCATGATTTTCGGCATATCTTTGCGTATTTGCTCTAAAATTTCTATATTTTCCAACACCATTTTTTCGGGATTAACCTGTAAATATATACAATCAGACGGTAAGTTAGCTTCGTAACCAAACATGAGGTAGTGTGGTGTGTAGCCTGTTGAAATGTTTACAGACGTGTTGTAGGCAAATGTAACTATTTGTACATATTTTGACCAAGTTTGGGGTTTTTTCCACAACGTAATGAGATATTGCCTTTATTAGCGTGTGGTTGTATTTTTCAACCGCACCTTGTACTTGTGACATATAAGCAGCGCCTGGCCTTTGTTCAATCCCGAGTGCATTTAGTAACTGTGAAATTACAGAATTCATAAAGTGCGTTCCTCTGTCATGATTAATAATTCTAGGAAATCCAAATGTGCAGAATAGATTTAATAATTTTTGCGCTACTGTGTTCGCATCTGCATTTCTACAAGGGGTTGCAAATGCCATTCTAGTGCAGGCATCGGTTGCAACTAGGATATATTTGTAACCATTACTTTGTGTAATATTACCTACAAAGTCTATTGTTATTCTGTCAAAGGGTTTTATGGAGGGTGGAATAGGTTGTAGTAGGCCGTAATTTTTGTTCGTTTTTGGCCTACGTAGTTGACATTCTTCACAAGATTTTGTATATTGGAGGATATCACGGTACATATTCGGCCAGTGATATCGTAATTTTATTTTTGAAGCTGTTTTGTAATGTGATAAGTGTCCACCCGTGTAGGGGTTGTCATGGAATATTTTTAATATTTCTTGTGTTTGTTTTTGGGGTATAGCCAATAAGTTTCTAGTTTCTTGTCCGTTGAAGGTTTTGAAATATAACAATCCATCTATTTCTTCGTAATGTCTTGAAGCCCGTCTGATTTTTTTATTTACCGCCTCAGGTGAGGTCATCGCAAGGCGTATTTGTTTTAAATAACTGTCTTGAGCTTGTAGTAGGGGTAGATTTGTCTGTATTAAAGTATTGACAGTTAAACACACGTCCGTAAATTCTTCATCCAAAGGTTGTTCTAAAGGATTTCTGCTTAAGGCGTCTGCTAACACGTTTGTAGCGCCACGTTTATGTTTTACTACAATGTCGTAGTCTGTTAATGACAGTGCTAATCTGTTTAATCTAGTGGAAGTGTGCTTAAAATTTTTATAAAACTGTAATGCGGCACAGTCCGTATAAACTGTTGTTTGTCTACCAAGCGTGAATTCTCTGAAGTAGTTCACAGCATAGGTTAGTGCTAGCATTTCACGTTCAGCATTACTGTAACGCATTTGGGTATTTGAATATTTTTTTGACATGTAATAAATTGGGTACATTCTATTATTTTCTTCATCTAACTGTACTAACGCTGCTCCGCATCCAATCAAACTGCTATCTACATAAATGTGTGCTTCCCTGTTGTCCTTCCAATGTGATAGTAATGGTGGGTTTGTCAAAATTTGTTTGATTTTTATAAAAGCCTGTTCACATAGATCCGTCCATTTAAATGCCATGTTTTTATTTGAATCTTTTATTATCTCAGTAAGGGGTTGTGCTATTTTGGCATAATTTTGGATGAATCTGCGGAAGAATCCTGAGCATCCTAAAAATTGTCTCACTTGCCTTACACAAGTTGGTCTTTTAAATTCGGTGATAGCTTCTACTGACTGTTTTTGGGGTAAAATGCCTTCCCGTGATACCTCGTGTCCTAAAATGTTTACACTTTTGTAGAGAAATTTACACTTTTTTGTATTTAGTTTCAAATTAGCTTTTTCTAGTTCTTCTAATATAGTTTCTAGATTATGTAAGTCATTTTCAAATGAGTCACCATAACAAATTAGGTCATCCACGTAACAGATGACTTTATTATAAAGGTGACGGTTTAATATCGCATTCAAGGCTTTACTAAATAATGTGGTTGAAGTTGAAAGTCCCATCGGCAGTCGGCAAAACTGTAGAAGTCTATCAGGTGTTTTTATGGCTAGGATGTGCCTATCTTCTTTCCTAACCTCCATGGAATAAAATGCATTTTTAAGGTCTAATTTTGTAAATGTGTGCGCTTTGTTCAAAGAGCTTAAAACCAGGTTTACTGAAGGAATGGGGTGGGCATCTGTTTTCAACTGTGCATTAACCTTCCTGAGATCAGCTACCATTCTGTCGCTTCCATCTTTATTTTTCACTAAAAATACTGGGCTTGCATATTCTGTGTAATCCTGACATTCCTCTAATATTTTTGCTTGTACTAAATCGTCCAATAATTTGTTTAATTTTTCCCTTTCTGTTTTACTCTGCCTATACGGTGGTGAGTTTACAGGTTTCGTATTTGGTTTTAATTCGAGTTGAACAGGAGGTATGTTTGCAGGAGTTAAATCGATTACCTTTGTTGTAAATATGTGTCTGTATTTTTGTAAAACGTCAAGGACTTGTTTGTGTTCTTGGAGGGTTAAATGTGGTGAGATATCAAATACTATGCCGTCCTTATCTGTCAATATTGTTTTTCCTGTGTCAGTTGTAGTGGTATGGTGTTCCAGGGTAGGCTGTGCTTCGAGAGTTGGGTAATGTATATGTCCTATCGTAGTATGTGCGGGTATCCTTTTTGGGAAATTTGATGCGTTATAAATATTTACAATTGTATCTGTACCATCTTCCCCTTCTGTAAGATATGCATGACATTTCTTTTTTATTCTTAGATTCCTATCTGTTTCGATGGCTGTTCGAGACTCTATACCTTTTAAAGAGCTAATCCTAATGTGCTGATGTGGTGCTATAATTATGTCTTGTGGGGCTGTTACCTCTGTTACTTGCTGTACTTCTAATTCCTGTGTGTTTTTAAAATTCTTGATGTCTAACTGCCACTGTTCATTCATAGGTATTATATGTTCAATCTGATATTTGGTAATTTTTATTGTTTTATTTTTATAGTTTAACTCCACGCAGTTCTGAAATAGGAATATGTTTCCTACCAATATAGGGCTGTTTAGATCAGGTGTCACATAAAACGTGTCTTCAAGTATTACTTTGCCAATTTTTATGGCGATCTTTGTTGAACCCAAAACTGTTAATGGTATACCGTTAGCCGATATCAACGAGGGTATGTTGCTAGTATTTAATTTTGTTTCACAAACTAGGTCTGCTCTAATAATGTTTATGTTACATCCTGTATCTATAATGCAGGGTACTGGATGTCGAGGGTTTGTGGTCAAGGCTACGTCTATTGTTAGGACAGGTATCTTCTTCTTGGTTTTATTTTCGCAATTAAATATGAGTTCATAAATATCCTCTAATAATAATGTTTTATTTTTCCTCGGTCTGTGTATCCTGTCTTGCGTTATTTCTTGCAAGTTAGTACAATTTATCATATTCTGTTTCTTCTGTTGCTCTATGTGATTTAAAATCTGTATAGTGTCTATCTCAATGGTTTCTTCCAATCCAGTATGTGTGTTTACCTCCCCCATACTACAATCTGGGTCCTGTTTTACGTGCGCTACCCCCTTTAATACACTAGGTTTTATCTGTCGTGTGAAATTTTCTGAGACTGCAAGGTTTCTTGTAAAGCTGGGTTTATTTATATTTGTTGTCCCCGAGGGGTTTGGTTCGCTTAGGGTTGGTGTTGGATTGAAGACAGATTGAAGTTTTATGGTGTGTATAGGCTTTTGCATAATAGGTTGTTCAATTTCTTCCATCTTCTTTAAGGGTGGGAATTCTTGATTATAATCTATGGCTTTAAATATCACTTCTGAACTGGTCTTTCCAGGGGTTGATAGTGGTATTACTTTGGGGTTAGTTGGAGTAAATGTCATAGACTTTATACATTTGTAAGTTTGTCGATTCCTTTGGTTAAAATCTATAGTGTTATTTGTTTTCGCTTTTAGTAAGGGGGAAGTTCGGTAAGGGTTAGTATAACCTCCCCCTATTTCCCGTTTTTTTGTTGATTCTGTTTATAATAATTAGACTTGTAACATGATTCGATATTGTGGTTTGTTTGCTTGCAGTACCTGCAGAACAGCTCTTGTGTATTGTTGGTTTTAGGTGCTAAGCGGTTACTTTGGGGTTGAGAAGTTAATGAACGTTGCTTGAACCAACATTGTTCAGTATTATGGTTGTCTTTACGGCAAATAGTGCAATACCTATTTTGTCTAGCAGGTTGTATTTGGGAATGGTTTTGTCTTCTCCTATCACTGAAAGTAACGTGTTTAATCATAGGTGGCCTTTGGGTTTGTTTGGGGTAGTTTGGGCTTTCCATATGTCTATTCTGGTGAGGACTAGGTGTTCTATCATATCTTGGCTTATATTTTGAGTTTTCATACGGGGATGGAGACCTTTCGTACCTGTGGTTATGATTTGAAATTTGGTTTGTAGTTAGGGTAGCTACTAAATTGGTTAGGGTGTTAACTTCTGTTTGTAGTTTATGGATGATGTTTTGTTCATATAAGGGTGTACTATAGGGTCTGTTTGCTGCAACTCTATTGTACCTTTCTTTGTTTTTCATTTGTGTTAGAACTAGCTGTTCTGTAATTTTTAAATTATTCTCTAGATCACTTAAGGTGTCGTTTTTCAGGCCTATAACTCGTTCACAGATTTCTGGTTTTAGTCCCTGTATGATAAAATGTATAATTTGCTTGTCCTGTATTGTAGGGTCATATCTTCGGCATGTTGTTAATATATCTAAAAAATAGGTTAGTGTTGGCTCGTTCTCTCCCTGTATTTTGTGTTCTAAAATCATTTGTAGACTCTGGGTTTGTGCTAATGGAGTGAAAGCCTCTATGAAACTTTTAGCAAGTTGATCCCATTGTATGGCTTCCCCTCGTTGTTTTTGCCTGTAGTGTTTGAACCAAGTTAGTGCTGTGCCTGATAAATGCGCTGGGAATAAATTAACTTTAGTGTTATCTGTCCATCTGTTTGAAGTTGCTGCAACTAAGAATTTGTCTAAAAAATCTTGTGGATTTTCGCTCTGGAGACCTGTGTAAGTCCCAGCTGATATTAACGGTATGTTTTCCCCCATGGTTGCTGTGTTCGTTCTGTCAGGTAGTGTGAGTGGCTCGTAATGTTGTGCTAAGGTTGGGGGTGCTTGTGTCTTGATGTCCGCCTCAGGGTTATGTACTATGTCGTATAAATTTGTTCTCTGCACTAGAAAATCCTCGATTGTAGCTAGATCCTTATAGTTTTCCCTGTCCTCTTCACTTAGGTGAGTTTTTCGTGTAGTTAAATAATTAAATATGGTTTTAATATTAGGGTGACTTGCGCTTATACGTGTTAAGTTCTTAAGTGCCGCTAGGATAGGTCGGAGGTCTGCTACAGTGTCTGTGTCTCTAGATAGAATTCCATTTTCATTTAATATTTTTATTATGTCACTTTTGGAAGTCCTATATGTGTCTAATGGTATTAAATCTTCATGTAGTATGGTTTCCATTTAATTATACATGTCCATTGACATACCTCGTTAGTTTACTTGGCGTTACTCTAATTACGGGTTTGAAAATATTTTTGAGTTATTGGAAATTTAATTTATCTTTTAGGTAAATGAGTGGTTTGTCACTGAAGTAGGCTATTTTAGTTAAATACTTTCTTATAAATATTATTTAGTTCTAATTTATACCTAGCCTATGAAACTATGTGCTCGCCCATGTGAGGAATTTGAATGCCAATCGAGTTTTAGCGCCTCCACCATGTAAGGTTTTTGTAGGGTTGGTTTAGTTTAAGATTAAGGTTGTGACATATTTTGAGCAAGGGTTGCTGTGAGAGGATTTAATAATAGGTTAGATTGGCAGTACAAATACCCTCAAATGAACCAACACATTTATTTGTGACAACATTTCATTAAATTGATTAATTGATTGCGTCAATCGACATATTAAGCACAAAACTTAATGTCTTAATACTTTGAAGACATATTTAATATTAAATTATTCATTACAATTTATTTTGAATTTAATTCATTATAACATTTACTAGTAATTTTGTAGTGTTGCAATAATAATGAGTTCATGGACTAACATGAGAAACTTTCTTTAAAATAGCTAAACATTTACATGAATTTATATTTTCGAAATTGTGAACATTTAAATAGATATGGAATTGAAAATGATTAATGAACCCTAAAATATACTAAGTTCTTAAAATTACTTACATTTTATTTCACATCACACTTATTACGCCTAGAGATATTTTTCCGCACACGAACACAAACACTCCCGAACTTCACTTTTCGAATTCCCGGCCTCCACTTCCACCTCTCCTCCTTGTTCTTCAGTTTTGATGTTCTTCTCCCGCCAGCTCATTGACCACGCCTTTGCCAAATCTCTCCATCATAATTGGTGAGTAACAATTTTCCATATCAGCATGGCTGTCCCTTACATTGTCGCACGGTTTTTACAAATAAGCATTTCCTGTTTGTTCACCATCGGCGTCTGGGCGGATGTGCGTATCTACTTACATCCGGAGGATGTTTGTCTCGAATTGCAATACGAGACTTCCTTTCCAGCAACTATCTGTACATCTATTCTATGAATTTTATTTTACTAATAATACATATGTCTTACACTTAGAATAATAATTTAACTTTTCTTGCTTTATACATCTATTTACAAATCTAGCCAAATTACTGTACTCCTCCTTTAGTTTTACATTAAGTTTATTTTTACAATAATTTTTATATAAGACGTTTTTCCAGTTTATAAGATTTATTAAGTTATTAGATATCCATTCCTTACGCTTTTTGTTCCTACTATTTATTTTTTTCAATGTGCAAGATGATTCATAACAAATATTGTAGGTTTTATAAAATTCATACAAAGCACTATTTACATCTTGGCTATTTTGAACAGAGCTCCAGTTTGCCACAGCCAGCTGTCTACTCAGCTTGGTATAATCAACATTTTTTACAAATATAGTATTCACTTTACTAACTAATAGTGTCCAAGACAATTACATTTAATCCATAATGGTCTGTGATTCCCAGCTCCACAATACCGTGATTAATTTGTAAATTCTTTGAATTTCGTAATAAAACGTGATCAATGCAAGAAAAACAATTATTCATTACTCTAGTGGGAGTATCAATAAAATTCTCATAACCATAGGCTGATATCAAATTTAAATAATCAGTGGCAGAACTCTTATTTTTATCTTTCAATACACAGACATTTACATCCCCTAAAATAATTGTTGTATCATTAGAATTTTTCAAAATATTGTCAAAGTCATTTTCAAACTGTTTATAAGTAAACTTACATTGTCTATAAATACCATATAAGGATAAACTAGTTTTTACATTATTTATATTTATACTTAAGATAACGTTGACAAGCTCCGCAGTCGGCAGTAAGATAAGGCGGTGAGTGTAGATAAGGGATGCGTCAACGTAGATAGTGACTCCGCCGGCCTGATTATCTGGCCTGTCCTGCAGAAGCATGTCGTAGCCGTCCATCTGGTATCTGTTCTCCTCGCCTCTTTTGATCCATACTTCAGTTAAGATGATAACATTGAACTTTTCTGAAAGGCTGGACAGGTAAACAATCAGTTAATCATAATGCTTTCTCAAGCTTCTTATATTCAAACAAAATAGACGTAATGCTTCAAGCTTAGTAAACTGGGTCATTCACAAGCACAGTCAGTTGTATTCACCCCAAAACACCAAAACACCTCACAGTCCACCACCGCCCTCTAGCCTGAGACGTCAATGCCCAGCTTCTTTAGGTCCTGAGTAGAAGATATCCGGATTCTATCCCCATTGTCCTCTTTTCTGACAAATATCTTTCCCTCCCAGGTCCATACATACTTGAATCCAAGTTGTTTAAGCTTTTTAGCATGGAAAAGCAGATTCTTAGTGTATGGGGTCAGATGGTCATTGACATATACATTAGTTTCTTGTACATCACTGCAGAAGTTTTTAGAGTTAAGTTTGGTTTTCTTACTTTTTTTCAATACCGAGTCTCGTTTCTTCCTATCAGAAAATTGCACTATAATGGGACGTGGGCCTCTGTTCCTTTTAACTGGAATTCTATGAGCCGCCTGTATATCTGTCTGATATTCAATTGGCTCATGTATAAAATCTGACAAATTTTGAATTATTTCCAACATATTTTCATTTGTTTTTTCCGGTATACCTTCAATTTGGATATTCTTGTTGTGATTATATTGCTCCAAGCATTCCAATTGAACCTGATAATTACTCAATTCCTGTCTGAGAACAGCATTTTCCTGTTTTAACTCATTGTGTGACTTTTCCACGGCATTGCATTTAGAAGTAAATTCTATCAATTTACTCTCGTATTCATCTATCTTACCAGAGCAAAATTCAACAGATGTCTTAAGATCAGATAATTGACTTGTAAATTTACTATCATATTCCCTAAACTGAGCCTTTATTGTATCTTCCATCTTTTTTAAGAAATCATCGTGAAGCTTCAATATCATATCTTTTGGAATAGAGGACTTACTTGTGCAATTTTTGCATTTCCAAGATTCCCGCTGTTTCTGTCCCATCCTGTTCCATGTTGTTTCAAGAATATCGGCACATTGAAAATGGTAATTTGCAGTGCAGGATGAACAGACAGCACACTCATCGACGTCAGGCAATGGGTCCGAGCACAGTCCACAATCACTCATGATAACGAGATAAGGAGCTCACTGATAATACGTCTGCTCGCGGTGACTGCCAGCGACCAACTGTTTTGTACAACTCTGTAACTAGAAGACACTATCAATGTTGATGTGATGTTGTAGGATGTTCTTGATCACATGGGGCATCTACTTCTGATTTTGATCACATTGGACGAGGTGATGATGAGTCATATGACACTTCGTGACCACTGGCAGAGTTACCAGCTTACTGTCAGCAAAGTGATTCATGATAGTGTGAGATTCAAGGCTGATCCCAGCAAAACGAAAATGTTAAGCAAAATGCTTAGAGAAATTAACAATGTTCTTTTAAATGGAACAATATTCCAGGTAAGTCATTCTAATTTTATATTTAAACTATTGAACACCAGTACTATTTGACAATAGATGCATGAATAATCTAACTACGAGGGTCGTCCACAAAGTAACCTCCGTTTTGAAATAAAAAATAAACCAGTTGAGATACAAAAAGTTTATTATATAAATGTTAAAACTACAGCTTTTTTCTACATATTCACCATACAAATTCAAGTACTTATCATATCTTTTAACAGTTTTTGAAATTCTGTCTTTAAAAAAATCTGCTGCCTGAGTATGTAGCCAACCTGTCACAGCGTTTTGAAGCTTCATCACTCGCAAACCTCTGAGATGCAAGCCACTGCTTCATGTATGGGAAAAGATGGAAATCACTGGGAGCCAAGTCCGGGCTGTAGGGGGGGTGGTCAAAAACGTCCCATTTAAACTTTTCTGTTGTTCTTTGAGCTGTATGAGGGCGGGCATTGTCATGGACAAACACAACACCAGATGTCAGAAGACCACGACGCTTGTTTTCAATTGCTCGTCATAGCAGTTTTAAGGTTTCACAGTAAGCTGCAGCTGTAATGGTTGTACCACGCTCCATAAATTCAACAAGCAAGATGTCCTTAGCATCGCAAAAAACTGTGCCATCAATTTTCTCACTGAAAAGGATTGGCAAGCTTTCTTTGGCTTGCTTGGCGAAGCGGTATGACCCCATTGCATTGACTGTTGTTTTGTTTCAGCATTCACATAGGCTACCCAAGTCTCATCTCCTGTAACGATCCTGTTCAAAAATGTTTCTCCTTCAACGTCGTACCGAGTAAGAAAGTCTATGGCAGAATTCATTCTTTTCATTTTGTGATCATCGGTGAGCACTTTTGGAATCCAACGAGCACAAAACTTGTGATAGCCTAGTTTTTCTGTCACTATCTCATGCACAAGACTTCGAGAAATTTCAGGAAAATGATCTGAAAGTTCCAAGATTGTGAAACGCGAATTTTCTCATCCACTTTGTTCACCAAGTCATCACTGACGAGAGATGGCCTACCACTCCGATCTTCATCGTGAATGTTCGTTATTCCATAAAAAAAAAAACGAACCCATTGACGGACTACACCTTTGCTCA
Source organism: Homalodisca vitripennis (assembly GCF_021130785.1). Taxonomy (NCBI): domain Eukaryota; kingdom Metazoa; phylum Arthropoda; class Insecta; order Hemiptera; family Cicadellidae; genus Homalodisca; species Homalodisca vitripennis. The sequence continues at coordinate 72,200,968 of NC_060215.1, forward strand.
TAATGTTTGGGCAGTTGCTGTGTAACTTTTCGACCATAGAAATCTTATTACACCACGCACTTCACACTTGGCGGGATTTTCTATCACAGCGCTCATGTTTTTACGTTGTAACAAAAGAACGCGCTATTGCACGATGCTCTCCCTTGCACAGCTAGAAGCGTACTGAACGGCTGCGCACACCGATGTGAGAATGGCAGTGCTACCCCCACTACTTATCGCGCCACGCCCAAACGGCGGTTACTTTATGGACAACCCTCGTATTATAACCACACATCAAAAACTTGGTAGTGCTGGTTAGGAATAGACGGGGGGACAGTCCTAACTGTTCAAATTAAATAATCTAACCAAATGTTACATGAGGAGTCTTATGTCGTGTTGTTTCATAGTGCATAACTACAATCTAACGAACATGTTTTTTTCTTGAACTACAACCTATGGTGACAAGAAATGGATACATGCATTTTCCAAACATCACAGAAAGGAAAATTTAAATCCAAAGGTATACATGATTTTGTGTTGACACATTGAGAGACACAAAGATAAACAAAGGAGCTTAAAATAGGTGGTAGCAATGAATCGTCACCAATTTCTTGCCTATACTGCTAGCGACAAAATTTACTAGGCCACCTCAACTTCGTGGCTATACAGCTGGTGACAAGAAGCCGTCTCCATTGGACTATGTCTAGGGGTTTATTACAGTATTAAAATTGTTTAAATTTGGTTTGAAAATGGACTAGAGAACTGGAAATGTTTGACTGGGAAAACCAAGAAAATAGGTTTTGACTGGCCATCCTGTACTAGTAGGTAAAATTAATTAAATATTTATGGTAAAATGGTAGTATGGAGATGGCAGAAGCAATTTGGAAGTGATGGTCATTTTCATTTTTATTTTCATTTTGATTTATTGTCATTTGTCAATTTTACATTGCTATAGACAACGTCAAGAAATAAAATGTATAATCAAATCAAATCAAAATCTTTATTGTCTTTAGGCATATAGCAATCGACATGGTCATCATTTTATGTTACAAATCATAACTTGTCATAGTTAATGTTTATACTACTTAGGTAGGACTAACTAGTGTAAATTGATAATATAAAACATCATTTTTGCTATACCTAATTCTTGAATTAAAATAACATTGATAAATACCAAATAAAATCTTAAACTAAATAAATAAACTAAAATAAATAGTCAATAAATAAAATAAATAAATCTTACATATGTAACAAACTTACAAAACATTAATTTCAGAATTTGGCATGTTTAAAAATTCATCGATACTATAGAAGGGATGATCAGCCAGCCATCTATGTAACTTACATTTAAAGAGACTAAAAGATAAATCTTTGGTTGAGAGTGGTAACTTATTATATAGTCTAATACACATTATAGTATGGCTAGATCTAATTTTTTCCAATCTTGTGAAGGGTACATCAAGACGATTATAATACATTACACTATACAAAACTATATTATACTATACATTATGTTAATTTAAAATACATAATAATATAATTAGTCTAAACATGATCATGAGACTAAGGTAAAGTCCACACTCCCCAAAGGCCTGCACCATCCAGACACATTTAAGTGCTTATACAAAACACAGAAAGAATACTATAATAGATTCAGGTCAGTGCAAACAGAAAAAGCCATCTTTAGAGAGAAACTGCAACACATCCACCTATTCTAAGGTAAATTAATATTTGTTGTAAAAAATTCCACAAGTGAATAAAAGGCCTTACTTATAAGCCAACGTGACAATTTACATGAATATGGTTGAAGTTCTAAACTTCTGAACTCTTGTGGTAGTTTGTTAAAACACTTAATTTGCAAATGTCTATGACTAGCTATAGTATTCTGTAGCCTGGAAGAAGGTATAATAATATCATGTGCCCTTCGAGTATAATAGTCATGGACTTCATTAAAACAAACAAATTCATTTTGGTTTTTCTTTACATGTATTAAATTTTGAAATATAAAAATGGAAAGAACTGTCATTATATTAAAATCAATAAAACATTGTTTACAATCATCCTGATAAGCTAAATTGGCCAAAATTCTCACTGCCTTTCTTTGCCATGTGAAAACCTGGCTAGCACCCTTACTATTTCCCCACAGCATTGCAGCATATAGCAAGTGAGAGTGAAACTCACTAAAGTAGGAGATAAGCATCATATCTTCACCAACACAAGATTTTAATTTTCTAAGTAGAAAACAGGCCCTAGACAGTTTTGAAATTACTGTGTTGGTGTGAGCCTCCCAAAAAAGTTTCTGGTCAAAAACCACTCCAAGCAACTTAACTGGCTTAGAACAATTTTCTTTTACGTTCTTTTTCAATGTGAAGCAAATTTATTCTGTTTTATCAGTATTGACTTCTAGATTATTACTATTAAACCAAGAATAAGCAACCTCCATTACCCCATCACTATGAGTTTTTACCTCATTAAGTAATTCACCTTTAACTATAAATGAAGTGTCATCGGCACAAAGAGTGGTCTTACATGGAACATTGAAAGGCAGATCGTTAATGTATATAATAAACAAAAGCGGACCCAGAACAGATCCCTGTGGAACCCCAGCAAGGACCTCTCGAAATGTGGACTCTGTACCAGCAACCGAGACTCTGTGCATTCTGCCACAAAGATAAGTTTCAAAAAAGTGCAATGGTTCATCGATAATACCATAAAGTTTCAGCTTACTGAGAAGAGTGTGATGGGAGATACTATCAAAGACCTTGCTTAGGTCCACAAGAGTCATATTAGCATACTCAAATTTCTCAAAACCACTTAAAATACTATTTACAACTTCATTCAAAGCTTCTGTTGTGGATCGACCAGGGCGGATTCCAAACTGACTATTACTTAAAATATTATGTTTATCCAAAAATTTTAAAACTTGGTTTTTAACACATGTCTCCATTATTTTGGAAAACACTGAAACTATACAAATTGTTCGATAATTATCTATATTGGATCTATTACCTTTTTTAAAAAGTGGTATACTCTTGGAATTTTTTAAGCAGTTTGGGAAAGTAGAACAGCGAAAAGAAAGATCAATTAAAAATGTTAAGGGCCTAACAATACAATTAGCAATGTGTTTATTCACTTTGTTACTAAAACCAAAAACATCCTCACTCCTGGAAGACTTTAAGGATCTCATAATATTAAGAACCTCAAACTCACTAACACACTTCAAGTGAAAAGTTTCTGAAGGCCTTTCAACTTTCCTCAGGTAGGACATATAACTTAAATTGCTATTATTTAATGTTCTTGCACTACGGACTACTTATATAATGGTTATTAAATTCTTCAGCTGTAATGGGTGGAATCGTTTATAATAGTTACCAGCCTCTGATTTAATACATGCCATGCAGCCGAACATTTATTTTTTGAATTTTGTATTATGCTTTCATTGTACTTGACCTTTGCTTCTTTAATTTTATATCGATACAATTTTCTTTTAGCTATGTAGCAGTTTTTTAGAAACATGTTATTTTTATAGTTTGGTATTCTTAACAGATCTTGTAGCAGAATTAATGTATTCCTCAACTTTCTTAAGCTATCATCAAACCAGAGAGAATTATGCTTGTTTTGTTTTCTTTGTTGAACGTTTTTAGTTTTCCTTGGGCAGCTATGATTTAATACAATTGACAGCCTATTTACAAAATATTCGTATGCACTATTTACATCCTCCATATTATACAACAAATGCCAATTCAATGAAGAGCTTGTGTCTATGAACCTATTCAAAGTTTCATCACTTAGTTTTCTGTATGAAATATTTTTAGATTGAGGACCAGTACCCACAACAGTAAATTCAAGGTGAATTATAGAGTGATCTGAAATTCTCACCTTCCATATGCAACTGCTGTACAAATGCTTATTTAAATCAATGGCTATGTTGTCTATACATTTTTTATTTCTAGTTGGTAGTTTGTTTACACAGTACAGATTGAATGATTTTAGATTGTTAATGAACATTATTGTATCATTATCAGTACTGTTTAAAATGTCAATGTTAAAGTCTCCTCCTAGTATAATTTTACAAGTAGGGATTTTTTCTTTTGTACATAGCTTAGTAAATCATCAAGGTATGTAAGAAATGTTGTGCAAATAGAGCTGGGTGTTCTATATACAGATATAAAAATTACATTATAAATATTTACAAATATACAAACAGCTTCAAGGGAGCCTAAATGGGTCAAATGAGATATATCGATAACCTCAAAAGGAATATGATTATTTACAAGAATAGAAGCACCCCCATAACCATTCTCTCTGCAGAAAGATGCAGCTAATTTAAAACCTATTGGAACATACAAAGAGGCTTCCATTTGATGCAACCAATGCTCACTAATAAGAACAATGTTACAGTTGGCTTCATCTAAAACTACAGCTAATTCATTTAAACCTGAGGGCTTGGTTACTAAAATGTGGTTTAAACTACAGCTAGGGTTAGGTGCAGGAGTTATAGTATTACTCATATTATATCTTAAGTATCTAAGTTTGGGGTCTATCAGTATTAGAAAGTCAATCTAAACTTTTTTAGTGTACTTATTGCTTGTTCGTGTCCCTAGTTTTAGAAAATCATATTCAAATAATTATAAGTACAGCTTGTGCATGACAGCACAGTCATGTTTTTTAATTACAGTTCTTGAAACAAAAGAAGAAACCTAACATGGTTTATAGCAAGTTTAACAAATTAAAAAAAATGTAAATCTAGTCAGTTTGTAATTATAATGAACATTTTCTACTATTTTTTGACGTTTTTATCATTTAAGTAAAATAAAAATACATTTTAAATTAACTAACCCTTTTACTGTCACAGCAATAATACTTTATCACTAGAAATCTACATAAAAAGTGTCAGGACATGATTTGCTGTTTCCATATGAAGTGTTTGGCAAATTCATTATTGTGTATATTTTACTAAATCTAAAACATATTTGTGTCCTAGTTGGTTTTAATATGATTAAATTTCATAAAAGTATGTTTATTAAATAAAAATTAAAAGTAGTTGATAACAATTAAATAATAAGAAAATAAAAGACAGCAAACTTATCAAATTGTTTTCTTGTATAGTGTAAACGGTATACATACACTTTTAGTATTTGGTAAGTGGTTTAAAACTAAATTTTGAACTTCTTAGAAAAATGTGTGTTTTATATATTATGTACTAACTTTTAGTTACTTTTGAGCAAAAAGTTAATTTGGCAACATAGAAGACTCCAAAAGTACTTGTGTAGCTAATTTGTTCATTTAAAAGGTGCCTAAAATTATCTCTCGTGCCTATATAAGGTTCTCCAAAAAAGAATGGCAGGATTTTTAATGGTCATTACTTAAAAACTAACTAAAAATCAAATTGAAGTTGAAATAACTAAGTTTTGTTTTCCGTTTAGCACGGGAGGAAACGTTGACCTTGGCATGTACATTTCAGTTCTGCATACCACAGAACACACTGTGCCGTACGTTGCACCGTAAACATTGTACTTGCGACTGGAGCCAGATGTGACAGTCACAATATAGCGGCTGTTATGCACATGCCAAGGTCAATTTTTCCTTCCATGCTACACAGAAAACAAAACTTTGATATTTTAACTTTAATCTAACATTTAAATCGCTTAGTTATCTTGTATTGTTTTAAAGTAAAGGTATTCAAAATCCCAGTATTTTTTCAGACTCTGTATAGTATGTTGCATTTTAAAATTTGTATTTCCTGAAAAAACAATTGTGCTTAGTTTTTTGTTGAAAAAATCCAAAATTTAAATAGTTTTAAACCTTTTAAAACTATATAAATAAACTTTTGGATTGATATTAAGTTATTTTATGGTTCGTTCTAAACCGCATAATTTTGTCTGTTAAAATAGGATTACAAATGTAATGTCATCCGAAATACTATTCTTGTGGATGCTTACATTTTACTTGGTATTTTTTGAATAAATTTATAGCACAACAGTGGTAATGCTTATTACATACATGTTATCCCTTGGCATTAAATGACTTCATAAATAGTTGTAGCACATTTTAACATGACATATTTCTTGACAACTGTAATTAAATTATAGTTAAGAGACCCAACAGTATTGTTTGAAAGTAATAAAATCTCACATTGTTTTATTAAAATTATACAATTTTTCTCCATTAAGTACCCAAAAATCCTCCAGACATGTCTTTAATTATAGTACAGCTTCACTATCTTGCACCATTATATGGCACTTGCATAAAATAATTTTGTCATCCTAGTTTTTTATATGACTATTAGAATAGAGAACAGGCCTGTTTCATTCATATTTATATGCAAAAACAGACCAACAGACTGATTAGAATAGCTGTCTAACATGATTCAAGTACATATACAATTATATGAGTAGACACAACCTAGTATTGATATTGACACTTTTTAAAGATAATGAATGGGGATTGGGAAGAAACATTGCATACAAATTTAATATTTCACCCAGAACCAACAATATCACTACTTCAGTAAACTAATTAACTTGTAAAAATTAAATATAACTGATCCTTAACTTACATCAAATAAGTAAAATGAATATTTTAAAATCATTACAGAACAACTGGCTAGTAATCGTTGTGATCTAAGTTTTACTCTTTCTATGATGGGAGGAGTGACAGAATTGTATGCTTTTGTTTACCTTCTGGCACGAAAATCAGGATACTTGATCAGAATGTAAAGAACACTCAGACTGATGGACATCGTAGATAAAAATTTTATAAAAATATTTTTAATTCAATGGAAATCCCTCTTTTGCATGTAATTAATAATAGTTTTTAACATGATTTCTTCATAAACAATCTCAAAGTTTGAAAAATTGTTGGTTTTAAAAAAGATGCCTTATCAATCATTAACTACAATCAGTTTCTCTTCTTGTTACTAAAGTATTTGAGAAAGCCATGCATAATGTATTGATTTTTAAACCAAGAATATACTATTTGCTAATCAACATGGGTGTAGGAGAAAATAGTCCTCTATATCAGCAGTTATCAAATTTCTGAACAAAATAATAAAAGTCACAGTAAATAATAATTTTTATTCTGTTGTTTTTATTTATTCTCTTTGTTTAAAATTCTCTAAAGGTATATTTATGATTTCAAAACTGTATGGGTTTTGCAATGAACAATGTCTTAATCCTGTATGTTATGCATTTTTGATTCCTATTTAGTTTATGACATTAAGATATGAAGAGATACATTTAAAAGTAACTGTTTTACTACTACAAAAAGCAGTATGTTATATTTCTGGTATCAATTACGAAGACTCTTTTAAACAAAAATGGAAAGATTTTAATATTATGACCATACCACGTCAGTTGTGCACACATTTGCTTCATATGGTTATGAAATAATTCAATTAATGACGATGTTCATCATTAACAGTTATGCTACCACAATAATGTGATAATTTAAAATTTATGCTCTAAACCTGATTCATTATTACTATTGTCTTTGAAATGAAAATTATTAAATAAACATTCGACTAATGTTAGAATACTGCCATGTAAATAATTCAGAAATCAACGCGGTTTATTCCTTGAACCATCTATTATATGAATTAAATGAGTTTTTTCCAAGTTTCCAGCACATTTAAAAATTATTGTTATTTTTATATTTTGTGTAAATGTTTAATAACACTTGTTTTATTTTAAAATTTCTGTATTAGATGTTCGTGTAAATATACTGTAAGTTTTGTATAGAAATATAAACTTCTTACATTTATGATTTATATAAATCAACTGAAGAATGAAAATGAGTATAATTTTGTATTATTATTATTATGTTAAAACAATATTTATAAACTTTTCTGGTAATAAACAAGTAATTGTTGATTCTACAATTAAGTGGTAAATAGGAATAAAAAAGATAAATGTTGCATTACTAGGGTGACACTTTGTACTAAGGTGTGTGGTAGTATTTTTGTTTAAATTGTATGTGTTATGTTGTTTATGTGTTTTGTGTTTTTGTTGTTATGTTTATGTGTTGTTTAATTTTTATGTGTTAGCATTGCTCAAATCTCTAAAATAAACGTATAAATATGGTGTTAAATATTTTATTGTTTTCCAACAGAGTGCACTCCAGTTGCCTTTTGAAAAAAGTGGAACGGTTTTAAAAATCTCAGGATTGGCTGAAGAAATGGACAAATACATCAGGAATGCACTTATTGAAATTGACAATAAAATTATGACGGACCCAGAAGTCAATACATCCTGGGCAAGTGTATGTGCATTATACACATTCTATGTACACTTGTTTGGATCTTCTGACAAGAAGTTGTTCAAACAGTTTTGGGAGCTCAGTAAGAAAGTAGGTTTTCCTTTCAGTTTTACATTGTGTTTTATGTCATATTCATGAATTCTTTCATTTTTATATTTAACATTTGTAATATATGTAAATAAGAATTGACTGCTTTGCTTTATATTAAGTTTATTTTGTGTTTTGAAGTATTCATACACTTAAGAGTAGCTCATAAGCAACTAGTGTGTTCAAATATTGATTATATGTGTTTTAATTTTACATATACTTATTACATGAACTTATATACTTTTCAACAATCTTAAAAATTCTTAGTTTTAACTATTAACAAAATTAATACATAATTTTATTTTTTTATCACATAGAAGCACTTAAAAATGATCAAACTATTCAAGTAAATACCTGTCTCTATCAAACAAAGTGTTTGGGAGTATTTATTTATTCCAGTATTTTCAGCAAACAACTAAATATGTGTTAAACTTTAAGGTGCTGAAAAAGAAAGGGAGGAAAATCCTGAGAATGATAATGTAATGTTTTGATAGTCAATTAAACCATCTACAGTTCCAAAACCTTTGAGTGTCTGTGTGTAAAACATAGAATAATTATAATACTTGAATTATGTTCATATTGACAAGTGGCATTGAGATAAAACGTGTGTACCCAGAAATGAAACATGATTATGGTCCTTCACTATATTGTGACTTTCGCAAGGGGTATGATTCATGAATACAGAAAACGTGTATACACGGTGGCCTGGTTGTTTATAAACAAAGCAGGAGGGCCAGCAGGGACTTGTGAGAGGTCTGTTGGGCGGAAGTAGCGAGTGTTGTTACATTTTGGAGGGAGAAATGGACCTTGCGGGTTAGGGCAGTGTAAGCCTAGAATAGGAACTTTTGTTTTCATGAGGTGTTGAGTGCAGATTAGCATCATCAACGCAAGAATATTCAGTGTTCAGGAACTGTATAATTTCCTGAAAAAACGGGAGAGAGTGACTTCACCACCTTCAGTAAGTGTGGGCTGAGAGTATTCAAGTTTTGTGAACAACCCGTCAACAAGCTTTCGCAACAGATGTGCAGAGAGGAGAAGGTTTTTTGTAGTAATATCGCACTGCAGGGCTTTAAGAGCTTCAGTATGTTCATAGAAAGAGTTAACAAAAGCACGCATTGGATTGACAGCTTCATCTGACACACTAGGGAGGTCTAGTACGTGATTCAGATGTAGAGTAGTAAGGTGTCTAGAGATTTTATAGCATGTGTGCATATAAGTTCAATTTCCAACTTATGTTTTTTAAATGGTATCTTTTAAAATTTGTATAACCTATGTAAAACAGCTAATACCTAACAAAAGACGAAATGTTTGCTGCTCACAGCTTGTGCAAGTGTACAAAGTGGTCGTGCTCGCTTATACCTTGACGGATTCTGTTGAAACAAGTTAGAGTTGTTAAAAAAAATTGTCTGAATAGTTGGTGTCTAGTACATTTTTAATAACTATACTGGTTTTTTTTGTTATTTGACTTTAAACATTTTTAACAGGTACCATTTTGTTAATATTAAAGAAAATAACACAATTAATGTTTTTAAATTTTCCTATCATCTATTCAAATATAGGTGCCAAATTTGGTTTTCTTTAGCTGTACTAGTTTTAGAGATAATAATTTGTTAATAAAAAATTTATTCTTCATTTTTAGCTTAGAATCCCACGTAAAATCTGAAAATGCATAGCCAGCCCAACCTTTTTGTTACACCCTTTATATTAAATTGTATTATTATAGTTTATAATTTACCAGAAAATATAAAATGGTATAATTGTGTTAAAACAAAAACAAAAACTATAAACATTTGCTCTATTTACCTTTTTATAATGTTGAAATCCAATTTAAATATTAGTTGAATAATTAAATTACTTCAATGCTGTATGTACTTATACTAAAGTAAAGTAAGTAAGGAAACACTGTTTATAACATATGTTGCCATAGAATCAAACATAAGTAAGTAAGAAAGTAAATAAAGGAATACACAGTTTTTTTATATATTACAAATAATTTATTACTGGTAGTTGGAAAATGGTTAATGTAAGTTATTAATATTTTTTTCAGTTTTTTAAAGTTTTTTTTCTATTAGGATAAGAAGCTTATAAATTACACCTAGGACCTTTGTGCTCTTTCTGGAGTGACAGGATATTCTGGAGGGGTAAGGTTAGGGGTAAGGGCCGCCTCCTACCGAGATCCGTGAAGAAGAATTTAGGGCACTAATCTCAAGTCATGTCTCCTCGAAAGAAGGGGAGGCCAGCTCTGAACCAGCCTCTGCAGTCAAAGCAGGCAGGGGGTGGAACGCCCTTATGTCCAGGCTAGCAAGAACCTTTGATACTTAGGGAACGAACCCCACCAATTTCACCTGAAGTAGACTAGACCTATTGAATTACCCTTGAACCCCAGAATCTTGACATTTGCGGTTAGTGATGTGCCTAACCTAACCATACTCCTGGACATCCATAATGTTGCCCAGATTTAAGTGATAACATGGGTTTTTTGCTGTGCCCAGTGGTAGGTTCAACTGGAAGGTATAAAACAACCAGAAGTGATCCCTGCTAGGTTATATAAGATGTTGCTTGTTGTAGATACCGTCAGTGACGCTCCATGGTAACGTGATCTGGTACCCAGATCAGTTTCTCAGCCAACATCTCAGCCACTTGTCCAAGAAACTTGTAGACAAGAAGGCTCAGGAGGCTGTGGTTTCTGCAAGACTCAACTATATTCAGCTCAGTGGCAGCAATTTACCCAAATTTGTTACAACTTTCTCATTCCAGGTAATGTTGCCTTTTTATTTCAATAAGAGTTATTAAATGTAAGTGAGAATTTTGTTTCAGCCGGTGTATTGTAAGAAATGGACAGTCATGCAGGGATATCTGTGGGTAGGAATGTGAGAAGGGAATAGATTAACAATATTTTTATTCGTCATGTCAACAATAGCGTATGTGACAGACATGATCGGATAATGTGAGATTTCAGTCCAGCATAACACTGATAGTCTTCATGCTGTCACACACATCCAAACTCTCAGTATCAAGGGTGACTCTCACACCTCTGTCACTAAGGGCCTCCACTACATTTTGTAGAGCAAGATGAAACTCAATACACTCGCCCACATTGAGTTTGAAGCCAGTGTCATAAGACCACCGGCTGCTACTCTTAAGATCAGAGTTTATCAGAGAAATTGCCTCATCACCAGGGTCATAGGACAAGTGCAGCTTTGAGTCTTCTGCATAAAAATTACTCCACAACTCCGCACACAATTAGGAAAATCAGCATGTATAGGTTGTAGAGCATAGGACTGAGACAACTCCGCTGAGGCACTCCCCTGTGTTTAAATAAAGCATCGAATGTCCTAGTAAAATATATTTTTCTTTAAGTTCAATGCTAATTTTTATTATAAATATGCTATAAGAAGTAAATGCAAAACATTGGTTAAAATTAACATATTTATTAATACAAATTTTAAAATAACTATTTAACATACTGTTAATTTGATATAATTCAAATTCATGGTATAATCTAATAAAACTGAAAAATTATATGAACTAATTGCTAGGGCATTTTATCATATAAGGTTTTGTAGATAAAATTTGTTATCCAATCAGACAACGGATGTATTTGGTTAGGGCTCTGTAGGACACGCAATACAGACGAGCAAGTGGACGGAGGTAGACAAAGAGTGCCCCCTCCCTCTGCCGTAGATTGTAGGTAATCTAAAAATACTTCCTAGTCAACCATGATAAGCACAGAATGTGCGCCAGTCATTCCGAAGGCTTTTTATGAACTAAAAAACTTAAAGAGACACAATGTATAATTTCGGATATAATCGTGTTTGGCGCTTCAGTCAAAGTCTGTCATTGAAATATCAATAATACAGACTCGATCGTTGATCATTTATAATATCCTGTCTATGGCATGGGAAGGGTTAAATATTTTGGTAGCGGATAATTTTTGGTATCTTTTTTCTTTTTTTAACCAGTGCAATATAATATTCTGTGGTCCGTCGTTTTCTTCTCTCCATTGTGGTCCACAATTCTGGGCGCAGCAATTACATCGGTTCTCTTGACCTCAGCCGACCGTCCACTATCATGTGATCAAACAAGGTGGTGGAGGTAGCTTTTACTCTAGTTGGTTTGCTAATTACTTGAATATTGTATTGTTCTCTTTCAAGATTCAGTGTAAGTATTTAGATTTGTTGCGCCATTGATCAAGTTGATAATATTTGTGTCATCTTGATATATAATATTAGTCACTTCCATAGCCAGTTTAACAAAAAAGGACCAAACAAACCTCAGAGAGAAGAATACCTTACATGAGGAGGCCTATACACTATACATAGACCAAGTTTCTGTCCCGTCACCTTCACAACAATAGCAACAATAGCAAGACACTCATTACCAGGTTCAGCCCCTTTGGAAAGGGTCTACTGTTCGTGAACAATGCCATCCAAGGACCACAACACCACCATTTGTGCTCCTTGGCAGACCTTGTATGTTTTCTTTGCAGTTCATGTGCAGCAAAGTGAACTGCAGTATACTATAGCTGTCCAAAGGAATGCCAGGATGAAGCCACATCTCAGACACTGCAAAATGTCAGTCAAAATCACATACCAATGCACTTATAGCATCAAACCCATTATTATCAGTCACCAGTCAACGTCCTGATGGCTGAGATTTTCTCAATGACTATTCTCTGTTTGTCAAAAACCGTGAAGTCACAAATTTTGAGGAAATACAATTTTGCATACTAGACTACATCCGAACATTATCTATTTCTATTTCACTATTTATTACAACAATTGAAAGATGGCCTTCATATTCGATGTGATCATGTGGTTGAGGATGGTTTTTTCAACTATTCTCATATTTTTAATGAAATCAGCAATTTGATATTGAAACAGCATCTCCTTCCTACACTGTACAGTCTGTACTATGAATATCAGTACAACTCCAGCATTAGTCATAAACTTAGCAATAGTAATCAAGCTATTATTAGTGTGTTGTTCTGCCATCAAAGTAGTTGCACTCTGTTTAAAATTTAATACTGAGAATAAATGAGTTAAAAAATAACAGAGTTACTCACATTAATCATTGTTATGTTTTGTTTAAAAAAATGAACAACAACAAAAATGTTTCTAGAGATAGTGTATGCTATCTTTTTAAAATATTAAAATTAAAACAAAAGTAATAATACATTGAAGTTAACACGTTGAGTAACACCCATGGCTGAGCGTTGCCAGTAGCAGTGGGAGAGATTCCTCCCATCCCACCTTTGGTGTTTTGTGAACTCAGTATGCCTCGAGCACTGTTGTCTAGTTTATCGAACTTTCGTTGCTCCTTGGGATGTATTCTTCACTCTGGTGGTCATTGTTTGTGTTTATAGTTTTGTTATCTATCAGTGTAATTCTTACAAGCATCTGCCATAGATTTCTACTTTTACCTGAAGAAGAGATCAGATTGCAGATCTCGAAACGTAGTGTTACTGATTTTTTTGTTTCACTGGACGATGGAAAATGTCTGGAAAAATCCTGTTTCTTTCACACAAAAGTTAATTGTGCCCCAATACAGAATACAGTAGAGATGTGACCATGCAAAGATTTAAGTAAGTCCCTATAGGTTTATTCCAAAGTTGTTTATCTATCTCAATTTTGAATATTATAATTAGATTTAAAAGAGAAATACTAGTTTCTATTTTTAATTTTTAACTTGATTCATTTTTAATAATAAAATGAATGTTTTTATTCAAATAACAATCATTGAAACAAGTATTGAAATTTATATACAATTTGTATACATTGAAAGTGTGCTGCAAATATACATAAACATAAACAGTTGTAATAATAATAAGCTTCAATCTTGATTCATAATATCATACTCCTTAAGATTGGATGTGATGACAATGTCTATATGCTGGTTAGTAATGTTATTTATTTATTTCAGGTTTTTTCATGGATAATTCAAATGGAGAGTACTTTAAAAAAGGATTTGTCTCATTTCAAATTTGATGAAATAAAAATTAGGTGTAACTTGTACCTTGAGGTAGGTATGAATATATATTCTTATTCTCGTTTTGTTCATAATTTTTGCTGATCTGTAAATTGTTTTACATTTTGTAATATGTAATTGATTATATATATATCTAAAATATATGAAAAAAATTGTTTAGCTTGGGGTGTGATGTGATGTATACATGCACGTGTGTGTGTGTGTGTGTGTGTGTGTGTGTGTGTGTGTGTGTGTGTGTGTGTGTGTGTGTGTGTGTCAGTGTCTCAACGTATAACTCTTTTCCTGGAGTGTAATCCTTTACTTGACTCTTAAGAGGGATAGGTGTTGTGTAGGCATTATAATCCAATCTGATTAAATCAGTTGAAAATCACTTTGGATATTTGGTAATCTATTTGTGTTTTATATATATATATATATATATATATATATATATATATATATATATAATCCAAAGATAATCCAAAGAACATTTTGGTAAAACAAACTAAAGTCCACTACTGTTTATTAGTGTCAGTAGCCTCCACTGGTCATGTTTTGTCCATTCTGGTGTTTTATAGTGAAGAATTACTACATGGACACCTAGCCAAACTTTTGGATTGTTTATTTTGGGAAATACCTGGTAGTACCAGGTTAGTTTCACCTGGTAGTACTTTGAAATAGTTTTTGCCAATAGCTTTAATTTTATCTGATAGCACTCCCTTTTTCTGCTCCCCAAGTTGTGACTTAACAGTGAATATTAGATTCCAAAAAATTCAATTATTTGTTTATGAAATTCATCAATTTGTAATCAAATGAATCATGACAATATATATATATATATATATATATATATATATATATATATATTTATTTATTTATAACACTTTTATATATATATATATATATATATATATATATATATATATATACAATATATACAGTTATAATGTTTATAACTGGCGCTACAGATGGAATAAGTACAGGAGACAGACAAAACATGAGGAGTGATGGGAGGGGGATTCACATCTATATAAAATTAAACAAATTTTATTCTTTTATTCTGCTTTGTTTTGCTTAGGGAGTTCAATTAAGTTTGAAAATGCACAAACTGTTAACTTCCCTGACCAACTTGCATGGATCTATGGCAAAACCAATGACAAAGTCCTCAGTGATTGGACTCTGTAGACTGGTGGAACTGGTGAAGACAGTGCGAGAGACATATCTGAGACATAGCGCAGTCATTGTTCGAAGTGTGGGACACATCATTCAACGGCTCTGCTTTCAGACACTTACCATTATAGCCTCTGCAAAGGTAACCAGTGTTAGCATAATTATTTTCATTAACGTCGACAATAAAAATAAGTTTGTTAATATATAGAATAAATATTCTCATATTATTACCTGGGATTAAATAAAATATATGTGGTGATCAATTGAAATGCATCTAAATTCTGATTTTGATTCTTCCCTCTCCATATCCATCATATTTATAAACAAATTAGAAAGGATGCTGATTTTGGATGCCAGTAGTTGAGTTGATTTAGTATTAAAGTTATTGCATTCAATTCGACGTATATCAAGTGTAAAAAATATAAATGTCTGAAATGTTTTAACTCCCTTGCTTAAAAAATGCATTCCTATAAAAAAGTTAATAAATATTCTAATCTGTATCTAAAACTTGTAACAGAGCTGCAACGATACTCAAATACACTGGCTCTTGCTTTCACTTGTAAGCAAGCATCTTTACATATATATTCTTGCTTAGATAATAGCGTACATAATTTTTTCAAGTTGACATACAGTAGTTAGGGATGGTGCATGAGTACATTGTTTACAAAAACCAATCAATTATGTCCAATTATATTTTAAGCATATTTTCTTACATTCAAAATGCCACTTATTCTTTTGTAATTCTCATCATTATTTCGTTTAATATATGACATTATTGAAAATTATTGCAATATTTCTTAGTGTCACCTTAATCCTGAAAAACGCGCTTCTACTATTTCTGAATAGTAGTCGAGTGTAATTATTATGCAAAAATAAGACCTAGATGTCATATTTAAAGTCCATTAACTAATTTAGTCTTCAAATTTAGCAGAAAAATGTTTTCTCTAACCACTGAAATTGGTGTTTTTTGTTTAGTAAGTCCAGAAACAATTATAGCTGTAATTTTAAATAGGCCTGTTAAAAAAAGTCTTTATTCTTGTTGAGCAATGAACATCTCTGTGTCATGCAATGAGTTTCATCAGATAACTTAACTTTTTTTATCTGATTGAAACATACCTTAATTAAGCAAAGTTAAAATGCATTTAAAAAGAGTTTTGATGCTTTAAATTTTAGTGATGTAGCTGTGTGGCAAGTTTTTAAAACCAGTGGTTTTCAATTTCAGAAGGGATTAATGTCAGACAAGAAGTTCTGTGAGAAGCACGTGGACATGTTGTCATCGTTAGTTGTGGCAGAGAAGTGCCTGAATGGCCCACCTACACGTCTTAGACTTTTGGTTGCTCGACTTGCACTTTCAGTGGCTAACCAGAAAAACACATTTCGTGATGATGAGTTGTCTAGTTTGTCCAGTGCCCTGTCTTCCTTGGCTCGTATACCCAATCTCATCGAGCGACTCAACAAAGCAACTAACTGTGATTTTCTCTATTGGCATCGAGTCATCTTACCTATTTATTTCACTGCTCTCTATGAGTCCAAGAGTAACCTGCACAGAATTAAGGCAAGTTCCACATTGCAAACCATAGCTAGTATCTTACTTCTTGTTTAATTTGACTATAATAATCTGTCAATTGTCCTTATATGCTTCTATACAAAAAACGTTAATCCTAAATCTGCCAGTCAGAAAAGTCTACAGTGAAAGCCCTGATTTTGCTGTTTTGCAAGCTAATAGTCATGAAAGTTATAATTTTTACCTACTAGTAGATGTGTTATGTATCATTTTGGAAGGATTGAAATAGGTTATGTGCAAAAGAAAAGCAACTGTGCTAATAATTTTGAGCCAAAAAAGTTTCTACAATTTTTTTAAAAGGCTCCTCAAATTTAACATATTTAGAAAATAACAAAAATTTGTAATATACCGTATTATGCAATTATTAGTCAATTCAAACATTTTTGTTCATTCAGTAACATACTTAAATATTACAGGCTACACACTATAAATTACTATTGATTTTATATAAATCTATAATTATTTCTTATTTAAGACTGTTCTACATCTATAGTTCAAACATTTTAAAAACTCCTCAAAAGAAAGTATCCCATTACTGAATGTTATTTTCATAAATTAACAAAGCCCATACTTATACATTTATGTTAACTTTGGATGAAGCACCAATTTATCATTTGTTGTTTAGTTTCAAAATTCATTAACAAGTTTTGGAACAAATTAAATACCATGTATTTACACTGTTGGTGGTGTGTAATTAAATTACGAGATTAGTCCATACACTTTTTGTTAAATAAAACTTAATAACATGTAATGGGTTCTATTGAACCCATCTATTACAAATTGATTGAAGGTCAGTCAGTCCTGTTATATTTAATAAATGTTCCCTACTTGATAAGTGCTTTTATTTATTTATTTTTGTTCGTCTTGCCGGTATTCTCCATATTCCTCCATGTTGTTGGCTTTTAATACCTCCAGGTAGTTACCATTCAGCATACAAAATTGGCATTTTTTAGCTTTTTGTAATAATATTGGGGTTTAGTTCTCGCTGAATTGTGGCTAGCTTATATATAAAATTTTGTACTTCCTGAAATTTAGTTAATCAGTATAATATATCTAATTATTTTTATTACAATCTATGAGATATAAAAGATAGAAAATTACTAAATATATTAATTTTGGTTTTAACAGCAAATAAAAATGTAATAACAAATACTTTAAATAAAGTAAATTAAATAAACACAATGTTTTAGGATAGTAGAATATAAAAACAATAGATTTCTAAAAATAGAATAGTGTAGTTAGGTGGGTGAGTCGTCAACGAAGTCAAACAGACTGTAAAAGGAGTTGTGAGCAGGTGATGAAGGAATGATATTTCGGGCAAATATAGTTAGTTTGCTCTTAGCCGTGAGTGCTGTCAGTTCCTCTCGATCACCACCACAGTTGGATGTTTGTGCAGCACTAGTGAATTGCTGCCACGTGTGAAGGTGTCGTCAAGACATTTACAGGGTCGTTAGTTATACACTTTAAAATATTTTATAGAAAACATTTATATATAAAATATTTTAATGCATTTTAAAATTTAATTCAGGATTGTTTTAAACATCTATAATTGTATAAGACTATTCAAATTAAGTTTGTGAGTAAACAAACTGCCAAAGAATTAATATCACACTTTTTGTATTTAAAAACCCTGTATTTCACAATATAAGCATCGCCTATCTGGCCAGTGTTGGGGTTGCTGCGTGAATTAATGTCTAAATTCCACAAAAATGTTGTATACTTTAAAATTTGGATATATAATTTCCTTCAATTTTTAGTAAGATTTTTTTTAGGTTAAGATAGCACTCATACTATCTATGTACAGATCTCAGTCTCATAACTTCACATAGTATCAGAATTTGTAATAAAATCATGTCTAAACAAATATATTATTATCTTATTCATGGTTTGTTTTGTGTACAGTATGTTTTGGAAGGCGTAGAAGATAGTGTGAAGAATATGAATGTCAACTTGCAGTCTCGAATAATGCCTCCTCTTAAACAAGAAATCACACAGCAAATGAATACCAAGGTATAAGTCGTATATTTATTGGATTTATATACTGTTTTATGTGACTATTGGGAGCTCTCAACATGTATCTTAATTAATTATATGTAAAGATTGCTACGGTCCCCCCGTTTGTGTGCCATTCTGCTACGTTCCAGGTCCCAAGTTGGCTGTGCGATTTTGCTACGTTCCAGGCCCCCGTTTGTTGTCCCAATTTTCTCACAATCGGTATTCAAAGTGTGCTGCCCCTCATTGGTTATGCGACTTGCTTCGTGTTGGCTAATTCATATTATTCCAAGTTGATATTTAAATAACGATCAAACTTCAATGTCTGTGGTGTTGTTGAAAGTGTAGTTTGTATTAATGAAAGTAGGCTACACGTTTTATATATATATATATATATATATATATATATATATATATATATATATATATATATATCACTAGCACTGGGTCTATATTATCTCAGGTTTCTTAAGTAGGTTGAATAATGGTTCAAACTTAATATTACTCTATTGAAAGTTCTGATCAATAATATTGTTTATATCATAATAAAGTTCACAAAATATTCACTGTTCTTATCAATCACTTTGAATCAAATAAGTTTTGAAAGTAATATTCTTTAATTTAATGCTTATTATCTTACTTAACACATTTCTTTGTAGATGGGATACTCAATGAAAGACAAAGCAAATGACTTTGACGTTAATTTATTTTATATTATACTGTCTAATTCTACTCACTTTGCTTTGATTTTTGTTCACTAACACAACATCCCATCCCTAATTACAACTTCAATGCACTATTGTACAGTTTCAAATTTCATCTATACG
Source organism: Homalodisca vitripennis (assembly GCF_021130785.1). Lineage (NCBI taxonomy): Eukaryota > Metazoa > Arthropoda > Insecta > Hemiptera > Cicadellidae > Homalodisca > Homalodisca vitripennis. The sequence continues at coordinate 72,220,810 of NC_060215.1, forward strand.
AGTAGACGTCCTTACTGCTTCAAGTCCAGACAGAGAAGAAGGATTCTCCGTATAAAACTACGCATACCCGTTCACACAATGTTCATCTCCTCTCCCGTTCAAATCAGCGTCTTCACGATTGAGTATAATTTGATTCTTTTCTTATAATTGTCGAAATTTATCACGTTCACTATAATTGATCAATTTAAGTCTTTCTATTTTCTTTTATTATTTTTCTAAAGCTTTTTTATTTAAATTTTTAGCAACATGTGCTTTCTGACGTCATCAATACGCAAGTCATTTTATCCCACAATTGGCTTTTCTGCGTAATTTTATTTATTACTTTTGTAAAACACGAATTTTGGTTATGTATAACTCATTTTAATTAATTAAATTTGTTCCTGTATAAAGTTTAATATATTTCTCCGTTATTAATTAAATAAATCTCAATTCCGACAACATGTGATTCACTGACGTCACAGTCTGCAGATTCACTGATGTCACAGTGATCCAATTCCCCGCGAATATTCAAATGTCGTAATTTGACCTGTCACAAGATACAGTTAGCTGAACTCTGATAAACCTCAGTACTATTAATCTTCCATTACATTTAATTATTTTGTAGAGGATAATACTTGACAAATGAACCTGGAGATCTTTTAATAGAACAGAAATTAACTTTACAATACAGAGTTGTAATGCATGTCCATATTACGTATTACGAAAACAATAGAAAAGTGAATCTTAATATGTTCAAGCTTAGAGTTAATATGCATTCGAAAGGCTGTATATGAGAAAACCAATTAACATAACATAACAATAGCAAGTATTATTTTAGATGATTTTAGTTTTATTTAAAATTACTAATACAACTGAATTAAAAATAATACAATAAACTATCAATTTGTGGTTAAAAGTTATTTTATTTATGATGGATGATTCGAAGGAATAAAAAGATTACTGAGGATTATAACCCAGACTATATTAGGAGAACCATAAGCATTAAAACATGAATTAACACAAAATTACCACTGAAACACATTATACACACACCACAGCAGTCTGGATTAGGATGACTAGAAACCCATGTACCCAGCCTAGTGGCTGATGAAGTACCTGTAAATAGACAAAGGATAGGATGACATAGGGATGAGTGAGAGGAAGGAATGTGGTAGCTACCTGTAGCCTATTGTTTATTTCTAACCCTTTTGACCTTATTCTTACTATGTGAATCAGAATTTTACTTCATGGGGTTTATTTAGTTTTTTTTTATTTGTTTAAGTTTTTTAGTTAATCCTTTTTGAATATTGGTAGCCAAAGTGGCCTGACTTATAGAGAAGGTTAATCTAGCAGTTGTTCTGCAATTTTTATGTATGAAATCTCAATTATTTAAAATTTTCCCTCTACAATATAATATGTTGCTGTACTTCATCACACTTTATTTGATGATTTTCAAACCATGAATGTTGAGAAGTTTGGTATTTTTCATTTGGTATTGTCTTTGTAAACACTTACATTTAGTGGTCTGTTTGTCTTGCCTATGCATTCCCTATTACAGGGACATGTATACCGTAAACAAGATTTTTGAGTATTATGCTTTAGTGTATTCACCTACTAACGATTTAACTAATTGTTTCCTAAATTTTTTTTGGGTCACCTTCTCTCCTTGTGTTTTATTACTGTTAAACAAAATGAAGGAATTGACAATTCCTGTTTCTAATAACAAAAAAAGATGTTTCTCCATCATTTGATGGATTTTCTTAAAAAGACGTATGAATATATTATATACTTGCCTGTTAGGTCTACTCCCCCCATAGACTCATTGTACTTACATACAACGGTTGGCTTTTGTACAGTTTCCACTACTGCACTTTTCTTCACCCGTCTTACAGTTTGCGTGGATGTATCGTACAAAGTGTTCAACATAGTCACGTCATTCGTGTCTTTCCAAAGGAGAAGGGAAAATTTGTCATCTTTTCGGAAGGCTTATATCTTGCCTTTCTTCAGTTTTATAATTGGGACATCTCTTTTTTGTTTTTTTTATTAGATTTTCTCCCCTTTCTACTCGGTCTTACTTGAAGGGGTAATCCTTTTCTTGTGCGTACAATTGTACCAGTTATGTGCACTATCTTTTCATGTAATGCATCTGCAAGTTGTACATTTGTATATAAACAGTCTGTGAATACATGCAGACCTTCTACAGTTCCATAGTCATGTTCTAGTTTTTCAACCAAGTGTAACACTACTCTGCTTGTGACACCTAGGCCCTCTCGGCACATGCAGTCTGTTGTTGTCTTGCCTAAATATGGTTCTAGGCCACAAATATACCCAGTTGCAGACTCAGACATGACCCAAATCTTTATCCCCCATTTAATGGGTTTGTCTTTATTATAAACTTTAAAACAAACCCTACCTTTAAAGGCCACAGTACTCTCGTCTATGTTAACTTTATGCTTTGGGGTGTAGTACTGCCTAAATTTCTTATCTAAATACTGTACAACCCTTCTTACCTTACCAGATCGGGTAAAAAATCCTACAGGGCTAGTTTCTGGTGGACTAACATGGAGGTTCCAAAAGATTTGATGGAACCTGTCTTTTGAAAAGGTGGTCGAAAGGCACTATTATTAGCATAAATGAATTAATTAAACCTTACGTCGTCAGTCCATTCTTTCCAACCAACTCCTTCAGCAGCCTCTTCCTCTCTCTCTCTTCACTTCCTACAGCCTGGTCTTCACTTATTGCTTCACTGTCAGAAACCTGTTCCTCAATCACTTCCTCAAAGTCATTATCATTCACTTCAACATCATTATTATATCCAATGTACTGCTCTTCTAGTACATTTTGATTTATCACTAAATTGTCACCTACTTCATTAAGTACTTCAAGATAAACAGTTCAACAGTTCACCTACGTCGGAGTCAATATCACTTTGATGTGCAGAACTACAACTATCTGCTAATTCATTGTTTAAAATGTCCCGTATGTCATCGGATTTGTTAGCAAAATGATGCAAATCACTCATTCTGCAGGTAATCAAAACTTACTTGTTCCAATAAACAGCAAAAATAACACAAAACAATTACATCGCTAAAACCAAATAATAACTGCAAATGATATAATAACCAGGAAACTAATATTTAACCATTTGAATAACAAATAACTCCACTAAAGCAAATAGCAAACAGAAAGGTGCACTTCGTAGGTTATAGCAAATAGTCATTGATTGTTTTCATTGTTTTAGCACGCAATGGAAGTTGAGGTGTTGCCAACCCACAAAACAAAATAGCGATTGAGTCCAGCAGCTGTTTGCTTTTTCACCGATAACTAGTTATTTTACAATTAAAAATATAACAATATTTGTAAATTGGCCAACAGTGCCAATTGGAGGGCAAAGGGTTAAGGCTTAGTTCACATAACATTAGTATTTCTGCCTGTGTTATATAAGCTTATTATCGAAACTATTCACTTTGACTTCCTTACCCTTCTTCTTGAATTCATAGCGTTTATCAATATCTTATGTAAATAAGCACAGTAAAACAGAAACGAAAATAGACATCCTGGAAAACTTATTTCTGGATCAAAATTACAGTAACTTAATAGTTTTAATGTCTCTACTACTGGCTTTATTTGCTATCCTTTGTCCCTTTAAAGCCATTGTACATCTGGAAAGTATATAAAAAATTAGAACAATGCTTATAAATTCACAAAACCACCTATAATGCATGCTTGTTGTCATATAAAAGTCCCAAATATTTTATAACGAGTCAAATGTATTCAACCAATATTAAAACAAATATTCTAGTGAAAGCAACATCATATCCAAAGGAACAATACAACTAAAAAATTAAATTTATCACCATTTATAGCAATACTATGTTTTTCTAATTATAACTTATAGCTATAGCCAAAATATTTTTGTAATTGTGCCATTCTCTTAAGTTAAGCAGAGTAGTGCTCAATAATCATTCCTATACATGATACATGAAACATATGTTTATTCTAATGAATAAGATTGTTTTCAGATTATAAAACCACTGTGTGAAGAAATTGAGACCAACCTGAGGCTACACACACATTCACACTTACAGTCTCAGGAGATCCCCCTACAGACAGTGCAGCCAGACTGCAAGGACAGCCTCTCTCTCCCACCTCTCTACCTCTTTCACAGTTTTGTTTCCCTGAAAGGTGAGATGTTTGTTAGTTTAGTCTGTACTGCAGAAAATGTACTATAATTACAACAAAAAAAAATATATATATATAAACATTAAATATTAATAATTTAAAACTCTTTTCTTAATACATGTTCTACCTAAAAGTAATATAACAAATTTCAATATTAAAAAAAACCTTATATAAGTAAGTGCATAATAAAAATATTCTTTTTTATGCATTTAAAAACAATAAAAGCAATAGCGAGAATTGAGGTACAAATTGTTGTACCCAAGTGAAACGTTCTGATTGATATTAATTCTCTGTACTACAGCAGTTTACCAATATTGTTGTCCTCTTCTTCAGCAGTGTATACTTTGTTTTAGTTCTAATTTATTTTATTAGTGTCAGAAACTTTTGCAACATTGTAATTATAATGATAATTACATTATAAAAAACAAATACCCTATTAAATTCTTAGTTTGTTCTCAGTAAATTAGGTAGGCTAATTTATATTGACTTTTACAAATTTATTTCCCAGCAAAATCGACAGTTTAAATATAAAATTGTTCTGTTAAAGGTTAAAACCTCCATAATGAGAGCAAATTTTAAATTGATTTACGTATTTTATGAAATATAAGTTACTTGTAAATTATATTTTATATAATTCTTAAAAGTAACCTAACCCCATACAAAATTTTACTACCAGCTCTCAAGTTAAAAGATGGTGATCTGGAATAACAAATGCTGTATAGCTTATTGTTCTCTTTGACTCTGTGCAGGAAAGATTGGGAATTATTTGGAGAAGACATTCTATGACTTGACAACAGTGGCACTACACGATTGGCGCACATACGGCGAGATGCGTTGTCTCGCTCAGCACAAATACAATATCTCAACCGTTGAAGATACTCTACCAAGTCAAACATTAGAGCAGGTCAGACAATGTAGCCCATTAATTTGGCTCAATTTAACTTCAAAAAATTTCTGTTTGCTAATGTTTTTTATATTAATATTCTGCAATGCATGTCACCATTTTAAAAGTATAAATTTTACTATTCTAAATATATTTTGAATTAAATTTCCTAGTGAAATTATACTTTCTTCTACACCTCAATTGTTCCTTCTATGGGCCAAATAAGTAATATAACTCTGAAAAAGTTAAGTGTTTAAAAAATTCGCTAACACCCCAAACATGTAAATGAAGCATTAATAAAATGGGAGGTCTGAAATAGAAACTGGGTGTGAGTATATGTTCACACAATTGTAGCTCACTTGTCACTTTTATGTTCATAATCAATTTGTACGTCATTATTAAAACTATCAGGGTATTGTTTGCAATTACAAACTCTTGTTTTGACTTTGCCTATGGTTGTATCATAAAATTGTCAATGATTATAAATATCCTTATAACAAATAAAGATTTATTATTATTAATAAAACTATACTCTGATATTCATTTGTTAGATCTATATTTCCTGCTAAAGAATTATGGCCATTTTCACAAATAAACAAGTCAGCCACAGTAGTAAAAGAGCATTCGTTTGAAGTTTCTGATTCACATCTATTCCATTAACACATTCACTGCGGATGACAAAATTACCGGCGACAAAAAATGTGGGAATTTTTTTTGTTTTTTTACTTACCCAAAACGGAGTCAGGATAGCCGAAAGGATTGTCCAAGGTATCCCGGAAGCTTCGTTGGCCGGAACGGGTGACGTCATGTCCATGCCAAGTCTGCTCGTCATCCGCACCGGGTGCCGGTCCCCATGTTGTATGTGCTCGTAGCGCACTAGGTTTTGGCACAAACACTCGCGAATTACACGTATATAGTACATGAATGACACGTAGATAGTACATCAATTACACGTAGATAGTACATCAATTACACATATTTGGGTGGGGTGGCCCACTGGGGGTGGGGGACGCCGCCTTCACCATCCCTAGAACTGTTCGAACTCGACTCATTGTCTTCATCAGATGAAAAATTATCGTCAATAACATTATCGTCTTCCTCCATTATGAGTACATACACTTACACAGTCAACAGAAACTATAATCCACTCACACAATATCGCACCAACTGACTCACCGAAACAGGCACACCTCGCTATGAATGTTACAGCCTTCCCGGGCAACTCCTCAGCTCACACTGAGGCAATATGAAAGCAGCTGCCATATGCCGAGCTCGCTCATCCACCGCCCGGCGCACCATTTTCGCATGACGAACATGCTCGTCACCCGCAGTGAATGTGTTAAGCTCCCTTTTTACTCACTGTTTAAAAAAATATTAATTAACGAATTTAAATATAGTTAACCAAATTATTATACTTTTTAAAATAATATTTTGCTTGCAGGTAGTATTTTATAAGTAATACATTACTGCCAGTTAGTATTTCCAATATTTATTTTATAACGGTTAGGTTTGGGTAGGGATAGTTTTATAATACTATATAACCCTAAGACACCGGATAGAATAGTCGAGAGGGGTCAAATCCAGGGTTTGGAAGGGAGGTAGTTTCCAAGTTCAGCTCAGACCCAAGTCAATGTACAAAAAAATGTTGAAACAAATACAGCACCGATGATCAACGGATCAACAGGCGATCATCATCGCCGACTTGGAAACAAAAGGACATAAAGGGAAGGCTTCAGCATTTCTTTTAGGATGACTGTTCGCTTGCTTAAACATTATCTAAAACGACAGTTACTAGTTCAACACAAGCTCGAACCTAAGGAACGCGGGTACAAACCTACGTCAAGCGACCCAGTGGCCTCAAAAAAATATGATAAAAGAAATAAAAATGAAGCGTGAACACTAGTCCACTCGAAATCGCGCCTAGCTTGACTTGAGCTCGAAACTAAGGAATGCTGGTGCCAACGTACGTCAAGCGACTCAGCGACCTTGAAAGGAAACGAAAAGTAAATAAAACTTAATTTGAACACCTCGTTACTAGTAATAAAATTTATCCTTATTCGTCTACTGATTTATTTTCTTGCTGTATTTTGTATATAAAAATAATATTTTTATTAGCGGTTTAAGTGCGGAATTTCATTTACTGATCGTATTGTTAGCGACTAGGCAAGTACAGGCAAAAGCGTGTATAGGCAAGCAAAATGAATACCAAATACAGCTAGAACTTACATGCACCTTAGCGCGTTGTATGGTGTAGCGGTGACTGCCCGAGTTAGTCAGGCACAGCGTACTTACATACTGTAGTACCCTTCACAGTAAGGCGCTCCAACCTTTGAAGCGATCTCCAGCGGACTTATTCCGAAACTCTATGGTGTTTATTACCTGGTTGGTTACTCCGCAAGCTTTCGTCTTCTGCGTTGAAGTTGTGCTACCAGAGAGTAATTGTAGGTGAAAGAAATAAAGATAGTAACATGTCATGAAACTAAAAATATTTTCCTTTCAAAAGAAAATAATTACCTTATTTAAGCCCCTGTATAAAATGACGTTACAATTTTTGTCTATTGCCATGAGTCTGCTGATTTGCAGATGATTGCTGATTGAGAGTTCGCAAATTACTGATCGCTAATAAGTGTTTTTCTTGTATATTGTTTAAAAAAATACTGTAAATAACCTAATTAACAAATTATTGTGCTTTTTCAAAAAATATTTTGCATTCAGTTTCTATTGTCTATATTTATGTTTGTGCAATGCCATGTGTGTGCTGCGTGTATGCACAGATGTCAGAATAGAAAAAAATAGAAAATTCTGGATTTGCCCATCACTATTAAAGAATTTTTCGACTGAGAATAATTTATGTTTAATAAAATAGTATTTGATAATTTTTTTAAAATCTATTCACATTTTAAACTAACTAATTTTAAATCTTTGAAATATTTTGTTATGCATATTAAAACGGTGTCCTATGGAACAACTAGGATGATTTTCATGTACGAAATCTCAAATATGCCTTGTTTTATATATTAAATTAATTTTGTCTCGGCTGTCAAGTTTTCGTGACAGAAAAAAGCATTTGTATATATATATATATATATATATATATATATATATATATATCCATACTTTTAGATTACAGCTAATAAACTCTTTCCATTCAGCTAGGTAAGATATCTGATTGAATATTTACACGTGTAGGCTACACATAGAAATTCATATTACTTGATTATAAAGAAAATGTGTCATTATCGTGGTGGTGGTAGCATAATTATCAGTAGTTACTGAATCAATCTGTTAGTTAAAGTTCTGTTGCATTATGTGTATTTTAATAATAACAAAAATCATTGTGTAGTAAGTATTATTTAGTGTTTAGTTTTTTTAGTTTTGTTTTTTTGTATAAAATATCACAACACTTCCATATGAAAGTTAATTACCAAGTGCATTAAATGTTTTTGTGCTTTCTTGGACCTGAATATGATATGGACAAACTATAAAATTGTGTGAGAAAATTTAGGGTAACTTTTTTATTGAGATTAATTCATGGTTGAAACTAAGAGTTTGTTATATTTTAGGGCCTTGATGTGTTGGAGATCATGAGAAACATTCACATATTTGTGTCTAAGTATCAGTACAACTTGAATAACCAGATTTTCATAGAGCACTCAAGCAATAACAAGCATCTGAACACCATAAACATTCGACACATCGCTAACTCGATTCGCACTCATGGCACAGGAATCATGAACACCACGGTAAGTTGCTTATTTGGATCTGTATTATCACAAATTTGGAATGTCAAAGCTAAAAAATTCAAAATTCATTTTAAGGATAATGTTTGTTGATAGACCACTTAACACATCACTATAAAAATGAAAAGTTGAAATTGTTGCTCAATTTCACCTTCCGCTTATGAGCTTCTTCGAACACAGTTTAAAACTGAAGCTGTCATAGGAAAACCTCTGAAATCTGAGGCCTATGCCTACTTGAAGAGATTAAATAAACTAAAAATAACTAAATCTATGTTAAAATAAACAAATCATACCAGAGCGTTGTGACACGCGTAAGTCAGGAATCATAACCACCATGTTTGTGTGTCAATTCCACTAACTATAAAACATGCACTTAATAAAAACAAAACATAACACTTAATATTAAAACTACAGAATACAGGTCAAAGTAGGTCTGCATTCGCTGACCAACCACCTAGTACTGACCAGAGGCCAATAGTAAATGGCAATCGTCACAGTAGAAACAAGATAGTGACAAAAAGGAGGGAACAGAAGTGGGTCTTTCTTCTATTATTGATTCATTATAGATGAACTTCTTAAAACTATACTGTGTCTCCGCATTGGTTTATTACAAATCTCTGACTTATACATATCACAGTATGATTTCTTTATTTTCACCTAGATTGTAATTATGTGTTAGCTTAGTTATTCACCCGAGGAAGAGATCAGATTGCAGATCTCAAAACGTATTGTTACTGATTTTTGTATCATTGAACGATGGCAAATGTCCGGAAAACTCTTGTTTCTTTCACAATCCTCCCATTATAAAAAACAAACCTCAAACAAAGAACTGCTTGTCTGAACAGTTTGATGAGTATGGCAGTTTGTTGACTCTCCTGCCTGTTTAAGCCATTAAGCTTAGATAGGCTTCATGTGAAAGTCACAATATTCAATTGATTTGGGATGTATTGGATAAACCTCATATGTGATAAAGAATCTTGATTAGTTCATTGCTCTCTCTCATTTGTATAAGATCAGATATCTTCAAAAAGTTACAAATACATCATTTTTGAAGTAAAGGATAAAATATGACAGTTTTTAAATGTCTGGCTAATGGTCACTAAAACAGGTTTTTAAGGAGAATATTTGATTTACATTATTGATATTTTCTTGTTTTGTTTAAAAACACTGTCAGTGGAACAATCAGATACGTAGATTTTTATCTATGTATGTTTTTTGTGTGCTGTCAATGTCTATTCAACTTATGTGGCCAGTGACAATCTGTGTGATTCTATTTGAGTTAGCAATAAATTATTAGCACAAATTAACTGACTCACTTTTTTGTTCCTGAAACTCACTTTTAGAGATTTCATAATACACAACTGTGTGAAAATTTTAAGAATTAAAAACTGTTTATTCTTGTTTATGTTTTCTGTTTGTTTACAGGTGAATTTCACATATCAGTTTTTGAGAAAGAAACTCATAATCTTCTCTCAGTTTCTTTATGATGAACACATCAAATCTCGACTACTGAAAGATCTATGCTTCTTTAGAGACAATAAGGTTCAGTTGGATTCCAAGTATTCCTATGAAAGAGCAGAGAAGTTCAATAAGGGCATTCGCCGGCTGGGAGTGACTCAAGAAGGATTGACCTATTTAGATCAGTTTCGGATTCTTATCACTCACATTGGTAAATAAATTATTTCTGTGTCTCTCTAAGTCTGTAACTGAGTTTATGTAGGAAGTCTCCTGTTGCATATTCAATGTTTTGCATGATTTAAAACTAAAAATCTAGTAAGCATTATTTTAGTTAAATAACTCCCTAGTGCTTATTAAAATTAATATTAAGTTCAAATGCATTAAAATTTAGAAAAATGTTTGTATACATACATAGTGTTAGCCATATTTTCATTGTAGAGCATAAACCTGGTCCATATACTTCTCTGAGAAAACATTTTATTTTAATGCTATTATCATGATTTGGGAACACTGTATTCTGTTGCATGAGAGTTTGGAAGTGCTGGAGAGTAGAGGTTAGCTATGAAAACCCTGTTACATTTATTACATTGAATAATTATATTTTATTATGTAGTAAAGTTGACTGATACCCATATCCTGTCATAGGTCTTAAACTGCAATGTTTTATGTAATATGAACCATTTGTAATTTTGGTAACCTTTGGCAGGGATAGCGTATAGAAACACAGTGCACTATGATTAACTTATGTACCATAAACATGCTTCTTTCATCAATGTTCACTTAAAATTATCTGAATAACAACAATCTAATTGTATTTTGAAAGCATGTAAAAATAAATAGTTCAGGTAAAAATATCTCAAAGTTAAAATTTCTAATAACACATATACTATTTGAGCAATAATTACTTAATCTACTATCAGTCTAATTATAGTGATGGTTAATTGTATTCACAGTTTTGTGTAACTTAGTTTTCTACATTTTGGATATGAAACAAATTTATATGGAAACATTTTATTTTAAATCTTTAAACAACAAAATTTACCCAGTTAAATTTCTACTAAAACAGTGTTTAGTTCAAAAAACAAACTAAAATCACATTAAAACGATTTAGTAAATAAGATGTTGCACCCACAGCAATCGGTCAACATATATATATAATTCAACTGAAGTTAAATAAATTATAAGGAAAACACATTATGAATTAAGCTTTCTTTTTATGCCAGTCACAATTTTTACCATAACAAATGTATTTCAAATATAAGATGAGTATTGATCCATCAAACAACTTCACTATATATATACAAAGAAACTGTTTTCATTTCAGCTGCTCTAATCAGCTGATTTAAAATTTAACAGCTGATATTTGTAACTCACTAGCAGTGTTGTCATTCACTCTTTGACATTGTTTAATACTCAGTTTTTGTAAAAGTGAATTCTCTATTTCTAATTTATCAATCAATTTCTTAAACTAGATATCATTGGATTTGTAATTTGTGTTCATCAAGATGTTCTCAAATAAAACACTTTTAAGTTAAATAAATAAATTTATGGCTGTTTTTGTTAAATACAATTATAGAGTTTCTGTAAGTTTGCATGTGACATTTTGGTTTGTCTTTGATCAACAAATAATATTTGAAAAAGTTGGTGGGGAGTTTGGGGACACATGTTGCTTTGTAATGAATACATATTAATAAAAGTTTTAAATGTAATTGATCTGAAATTTAAGAACTCTGAAGGATCAGACAGTATGGTTTGAGACGTTTTGTCTCAGTAATGGTCTTATCAGGGAAACAGGGTGGGAATGAGAGGGTTAAGAGTAAATTGAGATAATGTTAAATCATATTAAGGTGACATTTTTTAGGTAATGCAATGGGGTATGTGCGTATGATTCGGTCTGGAGGATTACACTGCTGTTCTACAGCTATACGCTACATCCCAGATCTGGACAGTATAGTCAGCCTACAGGAACTAACCAGTGCCGAGGGGCTCTCAGAAACGTGTGTGCAGACAGCTCAAGTTCTTGACCAAGTTATTAACAACATGAGGCGCAATATCACTGAAGGTTCTGAGTACTTTAAGGTATGTACAATTCTGTGATCCAAACAAAGTCTTTAATAGTCACAAACAATATCAATTGTACGTAATGTCAGATTTTACTACTAGTTTTAAGATTTCTAAGAATTCTGAATGGGCAATTTTGATAGGAAGCAGATTTGTAAAGGAAATGGAATGTTTATCTGTACCAAAGCTCAAATGTTCTTCATGGACCACGAAGGACTGGCAGGAAAGATGACATCAAGAAGGTGAGAGGTCAAGGATGGCCAGACTACTGAGTACACTGCAGGAGTGAATTGAGTACAAATCATAGTTTGGTTTTGTTTATTGGAGGACAGTGATTCAACAAATATCAGTGGGTTAAAGCTTAACTGTCTCAAATAATACTTTTAATTAGATAAGACCAAGAATATTATAGTGTTTTTACTGCACCAGCATTCAAAATAATAGTAACAAACTTATACAATTTTTTATATAAATTAACCTCTCTTCCTTATTAGAGGATTAAAAGTATGTAATCTATGTATTCCCATTATATTTGACAGATTTAATAAAAAACTTGACTTAAATGTTAAACTCAAATATATTAACGCAATCAAATACCTTAGTTAAGTCACAGAAGATGCCCATTGTTATCTGTGATCCATCCAAAGCCCAGGACACCTCATTAACTAAATTTGATATTGCACTTGTACTCAATCTTTTTCAGACCCCAAACTGTTCATTTGCCAAAATGTCATTTTTCTAAAATAGATATTATTTGGTTAAAATCTAATTTTTCAAAAATGTTTAGAAAATGTGGTAAACTGGGATCGGTTGATAAGTTTTAGGTTTACACCGCTCACCTTTCTTAAAAATAGGCTTGAGTTTAGCATACTTTAAAAGCTATAGAAAAAAATTACTTTGAAATGATTGATTTACAATGACTACCAGGGGCTCTGCTATAAAGTTTGCAACCCCTTTTATTAAATTAAGAGGTATTTCATCCCAACCCGTTGATTTTTGTTACTTAGGATTTTATAACTTTAACAACTTTATCCGGGGTATTACAAGTACTATGATAATCAAACGTAGACCGTTCATTAGTTTTTACATTCATTGCAAGATTTAATGCTTTCTATTTATAACGAGACAATCCAATTTCCTTGGCAGTCTCAGTTAACTTTTTGTTAAAAATCTTCAGTAATATCTATTGCATTACCAGTAAGATTATTAGCCATTACTAAATCTGGAAAATTATTTGTAGCTTTAATACACTCTAACTCTGCTTTAACGACATTCCAAGCAGCCCCTATCATCTGAGTCTTTAATGAAGTCAGCATTACTGATTCTTTTGGATTCATTACAAACACTCTTAAAAATCTTTCCATAACACTTAACATAGTTTATAAAATGTAAATGATCTGTCATCTTAGCCATCCTACAAAGATCTCTTTTCTTATGACTAGATATCCCAATACCTAATACCACTTTAATTATTGTTTTAATGATAAAATAAAAGATTTTCACTCAAAACTTATCACATTGAATATAATTTAGTCACAATTTAAAATATGTATTTAAGGTTATAGTTTGGGTTATAACTTTAGTTTATGATAAAAGTTAAAATCTTTTTTTATAATAAAAATAATGTAAAACCAACTTCGTAACCAAGTCCTTGACGTATCTTATACTCTTATAATAACTAATAATTTATAAAACACTAACTAAACAATTAATCACTAATAAAACTTCAACTTTGACTAGTCCCATGAAGCCCTATGTAAAAACTACAATCATAACTGATATAATGACAACTTTATGAACCTTTTCATGAGCAGTTTTAAACATAGCAAAAAGGTTATATTAAGTGGTTAAGTATTGTGTCCAAATTCAGTAATAAGACCATAGTGTGATTAATAAGTTCCCAACATGAGTATACTACGAACATAATAACCACCATAGCCAACTACAAAGTTAGTTCATATCGAGACAGCTATTTTTCTACAATTTTAAATTCAAATCTGGTAGTGATTAATTGTTTTATTATTGATCATCTTTAGAAGTTTAATAATCTGTATTCCCATTCTTTATTTATTTCACTGAATTTTCATAACTATGTTTAGTATCTTACAATTTTGTAGACAATTATAAATGTTATATTAAATTAAATTTTGCCTACCTCATCATAATCAACCACTATGATGGTTAAACATGGCATTTCCTTCTCAAACCCAACAGGACTCAACCAATTTGATTTAGTTTTAATTTGTTTTAAAATTATTAAAGGTCTGCATTCCTAGGGTTTAAGCAAAACAAATAATGTTGGTTTAGTATAACCCAAAATCACAATTGATTCCTTTTAAAATTACAGCTGCTCGTAGATGTGTTTGCTCCTGTCCTGTGCGACCAGAAGAACAGCCATCTTTGGAACTTCCACATGATTGTACCACCACTAACAATCAACTTCTGTGAGCACATGATCACAGCAAAGGAGAAAATGAGCAAAAAGAGCAAAGTAGGAGCAGCATTTACTGATGATGGATTTGCTATGGGTAAGAATAGTGATGATACATACTTTTATGTGAATCTTCTATTGTAAAATAAAACTATAAAACCTCCAATTACCAAACCTTTGATTTGACCTTATCTTTATTTCTTTTGATAAATGTGACAGGATTATTTTTAATTTAGTCTAAATTCAATGTTGAATGCATTTATTTTATGGCTCAACCCAATTTTTAATTAATGAAGTGTCAAATTAAACAGTGTTGTCTACAGATTAAGTGGATGTTGTGAATTCTCTCTAGAAGCATTAATTTTCTTTGTATACTAGATGTAATTTGATATTGTACTGTGATTTCAGTTGATATGCACAGGCAAAATATGTTTTCAACTCATATTAATTTAATCTGATTGCCTCATTTGATTTCATCCCTCAATAAAAATAATGAAAATGTAAATGTAAAAGCTGACAGACTGATTCAATCTAAATATTTACAATCTGAAACATATAAAATCATATATAAAAAGATGTGGTCAAAATTATAACTGAGAAAACCCGTTAGGAAGATATCTTTGTGATTCATTGATAATACTACACTTTGAGTTGAGTAAATATCATTAATTGGCTTAGAATCTTCAGTATTAAAAAGTGAAATGAATCTAATTAATAATATCTAATAATTAATATCTAATTAATATTAGATATTAATAATATCTATATAATATTGCAATTACGTGTTATCGAGAGCTACAACAAGCATGTGTCAGGCCAATGTGGCTCTTCATGGTAATGGTAACCACAATTGTGAAGCAGATAACTTTAATTATACATTCAGGAACAAAGAGTTTTCCTCTAAATGTAATTAATCTATGCTTTTTGTTTCATGCTCATTTTTACATTAAAAAAGTTTATTGTGAATGAAATGAAAATAATCTTTATTCATATGTTGCATATTCTTATACAAAGAATGGTGTCAATGTTAGATTTTCTTCATGTAATAAAACAAGCTATTAAAAGTTAGTTTAGCTTAGTATTGCTTTTACAATTAAAATGTACAAGTTATATACAAAACATTTCACCTGGTTCAGATTTAATATGAAAATATAAGGCGAAAAGAAATTCATTGATGAGTTATTATTGATTATATATATATATATATTATGATTTTTTTATTGTAACATTCATTTTAAATTCAAAGAAGATAAGTTATCTACCTAAAATTTAAATAAAAACATTTTGTACAATAAATAAATGACAAGACACTTAAAATTATAAAAAATTTGTTTTATGAAAATAAGTGAAAAATTTGTATATTGAAATTGTATTATAGTCAGCAGGCCCGGCGACAGGGGGGGGCAAGGGGGGCAAATGCATAGGGGCCCGGGGCCACAGGGGGCCCGGGCCGACTAAAATATGTATTTTTATTTTTTTTTATCATTGCCCATTACCATCGGCCCAGGGCCTGTGCGGGTGAAAATATTCAGGAAAATAACATGCAATGTTAATTTAAAAACTACTTTCTTTGCTCCGATTTAAACCAATAAAATTGTAAACACTGAGGTGGCGCGAACCGTTGTGGTTGTGGCTGTCAGACGTCGGGCCCGGGGTCCGCATCGCCCAGACGCGAAGGCAGTGACTCTTCTCCACCCCCTCCCCTCCCGGCCCCTCCCCTCCTTGCTCACTACAAGTTGCAACCTGAGACGTCGGATGACAGTGATACCGACACGATAATAAACTAATGTTTCTTTCAATCTTGCATTTCTATGCTGGTTGCTGGGTGGTAATGGTTTTTATTAAGTTATCGTGATTGGTTGTTTTGTACACTTCAAGTTTTAGTTTGTTGTCGTGCTTAATTAGGTTTGTTGTTGTTGTTGTTGTTGTTGTAAGGAGATTGAGAATTGATTTAACCGTGAATTAAAGAAACATACAGGTGAGTTAGTAAATATTTTTATCATTTAATTTTTAGAAAATAAGTTCCAAATTTCCGAAAAAAAATTAAAAAACTGAATAAATTTTACCATGGATCCCACATTTGATTGCGGGCCCTGTTACCAGGATCAGGCTCAGGGCCCGCTCCTTCTGTTCACTTGTCATGCTGTAGGGCATAATTAAAACATGAGATTTTTAATTTTAATGTAACGCAGATTTTTATTTTAACTGATGATTATAATATAAAACATAATAAAATAAAAATTGTAAAATATATAAAATTAGGGACAGAGCCGGGCCCCCAGGGGCCCAGGCCTGGGACCAGGGGTCCACCAGCCCAACCCATGTGGAGCCATGATTTTTACCCCTCATTATAAATTTGAATTATACAGTAATCAGTTTCATAAAATAAATTAGGCTACAGTTAACTCCCGATTATCCAAGGGCTGGTTAACCTTTAAGACGATCAACAAGGTTCCATAACAGCAAAAAATACAAATAAACTTAATTATTACTGGGCTGCAAAATTTGAGACGTTGTAATCGTCTTATAAACGTACCTATGTAATAAGACGTGAAATTATAAATTTACTGACGTTTACTGTGTATCTAAATCTAAACTAACAAAACATATGAGGAGTAGGATGGTTAAAAAATTAAAAAACAACACATAAAATTCGGTTTGCTACTGCTACTGAACGTCGTTTTAAGTTTCAATTAATCAAGTTTATCCTATTAAATCAGAGAGAACGACGGCTCATCGCTCACTCTTTTTGTGGTTGTTCACATGCTTGTATGCAGTATGCACGTTAGCACGTAGAAAATATTATTCAATGACGACATAGTTTGGTATTGATTCGTGTTGGCTCGTTGGCTGATATATTGGTTGTTATGACAACCAACTTGAGGCGACGCATCGCATCACTAGTTGCGCAGTTTTACGAGAGGGAATGGGGAGTGAGGACAGGATAAACAGAGAGAGAAAACAGGAAGTAAACCCCCAATATGTTGGCAAGACAGGTAAACAATAGAGATCGCTGGGTGAACGTCTTAAAAAACTTGACCTTGGAATCTGAGTGAGAGCGCAGCAAGCGATACAGTATCCGAAAATAGCTCAATGACTCATCACATCCCCTCACGTGTCCTGTGATTTGCACCTGTCGGTTTTTGATTAGTTTAGCCCAGTTTGAGATACATTTACTACTTTAAAACGCAGCGTTTGATAATTTACATTCCGTATTTATTTTAGCAACTGCTCGGTTTAGGCCTAGTAATCAATACTAATTTTTAATTGTCTAATAGTGTTTATGATCAATTTGATACATTTTTAAATTTGTATTTTGATATTTAGGTTCTAAAAATTCTATTTCAAATATTATTTTATGATCTGCCCACATCAATTTATTATTCTTGACTAATCCAAGATATTTATTTTTTAGGTCCATTCACAGTATTTTATCATCATTTCGCATAATAAAACACCGTTATATCTCAAAATGGACACTTACAAACATAAATCCTGGTGCTCAAAAACGTAAAGAAAGGCAAAAGAAAATTGAAAGTTTCAAATAAAGGATCCAGGACATTATTTGACGTTGGAATCAAAGTAGACGTAGCTACAACTAGTTCTAACAGCGGCCCTAACGACCCTGGCGCCGCCAGGGAGAAACTTTGCGAAGTTTCTTCACAGTTTTCATGAACACCCTAATACTGAAGACAGCGAAGATCTTGAAAGCTGTAGGCCTAATGCTGATGAAGGAGAAACAATGGTAGATAGCTTTACCTCAGAACCTGATCCTAAAGATGATATTGTTTTGGAAGATCACAATCGTGACATTCTAAATGCTAATGTAGATTCGGGGTTAGGAACTATAATTACCAGTTCAGATTTGGGACTTCTGAAAAACAAGGTGGTGACTGACAGTGTGATTGAGACTTTAGTGAAAATGGGTCCATCTTTGATGCCGTCAGATCTGCCAAGTGATGGAAAAAGAGCGTTTCCCAAAAAAACGGTTCTTTTTTCAAAAAGGCCGAACGGACAGAGAGCGTCAGAAGAGATTTGGCTTGTATGGAGTGAGACTGCTGAGTCCTTATTTTGTTTTCCATGTATAGACTTTTCAATAATAATAGTGGGGGGGTGAAAAAACACGATTCAAATAAGTCAGTTTTGTTAAGTAACGATGGATGGAAAAAGGAATATGGATGGCGGGAAGCTTTTACAAACAAGCTACCTTTGCATGAAACCAGCGCTTCCCACAAAAATTGCTACATCCAATGGAGAGAGTTAGAAAGGAGGCTAAGTGATGGATCAGACATACATTCTCAACTCGACTCAGAACTGGCTTCAAGAACCAAATATTGGAGGGATATATTTCAAAGATTGCTCTCCGTGGTCATGTTCCTTGAGAGCGAGGATTAGCTCTCAGAGGGACCTCTGAAAAAAATTGGGGATCCCAACAATGGAAACTTTCTGGGTCTGATAGAGCTGTTAGCGGAATATGACCCTTTACTAAGAGAACCATATTGCAAAAGTAAAAAAGGCCCAAGAAGAGGGAAAACGTGTTTCAAGCTCATTATCTGTCTAAAGACTCTCAAAATGAATTCATTCAAGTTTGTGGGGGAAAGAGTTCGACAGAAGGTATTGGAAGAAAGGAAGAAATCAAAATATTATGCTATTATTGCTGGACTCTACCCCCGATGCCTCACATACTGAGCAAACAACGTTGATCTTGAGATATCTCTTAGATTGTGAATCAGAATTTAAAATTTGCGAACGATTTTTAAATTTTGTTGACTGTAACAAAAAAAACTGGAATGGATGTGGCTAAGTTGATTATTAGCGAGCTCAACAAACACTCAATTCCGTTGAAGGAATGCAGAGGCCAGGGGTACGACAATGGATCCAATATGGCTGGAATATACAAAAGGTGCCCAAGCCATCATAATGGAGACCAACAATTTGGCTTTTTATAATAACTGTGCCGCACATAGCCTCAACCTGTGTGGGGTTAATGCTGCTGAATGCTGCGAGGAAGCTACAACATTTTTTTGGCATGCTGCAAAAGACGTATAACTTCTTTTCTAGAAGCCCTCAAAGATGGGAGTACTTAGAAAACAGAATAGGCTCTTCTCTGCACAGTATTTCTCAAACGAGATGGTCAGCCCGAGTAGATAGTGTGCGCCCTTTTCGTAAAGCATTTGCCTCTCATCATCAATGCCCTCAATGATTGTAAAGAACTGAATCTATCTGCAGAATGCAAGACAGATCTGAAAGGGCTATTGAAATATCTACAATCGTTCGAATGTATCATGATGTCGACAATATGGCTAAAGGTGCTTGTTGCAATAGACAACAAAAATAAAGTATTACAAGCCCGATCAACAACTCTAGACGTTGAAACAAAAAATCTGAATGATTTAATAGAGGAACTAAAAAGTACTGAGAGACAGATGGAGCAATCTCTACACTGAGGCCAAGCTAGTGGCAGGCAACATGGCTGAGAGTGTAGATTGCGAAACTGATTTTAAGGAAAAAAGATTAAAGAAAAGAAAGATTTTTCATGACGAAACAAGGGACGGCACGGAACATCAATTAAAAAAACGAAGAGGAACGTTTTAGGGATTGATGTCTTCTTCAAGATCTTAGACTCAGTCTTAGGGGGGACTGTCTCAGAGATTCGAGTTTGCTGGAAAAAATCAGCAAACCTTTTCCAATGTCTTTGGAAATATATTGAGGAAGACGACAGTTTTATTGAGCAGCAATGTTTGAGTCTGTGTCAAACATACAAAGAGGATATTGAGATGGAAATTTTAAATGATATTTAAACATTTGAAATCGATTCATCGCACTAACTTGGGGGAACAAACTCTTCAAACTCTTCAACCATTAAGTCTAATAAACGCTCTAAGGAAGAACAAACTAGATAGTTTATTTCCAAATATCACTACAGCGATCCGGTTGTTCTGTTGCATACCTGTATCTGTCAGCCAAGGGGAGAGGAGCTTCAGTTTGATGAAAAGAATTAAAAGTGCAAATCGTTCTACGATGACGCAAGACCGCATGAATGACCTGAGTATTCTAGCCATGGAGTCAGATTTGGCACGTAGTTTGAAATATGACGACATTATAGAAGACTTTTGCTGGGAAGAAGGCCCGACGAGTTGTGTTTTAGTCATGTTTAATGTTTAGTGAGTAACATAGCCCAATGTTTCTTTATTAATTTTCAATTTATGTTTTGTACAATGTTCATTAGGTTTTGTTCATTTAATTTTTTTAGTTTTGTTCGTTAAGTGATTGTTCAATGATATTTAGTTTTTGTTTCATTAGGTTTTCCAGGAACCTATCATTAAGTTTTTGTTTTCTACTAAAAAGGAGAGCGACACGAGTTGAACTTTAATTTTAATGATTTTATTCTTTGTTAATTATGTTTTGTCCATTTAGTTCATTAAGTGTATATTTTTTAAGGATGGTGTTTTTGATTTTAATTAAGTTCAGTGAGTTTTGTTTTGTATTGATTTAATAGTAAAAAAATAATCACTACATAATTATAAACCTCAATTCTTTCCATTTGTTTAGCAACATTTATTTATATAACTTAAAATTGAAGTAAATACAGGAAAAATCACGGATTTGGCATAATTTTGAAGAAGTGAATCATTTAACAAATAAGTAAATCAAGTAATGGAGTAGTAAGTTTTGGAATAAAATAATGCTTGCTATGTTAATATAACCAATATGGGAATTTTGTTCTAACGTTGGGGGGGGGGGGGTGAATTTTAATGTAATTAGGTTGGTTGCCTGTTGAATCTTTGGGGGGGGGCCCCCGGTCTTCATGATTGCATAGGGGCCCGAGAATCCTGTCGCCGGGCCTGATAGTCAGTGATCTTTTTTGAATGGCATTTGATTAAATATTTTATTTACTTAAATTCATTATAAGTGAAATATAATTAAAATTATAATATTTGACTGTTCCAAACAAACTAATTGTATATTAATTTAAATTATTAATTTTCAGCAGCAACTTATCCATATTTGTATGCATGTTAACACAATCCTGGATCAACAATGGATTTTGGGTCACCCATGGTCATTGTTCCCTTAATTGCCCTGTGTATTCAATAATTGCCTATACCCTAATTAAAAATTTAGAATTCATGCTTGCATAAGTGTATCATGTTGTTTTCTAAAAGACATACTCTGACTACTTAAAAGATGGTTATGCTAAGCCATTTAAGTGGAATTTCCAGTAATATATGCTAATCCCTTATCTCAAATATTATAAATGAAAAAAATATATAATGTTTACCTCTACATCAATTTTTAGGATATTATTTGTTACTTACTTATGATCAATTATAGTGGCTCCCCTAATTAGAAAATTTGCTCCCAATGACATTGTGTTGTCAGTGTGAATGTAAAGTACTTAAAATAATTAGATTTAATTATTTATTTCTATAGAGACAAATAGCACCTGTATTTATGAATTAATACCTTATATTAGTGCCAAATTTAGAGTAAGCTATTGTTTTGTTATCTAATTATTGTGATATATGATTATAACATTTCATTTACAGGTGTAGCATACGTGCTCAGTGTTCTGAATCTAAATGCTGAGTTCGACTCACTTCATTGGTTCCAGTCGATCAGAGACAAGTATGCTTCGGAGCTGAGCAATGTGACAAAGCAGAAACAAATGGTATCTAAAGAAGATGAGAAACTTCTGCAAACTCTAAATCTCACAGCTAAGAGACTTGAAGTTTATCAACAGGCAAGTCAACCACTCTTTTCACTTTACGTAAAGGAATATAGAACTAAACTACAGGGTTATAGAGAAATAATTCAGTATGGAAGTTATATAAAAACGATATATCATTGTTACAGTAATACTATAAACCTACAAAAAATGCTCAAAATATTTTCATCCGAGAAATAATATTTATACCTTACTGCAAGTGAATAAAGAAACAAAATAAAGAATACAATAATTGTATTCTCAATTGTTTACTGATTTCAGAAATATAGTTTATATGACAGAGATATTTTTACAAATAGTTTATATATCAAAATCAATCAATCAAAATCCTTTATTGCTCAAAATAACATTTTTCATGCATTAGCAACGTCATTTAATGGTTATTACACACAGGGCTAGCTTAACTAACTTATACAGTGTTACATGTTATGCTAAGTATACATCAAAGAAAAAAACAAAACTATATTTAGTCTACTATTTACAATTTATGCAAAAAATCCTGGAACACTGTAAAAGGAAAACCGTCGATGAGGAACTGTTTTAAGTTATTTTTGAAACAAGGTTAAAGAACAATCCACCTTTTAAGCATCTGGAAGTGAGTTGAAAAGTTTTAATGCAGTTGTAAGTTACGTGTTTTTGAAAAAAAAGAAGTAGAATGTTTTGGAACTGGAATGTTAAGCCGGTAAGAGGGTTGGTTCTAAGTGAATAATCTGAAATTTGTGTTAGCTAGTGTCATAAAGTATTCATTCTTTTTTAAAAAAAACCAAAGATTCATAAATAAATTATGCATGGGAAAGTAAGAATGTTGTTGTTTTTAATACATTTCTACAAGATTGATGCCTACTTAGCCCAAAAATAATCGCAAAGCTTGCTTCTGCAATTTAAAAATGAAATTGGTTCTGCAGTTCCTTCCCCAAATGGGAACTGCGTAAACAAGATGAGAATAAAAGCAGCCATAGTACAAAGTTAGTAGTAGTTGTGAATTAGCGAAAGAAGCCAATTTTCTCAATTGCAAACAAACACGAACTTTAGTTTTTTTACTATTTTATTGATATGCAATTCAACAAATGTCAGGTTGCAGTCAAGTTGAAGACCTAAGAAGCTCACTGAGTCCACACATGATACCATGCACTCCCCTTAGCATTACCTGTAAGTTGTCCACAAAACTACGTCTAAGTGTGAAATTCAGAATATGGGTCTTGTCTGTGTTCACAATCATGCCATTTGAGGTAAAAACCATTGAAGAAGAGCATTGGATTCAACAAAACCATTGATCTCTAAATCCACTTGATTGTGAGCTGTGACCAAAAGAGATGTATCATCGGCAAAATACAAATATCTGACTTTTTGGTGCAATGTCTAATATCGTTAATAAATACCAAGAAGAGAAGGAGGACCTAACACGGACCTTGGGGGACTCCCATTTTAATGACCAGATCATTTGAACACTTTCTTCTTAAAATACCTGGCTGTCCACAAAGCTGATTTCAACTCGCTGAGATCGGACCGCAAGATACGATGCTATCCAATCATGAGCTTCACCTCTGACGCCCAGGCCTCTGTAGTTTACTTAACAGTAAACGAATGGTCAACTAAATCAAACGCTTTGCTTAAATCGACGAAAAGGCCCATAGCACACATTTTTTTTTATCTAGAGCAGTAGGTAACTACTTTGTCAATAAAACAGAACATTGCGTCAAAGAGTACCTTTTTGTTTTTGAAACCCAAACTGATTACGGAACAAAATATTGTGGCTTGTCAAAGTGATGATAAAAAGTCTAATTGAAAAAATTTTTTCAAACACCTTTGAAAATTGTGGAGAGAATTGAGATCGGCCCTATAGTTGTTACACTGCTCATTGCTAGCCTTTTTATAAAAGAGGCTTTACAATCGCAACTTTTAGAAGTGAAGGAAATGAACCAGACAATAAAGAAAAAATTTATCAAATGGAACTAGTGGCTTTGTAAGTAAATCTATACATTGCTTCAGAAGTTTGGACGATACTTCGTCAAAAACTACAGAACTACTTGGCTTTAAGGATAGAACAAACATCTTTAACTCAGTCTCATCAGTAGGGAACAGAAACAGCGAAAAAGAACTCACTGAAAGTTTGTTAGACAAAGATCCTGAGCCGTGCTGGTCTTAGCATTTAAACTTCTCCCCAGGCTTACAAAATAGTCATTAAAGACATTTGCCTTAACAAAAGGTTCATCCACAGGAGTTCCAGTTGAATCCAAGATTCTTCCAAGGAGTTCCATTAAGTTTCGTTTTTGAACTACTTCGATTTCGTATTTTCATTTATGATGCTCCACATCGCTTTAGGTTTGGACTTGAGCATTTAGAACATACCCTAAAACCTTCTCAGATTTGGCTGAACGAACTGAAGCTCTAAAATCTTTCTTTAGTTTTTAAATAAACCTGCCTTCTATGGTCAAGATAATCAAGATCTTGGTCTGTCTGTGTAAAGATAACATGCTGCCGTCTTACGCTCAATAAACTGTAATCAAGAACAATCTTACATGTAGGCTTTCGTTTAATAATTTTTTTCCTGCGAAACAGGAAAGGCCAAATCCATATAGTATAGCAAAATTGAAGAAAAGGCCTTATACTTACCGTCAGGTGTATACATTTATTACTTCTACAAATGTATTCCGTTTTCATTTTAAGATGTTCAAAGTTTACTTTTACTATATTTATATAATATCAATAAATTTACAACTATTATTGATATAATAACTCACCGAAATCAATCCCAAAATAATCACTTCAATAACAAAAATTAGAAAAATAACACTGTCCAAGTAGGATTACGTCTGTGGCAGCTATTGTAGCTGCCACCTTGCACAAGACAGAAGCAACTAAAAATAAAGGTAAGAGTTATAAATCGCAATAAGAGAAGTTTGATTCTTTCTCTTTGTAACCATGTGTATTTCACCAAAATCAGATAATATTTGCTCCTTCAAAAGTTATGCAATAATCAAGTATGTTAGTGCACGACAAGTGCAGCAATGCTACATCCATAACAGTCTAATGCATCACAGATTTTGCACATGTTACGTCTAGCATCAATGTTGCATTTTTTAAAGTTAAGATAGAGTTACATTTTGTAATGTTTGCTTTGGAACTGGTGAGTTAAGAAATTATATGAATTCGCTAAATGCAATAGCAATTTTTCAGTCATTAACCCTTTAAATGCAAAATTATTTCAGATTGTACTCTGCCCTGGCTGGGTTTGTTTGGCCCCTAAGTAATTAAGATGTTTTGGAACTCAGAATGAATGGTAGGTAGGGGAAGTTTTAGGGAGGAAGAGGGTCCAAAGAAGTTTTTTAAAACACAAAAACAGAGTCTGACCTATTTTATTAGGATTATTGGTTATTAAATAGTAATTATGTCACATAATACGAGGGCTGTTTTTTAAGTAAGGGCCGTTTTTTTTTGTAAATAAACAACAATTATTTTTTTCAAAATACATTTATTTTCAGAATCTGCATACTTTTCTTTATTTTTCTACATAGTTGCCTTGTTTGTTAAGGCATTTATCATATCTTAAAACTAAGTTTTGAAATCCCTCTTCAAAGAAATCTGCCGCCTGCTCTGACAACCAGGAGTTCACGGCCGTCTTGACTTCTTCGTCGTCATTGTAGCGCTTCCCGCCAAGATGATTTTTCAAGTAACGAAAAAGGTGGAAATCGCTCGGAGCAAGGTCGGGGCTGTACGGCGGATGATTCAAAACTTCCCAGCCAAAAGAGTCGATCATTTCCTGTGTCCAGCGGTGTGAGGCCTTGCATTGTCGTGGAGGAGCAGAATTCCCTTTGTCAGCATGCCGCGTCTTTTGTTCTGAATGGCGCGTCGGAGACTGGCCAGGGTTGCGCAGTAGGCTTCTGAGTTAATCGTCACTCCTCGCGGCATAAAGTCCACTAGCAAAACACCGCGCCTGTCCCAGAACACAGTTGCCATAACTTTGCACCGCGACAGCGTTTGCTTGGCTTTGACTTTGACTGGAGATGTTGTGTGCCGCCATTCCATGGACTGTTGCTTTGATTCAGGAGTGATATGGGATACCCATGTTTCATCTCCTGTGACAATTCGACTCAACATGTCGTCTCCTTCCTCGTCGTAGCGGGTCAAGAAAGTCAAAGAACTGCTTAATCTCTTTTTTTTGTGATCCTCAGTGAGGAGTTTGGGTACCCATCTTGAGCACAATTTTTTAAAGTTTAGGTTTTCTGACACAATTTTGTACAGTACTGACCTGGACACTTGAGGAAATTCCATAGAGAGAGTGGTTATTGTGAACCGTTGGTCCTCATGAATTTTTGCGTCAACTGCAGTAATCAAATCTCCCGTGATCACAGATGGCCGGCCTGAGCGATCTTCATCGTGGACATTTTCGCGGCCATCTTTAAATTCTCGGACCCATTTCCGCACTTTACCTTCACTTATTGCCTTGGCACCATACACCTCACAAAGCTGACGGTGAATGTCAGCAGCCGACATGTTTCTTGCAGTCAAAAATCGTATCACTGACCGAATCTCACACGCGGCGGGTGATTCGATAATCTTAAACATTTTAAAGATCCACAGTAATGCATACAGGTTAGCTACAGAGCTGCAACTGGCATGAAGTTGTTCGCTAAGAATGCCGGGAGGCGGGGCGCACGCTCGTTACGGCAGGAACGCGAACTACTACCGTGTACGGGAGAACGGCCCTTACTTAAAAACAGCCCTCGTAACACAAATAAAGTATTAATAGTGTTGTGGTGAACTTGCGTAAATACACAATATACATTTTTTTTAAGTTACAAAAATAAAATTTTTCAGATTTTCTGAAGATTTTAGAATTGCTTGAGAAAGAATAAATGTTCATGATGATACCGCAGATAATAAGTTCTAAAGTCAATGACATATTTGTTAACAACACAGTACCTGAACAAGCAGGCGGTAGCAAGGCAGGGGGAGTTGTGGAACAGTCTGTTCCCTCTCTTCATTCCCACCCATATCCCATAACTATGAATGCCCAACCACTGCATCACACACACTCACTGCATTTAAACCCATGATTGTAGCCATCTATTGTTTGCAGTTAATTATTTTCATGTGACTGTCATTGGAAATGAGTTCACTCATTAATTTTGTAGTATATAATTAACCACTTATTAATAATTACAAAATCCTTTTTCCAGGAGTTCAAACTGCTGTACTACAGCCTGAGCAGTGCACGTGTGTTCTTCCAAAGAGATCTCACAGCAATGGCAGCAGAACCAAAAGTGGAACTAGCAAATGACTGACTAAACTTACCCCTGTATTCATGTTGGCCTTTTTATAAATACCATGTTGTACATCAATCATACCTTTATTACATATTTAATGTTTGTAAAAGACATTCCTGTATATTTTAAACTATTTTATAGAGATTATAATACACTCTAATATTGTTATAAATATATTGTTTTCTTATATTGTGTTCATTATTCTTTTTAAATAAAAGATCTATTCATGTTTACATTGCCATAGAAATCAAAATTAATGCATCTCAAATGAAAACTTCTCATGCTTTTATATTACTTCAAATGTTAGATTCTGTAAATAGAATTTTTAATTGTAGGCAAACAAATAATAAGTTCTGTGGTAGTTCTTAACAAAATCTTTAAAGACTGTGGTGGTGGTTAACCCAATTATTAACTCTGATTTTTCTTTCATCTTAATTTATAGAAATAAATGGTTATAATGATAGAATGAGAACAGGACACAAACCTTTTTATTATCTATTGATAAGGGCTTTGTTCATAAAGAAATCTCTGTTTGGATATAAAATAATCGACTTTATTGCATACTGATAAACAAAAGATACTAATTTTCTACTTTTGATACTACATCAAGGTATGTATCATAGTGGAAGGATAGCTAGTTTTTATATATGTTGACATAACAACATTAATCCTCCAAATTCTAATAGCTTACCTTTAAGACCATTAAAGAAATGTTTTAGACTTCAAACCTTTCAGCTACCGCTTCATACATAACCTTATATATTTGGGGAATAGTTGATTTTTCTGGCTGACAACTCTTTTATTATTATTAAATATATTATGATTTTCTTATTAAAGTAAGCTGTTACCAACAGTGATGGCTGATTACGTAGGTCTTCTACTAAAAATTTGATGATTATTTGCTCATAGTAAAAAGTAGATTACAATTATGTATATACAGTGAGTGACTAATGCAGAAATCAAACTAATGAGAGAAGTTCTGAAGCTTTTCTAACAAAGAATCACATTTTTTGGACATGCAAAGCTTTATACAATGTCTGGTTAAAAAAATAAGTATTTTTCCAGCCAGACAACAGTGTAGGTCTTCAAGGTCAAATGCCACTCTGCAGAGTTATATCAACTCTCCCATTGCCATTCCTACCAGCTGGCCACTTACTGACCACTGAGTCAGGCCATGACCATTGTTTGTGTCTGACCGTGTTTCAGCTGCCTGTCAGAAAAATTCTTAGTGTATACAGTAACCTGTATACGTTAAATGGTCCTTAACCCTTTGAATACCATAAGCGAGTTATTTACTTGATCTTGATGAAATTTGTCTTGAGTGGTTTACAGTCTATGGAGGAAGAAGTAGTAAAATTTTGAACTCAATAGAAACAAATGTTTTGATGATTGAAGTTTTGCAAGGAATTCAAATGACTTAGCTGTACCAAAATAAATCAGTAATTTAACATAGCTTAGTAAAAAAATGTATTGTTACCCATTGAAACCATTGTCATAATACTTTCTGTGACAACCATTTTACAAATTTTATAAGATTATACGTGTTGTAGTATTTGTCACACTAACTGGCTGCTGGATTCAAACACGTTTGTTAATATATATATAAATAGAATTGATACTAAAAAGCCGGTTTGTAATTACCTCTGCAACAAGAAAAGATATTACGTAACAATAATTGTAAAGTGAAAATTCAGTAACTCTTTATTTATTAATTTATTATACATGTAATTTTGTGGTAGGATTAGGAAAATATTAATAATATTATTAAAAATCAACTGAATAACACAACTTTTATTTTTTATTTCAATTGACAGTTTTTATTTTTACACAAAGATGTTTTTATATTCAAAGAAAATAAAAATGCTATACTATAATTAATTAACAATACAATTCACAAACCTATTATGAGACTCTATTCTTTAATACTTTATGATTTTCTGTACAAGTACCATTGTAATTTAAATCCAGCAAAACAATAATTTTATGTTTACAACAATATACTCTTACATCTTTACATTTAACATTTATTGTAAATCAATACTTAAATCATCTACATACAATTTTACATACTTTTGAATATGGGTTCATAATGGAATTTGCTATTTTAGTGCTAACATCAAATTGACTGACTTTAGTCTTAACTAGTTTACTACCGTACATGAATCCATTTTACAAATTTGTGTACTTTAATTGTGGAACATGATGTTAAGTCATCAAATATTGTTATTTATTTATTTGGACGTAATTTACTTCATTTCACTACATAGCCAACACAGTAGTATTATGAATCCTAAATTATTTGTTTAACTATTCCAAATAATCCTAAAAACTAAAATTTAAAAATATGTTTCCTGAATTAGCAATTAATGCATTGCATAGATTAACCAATCCTGAATAATACATGTTGGATAATGTAACCTGAAATAATGATATTGTGCTTTGTGTTTTCTTCATAACATGCAAATTCATTGAATTATAAGTAACTTAACATAGTTATAAAAGTTGCTGAGGAAGTAAAAACTATTTGACTATAAGTAAACTTAAACAAAATATATTAAAACTTAATTTCACAGAATTTTTATTGAAGAATAAGATATAACAATGTACAAGTTTATCAATAGAGAAAAGTTATGCTCTTTTGCACTAAGTTCTCAACTTTAAACTTTCTTGATCGTGCAATTATTAATCCTTTTAAGTTTTTCATTATTTTGAAAGGTTTTCTCTGCAACATCCCCCTCTAAAACATTATTTTTAGAATTAAATTTCCACTTTATTTATGTAATTTTTTGAAATAGGTTTAAATTCTTTTCTTGATTGTGAACCCTTAGCTGAATCTGAGACAGAAAGGGTGGTTATTGACTAGCAAGCAACATCAGGAACCTGTGAGACATTTATATGAATAATTACTGAGACAACAAAGAAATATAAACACTGTATATATTACTGTATAAACAAATCTATTACAACAATGAAAACATAAGCTTTTTGAAAAAATAAGGAATAGTATCCTTAATATATTATTTTTAGGTATTATAATTGATTTCCGCAAATTCATAATTTGTATCTAGTGTTAATCCATTATAGATCACAGTCCTTGCATCCCACATCACATTATTGGTATAACAACCTTTATGTTTGTATAAATTTAGGTGTGTAAAACCGTATATAACACAAACAATTTTATTAATTTCAGAATACACTCAGTACAATATATGCTCGTTTGAAAAATTTCACTCAGTAACAACCTAATTTTGTGAAAATACTGGCATATTAGGTTTTATTAATTTGGGATTTTAAGCCTTTGTCGTGAATATTATCTGTATGTAAGTTTATAATCTTATTGTATTGTTGCACTCATCTAACTTTATGGCAGGATGAGTGAAAATAAGGTGGATACAATCAATCTCTCAATGAACATTAGTTGTGTCTTCCTCATATTGAGTGAGGTTTTAAATAATTTTAATAACAATACAATACTCAAACAAATTAGTTTTGACGGACACAACATAGATTTTATTCCATAAAACCCAGTTTTTTATACTCAGTATACTGGGTATGTACAAAAATATATAGTTAAAGGTGGATCAAAGTTGTTTGGATCTCAAAATAGATTTTCAATATGTTAAAACTGTGGTCAACATTATTTGTAGGACATAAAAAAATGGTGACATACCTATAGGACCTATACAGGTGACATGTAGCCCAGTCCCTGAGGATAACAAATCTCTTTGACTGGTTTGTTTTTCATAATATGGTCTGCAGGTATAAAGTCATCAATGCCTTTATCCACAACTTCCTAATAGTAATGATTTCTTGTTAAGGACTTAATTTTCAATATTTCTACATGTCCAAAGTAGACATAATTCATAATTTGTTTTTACAATAGCTTATGATAATTTTAATTTAAACTACTAATTATATTGTCCTTCTTCAGCACTGTCTGTCTTCTGTTAGAAGTCTAGACAGCAAATCTACAACTTTATGCTTACATATTTGTTTAAATTTGTTTTTATAGTTTTTAATAAAAGAGTTATGTTGCTAACATAGAAGGAAGGCTTTGATAAGAAATGAAATTGCAACTAGCACCTTATGGTCTATGATGTGGGTTAATAGTTGCCTGCAACAAGATAGAGAGAAATTTCTTAGACTCCATCACTTCATTATAAATCTTACTATTCTGTTGTTCAGTCTTGGTGGCATAGAAACAAAAGCTCTTGCTCTTTTCTTCCATCTAGAAAACAATGTGCTTTAGGTTTGATTGGGGATGCAACAGTATTAAGAATCAATGGCAGATGTAGTTTTTAATAACAAAGTTTATCACTTGTCATTGCTTAAAGAAATATAATTTACCAATATCAAAGAATTGTTTGAAAACGTTGTTGCTCATTTACGTTAATTGTATCCCTTTTAATAATTGAGAAGTGCAGCTAGATTCTTAATAAACTGGGTGTTGTAGTTCACAAGACCTTAGAATGATCACAGTTTGTTTCTATTCGGAGGTGTCCTTGTATCTCTAACAGTTTTATATTCTTTTCACATTTGAGATTTTTGTTCTCATCAATCACAGGTTGTAAATATTCCAATTTTTTTCATAGTTTAATTTGTCACAGTTTAACCACAAATTTTTATTCTGATACTTTAAAATATTTTTCTTAAGTTATTTTTTTATCTCCCACGCATTATAATACTATCATAAAAATACTGAACTCTTTAAAACTTTTAAAGAAACCCCATCCATGACTTTTGTCTAGCGTCCTGAAATATTAAAATTCATACATCTTTATTCATTAATGTATACATAAAAATATACAAATTGAATATAGTTGTATTGGCCCAAAGTAATACAGTTCAAACAAGCTTATTCTACATTTTATGGTTAACACATGTTTTTAATTAAAAGGAATAAAACTTCAAGTTACAATGATCAGTTTTTAAATTTAAAATGTAAATAATATTTGCAGTTGGAAATATAAAATTAGCTCATGTTTCATACTGAATTTTGCTCTAGCCGTCTAACAATTCTTCTAATGAAAAAAAGTATGCTGAATTAAGTATTGTTTTTAGTATTTCACTTTTATGTTTTATTGTCAGAGGGAACAAAATACAAAGAAATAAAACCCTTATGGGTTGTTTTCATTTTATATAACTCCAAATTATGATCCTTAAAGATTAACCTATTCCTGGTATCGTATTCATGGTTTACAGAATTGGATTGGGCTTCCCGTTACATTTAGAATATTTTACTGTTTCAAATATGTAAAGATTGTATACTCTAAATATTTTTAGCTCAGAATATAGGTGTTTCACAGCTTCTTTCCACTTTAAACTAAATATTACCCTGATCGCCTTCTTTAATAATTTTGGGATCCTATCAAGATTTTTTTGAAGTTGTGCCGTAGGTACTAATTCCATAACTAATATACTCGTATGAATGTACTAGTGCAAAGTAAATCGGTTTCAACCTTGGTTACATATATAATAACTTTACTCCATCCCTGTTGCTAGTTATTAAGTATTTCAAAAATAGAATAGTAGTTACATAATCCTGTAAGTACCAAAACACCAAGTACTGTATATTATAAATTAAGCGTGGTTGTATTTCAGTTGGGTTGGGCAATTCAAAACGATGATGTGTTATTAAAATAGTACAGTATCGATTATACACATCAATACATTCTCAGTAAACAGGTCTTTGTAATCTTAATCATTCTCAAATATATTTAGGAACATTATATATAAGAAGCATAGCTGTAATTTTGTATTTTATAATTTAAAATATAGGGTTTTCTTCTAGTCTTAAGAATATAAATAGTTTGCACAAATTCATACAAATTACATGCGTAATTAAATATAACTTAAGGAATATTCTTTTAATTCAACATGTATTAATTTTCTTTAAGTAGCAAATAATAGAAAGCTAATACTAAATTATTTTCAATAGCTTCTATGGTTTTAACTGTCCTATTCATAAACATCTAGGAACACATGAGGAGGAATCTTGAAAGAATTTGAAGAGATACAGTACTTCCAAAATTGTGATTGACAGTAGGATCAACTGTTAGAAAGCAAGATCTATTGAGTACATTCAGGAAAATATGTTCCATGAGATCTACAAATTTGATAAAGGGAGGCTTTAGAATAAGTAAACAAGTAACGGAATTTTCCCTGTTCAGTCAATAATTTTTTCATTGAGTGATACTTGCTTCAACATTATCACTCTATCCGAAACTCGGCTGTTATCTGATCACATCTCAGCCTTTATTCCAGATAAATTATTTATTGATAGAGCGAACCAACATAACACTAGCTGTAGTTATGTTCTGCATGCTGCCATTGAAAACTTACTTTATTTTAGAAAATTGCTCTAAATGTTTCCCCTTGATTTTAGTGAGCGTTTGTCATATGAGAACGTTTTTTTCTTGTAATTATTTTAGCTTAGATTTTATTCTCATGCTTTCTATATTTATCTTGAATCGCTTTAAGGAAATATAACTCAGGATACCTGTATTTATTAATGCAAATTTTATGGAGTATGACTGGGACGAGTGACACAAACAAGTCAACTTCACGTCTTCTTATCAAACCCTCTGAAATTACAATTAGATCACTGTATGAGGATGCTGTAAAGAACACTCCAGGAAGTGTTGAAAGTGACCTAAACCCCAGTTAACTCACCAGAAATATACAAATTGGTTTAATTTCCCTCTTCTCAGCTGTAACTATTGTTGATGATATAGTTGTCATTCATTTTAAAGACCTACCTCGGAAGTTTGGTGAGTATTGTAATTTCTTTCTGTCCATTGTCAAGTAGTTGTGTAAGACACCCACAATGGAAGATCCTATCTAAACATGCACCCTACCAAATGTGGACATACCTCTATTAATAATTGATGAGGTTCAATTTGCCTAAAGAATCTAAAGAGATGCTCAGTCTGCAGAAAGAAAGGTAGTTCTGATTTTATCACCTTAGATGTATCTAATATCATTCACCTGAATTTATCTCATAGTCCAATTCAAATGGTTTGGTGGGGCATGCTTTTACAGAAAAACAAAACAGGACTGATTCCAAAAAAGTGCTTCAGAATTATAATATCAGATCAATTCCTACTGCTGCATCATCAAGAATAATTGAGAAGTTTATTTTTACTATTTATAACAAATTTGTGATATAATATTTGCAGACCAACACGTTTCATGAAAAGTTATTCAACAGGTACAAATTGACCATCATTTCTGAAAGTATGTGATCTGGTATTGAAGATCCTTCATCATCTCTCCTTAAGAAATCTTCTGTTCTATGTATTTTCTTTGGCATGTTATGCTACGTCAAATTCAAGAGATTTTGAATTCAAGGGCCTAGAATCGTCAAAATTGATGACCGGGATGCTGAACTATTTTGTAGCATGTTTCTTTTTAATGTTATAACTGCATGCATAAAAAAGCTGTAAAATGGGATGCCAAAATATATCCATCCTTGTGTGTTAAAATACCTTCACTGCAGCCAGTCTTTGTAAATCCTATATCATACTGGAGGGATCACATATAAAATACAGGTTTCTGGAGTTTAATCTGATGGTATGTTTCAAATATAAAGTGCCTCATGGATTTGTATAGGTACTTTTTTCTCCATTTCCTTTAAAATTGTACTGGTAATGGAACAGGTACAATAACTGGTAAACAGCCCCGAAGACAGTTCTGCAAAGTCAAAATTAAAATACCATTGTACATACAAAATAATTTGCCAAAAAAAATCAACAAATTAAAGCAAAACAGACTACCTTTCAGACTAAACTTTGTACTATACTAAAGAAGAAGAAACATTAACTACTAATAATACATAACAAAATTCTAGTTAACTCACTAATGTTAAACTTTTGAAATTACACTTTTGACAATATGATATAAAGCAAGAGAGCCGAACAAAGATATTAGAGTAGTACAAGGATGGATTAAACATGAATTATATAATTTAATTCATATTAGAACGAACATCCTGCTTCCATACAGAAGAGGAAACTATCAGTAGGTTCAATATAGTTGATTGACTCCCAGTAGTGTAAGATTTCACAACTGGTTAATGAACAATCTAGGAACTAAAAAAACATTGTTTACTATCAAAAGGATGGTTAGCTATAAGTATAGTTAGTTTCCTGTAACTGTCTGTAAATTATTTAATTTAATTTCTAATGTGTTTTCTAGCAACAATTAATAATTAATTAATTATCGATAAATAATTATTGGTTGTGTTTGGTTGATGATACACAATGAGAGACAACATGAAATGCTAACTGCAGAACAACTATCATTAAAAAACTGTTAAGTTATTATTTTAAAAAACTCAGCACCGCGTGTGATGTGAGAATGATGACATTGCAACAGTTTTTAGTCAATAATCAGTAATGAACTATGATCTAAAAAATGCTTTTACTGCAGTGACATAGAGTTTTTAAGGTAAAGTATTTTGGAGCAATACTTAGTTGTGTAGGAAAATTATAGAAGCATAATTTTGCAAAGTCAAGGCTATACACTTATCTGTAAACTGATAAAATATGAGTTAAAAATTGAAACTTGATCAACATATCCTTGTGCGTCCTGGTATGTTATGTATGGAATATTTGCAACAAACCTAATTCTTTGGTGACTTTATTAAAACATATCCAATAAACCAAACAGAAATGAATATGTTTATTTGGCTTATACAAAGCAATAAGAAAT
Source organism: Homalodisca vitripennis (assembly GCF_021130785.1). Lineage (NCBI taxonomy): Eukaryota > Metazoa > Arthropoda > Insecta > Hemiptera > Cicadellidae > Homalodisca > Homalodisca vitripennis. Next base: position 72,257,255 of record NC_060215.1, read on the forward strand.
GTTCATAATTTTTTGTTACATTCATATAGTATTACATCAACTACATTTAATCCATCCTTGTAGTCTTATGTACACAATAATGAAACTAAATCGACCTTGCTGTATATATAATTCATTTTCCATGTAACTTCCTAAAATCGACAATTTTAACTATCATAGGAAAATTGTCAACAAGGCCAAAATATAACATGAACTAAAACAGAAGCACATTATTTTTTCAATGGTGCTAATATTAAAAATATATAATGATATTGTTTTGAAGTTCTATGTTCTGTACTGGCTTGAAGGTGGAGACTTTGGTTTCGGAGGGTCTGTCACGTAAGTCAACTCGTTCAAATAGTACCTGGAACAATAAGTCATATGTACAAAATTATTATTACGGGTATGTACAGATTTTTATACCATTAATGACTCTTCACCTCCTTAACATGATGACTGCGGCAGACTCTTTACAGTGCACACTATCAGTGCGAGTTGTTGGTCTCACTCAGTATAGAACCACAGTGAAGGTGTTAAGGGGCATTGCTTGAGGATTCTGTGAAAAGCCTTAAATATAATTTTAGATCTTTAAATATTAAAGATGTTAACTTCTTAATGGTTTTATTTTTTTACCTAAAATTATATTGTTTTGCTGAAGTTTTCATTTTTTTAACAGAGACAGGTTTGTTGAGTTTAGTATATACTTTTGTTATGCAAAATAATTAGTTTTATTGTTCTTTTTCAAAATTTTTATAATTTTTTATATTGCCCACTAAGTTATTTTCACTTTCTAAGTCTGTGTCATCATCACGCAAGCAAAACCCATCTTCTTTTTGTGCGTCGAATATTTCCATGGTATAATAAATACTAGAAATATATAATAAAATCATAAAATACTCCAGGATGGGTGACATGCAATAACAACATGTGGTAGCTGTCTGCACTGTGTGACTACAGCAAACTCACCAAGGCGCAAACACTAGTACAGAGGACCACGGAAGTGCTGACATCTAGTAGAAAAAGCCAGAACTAATTTTGCAACTTGCGGTTGACATAGAAATGCTTCTTGCTCAATATACAGCAGACAATGGAATAAAACAAGAACAATATAACAATGCGTAGTGTTAGGTCAATAACATAGTTTTATGTAATCACTATGAACATAATATTATATCAAACCGGTAAAGAGTTTCAAAAAAAGAAATCAAAATAAGTATTAAATCATTGTGAAAAATGGCAAATAGTTTATGTTTTTAGGTTTATAAAAAAATGGAAGTGAATTTAGTTTAATGAATACTAATGCACTGTGGGTGGTCCATCAAAAAAACTACATTATACCTACATTATTTTTGGAGATAGGAGCCCTCAAGTTAAAAAATTATTATTTAAGCAAAATCCATATTTGAAACATCATATTTTACATCTCTTTATTCTAAATTTATTTTGTAATGAACCTCAATTATGGACTATTTATTTAGTTTATTATGTTTAAAAACTTTAAGTTCAATTTTGTTGGAGGTTTTCCTAATTTCATGTTTCATATAATTGTGTATACTTCATCAAGACCTTTAAAATAATTCAAATTTAATAAGGAAATACAGCAATAATTTAAGGAATTGCTCACTACATAGAACTGTACAGAGAGGAGTTTACATACAAATATAAAAGACAAAAAAAAGAAAGACATTAAAAATTATTGTCCAACCACTGCAATAATAAGGAATGGAAACACAAAGCTATCATCTTTATTGAGAAGAAAGGGCTTTTTAACACTAAGCTTCCATTCTGTCAGCTTCTTTTTATTTACACAAATGTTTTTTTTTTTGTAATATCAGCTGATAAAAATATATAATATTTTTTAATTAAAGAAATGAATCTACAACCTTTATACAGTATAAAAGTATTGTATTTCATTTATGTTGGTCTGTGATGTGTTCCTTGAATACAAAAGGCCTCACAAAAATAAAATTCAATAATTATTGGAGTGTTTGCTTATAAATTGAGTACTATTCTTCCGTATTCATTAAAATATCTTTAGTTTGAGAAGGATCATACCAAAGAAAATCTCCATAAAAGAAATTTTATTTGGTTGATATGATTATCGGCATTGTTTGTATTTCAGTAAACTATAGTGTTCTTGTAAATTCTTAGTTAATTATTCCAGTATTGTTTCTAGTTATAGGTATAATAGACTAGATAATTTTAGAATTGAATTTTCCTACCATTAGTGTATATTCATATGAAATATACATTTACTCAGTTACTGTTTATCAGAGTTAAGTTTAAAATATTATATAAAATAATATATAAAAAAGTCAAAGTTGTCATTTCATTGATTTAAAAATACTATATATTTTTATCAGCTCAAATTGAGAAAAAACATTTGTGGAAGCTGAACACTAACCAGTTTTGAGCATCTGCACAGTCAAAATTATACTCCCAGTCACAGACACGGTACTGCTGGTTGAAGGAGGTATCGTTGGCGCATACGTAAGGTATGCGACGTCCATCTTCATCACACATGTGGAAGATCTGGCAGTGGTGTTCCTGATCAGCATAGAAACCCACAGCTCGATCACTGCAGTCAAAGGTGAATGTCAGGTTTGCAAATTCCTCCCACCTCTTGGCCTAAAAAAAGTATGATTTTAGCTTATAAAATGATGTATATCATATTAAAGTTTACTTCATTTTTTCTGTATTACGCTTTTAATATTTTTTATGATAAAATATGGATACAACTGACATAGATATAAATTCGGTACTGTTTTCTTAAAGAATCCAATGGCAAAATCCTAAAGATTTATGATATTAGGTGTTATATTTACACCCCTATGAGTGGTATATGGATTTTGGAGACATCATCCAGACCATGTCCACTACTTTAAGTCTATAAACGAGAACTATTTAATAAAGAAACAAGAACCAAGAAATCTTTATTGTCTTTAAGCACTTATTACAATGCAATGGACAGTGCCACTTTTTCTTATAACTAAATGGCCTACTTCTATCACACCTTTAAAATCCCATAAAACAAGTGTAATGATTAGAAATATACAAAATAAGTAAATTTTATATATACATGGTAAATGTGAATAACACCACAATTTGCTCATTAAAAAGAAAATAAAAGGAAATATGGTGTTAGTAGCATCTCGTTAAATATATACATATATATATAACATATCTAGAACAATCATCTGTTCCAGGATATAATTTTTTCTAGTACAGTAGGAGTGTATTTCTTGTCTACTAATAAAACTGTCTAATTTTTCTTTAATACTAAGTAAAATACAATAAATATACAGGGATGGAAGGGTCATAATTCAAATTTTCTTTTTAATTGGGACACAAGAAACTCTATTACCAACATTTGCAATAATTCTGATTACTTTCTGTTGCCAAATGAAAGCAGTTTTAGCACTAGTACTGTTTCCCCAAAGTGTTATACCATAACTTAGCTGCGAATCTGCGAATAAAATAGGCATAATATGCTGTGATTTACATTTCATTACTAATACTATACTTTAGTTTCCTGATAAGGTATGTAACCCTAGCTAATTTTTTACATAGGAAACTTACACGAGTATCCCAATTTAATCGATTATCCATGTATATTCCTAATAACTTAACAGGTTCTGAGTACTTACTATCAAGGACACAGTTTCCATCAAGAGTAAAAATTAAATTTTCTGTTTTACTATTATTTACTACCAAAAGTTTGGCCATAAACCACTTACAGTAGAACCCCTCATATCCGGCCTCAGTTTTACCGCACCTCGGTTTATCCGGCCACTTCCCGGAAGCCAATATCGAAATTTATTTACCACGGCTTGCAGACGCGCAGTTGCACGCACTAGTCTCCCACGACTCCTGCGTTATTTTTGTGTATCTATTTGTTTACATTTTCCTGTGTTGTCCTCAGTTGAGCTAATAGGTTTAACCTGTAAACAGTTCGTTGATTATTTCCAGTGCGGTTAGTACAGTACAGTACAATTGTTTTGTTTCGTCAAGTGCTGTGTACTGTAGGTTGGTTTATCCGGCCGAATCGTTATCCGGCCAGGGGCTCGGTCCCCGTGGTGGCCGGATATGAGGGGTTCTACTGTAATTGCTTTAGTCATTGCCAGCTCCTGTTCTAAAATTAAAGTTTCCAGATGTTTATTGCTATTTAAAATAGTTGTCATCTGCATATAGAACAGACCTACAAGGCATATTAAATGAAAAATCATTTATCACTACTACAAACAGAAAAGGACCGAATACTGAGCCTTGTGGTACTCCTAGTAAAACATTCTGGAAACAAGACACATCTTTATTTTGTGAGACCGTCTGCCTTCTATTTTGTAAACATGATGAAAATAAACTTTATTCATTATTTTTAATGCCTTAAAAATGTAGCTTTTTTATGAGCAGGTCATGAGGAATACAATAAAAGGCTTTACTTAAGTCAATTAAGGTAGTAGATGTCATTATTTTGTTTTTGAAATTTAGAATAACCTGTTCAGTTACAGTTACAACTGCTTTTACTATGTTTAAACTAATTGTTGAAGTTATAATGAGGAAATTGTATCTAACTCAGATGTTAAACAACCTATAGTTTAGGTAGTTTAGATTGAATTTCAGTAGATTTAATGTCTTTTAACATTTTCCCTCCTGCTTTAATTTAATAAAATCCACTTCACCACTTTAAAGGTTAAATTGGGAGTTGTATTCAAGTTGGTATCAAGACCACCATTATACATTTTGTTTACTCATGATCAGGTCCGTACTCAGACTAGTTTCTAAGGACAATTGTACCAGGGCCCGGGCCCGGGCCCGTACACTTTTTACTGGAGAAGGTGGCAGTACATGACGGGGCCCAGCCAAATATCTTTTCCGCTGCCAGCCAAAGCTGAGTACGGTCCTGATCATGATTATTCTCCTTTTTATTAGGAAGTGGAGATGGTAAGAGAAAGGGTTGAGATATGGAGTAGAGAGCAGTCTGGTATTCCTGGTTTGTGCAATAGTTTCTAAACTGGGATTCATGAATCTATTTGCCCGAGTCATGTTCCCCAAGAGGAGACTTAGGAATGAAATAATCCTTAGGGAAACTGCAAAAGTAATGTAAACCGTCTAGGAAGACATTGTAGTTAGACCCATAAATTCAGTATTTATGCTTTGGGCATAAAGCTTATATTAGTATAATGTAGATATTGTAAGAAAACTCATATTAGATTTGATTGATTAGATCGATTTATTTGATTAATAGTTTTTTAGAATTGATTTCTTGATGTAAAATAAAAAAGTTGGCAACAGTGGGTAGATTTATTAATCACTGTACTAAATTACAATGCTTAACTCAAGAAACTGCATTGTTTATTAGCGTATATGAAAACTTCCAACATTATCTATCATTATATGTTATAAAAAGTTAAACATGAAGTTTCAAGAAATAGTATCTGTCCTCTTCATAAGCTATGATACTTCAACGTAGATATTTTTAATCATGACAAAAGCTAACAAATATTGATGAAATGGCTATGCACATGTTAAAGACATATTTAACAACAAAAAATACAAAACTATGCTTGAAGATTCAGTACTAGTTTGAAGAAGCACAAATAAAATACCACCACCCACCACTGTACATCCTTGCACGCCTGACCGTATTAGCAGTTACTGCACCCCACTTTTCTACACACCTTGTGGCGTTGTCACATTGCTATATCAGCTGAGTCTCAGTATAAGGCAACACGACAACGTCTTGCTTTCTTCCGGTTGTTTAAATCCGTTTTGTTCCCCGGTGTTTGATTTTTCTGTACGTTTTTATTTTATCATTATATTTTTCTCGTGATCTGTGTCTTAGTGTAAACATGTCTTAATTTAATTGTGAAAGTAAAGGTTTCAGGAAGATAATGTGATAAGATGAGCAGTAACAATAGTTTGATTGTTCAATTTAATTGATTATCCATTCATTAGTTATCCATCAATTACAGCTGGCAACACTGCACCACAACCCAAGATTGCATTGATATATTCTCGTACTATAGTGATATAAGCACCACAGTAGGTAAATGGAGACTAATCATGAGGCAAATTACACAAAAATAGTCATCACAGTAATTGATAACAATTGCAATTGACAATTCGATTCTTGCACAGTTATTCTGTAAGATAGATAAATAGTATTCAAATATGGTAGAACTGCATCCATTTCCATACTAAAAATTGTTTTTAGTTCATTTCTACACTCTCAGAGAGTGTTGAAAAGTCCTGGCTGGAAATTTTGATCAGGTCTCAATTGTTTCAGTTGTATTTTAACAAAAAAAAAATCAAACTGAATCTGTTGTATGGATAACTTTGAAGCAGATGTGATAAGCACCGTGTTAATCTCTTTTGACTAAAAATAATGAAAATTACATAAAAAAGTGTCAGAGCCCTTTAAAAAACTAAAATGAAACATTTGTTTAATTTTTTTTTTTCTTTAGGCCTGAAGAGAAACAACCACGAGATTTACACCATTAGAACAATGTTAAACCTAAAATACTTTATGGCTCTTATTTTTGATCATAGAATGAAAGATGTCTCATTTAAATATACGATTGATAAGTACATAGATAAGTATATACATTTTTTTATTTTCTATCATACAGGATATGCTTTTTGAGGATTTAAACGATAAGGTTAAAAAGTTTGAGGGTTTGATTCTGAGCAACAAATAAAATTATCAAAATAGGTAAAAAGGTTTTGAAAGTGTATTAAGTATAATTTTAAAATGAGACATTTCCAAAAAGTCTATGCCGAAAAATAGGGGTGTAAAAATGTTCTTTTGGAATTAAAATGAAGATGGTCACTTGTAAAGCCGAAACTTCAATGTAACTAACTTCCTGGTTATACAAACCTCTTTTTCCTGGTGCTATATTAATAAATCTGACGTGCTTGTAATTTTGTAAAAAGAAAAATTTCTACATTATTATTATTTTTGTTATTTCTATGATTGTCAAAAATATAGTGTTACACCACAGATACACGACATAATAAAGTATTAGTTGCAGTAAACGCCTACAAATTGTTGAAACAGCAATTTGAATACAGAGTTTATATCACATACTTAACTTTCTGAAGGCGCTCACCTTTGTTGTGAGGGTATAAAATTGGGTTGTATCGTACGCTTTATTGTGAAGTTTTATTTACCGTCAACACAATTAAAATTAACTGTAAACGTTGTGTTATTAATTTTATTTGCTGCAGTAACTTTGAATGAGGCCGATAATTGGGTAATAATTTAACTACACAGCATAATTTATATAATAAATTAAAGTGGTAAAATCTCCAAGCCACGCGAAAAACGAGAAAGAAAACTATATAATCATTATTTCGCTTATGATAATTAAATCAGTGTATAAGGTATTAAGAAAAAGAACCAGAGCTCCACATCCCGAAATTTATTGTTTCATGTAACCTTACATTAATATAAAGCCACGAAAATATAGAAGTGGTACTATAATAATATATTGGTGGCTATCGTGATTTTAGCCCCATAAGAACATTGTTCAAATTTAAAATACTTAGGCGACCATTTTTTTAGTCATAGAATTATAGATTTTATGTCAAAAATATTATTGATAAGCATAAAAACGAATTTTTAGTTTTTCGACATTTGCATTGGTTATAAAAAAGTTTTTACATTCCCCTTCAAACATTCAAAAAGTAAACATAGTACAAGAAAACCAAAAACTGTTTCTATGCATACTAATCATAACTTTAAAACAAAAAACCTCCCACATTTCTACGACCATTATATAGATACAGATAACATTATATAGTTATCTGTATCTTTATAACGGTCTGTATCTATAAAACTATCTATTGTTTTAGTGGTAAGATATATAGTGGACTAACAGTGTTTTTTAAGTTTAACATGGTTCTTAAGAGTTTCACTACACACACAAGTTCGTTTCACTATATCCGGATTTTAAAGTAAATTCGTAATATCTACAACCACTACAAATTTGTAGGGAAAAACAGAGTTTATGCCATTTTACAATAAGACCAAATTTATTTAATCTTGGTATGATATTATTAAATTTAACGGCAGCTGGTTAGCATACCCATAATAACACGACGGTAGGTCCAAAACCAACAAACTTTATGTTAATTTAAATAAACTAGTAAATTAAATTTAAAATTCTATTCAACACGAAATAGATAATTAATAATATTATTTATGGCATTATTTTGCTTCTCTAACGATAGAATAGGACTTTCATTTATTATTTTTCAAGCACAAGAATAATAACTTTTTTACGGTAAAGAAACTATCTGCAAAGTAATAGACATTAAGTAAAACCCATCCAAAGCAAATCAGTCAAGTGCGAGCTGCATAGCATGGTGAAGAATGAATCGGAACCTAACTCAAAACAGATAAGCTCAATTTCAAGGATACATTGTAGGTACATTGTAGAAAAAAAACTCATAATATATGTGTTATGTTACAAAGCTGCATCTCAATAGCTTTTGTTCAAGAAAATCAGGTAATCATAAATCGTATAGACTAATATAAAAATGCATATTTATATAATCTCATTAAATTAAAGAGTTACCCGCTATTGATGGGAAAATCTAGAATTTTTAAATCTCGAATCTGATTCCATTTTTAAAATCCACTCCCGATTCTAGAATTTTTAATCTTAGTAGCTTTTTAACCTATGTATGATTTTTTTAATCAACACGAATCAAATGTATGCAATTCTTAAACTTTAGAGACAGCCTAATAATATAAAAAGTAATCCAAGTTTACAACACTTATTTTAAAGGGTTCAGAAAAATAGCAATATTTTAAGACCTTAATCATACACCCTACCTTCTACTTTAATTTTATGAATTATAATATGGGCCTCCATACTTTTAATTTGCAAAATATAGAGGACATACAACTATTTCACTTATAAAACGCATTTTAAACTTTAAATTTTCAAACCATTCCTAGTTATAATAAAAAGCATTGAAATACAAACATAATGTATTTTAATAGAGGAAATATTCATAAAACAATACAAAATTTGGAAGTAAACGAAAATTAGCTGTTGTCTGTTTACTTCGCATCCAGCAGCTGACGCAGGGCACGTGTAGTATTGTACAAATATAAACATAGAAAATACAAGGTACAAGCGAAATGTTATTTGTAAAAGCACTATAATTTGTGAACCAGGTTATCTAACTACGGATTTTCATAAACAAGGTACAACAAGCACACGTTTTAGCGATTGCTAACTGTCGATTAGCTGTCGACCGCTAATAAACATAGCAGACTCGTGGCAATGCTCGAACATAAATATAGATAATGCTAATTGCAAGAAACGTATTATCTACAAAAGTGCTATACTTTGTTAATTAGGTTATTTTTTGCGAGTTTTCAAACACAATATACAGCAATAAGTTTTAGCGATTGGTTTGTGCACTGCAGATCAGCAGTTAATTAACGACGCGGCGAATCTTTGCAGATTCGTTTGTCGAATTCCGTCGATCGTTTCTCCAATCCGAATCTTTAGTGAAGATTCGATTGCTTCGAGATTTAAGATTCGGTTCATGACACATCGTAACTACTCACTTCATAGTGTGTTTTAGTTATTCAAATAAAATATAAAAAATGACATCCTAACCTGATAATTTCAGAATCTATATTGTTGTTAAAAGACTCTCATATCCATTTTAACAGCTTTAACTTGTGTGTGATTTAGACTCTTTAAGTGGTTTTGAGTGCTTTCACGGGGTTTACCCTTATATTTTATCCAATGTAAAACACACAATTTGTTTATTAGTTTATTGCTATTAGGAAACTAAAAAAAAACAAATTGCAACAATCAAGGGAACTTTAGAAAATAAAATTATTTTCACCTCAAACACACACTATGATTTAAAAGTCCGGAAAAAACATAGGGCCGAAAGTGTGTCCCTACCACCATTCTGTTTATTGTTCCAGACGTACTGTTACGAAATTTGCTGATATTGATTTTTCGCCAGTCTGTCGCTTGTGTGGTGCCGGTAACATGTTACGTGCTGTGTGCCGGTATTGCGCAGTGCTTCGTATGTGATTCTCCACGCAGCTATGAGCCTCAGCTATATGCTTGTATTTTCTATGTACAATTGTATTAGTTTTAGTTAACAGTTTTATGGTTATCTCAATAAAATCACTGTTCTTGTCACATGATTTTTGTTGTTTGAAAACACACACTTGTAATACTACCATCCCTCCAGGAAGCAACAAAGTGTGAATATATCAACATATAGCTCAAATAGATCACACAATAATCTTAAAGATAATTAAAGTAAAAAGCTGCACAAAACCAAGAAACTTACTACTATTTATATGATAGACTTACTCTGTGTAGAACAGTAGGTTTCAATGTGGGTTTTGACCAGACATAGGCAAATACTGCAACATACAAACATATGTTTTAATTATAGCTGATTATTTATATGCACCTTCCTCAAGTAATATGAAACAAAGATTCTACAGAAGCTTCACTCTAATGTGAGTACTATTGATGATTATTGTAAGTTGCGCAAAACTATTTTTACAACTTGATTGTAAATTTACGATTCCACAATATTTGATGATTTTTTTAAATTAAAATCTCACCCACGTGCACGTACACGCACACGCACATGTACATGCTCATGAATTAAAGCTCCTTTTGAAAATTACATTACCGCCACTGAAACCACTGTTGGTAATAACTTTCTTACATACTGTAGTTTAAGTACAAGTATAATTTAAGTTTTGTTTTAAAACCCGTTACTTAAGTTGTACTAACAAAAAATCTGTTTATGCTCAGTTTTGAATTTATATTAAACAAAAACTATAAATTAAATTTGTAGACTAAATACTATTACAGTTTCCAAGATTTACTCATAAATTTTCCAAATTGAAGACAATCTTTCCATCAAGGCACTCAAAATATTATTTTTCGATTAATATGCTATTTTCAAATCACTTTCTTCGAATATTTGCTGGAATAGCCCCAATGTGAAAGACCACCTCATATTCGTTCTTGTTAAATCAATAACAAACATTATTTTTGTCAGGAATCACGAAAGGTAAGTTTATTTCTTACTTTCATTAAACAATACAAATGTACTTATAAAGAGTTTGAAAGCTCATTTTTTATATTAAGGTTAGTGAGGGCAATACTTTTTCTTTTTTTGTTAAGTAAAAGTATTCTTAAAAGTATAATTATGTGGATGATATATTATTTTGTAGAATCCAAACAGCGTATTTGATAATTGTGCTTTTTCACCAGGTGTCGGCTTTTCACTTTAATAAGAACACGTTATCCGTCAATATACCAAATGTAACAATAATACAGACCAATGGTGTGAGAAGGGAGAACAAACGATGGAACAGTAAATAACCGTTATTAGAACATCTAGAGTGGAGCAATACCTAGCAATCCAAAATGGATTCTAAAAGTTAAATAAATGCAATTATTTTATTATTTAAAAGAGAAAACATGGTACATAATTCATACTATAAAGAAGGTAGGAACAGCCGTAGGAGATGACACTGATCTAGGTGATTTTCCATACATTGAAGTTACATCGGCCCACGTTTATGGTTTTCTACCAAATCAGTTCTTGAATTGCAAACAACACTTACAGAGAACATTTTATTTCACTTCAAATGAAGCCTCCAGTGAATAATATTTTTATCTTCATCATACATTGTAATACATTGTATATAGTTAATTATAATAGATATTGTTTGTAGTTTTTATTTTGTATTAGATTTTACTAACAATAAAACAATATATATATATATATATATATATATATATATATATATATATATATATATATATATATATATAAACCAATAATTGTAAGCTCCTGGAATATATGTTTATTTTTACACTCCTTTTGCCTTTACTTACTTAAACGTATTAATCGTATAGACAATTTTTTTTGAGCTTTATCATTAGTTACACAGTTAGTTTCAAAGGGTCCGGATAAGGTGGCTACATACTGAACGGTGTACGAACCAAGTGTTATGTAATTTATCTATCCGTGCCACAGAATGGAATCATCCACTAGGGCAGGGGTATCCACTAGTCTTGACTTTACGAGCCACATATTTATAGGCAATTATTCACCTCTCGAAGTAAGCTCAATAGGGCATGTAATGAAAACAAACTTAATTTGTTAATAAATAAACGTTACTGATAAACTTAATAACTACAAACGTATTTTGTCGTTATAAAAGCTAAATCTGAATAACAATTTTGTTACTGTTGATGAGTACAGTTCGAACAAGTTTACTTTAATGTTTATCAGTTAGTCTTTCTCCCGATTTCGCAAGCTTGAGAGTTGAAAACAATCGTTCAGATAATGTTTTGGAGGTCCCAACATTTGAAATAAGCCTTTTGTCGCACTCTTTTGTGTTATGTATATTTTTTACTCTGGAAAATCTTTCCAATACTCAATTGTTGAACATCCATTTTTTAGCCGTTCATCCTCTTGTAATTATAATATCTCCATGTCTGCAGCTGTTGTATATTTTATACTCGGTGGTGTAACAGGACAGCCTTCGCCGACAACACCAATAGCAACAGGATTTTCCAGAAACTAAATGAAGGTTTAAGGGACCTTGAATTACTAAATCTGTCATTAATTTCCTCACCAAGGTTAACAATTTTACATAAATATCCTTAATGTTTTCACTTTCATAGACTGTATTAAGAAGACATTTGAAATGAAAGAATGTTTTTGTCTCAAGGTATTTTTTTAAAACAGCCTTAATCAGTCGTGAAAGTTAAATACAATCTGCGCTAAATCAGATTTCGCTTTTCCTTTTTTTGTAATTATATATTTAACATTTGTATATGTTGAGCAATATATATGTAATTAGAGATGAATCTAATAACCAATACACATTTAACTACATTTAACTGAGGGTAGGATTCCCCCTTTTCTAACTAAAATTGTTTAATGGTTTCTAGCAGTTTTAAAAATGTGCCAAGAATATTGCTTCTTAATAACAGTCTCACTAAGCAATGCCAAGATAAATCACGAATCTCGTCACTACCCAGTTCTTGTACGAATGGTTTAAACTGCCGGCGAGTTTTAGCACAAGGATAAATATAGTTAAACATTTTTAAACTACCTGCGTAAAACGCGGAAATTATTTGCTGCTAAATGCTGTCTGTGAATGATGCAATGCACAGGTAAGAAATCAGTAAATAAGCTTTCAACATTCCAAAGCCCGACAATTCCTTGTTTGAATTTTACATAAACGGCGCACAGTAAGTAGCAACACTCACAATCTTATTGATAGGTATTGAATACATTTTTTGCTAAAACACCACCGAAGTCATCTTCATGTTGCAACCACAAATAGTGTTCTTCAACGTAACTATATCTAAGAGCTCTCAGGTACCTCCAGGTCGTTTGGTACATATTTCACAAATATGGCAAATTGCGGGTTGTATTTAATATATGTAGATTTGTAAAAAGCTAGATGCTGTGCTAAACACTTGCCTGGAGTGTTTTGTATATTACTCAACAAATTGTCACTAATAACATAAATTCTTCTCTCAGTTGTATGTGTAGTGCGTAACTTCGCCTGATAAAATAAGGCATATTTACTGTACATTATTTTATTTTTCTTTCTAGTAGCAGATATTTGTTCAACTTCTTTTGCAGTTTCTTACTGTCAGGATCTAAAATAGAAACAACTTGTGTAACATTCTTCTTTATAAACTCCTCCTTTGAATAAGGTTTTTTGTTTTTGCTATGTTGAAACCAATACAAATCCAAATTCGGTTATCACATCTCCTTTTTTTGTGAATATTGACAAAACCGTGTTCTGACTGTGAAGTTCTTTCTTTGAAGATTTTAATTTGGCTTTTTTAACTGAGAATGAACAGGAAATTCTTTAGTGAAACTACTATAGTTAGTGCCATAATTCAGTTTTATATTGCTGGCCTTGTACTGGGACAAGGTCATTTGACAGAAAAGCCACAATGGCTTTATTAAAAACAAATTGGCTGGTTCCTCTCTAAAACAAAATTTTTTTCTTTCCAGTCAGAGTTAAAAGCTTGGTTCTCCTCCACATATTTACGTTTCTTAGACGACATCGTAACATCCGTAGTACTTTATACACACCACAACAACCACAGCAATAACTCAGCTAGTTGAATCTATCATCGACAAACTAGTAGAAGGTTGTACAGCCACAAGTATCTTCCTAGACTTCAGTAACGCCTTTGACTGCCTAGAGCATGGCTTAGTAATTAAAAAACTCAGATCATTATGAATTGAAGACAAAGAGGCATACTGGTTCAAAAGCTTCTTGAGCGACAGGAAACAACTCGTAGAGCTTACATCATCAAGCAACGGAATAATTCACAAAATAAAGTCGGAACTGTTACCAGTAACAAGAGGCGTACCTCAGGGATCTGTGCTTGGTCCAGTGCTTTACACTCTTTTGACAAATGACTTCCCACAATATCTGGAGAAATACTGCAAGGTTGTGATGTATGCTGATGACACTGCCCTTATTATTACTGAGAAAGACAAAGAACAACTTGACATCAATTCGTATATAGCTTTTGATATGGCAAAGCAATACTGCCATATCAATGATCTGGTACTAAATGAGAAGAAAACACAGCAGCTAATTTTCACTGCCCCCCGAAATCATCACAGGGGTCTCCCAGAGCTAGAGGTAGCAACATCAACAAAATACCTAGGTCTGACTCTTGACAACAATCTATCCTGGGAGCCTCATGTGGATAAACTCTGCAAAAACTTAACTCCTGCCTTTATGTAGTACGACGAATTAAACAAATTAGCAATATAGATATGGGTAAATCAGCCTACCATTCTCTCTTTGAGTTCCATCTTAGATATGGACTAATTGTATGGGGAAGTACAACAGCAAAACATTTACAAAGAGTATTAGTAATACAAAAGAGAACCATCAGAGTTCTTACTGGACTGAGACCACAAGACAGCTGCAGGGAAGCCTTCAGAGAACTGAGGATTTTAACAGTAGTAGCTCTTTATATAATTGATACTATTTTGCACTCTGTAACAACTGGACAGACTAGAACTGGAGACCATCACTGCTACAACACAAGAAATAGACACCACTTGGCTCTTGAAACACACCATACAATATATGAGAGGAAATCATCATACAAAGGAGCAATCTATTTCAACATTCTACCAGACTCTTTGAAGGAAACACCAGTCAAACACGTGAAGAACTCACTCAAAAGTTGGTTTCTCCAACGACCCTTCTACACTATTCAAGAGTTTATAAACTGGAAATCAATTGCACCATGAACTGATGTTTTAAATTTTCTGTTCTGTATGCCCTTTATTGTATTGACAAAAATTCTAAACTCAACGTTTATGAATAAAGAATATTGTCTATTTATTTAAACAATATAAATATGATAAGACGTTTCTGCGATGCTTTACGTAACGTGAGCAGGCAGCGCGGCGCGGCATTTTCAAACTTGCCAAATCGACAAAGCCACACAAGACGGACACGGACGCCGCAAGCGGCTCGCAGGCCATGTTATTGCCACCTCCGTACTAGAACTGTTTGATAGCTTGACCGGTTCCAAATTACTTTCTCATCCTGGTGGTTTGTGCCGCCCTCCTTTCCAAAACGAAAAATAAGTATTTATATGTAGAACTGAGAAATTTTAAATCAGTTAGGGACTTCAAGACTCATAGACTGGGAGTCGAGAACCGATTTGTATTGTATAAACACCTTTTTTAAATAAAGATAAAAACTTATCGTCACTCACGTTAAAAACGAAAGGGTTAATATTATAAAACTATAACCTTTCTCACACTAAATTTATCCTAGTTATCCATGTTTAGTTTACACTTAAAATCTACAGTCACACAGCGCATAAAAACATCACAAAACTGCATTCTAATACAAATGGAAAGATGGCGTTTTCGTAGCTTTCAAAGAATAAGGACAAAATATAGTTGAATATAGTAGAATAATACAAATATAGTTGTGGTTGAAAGTATTGTATTTACTTTTTGCATTCAACCGGTTTGGAACAGGACAAGATGGCTGACGATCGTATACAGACAGAACAATTAGCTTACAATACAACATTGCAGTTAGAATACACCTAGTATTTGGTTATATTCTTAAAATAGATCATTGTGACGGTAATCCCTGTCAATGAAATTAGAAATAACCATAAAGTTATAAGATGAAATATCACCAGAAGAAGCAAACTTCCAGAACAAACTGTCCCAGTACATTTGGTTTCCTATGGGTTTGTTTTCTAGAAAGACTAAACAATATGGTACCTACCGTAAGGCAGCAGTTCTTTAAAAGTAAAAGCGGGGATGTATAAAGTACCAAGTTTTAAATAAGTACCTACCTGTTTAAAATTACAATGTTTACTATTAACACGGTGACGCATTATCAGCCGTGCTTAAACAAAACCTTATGAATTACTTTTCAATGTCCTGATACACCCGTTATCCAGGCGTGGTTTTATCCCTGGTTATTTGATGCTGCCTTGGTAGTTTAAGGGCTTTAGACAGTATGATACCTCCAAATTACAAGTAAACGCTGAACGAGCTAGCATTCCGGTTGAAAGTTCAAACCTACTTGGAATAGATAGCTGCTCGCCAGAAATAGAAAAGGAAACCCTATCGAATATGCCAAATCATCTAAGTAGAGAAAAAGTAGAATAAAACGTAAAAATGGATCTGGTTTATTTTAATCACTTCAATAAGTAAGCACGAAAGCACAATAATATATGCAGCATACTCATATTTTCAGTAAAAGTTTGACAACTGGACATATAAGAATTTGATGCGTGGTCACAATACAAATATGTGACTTCCTCAAATCAAAAAAGTCTTGCTCCTTAGAACAATACATTTAATGTCTAGACATCATGACAGCTTGCTGTGATTGCCTGTTTTTATAACCAATCCAAAATTAAATCGACACACATATAAATACGAAGTGCGGAGAGAGTAAAAATCAGTTAATTTTCTACGTTTACGCGAAATACAGTACGATTGTTTGACGGATTGCATTCACCATACTGCCTGCATTCCGATATCTTTTTAAGAGGTGTGTTGTCATATCTGCTCATTATGGGTTTTCATTAAAAAATATATTACCATTACCACTAAATATATAATACAATACATAATCAAGTCTCTTTTTGATTACAAAGTAAACCTTCACTGTCTTAATACATTAAGTATTGCATGTTTACAGTGCATGTGTTGAGTTCAGAACTGCTCTTAAATTATCACGATCCTATTGTAATAACGTTTCAACAAGTGTTAATAACTTTTTTTAATATTAGCTATTACAAACATCCAAATACAGTTGTTTCTTTAACGAATACATTATGAAATTTGTTTCAATCAGGACCATAGCTACGGATGTCCTTATTGTTCTAAAGAAATGCATATATGGAGGTTTCTAGAACTAAAATAATATATTGAAGATTAAAACCGTTTTATTGAAAATATATTCCCTAATAAGATTCAAACTTAATGTAGTTTTTCTGGGGAAGAAAAGAATGTCCATATTTAGGAATGTTCGATGTTCCTGAGTTAGTTAACCCATAAAAATCATTATTAGTATACTTCAAAATCCGGCAATTAAACCTGGTAATAATAAATTACCTTGCCCCAATTTTCAACATTTTACTTAAATCGCAAAATGATTAATATTATCTTATTATTTTGTTTGTTCATGACGACTTTAGTAGAAATGCCTGCCAATCGCTGAGGTCATTTAGTTATTGGTGTAATCTCATCTCCATTACCTAGCACTCATCATAGGCCCAGGATCGGTTGGTTACAAATGGCCTACAAAAGAACAACGCTCAGAACCTCTACAGAACCGCTCTACAACCTATGCCCTATACTAAATGATGAGGAGCTAGAATGCTCTGAGGAAGTAAAAAATCTACGGCTTATTATTGACAAACACTTAAGATAGACTGAACAGGCTTCCTTGATATGTAATAGGGTCTTTGCCGATGTTCACAGCCTCAAGAGTTTCTTCATATCTACCACAGCAAGTTAAAATAATGCTGATAAAGGTTCTTGTATTGCCTCACTTTAACTACTGTGACATAGTCACTAATGACATGACTGTGGAGCTTTCAAATAAACTCCAGCGTGCTCAGAACTTTTGTATTAGGTTCATTTTTAATCTCAGACGTAATGATCACGTAAAGCCCTACCTTAAACAATTATCTATCTTCATATTACAAGCTCCTCGAAACTATCATTCACTCATTCTGTTGCACACTCTTTTAAATACAAATTGTCCCAGTTATCTTTCAAACAGCTTTCATTTTTTTCTGAAATAAGTGAACGAAGTACAAGGAGAGGTACATCCTTACTATCTATCCCAATTTATCGAACAACTACCTTTAGTAAGTCGTTTGCAGTTTCTGCCTGTCAATTGTGAGATGCTTTATCTCTAAACATCAGAGCCATCGGATAAGTGCGCACGCTTTGGGGCGGAGGTCAGGGCCTTGATGCTGGGGGCTCAGGGGGTATAGCGGTTGGTGGTATAGCTTTGGAGTGTGGTACTTAGGGCAATGGAATGAAAGTTGAGTGAATGCGAGTTTGTCTTGTTATAGTAGTGTAAGTATATATAAAGTTACATTAATTATTGATGCTTGTTTTTAAGTTAAGGTTCATTTAATTTAAATAAATGGATTTATTTTTGGTTATAATGTGTGTGTATATATATATATATATATATATATATATATATATGTTAGTTTAATTCTTTATGAGGTTAAGTGGTAGAGAGGACTTCATAGTCCTAACTTCACCTCTAATAAATACATTTTTCATTTCATTTTTTCATTTCATTTATACCATCAAGACAGGACAACCAATGACTTCTATGAATACCTAAAATACCTGATATACCTAAGAATGCCTAAGAGTATCTGAAACACTTACATGAACTGTTAGTATTTTTAGCATCACTCAGTGATATATACTCTTAAGTGTAAGTGCCAAAGGAAGAAATCCCAAAATATCATTCGTTTCCAATCTCGCTGATTTACATGTTGTGCGGCCTACAACAATTTAGATAATCTTGAACTCTGAAAACAATAGTACTTGTTGTCAGCCATGAGTTCCAAAAGGGTTTTATCCCACTGCTTTTGGATGGATACAACGTGACCCCCAAAAAAGACGTGGAAGTGGACTCAACATTAACAGAGAAACGTTCCCTAGCATTGATATAGTAATTCATTGTTATTGGAATAAATTCATCTTTACAACGTATACTGTCTCATTGACTCATTTTATGTTCAAATTTCCAAAGAATTAAAAATTGTTTTCTATTTGTATTAGAAAATATCAGAAGGTCTTGAACTAACTTTGACCATTGTATTAGATTTAAAATGAAAATGATGTGAAGAATTGGATGTTATTACGTCGTTAAAGATTTCATCCGGATTTTAGAAAATTTATCTCGCCACCACATGGCCCATGAAGCTGAAATCTTTTATAAGAACATAAAATTTACCTCACTATAAGCTACGTTCACCACTTTACTACTTTCCTTATTTATTATAGGTAGTTTCTGTACTATAAGGCAGGGACCATACAATTCGTTTTCATTATCAATTACTGTTGTTGAAAACTTTACAATTACCTCAAACCATTATCTGTCACATCTTTTACAGTGAGGAAAACTTTGGTAATCAGCACACTAGAATCATAGCCAGCGCCTTGTGAGGTACTCTAACATATAAAACACGCGCCGGTGTAGACTTATATATTATCTCTTGAAACCACTTCCTGCATTACTTCAAGAGGGTTCTTACGTGAACCGCAACGCCCTCCTACTGTATATCTCTACGTCCTCGGCAATGCCAATACACTTCTTCAGATATCGTGACTTTCAATACACTCTCTAAAAGGAGATCATCCTCCGCACAAAGGTGACGGTGAGAGTTGCCCAGTGATGGCTTAAAAAGTACTTCCGACTTCCTCCCCTCTTCTACAGCGAAAGAAAGGATCCATCCCTGTCCGATTCTCCGTATTGACATACGCAAGCTTTCCCGTCTTTACCAGGAAGGCCCCAAAATATCCATGTACTGTAAGAAGCAATGTAAGATAACCTCCCTTGTTTTTGTGTCCTAACGTTCTCACTCTTGCAACTCTTCATTCAACCCGACAATCCATATTCCTGTAGTTTTTCTTCCTTGCTAATCTCTCACGTTATGTACTCCAGTATCACCGTGACTGATCATTTCGATTTCGTTTTATAATCAATTCAGTTATCTTTAAACCAGAAGATACTTATATAGAATAAGTTCCAAAACCATTAATATTAGTTCATTTAGAAGTCCTTTCCACTATTCTATGCATCTTTCTCAACACTAACAGGCCTGAAATTTGGCATCCTTATAAGCTGAAGTTGAGATGTGAAATAAAACTATGTATAAAACTGTATAATATTGATACAGGGTGTTCACAAAAGGGTGTCACACACTTCTGTTGCTAATAGAACTCATTATTTCAAATACAAATGTCATATGAACATAGATCGAGAAATGTCTTTTGATAGGTATCAGTTGTATTAGATCACTTATAAAAAATTTACACGATGCTGACTATTTTGGAATTTGTATAACAATTCTTACGGTACATTTTCCAACGAAATCCTTCAACGCATAAGCGAGCACGACCACTTTAAGATAGGCTTTAAACCAGAGCAGCAAGCAACTGTTACATTTTAACTGTGACATATTTGGCGCTCCCAGCTTGTGCAAGCGTCTTTAAAGTGGTTCTGTTCCCTTATGCATTGGCAGGTTTCATTGAAACAAGTTTTGTTGGAATTTTAATGAAATTGTTCAAATAGTTGGTGTCTAGTAAGTATTGTATAACTATACCAGTGTTTTTGTTATTTAAGTTCACTATTTTAACAGGTGCCATTTCGTTAATATTAAAGAAAATAACGCAATTATTTGTTTACATTTCTCACTTATTTATTCAAACATTTGTTACGAATGGTTTCTTTAGCTAGACTACTGTAGTTTAGAGATAATAGTTTGTTATAAACAATACAAAATGGTGGCTACCGGCTAAACAAGACATTACTCGACCTATGTTTATATGACAATGTTTGTTTGAAATTATGAATACTATCAACCAAAGAAGTTTGTGATACCCTTTTGTGAACACCGTGTGTATATCCAAAGAGAAGAAATACGTTCAGAAAAGAAGGTTATAATGTTATATGTTCAATATAACCTATCTTTTTACCTCTTCCGTAAAGATTTTTCGCTAAACTTTGATAGACTGTAGCTCTATATCCTTGGTAATCGTAGCTTGTATGTAATACCTTTGATATGTATGTTATCTTATAAACTTTACTTACAGAATTTAAAGGCATTGGCAAATTTCACTCGCGGAACAAACGTGTAGCAGTGGTAAAGATATGGTGATTTGAGGCAACACCTATAACGTCACTCACTT
Source organism: Homalodisca vitripennis (assembly GCF_021130785.1). NCBI lineage: Eukaryota > Metazoa > Arthropoda > Insecta > Hemiptera > Cicadellidae > Homalodisca > Homalodisca vitripennis. Next base: position 72,278,738 of record NC_060215.1, read on the forward strand.
ATAACGGAGGACTGCTTAGTTAAATTAGTAAAGGAAAGTCGAAGTACTCTTATATGGAATACAATAACAACAATGCAATAATTCCAATAGGAACTACTCAAATAGAAACTACTCAAACGATACACCACATTTTGTTTTAACATTCATGTTATTTCGGAGATGTCCACTAATAAAGATTAGGCTTTTCGACATAAGAGCTCCAAACTCACTGGTGTTTAAATTTAGTCATTCAGAATTAAAAGTTTTTACACAGCCCTTCTGTACTGTGGAGCAAGTTGTGTACAACAGCGGGTAAATATGTTTGTCTGTTATATATTAGTATTACACTGAGCACGCACTCATTCGGCACAAATAATAAACATAATTATTCTGCAGTATATAAGATCTGAGAAACCGTTTTCCGTAATATTCGGGAATAGAAAGATCAGTTGTATATGATAACTTCTCTCTGAAAATCACATTTTCAAGATCACTGCTTAAGCTTTGTTACACTCAGCTAATAAAATTTACAAAGTAACATTAACTCTGATTATAGAACATATTGTTATATTATATTGTTTCGGTAACGTTCCTAACAATCAAAACAATTGTTTGGTACAACATCATACATATTTTAAAATGATGTTTCGTGTTACGTATATGAAAAAGGAGTTTAGTACTTCTACTAGTTATAAGAATAGAATTGATATACATTTTTGAAATGTGCTAATTTGGACGGAACTTGCAGGTCAGAATTGGTTTAAAATCTCATAAAATAGGGTCAAATTCGCGTTAATAACATCATAATAAAAATATATCAAGTATTAAATTTATGTGTTGAAAAGAGGTACTAGGTCTGTAAAAGAATTACCCGACATCTCTTTGCTGTCCGACCGTCTCTTAGACCGGATATGAGGTCGGAGAGGAAATTCTGTATGAGTCACAGCCCTCGTATTATGTATGCTAGTACGTGTGACTTGTGTTATTGTGTGCTATTATTATTTGGGTCTGTGTGACTCATGTCACATTTCGATATGATTGAAGTCACAGCGACATGAGTGAAGAGCCTAGAATTAAAAAGCTTTCGGGGGAAGATTGTGGGTGACACTAAGGAAAAATATAGTTTAGATGATACACAAATGGTCGCATTTGAGTGGAGAGTGGCCCGCGACCTGGCAGGTATGTATGGTCCAGAATTCTTGCATAATTTAATGTTCAACGAAAACCGTAGATTGGCTGTACAGGAGTTGTAAGAAGATCAGGGTATCTCAAAATGTGAAGTATGTAAGATTTTCCGTAAGGATTTAAAATTAACCGTGTTTCTGGATTTCTTATTGTTGCAGGCCTTCTATGTCACTTTCCAATTATATACGGCCATATTTAATAGTCTAAGGCTCTGTTTTATCTGAGTTTTAGCCATTAACTCTTAAAAATATATCATAGAACGGAATGGTTAAGTTTCTGGAAACTCTATGGTCAAGAGTTCAGTCATATTGGAATTCGACGCAAGCGCATGTAATAACATACACAGTCCAAGGGTTATTTTTGCGTTGCACAACAAGTTGTATTCAAAACACACCCCATTAAATTGTAAATATAGAAGAGACCAGATACATCTTACAAGAACAATTTAAGTGACAAAAAAGTAGGAATGTTTTAATAAAGCATAAAATAGTTGTGAGAGAAAACATTAAATGTATTTAAATACCGTGTAAAAGGTAGTAACACGTTGTACTAATATGTAGGTAAGTAGTGTGTTTTTAAGTAATCAATGGAAAAAGTGACAATTAAAAGTGCATTGATTACAGTGACCTCCTTTTCTTTCTCCTTCTTTAAGCATATCCTAATAATGGATCACAGTATAAATAAAACTCTGCATTCAATAAAATGGTATGATTTTCTTTGGCTTGAGTCAACGAATACCAACACTCACACACTGGTTAACCCTTTGCTTAGTAGGCCTATGTATCCCTTTAGATACATCACCTTGACCGTTACTACTCCCGCTACTGCCACACACTCACTATATGCCGCCAAGAAAAGAATATAACCAGTTAGTACAATAAGTGACTAAATTTTTACGTAGCATATACTAGTTTCTACATGTAATACTTAGCAATAACTCGATTATCACTCAAACTCAACAATAAAAAAAAAAAACTGAAAGAAAATTAATCATTAATTCCATTTAATAATTGTTTAATACAATATACTGGTATAGTACGTAATAAGTTCTCGCATGTGAAGGTAAGCGCGATTCCATCTCTTATCTATACAGTACGTGTACAGCCACTTGTTATACCATACCATAACCGCGTCCGTTTGGCAAGCAGTCGGTCGATCTCTGTAACGTTATCCCATTAGAACCATTCACAAGTGCGGTCCATAAACCACTTATAACCTAGGTGGAAGTTGTAAAAGGTTATTGTTCATTCTTTCGGCCGGTGAGAAGAGAAAATATTTTACTTTTTGGATTAACTACGCTGACACCGCCATGCTTCACACGATTTAGTATTTTCTGGACATGTCTTTTAAACTGAGCAAATCAGAAAACACTGTTGACAAAATCCTCAGAACAGATTCTTAACTTTGAAACCGAAAACTGGGGGAAACTCGCCAAATCAACATTAACAAACAAAACGAAATCGAAGGAGCTTTTCACACATCAGGTCCACACGATAAATCTGAAACCTGGCGCCTGCCACTTCAAACTTCAAACATAGTTGACCTCTGTTAATACAGATGTGTGATGTTCTTTCGAAACCTATTTGGCACTCTTAACAGCAAAACACGATAGAATTTCACACAGTTATACAGGGTGAGTCAGAAATATGGTAAAATGTTTTAAGGCGTGATTGTAGAGCTAAAAATAAGAAAAAAATGTTATATAAAGGTAGGTCCGGAAACGCTCCATTACTGAGTAATGGCTGGCGAAAGATTTTGCTTTGTTTTCAGTTCACCTGGTGAAATTAAGTGATTCTGAAAGGTTTTGTCCTTACTTTTTAACTCAAATAAAATGGATAAATAAGGAAAATCACCTGAAAAATCAAATAAAACCACTCTAGAGGTTGTAGTATGAACAGTTTTTGAGAAAAAGTGTGATATTTGCTAAAAATCTAATAACAAAAATACCATCTTAAATGTTTGATGTCAAATAACATTGTTAAATGACCAATAAACAAATTGTTTTTCCTAATACAGATTGTAGAGAATTTAATTCTAAAAACAACCATAATAAACAAAGTTAACTAAATGTGTAAAAAATTTATGATATTGACTCCTCACGTATCACACTACACAGCAAACTTTTCGCTGTTTTATAATAAGGAATGAGTATCTGATTGGTAACAGCTGGTAATAATTAATTATTTAAACAACAACTGTTTAAACATTTTAAAATAATAAATAATCAGCTGGGAATTTATTATTAGATGACATACGTTACCTCATTGTTGAACTAAACAACAAACTGTAAAGATACTGTGTGTTTGTGTTAAGTATTTTAACCAGTTATTTTCATCCATTTTATTAGTAATTTTGTGTTGTGTGTTTCATTTATTAAAAATGGAAGGTAATATTCATGTGTATTTAAACTCTGAATTAGCAGACATGCATTTAATGTATAGTTTGGGACGCTGCAATAGTACTGCAGCAAGACGTCAGTTCAAGAGAACTTTCCTAACCGCAGGTGTCCAAGCGCAAGATGTTTGCCACTATTCATCAACGCCTATCTGAAACAGGTTCTTTGAAGTCTTCGGAGCATAGTAATGCAGGCATCGCCCGATCATGTAGGACTGTTGAATTAGAAGAGTTGGTTCTTAATAAAATTTCTGATTATCCTGAAAAGAGCACTAGAGAATTGTCACTACAGTTCAAAGTCAGCCAATCTAGTATTCGGAGAATACTACACGAATACCAGTTACACCCATACCACTTCCAGCATGTCCAAGCAACTCCATGTCCCAGCAACTCTTTTGCCACAAAACTACGTTCCCCATGTTGTTTTTGTCAATGGCTTCTGTTAAAATGTGCTGATCGAAACTTTTTGAATACAATTTTGTTTAGCAATGAGGCTCACTTTACAAGAACAGCTATCATTAACTTCCATAACAACCACATTTGGGCAGACAGAAATCCTCATGCTATCAAACCTAATCGCCCACATTAGTTTTCAGTGAATGTTTGGGCTGGAATCTTAGCAGATCATTTTGTCGTATTCGTGCTTCCTCCCTGGCTTAATGGCGTGGTGTACTTGAACTTTTTAAGAGACGAGCTACCTAACCTGCTTGATGATGTACCTCTGCATTTGCGCCAAAACATGTGGTTTATGCCTGACGGGGCACCTGCGCACTACTCTCTGGCTTTTCGTGGACACCTAAATGAGAGTTTCACAAATCAATCGAAGGCCGAGGTGGACCAGTTTCATGGCCAGCAAGATCACCGGACTTAAATCTTTTGGACTTTTTACCTTTGGGGACATTAAAAAAAATTAGTTTACTCTTTCCCAATAGATACCATTGAAGAACTCCGATTAAACCTTTCTAATGGAATAGAAACCATTAAGCAGACACCTGGAGTTTTTGAACGGGTCCGAAACTTGATGAGAAGACGCCTGAACGCGTGCATTTTGAACAATGGAGGTCATTTAGAGCATTATTTTAATCTTCCGGAGAGACTTAAACCGATTGTAGATGTTTATTGTATTTAAAAATAAAATTTTGAACCAGCTGTTACCAATCAGATACTCATTCCTTATTATAAAACAGCGAAAGTTTGCTGTGTAGTGTAATACGTGAGGAGTCAATTTCATAACTTTTTTACACATTTAGTTAACTTTGCTTATTATGGTTGTTTTCAGAATTAAATTCTCTACAATCTGTATTAGGAAAAACAATTTGTTTATTGGTCATTTAACAATGTTATTTGACATCAAACATTTAAGATGGTATTTTTGTTATTAGATTTTTGGCAAATATCATACTTTTTCTCAAAAACTGTTCACACTACAACCTCTAGAGTGGTTTTATTTGATTTTTCAGGTGATTTTCCTTATTTATCCATTTTATTTGAGTTAAAAAGTAAGGACAAAACCTTTCAGAATCACTTAATTTCACCAGGTGAACTGAAAACAAAGCAAAATCTTTCGCCAGCCATTACTCAGTAATGGAGCGTTTCCGGACCTACCTTTATATAACATTCTTTTCTTATTTTTAGCTCTACAATCACGTCTTAAAATATTTTACCATATTTCTGACTCACCCTGTATATAGAAACCCAGATAATATCAAAAGATACACCGAGATTCTCTCAGACAGGCTATCATCGTATTTAAAAGTATTTTTTTCCGCTTTAATTGTAGTGTTTTCTTTATACTTTAAAATCTTACGCGAATTGCAAAAAAACTATATAATCTCAAGTGAACATACCATTTTTAATATAGGACCTTGATAGTATTGGGTAGGTCATCAATTACCACCACCTTACACCAAGCGAAAAGTTGCAAATGTGAACTTTAAGGGATTTAGTCTTCAACGGTTTTGTAGTACGATACTTGATATGTTAGGCGTAAGGGAACAGTAAGAAAAAACGTAAGAAATTCGAGACAAACTTTTATTTTCTTTTAAACCTGACCCCATTTGCCAGGCCTCGTGGAAGGACCTAACATAATTAGTTTCTTTAATTGAATCATAGTGAACTGGGGGATTGTACTGGCGGTCATCTTGAATTTAGTCCCATAAGAACAATTTTAACCCTGAAACGGTATTTCAGATTAACGTTATTAGTATTAACAGGCGTATAAACGCCTTTTTTCGATCTTTCTATATACTTACTGATTTTATTGAAAAATCACTATTTTGTGCTCTACTGTTTAAATTATTAAAAAAGCATACATTGTTTAAGATAAATAGAAAACCCGTTTAAATGCTTATCGATCGTATCTTTAAAATGACACATCAACCATGGTCCTAAAAATATGGTCGTAAAAGTGTGTTAGGTTTAACATTGGTCATATGTGGTAAATATCTAGGTCATTCCACAACAGTCTCACAAACTACTCGTATTTATTATTAATAACACTTAAACAATCGTTTTCTTAATTATTCAGTTATAAATTGCTATGACATAAAATAGTAATTAATATTATGATGAAATGAATCTCAAGGTAAACTCACCCATACAAACACCAACAACGACAGTTTCTTTTAACATTCTGAAAAATAAAATTAATACATATTAGTGTAATCAAATAAAGATGTCACAAGCAAATTTCTCATTTTAGAGGGAAGAGTGTTGTTCACATGGATGAGAGAGAGAGGGAAAGAGGGGAAAGAGAGAGAGAGAGAGAGAGATTTACATTTGACATCATATAAATAACCCTGTCAGGTAATAAAGTAATACAAATCCCACGCATACATATCTGAATGATGTACCACGATTTTTCACAACCATTGGCACATCAGAGGATTGTTCAAGGTTTTGAATAACTTAACGGCATACCTATGCTAAATATATTCAACGAGTGATATATAGGTATACGCAATTTTATCGGATTTATGGCTCTTGACGGTTATGAAAGAAGTCAGATAAGAACGTTACTTACGTCGTGTTTTGCTGAGAGTTTTCATGAATAAGCACTTTTCTAACGGACTTAAATATTTTTGTTTGTCCATGTAACGAACTCAAGAAAGAACATCAGACCAACTATAAACCGACCAATATTTCGTTGTCAATCCAAATTGTACTTCAAACGAACGTTTTTTGTAATATAATTTCGTATTTCTAAATTCTTGAAATAAGAAGGTAACTATTTTAAAATTATAATGCTTGGAATTATGAGTAATTTAAATACCTAATAATACATTAATGTTATAAAAATGCACTATTTTACCACATCTTTAAAGATATAAAGTAGAAATAAGTGTATTAAAGATCTGATATTCGATCAAGCAAAAAAGTATGTACTTGATAAATGTAATACGCATTGATTAAGTACTACGTACTGTATAGATACGAAAGCCACTTTATACTGCAAAACCTACTGTCAAAATATATTTTAACAGAATATTTTCTTTCCATTACTTGATATTTTAAACTTTTACATAAATATCACAGTATTTACATATGCTTATTTAACTGATTTCCAAGAATTTATTATTATTATTAATTCACTTTGAACCTCTCATCGCACTTAGTTATAAAAGGACTTTCGCGCTTGTTTCCAGAGTAACAGGACATTCAGGATCGGTGAGGCTGAGAGTAGGCGCCGCTTCTTGTCGAGATTGCATGAGAAGGGATAGCAGGTAATATATCTCATGCATGTGACCTTGGAAGAAGGGGAGGTCAGCTCTGTTCCAGCATGTTCCAGTCAACGCGGGCTGGCAGCCCTCACCCATGCCCAGGCCAGCAGCAGTCTTTATCATTAAAGGATCTCCACCCACTCCATCAGTCATCCTCCACAGTAGACTGCCACCGCAATATCTCGATATTTTGGGTAAGTGATGTGTTACTCCTGGACATCAATAGGATAAGTGAGAAAACGGGATGTCAACTGGAATGTACAAAAGTCTTGACGTTGTTTTATTGTTAAATATAAAATACGATACGTTCTGGACTATATATAAACTATCTATATGGACATATGTGACAATAAGTGTGACACAGCAGTCCAGTATACCTGACAGTGGAATAGCAATAAAACAGTCAACTCACTTGTCAACAGTCAACTGGAGGTATTTTGAAGGTATTTTGCCACCTAGCAGAGGCCAAAGTGGCTCCCGACTTGAGAACATTACTAAGTTAAAGCATTTTCCGATCTGACGGTAAAACAACCATGGCCATAATGCTCGTCATACGACCTGAGAGAAAATAACAGGTTAGATTAGACAGATAGAGCATCTTCCGATCTGACGGTAAAACAACCATGGCTAGAATGCTGGCCATATAATCTGAAAGTCGAGTATCAGGTAGAGGAGCATCTTCCTACCTGGCACAGAAACAACCATGGCCACTTTGATCGCCGTACGACCGTAATACACAAGTAACACGTTCCAACTTATTCAAGATTATACAAATTTACGATATTTACAACAGGCTTTACAAATAATTAAGAATATATAAGAGTTCGAGTGTTTCTGTGTGAAAGGATATATGCTAATATCCTTCAGATAAAGGTTATCCGAATACTGTTATACATTGACTACATTGAAAGCCGTAGTTAACGTGGATAGTTAGGAGATACATGATATGCAGTTCACCATCCAGTATTCTTTTTTCAGCCAGAATATTTTATGAAACATAATAAACTAAATTATCATGATGTAATTAACTTTTACTATACATCTAAAAATATATTATTTAAACTATGTTTAGTATATTAGGGAGTTTTAGAACTGCGATCCTCAATCCTGAAAAATATCAGACTATCACTAATTAAATTCAACATTTCCCCAAAAGGATATTTGTTGTTGTCACTCACTGTACGGTTGTCAGACTTGACTTACTGTCAGACTCGGACCGCACGGCACCGCACTCTTCGGCAGCAATCCGGTGTTTAAACATCGATGGTCGCTCGACGCTTACTGACGCTGATAGAAAGGTCAGCTTCACTTTCACCACTAACTCATCCGTTACGTCATTCCCAGCTAGACCCACCCATCGTTGACTTTGCGTTACGTAAATACCGGTGTCATCTTATACAACTGGACAAATATGTTAATGTACGTACACGCTGCCAATTCTGATATTCACTAAAATCTCGCGCGTCAACTCCTCACCTCGAGTTAAATGTGCCAAGGAACAGTGCGTTTTACATATTAAAACATTCCAAATTAACAGGATATTTGGAAAAATACATTACATTTCCAAAAGAATGTCAATTATCGATTATTGTGATTAGTGTGTAGTACTAACCAACAAAATCCTAAGAACAAAATACATAAAACAAGACCCAAACAGTTTTACATGATATCGCATTAGAACTGTATATGTATATATTTAAATACATATACATACACATGTGCATATATATATATATATATATGTATACAATGTGTATGTATATACTATTTATATATATTTATTAATACTGATATAATTATACATACATGCTAACAAACTTGCATTAAATCCGCCACATTGTTCGAAATATTTGAGCCCGGTTTTATGTCTAAAGTTCATTGATGCCGTCCCTAAGAACTCATATATGTTAAGGTATTTAGATGATGGACAAGTCATTGTTATATTTGGGTGCATGATATATCACTTCAGAAGATTTAACGTCACATTAACTGTTTAAGGTTTTCCTAGATTACCTCAAATAGAATTCCTTCTATCAGCCATCTCTACTTCTCAGAACTGCTCTCCCCATTACGTTATATTCTATCGGGCTGGACAACATCGATGCCGTATTACTTCTCAACTTTATTGGTTTTCAACTTAATGTCTCATAAGGGTGATGGTGATGATCAGCTAATCAGTGTTACTAATTCAAGCGTTCTGGTTGGAGACGGTTTTTGAATAATGAGCACGTTAAGATTTTTTGAGCCCTATTCTATATTCTTCCAAACTTCATCAGGATGAATGGTGAGGTTTTCGTTGTCGTGCTCTTAGTATCACTCATTCTTGCACGTCACAGATCGACCAATCCGTCTGTCAACCGAGCCTTGTATTTCCACCAACATTCACATTGCATCCCAAGATTCGTGGATAGTGAGCGCCTTTGTCACACTCGTTCCCCTTAAACCCGCTTTCTCTCGTAAACGATCGGATCGACCACAATAGCCGTCTCAATCTCGAGGACAGCTGCATGGTTGAGATACTACCAAGATAACACTCGCTCTACGACAGTCCAGAAAGTATCTCTTATCTGCACTGCCAATATATTGTGCCTGCATCGTTTGTGTCACAGCGCATATGTTGGGATTTAAAATTGTAATAAAAACTTTTTTCAAACAGCACGTATTAGCAAAAGTTTGATTTTAATTATAAATTTAATTTTAATTTAAATTGATTTGAATTACATGTGATTAAAATTCAAAATGTCCCTTAAAACTAGAAGAACCTTCACAAACCTATTTAAGATATAAATTTCTAAATTTGTGGTTGCATTATTTTCAACAAATTAATTTTGATTGTAACCACTAACTGTTTGTTTTAAGGATTTAATCTTGTTATGTTCTAAAACGATAAAAAAGGACATTTTGAATAAATTTGGACGTTAACTGACGCTCTTTCGAAATTTGGGTTTAAGCACTTACATTGAAAAATATTCCTAATACTAATAAAGGATCTTTGAAAAAGTATTCAGGCATGGTGCAGTTTTTTCAGAATTTTATTTATGATGAAGAGAAAAGGAATGTTTTTGTTTTAAACAGTGATATTGATTTAGAGGAATGTGTTGTTGGCTTGAAGTATTGTTTAAATTCTACCCTAGAGTAATAAAAGAAGTAGTAACTTTTTAAAATTATACACAGAAATAAATTCCATACAGAAATGTAATTTATGAACTATTTTACACATAACATAGCTATAGTGGGAAGGGTTCATTCAGTCCAGAGGTTAGATTCTAAAATTAAGTCTGCGACGAAATGGTGTCAGTCGAAAACGAATTGGGGCCAATCTCAACATTTAAAAAGATTATAGTCCGGACAAGGAAAACACATGCCAAAAACTAACTGTGCATTACACCAAAATATTCTTATTACCAAATAAATGTTAAACCATGATTAAAGCCAAGAGAAATCAGGGCATTTGCATTATTTTAAAGCCTACTAATTTACACGTACTAAAAGACTTGCCTGATCAATTAACGATTATAATATTTATTTAAATTAACTTATAGTAGATTTAAAGTTATGGCATATATTCTTTGTATTTTAGTATGAGTACAAACAACCTGTAATAATTAGTATTCATAAATAAAAAAGCTAATGAATAATTTTGAAAACGTTTAGTTCAAAATTGATCAGGAAAGATTTGTTCATTAGAGTACAATACTACGAAATCATGCTGTGTTTTGATACAGATAGATTTTAGGATTAAACACGAGACTCACCCACTTGCTCTCTATGATAATACTCTGATAAACATAGAATTATTAAAACGGCGGCGCTCATTCTTGTTCAAAACTCGAATGTAACCCTGATAATGTTGTATTACTATAATAGCCTAGGCGTCCACACGAAAATAATAATCATGATGACAAAGGTACCTGGAATTTTATAAAACCTAATAAAATGTAAAAAATATATTGATATTAAGCAATGTAGGTCAAGGTCAGCAACCAACGTACACGACTTAATGTAGTGCATGATCATATATCTCATTCATTAGTAGTTTCGTCCTTTACAAATTTCTGATTTTTTTCAATTTCTGGACATATTAAGTCAGTTTTGGTCGAAGACCGAAGAAAGCTGCTGATAATGCGAATTTATGGGAAGAATCCAAGGGCTCAAAATTAAATCGCCAATGGTGAGTTTATCAAGAATGAAAAAGTCAAAAATCACACAACATTTCTACGGAACATCATCTCGTTAGAGAAATGAATAAAATAAAAAATTGAGGTAACTTGCGGCAGAACTTAAGTTTGACACGTTTAATAAACATAAGACGGATTTTTCTACTCCAGTCTATCAAAACAGAGTTGAAATAATTTGTGAGCAAAATTTAAAATTTTTTCTTGCATCCAGTAAACATTATACAATGTATTGTAAAATCCTTTACTTTAAAACATTTACCTGACAACATCTTAGAATACATTTGGAATTGATACAACATGCCACGTGAACCCGCAAGGTCTGCTTAACATAATACATTACACGTAATATTATAATTGTTTTTATATAATGTTTTGTAGTCTTTTATTTTGTACTTTTGTTATAATTATTTGAATTTTATTAACATAAAATTGAAAATTATTGTATATGTGGCAATGAACTCGCCCAAGTCATGGTTAGCAGAACTTGTTCAACTTTTGTTCGTTCTTAACTTACGTAAAAAGGATTTTGGACAGCTGAAGAAAAAATTAAACTCAAATTTTCTATACGTAATATTCAAGTTCAGTGACATTAACGATGAAAAATGACCGAAAATAATTATCCTTTCAAATCATCTAGCGACAACCTTTAATCAAAGGAAATGTCTACCATATGTAATGTAAGTAGAGTTATACAAAAGGAATATTTGTTTATCAATTTGTTTAACATGCAGTATTTAATCATAATTTTAAATAAATAAAACATTATCAGGATTTGTAACAGGAGACATTCATTAGCATTGTAACATGGTCAAAATTGATAAATTAATATAATAGTTAAAGTATATAATATCTAGTTTCGTAACGCCACCTTGTCAATACTTACATATCTATGTATATGTACTTTTTAATGAAACCACTCTATAAGTGAATGTCTTACAGGAGCGGAATGTTTTCCTTCAGCAGTAAATAATTATTATCAAGTCGTAACTATTAATTATATCTAGTGTGATCAAACACAGTGTTTAACACGCCTTATTTAATCGACGGTTGATACAATCATCAGCGGCCCCCCCGGTCCCAGTGCTAATGGTGGGTTGTCGGTATCTGGGGTCATCTGGGATCAGGGATCTCTGAGGGGCGCGGCGAGGTCAGGTCGCGCCGCTCTGGGCCGTGTCATCCAGTACCAGTAGCTCCGGGCTCTGGCTACACGTTCCTGTCTTTGGTGCTATTCATCAACACGTGTATTGTGAACTAAATGCCGTCTAAAGTGATTTTAATCATGCTGCACGTTCATTGCAGAATGGATAGAACTTAAAATGTCACAAATTGATTAACGGACACACTGGTTTGGTGGCAGGAGGAGAAGAGTACACCTAGTCTAAAATTGAGTTTTAGCTCTAACACAATACCGTATAATTTATGTTCGTTCGTTCAAGAGTTACATTTTGCAAGCATTTTCGGAAACACATCATTCTCTAAGTAGAAGGTCGATTATGTATACGCTGTTAGAATTAACTAGCATCGCTTTGCTTGGATATTTGCAAGTGAATCATTCTGACATTGGTCACAAACTTGATTTTCTTATCCACTTAATATCAAAACGGGTTATTTTATCTGCATAAAATAAGCCATAAAACAGCATATTATTATTATCATACCATTCTGTTTTCGTAACAACAATTCCATGACACATTGAACGAATAACTGCTGAAAACATCACATAGTAAAAATCCACCGTTCTTTGGTTTTCGACCTGGGGACATAAAAAAACCCGCAACATGTCGAACTAACATATTTTTTAATATTACTTCTTTATTTTATGCCTAGTGGAAACAATTCCTTATTCGTTTAATGATTTGAGAAAGTGGAGAGAAGGAATGATTTGTTTTGTACGTATTATCTGTCTATGTTAAAATACAGATCTATCTTCTAACACTATTCTTTCCATAGCCTAGATGGAATTGTAGTTAAAGCGATTGGGAAGCATTGATAATCAAAGCAATTTACTTTATAGGGAACAGGTTTCACTTCACGATCAATATAGGAGATTATGAAAATCGTTAGACTAATATAAATAACATTTGATAACTATGAGTGGTTTACTAGGCTACTCGCAACTAATGCTATATTCTCTATACTCATACACTTCAGGAAGACATACGTTCCTAAATGAAACGAGGGAAATCTAGTTACTTCTACACCGATTTTGGTAACAGTGCTGATCTAAATACGTTCGACCATTTCTTAGACTCTCAGTTCCAAGAAAGAATTGCTTGCAAAACTTTAAAATTATAGACTCTATCTGACGCAGTAGCATAGTTTGGTTTCCTTGAGACAATTATTGCTAATTTTCCCTCAAAATACTTTCCTGGCGTAGCTTAATGTTGTGTAATCGATTTTGGATGAGTTAATTCATATGAAATTTCAGTGGTACAGTTGATTGCGACAGGTCGGCACCTGACTCGTGCGGCAGTGAAGGTGTTACGGTAACTTCCCTGCAGATAAAAAAAAAATATTAACATGTGTTCGTGGAGTACAAGGAATTTTAATAGCATTTAAAGCAGGAAATTTGGAAAAATTTAAAAATCGGACCAAAGTAAAGTTGTTGGAATTCAGTTGTTGAAAAACATGTAATGTAATGAATTTTAAATAAAGGACATTGATTATTGACTTTTTTTTAATAAAACGTAATTAAAGAAAATACATTTGTTTGTATAAAAAATTACCTAATTAAATTAACGTTTATAAATAAAATACACGTTATCTTGGATTGATATACTGAAACATCATATTACTTAAGCAATTTCTATTTGGGTCTGATTATAAGGTACCCCTAGATAATTATTTAAATGCCTACAATGGTAGAACTATATAAACAGTGTTCCTGTTTTCTTGTCTTCAGGAATGGTACGAAAACTATTTATCAATAGAGTACCGATTTTACCGTAAGAAATGTTAGGGTTATCATCTAAACATCGTTTATCTGACGAACTATAATTTACATGCTTAATTATCTGAAAAATATTAGCAGGCTCTCAACAAGTTTCCTAACTAATCACTATGCACGAGCTTTATTCGCTTCAGTGTGTGTGTCGTATAGTGTATCTAACGAAAGATCATTAACCGCTGTTCTTGAATGAATAATAAGTGAACCGTGAATAATTCAGATAACGCCACCTTGCGAGTGAAGCAAGCTCTATGAAGCTATTAAGGACACGACATATCCTGCTGCAAATCATGCCGTTGTCCCTCTATAGGTCCGTCTTTGTGGTAACTCTGGGAGTAACAAACATGTCAAAACAACTGATGTCTCTCAACAAATAAAACGTTTGTTGGTCCCAGCTTGTGCAAATATACGTTTAAAGTGGTCAAAGGATCCTAAGTCCATCCTCAGTGGACAAAGATAGAAAATAAAACTCAGGATACCCCTTTAGGAAACAAAATCGAACCATTTCCCCAAAACAGAATTTTTTGGGGGCCAGTTCAACATTTTTAAATGTAAAGTTACATTAGCACTAGTAATTACAAATTACGTTAAACAATAAGACGGCCAAAACTTATTAACCTATGTTTTGTATATCAGATGTTCAAACTGCTGACCCAGGCCTGTTGTAGAAAATTAAAACGGCTCGTTATATGGATTCATGCGGGATTTTTTTTAAATTTCCGCTAATATTCTGTCCCTAAGGTCATTAATGAGCTGGGGCTTCGTTTTATAGACGATCTTTCTAATGTGTGACCACACAAAGTAGTCAAGTTGAGATAGATCTGGCGATCTTGGTGGCCCCACAATACTTCCTCTTCTGCCTATCCAGCGATTTGTAAAAATATTGTATAAATATTCGCGGACATGCAGGCCATAGTGTGGGGGTGCTCTATTCTGTTGGAAACAAACTTAATTACAGTTGTTGGTTGCTACTTGGATAGCTGGATAAATCTGATTTTGTAACATTTCCTGGTACACGTACATCGGTATTAAGGTTTCCATCAATAAAAAAGGACCCAACAAACTGATCCCTCACAATGCCAAGCCAAACATTAAATTTTTCAGGATGCTGGGTGTGTTGCTTCCTCATCCAATGAGGGTTGACATCGGCCCAATAACGTGCATCGTGTTTGTTAACGTTACCGTTTATTAACATGACAATTACTTCATCTGAGAAAGCGATGTTGTTTAATCTAATTGTATTATTATCAATGTTCCGCGTCATTATTTCACAAAATTCTACTCGACAATCAAAATCGCCGTCACTTAGCTCATGAACTAAATGAATTTTGTACGCTTTATAACCACTGTCATGTAAAACTTTACAAACTGTTGTTTGAGATATAACTAATATTTTAGAAACATTTCTTGCTGAGGCATGAGGACTTTCTACAAAAGGCAGTAAAACGTCAAGTGATAATGTTTAGTATGTAGCCAATTTTGGTCGTCCAGGTTTGGGGCGGACTTTAACGCTACCTGTTTCCTGGAAGCGTTGGACTGTTTTTGGAACTCCTGATTTAGATACAGGGTTTCGATTAGGATGTTACATTAAATAAATTCCTAACTTCATCATAAGATCTCACCCGGTCTCTGTAGCCTCTCATCATCAGGAGCATAATACGCTCTTGTTCACTTAAACACTCTATTCAACGTAATGTATCACAAAAACATCTTAACTTTGTTAATTTCAACCAGAACATGATACTGGGCTTCCTCAATACTGACAAGATAAGGGAGGCCTGCCCTGCAGCAACTTAAACAGGTTTGAGTTTGTAAGGAAAGTGGTGTCTATTGAAGTTATTTACCCACCACCCACTGACCTTCCCGCTTAAAATGCCTAAGGAAAGCAAAGTTTGGGGTGCATGCAAAAACCTGGAAGAAGGAAAGGTGCAGTCATGTCACCTAGGAAGAAGGAGAGGCTAGCTATATTTCAACTTCTTTTTTCAAAGTAAGCAGGGCGAGCCTTACTCCTTCATGTTTGTTTATGCTTTAAAATGCCTTTAAAATTGTGAGGACCCCACCCACTCCAACAGCCATCCTCCGCAGAAATTATACCTATCGATCAACGACCCGACATTTGCGGTTTTACTGTTCGCAGTATGGGTTTTACATCAGAGTTAAAATTTGGTTGGTTTATACATTCCAATAGAACCTATACTAAGAACAGGAAAAACCAATGTGTCACTTAAATCTGGGAAACACAATGGATCTCTAGGATCGGCACATCACTTACCGCAAATGTCGAGATAATGGGATAAAAAGGCTTGTCGATAGCATAGTAGCTGTTGGAGTGGGCGGGACTACCTTAATACTAAACGCTTTGAAAGCCTAAACATGAGGGTTCTTGGCTTCCATTGCCTGCTTTGACTGGAATAAGTTGAAGCAGAGATTTCACCTTCTTCCAAGGTGACCTAAGATAGTGCCAAAGTCCTCATGGTATCTCGACAGGAGACGACCCCTATCTCTAACCTTACCCATCCTGAATATTCTATTACTCTGGAAGCAGCGCAAAGGTCCATCTAGGGCTAACTGCAATGAGAGGTTTCCTCATCTTCTTATCGTTAGTGAAAGAAACATAATATTTATGTGCCTAAACAGAGCCTTGCTTGGTAAAATGAATTTCTGACAAGTTGAAAAATAGTAAAATTACTGCAAAGTTCAAAATTTACTAGCTTTTAATGAAATAAGGCTGGATAAAGAACAAAATTAGTTTCACCCTTTTCTAAGGATTCAAAAGTTGGTTAAACCCCCATATGTTCTGTCACTATTAATCTAATAAAAAAGTCTAACAGCCTAATATTAAAATTAAATAAGCTAGGTCTTGCTATACCTTCGCATGGAAACGTGACAAGAGGCAGCCTCTCCAATTGTACATACTGTTATTTTGAAAGCAGCTCAAAAGTCCTATTAGAAATAAGCGGACAGAGGAGTTTCCTCATTTTCTTGATCTAAGTGAACAAACAAGTGAAACATACAGATTAGTCATCCAATGATTATTAAATTACAATTGATAGTTGTTATTTGCAAACCGTATATTAATTGAGTCAATTAGGTAATATTTTGAACTTGAGGGGATAGAGTTTGTTGTTTTATATATTTATAGATAGAAACGGCAGTTTTGCACTTGTGGGAGGGGGGCATTGTAATTGTACGAAACTCTTGGTACCACCATTGCGAGAGGGAGATGTAGAGAGATGTACCTTGAAGGTTATGCAGAGACTACTTGACCTTACAACAACAGGCCCGAGAAAGTATGCTGAGCACTTTACTTATCGGTTTCACCAAGGCACGGCACGACTTGGTGTGGCGCAGCGGCGGTGTTTTATCGGACCAATTTAGCTGGGTGGGTCTGCGCGTTAACTGAGAGTGTGACTAACTGAGTATATATGCATTTGTTGATAAAGTTAAAACAGAACAAAGTAAGTTGTAACTTACTTCAAACACATTCGTTCGCCGTATGTGATCTCGGTTTCGTTGATTATTTTTACACTCAACACCGTGTGAAACATTTAATTTTATGAAACCGTAGCTTTTACTTATTTTAAAATATAATTTTACGTACTAAACTTATTTTTATAATTTACCAAGTATAATACCAATACTATTGCACCAAATTCTATATGATAATTGCATATAATGTCATCATATGATAATTACACTAATTAAAAAGCTGGGTTTAAGCGTTTTTAATTAGTGTTTTTGGTAATTACATTAGTCTATAGTAATAAATGAGGAGAGTTTCAAAACTACTGAACAAAGGAAAATATAGTAGGAAGTGTTCTTATGTAATTTAGTTTCAAACATCTCAAGTTAATTGAGAAATATTTTAAATAAATACAAAATTACATTGCACCACTGCTATTTTTCCAAAATTTAGTATTAATCTTCTGCCACAGTGCTTATAGATATTTCGTAAGATTTAATAATTCCTTTCCTGAAACACGTTTATAAGCTCAATAATAAATAATTCCACTAATCGTTTCTCTTTTCCTCGATGTCTGAGATGTATATATTTATTTGTAATATATCTTTATGACATACATAATATCTAACGAAGGTATGGTAGAAAGGGTTGATTCAACGTGAGTGTTGGGTTCAGCTCCAGTTCACCTTCCTCATTTTAGACGCTGCAGCGTCTGAAATCTGACGCTGTCACAGATTTTTGACTCCTGGAATCTGGAGTCATGTTCCTCTGAAGAGATAAAAAGTCGGTCACGCAGAAGCTCAAAACGAACTCTTTTTAGATCGTTTCTACATCAAAGACACATGGACTACGAAATATAGTGTAATAGTATAATGTATTTTCATTGTCTCATCATGTGGACAATTGAGTGTAGTCTACTACGATGTTTTTGAAATGATTCTTAAGCGCGGTGGGGTTTAATACGAGTTATAGTGGAAGGGATTGATTATATGTTTAATATGTTTAGCTATAGCTTAAGCTTAAGAATCTTGGTATCTGTAGGTATGTTCTTTTTGCTTTAAAAGAAAAAGAGATAGAATAAGTTGCCAACGAACTCTTTATATCATTTCGACATCAAAAATATAATAAAATACATTTTTATGTGAAGGAAAGTATACCAATATTTGAATGGATAGAGAGAAAATGTCATATTACTTGGAAAAAAAAGACACAAATTTGAATTCGTACAACAAAATTGATTCATTTATATTGTAGGGTTTCTTTCTTTTTGGGATGTGACAAATTTTGAACAGAAAATACGAAATAAAGAAAATGAGAGGATAAAAGTAAGAATAAAAGGAAGGAAAGAGATGCATTTCCCAAGTAAATAATTTCATAATTGCATTTGAATAAGTTCCCATTGCCTTCCTAAAAAAATCTCTTACGCTTTTTATGTTAAAAGGCAGCCCCGAAAATGTTATTATAATAATAAATATGTGATACTATCACAAAAAACATGTGATATTATATACAGAATAATTGTAAACTTTGTTTTGTTCAAAACATGAAAAATATATAATTATTGAAAAAAATAATCAGGTTTTAATAAGGGGAAGTAGTTTCATGCTGTAACCAAATCAATTTAACCCGAGGCGTGTGGTGGCAAGGAGCGGTGAGAGGCGCCAACAAAGAGAACTCTTCTATCGATGCCTTTAGGCTTGTAGTCTGCGTACGAAATAACGGCCGTCCATCAACAACCGCTGTCAATCACTTGAGCATTGTCTTGCTTGCGGGTTTGAATCGAGGAGTGCCCGTCAATGACAGCTCGATTAATTGACGTTTGATTACGTTCTTAAATCGCATTACCAGTTGCTCGTTAGAAAACGTAGGTAATAACGCTTACCACTTTCTCCTTCTCTTACATATAACCAGGTTAAACCCTTGTTAATAGGTGACTGTTGAATGAATAGAATGCATTGTACCAAATTTATACAAGTTGTACAAGCATGAGTTTAAATATTATACCAAAAACACATTTTTTATATTAAAGAAACTGTTGATTGCAATTCTAGCTATACAAAGACGTGCATTTATTTATGATTTAATGACCTACATTACTGGTGGCCATATTGATTATAGTCAAATAATTGTTATGCTAAACCTCAAGCACTTTTACGATCTTATTTCTAATCGTAGAATCATGGGAGGAATTTTAAAAGATATGGTCCAAATTTATCTAAACGCTTATTTTTGTTCGATATTATTAGAAAAAATGTTTAGAAAAATCCTTAAATATTTTCAAATTCCATCGTTTAGATACTTCAAAATTAGGACTTTACAAGAACTAAAAAGCGTCTAAGGCGTATTCATTGTATTTTTAAAATGAGACATCTTACATAACTACTACTATAAGGGCATATAAATATGCATTAAGTTTAAAATTGTTCCTTTAGGGGAAATTCAAAAACCAGTTTACTACAGCCGGCTCAAGGTGGTGCAATCGACTTTGAGTTATGAAAGTTTTATTTAATATTACATACATAGGTCTTTAATATAACTTCCTTGAAAACAAAAAAAAGTATTAAAATATTGTTTTATCACTTCCCGTGAAATTACAGGCACTTAAAATAGACAATTGAGGCGATTTTTTAATCAGGCCCAAATAAAACCGCCCTAGAAAAAAATGTCCTTACATATTTAGTTATGAGTTATACCTTCATTGTACGTTTAGTTAGGTATTGTTTAGGTATTCGTTTTAGTTATTGGGTTTTCATCGAGTACTGTTAGCCAGTTAGATAGTGTCAAAGAATTATGTGTTATTTATTTACATTTTTTTTAATTCACTCAGGAAAAAGAATTTTTAAACATGTAATATTTTTTAATTATATTTATTTTAAAACATTTAATTTCCTAAAGTCATAAATGAATATAAAACATGTCAGTTTGTACAATTTGTGAAATAGGTACAGCCTTCGTTTGATCACAATCTCATTCTGTTACTGTCGAGGTTGTATTAGCATTTGTTGCATTTTAAAACAATTCGAAAGAAATACTAGATAGCCGAACGAAATGTTTGATAGATAGAAAGTTATTAATTTTTCTAAGAGATAAAATGTTATTATTTATACCACTAGTTATATTATTATTATATTACTATGACGTAGTCAAGATTATCAGTAAGTTGTAGATGGATATGGTATGATCTCTTCTACTTGTGAGATTAAAGACATCGGTTTTGGAAAATCTATCATTGTTTTTTCTCACACCTGCTGGCAACAGTTAACAATAAGATCCAGGCAGAGTTTTGAGGAGGTACGTTCTACTTCCCATCTAAAACTATAAAAGAGCCCAGCATCTTTATTTTGGTTTTCATGCAAGCTTAAAGTTTTCCAAATACTTGGTAAGTCTAAAGATCTGCTCCAACAAGCTTTAATACTCTTTAACAACGCAAGTGACAGCTAGGGCACTATTCTTCGCCCCGAGATTCCAAATTAATATATGCATACGGCATTCATTTTTATTTATTTATCATTTGTTCATCCGTCTACAACTATCCAAAATTTGCTACAAAAATCAACGTTGAATTTTCATGCAACGATTTGAAAAATTATTTGAGTATCATCAATAGAGAGGCGAGAAAGTATTATTACCGTCTTGTTTGGCATGCATTGTAAACACCTGCTAATCAGATGTAACACAATTATGATAGTTACGTAGGGGACAAAAATAAGCTTGGATGGGACTATTCAATGGTTTGTCTCTACTGAGTTGTTAAAGGTGAAGACGAATGTGCATATTTAAAACAATAATTCAGATTGATATATTTTTTTTTAATGTAACAATCAATGGAGGTCTTCATCAGAACTTCTGGCTTGAAGAAAGCTCTATGTGGACCTGTGGAACGGGGTTTTCATGTATGTGACCAAATAGTGACGATTTCGATTACTTCAAGTGTTACTTTGAGTTAGATAATGTTAGTTGAGGTTAGCCAAAACAGCGTTAATGTTCGTCTTTTGAAAAGATATATTCTGGTTACATATAACATAACTCGTTTTCTACTGAGTTAATGTGTGAGAGGGTTAAATAAACAAGGTTCCATTATAGTTACATGTCAGGTTATTTTAATAAAATAGGAAATATCTACCTATACAATCCAGAGCAGGTGTCTATAATGATGCGTTTTTAAATTCAGAAAGTGAAACTCTTGTGCAATTCAAATTCCATTTTTATAACCCGTTTGGACCAAGAAGATCATTTTTTAAGTTGGTATAATATTGGTAGCCTATATAAAGGACTCACAGAGTTTGATACAATTATAAATACGCTTGTACGCAAATATGTTTCATCACGTTAGTGTTAAATCTAGTATATCCAAAAAGGAAATAAATAAAACAATCTAGAGTGATCAATTACATTGTTTACGAAATATTTTTAAAGGCTCAGATTAATCTTATAACAAATAGTATACGTATTTTTTTAATACTTGTATTACATTAATGGTAAGAGGTAGATGCTTGCAACGTACATAAGTTTAACCCCCGGCCGACAAGGTATGGGTGTTATCTCATATTTTCATCAGTCTAGACGCCCAGTTCAGTGATATTAAGATAATAAAATGAAGAAATATTGAATTGTGATACACTTTTAAAAATATATAAAGAGATTCACGAAACCAACTAGTGTAGGAGCCTGAAATAATTTACATTATATAATCACACAACTTGGATTTATTAAAATCAACTGAGGAACATTTCCTACGAAATACATTGGTCCTCAGCTGGTATAATGTTGATAGAGCACGAAATTAGAGGACATCTAAAGAGTTAAAAATATAAAACAATATATAACTATATTTATTTCGTAAAAATGTTCTCTTAGGTTGTCACACTTAAAACCGACTATCAGACAAATAAATATAACAGTTATAACACAGCTAGACATCTTTTAGCCAAATAATCGGTACGTATATAATTTGCTAACACTGAAACAATTTATTTCAATTAATAAACGGTTGGTTTTAAATTTTACAAGATAAAAAATATATTTAAACAGAATGATCGTTTGATATCGTTAAGCCCTTTCGATGTCCTCCCATTTTGATCTCCACAATAATTAGCACGAACGATGACCGACTTCTTTCTTGAAAGATGATACGATTAAACTTTTCTACGTATGTGCACCAATAAGTTTATATTTATGAATATAAAATTATATATATATATATATATATATATATATATATATATATATATATATATATATATAATATGCATTTATATTTGCGTATTTAGTATATTATGTAACGTTCTTGAAATTATTTTCTTTTATTTCTAATTATACATTATTGCAAATAAACGTTAACTGTGCGACGTGATGAGCATAATTAATATTGAGTTGGATTAAAACAAAATAAGTTTACATCCGATCAAATTTCTCACTAGTAATACTAGCTCCCACTCTCAATCAAGGTATTACTCTCACATCAGTTCATATATACAACAATAATTTATGTAAAATGACAAAACAGTGTTCTTGTTATATTATTAAGCCTACATTTAGGTATTTTGTTTTTTGAGCTTGTAGCTACTGCTATTGTCTTACTAGTAGAGGATGTTGCACTATATAACACGTAACATGACTGCTTCCTATATTCTTTTAATGGAATCTATTGCTGATCTAATTTTTTATGATGCCGCACTCTAACACAAAAATGGTATTTCTGAACAAAGACGGTGGCTAAGTTCTGTAAGAAGTATTGTTTAAAGATTGTTTCTGATAACTGAGAAGCGGGGATAATACAATATAAAACAATCAGAGAATATTTGTAAGCGCGGAATCTTCAACTACGGCTGGGTCCTTTTAGATCAAGTGTTAATTCCTATTAAAAAAAGTTCCGAATGTGAAAAAGTAAATTTTCCTACAAGAGATCTCTATACACATGACTCATAACTAATACTAAGCTGTTGTAAAATGTTCAAATAATTATAATATTTATAATTTATAATAACAGTAACAGTCCAGCAGTACATAGCCTAGTATTAAGTGGTTAACAGATAACAAGGAAACATTTTATTTCTTCTCTATACATATAATAAATAATGTTTCACTTATAAAATGCTAAAATTGTCTGTGTGTGTGTGTGTGTGTGTGTGTGTGTGTGTGTGTGTGTGTGTGTTAAAATTTCTGTATCGTGTGCATGTTTTGCTACTATTAATTAGTTATAAAAACGTAAATTCAAAATACGAAGTGTCGTTAATATTAAAAGGAAATATTTTTAAATTGAGTTTGTTATTACAGAATGTTTTTAGTGTGTTCAGAAAAGATTCACCTAACTTATATGATACTTTACCAAATATTCATGTCACCACAAAACTATCGTTTTGCTTATTTTAAATCTATTTATCTTAATATTCACAAAATAATTCATATTGAATATCTTAATATTCGAGTTATCGTGTTCTTATGACATTTTCAGAATGAATAAGCAACATAAATTGTGTCACTTAAGAACAGTTTGTATTTTGTTATTTGATATTTTATCAATTGAATTTATTGGACCAGGCTTTGAGAAATATATGTGAAGACAATAATGTCCTATTTTCCCTTATGTTCTTTGAGATTACTTTCCTAACAGAGTCTTAAATATCAAATTTAATTTCTTTCAATGTAAACATCATATCTAGAATGTTTTTATAAAATGGAGTGAAAAGTTGGATGATGAATCCTTCTCATACAATAGTACTAATTACTGTAACACGTGTACTATATAGATTCTACACGTGAATCGTTTTAGATATGATAGTTGCATTTTAACTTGTCAGAATCCAGTAGATCTTCATTTTAAAGCCCATGTATTATGATTTACGTTCATTATTCAACATTCTTGTACAATTTTAAAATATTATGAATCAGCCATATCTCGAGTCTAGTTCGTGGAAGCGCCCGCTATGTCTGAGGGTAGCTATGTTTTATAAAAGAAAATTTATGTAGCTGAAACTTATTGATGAGTAATGAGATTAGCGTGTTGTACTATCACGTCAAATTTTTTTCATAAAAGCTGCTTTATCTTTTATAATAAATTTAACATGTTATGCTAAACAAAACTGATGATTTAATTTAAGGTTAACACATTTATTTTTCATATGCATTTAGTCGTAGTATAAAAGTTATTTTATTAATTTAATCTCTAAAAGTTTCATTTCTAATATAAACAGTGACTAAAAAAAGCTCAATATATATTTTTCTATCAACCTATTTCTACAATCAAGATTAGAACTGTTATAAATATTAAAATCTCTAATACAATTTGGAGTCGTTATTTAAAATAAAATAAAAAAATCAAGATGTGGATCAAATATCTTACCTTGTTCAATGATATACCAAAAACCACAACACAAATTCCACTCAAAACACTGGCACCAAAAATAAATCGGTGATTGCGAGTGCGTGCGCGTATTTTATAGGTGTTCTCCTTCCCCTCGGAGAACAACTTTCAAAGATGACACTCCTGCGCATTGTGTAATCTCACCCACTACTGCGCGCATCTCCCGCTGAACCGTACCGTCGCGCGCCTAGCGCCGTGCCGTGCCGTGCCGCGTGCCACCTCCGCTAGACACAGTCGTCTACCGCACACAGTCGTCTGCAGGGCTTCTAGTTTTAGATACAAGAATAATTATACTAATACTTATCGTTCTTACCCTTTTATCTGCAAAATTAAACATTTAACAAAGCGCAAAAAAATAAACTTCTTGGTTTCTCTAATAAATGCAGAAGAATAAGAATTATTCAAAAAAAGAAAACTTGTTTTATAAAAGGAAAACTTATGAGATACTCTGGTTTATGTTGTAAATTGATACTGTAGATTGATCTTCGATGAACATTTCCTTCAAATTTATATATACTTCTATATCAATCAGTACCACATCCAAGGCTTTGAGATCCAATCCGGAAAATAAAATCCAACTCTATTTTATTCAGAAATAATAAAATATGTATTTCTTTGATATCACACAATAGGAATAAAGTGCCACATACGGAAAAAAATCCTGTGCGTGGCTTTGAGTTCTCTTAAAACATTGTGCGCTTACTACATAATAGATAAAGAGACAGAAAGAAAGAAAAAAAAAATCATAGAACTGGAGAATAAAATTAATTTAGAAATATAATGTACAGTATTTGTTAATATAAATAAGTTCATACTAAGACTGCTAGAGAATAGGTGTGACATCAACTACCGTAATTTACTAGCACTACAGAAATACTTTTCTCCCTTTTTAGGTTCAGATGTTTTTAGACCAATTTCTATGTAGGAATAAAATAAAAAAATCAAAATATGTGTTTTTTAACTGTATATAACAGAATATAAAGCCAAATATAAATAATAGTAGATAGTAAACCTCCGGATTTAAATACATTTTAAATAGGCTAAAACTTCAAACTAAAAAATATTCAATTAAAATTTGTTATAATAATTTATTATATGAAAAATTTGGCTTTTCAGATATTCTAATACTCGCATGGACGAGGGAATACCAGCTATAACACAGCGCTTGTGTAGATAGTGTCAGACAGCAATGTGACATATTTAAACATACTCAGGGCAGATTAACATCTTCGTAATCAGCTCCTACCTCTACCAGCCAGGCGGTGATAAGTATTTTGTATAAACCAAGTGAAACCTGCATACCCCTTATACGAGCAGGTATTGTTCTATGGAGAAAATTCGTGATATAGAAAGAGTTTGTGCAATAGTTAATAGTAAACTATTCTTTTCGTACAAAAAGTGTAAAAATTGCTAATAACTTCATTGTCCTTTTCCATTCTCCACAGATCATTTCATACGTTCATTCAGCTAAATTTACACGGCAAATGTCACAAACGGTTTCATTGTTTAAAATATTTAATTTTCAAGATTTCGGCTTCAAAATTCAAGAGACTCTACAAAACGTCAAGATTAAGTTGAGCCACAAACAGTGTAAACTGAAAAGCTCTCGTCTATAAATACCTTCTTATTAATAATATTATTCATTTTGCACAAATAACTTTTTTCTATAATCATTTAAATAAAAAAGTTAAACAAACAACCATTTACATAAATGCCAAGACCACACTAATGGTGGTATATCAATATGTATTGTTAGTACGTATCTAAACTTATTTCAAACCTACTCTGACTTGGTAATGCATTTGCAACTTATCCGAATGCATTTTAGAAACCTATAATGTAAAAAGCAATACACTAAGCAGCTGAAGAGGTGTTGCAAAATATAACCAAAATCCTTGTTAGTAACAGGTTAACGCTCTGCACCTGACCAAACGTTGGAGAAATAAAAACATTTCTATAGAACGCGTGTTTTTACAGTTTAAAGCTCTATTTTTCTGTTATCCTAGGGATAGTAAAATCATTAACTTAACACTAACTTGTATTAATATTAGTGCGTGAAGATGTGTACCACATTAGGTGATGATAGTTGGTCCAATAAAATTAAGAAGTTTAAAATTTGTTCTAGTATCAAGAGAACCTATTTTGTCAATACGTATCAATAGTCATTGAAGTTTTTAATTTGTCTTTAGCATTTATTGCACTACAATATACTTTATTGGAATATGTATCTGCGTAACTAAGCAAAGAATTAATTACTTACATTTCTTTAAAATGTATAAGAATAAACAATGTTTTTCATTTAAAGAATACTATATAAAGATAAATTTGAAGTATTTGATCTACAAATGGGTACAAATATATTAATTATTATTTGTACACAGTAATACGTTCTTGTGTGGATAGTTGGCATATTACAGATAGATAAGGAATAACAAAAAACGCCAGGATAGAGAAAAAACGTTTTATCATTTATAAGCCTAGTGGACTGATTTTAGTTCGTGGTTGGGTAACATGGTTAGATAAGGTCGTAATAGACCTTAACTTCAGAGTATTGTCTAACTCCATGTTTACCTTGAAAATACGAGTAACTACTTTCTCTATGTTAATAACATTTTAGAAAGTAGCCGTATTTTCGACATTCAGAGGGTATTTTATAAAGGTTACAGTGCATGATTTGTATCATTAACTAACAAAACAAATATAAGATGACCAATTATTAAGCTCTGAGGATTTGCACAACCAACTAGATATCGTTTCGTTATGTATCTATAACCTGTCAACCACATGGAACTGAAGAAACACCATGTAGTTTTCAACATGTCTAGTCGGAATGTGTGACGAACGGAATACTTAGAAATGTTAGTGTTACAAATAATCTGCTAAGTATAATATTTTCCGTGCCGTTATAGAAAGGTGAATCCTTCTTGTCTGAAAATAGAGTTAAAGTATTCAATAAATAGTTTTAGGCCAGAAAGGTGTGTTATATTAACAGGTTTTACCATGCATAATTGCTGTTATTTGGTATTATTATAAAAAATTATTAATTCTGTGAATGCTCTGGAACACAACTGAAAAAATACAAATGACGAGAAAATTCACTGGAGCTGAGGTAATAAAGGAAGGTCCTTATGGATGTATGATATTACAGTTTGTTTGTACAAACAAATACTCCAACAAATATTTAGAATTGCCTTTAAATTAGTGATAATGAAAAAGCATCGATTAAAATGTGTTTTATTATTGTCTCTTTGATGCCTTTTGACCTTTTGGGCCCGAAATCAATAGGGTTATTCCTAAAACCTAGATGACCTTGACCTTATATACCAAGTTTCAAGTCTCCAGAACCTTTCTATAAAATTAAACGTATAATAGACGTACAACGACAATATTTAAAGAAGGACCTTTGGATTAACAAGTAGATCCATAATGGTCTTTAACATTAAAGCGGCAGCCGAGTCAGTAACATGTTATGACTTCCAAGTGGTGGCACACAATGTTGGAGGGAGACTGATATAATCATGTTGCACATTTTAAATCATTGAACCGTCTTTTAATAAATTTTTACGAGGCTTTACCATCTTCACACATTACACTCAAAAGGTGAGGCCAACCCAAGAGAAGCTGAGATTATAAAGAATCCTTTCCGTGGTGAATCGGTTGCCCATCTCTTAACATTATTTGCGATATAAGTTTAAGAGCTATTTGCAGTATGAGTTCGTGTTAGGCATAGGATACATTGAAGCGAAGTTGGTATAATTGAACATTATTAGTTGGTATATGGTACTTAATTTCAGGTAAGTTATTGACCGAAAATTAATATCTAGCTACCAATCAGTTATTACTTCCAAGCCTTGCTGGCTCTGATTTTCTTCTATTCCTCTGAAGATTCTCACGCAAACATTTGGCCATGACGTCGGGTAAAACCTATAAAAGCTGATTTGCCTGTTTTGAAAACACGTTACAGTTCAAGATAGAACATAAATCTGCGTTGTGGCCCATGGAAAAGTTAAGAAAATCTTACTCGTACTTAGTACAGCTCGTTTTAACAAATTTTATTACAACTATTCAGTGCTGAGCCACCCCAAATGGTCAATCCATACAAACAGTAGCCATTTTAATTTACTATGGCAAAGTATATATTTTTCCATACACAAATTAACACAATCACAAATGTTTTTAGAAACAACATGCAGAATTCATTTTTTGGTATTCCGATTAATATAATATGAAACACTTGAATCAATTGAGATACTAAGAAATTATTACTTTCGTCTGAACAAATTTATGTTAAAGGGCGAGGCCTACTAAATTTGTGGGAATAAAAACAGTTAGGATTTCATGTTATTAATTTTTAATCCATTTATTGTAGACCGGTTACTAGTATTTTCTACATTTTATTACATCAGACTTAAGGTGATATGGTATTTTACTATTATTATTGTAAAGGTGTCGTCAGCATATTGGATTATTTCCTATCCAGTTGCACTCAAGCAGACATCCTTAGGTAAATTTGATATATAAATTTAAAATAATGTGGAATCCTAATAATATTAAATCCTTGAGGACACCCGGTTTTGCTGATTTTCCAGTCAGAAAAAAAATAAAATTTCATACTCTTCAATTTTGACTCTTTGGAAACGTTTTTTCTAATACGATTTAAAAAGCTAAACTTCTCCGAATACCATAAACTTCCAATTGTTGTAAGGCAATTTCTCGGTTCATGTAGTACTGTAATACTTGTAATTCCTTTTTGGATCCAAATCAGTACGATTTGTTACACTATAAAAATGTTCATTGAGTAAATTTGCCCTACACAAACCCTAATCATAAGTACAGTTCATTTTTAACCTGATAATATAATCCATTCTTCAAGTTCACGGCTTTTGACGTTTTAATAGATTAATATTGTTTTGGTTATTTGGCTTTTTGAATCTGTATTGTTTTTACATGTTTTAGATTTCTCTTCCAAAGTAGTGTCGAGAGGGTTTTGATTCCAGAGTAAGAAAGAATCTTTTTTTTATTTACTTGCATAAATTATCTCTGGTGTTAGCAAAGATCTTTAAGGGTCCTTATTGAATAAATCACGTTTTTGTGATATAGAATATCATCGAAAAATGTGTTATACAGTTTTCCAAACTTTCCCGAGTTACATAGTAAAGTTCAGACCAGTCTTTCTCTAATGTCGTTTTCAATTGCAATCGGTTTTAAAAAATGTGTCTTTAAACATTTATAACTGGTACGAATTTTATTAATTTTGATGGCCTCAACCAGGATGTGTGGACGGAGAGGCCTGGATCAGTAACAAGTGTGATATTGACATTAAAATTAGTACAAACATTATCTAAAAATGAACTTGACTTACTGGTTACTCTAGTTTAAACATTTATATTTGCACTCAAAATCATAAGAAAACATTATATAAATAAGTGTAATTTACCTTGATTTATTATATTAAAATCCCCACAGAAAAGTATTTTCTTTTTTTTGTTTGATTTATTTTTCATAATTAATGCAGTAACAGTATCCCATCTGGTTTAAAAATATAACATATTTGAAATGTAAGTCATGATTATTCTTTATTTTCTGTAAGTAGCCAATGCTCACTAATAATCATAATTTAAAATTTACTCTCGAATTAAAAATAAATATATTAAGTTCTTAATAAGACTGATGTTGCATCTACATCCATAACTAAGTTTCTACAGATTTGGTCCATAAAAGTTGGATTATTTTTATTATTTCAAATAGCTTGTGAGTTAAAGCAAGAGTATTAGTTAGTTATTATATTCGTTTCACTAACAGAGTGTCTTTTGTGATCTCTAAGGTGATCTATAAAAAAACTTGATTATGAAGGGTTACGCAATAGTTAGAATCATTTCCGTTATGTAAGGTCATCTCCAGAACTTGTGGCCGATACGATGGTGTGGCCACCGCAGATGATGGAATGGATGGATGGTCACAGTTTTGGATGGTCCAGAATAAGTGCTGTCATGTTTATCCAGCTGATGTACCTCCACTGACCGTTGTGCTGCTGGACACGTGGCTCTTGTGAGGAATGTCATGTTTTCAAGGCTGTTGTTATCTCCGTTGTTGGATCAGTGAGTTATGTGGATCTTCGGTACTTGAATATGCTTGTACAATACTGACAATATATTTCTTTTGACATTGTTTATGGCATAATGCAGTTTTTTTTATACATTGCTGGTGTTGTAGGCCTTTACTTACTTTGAATCAGATTTCCTTTCATTTATGATTATACTAATTTAATATCCAGTTATGGAGTGTAATTCTACAATTTTGCTCGCAAAATGATCAGGGAAATTTGGTCACGCACACATCCCATTGGCGAGTATACTCGTATAAATGTCTTTCTGTCCCTACTTTCTATGCTTCCTATAGGTTCTCAAAATCTTGTCATAAACTTCAAAATTGGGCTTATCGAAACTGGACCAAGCCATACACTGCTGTAACATCCTTATTTTTGGGTTGTTAGTTGCTTGCTAAATGATTTTGAAGATGAGGGCCTTACAAACTTTATCCTGAAGCTAACGGTGACACCAGCACCCATTTCTCTGTCTGAAGAAATGCTGTGGGCAAAAGTAACACTTCCATGCATTTTGTAAATATCTATCACTTCTCCAATGTTCCCATATTTTATACTTATAATATTTGTATTTATGATACCTTGTATGTTACTGTCAATAATTGACATTGGTTCGCCATTAGTAAGGTTACTTGAGATAGGAAAGCCATTTAAATTCCACTTTATTTTAATGGTGATAATAAGATTAGCTAGTTTTTGTCCCGTTGTTGTTTAAGTGAAAAACATTTTTGGTAAAAGTTAACCGCTTTGAGACTGTTCAAATTTACAAAAAATATTGTTTATTTAAAATTAATTTTTGTGTTAATCAACGATATACTCTGTATGTTTATCGTGGAGTAGTATACCTCCCTGAGTAATAGTAGCTAAGACCAACATTTTGAAATTGCGTACGTACAAGAATGGAAATCTTCATGGAAGGCTGAATTAACCTATTTTCAGACTAACCTCATGATCGGAAGAACGTCCCAAGCAGGAACAGAAGGTCGTACGCAACGATTTTACAATTCCCCAAAAAGACTCAAGGTGAACTCCCTTTTAGGTAAAAGTACTTTCGTATGTCCTGAAACTCCAGGTAAATCGTATAAACATTAGTGACACGGTTAGAAATATCACAATCAGAGATGAATGAGCACGTACAAAAACGTAACTCGTATTAGGGCAAATGATAATAATTATTATTCAATATAGTCAAAACAAACATCACAATATAAATTGTAAAAATGTACAATTAAAAATAAAACTTAAGTAGTCACGTCGTTTTTATTAGGGCTCAGGCAATCGTCACATTGTCTCAAGCTTATGACACAGAATCTAAAATAAAAAATTTCCATAAGATATTAGCATTAGTGTTAAGAACTAAAACAGTGAGATTGGACTTATTTATTATTTTACGAATACGTAGTTATGAGTATAAAACATGAGACTAAATTTATCATCTTTTAAGATTCAGGCTCTACAGTCAGTAGCTCGTTCGTCTCAATAAATCCGTAGATAAGTTTTAAAATTACCAGACTGGGTTAAAACGTTTTCTTGTAATTCGAACATTTTTGTAAATTTACTAGTCTGAGAAAAAAAAAACAAAAATCATGTTTTAGTTTTTTATGTGGTAAATTGTTTGAAAATACCACGACGATTATGTTATAGCTGGAGAAGGTTTCCAAGTGGTACCCGGCGAGAAACAGCGGAGTAATGACGTAGGTGAAAAAACACACAACTAAATAAGAGTTACAACACCAGGTGAGGGTTGCGTGGAGGGATTGGCCTATTGACACTTGCCGTATGATGTATAGTAGAGAAGGACAGTACGGCACGGCCGCGGCACGTCAGGCAGTTTAACTTATGCAAGAGAGGCCACCGGGTTATAACTTGGCCACGAGTCGTGCAAAATCGGCTAAGCGGATAGGTTAGCTATGAGTAATTGTGGTTCTCCAACGACCGACGGGACTGGACTGACTGACCCGATATCGGGTTCTAGGTGAATTTATAGGAGAAAGTGTATCGTTGTGTACCAATAGGAGATATCTTCAGTATTTACGTGATTCTGAACACCGATTTGAATCTTCGCACTGATGGTTAGTGACCTCCGATCACATTCAAATCTGTAAAGGTCACTTCCCAGGAACATAGCAAGATTGAAATAGCGAAACACGAGACGACTATTGCCGTACTCTTAAGAGTACAATCCTTGCACTTAATAACGATAAACTCTTCATTAAGTTATGTGCTACATTTACTAATAACGTTTTATTTCATACTTATAATGCCTTTTCCGTTTTAGAATTTTAACTTCAGTTTGGACAAATGTTATAAGTGAAACACATTTATTTAACTAGTGCTCGATTGTGAACACTAGATTGAAACCTATTACGTCATTTTTTCAGAAGATTTTTTAATCAAATGTAGTGACTATTAATGTATTTTTCTAACCATGCTTATTAAATAAAGATCATGTGTTGCTTCTTACAGCTCTGTTTCTTCAAAGCAATTGAATTTTATAAACTTCGTTAAAGTATACTTAATTTCCATTACTTGTTTCGAAATACCACATACATATTATGAAGTAGTTTGGAAATAATCTAACTAATAAATATAGTTCTCTAAATGATTTAAAATCCAATATCAACATTTTTTTAATTACTATCTCATAAAAACGAACTAACAGTATTTATGAACTTAAAATATAATTAGCTGCACCCAGTGCTGAATGTACCAGCACGGCTTTATTACCAATGCGTTAACCGTGGCAATAGGCCGCTTCTTAGAAGAAGAAGAAAAGTGCTTCAACTAATACAATATCTCATTGCAGACTAAATTATACTCGTCATTATTACACAGTAGCTTTCTCATGGAACAGTCCTCTGTATAACATTTTAACAACAATTACTTCACGTAGGTCAATACAACAATATGGAGATTGTACGTTTTATTATATTATTGTTTGAAAGTTATTTAATGGAACGACCCAAATTGTTTGTGTGACACCAATTGTGTGATGAATGAGTGTGGAAATCCTGTGTAGTCGTCATATTATACAATATGCAGGGGATCCGTTTTAACTGTGCTACCACCATTGGTAACGATGCTAAATTTACCGGAAAGTTGGAATAAGGGACTCCATCTACTTTTTAGTGACAAGTAAAAATAAGAATTTAGTTTCAAAATTTTGACCGCCATATTAAATAAAGTTGTGTTAAGTTTCTTATGGAACACGCTATATTCTTGTAATTTCGGATATAAAACGATATTTCAAAACTTTTAAATTCTTGGCAAGTTTCTTTTTAACTTACTCGTTTCGAAGTTGCAGCCTTCAAAAGATTTTTTAATGAGACATTTTTACATGTTTAAAAACCGTGATGTTCTTAACTATTAACGATAACTCACGATAACTTCTATGTGGGTTATTTCAAACGTAATTAAAAAACCTATGACATTATTTTTAAGTGTACTACACTAGTATCCAGGTTCAGTAATAAAACTTAGTTTAATTAATAAAACGCTAACAAAATTATAAAAATTGAATGCTACGAAAATAATTACTACCGAAGCCGACAATCAAGTCAGGTTGTATAGAGACGGCTTTATATATTTCCAAACATTGCAGATAAAACATTGAAACTACACACATAAATAATATACATAAATATCTACTTTTTGATACAAATATATTCTTATTCATCGCACCAGGCGTATGGAGGCAGAAGCAAATCTTAAAAGAGAGCATAGGTAGAGTAGTACATTAAATTAATGATCTCTACTAGGAGAACATAATGCCGCAAATCCAATCTGAAACGGTTAAGTCTATACAAAATGACAGTGATTTAAATTTACAAATGTGAGCTTTGTTGTGATTTTTTAAATTAGGTAAAATAGAAAGCCCCCGACAATCAACATGACGTGCAAGGAACACTATAAGCCACCATAAATATTCTTAGAAAGTAATTGGAATTGGTGTAGTTACATGTACTCCTACCTTCAATGCTTGTGCTTGAAACGCGAATGGCGCTTCAGACTACTTTAGTCGCAACATACATCTGTAGTTGTATCCAAATTGATCGACAAATACGTTAGGATATTCCTATTCAAAATGAGATTTACAGTTTCTTGGGTCATTAGGCCTACAACATTTTCCCTCCCTCTCACTCCTAAAGACTTGTACGGAAATTTGGTTGATCTTTGGTAAATCTGCCACTGATGGGAATACAGGACTTAATTGGTTATTAACAATATAACCGACCCATATCAATGAAAAGAAGGGTGATCAGCAGCACCCCCATATGACGATATGGGAGGTACGTACACTCCCATAGTTATAAACCTAACGTCCAGGTTAACTATGGACTGAAAGTTAAAAAAATAAATCTTAAAAATCCCAACTTGAGATTTTTACTTTAGTCACTTCATTGGAATCCATTTAGTTCACCGACTATTGCCCTCTTCACCGAAGTAAATCTGCAAATATCGCGGGCCAGTTCTCCCGTCAAAGTACTAACGAAGTATTGAGATCGGCTATCAGCCGACAATAACCGATAACATCGTAGATGTTCCGGCTCCCTAACATGAGATTCTAAAAAAAAAATACGCTGAAGGGTATTTCCGTAATCGTATGGCTTTGTATTTAAACAACGAGCGATATCATGAGAGTAGTGAGTGACATGACACTTCGCTTACGTCTGTCGTAGGTTTTCAGGTACGATTTTTGGTTGTTCAAAGATTTATGTACATTTATTATAACCAGTGACAAAAACAAAAATAAAGGTTCACGATTCAAAATTCACGATTCTTTATTGCTAGAGAACAAATACAAAATTTGAATAGAAATCCTCATAAATAATTGTGACTCTATAGACTTACATGTAATTTATATTAATGTTTAAATTGTTATAAATAAAAAATATACATATACAATTGTTGTAAATAAAAAAAAAAACTAAATAATCTTCATCTAATAGACAATTTCAACATAGGAAATAGACATGTCAGCACCTAGTGAGAGATGCCCCATCACATTTCATGTTCCATAAACTTGCTCACGCTATAAAACTCATTTAATGTTATATAGCACTTGAACATTTTTTTTAATGCAAAGTTCGTATGGTTTTTTATATAATCAGGAAATGTTTTCCAAAATTTTACACCAACTTGAGATGGTAGGCTCTCGCAAGACTTTAGTCTATGTTGGGCAACTCTGAAGTTTTCCCGGCCTTTATTATTGTAGTTATGAAAGACCTACCCTGCGTTAGCACATACTTCGAACGGAAATATATTATTGTCTCAATTATGTATAAGCAGTGACAAAAACTCACGCTCCCTAAATGTATTCCTGCGCGAGTCCTTAACTTTCAGTTTCAGAATCGCTCTGACCGCTCTTTTCTGTAGTCTGAAAAGTCTCAGAAAAGCTGCATTCCCACAACTGCCCCATAATGTAATGCTATAGGACAGATAAGGAAATACAACCCCACAGTAAGCCGTCCTCAAGATCTGACTTAAACAAAATTTTAACAGTTATCTCAGAGCATAAATTCCTGATGAGACCTTTGTCCACATGTACATTCCGTGTCAAATCTCTATCCAAGATATACTAAGGAATTGAGTGCTATATACTTCAGTGAGTTCTTCTTCGCCCAAAGCCACTGTTGGCGTATGATCTGTTACAGGTGTTCGGTTACAAAAAAATATATAATTGGTTTCAGAATTGTTAGTATTTAGAATGTGCATGTTAAAATATTGTACACAGCTATTCAGCCCTTTAAAAGTTTGGATTTTAAGATTTGATATGTTATTCAATTTAAAACAAATAGTTGTGTCGTCTGCATATTTTATGATGTTCCAGGAATAGAGTGATGATGCAACATTGTTTAAATACAGGTATAACAAGAAAAGTGCAGGTCCCAGGACTGACCATATCTTATTTTCGAATATTTAGATAATGTACCGCAGATCTGAACTTAATGAGTCCTATTACTTAAATATGATTGATCCCAGTTTAATGGGACCCCTCGGATACCATAGCCACGATCTAGAGGATCAAGTGATCCACGCAGTCAAAGACTTTGGATAAGTCTAAAAAGACGCAAAGCGTCGAATTTCGTTCTTGAAAGCTTTTAACTATTATTTCAATTAGCTGAATGACAGCATGTGTTGTGGGTTTACCAACTCTAAAACCAAATCGGTGATCTGAGATGGTTTTGAATTTATATAGAAAGGATAATAACCTAGAGAGAAAGAGACTTTCAAAGACTTTACCAATAACAGGCAGTATTAGAGATCGGCCTGTAGCTGGGTATTGAGTATAGAGACCATAGGCTGCGTATGATCGCCTTTCTTAAAAACAGGTGTAATAATAGCTTTCTTTAGAGACGAGGGAAAAATTCCTTGGCTAGAAGAACCATTTATTAATTGTGTGAGGGGGGCTACAAGCGAGGCAGCGCACTGTTTTACGAGCCTTGCCGACATGCCATCGACATCAGCGGTCTTTTTTGGTTTTATCTTTTTTATTACCATAGCCACCTCCTCTTCACCAACTGAAGTCATCTGAACTGATGAAACTTAACTCGTGAAAGCGCTTTTAATAATACATTCAATTGTGGAAGAATTAAATATGTCTTTTATATTAAAACCTGGTGACTTCCATCAAGTATACAACGCAGAAAATTAATGAAAAAATCGCCGTCTCTTTTATAAAACATGGGGGTGTAAAGGCTTCCTTCAGTTCCAAACAGCTAGTCCTAACAGGAGTCCAACCTGCTTCAAATAGAGCCATGTTGGATTCGGGCAGAAAAGTTCGTTAGCAAATCTCAATCACTCTAGCAGCAGTATCACATGGCAACAACTGGGTATTAGGCATCCAGATTTAGTCTTCGTCTTTTAAAACAGATAAATATGTAAAGGATATTATTTTACAAAGCGAAGTTAGGGCCAATATGTCCTCTTTAACACAAACTGGGAACTAATGGCTTAAAAGTGACTTTCGGACCACCACCGATAGCTGGGTAGGTGGGATTCCTGTAAGGACAGAATCGCTCAGCGGTCACCCATCGAATGAGCAGCCACGCTCAGTGTTGCTTGACTCGGTTCATGCGATAACCCCTATACACGTTACACTACGGGAGGCACATTATTCGGACGTGAACGGAAATCCTGAGATTTCAAGAAATGCACGGTCCATTAAATTAGATGATGTGATGACATTCTAACCCTAAAGTTGAAAGTACAATCAAACAAGTAAAGTATTTGCCCACTACTTCTCCCTAAGTACATAATGTGTAGATTGTCTCCTCTGCCACAGTTCAGAGACATTCTGAACCCTAATTTGAAGCAAGAAGCCAGTCCAAAACTGCCCGAAAATTACTGCAGCCCCTAGCCCATACGAGTCCAATCCAATCCTGGATTCTAAGGCAGCCAAAGTCAGCAAGTGTCATCAATGTTCTGGGCTCACTGCACCCATGAATTCGCTGTCGAATCGTTTAACAACAGATGGACGGAGAAAAGGGAAAATTAATCAGGTGGATCGGCCCATGTGGTATCTAGTTAGTCAAACTTTCGGCCGCTCGTGTATTGATCCTGAACTGTCTTTCCTACCCTGATACCAGAAAGACTGGCTCAGAGGAGTTTTGGTCACTTCCAGAGGAACAACGTTTACAGTAATCTGAATCAATAAATATTAATCAGTAACTCAGTTAAGCTATACTAATTCAATTCTTTGCCTCATAGTTGTTTGAAACGAACCAATCAATTTATTTATAAATAACTAAAATTAGTTCTTTAGCAGAATCGAGGATATTAGGATGTAGATATATCTCGTTAATGGTTTAGAGTGTAAGATCATTCAAACCCAAGATAGATAAATACATAGTAAATACAACAAGACAGGTGTGCACCGTGTATGCTATCGTGTCGGCAGCGGTAGTGACTGTTGTGCCAGTCGGCTACTGTCACTTGTGAGCCGGCCAGTAGTAAAACGGCCAGTAGTCACCACCCACGCGGCCCGGCACGGCAGCCTCCGCCACACATCTCCGGTAAGGTAGCGCCTCACTACCCGGTTACACAAGCATGCTGGTTTACAAAGGTCACGCCACCCGATGGAATCTTTCACCAAAATGCGATAGGTCCACAGCCGCCGAGGTGGAAAGTCACACTGTTTTAATGCCATCAGACGCTTTCTCTTGTCCCAGAATGCTTGAACCCGGCCTGGAGATCCAGTAATATGCCCGCTTCCTGGCGCCTCTTTACTTCCACCATCCATTCCTCCCCACTCGGAGCCATAGGAGTCCAGGAGACCTGTTCAGCCACAGATCACAAGATAGGGTTCGAACATTTTCTGGCCTTATTGTAAGTTGATCGGTTCCCATGAATAGATTTTTGAAGCCTAGCTGACTCGTAAATTCAATAATTATTTTTTTGTAATGCATTACATATTACAAAGACTTCTCCACGTGTAGTTTATCACTACTGTAGCAAACAATTTGCAAAAAAATGTTAAGTATAAGCAGAAAAAATTAATAATAATAAAACTTAGTAACTAGTTGTTAGTAACACTAAATTAGCAGTAATAGTAATTATTAAATGTACAGTGTTATTTTCAAAACTATGACAAGTCAACATTTTAATTATTTTATTATTAATTAATAATAATTTGTATAATTTAAATTGTGTTCTAGATATACACTTTTGTGTAAAAATGTAAAATGGTGGATGTGGGTGTCGGAACTCAATTTAAAAGGTACCTAGTTTCATAATAATTTTCAAAGTCTATTGTTTTAACATAATTTATTGGAAGGACATAAAAACATACAAAACAACGCAACGCAATTTTAAAGCTGAAGTCAGTAACCTAAATAAAAGGAAGCTACGACGAATGCCTTCAGTTTATCTTTAGTAGTGCACTTATAGAGTTCTCAACAGGTAGACAAAGTTAAATATAAACAATGTTTGTTTTAAAAAGACCTTTTATTTGATATAAAATTTATTGTATGTTGCTATTTAAAAATTTTGAGTGTTAGGATTTTTTGTATTCTTAAATTTTGAATATTTTTGAAATTTTGAAAATCCAGTGAAAAATGCCCGTACCACATATTTCATTGAAAAATGGGTCACTAGCAAGTTAGGAAAAACATCTGGAGCTGTTCCGTATTGTAGGTAGGGAAACACGGTACTTTATTTTAAAGTCCTATTTCAAAACGTTTTGGTACACCCTGTACATACGGTTAAAGATAATTAACTTTTGTTTGCACCAAAATGTTCGGTGTAATTAGACCTTTAAATTGATGTATCACACGACCCATGTTTACATTTGAAAATTCCCCAAAAAGCACCCCTACCCCCAAATTGGGCCCTTTAGGGGCATTTTTCAAAATTTAAAATAATTTTAACGGATTCGGAGAGGCCAAATTATGGAGAAAAGAGATGGAAGTCAGTTATTAAGACAGCTGTAAATACTGCACGGGTGGTCAGACTCACCCTGTATATTGTGCAAACTCAATTTATACACTTTTTTATGTTTTAATAATAAAACTAAACTATATATAAATAACTATACTGAGAACATTCAATACACAATTTAGTAAAATAAAACTTAAAGTGTTATTAGTTTGTATTTTTTATCCTTGACAGAAATAGAAATCAATCAGAATATAAATTATATACTTGTGACAAATGAGGTAATTTGCATAACCACAAATGTCAAAAATTGTTATTTTTGAGTTTGTGCTTGCTCTTGGTTTAGAAT
This sequence comes from Homalodisca vitripennis, assembly GCF_021130785.1. Classification (NCBI taxonomy): domain Eukaryota; kingdom Metazoa; phylum Arthropoda; class Insecta; order Hemiptera; family Cicadellidae; genus Homalodisca; species Homalodisca vitripennis. The sequence goes on from NC_060215.1 coordinate 72,319,793, forward strand.
TAGAAACCACACATATTTGAATGTGCAGAAACTAGTAAACATCTTGGCGGTACTCATTGCCTAACAACCTCACCTCATCAGCCTCATGGAGTTGGGAATACACTAGTTACGTCTACAGTTCTATCCCACCTGCTATATCACAGATATTTGAAATTAGTAGATTAGTTCTCATATACTGTTATACAATCATATACAATCCTAATAATGTTTTAGCCTGAGTTTCATTTAAATAAAATCGCTGCTAGACCAATTCCACCCATCTTAAAACTTTGGAGACCGCCCTTTTAGCACAAAAGGTAATCCAAGAATAACACTCTTTTTTAAGTTGATTTTCATCGGTTTATAATAATGGTTATATCCTAAGAACCAATTAATATTCTCTACCTTCAACTTTCATTTGATGGATTATAAGAAATGGATACCCTGAATACATGCATATGAAAAAGATATGGCAATAATTTTCAAATCTACCTAAACATTTCAACCCGCCCTTAGCCATGATAAAATATATTAAGATATAAACAAACATATATTTTACAGAGGATATATTTAGACAACTACAAAAATACTATATTTACTACTATACTATACTATATATTGATCTTCTGTTTACAGCCGAGCTGCTGACTTCCGCGCATAGAAGCAGAAGACGCCCGGCAATGCACGAACGAAAACTCAGGAAATACGACCTTATAGCTAAATATTATTTACAAAACGACGATAATATCTTGATTTGATTTTTCATTGTACGGTTTTTAACATACCAAATACGACAAAAGCGCGTTTTAGTGATTGGTAATTTGCATAATAATTATTGTTGATATAAGCTGTCGTCTGCAAATAGATGCTGCAGATACACGAACACAAATACAGAAAACATTAACTTTAAGCAAAGTGTATTTACAAAACTACGATGATTTGTCTATCGGGTAATCTATCTACAGGTTTTAAAACACAAATTACGATAACAACACGTTATAGTGATCGGTAATTAACGTACCGCCGATCAACGAGTAGACGTGCTCGAATGCACGTACATAAACCTACAATATACGAATTCGAAGTCAAATATTGTTTGTAAAATCACTATATTTTCTTATTTCGGTTAAATACCTCCAACTTTTCAGTCTCCCGCAACTAACCAGATAACGATAACGCTAATATAAGAAAGAACTCTTCTCGATTCGGGTACTTCCGTTTCCTTTCTTGAATTTTCGTTAGTATTGATCGACCATCACAACAGACTACGCAATACGCAAGACTAATTTCTGGTGGAAATCATTCATTTGTTAGTAGTTTGACATATGGAAGATTTCGCCGTTATGCTACTGTGTTATCAGACTGGAAGTGGTGGAATAACACGACTACTTTTCATAATTAGACACGCAGCAAATCTCGGAAGATTAGATTACGAAATCGTACGTCGATCGATTTACTAATCTGAATCTTTAATGCGGTGTATCTGAGATTTTGGAATTCGGCTTCCAACCCTACATTATCAGCCTCATGGTTTGTGTGTGTGTTTTGTTGTTTTTTGAGAAAATATCAGCTTTGTATAAGGCTCTGCAACATCTTCCCATCATAGTGGTATAGTGAATACAGCAGAATACACGAGCTAAAAGTTCTGTAACTGTTTCTATGATTATACCAAAAGAACCTCAAGTTAAGTTTGGGGAAATGCTCATTTCGCTGGATGCCCTTAAGCCTTATGTAGAAAATAAACTGGCAAAGTTCTCACAAACACAAGAGAAAAGTAAAACGATGTTTTGTTACTTTACGCTTGAATTTAGACAAACAATTTACAAAATCAAAACCATTGTGAACAGTTTTTAGGACATCGAATAAGAACATGAATTCTACTTAGGTTTTAATAAAATATATTTGGTCCTGACTATCCTTTCCCTTGACGTAAAATAAGCAAAATTTATTACTTGTTACCTGCTGTTTACAAATCTAGCACAAACATGTTATTTGGGATATTTGATTCTTATTTTGTTACTATTTTGTGTAAAGCATTTGGTTTTGGCTCCTACACCACATTTTCTACAAAAAGGCAAGAATTAAGGTTTGTAATTGTTGGCCTAAATTGTACACAATTTAATATATATAAACGCTGAAACTATTCTGTGTGTGTGTGTGTGTGTATATATATATATATATATATATATATATATATATATATATATATATATATATATATAAAACAGAATGAAATTCTTTCTGTTTGTTTAATGAAAAAAATAAGTACAAGGCTTTTTAATCATTTCTTTATCAAATGACGTCATAAGTTAGTTATTTTTAATTACTTCTTAGACAATAATTGTTGTACTCTCAGAAGACAACTTTAATGAAAGGTAAGACAGACTTTATAGTCCAGCCAGAATTTTTCCGCTTGGTTTAGAACTGCAGCATTAAACTAACTACTTTGTTAATCATATTCACTATTCAACGATGGAAGAATGTACCAAGGACAAACCAGCAACAGGATAGTCTGTTGTAATGAAGAAGAGTTAAACGGTGTATTGAGAGTTGAAACTTGTTCAGTAGACAGCATTCTTAGGCCTAAAGATAAGAAAGCATTTGAATTGGGAATGTGGCTGGGCTGTAAAGGTCAATGAATTTCAAAGCACTTCTCTATTACTGGTTTACCTTAAAAAAATTATATTCCATAACAAAAATATTTCAAGAGTGATTTTGAATTAAAACATTTTTGAGTTTCCTGATTGATATTTAGTTCATAAAGCATTTGCAACTTAATATTAATAAATTATTTTATAAATTGAATGTAACTGAAAATCACTTTATATTCCCAAAAATACTAAACACAAATTACATTGAGTTCTTTCTGTGGGATTGTTAAATTATTAAATAAAACTTTAAATGTTTTCAAAAAATATATGTTTACTAAAAATATATGCTGATTTACTATATAGCTATAAGCTCATTTTGAAAATTTGAATTCACTACGAAATTCAAATAGGGAAACACCACGTTACAAATACAAATAATTATACTGAAGGAGAAAACAAATATTTATTGAAAAATATAAATCAAATACAATACATATTATAGATTGTAAGTTGGGATAAGTTTAAATGAAAAATAGAATTATTTAGCGATCCTATATAGAAAAATATTAGAAGCCAATAAATGCAGGCCCTAATAAAAAAAACTAGGTTCATTCATCTGAACTGTTGCTGAAAGGTTCTCAAACACAAGGAAATGTTAGCAGCTAGATTTAGTTGTATTTGGTTGGTTTTGGTCAAGCAACCAAATCAAAATGTCACAGCCTTTCTGTTTAGGGTGGTTGAGTTCAGAATAAAGAAATAGCAATTTGGCTGGTTTTTATATAGTGCCTGTGTCTTGAAGAATAAGTAAATGCAATAGATCATGTATGATATTGTGTAAATTATTGTGTTAGGTAAGGTATAATGATATAATTCTGCTTTTGCAATACAGGATAATGTCCAGTTTATTTAATTATATTTACAATAATTTTTAGGATGAAAAGAGTAAACAATTCAGAATCACACCTGCCTATCAGTCTCTGTATGTGTACAAGAAAATTTGTAGTTTTCACTTACAATTACACAAGTGACTTTGAGCCATTTCTCCATCATACTATGAACATCGACATTGATTCAGAGAGTGTTATTATAAGTTAATTTCTAAATTTAAAAGAATTTGAGCTAACAACACTACACTCAAAAGTTTATTCAAAAGTTCAAAATTTGATCTTGTTATTCAAAGTTTAGATAAGCAGTTTAGTGAGAATTCTAACTTGCTGTGTCTTCATGGCCATCTTTGAAACATTTCTACCACTCTTAAACCCGTTTTACTCAGAGCAGACTCACCATAGGCATTTGTTAACAATTTCCAAACTTTGTTACACTTTATTTCATTTTTCATACAAAATTTGATGCAAATTTATTGATCCATTAGTTTAGCAAACAAAAATTGCTGTGTTCATAAAACATGTCTAATCTTAGCAGCTGCCACTTAAAAACTAAACAATGAATACAGCTGGTTATTATACTTCAGGAGCATGAGTACCAACATAATCTTGACAATCAGATTCTCCAAACCCGTGAAACTTTAAAGTTCTCATTAATTTTTTAACACACCTCACAAGAGCTAATAAAGATCTACTAGACGTGAACCTCCAATATGAGAGACCTGACATATTGTGACCAGAAAATATATTATTTCATGTAACCCATGAACAAAATATAACATATATAGTATTTTTTTAATCAGTAAAAAGTCTACTTTCTTTTAACTAAGAAAAAAGGGTTATTGCATTTAAAAAATTGACACGATCCCTAGACCTTCTTCTGCTTACTGGTCTTGAAAAAAATTTTTAATATAATACTTCAAAAAGCCAGAAGAAATTTCATGCTTATTTCATATAAAAAAACGTTCTATTATAGGTACTAATAAGAAAGCTGTGACATTTGAAAATGTTTACTAAAAACAATTTCTTGAGCACAGCGAGTGAATAATGCATCCATTAACTTAACCATATAGATTTGTTAGCCTTGTTATACAACTTTGCCCCTTTAATGTTTGCTGTATCTCTTATAGTTTCCTAGATCCCTTCAGTGTACATAACATTTGAAACACCCTGTGTAATACAATTCATTTTAATACCTGAAAAGGGACTTGATTTCAGCCCCAGGTAGTTTTGGAAATGTAAAAAGGACTCTGGATCTGGTCCAAATCTTTGGAAGGGATAAACAAAATTTGAAAATCTATGGATTTACTTATAAAATCCTTATACTGAATTATTAATTACACAAATGTAAATATTCTTTGAAAAAATCTATTAGCAATAAGTCTAATATAGCTGAGAATTTAAGCTTTTGTACAGAACCTGAGAATTTATGCAAATCCTTTCAACTGACAAAATATTTTTTGCTCCTAGTTTGTGTAAGCATAGCTCTAAAGTGATCGTTCTCACTTATGTGTTGACAGATTTTGTTGAGTTGGAATTTTGGCATAAAAATTACTAAATAGTTGGTCTTTTATATTTAAACTATATACTGGTTATTTTGTGATTTAAGAAACAAAACAACAGTAGAGAGGTTAGAGGGAGCTTCTCCTAACTTCGCCTGGTAAAAAATAAAACTAATTTTGAACAGGCGCCTTTTTGTTAATTTTAAAGCAAATTACGCCATTTAAAAAAATGTTCCTCTTATTTATTACTGCTTATGTGCAAAGTAGTATCTGGTTAGTATATGGTTCTTCTTTCAAGAAATACATAATACTAATGAAGAATGTAAAAGAAAGGTATATTTAATGTATATATAGATATATAAAGATAACAATCACATTATCATTAGCTTTTTGTGTTTATATTTACAAAACTTTACTGTATCAACTTGGCGGTTGATATTAACTACATAATGCTTTTTATGCTTTATTTAATTGACCAGTAAAATTTCTTGGAATTATAAGTACTTTTGTATTGTTTGTAATTAATAATACACAGGTAACAGGTCTGAGTTATATTTCAATGGATGGTTTAATATGTTGTAAATCAAAAACAACAACTAGAGTATAGACAATGGCCAAAAGGAGAATCGATATAACTAAGCATTCCTAGTTGTATATGTATGTAAGAGGTTATCAGGTGATGACAAATCCTGCCTTACTAAGGTACTGGTAATTACACTGGGTTTTACATGGATTTCAAAATCAACTCATTTCTTAAAAACAGGGAGAACAGAGCAAAAATATTAAATTTTATGACCTGTTGAGATATGTTTAAAATAATAAATCTTAATAAGGTGAAACCAAAAATGACAAAAAATAATCTATTTTAGGAAAACTCCATCTAAGATGGTAGTAATTTATTTTGCGGCAATTAATTAAATAGTAAGTGGAATTACTGGTAGAAAATTATAGAGTTTTTCTAAATTTATTCATTAAGACTTTTCTCCAATGATGTCAATTCGTTAAAATTATTGAGTTATTGTCCATCCCTTAGTTTTTCTTGAAGTAAAGGAAACAACAATTACAGCCAGTTAAAAATTAGCTGTCAAATATTGTTTTATTACTTTCATTCATTTTGAGCATTGCTTTTTTCACATCAAGAGCTTTAATTTGAGGATTGAATTAGTTCTGTTCAATGCTGAAAGTCAATAGTTATATAAGAAGTTAAGCATGATAATCTTTTGTTTCTTCTTTCAAGAAATACATAATAGTAATGAAGAATGTAAAAGAAAGGTATATTTAATGTATACAGCATCAATATTTATTTGATCACACAAATGTACAATAGAGCTAAAAATGTTTAACAATAAATAAATAGAATATTATTTAACTAAAAATAATTGTAACACACTAAAACATAATAATACTGGCACTTATTAAAAGAATGGCAATTTTGTATTATATACCTGCATTATATATACTTTCTATTAGTATATTTTTATAACAAGAGTTTTTTAAAGATAAGAATAGAAGAATAATCTAACTTCTAGCATTTTTGCTATATATAAAAAATGAACTGAATCAATTAATAATACTGTGTCCTCCACTCTTCAATTAATAAAAAATGTGTACTATTGGACTTTAAACAAGTAGTTTCATACACGTCCCTACAAAGGAAATTGTTGAAGATACTATACATATCCAATAAAGATTATTGGGTCTAGTATAATGCATTAATAATATTTAAAAACCTGTAGAATGTTCTAGAAATACAACCTTAAGGTAAGGTGATTTACCTTTATCTAGACAAGTGAAGAAAACTGACATACAAACATTACAATTAAACTCTTTCAATCAACCAATAAAAAACCAAATAAAAGATATTTTAAATTAAGTTTCGATAGTTATGACAATTTATTGATCCTAGCAAAATAGGATGATATTCATAATTTATATTAAATACAATACTACCAATATTATTTATTATAATACACTTTTAAAGCTGGAGATATAATTTCAGCCAGATTAGGGAGTGATATAATTATTTATAAGACACAAAGAATCCCTATAATATAGAATTTAAATTTTTAGTTAGTAAAACTAACTTTAATCAGTTCATTTTCAGAGCTTTAAAGGAATGCTCGTACATTACATAGAGCGAAGAAGGAGGCACAGCATACTTGCGTCATAACCATAAATATTTTTTGTGTCATCTAAAAGCAAGATTGTGAGAGGCTGATAGGACAATAACGACCAACACCATCCTAAAATACAATAAAGATACAAACAAGTACATTTGGATAGGTTATTAGTAGTTAAATAAGACATAACTGAACGATTTTACTTCACACCATTCCCAAAATTGTTGTAGGAACTAACAACACTAAATAAATGTAAGACTAATTCACTCTGTGTTCCTTAAACTTGTGTTTATATTACAAGTAAATGAGTAAAAGCTAGTAAGTAAATGAGTATTAAGCTACACTGTTATTACTTGTTGCACAGAACAAAGCTGTAAACTGTATCTAACAAAGACAATAACTACAGAATAATAACATATCCTTAATTATACTTATATTCTGCAATCAATACCACACTTATTAACTTTTACAACAACAAAATCACAAATAAACATTTCTAACTAACCAAAAGGTTTTACTGACACCAACACTGCAGTAAGAGACTGCAAGTCATACACATAACACACTCAATGACCTAGTATGTTAGCCACATGACACCTGGAAAATATAAAGTACAGGTTTTAAACTTAGAAATTATAGTAAATCACAAACAAGCAACCCTTAATTTTAAAAGAAATATTTGATTTTCAGTAACATTACTTTTCTTTGGGATTTTCAATTTTAATTTGCAAGTGTGGGGCCTTTCAAAACATGTGGCCCTGGTCAGTTGGCCCTACCTGGCACTGCTATTAATAAAGTTCACTAATAGATTACTAAGCATAATTTGGTCAACTTTCAATACACACAATGTGAACATTAAGAGACTACTGGTTTTTTTAAAATCTACCTTCCCAAAAATATTACACTTATAATTAAAATTCCTTATCTAGATTCATTTTGACACATTATTTTATCAACAGAAAATAAAACCGATTTAATTAAAATTAAACCACACAACATAATTTACAAGACTACAATATAACATAAATGAACTGCATAAATGTATAGATAATATTACCTGCCCCAAAAGTATAATTTCAAACAGTCCAGATTTTAAAAAGTCAACTCTTGAGAATTTAAAAAAATTTGAATCATATTTAGTTGTTTTAAAAACTTGGTTCCTTCCTCAAGAACGAGAAGACAATCTTTAATTCAATGAGGGGATGGGTAAATGTTAGAGATTCAACTTGTGATATTATTTTAAATAGGAAAAGTTAATATATAGAGTTGTTTTATAAACACAGAGTTTCCCTATATAAATGTTCCTAAATTTTGATCTAATACCAAAATTTTGAACAATATCCATTTCTATCTGCAAATGGTCAAAAATAAATCAGAAACAGACTTCAAACATCATTATAATGTTTTAAATTTCAACAAAAATGTAACTAAAAATAATCTATTTACCACTAAAATACTAAATGTACCACTAACTAAAACTAAGAAGTTGGACACCTTAATTTAAAACTAAAATTGATTCTTTAAATAGAAATTATAATAAGTGGTAATATAATATCCATATATAAGGTAACTTTAAATCAATTATCAGGTACATTATCTAATAGTATACTAGTACTAGTATGTATATATGTCTACAACAGCTGTAAATTTTACAATATATGGAAGTTTAGTTCCTTACCATTAGTAAATTTGATATACTATAAAATAGTCGAAAATATAAATTTATTAATGATGAAAACACTACAAACTACTTTTGAATACACTAAACAAAACAACCTCTAAATTTAAAACACAGCCTAGAGTAGACTATTTTGGAATAACTGTTAATATAAAAAATCAATAAAAATGTGCCTTTATTAATAGTGACCTTCAACTTGTTTGAAAATTACAGCAGAACTAAAATTAACAGTAATAAACTTTAATACTGTATACATCCATGGCACTAAAAAGAACATAAATATTGTAACAATCTTCATATTGTTCTGCTTCTCCTAGTTAAACAGTGTACACGTACAGTAGATCTTAACAAGTATTTTTTCATGTGACCAATCAAACATTTTTTAATGATCAGTAGTGAACAAAGTATTTGGAACATTTTTAATGTAAGCTAGGTTAAAATTTACCACTGCCCAGGATTGTTAAAATTTACAATTTCTTTTGGAAAGTTAAATATTTTAAAAGTATGAAGTATCTAATTAATATGTATTACCTTGAGTAATTCATATCTATGCCAATTAGATATTTCTTTGGGCCGAATGTCAAGCAACAGGCGAACACAGTGCCCTGCAGCAGGTTCAAGAGGAACACTGTGTTGGCTGTGCCAGGTTGATAGTTTATATGTCCTGGGGTACAAGACCCAGGAGACAAACAAGGGATGCGGACCAGGGTTAGACCAACAGGCAAGCACTGTGCCCTGCAGCAGGTTCAAGAGGAACACTGTGTTGGCTGTGCCAGGTTGATAGTTTATATGTCCTGGGGTACAAGACCCAGGAGACAAACAAGGGATGCGGACCAGGGTTAGACCAACAGGCAAGCACTGTGCCCTGCAGCAGGTTCAAGAGGAACACTGTGTTGGCTGTGCCAGGTTGATAGTTTATGTCCTGGGGTACAAGACCCAGGAGACAAACAAGGGAAGCGAACCAATAACTTAAACATATTAATCTAATAATTGAGACCTTGATGAGTAAAGTCATAAGAACGAAATATAGTTCAAATATACAATACTACACTCTAGCATTACTAGAACTGCATGGTAAAGAGAGTAAATATTGATACCTAATTTGTTACTAGTATATGTCAAATAATAAGAAAACAAACTGTTTTCTTTTTGCTAAATTATCACTTTCCAGTGAATTAACAAGATCTAATAAAATGTTATTGTATAATTTTTCAGTTTATTTTTTAATGATTCTAACAAATTAGATATCAGTTTTTATGAACTAGACAACGTTTTATACATCTTAATATTTAAAAATGTATGCAACCCGTTTTAAGCTAAATAAGGCATGAACAAGTAGTTGAAATGTCACTCATCGAGCAACAACATATAAATCAAACAGTGCGACCTACAGTTGAGCGATACATGTAAATAATTATTAAGTGCATAAAATTTGATAATTCAACCTGAATCACTTTGTACACTGATTTGTAACACTAAATAAATGATGTGAAGAAATCTATGAAAAAAGTAGTTTTTAATTAACGTTGTAGATAGACACCTACGCAGAGTGAAGAAGGTGTAAAAAAAACCTTATTGTTTGTTTTAATGCCAGAAGCATTTACTGGCTTATCTAAAACATGAATTAACATATTGTTTGTATGTTATATGTTTGAACTAATTTGTCAGCTTGATGGATTAAAAAATTACCAATTATTAAAAAATAAACAAGTCAAAACATGGATTGTTAGTTACTGCAGTGAGCTTCTATTGAATAAAGTCAATAAGTATAAAATTAAACAATCAATGTATTATAGACTAAGACATCTAAAAGCATATTCCTACTCAAATTTCTATCAAGGTATAAAACATTTGAATTGGGATACCAACATTTCAACAATAATCAGTATCTAGTGTTAGTGTAGTATTGATACAGATAATAGTACACAAAAATAGTGGACAATGTGGTTATAAGATACTACGTATTTGGTAGATTTATAGTTTTAAATAAATATTCATTTATTAATATTTACTTAATGTAAACTCAATATTTTTAAAACTGTTAACTGATAGATTGGAACACAAGATGCATGACACTGGTGCTTTTCAAACATATGAGTGATAATTTTATGGTTACAGGTTGGATAAGTTTAAAATATAGTTTAATTAATACCCATTACTATATTAGTTAGTTATAATTATTCTTTATATGCTTCTTAAAATTAGTTAAATTTATTTTAATTATGCAATCACAAGTGATTTTGTAATCCTAACTGCCATTCTTATTTGTTTACTTGTATATGCTCCATGGATATTATTTAAAATCTCAAACTGATATCAACTAGATCATACTCAAACTATTGATATTACTTTATATAAAAGGAATTAACAGTCTTTTTCTTTTCCACTCTAAAGAACTCATGTAAGCAACATGAATTAACAATGATTCATGTATGGCTTTAAGGCCCAAAGAACACAAATTTAGAGAAACTGTTGAGTTGTTGGTGTTCCATTTCAAATGAGCAGTGTACTGTGGCAATGTTATATATAATATATAACAAAAAGTGTAGACAAACTGCTTAACACATTCACGACGACGACTTATTTCCGGACTTTTTTAGTTCCTGTTGAATTTTTCAATAATAATTGCAAAAAACTGTAATATTTTTTTACTTTAAACATATAAGTATAGTGAGAACAGTATGTAGGATTCACAATTTTACACTAAACAAATTATTTCAATTTGTTTTTCCATGTTTCTTTGTGTATCTAAAGGAGTACTTAAAAATTAATTTACCTTAAAAATTACGCATTCGTCCTCCAGACATGGTGCACGATGTCTGAGTTATTTATTTTAGTGAGGAATCAAATGTAACAAACCACCAAGACAGGCAATCAATAAAATCACAATTAGGAAATTCTTAACAATGACGTGCTTTACGAAAGCCTGTATGTACCCAATCAGTACACAACGGCAGTTTCGAAAGATCGCGTGTACCCGATAGGGTACATGTCATCATGAACGTGTTAGGAAAAATTAATAATTAAAAAAGGAAATATAAAGTAAGTTTAGCTTGAATTTAAGCTATAAAATATGACACACTTGTAGGTTCATTTTTTTCCAAGCCGCCTCCTTCTTCCTTTTTGTCTTCTGGTAACTTGTTCCGCAGATAAGCCAAAACAGTTTCAGTACCCTTGGATAAGACTTGGTAACTTGGCTGACGGAATTTGTTCCCTGTTACTTCAAAAGATCTGTAAAACAACAGTAATTTAATTGTATTTAAGCAGTAGTGATATTAACGTATTGAGATCGAATTGCTGATCATATACAGTATAAAGTAGATGAAGTTTTAATACTTCAATGGTCACAGGTTATGTAAAGTAGACCTGAAAATGTAATTTTTAATGGTTTTTGTGTATATCATTTACAATAATCAATATTTTGGTTCAAAATGAAGCCAAGTTAAAAGGTCACTCATCAAGCAACAGATACATCACACAGTGCGACCTACAGTTACATGGTGTAAATGTATCAAAAATCTGCAAACGGAAACATTATCATTGTAAACAGACGGATGTAAACTCACAAAATTGTCTACAAATGGTGAAGTTTTAATAAGAAAAAAGGAGGTAATAACATTGTATTAGGAGTAACATGTTTTGTTCAAAATTAAAAAAAAAAAAACAACTATGCTATACCACATGTTGTATTTAATTGAAATTACACAAGTCTTGCCATGCAGATTGAATTAGAATTGATTGTTAAATTTGCGAATAATATCAATTAATACATCAACTAGTTAATGTACTTATAACTTTGTTACACGTAAGCGATTATTTGGTTGTGTTGATCCCAACTTTTTGATGAGAAAACAAGGTTATTCATATATATATATATATATATATATATATATATATATATATATATATATCATTGTCCTGATGAGACAATGAGAATACCTCTTCACCTAGATTACACCGTATTTTGTAGCCTTTGTATATATAAGGTGGGTGAGGTGTCCTGATAGCTTACCTCAGAAGTATTTTTTAGCATTTTTAGCAGGGCACTGCACTTTCACTACTCAACCACTGAGTAAAACTGAGGTATAGAGCAGGTATAAGGATTATTTATAACCTGTCTTATCAAGTCAAGGTCAACTGATAACCACTCTGCCTTCAACATATTATATGTACAATGACATTAACTGATTTCTGCTTTTGTTTGTAAATAGAGAGCTCTTCAATACCACTTTAAAAAGCTATAATTATAATTCATAAGCATTCAGTTTTATTTGGAAATATTTTAATAAAAATAAAAAACTTATTGACAAAATATTTTGCTTATGTAGAGTGATGAATTTAGTAGCTACTGACATGAGAAATACAGAGATTATATAAATAAAATTTAATTAATAAGGCTGATTTATAAGTGCTATTATTAGATTGATTAAAAAAAATTCCTTTCTGCAATTTTCAATATTGACAGTAACAAAGGCTATTTAAAACAACATGACCACAAAAGTATTGTTTCGTGTGGGTGAAATTATTTTTGGCAAAGTAAAAGGCTATGCACACTGGCCTGCCATTATCAATAGCATAGAAGAAAGCTTAAAAAACAAAACAGTACAATACATCGTAACCTTTTTTGGCACAAATGAGACTGGAACAATTAAACAGATAGATATTTTCAAATACATGGAAAATATTGAAAAATATGGGAAACCTAAGACAAATAACAACAGAAATGTTAAATTTAATAATGCTCTTCTTGAGGCAGAAAGACATTTAAATTCCAACTCCTCTCCTTGCTGCAACACCAAAATTGAAGAACTGCAAGAAAAAATCCTTAACCTTACAGCAGGGGACGATTTGGATCACGATACATCGCTCTCACTAGCAGCTGAGGTAGGTAATGCACTGCTCACTGAAAATACTCTTCTCAAGCAACAACTATATAACTTGAAAACACAGAGATCTGAGTCTCAGCTAGAACGAGAAGACAAAATAAAGCTGGCAGAAGAAATCACAGGAGAGCTTAAAGGAAAAATCAGCATGTTGGAAAAAGAAATGGAATTTATAAAAACGAAGCTAAAAAGTGAATGTAAACTTAGAGAAGACATCATTCAACAATCTGAAAATGAAAAATGCTGCCTTTCAACACAAATAAACAATGTACTCTCAACTAACTCAGATCTTCGGAACAAAATAAAACAACTTGAAGATGAAACAACTGACAAATCTTTGTTAATCAACTCCCTTGATGAGGAAAACTACCAACTAAAAGGTGGCAAACACAATCTAGAAATAGAACTAGAAGAAAATAAGTCCCTTGTCAAAGAAATCTTAACCAAGATATCTGAGCAAGAATCAACTGCAAGAAAACACCTCAAACATCTTGAAAATATACTTAAGGCAGCAAACCCCCAACTACTTTCTAACCTCCCTCATGAAACCAACCACCATCTGAATACTCAAAAAAACAAGCACATTTATAGCATCTCACTTAAAGTTGCAAAGAACAAAATACTACAGCTACAATGCCCTACACTTGAAGAAGAGTTAGCTCAAGAAAACCAATTCAGTACCAATAATACGTCCCTAAACAAACAATATTACACAGCTTCTGAAGTTGAACATGTAAAAGAAGGAAATTGTCAAACTCTAACTACAAATACTACTTTAACAATAACGGAGGGAACCAGCCAAACCCTGACCAAAAAACTGATGCAAACAATAATAACGGAGGGAACCAGTCAAACCCTGACTAAAAAACTGACACCTGAAAAAATACAAGTAAATATAACCGAAAGAGACAACAGCACTCTGACTAACAGAGCTGATGAAAGAGATACTAGCAAATGCAAGCAAACATTCATTAAAAATCCTCCACAGAACTCTTTCATAAGGTCACATGGGGAAAGTTATGAAGACTTCCTTTCAAATCATATAAACTTCTAGAAATACCTCATAAACATGAAGACCAGCTGCTACAATATAGAACACAATACTTTGTTGGAAAATAACGAAGATAAAATCCAGGATAATTTTTTAGTCAAAGCCAAACAACCCAAAGAGAAACACAAAAGTTACATAAATTACAAAACAGTAACATTTTGGAATCAGGACTACAAGAAAATACTTATGAACAAAAACACAAACAAGTTGGATCAAAAATGAAATACACAACAAATACTGGGAAAAACATAAAACTATTACACCAAAACATAAATTGGCTTTCAAGTAAAATAGACAGATTATCCCATTTTTTAAATGATAATGATCCTGACATATTAATATTAACAGAACATGGCCTTACACAAGAAAACCTAAAACAAACACACATTGAAGGCTTTTCACTCATTGGTGGCTTCACTAGGAAAAGGCACTCCAAAGGAGGTGTGGCAGGATATGTAAAGCAGGGCCTTGACAAACATGTAAAGCTCCTAGGCACAAGTGAAGATAATACAGAACTAATTTGTGAAACTGCCACTTTTGAGATAAAATTCAGGAAGAACATTATAAAAGTACTTGCTGTGTATAGACCATCAAGTGCAAACCTGGATCATGCCATTAACATACTAACACATGAGCTAGACAAAGTGCTCGAAACAAATGCTCCCATAGTAGTTATGGGAGATATAAATGTTGACAATTTACAACGAACAACACAAATGACAACCTTAAGCTAGAGGAACTTCTCACTTCATTTGACATCAAAAGGATGCAACTACCTCCAACAAGAATTACACATGAATCTTCAAAATCAATAGACTGGATATGCACTAATTTGGACTCCTAACTCAAACAGACAGCAGTCATTAACGCAGGCCTCTCAGACCACACAGCACAGTCTGCCATAATTAACACCTTTAAAATCAACAAAAGTAACGATAACGTGGAAAAGAGAATATTTAACAAAAGATCAATAGAACAGTTCAAACAGTCTTTAACTACACAAAGCTGGGATTCTGTTTTGCAGATTGAAGACATCAATCAAGCATACGACAACTTCCAGACCATTATACAATCCACACCAAATAACACCTGTCCCATTAAACTCTCAAAGTTAAAAAACATACTCACACACAGACATGGAATTTGGAATGCGCTAGACTAAAAAACCTATATGTCCAGGCCCTAGAGAGGAAACAGTGTACTGGTCGAACTGAAGATAAAGCAGAAACAGCAGCCAGGAAAAAAGAATACGACCAGAAATTCAAAATGCTGAGAAAAGAAAATACAACATCCTACATAGATAGAGCAGACAACAAATCCCAAGCATTCTGGCATGTAATAAACACAGAACGAAAAGCTAGCAATAGTGCAGATAAACAGATACACCTTCATACAAACGGAAAAGAAATTTGTCAGCCACTGGAAGTAGCAAACTGTTTCAACAACTTCTTCTCTACAATCGCACAAAGAACACTCCAAGATAGCCATAATAATACAAACCACATCACACAGCAGGACTTGCCATCACCAACAATAAATAATTTTAAATTTCAACCTGTAAATCAGAAAGATATAGAAAAAATCATAGACTCCCTAAAACCAAAGACATCAGCTGGTATAGACGAGATTTTATCAAAATTAGCTAAGACTTGCAAAGCTGAACTATGTGTCCCCCTAGCAGATATCATTAATAAATCATTCAAACAAGGAATTTTCCCCAATAATTTAAAAATAGCCAAAATCTATCCCAAATACAAGAATGGACCTCATACAGACACTGTCAGTTATCGGCACATTTCCCTGATCTCTACTTTTACTAAAATTATAGAAAAAGCAGAACTTGAAAGACTACTAAAGCACCTTGAAAACAACAATCTGCTAACACATCAGCAACATGGGTTTGTAAAGGGAAGATCCACAGCCAGTGCTCTAATGCAACTGATAGAATATATCATCGACCAGCTAGATGAGGGCAGTAGTATACTTTGGCCGTTCCTGGGACAAAGCACCTGAGACCGGTTCTGGGAAAAACCGTGTGAGACCGAATCTGGGACAGAATTTTTTAGAGAGTGACTAAGAGTGTGAGTATGGGTAGTCAGAACCGCGCCGCGCGAATCACCACGCATGTCATCGCTGTCCCGCCACCGCGCAGACACCACGCGTTGTTACTGTAAGTATACAAGCAATCGGCACGCGCCTCGTCATCGCCGCGCCGCGCGACTGCTGAACCGTCACCGCCAAGCAATTGGCACGCGCCTCGTCAGCACCGCGCCGCGCGACTGCTGAACCGTCACCACCACCGCGCCGTGTGAGACACCGCGTGTTGTTTCTATAAGTATACAAACAATCGGTACGCGCCTCGTCACTGTCCTGTCACCGCCGCGCCCGCGAGACACCGCACCTTACTCATCCCACTCACCCACCTTCTTCCTACTCCTCTTCCTTTCAGAGTCAAATGTATTAATAATGCTATCATCCCTCCTTCCACTCATCCCACCCTCTTCCTACTCCTCTTCCTATTCTCATCCATCCATACCTCATCCTTTTCCATCGTCAATCGCCCATACAGTAAGAGAGTAGCCAGCTCTGTAATAATGGCGTTTTCTCCTGCTAGCAAGCAAACAGCATTTCTCAATGCTACGGATGGTCTTCGAAGATCATCAGTGAAGAAATGTCCGAATTGTGGAGCAGAGGTTACTGCATCTAACCTATCCCGCCACCAAAAAACAAAGAAGTGTATGTCCGCGTCAAATCCACCAGCTTATGCTTCTTCCAACGGATTCAATGAAAAACCTCCTTCGATGAAACAAGTATCTTCAAGGTGTGGTGCTGAAGTCAGGAACTCCTCCATGTCCCGCCATAAAAAAAACAAAGAAATGCATGTCCACGTTAGACAGACAAACTCCGGATTTTGATATGTCTATGTTGGAAAACTACGCTGATGCTGTGAGTGAGAATCAATTCCAGAACGTGATTGCTGATTTTGATATGTCTATGTTGCCAGAGTCCTATTCAAATCTCAGATCTGAAGAACAAGACGCGATTGCTGATTTTGATATGTCTATGTTGCCAGAGTCCTATTCAAATCTCAGACCTGAAGAACAAGACGCGATTGCTGATTTTGATTTGTCTATGTTAGACACTCCAGATTTCTATTCCAAAATTAGAACTATAATTGGTCCATCTACAGCTGACGCTCCAAAGTTTGAACCACCAGTAAAAAGGATACACCCCGATTCATTGAAAATTAAATCAATACTTGGTCCACCACCATTTGAAGTTCCGGATAAGTCAGACTATTCACTGCATATACCATATAGTCCTGTATACCATTCACCACTACATATCCCAGAGAGTCCAACATACAACGTGCTTAGTCCGACCGATGTACGTGCTCAAATAAAACCCCAGAAGAAACCATGTCCAAAATGCAGTAAGGAAATAACGGTTTCCAACATGGCTCGGCACCAAAAATCTCAGAAATGTGCCAGAAACCAGCATGGTATGACATATAACGAACGTCTGAAAAAGATGGAAATCAAACCAGCTCCTAAAAGTAAAATGTGTTGGATTTGTGAAACACCAATAGAGTCATCCAACTGGAACCGTCACAAACAATCGAAACGCTATATCCGCTTGTCAGCACTTCATGAAGGTCCTCGATACAGGAGTGAAATATTACCCATTACGAGACTGACACCAAGACTGCCGGCACCCACTCCAGACATCAACATGCTGGTAAAGAAATACCCAAAACGACCAAGGGAAGTCAAACAAGTACCGAAGGTCAATACAAACGATATAGCTCTTAAAGCGATGATCCGAAAACCGACTAGACCACAAAAGATTCCTACAGGTGTGAAAAAGATTATTAGTGAGACACCGACTAGTACAATTAATAGTGAGAATTCGATTAGCCCTACCATGGAAGAGAGACAGCTTCTGTCTGAAACAGAATCACCTTCAACACCTCATCTGGTTCCGGTACGTATTCCAGAGGAGTCACAGACAATACTTGATGAAATATCAGAAGTCCAGTCGGCATTCACGGGAAGATTGAAAACGTATGTGATTATGAACAAACGTGGGATCAAAGATCCAAAAATGTTTCTTGAGATATGCAAACCACTCGTTGTTGAAAAACTTCAGGAAGCTGTAATAGAAAAAAATCTTAAGGTAAACATGGTTTATCATGCTGAATTCAAGAAAATAATAAACGATGTGGAGGTGACTCAAGTCGTGAACTTTAAAACAAAAAATAAAATTCTTTACTCGACAACGTCTCTGTCTGACTATTATAACTCAGCAAAACTTAAGATGTTAGTTAAGATGGAGGAGTTTGAGGCAAACGGTTCTCAATGGTCACTAAAAAGTGTGAAAGACTTGGAGATCAGAGTCAACCGATACGTTCCTTTTCACGGATCCAGCTATGTGGTTCTACCAAAACAGATTCAATCCAAAAAGGCTGTTATTAATGTAAAAAAAACAAAGATCAGAAATGTTTTATGTGGTCTATTCTGGCAGCTTTACATCCAGTTAAGGTTCATCCAGAAAGAATCAGCAATTACGAACCTTTCAAACGAGAGCTGCTTCATGCACTAGCAACTTGCGAATGCCCCATGAAACTTGATGGTATAGCAAAGTTTGAAAGACGTAGTGGAATTTCTGTTAATGTCTATGCTTATGATGACAAGTTCGATATATTCCCGCTGAGAATAACTGATAACGAGGTGGAAAAACATGTTAATCTACTGTTTATCAGAGAAAAAACAAACACTCACTACTGCTGGATCAAAGATATGTCCCGTTTGGTTAGTTCACAGATCTCACGAAATGGACATAAGATGTGGATATGCAATAGGTGTTTGCAACACTTTACGAGAGAGGATTTACTCATCAAGCATAGAGAAGACTGTAACACACACGATGCTGTGAAATTGGAACTACCAGAGCCAGGAACTGTAATTAGATTTAAAGATTTCAATTGCTCAATGAGAGTGCCCTTTGTGTATTACGCAGACTTTAAATGCTGTCTAGCACCTATTTCAACATGTCAACCGTGTAAAGTGGATTGTAATGGTAATCATCAGTCGTTCACTATTAAATATCAGAAACATAATGCCATTTCCTTCTGTGTGTATGGGGTGTCAGAGGGCGGCTTTTCCAAACCACCGATTAAATACTTTGGAGACGATGCTGCACATGTATTTGTAAAATCATTGATTGAGGAGTCGATAAGGATTAATGAACTTTACAAGAGTGAAGCAATAGTCCCCATGCAGTTGATGACAAAAGAGCAACAGGAAATGTTTGAATCTACTACTACGTGTCATATCTGTGGAAATTATCTTGGTGATGATCGTGTTAGAGACCATAACCATTTGACGGGTTTGTTTAGAGGAGCAGCTCACAACAAGTGTAACATCAATTTCAAAAAACCTAGGTTCATTCCTGTTTTCATTCATAATTTAGCAGGTTACGACACTCACCTATTCATTAAAGAGTTTGGTAAGTTCGAAAATCGCATATCATTGATACCCAACAACGAGGAGCGGTACATTTCCTATACGGTCAGTGTGGAAGGTGGAATTGAACTACGATTCATTCAAGTTCATGTCACAAAGTCTTGATAGGTTGGCAAAGAATCTGACTAGATCTCAATTCAAACACATCTCAACATATTACAATGGTAAGGACCTCAATTTATTGCTACGAAAAGGAGTGTACCCTTACGACTACATGGACAGTATAGAAAAATATAGTGAAACATCACTACCTAGTCAAGAAGAATTTTACAATAGACTGAATAAACAACACATAACAAATGAAGATTACAAACATGCGTGCGATGTATGGACCACCTTTAACATTCAGAACATGAAAGAATATACAATGCTATATAACGAAACCGACGTCTTGCTACTTGCAGATGTTATGGAAAACTTCAGGGATGTATGTCTCAATACATACAAATTAGATCCTGCATGGTATTTCACAGCACCTGGGTTGGCTTGGAACGCAATGCTAAAAATTACAAAAGTCGAACTGTCCCTATTGACTGACATCGATATGGTACTCATGGTTGAAAAGGGTATTCGTGGTGGTATTTCACAGTGTTCTCATCGATATGCGAAGGCAAACAATCCCTACATGAAAGACTACGACAAATCGAAACCAAACAACTACCTCATGTACTTGGATGCAGACAACCTGTATGGGTGGGCAATGTCTGTAAAACTACCATATGCAAACTTTCAGTGGAGCAGTACAGACATCGATGTAATGAAAGTTAGTGACGATTCACCCACAGGCTACATATTAGAAGTTGATTTGGAATATCCTGAAGAACTACACGACGTACACTCTGATCTACCTCTCGCTCCAGAACGTAGAGTCCCACCAGGATCGAAAATGGCAAAGCTTCTGACAACTCTCTACAGCAAAGAAAAGTATGTCGTACACTACAAAAATTTAAAGCTTTATTTGAGTCTGGGTATGAAACTAAAACATGTTCATAGAGTTCTTAGTTTCAGTCAAAGCAATTGGTTGCAGCCGTACATTAATCTGAATACCATGGAGCGTACAAAGGCGAAAAATGATTTTGAGAAAGACTTTTTCAAACTTATGAACAACTCAGTTTTTGGAAAAACTATGGAAAATATGAGAAATCGTGTGGACATTCGTTTGGGTACTAAGTCCAAATTAGTGGAAAGATGGGTTAGCAAACCGAACTTTAAGAGTCGAACCATCTTTACAGAAAACCTAGTTGCTGTACATTTTAGTAAGAAAAAACTTTTGTTAAATAAACCTATTTACGTAGGTATGAGTATTCTAGACATATCAAAGACACTGATGTATGATTTCCACTACAATGTAATGAAAGAGAAGTATGGATCTAATATAAAAATGGTGTACACCGATACCGATTCCCTGATATATGACATCAAAACTAAAAACTTCTACGAAGACATGAAACATATAATTGGATTATTTTATACAAGTGACTACCCCAACCCCAACCAATATGGGCTCCCCCACGTAAACAAAAAAGTTCTGGGTAAAATGAAAGATGAACTTAATGGTCGAATCATGCGAGAATTTGTAGGACTACGATCCAAGATGTATGCGAGCAATATAGAAGACAACCATTACATAAAGAGGTCTAAGGGCGTGAAAAAAGCTGTAGTTGAAAATGAAATTACCTTTAGCAACTATAAAGACTGTTTGTTTAGTAACATCGAGCACTACAAAACGATGAATACAATTCGGAGTCAAGCACACAATCTCTACAGCGTAGAACACCATAAAGTGGTACTTTCATCAAAGGACGACAAGCGTTTCGTATTCGAAGACAATATCCGAACCCTAGCATGGGGTCATCATAGAATATGCGAAAACTGTTAAATTTTAAATGTATGTAAGAGAACATACTATGGAAATTCAAGTGTATTGCAGAGAGAAATTCGAAGACCAATTTTTACCTAGACCGTTACGGTGTCTTATTGTAGGACCGTCTGGGTGTGGTAAAACGAACTTGTTATTGAATTTCATTTACAACAAAGATGGAGTTCCGTTCAAGAATCTATACGTGTTTAGTCGTTCAATAGAACAACCCGCATATGTAGATCTGCGTGAACAATACAGTAGATTAGAAAAAAACCTTAGAAGACACATTGCGTTTTTCTATTCTTCTTGTCAAGATCTCATTTCTATCGATGACTGCAAACCAAACTCACTTGTGGTATTCGATGACTGCCTCCTAGAAGAGCAAACTAAAATCAAAGACTATTTCATTAGAGGACGTCATAAAGGGATTTCTTGTGTCTACCTGAGTCAGAGCTATGGTCGGGTTGATATGCAGGTCATACGAAACAATGTTAATCTGTTGTGTCTATTTACAATGAACAAGTACTATACAAAGAGAGTGTTCCAGGACTTTGTAGGTTCTGACATGACTTTCAACCAATTTGAGGCTCTCTGTTTTGAGTGTTGGAAAACACCTCATGGATTCATATCTATTAATACTACAGCTAAACCACAAGAAAGGAAATATATGTGCAATTTAAAAAGGAAACTAAAAGTGTTGAATAATACTTCGTTGTAAAACGTACCAGTATAAACGTAATTTGACGTTTAAGTATAAACGTAATTTGACGTTCAAGTATAAACGTAATTTGACGTTTAAGTATAAACTTAATTTGACGTTTAAGTATAAACGTAATTTAACGTTCATAAACGTAATTTGACGTTTAAGTATAAACGTAATTTGACGTTCAAGTATAAACGTAATTTGACGTTCAAGTATAAACGTAATTTGACGTTTAAGTATAAACGTAATTTAACGTTCATAAACGTAATTTGACGTTTAAGTATAAACGTAATTTGACGTTTAAGTATAAACGTAATTTGACGTTTAAGTATAAACGTAATTTGACGTTTAAGTATAAACGTAATTTGACGTTTAAGTATAAACGTAATTTGACGTTTAAGTATAAACGTAATTTGACGTTTAAGTATAAACGTACTTTGACGTTTAAGTATAAACGTAATTTGACGTTCATAAACGTGACTTGAAAGATTTGAAGAATAACTCTGTGTCTATTACTATAAGTATACAACATGGCGCATAAACTAGACGCAAAAGAAGCAAGGCGACTTGAAAAAATTCAGAGTGTCTTGGCTGCAAAGTTCAAACGTGCTGAACAGGATGAATTAAAAAACTTCTCAAACAAAAATACTATATCATCAAATGCTAATGAGACGTCTGCCAATCGTAACATATCAATAACACATGATCGACCACTCACTGTTTCTAAAGCTAGAAAGTTGGATGAGTTAAACCGGAAATTACAAAGTGAGTTTGCTCAGACCCATTTCAAAGAGTTAGAAGATGTTCGTGAAAATGAGAAAAAGTACGAACCAATCACCAGAGCCATTAGGGAACAACAACATAGAGAATTGGAAACACAAAAGATACGTAGTTAAAACCGTATGAAACAGTTGGTAAGATTTCAACCTCAAGCATCAGATCGTCGAACGTTTGAGGATGTAGATTACGATGATGAGCCAGAAGTACAACCTCAAGAGCAATCGATGAAACAGTTGATGGATTCTAAAGTAGTAACACTTGGTTCTCTAGGAGCCCGATACCTTCCAAAATCCAACGACAAACAGTTTGGTATTTGGTACAATGAAAATCTAGAGCAGCCGATGATCGGTTCCGAACCGATTACATTTGATTATGATGACATTATATTAGTCAGCTCTCAAAAGAAATACAAAGGGACTGAGGGTCTTTGGAGATTGTTGACGAAAAACAATATAGTAGAGAAGGATCTGTACACCGATGAAGACTGGAACTCTTACAAGGACATATTGGTGAGGACAAACTCGCTTTTCCAAAGAAACAATCCCAAAAGTGGTCGTCCCAAATCAAGTCAAGGACTAAAGTGGAAACATATGATAAAACCTATTTGGGATGAGTTGGTGAATGGAAAAGTGGCAACAATTGGTTCAGGGTTAAAGGTTTACAATGAAAGTCCGGTCGAATATAGGTACATAAAGAACTTCAAAGACCTCATTGACAGGTTACACTACATTCAAGCTCAGGAAGAAGCTGGGAACAACAACTTTCATAATGAAAAACTGTCTGTGGTTGATTTCCTTCACGATGAAATGGAAGACCTAATTGCTACACCTAAAGGGTTGAAGTACCTAGTCAGATGTTTGTCTGTTTTGCCTGAACATGTTATAGAAGGTAAAGGGCTTTTGAACGACATCATTAACAAGTTACCATTCGAGTTACATGCGCCCAAGAACTGGAATCTTGATACGTACAACTACTGTGGGCCCGGCACCCAGCTTGACAAGAGACTTGCTAGGGGAGATAAGGGAATTAACCCCCTCGATGAAGCTTGTAAGAAGCATGATATATGGTATAGGGATCATAAAAACACAGAAGACAGGTGGGAGGCGGACAAAATATTACAAAAGAAAGCTTGGGAGAGGGTTACCTCAGATGATGCTGACTTGAATGAGCGTATGGTCGGCCTAGCAACAACAGGAGGAATGTGGTTGAAACGTAAACTCGGTATGGGGTTAGGAACTTCAGGATGTATCTACCCATCAGATATATAAAGCAATGAGAGCAAATATTTTTTACCCTATATATAAGAGAGGATATATTAGAACAGTGATCAGTGGTAAAACCAGTGATGGAGAAACTGTATATTGAATTTTCGAGCGGTATAGCAAGAAGTGAGTATAGAACTGCAATGCCAGTTTCAGAGCTCAACTTCAATGCACCCAACAACAATACAACATTCAAACTGGATCATGGAGACGCATTTTATGATTCACGCATAATGTACCACATTCAAGGAAAGTATGTGCAAAAATCTGATGGATCTGATTATCAAACTAACTCTACCGTCAAACTGGTAGACAACTTCGCGGCTTTCTTGTTTTCAAGAATAGAGCTGAGGAAACACAATACATTGATCGACACAGTAGAAATCCCCGGCATCACCAGCACTATAAAGGGGATTGTTAGTTACAGTAACACTGAAAAACAAACACTCTCAAGTAGTGGTTTCTCATCATCGTTTACAGGAGGTGGGAAGTTTGAGGCACTCGGTACACTTGGGCATTTAGGATTAGGGTTCTTTGACCACCTACGTTACCCGATGTACAAGGGAGGTTTTGAAATCACATTTACTAGGAATGAAGATAATGATGCCTTGTTTCACTGGAAAGGGACAGGGTCCACAGCAACGGATCCTGGCGATGGGAAAATTGTGATAGAGTCGTTTGTGCTACGAGTCCCCATAGTCGATTATACCAGCACTTCCAAAATCCAGCTAATTGATGGTTTGAAACATTTGAGTGACAAGGATGCTTTAGTCTACAACTTCTTTCAATGGCAATGCATCGACAAAAGAGGGGTGTTCGGGTCATCGTTCAGCTTCGATATTACAAGTGTTTACAGAAATGTGTACAATCCTAGATTTGTTATAATCGCACTTCAAACAAACAGAACAAACACCCAGGCAAAAGATCCTAGTAGATTTGACAGCTGCAACATCAAAAATGTGTCTGTGAAAATTAATGGAGAAAGGTACCCTCAGGAATTGCAGAATTTTGATATTACTAATGGTATATACAGGATCATGTACGATCAGTACCTAGGGTTCCGAAAAATAAACTTCGGAGACAATAACGTGTTAGTAAACCTGAAAGAATTTATTGATAACTCACCTTTGGTTGTAATTGACACACATCTACATCAACCAACAACAGACAGATCTCGAAGTGACATTCAGATTGAATTAGATTTTGTAAAAGCTATTGCATCTCCACAGGGGAGCAGCGGCACCACAGCATATGTTGTCGTTGTATCTGAGGCACATTTCTCATATGACATTACTCGAAACATAATCAAATTCCTGTAAAAACAAATAAAAAAAAACAAAAAAACAAAAAACAAAAAAAAGTAAAATAAAAATGATTTATTTTTTTCATTAGTAGGGGCAATTATTGTTTTCATGTCAGTGTTTTGTATATAAGAAAGCGTATAGAATGGAAAGTCAGCATAATTATACAGTTCGGCTATCCTGAAGCTCAAAAACGTAAGATTCGTACAGCGTACAAAAGACGGAAACCTACAGTAATCAGATTATCTAATGAACAGCTGTCTCACGGAAGTGATCGTATACTTCTTTCTGGAGAGCAACACAAAGCCGTTTCTAGAGCTGTTAAGAACAAAAAAGGTTTACAATTGCTTCTAAGTTACAACCAACTCGTATCTAATAAACAAGGAGGGTTTTTGAAGGAAATTATGGAAATGGTGGATTCGTCAGTTCCTGGAGGTAAACGCTTCATCTCTCCATTAATAAGAAGAAAGTTGGCTCCTTTACTGAGAGAAAAATTTATACCTTGGTTAAAGAGTTTAGTCGATGAGGAGTTGGACACCATTATTGAAAAAGACCCTACGGGTAGAGGGTTGAAACGTCGTATTGGTCGGAAGCTTGATGCATTGTTGTCTGTGAATAAAAAAAAGAGACATTTCTTCCCGCTGTCTCTTGGTGAAATAGAAAAATTAGCAGGTATATTAAACATTAATGAGTTTAGAAGTGTTTTCATGAGACAGTTACTTCCAGACAAACCTACAAATATTGAACGTGGTATTGTAAATCTTGGTGACCTTTCATCTGGTGGTACTCACTGGACGTGTTATGTGAAACGTGGTGAAAAGAAATTGTATTTTGATTCATATGGCGATGTCAATCCTCCAATAGAAGTAGTCAGGTATTTGGGGCCAAAAGGGTTGGTTTATAACTCGGAGCGTATTCAGGGGTTTGATGATCCTCCTATCTGTGGACATTTGTGCCTGGAGGTTCTACGACGAGATTCAGCTGGTGAGGACTGGGAACATATTCTTCGTAATATAAGGAACAATAAAAATGCATGGAAACCGTGGTTTTATTTTCAACAGATTTGGAGAAGAAATTGAAATTGGATCAATACCAACTCAACCCAATTCAGACCCTTCTCCTGACGAGATAATTGAGCTTGCAAGTGATGTATCAAAAGTCTCACAAGATTTATCCGAAGTCAAGATATTATTGGAATCGCATTTGGTAAAATCGGAAAAAATAATAAATGCGATCGAGATTGTCCCCACTAGTACCGTAAATGGTGAAAAGATATGGGGCAGCTTCCTATTGAAAAACCACCAGAGAATTGGTCAAGTGAGCAAAGCAGTGGAGCCATATGATGTGGTTGTCAAAGTTCAATTGAGTGAATTAGAAGGCAAGATATACATCATGCAGAAAAAATTCAACAACGAAATAAAAAATATATGGAAAGAGGTTTTGAAGACTTCCATGATGGTAGTAACTTCATCTAAAACTTGTATAGAATTATAAGTATATAAAAAACTGCAAACATGCCATTACTCAAACTAACTGGAACTGAGTCTGTATTGACTCTCCATCTAGAACACCCCATCCACTTGGATCCAAACGTAGAGTATTATATGGCTCTTGTTGGATTTTACTCTGAGAACAACATATACAACTTGTTGCAACATGCAAAAGTCTATTTTTGGGACTTGGAAATACATTTCATTCCGAAACCACTGATACTTCAATGCGGTTACTGGACCATTGAAAAACTTGAAAAGAGTTTCAGAGATTACATACAATCGTTGAATCTTAGTGTAAATTCTAACGATTTTAAGATCTTTAAAGATGGTGACAAAATATCAATTAATTCTCCAATTAAATTCTACTTGGATAAAACCGTTAGTGATCTCTTAGGTTTTAAAAAATCGGATGCAACAAACTTACAAAAAGAATCGTCTTACTTCAACTCAAATGAAAATGTAATTGCATCGAATCCACCGAATCTCAGAGCCGTTGATGTCATCGAGATACACTGCAATATTGTCAACAACAGTCTTGTCAATCATGATGTTCACTCTCACAAACATTTGGAGACAGCAATCCTCTACTCCTTTTCCCCTAATGTACCACACGGCTACAAAATATCTCAATCACCTCAAGAAAAACACTACATACCTCTTCGGAGCGGTTTACGAAAGATTCAACAGATCACAATCACACTTGTAGACCAAAACAACCAACTGCTCCAGAACAACCATGTAAACAACATCGTCTACTTAGATCTGGTCAGTAAATCACAAACACATACATACTCACAATTGTGGTAAATAAAAACGAGTGGTGTCTGCGCGGTGGCGGGACAGCGATGACATGCGTGGTGATTCGCGCGGCGCAGTTCTGACTACCCGTACTCACACTCTTAGTCGCTCTCTACTACTTAAAGAATATCTACTAAATAGACCTATATATTCATTCCAAGAATTTTTTGAAAGGGCTAATTGACTGGTTTAGCTCAACATGTCTATATGTATTTACGTGTATATGTGTCTGTGTATATGTATTTATGTATGTATGTGTCTGTTTATATGTATAAGATAACTATTTATTACCATAACTTATAATGAATGAATGTTTATTCTAGCAACTGTGCATGAAATACACTTAAAAATTATAATAGTAATCCTAGTACTAATGCTTATGTTGGTTAATATTTTATAAGTTGATGTTAGATAATTTTTTTATTAACTATGATTGACGCTATTCATTGTACAATCTGTGCATTTGTTTTATGAATAAAGAATTTCTGAATCTGAATCTGAATCTGAATCTCTAAAAAATTCTGTCCCAGATTCGGTCTCACACGGTTTGTCCCAGATCCGGTCTCGGGTGTGTTGTCCCAGGAACGGCCAAAGTATACTACTGAGGGCCGCAATGTAACCAGCCTTTTTTTGGACTTGTTACATTGCGGTACATTACAGTAAGGCCTTTGATTGCGTAAATCATGGCCATCTGCTTAAAAAATTAAAAAGCTTGGGCACTGAAGGAATTACAGCTCTCTGGTTCGAGAGCTACCTGAATGACAGGAAGCAGCTAGTTGAAATACACTACTCAAAAAATAACATAGCTCAAAAAGCCCAGTCAAGTCTTGCTCAGGTCCAGAGAGGAGTGCCGCAAAAATCGGTTCTGGGTCCAATACTGTTCCTCCTACTTACTAATGATCTTCCCAGCCAACTAGAGGAAACTTGGCATACAGTGATGTATGCAGATGATACAGTCATCACTTTAGCAAACAGAATACCAGAACAACTTGTAAGATATACAAATACAGCATTAAACATGACAAAGCAATACTGCGCTTCTAATGACCTGGTCTTGAATGAGAAAAAAACTGTACAAATAAACTTTTCTTTAAAAAACAAATCACTTAACCTGCCATTAACAGACATAACAGCAAAAAGTCAAACAAAGCATCTAGGCATCATAATAGACTCACAATTAACATGGAAACCCCACATTGACCAACTGTGTAAAAAGCTAAGTTCAGGCACCAACGTTATTCGTAGGATAAAGCAGGTGAGTGGCCAGAGCATGGCTAAGGTAGCTTACTTTGCTTTACTTGAATCACACTTGAGATATGGATTAGCTATTTGGGGAGGAGCTGGCAACACCTATAAGGAAAAGATTTTAATACACCAAAAAAGAGCTCTAAGATGCTTGGCCGGACTTCACTTCCAGGAAAGTTGTTGAGAAACATTTAAACAACTCAAGATCCTCACTGTAGTAGCTCTCTACATTCGAGAAGTAATAATCCATGCAGTGAACACCGAACAAATTAGACACCAAGACCTACATCAACACAGCACCCGTAATGCATCAAATTTTAATCTACCATCCCACAAACTCAGCCTATACAGAAAAAAACCATCTTACATAGGAGCACTCTACTACAATCACCTACCAGAAGACTTAAAAAGAGAACCACCATACCGCTTCAAGAGAAGTCTGAAGTCTGACTGAATGGCTATCTACAAAACCATTCTACAATGAAAAAGAATTTTTAGACTCACTTATTTAATGTAAACTTTTAAGTAACTTTGACGCCATGTACTGATCTCTATGATTATGTCAATAAAGAATATTGTCTATTGTCTATTGTCTATTACGGTGAACTCATATTGTTACCTATTACTGTTGGATAATTTGTCAGACTATTGAAATATATATGGTATGAGATAAAGAGTAAATCTTACTTTAAGTGAGTCATAAGACCCAGTTGTGCAGGTAGTTGAGTGATTTCATTATTAGAGAGATTCAGAGTATCCAAGTTCTGCAAAGAAAGCAGACCACTCCAAGCTAGTTCCAATGTACTCAGTTTGTTGTTGCTAATAACCAGTGTTCTAAGAAGTCGTAATTGGTAGACAACGAGAGGTATTTCACTAAACCTGAAAAATTAATATAAATTACAAATTTATAACCAGTTAAAACCAGTGTTAAACAAGTGGCATGCTTTTCCAGTCAAAATACATGAATTGACAAAAAATGTCTTACTTTTTAAAATACCCATATACATTGTTTAAAGTTCATTGTTAGCAATTGGTGATGTGAAAGGATTTTGAGAACTAGAATCTGCTTCTTCAGGTGATAAACCTAAATATAAAGTTAAGGATACATGAAAGTCACAGACTTGACTCCTAGAATCGTAGCTTTGGTAGGAAGGATTGATTCAATGAGAATACTGAGTTTAGCTAAACATAGTTACATTATGTGTTAGAAAACTCGGTTGCTCCACCGTGCTTAGAGATTGTGTCTAAATTATCGCAGTGCACTCAATTGTGCACCTGATGAGACAATGAGAATACCTCTTCACCTAGATTACACCGTATTTTGTAGCCTTGGTAACTCTGATGTCAAAACAATGTAAAGAGTTCATTTTGAGCTTTTTTGTTGCTTACTTTCTTTGGATCTCTTCAGACGATCATGACTCCATATTCCAGGAATCAAGTCTGTGACAGTGTCAGGCTCCAGGCGCTGTAGTAAGAGGAAGGTCAACTGGAGCAAATCTCAACGTTCACATTGAATCAACACTTCCCCAAATAGCTAAATTAGGTGAAGAAACATTGTATTGGACATGCAAAATTAAGAATGAAAACAGAAAATTTGTGTGCTAAAACCTTTACCTTTAAATGTGTGCTAAATGGAAGACACAAACCAATGCATTATTATGATTATACAACAGTACAATGCATAATAATGCATTGCTTTATGCTGTATCCAGTGTACAACATAAAGGCGGAATTGTAAGTTGACAGATGCCTCCTTTTTACTATTACCTCTTTTATTTTTTTTTTATTTTTATCAAAATCTTTGTATGTCTGAAATTTACTGATGCTGTTTTTTATTTTTATAATTTGACAGGTTTTCTAGTTAATTCTTTTTTTAGTTGTATTTAAAATTGCCTCTATAAATTAAGGATGGACTTAGTTCGAGATATCGATACATTTATTATTAAAATATAAAAATAGAAATTATGTCAAATTATGTTCAATTACCTGTTACAGGATAAGGAAAGTTCCTTCATGTACTTGCAGCCAGCCAACTCTGGACAAAGGTCAGAGAGATGGTTCTGATCCAAAATAAGAATTTGAAGCTCTCTCAGTTTCCCAACACATGGGGGAAGCTCTTTCATCCCTGTATCCACTAGGTGAAGTTCCATCAACGATTCTGCAAGCTCCACCACCCTACACATTTTACACTGTCGTAGTGATGAAAACTTAAATCAAATTATTTAATTCTAATTTGTCATAATTGTTGTTGTATGTTATTGCCCCAAATTGAAGCGTCATTTACTGTAATTCAATAAAATACTTAATAGCTGTAAAGAGTTACTGTTACAAGTTGTGTTAGAAGTCATTTTGTGTATGCCATTTGACATTTCAATAAAATTCTCTATATTGCTGCCCTAGGTTGGTGGTGCCATTTGATAAAGGTCTAATTAAATTTCTCTTAGGATACTGTTTAGTTTTCCAAATAATAGCTCCAAGTTATAGGTGCCATTTAATGTAGATCACAATTTAAAGTTCGCGTTAAAGTTACTCACTGATTCCAAGATCTCTGTGGGGCCTGATAGAACTCATTAAATTAAAAATATTAAAACTTAAAATTTGAGTCCATTGACAAGTCTATATTATGTGTCAATCAAGTTTTAATTCACTTGATAATTCACCTTAATCATACAAGGGCTATCCACAAAGATAACGTTCCACTCTGTAGCCACTAGGGGACTATCACGGTCATTTTGATGTCAGGACATTTCTCCGTTCAGTCATTTTGATCTCAGTTGTCCTGTTATTAACAGGAGAGGATCCAAAATAGCTTGGTGTACCTCTGAATTGACCTCTTTGAGGAAGAGAGTCAGGGCTTTATTCAGGAGAGCAAACACTTGGGGTAATTGAGATACCTACCACAAAGCTCTTGCACAGTGCAACCGCAAGGTCCATACAGTTAAGAGATTAGCCTGGAAGGAACTCTGCACTGACATTGACAGGGTGCAGGGTTGTGTAAGGCTTCAGAAGCTATTTGCCAAAGTCATGTCGACCACCGATGGTCTTGAGACTATCGACCACCGATGGTCTTGAGACTATCTTGCCGCTTGGTTGTCTCAAGGGCGATCAAGGTATATATATTACTGAACCTGAGGGAGTTCTAAAAGTCATGATGGGAACACACTTCCCGGACTGTATCATTTATGACAAGAATCAACCACTCAGCTGTAGAGGGAGTCCTGTGGGTATGCCACTCAATCACAATGGAGTTTGGTGTGTTGTGTAATAAACTTCAGAAGGATTGAGTTAGTGATTAACTTGTTTAGTCCATATAAAGCCCCTGGTGGAGACGGAGTAACCGGTTTGCTTGCAGCGGAGGTTCCCCTGCTGTAGAGTCTTTTCAGGGCCTCTGTGGCCCTCAGGTACATTTCTCTGTCCTGGAGGGTACCTAGAGTAGTGTTTATATTGAAGCAGAGGAGGTCTAGCACAAGTCCTTTAGGCCGATATGTCTGTCCTCCTTCTCAAAACCATGGAGAAAATGGTTGGATTTGACTTGGAGGAATCTGTCTTCAAGTACCCTCTACATCCAAATCAGCATGCTTACACTCCAGGAAGATCATGAGACTTAGCCCTGATATGCAGGATTGAGAAGGCGCTGGCAGCAAAAGAAATAGCCAGCCATAGGTGTCTTTCTGGACAACGAAGAAGCTTACACAGCTTACAGTATAGGCTCTCAAACGATTATCATTGTGGTCTCGATGTGTGGTATTGATAGTCAAATAGGTGGCTGTATAAGGGGATGCAAGTATCAGTGAAACGACTACGAGAGGCTATACCTGGAATGGCGTCCTTTCTTCTCTTCTGTGAAACTTAGTTGCGGACAACCTGCTTGTGTCTTTCAACAGCAGTGTTGTCTTTGTACAGGGGTACGGGGATGACATTTTAATTCTTGTGAGCGGCAAGTTCAACACAACAGTCACAGTACTGACCAATGCTGCTCTGAACATGGTGGAGAACTGGTATGATGGGATGGGCCTTAGTGTCAACCCCACCATGGCTGCCATGGTTGCCTTTACAAGAAGACATCAATTGGAGGGTATTGATCCATTCTTATTGAAAGGCTCTTCCATTGAGTTAAAAGTCCGAGGTGAAGTACCTGGGCATCATCCTTGATAGGGTCCTGAACTAGGGACCCCATCTGGAAAGGGTGAAATGGTTGCCAGAGTGAAATGGTCTGTAATGCAATGCATACATGTGGTATGTGGGTCTTGGGGACTTAAGCCGAGGCTTTTGTATTGGCTTTATGTCTCTGTAGTTAGTCTTACACTAGTGTTTGGGGCTGTTTTCTGATGGCCAAAAACGGAGGCCACGATGGCAGTAGCTGGTCTTGATAGCATCAAAAGGTTGGCTTGCCTTGCTATCACTGGGGCTTTTCCAAGTGTGCCATGCACAACTCTAGACTGTTACCTCAACCTCGCCCCCCCGAGACACTGTCATTCAGGCTAAGTCCAAGAGTAGCCCCTACTGTCTTTAGCAAATGGGACTTTGGCCTCGGACTGCAGCAGGGCGCACTGCAGAGTTAGCATCCTGATTCAGGGAAATGCTTTGTGCACATGATCTCTGATTCCACAAAGATTTTCCTTTGACAAACCCTTTAGGATTGTTATACCTTCTTGGGAAGCTTGGTCGGAGGAAAAGAAACCTCTTCCACCAGTGGGAAGAACTTGAATAGTTTACAGACGGCTCTAAAACAAAAAGTGGCACAGGCGCCGGAATTGTGGGGGTGAGACCATGTAGAGGGCTGATGGTCCCTATGGATCCTTATCCCACAGTCTTTCAGGCAGAAGTTACAGCCATTATGGAGTGTGCTTGTGAGAATCTTCGTTTACGGTATAGGAGTAAGACAATTAGCATTTTCACATATAGCCAGGGTGCACTGAGGCATTGCAATGTTGTATGTTTAACTCCAAACTTGTCTGGGATTGCTATCAAGTAGTTTCTTCCCTTGCCAGAATCAACAATGTGACTGTTTGTTGGGTACCTAGTCATGAGGAGATATCTGGGAA
Source organism: Homalodisca vitripennis (assembly GCF_021130785.1). Lineage (NCBI taxonomy): Eukaryota > Metazoa > Arthropoda > Insecta > Hemiptera > Cicadellidae > Homalodisca > Homalodisca vitripennis. The sequence continues at coordinate 72,354,494 of NC_060215.1, forward strand.
CAAAAGAGCTGATGCCCTGGTCAACTTGGGCTGTGTCCAACATGATGGGATCTCAACCATTCTGTGACATTTCTAGATGTTAATGCTTTAGGGCTCTCTCGAAATGGGTTCTCACATGAGAGAAGGTGGAGACTGCATCCGTGTCTGAGAATGAGCAGATTTGTTCTACAGTCGGCTTCCCCTAGGGTGGCGTCTGACCTTCTCTCACTAAGTAGATCAATGTCTTCTCGGGTTATGGGTCTGATTACGGGACACGGTCACCTGAGAAAGCATCTTCACATAGTCTGCATTCTTCGGGAGGATCCACTCTGTAGAATGTGTGACGAGCATAAGGAAACTGCTGAACACCTGCTCTTTGACTGTCCTCCAATAGCAAGAGAGTGCTATTGAACCGTAGACTGATCGGCCTCATGGTGTGCTTCCGGGGTGCATAAAAGATCCTTGAGCCTTAAGTGCATGGCAATAGGCCATCTCATACAAGAAGAAGAAGAATAAAGTACATGATGACGAATAAAGTGAACGGCCAAGCATTGTGACCGAGACATTGTCTCTAATAGTTTATGAGAAGATTAAATTCACAATAACAGAACTCTTACTTAGTTTTCCTCAAATTTCAAGGAGTTTGTAACAGGAAACTTTTACGCACAAGTTAGGTTACCATAAATTTTGAGCAAGGTAGGTACAAACATCAACACAATCGCAAATCGGATTTCAGTAGTCCTGGATGATGCCTTTAAGTGGGAGATATTTCCACAACCACCTTACAGTCTGAACCTCCCATACATTGACTACCACCTGTTTCCAGCAATAAAGACTTGGCTTCTGATGCAGCACTTTGATGAAGGCATGGAACTGCGGGAGGGCGTGACTACCTGGTTGAAGTCTCAGGCGGCAAAATTTTAAACGCTGGAATTTCAAAACTAGTTCACCGCTATAAGTGGCCAAATTTGTATGGTGACTATGTTGAAGAATAGTATTTTAGTGTCACTTTCAAATGTACATAATACAATTTTTTTATGCTTTATTTTTTGTTTGTATCAAAACTTAATCTACTTTCTGGATAGCCCTTGTATCACAATTTTACACAAATTAAAGTGAGAAAGTTGTCATTTCATCATCCAGAAATTGTAACCATTTAGATTTTTCATAAACTTTTCCCTAAACATATTATTTTGTATTTTCATTTTTATACTTATACTGTAAATGTGTAATTTTTATGGTTCAATAACTCTTGAATTATTCCTTTAAATAATTGCCAATTTAGTCACTACAACCAGTAAGTGGTGTAGAATGATTTTTTATTTTATTTGAGTGCGATGATATAAGCCACCTTAACATACCTATGGTGGGAAGGGCTGATTCAATGCAAAAGTTGTGTCCAGCTCCAGTTCACCTTCCTCTTATATGAAGCATCTGAAATCTGATGCAGCTGCAGACCTGACTCCTGAAATCTGGAGTCATGTTCGTCTGAAGGGATCCAAATACAGTCGGCAATGAAAAAAGAAGAAGCTCAAATAGAACCCCCCAAATAATTTCAACATCCAGAGGCACCCAGACTACAAAAACATTCATCATATCAGAAATAAGGCCATTGATAGCTTACCGATTTGATAAAAACTGTTTGGAGTGAGACAGATTGACAACAACTACTTGTGCCTTGACAGCATTGTCCCAGACCTCGTCTGGTACGTCTTCTTCGCTGTTGGTGTGTACCAAGCTGCCACATCTGCGTAACTGGCTTCTACAAACAAAAAATACTAGTTCATGTTATTAACTAGAGACTTTTTTTATTCTATAAAAAATTAATTTAAGATCAAATATTTTTACACAAATTAAATCATATTTCAAAATTCATTCATGCTGTTTTATAATCTGATCTACCTATTTTAATGATTGTAGTAATTTATTCTAATATAATAGAATAGATTATTAATTTAGGCAAAATTAAGACCACACTTTCCTATCTTACATTAAACCCCAAATACAAATCTGCTCTAAACTTTTAGTATTGTCCATATTTATAATTTTAACTGGTTTTACATTTAGCATGTTACTATGGTTTTTTGCAATAAAGAATTTGAATACCAGGATTTTGGCTGGTATTTATTCCAGCAAAAATCCTGAATAATTGTATTTTTCTTGATATAGCATAGTTACTATTTTTATAATATTCTAATCAGTTAATATGGACTAGACTGTTTCACAGATGGTATGCTAATAAAGCATGTAGGTGCAAAAGGGCATTGTGGAGAGTGACTTGTGGGGAGAAGGAGGAAAATGAGATATTACCATAAACTTTAGTGATATTATATAGAGATATTACAAAAGACCATGTTTGTTTTCTTTTATTTAACTAACTTCACATCTTAAAACTGATAAAATGTCTAGTATATTAAATAGCTTATAATATTGTGCATTTTTTGATAAAAATCAATTAGTATTCCCAAAGTTTATTTGCTTTTTCCATGGCTTTTGAGATGTGAACAGACGGGCTACAAATGATGACTATAAAATTGTGGACCCTTACTTCATTCCGGGCAATGATAACTTAAGGTTTTTTGCCCTTAAATAAAACCTTAGTTCATTGCTTTATTGTGCAGTTACCAGTTTGTTTTGCAAGGCTAAACTTGAGAAAAGGACCATGTCACTGAGACAAGATCTCCCCTAATTATGTTTCTGCCCAATTGCCCAGTTTACTTAGTACACCAGGAAACTGTTATATTTCACTGAATCCAATATTCTAATTATTGTAGAGACCTAACATTAAATACCAAAAAGAACTGAGCAATTCAATCTTCGTCTCCTTACAATGAGAAACGTGCCACTGGGACCGGATCAGAGTGATCATCTTCCGGGATCATAGCTTCCAACTCATAGGCAAACCGCTCTCGCAAGTACCCCAACAGTCTCACTGTATCAGCCTTCATATACTGTGGTGGAAAGTTTTTGAGTGGATTATTCATTATTCTAAGTAATTGTAGATTTGGGAAGTCAACTATGCTTGAAGGTAACCTGAAATCAATTACAAGAATTAACCTTTTGGTTTATTCGACCATTTAGAGCCAATATGAGGACTTTTAAATGTCTAAGTAAATTAAAGAATATTGTTCTGATAAAAATGTTACAGTTAACCCTTTGAGTGCCACGGGTACTTTCCAAAGGCATATGCATAAAGTGCCACGCTGTTTTTCGCATATTTGTAAGCTTTTGGGAAAAAAGCTGTTGTAAAATAACTACCAAACAGATTTCCATCATTTTGTTGTTGTTTTTTTTTCTTATTAAATGCAAAATATGATACATATCGTTACAAATAAAATTTTATTTATAAAAATATAAAAATTTCAGTATTTTCTAAAAAAAAGTGATTTACTTTTGTATAAAAAGTTAAGTTTCAACCTAATTTGTGTGTATACGGTATTTTTAAGATTTGTTTTCTTTATACCATGATAAAGGCCATATGATTATAAATAAAACTCATGTGTAATATCTTATTCTAGAATTTTAAAAACATGGCATTATATGTATTAACAAAATGCTGCCTGGTACCGACATTTTATAAACTGTACTTCATTTGTCAGAGTTTAGAAATTACTTAGTAATGATGTAGTTTTCCTAATAAATCTAATAAAACATTAATACAACACAAATAATAATGATTAGTAAATTTAGAAACAAATACTTGCTAACATATTTACATAAAAGTTTACATTTACTAAATAATAACCCTAATAATATTTACACTGAAAATTCACGTTTTTCGCTTGAACACAACTCAAATCATACATTACTTTTGTAAAGAAATACAGTAAAATACTGTATAAGTTACTATTTTATTTTGTATTTACTCAAATGCTTGGTTATCGGCACATAAACAACAAGAAAGGCCGTTACGCAACACGGTACCCGTCCTCTACGTCGCGTGACTGTAAGACAGAATCATCGTACAGGTACTTATCACAGCCCACTATTTTTGGACGAGTTTTCCTTATCAGAGATCAAAATAAACTTCATTATACGTTCCTTCTTCCATAATGAATCGAAAAATACTCGATGAGTCATACTTCTTATCTCCAAATCGTATCCAAATAGACACACGAATGACCTGACATTTCCGAATAATGAAACGTTGTTCTTATAGTTTTTGATTTAATTGATTGTCGTAATAACTTGTACATTCCAAAATAGGTTAAATAAAGTCAGTTGTTTTTAACAATGTAATTTATTTTGTTCCCGATAAGGAAAACTCGTCCAAAAATAGTGGCTTCTTGATAAGTACCCAAACAACATAAGTTTCACAGATAAAATAGTTAAGAAACAACATAAAACTCGTATTTATTGATAGTTTGGAACCTATTGAATACAGCCGTCTGATTATTTTGCCAAAATAATCTTGTACTATATAAAATATTATCAAAATACGAAACGTCAAAATTGGCGACGCTGGCACTTTATGCACTTTTCGTACCGTCAAAATTAGCGACGCTGTGGCACTCAAAGGGTTAAACTAAATTTCAAAATTTAAATAAGAAAACATAAAATTAACAAGTAAAGAAATAGTTTAAGTTCTTTTCTTTCTCGCACATATTTTGGTCCCTAAGATATTTATTGTGTAACCACAAGGTCATGATACACTTTTAAATGTTATATCCATTCTTGGTGGGGCTGCCGTGAGGGATTGGTGCTAGTCAAATTCACGCTGTGAGGTTATATTCTTGTAGTAAAGCGTCCAACCTTAATTGTCTATTTCTGTATCCTAACATTGGTGAGTTATTGGTTGAGTTGTAATATTGATTGGTGTCTGCATCTTAAAATTAGTTACTATTGATATTTAATAACAAGTTAGGCTGGACAGACCTGTCTCACTGGGTCTGGCCATACCATGGCAGAGTAAAGGTCATGAGGAGATATAGATATAAGTCAAATTTAACTAGATGTTTACTCAAGTTTGCCACAATAGGTTTTCCCATAACTGAAAATATCCCAAATATAGAAATTCAATATAGGCCTAAAAGAATATTTAATGATAATGATGACCACTCAGACTGAAACATACTTCAAGCCTATTGATGTTAAATGCTCCAAAACCTACTTTCAGAGTGAGTATGGAAGATATTTAAGGTCTTTTGAGCTAATTGTTAGTTGTAACAATAAAAAGAAAGTCAATCCCTTTACAGTTGGCAAAATCATCGAACAAATCAATCATTCAGTTCATTATGTAGTTAAAAAAGGAAGGAATATTCTTTTGAAAACATGGATTTTTCTGCTAACAATCATGTTAAAACGATTTGCTTTCCTGGATTTATTGTATTTATCCAATCTAACACAGTACAGGTTGTCAGTGTGGTTTATGCTGAGCTCTGCATACAGCAGGTTTAACAAGAGTTGCATAAACATTAAATAAAGCAGCTGTTTATGAGGTCTTGTTTTTGATACAGTACCCACTGTTACCATCTAATAATGTGTGGATAACATTTTTTAATAATGACCGTTACAACCAAGGTAAATAAAAGTTTGGTCCGTTAAGTAGCTTGTGAATTTAATTCTGTAAATTCAGTGTTAATTTGTGTAATGCCAAGCTTTTCATAAATATCCTCTTCAAAGACATTTATTGACAAGATAAGTTTAAAGAAACTGTCAGGTTATTGCATAACAAGCAGTCAGATAGACCTTGTTCAAACAGATTTCTGTGAAGTTCAAAACTACAACTGTTGCATGTTTGAAGCAGTTGATATTTTAAAGACATTAGATTTTGCTAGTGACATTTTAATAGAAAATGAGTTTGATCCAAATTTCATAAACCACTTTGTGTTTACTGGTGATGCTTTCTTTTGCATTTCTGGACATGTATACATTATTGTCTGAACATTATTATATTTGTACATGGTAAGTGAAAATCCTCTTGCCTCTCTGGAACATCACTGTGACTCTCCAAAAGTAAATGTTTGGTATATTCTGTCTTGAAACCACATTACTGGTAAATTTGTGCTTGCAGGAAACATTAACAATAGATTCATTAACCTTATGGTGTTTGTCTTTCCATGTACAAACATTTGAGAGGTTCTACCTTATTATACTAAAGTTATTTGTGATTTTCTGAATGAGAAATTCTCTCAGAGATGGTTAGAATGAGGTGACTGGAAAGTGCAATCATCACACTCGCCTGACTTCACCTTTCAGATTTTTATTCATGATGATGTATTTTTTCATAAAAATATGTTTATGGTGGCAAATTCTAAATATTGTACATTCCTTCAAACTGATCCATCTGCATTTGAATCACCTACCCAAGACGTTCTGAGGAAGTAAAGTTTTATTGGATTTTTGCAACGCTATTTTTGAGGCTCATACAGAGTTGAGACGAACCAAAGTAAAACTGATGAGTGAATGCTATAAACCTATATTCATTTCATTTCTGTACTAATAGAATACTCATGGCCAAGGACACATTAAAAAATTTATTTTGGGGATTGAATTATAGTGAACTAAGAAGTTACATAGTTGTAAAGTTACATTATTAATGGTCATTTTTCATATTAATTATACAAATATATTATGTTCTATATTTTATACCTAAATATTCATTTTTAATGTTTTGAGGAATTACAAAAAACGCCTCTATCAATAAATAATACAGTTTAAGAAAAACCTACAGACCATATAACTATATATATATATAAAACTTTGTTAATTCAAGGCGATTTTGCATCGGTTCATAAATCAAACAAAACTGAGGCATAAAATAAATAGGACAAGAGTACATTCAAATAGAGATGCTGGTAAAAAATGTCACATCAGGTTTCATGACAACAGTTAGTGCCAATTGTGAAACAGGATTGGGTTGGTTACTCATTTGGGATCAGATTAAGTAACCACACACATTAACCACACAAAGGTGACTTGTTTGGTTAAAAGAGGTCCCCCAATGTGAGTATTTCACATTCAAAATTTCCACCAAATCACATAATATCTTCTTTTCGAACAAGCCACAATATTTGAGGTTTAGCCTGAAAAAAGATGGTACATAAGCTTTATAAAATTGTTTATTAGCCCTCTCCCGCTCGCATTGTTTCCAGGCGCTCACGGTGCTTCTAACCTCAAGTAATTCGCTCTGCCGGTCGAGCTCGGTCAAAATACGCGGCGCCTCAACTTACACACATTCTGTCATTGTAATTAACTATAATTATATATATGAATTATTTTACTATATATTGTTTACTACTAAATGTTGTGAAGAATAAACTTACTTTTTAATTAGAAATATCCACTCCTTTTTCTTGATTATATGTCAGGAAGCAGGGATGTTTACAAAAAGTGGTTGAACATTGTTTGCAATTCCAGTAGCTTCTAATTGGATTTCCAGACTTTGTTTTCCTCCCATTTTCGCGGCAAACAATACAAACAGTGGCACAAGATCGCTTTTCAAGTACATGAAAATGTTTGGGAGAGACTGTACCTATGGGCAAACTACGTTTTCTTCCCGATCGCTTCCTAGAAGTGAAGTTTCCTATTAGTTCTTCACGAGATTTTTCCGAAACTGTAGTTGTGTTCTACCATGTTTGTTTTCAGAGGGAAGCTTTGTAAGTTTGAATATTGTAGAAGAGTTTACAATTGCCGTATTTATGATAAAATGGTATAAATACTTCCACCACTTTTTTGAAAGCCTACCAAAGCTGTAATAACTTCGATATTGATCCGACTTATCTACACCCCCCATATTTTGTGTGTATTGAATCACAACTTGAGGGCAGTCAACTTTTACAGTTTGATTGCCGTTCCCGGTTTTTCGGTCTATTTGTGAGACGATGTTGGGATTAGAGTTTGTTGAAAAAAAACAAAACATCTCTGTTGTCATGCCATACAGACTTGACCACTTTGTCTACACACACTTTCTCCCCTTTTTAGTTTTAAAGATTTTGGTTTTTTTAATTCCTGAGGCCATCCAAATCTATTTGTCCTTACAGTTCCACACGAATAAGTATCTTTTTCCAGCAACTTGTTACACAAATCAAAAGAAGAAAAAAAATTATCATAGTATACATGGTGGTTTTTCCCGTAAAATGGTTCCGTTACGTCCATAACTACCTGCTCCCCAAGTAACATCTCTTTGTTTCTTTCTTCCTTTTTACCCAAGTATACCTTTCCGAACAAAAAGTAACCGGTTTTACTACAACAACACGCCCACATTTTAATTCCCCATTTTGTTGGTTTTTTGGCATGTACTGTTTCAAAAAGTACCTACCTTTGAACCCTACCATTGCCTCATCCACGGATAAATTACAGCCTGGTTTGTAGAATTTTTTAAAACCATCAACAATATTCAAAACCGGCCTAATTTTATGTAAAATATCATCAGTTTCTAATGTGGGGTCACTTACATGGAAATATTCGTTAATTTTTTTATAACGATACAAAGTTATGGCTTGTTCAACAACAGGGCATTTTATGATATTACCTTGGAAATAATCCTTAACCTCTGGAAGGTCATACATTCCCATATAAATTTCTATACCAACAAAAGCTTTCATTTCATCCCTGATCACTGGTGTCCAATTTGGATCTTGTTTGTTGCTTGTATTTTGTTTGTAATCAGCATAGGCATTAGTGCATTTTACAAGGTTATCATAAAATGCATCACCTCCCAACAACAAGTTGAGATAATCTACTTCAGATGAACCTACCTGCAAATTATGACACGGCCCGAAATCATCAACAAATATTTGGTTCAATGAAGTTGATTGTACGAGACCAGGGAGGAGGCACATGGACAGCTGGGAGCCGGTGGCGCGGGGTTTGTTGCGCAGTTACTTGGTGAAGGTCATTGTCTGGCTCGCCGTCACTGCCACTGCCACTGTTATCACTCCGAACTACATCCTCAATGCCACCAACCACTTCACAAGGCTCTGGTACATCACTACACTCACTTGAATCGTCGCAATCACTATTAATAACGAGATCGATTTCACTGTCATGAAGTGTACGACTGCAACCTGCCATTGTTTCCGCACAACTAATATAAATAGCAAAATAATGGAATAAATCTACTGTGAAAGTAAAGTAAATGGTCTCCTGATAGCAAACAACTCATAGTAGTACAACATATTGCTACTCGAGAGCAGCACTTATCGGCTATAGTGGGTAAAGCAGTGCGTGCCGATCTGTGCCGTTTAAGCTGCAGTGGCTATGTGGTAGCCGTGCCGATTCATGCCTTGTGAGCGGGAGAGGGTTAAAGCCAATGTTTGGGTATTTTACCCGCAAAAATCATCCAATCAAACCATTCTATTGGTTTTATAAGTTATTATGTATTGAATTTAGGCAAAAAATCCACAAATAAGGAATGATTTCAAACAAATACACTTCAGTGTAATTATTTAAATAAAATTTGTACTGTTTATACAGGCCTCTATATGACGGCATTTGACCTTTTTTTTTTTTTTTTTTTTTTTTTTTTTTTTTTTTGGGGCTGAGGATGGGGAATCTGCAATCAGATACATGGAGGGTTCTCTCTTCTTCCCTTCACTCCAGTGCATGCGGGGTTGACTACGTTATAAAGATCGCCGACCCGCTAAACCCCACCCTCGTCCTTCCTGCCCACCAAGCCGGGACCACTTTTAGCATTTCTTCAGCTGGGTGAGTATCTTGCACTAAATGCTTTCCTTCTTCACCTCAAGTCCTCATGGCTCATCTTCCATTTTCTTCCGTATAATGGAAAAGGCCATCTTACTGACTGCGTTCCACATGTCTTCCGACTGCACCATGTGAGAGACCAAAGTCTCAGGTATCAGTTGTCCGGTTGTTTCCCAGCAATTGGCTCTCTCCTCTGTCCACCTCTTACAGAAAAAGAAAGTGTGCTCAGCAGTATCTTCCTCTCTGCAGTAGTGGCATATACTTGAGTTACTTCTGCCAATCCTCTCCAAGTAACGGCGGAAACACCCATGACCTGAGAGGATCTGAGTCACATGGAAATTTACCTCCCCATGTGTCCTTTGAAGCCATACTCTAATGTGTGGTATGAGCCTTCTGGTCCAGGAGCCCTTACTTGAGACCTCCCACTCTCGTTGCCAAGCATCCCTCAGTCTTTCCTGCAGCTCCGCCCTGTCTCGTTCTCTCCCAGGTAGCTGTCAGTTCTCTCTTTCACCAGAAGATGGATAGGAGGAGTCCTAGCGAGCACCAAAACAGCGTCGAGAGATATCGTCCTGTAGGCTGATGTGATTCTCATCGCAGCAAGCCGTTGAACCCTTAGTGCAGCTTCCTTTGCTCTTCCAAACTGCATTGCACTCGCCCACACCGGTGCACCATACAAGAGTATGGACTGTGTTGCTGAGAAAATCAGCCGCCTCTTTGACTCCTTGGGGCCCCGAACATTCTTCATAGTCCCACTTATTGCCATTGCCGTTACTGAGGCCTTTCTTGCTGTTTCCATAACATGGGGAACGAAAGTTCTTGACTTATCCAGCCAAATGCCTAAGTACTTGACCTTAGTCTTCGGTGTGACAGTCGTACCCTGTACCCGAAAAGTGATCGGTCGAAGTCTCCTCCTTCCAGCCATGATAATTGCCTCAGTCTTTTGTGGGGCCAGCTCAAGTCCCAGTTCCTGCAGATGATCCCCAACTCGTGCAATGGCTTCATTGGATCTCTCCATTAGCACATGTTCCGTGCTTCCCTTGGCCACCAGGGCCAAGTCATCAGCATACCCGACAATTCGTACCCCAGGCGGGAGAGCCAAGCGAAACACAGTGTCGTACAGGACATTCCAAAGGGTTGGGCCAAGCACTGATCCCTGTGGAACTCCACTGGTAACTTGCCTCCTCATTCCATTTCCCAGGTCCAGTGTTCTCTCCCCTAAATACGCCTGAATCATGCGCCTAAGATATGGAGATACTCCAATCGCTTTCAGCCGCTGCAATATCTTCTGCCAAGAAGCACTATTGAAGGCATTTTTCACATCCAAAAGGACCACCGCTGGTATTTCCCGGTATTGTCGGCCTCCACCCACAGCACGTCGTACCAACTTGATGACCATGTCCACAGCATCTACTGTTGAGCGTCCAGGTCTAAAGCCAAACTGGTTGTCAGACAAAGCATTGGTTTTCTCAAGTTCTTCTTGTAGTCTTCCTACCAGCAGTTGCTCAAACAGCTTCCCCACAGTACTCAGCAGACACAGTGGCCTGTATGAGTCTGGTCTGCCTTCTGGCTTACCCAATTTTGGGATGAGGACCAGTCTTGCCATCTTCCAGCCTGCAAGGAAGCTCTCCTCTCTCAGGGCCATATTTAACACTTTAAGGACCTTGTCTGGGACTACACTCACTGCCACCTTTACTACCTCTGGGGGAATGCCATCAGGTCCCGGGCTCTTGTTAGACTTGATCTTTTTTCCCGCCACGATAAGCTCATTTTTGGTGAAAGGTGGAATCTCCAGAGCAACAATTTCCTCATGCACTACAGGTGGGTGCTCAGGGAAAAGTACATCTACGCACTGTTCAATTGTTTCTCTATCTAGCACTGGTAGGTTGCGTCCAAATCTCTTCATGACAATTTTGTAGGCATTTCCCCACGGATCTGCCTCAAGTAGGTCACATAGGTCTTGCCATTTGCGTCTCTTGGTTTCCAAGATCTCTTTCCTGTATCTTTGGCGTTCTTGTCTGAGCAGCACCACCAACACATCCACTTCAGCTGCATCTGGTCGCGATCTTCCTCTTGCCCTGGTAAGTCGCCTCCGCAAAGACTTACATGATGATCTTAAGGCTGCCACCTCCGCGGTCCACCAGTATACTGATCTCCTAGCACCAGGCTTCCTTGGTTGCAATACTTCCCCACACACTTCATCCAATGCTTGAGTCAGTTCATGCGCTGATCTGCCATCTATCTCATCAAGGTGACGCCTCAGAGCCTCCTCCAAAGGTTCCATGTCACTCGGCCGTACTCTCCACCCTTTTGGCAGTAACGGTGCAGTCTGCTCCTCATGGTCCATGCACAGCTCAAAAAATATCTGCTCATGGTCGCTTAGGGTTTCCTCCTCACTGACATGCCAGCACCTTACTTTCTCTGCCAAATCTTCTGTAACGAAAGTAAGGTCGAGTATGGAGCGATACTCTCCTCTTCTAAATGTTGGCACTTTCCCCTCATTTAGCAGGACCAAGTTGTTTCCTGCAGCCCAGTCAACAACTAACCTTCCTCTTCTTCCTGAGCACGTTTCTCCCCATTCTTCAGCCTTGGCATTAAAATCACCACCAATGATTATTCCTTTTCTACAGTTCCTTCTAAAAGCCGCAAGTTCTTCTAGGCTTTCTTCAAACTCCATGATTGGTTTGCCAGGAGGGAAGTAGCAAACGGCATTTGACCTGCATATGTTTTACCAAATCATACAAAATTTTCTGTTTAAAGCCAAAAGGCCAATTTTGAGTTTTAGTTTGAATTACCAAAAACTATAGCCTCAAATGAAGATTTATGTGTTTTTATTTAATATACATAGAAATATAAAAGCTTTCATTAACCCGAGAATATCTTTAAGAGTTATGAGCCATTAAGTTTTAAGTTTTAGCCTGTAAATCCAAACACAAAAACTTCCAAATTAATACACTTCTGTGTCAGAAGTTTTAAGTTTTAGCCTGTAAACCCAAACACAAAAACTTCCAAATTAATACACTTCTGTGTCAGTAATGGCCACCTTGTAAAATATTTCTGCTACAAAATTTCAGCTTACTTAGACAATAACTTCTATTGGAACCAATTACCTTTTGCTTTTTTGTATTTCTTTATCAATTTAGATTCATTATAAATAATTTCACAGTGGGCTGTTAGAAACACCCCATGTGTTGTTTAAGCAACACTGCTAAAATTTATATGTTAAAACTTATACACTTAAAAACAAGAGGATTGAAATTCCAGCTGAAGATACTTTATGATCATGTGGAAATTTTAGACATTAAATAACCTGTGGAGGACAAACTTTTTAGGTATTATTAACTGGTCAATAATTAAAGTGAACTAGTGAACACATCTCTTGTTCACTGTTCGTAAATACTTGTCTGGAAGCCATGCTGCTTGGATGCCGCTTGAAAAGTTTACATCTGATGCTTGGTTTTATGTCAATTACCTAAACACACCCTATAATGGTAAATGACTGGGGTCCATGATGAATCAATCCGTAAATCTTGACTATGTTTATACTGAGTTATGTTTATGCTGTCTGCAGCAACCCATTACCATTGGTTGGCAACTCAAATCTGATAAAGAGGGTTTTTTAGAAATGTTTGGAAGTATTGTAAATAATGTGTTGATTAATTTCCTGCCTTTCTGTCATAGAAAAATGAGCTTTGCTAATAATTTCCTTAATGCTCATTACAGTGGGAGTTTATTCTTACTGTGTTATGTATACTTTATTAGGTATAACTGTTGTTCTTATGTATAATTTATTATGTTTAAGTATATTCTTTAACAGTGACATTACAGTACAAGTTGGTGGAGAAGATGGATTTGTTCCTCCAGCTCTTTTGCAATGTGGAGAGCAGGCCAGAAAAGTGGAGATTATTATGAAAATATGAACAGCTAAAACAAAATACAAGGGCTTACAAGAAAAACTCGAATCTGAGTCCAAACACAGTATAATAGGTTGACAATGCGAAATACCACAAAGTTGAACTTGATAAAGCATCTAAACGAAGCTCTTAAAAATGTACATGATTAGGTTGATGTGCTTGAAGACGTAAGGATCCCATTTGAAGAGTCAATGTAAAATGTAGTTAATAATAAAATAATTGTGTCATCTGTGCCCCGATTTTAAAACTATTTCTTAGATGAGACCATAGAAAGAAAAATACACATTTTTTTGAGGTCACATACACAATGTTAAAAAACACTAAGAAGCAAATTGAACAATACTTTTACCATTTAACCCTTAAAACACAGCATACGGATATGTCCATAATGGTTATAATGGTCCGATGGTGGAATCACGATATTTGCAGTGAACCAACTTATACGAGATGTGTCCAAAAAGTATCCGACCTTGACGTCTGGCATGAACTGACGTTACTCAGCGGCAACGGCAATCTGGTCCCCTTCAAAGTACTCCTATCCACAAGCTACTACCTTATTCCAAAGCTCCCCCCACTTCCGGAAACACTCCTTAAATTCATTTTGTGGAATGGCTAACAGGTTCTTCGTCGCATTTTGTTTTATTTGTTCAACATCGTCAAATCTTTTTCCTTTCAAAGGAATTTTTAATTTCGGAAATAGCCAGAAGTCACAAGGAGCTATGTCAGGACTGTAAGGAGGCTGTCGTAGTTGGTTACGCCGCGGCCATAAATTACCATAACTATAATTTAGCCAAACAACACCAACTAAGCAAATACTGCTACCCAATCTGAACTCTTAACAACACCAAACAAAGTCATCTAACTTGACTCTGAAGGTTTTCAAATTGCACACTTATTAAACATAATCAGTGAAAAACTTAAATACAATAAGGTATACAAGCTTGTAGTCTGATCCACTACAATACTTCTATTTTCTTTACATTTATAGCAAATCAGTTGATCATTGTTACAGGTAGTTAGCGAAATGTTTGAGCATGTGTTGCTTGAGTGTCATGATGCCACAGTTTCCATTTTATTTGCCTAATCAACACACTCTATTTGACATTCTAATAATAACTCATAAATACCATATAACTGTCTCATATGTCAACACAGTCTCAACTTACCTACTAAGATTGTTAGAAGAAACATCCAAAATCTGAAGAGATGACAGACTAGTAATATCACTTGGTAACTCTTTTATCCTGTTGCTTTGAAGGATCACTTCTTTCAGAAAAGGCTGACTATTAAGGCCAGCACTATCAATTTCCTTAAACACAAAAATATTTTTTTTAATCTTGTATAAATTAAATCATATTTGTTCATAGTGTATCTGGTTTCATCAGGCATCACAAACCACACCAACAAAATAAAATTACTTATAATTTTATTTAGAGATAACTAATTGCAAGGATAAATTTTTAGTAATCATGTTGAACATTTATTAAACTTTCTAACAGCCTGTAATAATTCACTTCTCTATCTCTAAACAGCAGAATTTAGCAGTAGTGGGTTATGTCGATACTTAACTGGATTAAGACAGTTGTAGTGAAAAAATTAGTATATTGACTAAGGGTGCATTACACAGCAGCGATAATAACTGGTTCAATTTTGATTGAGCTTCTCACAAAATCCTATAACCTCAAATAAGGGAATAACTTTTTGTTAGGTTTAGTATTATACTTATGATGATAACAATTCAAGATTGCTAAGTGTTCAGTTAACCTTTCATAACATGAGATAGTTGGATAAAATTAAGTAAGATGCTACCCAATCACAGATTTACTATAAGGAACAGGAAGATAATTCAACCAATATCTCATTGTTTGCAAGTTTTCAATTCACCTTCAAAATATATAAGGTAGTCCAAAAAGCTAGTGCCAATTTGCATTTTATAAGAATACAACATGGTTTTTCGTCGTGAATGGAAATCGATAGTCAGCCAAAGAGTTAAAATCAACAAATGATAAATTAGTTGACACTTTTTAAGCTTAACATAGTTAAAACACCAGAAACAGTTTTATCAACGTCAGCCCACAACATCAAGAGACTAAAAATTAATGATATAAGATTTTCCAAGTTGTTTTTGTTTATCAGGAATTTCAGCTTACTACTGGGAAAAGTTGACCAACCTGTCAAAGTCAAATCTGTTATGCCTTAAGTCATTGTATATTTTTAACAATGAGTTAAATACATCAGATGAGAGAACTAAAATGAAGAGGGGATGATATTCAGTTGAGGGTTAAGCTTACAAAAATTTAAGTTTACCAGTGATTAAGTCCAACATCAACAATCATGGGAAGGTGGGGTATGCTAATGGATTCAGTAAACATGGACGATGCATTAAACTTGGGTTTTAAGAAGCTTTATTGTCACTAAATACGTTAAGTTATCCAGGGATTAAACAATGTTAAATCTGATGTGTCTTAAAAGACGTGTTGCCCAAAGGGTAAATTTAACCAGGGAGCTAATTTCACTCCAGTTTACCGGGGGGTTTATATTTATCAGATCATTACGATGCCCAGGAGGTAATATTTATAATTGTAATGTTTCATGGATACTTAGTACTCAAAGCAATTTAAGAACCGGCATTCATGTCTTTTTTATACATTTTTGGAAACTTTACATCTGTATTTCGGAGACAATTTGAGATAAAAATTTTAAATTGGTCTCAGCAATCACTATGATTATACATATTTTTTAACAAAATCTAAAATGTTTGTTCTGATTTGACGTGGAGTAATCTGGTACATACCTGGTTTTCTTTTCTAATCAGCAGCACCAGTACTTGCTGAATCAGTATGTGACTTTTTAAATAATTGCAGTCTAGATATTCAGAACGTGTCCAGTCATTTTACAGTGCCTCAAATTAAACGGGAATTTATTCAGGCCTACAAGCAAAACTGAAAGAAGTCATAGCCTTATTCAGCCCATTCATTCAAGAGTAAAGAATTATTTAAGATCAACTGTTGGCCAGAAAAGGTTAGTCAACTCAGCTGTTTTGGCCATAGAAAAATACTTAAAATGTAAGCTTGACTTAAATGATGTCATTGATAGGTTCCCTAATATTAAAGCTAGGCGTAAAAAATCTAAAAACTTGAGTTTGAACAATTTGAAAAGTTTCACTATGAGTTAATTTTTTCAGCTGTCAATAAACAATTTTATCATTGAATAGTTTTGTATTTCTTAATTTCCTGATGTTGCCTAATAGCATAAACTAAGCTAACCTTGACTCCTAACCACGACTTAGGTTAGAATTCACTTTGAAAAAAATCAACATAGGTTTTTTTGGTTTATGTTTATAGGCGACATGGTTTTAAATAGAGTAAAAAAATATTAAGTTCTGAATGGTTCTGAATGAGGGCGGTGTAATGATTTGGGCCCATGGGCGGCAAATTCGTAAATCCGACTCTGGATACAGCAAAAAAACAATGTGTCCAGTAGCGTAGCGAAGGGGGGGTCCGGACTTCCCCCGAAATTTTAAGACATAATAAAAAATAAAGCATAGAGCAGGAGAAAAAAGGAGGGTTATCATTAATCTTGTCTACAAACATTAAATTGATTGATTTAATTGATTAAAGTGACCGTTGTTAAAAATATAATTGTCCTTTCGTTTAAATCCTAAAGTATCAAAAGTATCAAACGATACTTTTGGGCTCGGCCTTTCGGATAGTGTAGTGTAATCATGGTATTTGTATAGCGCGCGGTCATGTGCGTCATTATAATTATCGAAGAAAATTTGAAAAAAATCACTTCCGGTCGGATAATACACCGGAAAAAACTCTACTGATAAGAAGTTCCGACTACTTTAGATTTCACTGACTTAGGTATTATTTCATTTTCCTTAGTATATTCCGATCGGAAGTAATTTTTTTTCTCGATAATTATATATTTATTAGTCGGTGTTGAATTAATACCTAAAATCAATGTCCTAACATAATTATAAGTACCACTTTTATCTCAACGACTCAACCAGTGACATCCAAAATCGTCAAAATCTGAATCAGTAGAGCTTTTCCTTGGTATTTTCCAACCGGAAGTGATTTTATTGTTTTTTTCTCGATAATTATATATGTATTAGTCGGCGTTGAATTAATACCTAAAATCAACGTCCTAACATAATTCTAAGTACTACTTTTACCTCAACCACTCAACCAGTGAAATCCAAAATCGTCAAAACTTGAATCTGTAGAGAGCGTTTCATCGGTATTTACCGACCGGAAGTGATTTTTTTCTCGATAATTATATAGGTAGTCGAGTACAGTTTAATGATAACAAAAAATCGTCGTCCTAACTCAATCAAAAATACCACGTTTACCTCAGTAACTGAAGTCCGAAGTAGTTGAAGTTCTAATCATTAGAGTTTTTCAGGTGCATTTTATTTCCGACCGAAAGTGATTTTTTTTCGATAATTATATACTCGTCTACAGTGTAATGATACAAAAAAATCATCATTATAACTCATTCATAAATACCTCAATCAGTGAAATCCAAAGTCGCCGAACTTCTAATCAGTAGAGTTTTTCCATTGCATTTTCCGACCGTTAGTTTGATCTGTACCCGAGCAACGCTCGAAAATTGCCCTCCTTTTCTAAAGGTTTTTCGGCCGTCAGTGGCCCAATGTCCCCGAAGGGGTATTTCATTTTCTCCATAGAATATAGTTGTGTCAATTATGCGCTGGAGTGAAGCTCTGTTTTGTTCTTTTTCTTTCTTATCCAGTGAATCCAACATCACTTTAGTGCCTTCTACTCGGCCAGAATCGAACTTCGTAAAGTTTCTGTACGTATACAAGAAAATTTGTGGTACTAGAGTTGCTGTGAGAGTTGAATTTGGTTATTACATCTTTCCACTTTCTATACGGCGTAGTTACTAAAGCTCCATATTTTTGGTATTTACCTTTTACCAGTGAACTCACTGGCAAATAACACACAAAACGTCCCCCGGTTTCGGACCCCCCCGAACGAAATTTCTGGCTACGCTACTGAATGTGTCACTTAAATCTGGGCAACCCTATTGATACCCAGGAACACCACATCACTAACCAGAAATGACGAGATATTGGGTGCAAGGGTAGATTGTCAGGTCTAGTCTACTGCGGGAGATGACTGTTGGGAGTTGGTGTGTCCCTAAGTGTTAAAGGCAGTTGCTGGCCTAGACATAAGGGTGTACCACCCTTGCCTGCTTTAACCGGAGATGCTGGCACAGAGCTAGCCTTCTCTTCTTCCCTATCTTCAAAGGTACATGACAGATTAATTCCCAAAATCCTTCCTCATGGATCTTGACAGGAGGCGGCCTGTACCTCCAACCTTACCCATCCAGAACAGTCTGTCACTCCAGATGCAGCACAAGGCCCTTTTAACCTTTTAGGACTAAGTACAATGTCTAAACTTCTTGGCCTAAGAGAAACAAAATAGAATTTTCAACAAACATAAACATATATTTCTATGAGCAAATTATTTACCATTCCAAGAGTTTTGTATAAGTTGTTATTTATATGCACAGATATAATGTATCATTCCTCTCTAAAAAATATAGTGGAAACCATCAATCTGGATTTATTGGATAGTGGATTTATTGAAAGAATTGTAGGTTTATAACAATATATGATTTAGATCGAGCTAATAATTTTTGAAAATTAGTTGTTAACACATAAAAAAAGTCTAGAAAAATTATCATTTTCAGCCTCCACATGTTGCTGGATTTTTAAACATTTGGGTAAAAATGTTTAAATTATGTGTTACATAATCTATCTTCCTATTTGCTTACACACAATTGAAATGGATACAGCAAGACTCAATTAAATGGAAAACTTATAATGCCAAAATAAAAAAGATATTTTCTCATTACTATTAAATACATAACTTTATAATACAATAATATTTATACTAATAAACTACCTTATATTTTCCAAGTGCAGTTGAGAGCAGAAAAACTTTCCACACACTAACACATGTTAAATAAAACAAAACTAATCTAACTTATTTAAGGAGAATTTCAACAGTTATGTAACAAACCTCAATCAAATTATGACTAACATTGATGACAACCAGTTCCCGGCATTGGCTGAAATCTGGTAAATTTTTAAGTTGGTTACTATTTGCTTTAAATATTTTTAAGTGTATCAAATTCCTTACACAAGGCAACTTCTTTAATTTATTGCATGATACATCTATCTCCACCAAACCTACAACAACAAATCAGAGATACAAATCAATTCATTATATCCATTTCAAGTAACCCATCATAACATTACTGAATTTAGTTGCTTTGATTTTAGAAGCAAACATAAGACAAAGCACAAAAAAAGTAAAACATTACATACTACATACATTTGTTACTGTGTTACTGAATTACACAGCTTAGTAACTGAAAGCTTAACATATTCTTTTTTGAATAAAGAAGGGTACATTCAAAAAGCTCAAGTTATGTGATAATTATTAGTTTATTGTACACATTTTTATAAAATATTTATAATTAAATTTAAATTTCTTACATTCCAATTAAAAAGTTTTAATTTATACACCTAATAGTTGAGTTTAAGGTTTCACTGTTTTAGTATATTTTTATTGATAATTTATATTAAGTTGTTTGTTTCTTTACTGCATAAATTGTTCTTTATAACTATTTAAACTTCCAAGAAAGATAAATCATATGATTTTTTTTAAATTAGCTGGACAACCTTTAATTCATAATTGTATTTTTTTAACTGTCCTAGAATTCAATCTTCCTGGAAAATGTAATCAGCAAATTTTAGCACTGTTATAAAGTTCTAATAACTTTCCTATTTCAAAACACAACTCACACTTTAAGGGCCCTGTGCAATACTACGGTAATATAAAATAGTGCCACAATTTCCTCTTGCTTTTGTAGGAGATGATCTTTTACTGGTTAGTCCAGCCCGTGAGGGCCTACTTTCTACTGGTTTCTCAAACGCAGGGGTAAATATTTCTCCTTTTACAAAATTTGTTTACCACCTTTCTGTTGCATTCCAATCCCACAGAGTAAAGCGATCCATATGTAGAAGGTGTGTACTATCGAGTGAAGGTGTCTTAATAGAGACTCCAACGATACTGAGTGACCTGGAGTATTTAGCCTAGAACAGATATGCTGTGTCTGAATGGAGAAACATTTCTTTAGTTCCCTGTATCTGAGACAGGTACTTAGCACTCCAAACAAACTAGAAGACAGAAAAAGTTACTGGTAATGAGGAGAAATAATGTAGAATACAATAAGGAGTTACGAACAATAGAAATATGATCATGGAGGAAAAACTTTAAGGTACAAAAATCCTACCAAAACAATTTAGTACATTTTAGTACATCGTCAGAACCTCATACTTTGTGGTCCTGCATCAGCCAATACACTGTAAAAGCCAGTAACTCTGGGTCTACTCGGATATCTTTGTACATCCTGATCATATGGATCGGTCTATTATGCTGTCAGTAAGGGTGGCACTTATGTTTCATCCAGTCCCAGTATAGGCATGGAGTATACACAAGGTAACTCCGTAACCGAGTTACAAACATTTTATTATTGACTTTATTCCTCCTATTTGGCACTCCTACTGTGGCACCCTTTAAGAACCCTCTCAAGACTTTAGGTTAAAGCACCGTCTTCACCAACCATAAGTCATCCAAAACTTGAGGCTGTCGCATCTCCTTCTGAGCTTTATTCTAGTAGACTGGAACTCTATTGTGTCACAGGGATTTCCTCTTTGGCTTGATGCACAATAACATACCTTGCCTCAACTATGTGACCGCTGTTACCTATCATTCCCAGGACAGCATCCTTTCCCTTTGTGTTGAAGTTTGTCAGAGTTTCTTTGCTGACATAGGAAATGTTCTACTTTTGAGGCTGAAAGAGATGTACCAGACTATGTTCTCGGATTTTTGTCACCAGAAATCACTCGTCACTGAGAATCCCTGAGAGCTCAGAAATTGTGTGAGGAGGTTTTTTTACCAATAATTTGTTTTAAATCACAATTCAATAAGCTGGTTATTGTTGTATACACTTATTTCCAATTATCATCTCTAACCTTCCCTTTACAGGGCTAAAAACTCAACTTTATCCTTCCAAACCCCTGGTTCTTCAGCACAGTCAGAGAGATGGTACTTGGCAGCACTTGTTGGTTGCGACAGACTACCGGTAATTCTTGATAGTCACAAATGACATTACGATAAGTTTGCTTACATCATTGTCTAGTGGGTTTACATTGAATTATGATGTTTCAAATGATTAAAAGATATTTGAACAAAGATGATAAAGTTAATCATGTCCTATATTACCATTTTCGTTCACATTTTTACTGTTATTAATTTTTCTCATATATAAGTCAGTTTTTGAAAATCCAAACAACTCATCCATATGTAAATAAAAAAACATATATGCAATTCAGACTAATATTTTTCAAATTCATTTTAAACAAAAACAAATACGTTTTTGGAAACAAGAAAATGCTGTTTAAGGATCATAAAACAAATTTTTTCTGCTCAGAGCAAATTATTTATTTTTTTGTTCCCTAGTATTTGCAAATAAAAATTTTTCAGTGTCTGTATTAGTGTAGAAAATACAATTTTTCTCATAATCATTACAATTTTGGGAAAAATAAACAGTTTTTTACATGAAACAAAACTGAAAATTTGTGGTCTAAAAAACTTGAATGAGAAATGTAAATTGCAAAACACTTAAAATATTATCGTTATTTTGCTACAAGTAAATTGTTGAAAAAGAAGCTGTATATAAATTTTACAGAACCATTACATTTAATTTCTCAATACAAAAATCCTGAAGGTTTAAAGATGAAAAATGTAAGTTAGTAGTTTTAACACAGTTTCCATATGTTCATCACACAACATCATTTTTTAATTCACAGATTAGTCTACAGTATAGGAAATAGAAAACAAAAACACAAGTTTGAGATTCATGTTTTGTTTTTCATAAAATGTGTATACTATCAGCTGAATGATTTATAAATAGTTTGTGATAATATAACATGAAAATGTTGTCTAACTACCACAATTCTTAATGAAAATATTTGTGTCATTTAAGTTATTTTGTAGATCTTGAAAAGTGAACAGGAAAGAAGAACACACCATACCACAAATTGTTGTCAGCTCGTGAGGTATAGTTTGTAGCTCATTGTTAGATAGGTTAACATGCTTAAGGCGGTTCAAAAAGCCCACACCAGCCGTAAGTGTTATTAACTTGTTATGTGAAATATCCTGTAAAAAAGCAAAAATTAAAAAACACTGTTAGAGAATCACTTAATACAAAATTATTTGTTTGAATTGTGGAACTCACAAATAAAGATCTCTTCTGTCATGTAATTAGGATATCATTCCATATTATACTGTATCCTCTAATAACACTAGCATTATTTTCTTCTGGTGTTAATGATTCTTTATGTATGTGAAACTAATTTCTTGTGTGATTTTTAGTATAGTTTATAATCCTATTCAAAATTAAATATTTCAATAAGCATCAATTATCGTATTATTATTTAAAACCATTAAATATGTACAAGTTTTTCCTTCAGCAGCATAGTATGCTATCTAAGTTACACTACTAAGTATGCTTATACCAACACACACTCTTACTTTTTATAGGAAAATTAAAGAAACTTGTATTGAACAAGAATAAACATTTCTTTGTACTGCCATACCCAAAGGCTTATATATGCTTCATCTGGGAATAGGTTCAACTTCTCGGGTAGAGCGGTTTGCTCTTGGGTAGGATGACTTGTTCTCATATAGTGCAGACGGTTCTTAGGTAAGGTAGGTTGTTGCAAGTGCGTGAGAGCAGGTTAGTTAAGGTAGGTAAGTTTTTGTTATTTTTAACTGAATACAAACAAATAGTAAGTGTGGTCGGTAAAATGCAAAAGTACCTGCATTTTTAACATTTCCAAATGTAAAGAATATAATTTTATGGTTATGTTTAAATAGTTGTTGCTTTCTTTGAACACATTTAAAGTTTTAGATCACTCCTAACACTCAGTTCAAAAAACATTTATGGTTTGATTCAATAACAATTTTATTAGATGTGCAATCACTAGATGCATTAATTTAATATAAAGTGACAATTAATTGCAAAAGTATTTTAGTTCTCTATAATTCGTTGCTGCCTTGCGAGCAAGTTTCACAAAATACCCATAATTCTTAGTATGGGTCATGGTATATTTAAGAAGTTATATGGATTTTATGTATATAATTGCATGCATTATTTGCAATGCGTTATATGCAGAAATTATATACACAAAAGTATGAACATGGAAATTTAGTGCAACTTACTTTTTTGTTGTTACTTATTGTTTAGGAATAAGTATATTTATTATTAATATCATTTAGCCTAAATTTACACATTCAAATATGTGTGATTTCTTATCAAAGCCTATTATTTAAACTATAATAACATTATTAGTTCTAAATAAATATTTAATTTTATCTACTTTTGTGGTGAAAGTTATAAAATTAACAACAATTTATGTAATAGCCTTTGCAAAAGTATAAAAAGAAAGTATCAAGTAAAAGTATCAAAAAAATTGAAAACTACTTAATGAAATTGGTTTTAGATACACCTATTTAACTTTTTACTGTGGACTTAAATCCTAAATTACCTTGTACGTGTTTTAGATATTTAGATGTTTGGATTCACTTCTCAAATTTAAAGAAAGAAAAAAGTTAAAGAATAGAATTTTCAATATTATGACAACATTTATGGTTGTTAACAGCCCCTAAGATATTCACATTCATGATCACCAAACGAAATGCTGAGCTGAATGTTCAACATTTTCCGTACATTTAAAATAACCAACATGTTCAACAAAACAGTACTTTTCCACCTGAAATATTTGCATATATAAACTCGAAATGAATCCAGACTAGAACCCTAACAAGATATCCCTCGGAAACATTTAAATTCCACTTCCTCCAAAACGGTATCTTCTACCATGATGGCAAGTCAAACCTCAACTTGATGTTGAAAAATGTTTACTTTAGTATTCTGGATGGTTGGTTTTAAAATTTTCATTAGAGATAAAGTGAATTAATTAATTCAGTTCAAATAAGGTTCCTATACCCATGTAATGTTTAAATTTGCTTTAATACAGTCAGCCTTATCCACAGCATATTGTTCTACCTTTCTACTCTGAATTAATATTTTCAAGATCGCTGACTTAGACCAAAAACATTTGAGCAAGGGCAGATCCCTTGGGAACCCCATGGCTCAAAAGTACTTTAAGACAAAAACATTAGGAATCTTATTTTTTTCCTCTGTCACTGAAATATGATCTCAGCCACGAAAATAGTGTCAAGTTGAATATGTCTGAATAGATTTATGTTATAGTTATGACAAGTGCAAAGTGATATTTTTGGTCAACTTTTTTATTTTTTACAAAAAAACATTATGTTTTTAGTTTTAAAACATGATTTTCTGTTTAAAAATATTTACTCATGAAATAGTGTTAAAAAAATCAGCTCAGCTGTAAAATATGTAAGTCCCATGGTTTTCTTATAATTGGTTAAAAATTACATTTATTTAAAAATCATTAAAACCGGTACCAGTGTAAGAAGTTGTCAAAATTAGGAGGCGGTAGTGAAAGCATTAAGTCCTTAATTTTATTCATAGATTTATGGGAGATGATTCATTTTAAGAATATAATAAATATACATCCAAACGCTTTTAAAATTTTCTTTCAAAGTTTATACTTTTTAACATATAAGAATGGAATATAAACATTTTTTCTAGATACCTAAAATGCTTTTATATGCACATTCATAATAGTTTAAAAATGAGATATCTCCCATAGTTCTATAATAAAAATAAGGGCTTAACAGTGTATAAGAAGTTTAAAATGATCTTAAGAGATAACAAATCAAGATAGTCACCAGTACATCCAGATCTTAAGAAGTAAAGTTCCTATTGTAATGTATAAAACTGATTCTTGCATAAATCAGCAAGCTGTTATACTGTAATCTTCCATTTTGTTAATTTATACTCAAAAGTCAAACTTTTTTTAGTAAAATAAAAGTTAACAACAAATATATAAAACAATCAACATCAAGCAAATGTTAAATTAAAACTTTTAAGTTCTACTTACCAAAGTTGTTAGATCACACAAGTTACCAACATCCTTATGAACAGTTTTGATCAGGTTATCACTCACTGTTAGCTCTAATAAAGTTGATATTTTAAATATACATTGAGGTAGACAGAAAAGTTTATTATTATTCAAGTTTAATACTTTCAAACATTTCAGATCTCCAATATCTTCGGGTAAATCACCAAGTTCATTATGGTTCAGCTAGAATTCACAAAAATACTAATAGTTAAAACGTTTTATCACATTATATTTTTATAAACAAATGCTTAACTGATGTATGTAACAAAGATCAAAACACATATGGTGTATGCATTCCATTTCCTTTCATTAAATTAAATGTTCTCTTTTCTAAAACTGTGATTTTAGGCAAACCACTTCCACATAAAAGCAGTATGAAGAGTTTTAGAGTACTATATTGAGAGCCAACTGTTCTGGTCACAATCTTGATTTTAGCCTAATAAAAACAAACACATTTTTACTTTGCACTCTCTTATTTTTGGTTGTAGTGGTATGGATATCTCATTTTAAAAAGATACTTAATACATATAGAAAGTTTTAAAAGATTTTTTTATTTTTGCTGGTTATTTTGAGAAAGATTATCATTTAAAACATCAAAAGTTATAATCTTAACAAATAAAAATAAAAAAGCATTTGGATGTGTATTGATCATATCTTTAAAATAAGACTTCTTCCATAATTCTACCACCAAAAATAAGGACTTGAAAGTGTTTTGAGGTTCAACATAATCTTATAAGGTAAAAGTCAAGGTTGTTAGACTACAGTCGGCTCTTGACTCCTTAACGGGCTTTTGTACCCAGGTTGTTCAGTAAATTATGTTTTACTGAATTTTTACTGTTTTTTTACAGAGACAGATTTGTGGAGTTTAGATATATACTTTTTTTATCTAAAAAAGGTTATTCTTTGTTTTCACTATCTGTGTCTGTGTTACCATCACGCAAACATAGCAAATCGTCTATTTGTGCATATGATATTTTGATGGTACAATAACACTACAAATAAAACCATAAAATACTCTAGGACGGATGACAACACACAGTAGCTGACTGTACTGTGCGACTATAGCGAACTCACCACAGCGCAACACTCATGACAGAAGACCAAGGAAGTGCTGACATATAGTAGAAAACGTCACAACTAATTGTGCGGCACACAGTTGGTATAGAAATTCTTCTCATGCAAATTACGGGAGATCATCAAAATAAAACAAGGAACAGTATAACGATGCATAATATTAAGTCAGTAGCACACACAATTGCTATGAACATAATATTACATCAAAAACTGTGAAAGGGTTAAGAAAAGTCTGAGCAGTAAATTGTATACAGCAAATTCTATACACTTGTATAAAACTGGGCCATATAACCCACTTACTTCAGACAGAAAAAATACTGGTGACCCAGCAAATATCAAAAGGCTTTGACTTCAGATTACACATGCTGTGGTTTTCAAATCCTATATATTTAGCAAGAACACTTTTTATCAGTTCAGTCCACCTTTTTTCTATATATAAAAACCCCCTCCCTCTCTAACATTCTGTTAACATGTTATTCTCCTTAAGGGTTTAATGGATAGTGTTAAAAAGATGATTGTTCTCTCCTTAAAAAATATAAAACACAGGCATTATAAAAAATAGATTTCAAATTAAAATCTATGCAACATCAGAAAATATACAAATGATCTCCTGGGTATCTCATTTGGTCCCCTGATGCGCTAACCCACAAAAACCAAAGACATCATATTGATAAAACCAGACTGAGTGAAGTTACTGTCCAGTCTATATTCTACTACTGAGTTACAGAAGCTTGGCTAAGGCATTATATTTGTTCTCAACTTCACAGGATATGATACATCATCAACAAACATTCTGCAAGAGCAAAACTGAAAGATCTTGAATTTGTATTTGCCAAACTGTTCAAAAAGGATGGTAATATGGCATATGCTGCTTAAGTCTTCAACAGTCCTTCAACCACTTACAAGCAGATTGCAGAGCAGGGCAACTGTTTCATCCGGTGGCACAGTGACCCGAAGAAATAAAAATCTAACAACAAATACCACTACGACATATTCTCAAGTCTGCGGGGTAAAGCCTGAAGCCCAATGTCTCATTCCTCCCATAATCTGAGGAATGAGCCAAACATTACAATTATTATCAGTGCTACTTTCAGACACCGCCAGATTCTAGTGACTAGTCAATACCAACCTACACCCAGAGGATTGGGGGTTAGAGTGCAATGTAATGGATTGCCTTATCCATATTACAACACAAGATCCAGTAGCTCTGGATAAGAGATTTTGAATCTAATATTTTTTCAAATGCAGTGGTAACTGCAATATTGCATAGTTGTCGGGATGATTTTTTTGGTCTGCAACTGCAGTAATACCTCCACCAATGACAGGCCTATTAAAGAATATGATAGGGTAAATAAGAAAGAAGAACTTCCCCTACTACCATCCTCCCTTGACACTGAAGATCGAATAGAAACACCAATCAAATGGGCAGTCCAGGAGACTCAGAACCAGGTTCCTCCTGCCCAAAACGTCTGTGACGATGAACGAACGTAGTAATTTCCGGACAAGAGTACTTCCAAGCAATTTTATCATGTACTTTTCACTCCATTTTATCATCACACACATTTGTGACTTATTGTTAAACATTGATTTACTTTTTTGTAAAATAAAAAGCAGTTTAGCATAAGAAATATTTTTTATTTAACAATTACTCTTCATTTCAATTTTTCCTTTCTCTTCCCCCTCCCCACCAATCCCAATCAACCCCCAGACACTTCTGATTATGACTGAAAATTAAGTACTATCATCTACAAGGAGTTAAAAGTGTACAGAAAATAATTTTTCACTAAGTGCTGGTTTCTACAATAATTGCTCATTCCAGTCAAAATCTTTAAAACTCTCTAACTTTTGATTAAATTCATATAAAACATAAACTCAAGAAGTAAATTTCATTTTCTACAACTCCACTTTTGACAAATTATCTGTGGAATGAAGAATTTAGGTAGTGGAGACAGAAGTTTGGTGAAAAATGTGTTGCCATAAGGGGTTTTTCAAATATTAATCTACGAGAGCTTAAATTTTATTAACGGTAACAGATAGAAAAAAACTATAAGAACAAAAGATGTAGATAATTTTATTGGCTGTAATTATGTATACATGGTAATATTCTATTGGACGAACCCCTACTTAGATATAGGCGAAAACCCAAAAAAGGGACCTTTCAACCCCCATCTTTCATCTTTCATCTTTCATCTTCCACCTTCCACCTTCCACAGGGTTGAGAACTTAGTATATTATACTACCACGTACCTTAAACAATGTTACATAGTTTGTGCAAGATGGGTACCGAAAACTTTAACAGAAACCCATAAAAATCAGCTTATGGCTGCTTCATTGACATTTTTGTACACTTAAGAAAAAGATGGCAACTCACTGACTTGATCGATCAAATCATTTTAGGAGATGAGATTTGGGTAAAACACATGAATTTACCACCTGTTTCCAGCAATGAAGAACTACCTTGTGACACAGCACTCTGATGACAATGTGGAACTGCTCAAGCTAGCAATGAAGAACAATAAAGAACTATAAACATGTGAGTTTTAACGAACTCATTTTTTGCCTAAGATGTACAAATTATAAATGAAAAACCCTGTTTTCTTCTCTGTCATGATATTTCTCCTAATAAAAAAGTGAATGTGTGAATGTAACAAACTACTTAGTTTAATCACCTTAAGAGATTCTAGGCCGTCACACTGAGAAACACCACTTGGCAATTCATGTATAATATTTTGAGAAAGATCTATTTTCTGCAGACCAACAAATTTGGTCCAATCAATTTGTGCTGCCATTTTCAATGTGTTCATCTGAAACAATATTAAACACATTAAATGGTAACAATGTAGAAAATATAATGAAATTAATTTAAAGCTGAAAAGATTAAACAAATCAAGTCTTCACAGTTTTAATCTAACTCTGGCAGTAGTTGAGATCACAAGACCTAACGCCACTTCTGATGGGGGCGGTACATGTATTGACAACATTATAACCTCATTGCATCCAGACAGATGGACAGACACTGTTGTACATATTGGTGTATCCAATTACAACGCAATAGTTTTTAAGGCATGTATCAATACTGAAATACAATCTAAACTACCTTTCAAGGTTGTCAGTAATTCTAGAATACTAAACTGTGAAAACAAAAATTTATTTTTGTATTACTTAAAGAAAATAAGTTGGCTTGAAGTGTATAGTAATGGTAGTATTGAATCATAAGTTTCAATTGTCCTTTGATTCTCTTATGTGGGCTGTAAATAGTTCCTTGCCATTAAGAATAAGTTTGGTGGTAGCACAACTGGGAGAAAAAGCAAAAGTACCAATTGGTATCATGAGGGTCTTGTTTAAATTAAAAGGGATCTATATAGGCTGCATTTTTGTTAAAGAATAGTATAGATCTTGATGGCAAGGTTTACAATAGTTATAAGTTAGTTAAAAAGCTCTATCAAGATCAAAATCAAAAAGCAAAGTTTTCTGCAAATTGTGATATTGTAAATACTTCTTTCAATTTATTCTGTATTTATGTTATTATATTATTCAATTTATGTATCACCCAGGGGGTTTTTCCTGATTTAATGAAGGTTAGTAAGGTAATACCCATACACCAAAGGGGAGCAAAGGAGTTATGTGATAATTATAGGCCTTTATATATTGTGCCCACAGTGTCAAAGGTTTTGGAGTGACTTTTACATGGTCATCTTGTGCACTTTTTGGAAAACAATAACTTACTGTCAAAAAGTCAGTTTGGCTTCAGACCTAAGAAGAGCACTGTTGGAGCTTTTCAACAAGAAATAATCAACTCCTATGAAGGTATTGAGAACCATTCTATTGTATTTCTTAGATCCTATGATATATCCAAGGCCTTTGACACTGTGGACCACAGCATCTTCACGTTTCTTGGCATATATTTGCACAGTGATTTAACATCATATCGATTATGTGGCAACCAAAATTTCAAAAGGCATATTCTTGATAAGATCTTTAAGAAATAAAGTAACTCAGGACATCCTGCTTAGTGTGTATTATGCCTTTGTACATAGTCAGCTAAACTATGGAATAACCCTTTGGGGAAACTCTGGCTATTGTGATAAGTAGTTTGTTTTGGAAAAAAAATCATTAGGCTTATTTGTAATTTGCCAAATTTGACTCACTGTAAACCATATTTTATCAAATTAGGCATTCTTTCCCTCCCATCCCTGTATGTTTTTCTAGACTAATGTTCATTAAAGAAAACCTCTATGCTTTTCAACATATAGCTGATATTCTTGGCTATGAAACAAGGAATAGGCTAAATATTCTTATAAAGAGATGTAATTACTCTAGCACTCAAAACAGCTTTGTATATCAGGGCATTAAGTTATTCAATGCATTACCAAGTGACGTCAAAGGTATGTCCCTAAACAGGTTCAAAACCACTATTAAGTTATGGCTGAAAAATGCTTGTATAGTGTAAGTGAGTACTTTGTTGTATAGGGTAACTTTTAACCTGGTTTTAGTCCTTTGGTATCACTCTATTTTATACATGTTTAGTTAATTTTACACCTGGACCACTAAATTGTAATTTTAAATTAGGCCTAGGCCTATTACACAAAATATTCACTATTTGGCAATGTCTTGCAAAGTGACAAAAATCTTTACTCTTAAATATAGTAAGGAAAAATTCATTTAAAAGGTTTATGAATTTTTTAAATGTATTTGTTCTTAATAATTATAGGGTAGTGTGGATTGTTCTTATCCTACTGATGACATTGTTATACACTTTGTGTTCTGAAAATAAATGATTAATTGATAATTGGTAGAATTTTATACAATTTTAGACCTGTGTAACTTGTATTCTCAAAAACAATAATTTGTGGTACCCTGTTTGTACTCTTTAAGACATCTAGTATTCCAGCTATGCCTAAGGTAGGGTGGTTTGGCCTTGGGTAGGGTAGGTTTGGATGTGCGTAACAGTCATGTAAGTTAGCTTAGTTTTTTTTTACTCTTATGATACGCTATATGTTTTAATGAATTTCTGGTTAAAATTACATTAATCTTTGTAGGTATATTGTAGGATGCATAAGATATTCTTACATTGAGAGACTGTCTCCCTTTTTTGGGTAGTTTTTGGTAGACTAATGGTTTTAGTTTTTTTAGGTCTTTCCTCAACTTTTTTATTGCTACTGTTATATCCTATTCACTTACTGTGTACATTCCATATTTAAAAATTCAACCAATTATTTGGTAGTTTCTGATAAAATTGAGGCCACCTATTCAGAGAATGCTGCAGCTGTTATGGTTAGACATATTTAATGTAAATTGTTATTTGTTCACTTTAAGAGGGTATATCAAGATTGGAGAAATTTCAGTGGCACACACCGAGTCGGTCAAGGTAAATGATTGGCCTGTAAGCACACCGGCAACCTGTATGAATGGCTCATTAATACTCGCTCATATCTTACATTTTACCTCTTGATCTCTCAATTATTCATGATTAGACCAAGGCCCCAATCGATATCAAGCTGTGCTGTATCCCAGCTACTCGACCCGCTACATCATACATCCAAGCAGGGACACGGTTTTATATATATATATATATATAATCACGGCTGCACGTTTATATCTCAATTAGTCACTGTGGCAGTACCGTTGCAGTATATAGACGGGTTATTTAGTAGTGAAGGTCACTACTCTTTACAGTTATATGTTCGTTACATTGAAGTGTTTAACGTTTGGTACGAGTTGCATGAGTCAGTCTACTAAAGCAATGTGTAACATATTGAACACTATTTAAATAAGAAAGATTACATTTCAAGATAATATTTTAATAAGGTTCTAATTATGCCTCAAAATCATGCGTCCCAAAAAGGATTTTGACACCCACCTTCTCAGATTTTGATGAAAGTTGGCATAGTTGTTCTATTCATTTATGTAAGTAATCATGCCAAATTTTCTCCTTGAATCTCTTAAGGCTTAGTTTTTACAGGGTCTGTAAGTTTGTAGGATTGCTATTTGTAAGTTTGAGGGATATTGCTATTTTATTGTATTGAGAAACAAAACTTGTAGTTATAACTGTTTTATGTGTCAAATTTTGCTCAGACACTTGTCATACATTCTTGAGAAAAGTAATAGATTCTTCGTCATTGTTTTTGGGTATTTCACCATTACAAGAATATGAGGAAATCAAAGTGTTTTGCTAACAAACATGAAAGTACAGACAAACACAATGTATCTAAAAACGATCTTGAGAAGACTTGTATTGAACATTCTAAATTTGGTATTATGAATACAATGCAAAATCGTGTACTATTTTAGTTGAAATCAAACAAACTATTACTCTTTTATTAATGAATGTACTTTTGATGGCATCAGTACCTGCAGAAGTACAATTTCAGATTGGCTAAAGTAATCGCAAGTACTACGCTGCTCAAACGTCGTTTAAATTAAGTTTAGTTATTTTATGTAATCTGAAACAAACACAATTATTTTACATATAAAAATATAGCTTCACTATACTACAATTTTAAAAGCCTAAATCTTAATTCAGTTCAACATTATCGCTCAAAATTAGTTCAAAGTAAAATTGTGTTTGGAAATAAATCAAAATTAAAAGTACGTGTCTTCTTTGTTTCACAATCAGTCATGTTTATCCTTGAAAATACATAAAGTAAGTAAATTTTGTTTTGTTGTAATTATATAAATTATATACACTATTATATTATTACTTGTAAATTATATTAATATTTATACATTAATTTC
Source organism: Homalodisca vitripennis (assembly GCF_021130785.1). NCBI lineage: Eukaryota > Metazoa > Arthropoda > Insecta > Hemiptera > Cicadellidae > Homalodisca > Homalodisca vitripennis. Next base: position 72,387,992 of record NC_060215.1, read on the forward strand.
CAAGATTGAAAACTAGCAAAACCATACTGTTCTTTGAAATATCTATTACTTTATTTGTTCCGACATTTTGCTTTCAGTCTTTTGGATTGTCATGAATATCGATGATTCGAATCATTCGATAATCACAATCCAATTTTGTTGGTGGCTGCTTATTATACTGCAGACAGGACCTTATTTATTTGTTATAGAGCACAAGAACATTCAGCTGGAAATTTTTTTTATTGGAAATGGTATAATCACCAGAGCGTGGGTATAACATATAGCTTCAATCCTTTAATGAGAATACATTTAACATGTTGACTGCTGCAGACGCTTTGCGTTTGGTGCACTGATGCAGTGTAAGACTACTTAGATTAATGAAATAGCCACAGCTGAGGGTGTTAAGCAAAGTATCACATATCGCCTCAAATAGCCTACCTCTTAATCTTGTTTCAAATATGATTTGACTGTTATTTGTCCATTTATCAAGATCCTACTTCTTAAGTTTGGTATTTTGTTCTATAATCATATGATTACCTCATTATTTTATAATAACTTGTAATGCTATATTTTAAAACATGAGGCCTAATATTAAATCTGATGAAGCAAACAAGTGAAGACTTACAAAGTTGCAACTGTTATAACATTGCTTCCGTTATAAATTTTCCGTTCTTAAAAATATCTTTTTGGCGACTAAACATTACTTCTTGGTGGGTATAAACTGCCATAATACAATACTTTCAGAAAATCCAACGCCAACCTCAATCACTGACCTGAAATCACAACAAATACAAACATTGATAAATCCTATTATTTTGACAATGAATGTCGGTTCCCAGCTGTGCGTGCCTGACTGAGTACTTTTTTGTTGGTTAATCTTAAATTTCAAAGAGAAACTTTAATAATTGATACTCTAATTAAATCACATGGAAATTGTATGTTTATAAGAAATTTCATTTTAAATATAAATCGAATTTTAAAAACCTTAAATTTTTTTGACACAAATTTTCAAGTATGGTTGTCCAATTTTATTATCTTACAAACAGAGAATTAATTGCATTCGGAAACAAAAACATATACTCAAAAGCTGTTTAAAGGGAACTGTACACATTTTAAAGGCTAGCAATCATCTCTGTAAAATATAATAGAACTTTTAATACGCCTAATAAAGAAAGTTATATTTAATAAAATTTAAAATGTTACCAAAACGTCAAAGGTAGAAAAAGTGCGTAATTGTAGGCTCAAGGTGTGTGTGGCCCACGTGCAAAGTGGACCCGCGAGCAAATGGACGCCTGCGAGTTGAAAGATTTTTGACACAGGAACTCTAGCCATTTCGAGTTTTGTTAGGCTATTGGTATGAAATTAAATGAAATGTGTATTTATTTATGATACTAAAATCATACTAGACAAATGAAAAGAACGTTACAAACAAAGGTATATGTACTGAAATAATATTGGTACAAAACAAGTTTAGTCGTGTCGTATCCGGCATATAATTATCAATATCGGTTCTTGTGATTTTCAATGTAGTGATTGAATTAGATTGAACTGAGAAATCGCAGAAGATCCCTTGCTTATCGTAAAAGGCGACACAAAAGGGTACGAGAGATCCTCTTCTTAATGGCCTCGCATTTATCAAAGGTCAGGTTTTCTACTGGTCTTTGACTTACTCCTCGCCCCTCGTCTTTGGCACTGTCATGGTATCTTTAAAATTTCCTCTTTCTTCTATGCGATCGGCGAGCGCCTGGGAGTGCCTCTGTAGTGTTACAGGGGCTGACATGTGCTTGCACTGGTTATGGATTCTCTTGCTGTGTCGTCAGTTGCCAGACTCTTCAGGACCTGGTCAGTAAGTGCAGCATGGGTGTAAGGGCCGGAATCTGTACTACCACGAGTGACCCCCGGCACGTCAAGTATCCGGTGCTGAGAAAACGGAGGCCGGGCCACGTGTAACTGGGGTAGGGTATAGTCCCTGAGGATATACTCGCTCTAGGCTATTCCGCCAATCTTCGCCACACGATGCACTAGCAGACTAATACATGGACACCTTACCTTAGTACACAGGAAACGTCGAGATCTCTAACATAAAGTAGTGAAAGGAGGGACAGGAGCTTTCCGAACTCTCGCATCCTGCTTTTCCGGAGAAGCAGCAAGTACAGGATGACACTATCGCCACCGACGCCCTCGGCTGTTACTCCAAAGCAGACGACGTCCGTCGATTGTATGGAGGTGGGGAGACATCTAAAGCTCAGCTTAGACTTGAGCACGAAGTGTCTCCTGATTAGAAAACATCGATCTGGCAAGGGAGACTGTGGACGCGGAAGTGGAGAAGACGAGACGCCAGAAGGTGCCCGCCCCTACAAAACAGCTGGCTAATAAAACTACCTCAAAGCCCATGAGTCTGGTAATACTGATCAACCCTAGTGTTGGCAGGACTTGTGCCAAAATCATCCTTGGATGAGGCAGGAGGTCAAGCCGGATGAATTCAGTATCAAAGTGCGTTGGGTTGAAAAGACGGTGCTTCTTGGATTCGCCAAGTACAGGAACAGAAAAATACTCCAGAAGGACATCGCAAAGTCTGTCAGAGACAGAGATGCTATCCGTACCATTGTCCCGAGGCTGAGGAACGTGGTCCTCGACCTCGACAGCTTGACCACCGACGGTGACGGAGGCAATCGAAATGGATTGCCCCAATCTGAGCGGTCAGCTTAAGGTCACCTTGTTCGTGCCCAACAAGTTGTCCAATCCGTTGCTCAGATTGACAAGAAAAAACCCATAAAAATTCTCAAAAAGGGTAAGGTTAAGGTCGGCTGGGTCAGTTGTAGAGTACGGCGGTGGGTTGAGGTTGACCTGTTTATCCTTCCCTCAGTTAAGGCCACACACGCAGGAACTGCTCTGGTCCTGACAGGAGCAGGCACTGCTGGAAATGTGGCGACAAAGGGCACCAAGCAACGGTCTGTATGGCAAAACCGATCTGTATCCTGTGTGGAGATGGTTCTGGAGCATGCCCTTGGCTCTGCGGCATGAAAGTCCTTCAAGAAGGCTCTGGGTGCCAAGAAATCCCGCTTCAGAATAAAACCATGATTCGGTTCTTACAATGAAACCTGCAGAAGTGTCGAGCTGCCCACTCCATCCTGCTATAATTACTGCTATAACCCCATAGTTAGCCCATTTATGCCTTAATCACGTGATGATTTGGGTAACTTCTTGGATGAGATGCCACTGACTCGAGCTGGTGGTCGCAAAGACCGTCATGCTTACTCGACAGAAATTACCCACTGCGATTCCTATGATTATGGGTGCCGTCTAGGTTCAGACAAGAACTACTGCGAGTTATCTGGGTGTGAGGCTCTATTGCAGCTTGTGGTGGACCACATCGCTCTATTGGACCACATCGACATGGTGTGTGACAAAGTAGGGAGGGTTGTAATGTCACTCACTCGGTTGATGAGGGATGTAAGTGGCCCTAGAAAAAGACATAGACGACATCATATGTCCACCGTATACGCCAATCTTCCGTGGGTGGGTGTCATAAGAACCAAAAGGTGTAATAAGTGCATGATTGGAGTTAAGCGGAGAGCAGCGCTTAGGGTCGTCTGCTCGATCTACATGGTGGTAGGTGCGGCCGTAATGGTTGTTGCCGGAATTATTCCCCTCAACCTTCTCGCCGTTTACAGACATACGATGGGGCGTAAAGAAGCGTCGGCAACAGCGAGGGGAGTTTAAGTTTGGCAGCAAATGTAAGACGAGTCGTTGGACGTTTCGTCTCATCAGAGACCTGAACGACTGGATGAATTGAGGCCATGGGAGATTAACTTTGACCTGTGCCATTTTTCCTGATAGGACACAGCAACTTTAAGAAGTACTTTACCTGAATATGGAAGATTGGGTCACCTAGGTGTCCGTACTGCCCCGAGGACGATAATGACGTTCACCATTTGTTCTTCGAATGCGGGCGTTTCACCGAGCACAGACTAACGCTAGTCTCCACTATTGGTGATGTCTCAGCAGAAACCGTGGTACGAAGTGAGGACACGTAGAAGGCCGTTTTCGCGTTCGTCAATGTTGTCCTTTACGTGAAATAAGAAGATGGTTGCCTGAATGAGACTTCTTATGCTTCTGGAAAAGTAGCACGGCTTTGTTAGTACGCAAGACAAGCGGTCAGACACGAAGTAACCCTGAAAAAGATTTCCGGCCTGGGTCCCCGTGACTCGTAGGAGATTTAGCGGGTATTCCCTATGTTTAACGGGGCGAGTCTCTCATTTTGTGCTTAAATGCATTCCTTCCGCGTAAATAAACATCAGAATTTTTAAATATTTATTCAGATTATCTAATAAAACCAAGTAGTAATAATGTAAAAGCACATCCGTTCAACCATTCACACCACTTTCCTACAAGCACCCAACAGGTGCCACCAATCACCTCTCCTACACAGCTCGCAACTACGAGTAGTTTCCGACCAAAGCGATAGGAGCATGGCTCTCGAGAGCAGTTTATGGAACTTACTCCCTCACAATATCAGACGTATCGATATTTCTGATATTGTCAGGAAATGAGTTTCATAAACGACAAGCTTGAGCAGAGAACGATCTATTAAAACCTGATGAGCGGTGGACAGGAATATCAAGTATAGAAGCTTCCCAACGTGATGCTCGTCCATTGGTATCAGATGTGGAAATAAAACTGTCGGGCAGTTAACTAGAAGACTTTAACTTGATGATTGAGTGTAAAAGAATGGCAGTTACTTAATCAGTCCACTTCAAATGCTTGTTCATAATAAGTCCGTTATTTTTAGAGTTGTCTAGGTATTCGCATTCGTAATTGTTTAATTTAGGTTTCGGAACATTGCCAATTCAAGTAATTAGTTTTTGGTACCTATTACCAATGTTGTAGATTGGTTTTCATTTAGCTTCAACCCATGTTGCTTCGTCAAAGAATCAATTTATTAAGTGTCAGAATGCATTAGTGAAACGCAAGTGTGTTTACCATCAGATTACACCTATACATCAAAACAACACTTCAGTGAGCTGCTCCATACCCCTCCTTCACATATCGATATCGTCCAGTAAGATATAAGTCAACCCAGCTTACACAACCATGGGAGAAACCATAATTCCTTAATTTGACGAGAAGAAGAGGATGATAAACGTAGTCAAACGTCTTAGAAAAGTCAAATAGAGTTATAATTTTTGTTTGTCTTTTGTCCATTGCTAAACGAATATCATCAGTAGTTTTTAATAACGCGGTGGTGATACATAATTTGTGCTAAATCCAGAATGAAATCAAGTCAAGATATTTAAAATAAAGGTAAAGTGTTAATTGACGATTCTTTAGAGACATTCAGTAAGACAGGGAAGGATATACTGATCGGCCGGAGATCAGACGGTGTCTCTGGATTAGGTTACCATTTCAAAAGGCAGACTATGGTGTATTTCCATGTATCAGGAAACAAGGAATAATGTAAATATTGATTAAAGATCCTAACTGAAACAGGCAAAGTGACTGGCAAATTGTCTTTTAGAAAGTGGAAAGAAATTTTGGTCCCAATTGTAGCAAGCACGCCACACTCATTCATAGTAATGAAAGAAAACTGGCGCACGATGCTGCGATGAGGAACAGCGTCAAGTATGCAGGCATAGTCACGAGCTCCAGATACATTAACAGGAAAATTTACAAAGAAATAATTTGTTGCATTTAAATTTAAAGATAAGGGAGCCCAATCTTTAGATTTTCCGATACCTGTTTCTTTTACCCTACTCCACAATGATTTGTAAATTAACGCTTGGGCAGTGCTGTATGAGAAAATTGAGCCTTGGGATTTCTAATTTGCTTCTGAGATTGATTCCTAACCCGTTTGCAATCAGCCAAATTCATAGTGAATTTAGACCACTTAGTTACTCAAAAATCAGTATGTCTTTGCTTTTTAGGCCTTTTGATAAAATTATTAATCCACGGAGTAGGAGCATTAGTAACTCCGTTGGTGATAACCAGTGCATGTTGATTAAATAAACAGATAAGAAAAGAATTTAATTTAGTACCACATAATTTATATTCGTAACTTAATGTCAAGGGACTAAAGCAGCATATGCAAGAATGGCATCATGATCCGAGTCCCTACAATTTCTCTACCTGATCGATCTATCTTTCGTTTTGGACGGGTGGTGTTTATAAGCACAGAAAATCATATTACGCTTCAAAATACCGGGAACAGAAAATTTTCCGTGCTATGCAACATGGATCGGGTCACTAACAGCAATGCCAAGTAAAGTTTCAGCAGCTGTAGTATAGTGGGTGGCTTGTAGTGGTAGCAAAGTCATTTAAGAGTGAAACAACGTCGTTAAATAAGTTTGGTCGTAAGTAGCAGGCCGATTAATGTTGTGTTCAATCCCCCAAATCAATAACAAAATTGTAACGAGCCATGTGGCCCAGAAACACATTTTTGAATTCAGCAAGAAAACATTAGAAGCAAAGCCGAGAAACACACGTTTATCTCGATTTCGCATTTTTTAATTTTTAAGTAGGGGTTTCTCAAGATATATCTTTTCAACAAGAAATCTATGCTGTTTATAGACGTGAATAGAACGAGTTAAACAAAGTTCACGAGGTTTTTCAATTTGATCGGTGTGAAAAGTGATAGGCCGCTTTAAAAGCCAAAATATTCATGTTTTGATCGCCGCCACAGTTGAGGTCGGGATCCAAAGGTCAGCCAGTGCTTTCATAGCTATCTTCTGATAAGAAACCCGTGCGCTCCTTATTCTCTTCGATTTCGTCTAGCTGTACCGAGTTCTTTAAAATACTGTAATTAAGACGCATGTGTCTTTAATATTGACGTTCAGAAGCATATACTCCATCCGCCCTTCATCGTGGTATCTGACGAGTGTAAGAAGATCGTAGATTGGTGAGACTTGACATAAGCAGCGACACCTCCACCGCGCTTGTGTTGGCGGTCATAGCAATAGATATTATAACCAGCGAGCTTAACAAATTTGTCCTTTACAGTGACTTTGAACTAAGCCTCAGAAACTAAAACAATATCCAGAAGGCAGCTGTCAAAAATTTAACGAAACTCATCAATATGGCCAATGAGCCACTGAGCATTTACATGTGCTAACTGAAAGGCATTAGAACAGGGAGAAAGAAACTGGTGAAGACAGAGGAGCGCCAGTACGGTGCGGGACCCTCATCAGGACCTACATTCGACAAATTCACAAAGAGACATCCAGAGGCAGATCGAATAAACAGAAAATATAAACTGAATTAAAAACTCTAAATGTAAATCCAATCTTAATAATAATAATAAACACTCAAATCAGCACGCAAAAAGTAAATAATGTTCCCTAATTGAATGAAAAATCTATAATTTTAACATGTACAGATGACAAAAATGTATTCTACAAATATACAAGTACAATACTAACCAATACAGATTTACTGCAAAGATTAAATTAAAACACTGATTTGAACAAGGCTCAACAGTATAAAAATTACTTTTTTTACATTTTTTAAACAAAATTAAACTATTTAGCAGCATAAAACAAATAATTGGTTGAATGATATATATTATTACATGGTAGGTCCAGTTGTAGTGGATTGGAGAGGTCTGCCATATGAGTGGCGACGCCACTGTTTCCGTCCTCGCTGACCCACATAGATACAGACTCGGTACAGCTAGATCAAGACGATGACGATAATGGACGCACGGGTTTCTTAACAGAAGATAGTAATAAAGCCACTGTCTGACCTTTGAATCCCGACCTCAACAGTTGTGGCGGCGATCGAAACATAGAATTAAAAGCTTTTAAAGCAGCCTCACACTTCTCACACAGATCAAACTGAAAAACCGTAAACTTGGTTTAACTCGTTCTATTCACGACTATAAACACTATAGACTTTTTGGAAAAATATTGAAAAAAACCATACTAAAATGAAAAAAATATGCCGAGTTGAATTAAACACGTGTTACTCTGCTTTGCTCAAACCACCATTCATCGCTTTTTTTATCGCACCTCAAATAAACATGCTAGTCTTTCTCTATGTCCATTTTTATCAAATCTGCAATATATTCACGAGTTCGAGTCGCTTCATCTTTCATCAATGCCTTGACGCAGTATACTGTACTATAATGTAGAACAGCCCCCAGAAGAATACCTATTGAAATGCAGGAGTAGCATATTTGAATTCTAGTAATGATAAAAGTATAATCTACCTTTTCGGCTCTACATTTCGCTATGATTTAAAAGGTTAGTTGTAATAATTTAATACTCTGTTTTGAACTTAGTTTTTATTCATACGCCTTTCTGAATTTTCTTCTCCATAAATTGCCGGTCCTCGAAATATGCCGCTCTGGACTATAGCCCTTGAAAACCGTGTGCAAGTCCTGCTCTGCTTAGATATAATAAAACGTTCTAAAGAATAATAAAACATACTTTCTTACAAACGATTGTAACTCTTAGCTCATAATTCGTTTTGTTTCATTGTATTAATTCTGGCACAAACATTAATTTTGTTATATCACCATCTTGATATTAAGAACAGTTTTATTTTGGTGAACAATTCAAGTTAGTGGACTTTAAAATATAAATTGTGTAAATATTAATACATTTTTGGGCTAAGTTTGTCTTAAATGTATTACCTTTCATTCAAATGTGTCTTCTAAAACAACTCTTGAAAAGCGGATGTTTATCATGTTTAACGTTCATAAAATGCACCTAACATTTTCCCTTAAGTTATTTTGGAAATTTCAATTAATAATTTTCATCAGCCAAATAATTTAAATTTTAAAGATGAAAGGATGTACTGTCACAATTTTTGTTTAGCATTAAGTTAAATTCATTCAGCGTATATGGTACTTCATTATATGATGTTGTTAGACTAGTCTGAAAATATCCTAATACTGATTCACAATCGTTTAAGCTGTCATCGTTAAAATGTCTTACCAAGGTATTTATATGTTCCTAGTAGTCCCCTAAACATAACTTAAGCCGTGACATAACCTTATTAAGTGAACGCGGATTTAACTGATACTTATATAGTTACTGAATACATTTTTCTATAATACTGGATTGGCTGCTTAAACATTCGGAGGTGTGTACGTGGCTCGTCTTTTAGTGGACTTTATGTTCCCAATGACTGGAGGAAAAGTTTAACTAATGCATTAAATCTTGTCTAAAACTCCTTTGGGTTAGGTTAGAAGTTTCCGAAAATGATATAAGTCGCTGATTTTATCACTTTGCCTCTTTGCGCCTCGTAAAAATCTCTTTCTTTTCAACTTGCTAATTTTAACAGTGCGTAATATGTTAATAAATGTATCTGTAATTATCGCTGACAGATTATGACTTACTGCATAAGTTTCAAATATTCGTGAACTAGGGGATTTTCTATGCTGTTGGTATTTAAAGAAGGAATTTAATAAATTCTCATATAATTAGTTAGATAGTACTACATGTAACTTTACTAAATACGCTATACATTAATCTCCTTTTTCTGTAGTTCTTTCTGTAGACTCAGGGCTTCAAACTGTCAGATTCTTTGATTTAAGTAAAACTTTCGATAAGGTCTTTGTCTCAATTATACTAATTCACATAAGAAACTCGTTAGGTGCTACAAATTTTATATATTGATGACCATATAGTTATTTAAGGTTGGGTTAGTCATGGTTATTATCAATTTAATAGTGACAATGGAAATACCTCAAAGGTCGATTCTCTGTGCACTGCTTTTTTTAAATATTGTTGTATTTTGCTTCTACAATCTACTTAAAATAACTCATTTTATTTTATTACTTATGTAGAAAGCAAATACTGATTCAACGTAAACATTATTTAATAATTGGTATTTTAATTTTAAATTATTATTTAGTGTTTGGTAAAGAAGTCCATTGTGCTATTTTTGTATTAAAATCTAATCTAATTTTCAGTTTAGAATGATCAAGTTATTGGAAACCACATTCAGGTTTTTTCATAGCCTTCAAAAGCTTTTACATTTTAGTCCTTCACCTAGTAACGGACGTAGCCTGAAACATGTCATGCTGTAAACATTATCGATTCCAAAAGGGAGAACTATACCAATCGATGGGAGCTTCTAGTATTGGACATAATTCCAGGGTATAAAAACCTGTCAGTCAAAAGAGACGCTCTCTATTACCATTCTCCTTGCTCTCGGAATTAAAGTGCCGGTTATATTTACCTAGTCGTTCGTTATGCTAGAGTAGTAAAGAATTAAGGATGTAATTAAACTATGCTTTGCATATTAGTTTTGCACTTTTATGCAGTAAATTTTTATTCTCAACCACTAAATATATCTCAGTTCCTTTAAATATCCCAACCTCACTCTTATCTACAATTCTTTAATATCGATACCAAAACACGGTTGTTTGTTGCTGGATGGTAAGTATTTCTGGATCCACCCTCTTACAACTAAATCATTACTAAATTTAAAAAATATTTATAATCATATTTTACATTATTTTGAAGTTATCTATATGCGACTTCGCAAAAAAATTCGTGTGCTATTTCTCGTTCTCGAAATAAGAACTTTTAAAACAAACGTATATAAAGTATATTAGTGTTGAGCTATTTTTTTATTAATTTAATTTTAGACACAAATCTAATGATGTGATGAGGTGATATGCAACTATTTTGCCTTTTATCTATGATTTCTAGCACCTAATGTTTCCACCTATTTAAACTTAAGTAAAAAAAAAAAAAACAATCAACGCATAGTTGTAATAATGGAAGCATTAGACTTAAAATTCAATTGATTACCGTATTATATAATATTGATTAATCAATTGGATTTAAGGCGATATACTATTTGCTATACATATCTGAAATATGATTTTACTGATAATGACAGTTGTGTTTGTTTACTCTTAAGAGCTCTTAATTCGATATCGAGAATGAAAAAGATAAGATCTGTTCAAGACAACATGATTTAATTGGGTAATAATTAAATTATTTGGGTAAATATTTTACTATAAAAGTGAAATATTTAGCCAAAATCTTTATACAGTACTTTGTCAATCTACATATCTTAGATACACGTCCAGCGTATCAAAGTAAAACATTATCTACAAAACAATAGTTGATGGTGATACGGAATCGATATATGAAGAGATATACGAAAGAGTATAAACAGTAAGACGATTTTTATTTGCCTCGCAAACGAAATAGTACTCGTAGTTATTAAATTGTGAATCTATAAACTCCATTAAAATTATCCAAAAGTAGGATTAGGAAAAATTGTCCTTGTAGGAACGCTAAGATAATTAGTAATTTCTTTGTTTAAGGTTTGTCATCGACGATCGAAGGTTTTATGGATAATAGGATTTCGGACATTTGCCTTCGTTTCGAAGATTGAAATCTATTCTCTTCATCAGATGGGCAGATAATTAATACATAAAAAAGAAAGAACAAAAAGAAAGAAAAGGGGTCAAACATTTTTCGGAAGAAAAGAAAGCTGCTTGTTGTCCAGACAGTAAAACATGAACACAGGCGTTGTCATTGCACAGGATGCAAGTTATAACACAGAGAAGTCAAGAGCACAATATTACACGTTACACCAGCACACGCGAAAATGGGATAGTTAGAAGAAAATCAATGTCGGTACTTCCTGTGGCATCGCGGCGTGTCATTTAAAATATGGAAGGCGATGTTCGGGAGGTGGAAGGGTAAAGGCAGTCCGCCCCTCCGTTTTGGTCCTAGGCCCTTTCTTTCTCTTCTTTTATTCTTTATTTCTTCTTTTATGTTTTTTTAGCTTCCCACCTGATGAAGAGTATAGATTTTAATCCTCGAAATGTTGTGTTACACATCTAGTGACATATAATAGTGGCATTAATGTTTGCCATCGACACATATACACTTTGTGAAGTAGTTTTTCCCCTTGGGGCGGCCTACTGCCATGCACTTAAGCCTCAAGGGCTTTTTGCGCACCCGGAAACACACCATGAGGCCCACCAGTCTACAATTTCAGCAGTTCCACAAACCGCCGAAAACAACCTATCAAGTCCTCCTGGGAAAATTCACCACCCCTGTCCAAACTACCAAAGATGACATACCGCTCTCTTGCTATTGCGGGGCAATCAAAGAGCAGGTGCTCAGCAGTTTCCTCCTGCTCATTACACCTTATACTGAGCGGATCTTCCTGAAGGTGACCATGCCCCGTAATGAGACCAATAACCTGAGAAGACATTGATCTATTTAATGAGAGAAGGTCCGAAGCCACCCTGGAGGAAGGTGACTATAATACCATTCTACTCATTCTCAAACCCGGATGCAACCTCCACCTTCTCTCATGCTCCGCGCAAATCCATTTTGAGACATCCCTAGAGGATTCACACCTTGGAACACCGCAGAACGGTTGAGGGCCCGTCATAATTGTCGCTGAGCCCCGGTTGGCCAGGGCATCAGCTCTTTCGTTCCCAAGAATCTCTCATGACCAGGAACCCAACAAACGGCCACATTGTTGATTCTGGCAAGGGAGGAAACGGCCTGATAGCAATCCCAAACCAGTTTGGATTTGATCACGCAAGAGTCCAGCACCATCAGTGCTTCCTGACTGTCCGTGAAAATATTAATCGTTTTGCTCCTATATCGCAGACGAAGATTTTCACGAGCGCATTCCATAATAGCTGCAACCTCCGCTTGAAAGACTGTCGGATACGAACCCATAGGGACCACCAACTCCCTATATGGTCTCACTCCTAGAATTCCAGCGCCTGTGCCGCTTTTTGTTTTAGAGCCGTCTGTGAACCATTCGAGCTCCGCTGGTGGAAAAGGTTTCCTTCGCTCTGACCAATCATCCCTAGAGGGTACAGTAATCCTGAAGGGTTTGTCAAAGGAAAACTTTTGTGGCATCTTATCAGAGATCATGTGCAGAGCATCCTCCTGTATCAGGGTGCTAATTCTGCAGTGCCCACCGCTGCAGCCCGACCAGAGTCCCATCTGCTGAAGACAGTTATCTCCTGGCCATAGTCCGAATGGCAATATCCAGGGGGCGAAGTTAAGACAACAGTCCAGAGCCGCGCCTGGCACACTAGGAAAAGCCCCAGTGACAGCAAAGCAGGCCATCCTTTGAAAACCCGCCAGACGAGCTACCACCGTCTTGGCCTCCGTTTTTGGCCACCAGACGACAGCTCCGTACATTAGTGCAGGTCTGACCACAGAAACATAAAGCCAGTACAAGAGCCTCGGCTTCAGTCCCCAGGGCCCACCTATCACACGTCTGCATTGCATTAGAGACCATTTCCCCCTGGCAATGACCCATTCTAGATGAGGTCCCCAGTTTAGAACCCTATCTAGGATCACGCCCAGGTACTTGACCTCAGACTTCAGCTCAATGGAAGAGCCTTTGAATAGAAAGGGACCAATGCCCTCCATCTGTCGCCTCCTGGTAAAGGCAACCACAGCAGCCTTGGTGGGGTTGACAGTGAGGCCAACCTCATCGCACCAATTTCCCACCATGTTGTGATGAACTTGCCACTCACAAGAGTCACAATATCATCTGCGTACCCCTGTGTAAAGACACCGCTGCTATTCAAAGAATTTAGCAGGTCATCCACAAACAGGTTCCACAGAAGAGGAGAGAGGACGCCGCCCTGCGGACAGCCCCTCATAGTCTTCGCACTAACAGTTGCTCCCACGAGGGTTGTGACAACAACCCTGTCCGTGAGCAAGGCCCTTATCCAGTCACACACCTGACCATGAATACCACGTCTTGAGACCGCATTGATAATCGCCTGAGTGGCTGTATTGTCAAAGGCTTCTTCGATGTCTAGAAAGACACCTATGGCTACCTTTTTTGCCGCCAGCGTCTTCTCAATCCTGCATACCTATTGATGCAGGGCCGAGTCGCATGACCTTCCTGGAGTGTAGGCATGCTAGTTAGGATTTAGAGGTCGCTCCGAAAGAGCTCCCTCTCAAACAAACCTGGCAACCATTTTCTCCACGGTTTTAAGAAGAAAGGAGGACAGGCATGTCGGCCTGAAATACTTCGGCCGATCCATGCCAGCCCTCCCCTGCTTCGGTATGAACACTACTCTGGAAACTCTCCAGGATAGTGGAATATACCTGAGAGCCACGGAGGCTCTGAACAGTCTGCACAGCTGGGGAAGGAGAATATCCAACCCCCGCTGCAAGCAAACCGGTCCCACTCTGTCACCCCCAGGAGCTTTGTAAGGACTAAAAGAGTTGATCGCCCATTCTCTCCTTCTGAAGGTCACAAAACGGTGCACCAGACTCCACTGCAAATGAGTGGCGTGGCCCGCATGTCTCCCCTCACCGTCGGGTGGTTGATCACCCTCATGAACAATGCAGTCCGGGAAGTGTGTTCCCATCATAACTTTTAGAACTCCTTCCGGTTCAGTAATGTAAACACCTTGATCGTCCTTGAGACTACCAAGCGGCTAGATGGGATTCTTTGCTAGTAGCTTTTGTAGCCTTGCACAACCCTGTACACTATCGATATCGGTGCATAGCTTCTTCCAGGCTAGCCTCTTAGCCGTACGAACCTTGCGGTTGTACAGTGCAAGAGCCTCGTGGTAGGTCTCCCAAGTGCCCCAAGTTTTGGCTCTCCTGAATAAAGCCCTGACCTTCTTCCTCAAAGAGGCCAGTTCAGAGCTCCACCAGGCTACCTTGGATATGAAGCGAAGTGGTTTCGTATGTACTTAATGTTGCAACCGAAAGGTTTCGTAAATATTCTTGAATAGTTTAATACAAACATTTTAAAACATAAAACTAATTTTATTACATAAACTGGTTATATTTACCAAAACTAAATAAGACAATACGTTTCCATTCATCCTAAAACTCCCAACTCTCACTATGCTTGCCATGTTAAAATTGCTATGTTTGAGGTACATTTTCTCATAAACTATAAGGGCTATCTTAATTATATATATATATATATATATATATATATATATATATATATATATTATATATATATATATATATATATATATATATATATATATATACATTTATTTAGTGAGCCTTTGTGTATAATTTAAACAACGGAAATTTTAATTGGTCAATTATTATTATTTTTTTTTGTAAAAGGAACTATTTTAAATATTTTAGGCTTAAATTTTGAATTATAAAAAAACTATTCTTAATTTTGAAATTATGTCTGCTTAAAATATGCAGCTTTACATAATGAATAATATACAACAAAAATCATGATGATATCTCTTTTGGTTCTCCAGAAAAAATTTTTAATGTTGTGCAATCCTACTTCAGTGCATCCCAGCTCCATAAGATGGGTTGTTTGGGTCCTCATGATGTTCATATAAGTCTTCGAGCCTTCTCTTGGCTTGTGTTTTTTGTTGACGGCATTTTTTTCAACTTCGTCAATAGTTTTTTCCGCTTTTTTAATTCGGAGCTCGTCGTCTTTTTTGAACCTCTCCACACAGTTTGATCCTGGTTGTATACCGAGTTTGTCAAGAATCCTACACTTAACTATGCTGCCTTCATTGTAAGTTGCAATGGCTTCATAGACTCCAATTTCAAGAGTGGTTTTCTGAACAAAATTTGTTTTAGGGATCCTTGACCAAATCAAATTGTTCAGTGATTCACATACATTTTGAGTCTTACCATGTAAGCACCGCCTAAGAATCTCAGGTTTAGCCAGATCTTTAAATATAGGTTTGATCTCATTTATTACTATAGTAGGCAAGTGTGTATGCTCGTTATGATCATAACCTTCATGTGATTCTATTGCTTTTTTATATTTATACCAACTCTCCGGACCCGACGGACAAAGACCGTGAGCTGGTTCTTCATTGGATGATGACAGGTGAAAGAACTCAGCCCAGACAGCCTGTTTCATGGCATCTAAGTTACCTGGATTACGACGAATTGCCAAACCATAGTAATTTTGAATTTCATTTATTGCAGCGAATGTGAGTCGTCCATGGCCTCCGATAGTTTTTACCATCCGTCAATGTGGTTTTGGTCATCTTAGTTTTTCATTTTCTGAGCCGACTACCCATCCGTTTCTGCACATGGCCGACATACTAAAGTTTTTCTACTGAAAATGTGTCTCCATATGGCTTTGCTGCTTGTACAGTAGAGAATGCGGCACTATCTCCGTCTCCAAGAAAATATTTATATCTTATGTTATGTGTAGCTTGCGACTGTGTAAACATGTCCATAATTCCTTCAACCTACATAGATCCACTAACTCCCGAATAGTTTGCAATACATGTGACTTCATGAACATTGTCCAGTCTCTCTTTGCATTTACAAAACTTTGAATACACTCTGGCATCTATTACCTTGCCATTGATGTCACTTATTTATGTTACAACTCCAGTCAGTGAACTATGTCCTCGACGTTGCCATGATCCATCAAATATGGCTGTTATGTCCCTACACTCGTCATTACCTTTTACTGTTTCCTCTAGGGCCTGTGTCATTGAATCCAAACAAACTTTGAATGAAGGGGGATTTGGCATATTCATTAAGGCACAAAAGTTTCTTGCCGCTTCCTCTCCCTTGCCAATGCAACGGAAGGCATAGGCTAACCGCACATTAATATCATAACCTACATGTTTATTTTTTTCACAATTGTCTTCAGATACAACAATGCCACAGGAAGTTCATTTTATGTTGATATTACACTTTAGGCCTAGCCTGGTAGTTGGGAATACAGAGAGCGATCCTTTGCAATACACGCAAATTGCAATTTTTCCTAACAGTTTTGTAAAATTCTCTAGCCTAATCAGATCATAACTGTCATTCTCATTATAGTTTATCGTTACAGTTTCAGTGTAGTTTGTATAATCATTTATGTTACAGCCTGCCTTCTTTTTTGAAGTGCTATCCCTATTAGTATTAGTGCTAGGCGAGGTAAGAGTACATTGGCTGAAGCTGGGTTCGGTGTTTAGCCTAGGTTCAATTTGATCTTGGCTTACATTAGCACCATGATGATTGATTCTTCGACCTGTGAAACAAGCCTTACGTTTTTTGAAAACTTTTAATGTAGGCCTAGGCATCTCACGCATTCACAAAATCACTTGTCAACTGAATAAATCTGTTACAAAACTGTCACTGAACAAAAACGACACACACTTCACTTGTTTACTTAAAGAATGTAAACAAACAGAAATCAAAGCAGAAACAATCATCTGGCAGACAACATAAACAGAAAACACCTGTCAGTGTTGCCAATGTAAAACCGGCTAGCAACTTCATAATTATAACATAATAGGCAAGTACTGTATAAAATAAAACAATGTTATGCCTGAGGTCCGCAACTAGAACTGAAACTCAACCTGTGCATACAGTTACAATTTTATTTATAACTTCGCTAAATATCAATATATTCAAATAAAACTTTTATCAATCTATTTCTAACAAACTACAGAATAATAAAACACATTTTTTAATCGATTTTTTCATATTTTAACCATCCGACTCCCCTTAAAATTTTTTGAACGTTATTTTTTTAAGTTTAATGGATAATATGACATTTTCTTAACGTTCATGGTTCTGATTTCTTAGTTAAATTTATATATAAAAAATAAAGAAAATATATTAACAAGAAAATAAAGGAGAATAATTTGTAGTCCATATAAAGACTAGTGCTTTGTAATGCTTATAATACAGTAACAACTAAAAATCAATTCAAATAATGTTTTATAAATTATTACGTTCATTTTCGTTTATGCTATGTTAGAACCCTTGATTATTGATGTTCCTATAATGTATAAATCTTTTTCAGATTTTGTCACAGTATAAAAAATATATAAAAATTATCACAATCACAGGCAATCCGCAATATACGTATGAGTTCTACTGGACATGTGATGGTATTCAAATTACATTGCGTTTAAAGTTTTGACGTCTTTGCGAAAGACTGCTATGGACCGAGAAAAAATAAACGATCTCTAAACTTAGAGGTTGATTTCTAAAGAATCTTGTAATTGGGTTAGTCCTGCCCATTTTGTAATTTTAAAAGATATTGTATGGAATAACAAAATTTAAGATGAACAAAACGTGTGCGCGGTGTGAAAAAACTGTTTATCCTATCGAGGAATTGAAATGCCTTGATAAAGTAAGTATAATATTGTTATCTTTCAAACTGGCAAGCTTACTAATATTAATTGGCCTTAACCTTGTTGAATGAAATGACATATATCTTGTTAAACGTAACATTAGTTCAATGCCTAACATCAACTAATCATTAAATTAGATAAGTTTCTAATATGTTATATATATATTAAATAGGAATTATGACAATTTATGCCTAGATTAAACCCACTTAAAGACCTATGGCTCATTTGATTACTGTGACTGAAATTTTCTTGCTATTATTCATCATGTGTTCATCTTATTGCACATAAATGCCATATGGTTCTCTTACTAATGATAATGATTTAAATCTACTCATTTGAGAATTTCTTCTTACATTTCCTGCTCAGTTATTTTAATAATTATTGAAAAGCAAACCAAGATATAAAAAAGAGCCTATCTCCTTTATTTTTTGTCAAGTGTCAATTGATTACATGTAAGTTATTTATATCTGTAATGAGATCCAGTCAAGTGCTGGTAAGAGCTCTAAGGGTACAGTTCTGTTTTGGTACACTGAAATGGTTTTCAAGAGAATTGTTGAGGTAAAAATGTTGATACAAGTTTTGAGCCATTGAATTTTAAAATATCAAAATAATAAAAGTTAGTGTATTTAGGCCTATTGGTACCTTAACAGTTTAACTGCCTCAGCCTCTATTTTTTCATGCAACTGTTATAGGCTATATTACTTGTGTTCATAGTAAGATTTTATGAGCAATTCTGTATCTTAGAAAATTGGAATAGCGATGAAAATAATGGGTACTTTGGTACTATTCGGAGGGAACTCTGTCCCTATCTACTACTTGTTATTACTCGATACAAGTACGTTTAGATTAGGTTATCATAAATATGTTACTAGTATTAACACAGTTAATCTTAACGAGCGCTCACCTAATCTGAGCTTGGGAAGGTTGGACGATTTGGGATGTGGTCTCAGGTCAGGAAACTTCTGATCGAAAATGCCTGTGGCCATCAGTGCAGACTTGAGTGGTGCCTTTGGTGCCATCCCACACTTCCGCAGAAAAAAAACATCTCTCAAGATAGTACCCAACTTGAAGCTCAGATCACGTGAGTGCTCGTAAATGTTATTTTTATTCTTACTACGCCGTAGACGGATGTATCAGAATGGCAGACTACCAAAACGCCAAATACAGTTATATCCGATATTATAGATTGTCTCTGTAGAGTTCTTTAGTTCACAAAAGGCCTTTAAAATGCCCGGTGCACGTTTTGTGCTTATCGCGGTTGCCAAGGAAGTATTTGAAAACGACCTTCACTCAAGGGCAGGGGTCGTGAGCGCCCTTTATCTAACTCCGACCGCCTTCTCATTAGTTATGTGTCTCATACAGAGCCATGACCAAACATAACCGCGGTGTGTATTACTGCTTTCTCGGTTGTCGCAAGCATGCACGTTTTCTACGTGTCTCATTATTATTCATCATGTGGTAGTGTTTATTAGTTTGAGATATTTATTTTGTTTTATAGTCAAATGTAATTAACTTTTTCAGTTTAATTACGTTTTACAATGAAATTGAATTTATTTGAAAGAAGCAGTTCTGTAGATTAGATATTTTTTTATTTTTATCAATAAATATGCTAGTTTTAAGTAAAATGCCCTGTTTTATACTTTTTTTTTGTATTTACCTTTTATAGTTTAGTTACAATAAAAATTAGCTTTGAACTTAAATAACCAACTTTTTTCTTGTTTTGTCATTGTAGGAAATTTAATGGATTTATTAGTGGCATGCAAAGGGTTAACTTTGATACTAACACTAGTAACATATTTATGATAGCCTAATCTAAACCTACTTATACATAATACAAAACCTGTAGATAGGGATAGCATGGCCTCCTCGCTTCCTTTTGGGAGGCAGAAAACTAGAACTTATTATCATAATGAATGTAATTTTTTCAGTAGGCTAAGTAAAATAAAAGTATCGGAAATGTCAAGATTTTGGGGTGCAAGGGTGGATCAATAGGTCTAGTCTACTGCGGGAGGTGACTGTTGGAGTTAGTGAGCCTAACTAAGAGTCAAGGTTCTTGCTAGCGTAGACATAAGGCTTTCCCTCCCTGCTTTGACTGGAGAGGCTGGTACAGAGCTGGCTTTCCCCTAAATACGCTAAATTCTTCCTCATGGATCTTGACAGGAGGCTGCCCCTACACCCAAACCATACCCATCCAGAATATCCTGTCACTCCAGAAGCAGCGCAAAAATCCTTTTAGAACTATGTGCAATTTTTAAGAGAACAAAAAAGAGAAATAGTCAGTTTTTTTAGGTCCCCGGTAAGAAACTTTTCCAAAAATAGTGGCCTCCGTATAATACCAAAGTACCGTTTAAAAAAAATCTTCATAAAATAAACTGTAGTTTTGAAAGGGCTGAGACTTATGCCTCTGATAATCAGGGTAAGGCAGTACGTGCAGACGAAAAACATCCCTCAATGTAGTATCTTTCAGAAACCCCTCAAAATAGTACCTTTTAGTAAACGATCAAAATTCTACCTGATCTGATCACCCTGAGTGATCTAGAAGTATAAATTGATCTAGCCATAACTTTCTAGGTAAGTGTAGGAAAAACAAAGGTTATGTTCTTGAGCGATAAGAAGATTCAGGATCCACATTTTATCACTAGATTACGGGACTCAATCAAATCAGTCCTTGGTACTTTGGTATTACATAGTGGCCACTATTATATTCTGATCCTGTCTATTACTTGTAATTAGGCTATATAAGTTGGTAAATATGTACGTATTACAATTATAAAAAGTTAAGGAGTGCTCATGTAATCTGAGCTTGAATGTAGGTCCTATTGTCCAACGTGATCTGAGATCGGAAATGCCCATTGGCCATCAATGAGAGCTTTGGTTTTGGTGCCACACCATATTCGGGTTAAAGAAAAAAATCTCTTAATATAGTACCTAAATTCAAGCTCAGATCACATGAGCGCTCTTTAAATTTAACTTTGGTACTACTAGCAACATATTTTTAACAACCTAATCTCACTTATCCACCGCAGCGCGCTGTGTAGTAGTGGCCTCCGTATGACTAAAGTACTCAGTCTTGTGTTTGATGGCGAGTCTATTAGGCTACAATTTATAGATGATTAAAAATGTAAACTTATCAGTACCTTAACTTACCTTTCTTTAATTAATCACAGTTGGAGAGCTAACGCAATTTAAGCTAGATTTTTATCTTTAATTGCCAGCAGCTTGGGCTGACGTCGAAGGTGCCTTGAGGGTGCACTGATGGCCAGTGGCATTTGTAATCAGCATTTTCTTGTGCTGTATTATTCAACGTGACCTGATCACTGGGAAGTACTGATCACAGATTCCTCTGGCCATCAGTGTGGGCTATAGCTGGCACTGCTGGCAGACAATGAAAAAAATAACTCTAGATAATGTCTAAATATCAAGCTTAGCTTAGATTACGTAATCGCCTCAACCCCTCTTCAGACTGGACAAGGTAAGAAACAACTTGGTGCGTGGACAATGAGTTTTTATTGTTCAACAATGTCAATAATGGCTTCCCGTCACTTATTGTTTATGTTTGTTACTTTGTAAAGACTGACTGAGTCATCCTAAAACATAAGAAATTAAAGTGATGCAATAATTGCTCAGAATTACCCAGTAGAGAAATAAAAACCATTGGTTAGGTAAAGATAACTATAATAATACGTTACTATAAGAGTTAGTGTCGTCTTCACTCATGTCTGAAGCTGTATTAAGGGATTTGGTTTTGTTAAGTACAGCTACGACATACCACATGTGATATATATTCTAGTTTTGTTATCGGTAAATTTTTTTTTAGAAAGAAACTTGGCGATGGAAGTGATGCCTGGCATTGCCGTATTCTACCGCTGAACCCGAACTTTGGGACAAGTATATTATATGTTTTGAGTATGTGTACTGATGTTCAGGCCTATAAAGTTGTAAATATGGCTGATAGTTAAATGTTTATAGCCTTCAATTTGCAAACAATTATCGCTCCACCAACAATTATTCGGGGATGCATAATATATTTGATCACCAAAAACCTCTGAACACTATTTCTGAGTGATAAATTTCCCCGGTACAATGGTATATTCTTACTGTAATGTAGACTGTACTTACTGTAATTAGTTAGGCTCATGCATAAAAGTTGGAAGTTAAAAATTATTTAAATAAAATGTATTAGACTATTGGTACCTTAAAAAAAACATATAATACAGTATTTCCTCAATTATTAAAAGTACCAATACTAAAACTGAAATACTAATACCAAAACTAGAAGTTAAGAAATCTGGTTTTTTCATAAAAAGTAAAATAATTTAAGTGATAAATGTAACTGATAAAGTAAACTGTGTTGAAATAAGATTCATATTTTAGAAAATTACTATCACAATAAATAAATTATATTGAGAATATTTTATGTTGTAGAATAGTTGTATATAGAATAATTTTTAATCAAATAAAAATCTGGATTATAAATTAAGAAATCAAAGTGAACGAGTATTTTACGTATCATTCACTTCATCTTCCCTTTTCCAGTTTCATTTTTAGTGATGCTCTTATCAGTATCTATTGTTCAGGTGCTAGATAAGTCCTCCCAGCCCCTCAGGTTTAGACTGAAATTTATTCCATGAGATAGGGACTACGAAAGGTTAAGAGATCAAATACATCCGCCAAAAAGGGGGTTGTCTCTATTAATTACGTTAAAAAGCACAGGTGATATAAACATTTTCTATATTTTATAACAAATTAAATTTTTTAATATATCTGACATCTGACTGAGATATTAAGGATCGAGCTCGCTTCAGGGCGGGGTTTAAGGGGCTTGCTGCTGAGGGGCTTGTGGGATTAACGGGCGGTGCTACTTGTTGCGGTCATGTGGTCAATCAGTGTTTTAGAGTGATTGAATGTTTCTTTGCTTCTTGCCCTTCATTTTGAATTTTCTTGTATTTGTCATAATATGTATATATGTTTTTCTTTTGTATTTAAAGTATTGAATTCATTTCAATGTATAGATTTTATTTTAAGTTAATTTAATTTTGTATAGGTTAAGCATTTTTGCTATTTTCTATTTAAAGAATAAGTTAATAATTTACCACAATCGTATCAAACTATTGTAAGTTTACTGTATACAATGTGAGGTTGAGTGGTAGAGAGGGCTTGGTAGCCTAACTCCGTCTCTTTAATAAAGGCATTTTTTAATTTCAAAATTATTCCATGTTCACTTAACATTGTAAGAATTTTACTTGAAATTCTTTCAATTTCCTTAAATTGACTAAAATCTTCTGTGAGCTATGCTCACATGATCAGACATATTCTGCACCCATGTAATCACTTAAACTAAGTTGTTTTAATGAATTTCTTTATTAATAGCATAACAGTTTCTTGATCTATAGTAACTACAGGATTATAAATGAACATGATTTTAGTGTTTTGTTCAGTTCCACCGAAAATTCAATTATCTTTGATATTTTCTTTTTTTAATCTTTATTTTGTCATTTTCCACAACTTGCCAACTGCACCAATATGTTACAGAAGTAGTGAAAACGCGGTCCATTAACAAAGTTACTCCTATCGATAACGGTTTTGCTAATTAAATTCAGTTTGTGTTTGAGTATGTTTTGATGTGGTGGTTACAACAAACACTAGATTGCTATAGATCTACATAGAAGTTGTATATAGGAAATTTCATAAGTTTAGAAAAACTGAATTTACTTTTTCTACATGTATTTTTTATATACAGCAAAATAAATTTTCTTCCCATTTAACCATATATAATTCAGTTGCACTTCTGACAACTTTTATTCTTCAGAATCACATTACGATTATGAAAACATTTATAAAAGTTTATTTTCTGGAAATTCAATGTAATGTAAATTAACAATTTTCGTACACTGCAGAAGCACTGACCGAGCCAGTAGGCAGCACTATCCGAACTGATTGAGTGACACTCTTATCAGTTTCAACTTTGGCCGCAGCCTTTTCAACAACTTTTTTTGTTAATAATCCAGTATTTTTGTTTCCATCTCTTTGGAATAGGCTGTAATATTTCTCATAAAATGTTGTTCTGGATTAAAATATTTTGTAGCCAAACTGTTGTATGAAAAAATATTGAAGCTGAGGCAGTCAAAGTAAACATTATCTTATTTATTTAAAACAAAAGTTATGAAATAATTTAATTATAACTCCTAGTATTTGCATAGGTGGAACTTTTTCATGGTTTTAAGGAAGAAGAAATGGATTCTTAGGTTAATTGTATGCAATGATTTTAACACACTTAAAAATCTTTTTGTACTGAGGTGTATTACTTTCTTATATAGATCAATAGTGATTTTGATATTTTCTTTTTAATTGCCTTAAAGAAAAATATGACTGAATATTTTACCTTAAAAGTCATCTTCAAAAGTGCAACTGTCATGCAAAAAAATATATTTTTTGCATTTTAGCTTGTTATAAATGAAAATTAGCTATAAGATTTGGCCTAACCTTAGAATTTGAGTAAAACATTTTGTTTTTTTTTTTAAATAATTTTCTAATTAGACCTAAAAAGTTTTGTAAATGTAATTTACTCGTAATATTTATATAATTATTTTAATTTTATGTCATATTTTGCATGAATACATGTCTGATATAATAGTACCTAACCCATGTAAAAAAATCTGTTGTAGATATTGTTTGGTGATTATTTAGTTCATACTGCAGTTTTCCACAATTTGACAAACCTCTAAGAGTTTAATAAAACTATCATTATGTGGCCAAAACTTATCTCTTGCTCAGTTCGGATTTAGTCTCAGGTGGTTTAACTCCTAGCTCACCGGGCCATGCATAATGCCCGGCTGTGTTCTGCGTCACCATTCAGCGCTTGCGTAACCATGTACGTTACTTTTATTTGGATTTAAATGGCAGTATTTATGACTAGAGATTTATATGAAATCCTTACATAATTACAATGTTTATTAGTATTATTATAATTTTTATTTCCAAACAAGCCAAGTAATATGTTATTTCAGTTATAGGTTGATCGGTTTTAAAATTATTTCTATTTGTAAACTAAAAATCTAACCGTCTCAATTAGGCCTCTAGTATCAACGTAATATAAACTCGTTTCCATACTTTGAGCTTCGTCTCTACAAAATGCACTAGTATTTAAATAAGTAGATAGGATACACTATAGCAGCTACAATGACACTATCAGTTGGATAAAAATGAATTCTTAAAGATGTTCACTATAGTTATGTGCTGCAAATATAGAAATGTTAATGTAGTAACTTATTTGGCAGAGAGATTACACTTTCCAGCCACAACTGGATAAGGATTGAATTTTATATTTGATCAATATAGTAGGCCACTCAAGATGAGGGACAGGGCCTAGTCATAAATTAATGACCTAACGGCTACCTTTGTGGCAAGGCGATGTGTAAAAAAATAGTAATATGAATTTAATGCTGATCTCAAAGGGATATAATAAAATGAAGTACTCATCAAAACAATTTTACAAGTCAAGTTAATCTCGACACTATTTTTTATTTATTCAATAATGTTCTGTTAAGAAATTTGAGAAGACTAATCTAGATTAAACATGTTTTAAACCATATAAGGGTCTTTTATTATTTAAAAAAATTTATACTGAAGAAACACAAAACATTGAACTATTTAATTTTAATGAATCAAAATATACTTGCTGATCGTCTACCATCTGAATTTAAAACACTGTTCAAGTGTGCATAGACGAATATATTTATTTACTCAACAAAAAAATCTAGTCATACACAATTTACAGGAATGACAATAGACTAGTCAATAAGTTACGATTCTAAGTATAAACCAACTAACAATACTATATGGTCTTTTCATTTCATAAAAATAGGCTAGCTTAAAAGTAAGATGTAGTAATTTAAATATAAACATAATTTATGTCTTTAATTATTAAATATTACTAACATCATTTCAGAGGAAATGTTTATTTTAAGTCAACAGCTTAATTTAGAAAGTGGTTGAGAAGGAACAGTCTTATCTTAAAAAACTAAAATAATTGCAAAGTACAAGTCACATTAAGTTTGTGGCCTAATTAGATCATTCTGCATAGAAATACTCAGGAGTGGAGATTGTATTTGGTTGCTCAGGGTCATCTTTTAGGCAGTCATGTTGTAATTATTCCATATATCTGAGAGAACATAAACATAAATACATAATGTCTCATGTAAAATCTCAAAAGCGTCCAATATGTTGTGCACAGAAACTTTTTTCTTTAAATGTAACATGTGCTTATTTAACAAAAGTCAGATCGATGCTAGGAGTAAGGTGACATCTGCCATTGGTTTATGACTATTTCACCATCTACAAGTTCCGATTGATTAACAGGATACCAGCATGAAGAATGGAGCAGAAAGTGTTTGGTAGCTTTTCAACCGAGACTTTTCAGAGTTCCTTGCTAAATTGAAACAAGATGCACAAATGACACAGAATGAAGAATTTGGTTGAACCATTACGACCATCAAGAATCTCGAAGACAATGCCAATCTGGCAGTCTGTCAGTAGGTGAGCAAAAGGGAACAACAAGAACATTTACCATCTCTGAATAGTGTGTCTAACTGCCTTTATGACACTTAGAAATGAGTTTTGGTATTTTAAAGATTTCCTTCATGGCCAGCTTTCCTATTCCTAACAACTAGTGTGGTTGTTTAGGACAAAGTTAATATTGAGGATTACCATCTGTAGAACAACAATGTCAGGTTGTGGCTCAACAGCTCTTCTCATGCACTCTAAACCATTGGGTTTTCTCTAATGGCCTTTCTGTGACAGGGTAATATTATCCAATTAAATATTGTAATTCATTTGCTATAAATTCTATTGGCACGAATATGAGGTGAAAGGTAAATTTCTAATGTTCCAGCGTTGAAACAACCATACTATTTTTAATTGTAAAACATTTATATTACTATAAAATATATACTAGAGGTTTGTGTTAAAAGTCCTTTTATTAAGTTTCTTGATAATCCTTATATGGTTATATCTGATGTCTAATGTTTACATACCATAGCATATGAGTTGTGGTTTAAAGGCTTACTTTTAAAAAATTAGTACCTTTGACTAAACTGACTTAATCTTTTTTAGGTATGGCACAAGCAGTGCTTCAAATGTCAAGTGTGCAACATGACGTTAAATATGCGCAACTACAAAGGCTTCAACAAACAACCATACTGTGAGGCGTGAGTATTTTATCTTGAGTAGTCACTTTATTTTGTGTTTAAAATATAAACTCAATTTTAATGATTGCAGATTGTTCAGTTTCAAGATGGAATCTAAGTCATTTTGACTTGTAATACCACATGGTAAAAAGTTCTGAACAAATATTGATAAATTAATAAATTCAAAAACAACATTATGTACATTCAATGTATTGCAATGTAGTAGTTCTTGGTTAAAAATTTTCCTTCCGATTTAATGTTTTAATATAAGTTGATGAAAGAAACATTTTAAAACAAGTGATTGTAATTATAATGGTCGAGTTAGGTTAATAGTATTTGTTTGGGGTGTCTGTTAAATAAGTGCGATGATGCATAAGGAGGAATGTTTCCTTCTATCTCCATTAATATAGTGGGTGTCCATAAAATAACTTCCTAGATTTGAGTGTTTTTTATTCAATAAAACAAATATATTTCCATATCAAATAAATGTAATGAAAGGTAACATGATTAAATTTGTTTAAGCTCTAAAACACCTCGAGATAGACACCTTGTTTGTAGTAGAGTTTAGTCTCCTCGAAGAGAGAGCGAAGCTCTCGATCCTCAACTGAATACACTGTAACACAGTGATAGCTGAAATCTGCTGTCTATCTGTGTCTGAAGAGACGAAACAGCTTGACTAGGTGGAGTATCTAATCCTCTCTTCACACACAGATAGGTAGCAGATTAAGCTGTTACCGTGTTACAGTGTACTCAGTTGAAGATGGAGAGCTTTGGTCTCTCTTTGAGTACCATTCCAACTAGTGTAGGAGACTAAACTCTATTACTAAAAATTTCCTGGCTAAGACAAGCTAATAGATTACAACTCGTCTATCTCCTCATAGACACCTTATTGTTTCTCTTCTGATAGGCTACATTTCTATATATATATATATATATATATATATATATATATATCCACCGCACATTCAGCTTCTCTCCCTGTGCTTATTATTAACCTCTCCTGGGCGATCGCCATGGCCAGGAGACTGGCACTAACGTCCAATCGCCACCGATCGTAATCTACTGTTTTGTGTTATCATCATATGGCTACTTTTGGAATTGCTAATGGAAATATCTATTAAAATTACTGTTGTCCTCATTCATTGCTTGTTTTTATGCTTAGTGTTGCTATCTGGGAGTTAATATATGAAAGGTTTGTTAATCCCTTCATTGACAGTGATTTAGCAGTTATCCATTAAAATTCATTTCAACATCTTTTGCTATTTTATAGAATTATCAGACTCATTTGTAAGGTTCTGCAGCTAGTGTTTTACTTACATATTGTTATGTTGTTTTTACAGTTCTTTGTACAATATATGTAGTCTTATTTTAATTTAATACAAACAAATATTTCTTGTACAAATGAGTATTCATTTAGATTTAGTTTACCTTATAGACTTAATAATTGTTCAAATGTCACCATATTATAGAGAATTTAATAACATTTACAATGATATATAATATGTAACAGTTTTGTTCAAATAGAGTTTTTTCAATAATAAAAACACTAATTTGTTCTTCTGCAACGGAGCAGAACTCAGCCCAGTAGCACCAGAAGAGCGTTGTGGTAATTCGACCGGGAGAGGGTTAACATTTCAGCTGACATTTTTACTAGTGTGTCCAATTCTCCCATAAGGAGGAGTCACATTACTTATTTTCTCTGCATACACTAAGTTCTTACTATGATTATCCAGTTACTATCATCTGTAGTTTTGCTGCACAACACTAGCAGAATTATTTTCAACAAACTTAATAACACTTTGAACTCTTTGGTTGAAGATATTCCTTTTAGTTGTATTTATGTATTAGGTTATCCAAATACTAAGATCTGTCATATATGCACCTATTTATGAAAAGAAACTGTTACACTTTCTGTTGATCACATTTTGTGACTATAAATTCCTTTTCATGAAGTTTAAAATACGTCAAATTTACATATTTATGATCTAGTTAAGTTTATAAGATCCACTTTTATGATTCAGCAATAAAGGACATACTTACAGTACATAACACATTAAAATAATATAGTGACAAATCGTGTACTGTTAGTATGATGCAATATGATGCTTTGCCAATAAATAAATAAAAACTAGTAAATTTTGTTACAAGGAAACACAAAAACATGTTGTCTAGGTTTTTAATGTATCAAGGTTTGACTTATCAGCAAACTTGGGAGTTGTGAGGATCATGACTATTAGTTCAGTCAGCTGACACCTACCTTATAGTAATTAGTTAGTACAATTGTAGTTTAGTTGTCTAATTAGTCTTTCTTTAATTTATTTTTCAGTCATATTCCAAAAGCAAAGGCAACTACAGTAGCTGAAACTCCGGAATTGAAAAGGATTGCTGAAAATACAAAACTTCAGTCTAATGTATGTAGCAGTTTGAATATTTTTAATATTGTACAAAATACTCTTACATTTAGTTATATGAACTGTATTTTTTGTATTATTAGCCTCACTTACACTCAACTAGTTGATAATCTCTCATGTATCATATAAAACCATGAAGTATATATTTTAGTGAAGACTTGAGATAGTAGTACTGTTTTGTACAATCTTTTGTTCAAGCACTTAATCAATGCTTGTTGTTTACTCTTAACCTAGCAAATGTTTTAAATCCCGAAATACAATTTGTGAATTGACATGTAACATTATTGTTTTGGACTTGCCAGCAATGTTGCTTTTATCAATAATACAAATACCAATATAATACAACACCAGAGTGTACTTATAGCTATTTAAGTTTTATATATGTGTCAGATTCGTTTAAATTTTATTTTGAATGTGTCATTGGTATATTTTGGGCTTGTTTAAAAACATTTTGTGTAACAGCAAGTTTTTCCACAATCATCTAAGGGTGATCCTAAAAACTAATATTTTCATAAACCACAAAAAAATTACTGTAAATATTAGATATTGTGTCCACAACTGAGAAACAATATTATGATTGCTTTATGCATTTTTCAACAGCATGTACAGAGAAGTAAATGGTACTCATAGGGTTGTTAGTTTACATGCGGTCTTGTAACAAATGAAGGAACTAGCAACCCCTATGTGAAGTGGTTCAAATTCATAAATGTATTGCATTTTATGTGCAAAAATAAAAATGAAGTTGTAGAACAAAAACCGAACACACCAGAACAGACATTTTTATGAACTTATAATTGAATTAACCTAATAAATTTTAGTTGAAAATAGTAGACTGAAAACCCTTACTTATGTCAGTTTGTAGGTATGAGGTTTCAGCTCCCACCATCATGTAACCAAA
The DNA here is from genome assembly GCF_021130785.1 of Homalodisca vitripennis. NCBI lineage: Eukaryota > Metazoa > Arthropoda > Insecta > Hemiptera > Cicadellidae > Homalodisca > Homalodisca vitripennis. The sequence goes on from NC_060215.1 coordinate 72,418,517, forward strand.
GAATTTAACAGATTGTGGAATTTCATTACTATCTTGCATTAATAAGGATATAACTCACCAGACTGGACTTTCACGTAAATCTCCTCCGCAAACAAGTATAAGCTAAATAACAGTAACAACCTGCCTACTCTGTAACAAATATGAACTCATTAAGTACGAGTACAATTTCTTGCTTATAAACCTGATTCTGGAAACATGATACAGAGTTTAATGAACAAAGTGTATTTGGAATAACACATGGACTTTTGGTATGTTTCAAATGTAAAAGATTTAGGAAGAAGCCCATGAATTTAATAATTTATTACACTAAATATATTATATTTTGATTGCTATGTTACCTAATACTTTCCTGTTAGGGCTAAATTATGTTTTTAGATTAACTATGAACATATTGATTCAAAAAGCTGTTTTATGAGTCAAATTTAAATATGTATAATGAACACAAGGTACAACAGATATCTCAGTGTAGTAATTTTTGCCCTCAGTGAATTCTTAACTGAGGATAATATAATATGCTGGTCTGTTGTTTTCATGGTCTCTTGTTAATTTGCTATTTTTCAATTGGCTGAATTGTGTGCATATTACTTTTTCATTACAATCCTGGACAAACCTTTTGAGTATTTATAAGCTGACAGTTACTTGTAATTTTAGTTTAAATAGGGAAGCCAGTGAAAGTAAGTAGCTTTAATGTAGTAATCCATGGAATAAAGAACAGTTTTTTTTAATTATTGGGATAATTTAAATATGGAAGATTGAAGAGATAACTAACTATATATCATACTTAGTCTGTTTCTAGAAGAGTGCTAGGTTTAAGATTTAAAGTAGCCACAAGTTTTGGAGATTGTTAAAATTTATTTTTTTATATAATTATTTTAGGCTCAATAAGACTTTTAAAATTATATCTGACATGACCTATATGCATTTTAAAATTTATCAAAGATGTCCGTTTAACATGTTAACTGAGGGCCACAATTCAGAAAGTGGTATGTCTTACCCAAACTGTCACTGTCTGGACAGTAGCATTATCAAAGTTACAGTGGTGTGTTATTTTATCTGTTGCTTGCTGAATTCTTGTGGTAAAACTCTGAAAATGTTTAAGCTTTGTTCTAGACAAATGTATTTTGTGACATGTCAGTTTAGCCTGGAAAAGTGGACCAACTATTTACAGTGTCAGAGAAACAGAATTTGTTTAAGTGTTTATTGCTGCAACTATTACCATGCCAATCAGCTGTTGTGTTTTGCTCTATAACCTTTGGGAAAGGTGCGAATAGTTGAACAGTAACTGCTGTGTTCTTTGGGATTTTTTATTACTTGCACATATAAAACTTATGAAATAAAAGTTTAGGAATGGTGAATCCGGACGATTCTGATCTTGACAATTTTGTACAAGGGGCATTCAATACTTCATGCACTGTTGGCAAACAAAAGAATGAAAATATATTAATATACCTTTACTTTTGTTACATAGAAAAATAAAACAAAGAATCATTGGAAAATATAGTTTTCATTTTTTGAAAAGTAATGAGTACTAATTCAAAGTTAGGCAGCAACTATATTGCACTTTAAGGCTTAACATATATTCTTAATTCTTAGTCCCGTTTGTTATCTTGTTGAATATATGTATTAGCTCCTTGGAGTGGTGAAAATAAAAGTCAAAAATATCTTTATTACATTATTATCAAGATAATTATAGTGTAACTGTAACAATGAATTTTAAGAAGTTAAGTTTTAAAAATTGTATTACAAGAATTCATTTATAGTATAAAAGGGTTGATGTTGCCAGTTCTTCAAGTCTCTGGTAAAGAGCTACTTGTTGCTATTCTTCCATATATATGGCAAGGCGTTCCACAGCTTACCCCCAATATAGCTTGTTATCTTTTCTGTAGAACTAAGTTGATGAACAGGTAGGCAGTTGTTTACGTGCCTGGTGTTGTTATGTTGAATTTTCGATCTACTTCTAGCCGTTTTTGATTCCTTAATGTGGACATAAGTTATTGCATTCAGAGTGTCCAAGTTAACCACTGTGACAATCTTTGATTCTTGAAATGCTCTTCCACAGGTTTCTCTAGGCTGCAGATTATACATTGCCCATTTTGGAAGAACAAGAATGTGTTGCATGTTTTGAGCTGTAGTGCTGCTATAGACCGAAATACCAAATTGAAAGTGGGACTCAAACAATTCTTGATACACTGCTTTGTCATCATGTCACTTACATTCTTCTTTTGTGTTATTATAAACAGGCCTGTACTTAATTTATTGCAGAGTTGATGTGTGCTATCCATGAGAGTTTTTCATCTAATGTTATGCCAACGTATTTTGTAGTAGCGACTTCTTCCATTTCAGGTAGTCTTCTGGTGTCCTTACTTTTTCTAAGTAGAACATTGTGAACTACCAAGACAAAAGAATTTGTCTATTTCTTCTTATTTGACCTAAGTAGAAGGTTGAAATCACACATTATGTGTGTTTCTCGATTTATCTAAAGCATTCTATTGTGTTGACCACCTCACGTTGCTTGACAAGCTGGGGTCCCATGGCATCTGAGGTCCCATGGCATCTGAGGTGTGCTTCACTTGTGGCTTTATTCGTTTTTAAGTCACAGATCTCAAGTTGTCCAAATTTCAAACCATGTTTCTAATTCAATAAAAATGATTTATAGAGTCCCTCAAGGATCCATTCTCAGTCCTATTCTCTTCCTGCTCTATGTCAATGACATAAAATCATCACTACCATATGGAAGAATCGTGTAGTATGCTGATGAAACGACTCTTTGTTTTAATGAAACTAAAAAATCAGTATTAGAACAAAAAGCTTTTGTTGCAGTAAACAGTTGTGACCAGTATTTTCACAGTCTCAATCTAAAATAAAAACAAATTCTTCAAAATCCAATGTTCTAAATTTTTCTTTGTGCTCAACAGACTGTGAATATGGCCCTGTCATGGTGTTGGATGATGTCATAATAGAAGAGGTTTGTTCCTCAAAATTCCTTTGGAATTTACCTTGATCAAGGTCTGACATGGAACGTTCATATTGATTACATTTGCTCCAAATTAGCCTCAGGCATTTATGTTTTGAGGTCTCTAGCTAAATACTGCCTTATTCAAGTTATAATGATGGCTTGATTTATCTACATTTCACCTATGAACTAGTGCTGTGGGGTTCAGGTGCAAGTAACCAATTTTTGAGAGCGTTTAAACTTAAAAAACAAGCGATAACCATCATTGCAAAATTACAATGAAGAGAGTCATGCAGGCCAGTTTTCTAAAGATTGCAACTATTGACTCTGCACAGTCTCTACATTTTAGATATAACGTCATATTGTATGTTGAAATGTGCCTTGACCAACAGACGAGAATTTCACTCGTACGAGACAAGAGGCAGAGAAAACTACTGAAGTGAAAGTCACAGGACGGTAGGTAGTTCATGAACGTTTGCCCCCATAGACAGCGTTCATCTTATCAACAGCTTGTCAAATGAAATTAAAAATTCCCCTACTCTTAAAGTACTTAAATCTTGTTTGAAATGCTGTTTAATTTCGAATGCGGTTCATAGAGTGAATGAGTTTACGGCGTATAACTGAGAGACAGCACAATCAGAAGACTTACTCCCAATTTGACGATAAATGGAGCAAAGTGAGTGTCAAAATTTATGTTCAAAGTAAAGTTCGATGTGACGTGTGTCAAAATTATTAGTTATTTGATGTTTGCTATACAAATGTACTTTTGGACTGCACAAAAAATATTTGACTGTTGACTACTCAGAACTAACTGCATGGTTATACTTTCGTTCACAACAAGATCATTGTTGTGCCATGTTTAGGGCAATATAACTTTCTATTTCAGGTTTGTCATCTCTTGGTCTACCAAGCAGTAGTACTGTGTCATGAGCGTTTCACTATAGCTTTGCATGTATGTTGGGAAGTATTTTGTGAATAGTATGAAAAGAATAATGTCCCATGAACGACCCCTGTGGTACTTTTCATGAGATGTGTCAAAGTTTCGAGTTGACTTTTTTCTGTTTTTACCAATTATTACATGTGTTAATTCAACCAGTTGGCTTCTATTGGTAGCTGGAGAACCATGACTGCAGTCTCACATATTCCTAGGGTGTTCAATTTCTTTACTACATACTCTTGACCAAGGCTTTTTTGTAGTCTAAGAATAAAGCAGTTTATGTATTTCCTTCTTCTTGTTGATCTAATAGTAAGTCCATTAGGCTGATTAATGCTGTGCTTGTGGATTTTCCAATCAGGTAGCCGTGTTGATAGCCAGCAGTTCATTAGGTGAGGGGTGTTTAAATAGCCACTATTTTTTCAATTATTTTAGAGAACGTGGGTATTAACGATATGGGTCGATAGTTAGCTGCTTGGGACACAGAACCATTTTTAAATTTCCGATATATTTTGGCTGTTTTTAGTGTTGAGGGGAAGATTTCTAAACTAAAGTACTTGTTTGTAATATCTACAAGGGGACCTATCAGTTCATTCTTACAAAACTAATAATTTGGGAGATATATTCATCATATCCGGCTAAGGTTTTAGGATGCACTGATCTGATGATTTTAGATATTTCTTGCCAACACGTTGATGCTAATACCAGATTTGGAGGGGTGGAGAGGGGGGTTGTATGAAGGATTGGTAATTTTAAATTTCTCTTTAAATTTCTGTTATTTGTTATAGTCTCGTCTACAATAGTTGTAAAAAGTTTGTTTAAATGATCTGCTATCTCTGTTGGGTTTGTTTTGTTTAAATGATCTGCTATCTCTGTTGGGTTTGTTTTGTTTAAATGATCTGCTATCTATTGGGTTTGTTTTCTCCTGTCCTTTAACCTCAAAGTTAGTTTCTTCTTTTAGTTTTCTTTCAGAGTGAACTGTATTCCAGATAGTTTTATATCTATTGTTGGATTCTGTAATTTTAGCGATATGATTTGTTTTCTTGTATGTTGTAGTTGCAAGTCATGCTCCTTTTTAATATTTGTATGGTATTCGTACCACTTGCAAAGTATGCATTGTGAGCTATTAGAAAGCGATTATGTGCGGTCAGTGATTATCATAGTTACTTTTTCTTTTCTGCTTTATCGTAGTTAAGGGACATGTTTGATTTAGTGCATACATACAGCAATAAAGAACATTAATACATACAATAATAAAGAACAGAAATAAGAAAATAAGGTAAAGAAAAGGATTCAACCATACCTAAAAGCTGATTTGAGTATCGTCCAGGCGTTGTCACTGCATAGGATGCAAGTCCCGAGCATAATTCACGAGTACGAGAATCACAATCACACAGGCTACTGTGGGATACCAACTTTAGTCCAAAGAGTTAGTAACTCTGATACTAACTTTAGTATCTCACTGTAGCCTGTGCAGATGTGATGTGTGATTGTGATTCTCATGCTTGTGAATTGTGATCGGGACTTGCATCCTGTGTAGTGACAACGCCTGGACCAGACTCCAAGCAGCTTTTGGGTATGTTTGAACCCTTTTCTTTCCTTTCTTTTCTTCTTTCTGTTCTTTATATATGTATGTATTAATACCTCCCCCACCTGACAAAGAGGATTTTGTAACATATAACGTTTGCAAATGTCCTGTTATCCTTTCAAACCTTCCATCGTCAATAACAAACTTTAAATAAAGGACTTAAATCTGTTTATAATCTTAAAATTATTTAATAATTAAAATAACTAAAACTAATACTACTCTACATAATAACATATATTACATTACAAAGAAAATATACTTTCAGTCCCATTCATTCTACTTGCTTAGACCCATGTCCACAACATCAGTCCGTGGTCATCTGATTCAAGACGAGTTTTTTCAAAGCCAAATTTAACCTAGTGTGTTGGTGTTATTCTGGTTTGTGGGAGATCAATTAAGGCTACTAAGTATATTCTTCAGCTAATGATGGTCATTCCTTCTATCAATTCAGCCCATGTTTATATCACCAATGAGTATAGTGGGATGTTTTTCAGCAGAAATCTGTTCTAGGACTTCATCGATTACTTCTCCTGTTCTGTGTCTAGGTTACATTGTGTTCTGTAGATTCCTACTGCATAGTGTTATTTTCTTAAAATGAATTTTAGTGGGACTACATCACAGGTTATTTCAATCCAGTGTCCTTTTAAGTCAACTATGTCAGTTTTTGCTGTTAATGAGATGAGTTTTTAGTGTATATGGCCACACCTCCCTTTATGAATTTCACTGCAAAATGCAGTTGCTAAAGAGTAGTAAATAAACCTGGTGTTGTTAGAGTTTCTTTTTTTTGGACACATGTTCTGTGAGAACACTAAATGAGGTTAAAGGATGTTCAGTTGTGCACTAATTCTCTCAATTTTATTAGCTATCCTGTTGTGTTTAATTTTTTAGGTTGAATAGTTTTAATACATCTCAGTGGTCTTTTCAGTCCTCTATTTGTCTATTTTCTTGTGATGGGGGGGGGGAACTATTGTTTTGATTTGCTAGGGTTCTAATGCTAGGGCTGATCTTT